>NC_133120.1:30676067-33592679 GCF_033568475.1 Henckelia pumila | reverse complement strand
CTAGATCTCCCTAGATCTTGAGTTGTAGAAGGCTAAGTGCATTTGAGAGAGAAAAAGGTAAGGTTGCGAGATGAAAATGAAATTTCGGACCCCTATTTATAGGGCGAAGTTCGGGTCGTCCAAACTCGACTTCGGATCCTCTGAACTTGGGTTCGGATCCACCGTTCTTGACTTGTCGAAGCCTCCGTTCTTGTTCGGAGCCTCCGATCCTGACTTCGGAATCCTCCGAAGTCCCCATCAATGATTTCACCAATGACGCATTATCTTCGGAAGCCTCCGATTCGAGTTCGGATCCTCCGAACCATACCGAAACCTCTCGGAACTCTTCCCGACCATTTTTGAGTGTCCTAGATCCATTTTTGGACTTACGTTAACCCATTTGAAATTTCCTTAATCATGTTTTAACTTAATCTACCATGATTACATTGATTAATTTACTCATTAATCGTTAATTCTGGATTATCGGGTAAACTAACAGATGATGATGGATGTCAGCTATTTATTTATTGGACCTTAAAATACTAAAGCCTCTGTAGTGACCCGTCAACTTAATCAAGGTAATTAAGGAAAATTAATATACGTTAAATTTTGTCTAAAAGTATTCGCAGTGGATCAGACGTTTCCGTTGGGAGGATCGGAGGTTCCGTTCTGGCTTACGGGCTGGCGTTCATCACCGACGTCAGCACTATGACGTCACCTGTGCTTACGCAACGGTGAGGTGAGAAATCGGACGTTCCGATGTCCGACGATCGGACGGCTTTGTTCGCGATCGGTAGTAGTGGACGTTCCGATGAGGGATCGGACGATCCGATCACCGTATATAAATTAATGGGGTCCGAGCCCCTCATTCTGTGCACCGATTTTCCCCTCCCTTTCCTCTGGTTATTAGAACCTTCTTTACTTAGATTCTACGGAGTTCTAGGCATCCTAATTGGGAATCCGAAAGTTGCCCCTTAGCCAATCTCGGCGGGTCGTAGGCGCGTAGGTTGCCTAGGTTTTGTAGACGATTCTAACACCAGTGGGCTGGACGACTGGACGAAGGTTATAATTTGGGCTTCCTAAAAATATTTAGGGAGTATGAAATAGCTTAGTTAAGGCTTTTAGAGTCGTTTTATATGTAATTGCATGGACTGTTTGCATGTGTAGACGCAGTAGGTTAATTAGAAGCAGACTTGTAGGCTTTGGACCTAAACAGGTTGTGCTAGAAGTTTGACCTTTGCAGTGTTAGAGGTACGTAAGTATCTAGACCCGAGATTAACCGGCCTATGATATTTATACATATGTGTTGTGATGCTTGATGTATGTGCTGATATTGGCTAAGTTTTACTATTTTTTAGCACATGCATATGGTTTTTTTAAAATCGGAGACTGCATCGGGTATGATGTGAGTTCATGACTGTTTCTATCAGTCGAGGCGAATTCTTCCTGAGGATTCGTTCCTTGTCTTGGGAATATACGTAATACCCTACACGGAAGTCGCTCTCCTTGCCCGGTACTGTCGTATTCCAGGCTCCATGAGTAAAGTGATTTAACCCTGAATTTTTTAAAGTCATGTGCATGCTTCATATAGTATTGTCTATATATCATTGCTTCCGTATTGCGCATAGTCTCTCACGGCCCCTTATGTTTTCGTGCTGTTTTGGGACACCTTGTGGCGGGTCAGGTCTTGAGGCTGTGGACGGGTCCCGGTGGTCCCCAGCAGGGGTTGGAGGTTGCTGGACCGTGCGTTCAAGGTAGCTTGTTAGGTATTCTGATTACCCTAATTTTCGTTTTTTGGTATGTATAAAGAATTATACACTGTTTCAATCGTCGGTTGTATTCTGCCGATTGGATTTGTTTGTAACTTTGGAATTATCCGCTATTTAACACATTAATTATTTATTGCTTGGCGCTAATAACTCTGATTAGGTAGTGGATACGGGTAGGGGTCGCTTACATTCATTGGTATCAGAGCGCTATTGCAAATGGGGAATTAGTAAAGCGGATTTTTTAGAGTTGGTCTGTTGTTATTGACAGATGGCAGATGATGATTTAATAAGAGTCAGGCTAGCGGTGGTCGTTGGGGTGATCCACTCAAAGAGACCAGCAGTCACTTGGCGTAGACATACATCATGAGGATCATAGGAGTTTTAGTATGAACCTTTTTCCTTCAATGAAGGCTCCTAAGCCATTGGGTTGGTGGCGACGGCTCCTGCATTTGCTGAGGAACTTGGTTGGAGCGTATGGAGAGTTGTTTTTCGGGAGTATCAGTGTTGTTACTGAAGCCCAGAAGATGGAGACTTTAGCTTTTGTTCTAGAGGGAAATGCGAAGAGGTGGTGGGGTGGAAGAGCTACTTCTATACTCCTTTTATTGCGCCCACCATGGGTACGCGCTACTTGGCTCCGCAAAGTTTAAGTTCTTCCTTCGAGAAAGGCATTAACGTTTTCCTCCACAGCTTTGCGTCCAGATGAAGGCGAGACGAGTTGCTAATTTTGCGACAGGGAGGTACTATGACCATTGATTGAGTACCAACAGAAATTCTTTGAGCTTCTTTCTTTCAGATCCCCATATTGCGAGTAGCTCAGAGACGATGCACGATCTATTTCTTCAGGGCCTTAACCCTGACATTCATCAGTTGGTTGCCGTGGGCAGAGAGATGGAACCTTTCCGAGAATTTGGTGAACAAGTGTGCACCAGGCAGAGGGGGACAGTCTGCAGAGGATCAGGACTTTCATTTCGGATCTTCTGCATCCAGGACCATCTAGGCTCCTTTGGGTCCAAGGGTCCCAGTCTTTTAAGAGACCAGGGTGGGGTACTGTTCTCTCTTCATTTCTTTCGGAATCTGGCGGTGTTCATCCTATTTTGGTTGATTCATGACGTTTGTCGTAAGTGGGCAAAACGGATGCATCACCCTAGGACCGTGTCCTTCATATCACTGGTGTTTGTTTTTCAGTGCGGCAAGGAGGGTCACATGAAAAGAGATTGTCCCACTCTTTAGGCCGGTACAGTTGAGTGGTTCGGGGAGTGGTTGGTGGTTTCTCAGACCACTATATATCTATCAGCCACCGCATTATCAGCAGGCATCCTTCGCAGCAGCAGCCTCAGCAGTCGCAGCCATTGCAGCGAAATCATTCTCAGTCTTTTCGAGAATGACAGTATCATCGTCGCCCGCGTGCTCAGGGGCAGGGTGTTTGCGCTGAACCGAGGAAGGTGCAGGCTCAGGCATGATCAGTGAGAACATGATTGCAGTACTTTTAGTTTGTGCGGTTTTCCCTGCTTATCTTTTAGGATCGATACTGGTGCTGTCGCATTCATTCATATCAGCTCGGTTTTGTTAAGAGGCATAGATTACCTTTTGTTTCCTTAGGACGTTCTTGTTAGCGGTTTCGACTCCGATGGGTCAGGAAGTCCCTTAGCTAAGAATATTTAGTTTTGGGGTTGTATTTTTGGGATTTGAGGGACCAATCTGTTGAGCGCTAACCTGGATGGTTTTAGCGATGGAATGGCCTTTAAATGGTATTTCATCGGGATTGAATCTTCTGACTTCGTATCGAGCGGTTAGTGGTATTGGCTACCAGAGATTTGTTCAGTTTCGCCCCGAGGCTGAGGATAGCTTGGTATTTCTATGGTGGAGGGGAGCGCGACCCCCGATGCCAGTGGGTTTTTTTGCTCTGAAAGGCCCCTGACGTTCTTTAGAGTCTGGCGGGGAAGGCTACCTGATTCTATGCAATGATGCATCCTATAGAGGGTCCGGACGATGGAAGGAGATACCATTAGTCAGTGAGGTTCCCCCGGATGTGTTTTTTCCAGACGAGATTCCTGGGTTACCACCTGTAGCGAGAGATCGAGTTTGTCATTGACGTTGTGTGCCAGGGGACAAGGCGCCGATTTCCCGAGCAACCGTATACCCGATTAGCTCCATCTGAGATGCGAGAGTCGGTCAGCACAGCAATTGCAGGATCTTCTTGATAAGGGCTACATTCGACCCAGATGTTTCACATTGGGGAGCCCCCGGTTCTATTCTTCAAGAAAGAAGGATGGTTCGATGCGCTTTTGCATTGTACTATCGTCAGTTGAACAAATTGACAGTAAAGAAACAAGGTATTCCCTCTCCGCGCGCGAGTTTGACGATCTTGTTTGAGATCAATTGCAAGGTGTACTTACTCGATATGGGCACTATGAGTTCTTAGTGATGCCATTTGGTCCTGACGAATGCTCCAGCTGTTTTTCATGGATTTGATGAAACAGGGATTTTTCCGAGGAGTGAGAGCTCTTGGATAAGTTTCGTTTTAGTGTTCATCGAGGCACTATCCTTGTGTATTCGTCTGTGAGCCATGGATGAGCATGCCTTTCCATCTTCGTACTTGTTTTACACAGACCTTGCGAGAGCATCAGTTGTATGCTAAGCGCAACAAGTTGTGCCTTCCCTGGTAATTGACCGAGTTGTGTTTCCTTGGTCATGTCATTTCCTAGAGCATGGGGTAGGTTCCAAAGTTGGATCCTAGCAAGACAGAGGCTATTCCCTTAATTGGTCGCAGGGCCCCGACGACAAGCAATCTGAGATTGCGTCGATTCTTTGGGTTTGGCCGGATACTACCGTCGATTCGTGGAGAATTGTCTCTCAAGATAGCCTAGGCCTTCTTGACACAGTTGAGGCGAAAAGGAATGTATTCTTTTGAGTGGTCTTTCCCCCGCTGTGCGAAAGACAGGTTTTTTGTGAGTTGGAGAACGTCGATTGACGACTGCTCCAGTACTATCCTTGCCGACTGGATCTGGTGGTTTCGTAGTCCACACCGATGCTTCTCTTCAGGGTTTGGGGTGTGTGTTGACTCAAAATGGGCATGTGATTGCCTATGCCTCCAGGCAACTAAAGACTCACGAGGGGAATTATCCCGTACATGATCTAGAGCTTGCAGCCATTGTCTTTGCTCTGAAGATATGGCGTCATTATTTGTACGGTGAACGATTCCATATTTTTACTGATCATAAGAGTTTGAAGTACATGTTCACTCAGGCAGAGTTGAACATGCGACAGCGCCGTTGGATGGACTTGCTGAAGGACTATGATTGCGAAATCAATTACCATCCAGGATCTTCTAATCCGGTTGCTGATGCGCTTAGTCGCAAGATTTATATGAGTTCCCTTCGTACCAGTGCAGTGTCACGAATGGTCAAAGAGTGTTGTTCCTTGGGTTTCACTTTCCGTTATAAGAAGGAAACAACAAGGAGTTCGTGTTGCGTCTGTACTTGCCGAGCCAGCCTTGTATAGACGTATTTGTAAGGCACAGGGTGTTGATCCCAAGATTCAGAGATTAGGCCCGATTCACTGAGAGTGAGAATTCAGCTGGTTTCCATTTTCAGGCGGATGGTTTGTAGTGTCTTTCTGGCCGTGTGGTTGTGCCTGACGATTCCACGCTTAGAGACAAGATCTTATCGCAAGCTCATCATAGTAGGTTCTCAGTACATCCTGCCAGCATGAAGATGTACAAGGATCTACGTACTCCATTTTGGTGGAAAGGAATGAAGCACAGCGTTTATCAGTTCGTGTCTCGATGTCTTGTGTGTCAGCAGGGTCAAGGCAGAGTATCGTCGGACCCGGAGGTCTACTTCACAATCTCGATATTCCTGAGTGAAAGTGGGAGTATGTGACGATGGACTTTGTCACCCACTTGCCTATGTCTTCCAGGAATTGCGACGCGATTTGGGTTGTTGTTGACCGATTGTCGAAATCCGCGCATTTCTTACCATATAACCGGGATTTCACCTTCGACAGGATGGCATGGCTGTATGTGCAAGAGATTATCCGTTTGCATGGTATTCCACTGAGTATTGTGAGCGACAGAGATCTCGTTTCACCTCAAGATTTTGGGGGAGCTTTCAGCGTGCTCTTGGTACCACTTTGAGTTTGAGCACATGCGTATCATCCAGAGGACTGATGGGACAATACAGAGAGGAACGTATCTCGTACTCCTCGGATGACATGCTCTTCGAGCTACCGTAATGGATTTTTGGCCCAGCATGGCACCGACTTCATTTTCCATTGGGTGGAGTTCGCTTATAACAACTAGCTAATCACTAACAGCATTGGCATGGCACCATTTGGAGGCTCTTTATGGACGCCGTTGTCGTACAACCTTTGTTTTTGGGGGGGACGAGGGTGCGTGAGCGGCAGGTGGAGGTACTCAGATGAATTTCAGCAGATGGACTGATGCAGTAGAGATTGAATCCGACGCAGGGATTAAGGCATCCCAGGATCGACCAGGCTAGCTGCAGTCGAACCACTCACCGCAGGACACTGTGTTCATTTTGAAGAAGGAGAGTATGTATTCCTTGCGTGTCATCACCTTTCCGGAAGGTAGATGAAGGTTTGTTCTCAAGGTGGTAAGTTCGTCACCAAGATTTATTGGTCCTTTTAGAGATTCTCGATGAAAGTTGGAGTCGTGGCTTATCATCTAAGCCTTGCCACCCGAAATCTTTCGTAAAGATTCATGATGTGTTTCACGTGTCTTCTTGTTTGAGAACAAGTACGTGGCAGATCAGGCCCACATCTTGCGTCCGACCTTGAGGTGCAATTGAACCGGCTAAGAATCGGTTTTGATAAAAATCTAACTGGCAAAGCGCACCAGGTCAAGTAATAGTAAAGTGTACCTGAGATTCCAAGTATCGATCCCCACAGGGACCTGCAGTCAATTCTCAAGAATTTTAATTATTTTACTTAATCTAGACAAAGATAATAGAAGGGGATTTTTGAGAATTAAATTAAAATAAGAATATTAAAATAAAAACTGATTAAGAAATAAGAATAAAAATAACTGATAGATAAAAATAATCAAAGTACAAAGACAACCAAGACACACGATAGGTACACATCCCCCCCATCCGAACAAAATCACGTAAACATGTAGTCGATTCTTAGGTACTCAGATTTAATCTTAATTCATAGGTAAATTCATCCTAATTTGTTCAAAGGTCTATTTCTAAAAACAATCAATACCTATTCAAATATTGATGAACTTATTCTCTAATCTTTCCGTAATTCTAATCAAATTTGAATGCATTAAATATTTGTGAAAATTCATGTTTAACACCTGAACCGCACACTGAAACCGAAGTTCTATTTCTAGTCGGTTTTACAATATGTTAATTTATCCAAAGTAGTGATCAAAATCAAAGACCTCCTCTGTCATATTTGGTAATTGATTAACATGCATAGGAAAACAGTTGATCAGGACTATTCACAAGACAAATATAAAATCTGACAATCAATAAAATAAAATCAGACTCTAAAAAAAATCCCAAACAAACATTCCAAGTTTTCTACATGAATTGTGTTCGGCCCAATCACGCCGTCTTGGTTTGAATAATATAACTACTCAATAATTAAAAAACAATAATTCAAAATTAAAAATAAAAAAAAAGAAAAGAAAGAAGATAAGTCTTTCTCTCCCAATGCCTTGTAGCCCCGCCTCACTCTTGCGTTGTCTGCGCTCTGGAGCTTCCGAAACCCTAAAATATTTTTATATCTTGTATATATATTGGTTCGGAACGCCCACCAGTTAATTTTCCTTCACAAAATTAGGAATATTTCCGGAGCACATATGACCCCCCGAAGAATTGCTGCGCGTCGCGCGGCATAGGGCCTCGCACTGCGCGCAGCACATTAAAAAATAGAAGGTTGTACGTCGAACTCGCGCGCGCGCGAGCTCAGTACAAATAATCTGCGCCGAGCGACAATTTTCAAAAATTCATATTTCGAGATCTAGCCGTCGGATTGAGCTAAAATTTGGACAGCAGCTTCAAAACATCGTTAACTTTAATCTGAACGTTGGAGATTGGATTTCAATGTCTCTAAAATTAAATATGATTTTTCGATCAAGGCTGGTCCGCAATTCACTCTTCAACAATATATTTTCCTACAAAATCAACCCAAGGAGTGAAATACACACACATGCACTAAAAAACATAAAAACACATAAAAATAATATGAATGCACACAAAATAGACATAAAAATAACATGAAATAATGCATACAAAATGCACTTATCAACACCTACATACTTAACTCTTGCTCGCCCTCGAGCAAGACATGCAATAAACTACATGCAAACAAAAACATAAGTGAGGACGATTCATAAATGTGCAAAGCCTCCGAGAAGTTCAATCACAAAACCAAAAACACAATCATGCTCTCAACTTTTCATAATACACTTTTGGTTTAACGTGAACGTGTGTGTGTTAAATGTCATTCCAGTTTCATACAACTTAGACCGAATTCGTCTCAAATCTGCTTAGCGACCTATGACAAATCAGTGCAAGTTTAACTCTTCAAGTGCTCATTCCTTCCAACGACCTCTAGACAAACCCACCTCCCTTTAGATAATGAATTACACACCTCCGGATTTTGCACCCGGTATTGCATTAGCCCCAATAATTACCCGCTGACTTAGCTATAACTGGCTAGGATACGAAAAATAATTCTATTTTTTCTTTCTAATCCCCTAATCTATAGCCCGGATGGAGCATCAATCCCATTGAATCCGCATACATAGCCTTAATTTTTTTTATTTATTTTTTTTTTAGGATTTTTAATCCTTTCAACGCCCGGATGGAATTGTATATAAATTTTTTCTAGGTGCACCCAAGATCATAAGTGTAAACTAGAGCCTCGTCAAAATTCATAGAACACAATCAAGATCCACAAACCACCTATTGCCGTGCAATGGTCAAACAGACAGAAACTTCATCAAATCTTTCGCTACAATTCACTGGTCTAACATTAGTGCTTAAAAATATTCACGGTTCAACCTAAAGTTGCGCCCAAGATCATAAGTGTAAACTCGAGCCTCGTCATAATTCATAGAACACAATCAAGATCCACAAACCACCTATTGCCGTGCAATGGTCAAACATACAGAAACTTCATCAAATCTTTCGCTACAATTCACTGGTCTAACATTAGTGCTTAAGAATATTCACGGTTCAACCTAAAGTTTCTCATGTCCAGTCAAGAGCAAAAAATTTTCAAAAATACATTTTTTTCAAACTTCATCATCATAGTTTACCATGACTTATCCTACCCATGCAGGACAACACAAACAACAACCAAAACACACTATATGCAAACAGACATGAAACGAACTTTATGCAACACAAACACAAAACATAATGAAATAAACTAGTCTACCCTCCCATACTTATCCAAAGCATTGCCCTCAATGCTTCAGACAATGAACAGAATTCAAAACGAACAAAAACACAATGAAAACAGAAATAACACTCCCTGATTTTTGTTTCATTCTCTTCCTTCTTGAACGGCGGCATCAGCTGGGACAGTATCATCAGTCTAGATATATCGGCAGGCATGAATCCCAACTGCATGGGAAAGAATAACAAAATCCAAATAAAAAACAAATCCTACAAAAAAAACAAAATAAAAACAAAAGGCAATAACACTGGGTTGCCTCCCAGTCAGCGCTAAAAATTATAGTTCTATATGCCCGACTATGCAGAAGCCAACCATTCAAAGAGCGGCTGCCGGCCCCCATAGTAAGATATCATACGATTTTCTTACGTATGGGTTTTGAATTTCTCTCGCCCTCAAGCATGGCGTGATATTTGCAGTTTAAGCTTGTCGGAATCCAACAGTACTCGGCATGAAAATTTTTCCTTTGGAAAGAGAACTCTGATTCTAGGCTGAAGCTCAAAGAGGATGTAATACTGTGGAGGTGGCGTCAATTGGCAAAAAAAATGTATCTTCCTAACGGTTTGTACATTAAAAACGACCACTGACGAGGTAAATATCTCTCTCCTTGTATGGTTCTTCTTTCTTCCCTCCACTATCATGTTTGGCTCATTCCTCACAAGAAGATTCCTCAAAAATGATTTCTTTCATGCTCTTGGCTCAGTTACATCACTCTCTTGGACGATTCTCAAAAATTGGTTCTCTAAGAAGCTGCAATCTGTTCATCCAAAAAGACTCTGCGGCTTTCTAAGAATTTAATTGACTCTGTTTGCTGTCGGCACAAAGATTTTCCAACTGAGCCACATATAATCTTCGGAACGCCCTAGTGCACTCTTCTTGATGCTCCTGTGGCTGGTTCGCAAAATTTTTAGAGTTGATTATCTGGAGGATATTGGTGGACCTCCAAACCCTGCAGTGAAGGATATCACAATGCCAATCGGTAGTCAAAATCTGCCATAATCATTTAAACATGTACATCGCACTGTCTTCCAACTTCTCTTCTAAACAATTGACTGCCAGTGGCCAACGCTCCATAATCCACCCAACTTCTTGTGAATCTCATCCAAACCACCATAAAAAAATTGAGTCGAGCGTGGGGTGTTGTAGCTCGAAAAATTTATGGCATCGAAATATGTTCGCCAAATCATTGGAATCTCCCCCAAACAGCATAGAATGGCTCCAAGGTACTGCTAGCCAAATCTTGTGAACACCTGATGATTGATCCATCTCCCAAGTACCTCACAAGCAAAAGGAAAAGAAAAAAATCAAAATTTAAAATAAAATAAAATAAAACGAAAAGATAGAAATAAAAAAAATGTCTAAGCCTCAAGCAAATAATCTATCCTAATATCAATAACTAAACAGTCCCCGGCAAACGGACGCCAAAAACTTGACCGTTTGCTAAAAATCGGTTTTGATAAAAATCTACTGGCGAGCGGCACCAGGTCAAGTCAAAGTAAAGTGGACTGAGGATTCCAAAGTAATCGATCCCACAGGGACTGCAGTCAATTCTCAAGAATTAAATTATTTTACTTGAATCTAGTCCAAATAATAGAAGATAAAAATAAATTCAAGATAAAGACAACCACTAGATCATCACGTAGGTAACCGAACAAATCACCGTAACATGTAGGCGATTCAGGAACTCAGATTTAATACCTTAATTCACCGGGAATTCTCCTAATTTGTTCACAAGGTCTATTTCTAGAACAATCAAACCTATTCAAATATTTAAGAAACTAATCTTTACGTAATTCTAATCAAATTTGAAATGCATTAAATATTTGTGAAAATTCTAGTTTAACACACCTGAAACCGACACCACTGAAACCGAAATTCTATTTCTAGTCGGTTTTACAATATGTTAATTATACAAAGTGATCAAAATCAAAACCTCCCTCTGTCGATTTGGAATTGATTAACATGCAAGAAAACAGTTGATCAGACTATTCACAAGGACAAACTATGAAATCTGTACAATCAATAAAATAAACAATCAACTCTAAAAAATCCCAAAACAAACATCCCAAGTTTTCCTACATGAATTTTGTTCGGCCCAATCACGGCCGTCTTGGTTGAAAATAAACTACTCTACATAAATTAAAAACAATAATTCAAAAATAAAAATAAAAAAAAGAATGAAGAAGAAGAAATCTTCTCTCTCTCCCAAGCCCATGTAGCCGCCTCCTCTTGCGTTGTCTGCGCTCTGGAGCTTCCGAAACCCTAAAAATATGAGTTATATCCCCCCCCCCCCCCCCCCTTGTATTTATAACTGGTTTCGGTAACGCCTACCAGTTAATTTCTCCTTCACAAAAATAGGAATATTTCGGAGCAACATATGACCCCACGGAAAACGCTCCGCGGCATGCGCGCGCCATAGGTCGCACGCCACGCGCGCAGTCACTATAAAAACAGAAGGCTTGTACGTTCGAACTCAGCTGTGCGCAACTGCGCGAGCTTGATTCTCGCGCAGCTGCGCAGTACAAAACAATCTGCGCCGACGACAATTTTCAAAAAATTCATATCCTCGAGTAATATAGCCGTCGGATATGATGCTTAAATAATTTGGACTGCTGCTTCAACACCATCAGTTAACTTTAATCTGAAACGTTTTGGAGGATTGGATGTCAATGTCTCTAAAATTAAATATTATTTTTCGATCAAGGCATGGTCCGCAAATCACTCGTTCAACAAATATATTTTCCTACAAAAATCAACCCAAGGAAGGTGAAATACACACACATGCACTAAAAAACATAAAAAACACATATAAAGATAATATGAATGCACACAAAATAGACATAAAAATTAACATGAAATAATGCTATACAAAAATGCACTTATCAAACACCCCCCATACTTTAACTCGTTGCTCGTCCCTCGAGCAATGACATGCATAAAACTACATGCAAACAAAAACAGAAGTGAGGACGATTCTATAAATGTTGCAAAGCCCTCCGAGGAAAGTTCAATCACAAAACCAAAAACACCAAACATGCTCTCAACTTTTCATAATACACTTTTGGTTTATCGTGAACGTGTTGTGTGTGATATGTCATTCCCAGTTTCACATACAACTTAGACCGAATTCGTCTTCAAATCTGCTTTAAGCGACCTATGACAAATCAGTGCAAGTTTAAATCTTTCAAGTGTCTTCAGTCCATTCCAACGACACCTCTAGACAAACCCACCTCCCTTGAGATAATGAATTACACACCTCCGGATTTTTGCACACCGTATTGCATTTAGCCCCAATAATTACCAACCGCAGACTTTAGCTATAAACTGGCTAGGATACGATAAAAAATCATTCTAATTTTTTCCACTTTCTAATCCCCTAATCTATTAGCCCGGATGGGAGCCACCATCAAACCCAATCGAATCCCCGCATTACATAGCCTTAAATTTTTTTTTAGTTTATTTTTTTTTTTTAGGATTTTAATCCTTTCAAGGCCCGGATGGTAATTGTATATAAAATTTTTTCTAGGTGCACCCAAGGATCGATAAGTGTAAACAAGAGGCCTCGTCAAAATAGTCAATAGAACCATACAATCAAGATCCACAAAAAACCACCTATTGTCGTGCAATGGTCAAACAGACAGGAAACTTCATCAAATCTTTCGCTACAAATCAGGGGCTAAAAATCATTAGTGCTTAAAAATATTCGACAGGTTCAACCTAAAGTTTCGCCCAAGATCATAAGGTGTAATACTAGAGCCATCGTCAAAATTCAGAGAACACCAATTCAAGATCCACAAACCAACCTATTGCCGTTTTGCAATGGTTCTAACAGACAGAAAAGACTTTCATCAAATCTTTCGCTACAATTCACTGGTCTCTCAAACATTAGTGCTTAAAAAAAAAATATTCCACGGATTCTAACCTAAAGTTTCTCATGTCCAGGTCAAGAGCAAAAAATTTTCAAAAAATCCATTTTTTTTCCAAACTGTCATTATCATAGGCTAACCATGGACTTATCCTACCCATGCAGGAACAATCACATAACAACAACAAAAACACACTATATTGCCAAACAGACATGAAACGAACTTTATTGCAACACCACACAATCACAAAAACATAATGAAATTAAAAAAACGTAGTCTATCCCTACCCATATCTTATCCAAAGCATTGCCCTCAATGCTTCAGACAATGAAACAGAATTCAAAACGAACAAAAACACAATGAAAACAGAAATAACACTCACCCTTTAATTTTCGTTTCATTCTCTTCCTTCTTGACGACATCAGCTGGGATTAGTAGCATCAAGTTCTAAGAATATATCGGCAGGACATGGACCAACTGGCATGGGAAAGAAAAACAAAAATCAAATAAAAACAAAATCTATAAAAAAAAACAAAATAAAAACAAAGCAAAGCAAAAACAACTGGGTTTGCCTCCCAGAGTCAGCGCTTAACATTTATAGTCTATAGCCCGACTATGCAGAAGCACACCATCAAAGAGCGGCTGCCGCCCCATAGTAAGAATCATACGATTCTAGCGTATGGGTTTTGAATTTCTTCGCCCTCAAGCTTGGCGTGACTATTTGACAGTTTAAGCTTGTCGGTCCAAAACAGTACTCGGCATGAAATTTTTTCTTTGGGAAAGAGACTATGATTCTAGGCTGAAAGCTCAAAGAGGATGTAATACTGTTGGAAGTGGCGTCAATGGCAAAAAAAGTATCTTCTAACGGTGTAACATATAACGACCACACTGACGAGGTTAAAAACTCTCTCCTTGTATGGTTGTCTTTCCTCCTCCCACTATCATGTTTATGGCTCATCCTTCACAAGAAGATTCCTACAAAAATGATTTCTTCATGCTCTGGCTTAGTTACTATCACTTCTCTTGACAGATCATCAAAAATTGGTTTCTCTAAGAAGCACAATCTGGTCTAACCAAAAGACTCATGCGGCTATCTAAGAATTTATTTTGACTCTGTCTTCTGTCGCACTAAAGATTTTTCCAACTGGAGCAACATTTAATCTTCGGGAAACGCCCTATGCCAACTCTTCTTGACTGCTCCGGTGGCTGGGTTCGCCTAAATTTTTAGAGTTGATATCTGGAGGATATGGTGACTCCAACCCTGCAGTGAAGGATCCACAATGTCAATGGTAGTCAAAATCTGCCATATCATTTAAGACAAGTGCAATCGCACTGGTCCTTCATCTCTTCTAAAAACAATTGACTGCCAGTGGCCTCAACGTTCCATAATCCACCCAACTTCTTGTAATCTCAACAAACCACCATAAAAAATAAATTGAGTGAGGGGTTGTAGCTCGAAAATTTATGGCATTCGGGAAATATGTTTCGCCAAATCATATCAATCTCCCCCAAACAGCATAGAATGGCTCCAAGTACTCTGCTAGCCAAATCTTGTGAACACCTGATGAAGCTCCATCTCCAAGTATCCCTCACAAGCAAATAGAAAAGCAAAAAAATCAAAATTAAAATAAAATATAAAAAAAACGAAAAGATAGAAATAAATAAAAATGTCTAGCCTCAAATGCAAATAAATCTATCCTAATATCAACTAAACAGTCCCCGGCAACGGCGCCATAAACTTAGACCGGCTAAATCGGTTTGAATAAAAAATCTACTGGCAAGCGCAACCAGGTCAAGTAATAGTAAAAGTGGGAACTGAGATTCCAAGTATCGATCCCCACAGGGGATCTGCAGTCAATTCCTCAAGAATTAATTAATTTTACTTAACTCTAGACAAAAATAATAGAAGGATTTTGAATTAAATTAAAATATGTTTATATTTTGTAAATTATATGGGTCGGAACGCCTACCAGTTAATTTCTTTCACAAAATAGAGAGGAAATTTTCCGGAGCACATATGACCCCCGAACAACGCGCGGCGCGCAGCTACATAAAAACAGAAGGCTGTAACGTCGAACTCGCCTGCGCCGCGCGGAGCTTGATTTCTCACCGCGCGCACGCGCAGTACAAAAAATCCTGCGTCCGAGCGATCAATTTTCAAAAATTCATAATCTCGAGATCTAGACGTCGGGATTGAGCTTAAAATTTGGACAGGGCATCTTCCAAAACATCTTTAGCTTTTCTATCTTAACGGGTTTGTAGATTGGATTTTCAATGTTTCTAATAATAAAAATATAATTTTTCGGAATCAAGGCTGGTCCGCAATTCACTCTTCAACAATATATTTTTCCTTACAAAATCAACAACAAGGAGTGAAAATAACACACACATGCACTAAAAAACATAAAAACACATAAAAAATAATATGAATGCACACAAAATAGACAATAAAAATAATCATGAAATAATGCATACAAAATGCACATTATCATGCAACTAGACCTACGATTTTTGTCATATGTGGAAGAAACCTCTCAGGATTCTCGACAGGAAGGACAAGGTGCTTCGTAATCAAGCGCATACCAATGGTACAGTGGCAACGCAGAGGTATCAGAGGAAGCTACTTGGGAGTTGGAGAGTCGGATGTTAGCCGAGCAAAACCCGAGTTTGTTTTAAGATTTTGTACTTCTGTTGTATCGGATATGTATAGTTGTTTTCAGTTGTAGATAAGAGCATTGATTTTGGCGTACTAATGTTTTCCTTAAGATGTAATTTCGAGGACTGCAATATTTCTTAAGTGGGGGAGAATGTAGTGACCCCGCAAGATTAATCAGAGGTAATTTTAAGGAAATTAATTACTAAATTTTGGCCTAAAATTTATTCGGGAAGTGGATCGGTAAAGGCTCCGAAGCCACGGATCGGAAGCTCCGATCGGGATCGGTACGTTACAGTTTGGAGGATCGGAGGTTCCGTTCTGGCTAGGGGCATGGGCGTCCATCAACCGACGTCAGTAAGGATATGACGTTCACTGGCTTACGCACGTGTAGGTGACCATCGGGACGTTTCGATGTCACGATCGGACGCTCTGTTCGCGATCAGACGTTCCGATGAGGGATCGGACGTTCCGATCACAGTCTATAAATAAGGGGTCCGAGCCCTCATTCTGTGCACCGATTTCCCCTCCTTTCCTCTGGTTTTCGATCCTTCTTACTTAGATCTACGGAGTTCTAGGCATCCTATTGGGAATCCGAAAGTTGCCTAGCGATCTCGGCGTCGTAGCGGAAGTGTGCCTAGGTTTTGAGACGATTCTACACCAGCGGGCTGACGACGGACGAAGGTATAATTTGGCTTCCTAAAAAATATTTAGAAGTATGAAATAGCTTAGTTAAGGATTTTAGAGCGTTTATAGTAATGCATGGACTTTTGCATGTGTAGACGCAGTAGAGCAGACTTGTAGGCTTTGGACCTAAACGGGTGTGCTAGGAGTTGACCTGCAGTGTTAGAGGTACGTAAGTACTGACCGAGATAGCCGACATGAATATTTATACATATGTGTGTGATGCATGATGTATGTGCTGTATTGGCTATGTTTTACTATTTTTAGCACATGCATATGTTTTTACGGAGACTGCATCGGGTATGATGTGAGTCATGACAATTTCTATCAGTCGAGACGATTCTTCCTGAGGATTCGTGTCTTGTGAATATACGAGTACCACGCGGAGTCGCTCTCTTGCCCGGTACTGTGTCTTCCAGGCGCCATAGTAAAGTGATTTAACCCTGATTTTTAAAGTCATGTGCATGCTCATATTTGATATTTATATCATTGCTTCCGTATGGAGCGTAGTCGCTCACGCTCTTTATGTTTCGTGTTTTGGGACATCTTGTGGCGGGTCAGGTCTGAGGCTGGACGGTCCCGGTGGTCCCCAGTAGGGTTGAGGTTGCTACCGTGCAGAGGTAGTTTGTTAGGGATTCTGATACCCTAATTTCGATTTGGTTGTATAAAGGATTATATACTGTTTCTATCGTCGGTTATATTCTGCCGATTGGATTTGTTGTACTTTGGAATTATCCATTAATATTAACGCTTTAATTATTATTGCTTGTGCTAATCACTCTGATTAGGTAGGGTCGCTACACCTCAATTCTGGAAGGAGTGACATAATGGTTCACCATGAAGAATGTTTTGTGTTTATTATTAAAATCCATTCTTAAATAATAGGCAATTTTCTAAAACAATGAAAATCAGGTTCTTGAAGAAAAAATAACAAGAACAATAATTTTACTTTGAGTTCTGTACAAAGATTCCAAAAATGCTATTCATTTTTCCAAAACACTAAACAATGCATAAAACAAGCTATCTAAGATTATTGAAATGGTTAGACCACATCTTTGTTAAGGTTAGGAATATGGTCCGTTCTTTATTCAGTAAGGTTCAACATACATGTATAAGCACATTATATATCTTTGTTTAAATTAGGTCAGATATGTAAAAAGGAATCCAAAGAGAAACCAAACCAAATTTAGCGATTGGATGCAATTCTACCAGAACAACTGTGCGTGCACCACTGCCAAAACACAATATTAATTGCTTTATCCTTCCAACCACATATCATCTCTGCTCACCACTTGAATCAATATATTATCTATATATATATATATATATATATATATATATATATAATAGTACTCTCCCCTCCACTATTCCATATATAAATTATAAACATACACAGATGATTCTTCTAATAATTTGCTTCATTCTACGAAGATATAAAAAAAACACGACATGCACTAAAATTGAGCTGACCGGAGTATTTGGGAATTGAGGGCCGGGTGGCAAGAAATTAAGATAACGATAAAATGATAATCCAATGATACGCTGGCGCTTATTAAGCATCCCGCCTAGTTCCTCCTTCGTGGATCTACATCTCCTGAAATTTAATTTATGGCTTATAGGCAAAAAAATTAAATATGAATACATTATAAAAATTGGAATATTATGTGGTAGAAGTTTAAAAGAAAGAGGAGAAGGGAAAATAAGATAGAAATGGAGGGTTGGCTTTTGAATTTCATGGAATGCGAGCCTAGGGGTTGAAGCTGCTACTGCTGAGCCGGAGGAGTGTGAAAGTAGAAAGGAAAGTAAGGGACAATAGGGTTTGGGGGAGGCGGGGTGTTGTAGCCAATGGGGGTTGAAGGTGGGAAGTACGACCCACCGCAGCGGCGTAGCCCCATCCCACCCGCCTCGTGGTCTACGGCGAGAAGGGAAGCCCTAGACCAGCATAAGTGATCAACGATGAAGGCGAGAGAATGGAGATTGGGATGGCCCTAATTTAATCGAGAGAATGAATTTAGAGAACGGGGATCGAGTGAGAAAGAAAATAAAATCGGTTTAAACTTATTACTTTCACTAATTAGAAATATAAAATTTAATTTTATATATTTTTACTTCATTAAATTAATATTGCTGAAGTAAAATGTCACTTAAAAATTTAAGTGAAACCCGTTCTTTTTATTGATGAAGTCTAAAGTGTATTTCACTTCGTTAATTTTATAACCGTAGTAAATAACTATGTATTACTTCGGCAATAGTGATCGCCGAAGTAAAAAATAGCGAATTAATATGTAGAAATTCAAACTAGTGACTGCATAGTTTGGAGTTTCCCGAGTGGAAGTGGGATCATGTGACGATGGATTTTGTCAGCCACTTGCCAATGTCCTCCAAGCAGTGTGATGTCATTTGGATTGTTGTGGATACATTGTCCAAGTCTACTCCATTTTCTTCCGTACAATTGCGAGTTCAGTTTTGATCGCATTACGAGAATTGTACATCCAGGATATTGTACGGTTGCATGCACTACAACAAATATACTAATTAACCACACTAAAAAGACAACGGTTTTATACACAAACTGTTGTCTTTTGGCTTTTAACAACGGTTTTTACAAAAACCGTTGTCGTTGGTCGTATTTTAATGAAAAAACGACAACGATTTTTTATAAAACTATTGTCTTATATATGTCAAAGACAACGGTTTTTTAAAACCGTTGTCTATGAGCGGGTTTTTATGGCCTACGATAACGGTTTTAATTAATCATTATCTATGAGCGGGTTTTTTATGACCTACGACAATGGTTTTTATTAACCGTTGTCAATGAGCGGGGTTTTGGGTGATCTACGACCAACGATTTTTAAAACGTTGTGTATGCGCGTGTTTTAGAGCTCTGAAGACAACATTTGTTTTTTAACTGTTGTCGTTTTCTATTGCATTATGTAGTTTTAAAGACAATACTTTTCTTGAACCGTTGTCATTGATTTATTTTTTTTATTTTTTTTGCTAAACACATACATATACACACCTAAAAAAAAAAACCCAAAGCCCTAACCCAACCATTCGCCTCCTTTCTCTCCCCTCCGCTCCTTTCCTTACGCCGCCGCTCTCATTCTCACTTGCCCTTTCTTTCCCTGCTTTTTCAAGGAAATCTTGGTGGAGGGCCACCCTACATACATCCTCCGACGCTCTGAGATCATATATTTCGTACGCTCTCGTGGTTCTGGAGTAGAAAAAGAGGTGGATATTATTGATGAGGGCTATAGCAAGCAGCTTACCCCCAGAGACATAAGAATCCCTTCTCCTAATCTTAAAATATCCTCCCTTATCCTAGAAGTTTAAGGTATTTTTCTTTATCCAATATTTTGATTTGTTGTTTATTTTGCTCTATTTTTGGATCTACGTGTTTGAATTTGAGTTTTTTTATCAGTAATTTTTATTTTCTCGATCCAGTTTTTTATGTTACTGTTTTTGCTTGATTGATTCATGGATATGTATTCTTATGTGATGTAGTAGCCCGTAACCAAAATCAGTAATTAAGGAATTAATCATAATTACTTGGGTTATAGTTCGGAAGCTCCGAAGGTTGAGTTCGGAAGCTCCGATCAGGATCGGAAGCTCCGATCGATATTACGTCAGGCATGACGTGTGGCAAGATCGGAAGCTCCGATCAGGACCGGAAGCTTCCGATCACCCCTATCCGGAGACAACAAATGATATTTTGACACGTGGCAGATCAGGATCTTCGGAAGCTCCGATGGCAGGATCGGACGTTCCGATCGAGGTTCGGACGTTCCGATCAAGGATCGGAAGTTCCGATCGTTGTCTATAAATAAGAAGGCCGAGACTTCACTTTCATTTGCCAATTCCGAGTTCTCCTTTCCTTTCTAGTCCTTTTGGAGCTGTTTTAGTCTTCTTAGGCTTGGCCGGAGGTCGGCGAGACGTTCGGTAGTCGTAGCGGAGTTGTGCCCAAGTTCTGGAGGCATCGACATCAAAGGGCTAACGACGGACGAAGGTATAGCTTTTGCTTCCTATAAATGTTTAGGAGTATGCAATAGCTTAGTTAAGGCTTTTGGAGCACTTTAATGGTAGCAGTATCATTTGGAAGTGTAGAGCAGACTATAGGCGTGGACCTAGAGATGGTAGAGCTTTGCACTGTTTTGAGGTACGAAAGTACTGTCGAGATATCCTGACTGAGTATGCATGTATTATGTGACCTGCATGATTTATATGCCATGATATTATGCTGCATTCATTTGCATCTTGCTGTATCTCTTTCGAGAGTGTTCGTGTTAGTAGGGTTGTACCCTATCCTGTTAGTGGATGGACTTCCATCGATTTGGGTCCGGCGTATCCACGGTTATCTCGGTATGGGAGCCGACCTCCTGAAGCGACGGCACAACGTGCTACATACCAGGGCCCGGTCTGTCTCTGTTATCTGATCCTTGACCTCGAGTCTATAGGGAGTTCACTTTGCATGCATGTATACTCATACTCTCGCACTGAGCGTTATATGCTCACAGTCTCGTACTCTGTATTTTTCTGGACACCCTATTCCATGGGGCAGGTTTGCGATTGGACGAGGAGGGTGGATCCAGGAGGGGCTTGAGTCAGTGGTTGGCCAGCTGGAGCTTCGCTTAGGTTTTATTATTGTTGTTTGGGTTTATACAGCTATTCGATTTGGTTGTATATTATTGGAATAAATTACAGATTCCTTTACTTGGGATTGTATAATGTTTATGGTTTCCGCAATTTTATTTTGATATCTATTTAATTAAGTTAATTTCATACCTAAGTTCTGTTTAGTAGGTGATCTGGGTAAGGGTCACTACATTTATGGTATCAGAGCATGCAAAAGAATTCTTGGGATTTAGTCTCATCTTGAGGCTATTTTTGTAGATGGCAAATCAGACTTTCCAATGCACCGAGGAGCAGAAGGTGGAGACCCTTGGCTATATTCTAGATGGGCGTGCGCGCAGGTGGTGGAGGTTTACTTCTGCACCTTTTGTTGCGGCGGAGAGGAGTGGCCACCTGGGCCGAGTTCCGCACAGCTTTCCAAAAGCGGTATTTTCCTCCTGCACTCCGTCAGTCGAAGGCAGGCGAGCTACTGAGTCTGCGACAGGGAGCCATGTCTATTGATGAGTATCAGTAGAGGTTCTTTGATCTGCTATCCTATTGGTCCCGAGATTACTGATAGCTCAGAGATGAAGTATAATATGTTCCTTCAGGGCCTTAACCCTGAGATCCATGACCATGTGGCGGTTGGCGACGACATGTCTTACGAGGGTTTGGTGAGGCCGTTGTCACCAGGCGGAGGACAGCATTCTGCGGAAACAGGTCCTTTCCTCAGTCGAGGCCTGCTAGTTCTTTGGGTCCCCGTGCCCAAACTTTCAAGAAGTCTGGATCTTCTTCTTCCTCTGGTTCTGGAGGTGTTGTCCGTTACGGTAAGAAGGACAAGTGTGATCACTGTGGGAAGAACCATCCATCCGAACAAGTGTCGATAGAGATTCTGAAGCTTGTTTTCCATTGTGGAGAGACTGGTCATATCCGGAGGGATTGTCCACTGTCTGGGGGAGGCGGTTTCTGGTTCTGGTTCAGGATCGGGTTCTCAGGCCACCGTACAGCAGAGGTCGCAGGGACAGTCTGCTGGAAGTTCTCATTTGAGGCCATGAGCTTCTGGCCAGGTATTTGCCCTGAGACATGATCAGGCTGTGGATGAGAATGAGAAAGTCATCGCAGGTACATTTCCTGCTTTATGGTATACCTGCTCTTGTACTTATTGACACTGGTGCATCTCATTCCTTCATTTCTGCACGTTTTGTTAAGAGGCATATGTTACCATGCATTGCACTAGACGTAGTGATGTCTGTTTCTACTCCGACGGGCCAATCTGCTTTGGCTAAGCGTCTAGTAATGGGTTGCCCTTTAGAGTTCGAAGGGAACATTCTGTTAGCAATCTCATGGTCCTGGCGATGGACGACTTTGATTGCATTCTGGGAATAGATATGTTGACTACCTATCGAGCTTCAGTGGACTGCTATCAAAGATTAGTACGCTTTCATCCAGAGGGGAGTGAGAGTTGGTTTTTCTATGGTGAGGGAGCGCGACCCCCGATGCCTTTGGTATCAGCTTTGAGAGCCTGTCGAGCTCTAGAGTCTAGCGGGGAAGGCTACCTTATCTATGCAGTTGATTTGTCCGCTGAGAGTATTGGGATAGAGAGCATTCCTGTTGTGGATGAATTTCCAGATGTATTTCCTGATGAGATTCCAGGTTTTCCTCCTGCTAGGGAAGTCGAGTTTGGCATAGAGTTGATGCCGAGTACTTCGCCTATTTCTAGAGCACCGTATCGTCTGGCTCCGTCAGAGATGCGTGAGTTGAAGAATCAGCTACAGGATCTTTTGGACAAGGGGTACATTCGTCCTAGTGTATCTCCTTGGGGAGCTCCTGTTCTCTTCGTGAAGAAGAAGGATGGGTCGATGCAGCTGTGCATTGACTATCGGCAGCTGAATCGAGTCACTGTGAAGAACAAGTATCCGTTGCCTCGTATTGATGACTTGTTTGACCAGCTGCAGGGCACATCAGTTTACTCCAAGATTGACTTGAGATCTGGGTATCATCAGTTGAGAGTCCGTGATCAGGACGTAGCCAAGACTGCATTCCGTACTCGCTATGGGCATTACGAGTTCCTAGTGATGCCATTTGGTTTGACTAATGCGCTGGCTATATTCATGGATCTGATGAACCGTGTCTTCAGGGAGTATTTGGACAAGTTTGTCGTGGTCTTCATTGACGACATCTTGGTGTATTCGCGTAATACGGAATAGCATGTTTCTCACTTGCGGTTGGTACTGCAGACTCTTCGAGATGAGCAGTGTACGCTAAGCTGAGCAAGTGTGAGTTCTGGATGGATAGAGTGGTCTTTCTTGGGCATATCATATCCAGGGAGGGGATTTCTGTTGATCCAAGCAAGATTGAAGCGATACTTAATTGGTCGCGTCCGACGACAGTTGCTGAGATCCGTAGTTTTTCTGGGTCTAGCAGGGTATTATCGTCGCTTCATTCTGAACTTCTCTCAGTTAGCTCGACCGTTGACGCAGCTTACCCGCAAGGGTGTGGATTTTGAGTGGTCCTCCGAGTGTGAGGAGAATTTCCGTGAGCTTCGACGGCAGTTGACTTCTGCGCCGGTGTTGGCATTACCGTCAGGATCTGGAGGGTATATAGTTTACACGGATGCTTCTCTTCAGGGTTAGGCTGTGTCCTGACTCAGAATGGGCATGTGATCGCATACGCTTCTAGACAGCTGAAGCTTCACGAGGACAACTACCCAGTCCATGATTTGGAGTTAGCAGCCATTGTGTTCGCTTTGAAGATCTGGCGTCATTATCTGTATGGCGAGAAATTTGAGATTTTCACCGACCATAAGAGTCTCAAGTATTTGTTCACTCAGGCAGAGTTGAACATGAGGCAGAGACGTTGGATGGATTTGCTTAAGGACTATGATTGCGAGATTAAGTACCATCCGGGAGCTGCTAATCTCACCGCTGATGCTTTGAGTCGCAAGGTGCGATATCCGCACTTCAGACTTGTTCGATGTCTAGTGCGATCAGTGACTGTTGTACTTCAGGTTATACCTTCAAGCATAAGAAAGGTATGCAGAGTATCCAGATGTTTGCGATATTATCTGAGCCAGCCTTGTATTCGCGGATCCGAGATGCTCAGATGTCTGATTCAAAGACCCAGTGTTTAGCTCGTCTAGCTAACGAGGGTAGCTAGTCTGGATTTCATTATCAGTCAGATGTCTTTCTGTGTTTGTCTGGTAGGCTTGTGATTCCTCAGGATGAAGAGTTGCGAGAGGAGATTTTGTCTCAGGCGCATAGCACTAAGTTGAGTATTCACCCTGGGAGCAACAAGATGTACAAGGATCTACGTACTCATTTCTGGTGGAAAGGAATGAAACGCAGTGTTTATCAGTTTGTTTCGAGATGTTTGGTGTGTCAACAGGTCAAGGCAGAGCACCGACGACCTGGAGGATTGCTTCACAGTCTGCCTATTCCTGAATGGAAATGGGAGTTTTATCCACAATGGACTTTGTGACCCATTTGCCGGTATCCCCGAGGAACTGTGATGCTATCTGGGTTGTGGTGGACCGACTCACCAAGTCAGCGCATTTCATTGCCTATAGCCGAGAGTACTCTGTGGATCGCATGGCACGGATGTACATTCAGGAGATCGTTCGACTTCATGGTGTTCCTGTGAGCATTTTCAGCGATCGGGACCCCAGGTTTACTTCTAGATTCTGGGGGAGTGTTCAGCGTGCGATGGGTACTACTCTCAGTTTGAGTACTGCCTATCATCCGGAGACTGATGGTCAGTCAGAGCGCACTATCCGTACTTTAGAGGATATTCTTAGAGCGTGCGTCATGGATTTTGGTTCAGCCTGGCAGGATCATTTGCCGTTGATCGAGTTCGCTTACAACAACAACTATCACACTAGTATTGGATGGCACCTTGTGAGGCGTTGTACGGGCGACGTTGTCGTACTCCACTCTTCTGGGAAGAAGTGGGGGAGAGACAGGCTGAGGGACCGGAGTTTATCCAGCAGGCGATAGACATTGTTGATCAGATCAAGAAACGGATTAAGACTGCACAGGATCGTCAGGCCAGCTATGCTAATATCAAACGTAGGCCTTTGCAGTTCGATGTCGGGGAGAAAGTGTTTTTGAGAGTGTCACCTTTCCGCAAGGTTCTCAGATTTGGCCTTAAAGGCAAGTTGTCTCCCAGATTTATCGGTCCGTTTGAGATCTTGGAGAGCATTGGCGATTTGGCTTATCGACTAGCTTTGCCACCGCATCTATCCAGTATTCACGACGTGTTCCACGTATCTCTGTTGCGACGGTATGTGGCGGATGAATCTCATATTTTGCAGCGGTCTGAGGTTCAGGTAGACAAGGATTTGACTTATGTTGAGAAACCTCTTCGTATCCTGGATTATAAGGATAAGGTTTTACGGAACAAAGTCATTCCTTTGGTTTTAGTTCAGTGGCAGCGCCGAGGCACTGAGGAAGCTACTTGGGAGCTTGAGGACAGGATGCGTAAAGACCATTATGAGTTGTTTTGATTTCATTCTTTGAGTTGTATTCAGTTGCAAACCCTGTAAATGTTTGATTTGAATAAAGAATGTTTCTGATTTCTGTATTTTGCATTCGGTACTTAAGATCTGATTTCGAGGACGAAATCTTAAGTGGGGGAGAATGTAGTAGCCTGTAACCAAAATCAGTAATTAAGAAATTAATCACAATTACTTGGGTATAGTTCGGAAGCTCCGAAGGTGAGTTCGGAAGCTCCGATCAGGATCGGAAGCTCCGAACAGGATCGGAAGCTCCGATCGATATTACGTCAGGCATGATGTGTGGCAAGATCGGAAGCTCCGATCAGGACCGGAAGCTCCGATCACCCCTATCCAAAGACAACAAATGATATTTTGACATGTGGCAGATCAGGATCTTCGGAAGCTCCGATGGCAGGATCGGACGTTCCGATTGAGGTTCGGACATTCCGATCAAGGATCGGAAGTTCCGATCGTTGTCTATAAATAGAAGGCTGAGACTTCACTTTCATTTGCCAATTCCGAGTTCTCCTTTCCTTTCTAGTCCTTTTGGAGCTGTTTTAGTCTTCTTAGGCTTGGCCCGGAGGTCGGCGAGACGTTCGGTAGTCATAGCGGAGTTGTGCCCAAGTTCTGGAGGCATCAACATCAAAGGGCTAACGACGGACGAAGGTATAGCTTTTGCTTCCTATAAATGTTTAGGAGTATGCAATAGCTTAGTTAAGGCTTTTGGAGCACTTTAATGGTAGTAGTATCATTTGGCAGTGTAGAGCAGACTATAGGCGTGGACCTAGAGTTGGTAGAGCTTGCCACTGTTTTGAGGTACGAAAGTACTGTTCGAGATATCCTGACTGAGTATGCATGTATTATGTGACTGCATGATTTATATGCCATGATATTATGCTGCATTCATTTGCATCTTGCTGTATCTCTTTCGAGATTTTTGTTAGTAGGGTTGTACCCTATCCTGTTAGTGGATGGACTTCCATCGATTTGGGTCCGGCGTATCCACGGTTATCTCGGTATGGGAGCCACCTCTTGAAGCGACGACACAGCGTGCTACATACCAGGGCCCGGTCTGTCTCTGTTATCTGATCCTTGACCTCGAGTCTATAGGGAGTTCACTTTGCATGCATGCATACTCATACTCTCGCACTGAGCGTTTTAATGCTCACGTCTCGTACTCTGTATTTTCTGGACACCCTATTCCATGGGGCAGGTTTGCGATTGGACGAGGAGGGTGGATCCAGGAGGGGCTAGTCAGTGGTTGGCCAGCTGGAGCTTCGCTTAGGTTTTATTATTGTTGTTTGGGTTTATACAGCTATTCGATTTGGTTGTATATTATTGGATAAATTATAGATTCCTTTACTTGGGATTGTATAATGTTTATGGTTTCCGCAATTTTATTTTGATATCTGTTTAATTAAGTTAATTGCATGCCTAAGTTCTGTTTAGTAGGTGATCTGGGTAAGGGTCACTACATGTGATTTATTTCCTTTTGTTTGATTCAAATTATGGTGTCGGTGGTTTAAATGATTTGGGATTTGATATTAATCTGGATTTCTTGTCGATTGATTTTAGTTTTGCATTTGTCAGTGGTCGTTTGGATCTGAAAAATAGATATTTTAATGTGATTTCAGTTTGTTTTTAAATATTGGCTTTAAACTTTTAATTATATCATAATTATTAAAAATTATGATGCTGAAATCGTGAAGGATTGCTTGATTTTCTTATTATTAAGTTTTAACGGTTTTGATTTCCAGCGTGAGAGATCAGTTGAAGCCAGCTCTATTCTATCTTGACAGACTAGGATTCAAGGAGTGACCCTTCTGCCATGGGCCTTGAGCATGACTCAACTTCAGAAGATGAGGATACTCCAATTATACCCCAGAAATATTTCAGAAAGCCTAAGGGAATCCCGAGATCTATGAGTTTTCTTTGTTTATTACAATCGACATGGAATGTATTTGGATATTTCTTTTCCCTTGTTCAATGTGCAGCTAAGTATCCGTTTTTGGCTAATCATGAGTTGAAATTATATGGAAAAGTTGAAATTTCAATGTCTTGTACAATGGCAAGATGCCTGTTCACCTCTCATCTAATCCCATCCCATCCTCCCAAGTCCCATACTTTTTTCTCCATTAAATTCTGAGTCCACCTCGAATTTAGGTGTTAGGATGAGAATGGTAAAAATTTATGTCTCTAAGGTATGGCCTAAAGGGAATGTGCTTGTATAATGATAGTAAATTTGGCCCTTTCTTGTGGGAAATGGTGATTTATCTTAGTCAACTGATCAAGAACAATGGGTAGTTATCAGTGATCTAAGTATTTTTTCATAAATTTCTGAACATGGCTCGAATCTTTCGTGCATAACAACGTGACAATACTTTTATTCGACCAAACCACAACTGTGAATTGATTACTTCATGTGGAGTTATTGATATCTTGATCTTTTTCACAGGTTTAGTGGACCATTCCTAACACCATAGCCGAACATGAAATGGAAATTCAAAGTCGGGTTGCGATCTATGATTCCTCTGAATATGCAACACCAGCCTGCCTCGAGATTTCCTCTGTGACCTAATGTGGTGTTTGAAAATTACAATCCTGACCAAGCTCCAGTGTATCATATATGACTTAACACCATTGAAATCCTATTTCTATTGGGCTGGCATTGGCGTCTTTCACTCTAGCTTAGAAGGTAAGCTTAAGCTCTCAGTTAGTCAGTTAAGAAGCCTTTCCTAGATCTGATAAAGCTTAAATTAAGTTTCCCTTGTTACATTTCAAAAATTTATAATATGATATTATTATATAATTCATGACCATATATTATAGTAATTACGATTGTGCCAAGTAAATAAACTATACATATTAAAAAACTATACATATTAAAAATAATATTAATGGATTTATTTGCAGCCCCAATGACTAATGGGAACTTGAAGAAACTGAGGCTCTTTGGAGTCAATTTACAATTTCAGGCCGGTGACTCCTAGGCATCTGCAGCAACCGCAGACGAAGGCTCAACCATCTCCGGCCACCACCAACGGTGGCTCAGCCCATATCACCACCAGTATTACTGTTGGAAAACTGGCGAGTTCCCAGACCAATTACGATTGATACCCGGTGCAGCGGAAGTTTAAAAATTTTTCATGGAACGTTTCCATGGTATGGGTATCAACCGTTCATCGATTGAATTACGTGTGTGTAAAATTTAAATAACAATTAAATAAATTTTACCTCAAATCTCGCAACGAGATTAATGGACACCAACAGAACAATTCTGCTCTTGTTGTCTCTCCCTGGAACCGATGAACGCCTTCAATCAGGTCCACGAACAGAGGTTTAATCCCTCTGATAGATTGCACTAGAAAATCTATCAGAAGTTTTCTGCGAAGAGAATACACGAATTTGATTCGTTATTCCTTACTGCGATTCAAAATCACAGACCGGAATTTCTCAGACAGAGAGGGAGGGGGGCGACGGCCAAGCTTGAGAGAGGGGCTAGGGTTTCGTTTTTTTTTTCTCTCAAAATTATGAGCTATCGTATCTAATTTCTGTACTGAAATAACTTATTTATAATGCAGGCCACTAACACCTTAGGGCCCATTAGTCATAAGCTGGGGCCCGACAAGCAAAGCCCGCTCGTTCAGAAATTAATATAAAATTCATCGTGACTCTGATTGATGAAACGATTTCACCAATGTGTACAGAAACCATTTCTGCACGTTTTAAAGTCAAAATAAATTTTCCTGAATCCGAATTCAGTGGTTTCCAAAAATGTCCATCCCTATGTCATTTTAGGAAATCCTACTCCCTTACTCTTATTTAAGAAGTCCAACTCCTTAGTTCATTAAATTTAACTCTTTAAATTTAACTATCTCAACGGGGATTAAAACTCCATTACACTGTGTGACCCTCAATGGTTCAGGGATACAGCTAGCCGTGGGCTCACAACTCCTTGTGACTCGGAACAACACTTTCCAACTTGCCCAACGAATCATGGTAAAGCGCCTAGCAACATCGCCCCATGATTCCCTAGGTATCACTGATAGTGCCTACAAGAACCAGTAGATTTTGGTTAGCGTACAGTACGGTCCCTTCATCCATATATCCCGATCGAATCAACAACCATTGGTATATCGAGAGTCGCTCAAGATTCGATAACTATGCAATGCATCTTGAAGATCAAATTAGTGACATCGCATGTGCTACTAAGAAACCATTTCTTAAATCACATCAAGTACTCTGGCCAGAGATTTGTCACACTAATATCTCCTCAGATCGCATAGGATATCCACACTCGCAAGTATGTGGTGAATCCTTGACAACAATGCATTGACTCCTATATGTGTCGTAACTGTACCCAATCTCGACACCTGATGACCCCCTCAGAGTCGGTAAACGAGTCAAAGCACAGTACTAGCATATAGAGTCTCCATGATGTTTCAAGTCGTAAGGACTAATGGTGTACAACCAAAACCGCGGACTTTATCCACTCGATAAGTGATAACCACTTGGAAAGTCCGGATAGGGTAGTTCGACTATTCATCCTATGAATATCCATTTGCATGCTTCGAACATCTCCATGTTCCCTACCAATGAAACGTGGTACTCCGCATCGCAAATGCTAGTCTCAAACTCGAGCGATCCTTATCCTTATTATCGGACGGCTCAATCGACTAGGAACGGTTTTAGAATATACAGTGACTATAAGATGTATTTTCATGATAGACATCTCCATGTTCTACCACATCTTACATACACTATAGTATATTCAAGGTCTTTATCAAAACAACAATAGTATATCACAATATAACAATATGAAGTAATATAAAGTCATTGCCATAAAAGTGTAAATAATATTAAACAAAAGATTGTTTATACAAAGAGTCAACAAAACCCATAGCCACACAGTTGGCTCACTGGGCACCCACTCTTACAATCTCCCACTTGCCCTATAGCCAACTAGTCATACTACGTAGACCCATTGCTTCGCGATGTTTGTCAAACAATGGTCCTGGCAAAGGCTTAGTAAGTGGATCAGCGATATTGTCTGCAGAGGCCACTCGTTCGACACTGATGTCTCCTCTTTCCACAATCTCCCGGATTATGTGGTATTTCCTCAGTACGTGTTTGGATCTTTGATGAGACCTTGGTTCCTTTGCTTGAGCAACGGCACCCGTGTTGTCGCAGTACACCGGGACTGGACCAACAAATTCAGGAATGACGCCCAACTCTTGGACGAAATTCCTCATCCAAACGGCCTCTTTAGCAGCAGCTGATGCTGCAATGTATTCAGCCTCAGTGGTGGAATCCGCTGTGGTGTCCTGCTTGGAACTCTTCCAAGAGACAGCACCGCCATTGAGCATGAACACAAATCCAGAGGTTGACTTCGAGTCATCCACATCACTTTGGAAGCTAGAGTCGGTATAGCCTTCCAGTTTGAGTTCTCGTCCTCCATAAACCATGAACATATTCTTAGTCCTTCGCAAGTACTTAAGAATGTCCTTCACGGCTTTCCAATGCATCTGACCAGGATTAGACTGATATCTGCTCGTGACACTCAGAGCAAATGCTACATCCGGTCTGGTAGATATCATCCCATACATGATACTACCTATAGCTGACGCATATGGTACATGTGTCATATTCTCTATCTCTGCATCAGTCTTGGGACACATAGACTTGGATAGAGAAACTCCATGACACATGGGTAGATGTCCTCTCTTGGACCCATCCATTGAAAACCGTTTCAATATGGTATCGATGTAGGTTGATTGAGTGAGTCCTATCATTCTCTTAGATCTATCCCTATAGATCTGTATCCCAAGAATGTAGGATGCCTCACCCAAATCCTTCATCGAAAATCTACCTGATAACCATATCTTTGTTGACTGCAACATCCCTACATCATTCCCAATGAGTAGGATGTCATCAACATAAAGTACTAAGAATGTCACCGCATCCTTAACTACTTTCTTGTACACGCAAGGTTCCTCCGGGTTCTTGATGAAACCAAAGTCTTTAATTGTTTCATCAAATTTCTGGTTCCAACTTCTTGATGCTTGTTTTAGACCATAAATTGATCTCTGAAGCTTGCATACCTTATGCTCGCTTCCCATGGATGTATCCCTCAGGCTGCTTCATATAGATTTCTTCCTTAATGTCTCCATTAAGAAAAGCAGTCTTCACATCCATTTGCCATATCTCATAGTCATACCATGCAGCTATGGCAATAAGGATTCTTATGGACTTGAACATTGCAACTGGTGAAAAGGTTTCGTCATAGTCAACTCCTTGCCTTTGAGTATAACCTTTAGCCACCAATCGCGCCTTGTAGGTCAATACCTTACCATCAGGCCCAAGCTTTCTTTTGTAGATCCATTTACACCCTATTGGAACAATTCCATCGGGAGGATCCACTAAAGTCCAGACTTGGTTAGTATGCATCGAATCCAATTCTGACTGCATAGCTTCAAGCCATAAATTCGAATCCGCATCAGAAATTGCTTCCTTGAAGCTTCTTGGATCACATCCAATGTCGGGTTCATCTTGACCCTCTTCAAGAAGAAGACCATATCGAACTGGAGGTCTAGAAGTCCTCTCGGATCTTCTAGGTGCAGGCGTGTCCAGCAATGGTTCCTGAGGTGTGGGATCGTTATTTTGTATTTCGGGTTCTTCTCGAACTTCTTCGAGTTCCATCATCTCGCCTTTCTTATCCAATAAGAACTCCTTCTCCAAGAAGGTGGCATTCCGCGAAACAAACACCTTTGTTTCAGCAGGATAATAGAAATAATATCCGATTGAATTCTTCGGATACCCCACAAAATAACACAGGCTGGATCGACTATCCAACTTATCTCCCACTGTCCGCTTCACGTAAGCAGGACATCCCCAAATCCTCAAGTATGAATACTTAGGAGCTTTGCCATTCCATAACTCGTATGGTGTTTTTGTCCACTGCTTTAGTGTGGACGTTATTCAACAACAATACCGCCGTTTCAAGCGCATAGCCCCAAAACGAAGGTGGAAGCTCAGTGAAGCTCATCATGGATCGAACCATGTCCAACAAAGTTCGATTACGGCGCTCCGATACACCATTAAGCTGTGGTGTCATAGGAGGAGTCCACTGAGAGAGAATCCCATTCTCTTTTAGATAGTCCAAAAACTCGGTACTCAAGTATTCTCCACCTCGATCCGATCGAAGTGCTTTAATACTTTTACCTAGCTTGTTTTCTACTTCAGCCTTGAATTCTTTGAACTTTTCAAATGCTTCAGACTTATATTTCATTACATATAAATACCCATACCTAGAATAATCATCAGTAAAGGTAATGAAGTAGGTGTGGCCATGTTGAGTCCCTACTCTAAATGGACCACAAACATCTGTATGGATCAAATCCAACAGATTTTGACTACGTTCAGGCTTCCCCTTAAAAGGAGATTTAGTCATTTTCCCTTTTAGGCAGGATTCACAAGTAGGTAGAGAGTTAATATCAGACATATCAAACATGCCCTCTCCCACTAGCTTGTTCATCCTCCTTGAGGAAATATGACCTAGTCTAGCGTGCCAAAGGTTTGCCGGGTTTTGACTATCGATTTTCCTTTTGTTTGTTGTCGCCGGTTTGTCAATACAATTCACTGGAACGTCTTTTAGTTTTAAATTATATAGATCGTTTTCAAGTTGTCCATTTCCAATTAAACATTCATTCTTGTAAATATTGCAAATCCCATTCACAAAATTACAAGAATAACCATCTCTATCAAGCATAGAAATAGAAATAATGTTTTTAATTAAATCTGGCACAAATAAAACATCTCTCAACAATAATTTAAAACCATTCTGCAAAATCAAACAAACATCTCCAATGGCCGTAGCTTCAACTCTGGAACCATTCCCGAGCCTCAGCTGGGTCTCACCCATTCTAAGCCTGCGACTTCTTGTCATCACCTGCAAATCATTGCAAATGTGAGATCCACATCCGGTATCCAATACCCAAGAAGTTGTATTAAGTGACATGTTTATTTCGATATAGAACATACCCTTTGCAGTTCCCAACTGCTCAAGATACTCCTTGCAGTTGCGCTTCCAATGACCCGGCTTCTTGCAGTAATGGCAAACATCCTTGGATTTTCCATCGTTTGAAGCCTTTGTCTTTTGCTTCTTCTCGGGTTCCACTTTCTTGGGTGGGGCAGAACGTTTCTTGCCCTTCATACTTGGCCCCTTCTTAGCAGAAGATGAGGAGCCCACCAAGAAAGCTGGCTTATCCTTCTTAAGTGTGGATTCATATGTAACGAGCATATTGACCATCTCTTCAAGGGTGGCCTCTATCTTGTTCATATTAAAATTTATCACGAATCCATCAAATGAAGAAGGAAGAGATAGAAGCAGCAAGTCCACATTGAGTTCATGCTCCAACACCAAATCAAGGGTCGCTAACTTCTGTATGAGCCAAATCACTCGTACCCCATGATCACGGACCGAAGTCCCTTCACGCATGCGGCACGTCATCAACTCCTTAACAGTAGAGAACCTTTCAGCCCTCGACTGAGCCCCAAAAAGTTCCTTGAGTTGCGTGTGAATGTCAGCAGCATTCACCGTGTCCTCAAATCGCCTCTGGAGTTCATCAGACATCGAGGCTTGCATATAGCATTTGGTCTTGATGTCATGGTCACACCATGCATCAAGTTTGGCCAATTCCTCCGGACTTATGTCAGCTGGTGCTTCCTTCGGAGGTGCTTTCTCTAACACGTAGAGCATTTTCTCCGAAGTTTAAGACAATCTTCAACTTCCGGAACCATTCCGTATAGTTGGCGCCAGTCAGCTTGTTTTGTTCGAGGATCGAGAATAAAGGATTTCGCGAATTCATTGTATGAAATACTGAAAAGGAAAAACAGACATATATCAATGATTGTTTAACAATTTACTAAGACATAAAATAGGCGAATTTAATTTTATGAATCTCACTCCCACTATTTTAACGATTTCACCACCCTCTAGTGAAAACGGGAAACTTTTTCCTTAGTGAGAACATGGAGTCCAATTGACAAACTTATGGTCCCGAATAATATCAGCCAACCATAATTCTCAAAAGGTAGAGCCCAATTGCTTCCAAAGCAACCCCCATGTATTTCCTCATGTCCAATAAGGGCCCAATAATATGACGCCGTTTAAAGTGACATGTCAAGATGACCCATCAATATTAAGTTTGTGATGGACGGTCGCCATGTGGATCCCCCAATAATATGAGCCGATCCCATGGGAGTTCCACCCAACTTACAACATTTGTCGATCCAATGTACAGCTTTCCGACGAACGGGCCCCCCCAATAATATGAGCCGGACCGTATCCCGCGGGTAGCATCACATACATTGACCGTTGATGGAAGGTAGGAACATTTAAACAATATTTAAATTTCATTTATTTATCTTGATATAAATTTTAAATCATATTTAAAATGAGGGATTTTATTTATAAAAATATTTGTCTCATCATTTTTAATTTATTGCATGCATTGCCGGATTCACGCAATTTATGTCTAAACATGCATACAATCATAATATCACATATTATATAGGATGATCGATTCCATTTCTAATTGACCCGTGGTTGCCAATCACGGGTCTTAGTCCAATCCTAGGTAATATGCAGTATGCAAATGCAATCCTATTACATATGCTTCCAATTTACATTTCTTCAGTCTTCATTGTCTGCTGGGCCCACCATCTTCAAATCTTGATCTCCCACTAAATCTAATGTATTTACAATTAAATAACAATGACAAGTAGGGGATACATTTTTAGGGGTGGGAACGGGCTATAAACCAAGCCCACTTTTATTACATATGACATTCATATCGGGCCATAAACCAGGCCCATTAATAAAACCAACAACAATAAAGACAAAATGTAAATTCCTAACATACACCTACAAAATTGGTCATGGCAATCGATCATCCTTATCCAATAACATTTAATTCAAAATTAATTTATTGGATAACATGCTGTGGCAATTCAAATTTAAACAAGATAAAATCATATTTATATATATAAAATCACATTTCACATATAAAATCATATTTTATCTCCATATCAAATAAAATCATATTTTATCTATAAAATCCAATTTTACAAATAAAATCATATTTTATCTAATATATCATAAGATCATATCTTATCATCAATTGTACCAAAATAATTGATTTCAAAATTCATTTTACGGATAAAATATTAAAATTTTCCAAAAATTCAAATTTATCCAAAATCAATTTTAAAATTTACGGACTCGAACAATTCGATCCGAAATCTCGTGAACCAATCAAAAACAATTTTTGACCGGACCAAAAATAAAATTTTAAATATTAAAATTAATAAAAATATTAAAAATTAATTTTTCCCGCGGGCCACCCGGGACACTCCCGGGTTGGCCCGCACCCGGGGCGCGGGCCGGGGCAGCCCGGCTGCCCCCTTAGGGCAGCGCCTGGCGCCGCCCCTGGGCGGCGCCGTGCGCTGCCCTGGGCGGCGCCGAGCGCCGCCCTGCGCAGCGCCTGGCGCTGCGCTGGGCGGCGCCGTGCGCCGCCCTGGGCGGCGACGGTCGCCGCCTTGGGTGGGCCGTGCGCCCCCTTTGGGCGGCGCCGTGCGCCGCCCGGGGCAGCAACAATTGCTGCCCCACCGGGCAGCGATCCAATCGCTGCCCGGGTTTTGCCCCGAAAAAAAAATTTTTTATTTAAAATATTTATTTTGTTTCAAAAACCGAGACTCAAAAATTTTGTACAATTGATTAATTCAATCGATTGATCTGAGCAACCTGGCTCTGATACCACTGTTGAAAACTGGCGAGTTCCCAGACCAATTACGATTGATACCCGGTGCAGCGGAAGTTTAAAAATTTTTCATGGAACGTTTCCATGGTATGGGTATCAACCGTTCATCGATTGAATTACGTGTGTGTAAAATTTAAATAACAATTAAATAAATTTTACCTCAAATCTCGCAACGAGATTAATGGACACCAACAGAACAATTCTGCTCTTGTTGTCTCTCCCTGGAACCGATGAACGCCTTCAATCAGGTCCACGAACAAAGGTTTAATCCCTCTGATAGATTGCACTAGAAAATCTATCAGAAGTTTTCTGCGAAGAGAATACACGAATTTGATTCGTTATTCCTTACTGCGATTCAAAATCACAGACCGGAATTTCTCAGACAGAGAGGGAGGGGGGCGACGGCCAAGCTTGAGAGAGGGGCTAGGGTTTCGTTTTTTTTTTCTCTCAAAATTATGAGCTATCGTATCTAATTTCTGTACTGAAATAACTTATTTATAATGCAGGCCACTAACACCTTAGGGCCCATTAGTCATAAGCTGGGGCCCGACAAGCAAAGCCCGCTCGTTCAGAAATTAATATAAAATTCATCGTGACTCTGATTGATGAAACGATTTCACCAATGTGTACAGAAACCATTTCTGCACGTTTTAAAGTCAAAATAAATTTTCCTGAATCCGAATTCAGTGGTTTCCAAAAATGTCCATCCCTATGTCATTTTAGGAAATCCTACTCCCTTACTCTTATTTAAGAAGTCCAACTCCTTAGTTCATTAAATTTAACTCTTTAAATTTAACTATCTCAACGGGGATTAAAACTCCATTACACTGTGTGACCCTCAATGGTTCAGGGATACAGCTAGCCGTGGGCTCACAACTCCTTGTGACTCGGAACAAACACTTTCCAACTTGCCCAACGAATCATGGTAAAGCGCCTAGCAACATCGCCCCATGATTCCCTAGGTATCACTGATAGTGCCTACAAGAACCAGTAGATTTTGGTTAGCGTACAGTACGGTCCCTTCATCCATATATCCCGATCGAATCAACAACCATTGGTATATCGAGAGTCGCTCAAGATTCGATAACTATGCAATGCATCTTGAAGATCAAATTAGTGACATCGCATGTGCTACTAAGAAACCATTTCTTAAATCACATCAAGTACTCTGGCCAGAGATTTGTCACACTAATATCTCCTCAGATCGCATAGGATATCCACACTCGCAAGTATGTGGTGAATCCTTGACAACAATGCATTGACTCCTATATGTGTCGTAACTGTACCCAATCTCGACACCTGATGACCCCCTCAGAGTCGGTAAACGAGTCAAAGCACAGTACTAGCATATAGAGTCTCCATGATGTTTCAAGTCGTAAGGACTAATGGTGTACAACCAAAACCGCGGACTTTATCCACTCGATAAGTGATAACCACTTGGAAAGTCCGGATAGGGTAGTTCGACTATTCATCCTATGAATATCCATTTGCATGCTTCGAACATCTCCATGTTCCCTACCAATGAAACGTGGTACTCCGCATCGCAAATGCTAGTCTCAAACTCGAGCGATCCTTATCCTTATTATCGGACGGCTCAATCGACTAGGAACGGTTTTAGAATATACAGTGACTATAAGATGTATTTCATGATAGACATCTCCATGTTCTACCACATCTTACATACACTATAGTATATTCAAGGTCTTTATCAAAACAACAATAGTATATCACAATATAACAATATGAAGTAATATAAAGTCATTGCCATAAAAGTGTAAATAATATTAAACAAAAGATTGTTTATACAAAGAGTCAACAAAACCCATAGCCACACAGTTGGCTCACTGGGCACCCACTCTTACAATTACGTCGTCCATGATCATCACGATCAAATGGTACACTATCCCATTGTATTTTACTAATGATTAATTTTCAGAGGCGATTTGTAATAATAGGGTAGACTAGGGATGTCACAGGTAAATTTCCCATTTTGCTTTTCTATGGTCACTCCTCCGTTTGTTTCTGCTTAATGGGAATTATTTTTCTTCAATAATCTTTTTTTTTTTTGGTAAATTAATTTTTTTAAATTTTTTTCCAGTATATTAACTTTTCTTGTTTAATTAGAGTATCTGAACATAAGAAAAACATAGGATTGGATATTATTTTGCAGATTTCATTTTCATTAATTTTGAAGTACTAGTGAGTTTACTTGCGTGATGAGCATCATGAAATGCAACAGTTTGTAAATGACATTGATTTTGCGAGATACTGGAGAGGGCAGATCAAGAAATCACATGGGTCGGACCATTTTAGGTATGGGAGGTGAAAATTACATTTTGATACAAATTACAGATAAAATTTCACCTGAAGGATCTTATGTTCAGGGTGGATGATGTTAGAAAATGCTGTGTTTTATGTTCTTGAAATTTGCTTAGATGTGGAAACATATATACACAATGTTACTATATATGCGTCAATTGGCATTCCAAATGGCAGACCATGAAATTTTCTTGATGGGAACTTTTAAAAATTTTAATGCTCTGCACCGACTTAATTCACTTCTTGTGTTTTTGTAGAAGAAGATAAGAATGATGAGAAAGACAATGCTGATGTTTTATTGTTGTTGATACTCTTCGTAACATCACAATTTATAGAGTTTCAACGTGAATTAGTCGGACATACCGAGTTTCAGATGCAACATCAAATTTCAAATGTGGATGCAGATTTGGAAGATTCGGTAAACATAGCCACCTTTTGATCTTTTTTAGTGTAAAATGTGCTCATCATGGCCATGGTAAAACTTTGCAACACGTTAATTATATCGTTGTCTATAATTTATTTATATGTTGGCTTTCTTTAAGTACTATTTTTCCAGGATGTCACGCGGTCTTTGTTGCTTAGTTCGATTCTTTGTTTGTCTTCAAAGATGGTTCAGTCATATGCTGATTGTTTGGATCACTGTATTGGAACTTTACCATCAAGTCTTCCAAGCATTTTCGTTTTATGGATTTGAATTCCAGAATTTTGACATCTTTTATGCTACCTGAATTTTTCAACTTGTGCAGATAGTCGTGATGCAGGGGAAAATGGTGGATGTTAATCTTTAAGGAGTGTTCCAAGTTTATTTATATTGATTAGTTCATAACTCGATCTATAGGAAAGTTCCGAGTTGATTTATATAGATTAGTTCATAACTCGATCTATATATTTTCTAGTGTAGATTGATTTAGAATTTAGAATTAGAATATTTATTTGTAATGTTGAAAATATTGTATATTTTTTATTTTAGAAATTTTAAATTTTTTTTCATTTATAATATTGAAATTTTGTATATTAAAATTATTTTTTTTATTTGAGCAAAGACAACAGATAGAGATCCGAGGTTCACTTCACGGTTTTGGGGTAATTTTCAGCGAGCCTTGGGTACTAACTTGATTCCGAGCACAGCGTTTGGCACCTTGGGTTGCTAATCAAATCTTGGGGCAATTAATCATTAAGAATGATTAATTGATAGAGGATCAAAGATAAATAGAACAACAAATTTTTTTTAAAAAGGGGTTGCGCTCGGGCGGTCAAAAAGTGCCGCTCGAGTGCTCCCTGTTTTTCTCGAATAGTAACGAGCACTGCAGGCTGCGCTCGGGCCGCAATAAAACGCAGCTCGGGCGCTTCCTGAGCAGAAGCATGCTCTATTTTTCTGCAGTATATCTTTGATCCTTCATTTCATTCCAATCCAATTTCTATCAAGTCTCAAATATGTCCATATACATAGAACAAGATCTAATTAAGTCTACAAACATTAGCTACATCAACTAAGTAGTTTGAGTGACATCAAAAGAACTAGTTATATACAAAACTCAACTAGTGTTCTTCAAACTATTACAAGAATAATCTTCTAGCATTCTTGACAAGATCTCAAGTACTTCAATTCAGCTACAAACCCGAGACACCATGTGCTAAAACTCTCTCCCGAGCTATCAATGTCGTTTCTGACTAGCTCCTGCCCCACCTGTTGTCATGCACACATACAAAACAAGACAACAGCCGGATAACCTCCGGTGAGAATATAATTCCCAGTATAAAAGACATACAAGTAATATCAATATCACATCAACTCGAAACATATCAATCAAGACATATCAATTCAATAATTCGAATTTATATAGCGCGCGTATACCAAGAATTGATTCATATCAATCTCTGCCATCAAGATTCGTATACGATCTTGACATGGATATACATCTATCGTAGTCACATCTGACTCGAAAAAAAGGTTCATCATACCTTGGCATTAGAATCAATTCATGAAAGAGTGGGTGCCCAGTGAGCCAACTTGTGGCTATGGGCTTTGATGACTCTTTGTACAAACGATCTTTTGTTTAATATAATTTACACTTTTATTAATGGCAATGACTTTATCTTTCTTCATATTGTTATATTGTGATACTATTATTGTTTTGATAAAGACCTTGAATATACTATAGTGTATGTAAGATGTGGTAGAACATGGGGATGTCTATCATGAAATACATCTTATAGTCACTGTATATTCTAAACTGTTCCTAGTCGATTGAGCCGTCCGATAATAAGGATAAGGATCGCTCGAGTTTGAGACTAGCATTTGCGATGCGGAGTACCACGTTTCATTGGTAGGGAACATGGAGATGTTCGAAGCATGCAAATGGATATTCATAGGATGAATAATCGAACTACCCTATCCGGACTTTTCAAGTGGTTATCACTTATCGAGTGGATAAAGTCCGCGGTTTTGGTTGTACACCATTAGTCCTTACTACTTGAAACATCATGGAGACTCTATATGCTAGTACTGTGCTTTGACTCGTTTACCGACTCTATGGGGGTCATCAGGTGTCGGGATTGGGTACAGTTACAACACATATAGGAGTCGATGCATTGTTGTCAAGGATTCACCACATACTTGCGAGTGTGGATATCCTATGCGATCTGAGGAGATATTAGTGTGACGAATCTCTGGCCAGAGTACTTGATGTGATTTAAGAAATGGTTTCTTAGTAGCACATGCGATGTCACTAATTTGATCTTCAAGATGTATTGCATAGTTATCGAATCTTGAGCGACTCTCGATATACCAATGGTTGTTGATTCGATCGGGATATTTGGATGAAGGGACCGTACTGTACGCTAACCAAAATCTACTGGTTCTTGTAGGCACTATCAGTGATACCTAGGGAATCATGGGGCGATGTTGCTAGGCGCTTTACCATGATTCGTTGGGCAAGTCGGAAATCGTTGTTCCGAGTCACAAGGAGTTGTGAGCCCACGGCTAGCTGTATCCCTGAACCATTGAGGGTCACACAGTGTAATGGAGTTTTTAATCCCCGTTGAGATAGTTAAATTTAAAGAGTTAAATTTAATGAATAAAGAAGTTGGACTTCTTAAATAAGAGTAAGGGAGTAGGATTTCCTAAAATGACATAGGGATGTACATTTTTGGAAACCACTGAATTCGGATTCAGGAAAATTTATCTTGACTTTAAAATGTGCAGAAATGGTTTCTATGCACATTGGTAAAATCGGTTTATCAATCGGAGTCACGATGAATTTTATATTAATTTCTGAACATGCGGGCTTTGCTTGTCGGGCCTCAACTTATGACTAATGGGCCCTAAGGTGTTAGTGGCCTGCATTATAAATAAGTTATTGCAGTACAGAAATTACACACAACAGGTCATAATTTTGAGAGAAAAATTTCGAAACCCTAGCCTCTCTCTCAAATATTTCGGCCGAACACCCTCCCTCTCTCTGTCTGAGAAATTCCGGTCTGTGATTTTGAATTGCAGTCTGGAATAGCGAATCAAATTCGTTTATTCTCTTCGCAGAAAACTTCTGATAGATTTTCTAGTGCAATCTATCAGAGGGATTAAACCTCCATTCGTGGACCTGATTGAAGGAGTTCATCAGTTCCTGGGAGAGACAACAAGAGCAGAGAAATCTGTTGGAGTCCAATAATCTCGCTTCGAGGTTGAAGGTAAAATTTAATAATCGTTATTTTATTTTACACACACTTATAATTTAATCGTTAAAAGGTTGATACCCACACTATGGAATTGTTCCATAATAAAATTTTTAAACTTCCGCTGCACCGGGTATCAATCGTGATTGATCTGAACGCCAGTTTTCCAACAGTGGTATCAGAGCCAGGTTGCTCAGATCAAACGATTAAATTAATCGATTGTACAAAAATTTTTGAGTCTTGGTTTTTTAAAACAAAATAAATATTTTAAATAAAAAAATTTTTTTTCCGGGCAACGTGCGCCGCCAAATGGGGCGCAAAGCGCCGCCCACGGCGGCGCACGTCGCCGCCCAGGGGCGGCGCTCAGCGCCGCACAGCGCAGGGCAGCGCCCGGCGCCGCCAGGGCAGCGATTGTCGCTGCCCTAAAGGGGCAGCCGGGCTGCCCCGGCCCGCGCCCACGGGTGCGGGCCGGCCCGGGAGTGTCCCGGGCGGCCCGCGGGAAAAATTATTTTTTTTATTTAAATTAATTTTAATGTGTTAAAATTTTATTTTTGGTCCAGTCAAAAAATTGTTTTTGATTGGTTCACGAGGCATCGGATCGAATTGTTCGAGTCCGAAAATTTTAAAATTGATTTTTGGATAAATTTGAATTTTTGGAAAATTTTAATATTTTATCCTTAAATTGAATTTTGAAATCAATTATTTTTGGTACAATTGATGATAAGATTTGATCTTATGTATATATTAAGTAAAATATGATTTTATCTATAAAATTAGATTCTGTAGATAAAATATGATTTTATTTAATAAAAGGTAAAATATGATTTTATATGTAAAATATGATTTTATATATAAAATATGATTTTATCCTGTTTAAATTTAAATTGCCATATGCATGATATCCAATAAATTAATTTTTGAATTAAATGTTATTGGATAAGGATGATCGATTGCCATGACCAATTTTGTAGGTGTATGTTAGGAATTTACATTTGTTTTATTGTTGTTGGTTTTATTAATGGGCCTGGTTTATGGCCCAATATGAATGTCATATGTAATAAAAGTGGGCTTGGTTTATGGCCCGTTCCCACCCCTAAAATGTATCCCTACTTGTCATTGCTATTTATTGTAAATACATTAGATTTAGTGGGAGATCAAGATTTGAAGATGGTGGGCCCAGCAGACAATAAAGACGAAGAAATGTAAATTGGAAGCTAATGTAATAGGATTGCATTGCATACTGCATATTACCTAGGATTGGACTAAGACTCGTGATTGGCAACCACGAGTCAATTAGAAATGGAATCGATCATCCTATATATAATATATGATATTATGATTGTATGCATGTTTTAGACATAATTGTATGAATCCGGCAAGCATACAATAAATTGAAAAATGATGAGACAAATTTTCATAATTAAAAATCCCTCATTTTAAATATGATTTAAAATTGATATCAAGATAAATAAAGGAAATTTAAATTTGTTTAAATGTTCCTACCTTCCATCAACGGTCAATGTATGTGATGCTACCCGCGGATACGGTCCGGCTCATATTATTGGGGGGGCCCGTCCGTCGGAAAGCTGTACATTGGATCGACACATGTTGTAAGTTGGGTGGAACTCCCATGGGATCGGCTCATATAATTGGGGGATCCACATGGCGACCGTCCATCACAACTTAATATTGATGGGTCATCTTGACATGTCACTATAAACGGCGTCATATTATTGGGCCCTTATTGGACATGAGGTAAATACATGGGGGTTGCTTTGGAAGCAATTGGGCTCTACCTTTTGAGAATTATGGTTGGCTGATATTATTCGGGACCATAAGTTTGTCAATTGGACTCCATGTTCTCACTAAGGAAAAAGTTTCCCGTTTTCACTAGAGGGTAGTGAAATCGTTAAAATAGTGGGAGTGAGATTCATAAAATTAAATTCGCCTATTTTATGTCTTAGTAAATTGCTTAAACAATCATTGATATATGTCTGTTTTTCTTTTCAGTATTTCATACAATGAATTCGCGTAATCCATTATTCTCGATCCTCGAACAAAACAAGTTGACTGGCGCAAACTATACGGAATGGTTCCGGAAGTTGAAGATTGTCTTGACTTCGGAGAAGATGCTCTACGTGTTAGAGAAATCACCTCCGAAGGAAGCACCAGCTGACGTAAGTCCGGATGAATTGGCCAAAATTGATGCATGGTGGGACCATGACATCAAGACCAAATGCTATATGCAAGCCTCGATGTCTGATGAACTCCAGAGGCGATTTGAGGACACCGTGAATGCTGCTGACATTCACGCTCAACTCAAGGAACTTTTGAGGCTCAATCAAGGGCTGAAAGGTTCGCTACTGTTAAGGAGCTAATGACGTGTCGCATGCGTGAAGGGACTTCGGTCCGTGATCATGGGGTACGAGTGATTTGGCTCATACAGAAGTTAGCAACTCTTGATTTGGTGTTGGAGCATGAACTCAACGTGGATTTACTGCTTCTGTCTCTTCCTTCTTCGTTTGACGGATTTGTGGTAAATTTTAATATGAACAAGATAGAGGCCACCCTTGAAGAGATGGTCAATATGCTTGTGACATATGAATCCACACTAAAGAAGGATAAACCAGCTTTCTTGGTGGGCTCCTCATCTTCTGCTAAGAAGGGGCCAAGTACGAAGGGTAAGAAACGTTCTGCCCCACCCAAGAAAGTCGAACCCGAGAAGAAGCACAAGACAAAGGCTTCAAACAATGGAAAATCCAAGGATGTTTGCCATTACTGCAAGAAGCCCGGTCATTGGAAGCGCAACTGCAAGGAATATCTAGAGCAGTTGGGAACTGCAAAGGGTATGTTCTATATTGAAATAAACATTTCACTTAATACTACTTCTTGGGTATTGGATACCGGATGTGGATCTCACATTTGCAATGATTTGCAGGTGATGACAAGAAGTCACAGGCTTAGAATGGGTGAGACCCAGCTGAGGCTCGGGAATGGTTCCAGAGTTGAAGCTACAGCCATTGGAGATGTTTGTTTAATTTTGCAGAACGGTTTTAAGTTATTTTTAAGAGATGTTTTATTTGTTCCGGATTTAATTAAAAACATTATTTCTGTTTCAATGCTAGATAGAGATGGTTATTCTTGCAATTTTGTGAATGGGATTTGCAATATTTACAAGAATGAATGTTTGATTGGAAATGGACAACTTGAAAACGATCTATACAACTTAAAACTAAAAGACGTTCCAATAAATTATGTTGATAAACCGGCGACAACAAACAAAAGGAAAATCGATAGTCAAAACCCGGCAAACCTTTGGCACGCTAGACTAGGTCATATTTCCTCAAGGAGGATGAACAAGCTAGTGGGAGAGGGCATGTTTGATATGTCTGATATTAACTCTCTACCTACTTGTGAATCCTGCCTAAAAGGGAAAATGACTAAATCTCCTTTTAAGGGGAAACCTGAGCGTAGTCAAAATCTGTTGGATTTGATCCATACAGATGTTTGTGGTCCATTTAGAGTTGGGACTCAACATGGCCACACCTACTTCATTACCTTTACTGATGATTATTCAAGGTATGGGTATTTATATTTAATGAAATATAAGTATGAAGCATTTGAAAAGTTCAAAGAATTCAAGGCTGAAGTAGAAAATAAGCTAGGTAAAAGTATTAAAGCACTTCGATCGGATCGAGGTGGAGAATACTTAAGTACCGATTTTTTGGACTATCTAAAAGAGAATGGGATTCTCTCTCAGTGGACTCCTCCTATGACACCACAGCTTAATGCTGTATCGGAGCGTCGTAATCGAACTTTGTTGGACATGGTTCGATCCATGATGAGCTTCACTGAGCTTCCACCTTCGTTTTGGGGCTATGCGCTTGAAACGGCGGTATTGTTGTTGAACAACGTCCACACTAAAGCAGTGGACAAAACACCATACGAGTTATGGAATGGCAAAGCTCCTAAGTATTCGTACTTAAGGATTTGGGGATGTCCTGCTTACGTGAAGCAGACAGTGGGAGATAAGTTGGATAGTCGATCCAGCTTATGTTATTTTGTAGGGTATCCGAAGAATTCAATCGGATATTATTTCTATTATCCTGCTAAAACAAAGGTGTTTGTTTCTAGGAATGCCACCTTCTTGGAGAAGGAGTTCTTATTGGATAAGAAAGGCGAGATGATGGAACTCGAAGAAGTTCGAGAAGAACCCGAAATACAAAATAACGATCCTGCGCCTCAGGAACCATTACTGGACACGCCTGAACCTAGAAGATCCGAGAGGACTTCTAGACCTCCTGTTCGATATGGTCTTCTTCTTGAAGGGGATCAAGATGAACCCGACATTGGATGTGATCCAAGAAACTTCAAGGAAGCAATTTCTGATGCGGATTCAAATTTATGGCTTGAAGCTATGCAGTCTGAATTGGATTCAATGCATACAAACCAAGTTTGGTCTTTAGTAGATCCTCCTGATGGAATTGTTCCAATAGGGTGTAAATGGATCTACAAGAGAAAGCTTGGGCCTGATGGTAAGGTATTGACCTACAAGGCGCGATTGGTGGCGAAAGGTTACACTCAAAGACAAGGAGTTGACTATGATGAAACCTTTTCACCAGTTGCAATGTTCAAGTCCATAAGAATCCTTATTGCCATAGCTGCATGGTATGACTATGAGATATGGCAAATGGATGTGAAGACTGCTTTTCTTAATGGAGACATTAAGGAAGAAATCTATATGAAGCAGCCGGAGGGGTTCACATCCATGGGAAGCGAGCATAAGGTATGCAAGCTTCAGAGATCAATTTATGGTCTAAAACAAGCATCAAGAAGTTGGAACCAGAAATTTGATGAAACAATAAAAGATTTTGGTTTCATCAAGAACCCGGAGGAACCGTGCGTGTACAAGAAAGTAGTTAAGGATGCTGTGACATTCTTAGTACTTTATGTTGATGACATCCTACTCATTGGGAATGATGTAGGGATGTTGCAGTCAACAAAGATATGGTTATCAGGTAGATTCTCGATGAAGGATTTGGGTGAGGCATCCTACATTCTTGGGATACAGATCTATAGAGATAGATCTAAGAGAATGATAGGACTCACTCAATCAACCTACATCGACACCATATTGAAACGGTTTTCAATGGATGGGTCCAAGAGAAGACATCTACCCATGTGTCATGGAGTTTCTTTATCCAAGTCTATGTGTCCCAAGACTGATGCAGAGATAGAGAATATGACACATGTACCATATGCGTCAGCTATAGGTAGTATCATGTATGGGATGATATCTACCAGACCGGATGTAGCATTTGCTCTGAGTGTCACGAGCAGATATCAGGCTAATCCTGGTCAAATGCATTGGAAAGCCGTGAAGGACATTCTTAAGTACTTACGAAGGACTAAGAATATGTTCATGGTATATGGAGGACAAGATCTGAAATTGGAAGGCTATACCGACTCTAGCTTCCAAAGTGACGTGGATGACTCGAAGTCAACCTCTGGATTTGTGTTCATGCTCAATGGCGGTGCTGTCTCTTGGAAGAGTTCCAAGCAGGACACCACAGCGGATTCCACCACTGAGGCTGAATACATTGCAGCATCAGCTGCTGCTAAAGAGGCCGTTTGGATGAGGAAGTTCGTCCAAGAGTTGGGCGTCATTCCTGAATTTGTTGGTCCAGTCCCGGTGTACTGTGACAACACGGGTGCCGTTGCTCAAGCAAAGGAACCAAGGTCTCATCAAAGATCCAAACACGTACTGAGGAAATACCACATCATCCGGGAGATTGTGGAAAGAGGAGACATCACTGTCGAACGAGTGGCCTCTGCAGACAATATCGCTGATCCGCTTACTAAGCCCTTGCCAGGACCATTGTTTGACAAACATCGCGAAGCAATGGGTCTACGTAGTATGACTAGTTGGCTATAGGGCAAGTGGGAGATTGAAAGAGTGGGTGCCCAGTGAGCCAACTTGTGGCTATGGGCTTTGATGACTCTTTGTACAAACGATCTTTTGTTTAATATAATTTACACTTTTATTAATGGCAATGACTTTATCTTTCTTCATATTGTTATATTGTGATATACTATTGTTGTTTTGATAAAGACCTTGAATATACTATAGTGTATGTAAGATGTGGTAGAACATGGGGATGTCTATCATGAAATACATCTTATAGTCACTGTATATTCTAAACTGTTCCTAGTCGATTGAGCCGTCCGATAATAAGGATAAGGATCGCTCGAGTTTGAGACTAGCATTTGCGATGCGGAGTACCACGTTTCATTGGTAGGGAACATGGAGATGTTCGAAGCATGCAAATGGATATTCATAGGATGAATAATCGAACTACCCTATCCGGACTTTCCAAGTGGTTATCACTTATCGAGTGGATAAAGTCCGCGGTTTTGGTTGTACACCATTAGTCCTTACTACTTGAAACATCATGGAGACTCTATATGCTAGTACTGTGCTTTGACTTGTTTACCGACTCTATGGGGGTCATCAGGTGTCGGGATTGGGTACAGTTACAACACATATAGGAGTCGATGCATTGTTGTCAAGGATTCACCACATACTTGCGAGTGTGGATATCCTATGCGATCTGAGGAGATATTAGTGTGACGAATCTCTGGCCAGAGTACTTGATGTGATTTAAGAAATGGTTTCTTAGTAGCACATGCGATGTCACTAATTTGATCTTCAAGATGTATTGCATAGTTATCGAATCTTGAGCGACTCTCGATATACCAATGGTTGTTGATTCGATCGGGATATTTGGATGAAGGGACCGTACTGTACGCTAACCAAAATCTACTGGTTCTTGTAGGCACTATCAGTGATACCTAGGGAATCATGGGGCGATGTTGCTAGGCGCTTTACCATGATTCGTTGGGCAAGTCGGAAATCGTTGTTCCGAGTCACAAGGAGTTGTGAGCCCACGGCTAGCTGTATCCCTGAACCATTGAGGGTCACACAGTGTAATGGAGTTTTAATCCCCGTTGAGATAGTTAAATTTAAAGAGTTAAATTTAATGAATAAAGAAGTTGGACTTCTTAAATAAGAGTAAGGGAGTAGGATTTCCTAAAATGACATAGGGATGTACATTTTTGGAAACCACTGAATTCGGATTCAGGAAAATTTATCTTGACTTTAAAATGTGCAGAAATGGTTTCTGTGCACATTGGTAAAATCGGTTTATCAATCGGAGTCACGATGAATTTTATATTAATTTCTGAACATGCGGGCTTTGCTTGTCGGGTCTCAACTTATGACTAATGGGCCCTAAGGTGTTAGTGGCCTGCATTATAAATAAGTTATTGAAGTACAGAAATTACACACAAAAGGTCATAATTTTGAGAGAAAAATTTCGAAACCCTAGCCTCTCTCTCAAATATTTCGGCCGAACACCCTCCCTCTCTCTGTCTGAGAAATTCCGGTCTGTGATTTTGAATTGCAGTCTGGAATAGCGAATCAAATTCGTTTATTCTCTTCGCAGAAAACTTCTGATAGATTTTCTAGTGCAATCTATCAGAGGGATTAAACCTCCATTCGTGGATCTGATTGAAGGAGTTCATCAGTTCCTGGGAGAGACAACAAGAGCAGAGAAATCTGTTGGAGTCCAATAATCTCGCTTCGAGATTAAAGGTAAAATTTAATAATCGTTATTTAATTTTACACACACTTATAATTTAATCGTTAAACGGTTGATACCCACACTATGGAATTGTTCCATAATAAAATTTTTAAACTTCCGCTGCACCGGGTATCAATCGTGATTGATCTGAACGCCAGTTTTCCAACAATTCATATATCATATTATATAAAAATCAATGATCAATTACCTGTGATGGATCAAAAACATCAAATTCTAAATAAAGAACAATACTCAACAAGTATGTGATTTATCGGGATAACTCAAGAATCATCATTCTCGAGTATCAAAATCCTTAACTCTCGATATCATCTTATACCTGTTAATCTCAATTCTTGAGGTGCTCCAAATATGGACACTATCAAAAGAATACATATCAAACTTCTGTTCAAAATTTCAACTCAACCTTCAAGGCAAAGCTAGTTTCAAGACTTGATCTTTCTTTCCCAGTTCAAAGTCTAGAATCCCAAACTCGATGTCTTTTCATTCAAATCAGAATTCATAGCAATATATCTATGGGGACCTGGGTTGCTAATCTTATCTTAGGGCAATTTATTAGAATTAACAATAAATCAAGTACACAAAGAATATAAAGAACCAAGAGCTACAAATTTTTTTTTTATTTTTTTATTTTTAAATTACACAGTCTCGCTCGATCGGCAAAAGTTGCCCGATCGAGCGAGCTCAAACTTGAAGCTCTCGGGTCAAGGACAATCTCGGCCTCGCTCGATCGGTGACTTTCTACCGATCGAGCGGGCTACAATTTCCAGAAAATGCAAGGAGGATTTTTGCTGTCCAAACCTGAAACATATTAACACATACTCTGATTTAATCTTCGAAATAATAAACATGCAATCTAATAACCTCTGATAATCTTCCATATACAAGCTAAGACATATTCAACTACTTATACAACATTCTTGTATCTATTCTAACATGGTTCATCAACTCAAAGTACATGTAATGCTGCTAACACCCGTGTCCTCACATGCTACAACTCTATCTCTGTAGCGACCCTACCCGGATCCACTACCTAATCAGAGTGATTAGCGCAAGCAATAATAATTAAAGCGTTAAATAGCGGATAATTCCAAAGTACAACAAATCCAATCGGCAGAATACAACCGACGATAGAAACAGTGTATAATTCTTTATACAACCACATCGAAATTAGGGTATCAGAATCCCTAACAAACTACCTCTGCACGGTAGTAACCTCAACCCTGCTGGGGACCACCGGGACCGTCTAGCCTCAAACCTGACCCGCCACAAGGTGTCCCAAAGCACGAAATATAAAGGGCGTGAGCGACTACGCTCAATACGGAAGCAATGATATAAATACAAATATGAGCATGCACATGACTTTAAAAATCAGGGTTAAATCACTTTACTCATGGCGCCTGGTATACACAGTACCGGGCAAGAGAGCGTCTCCGCGTGGTACTCGTATATTCCCAAGACACGAATCCTCAGGAAGAATAACCTCGACTGATAGAAACTGTCATGACTCACATCATACCCGATGCAGTCTCCGTAAAAACATATGCATGTGCTAAAAATAGTAAAACATAACCAATACAGCACATACATCATGCATCACACACATATGTATAAATATCATGCCGGCTATCTCGGCCAGTACTTACGTACCTCTAACACTGCAGGTCAACTCCTAGCACACCCGTCTAGGTCCAAGGCCTACAAGTCTGCTCTACTGCGTCTACACATGAAAAAGTCCATGCATTACTATAAACGCTCGAAAAGCCTTAACTAAGCTATTTCATACTCCTAAATATTTTTAGGAAGCCAAATTATACCTTCGTCCGTCGTCAGCCCGCTGGTGTAGAATCGTCTCAAAACCTAGGCACACCTCCGCTACAACGCCGAGATCGCTAGGCAACTTCCGGATTCCCAATAGGATGCCTAGAACTCCATAGATCTAAGTAAGAAGGTTCGAAAACCAGAGGAAAGGAGGGGAAATCGGTGCACAGAATGAGGGTTCGGACCCCTTATTTATAGACGGCGATCGGAATGTCCGATCCCTCATCGGAACGTCCGATCACGAACGGAGCGTCCGATCGTGACATCGGAACGACCGATGTCACCTCACGTGCATAAGCAGTGACATCATCTTGCTGACGTCGGTGATGACGCCAGCCCTAGCCAGAACGGAACCTCCGATCCTCCAACGGAACGTCCGATCCCGATTGGAGCTTCCGATCCGTGCTTCGGAGCTTCAGATCCACTTCGAATAATTTTAGGCAAAATTTAGTAATTAATTTCCTTAATTACCTTGATTAATTGCGGGTCACTACAATCTCGAGCCATCACTGTCTCTTCTGACTAGCTCCTGCCCCACCTATTGCCATGCACACATACAAAACAAAGCAATAGCCGGATACCTCCGGTGAGAATATAATCCCAGTATAAATAACAAAACATGCAATAACAATAGCATCTAATCTAATGCTATAAAATAAATGCAATGCATGTTTGAAGAATAGGCTATCAAAGCTGATATCAATAAAGCTTGGTTCTTTGGGATCCCGAGGAATAAAACAACTATCAAACCGCCGACACTCCCAATCAAGGCGGCATCAAGTATTTTAATCCTCCGACTTTGGTGCAATTATAGAGAGTATTCTGGCTCTGAAAGCGAAGGCTGCAATCCATGCCACTCAACTATAATTCTCCAAACGTCATTTCGCACTCTAGGCTAATCTGCCCTTATGCTTTACAGGCTGGAGTTCAAGATGAATACAACATAAGCTGTATGCATTAAAGACTGTAAAACATCTTGAACATGTAATCACATAATCGACCAAAGCATCAAAACTCATTTATATCACATAGAAGCACATAACAAAACAATAGCAAGAACGTATGTGATTTACTCGAGAATAATAGCTATCTCGAGGGTTCTATCCCATCTGGATAACTGTCATTTATACCTTTCGATGTCGAGTCTGAAAGTATTTCAAATCTGTAAATACAATCAACAACAAAAACATGTCAAAATCTGCTTAGCTTCTCATCTTCATTTCAAATACAATACTAGCAAACCTTGCTTCAACTCCTTCTCGGTTCGAATCGGGATTCTCGAGTCGTCAATCTTCGAATGAAAGCTGAGAAATAACATATCGAATAACTAATAATATCAGATGCAACTCAATCATGCTCCTTTTAATCAATAATATTCTTGACATTTTGCGAATCGACGGCGTAACGGCTACAAACCGGCAATCCAAACAATATCCAAACCACTCCAACAATCAAGATCACTTATAATCTCATATCAATATCATCAAAAACATCATAATCAGATAAGGAAGGGTTCGAATTTTGCTTCATAAAATCATATAAAATCCGAACGATAGTCTTTTTCCGAGCCTTCTGCGAATACGTAATCGGTACAGCTCATAAATGCTTATATCTTAAAATCATAAATTTCCATCTTCAACATACAAATAAAGTCTGAGAAAGATGAATGAAACTTGTACCAAAACGAAGGTTTCGGAGCTGTGATCGCAGATATATATTTATCTGGAATTTCTGACAACCAGAGCGCGAGTTATCGAAGCTTTTTCAGATCAAAAATGGTGTCTTGGAGGGTTGAAGCGTTTCCTCTATTTTCCTTCTCCAAATTCTGATATGTCACGTGTAATTCAGAATTATTCAAGTGGAGAATGAGATATATATATAGCATATTTGCACTTTAGTCCCTGAACTTTTGGTTATTTGCAATTCAGTCCCCGGAAAAACGATTTAATTCAATTTCAATCCTTATTCATTTAAGAATATTAGAATTTAATTCTAAACTCTAAATATTCCCAAATTAAATATTCTCGGATTAAAATTAAATAATCTCGGGCCTTACATTTCTCCCTCACTAAGACATGAGTTCGTCCTCGAAATCATAAGCAAGCTGTATAGATAATCTGTATACACATAAGATAAGGAAATAACATAAAGCAGAATAAGAACTCACATCAATGAAACAACTCTGGAAATCTCTGTCTCATATCTGACTCAGTCTCCCAAGTCGCTTCTTCAGTGCCATGCCGACTCCACTGAATCTTGACTAGCTGAATTGTCTTGTTTCTGAGCAGTTTGTCTTTGCGATCAAGAATCTGAATCGGTTGCTCAAAATAACTAAGAGTCTTGTCAAGTTCAGCTTCATCAGGCTGAAGAATATGGGAAGGATCAGGCTGATACTTCTGCAGCATAGAGACATGGAATACGTCATGAATACCAGGCAAAGATGGAGGAAGAGCGAGTCGATAAGCAAGATCGCCTATCTTCTCGATAATCTCATATGGACCAATAAAACGCAAAGATAATTTTCCTCTGTTGCCAAATCTGACCGTACTTCTAAACGGAGAAATCTTCAAGAAAACTCTGTCTCCCTGATCTAAAGATAGAGGTCGTCGTCTGATATTTGCATACTTTGCTTGTCTGTCTTGAGCTGTTTTCATTCTTTTCTCTATAAGCTTTACCTTTTCAGTCATTTCTCGGATCATATCTGGCCCAACATCTGGTATGAAACGACCCAAACATTCTAAAATAACATATGCGGAAATTATTATTTTTTTTTTATTAATACTAAGTAAAATAGATGTACATACATGCCCATACATATATGCACAGAATAAACAGATTTAAAAATAACATAAATAAAATGCAACATTTTTACTTAAATAACTGAGTCAAACTTAAATAAAATACTGTCAAACAATCCACTTAAAATTTTGCATGCAATAATAATTATTTAATAAAAATAGTACTAAAATTCACCACTAGAAAGACATAAAAGAAATAAATAAGAAACAGAGTTTAAAAATTCTTAAAAATGTTCATAAGGACTCAGCCGACGGTCACGGGGGATCACTACATGTCCGCTCATACGTCCTCACCACCGGTAGGAACTACATCTTCCTCTACGTACTCACCTGCACCATATAAGTGTAGTGAGCCTAGAGACCCAACATGCTAACATAACAAGGGTTTAAAATAATTTAAATAACTGGAATACTAATACATAACATATACATGAATGAGCATGCTTAAAAATTATGAATTATAACTTAACATCTTACTTAAACTTGATCTTAAATATAATCATATATTACATACATAAACATTGTTGAGCATAACATTTTTCTAACATCGCATGGTCATATCCGTAGTGTAACCTTAAACTTAAAAGTTCGACTGATCAGTCTCTTAAAACGAACGTACGCGGCGGTGACGAATCACCTCTTACTGGTAGTAAACTATCCTTAAATTGACAGTAAACTGCCCTTAACATGTGGGGACTTGTCCCCCTTAAATTGTCACACTACTTCAACTTCCAACATAAAAATTATTTTCTAGCTCAACCTTAAACATTAAATCATGCCATAAAATTATTTTATGAATGCATGTACTTAAATAAAATGTGTGTCCTTCATATATATTTAATTTAATTTTTATTCTAACATATAAATACTAAAATAACATTCATGCATAAAATAATTAAATATATATTTAGGACACATGCAATTTCTCATGGTTTGTGCTGGACTGCTGGCCCTAACACTCAAGCCCATTTTTCTTAAATTTTGGCCCATTAACACTGAGACTGACCCATTATTATTCTTAAGCCCATTAACACATTTCTAAGCCCAATAAATCAATTAAATCCCATTAGCACATACGTGGCCCAATAACAACTTAATCTGGCCCAATGGGCCCAAAAGCCCAAAGACTGGCCCAATAACTTCCATGGGCCCCCAAGCCCATAAAAATTATTGGACTAACTTAATTAAATTTATTTAAGCCCAATAATAATTAAATTTAACCCAAATAATTAAATGGAACCCAATTAAATTTTTTGGATTTAATTAGGCCGGCCCATTTAACACTTAATTAAACTTAAAACTTAAAAATAAAAATACCCGAGCCCAACTCACTTAACCCAGACCCGGACCCACTAGACTTGACCCATGACTACTGAACCCGACCCGGACCCAACAACCCGACCCGGATCCCCCAAAACCTTACACCCGAACACCCCTCCCTTACCTTAGCTGCGGCCGTGAGCAGCAGACCTTCTTGGTCTGCTGCCGGCCAGCTCCGGCCGCCCCTGGCCGGAGCGCCACCTCCCAGACGTAGCCCACGTCTGGGCGGTCCTAACCTGCCCTGGCTCGGCCTCAGCCCTTCAACCTAGCCCAAGGCCGAACCCCCCTTCCAGAAACCCTAACCTGCGCACCCCATGGCTTCTTCTTGCACCAGCTCGCCCAAGCCTCTACCTAGCCCATAACCGACCAAGACAAGCTAGCCTAAAGACCCCGACAAACCCCTTGACAGCCCTGACCAGCAGCCATGCATGCCCCCTAGCAAAAAACGTGAGCATGATTCACAAAAACATAAACAAGTGCATACATTCAACCCATCTCTATTATTTTCTGAAAATCCTTGAATAAAAACTGATGCATACCCAACACACACATATAACACTGATATGGTGAAAGAAAAGTGAAAGAAAACATGCCTTTCACCTTAGAATTAATAGGGCAAAGTGCGTAGAACATTTTCGGGACGACGGTACGACGAACAACCTTTCTTGATGCTTCAAAAATATCGATGCTATGGAGTCCTTCTTGGAGGCTACTTGGTCGATGAAGGAGATGAATAATGGGGGAGGGAGGCGGCTAGGTTGTAGAGAAAAGGATTGAACGTGAGGTTTGGGGTAGATTTAGGATTTAATTTGGGTAGATAGGATTTTAATAACTAATATAGGGAGATAATAACATAAATAAGATAATCTTAACTTTTAAAAATACTAACTAACATAAAAATTAATTAAAATCCAGAAATATTTATTTTAGGGAATTTTAAAGGTAATTAAAAGTCAATATTTTGGCTAAATTTGGATAAAAATGGACTCCTAAAATTATATAAAATTAAATACTGATAATTTTGAGTAAATAAAACTCAAAATAATATTTTTGGGCTCCTAAAAAAAGACTCATAAAATAATTTGGGTAGAAAGTTGTCATCTCGCCCGTCCACGGTCTCGTCTACGCGATAAAATAATTAAATTTCCATAATTCATGAAAATCACTAATTATGGGTTAAATGCTTAAAAATAACTTAAAACATGCACAAGTAATTTCACATAAATATCTAACCCATAATCTAAAATTCTAAATAAATAAAATCCCTAATTATGCAGGCGAATTTACGTACTAAAAATACTGGGGGTTACAATTCTCCCCCACTTAATTTGAATTTCGTCATCGAAATTAAAGTACTTACCCGAACAACTCCGGGTAGCGAGTCCTCATGTCTGCCTTGGTCTCCCAAGTAGCTTCCTCCTCCGAGTGATTCAGCCACTGGACTCTGACCATCGGTATGACCCGCGTCCTCAATTTGCGCTCCTCCCTAGCCAAGATCCGTATAGGCCTCTCTTCAAATGCTAACTCCGGTGTCAACTGAAGAGGCTCAAAATCCAACACATGTGACGGGTTCGAGATGTATCTCCTAAGCATGGATACATGGAATACATTGTGCACTGCCGCTAGCCCTGGTGGTAGAGCTAAACGGCAGGCCAACGTGCCAACTCTCTCCAAGATCTCGAATGGCCCTATATATCTAGGGTTAAGCTTGCCTCTACGGCCAAATCGCACTACTCCCTTCATAGGTGACACCTTCAGGAATACGTGATCACCTATAGCAAACTCCAAATCTCGTCGTCAAGTATCTGCATAACTCTTCTGACGACTCTGAGCAGTCCTCATGCGATCCCGAATCTGGGTCACAATATCAGCAGTCTGCTGCACTATCTCAGGACCCAATAGGATTCTCTCTCCAACCTCATCCCAATGAAGAGGAGATCTGCATCTCCTCCCAAACAAAGCTGCATAAGGAGCCATACCTATAGATGCCTGAAAGCTATTGTTATAGGTAAACTCCACTAACGGCAATCTCGTCTCCCATGAGCCCTGAAAATCGATGACACAGGCTCTCAGTAAATCCTCAAGAACCTGTATCACCCTCTCAGACTGACCATCTGTCTGGGGATGAAAAGTTGTGCTGAACAGTATTCTGGTCCCCAATGCTGTATGCAGACTCTTCCAAAACGCGGATGTGAATCTCGGATCTCTATCGGATACGATAGACACTGGTATGCCATGCAGTCTAACAATCTCCTTGATGTAAAGCTCTGCATACTGTGTCAAGGAGTAGGTAGTCCTCACCGGCAAGAAATGAGCTGACTTGGTGAGTCTATCCACGATCACCCAAATAGCGGTACACCCTCTAGTACTCCTCGGAAGGCCAACTACAAAGTCCATCGTAATGTTCTCCCATTTCCATTCCGGAATAGGAAGAGGTCTAAGAAGTCCTGCTGGACGCTGATGCTCAGCCTTGACCTGCTGACAAGTCAAGCACTCTGACACAACTCTCCCGATGTCTCTCTTCATCCCGGGCCACCAATACAATAGCAGCAAATCTCGGTACATCTTCGTACTTCCGGGGTGAATGGAGTACGGAGATGTGTGAGCCTCTGCTAGAATCTCAGCTCTCAACTGATCGACGTTCGGTACCCGCATCCTACCATGGTACTGAACAATGCCATCCACAACTGTATACAAAGACCACCCTTGGCCTCATCTCTCTGCCTCCAACGCTGCAACTCCTCATCTGTAGACTGTCCCTCTCTGATCCGATCCCGTAGAATCGGCTGCACCGTCAACACTGACAAGCTCGGTGCATGACCACTCGAGTAAAACTCCAAATCAAACCTCTGAATCTCGCTCTGCAGTGGTAACTGCACTGTCAAACACGATACCACTATCGACTTCTGACTCAAAGCATCGGCCACTACATTAGCCTTTCCTGGATGGTAGCTAATGTCGCAGTCGTAATCCTTCACTAACTCTAACCATCTCCGTTGCCTCATGTTCAACTCCTTCTGAGTGAAGAAGTACTTGAGGCTCTTATGATCAGTGAAAATCTTGCACTTCTCGCCATACAAATAGTGCCTCCATATTTTCAAAGCGAATACCACTGCTGCTAACTCCAAATCATGTGTCGGGTAGTTCTGCTCGTGAATCTTCAACTGCCTCGATGCATAAGCAATAACCTTACCACACTACATAAGTACTGTGCCTAAACCTAGCTTAGACGCGTCGGTGTACACCACTAACTCCTCGTGTGGTACTGCCATCGCCAAAACCGGTGCGGTAGTGAGTGCTTCCTTCAGCTGATCGAAGCTCCTCTGACAGTCTGGACTCCAAATAAACTTCGCATTCTTCTTGGTTAAGGAAGTCAAGGGTACTGCAATAGAGGAAAAACCCTTGATGAACTTCCTATAATATCCTGCCAAACCCAAGAAACTGCGAATCTCCGAAGCATTCCTCGAAATACCCCATTTCTGCACTGCCTTAACCTTCGACTGATCCACTGCAATCCCATCTCTCGAAATAATGTGGCAAAGAAATGCCACCTACTCAAGCCAAAACTCGCACTTGCTGAACTTGGCAAACAAATGATTCTCCCTCAAAGTCTGCAAGGCTGTCTGTAGATGCTGCCTATGCTCCTCAACGCTCCTAGAGTAGATCAAGATATCATCAATGAAGACTATGATGAACTGATCAAGATACGGCTGAAATACCCGGTTCATGAGATCCATGAAAATCGCTGGAGCATTGGTCATCCCAAATGGCATCACTAAGAACTCGTAATGCCCATAACGTGTCCGGAAAGCAGTCTTGGACACATTTTCCTCTCTAACTCGCAGCTGATAATAACCAGATCGCAGGTCGATCTTGGAGAACACCGAAGCTCCCTGCAACTGATCAAATAAGTCCTCTATCCTCGGCAGTGGGTACTTATTCTTCACTGTGACCCTGTTGAGCTCTCGATAATCGATGCACAGTCTCATACTGCCATCCTTATTCTTCACAAATAACACTGGAGCTCCCCATGGAGAAAAGCTAGGACGAACAAAGCCTTTCTCTAATAACTCCTGAATCTGCTCCTTCAACTCTTTCATCTCGGTAGGAGCAAGTCTGTACGGTGCCTTTGAGATAGGCACAGTGTCTGGCAATAAGTCGATACTAAACTCCACCTCTCTCACTGGTGGAATCCCTGCAACATCCTCCAGAAAGACGTCCGAAAAATCACGAACCACCTCTATCTCTGATAATGATCTACTGGCTGGTTCTGAGGCCGTGACAACACTTGCTAGGAAACCTCGGCAACCCCGTTTCAACAGCTTCCTCGCCTGAATAAGAGATATCACCTGAGGAATATCACTGCTCTGAGATGCATGAAAAGTAAACGGGTTGCCTCTCGGCGGTTTCACTGATACCGTCCTTAGACGAAAATCAATCGAAGCTCCATTGACAGTCAACCAGTCCATACCCAATATCAAATCAAACCCGCTCAACGGCAAAACCACTACATCTGTGCGAATAGAGTGCCCCTGCAGCTCCAATCCCAACTCTCGGATGACACTAGAAGTAGTAATAATCTGCCCTAACGGCATAGTGACATCATAACCACTGTCGGCAATCTCAGGTGTGATGCCTATCCGTTTGATAAACTCTAGGGAGATAAACGAATGCGTAGCCCCTGAATCTAGCAACGCAAACGTAGAGTTGCCTCCAACTAGAATTCTCCCTGCACGCAGAAGAATCCCAACAATTTCATACCACTACTAAACTTTTCCCCCAAAGATGAGTCACTAATAACCCTTAATTCTGATCACAAGTAAAACATGCTTCCTATTCTAACATGCAGATAGAAAAATCCCAAATAACAAATTATTCCACAAAGAAAAAACAAAATTCTTAACCAAAAGAAGAAATTATAAAATACTAGGGGTAAGACTGGGTCTGCCTCCTCAGCCTGCATCACGAACACTCTCCCTGTAGTGTTCTTATTCCTCGGGCAATTGGCCATCTGGTGCCCAGGATCTTTACAATGAAAACAGACGCCCGCTCCTAGAAGACATGGTCCTGGATGCATCTTCTGGCACTTCGGGCAAGTAGGATATCCTCCAGTATTAGGGGCCCCGCCCCTAGGCTGCTGTCTCTGCTGCTGTGGCTTCTGCTGGTTTGGGCCCTTAGACGGCCCAGTATACTGCTTCTTCGCAGGAGGCTACGAAGATGGTCGTTGATACCCAGACTGAAACTGCCTCTTACTCTGCTACTCCCTCTGGATCTCTCTCCTACACTCCTCAGAATGCAAGGCTCTACTGACTGCGGCCTCATAAGTAGGGACGTCCGCCATGCAAACGTCATGCTTGATTTCTGCCCTGAGCCCCTCGATAAACTATCTCATCTTCTCAGGTGCACTGTCAGCAATCAATGGCACCAAGTGACAGCCCCTCTCAAACTGACGGATGTACTCCACAACTATCTTGTCTCCCTGCCAGAGACTCATGAAATCTCGAATCATCCTACTGCGCACGTCTTCAGTGAAATACTTGGAGAAAAACATCCTCCGGAAGTCTGCCCATAGCATAGTAGTCAGATTCACTCCCTGTGATGCACTCTCCCACCATAAGTCTGCATCACCCTTCAGCATGTACACTGCACATCTCACTTTGTCCGCATCAGTCAACCCCATGTAAGCAAAGATGCTCTCCAAAGAACGGATCCACCCCTCAGCAATGAGTGGATCTGTGGCACATGCGAACTCCTTAGGTCCCTTCTTCTGGAACCTCTCCGCCACATCCTCATCATGGGACAGTCTTGGACGTGCCGCTTGCTGCTCCAACAGAGCAGTAATCCCGGCCATCATGTTTGCATTGGCCTGCTCCAATGCTGATAGAGGGTTTTGCGGAGGTGGGGATCCTCCACGCCTGTTCACTGGTCTAGAAGGCATTCTGCACCACCACATATTTCTTTACGTAAATCGACATGCATAACTAAGTAATTAATGATTTTCTGCTAACATAAATGCTTAAGTCTTAAACATGATATGACTAAATCAGACTAAAAGCAATTAAAACTTACAGACCGATAGCGTGGATTTCTGAGCTCGCATAGCAGTGATGATACCTCCAAGAACGCGGCTCTGATACCAATTGAAACGACCCAAACATTCTAAAATAACATATGCGGAAATTTTTTTTTTTTTTATTAATACTAAGTAAAATAGATGTACATACATGCCCATACATATATGCACAGAATAAACAGATTTAAAAATAACATAAATAAAATGCAACATTTTTACTTAAATAACTGAGTCAAACTTAAATAAAATACTGTCAAACAATCCACTTAAAATTTTGCATGCAATAAAAATTATTTAATAAAAATAGTACTAAAATTCACCACTGGAAAGATATAAAAGAAATAAATAAGAAACAGAGTTTAAAAATTCTTAAAAATGTTCATAAGGACTCAGCCGACGGTCACGGGGGATCACTGCATGTCCGCTCATACGTCCTTACCACCGGTAGGAACTACATCTTCCTCTACGTACTCACCTGCACCATATAAGTGTAGTGAGCCTAGAGACCCAACATGCTAACATAACAAGGGTTTAAAATAATTTAAATAACTGGAATACTAATACATAACATATACATGAATGAGCATGCTTAAAAATTATGAATTATAACTTAACATCTTACTTAAACTTGATCTTAAATATAATCATATATTACATACATAAACATTGTTGAGCATAACATTTTTCTAACATCGCATGGTCATATCCGTAGTGTAACTTTAAACTTAAAAGTTCGACTGATCAGTCTCTTAAAACCAACGTACGCGGCGGTGACGAATCACCTCTTACTGGTAGTAAACTACCCTTAAATTGACAGTAAACTGCCCTTAACATGTAGGGACTTGTCCCCCTTAAATTGTCACACTACTTCAACTTCCAACATAAAAATTATTTTCTACCTCAACCTTAAACATTAAATCATGCCATAAAATTATTTCATGAATGCATGTACTTAAATAAAATGTGTGTCCTTCATATATATTTAATTTAATTTTTATACTAACATATAAATACTAAAATAAAATTCATGCATAAAATAATTAAATATATATTTAGGGCACAGGCAATTTCTCATGGTTTGTGCTGGACTGCTGGCCCTAACACTCAAGCCCATTTTTCTTAAATTCTGGCCCATTAACACTGAGACTGGCCCATTAACATTCTTAAGCCCATTAACACATTTCTAAGCCCAATAAATCAATTAAAGCCCATTAGCACATACTTGGCCCAATAACAAGTTAATCTGGCCCAATGGGCCCAAAAGCCCAAAGACTGACTCAATAACTTTCATGGGCCCCCAAGCCCATAAAAATTATTGGACTAACTAAATTAAATTTATTTAAGCCCAATAATAATTAAATTTAACCCAAATAATTAAATGAAACCCAATTAAATTTTTGGATTTAATTAGGCCCATTTAACACTTAATTAAACTTAAAACTTAAAAATAAAAATACCCGAGCCCGACTCACTTAACCCGGACCCGGACCCACTAGACTTGACCCATGACTACTGAACCCGACCCGGACCCAACAACCCGACCCGGATCCCCCAAAACCCTACACCCGAACACCCCATCCCTTACCTTAGTTGCGGCCGTGAGCAGCAGACCTTCTTGGTCTGCTGCCGGCCAGCTCCGGCCCCCCCTGGCCGGAGCGCAACCGCCCAGACGTATCCCACGTCTGGGCGGTCCTAACCTGCCCTGGCTCGGCCTCAGCCCTTTACCCTAGCCCAAGGCCGAACCCCCCTTCCAGAAACCCTAACCTGCGCACCCCATGGCTTCTTCTTGCACCAGCTCGCCCAGGCCTCTACCTAGCCCATAACCGACCAAGTCAAGCTAGCCTAAGGACCCCAACGAACCCCTTGACAGCCCTGACTAGCAGCCATGCCCGCCCCCTAGCCAGAAACATGAGCATGATTCACAAAAACATGAACAAGTGCATACATTCAACCCATCTCTATTATTTTCTAAAAATACTTGAATAAAAACTGATGCATACCCAACACACACATATAACACTGATATGGTGAAAGAAAAGTGAAAGAAAACATGCCTTGTACTGTAGAATTAATAGGGCAAAGTGCGTAGAACGTTTCCGGGACGACGGTACGACGAACAACCTTTCTTGATGCTTCAAAAATATCGAGGCTATGGAGTCCTTCTTGGAGGCTACTTGGTCGATGAAGGAGATGAATAATGGGGGAGGGAGGCGGCTAGGTTGTAGAGAAAAGGATTGAACGTGAGGTTTGGGGTAGATTTAGGATTTAATTTGGGTAGATAGGATTTTAATAACTAATTTAGGGAGATAATAACATAAATAAGATAATCTTAACTTTTAAAAATACTAACTAACATAAAAATTAATTAAAATCCCGAAATATTTATTTTAGGGAATTTTAAAGGTAATTAAAAGTCAATATTTTGGCTAAATTTGGATAAAAATGGACTCCTAAAATTATATAAAATTAAATACTGATAATTTTGAGGAAATAAAACTCAAAATAATAATTTTGGGCTCCTAAAAGACTCATAAAATAATTTGGGTAGAAAGTTGTCATCTCGTGCATCCACGTTCCCGTCTACGCGATAAAATAATTAAATTTCCATAATTCATGAAAATCACTAATTATGGGTTAAATGCTTAAAAATAACTTAAAACATGCTCAAATAATTTCACATAAATATCTAACCCATAATCTAAAATTCTAAATAAATAAAATCCCTAATTATGCATGCGAATTTACGTACTAAAAATACTGGGTGTTACATGGTACGTCTGAGATATCATCCCAATACAACGGTGATCTGCATTTCTTTCCGTACAGTGCTTCAAAAGGAGCCATCTCAATGCTCGTCTGATAGCTATTATTATAAGAGAATTCTGCAAGTGGTAATGAATCTTGCCAACTAGTACCAAAATCTAGTACTACAGCTCTCAACATATCCTCAAGTGTCTGGATAGTCCACTCTGACTGTCCGTCTATTTGAGGATGATAAGTTGTACTCAGATGCAATTGAGTACCAAGAGCTTGTTGCAAGCTATGCCAAAGGTGTGATGTAAATCTAGGGTCCCGATCTGAAACGATAGATTTAGGCACACCATGTAATCTTACCACTTCTCTGACGTAGATTTCTGCCATCTGATCATGTCTGTACGCCATTCTGTACGGAATAAAACATGCTGATTTCATCAAACGATCAATAATCACCCAAATGGCATCATACCCTCTGGATGAACGTGGTAGCTGTGTAACGAAATCCATGGAAATGTGATCTCATTTCCATTCTGGAAATGATAAACTCTGCAATAGAACACCTATTTTCTTTCTTTCTGCTTTTACCTGTTGGCAATTCAAGCATTTAGACACAAAATCTGTGACATTTTCTTTCATCTGTTTCCACCAATAATGTGTCTTCAGATCATTATACATTTTCCTGCCACCAGGATGAATACTGAATCGACTGATGTGAGCCTCTTTCAATATCTGTTGTTTCAAGTCTGAAACATCTGGAACAACAAGTCTGTTATTCACATATAATACATCATCAGCACTGACCTGATATTCAGATTGATGTACAGATCTGACAATAGCAATAGAATTCTGAATATTCTGATCCTCTTTCTGTGCTTCTTTGATTCTCATTAACAGTTCTGGCTCAGCTCGTATAGCACAAACACGGATAGGTTGCATATCTGTTTCAAATATTAATCTAGAAATACAAAAATCTTCCACCAATTGAGATACACCTATCGTAGATAAGGATAACGAACATACCTTTCTACTCAAGGCGTCTACAGCTGCATTAGATTTTCCTGGATAATATTTAATCTCGCAATCAAAGTCTTTCAATAAATCAAGCCATCTACGCTGTCTCATATCAATTCTGATTGCGAAAACAGATATTTCAAACTTTTGTGATCCGAAAAGATTTCAAACTTCTCACCATAAAGATAATGTCGCCATATCTTCAATGCAAAGACAATAGCGGCAAGCTCCAGATCATGGATAGGATATCGAGTCTCGTGTGGCTTTAACTGTCTTGAAGCATAAGCAATAACATGCCCTCTCTGCATTAGCACACAACCCAGAACCTTATGAGAAGCATCACAATATACTACAAAATCACCCGTACCTGATGGAATCGTCAAGACAGGTGCACTTGTAAGCCTTTTCTTCAACTCCAAGAAACTAGTTTCACATGCTTCAGTCCAGACATATGGCTTATTTTTCTGTGTCAATTGCGTAATAGGCTTTGCAATGCTGGAAAAGTCTCTGATAAAACGTCTATAATAACCTGCCAAGCCCATAAAACTCCGTATTTCTGGCACTGATGTAGGTCTAGGCCAATTCAAAACAGCCTCGACCTTTCTTGGATACACTGAAATCCCATCACCTGAAATAATATGCCCAAGAAACACAACTTTCTGCAACCAAAATTCACATTTCGATAACTTGGCATATAATTTCTCATTTCTCAAAGTCTGTAAAATGAGTTGGAGATGTTTAGCATGCTCATGTACATTCTTGGAATAGATCAAGATATCATCGATAAAAATAATGACAAAGTCATCCAAATATTTCTGAAATACCCGATTCATCAATCCTATAAATACTACAAGAGCATTGGTTAAACCAAAAGGCATGACGATTAATTCATAATGTCCATACCTTGTTCTGAAAGCAGTTTTAGGAATATCTTCATCTCGTACTATCAGCTGATGATATCCAGATCGCAAATCAATCTTAGAATAGATAGCTGAACCCTGTAGCTGGTCAAACAAATCATCTATTCTAGGCAGTGGATATTTATTCTTGATTGTTACCTTGTTCAATTGACGATAATCGATGCATAATCGCATTGAACCATCTTTCTTTCGTACAAATAGTACCGGATCGCCCCAAGGTGAAACGCTCGGCCAAATGTACCCTTTGGCCAATAAATCTTCCAGTTGATCCTTCAACTCCTTCAATTCAATATGTGTCATTCTGTAAGGAGCTTTGGATATTGGTTGTGTACCTGACATTAAATCAATGCTGAAATCTATCTCTCGGACTGGAGGTAAACCAGGAATTTCATCAAGAAAGATATCAACAAATTCATGTACAACTGGAATATCTGTTACTGCTGGACTGGATTTCAATACATCGACTGCATAAATCAGAAATCCTTCCGCCCCTCTCTGCAATAAACGGGTCATAGATAACACAGATATCAAAGGGATCTTGGCTTGAGAACCCTTACCGTAGAATTTTCATTCAGATGCCATTTCTGGTCTAAATCGAACCACTTTCTGGAAACAATCTGCAGTTGCCCTATACTTGGTTAACATGTCTATACAAACAATACAATCGAAATCTGATAATCCAAGTACTATACAATCTATATCAATCACATTCTCGTCATATTGCAACGCACAATTTTGAATCATTCGAACAGATATAATACCTTCACCCAAAGGTGATGAAATAAAAACAACAGTAGGCAATGGCTCAGACGATAAAGAATGCATCATAACAAATTGTTCAGATATGAATGTATGTGATGCACCTGTATCTATCAAAACATAGGCAGGATAACCATAAATAAAGCAGTTACCTGCTACAACATATTCAGGTGCTGCCTGAGCCTGTTCCTCAGTAAGTGCAAAGACTCGAGCCTGTTGTCTAGGAGGTTGAGTCACAGTCTGGCTTCCTCCTGCTCTGGGCTGTTGCTGAGACTGGAGTGAATGCACTGATTGCCTTTCTGCCTAAGATGCTGGTCGAGAAGAACTTTCACCAATAGCTCGTTGGGGACATACTTTGGCATAGTGACCAGGTTGGCGACAAATATTGCAATTACCTAACACACCTTTGCACTTATCGATAGTATGTCGTCCACCACACTTACCACAAAACATTCATGTTTCACCAGTTCTCTGACCTGTAGCAAACTGTCTCTGTCCACTAGAACTGGAAGAACTACTACCTTCCCTCTTAAAATGTTTCCCTTTAGGCTTGAAAAGAGAATCCTTTCTGCCACTACTTCCTCCCTCAAATCTGAGAGATGGTTGATGAAACTGTGGCGGATTCTGTGGAAGTGATGCTGTTACAGACTGTGGTAATGGCTGTGGAATAAACGGTGCTCCTCTTTGTCGCAATAACCCCGCTTCTGCTCCCTTAGCTTTATTCAAAGCGTCAGCAAAAGTATTAGGTCGTCCACTGTTCACTAAGGTAAACACATCGGGATTAAGGCCATTGATAAACTGATCTGCCATTGCTTCATCAGTAGCTGCTATATGTGGTGCAAACTTCAAAAGACTTGAAAATTTGGCCACATATTCCTCAATATTCAAGTTTCCTTGCCTTAGATTGGAAAATTCAGCACCCTTGTCCTTCCTGTAGGAGACTGGAAAAAAACGTTGATAGAACTCAGTTTTAAAGACAGTCCAGGTGATAATCGTACCTCGTTGTTCCAATGCCCGTTTGGTAGTAATCCACCAACTTTTGGAAACTTCATGAAGTTGATGTATTACCAATCGGATACGACGATCATCGGTATAGTCGAGTGATTCAAACAGCTGTTCTATATCTTCAAGACAATTTTCACAATCAACTGAGTTTTCTGTTCCTTTCAATTTTGGCGGTTTGAATGACTGAAATCGCTTTAACAAAGTCTCCATTGGAGTAGCAGTAGGATCCATCGGGTCAGCAGATGTACTACCCTGTGCATTCTGGGTTTCAACAATTGGCGGTGGTACTTGTGCTGGTTCAGCTGGAGGAACCAATAATGGCTGTCTAATGGCCGGTGCTTTACGGGGAGGCATATCTGATTGTCAAACATATTAGTGCATAAACAATATCATATGCAACAATTTATTCCATCCTTCTCTGATAAGCATTCTCATGCATTCTCATGAGAATTCAGGTTCTGACTGAGGATAATCTGGAATACAATTGCATATATAGCATGCGGTAGCAATAAAAGCAAATAATCATGCAATCACATAATTATTGCTATATATAAGCATGCTAGCATATAATGCACATAATCAGATACACCATGTTATCTCATGCAATATCAAACAATCATATAGACTCAATCTACCCCGCTCATCAACTTCTATCTAAATCCAGAAACTTATGCTCTGATACGACCTGTTGTGGGGACCCGGGTTGCTAATATTATCTTAGGGCAATTTATTAGAATTAACAATAATTCAAGTACACAAAGAATATAAAGAACCAAGAGCTACAAAAATTATTATTATTTTTTTTAAAATTACACATTCTCGCTCAATCGGCAAAAGTTGCCCGATCGAGCGAGCTCAAACTTGAAGCTCTCGGGTCCAGGACGATCTTGGCCTCGCTCGATCGGTGACTTTCTACCGATCGAGCGGGCACAAAACTTGATTTCTCTGCCTTGCAAAATAAGGTCATCGCTCGATCGGTGACTTTCTACCGATCGAGCGGGCTACAATTTCCAGAAAATGCAAGGAGGATTTTTGCTGTCCAAACCTGAAACATATCAACACATACTCTGATTTAAGCTTCGAAATAATAAACATGCAATCTAATAACCTCTGATAAGATTCCATATACAAGCTAAGACATATTCAACTACTTATACAACATTCTAGTATCTATTCTAACATGGTTCATCAACTCAAAGTACATGTAATGCTGCTAACACCCGTGTCCTCACATGCTACAACTCTATCTCGAGCCATCACTGTCTCTTCTGACTAGCTCCTGCCCCACCTATTGCCATGCACACATATAAAACAAAGCAATAGCCGGATACCTCCGGTGAGAATAAAATCCCAGTATAAATAACAAACATGCAATAACAATAGCATCTAATCTAATGCTATAAAATAAATGCAGTGCATGTTTGAAGAATAGTCTATCAAAGCTGATATCAATAAAGTTTGGTTCTTTGGGATCCCGAGGAATAAAATAACTATCAAACCGCCGACACTCTCAATTGAAGCGGCATCAAGTATTTTAATCCTCCGACTTTGGTGCAATTATAGAGAGTATTCTGGCTCTGAAAGCGAAGGCTGCAATCCATGCCACTCAACTATAATTATCCAAACGTCATTTCGCACTCTAGGCTAATCTGCCCTTATGCTTTACAGGCTGGAGTTCAAGATGAATGCAACATAAGTTGTATGCATTAAAGACTGTAAAACATCATGAACATATAATCACATAATCGACCAAAGTATCAAAACTCATATATATCACATAGAAGCTATCTCGAGGGTTCTATCCCATCTGGATAACTGTCATTTATACCTTTTGATGTCGAGTCTGAAAGTATTTCAAATCTGTAAATACAATCAACAACAACAACATTTCAAAATCTGCTTAGCTTCTCAACTTCTTTTCAAATACAATACTAGCAAACCTTGCTTCAACTCCTTCTCGGTTCGAATCGGGATTCTTGAGTCGTCAATCTTCGAATGAAAGCTGAGAAATAACATATCGAATAACTAATAATATCAGATGCAAGTCAATCATGCTCCTTTTAATCAATAATATTCTTGACATTTTGCGAATCGACGGCGTAACGGCTACAAACCGGCAATCCAAACAATATCCAAACTACTCCAACAATCAAGATCACTTATAATCTCATATCAATATCATCAAAAACATCATAATCAGATATGGTAGGGTTCGAATTTTGCTTCATAAAATCATATAAAATCCGAACGACAGTCTTTTTCCGAACCGTCTGCGAATACGTAATCGGTACAGCTCATAAATGCTTATATCTTAAAATCATAAATTTCCATCTTCAACATAAAAATAAAGTCTGAGAAAGATGAATGAAACTTGTACCAAAACGAAGGTCTCGGAGCGGTGATCGCATATATATATTTATCTGGAATTTCTGACAACCGGAGCGCGAGTTATCGAAGCTTTTTCAGATCAAAAATGGTGTCTTGGAGGGTTGAAGCGTTTCCTCTGTTTTCCTTCTCCAAATTCTGATATGTCACGTGTAATTCAGAATTATTCAAGTGGAGAATGAGATATATATAGCATATTTGCACTTTAGTCCCTGAACTTTTGGCTATTTGCAATTCAGTCCCCGGAAAAGCGATTTAATTCAATTTCAATCCTTATTCATTTAAGAATATTAGAATTTAATTCTAAACTCTAAATATTTCCAAATTAAATATTCTCGGATTAAAATTAAATAATCCCGGGCCTTACAATATCCAAGAAACATCAGCAAGGATTCATATTATGTTCAACTCAAGCAACAAAACTTGAAATTGAATCAATTCGTGAACCAGTAGCATGACGCTATAAAATTCAATAACCGGACTCAAATCTAACAATATATATATCAAGCTTCGTCAACTCATCCAAGCTTACACAATTTCAAATCTTGATCAATCAATCAAAACTCAAATCGGCGGCGTAACGATTCAAAACCGGTATTTTAAAAAGTATACCTCATCATATCTATCTCATTCAACCAATATCAATCTTATTCCATGCTCTATAACAAGAATTCAGCAGCCCAAAATATTCAGATTTTCAAAAATCAATAGAAAAATCATAACAAATCCAACCGACGTTCTTTTTCAGATCCGTTTTCGCATATACAATCAATACTAACTCATGAACATATATAACCTATAAAAATTAAATTCCATCTTCACATCAAAACTCAAAGTGTGATAAAACTTAAGAAAACTTACACCAAAACGAAGCACTTGAAGAGGTGATCGCAAATATATGTTCAAATCTGAATTCTGACGGACGGATAGTGGAAATCAAAGGTTTGGAGGAACAAAAATGGCATGAGAAAATCTTTTCTCAACTTCTCTGGTTTCTTCTCCTTCTTCTGATGGTATTCACGTGTATAAGTTGACCAATCAAATGAGTAATGGATATATTCAAGCCAAATTGCAGTTTAGTCCCTGAAACTTTCAAAAATTGCAAAAATAGTTATCGGCCAATCTTTTAATACAATTTCAATCCTAAATAATTTAAGAATATTATAATTTAATTCTAAACTCTAAAAATTCTTAAATTAAATATTCTCAAATAATCCCAGGCCTCGAAATCAGAGTAATCAAAATATTGCTTAAATCCCTTCGCAAGCTGTCAACTTCTAATTAAATCCTTTTCTTTCGGAAACTCATAATTTAAATCTTAAATCCCATAAATATTCAATTCAAATATTTTATTCTTTTAATTTATGAATCCCATAATTTAAATCTCAATATCCTTAAATTCTCAAATTAAATATTTTCGACTTAGAAATTAAATCTCTAATTTTCATAAAATCTCCAATTAATATTTTTCCATATTCGGAATTTAAATCTAAAATTACGTAATTAAATAACTTAATATTTTCAGGGCCTTACAATTCCTCCCCTCTAAGGAATGATTTCGTCCTCGAAATCACATTCAATCGAAATATCAAATCTGATAGACTGAATGATTATCTGAGGTAATTCTTACTTCAATAATAAAACTCTGAACTTCTATATAATCTCATAATCTCTTTCCCATTTATTTCTTCATTTTGTGACTATTTTCTTGTATTTTGATCAGTCAAATTTTTTTCAAATATGTGACTTAGCTCATAATCGTATTAGACTCTGTCTTGACTGAATGAAATACATGGAAAGAATCTAATTAATACTTCCTTAGTATAGACAAATGGAACATATCTGATCTTATCTTCCTGAATAATAAAGAAAACCCCTAACTCTGTCTAAAATCTTAGAGAGTGCAATTCAGCTTTTATGACAACTTTGTTCTTTTCCTATATCGTTCTATGTTCTATAAAGAACATATATCAAGTCTACGTTGTCATTCAGTTCACAGCTTCAAGATCTATATCTACTCATTACTTCAATTCCGTGGTTTTAGATATCTCTTCTGATATCTTTTCTTCTTCTTTCTGATCACTTCTTCAATCATTCCACTATCCAACATTGAGCTGCTCTTTCTATGAATCAAAATCAGTATTAGGTATTCTGATTAACTCAAACTCTTATCTGATTCTGTTGTCCTTGTTGGGAAACCACAAGGAATATTCTAGCTGATGTTCTTCAGCTATACTCAAGGATCACATCACATCTAATAAATCTGGATAGAATGTTATTTGATAAGCTAGATTACCATCTCCATTTCACATATTCCCGAGACTCCATTATCATATCATTTCTAGAATCTCTTTTTGAATTGAATGAGACTTCGGAAAGAATATTTCTCGCTGAACATTTTGTTCCAATTTCAAAATACGTATCTATCATTCAATTCTTCAACTCTATCTAGTCTTCTCTGTCGTTTCTCAAACCATATCTGGTCTAGTAACTGATACTTCAAAAATTATATCTCAACACAAAGAATTTCTGATTTTTTTTCTCATATCATAATCAAAACATCATCTCTATATCTATCAGATAGCTGTCACATGAATCGTAATAATCAAGTGGCAAAATTAGTCAGGTAGTACCGAATCAGATACTATAATTCTGAGCATTTTCTCAAAAATCTGGGTAGTTACCTTAGACAATCCATCGATCAAGGATGATATAATGCAATCACATACAATCAAACACTCAGAACCTCTGAAAATCAGTGCCACAATCTCTTAAATAAATCTAAAGTCTCTATCTCAACAATATATTTCAATAATTCCTGTAATCTCATAGCATCATTATCGTCTTTACAACTATCTATTCATATCTTTATTATATCTAATACAACACATTCTTGAATTTGTCGACGTACACTCTACTTCAAATCATAAATTCATGACAATTCGAGACATTTCAAACGAAAAATCTTTTGAAAAGTTGCTCTTATTTTGACTCGACAGTTGCAAAACTGTTCATAGATCATTCGGTCTCTTTTTTTTTGATTCATTTACTGGAAATTTACGTATTGAAAATGCAATTTTGTCATATCTGCTTTCATTTTCGTTCATCAATACTGATTTCCTAGTAATTCATATACATATTTGAGACAACTGAATGGATAAGAAATCTGTTGTAATGTGCTACTTTTAGAATTTTATAATCCCTATCGAGACTATCGGCACAACCAACCAATTATTCATTTCAAATCCACTCATTGTGATCTGTTGTCCTCTCTCATATTGTATTTAACATTCTCAATCGAATTATAATTGCTTGATCTCATATCAATGTTGCTTTAATCTTTCCAAACCAATCTAACTTAGCTTGGATTGCAACCATTCTGATTGTTTGAGTATTTATCATGACACTCAAGCATCAAAATCAAATATCTTTAATCAATCGATCAAGCATATATCTAGTTTCTTCTTCCTAGTTCCCAATTCATGGAAAGTCATTTAGTCAACCCAAATCTTGTGGATATTTATCAGTTACGAGCCAAAACATCAAATATACTGAATGTATACCTCAAATTATAAAAAATTCTTGAAATTCATAATCAAATAAACTCACTCAAGTCAAGGTCATCCAAAGATCAAATATTTGGAATGACAAATCGGCTAAGTGAAAACAACTCACTTGGATCTCAACTCAAAACAAGTGAATCAAATCAGACTCTAACAAAGAATAAAAGCCCATCAAAATCGATCGATATTGAATAGCAAAACCACAAAATCGATATCAGAAGATTCAAGAATCATGATTTTATGATGTAATAACTTCAGCAAAATCAAATAGAAAGCTCAATTGTAACTGATTTTCTTATTCTCATTTTATATGAGTTTATCCAATAATTTTTCAATTGATCATAGTTGCTTAAAATCTTATCAAATCAAAATAGAACTTCATTCACATCACAACAAAGTACATCATCTGTACACTTCTGTACATTCTTACCATTGACATATCTGTCAATTCTAGATTACTTCTCTACTGATCTAGTTCATCAACTAGAATTATATCGACACTCTTTCGCATGAATTATGATGTATTCAGTACCGAATCATAGCAATTTTAATTTCTGGAACTCATATCAATAAATCTCAAGTCCTTTCTATCGCTGATCTAAATTATTCATTACACAGAACAATCATTTGTTAACTGGTTCTCAGTTATTGCATTAATATCTATAATGCATCTTAACTTAATACCCCAATCTTATATTATCAATTTAATTCCTATTTCATTAAATCTGTATTTTATCGTCTCCAGTTAATCTTGCAAAGCTTTCCATCTACTCAAAAGCAAAGTCTAGTCAAATACAATTTGTAATGGCTCATCAGATAAAACTTGTAGCATAATAAATCATCGTTCTATTATGCAATGCAATCAATAATCATCAATACATAAGCAGGTTAATTATGATTACTAAATTACCTGCTGTAGTAACCCGTACCCAGTTTTAGTAAGTAATTGCTAATTAAACCGATAAACTGGATTAAGAAGACTTCTAATGGATTAACGGAGCACGAGATTAGACCCAAAATGATCAGAAATGGTCCGGAGGGTCAGGCAGAACGGAAGCAATGTTCTAGGAATGGATGCAACGTTCGTGCCATCAGAAATGCATCACTGCTTATGTACTTGATGTGACATTGGCACCATCGGAAGCAACGATGGTGAACGGACGCAATGTTCGTCAGGCAGAACGGACGCAACGTTCGTTGTCTATAAATATGGGTGCCGAGGCTCACATTTGAGCACACCTTTCATCTCTTCTCTCTCGATTCCTTAGCCTTCTAACTCAGATCTAGGGAATTCTAGGCGTCCCATTGGGAATCCGGAAGTGGCATAGCGATCCAGGCGTCGTAGCAAAGCTGTGGCCTAGTTTTGAGGTAATCGATAGCAAAGGGCTAACGACGTACGAAGGTATAGCTTTTGCTTTCTAAAAATATTTAGGAGTATGCAATAGCCTAGTTAAGGCTTTTAGAGCACTTTAATGATATTAGTATCATTTGGCAGTGTAGTGCGGATTATAGGCGTAGACCTAGAGCTGGTAGAGAGCACTTAGTATTTGAGGTACGAAAGTACTGTTCTAGATATCCTGACTGAGTATGCATGTATTATGTGACTGCATGATTTATATGCCATGATTTTATCCTGCATACATTTAAATCTTGAGCTATCTCTATTGAGATGTCTGTTAGTAGGGTTTACCCTATCCTGTTTGTGGATGGACTTCCATCGATTTGGGTCCCACGTATCCACTGGTATTTTGGTATGTGAGCCACCTCCTGAAGCAACGTCACAACGTGCTACATACCATGGCCCGGTCTGTCTTTGTTATATGATTCTTGACCTCGAGTTTTATGGAGTTCACTTGCATGCATGTATACTCATACTCTCGTGCTGAGCGTTTTATGCTACATCTTATACTCTGTGTTTCTGGATACCCTATTTCCTTGGGGCAGGTTTGCGATTGGACGAGGCAGGTGGATCCAAGAGGGGCTAGACAGTGTTTGGCCCGCTGGAGCTTCATGTAGGTTTTTATTCTGTTGTATTGGGTTTATACACTGTTCGATCTGGTTGTATATATAATATTTGGGTATTTACAGATTCATTTCCTTGGGATTGTATAATGTTTTTAGTTTCCGCAGTTTAATTCTGATTACTGTTTTGATTTAGTTAATTGCATGCCTAAGTTCTGTTTAGTAGGTGATCTCGGTAAGGGTCACTACATATATGGTATCAGAGCATGCATATTATTCTTGGGAATTTAGATTCTGCATAAGATAACTGTGAGGTACTTTTGTAGATGGCGAACTACGATGATCAGATTAGCTATGTGTAATGCCCCGTTTTTATCTTAATTGATGTTATTTGAGATAAACAGTGATTTCAGAATTCAAGAGCCGATTTTTTAGAGAACTTGGTCTAATTTGCAGTTTTTGGAATTTTCAGGGACTGAAATGCAAATATGGGATTTGTTATATTATCTAGTTTGACTTAGTCTTTTTTAATCATCTCATCTTCTTCTCCAAACCGTGTTCCATCCATTGAAGCGACCGAAAGCTTTTCCCCAAGCTTTGTGATTTCGATTCTAGCTCAATCCGTCCGTTAGAATTGATTTCTGACTTGATATCTACGATCACAACGACGAGTGCTCCGTTTGGAAGTAAGTTTATCTTAATTCTGAGAAGTTTGAATTTATCGATATTGTCAGAGTTTGTTTATATTCGGAGAGGATGATTATGAGTTAGCAGTGATCGTATATCTAAGACAGTTCGAAGATCTAACGACGATCGGAATTGTTATGATTTTTCTTGTCATTTTCGAAAATCTTGATTTTGAGACGTGTTGATATTGTGTTGGGTTTGATGTTTGAGGATTGGAATGAGTTTTTAGAGTTGTTGTTTTGCTGTCTGCATTTTCGGTTTGGTCAGTTTACAGCCGTTATGCCGTCAGTTTGAATTTTGGATATCGTTTCGATGTTTTGAGTTATACCGAGCTTAGTATGAGTTTTGATATCGATTTTGATCGCTATGACTTCTTCTGATAGATTGATTTGAAGTCTTTGGAGTTGCGAGCCTTGTAGCTTGGATCAGTTTGGAAGAGTTGAGCCGGTATAGTATCGATGTTCTTCTTTATCAATTGATTTAACTTGACTTGGATATTGATCGAAGAATTGTTGTTTTCAGATTGAAGTTTTGGAACGTCAAAGAAGAGGTATAACATGACTTTGGAATGAAATAGGACGATTAACTCGAATCCGGATTGATTCAAGTGTCCTAGAAGAAATCACATACTGCATGTTTTGACTGCTTATTTGATTATATGATTGAATTTATAGTGAGTGCATGAGATTACATATGCATTCATATTGAGCCTTGATTTATTCAATTTGAATTAGATGATCTAGGGATTGTGGTTGAGTGGCTTGGTAGGCGATTTACTACCTTGTCGAGTAGCTCACTGTAATGCCCTAGAGTTTAGAGGATTAAAACATGTCACGTCCATCTCGAGAGGGGAGTCGGTGTGATCGTTGGATGTTTTAACCTCGGGATCCCAAACCAAAGAAAGAAGGAAAAAAGAAAGAAAGAACAAAAGAATTGCATTCAATTATCTGAGTTTGATAATCCCAAAGTTTTAAAGACATGCATATCATTTTAATTCAGTTCTTGATTGGATTAATTGATTATTTGAAGAATGAGTTCATATTATGATTTGATATGTTTACTTCATAGCATGTTAGTCTCTTTTACTGGGAATTGTATTCTCACCGGATTATCCGGCTGTTGCTTTGTTTTGTATGTGTACTTGGCAACAGGTGGGTCAGGAACAAGTCAGAAGAGGCATGGTTAGCTTCGAGGGAAAGATGTAGAAGTGAGACTCGGTCTAGAAGTCGATTCCAGCATGTCAATCTAGTTTATGTTAGAACATGTTTAGTTATCAAACTTCATCGTTATATTGTTGTTGCATGTTCTTGACTTTGGTTTGGTTGTTGAACTCCAAAACTCCTGTTTTAAATGGAGGAATCAAGTTTGTAACGCATGTTTATGTTTCGGAGTATTGTATGGCTTGATGTTCTTGTTTTTGGTGATTCTAGCACCGGAGCGCGCGTGCCTGCGCCCCTTTTCGGGCAGGGCGTCATGCGCGGCCACGCCTCGAAAGGGCGCGGCCGCGCATGAGCCAGGGCGCCGTGCGCGCCCGCGCCTGATGAGGCGCGGCCGCGCGGGCCCTTTTACATAAAAAAATGTGTTGGCTTTTAATGCTTGCTTATTTTTAATTACTCCATTAATTGATGTTTAGAACCGAGGTCTCACATTAAGTGGTATCAGAGAGATAAGTTCCTGGAATTTGTTCTAGAAGTGAGCGGGATAGATCGAGTCCGCTTGACCCTAATTCCTCGCATGTGATTGATTAATTCTATGATTACAGAATATGCGAGTATGCTTTATTGATTGAAAATTTGTTTGAATTTCGTGACTTGATGATTCAAATTAATAAATCATGACTTGATTGAAATATGAACTGTATTCATGCATTGATCTGTGTTCCATCTATCGAATTGGGAAAATGATCAGAGGTTTTTGACACTGAAATGGTGAGATGTGTATTGAATTATCCGTGTTCTAACCCCTATCAATTTAGATGGGTACTCGTAGAAGGCTAGACATGAATACTCCACCGATTATTCCTACGACAAAAACTCCTCCGGTTATGACTCCTCCGGTGGTACAGATGGATGACACGATCACGCCTATGGAAGCCTTACTGAAGAGGTTCCAATCTTTTAGGTCGCCGTATTTGAATGGGAAGGAAAATCCGGTCAATTGCGAGAGTTTGTTGGAAGATATTGATCAGCTCTTTGAATCGCTTGACTACTCGGATGACCGCAGAACGAGACTGGTAATTCATCAACTTCAGGGAGTGGCAAAGAGTTGGTGGATGACTATCAAAAGAGCCAAAGAGAATAAAGGTACGGCAATTACTTGGGAACTTTTTAGAGCAGAGTTCTATAAGAGATTCTTTCCAGTTTCCCATCGAAAGGATAAAGGTGCCGAGTTTGCAAATTTGAGGCAAGGTAGTATGAGTATTGAGGACTATGTTGCGAAGTTTGACAGTTTATTGAGGTTCGCTCCGCATATTGCCGACAATGAGGAGGCAAAAGCAGACAAGTTCATTAACGGTTTGCACCCTGACATCTTTATTCTGGTGAATACTGGGAGGCCAGATAACTTTTCTGATGCGATGGATCAGGCAAAGGGAGCAGAAGCGTGACTGATGAGGAAGAGGGAGAATCAGTACCAGCGTCAACAGCAATAGCAGAGGCAGTATCAGAATCAACCGCCGATGAATGAGGGTAGTACCAGTGGTGGTAGCAAGAAGAACTATTTCCGTCCCAAAGGGAAAGAGTTCAAGAAGTCGGGAAGCACTTCTTCGAGCTCAAGTGGCTCGAGACAATTCAGTTCTGGACAGGGTTCAGGTTCCTCGGGAGCTTCATGTAATAGGTGTGGAGGACGACACTCCAGCGACCAGTGTAGGGGAATCTTTGGGAACTGTTACATTTGCCAGCAGACAGGGCATTATGCTAGACTGTGTCCACAGAGAGGTTCTAACCAATCTCAGAGTGGGAATACCTCTCGACAGTCATCTCAGCCTCAGAGGCAATCGACTGCAGTTCACTCGTTCCAACCTCAGCAGCAGAACCATCAGGGAGGTAACCAAAGTTTGAACCAACCTTCCCGACCGTAGGCTAGAGTGTTTGCTCTGAATGAGGACCAGGCTCAGGCAGCACCTGATGACGTGATTTCAGGTAACTGTAAGATTTTTGGATATTCTGCATACATTCGAATAGATACACGTGCATCTCACTCGTTTATATCAAAGAAATTTGTTTTGATGCATGCTTTACCTGTTGAGCTTTTACCTTATTTTGTTTCGATTACTTCTCCTTTGGGTGGAGGAATTATGTCGAAAAATTTGGTTAGAAACTGTGAGTTGAAGTTTGAAGAAAATTCGATCGAGTTTGACTGTATTGTACTTAGTCTGTCTGATTTTGATTGCATTGTTGGGATAGATGTTTTGACTGAGTACAGGGCTACAGTGGACTATTTTCAGAAAGTAGTTCGGTTCAGACCAGATATGGCAGATGGATGGAGATTCTTCAGTAAGGGTTCTCGTTCTAAGATTCCTTTGTTATATGTCTTATATATGACTAGATTATTACAGACATGAGCCGAAGGATTTCTTGTTTATGCGATCGATATTCTGAAGTCTAGCCCTGAACTGAATGATATACCAATGGATAGGGAATTCCCTGATCTGTTTGCAGATGAGATTCCGGGATTACCGCCTATTCGTGAGATTGAATTTGTCATCGAACTGATGTTAGGTACTCAGCCGATTTCTAAAGCTCCGTATAGAATGGCTCCGATCGAATTGAAAGAACTGAAGGAGCAATTGGAAGATTTAATTGCCAAGGGATACATTAGACCGAGTGTGTCACCTTGGGGTGCTCCTGTTCTGTTTGTGAGGAAGAAGGATGGCTCTAAGAGACTCTGTATTAACTACCGTCAACTGAATCAAGTGACGGTGAAGAACAGGTATCCTTTACCGCGTATCGATGACCTTTTTGACCAGTTGCAGGGTTCTTGTATCTATTCGAAGATAGATTTGAGGTCTGGGTATCATCAACTGAGAGTTTGGGATGAAGATGTCCCTAAGACTGCGTTTCAAACGAGGTATGGCCACTTTGAATTTCTTGTCATGCCGTTCGGTTTGACCAATGCCCCAGAAGTCTTTATGGGATTGATGAACCGAATATTTCAGCGTTTTCTTGATGAGTTTGTGATTATTTTCATTGATGATATCTTAATCTATTCTAAGAGTCGTGCCGAGAATGCAGAGCATCTGAGAACAGTTTTACAGATTTTGAGGGCAGAACAGTTATTCGCCAAGCTTTCGAAGTGCGAGTTTTGGCTTGACAGAGTTGTCTTTCTGGGGCACATTATTTCAGGAGATTGGATTGTTGTTGATCCCAGCAAGATAGAAGCAGTGATGAACTGGCGCAGGCCGACTTCTGTGCCAGAAATCCGCAGTTTTATGGGTTTGGCGGGTTACTATCGCAGATTTATTCAGGGTTTCTCTTCTATTGCGAAGCCTATTACCCAGCTGACTCAGAAGAATGCTCCTTTTCTGTGGACAGATGATTGTGAAGCCAGTTTTGTTGAGTTGAAGAAGAGATTAACCAGTGCTCCGATTCTTTCTATTCCATCTTGTTCCGGAGCTTTCTTATTTTATTGCGATGCTTCTCATCTTGGTCTCGGATGTATTCTTATGCAAAGGAAGCACGTGATAGCATATGCGTCGAGACAGTTGAAACCGCATGAGACTCGTTATCCAGTTCATGATCTTGAACTCGCTGCTATTGTTTTCGCCCTGAAGATCTGGAGTCACTACTTGTACGGTGAGTCTTTTGAGATCTTTTCGGATCATAATCTGAGTCTGATAATCCCGAAGTTTTAAAGACATGCATATAGTTTTAAATGAGTTCTTGATTGGATTAATTGATTGTTTGAAGAATGAGTTCATATTATGATTTGATATTTTTACTTGATAGCATGTTAGTCTCTTTTACTTGGAATTGTATTCTCACCGGATTATCCGGCTGTTGCTTTGTTTTGTACGTGTACTTGGCAACAAGTGGGTCAGGAACAAGTCAGAAGAGGCATGGTTAGCTTCGAGGGAAAGATGTAGAAGTGAGACTTGGTCTAGAAGTCGATTCCAGCATGTCAATCTAGTTTATGTTAGAACATGTTTAGTTATCGAACTTCATCGTTATATTGTTGTTGCATGTTCTCGACTTTGGTTTGGTTGTTGAACTCCAGAACTCCTGTTTTAAATGGAGGAATCAAGTTTGTAACGCATGTTTATGTTTCGGAGTATTGTATGGCTTGATGTTCTTATTTTTGGTGATTCTAGCACCGGGCAGCCAGGGAGGCGTGCCCGCGCATCCTAGCACGCGCCCGCGCGCCTGCGCCCCTTTTTGGGCAGGGCGTCATGTGCGCCCGCGCCTCGAAAGGGCGTGGCCGCGCATGAGCCAGGGCGCCGTGCACGCCTGCGCCTGATGAGGCGCGGCCCCGCGGGCCCTTTTATAAAAAAAAATGTGTTGGCTTTTAATGCTTGCTTATTTTTAATTACTCCTTTAATTTATGTTTAGAACCGAGGTCTCACACTATGGTAGTGGAGGTGGACGGTGGGGAGACGATGACCGTGAGCGTCGTCGGGGGCGTCATCATCGTCTACGTGATGAGGATCGTTTCAGTGTGCGTCGGTTCTTGCAGATGGGTCCTAAGCCCTTGGTTGGAGTCGAGTCTTCATAGGATGCGGAGAACTGGTTAGACCGCATGGAGACGACTTTCCAGACTTTCCACTTCACTGAGGAACAGAAGATGGAGACACTGGGTTACCTTCTGGATGGGCGAGCTCGTAGGTGATGGAGGTTTACTTCTGCACCCTTTGTTACGGTGAGAGGAGTGGCCACCTGGGCCGAGTTCCACACAGCTTTTCAGAAGCTGTATTTTCATCCTGCACTCCGATAGTCGAAGGCGGGAGAGCTACTGAGTCTGCGATAGGGAGCCATGTCTATTGACGAGTATCAGCAGAAGTTCTTTGATCTGTTGTCTTATTGCCCTGAGATTGCCGATAGCTCTGAGATGAAGTATAATCTGTTCCTTCAGGGCCTTAACCCTTAGATCCATGACCGTGCGGCGGTTGGCGATGACATGACCTACGAGGGTTTGGTGAGCCATTGTCACCAAGCGGAGGATAGCATTCGGCGGAACAGGTCTTTCTCTCAGTCTAGGCCTGCGAGTTCTTTGGGTCCCCATGCTCAGACTTTCAAGAAGTCCGGATCTACTTATTCTTCCTATGGTTCTGCTGGTGTTATCCATTTTGGAAAGAAGGACAAGTGCGATCATTGTGGGAAGATCCATCCGACCGACCGATGCCGCAAAGCTTCTGGAGCTTGTTTTCGATGTGGAGAGGTTGGTCATCTCCGGAGGGATTGTCGACAGTCTGGGGGAGGCGGTTCTTGTTCAGGATCTGGTTCTCAGGCTACCGTTCAGCAGAGGTTGCAGGGACAGCCTGCTGGGAGTTCTCATTTGAGACAGCGGGCTTCTGACCAAGTGTTCGCCTTGAGGCATGATCAGGCTGTGGAGGAGAATGAGAAGGTCATTGCAGGTACATTTCTACTTTATGGTATGCCTCCTATCGTACTTATTGACACTGTTGCATCTCATTCCTTCATTTCTGCATGTTTTGTTAAGAGGCATAAGTTTTCATGCATTGCACTAGACGTAGTAGTTTCTGTTTCTACTCCGATGGGTCAATCTGCTTTGGCTAAGCGTCTAGTGATGGGTTGCCCTTTAGAGTTCGAAGGGAATATTCTGTTAGCGAATATCATGTTTCTTGCGATGTTGAATGTTGTAGTGACCCTTACCCGGATCACCTACTGACAGAACTTAGGCATGCAATTAACTTATTTAAACAGATATCAAAATAAAACTGCGGAAACCATAAACATTATACAATCCCAAGTAAAGGAATCTGTAATTTATCCAAATAATATACAACCAAATCGAATAGCTGTATCAACCTCCAAAACAACAGAAATAAAACCTAGACGAAGCTCCAGTTGGTCAACCACTGACTAGCCCCTCTTGGATCCACCCGCCTCGTCCAATCGCAAACCTGCCCCATGGAATAGGGTGTCCAGAAACACAGAGTACGAGACGTGAGCATAAAACACTCAGTACGAGAGTATGAGTATACATGCATGCAAAGTGAACTCCCTATAAACTCGAGGTCAAAGATCAGATAACAGAGACAGACCGGGCCCTGGTATGCCGGACCCAAATCGATGGAAGTCCAACCACTAACAGGATAAGGAAAAACCCTACTAACAGACATCTCGAAGGAGATAGCTCAGTATGCAAATGAATGCAGCATAAATCAATGACATATAAATCATGCAGTCACATAATACATGCATACTCAGTCAGGATATCTCGAACAGTACTTCCGTACCTCAAAACAGTGCAAGCTCTACCAACTCTAGGTCCACGCCTATTGTAGTAACCCAGATACCATTTTAAGATAATAATATGTTAAACATGATTAAGGGTTGGTATTTAACCAATTTCGGAGTGTTATTGGACTTCAGAAGTAAAATTTGGGCTTTTTAATTTTGGGCCGGATAGTAAGCTCTGATCCCAGATAGTAAGCTCCGATCCCAGATAGTAAGCTCCGATCCTGGATAGTAAGCTCCGATCGAAACGGAAGCTCTGATCCTGGAACGGAAGTTCCGATCCCCAGCTGCCAGAAATGATCGATGACTCAGTCGCGAGTTTTGACAAGTGTCGATCATAGAGCAGATCGGAAGCTCCGATCGTAGATCGGAAGCTCCGATCCTGGCGTGGCAGACATGCACGCAATGAGCTGGATCGGAAGCTCCGATTCCGAAATCGGAAGTTCCGATCCTGGCCGAGAAATTTGGCTATAAATAGGGCCGTTCAGAGTTCATTTTCAATTACGAATTCCCGAGTTTCCTTCTTCAGTTATATAGTGTGAGATATACACTTGAGGGCCCTATCGGTTATAATCGAAGTTCTGGAATAACCAAGTTGTGGTTATAGTCATCCGGGACTAGCGTCTTCAAAGGGCTTACTTCGGACGAAGGTATGGTCCGGGAATCGATTTAAGTTTTCGGAGTACTTATTAGCTTAGTTAAGACTTATAGAACTTGTGTAGTGGTACGATGAACATTTGAATATAGGCTTGGAACCTAGGATCTACTTTACTTGAACTAGCCTAGAGGTACGTACACATTGACTGAGATTGCCAGCGAGTATACATGTTTATATGTTGCATTTATTTGGCATTATTATATGGCATGATGTATGATTTACCGTTTTCTATACTCATATGTCATGTGCATATACACGTTGAGCCTATTCCTTGTTATACCTGATTATAGAGCCGCTCAGCTCTATACTCGATAGTCTGTCACTGAGAGTACCGCGACGGCGGGGGCATTTATGTCTGTCTACTCTGGTGTACTAGACTAGTGTGGTTGCACCCATAGGTTGATCCGTGCGGTGGCAGCACTCATATGGTTCCGGTTCTGAGCATGACTTTTCAGATGATCTTTTACCAGTCATCATGTTTCATGCATTATATACATATGTTTACTCATGTCTATGTACTGGGCGTAGCGCTCACGTCCTAGTTGTTATCTTGGACACCCTATTCCATGGGGTAGGTCGCAGGATGGACGGAACTGGTAGTTCAAGGCAGGACTAGGGAGCAGGAGCTTTGAAAGTTTTTATACAGCATGATTTATTAGCTGTATAATGTTTAATTTTAAGAATTTCGATATGGTTGTATCACTACAGATTTAAGCCTGAATTATATTACTAAGCTGATATGTAATTTATGGTTAAGTTTCCGCACGTTTTTACTCTGTTAAGTATATTGCTGTATTAAGTTTAATGCATGCTATTGGTTGCCAGTTAGTAGGTGATTCCATGCAGGGTCACTACATTTTTGGTATCAGAGCATGCATAGATTTTGGGATTAGTACTTGGAATTTAGTTTAGTCTTGAGTAATTCTTGCGCATTTGGGATTTTAATGTGTAATTCTTTTCAGGATAAGGCTGACGAGAGTCACGGTAGTGTTGGCCAGGGAGGTGGTCATCATCATCGTCGCCATCATCATCAGGATGATCAACATCGTCCTCATGAGGGTCGACGTCGCTATACTATTAATAAGTTCATGCATGTAGGACCGAAACCCTTAGTGGGAGGCGAGAATCCTGAACAAGCTAGAAGATGGATGTCTAAACTTGAGAGCACGTTCCGAGCTTTCGAGTGTACTGAGGAGCAGAAACTGGAAGTTCTAGAATTCGTTCTAGAGGATAGAGAACGTTTTTGGTGGGATGCCAAGGTTGCTCAGGCACGTACTGAGAGAGGACAGGTGACTTGGGGGGATTTCTGTCGGGAGTTTCAGAAATTATATTTTCCTCCGGCTGTTCGCCAAGCACGATCTATGGAGTTGCTTACTTTGAGGCAAGGATCAATGACTATTGATCAGTATCAGCAGCGATTTCTTGATCTGCTACCTTTCAGTCCTCATATTAATGCGAGTGATGCGTCGAAGTATGATATCTTTCTGCAAGGCCTGAACCAAGATATCTACGCACAGGTTGTCGTCTGTGATGACCCGGTGTCTTATGAGACTTTGGTGAACCGTTGCCATCTTGTGGAGACCAGCAACAGGCGTGGACAGTTGATGATGCCAGCACAGCCTAGTGGATTTGTTGAGCCTCGAGCTCAATCTGTTGTGCCATCTGTACCTACGTCTTCTTCTACTCCTACTACTTCGTCTGGTTCTCGTGGTTCACGAGGTACTTTCCGCTTTGGGAAGAAGAAGAAGAAGGAGGAGTTTTGTAGCCACTGTGGTGGGAAGCAACCTGCAGCTTCATGTCGGAGAGCTACTGGGGCTTGTTATATTTGTGGTCTGCAGGGACATCTGTGGAGAGATTGTCCTCAGCGCATGGGTTCTGCTAGTGGTTCGGGATCCCAGGTTGGATCTCAGGCTTCTACTTTTCAACGTCAGCAGCCAGCACCACAGAGTTCTTCTGGTTTTCGTCCCCAGACTCAAGGGCAGGTGTTTGCTCTGTCTCAGGAGCAGGCTAGTGAGGGAAGCGATCGCATGTTGGCAGGTAACTTCTTGTTATGTGGTATTCCTGCACTTGTATTAATTGATACTGGAGCATCGCATTCCTTTATTTCTAGTCGTTTCGTTAAGAGACATAGATTACCTTACGTATCATTAGATATGGATTTAGTTGTATCTACTCCGTTAGAGCAGGAAGTAGTAACTAAGCGTCTAGTGATGGGTTGCCTTCTGGAATTTGAGGGTAATGTGTTATCGGCTAATTTGATGATATTAGCAATGACGGATTTTGATTGTATTTTGGGAATAGATATGCTGACTTTGTATCACGCTACTGTGGATTGTTATCAGCGTCTGGTACAGTTTCATCCCGTTGAGGGTGATAGCTGGTACTTTTATGGTGAGGGTGCGCGAACTCCGATGCCACTTGTTTCGGCTCTGAAGGCATGTCATGTCTTGGAGTCAGGTGGGGAGGGCTACCTCATCTATGCGGTTGATATGTCTGCGAGTAGTCCGGGTATTGATCAGCTACCGATTGTCAGCGAGTTTCCTGACGTATTCCCTGATGAGATTCCTGGTTTTCCTCCGGTTCGAGAGGTTGAGTTTGGTATTGATCTAGTACCAAGAACTACACCTATATCCCGAGCACCTTATCGTCTGGCACCGTCAGAGATGAGGGAATTGAAACAGCAGTTTCAAGATCTGCTTGATAAGGGATATATTCGTCCGAGTGTTTCTCCGTGGGGAGCACCTGTTTTTTTTGTCAAGAAAAAGGATGGATCGATGCGATTATGTATTGATTACAGGCAGTTGAATCGTGTCACCATCAAGAATAAGTATCCTTTGCCGCGGATTGATGATCTGTTCGATCAACTACAGGGTACTTCTGTTTATTCGAAGATAGATCTGAGATCTGGATACCATCAGATGCGGGTACGAGACTCAGATATATCTACGACTGCTTTTAGGACCAGATACGGGAATTATGAGTTTCTGGTGATGCCATTCGGTTTGACGAATGCACCGGCAGTCTTTATGAATCTGATGAATCAGAAATTTCGAGATTATCTGGATAGATTTGTCATCGTCTTCATAGATGATATTCTTGTTTATTCTCATGACAAGGATGTGTTGGAAAACTGGCGTTCAGATCAATCACGATTGATACCCGGTGCAGCGGAAGTTTAAAAATTTTATTATGGAACAATTCCATAGTGTGGGTATCAACCGTTTAACGATTAAATTATTTGTGTGTGTAAAATTAAATAACAATTATTAAATTTTACCTTCAATCTCGAAGCGAGATTATTGGACACCACACAGATTTCTCTGCGCTTTTTGTATCTCCCTGGAACTGATGAACAAGCTTTCCTTCAATCAGGTCCACGAATGGAGGTTTAATCCCTCTGATAGATTGCACTAGAAAATCTATCAGAAGTTTTCTGCGAAGAGAATAAACGAATTTGATTCGCTATTCCAGACTGCAATTCAAAATCACAGACCGGAATTTCTCAGACAGAGAGGGAGGGTGTTCGGCCACTTTGAGAGAGAGGAGGCTAGGGTTTTCGAAAAATTGTCTCAAATTATGACCAGTTGTGTGTAATTTCTGTACTGCAATAACTTATTTATAATGCAGGCCACTAACACCTTAGGGCCCATTAGTCATAAGTTGAGGCCCGACAAGTAAAGCCCGCATGTTCAGAAATTAATATAAAATTCATCGTGACTCCGATTGATAAACCGATTTTACAAATGTGCACAGAAACCATTTCTGCACATTTTAAAGTCAAGATAAATTTTCCTGAATCCGAATTCAGTGATTTCCAAAAAATGTCCATCCCTATGTCATTTTAGGAAATCCTACTCCCTTACTCTTATTTAAGAAGTCCAACTTCTTTATTCATTAAATTTAACTCTTTAAATTTAACTATCTCAACGGGGATTAAAACTCCATTACACTGTGTGACCCTCAATGGTTCAGGGATACAGCTAGCCGTGGGCTCACAACTCCTTGTGACTCGGAACAACGATTTCCGACTTGCCCAACGAATCATGGTAAAGCGCCTAGCAACATCGCCCCATGATTCCCTAGGTATCACTGATAGTGCCTACAAGAACCAGTAGATTTTGGTTAGCGTACAGTACGGTCCCTTCATCCATATATCCCGATCGAATCAACAACCATTGGTATATCGAGAGTCGCTCAAGATTCGATAACTATGCAATACATCTTGAAGATCAAATTAGTGACATCGCATGTGCTACTAAGAAACCATTTCTTAAATCACATCAAGTACTCTGGCCAGAGATTCGTCACACTAATATCTCCTCAGATCGCATAGGATATCCACACTCGCAAGTATGTGGTGAATCCTTGACAACAATGCATCGACTCCTATATGTGTTGTAACTGTACCCAATCCCGACACCTGATGACCCCCATAGAGTCGGTAAACGAGTCAAAGCACAGTACTAGCATATAGAGTCTCCATGATGTTTCAAGTAGTAAGGAATAATGGTGTACAACCAAAACCGCGGACTTTATCCACTCGATAAGTGATAACCACTTGGAAAGTCCGGATAGGGTAGTTCGATTATTCATCCTATGAATATCCATTTTCATGCTTCGAACATCTTTATGTTCCCTACCAATGAAACGTGGTACTCCGCATCGCAAATGCTAGTCTCAAACTCGAGCGATCCTTATCCTTATTATCGGACGGCTCAATCGACTAGGAACAGTTTAGAATATACAGTGACTATAAGATGTATTTCATGATAGACATCCCCATGTTCTACCACATCTTACATACACTATAGTATATTCAAGGTCTTTATCAAAACAACAATAGTATATCACAATATAACAATATGAAGAAAGATAAAGTCATTGCCATTAATAAAAGTGTAAATTACATTAAACAAAAGATCGTTTGTACAAAGAGTCATCAAAGCCCATAGCCACAAGTTGGCTCACTGGCACCCACTCTTTCAATCTCCCACTTGCCCTATAGCCAACTAGTCATACTACGTAGACCCATTGCTTCGCGATGTTTGTCAAACAATGGTCCTGGCAAGGGCTTAGTAAGCGGATCAGCGATATTGTCTGCAGAGGCCACTCGTTCGACAGTGATGTCTCCTCTTTCCAAAATCTCCCGGATGATGTGGTATTTCCTCAGTACGTGTTTGGATCTTTGATGAGACCTTGGTTCCTTTGCTTGAGCAACGGCACCCGTGTTGTCACAGTACACCGGGACTGAACCAACAAATTCAGGAATGACGCCCAGCTCTTGGACGAACTTCCTCATCCAAACGGCCTCTTTAGCAGCAGCTGATGCTGCAATGTATTCAGCCTCAGTGGTGGAATCCGCTGTGGTGTCCTGCTTGGAACTCTTCCAAGAGACAGCACCGCCATTGAGCATGAACACAAATCCAGAGGTTGACTTCGAGTCATCCACGTCACTTTGGAAGCTAGAGTCGGAATAGCCTTCCAATTTCAGTTCTCGTCCTCCATATACCATGAACATATTCTTAGTCCTTCGTAAGTACTTAAGAATGTCCTTCACGGCTTTCCAATGCATTTGACCGGGATTAGCTTGATATCTGCTCGTGACACTCAGAGCAAATGCTACATCCGGTCTGGTAGATATCATCCCATACATGATACTACCTATAGCTGACGCATATGGTACATGTGTCATATTCTCTATCTCTGCATCAGTCTTGGGACACATAGACTTGGATAAAGAAACTCCATGACACATGGGTAGATGTCCTCTCTTGGACCCATCCATTGAAAACCGTTTCAATATGGTGTCGATGTAGGTTGATTGAGTGAGTCCTATCATTCTCTTAGATCTATCTCTATAGATCTGTATCCCAAGAATGTAGGATGCCTCACCCAAATCCTTCATCGAGAATCTACCTGATAACCATATCTTTGTTGACTGCAACATCCCTACATCATTCCCAATGAGTAGGATGTCATCAACATAAAGTACTAAGAATGTCACAGCATCCTTAACCACTTTCTTGTACACGCACGGTTCCTCCGGGTTCTTGATGAAACCAAAATCTTTTATTGTTTCATCAAATTTCTGGTTCCAACTTCTTGATGCTTGTTTTAGACCATAAATTGATCTCTGAAGCTTGCATACCTTATGCTCGCTTCCCATGGATGTGAACCCCTCCGGCTGCTTCATATAGATTTCTTCCTTAATGTCTCCATTAAGAAAAGCAGTCTTCACATCCATTTGCCATATCTCATAGTCATACCATGCAGCTATGGCAATAAGGATTCTTATGGACTTGAACATTGCAACTGGTGAAAAGGTTTCATCATAGTCAACTCCTTGTCTTTGAGTGTAACCTTTCGCCACCAATCGCGCCTTGTAGGTCAATACCTTACCATCAGGCCCAAGCTTTCTCTTGTAGATCCATTTACACCCTATTGGAACAATTCCATCAGGAGGATCTACTAAAGACCAAACTTGGTTTGTATGCATTGAATCCAATTCAGACTGCATAGCTTCAAGCCATAAATTTGAATCCGCATCAGAAATTGCTTCCTTGAAGTTTCTTGGATCACATCCAATGTCGGGTTCATCTTGATCCCCTTCAAGAAGAAGACCATATCGAACAGGAGGTCTAGAAGTCCTCTCGGATCTTCTAGGTTCAGGCGTGTCCAGTAATGGTTACTGAGGCGTAGGATCGTTATTTTGTATTTCGGGTTCTTCTCGAACTTCTTCGAGTTCCATCATCTCGCCTTTCTTATCCAATAAGAACTCCTTCTCCAAGAAGGTGGCATTCCTAGAAACAAACACCTTTGTTTCAGCAGGATAATAGAAATAATATCCGATTGATTCTTTGGATACCCTATAAAATAACATAAGCTGGATCGACTATCCAACTTATCTCCCACTGTCTGCTTCACGTAAGCAGGACATCCCCAAATCCTTAAGTACGAATACTTAGGAGCTTTGCCATTCCATAACTCGTATGGTGTTTTGTCCACTGCTTTAGTGTGGACGTTGTTCAACAACAATACCGCCGTTTCAAGCGCATAGCCCCAAAACGAAGGTGGAAGCTCAGTGAAGCTCATCATGGATCGAACCATGTCCAACAAAGTTCGATTATGACACTCCGATACACCATTAAGCTGTGGTGTCATAGGAGGAGTCCACTGAGAGAGAATCCCATTCTCTTTTAGATAGTCCAAAAACTCGGTACTCAAGTATTCTCCACCTCGATCCGATCGAAGTGCTTTAATACTTTTACCTAGCTTGTTTTCTACTTCAGCCTTGAATTCTTTGAACTTTTCAAATGCTTCAGACTTATATTTCATTAAATATAAATACCCATACCTTGAATAATCATCAGTAAAGGTAATGAAGTAGGTGTGGCCATATTGAGTCCCAACTCTAAATGGACCACAAACATCTGTATGGATCAAATCCAACAGATTTTGACTACGCTCAGGTTTCCCCTTAAAAGGAGATTTAGTCATTTTTCCTTTTAGGCAGGATTCACAAGTAGGTAGAGAGTTAATATCAGACATATCAAACATGCCCTCTCCCACTAGCTTGTTCATCCTCCTTGAGGAAATATGACCTAGCCTAGCGTGCCAAAGGTTTGCCGGGTTTTTGCTATCGAGTTTCCTTTTGTTTGTTGTTGCCGGTTTATCAGCATAATTTATTGGAACGTCTTTTAGTTTTAAGTTGTATAGATCATTTTCAAGTTGTCCATTTCCAATCAAACATTCATTCTTGTAAATATTGCAAATCTCATTCACAAAATTGCAAGAATAACTATCTCTATCAAGCATAGAAACAGAAATAATGTTTTTAATCAAATCTGGAATAAATAAAACATCTCTCAAAAAACTTAAGATTGTTCTGCAAAAATGTCTCCTATAGCTTTGGATTTATCTCTGGAACCATTCCCGAGCCTTGACTGGGTCTCACCCATCCTTAGCCTATTACTTCTTGTCATCATTTGCAACTCATTGCAAATATGAGATCTACATCTGGTATCCAAGACCCAAGAAGTAGTATTAAGAAAAACATTTTAATGTAAAACATACCCTTTGCAGTTCGCAACTGCTTGAGGTATTCCTTGCAGTTACGTTTCCAATGACCGGGTTTCTTGCAGTGATGGCAAACTTGTTTAGACTTGTCCAATTTTGCATGTAACATTTGGCCTTGAGATCATGGTCCAACCATTTCTCTAGTTCGGCCAACCTTTCGGTAGTTACATCAGCCGGGGCTATTTTCGGAGAAGCCTTTTCTAACACTTTAGAAAATCTTTTCCGAACTTAGGACAATCTTAACTTATGGAATCATTCTGTATTGTTTGCGCCAATAAGTTTGTTTTGTTGGAGAATAGAAACATGTGGATTACTGAGATGAAACAGACAATTATCGATGATTGTTTAAGCAATTTACTAAGACATAAAATAGGCGAAATTTATTCTAGGAATCTCACTCCCACTATTTTAACGATTTCACTACCCTCTAGTGAAAACGGGAAACTGTTTTCCTTAGTGAGAACATGGAGTCCAATTGACAAACTTATGGTCCCGAATAATATCAGCCAACCATAATTCTCAAAAGGTAGAGCCCAATTGCTTCCAAAGCAACCCCCATGTATTTACCTCATGTCCAATAAGGGCCCAATAATATGACGCCGTTTATAGTGACATGTCAAGATGACCCATCAATATTAAGTTGTGATGGACGGTCGCCATGTGGATCCCCCAATAATATGAGCCGATCCCATGGGAGTTCCACCCAACTTACAACATGTGTCGATCCAATGTACAACTTTCCGACGGACGGGCCCCCCCAATAATATGAGCCGGACCGTATCCGCGGGTAGCATCACATACATTGACCGTTGATGGAAGGTAGGAACATTTAAACAAATTTAAATTTCCTTTATTTATCTTGATATCAATTTTATATCATATTTAAAATGAGGGATTTTTAATTATGAAAATTTGTCTCATCATTTTTCAATTTATTGTATGCTTGCCGGATTCATACAATTATGTCTAAAACATGCATACAATCATAATATCATATATTATATATAGGATGATCGATTCCATTTCTAATTGACTCGTGGTTGTCAATCACGAGTCTTAGTCCAATCCTAGGTAATATGCAGTATGCAATGCAATCCTATTACATTAGCTTCCAATTTACATTTCTTCGTCTTTATTGTCTGCTGGGCCCACCATCTTCAAATCTTGATCTCCCACTAAATCTAATGTATTTACAATAAATAGCAATGACAAGTAGGGGATACATTTTAGGGGTGGGAACGGGCCATAAACCAAGCCCACTTTTATTACATATGACATTCATATTGGGCCATAAACCAGGCCCATTAATAAAACCAACAACAATAAAACAAATGTAAATTCCTAACATACACCTACAAAATTGGTCATGGCAATCGATCATCCTTATCCAATAACATTTAATTCAAAATTAATTTATCGGATATCATGCATATGACAATTTAAATTTAAACAGGATAAAATCATATTTTATATATAAAATCATATTTTACATATAAAATCATATTTTACCTTTTATTAAATAAAATCATATTTTATCTACAGAATCTAATTTTATAGATAAAATCATATTTTACTTAATATATACATAAGATCAAATCTTATCATCAATTGTACCAAAAATAATTGATTTCAAAATTCAATTTAAGGATAAAATATTAAAATTTTCCAAAAATTCAAATTTATCCAAAAATCAATTTTAAAATTTTCGGACTCGAACAATTCGATCCGATGCCTCGTGAACCAATCAAAAACAATTTTTGACCGGACCAAAAATAAAATTTTAACACATTAAAATTAATTTAAATAAAAAAATAATTTTTCCCGCGGGCCGCCCGGGACACTCCCGGGCTGGCCCGCACCCGTGGGCGCGGGCCGGGGCAGCCCGGCTGCCCCTTTAGGGCGGCGACAATCGCTGCACTGGCGGCGCCTGGCGCCGCCCCTTGGCGGCGCCGTGCGCTGCCCCTGGGCGGCGACGTGCGCCGCCGTGGGCGGCGCTGTGCGCCCCCTTTGGGCGGCGCCGTGCGCCGCCCGGGAGAGCGACCGTCGCTGCCCCACCGGGCAGCGATCCAATCGCTGCCCGGGTTTTGCCCGAAAAAAATTTTTTTATTTAAAATATTTATTTTGTTTTAAAAAACCAAGACTCAAAAATTTTTGTACAATCGATTAATTTAATCATTTGATCTGAGCAACCTGGCTCTGATACCACTATTGGAAAACTGGCGTTCAGATCAATCACGATTGATACCCGGTGCAGCGGAAGTTTAAAAATTTTATTATGGAACAATTCCATAGTGTGGGTGTCAACCGTTTAACGATTAAATTATTTGTGTGTGTAAAATTAAATAACAATTATTAAATTTTACCTTCAATCTCGAAGCGAGATTATTGGACACCACACAGATTTCTCTGCGCTTCTTGTATCTCCCTGGAACTGATGAACAAGCTTTCCTTCAATCAGGTCCACGAATGGAGGTTTAATCCCTCTGATAGATTGCACTAGAAAATCTATCAGAAGTTTTCTGCGAAGAGAATAAACGAATTTGATTCGCTATTCCAGACTGCAATTCAAAATCACAGACCGGAATTTCTCAGACAGAGAGGGAGGGTGTTCGGCCACTTTGAGAGAGAGGAGGCTAGGGTTTTCGAAAAACTGTCTCAAATTATGACCACTTGTGTGTAATTTCTGTACTGCAATAACTTATTTATAATGCAGGCCACTAACACCTTAGGGCCCATTAGTCATAAGTTGAGGCCCGACAAGCAAAGCCCGCATGTTCAGAAATTAATATAAAATTCATCGTGACTCCGATTGATAAACCGATTTTACAAATGTGCACAGAAACCATTTCTGCACATTTTAAAGTCAAGATAAATTTTCCTGAATCCGAATTCAGTGATTTCCAAAAAATGTCCATTCCTATGTCATTTTAGGAAATCCTACTCCCTTACTCTTATTTAAGAAGTCCAACTTCTTTATTCATTAAATTTAACTCTTTAAATTTAACTATCTCAACGGGGATTAAAACTCCATTACACTGTGTGACCCTCAATGGTTCAGGGATACAGCTAGCCGTGGGCTCACAACTCCTTGTGACTCGGAACAACGATTTCCGACTTGCCCAACGAATCATGGTAAAGCGCCTAGCAACATCGCCCCATGATTCCCTAGGTATCACTGATAGTGCCTACAAGAACCAGTAGATTTTGGTTAGCGTACAGTACGGTCCCTTCATCCATATATCCCGATCGAATCAACAACCATTGGTATATCGAGAGTCGCTCAAGATTCGATAACTATGCAATACATCTTGAAGATCAAATTAGTGACATCGCATGTGCTACTAAGAAACCATTTCTTAAATCACATCAAGTACTCTGGCCAGAGATTCGTCACACTAATATCTCCTCAGATCGCATAGGATATCCACACTCGCAAGTATGTGGTGAATCCTTGACAACAATGCATCGACTCCTATATGTGTTGTAACTGTACCCAATCCCGACACCTGATGACCCCCATAGAGTCGGTAAACGAGTCAAAGCACAGTACTAGCATATAGAGTCTCCATGATGTTTCAAGTAGTAAGGACTAATGGTGTACAACCAAAACCGCGGACTTTATCCACTCGATAAGTGATAACCACTTGGAAAGTCCGGATAGGGTAGTTCGATTATTCATCCTATGAATATCCATTTGCATGCTTCGAACATCTCCATGTTCCCTACCAATGAAACGTGGTACTCCGCATCGCAAATGCTAGTCTCAAACTCGAGCGATCCTTATCCTTATTATCGGACGGCTCAATCGACTAGGAACAGTTTAGAATATACAGTGACTATAAGATGTATTTCATGATAGACATCCCCATGTTCTACCACATCTTACATACACTATAGTATATTCAAGGTCTTTATCAAAACAACAATAGTATATCACAATATAACAATATGAAGAAAGATAAAGTCATTGCCATTAATAAAAGTGTAAATTACATTAAACAAAAGATCGTTTGTACAAAGAGTCATCAAAGCCCATAGCCACAAGTTGGCTCACTGGGCACCCACTCTTTCAGGATGAGCATGCACAACATTTGAGGATTGTTCTACAGACGTTACGAGATAAGCAGCTATATGCAAAATTGAGCAAGTGTGAATTCTGGCTTGATCGGGTAGTATTTCTCTGTCATGTGATTTCGAGTGAAGGGATATCTGTTGATCCTAGTAAGATAGAGGCAGTGCTGAATTGGTCTCGTCCGACAACGGCTGCTGAGATTCGTAGTTTCTTGGGTCTAGCGGGATATTACCGTCGGTTCATCGAGAATTTTTCACAGTTGGCCAGGTCTTTGACTTAGCTTACTCGGAAAGATGTTACCTTCATTTGGTCCTCGGATTGTGAGGAGTCGTTTCACGAGCTGCGTAGACGTCTTACTACTGCACCTGTGTTAGCTCTACCTTCTGGAGCAGGAGGTTATGTTGTCTATACTGATGCCTCTGGTCAGGGGTTGGGATGTCTGTTGACACAACATGGACATGTTATTGCCTATGCTTCTCGACAGTTGAAGACGCGTGAGAATAACTATCCAGTGCATGATCTGGAGTTAGCCGCCATTGTATTTGCGCTCAAGATTTGGAGACATTATCTTTATGGCGAGAAATTTGAGATATTTACGGATCACAAGAGTTTGAAGTATTTATTCACTCAGGAAGAGTTGAATATGCGACAGAGACGCTGGATGGATCTCCCGAAGGATTATGATTGTGAAATCAAATATCATCCAGGTTCTGCTAATCTTACTGCTGATGCCTTGAGTTGGCAGGTGAGACTGTCTGCACTTCAGACTAATGAAATATCTCATATGATTCAAGAGTGCTGTTCATCGAGTTTTACGCTCAAGCACAAGAAAGGGAGGAATGTGATTCGTTTGTATACTATTCTATCTGAGCCAACATTGTATTCTCGGATCAGAGATGCTCAGATATCTGATGTTAAGACTCAGCGATTGGCACGTCTAGCCAATAGAGTTAATACATCTGGATTCCATTTTCAGGCAGATGATTTATTGTGCCTATCCAATAGAGTGGTTGTACCTAATGTTGCAGAGCTCAGGAATGATATTCTATCTCAAGCTCACAGGAGTCGATTATCAGTTCATCCTGGAAGTATGAAAATGTATAAGGACTTGCGAACTAGATTCTGGTGGAAGGGGATGAAGCGAAGTGTGTATCAATTTGTTTCGAGAAGTTTGGTTTGTCAACAGGTCAAGGCTGAACATCGACGACCAGGTGGATTACTGCAGAATCTTGAGATTCCCGAATGGAAGTGGGAGCACGTGACTATGGATTTTGTTACCCACTTGCCTATGACTTCACGTCAGTGTGATGCTATCTGGGTTGTCATTGACCGTTTGACAAAATCAGCACATTTCATTCCTTATAACCGGGAGTATTCTTATAATTGCATGGCACGCTTATATATCCAGGAGGTGCGATTACATGGGATTCCAGTGACTATCGTCAGTGATAGAGATCCGCGATTTACTTCACGTTTTTGGGGTAGTTTTCAGCAGGCGTTGGGTACCACTCTGAGTTTGAGCACTGCGTATCATCCGGAGACTGATGGGCAGTCAGAGCGCACTATTCGTATGCTGGAGGATATGCTACGTTCTTCTGTCATGGACTTTGGTTTATCTTGGCAGGATCAGTTACCTTTGATTGAATTTGCCTACAATAACAGTTATCATCGTATTATTGATATGGCACCTTTCGAGGCATTGTATGGTCGACGGTGTCGTACTCCGTTATTCTGGGATGAAGTCAGGGAACGGCAAGTCGAGGGTCCTGAATTGGTGCAGCAGATTGTAGACAAGGTAGATTTGATCAAGCATAGGATCAAAGTTGCTCAAGATAGACAAGCCAATTATGCGAATATTCGCCGCAGGCACTTCAGTTTGAGCCTGGTGAATATGTTTTTCTGCGAGTATTACCTTTCAGGAAGGTGATGAGATTCGGTGTGAAAGGCAAGTTGTCTCCTTGTTACATTGGGCCTTTCCAGATACTGGAGAAGATCGGAGATGTTGCTTATCGTTTGGCTTTACCGCCATCTATTTCCAGTATACACAATGTTTTTCATGTGTCGTTGCTTCGACAGTACATAGCTGATGAATCTCATGTGATTCAGTCTACTGATATTCAGCTAGAGCCAGATCTGTCTTTTGTTGAACGACCAATCTGTATCCTAGACAGGAAGGAGAAAGTTCTTCGGAACAAGACTATACCACTTGTGATGGTACAGTGGCAACGCCGAGGCGTTGAAGAAGCAACTTGGGAAACTGAGAGTCGTATGCGAGCAGAATATCCTGAGTTGTTTGCTTTGTATTTTTTAATACCATGTAAGATGTACTTACAGTTGTTGTAATAAGCCATGGTTTAATATTTCATATTGTTATCTTTATTGTCTTTAGATGTTATTTCGCGGACGAAATATCTAAAGGTGGGGAGAATGTAGTAACCCAGATACCATTTTATGATAATAATATGTTAAACATGATTAAGAGTTGGTATTTAACCAATTTCGGAGTGTTATTGGACTTCAGAAGTAAAATTTGGGCTTTTCTATTTTGGGCCGGATAGTAAGCTCCGATCCCAGATAGTAAGCTCCGATCCTGGATAGTAAGCTCCGATCGGAACGGAAGCTCCGATCCTGGAACGGAAGTTCCGATCCCCAGCTGCCAGAAATGATCGATGACTCAGTCGCGAGTTTTGACAAGTGTCGATCATAGAGCAGTTCGGAAGCTCCGATCGTAGATCGGAAGCTCCGATCCTGGCGTGGCAGACATGCACGCAATGAGCTGGATCGGAAGCTCCGATTCCGAAATCGGAAGTTCCGATCCTGGCCGAGAAATTTGGCTATAAATAGGGCCGTTCAGAGTTCATTTTCAATTACGAATTCCCGAGTTTCCTTCTTCAGTTATATAGTGTGAGATATACACTTAAGGGCCCTATCGGTTATAATCAAAGTTTTGGAATAACCAAGTTGTGGTTATAGTCATCCGGGACTAGCGTCTTCAAAGGGCTTACTTCGGACGAAGGTATGGTCCGGGAATCGATTTAAGTTTTGGGAGTACTTATTAGCTTAGTTAAGGCTTATAGAACTTTTGTAGTGATACGGTGAACTTTTGAATATAGGCTTGGAACCTAGGATCTACTTTACTTGAACTAGCCTAGAGGTACGTACACATTGACTGAGATTGCCAGCGAGTATACATGTTTATATGTTGCATTTATTTGGCATTATTATATGGCATGATGTATGATTTACCGTTTTCTATACTCATATGTCATGTGCATATACACGTTGAGCCTATTCCTTGTTATACCTGATTATAGAGCCGCTCAGCTCTATACTCGATAGTCTGTCACTGAGAGTACCGCGACGGCGGGGGCATTTATGTCTGTCTACTCTGGTGTACTAGACGAGTGTGGTTGCATCCAGAGGTTGATCCGTGCGGTGGCAGCACTCATATGGCGCCGGTTCTGAGCATGAATTTTCAGATGATCTTTTACTAGTCATCATGTTGCATGCATTATATACATATGTTTACTCATGTCTATGTACTGGGCGTAGCGCTCACGTCCTAGTTGTTATCTTGGACACCCTATTCCATGGGGCAGGTCGCAGGATGGACGGAACTGGTAGTTCAAGGCAGGACTAGGGAGCAGGAGCTTTGAAAGTTTTTATACAGCATGATTTATTAGCTGTATAATGTTTACTTTTAAGAATTTCGATATGGTTGTATCACTACAGATTTAAGCCTGAATTATATTACTAAGCTGATATGTAATTTATGGTTAAGTTTCTGCACGTTTTTACTCTGTTAAGTATATTGTTGTATTAAGTTTAATGCATGCTATTGGTTGCCAGTTAGTAGGTGATTCCATGCAGGGTCACTACACTTATAGTCTGCTCTACACTGCCAAATGATACTACTATCATTAAAGTGCTCTAAAAGCCTTAACTAAGCTATTGCATACTCCTAAATATTTATAGAAAGCAAAAGCTATACCTTCGTCCATCGTTAGCCTTTTGATGTCGATGCCTCCAGAACTTGAGCACAACTCTGCTACGACTTCCGAACGCCTCGCCGACCGCCGGGTCAAGCCTAGGAAGGCTAGAACAACTCGAATAGACTAGAAAGGAGAGGGAAATACTCGGAATTGGCAATTGGAAATGAAGCCTCGGCCCTCTATTTATAGACAACGATCGGAACTTCCGATCCTCGATCGGAACGTCCGAACCTCGATCGGAACGTCCGATCCTACCATCGGAGCTTCCGAAGATCCTGATCTGCCACGTGTCAAAATATCACTTGTTGACTTCGGATAGGGGTGATCGGAGCTTCCGATCCTGATCGGAGCTTCCGATCTAGCCAATCGTCATGCCTGACATAATATCATCGGTGCCTCCGATCGCTCATCGAAGCTTCCGATCCTGATCGGAGTTTCCGATCGTGCCTCTGGAGCTTCCGATCTGTCCGATACCCAATTTATTTAATTAGCATTAATCCTTTAATTACTCAATTAGGGTACGGGCTACTACATTCTCCCCCACTTAAGATATTTCGTCCCCGAAATCAGATCTTAAGTACGGAATGTAATACAGAAATCAGAAACATTCTTTATTCAAATCAAACGTTTACAAGGTTTGCAACTGAATACAACTTAAGAATGAAATCAAAACAACTCACGATGATCTTCACGCATCATGTCCTCAAGCTCCCAAGTAGCTTCCTCAGTTCCTCGGCGCTGCCACTGAACTAAAACCAAAGGAATGAATTTGTTTCGTAAAACCTTGTCCTTATAATCCAGGATACGAATAGGTTTCTCAACATAGGTCAAATCCTTGTTCACCTGAATCTCAGACCGCTGCAGAATATGAGATTAATCCGCCACATACCATCGCAACAGAGATACGTGGAACACGTCGTGAATACTGGATAGATGCGGTGGCAAAGCTAGTCGATAAGCCAAATCGCCAATGCTCTCCAAGATCTCAAACGGACCGATAAACCTGGGAGACAACTTGCCCTTAAGGCCAAATCTGAGAATCTTGCGGAAAGGTGACACTCTCAGAAACACTTTCTCCCCGACATCGAACTGCAAAGGCCTACGCTTGATATTAGCATAGCTGGCCTGACGAACATGTGCAGTCTTAATCCATTTCTTGATCTGATCAACAATGTCTATCGCCTGCTGGATAAACTCCGGTCCCTCAGCCTGTCTCTCCCCCACTTCTTCCCAGAAGAGTGGAGTACGACAACGTCGCCCGTACAACGCCTCAAAAGGTGCCATCCCAATACTAGTATGATAGCTGTTGTTGTACGCGAACTCGATCAATGGCAAATGATCCTGCCAGGCTGAACCAAAATCCATGACGCATGCTCTAAGCATATCCTCCAAAGTACGGATAGTGCGCTCCGACTGACCATCAGTCTCCGGATGATAGGCAGTACTCAAACTGAGAGTAGTACCCATCGCACGCTGAACACTCCCCCAGAATCTAGAAGTAAACCTCGGGTCCCGATCACTGACAATGCTCATAGGAACTCCATGAAGTCGAACGATTTCCTGAATGTACAACCATGCCATACGATCCACATTGTACTCCCGGCTATAGGCAATGAAATGCGCTGACTTGGTGAGTCGATCCACCACAACCCAGATAGCATCACAGTTCCTTGGGGATACCGGCAAATGGGTCACAAAGTTCATTGTGATAAACTCCCATTTCCATTCAGGAATAGGCAGACTGTGAAGAAATCCACCAGGTCTTCGGTGTTCTGCCTTGACCTGCTGACACACCAAACATCTCGAAACAAACTGATAAACACTGTGTTTCATTCCTTTCCACCAGAAACGAGTACGTAGATCCTTGTACATCTTGTTGCTCCCAGGATGAATACTCAATTTAGTGCGATGCTCCTGAGACAAAATGTCCTCTCACAACTCTTCATCCTGCGGAATCACAAGCCTACCAGACAAACACAGAAAGCCATCTGACTGATAATGAAATCCAGACGAGCTACCCTCGTTAGCTAGACGAGCTAAATGCTGGGTCTTCGAATCAGACATCTGTGCATCTCGAATCCGCGAATACAAAGCTGGCTCAGATAATATCGCAAACATCTGGATACTCTGCATACCTTTCTTATGCTTGAAGGTATATCCCGAATTACAACAGTCACTGATCGCACTAGACATCGAACAAGTCTGAAGTGCGGATAGTCGCACCTTGCGACTCAAGGCATCAGCGGTGAGATTAGCAGCTCCCGGATGGTACTTAATCTCGCAATCACAGTCCTTAAGCAAGTCCATCCAACGTCTCTGCCTCATGTTCAACTCCGCCTGAGTGAAAAAATACTTGAGACTCTTATGGTCGGTGAAGATCTCAAATTTCTTGCCATACAGATAATGACGCCAAATCTTCAAAGCAAACACAATGGCTGCTAACTCCAAATCATGGACTGGATAGTTGTCCTCATGAAGCTTCAGCTGTCTAGAAGCGTATGCGATCACATGCCCATTCTAAGTCAGAACACAACCTAACCCCTGAAGAGAAGCATTAGTGTATACCACATACCCTCCAGATCCTGACGGTAAGGCCAACACCAGCGCAGAAGTCAACCGCCGTCAAAGCTCACAGAAATTCTCCTCACACTCGGAGGACCACTCGAAGTCCACATTGCGGGTGAGCTGCGTCAAAGGTCGAGCTAGTTGAGAGAAGTTCAGAATGAGACGATAACACTCTGCTAGACCCAAAAAACTACGGATCTCAGCAACTGTCGTCGGACGCAACCAATTAAGTACCGCTTCAATCTTGCTTGGATCAACAGAAATCCCTTCCCTGGATATGATATGGCCAAGAAAGACCACTCTATCCATCCAGAACTCACACTTGCTCAGCTTGGCGTACAACTGCTCATCTCGAAGAGTCTGCAGTACCAACCGCAAGTGAGAAACATGCTCTTCCATATTACGCGAATACACCAAGATGTCGTCAATGAAGACCACGACAAACTTGTCCAAATACTCCCTGAAGACACGGTTCATCAGATCCATGAATATAGCCGGCGCATTTGTCAAACCAAATGGCATCACTAGGAACTCGTAATGCCCATAGCGAGTACGGAATGCAGTCTTGTCTACGTCCTGATCACGGACTCTCAACTGATGATACCCAGATCTCAAGTCAATCTTGGAGTAAACTGACGTGCCCTGTAGCTGATCAAACAAGTCATCAATACGAGGCAACGGATACTTGTTCTTCACAGTGACTCGATTCAGCTGTCGATAGTCAATGCACAGCCGCATCGACCCATCCTTTTTCTTTACGAAAAGAACAGGAGCTCCCCAAGGAGATACACTAGGATGAATGTACCCCTTGTCCAAAAGATCCTGTAGCTGATTCTTCAACTCATGCATCTCTGACGGAGCCAGACGATACGGTGCTCTAGAAATAGGTGAAGTACCCGACATCAACTCTATGCCAAACTCGACTTCCCTAGCAAGAGGAAAACCTGGAATCTCGTCAGGAAATACATCTGGAAATTCATCCACAACAGGAATGCTCTCTATCCCAATACTCTCAGCGGACAAATCAACTGCATAGATAAGGTAGCCTTCCCCTCCAGACTCTAGAGCTCGACAGGCTCTCAAAGCTGATACCAAAGGCATCGGGGGTCGCTCTCCCTCACCATAGAAAAACCAGCTCTCACTCCCCTCCGGATGAAAGCGTACTAACCTCTGATAGTAGTCCACTAAAGCTCGATAGGTAGTCAACATATCTATTCCCAGAATGCAATCAAAGTCGTCCATCGCCAGGACCATGAGATTCGCTAACAGAATGTTCCCTTTGAACTCTAAAGGGCAACCCATCACTAGACGCTTAGCCAAAGCAGATTGGCCCGTCGGAGTAGAAACAGACATCACTACGTCTAGTGCAATGCATGGTAACTTATGCCTCTTAACAAAACGTGCAAAAATGAAGGAATGAGATGCACCAGTGTCAATAAGTACAAGAGCAGGTATACCATCAAGCAGAAATGTACCTGCAATGACTTTCTCATTCTCCTCCACTGCCTGATCATGTCTTAGGGCAAAGACCTGGCCAGAAGCTCGTGGCCTCAAATGAGAACTCCCAGCAGGTTGTCCCTGCAACCTCTGCTGAACGGTGGCCTGAGAACCAGATCCTGAACCAGAACCAGAACCACCTCCCCCAGATAGTGGACAATCCCTCCGGATATGACCAGTCTCTCCACAACGAAAACAAGCTCCAGAAGCTTTGCGGCACTTGTCGGATGGATGGTTCTTCTCACAGTGATCACACTTGTCCTTCTTGCCGAAACGGACAACACCTCCAGAACCAAAGGAAGAAGTAGATCCAGATTTCTTGAATGATTGGGCATGGGGAACCAAAGAACTAGCAGGCCTCGACTGAGGGAAAGACCTATTCCGCCGAATGCTGTCCTCCGCCTGGTGACAATGGCTCACCAAACCCTCGTAGGACATGTCGTCGCCAACCGCCACACGGTCATGGATCTCAGGGTTAAGGCCCTAAAGGAATAGATTATACTTCATCCCAGAGCTGTCAGCAATCTCGGGGCAATAGGATAGCAGATCAAAGAACCTCTGCTGATACTCATCGATAGACATGGCTCCCTATCGCAGACTCAGTAGCTCGCCTGCCTTTGACTGTCGGAGTGCAGGAGGAAATACAGCTTCTGAAAAGATGTGCGGAACTCGGCCCAGGTGGCCACTCCTCTTGCCGCAACAAAAGGTGCAGAAGTAAACCTCCACCACCTGCGCGCACGTCCATCCAGAAGATAACCCAGGGTCTCCATCTTCTGCTCATCGGTGCATTGGAAAGTCTGAAAAGTCATCTCCATGCGGTCTAACCAGTTCTCCGCATCCTCCAGAGACTCACCTCCAACTAAGGGCTTAGGACCCATAGATAAGAATCGACGCACAGTGAAATGCTCGTCGTCATGATGGCGATGACGCTGTTCTCGAAGAGGCTCCCGGTCGGCATTACCCCAACGCCCACCAAAACTGCCAAGAGAACTCTGGTCATCACGATCTGCCATCTACAAAAATACCTCATGATAAGACTAAATCCCAAGAATACTTTTGCATGCTCTGATACCATAAATGTAGTGACCCTTACCCGGATCACCTACTGACAGAACTTAGGCATACAATTAACTTATTTAAACAGATATCAAAATAAAACTGCGGAAACCATAAACATTATACAATCCCAAGTAAAGGAATCTGTAATTTATCCAAATAATATACAACCAAATCGAATAGCTGTATCAACCTCCAAAACAACAGAAATAAAACCTAGACGAAGCTCCAGCTGGTCAACCACTGACTAACCCCTCTTGGATCCACCCGCCTCGTCCAATCGCAAACTTGCCCCATGGAATAGGGTGTCCAGAAACACAGAGTACGAGACGTGAGCATAAAACGCTCAGTACGAGAGTATGAGTATACATGCATGCAAAGTGAACTCCCTATAAACTCGAGGTCAAGGATCAGATAACAGAAACAGACCGGGCCCTGGTATGTAGCACGCTGTGCCGTCGCTTCAGGAGGTGGCTCCCATACCATAATACAAGTGGATATGCCGGACCCAAATCGATGGAAGTCCAACCACTAACAGGATAGGGAAAAACCCTACTAACAGACATCTCGAAGGAGATAGCTCAGTATGCAAATGAATGCAGCATAAATCAATGACATATAAATCATGCAATCACATAATACATGCATACTCAGTCAGGATATCTCGAACAGTACTTCCTTACCTCAAAACAGTGCAAGCTCTACCAACTCTAGGTCCACGCCTATAGTCTGCTCTACACTGCCAAATGATACTACTATCATTAAAGTGCTCTAAAATCCTTAACTAAGCTATTGCATACTCCTAAATATTTATAGGAAGCAAAAGCTATACCTTCGTCCGTCGTTAGCCCTTTGATGTCGATGCCTCCAGAACTTGGGCACAACTCTGCTACGACTTCCGAACGCCTCGCCGACCGTCGGGTCAAGCCTAGGAAGGCTAGAACAACTCAAATAGACTAGAAAGGAGAGGGAAATACTCGGAATTGGCAATTGGAAATGAAGCCTCGGCCCCTCTATTTATAGACAACGATCGGAACTTCCGATCCTCGATCGGAACGTCCGAACCTCGATCGGAACGTCCGATCCTACCATCGGAGCTTCCGAAGATCCTGATCTGCCACGTTTCAAAATATCACTTGTTGACTTCGGATAGGGATGATCGGAGCTTCCGATCCTGATCGGAGCTTCCGATCTAGCCAATCGTCATGCCTGACGTAATATTATCGGTGCCTACAATCGCTCATCGGAGCTTCCGGTCGTGCCTTCGGAGCTTCCGATCCGTCCGATACCCAATTTATTTAATTAGCATTAATCCTTTAATTACTCAATTAGGGTACGGGCTACTACAAATGCACATTAAAATTCTTTCTACAAACTAAGATATAATCAAAGAATGCAACAACAAAGTTACTCATAGATGCATGCAAAACATAATCCATCAATATAATCCCATACAAATATTACGCACATTATGTAGTGACCCTTACTCGGATCACCTACTAAACAAAACTTAGGCATGCAATTAACTTAATCAAAAAAGTAATCAGAATTAAACTGCGGAAACCATAGACAAAATACAATCCCAAGGCAAGGAATCTGTAAATACCCAAATATTATACAACCATATCGAATAGCTGTATTAATCCAAATAACAACAGAATAAAACCTAGGCGAAGCTCCAGCTGACCAACCACTACCTAGCCCTTCCTAGATCCACCCGCCTCATCCAATCGCAAACCTGCCCCATGGAATAGGGTGTCCAGAAACACAGAGTACGAGACGTGAGCATAAAATGTTCAGCACGAGAGTATGAGTATACATGCATGCAAAGTGAACTCCCTATGACTCGAGGTCAAGGATCAGATAACAGAGACAGACCGGGCCCTGGTATGTAGCACGCTGTGCCATCGCTTCAGGAGGTGGCTCCCATACCATAATACCAGTAGATATGCCGGACCCAAATCGATGGAAGTCCAACCACTAACAGGATAGGGAAAAACCCTACTAACAGACATCTCGAAGGAGATAGCTCAGTATGCAAATGAATGCAGCATAAATCAATGACATATAAACATGCAGTCACATAATACATGCGTACTCAGTCAGGATATCTCAAACAGTACTTTCGTACCTCAAATCAGTGCAAGCTCTACCAACTGCCAAATGATACTACTATCATTATAGTGCTCTAAAAGCCTTAATTAAGCTATTGCATACTCTTAAATATTTATAGGAAGCAAAAGCTATACCTTCGTCCGTCGTTAGCCCTTTGCTGTCGAGTGCCTCAAAACTAGGCCACAGCTCCGCTACGACGCCTGGACTGCTATGCCACTTCCGGATTCCCAACGGGACGCCTAGAACTCCCTAGATCTGAGTTAGAAGGCTAAGGAATCGAGAGAGAAGAGAGGAATTGGTGCACTCAAATGTGAGCTCGGCACCCCTATTTATAGACGGAGTTCGGATCGCCCGAACTGGACTTCGGGTCGTCCGAACACGTTCGGGTCGTCCGAACAGGGCTTCGGGTCGTCCGAGCCCGATATTACATCATTGCTTACGTCAGCATGATGACATCATCCATGACGACTATCGGCAGAACGTTCGGAGCGTCCGAACCACTATTCGGACCGTCCGAACCCTGACTTCGGACCGTCTGAACCTTGACTTCGGAGCCTCCGAAGTCAATGACCCTCAAACCACTTCCAAGTGTTCTGAATCCAATTCCGAACTCCGTTAACCCATTAAGAGTTCCCTTAATCACGTTTACTCTTAACTAGTAGGATTAATGAATTGATTAACACTTAATCACTGATTTTGGGTACGGGCTACTACATTCTCCCCCACTTAAGATGTTTCGTCCTCGAAAACAGATCTTAACTACTGAATGTAAAATAGAAATCAGAAACATTCTTTATTCCAGTTAAACGCTTACAGATTTTACAACTGAATACAACTCAAACCGAAATTAAAACAACTCAGGATGGTCTTCACGCATCCTATCCTCAAGTTCCCAAGTAGTTTCTTCAGTGCCTCGGCGCTTCCACTGAAATAAAACTAGAGGAATGACTTTGTTCCGCAAAACCTTATCTTTATGATCCAGGATACGAATAGGTTTCTCAACATAGGTCAAATCTTTGCTCACCTGAACCTCAGACCGCTGCAAAATATGAGACTCATCCGCCACATACCGTGGCAACAGAGATACGTGGACCACGTCGTGAATACTAGAAAGATGCGATGGCAAAGTTAGTCGATAAGCCAAATCGCCAATGCTCTCCAAGATCTCAAACGGACCGATAAATCTGGGAGACAACTAGCCCTTAAGGCCAAATCTGAGAATTTTGCGAAAAGGTGACACTCTCAGAAACACTTTCTCCCCGACATCGAACTGCAAAGGCCTACGCTTGGTGTTAGCATAGCTGGCCTGATGATCCTGTGCAGTCTTAATCCGTTTCTTGATCTGATCAACAATGTCTATCGCCTGCTGGATAAACTCCGGTCCTTCAGCCTGTCTCTCCCCCACTTCTTCCCAGAAGAGTGGAGTACGACAACGTAATCCGTACAATGCCTCAAAAGGTGTCATCCCAATACTAGTATTGTAACGCCCCGTTTTTATCTTAAATGAGTTTATTTGAGTTAATCAGAGATTACAGTGTTCTCGAGCCGGTTTGATTTTGATCAGGGTCTTTTTTGCAAATTTTGGAAATTTCAGGGACTAAAACGCAAATAGTTGATTTTATATATTATCTACACTTGATATTTATTTCACAAGTCACCTCCTTCCTCCTCCCAACCGTGAGCCTCCATTGAAGACACCTCTTGGAGCTTTTGAGCTTTCAAAATCCAGTCCGAGCTCGATCCGTCCGTTAGAAATTAATTCTGAAGGCAGATTATCGATCACTGCAGCGAGAGCTCCGTTATATCGTAAGTTTTTCTACGATCGGATACATTCTAGTTTTTGGATGTTGTTAGAATCGTTTGAGATTCGAGTATGTTGTTCTCTACAGAGTTTTGATCGTTTATTATCTGTCGGTTTTGAATTAGAGCGACATTCGGAATTGTTATGATTTTTGGAAGTATTATTCGAAAATGTGGGTTTTGAGATTTGTGGGTTTGTCTTGTTGTTGTGGTTTTAGCATTGAATTGAGTTGATATCAGTATTGAACTGTTGTCTGCCTTGCCGTTTTGTTCAGTTTATAGCCGTTATGCCGTCGGTTTGAGTTTTGAGGGTTTCGAACCGTTTTTGAGTTGTTGAACTTGGCTTGTAAGTTGGTCTTTGTTGTTGATCAATCTCTTGTATCTGAACAGATTCGTTTGGAGTTGTCAAGCCCTGAGTTAGCAGCTGATTGATCGTTTCAGAGTTGGACGAAGATCGGTAATGAGATTTACCTTGATCCGTAGTTGTTGTTTAGATTGTATAGTTGTTGATACAATCTTTTGTTGTAGCTTTCCTGGAGTTGGAACTACTGCATTGAAAGGTAAAAGCAGTCATCGTAGCGGGATAGCATACTCGGGACTGTTGGTTCTCGATTTTCCCTTTTTAAATCACATATTGCATTGATACTTGTTCTAGCACGTGGAACTTGTAATTGTTGATTGATTGAGTTTTGTTATGTGGCTTATGTTTATGTTTCTGTTATGCATTCATCTTGAGCCTACTTTGATTTCAGCGGGCAGAACCGCCCTTTTTGTTAGACGTTTGGGAACTATGATTGAGTGGCCTAGGTCGTAGTATTTCGCCTAGTGCTAGCATACTCATTATGGTTGCTCAAAGTCTAGAGGAGTGGGATACGTGGCACCACCTCGATTGGGAGAGTCGGTGAGTCGTTACGTGATCTCATCCTCGGGATCCCAAAAGCAGAGCAACACTCCCGTGTTTATCAGAATCGATATCCTGGTTTTAAAGACATGCATATCATTAACTTCGACTTGAATATGTGGTTTGATAGCATGTTGTGTATTCATTACTTAATATGTTGCTTTTACTGGGATTATCATTCTCACCGGTTATCCGACTGTTGCTTTGTTTTGTATGTGTACTTGGCAACAGGTGGGGCAGGAACAAGTCAGAAGAGGCATGGTTAGCTTCGAGGGCAAGTAGTAGAAGTGAGACTCGGTTTAGAAGTCGAATTATCATGTTTATCTAGTTTAAGATTGAAGCATGTTAGAACTCGAACTTGATATGTTTTGTTATTCGAATTAGTTTGTATTCGGATTGTAATCTGAAATCGAAGTATGTTGTTGTTGTATCGATTTAGACTTCTGGTTGTTTTTCGGCCTTTTGAAAGCATGACTTGTTATGGCATGTTTCCCTACACCCTGTTATTGCATTTGTAGTTGAAGGCATGTCGGACCAAGTGCGGAATCCCTTTTCTTTTTCTGCAGCCTGAGCATTTTTGCCCAGGCCTTCCGCGCGCGGGCGAGGCGTTCCTCGCGCGCGCGCGAGCTTGGTACCTCGCGCGGGCGCGAGCCTTTGGTTGGTCTCGGGATCGTTTTCCCGCGCGGGCGCGGGCGTTTTAAAAAAAAAAAAAAAATTTTGAATTGTTTTACTCTTGGATTCTTGTTCGCTTACTTGTTGTTTAATCCGAGATTAGTGGTTTAGAATCGAGGTCTCACATTAAGTGGTATCAGAGCGTTAAGATTCTTGGTCGAACTAGAGTGAGCGGGGTAGATCGAGTCTGTGTGCAATGACTCCTCGCATGTGTTTGAATTATTTAATTGTGTACTTAATTCCATGCGAGCATGTTTTATTGTTTGAGCATTATTTGAATTACATGGTTGTGTGATTTAAATTAATAAAGCATGATCTACTTGAGATATAACTGTTTCTGTTCTCGACTGGTATTCGGTATTCCAAGCGGTTGTAAGGGCACTGATGGTAGCGATTGAGATATCTCGTGTGCTAACCTTTGATTATCAGATGGGTCCTCGTCGAGTGATAAACAGAAACACACCACCAGTTATCCCTGCGACTGAACAAGCTAGCACTGAGGTTGATCAGTTGGATGCTTCAGCAACTCCTATGGAAACCTTGCTGAAGAGGTTTCAGTCGTTCAATCCTCCATTGTTGATGGGTTCAGAAAATCCAGTTGACTGTGAGAGTTGGTTGGATGATATGGATCAGTTGTTTGATTCCATTGACTACACAGATGACCGCCGAATCAGGTTAGTAATTCATCAGCTGCGTGGTGGTGCTAAGAGCTGGTGGATCATGACAAAGAAAGCATTTGAGAGTAGAGGTACAGAGGTTACTTGGACTCTTTTTAAATCTGAGTTTTATAAGCGGTTTTTCCCTATCTCGTATCGTAAGGATAAGGGAGCAGAGTTTGCAAATCTGAGACAAGGGAATCTGAACATTGAAGAGTACGTGGCTAAGTTCGATAGTCTGTTGCGTTTTGCACCGCTAATTGCCGGAGATGAAGAAGCTAAGGCAGATCAGTTCATCAACGGGTTGAACCCCGATGTCTTCACATTGGTTAACACCAACAGGCCTAGCAACTTTGCGGATGCCATGAATTACGCAAAGGGAGCAGAAGCAGTCTTGTGGAGGCAAAGAGGTAATCAGGGGGCACCTCAGCAGCAGAGGCAGTATCAGAACCAACCATCTCAGTACCAGAATCAGCCACCTCAACATCAGAACCAGCAGCAGAGGTATGAAGGTGGAAACAGTGGGGGAAACAGAAAGGACCAGTACAAGGCAAGAGGTAAACAGTTCAAGAGACAGGGGAACAGTTCGTCCAGTTCCAGTGGTTCGAAGCAATTTGGTTCAGGACCGAGTTCTGGGTCATCATCCTTGTACTGCAGCAAGTGTGGAGGAAGACACTCACCGGATCAGTGTGTGGGAGTCTTCGGCAATTGTAACACATGTCAGCAACCGGGACACTTCTCTAAAGTGTGCCCTCAACGTAATAGAGATAGAGCTCAGAGTGGGAGTTCGTCTAGACCTGCAGCTCAGCCGGAAAGGTAGTCGTCTGCAGTACACTCTTTCCAACCCCAGCAACAGCAGAACAGACAAGGAGGTAGCTCTAGTGCAAATCAGCCTCCGAGACAGCAAGCACGAGTCTTTGCATTGACAGAGGATCAGGCTCAGGCAGCACCTGACGATGTCATAGCAGGTAACTGTTTGATTTTCGGTCATTCTGCTCATGTCTTGATAGATACAGGTACTTCCCATTCCTTTATCTCTGAGAAATATGTGTTATTGCATGCTTTGCCAACTGAATTGTTGCCTACAGTAGTAGCTGTTACTTCACCTTTGGGTGGAGGAATTGTTTCTGTCCGACTAGTCAGGAACTGTGAACTTTGTTTTGAGGGGAATTTGTTAGAATTCGACTGTATTGTACTTGGGCTGTCAGATTTTGATTGTATTGTCGGGATAGATGCTTTAACCAAGTACAGGGCGACAGTTGATTGTTTTCTGAAGGTTGTCAGGTTCAGACCTGAAATGGCAGACGAGTGGAAATTCTTTGGTAAGGGTTCTCGATCTAGAATTCCTTTGATTTCAGTGTTATCTATGACTCGTTTGTTACAGAGAGGTGCAGAAGGATTTTTGGTTTATGCGGTTGATGTACTTAAATCTAGCCCAGCTTTGGTTGACTTACCAGTGGTTAGAGATTTTGCTGATGTGTTTCCGGAAGATGTTCCTGGATTGCCACCCATTCGAGAGGTTGAATTCAGCATTGACTTAGTTCCAGGTACTCAACCTATTTCAAAAGCTCCTTATCGTATGGCACTTGTTGAATTGAGAGAGTTGAAGGAGCAGCTTGAGGATTTGATTGCCAAGGGATACATCAGACCTAGTGTATCGCCTTGGGGTGCTCCTGTTCTATTCGTTCGGAAGAAGGATGGTTCTATGCGGCTCTGTATCGACTACCGTCAATTGAATCAGGCTACAGTTAAGAACAGGTATCCTTTACCCCGAATAGATGACTTGTTTGATCAACTGCAGGGTTCTTCTGTCTACTCTAAGATTGATCTGAGGTCAGGCTACCATCAGCTGAGAGTGCGAGAGGAAGATGTTCCTAAGACCGCATTCAGAACGAGGTATGGTCACTTTGAGTTTATAGTCATGCCGTTCGGTTTGACTAACGCTCCAGCTGTTTTTATGGGTTTGATGAACCGTATCTTTCAGCGTTATTTAGATGAGTTCGTCATTATTTTCATCGATGATATTCTTATCTACTCGAAGAACCGTACTGACCATGCAGAGCACTTGAGAATCGTCTTGCAGATTTTACGAGTTGAGCAGTTGTTTGCCAAGCTATCGAAATGCGAATTCTGGTTAGATCGAGTTGTCTTTCTCGGTCATATTATTTCTGAAGATGGGATTTCTGTCGATCCCAGCAAAATCGAAGTGGTTATGAATTGGCCTAGACCGACATCAGTACCTGAGATCCGAAGCTTCATGGGTTTAGCTGGTTATTATCGTCGTTTCATCGAGGGTTTCTCATCTATTGCCAAGCCTATTACCCAGCTGACTCAGAAGAATGCGCCTTTTTTCTGGACTTCAGATTGTGAGGCTAGCTTTGTTGATCTGAAGAGGAGACTGACCAGTGCTCCAATTCTTTCTATTCCGAAGGGTACTGGAGGTTTCACAGTCTATTGTGATGCTTCTAACCGAGGCTTGGGTTGTGTTCTTATGCAGCATAAACATGTGGTGGCGTATGCATCAAGGCAGCTGAAACCGCATGAGACTCGTTATCCTGTTCATGATCTTGAACTTGCAGCGATTGTATTTGCTTTGAAGATCTGGCGTCACTATCTTTATGGTGAGTCTTTCGAGATCTTTTCTGATCATAAGAGTCTTAAGTACTTGTTTTCACAGGCAGAGCTGAATATGAGACAGAGAAGATGGTTAGATCTGTTGAAGGATTTCGACTGTGAGATCAAGTATTATCCAGGGAAGTCGAATGCAGTTGCAGATGCCTTGAGCCGAAAGCTTTGTTCGTTATCTCTTTCAACTATCGGTGTTTCTCAGTTGGTCGATGATTGTTGCACTTCTGGTTTAGAGTTTGAAACAGATAGGGAGACTATCAGAGTGTTTGCTATTCAAGCCGAGCCGGAGTTGTTTGTTGCAATCAGAGAAGCACAGAAGTCTGAGTCGAGCATTCAGGTTTCGATAGAGAAAGTCAGAACTGGGCATCAGTCAGAATTCAGGTTAGAGATGACGTTTTGTTTGTGAATAACCGTATTGTTGTGCCTGATATTTCGGAGTTGAGACAGCGTATTCTCCGAGAGGCTCATTGCAGTCGGTTTAGCGTTCATCCTGGAGGTCGTAAAATGTACAACGATCTGAAGAGTCAGTTCTGGTGGAAGAGAATGAAGGACGATGTTGCGAGATTTGTATCTCGGTGTTTGAATTGTCAGCAAGTGAAATCAGAGCGGAAGCGACCAGGTGGTCTTTTGCACAGCCTATCTGTTCCTGAATGGAAATGGGATCACATTTCTATGGATTTTGTCACGAAGCTACCACGATCCGTTCGAGGATGCGATGCTATTTGGGTAGTGATCGACCGATTGACGAAGTCTGCGTGTTTTATTCCTTACAGGATGACGTATCGTCATGATCAGATGGCTGAGTTGTATGTTAGCAATGTTGTGAGATTGCATGGTGTGCCGAAGTCGATCGTTTCAGACAGAGATCCTAGATTCACTTCTCACTTCTGGCACAGTCTTCAGGGGGCACTTGGTACTCGATTGCATCTGAGTACAGCTTATCATCCTCAGACAGATGGACAGTCAGAACGGACCATCCAGACGTTGGAGGATATGCTGCGAGCGGTAGTGCTGGACTTTGGCACTAGTTGGCAGGATTCTTTGCCTCTTGTCGAGTTTTCTTACAACAACAGCTTCCAAGCGAGTATCGGTATGGCGCCTTTTGAGGCTTTGTATGGTAGAAAGTGCCGATCTCCGTTGTTTTGGGATGAATTGTACGAGTCACCAGATTTGGGACCGGAGATGCTTAGAGATATGGCAGAGCAGGTTAAGATCATTCAGACCAGAATGAAGTCAGCTCAAGATAGACAGGCGAAGTATGCGAATGTCAGACGTCGACCTCTGAGTTTTGAGCAGGGAGACCGTGTATTCCTTAAGATTTCTCCGTTCAGAGGCACCGTCAGATTCGGTAAGAGAGGAAAGTTATCTCCGAGATTCATCGGTCCGTACGAGATTCTTGAGAAGATAGGCGATCTTGCCTAATAACTTGCACTTCCTCCGTCTTTATCTGGTATTCACGACGTTTTTCACGTCTCTATGCTGCGAAAGTACCAACCAGATATTTCTCATATCCTTCAGCCTGACAAAGCCGAGTTAGACGAGACCCTGAGCTATTTTGAGCGACCGATTCAGATCCTTGATCGGAAAGAAAAGCAACTCAGAACCAAGTTGATTCCATTGGTGAAAGTGCAGTGGAGCCGTCACGGCGTTGAGGAAGCGACTTGGGAGACAGAGTCTGACATGAGACAGCGTTTTCCAGAGCTATTCGGATGACGTGAGTTCTTCTTACTGTCTTTTGATTCTTTATTCTATCTTTGAGTTGTGGTTCTCGTTGATTTCGAGGACGAAATCGCTTCTTAGTGGGGGAGAATTGTAACGCCCCGTTTTTATCTTAAATGAGTTTATTTGAGTTAATCAGAGATTACAGAGTTCTCGAGCCGGTTTGATTTTGATCAGGGTCCTTTTTGCAAATTTTGGAAATTTCAGGGACTAAAACGCAAATAGTTGATTTTATATATTATCTACACTTGATATTTATTTCACAAGTCACCTCCTTCCTCCTCCCAACCGTGAGCCTCCATTGAAGACGCCTCTTGGAGCTTTTGAGCTTTCAAAATCCAGTCCGAGCTCGATCCGTCCGTTAGAAATTAATTCTGAAGGCAGATTATCGATCACTGCAGCGAGAGCTCCGTTATATCGTAAGTTTTTCTACGATCGGATACATTCTAGTTTTTGGATGTTGTTAGAATCGTTTGAGATTCGAGTATGTTGTTCTCTACAGAGTTCTGATCGTTCATTATCTGTCGGTTTTGAATTAGAGCGACGTTCGGAATTGTTATGATTTTTGGAAGTATTATTCGAAAATGTGGGTTTTGAGATTTGTTGGGTTTGTCTTGTTGTTGTGGTTTTAGCATTGAATTGAGTTGATATCAGTATTGAACTGCTGTCTGCGTTGCCGGTTTGTTCAGTTTATAGCCGTTATGCCGTCGGTTTGAGTTTTGAGGGTTTCGAACCGTTTTTGAGTTGTTGAACTTGGCTTGTAAGTTGGTCTTTGTTGTTGATCAATCTCTTGTATCTGAACAGATTCGTTTGGAGTTGTCAAGCCCTGAGTTAGCAGCTGATTGATCGTTTCAGAGTTGGACGAAGATCGGTAATGAGATTTACCTTGATCCGTAGTTGTTGTTTAGATTGTATAGTTGTTGATACAATCTTTTGTTGTAGCTTTCCTGGAGTTGGAACTACTGCATTGAAAGGTAAAAGCAGTCATCGTAGCGGGATAGCATACTCGGGACTGTTGGTTCTCGAGTTTCCCTTTTTAAATCACATATTGCATTGATACTTGTTCTAGCACGTGGAACTTGTAATTGTTGATTGATTGAGTTTTGTTATGTGGCTTATGTTTATGTTTCTGTTATGCATTCATCTTGAGCCTACTTTGATTTCAGCGGGCAGAACCGCCCTTTTTGTTAGACGTTTGGGAACTATGATTGAGTGGCCTAGGTCGTAGTATTTCGCCTAGTGCTAGCATACTCATTATGGTTGCTCAAAGTCTAGAGGAGTGGGATACGTGGCACCACCTCGATTGGGAGAGTCGGTGAGTCGTTACGTGATCTCATCCTCGGGATCCCAAAAGCAGAGCAACACTCCCGTGTTTATCAGAATCGATATCCTGGTTTTAAAGACATGCATATCATTAACTTCGACTTGAATATGTGGTTTGATAGCATGTTGTGTATTCATTACTTGATATGTTGCTTTTATTGGGATTATCATTCTCACCGGTTATCCGGCTGTTGCTTTGTTTTGTATGTGTACTTGGCAACAGGTGGGGCAGGAACAAGTCAGAAGAGGCATGGTTAGCTTCGAGGGCAAGTAGTAGAAGTGAGACTCGGTTTAGAAGTCGAATTAGCATGTTTATCTAGTTTAAGATTGAAGCATGTTATAACTCGAACTTGATATGTTTTGTTATTCGAATTAGTTTGTATTCGGATTGTAATCTGAAATCGAAGTATGTTGTTGTTGTATCGATTTAGACTTCTGGTTGTTTTTCGGCCTTCTGAAAGCATGACTTGTTATGGCATGTTTCCCTACACCCTGTTATTGCATTTGTATTTGAAGGCATGTCGGACCAAGTGCGGAATCCCTTTTCTTTTTCTGCAGCCTGAGCATTTCTGCCCAGGCCTTCCGCGCGCGGGCGAGGCGTTCCTCGCGCGCGCGCGAGGCCTCCGTTGGGCCTCTGAATGGTTTGCCCGCGCGCGCGCGAGCTTGGTACCTCGCGCGGGCGCGAGCCTTTGGTTGGTCTCGGGATCGTTTGCCCGCGCGCGCGCGAGCTTGGTTCCTCGCGCGGGCGCGGGCGTTTTAAAAAAAAAAAAAACTTTTGAATTGTTTTACTCTTGGATTCTTGTTCGCTTACTTGTTGTTTAATCCGAGATTAGTGGTTTAGAATCGAGGTCTCACAAGTATGATAGTTGTTGTTGTACGCGAACTCGATCAATGGCAAATGATCCTGCCAGGCTGAACCAAAATCCATGACGCATGCTCTAAGAATATCCTCCAAAGTACGGATAGTGCGCTCCGACTGACCATCAGTCTACGGATGATAGGCAGTACTCAAACTGAGAGTAGTACCCATCGCACGCTGAACACTCCACCAGAATCTAGAAGTAAACCTGGGGTCCCGATCGCTGACAATGCTCACAGGCACTCCATGAAGTCGAACGATCTCCTGAATGTACAACCGTGCCATACGATCCACATTGTACTCCCGGCTATAGGCAATGAAATGCGCTGACTTGGTGAGTCAGTCCACCACAACCCAGATAGCATCACAGTTCCTCGGGGATATTGGCAAATGGGTCACAAAGTCCATTGTGATAAACTCCCATTTCCATTCAGGAATAGGCAGACTGTGAAGCAATCCTCCAGGTCGTCGGTGCTCTGCCTTGACCTGTTGACACACCAAACATCTCGAAACAAACTGATAAACACTGCGTTTCATTCCCTTCCACCAGAAATGAGTACGTAGATCCTTGTACATATTGTTGCTCCCAGGATGAATACTCAACTTAGTGCGATGCGCCTGAGACAAAATCTCCTCTCGCAACTCTTCATCCTGCGGAATCACAAGCCTGCCAGACAAACACAGAAAGCCATCTGACTGATAATGAAATCTAGATTAGCTACCCTCGTTAGCTAGACGAGCTAAATAATGGGTCTTTGAATTAGACATCTGAGCATCTCGAATCCGTGAATACAAAGCTGGCTCAGATAATATCGCAAAAATCTGGATACTCTGCATACCTTTCTTATGCTTGAAAGTATATCCTGAAGTACAACAGTCACTGATCGCACTAGACATCGAACAGGTCTGAAGTGCGGATAGTCGCACCTTGCGACTCAAAGCATCAGCGGTGAGATTATCAGCTCCCGGATGGTACTTAATCTCGCAATCATAATCCTTAAGCAAGTTCATCCAATTTCTCTGCCTCATGTTCAATTCCGCCTGAGTGAACAAATATTTGAGACTCTTATGGTCGGTAAAGATCTCAAATTTCTCGCCATACAAATAATGACGCCAGATCTTCAAAGCGAACACAATGGCTGCTAATTCCAAATCATGGACTGGGTAGTTGTCCTCGTGAAGCTTCAGCTGTCTAGAAGCGTATGCAATCACATGCCCATTCTGAGTCAGGAGACAACCTAACCCCTGAAGAGAAGCATCAGTGTACACCACATACCCTCCAGATCCTGACGGTAATGCCAACACTGGCGATGAAGTCAACCGCTGTCGAAGCTCACAGAAGTTCTCCTCACACTCGGAGGACCACTCGAAATCCATACCCTTGCGGGTAAGCTGCATCAAAGGTCGAGATAACTGAGAGAAGTTCAGAATGAAGCATCGATAATATCCTGCTAGACCCAGAAAGCTACGGATCTCAGCAACCGTCATCAGACGCGGCCAATTAAGCACCGCCTCAATCTTGCTTGGATCAATAGAAATCCCCTCCCTGAATATGATATGGCCAAGAAAGACCACTCGATCCATCCAGAACTCACACTTGCTCAGCTTGGCGTACAACTGCTCATCTCGAAGAGTCTACAGTACCAACCGCAAGTAAGAAACATGCTCTTCCGTATTACGCAAATACACCAAGATGTCGTCAATGAAGACCACGACAAACTTTTCCAAATACTCCCTGAAGACACGGTTCATAAGATCCATGAATATAGCCGGCGCATTAGTCAAACCAAATGGCATCACTAGAAACTCGTAATGCCCATAGCGAGTACGGAATGCAGTCTTGGCTACGTCCTGATCACGGACTCTCAACTAATGATACCCAGATCTCAAGTCAATCTTGGAGTAAACTGAAGTACCCTGCAGCTCATCAAACAAGTCATCAATACGAGGAAACGGATACTTGTTCTTCACAGTGACTCGATTCAGCTACCGATAGTCAATGCACAACCGCATAGACCCATCCTTCTTCTTTACAAAAAGAACAGGAGCTCCCCAAGGAGATACACTAGGACGAATGTACCCCTTGTCCAAAAGATCCTGTAGCTGATTCTTCAACTCACGCATCTTTGACGGAGTCAGATGATACGGTGCTCGAGAAATAGGTGAAGTACCCGGCATCAACTCTATGCCAAACTCGACTTCCCTAACAGGAGGAAAACCCGGAATCTCATCAGGAAATACATCTGGAAATTCATCCACAACAGGAATACTCTCTATCCCAATGCTCACAGTGGACAAATCAACTGCATAGATAAAGTATTCTTCCCCGCCAGACTCTAGAGCTCGACAGGCTCTCAAAGCTGATACCAAAGGCATCGGGGGCCGCGCTCCCTCTCCATAGAAAAACCAGCTATCACTCCCCTCCGGATGAAAGCGTACTAATCTCTGATAGCAGTCCACTGAAGCTCGATAGGTAGTCAACATATCTATTCCCAGAATGCAATCAAAGTCGTCCATCGCAAGAACCATGAGATTCGCTAACAAAATGTTCCCCTCGAACTCTAAAGGGCAACCCATCACTAGATGCTTAGCCAAAGCAGACTGACCCGTCGGGGTAGAAACAGACATCACTACGTCTTGTGCAATGCATGGTAACTTATGCCTCTTAACAAAACGTGCAGAAATGAAGGAATGAGATGCACTAGTGTCAATAAGTACAAGAGCAGGTATACCATAAAGCATAAATGTACCTGCGATGACTTTCTCATTCTCCTCCATTTCCTGATCATGTCTCAGGGCAAACACCTGGCCAGAAGCTCGTGGCCTCAAATGAGAACTCCCAGAAGGCTGTCCCTGCGACCTCTGCTGAATGGTGGCCTGAGAACCAGATCCTGAACCAGAACCAGAACCACCTCCCCCAGATAGTGGACAATCCCTCCGGATATGACCAGTCTCTCCACAACGGAAAGAAGCTCCAGAAGCTTTGCGGCACTTGTCGGATGGATGGTTCTTCTCACAGTGATCACACTTGTCCTTCTTGCTGAAACGGACAACACCTCCAGAACTAAAGGAAGAAGTAGATCCAGATTTCTTGAATGATTGGGCACGGGGACCCAAAGAACTAGCAGGTCTCGACTGAGAGAAAGACCTGTTCCGCCGAATGTTGTCCTCTGCCTGGTGACAATGGCTCACCAAACCCTCGTAGGACATGTCATTGCCAACTGCCACACGGTCATGGATCTCAGGGTTAAGGCCCTGAAGGAACAGATTATACTTCATCTCTGAGCTGTCGGCAATCTCGGGACAATAGGATATCAGATCAAAGAACTTCTGCTGATACTCATTAATAGACATGGCTCCCTGTCGCAGACTCAGTAGCTCGCCCGCCTTCAACTGATGGAGTGCAGGAGGAAAATACAGCTTCTGAAAAGCTGTGCGGAACTCGGCCCAGGTGGCCACTCCTCTCGCCGCAACAAAAGGTGCAGAAGTAAACCTCCACCACCTGCTCGCACGTCCATCCAGAAGATAACCCAGGGTCTCCATCTTCTGCTCCTCGGTGCATTGGAAAGTCTGAAAAGTTGTCTCCATGCGGTCTAACCAGTTCTCCGCATCCTCTGGAGACTCACCTCCAACCAAGGGTTTAGGCCCCATCTGCAAGAATCGACGTACACTGAAACGGTCCTCATCTCGATGATGATGGCGGCGTTCCCGACGAGGCTCCCGGTCGGCATCACCCCAACGCCCACCAATACTTCCATGAGAACTCTGGTCGTCACGATCTGACATCTACAAAATTAACCTAACGGTTATCTTTATGTAGAATCTAAATCCCAAGAATACTTTTGCATGCTCTGATACCATAAATGTAGTGACCCTTACTCGGATCACCTACTAAACAGAACTTAGGCATGCAATTAACTTAATCAAAACAGTAATCAGAATTAAACTGCGGAAACCATAGACAAAATACAATCCCAAGGCAAGGAATCTGTAAATACCCAAAAATTATACAACCATATCGAACAGCTGTATTAATCCAAATAACAACAGAATAAAACCTAGGCAAATCTCCAGCTGACCAACCACTGCCTAGCCCCTCCTGGATCCACCCGCCTCATCCAATCGCAAACCTGCCCCATGGAATAGGGTGTCAAGAAACATAGAGTACGAGACGTGAGCATAAAATGCTCAGCACGAGAGTATGAGTATACATGCATGCAAAGTGAACTCCCTATAACTCGAGGTCAAGGATCAGATAACAGAGATAGACCGGGCCCTGTTATGTAGCACGTTGTGCCATCGCTTCAGGAGGTGGCTCTCATACCATAATACCAGTGGATATGCCGGACCCAAATCGATTGAAATCCAACCATTAACAGGATAGGGAAAAAACCTACTAACAGACATCTCGAAGGAGATAGCTCAGTATGCAAATGAATGCAGCATAAATCAATGACATATAAACCATGCAGTCACATAATACATGCATACTCAGTCAGGATATCTCGAACAGTACTTTCGTACCTCAAATCAGTGCAAGCTCTACCAACTCTAGGTCCACGCCTATAGTCTGCTCTACACTGCCAAATGATACTACTATCATTATAGTGCTCTAAAAGCCCTAACTAAGATATTGCATACTCCTAAATATTTATAGGAAGCAAAAGCTATACCTTCGTCCGCCATTAGCCCTTTGCTGTCGAGTGCCTCAAAACTAGGCCACACCTCCGCTACGACGCCTGGACTGCTATGCCACTTCCGGATTTCCAACGGGACGCCTATAACTCCCTAGATCTGAGTTAGAAGGCTATGGAATCGAGAGAGAAGAGAGGAATTGGTGCACTCAAATGTGAGCTCGGCACCCACTATTTATAGACGGAGTTTGGATCGTCCGAACTGGACTTCGGGTCGTCTAAACACGTTCGGGTCATCCGAACTGGGCTTCGGGTCGTCCGAACCTGATATTACGTCAGCATGATGACATCATCCATGACGACTATCGGCAGAACGTTCGGAGCGTCCGAACCACTCTTCGGACCGTCCGAACCTTGGCTTCGGAGCCTCCGAACTCGATGACCCTCAAACCGATTCCAAGTGTTCTGAATCCAATTCTGGACTTCGTTAACCCATTAAGAGTTCCCTCAATCACGTTTACTCTTAACTAGTAGGATTAATGAATTGATTAACACTTAATCACTGATTTTGAATACGGGCTACTACACATTAACTAGCCCAAAAGTCATCACTAGCCACTCAAGAAAATAAGACTTACCATCTATACTATTCATGAACAATTGACTCACATCAACACAAATCAACTCATCAAATCTTTAAGTATGCACAAACTCAAGAGACTTAATATCAAGATTTGAAATCAAAGTATAATTAATAGCTAACACCTTCTCAAATCCTTCAACAAATTAATAGAATCCATGCAACATTGAATTTAGATCATACCTTTGAAAGTATACATTTGGTTGGTATCCAATATTTAAAGTTAAATCATACATCTCAAACAAAACAACTCTCAAATACCTAACCTCTCCAAGGACGTGACCAACCTCATATGGAACCAACATGTTAAGAATTTTAGTATTATTTATCTTTTGCTTCTTCATCAATGCAACTCCAAAATCCTGCAAAGAAGAATAAACGATGCTCGGGATTGAATCGGCTAAATCATGACAATGAGACAAAACATCCTTGTACAAAAGTACTTTAGGGATTTTATTCATTTGAACAAAATTTTCACCCTCACAATTTTGGGCCATATATGTATTTTCTTTTTTGGTCTCTTTCTCTCATTTTTTACCTCAAAGGACATTTCACTTTTTTGTACACTCTTCTTTTCGTCCTCTAATATTTCTTTTTCTTTCTTTTCAATGACTATATCATTTTTTATCACTTTTTTTTTCAGCCATATCACTCAAATTTTCAAATTTCAATTGATCCTTATGAAATTCTTTTGGATTCAATTGCAAATAAATAATAGAACGATTACATGACTCATCCAACAACAAATTACTAGTCCCACTATGAACATCAGTAGGACTCTCATCTACCACAAGAATATTAGATGACTCTTCAACACTAACATCATCAAACAATAAAGTTTTATCCTCAATTTTCTCAACTTCTTCAACTTCAAATTTTGCCTCCACATCCATTAAAACATTGGATTCTACATCTACTTGAGAATCCACCACTTTCATCATAAAACACTTAAAACATTGTCTCATATCATGCTCACTTTTTTTATGACACCATAAGCATTTAATATCACAAGTATTAGAATTTGAAAGTTTATATGTACCTTGATAATCATGCTTTGGAACTCCACTTTTCCTCTCATAGTGATTAGGAGCAAAGCGTTTTCTCATCACTTTTTTCAACTCATCCCACGTAGATATAGGAATCATTTCACGTCTCTCCCTATTCTCATCCAATCTATCCCACCAAGTGCAAGCATAGTCGATAAACTATTTTACAATAAGTTTAACCTTCTTAGCTTCAGATAGGTCAAGACCATCAAATATATTCTCTAATTTATTTTGCCACTCCAAACACATCTCCGGATCCTCATCTCCATAAAACAACGGAATTTTATTTTTCTTACTTCTATTACTAACATACCCATAGAATCTCCTTTTACTCTCCATATACACATCATCTTCACCAACAAAATATTTTTCATACGACATTGTACCTGCAAGAAAAAGTTTAGTAATAAAATATTTCTCACCCAAAATCTCACAAGTCACTCCAAAGAAATCTTTCAAACACTCTTTTTTCACTCTAAAAATATGGAATATCTTATTCTTTGTGATTTTAAATATCAAACTCACAAGTTAAAAACTTGTAAACACTTGTCAATTGACTCACATAGACTGCACAAAAACAAGAAATTTACTTTATGAAGATTGAAATAACTTTGTACCCAAGGACTCACAATACACAATAACTTTTGCCACAAGTTTTTCTCGCTTCTTCTTTCTTTCTTTTTTTTGAAGTTTTTTTAAGCTTTTTTTTCGGTCCGTCAGTACATTTTTTTGTGTAACTTGTAGCACAAGACACGAAACTTGGGCAACAAGATTGGCAGAATGAAGAACGGCGAACAAAGAACACGAAGAACGGATAAGAAGAACAGATAGAAAGATACGACTTACTTGAATCAATGGAACCTTAAGCTTTGATACCGAATGATGCGAATCTTGGATGCATGAAAGCAAACACGATTTTAAATAATCGTACCCTCAATTCAATAACAAAAAGATTCAATAATTTTGTCTCGATCTTTTGAACAAGTAACTGTTCGGATATCCACCTCTAGCTTACAACGAAACTAGTAACAGATAATCAAGAGAATAAAACAATCAACAATCCAATTGGACCATCAAAGGAGTATGTCTTTGACAACCCAAGTGAAAACCCAATTGACAAATGCCACAAAGTTTATGAAACTTTGATAAGTTTGATTTGATAAAAAACAAAGCAAAGCTTTGGCAAAATTTTAGAAATAATTTTAAGAATTGATAGAAATCAATAATTCAATAAATCATAAGTGTTCTATTCAATAATGAATGTATATGTTGTATTTATCATACAACTACAATATAATAAAATATATTGCAAAATAATATCAAAAGATATCACTAGAAAGTTTCCTAGTATAATTAGAACTCTCAAAAAATAGGAAAATAATATCAAAATATCAAAATCCCGCACATACACACAAACATGCTCAGTGTGTGTAAAACTCATGCTCGCTCGAGCGGACTAAACCTATGCTCGAGCGGAGAATTGTCTGTTTCGCAATTTCCCCCGAGATCGCTCTCTGCCCGAATTTGTCTATGATGCTCGCTCGAGCGGCAGAATGTTGCGATCAGGCGAGATGTCTTCTGCCCCAAAACTATTTTCTTCTTTTCTCTTATCTTCCAACACTCCAATACGCATAGAAAACTTCCAAACTGATCTTCAAGCCCTTGAACTTGATTACCATGGATTCCAAATCCGTCCAATCTCGATGGCAACTTACGGGCCAATTCTTGGAACACATTCTATATTCATATCAATTTGGGTCCAGATATTCCACTTATTTCTTATGGTATGGGAGTACCTCTTAATGCGACTGCCCCGTGTGCTAATACCATGGCGTCATTTGTCGAGCAAGAGTTTCTAATGTGATAGGTTCTGATACCCAATCATTTGCATTTAGCATTTATAGCATGTGTATTCTCATGCTTTCGCACTGAGCAACGTTAGCACACGTCCTCGGTTTTTGTTCTGAACACCCCATCTACAGGGCACTTAGGTTGGACGGACCGAGTGGTAGCGGTCATTGAGCAGCAGCATGGTGGATTGTACTGTACCAGGTTTCCCTTTGTGGAGTTTACCATTATCTTCGATTGGGTTGTCATTTATCAGTAATTGTTTTGGGACCGATTGTATTCATGCCGGTAGTTTTTAGTTGAATTGATTAAGCTTTTGCTGGCTTATTTTGATTATTGTTTATTAAGTTATATTGCATGCTCAAGTTTTGACTCTTAGTGATTCCGGGACAGGTCACTACAGAGCAGATATCATGTTAACCAGTACCCGACAATTATTTGCATGTATCATACTTGTTTTGTATACTCGTATTTATCGTATTGAGCTAGCCGCTCACGTCCAATATTTTATTTCTTGGACATGCTATTTGATGGGGCAGGTCTCAGGTTCGACGACGTTAGTGGGTCGAGACAGGGTTGAGAGTTGGTGCTGTGGATGCAGTGAGTTTCCATTAGTTCAGTATTGTTATTACTGGTTATTCAATATGGTTGCTTAAACAGTTATTACCTTTGGTTTTAGTTACCGGTTGTATACAGTCGGTTTGGTTTGTAATCACAGTTTTAGTTTCCGCTGTTTTATCTATTGTTTAAGTTATCTTCGTTGCATGCTTTTCTAAACAAGTAGTAGATGATCGAGGTAAGGTCACTACAAGAGCATTGGACTAACTTATATGTAATTATTAGTGGAAAGCATAATATTTAGAACCAGAGGAAAAATCAGTATCATCCTTGGATATATCAAAATTGTGCAATTTCAAAACGATACGTATTCATCCATGACAATATTTTGTTAAAATGAATCAATTCATATGTTGTTGATATAAATATTTCTTAACTGAATTTTGTCATTTATTTTTGATAATTTAAGGGAAGCATTATAAAGTGTGGTTTATTGGTTTTATTTACTTAGTAAAACCAAATATATATTTTTTTTAAAAATATGTTAACCTGACTTTAATTACGATATTTGAGTTTTTTGATTTAATTAGGAAATTTACTCCACACTCGGTGCTGTGAAGCTTTTTTGAGATTGTAATTTTGGGTAGAAATTGTTGATTGAATGTATATTTGTGATGCAATAACTAAATCGAGTCTTATTGACTATGATCCTTGATGCAGCGGAGATACTCCTAAATTTATGTTGTGTTAATGTTCTTTCGAGCTACTTATGGCGTTCATGACTTAAAGTTTTATAAAGCTTTAATTTGTAAACTGTCATTCAATCAAAAGATAAAGGCTTGGTTGATTTTTTGAAGAAGCAAAGAGAGAAATATCTAGGGGAAATTTGGATAAATCTCCGACAGCAACAAAAGTTTGTTGTCAATCCCTGAGTTACAACTTGTGATTTCTAACTCTCTAACAAATATCTGTCATTTGTTTGGGCTTCCTAATTGAGATCAAATTATCAGATTATCCTCAAATCATTTGTAAACTCATTTATACCTTTTGAGCATTAAAATAGTTTTTTAATAATCATTATTCCGAAAAATTATGAAAAATAAGCATTCCTTCTACAATAATTCTGACGAACACTTAAAAAAATTAAAACTTGGAAAGAAAACGAAATGGCATGATTCAGATGAGAACTTGTTTTTTAAATCAGAGTACAATGATGGTCAAAAAGGATTAGATTTACTTGACTAGCGTGTTTTGCAAATTATTACGTTAATAAGAAATTTATGCAGTGCGCATAAAAAAATAACGATTGTGAATTTCCATGCCGCAAAACAAAATGATGGAAACTGGATCGGATTTAAAAAAAACATAAAATATGCGCCTGTTTGTTTAATTATCGAGAATTGGAAGAAATTAATATTTATACAGAATGAATCTTTCGTAAGTTAAAGTAACAAAGAGAAATGAAAAAAGTGGATTTTTTTAATATTCAACAAAGATTATTTTTATAGATGTAAAAAATATTTTTACTTAGGTTATAGAATTTTTCATATATAAAAATAATTTTTATTTGATTTTTTGAAATAATGTTAAAAATATTGTTATTGTTTTTAAAACTCAAAATCTCATGAAATTAAGTATTCTAATCAGTGTTCTAAAAGACACCGCCTAGGACTGCCTAGTACTTTTTAGAACATTGATTCTAATAACATATATGTGTGTAGTAAAGTTCTAAAAACATTTGATGGTAGGCGTATGATTATTCATTGCCTAACGCCTAGATGCCTAAGTGGCAGTCTAGAAGATATAGGTGTTTTTTAAAATATTTTAATTATTATAAACAATTATGTCATACTATCTAAAAGTAGTCAAAATATACACAGATGTCTTATACATTTTTATTAATTATTTTTCAATCATGTTTATGTCTTATACATTTTTATTAATTATTTTTCAATCATGTTTATTATTGTATGTAAATTTTTATGTGCATATATTTCAATAAAATATGCATAAATTCGTTCAATTTTTTTAAAAAAAATTATAAATTTTTAATTTTTAATTTTTTTTAAAAAAATTCAAAAGTCTTTAAACAAATTATTACTATTTTAATTTTGAATTTTTTTTTAAAAAAAATTCAAACGTCTAAGTTGTTTGTTATTCAGCACCTAGTTGTTACCTAATGTGTCCAAAACAATATCTTTTAGAAGTACTTCGATGCTACAGTAGGGTATTACTCTCATTATAGTTGTGTGACCATCAATTAGCCACACATATATATCATGTCAAACCCACATGATTTTGGGCCCAAAAAAATCTTACTGGTGTGTAAGGGTGAGTATTCGATCAAAGCATAACCAAACGAACAGAATATTAAGACTTTTCATCATCTAATTTATCTTTGTTTGGAGACAACAAAGAGATTTTTTTTTTTTATTGCAGAATAAATCACGAATCCTAAATTCATGTCCTCACGATTTTTACGTTTTCCACTTTTGTCACTCATGCAATTCCATCATTTTTTTAACACGTCAAAGGAGTTGGACACCAATATTAAATGTCTACTTTAAGTAATTAAATGGACCATTATTAAGTGATACAAATATTTTTCTATAATTAAAATTTGAACACAAAAACTCTTATGAAACAGTTTTACGAGTCAATTTTATGAATCAGATCATCTCTTATTATCCAACCTGACCGATTAAAAAATATTATTTGTATGCCAAAAACATTACTTACCCTTATAATTATAGATCGGATCGTTCCGTCTCGCGGATGAATGATTTGGTTAAAATAGTGGATATGTATTGTAACCAAATCAAAATCATCATCGATAAAAATCGTATTAAAACGATTGGATTTTTGTTTTGTTTTTGTGTTTTGAATTATTGAAATCAAAATTAATTACCAATTCCGAAATGGAAGACTTGAAATAATATAAAAAATTAAAAAAACTATCCCTTCCCACCACAGCTGAGCCCACGCCTAGAAATAATATGCACCACTCATTCTCTTTTAATTGGCATATCCTTCTCTACTTCATTGCCACCCTTCTCCACTTACAACTTAGGATTTTCATGTAACCACAAGGAAGATGATTTTTTCAAAGAAGACCAAATCTTGGTTCATTTTTCATCTTTGTTTCTTTGTGGTGATCATGATCTCTTTGAACCAAGCAAATGGTACAAGGCCTTTCGGGAGCATGCATCCATCACTAGGAGTCCCGCTCCGAACGTCCCTTCCTCGAGGTATGGTGCCACCATCCGGAGCTTCTCCATGCACATATATTCGTGGAAGTGGCTCCGGTAAGTGCACGTCGGACGGAAAACACTTTGCCGGTGGTGGTATTGCCCGTGCGCGGTTAGCATATCCTATGCTTATCATGGAGTTTGCGGTGGCTTCTTCATCTAGGGATTAAGTTAGTTAGACAAAGAGATTCAGGTAGTGTTTGGGAGAGCTTCTAGGAAGTGATTCTCAGCTTCTCGATCACAAATTTTTGAAATTTTATGAAAAAAAGCTGATTATAAGTGTTTCATAAAAGATCTATCAAACACTACCTCAATCTCGCGATTATTTATTGTGAAAAAATAAGGGGACAATGTTTTATACAAGTGCAACTCTTTTTTGGTATTTTGTTTTAAATTTTTTATGTTTATGAGGAAATAACGAGATAAAGTAGACGTGATCATGATTATAGCGCTCTTGACTTTATATAGAAACCATATTACATGCAATAGTATGTATATGAATTTACTGAGCAATTATGGAGAAGCACTTTGAGTAAGCGTTATGCATTGTTTGATTATTCGTGGATCTTAATAAAATGTATGCAAGTTCTTGTTTACTTGACAAGGACCAACACTGTGAATGAAACATGCCAATTTTATAGTCTTTTAAGTTCTTGAATTATTTTGTATAACTCAAATCATGTTTATATTTACCCAAATTTGAGACAAATCATTTTATATAATACTTGATAGCCGCTTAAGAAATTTAATATATTTATGAATATTTTATAAGAAAACGGTAAAATTAGTCATCTACGTTTACTTCTTTGAGTTTTGTAAAATTAGTCATCTACGTTTACTTCTTTGAGTTTTTTTTATAATCTATGTGATATGATCGAAAACGTGTGTTGAGGGAGGTGAATACACATTTTATAATATATTTTGAGCTACAATACCTCATTCTTAAAATGTTCGAATATGAACCGAGCACCGAAAAATTACATGGAGTTCGATTTTCAAATCGAGCGGAAGACACTCAAAATATTCATCTAAAAATCGATTCAAACATTTCGAATTCATTTGAAAATGATGCAACTTGAAATAATAAAAATAGTTTGGTTGAATCATTTTATTAAATACTTTGTATATATACCACATTTTGGTATTTTATCAAACACATAAAATGCTTCAACAATGCATCTCAAAACAGCTACAACAAGTATATGCAATAAATTAAAGAGACACGAATTTGTTTATGAATGTTCGAAGGCCAAATCCACCTACATCTCCCCTTCTTCTGTTTCCGAAAGGATTCCTCTAGAAGACTTTGTGTATTACAACTTCTTATAACTACCCCACTCTAATCTTAGGACTTACCCACAGCCTAAATCGGAACTCCTAGCTAGTCTATCACTATCAAATGGACAATACGTCCAAAACTCATTACAAAGTTTACAAAGATTTGCACATTTTTAACGTCTTTGTGCAAATACTCTCACTCAACTAATCTATAATAACATCTCTCATATATGTGTGTGAGTGAGTTGGGGTATGAAGATGAAACGACCCTAACTAACCTCTAATATTAAAAGATAATAAACTAATGCGGAATTTTTTTAAAAATATTTCGGCATGACCTATCTACAACTCTTAAAACACACTTGCCTCAACAACACACCAAGGATTCAACTAAACGAGACAAAAATTCTAAACGAGAAACGAACATTGAACTAATGAAAGTGGTTCAAAATCACGAACATCGAGGTTTAAAAGTTGAATAGTGAGAACTAAAATGAAAATAGTTCAAAGTTTGCAAATATCAAAGTTTAACAAACAATGTTTATCATGCCAACAAAACTAACTGCAGGGAAAACACATACTGCAACTAACACTGAACTTAAAACACAATATCGTTTAGTTCTTTATTACAAATAACTAATGTGGAACAGGAAGCATCGGTCGAAGGGTAGTGCACTGCCAGATGCCGTCAGCCCAAGAAATCCATCCTCTCCATACCAACATCATCCTCACCTGCACCAAGCAAAGGTAGTGAGTCTAAAGACTCAACAAGTATAAAACATATAATAATGAAGAATACATAATACATGCACACGACTTTTAAAATTATTGTACTCAAAATACTTTGAAACTTTCTCGAAAAAAGGCTTGAAATTAAATGTAGATAAGACTTGGAACTTTAAAAAAATCGCATATATTAAATTCACTAAATTTTAACTCAAACTCAGGCTGAAACTTTAATTGAACTCATGCATTTTAAAATAAACTTTCATGAACTTTAACTTGAACTTTACTGTGAATTTAGATCCTCAATTGTGACTCCTCATTTGATTGATCGATCAATAGCTATAGTACTATGTTGACAAGGAAACCAAGATTTTTCTCGGCCCCACATTGCCCCTCAATGGCAAGGAAATCAAGATTTCTCGTGGCCCCTCCTTGCACGTCTGATTTGGTAAAGAAACCAATATTTCTCCTGGATCCTCCTTACACGTCTGATTTGGTAAAGAAACCAAGATTTCTCCCGACCCCTCCTTACACGTCTGGTTGGTAGGAAAACTAATATGTCTCCCGGCTCCTCCCTACACATCTGATTTGGAAAGAGAACCGAGGCATCCCTCGGCCCAACATTGTACGTCTAACGTCACAATCAACTTTCCTCATTCAAAACTTTTACTTTAACTCAATATTAACTCAAACTTCCATTTCTCTCACAAGCACAAAAGTTTTGGACTCAACTTGATTAAAACTTAACTCCACTCAAAGGAAGATTTTTTTGAAACAACCCACTCAAATACTCGACTTTAGATGATGAAATAATGTTTTAGATCAAGGAAAAACTATGGTTAAGTGGCTGCCCCTAGGCTAAGCTAATTAACTACAACTCTCTTTTCTCCTCAAACAAAACTTACAACAAGCGTTCAAACCGTAAAACCCCTAACTTGACCTTTCCTTGACCAAATGGGATTTCGCTTGAATCGACATGCTCTAACCTTCCTAAACCAACCAGGTACACCATCCCCTGACTCTCAAACATATCTGAATTTTCTGCCCAACAAGATTTCCGGGCAGCGGCTTCTGTCAAACCACAATCTGCGCCACTTTCGTTCATTAAGCTAACATCCAACCAAATCACAACCAAAATTACTTCCGATTAAACCGGCCTATTCCTAACATCCTTGGATACTTCCAGAGTCAGCCCCTTAGCCAAATCTTATGTCTAAGTCTGAATTAATCACCAATCTCCCAACAGCTACGAACACGACCAAAAATCTGCAGAAGTCCACTACTATCTTAGCCCCCTTACGAATGCTTTACCGAACAAATTTCTCAACTTCCAACGTACATACCGACTCTATACCACCCCATAGACCACGTTGAACCCTCGAGCCAAGCCCTCACACCCGAAGCTAGCTCAAAGTCCAACTCTTAGCCGACTTGCCCCATCCGGAGCTCCCCTTCTTCACGACCACACATCCAGCCAATGATCCCTCATATCCTGCCCTTCTAGACACCTCAAAACTCACCCAATACACCATTAAAACTCCAATAAACTAGCCTAGGCAGCCCCTTAAGCATCATTCAATCAAAACTTCAGAAATAAGCTCGAACACCACATGCAACAAGCTAAAATTTTTGGAATACCAATGCACCTTTAAAGTTTCAATCAACACACATAACAGAGCACATTTCAACACCAAGAATGCATATAAATTCGAAATTAGGGCATGAACCCTACTGAATTTTGAGGAAAAAATCGAAACCCTAGTTCAAAAATTCACAAAACTCGAAATACATGAAGAAAACAAGGCATACAACATAATATCTTCAGTTGGTGGCCAAAAGAATGGTTTATACTTGACTTAGGCTCATATAAACCAAGAATAAGGGGTTGAAAATGTGCCTAATACACTTCCCTTGCATCCTAGGTGCGTTTTCGACCGGTGGAGGGCGCACGGCGGCGGAGGCTGGAGCTGGAGGTGACGGGAGCAACCGAGTGAGGGAGGGAAATGGGGGGTCACTACAAGAAAAAAGGTGAAAGACAACACGTAAAAGACAACGCTTTTTGTAAAAAGCGTTGTTATTTTTTAATAGACAACGCTTTTAACTAAAAGTGTTGTCTATTTCTTTTTTTAATAAATAAAAGACAACGCTTTTGCAAAAAAGCGTTGTCTATGAGCGTTTTTTTATTATATACGACAACGCTTTTTAAAAAGTATTGTCTTTGAGCGTTTTTTTATTATATACGACAACACTTTTTAAAAAGCGTTGTCTATAACCTCTTTTTTTTTACAATATACAACAACGCTTTTATTAAAAAGCTTTGTGCTTTGTATAATTTATTAAAAATATATTAATATTCTCCTACCACAACCCTAGCCCATTTTCCCGTAACATCTCATTCCCCCAAAATCCTCCTCCTCTGCCTCCGCCGTCTCCATTGCCGCTTCTTCATGAAATCGTCTCCCCTTTTCTCGTAACCTTCACGACATGCCTCCCCTACATCTTCGTCTCCCTCAACAACCTCACCGAATCTCGTCCCCCTCAGTGCTGCGACGACATTTCCACTGCTTTTTCCTCCAGCTCCGACGAATGCCTGTGTTATTTCCTCCTCCGACCTGGAATGCTTGGATTTCCGCTCAATTCCTCGAAGCTCATGTCTCAGACTTTTTTATGTCCCGCGAAGCATCACGATTCCGAGGCTAATTTCTGCTGGAGAATTTTCGATTTTAGTTTTTGCATTAAATTCCTCAGTTCTTGTTTATTTCGTACTTCTGGGCTCTTTTATTTTGCAGAAACGGTTGCCTTTCCTCCTTTTCAAGCAATAACAGGTCGTTAAAAGTGAGATGCGTTCTGCTTTCCAAATCGTTAGTTTTCTTTGTTTTTCTCTATTTTTCTCTTCTGCTTCTGTTTTCTAAATTTCTGTGTGTGTTCATTGCACTTGGATCTACTATTTGTTTTTTGGGTTTCGGAAAATCAAGTGCTTGGGAAATTTCTTGTGTATTTTCTTGCAGAAAACTGACCAACGGACGAGGCTTCTGCCTTTGTGGTGTTTTTATAACCATGATTACAGTATATTATGCTTCGTATTTTTTTCTTTGTTTCTTGGGTCTACATGTACGTGGACATGTTTTCTTTTTTTACCAAGAGTTTTTGTCACTCAGAAGATGTTGTTTATAGATCTGTATTTTTGTTTCTTGATCTGAGTTTTTTCCCCTCACTGATGGCCATTGCATTCTATTGATCTGGTCATTTCTATGTCTTATTCCCTTGTTATTTATATGCTGTGAGCCATTAGATGTTTGAATTTTAGGGATTTCTAAATTGATCTGATTGTCTGCTGCCGCCAGATGGTGGGTAAGAAGCCCTCATGAAATATTGGTTTATCATTTTCCATTAAGAAATCCATCCTAGTTCTACCCAAAGTCCATTTTGACGATGATATGGATTTAATTGATGAGGATAGCCTCCTCACAGAAGATCTAAAAAACCTCAGCTGCCACTTGGTTAGTTCTTATGTTTGCGGTTCAATTGTTTATTTATAGTCTTGTGTATGATCGGTAGGTGAAAATTTTGAAAATATTGCCACCTACTAGGTGATTGTGAAGTTGGAAGTAGAAGGAAAGCCTGTAAAACTGCACTTGTGGAAGGGCTGAGGAAGAGGAAAAAGTGCTGAAGCTTGGACTTACCATGGACCAGCTGAATAATCCTCAATCTTCTTGTGGAAATGTGAGTTCAATTCAACTCTAAAATGATGTTTGGTATCTAGGTTTATAAATGCCAGACGTGCTGAAAATGATAGGGTACTACTGAATTTTTTTAATATGCTAGTTGTTTTATTTTGCTTCAACCTGATCACTGTATCACTTTTAACAGTGACTGCAATATGCAAACATTTTTAATTAATGTTTGGCTTTGAAAAGCAAGTTCAAAATATGATGAATTCTTATATTGGTTTGGTGCTTGCGAGTTTCATTGTCACTTTCTGCATTGGCTGTGGATCTTGTTTGCATAAGGAACTATGTTTTTCACCCATATAATCTCATTAATGATTGTTGTCTATTCAGTGTGGTATTGGTGATGCTTTTCAATGAAGTACGTGACCTTACAAGGGTCTTCCAACTTTTAAACTAGGCGAAAAGGTACCTCTACTGATATCCAACTTCACTGAACGACTTCTATACACATTGTGATTACGAATCCCGGGATCTAGACATGTATGAATTATGATTCCAAATTATTATAAAATTTTTTGTTGGTGGTGATCATTGGCTCAGCTCAAGGTTGAATTTTTTTTCATATTTACTTATGTTTGTATTTTTTGTTGGTTTATTTGCTCAAAATGAAGATGGAACACAGACTGAGTACAGAGTGTGGAATTGGAATCGTTTCCGATTCTAGCTGGCTACATCCATTCTTTGTGGAATTTATAATGTTTTGTAAGTTGGCCGGCCTCGCCTCTCCTTTATCTTTGTTTTGTTCCATTGCCTAGATTACTTTCCTTTTCCTATAATACCTCGATTTTAGCCAATGATTCTACGAAACAAGTTTTTTGTTTTTTTTTTTTTCCTTTTAGAATGAGATATATGGTTCTTGAAATAGTTCAAAACATAATAGCTATTGTACATTTGAAATGGAGTTTCACTTTCCATACTGATGCAGAATTTCTCATAGGAGTGATATGGATTTGGTGATCATGGCTAAGAAGAGAATTAATTAATGACATTCCCATGATTAAATATGCTAGACATCATTCTAAATACATATGCTCGTTGCCATTTCTTATGTTTCTCAGCCTGACCAGGTATGCTTTCTGTATAGCATATGGTTTTTATAGTCTTTCTCAGGTGAAACACCTTCGGTATTTCATTTTATCCTTGTATTAGAGTTTCCTCCATATTTCCTGGTTGGTTTTTTTTACTTCAGCTGTTAGAAGGCCGCACTTACATCTGTTGCTAGTTTAATAACATCTTTGCAGATTCTCATGTCCAGTAGTTTCCTTCCTCCCCTCAATCTTTTTGTGTTGGTTTTCAAGTATCGATAAAATTTTTTGCTTCTCGCAAATTTTATCTCTAACGTTCTCGTTTTCACTGTGTAGGTTGATAAACTAAAGGTACTATCAAATCTCTTGTTCTTTTTTTACAACTATTACTACTAATGATGGGAAACCAGTGCACTTGTCACTCCGGAATAGTCATCTGGCTTACAAGGATTCTGGTCCTTTTCCATTTTTCAACAATTTTTAGAATATTTTTGCTTATTGTTGCTGCCTTGTTTCTCTTGCTCTCGTTAAACATAGTCTATCGATCTTCCTCGTAGCTTCTTTTCTCAACAGTAATGAAACCAGGAAAGAAAGTTTCTAGGAAGTTTGAGCGATTATGATTTATGTTGTTATATGGCTAAGCTCAGAATGTGTGCTTTGAAGATGTTATAAATCAACAATTGGTGACTCGAGTTCAAAAACCAACGTGGAATCGACGTGAAATAGGAGAGTAGCCAAAGCTATACATCACTAAAAATTAGAGGCAAAAGGAATGAATTGGATTCATCGCCATTGTCTAATATGTAAGTTTCCCACTGCATTCCTGAATCTACAATATAAGTTATTGACAAGCATTGTGTTTCAGACACTTTATCATGCAGATTTTTTCTACTGTATGTTTTTCACTTTTCTTCCCTTGTTCTCTCTGTTTCCCCTCTCCTACAGCTTGAGCAGAAACATAAGTATGCAACATGGAAATCGGCAGATATAAGGAAGGCTATAAAAGAAGGGAGGAAACCTCTGCTAGGCCCGAGAGGTAAATCCCAAGACTTTTGATGTGTTTTATTATTCATGCTAGTTGAGTGATAGTTATCTGCAAACCTTGGGTTAAATATTTTAGTTGAGAAAAAAGAACTGAGGGTGTGAGAGACCTTTGGCCCCTCAAGATTTTAGCATATCAAGATTTTTACCTTTAGAGTGACTTATATACAGTAGCATTGCCGGGTGTGAGAGACCTTTGGCCCCTCAAGATTTTAGCATATCAAGATTTTCACCTTCAAAGTGACTTATATACAGTAGCATTGCCTCTAATTTTATGGTATTTCCCAAATTTTGCAGCTTGGGGATGTTATCCTGCCATATAAGGAATACTTTTTTGTTGTCCGGTTGTAGTTCACGTGCGTGAACTGCCGTGAAGCAATAACCTCTGGAAATCATTGGACTTGCAATCAATGTCACTATACCATTTATGTAGCAGGTGAGTAATGTCTTCAATACCAAGACCTTTCTTCTGTTTTTTAACTCAAGAAATACTTAAGGAGATATCTATTAACTTTGTTTCATATCATCCATCAACAAGTTTTTACCTGGTTTCATTTAATTATTCATACCATCAGCATGTCCAATATGATTCTTGAGTGCGTGTTGAATCACATGATTAATTTGGAGAACAAAGAAATGAAATTATTTCTACATAAAATTAATTTTACAGAGGATAATTTCCCTAGAGCCTTTAATGCCATTTTCTGTGTTATTTTAATCCCAAATGCCATGCTGTGATGGAAAATCCAGCGAAGGAAACGGTCACTAAATCCTGCTGCCCGAAAAAACATCTCCTCCTTCAGGTGCTTTATTTAACCTGAAATTTCTTGTCTCGATTGCTGGTAATTCTGCACTCAACATTCTTACGTTCCTTTTTTATATTTGGTTTATGATCCTTTTCAGATTGTCGTGGATGCACCTGAAAACACAGATGATAAATATATCATATTAGATAATGAGCTCTTTGAGCGAAGACACTCGTTCTTGAGAGTTGGTCTGATCGCTGACTCCGGTTTGAGGCAGAAAGCATAGTGCACATGACCGAGATGAACATGAAGAATTCGATTATTTGTTATATTTGAATGATTTTTGTTATATTTGAATGATTTATAATATTGAAATATTGTATATTAGGTTTAATTTTCAAAATTTTTGAATATTAAGTGATTTATAATATTGAAAATTTGTGAATTAATTTTTTTTTTTTTATTTGAGAAAAGACAACGCTTTTTAAACGTTGTCGTAGGTGGTTTAAGCGTTGTCGTTGCTAAAAAAGACAACGCGAAAAAAGCGTTGTCTTTTTCAAATATCACAACGTTTTTTCCGCGTTGTTATTGTTACGAAAAAGCGTTGTTGTAGCCAGTGTTGTGAAAGACCGCGGTCAAAGACAACGCGGAAAAAGCGTTGTCGTTTTGAGCAAAGACAACGCTTTTTCCGCGTTGTCTTTGACCGTGGTCTTTCACAACACTGGCTACGACAACACTTTTTCGTGACAATAACAACGCGGAAAAAGCGTTGTCGTTTTCCGTTTTTCTTGTAGTGGGTGTTGGGCGGCTAGGGTTATGGGAGAGGGAAAGGGACCTTTTCTTTTTATTTTTGGGTTTTAAAATGTGTAGATATGTGTATAGGTGTGTGTACATGTGTATGTAATGAAAGAGTGGGTGCCCAATTAGCCAACTTGTGGTTAAGGGCTGTTATGACTCTATGTGTAAAAAATCTTTTGTTTAATATAATTACACTTTTTAATAATGGCATTTACTTTATCTTCCTTCATATTGATATATTATGATATACTATTGTTGTTTTGATAAAGACCTTGAATATACTATAGTGTATGTAAGATGTGGTAGTACATTGGAATGACTATCATGAAACACATCTTATAGTCAGTGTATATTCTAAACAGTTCCTAGTCGATTGAGCCGTCCGCAAATAAGGATAAGGATCGCTCGAGATTGAGACTAGCATTTGCGATGCCTAGTACCACGTTTCATTGGTATGGAACACAGAGATGTTCAAAGCATGCAAATGGATATTCATATGATGAATGATCGAACTACCCTTCTGGATTTTCCAAGTGGTTATCACTTATCGAGTGGATAAAGTCCGCGGTTTTGGTTGTACACCATTAGTCCTTACTACTTGAAACATCATTGAGACTCTATATGCTAGTATTGTATTTTGACTCATTTACCGACTCTATTGGGGTCATAAGGTGTCGGGATTGGGTGCAGTTACGATACATATAGGAGTCGATGTTTTTTTGTCAAGGATTCGCCACATGCTTGCGAGCGTGGATATCCTATGCGATCTGAGAAGATATTAGTGTGACAAATCTCTGGCAGAGTACATGATGTGCTTTAAGAAATGGTTTCTTAGTAGCACATGTGATGTCAATATTTGATCTTCAAGATGAATTGCATAGTTATCGAATCTCGAATGACTCTCGATTTACCAATGGTTGTTGATTCGATCGGGATATATAGATGAAAGGACCATACTGTACGCTAACCAAAATCTATTGGTTCTTGCAGGCACTATCAGTGATACCTAGGGAATCATGGGGCGATGTTGCTAGACGCTCTTACCATGATTCGTTGGGTAAGTCGGAAATTGTTGTTCCGAGTCACAAGGAGTTGTGAGCCCACGGCTAGCTGTATCCCTGAACCATTGAGAGTCACACAAGTAATGGATTTCTAATCCCCGTTGAGATAATTAAATTTAAAGAGTTAAATTTAGTTAATAAAGAAGTGGGACTTATTATTTAAGAATAGAGGGAGTAAGATTTCCTAAAATAACATAGTGATGGACATTTTTGGAAATCACTGAATTTGGATTCAGAAAATTTATCTTGACTTTAAAAGATGCAAAAATGGTTTCTGTGCACATTGGTGAAATTGGTTTATCAATCTGAGTCACGATGAATTTTATATTAATTTCTGAACATGCGGGATTTGCTTGTCAGGCTTGAACTTATGACTAATGGGCCCTAAGCTGTTAGCAGCCCACATTATAAATAAGTTATTGCAGTGCAGAAATTACACGTAACAGGTCACAAAATTTCGAAACCTAGAGAGCCTCCTCTCTAGAATTCGGCCGCCCCCTTCCCCCATAGTGTTCGAAATTCAGTCTGCAAATTTTTGAATTTGCAGTCTGATTTAACAGATCATATCTGTTCTATCTCATCGTAGAAACTTCTGATAGACTTTCTAGTGCATTCTATCAGAGGGATTAAACTTCTGTTCGTGGACCTAATTGAAGAATTGTTCGTTCATCAGTTCCTGAGATATACAACAAGAGCAGATTAATCTGTTGGTGTCCATAATCTCGCTTCGAGATTTTAAGGTAAAATTTATATGATTTAAATTTTATGTTTTAATTTTAATCGTATGAATTTGATACTCATGATATGGAATCATTCCATATAAAAATTTTAAAACTTTCGCTGCACCGGGTATCACTTTCTTTTCGATCCGAAGAACGATAGTGTTCCAACAGTGGTATCAGAGCCAGGTTGTTCTTCGATTTTATGATTAAAATATTGTTCAATTGTACAAGCCTTGATTTTTCAAAAAAATAAAACGAAAAAAAAAAATTTAAGTTTTCGGGGGGCTGCCCTGCGCGCAGAGTGTCTGCGCGCAGCTGGGCCGCACCCAGCGGCCCAGCGAAGGGCTGGGCCCCCGGCCCGATTGTCGGGGACTGCCCGGGATAGTCCCAGGCAGCCCAGAAAAATTAAAAATTTATTTTTTTTGAAATTTTGAATTTCAGCCCGTTAATTGTTATCGGGCCCAGTTTTTGGCCCGATTGAAAATTGTTACAGTTGGTTCACGAGAAAATGGGTCAAAATTGTTTGAGCCCAAAATTTTTAAGAAAATTAATTTTTGGATAAATTTTGAATTTTGGAAATTTATAAATTTAATCCAATAAATTAAATCTTTAATTATTAATTTTGGTACAATTGATAATAAAATATGATTTTATGTATAAAATTGGATTTTATATATAAAATATGATTTTATGGATAAACTAGATAAAATATGATTTTATATATAAAATAAGATTTTATGTATAAAATATGATTTTATCTATTTAAATTTTATTGTCATTGCATGTTATCCAATGAATTAATTTGGAATTAAAATTATTGGATAAGGATGATCGATTGCCATGACCAATATTATAGGTGTATGTTAGGTTGTTTACATTTGGTTTTATTATTGTTGTTATGTTTTATTAATGGGCCTGGTTTATGGCCCAATATGAATTGTCATATGTAATATAAGTGGGCCTGGTTTATGGCCCGTTCCCACCCTTAAAATATGTATCCCCTACTTGTCATCGAAATTTATTGTAAATTTATAAGACTCAGTGGGAGATAAAGATTTGAAGACAAAGGTGGGCCCAGCAGACAATAAAGACCGAAGAAATGTAAATTGGAAGCTCAATGTAATAGGATTGCATTGCATACTTGCATATTACCTAGGATTGGACTTAGACTCGTGATTGACAACCACAAGTCGATTAGTAATGGAATCGATCATCCTAAAATAATATATGATATTATTGTTGTATGCATGTTTAGACTAAATTGTATGAATCCCGCAAGCATACAAATTTTGAATGATGAGACAAATTTTTTGAAATTAAAATCCCTCATTTTAAATATGATTTAAAATTGATATCAAGATAAACAAAAGGGCATTTAAATATTATTTAAATGTTCCTACCTTCCATCAACGATCAATGTATGAGATGCTACCCGTGGATACGGTCCGGCTCATATTATTGGGGGGCCCGTTCGTCGGAAAGCTGTACATTGGATCGACACATGTTGTAAATTGGGTGGAACTCCCATAGGATTGGCTCATATTATTGGGGATCCACATGGCGACCGTCCATCACAACTTAATATTGATGGGTCATCTTGACGTGTCACAATAAATGGCGTCATATTATTGGGTCCTTATTGGACATGAGGTAAAAACATGGAGGTTGCTTTGGAAGCAATTGTGCTCTACCTTTTGAAGAGCATGGTTGGCTGATATTATTCGGGACCATGTTTTGTCAATTGGGCTCCATGTTCCCACTAAAGAAAATAATTCTCTCGTTTTCACTAGAGGGTGGTGGAATCGTTAAAATAGTGGGAGTGTAATTCATAAAATTAAACTCGCCTTATTTTATGTCTTAGTAAATTAATTAAACAATCACTGATTATTGTCTGTTTCTTTTCAGTATTTCATTAAGATGAATTCGCGCAATCCACTATTCTCTATTCTCGAACAAAACAAACTGACTGGCGCAAACTATACGGAATGGTTCCGCAAGTTGAAGATTGTCTTGACCTCGGAGAAGATGTTCTACGTGTTAGAAAAATCTCCTCTGAAGGAAGCACCAGCTGATATAAGTCCGGAAGAGTTGGCCAAACTTGATAAATGGTGGGACCATGATATCAAGGCCAAATGCTTCATGCAAGCTTCGATGTCTGATGAACTCCAGAGGCGATTTGAGGATACCGTGAATGCTGCTGACATTCATGTACAACTCAAGGAACTTTTTGGGGCTCAATCGAGAGCTGAAAGGTTTGCTACTATAAAAGAGTTAATGACATGTCGCATGCGTGAAGGGACTTCGGTCCGTGATCATGGGGTACGCGTGATTTGGCTCATTCAGAAGTTGGTAACACTTGAATTGGTATTGGAGCATGAACTCTGTAGTGGCCCGTATCCAAAACTAATGATTAATGAGTAATGAGTAATTAAATCGTATAATCATGTCGGGATTAAGTAAAACATGATTAAGGAAATTCCAGAAGGGTTAACGTATTCCAGAAATGGATCCAGGACACTCGAAAATGGCTTAGAGGGTTTCATGACTCGAGTGGGATCGGAACCACCGATCCAGGATCGGAGCCTCCCATCTTGGTGAGTTCGGAACCACATCGGAAGCAGGGAGATCGGAACGTCCGATCAGGATAGGAGCTTCCGATGGCTGTCGGTGACAGGTGTGTGGTTGCATGTGGACCGAATTGACACGTAGCGAACGGAACTTCCGATCGGGGAACGGAGCTTCCGATCTAAACGAACGGAGCTTCCGATCGAGGAACGGAGCTTCCGATCAATGCCTATAAATATGAGGTCCGAGCTCCTCATTTCTTGCCAATTCCGAGTTCCTCTCCTTCGCCTAGTAGCTCCATTTTAGGGCTTTGGGTACTCTTATTTTAGAGTTGGAGTAGGAAATATATTCTAGTATAGTCAAACAGTGTCTGACATAGTAGCTGAGCAGTACTCGTTTAGCGGAGCAGTGCTCGAGGCTGTGGAGCTGCAGCAGGGGTGTGCCCCTAGTTGCGGGATAGTCGCCATCAGTGGGCTGACAACGGACGCAGGTATAGCTATGGTCTCCTTAAATTATTTAGGAGTATGCAATAGCTTAGTTAAGGCTTTTAGAGCTTATTGATTGATGCATGAGTATTTGCATTGTAGACTTGATGATAGGCTTGGAACCTAGAGTGGGACTACTAGGACTGCCTTAGAAAGGTACGTAAGTACTGACTGAGATTGCCAGCGGATATGCATGCTTATATGTTGCATTTATGTGTTTGCATGTTATTATTGTTATGCGGTATGTGCATATCATCTTGTGCCTGTACATCTGTATATCTTTCGAGATGAGCCAGTTAGGGTTGCTCAGCCCTGTTAGGACGTTTGATATCGAGTACCCCTAGGTACTGATACCGGAAGGACTCCGTGGTCCGCGTCCGTGATTCGGGAATGAGTGGTCGCACACAGTGGTTAGCTACCCCGATGTGACAAGCTTATATCCCAGGCGCCAGTCTGAGCAGTTTGTATACAGTTATCCCAGATATGGATACCCTGTCATTTGCATGCATCATATTTGTATGTTTATCCATGCTTTCGTATTGAGCTTAGAGCTCATGTCCAGTATTTTCTGTATATCTGGACACCCTATTCGACGGGGCAGGTGTAGGTGCAGGATTGAGCACCAGGAGTCTGGAGTAGCCAGTGACATTGAAGACAACAGGATTAGCTGTAGGTTTTTATTTAAATTCGATTGGGTTGTATAATCGAGTTTGTTTAGTCGGTTGTATTCCACCGGTCTTTTTGTATTTAAGACTTCCGCAGCGATTTATTTAATGCATGCTTATTTATGCTCTTAACTCTGTTTAGGTAGTGGATCCGGGATGGGTCACTACATTTATTGGTATCAGAGCAATGCATGCAAGGGACTTAGGAAATTGATATTAAGACTTCTTGATTATCCTTGTAGGATTGATTGAGGCCCAGCGAAAGAAGATTTGGTTCTTTATTGCCGAGGTTTGCGGCATAAGTCTTTACTATAAGGAATGCAACAGTGATGAGAACACCAGTAGTAGCATATCGATAGATAGACTGACTGTTGTGGACAGTTCATCATTCGATGCATTGGGATGTTGATCGAAGAATATATGGATTCCAGCCAAGGAAGACTGGAAGAGAAGATCGAGTATATCGCGTCAGATACCTCTGAGGGCTTTTTGGAACGAATGGTGTTTAATAATCCATGTGGTTCCAGTCCTCGAATATTCTCCACTCGTAGTTGGAGAAATTGTCAGATAGACCTTTACCAGGGAATGCTTCGAGTGCCTAAGGCATGGCAGGTTCCTAGCGTAAGGTCTGTAAACTCATGCAGAACATGGTTTTGCCGGTATGCTTGCATTGATGCTTTTGTTAGGCATACGGGAAACTTCATGTTCAAAAGCATGATTCGGATACAAGAAGAATGCTGATGGTAGATCGCGAGCAAAAGAAGTCGACCGACATGAACTGACGCAGAGCATAGCTGGTTAGCTATTACGTGACATTTCTCCGGAGTTCTTCGCGGGAGGACATGTAGAGAGACTTGGACGGGAGTATGCTTGTATCGATGCGTGTGTCAATGGGAAGCTTCATGCTCAAGGAACGAAGATAAGATTTGATGATTTTAAATACTGTATTGTTGTAGTTGTAAACAGTATTTCAGTTGTAATGAATCATCAGAATTTGGTTGTATCAGTTCAAGTTATTGGATGTACATTTGTTGTATTTTGAATACTGTATGTATTACATGGGATTGTAATAAAGGAAATTGTACATAACTTGAAGTAATGATACATGTTTTATTTATTCAGCAATTCGTGATTGATTGCAAGTAATTTTATAAAGTTTGTCTTGGAATTAGTTGATTGGTAATCAACTAGGTTAGCTCATGGATTTTGAGTAAGCCAGCGGTAACGAATTGACATGGATTAAGTCTAGGTGTTTTCCTAGGGTTAACCTGATTAGTCGTTTGACTGGGTTAGTGCCATTGATGAGGTAATTCATCTGGGGGCACGGAAATATTGATCTTGTTTGGAATTTTGAGTTTTGTTGTTTCCTTAGGACAGTAGTTTGATTGACCTTCATAGTTGAGACTTCGTGATGATGGGATTTCATCGGGATACCAAGTCGAGTATATGCCGAGAGTTGTGGACTATGACCAAGACTAGACATGATGGAGCGCGACCCTATGTCAGTATTACTTTGGGAGTCTTTCGTACTTCGGAGAATGCCTGAAAGCCTTCGTTCTTCAGGATTTGGCGATGGGAAGGCTACTTAGTCTAGAATTTTGGTAACAGTCACGACGGGGTATGACATTGGATTGGATGCCTGGTTAGGTATCGGTGGTATAGATATCGTCTGACTGTCGTCAGAGATATTGGTTTGCAGTTTTTGTCATAAGAACCAGTTTTGGAGGGATTTCCTTGACAAGTGCGTACTCTGAGCAGATAGTTTTAGCACTATCGAATATTGCTGGACTAGTGGATCTAGTCGGTGTTTGGATGCTCTGGTGATAAGGGCTATTCAGGAGTTGTGTTAGTGAATTTCCTAGAGCATTTGACTCGGGGATGAGTATTTTTCGGCAAGGATAGTTTTCTTCAGTGATAGATTATATCCGATGCTAAGGATTGTACATGACTATTTGAGGCATGAGGATAGCGTGATTTATGCCAGTGTACACTTGGTGGTGATTTCAGGTGGGACACCGCGGCAAGTAACCTCAGTCTCGATTTGTTACAGCCTTAGCAGGAGATATAGTTATCAGAAGCATGTTCAACGATAGTTGAAATCTTTTCGGACTTGTATTGCGGCTTGGATGGAACAAGTCCTTATGATCATCTTGGATGAAGATAGACAGTGATAGTATGTCTAGACTGGTGCATGTTTAGCGCTAGTGACTACTTGTAACTGTTGTCTGACTCTGTCAAAGATGAGTGATTGAATCAGCTGTGATTCTTTTAATTCCAAGTATTTGGGATCTGCGGACGTGTGGCAGGGAGATCATCGATATTGATCATCCATGAGAGTTCATTGATCTGTGATCGTCTGACTAAGGTCTATATCGTCAGGAAGATCGAGAGCTACATTAGATTGACTTGATCGATCATATTATTCCAATTGGTGTTGATTGGGATGTAGTGAATCAACAAGTGCTGGAAATAGTACTTTAAGTATTGTATGCTTGATATAGCGATTCAAGTGTATTTAGGGGATTCTTCATCGCTAAGGAATCTCCAGGGATGCGGGAATTGAGACTTTTGGATTCTGCGGATCACGAAAGTGGTCATTAGTTTTCTTTTGCGATCGTAGTTCTTGGTAACGTTTCTTTGGCTACCAGTGACGGATTTTGATCTGAACATTGCTTGGTTTTAGCAATGATTTATTCAGTTTGCGGAAAAAGGATTCAGTGATTGTTCCAGGGTTGTCAGTGAACGAATTTTGGAGACTGTTAGTCGGAATGATCAGCTTGGGTGCTTCCAGCAGATTTCTCAAGAGTTGTTCTTGAGCGGTAATTCGACAAGTGCTTTTGGATTTCAATGAGCATTAGCATGATAGCATTAGTTGTTTCATGGGATGAGACAACAGCTGAGACTTGTGTTTCTGAGTCTGGCAGGATTGTTGTCACTGATATCCCAGTGCGTTCTGATATGCTGTTTCATTGAAAGGATTTGATAACGTAATTGCCATCCGTATTGATAGATTCTGTGCGGGATCGCGGTGAATCATTTTGGTTATCCCCGCTAGGGAGCCAAGGGTTTGGTTATCTGAAACAGGATTAACCGGAATCGTTTTCGTTGATACTATCTCTAGTTCTCATATGGAAGTAAACATCTGATTGAGACTACGTACTGCTGAGGATGGTGTGGTCCATCTGGGAGTTTCAGCATGATGTTAGTGAATTTCGAGACGACGACCTCGAAGAATGCTTTTAGACAAGAAATTGTGTATAAGGATCTTATCACAATTGGGGTTAGTAATCTTTGTTTGCTAGTTGTTGTTCTTTGGGAACATTTGTTGGCCAATGGCAGGGTGAGTACTGAAAGTACATACTATGACGCCAGGAATTGTCAGGATTTTGTTGTTATCCATGGCAGGATGACTAATGTAATCGAGTAGATGCTATCTACGATGGTGAGATTCGAATCAAGGTTTATCGCAATTATTCTAAGGATTTCAAATGGTTAGAGTTGCGTGCAGTGGTGCGATTGCTCTGCGAGCGGGTGGCCGGTAGCTGCCATTTCTATTCGCATAAGGTACTGTTTTGGAAAATATATTTTATTCTTCGTGATAAAAAGTAACTCACACGAGTTCTTGGAAAAAGGATATCTAGGATTTGACCGAGAGTTGAATCTAGGTCGATTGTTTAGGGATTTTCGATAACATCAAGAGATGAGATGTTACCGTTAGACCAGTGAGATACAATGTGTTGTATCTTGTTCTCTAGTTGGACTGCGATGGAGTTCGTACATATCTATAGATAACTGCTGATTAATTACTATCTTAGCAAGGGTGTCATCGCTAAGATTTGTAGGCAGTGTGACTGATTCAATGGGCAATTTGGACCGAAGGTGCCGTGTTGTTGAGGTTATCGATGGATAACTGACGGTAGTCAATAGTGTTACACTATTTTATCAAGGATTGGGTCTGTCGAAGGTTATTCGACCCAATATTTGGAACCGGAACTATTGCTGAATTGGACAAGTGGTTTGTACTATATTCCGAGGTTTACCTTAGATTTCGAGGACGAAATCCTTTTAAGGTGGTGGGAATGTAGTGGCCCGTATCCAAAACTAATGATTAATGAGTAATGAGTAATTAAATCGTATAATCATGTCGGGATTAAGTAAAACATGATTAAGGAAATTCCAGAAGGGTTAACGGATTCCAGAAATGGATCCAGGACACTCGAAAATGGCTTAGAGGGTTTCATGACTCGAGTGGGATCGGAACCACCGATCCAGGATCGGAGCCTCCGATCTTGGTGAGTTCGGAACCACATCGGAAGCAGGGAGATCGGAACGTCCGATCAGGATAGGAGCTTCCGATGGCTGTCGGTGACAGGTGTGTGGTTGCATGTGGACCGAATTGACACGTAGCGAACGGAACTTCCGATCGGGGAACGGAGCTTCCGATCTAAACGAACGGAGCTTCCGATCGAGGAACAGAGCTTCCGATCGATGCCTATAAATATGAGGTCCGAGCTCCTCATTTCTTGCCAATTCCGAGTTCCTCTCCTTCGCCTAATAGCTCTATTTTAGGGCTTTGGGTACTCTTATTTTAGAGTTGGAGTAGGAAATATATTCTAGTATAGTCAGACAGTGTCTGACATAGTAGCTGAGCAGTACTCATTTAGCGGAGCAGTGCTCGAGGCTGTGGAGCTGCAGCAGGGGTGTGCCCCTAGTTGCGGGATAGTCGCCATCAGTGGGCTGACGACGGACGCAGGTATAGCTATGGTCTCCTTAAATTATTTAGGAGTATGCAATAGCTTAGTTAAGGCTTTTAGAGCTTATTGATTGATGCATGAGTATTTGCATTGTAGACTTGATGATAGGCTTGGAACCTAGAGTGGGACTACTAGGACTGCCTTAGAAAGGTACGTAAGTACTGACTGAGATTTCCAGCGGATATGCATGGTTATATGTTGCATTTATGTGTTTGCATGTTATTATTGTTATGCAGTATGTGCATATCATCTTGTGCCTGTACATCTGTATATCTTTCGAGATGAGCCAGTTAGGGTTGCTCAGCCCTGTTAGGACGTTTGATATCGAGTACCCCTAGGTACTGATACCGGAAGGACTCCGTGGTCCGCATCCGTGATTCGGGAATGAGTGGTTGCACACAGTGGTTAGCTACCCCGATGTGACGAGCTTATATCCCAGGCGCCAGTCTGAGCAGTTTGTATACAGTTATCCCAGATATGGATACCCTGTCATTTGCATGCATCATATTTGTATGTTTATCCGTGCTTTCGTATTGAGCTTAGAGCTCATGTCCAGTATTTTCTGTATATCTGGACACCCTATTCGACGGGGCAGGTGTAGGTGCAGGATTGAGCACCAGGAGTCTGGAGTAGCCAGTGACCTTGAAGACAACAGGATTAGCTGTAGGTTTTTATTTAAATTCGATTGGGTTGTATAATCGAGTTTGTTTAGCCGGTTGTATTCCGCCGGTCTTTTTGTATTTAAGACTTCCGCAGCGATTTATTTAATGCATGCTTAATTATGCTCTTAACTCTGTTTAGGTAGTGGATCCGGGATGGGTCACTACAAACTCAATGTGGACTTATTACTTCTCTCTCTTCCTTCATAGCTTGACGGTTTTGTGGTGAATTTCAATATGAACAAGATAGAGGCCTCCCTTGAAGAGATGGTCAATATGCTTGTAACTTTTGAAGCCACTTTAAATAAGGATAAACCGGTTCTCTTGGTGGGCTGCTCTTCTTCTGCTAAGAAGGGGCCAAGTACAAAGGGTAAGAAACGTTCTGCCCCATCCAAGAAAACCGAACCCAAGAAGAAAAACAAGACAAAGGCTTCAAACGTGGAAAAATCCAAGGATGTTTGCCATCACTCCAAGAAACCCGGTCATTGGAAATGTAACTGCAAGGAATATCTCGAGCAGTTGCGAACTGCGAAGGGTATGTTTTATATTGAAATAAATGTTTCACTTAATACTACTTCTTGGGTATTGGATACCGGATGTGAATCTCACATTTGCAATGATTTGCAGGTGATGACAAGAAGTCGCAAGCTTAGGATGGGTGAGACCCAGCTGAGGCTCGGAAATGGTTCTCGAGTTGAAGCAAAAGCTGTGGGAGACATTTGTTTAATTTTGCAGAATGATTTTAAGTTATTTTTGAGAGATTTTTTATATGTGCCAGATTTGGTTAAAAATATTATTTCTATTTCTATGCTTGATAGAGATGGTTTTTCTTGCAATTTTGTGAATGAGATTTGCAATATTTACAAGAATGAATGTTTAATTGGATGTGGACAACTTGAAAACGATCTATATAACTTAAAATTAAAAGACATTCCAATTAATTATGTTGATAAACCGGTAACAACAAATAAAAAGAAAATTGATAATCAAAACCCGGCAAACCTTTGGCATGCTAGGCTAGGTCATGTTTCCTCAAGGAGGATGAACAAGCTAGTGGGAGAGGGCATGTTTGATATGTCTGATATTAACTCTCTACCTACTTGAGAGTCCTGCCTGAAAGGAAAAATGACTAAATCTCCTTTCAAAGGAAAACCTGAGCGTATTCAAAATCTATTGGATTTGATCCATACAGATGTTTGCGGACCATTTAGTATTGGTATAAAATTTGGTCACACCTACTTCATTACCTTTACTGATGATTATTATAGGTATGGGTACTTATATTTGATGAAATATAAGTCTGAATCATTTGAAAAGTTCAATGAATTCAAGGCTGAAGTAGAAAACAAACTAGGTAAGAGTATTAAAGTACTTTGATCAGATCGAGGTGGAGAATACTTAAATACCGAGTTCTTGGATTATCTAAAAGAGAATGGGATTCTCTCTCAGTGGACTCCTTCTATGACACCTCAGCTGAATGGTGTTTCGGAGCGTCGCAATCGAACCTTGTTGGACATGGTTCGATCTATGATGAGCTTCACTGAGCTCCCACCTTCGTTTTGGGGCTATGCTCTTGAAACGACGGGATTGTTGTTGAACAACGTCCACACTAAAGCAGTGGACAAAACACCATATGAGTTATGGAATGGCAAAGCACCTAAGTATTCGTACTTGAGGATTTGGGGATGTCCTGTTTACGTGAAGCAGACAGTAGGAGATAAGTTGGATAGTCGATCCACCTTATGTTATTTTGTATGGTATCCGAAGGATTAAATCGGATATTATTTCTATCATCCTACTGAAACAAAAGTGTTTGTTTCAAGGAATGCCACCTTCTTGGAGAAGGAGTTCTTATTGGATAAGAAAGGCAAGATGATGGTGTAGGGGATCGGTTAACTCGTGCCCGGAAACGCAGCGGAAATATAAAAATTTTTAACAAAAGAAATCCGAGCACTTGTGTAGTATTCATAAAACTCAAACAACCATAGGGTGTTTAGAATTTTACCTATCAATCTCAAAGATTGATTTATTGCTCCAACCAAGTTGATAAAAAACAAGGCTCTTGAAAAGGATAGACTCAATCTACAAGCTTCCAAGAGCACTCCTTGCTCAAAATGGATTCAACACTTCGAGCCTCCGAATTAGATCCACGACTAGACGATCTAAATCCGCTCTAAATATGCACTAGATTATTTAGAGAATTTAGCATTGAGATATGATTTTCTTCACCATCAAAAATGAAAGAAAAATTTGGAGAATATTTTTGGAGAGGGTTCGGCCACTTCAAAGTTGGAATGGAATGAATTGTGTAATGTGTGTATATTATATTAATGAAGAAGAATTGATTAGATACAATTAAAACCATGCATAGAAAAATGCATGATTTTCATGGAAAATTGCATCCAATCTTCCAACCCTTCAAATTTCATCACACACATACATATATATATATATATTATATATATATATATACACTCCTATATATATATACATATATAAATATATATATTTAAATGGTATTTTGAACTTATTTTAATTAAATATTAAACCTAAACTCATTTAAGTTTAATCAATTAATTAAATTCAACTTGAACTTATTCAAGTACACTACTAACAATAATTATATAACACTATTTTATTTGAGCTCTACAAGACTCAATAGTGTTTAATTATTTGTACATTAAAATGTCAACTAGTGTTAAATTAATTCAACACTTGAATTAATTAACTAAGTTCAAAATAATAGTTTAGAAAATCACCATTTTCATAAACTAATTATTTTAAGTCAACTTTTAATCATGGAATACATTCACAAATTAAAAGTTACTTATTCCATTCATTCTCAAATTTAGAAGTCAAACTTCTAATTTATTTTACTTATAAACTCCTTTATAAGTTGTTCAACACATTGAACTTATTTTAATCTCAATGGGATATAGAAAGCTAGTACTTGTGTGACCCTCAATGGTTCACTGATACAACCAGCAGTGGGTTCACATCTCCATGTGATTCGGGATCAACAAGTCCCTTATATGAGCATACCCTATATATAGCTCCATTCTTATTGATCAACACATTGATAATAAGAACGTCAGAAAACTCAAGTCTGATAGTACCCAACCAATCATGTAAACATCTAGCAGCATCGCTTACATGACTCCCTAGGTATCAAATGATAGTGCCTGCAAAAACCAATCAATTATGGTTTAGCGTACAGTACGGCCCCTTCAACTCATATATCCCGACCGATTCGACAACCATTGGTTTATCGAGAGTTGTCATTGAATCGATAACTATGTGTCATGCCGTAGTTGCATCGAAAGTGTAATTCAACAAACACCTTTCTTAATTACCACTTACTCTGATCAGAGATTTCAAGCTACGTATGCATGAGATTACATAGGATATCCATACCCGTAGGTAAGCGGTGAATCCCCGACTACAATGCATTAACTCCTATATGTTTCATCACAACACCCAACATTGCCACCTGATGACCCCAGATGAGTCGGTAAACAAGTCAAAGTGAAGCAATAGCATATAGAGTCTCCATGTTGTCCCGGGTCATAAGGACTAATGGTGTACAACCATAAACTAGGACTTCTCCACTCGATAAGTGAGAACCACTTGGAAAATCCTTTAGGGAGGGTTGTTCAGTGCATTCTACAAGGAGCACCTATTTGCATGGTTGGACATCTCCATGTCCCCTACCAATGAAACATGGTACTCACATCGCAAATACTAGTCTCAAGCTCGAGCGGCCTTTATCCTTCTTTATGGCGGCTGAATCGACTAGGAACAGTTTAGAATATACAGTATTCCAAATATGAGTTTCATGATAGTCATCACATGACCATCTCATATTCTTTCTACTATTTGTATATTCAAGGGCTTTATCTATGCAGCTTGCATGAGTATAAAGATAAAGATGTGCCAAATTAAATAATGTCAAATATTATTAAAATAAAGATTGTCATACAAGAGTTCTCTCAAGGACCATCGGCCAACACATTGGCTCGACGGGCACCTACTCTAACAATCTCCCACTTGCACTAGAGCCAACTACCCATATTCTTTAAACCCATTGATTCGCGATGGTTTTCGAACAATGGTCCTTGTAAAGGCTTAGTTAGTGGATCAGCATCATTATCTGCGGAGGCGACTCTGTCTAACAAGACATCTCCTCGTTCCACAATTTCTCGGATGATGTGGTATTTTCTCAGTACATGTTTGGATTTCTGATGAGACCTTGGTTCTTTTGCCTGAGCAACGGCACCAGTGTTGTCGCAGTACACCGGGACTGGATCAACTCCATTAGGAATAACGCCCAACTCTTGGACGAAATTCCTAATCCAAACAGCTTCCTTTGCAGCATAGGATGCAGCAATATATTCTTCCTCAGTGGTTGAATCCGCAGTGCTGTTTTGCTTGGAACTCTTCCAACAAACAACAGCACCATTGAGCATGAATATAAAACCGGAAGTTGACTTCGAATCATCAACATCGCTTTGGAAGCTAGAGTCGGTATAGCCTTCCAATTTTAGTTCTCCACCCCCATAAACCAAGAACATATTCTTAGTCTTTCTCAAATACTTGAGAATGTCTTTCACAGCTTTCCAGTGTGGAAGACCAGGGTTCGATTGATATCTACTTGTAACACTAAGTGCAAAGGCCACGTCAGGACGTGTAGATATCATCGCATACATGATACTACCAATTGCAGATGCATATGGAATGCGTGTCATCATCTCTATCTCTGCATCATTCTTGGGAGACATGGACTTGGATAGAGACACGCCATGACACATTGGTAGATGTCCTCTCTTAGACTCATCCATCGAGAACCTCTTCACGATGGTATCAATGTATGTGGACTGGGTCAGACCAAGCAATCTTTTCGATCTATCCCGATAGATTTGTATTCTCAATACAAAAGATGCTTCACCCAAGTCCTTCATCGAGAACTTACTCGATAACCATACTTTAGTTGATTGCAACATTCCTACATCATTTCCAATGAGTAGAATGTCATCAATATAAAGTACCAGGAATGTTACAGCACTCCTACTGACCTTCTTATACACACATGATTCCTCAAGATTCTTAGTAAACCCAAACTCTTTGATTGTACCATCAAATCTGAGGTTCCAGCTCCTAGATGCCTGTTTAAGACCATAGATAGATCTCTGAAGTTTGCATACTTTATGCTCACTTCCGATAGATGTGAACCCTTCAGGTTGAGACATGTAAATTTCTTCCTTAATATCCCCATTAAGAAAAGCTGTCTTCACATCCATCTGCCATATTTCATAGTCATACCATGCGGCAATGGCAAGCAATATCCTTATGGACTTGAACATTGCGACTGGAGAAAAAAGTTTCTTCAAAGTCAACTCCTTGCCTTTGAGTATAACCTTTTGCCACCAATCGAGCCTTGAAGGTCAGAACCTTCCCATCCGTCCCAAACTTCCTCTTGTAAATCCATTTACACCCTATAGGAACAATTCCTTCAGGTGGATCCACAAGATTCCACACTTGGTTCGAATACATGGAATTCATCTCAGATTCCATAGCTTCAAGCCACTTGGATGAATCGGCATCAGACAATGCTTCCTTGAAGGTCCTTGGATCACATCCATGGTCAGGCTCATCTTGGCCCTCTTCAAGAAGAAAACCATACCTCATAGGTGGTCTTGAGATCCTCTCGGATCTTCTAGGAGCTTGTATCTCCTCTCTTGGCTGTTCGGGTATGGGTTCCACAATCGTGGGTGTTTCTCGAACTTCTTCGAGTTCTATCATCTCCCATTTTCTATCCAATAGAAATTCCTTCTCCAAGAAGGTTGCATTCCTAGAAACAAACACCTTTGTTTCTTTGGGATGATAGAAAAAATATCCAACCGAATTCCTTGGATATCCCACGAAGTAGCATAAAATGGATCGAGCATCCAATTTATCTCCCACTATCTGCTTCACATAAGCAGGGCACCCCCATATTCTAAGATAAGAATATTTTGGAGGCTTTCCCATCCATATCTCATATGGTGTTTTATCAACTGCTTCTGAATGGACATTGTTCAACAACAGTGTCGCTGTCTCAAGCGCATATCCCCAAAAGGATGGAGGCAACTCCGTGAACCCCATCATAGACCGAACCAATGCCATCAAAGTCCGGTTACGACGTTCCGAAACACCATTCAACTGAGGTGTACCAGGAGGAGTCCACTGTGAGAGAATCCCATTCTCCTTTAGATACTCTTGGAATTCAGCACTCAAGTACTCACCACCTCGATCCGATTGAAGTGCCTTGATGCTTCGTCCCAATTGATTCTCTACTTCATTTCTGAATTCTTTGAACCTTTCAAAAGCTTCAGATTTGTATTTCATCAAATACACATACCTATACCTAGAGAAGTCATCGGTAAAGGTAATGAAGTAAGAATGTCCGTGCTTAGTTGTGATGCTAAGTGGACCACACACATCTGTATGGATCAAATCCAACAGTCCCTTGGCTCGCTCCACATGGCCCTTAAAAGGAATTTTGGTCATCTTTCCTTTTAGACAGGGTTCACAAGTAGTAAGAGAATTAATATCAGACATATCAAACATGCCTTCTCCTACTAGCTTGTTCATCCTTTTAAAAGATATATGACCTAATCGAGCATGCCATAAGTGTGCTGGATTTAGACTATCTTGTTTTCTTTTGGATGTTATTGATATCTCTTGGACATTATACATAGGAATATCTTTCAATTTTAAATTATAGAGATCATTTTCCAATTTTCATGTACCAATTAAACATTCATTCTTGTAAATATTGCAAACACCTTTGACAAATAAACAAGAATATCCATCTTTATCAAGCATAGAAATGGAAACAATGTTTTTCACCAAATCTGGTACAAACAAAACATCTCTCAAACATAATTTAAAATCATTGTCCAACAATAAGTAAATATCTCCAATAGCTTTGGCTGCAACTCTTGCCCCATTGCCCATCCTCAAGAAGGTCTCACCATCTCTGAGTCTCCTACTTCTTGCCATCACCTGCAAATCATTATAGAGATGTGAGCCACAGCCGGTATCCAATACCCAAGAAGAAGAGTTAATTGAAATGTTTACTTCAATGTAGAACATACCTTTTCCAGAACCATTCTGGTCAAGATATTCCTTGCAATTACGTTTCCAATGTCCAGGTTTCTTGCAGTGATGACATACGTCATTAGTCTTGTTAGCCTTAACTGGTGTGGCTACCACAACGGGACTCGGAGCTTGCCTCTTAAAGGGCACGTTCTTTTTGGGAGCATGGAAGGAACGCTTCTTTCCCTTCCCATGTGGTCTATTCTTTGAACCAGATGAAGATCCCACATAAAGAACCGGCTTCTCTTTCTTGATTGTGGATTCAAACGTAACAAGCATGTTAACCAACTCCTCAAGGGTTGGATCTAACTTGTTCATATTTAAATTCACCACAAAAGGATCAAATGAGCTAGGCAGTGACAAGAGCAACACGTCTGTGTAGGAAAACTGGCGAGTTCCCAGACCAATTACGATTGATACCCGGTGCAGCGGAAGTTTAAAAATTTTTCATGGAACGTTTCCATGGTATGGGTATCAACCGTTCATCGATTGAATTACGTGTGTGTAAAATTTAAATAACAGTTAAATAAATTTTACCTCAAATCTCGCAACGAGATTAATGGACACCAACAGAACAATTCTGCTCTTGTTGTCTCTCCCTAGAACCGATGAACGCCTTCAATCAGGTCCACGAACAGAGGTTTAATCCCTCTGATAGATTGCACTAGAAAATCTATCAGAAGTTTTCTGCGAAGAGAATACACTAATTTGATTCGTTATTCCTTACTGCGATTCAAAATCACAGACCGGAATTTTCTCGGGCAGAGCAGGAAGGGGACGGCCGAAAATTCTTTGAGAGAGAAGGGTTTCGATTTTTTCTGTCTCAAAAATTATGACCTGTTGTGTGTAATTTCTGTACTGAAATAACTTATTTATAATGCAGGCCACTAACACCTTAGGGCCCATTAGTCATAAGCTGGGGCCCGACAAGCAAAGCCCACTCGTTCAGAAATTAATATAAAATTCATCGTGACTCCGATTGATGAACTGATTTCACCAATGTGCACAGAAACCATTTCTGCACATTTTAAAGTCAAAATAAATTTTCCTGAATCCGAATTCAGTGGTTTCCAAAAATGTCCATCCCTATGTCATTTTAGGAAATCCTACTCCCTTACTCTTATTCAAGAAGTCCAACTCCTTAGTTCATTAAATTTAACTCTTTAAATTTAACTATCTCAACGGGGATTAAAACTCCATTACACTGTGTGACCCTCAATGGTTCAGGGATACAGCTAGCCGTGGGCTCACAACTCCTTGTGACTCGGAACAACACTTTCCGACTTGCCCAACGAATCATGGTAAAGCGCCTAGCAACATCGCCCCATGATTCCCTAGGTATCACTGATAGTGCCTACAAGAACCAGTAGATTTTGGTTAGCGTACAGTACGGTCCCTTCATCCATATATCCCGATCGAATCAACAACCATTGGTATATCGAGAGTCGCTCAAGATTCGATAACTATGCAATACATCTTGAAGATCAAATTAGTGACATCGCATGTGCTACTAAGAAACCATTTCTTAAATCACATCAAGTACTCTGGCCAGAGATTTGTCACACTAATATCTCCTCAGATCGCATAGGATATCCACACTCGCAAGTATGTGGTGAATCCTTGACAACAATGCATTGACTCCTATATGTGTCGTAACTGTACCCAATCTCGACACCTGATGACCCCCTCAGAGTCGGTAAACGAGTCAAAGCACAGTACTAGCATATAGAGTCTCCATGATGTTTCAAGTCGTAAGGACTAATGGTGTACAACCAAAACCGCGGACTTTATCCACTCGATAAGTGATAACCACTTGGAAAGTCCGGATAGGGTAGTTCGACTATTCATCCTATGAATATCCATTTGCATGCTTCGAACATCTCCATGTTCCCTACCAATGAAACGTGGTACTCCGCATCGCAAATGCTAGTCTCAAACTCGAGCGATCCTTATCCTTATTATCGGACGGCTCAATCGACTAGGAACGGTTTTAGAACATACAGTGACTATAAGATGTATTTCATGATAGACATCTCCATGTTCTACCACATCTTACATACACTATAGTATATTCAAGGTCTTTATCAAAACAACAATAGTATATCACAATATAACAATATGAAGTAATATAAAGTCATTGCCATAAAAGTGTAAATAATATTAAACAAAAGATTGTTTATACAAAGAGTCAACAAAGCCCATAGCCACACAGTTGGCTCACTGGGCACCCACTCTTACAATCTCCCACTTGCCCTATAGCCAACTAGTCATACTACGTAGACCCATTGCTTCGCGATGTTTGTCAAACAATGGTCCTGGCAAAGGCTTAGTAAGTGGATCAGCGATATTGTCTGCAGAGGCCACTCGTTCGACACTGATGTCTCCTCTTTCCACAATCTCCCGGATTATGTGGTATTTCCTCAGTACGTGTTTGGATCTTTGATGAGACCTTGGTTCCTTTGCTTGAGCAACGGCACCCGTGTTGTCGCAGTACACCGGGACTGGACCAACAAATTCAGGAATGACGCCCAACTCTTGGACGAAATTCCTCATCCAAACGGCCTCTTTAGCAGCAGCTGATGCTGCAATGTATTCAGCCTCAGTGGTGGAATCCGCTGTGGTGTCCTGCTTGGAACTCTTCCAAGAGACAGCACCGCCATTGAGCATGAACACAAATCCAGAGGTTGACTTCGAGTCATCCACATCACTTTGGAAGCTAGAGTCGGTATAGCCTTCCAGTTTGAGTTCTCGTCCTCCATAAACCATGAACATATTCTTAGTCCTTCGCAAGTACTTAAGAATGTCCTTCACGGCTTTCCAATGCATCTGACCAGGATTAGACTGATATCTGCTCGTGACACTCAGAGCAAATGCTACATCCGGTCTGGTAGATATCATCCCATACATGATACTACCTATAGCTGACGCATATGGTACATGTGTCATATTCTCTATCTCTGCATCAGTCTTGGGACACATAGACTTGGATAGAGAAAATCCATGACACATGGGTAGATGTCCTCTCTTGGACCCATCCATTGAAAACCGTTTCAATATGGTATCGATGTAGGTTGATTGAGTGAGTCCTATCATTCTCTTAGATCTATCCCTATAGATCTGTATCCCAAGAATGTAGGATGCCTCACCCAAATCCTTCATCGAAAATCTACCTGATAACCATATCTTTGTTGACTGCAACATCCCTACATCATTCCCAATGAGTAGGATGTCATCAACATAAAGTACTAAGAATGTCACCGCATCCTTAACTACTTTCTTGTACACGCAAGGTTCCTCCGGGTTCTTGATGAAACCAAAATCTTTTATTGTTTCATCAAATTTCTGGTTCCAACTTCTTGATGCTTGTTTTAGACCATAAATTGATCTCTGAAGCTTGCATACCTTATGCTCGCTTCCCATGGATGTGAACCCCTCAGGCTGCCTCATATAGATTTCTTCTTTAATGTCTCCATTAAGAAAAGCAGTCTTCACATCCATCTGCCATATCTCATAGTCATACCATGCAGCTATGGCAATTAGGATTCTTATGGACTTGAACATTGCAACTGGTGAAAAGGTTTCGTCATAGTCAACTCCTTGCCTTTGAGTATAACCTTTAGCCACCAATCGCGCCTTGTAGGTCAATACCTTACCATCAGGCCCAAGCTTTCTTTTGTAGATCCATTTACACCCTATCGGAACAATTCCATCGGGAGGATCTACTAAAGACCAAACTTGGTTTGTATGCATCGAATCCAATTCTGACTGCATAGCTTCAAGCCATAAATTCGAATCCGCATCAGAAATTGCTTCCTTGAAGTTTCTTGGATCACATCCAATGTCGGGTTCATCTTGACCCTCTTCAAGAAGAAGACCATATCGAACTGGAGGTCTAGAAGTCCTCTCGGATCTTCTAGGTGCAGGCGTGTCCAGCAATGGTTCCTGAGGTGTGGGATCGTTATTTTGTATTTCGGGTTCTTCTCGAACTTCTTCGAGTTCCATCATCTCGCCTTTCTTATCCAATAAGAACTCCTTCTCCAAGAAGGTGGCATTCCGTGAAACAAACACCTTTGTTTCAGCAGGATAATAGAAATAATATCCGATTGAATTCTTCGGATACCCCACAAAATAACACAAGCTGGATCGACTATCCAACTTATCTCCCACTGTCCGCTTCACGTAAGCAGGACATCCCCAAATCCTCAAGTATGAATACTTAGGAGCTTTGCCATTCCATAACTCGTATGGTGTTTTGTCCACTGCTTTAGTGTGGACGTTGTTCAACAACAATACCACCGTTTCAAGCGCATAGCCCCAAAACGAAGGTGGAAGCTCAGTGAAGCTCATCATAGATCGAACCATGTCCAACAAAGTTCGATTACGACGCTCCGATACACCATTAAGCTGTGGTGTCATAGGAGGAGTCCACTGAGAGAGAATCCCATTCTCTTTCAGATAGTCCAAAAACTCGGTACTCAAGTATTCTCCACCTCGATCCGATCGAAGTGCTTTAATACTTTTACCTAGCTTGTTTTCTACTTCAGCCTTGAATTCTTTGAACTTTTCAAATGCTTCAGACTTATATTTCATTAAATATAAATACCCATACCTAGAATAATCATCAGTAAAGGTAATGAAGTAGGTGTGGCCATGTTGAGTCCCTACTCTAAATGGACCACAAACATCTGTATGGATCAAATCCAACAGATTTTGACTACGCTCAGGCTTCCCCTTAAAAGGAGATTTAGTCATTTTCCCTTTTAGGCAGGATTCACAAGTAGGTAGAGAGTTAATATCAGACATATCAAACATGCCCTCTCCCACTAGCTTGTTCATCCTCCTTGAGGAAATATGACCTAGTCTAGCGTGCCAAAGGTTTGCCGGGTTTTGACTATCGATTTTCCTTTTGTTTGTTGTCGCCGGTTTGTCAATACAATTTACTGGAACGTCTTTTAGTTTTAAATTGTATAGATCGTTTTCAAGTTGTCCATTTCCAATTAAACATTCATTCTTGTAAATATTGCAAATCCCATTCACAAAATTACAAGAATAACCATCTCTATCAAGCATAGAAATAGAAATAATGTTTTTAATTAAATCTGGCACAAATAAAACATCTCTCAACAATAATTTAAAACCATTCTGCAAAATCAAACAAACATCTCCAATGGCCGTAGCTTCAACTCTGGAACCATTCCCGAGCCTCAGCTGGGTCTCACCCATTCTAAGCCTGCGACTTCTTGTCATCACCTGCAAATCATTGCAAATGTGAGATCCACATCCGGTATCCAATACCCAAGAAGTTGTATTAAGTGACATGTTTATTTCGATATAGAACATACCCTTTGCAGTTCCTAACTGCTCAAGATACTCCTTGCAGTTGCGCTTCCAATGACCCGGCTTCTTGCAGTAATGGCAAACATCCTTGGATTTTCCATTGTTTGAAGCCTTTGTCTTTTGCTTCTTCTCGGGTTCCACTTTCTTGGGTGGGGCAGAACGTTTCTTGCCCTTCATACTTGGCCCCTTCTTAGCAGAAGATGAGGAGCCCACCAAGAAAGCTGGCTTATCCTTCTTAAGTGTGGATTCATATGTAACGAGCATATTGACCATCTCTTCAAGGGTGGCCTCTATCTTGTTCATATTAAAATTTATCACGAATCCATCAAATGAAGAAGGAAGAGATAGAAGCAGCAAGTCCACATTGAGTTCATGCTCCAACACCAAATCAAGGGTCGCTAACTTCTGTATGAGCCAAATCACTCGTACCCCATGATCACGGACCGAAGTCCCTTCACGCATGCGGCACGTCATCAACTCCTTAACAGTAGAGAACCTTTCAGCCCTCGACTGAGCCCCAAAAAGTTCCTTGAGTTGCGTGTGAATGTCAGCAGCATTCACCGTGTCCTCAAATCGCCTCTGGAGTTCATCAGACATCGAGGCTTTCATATAGCATTTGGTCTTGATGTCATGGTCACACCATGCATCAAGTTTGGCCAATTCCTCCGGACTTATGTCAGCTGGTGCTTCCTTCGGAGGTGCTTTCTCTAACACGTAGAGCATTTTCTCCGAAGTTAAGACAATCTTCAACTTCCGGAACCATTCCGTATAGTTGGCGCCAGTCAGCTTGTTTTGTTCGAGGATCGAGAATAAAGGATTTCGCGAATTCATTGTATGAAATACTGAAAAGGAAAACAGACATATATCAATGATTGTTTAACAATTTACTAAGACATAAAATAGGCGAATTTAATTTTATGAATCTCACTCCCACTATTTTAACGATTTCACCACCCTCTAGTGAAAACGGGAAACTTTTTCCTTAGTGAGAACATGGAGTCCAATTGACAAACTTATGGTCCCGAATAATATCAGCCAACCATAATTCTCAAAAGGTAGAGCCCAATTGCTTCCAAAGCAACCCCCATGTTTTTACCTCATGTCCAATAAGGGCCCAATAATATGACGCCGTTTAAAGTGACATGTCAAGATGACCCATCAATATTAAGTTGTGATAGACGGTCGCCATGTGGATCCCCCAATAATATGAGCCGATCCCATGGGAGTTCCACCCAACTTACAACATTTGTCGATCCAATGTACAGCTTTCCGACGGACGGGCCCCCCCAATAATATGAGCCGGACCGTATCCGCGGGTAGCATCACATACATTGACCGTTGATGGAAGGTAGGAACATTTAAACAATATTTAAATTTCCTTTATTTATCTTGATATAAATTTTAAATCATATTTAAAATGAGGGATTTTATTTATAAAAATATTTGTCTCATCATATTTAATTTATTGCATGCATTGCCGGATTCACGCAATTTATGTCTAAACATGCATACAATCATAATATCACATATTATATAGGATGATCGATTCCATTTCTAATTGACCCGTGGTTGCCAATCACGGGTCTTAGTCCAATCCTAGGTAATATGCAGTATGCAAATGCAATCCTATTACATATGCTTCCAATTTACATTTCTTCAGTCTTCATTGTCTGCTGGGCCCACCATCTTCAAATCTTGATCTCCCACTAAATCTAATGTATTTACAATAAATAACAATGACAAGTAGGGGATACATTTTTAGGGGGTGGGAACGGGCTATAAACCAAGCCCACTTTTATTACATATGACATTCATATCGGGCCATAAACCAGGCCCATTAATAAAACCAACAACAATTAAGACAAAATGTAAATTCCTAACATACACCTACAAAATTGGTCATGGCAATCGATCATCCTTATCCAATAACATTTAATTCAAAATTAATTTATTGGATAACATGCTGTGGCAATTTAAATTTAAACAAGATAAAATCATATTTTATATATAAAATCACATTTCACATATAAAATCATATTTTATCTCCATATCAAATAAAATCATATTTTATCTATAAAATCCAATTTTACAAATAAAATCATATTTTACTCAATATATCATAAGATCATATCTTATCATCAATTGTACCAAAATAATTGATTTCAAAATTCAATTTACGGATAAAATATTAAAATTTTCTAAAAATTCAAATTTATCCAAAATCAATTTTAAAATTTACGGACTCGAACAATTCGATCCGAAATCTCGTGAACCAATCAAAAACAATTTTTGACCGGACCAAAAATAAAATTTTAACATATTAAAATTAATTTTTAATAAAATATTAATTTTTCCCGCGGGCCACCCGGGACACTCCCGGGTTGGCCCGCACCCGGGGCGCGGGCCGGGGCAGTCCAGCTGCCCCCTTAGGGCAGCAACGCTTGCTGCCCTGGCGGCGCCTGGCGCCGCCCCTGGGCGGCGCCGAGCGCTGCCCTGCGCAGCGCCCAGCGCTGCGCTGGGCAGCGCACAGCGCTGCCCTGATACCACTGTAGGAAAACTGGCGAGTTCCCAGACCAATTACGATTGATACCCGGTGCAGCGGAAGTTTAAAAATTTTTCATGGAGCGTTTCCATGGTATGGGTATCAACCGTTCATCGATTGAATTACGTGTGTGTAAAATTTAAATAACAGTTAAATAAATTTTACCTCAAATCTCGCAACGAGATTAATGGACACCAACAGAACAATTCTGCTCTTGTTGTCTCTCCCTAGAACCGATGAACGCCTTCAATCAGGTCCACGAACAGAGGTTTAATCCCTCTGATAGATTGCACTAGAAAATCTATCAGAAGTTTTCTGCGAAGAGAATACACGAATTTGATTCGTTATTCCTTACTGCGATTCAAAATCACAGACCGGAATTTTCTCGGGCAGAGCAGGAAGGGGACGGCCGAAAATTCTTTGAGAGAGAAGGGTTTCGATTTTTTCTGTCTCAAAAATTATGACCTGTTGTGTGTAATTTCTGTACTGAAATAACTTATTTATAATGCAGGCCACTAACACCTTAGGGCCCATTAGTCATAAGCTGGGGCCCGACAAGCAAAGCCCACTCGTTCAGAAATTAATATAAAATTCATCGTGACTCCGATTGATGAACTGATTTCACCAATGTGCACAGAAACCATTTCTGCACATTTTAAAGTCAAAATAAATTTTCCTGAATCCGAATTCAGTGGTTTCCAAAAATGTCCATCCCTATGTCATTTTAGGAAATCCTACTCCCTTACTCTTATTCAAGAAGTCCAACTCCTTAGTTCATTAAATTTAACTCTTTAAATTTAACTATCTCAACGGGGATTAAAACTCCATTACACTGTGTGACCCTCAATGGTTCAGGGATACAGCTAGCCGTGGGCTCACAACTCCTTGTGACTCGGAACAACACTTTCCGACTTGCCCAACGAATCATGGTAAAGCGCCTAGCAACATCGCCCCATGATTCCCTAGGTATCACTGATAGTGCCTACAAGAACCAGTAGATTTTGGTTAGCGTACAGTACGGTCCCTTCATCCATATATCCCGATCGAATCAACAACCATTGGTATATCGAGAGTCGCTCAAGATTCGATAACTATGCAATACATCTTGAAGATCAAATTAGTGACATCGCATGTGCTACTAAGAAACCATTTCTTAAATCACATCAAGTACTCTGGCCAGAGATTTGTCACACTAATATCTCCTCAGATCGCATAGGATATCCACACTCGCAAGTATGTGGTGAATCCTTGACAACAATGCATTAACTCCTATATGTGTCGTAACTGTACCCAATCTCGACACCTGATGACCCCCTCAGAGTCGGTAAACGAGTCAAAGCACAGTACTAGCATATAGAGTCTCCATGATGTTTCAAGTCGTAAGGACTAATGGTGTACAACCAAAACCGCGGACTTTATCCACTCGATAAGTGATAACCACTTGGAAAGTCCGGATAGGGTAGTTCGACTATTCATCCTATGAATATCCATTTGCATGCTTCGAACATCTCCATGTTCCCTACCAATGAAACGTGGTACTCCGCATCGCAAATGCTAGTCTCAAACTCGAGCGATCCTTATCCTTATTATCGGACGGCTCAATCGACTAGGAACGGTTTTAGAACATACAGTGACTATAAGATGTATTTCATGATAGACATCTCCATGTTCTACCACATCTTACATACACTATAGTATATTCAAGGTCTTTATCAAAACAACAATAGTATATCACAATATAACAATATGAAGTAATATAAAGTCATTGCCATAAAAGTGTAAATAATATTAAACAAAAGATTGTTTATACAAAGAGTCAACAAAGCCCATAGCCACACAGTTGGCTCACTGGGCACCCACTCTTACAGTCTGTGGTCAACTCAGCTGGTAGCACAAGATCCATGCTAACGAGTTTCTCCACGAGCCCAATCAACTTCAGGCCATGCTCATGGACCGAAGCCCCATCTCGCATGCGCAAAGTGATTAGCTCCTTGACAATCGCATGTCGAAGTGGGCGTGTTTGTTCACCAAAGAGTTCTATGAGATGCAAATGAATGTCAGCAGCATGCTTTGCACTCTCAAAACGTCGCTGAAGCTCATCATTCATAGAATCCTGCATATAACACTTGGCTTTCAAGTCATGGTCACACCAATCCTTGTAAGTCTGTAGCTCCTCAGGGCTACAATCTGTCGGAGCCGTATCAGGGGGCGACTCATCAAGTGTGTATACAATCCTCTCCGAGTTCAAGACGATTTTTAGATTTCTTAGCCAATCGAGGTAATTTGGACCGGTCAGTAAATGTTTGTCGAGTATAGTAGATAGCGGATTGCGAATTGATGACATTGTCAAAACTTGTACTGAAAAATAATAACAGATAAATGTCAATGACTATTTTAAAATATTTAATAAGATATAAAGTGTGGACTTTAACTTTATAAATATTTACTCCCACTGTTTTGACATTTTTACTACCCTCTAGTAAAAACGGGAAACTCCTTTCCTCAGTAGGTACATAAGGTCCAATTAGCGAATTACGATCCCGAATAATATCAGCCAATCATAATTTCTAAAAGGTAGTTTCTAATTGCATCTCCATGCAACCCTTACGTAAACTTTTGTCTCACGCTTGATTAGGACCAAATAATATGACGTCGTTCATCTTTACGTGTCAAGACTTACCCATCGATATCGAACCTTAATGGACGGTCGCCATGAGTTCTCCCAATAATATGAGCCGAAGTCATGGGAGTTCCACGTAGTTCACATCATCATGTCAATGGATGTCACAGCTTTCCGGCATCCAACCCCCCAATAATATGAGCCGAGTATTGAATACGGGTAACGTTTGTCATGAATCCATTGTCGATGGAAGACATGAAAATTATAAACACATTTATAATTCCCCTTTTTGGGCTTGATATAAATTTTGAATCTAATTCAAAATGAGGTTTTTTAATTTTGAAAAGGTCTCATCATTAATTTTAAAGATCTCCATGTTTGATCGTATGTTTGCCGGATTCATGCAACTATGTTATTATAAAATAATAACGCACATACTAATTAACAAGGATGATCAATCGCCCCAAAAACTATTTGGCCCGTGCGAGCCAAATACGGGCCTAGGTCCAATTCCTAGGAAATGCATGGGATGTAAATGCAACAATTACATAAGCTTCCAATATTTACATGTCTTGGATCTTCATAATTCACCATGGCCCACCATCTTCCTATCTTTAACTTCCGCTATCAAATATTTTACATTAAAATATCCATGGCAAATAGGGATACATCTCATGAGATGGGAACATGCCATAAACCAAGCCCACTTTATAATTTGATAATTATTACAACCATTCAACACAAAATATCCTAGCATACACCTAACAAATTGGTCTTGGGCTTTTAATCATCCTTTATGCACAATATCACATATCATACACCATCAATTAATTATCTTAATAATCAATTGATCAAATATTATATATCTAGGTCCAATCACTAACCACCACAATTATAAAATAAATTATCAAAATAAACAAACACCTTTGTTTACTTTCAAATTAATTTATTTATAATTGAATTTCTTGTAAATCATAATTTACTATAAATAATCAAAGTCACACTTTAACTATTTATTTTATGAGAAAAATCACATATTATAAAGTTTAATTTTTCATAAAAATCAACTATAATATATTTAACAATTTAGGGCCTATGACACATGATATTCCAAAACACCTTTTGAAAAACTCAAGTCGTCATAGTCGTCACCGAAACTCCGTCGCCGGATTCCAGCCAAATTTTTTTTTTTATTAAAAAATATGGGGCAGCCCACGGCTGCCCCTAGTACACCTTCGGGCAGCCTATGGGCTGCCCGAAACCATTAAAAAAAATATTTATAAAAACAGCCCAAAATTGATAAATCTTGATTTTCTCATGCGGTTAGAAATTGACCTCAACATAATATCCAACAAATACTACACAAAAGAGTAACCTAGGCTCTGATACCACTGTAGGGGATCGGTTAACTCGTGCCCGGAAACGCGGCGGAAATATAAAAAATTTTAACAAAAGAAATTCGAGCACTTGTGTAGTATTCATAAAACTCAAACAACCATAGGGTTTTTAGAATTTTACCTATCAATCTCAAAGATTGATTTATGGCTCCAACCAAGTTGATAAAAAACTAGGCTCTTGAAAAGGGTAAACTCAATCTACAAGCTTCCAAGAGCACTCCTTGCTCAAAATGGATTCAACACTTCGAGCCTCCGAATTAGGTCCACGACTAGATGATCTAAATCCGCTCTAAATATGCACTAGATTATTTAGAGAATTTAGCATTGAGATATGATTTTCTTCACCATCAAAATTGAAAGAAAAATTTGGAGAATATTTTTGGAGAGGGTTCGGCCACTTCAAAGTTGGAATGGAATGAATTGTGTAATGTGTGTATATTATATTAATGGAGAAGAATTGATTAGATACAATTAAAATCATGCATAGAAAAATGCATGACTTGCATGGAAAATTGCATCCAATCTTCCAACCCTTCAAATTCCATCACACACATACATATATATATATACACGCCTATATATATATATATACATATATAAATATATATATTTAAATGGTATTTTGAACTTATTTTAATTAAATATTAAACCTAAACCCATTTAAGTTTAATCAATTAATTAAATTCAACTTGAACTCATTCAAGTACACTAGTAACAATAATAATATAACACTATTTTATTTGAGCTCTACAAGACTCAATAGTGTTTAATTATTTGTACATTAAAATGTAAACTAGTGTTAAATTAATTCAACACTTGAATTAATTAACTAAGTTCAAAATAATAGTTTAGAAAATCACCATTTTCATAAACTAATTATTTTAAGTCAACTTTTAATCTTGGAACACATTCACAAATTAAAAGTTACTTTTCCATTCATTCTCCAATTTAGAAGTCAAACTTCTAATTTATTTTACTTATAAACTCCTTTATAAGTTGTTCAACACATTGAACTTATTTTAATCTCAACGGGATCTAGAAAGCTAGTACTTGTGTGACCCTCAATGGTTCACTGATACAACTAGCAGTGGGTTCACATCTCCATGTGATTCGGGATCAACAAGTCCCTTATATGAGCATACCCTATATATAGCTCCATTCTTATTGATCAACACATTGATAATAAGAACGTCAGAAAACTCAAGTCTGATAGTATCCAATCAGTCATGTAAACGTCTAGCAGCATCGCTTACATGACTCCCTAGGTATCAAATGATAGTGCCTGCAAAAACCAATCAATTATGGTTAGCGTACAGTACGGACTATTACTAGAATATCCGAGAAGACTTCTAGGCCTCCTATTAGATATGGTCTTCTTCTTGAAGGGGATCAAAGTGAACCCGACATTGGATGTGATCCAAAAAACTTCAAGGAAGCAATTTCTGATGCGGATTCGAATTTATGGCTTGAAGCTATGCAGTCGGAAATAGATTCGATGCATACAAACCAAGTTTGGTCTTTAGTAGATCCTCCCGATAGAATTGTTCCAATAGGGTGTAAATGGATCTACAAGAGAAAACTTAGGCTTGATGGAAAGGTACTGACCTACAATGTACGATTGGTGGCAAAAGGTTATACTCAAAGACAAAGAGTTGACTATGATGAACTTTTTCACCAGTCGCAATGTTCAAGTCCATAAGAATCCTTATTGCCATAGCAGCTTGGTATGACTATGAGATATGGCAAATGGATGTGAAGACTGCATTTCTTAATGGAAACATTAAGGAAGATATCTATATGATGTAGCCTGAGGGATACACATCCATGGGAAGCGAGCATAAGGTATGCAAGCTTCAGAGATCAATTTATGGTCTCAAACAAGCATCAAGAAGTTGGAACTAGAAATTTGATGAAACAATAAAGAATTTTGGTTTCATCAAGAACCCGGAGGAACCATACGTGTACAAGAAAGTAGTTAAGGATGCGGTAACATTCTTAATACTTTATGTTGATGACATCCTACTCATTGGAAATGATGTAGCGATGTTGCAGTCAACTAAGATATGGTTGTCAGGTAGATTCTCGATGAAGGATTTAGGTGAGGAATCCTATATTCTAGGAATACAGATCTATAGAGATAGATCTAAAAGAATGATAGGACTCACTCAAGAAACCTACATCGACACCATATTAAAAAGGTTTTCAATGGATGGGTCCAAGAGAGGACATCTACCTATGTATCATGGAGTTTTTCTATCCAAGTCTATGTGTCCTAAGACTGACGAAGAGATAGAGAAGATGACACACGTGCCATATGCGTCAGCCATAGGTAGTATCATGTATGAGATGATATCTACCAGACCGGATGTGGCCTATGCTCTGAGCGTCACGAGCAGATATCAAGCCAATCCCGGTCAAATGCATTGGAAAGCCGTGAAGGATATTCTTATGTACTTGCGAAGGACTAAGAATGTATTCATGGTTTATGGAGGAAGAGAATTGAAATTGGAAGGCTACACCGACTCTAGCTTCCAAAGTGACGTGGATGACTCGAAGTCAACCTCTGGATTTGTATTCGTGCTCAATGAAGGTGTTGTCTCTTGGAAGAGTTCCAAGCAGGACACTACAGCGGATTCCACCACTGAGGCAGAATACATTGTAGCATCAGCTGCTGCTAAAGAGGCGGTTTGGATTAGGAAATTCATCCAAGAGTTGGGTGTAATTCCTGAAGCTGTTGGTCCAGTCCCGGTGTACTGTGACAACACGGGTGCCGTTGCTCAAGCAAAGGAACCAAGGTCTCATCAGAAGTCCAAACACGTATTGAGGAAATACCACATCATCCGGGAGATCGTGGATAGAGGAGACATCACTGTCAAGAGAGTGGTCTCTGCAGACAATATCGCTGATCCGGTTACTAAGCCCTTTCCAGGACCATTGTTTGACAAACATCGTGAAGAAATGAGATTACGTAGTATGACTAGTTGGCTTTAGGGCAAGTGGGAGATTGAAAGAGTGAGTGCCCGGTTAGCCAACTTGTGGTTAAGGGCTGTTATGACTCTATGTGTAAACAATCTTTTGTTTAATATAATTTACACTTTTTAATAATCACATTTACTTCATCTTCCTTCATATTGATATATTATGATATACTATTGTTGTTTTGATAAAGACCTTGAATATACTATAGTGTATGTAAGATGTGGTAGTACATTGGGATGACTATCATGAAACACATCTTATAGTCACTGTATATTCTAAACAGTCCTAGTCGATTGAGCCGTCCACAAATAAGGATAAGGATCGCTCAAGATTGAGACTAGCATTTGCGATGCCTAGTACCACGTTTCATTGGTATGGAACATAGAGATGTTCAAAGCATGCAAATGGATATTCATATGATGAATGATCGTAGTACCCTATCCGGATTTTCCAAGTGGTTATCACTTATCGAGTGGATAAAGTCCGCGGTTTTGGTTGTACACCATTAGTCCTTACTACTTGAAACATCATTGAGACTCTATATGCTAGTACTGTACTTTGACTCGTTTACCGACTCTATTGGGGTCATAAGGTGTCGGGATTGGGTGCAGTTACGATACATATAGGAGTCGATGCTTTGTTGTCAAGGATTGACCACATGCTTGCGAGCGTGGATATCCTATGCGATCTGAGGATATATTAGTGTGACAAATCTCTGGCCAGAGTACATGATGTGCTTTAAGAAATGGTTTCTTAGTAGCACATGCGATGTCAATATCTGATCTTCAAGATGAATTGCATAGTTATCGAATCCCAAACGACTCTCGATTTACCAATGGTTGTTGATTCGATCGGGATATATGGATGAAGGGACAGTACTGTACGCTAACCAAAATCTATTGGTTCTTGCAGGCACTATCAGTGATACCTAGGGAATCATGGGGCGATGTTGCTAGGCGCTCTTACCATGATTCGTTGGGTAAGTCAGAAATTGTTGTTCCGAGTCACAAGGAGTTGTGAGCCCACGGCTAGTTGTATCCCTGAACCATTGAGGGTCACACAAGTAATGGATTTTTAATCCCCATTGAGATAATTAAATTTAAAGAGTTAAATTTAGTGAATAAAGAAGTGGGACTTCTTATTTAAGAATAGAGGGAGTAAGATTTCCTAAAATGACACAGTGATGGATATTTTTGGAAATCACTGAATTTGGATTCAAAAAATTTATCTTGACTTTAAAAGATGCAGAAATGGTTTCTGTGCACATTGGTGAAATTGGTTTATCAATCTGAGTCACGATGAATTTTATATTAATTTTTGAACATGCGGGCTTTTCTTGTCAGGCTTGAACTTATGACTAATGAGCCCTAAGCTGTTAGCAGCCCACATTATAAATAAATTATTGCAGTGCAAAAATTACACGTAACAGGTCACAAAATTTCGAAACCTAGAGAGCCTCCTCTCTAGAATTCGGCCGCCCCCTTCCCTCACAGTGTTCGAAATTCAGTCTGCAAATTTCTGAATTTGCAGTCTGATTTAACAGATCATATCTGTTCTATCTCATCGTAGAAACTTCTGATAGTCTTTCTAGTGCAGTCTATCAGAGGGATTAAACTTCTGTTCGTGGACCTGATTGAAGAATTGTTCGTTCATCAGTTCCTGGGATATACAACAAGAGCAGATTAATCTGTTGGTGTCCATAATCTCGCTTCGAGATTTTAAGGTAAAATTTATATGATTTAAATTTTATGTTTTAATTTTAATCGTATGAATTTGATACTCATGATATGGAATCGTTCCATATAAAAATTTTAAAACTTCCGCTGCACCGGATATCACTTTCTTTTCGATCCGGAGAACGACAGTGTTCCAACATGTAATGGTAGTTGTCATTTAAAAAAAAATACTAGAGTTGCTATTAGGCTAATAATAACTACAACACCACACACACTACATTTATAAAAAATCATTTTCTTTGAAGTTTGCAAGTTGAAAGGAATTAAATGACTTCTATCCGAATTTTAAAATACTAATTTTGTAAGGTAATTAAATAAACTTTACAATTCTTTTTAAATAAATAAGACTACTCAAAAATCCTTAAAATGAATTATTACCTACTTTCCTCAACTTTTATGAATTTAAAATAATTTGCGATGCCCGAAAATCCTTAAAATAATCATTTAATAAATTTCATCCGGTTTACTACACAAATCTCAAAAATAGTTTATAACTCACGACCCCGCCACTACAAGAAAAATGAGTTTTCGCGGCACAACATCAACGACATAAAATAAAAGCACGCCGCCAATGTTATTATTTACAGCACACCCATTCATGTGTGCCGTTAATATTATTATAACTTATACAAACAGCAGCTTGCATTAAATGCACGCCGTAAATAGTTATTTTAACAACGAACTATATGTATGCTGTTAAAATTTTGTATTTGCAGCACGTGCTACGTGCTGTTAATAGTTTTACAATAATTTTTTTTAATAATATTTATTACTCATAATATCTAAAATAAATTAGGCTCTTTAATAAAAAATTTTAGGGAATAAAAAGAGGGATTGTTACACCGCCAACCCCAAAAAAAAGTGCCCTTTCCCTCCTAATTTCCCTTTCCTGCTATATAAAATCCTGATGTATAAAATATCCACGGATATCTCTTGCTCCCTAGTCCTGCCTCGAACTCCTGCTCCGTCCATCCTATGACCTGCCCCGTGGAATGGGGTGTCCAGGATAATAACCACGACGTGAGCTATTAACGTCTAGTACATAAACATGAGTAGACATATAAATATGATGCAAGAACTCGTGATAAAGGGTAATAAGTCATCTGAAAGTCATGCTAATGACCTGCGCCCATGAGTGTTGTGACCGCTCGAATCAAACCTTTGGGTAGAACCACACTCTCCTAGAACCCCCAACTAGAACGGTACATCCGGTTCTAGAATATCTCTTAGAACCCCCCGTTATAGCGGTACATCCGGCTCTAGACTAAATATAGGTATAACAAAGGAATAGGCCCAACGTGTATGTGCACATGACATATGAATATGAAAAGCGGTAAACCATACATAATGCCATATAATAATGACACATAAATGCAACATATAAACATGTATACTCGCTGGCAATCACAGTCAATGTGTACATACATCTAAGCTAGTTCGAGTCTAGTAGGACCTAGGTTCCAAGCCTATAATCAAAAGTTCACCGTATCACTACATAAGTTCTATAAGCCTTAACTAAGCTAATAGATACTCCCAAATCTTAATAAGATTCCCGGACCATACCTTCGTCCGTAGTAAGCCCTTTGGAGTCGCTTGTTCTGGAGGACTATAACAATACCTTTGTTACTCCAGAACCTCTCTATTAACCGATAGGGCCCTCAAGTGTATACCTCACACTATATATAACTCAAGAATGAAACATAGGAATTCGTAATTCATTTCTGAATCCGAAGACCCCTATTTATAGCCCCAAACATGGCCACATTCGAAGCCTCCGATCTCTGCATGCGCAGCACATGGCGATCGGAGCATCCGAACTCAAGATCGGACCGCCCGATCTGATGACTACTTGACACTTGTCAAAACTCGTGGCTTATTCATCGTGCATTGCTGGTCGGGGAAGCTCGGACCGTCCGTTCTTGGATCGGAGCGTCCGATCATGCCTTAACTCCTAAGTAAACAGCCTCATTTCGGAGCTTCCGATCTTGCAGGGTTCGGATCGTCCGATCTGGGTTCGGACCGTTTGGTCCTGTCCAAACTTTGGAAATCCAATTCTTGCACATGAAGCCCGATTAAGCCCTTGAACTTGTTAAATACTAACTCTTAATCATGCTTATCATATTATTATCTTAAAATGGACTCTAGGTTACTACATTAGTATAGTAAAATAATTTAAAAATAATTAACATTTTATTAACACATAATTCAAATAAAAAATTTAAATCAATTATATCAAAATAATAATCATACTATTTATTTAATTTAATGCATGTGATTTAGTAGATTGGATTTTAGGCACTACCTGACCGGCTAAATCGGTGTGATATAAATCTACTGGCAAGCGTATCAGGTCAAGTAATAGTAAAGTGGACAAAGAGTCCAAGTATCGATCCCACAAGGACTGCAGTCAATTATCAAGAATTAATTATTTAGCTTAATATAGACAATATCATAAAGAGCAATTTGATTTAAATAAAATAAGAATTTAAAAATAAAATTTGCTTAAGAAATAATAATTAAAAATAACTAAATATAAAAATAATTCAAACAAAGACAACCCAGAAACACGTAGGTACCGAACAAATCATGTAACATGTAGTCGATCCAGGACTCAGATTTAATCTTAATTCACGGGAATTCTTCTAATTTGTTCAAAGGACTATTTCTAGAACAATCAAACCTATTCAAATATTTACGGATTAATATTTCGTAATTCTAATCAAATTTGAATGCATTAAATATTTATGAAAATTCAGTTTACACCCAAACCGCACACTTAAACCAAATTCTATTTCTAGTTGGTTTTACAATATTTTGATTATCAAAGTGATCAAAATTGAAACCTCTTCTGTTGACTTGGAATCAATTAACATGCTAGCAAACAGTTGATCAGATTATTCACAAGACAAATATAAATATGACAATCAATAAAATAAAATCAACTTTGAAAAATCCCAAATAAACATCCAAGTTTTCTACATAAATTTGTTCGGTCCAATCACGCCGTCTTGGTTGAAGAAAAACTACTCAATAATTAAACAAAAATTAAGAAAAAAGAACAAAAGAAAGAAAAGAAATATTCTCTCCCAAACCTACAACAGCTGCATTCTCCCTTGTGCAATCTCTCTGCCTTCTGGAACTTCGGAACCCTAAAAAATATGTTATATCTTTTATATATATCGATCTCACAGGGACTGCAGTCAATTCTCAAGAATTAATTATTTAGCTTAATCTAGACAAAATCATACAGAGCAATTTGATTTAAATAAAATAAGAATTTAAAAATAAAAATTGCTTAAGAAATAATAATTAAAAATAACTAAATATAAAAATAATTAAAACAAAGACAACCAAGACACACGTAGGTACCAAACAAATCATGTAACATGTAGTCGATTCAGGACTCAGATTTAATCTTAATTCATGGGAATTCTCCTAATTTTTTCAAAGGACTATTTCTAGAACAATCAAAACTATTCAAATATTGACGGATTAATCTTTCGTAATTCTAATCAAATTTGAATGCATTAAATATTTATGAAAATTTAGTTTACACCCAAACCGCACACTGAAACCAAATTCTATTTCTAGTTGGTTTTACAATATGTTGATTATCAAAGTGATCAAAATTGAAAGCTCTTCTGTCGACTTGGAATCAATTAACATGCAAGCAAACAGTTGATCAGACTATTCACAAGACAAATATAAATCTGACAATCAATAAAATAAAATAAACTCTGAAAAATCCCAAATAAACATCTAAATTTTCTACATAAATTTGTTCGGCACAATCACGCCGTCTTGGTTGAAGAAAAACTACTCAATAATTAAAAACAATAATTAAACAAAAATTAAGAAAAAAAAACAAAAGAAAAAAAAAATATTCTCTCCCAAGCCTACAGCAGCTGCCTTCTCCCTTGTGCAATCTCTCTGCCTTCTGGAACATCGGAACCCTCAAAAATATGTTATATCTTCTATATATATGGTCCGGAACGCCTAACAATTAGTTTTCGTCCAATACAAGGACTTTTTGCATAAATCTGATGCCGGAACACGCGCGCGCGTGGAAGATGTCCCGCGCGCGCAGAACAAAAAAACAGAATTCTGGACCTCTGACTCGCGCGTGCCCGAGCTCAATTCTCGCGCGCACGCATCACAATTTCTGCTGCGAGCGACGATTTTGAAAAATTCATATCTCGAGATCTAGCCATCGGATCGAGCTGAAATTTGGACAGCAACTTCAAAAATCTTGAACTTGAACGGTGGAGATTGGATTTAGATTTCTCTAAAATTAAATTTGATTTTTTGAACTAATCTGCTCCGTAATTTACTCTTCAACAATTCATTTTCCTACAAAATTAACCCGAGGAATGAAATACACACACATAAACTAAAACACATAAATACACATAAAAACAAAATGAATGCACACAAAATAGACATAAACCTATAACAAAATAATATACACAAAATGCACTTATCAGGCACTATAGAAGAACTTGACTATGAAAGATTAAGAATTCTGTTTTGTTCTTCACACCAAGGGCAAGCTCTCAATTAGCTACCTGATGAATCTATTTCGACTCCCTTTTTCTCGTATAATTTGTTCATGTTTTTTATCCTCTTCAAATGGTATTGTTTCTTCCACATGTTGTATTTATGGCCTCCAATAATGACATGAACTTTAGACACCAAAATATGATCGTTGGAAAAGTTCTGTACTATTGGAGCAAAATTGAAACTGTTGAACAAAGCTGGATCAGTTGAGAAACTTAGATCAGTTGAGCTCAATTAGTTCAGAAACTCAACTTGATTAGTTGAGGATAAGCTCAGTTGAGCATCGGTTCAGTTACAGATGAGTTCAGTTGCGCATTGGTTCAGTTGAGATGGATCAGTTGAGCAAATCAACTGGATCAATTGGACAACAAGATAAGTTGAGAAACTCAACTGATTAGTTGATCATGATTCGTTCATATTTGAGCAAAGTGATGAACACAAAAGTTGTAGCTATTTGTCTTGGATTTCCATAGCATTAAGAATCATTCAATTTCGAGTTCTTACAAGAGAGATATGCTCCAAATACTCAGCTGTGCCAGATATTCATCTCAATTGAATTTGTGTGCAAAACCAAATACTTCAATGCTATTTATCAACTTCTTAAGATCCGATTCAGACTAAGACTTGTGAATATGAAATGTAGTCCTGATATTATCTTTGAAACGCGTGCTGAATAATGACATTTGGATAACTGAGCTGAGAGATGTGGTCATTAAACCAGAACTGGTCTGTCAAAACTGTTTGCTGTTATAAGTTCATCCAGCTCTATCTTGAGGCATCAATTTGACCTAGATAACATCCGAACTAGTCCAACTGATCTGAAATATGACTTGTAGATTTTTTATTTTGATTTTCAAAGTTTTTGGCGTCAAGTCATTTGGATCATCGAGATATGAGTTATTCTTGAAGGACTTCAGCTCGCTAGAAATTCAGCTGACTAAATTTAAGTTCTAACTTCTAAAACTTTCAACTTTTGATCTACTAACTACACACTTGATTGAATATGTTAGAAACCCAATAAAAAGTTTTTTTTATCATCAAAATCAAGATTGTTTGCATTTTTGGACCCCAACAATTTTCCCACTTTTTGATGATTACAAAACTTGGATTAAAATATGAACATAGAAACTGAAGAAATGAAAAGAATGAAAATCATATTGTTACGAAACATATTTCTCCCCATTTTTCTGAAAATCAAAAAGGTTTGAAAATATGAGAAAATATGAGCTCTCCACCAAATTTGACTAAAAGAATTATGTAAAAGATAGAGGGCTAAATCTAGATACACAACTGAATTTTTCATCCTTGCTTTTCCTTATTAGAAATCAATGCAATGCACAATAAAATCAATCTCAACTTGATCAAGGAATCTTAATTTAGGTTCATTAAGTAGAAAATTGGATTTAGAACATCCGAAAATAGTTTGGAGGGTACCATGGACTCGAGTGGTTCGGAAGGTCCGAACATGGGAGCTAGGAAGATCGATGGTTCCGAAGTGATCGGAAGGGGCATGGAATATTGGAAGCAGAGGGTGAGTTCAAAAGCTCCAAACCCATGTTTGGTAGTTCCGAATCCAAATTTTAGACAGGGTATGAGTTTAGATTGGGTGATTGGATTGGTGACAGTTTGTAAGCTCCGAATTGTTTTGTCTGTAGTGTGTTGTCCAATCATGGACACACGTTCGGGAGTGAGAGATCGGAAGGACGATTGGAAGCTCTGAAGAGCGTTCGGAACGTCCGAAGCAATCAAAAGGTTCGATCTTTGTCTATAAATAGGGGCTGAATTTCTCATAGTTAGTACATGTTTTATGTGTGGGTTTCGAGCTAGTGTCTATTTCTTAGGATTTAGTTGCTTTTTCGAGGGCCGAACGATAGCAAGGAGCTACAGGTCTTGTGGCAAAGATGTTCTTGGGCCAAGGTCTTCGTGTTGCATATTTTGTAGATCGCAAATGCACAACATTAAGTTTTAATATTTAGTGAGTAGAGTATTGTTCCCACAAGCAGTATGTTTTGAAAATTATATCAATGTTTGTAATTAAAATAGGATAGAATTTATTTTGAAAATTAAATATGAGATTTTAATCTTTTCAAAAAAATCAACTCGGAAACTAATAAAAAAATAACACGATTGAGAGAAAATCAATGAGAGAAAATATCTAGAGGTTTTGATTTCACTTAGTTTCGACAACAACTACTTCTAATTAATTTATATTCATGAATTTCACTCGATTAATAGCCAAGAACACTTAATTGTTTCTATTTTCCTTTCCCAAGCAACAAATAGAATTTATCAATTAAGTTTTGATTTCAATATTCCTATTAAAAATCTAGACTTAATGATATGTGCAAAACAATGTTCTTAATCAAGATTTGTTAACGCTATTCGCCTCCCAAACTATATAAACGATTAACAATGTATTTTCCAATGATCCTATTCAAAATCTCCTCTCCCGAGTGTCGGATTTAAAATAAATATAACAATTAAATTAATGATCAATTAATTGAAAGACAATCAAATCTAGAAAACACAATTAAATTAAAGGAATTCAATCAAATAAATCAAAAAGTCATAGAAGTTGTTTTAACTAAGCTACTTCAACCTCTAGAATTAAGAATTTAGTTCATGATGCAAACTAAACAAACACAAATCATGTTTAGGATTTTAGACATCAATATTCAGAACTTAAGAATATAAAGGGAAGAAGAACGAATCCAAAGTTGCGTTTCTGTCCCCAGATTAGCCCGTCTTCGTCTTCGTCTTTGATCCTTGCTTTTGTTCTCTTCCTTTAACGTGCAGCCCTTGTTATATCCTTTTTCCTCCTTTGTGTGTTCTATTTTTTTGTGTGTTGTGTTTTCTGATTTGTGCGGCCAGCCCCCCTTCAAATATGTGTTTGTATGATGTTTTATATAGGGTAGAGTTCTTCTCGAAGCCTGACGAACAAAGCCCACAAAATCGAATGTTTTGAAGTTTCAAAATTCTGTTTTTTTCTTGTCTCGTGCAGAAGCGCTGCAGCAAAAATCACAAGAGTTAAGAATCAATTCATCTAATCCACATCACAAATCCACTTATTTTTTTTCTAATTGCTAGGAGTATGGAAAATCACGGCATTCGTGCATATGAGTGAGAAATCAAGATTAAATATAGATAACAGTGATTTTTTTTCTCAAAAAAATTATTTTCATCATAGGCCAACACATTTACAACATCATGTCTTTAACTCTCCAATCATCCTCCTAAAAAAATTCACAACTTATCAAACTAACTCACCTCCTCAAACTTAAATACGTGTATTTTCCTCAATGTATAGTATTAAATAAAAACAAGAGACACGTACCTTGGGCATCGAGCGTCACTACTCGGCACCATCTTGATTATCCACTTTTTATCTTTCTTTTTTTTAGAGGTGGCATCTAAAATCTTTCAGCTTCACACTTTTCACTTACACAACTCAAAATTATTATTGATGACTAATCTCATCATAAAAAAATAATATGAAATAAAAACAACTTAAAAAATAAAAATAAAGCAAATAAACAAAAATATCTTGGGTTGTCTGCCTTGAAGCGCTTAGTTTATAGTCCATAGCCCGACTATACCCTCAATATAGCCCAGTATCGCCACTTTGTTGGAGGTTTTTTCCTTCTCTTTCACCCTCTAAATATATTCAATGGTCCTCTTAAACTTTTCTTTCTTTTTCTTTTTCTTCTTCTTTGCTACCGGCGGATCATTTTCTCTTGGTAATGCTACTTTACTCTCGACTTTGCGACAGCTTTCCATCCTTTTTTGCTTTCTCGATCATAAACAATTTCTCCTTGGATGGATTGTTAGCTTCCTTAAATATATTATAAACGTCACTTTCTCACCTTCAACACCCATCGACAACTCTCCTTTATTGACATCGATCTTGGCTTCAGCAGTAGCCAAGAACGGTCTCCCCAAGATCAATAGTATATTTTCATCCTCATCCATATCTAACACCAAAAAATCCGTAGGAAAAATAAATTTATCTATTTTTACCAGAACATTCTCGATGATTCAACGTGGATATTTGATAGATCGACCAACTAGCTGCAATGCGATCGTCGTGGGCTTCACTTCGCCAAGTCCTAAACTCATGAAAATAGACAAAGGCATTAAATTGATACTAGCACCTAATTCACAAAGTTCTTTATTAAAATTAGAATAACCAATAGTTCAAGGAATCGTAAAACTCCCTGGATATTTTAATTTCTGTGGTAGCTTCTTTTGAAGTAAATCACTTCACTCTTTGGTCAGGTTCACTATCTCAAAATCTTTCAATTTCTTCTTCTTAGACATCACGTCCTTAAAAGAATTTGGCATAGTTCGGAATTTTCAATAAATCATCGGTGAATGGAATATTGATGTGAAGTTTCTTAAAAATCTCAAGAAACTTGGCAAACTGTTCAATCCAACGCTTACTTCTTGAATCTCTGCGGGTAAGGAAACGTCGGGTTAGCATAGGCTTCTGTTCAGGTTTACCCTTTGACTCCATAGGCTTGCTCTCACCACTCTCATCCTCTTCAACTTTTTTCTCCTCCTCAACTTCATCTTTCGACTCTTTTACTCCAACTTCTTTTCCACTTCTCAATGATATGGCTTTACAGTGTTCTAATGGATTCACCTCAGTATTACTCGGGAACTGGATTCTGTTGTGATCTTTCAGTGCATTTGCTAGCTACCCAATTTGTGTCTCCAAAGATTTCATCATAGCACCCATATTGACCATATGTGGTCTCCAAGCTATCAAGATGAGACTCAGTCCTTGCCATATTTTAACCAGATTCCGCCACAAAAGTACTAACCACGTCCTCCAAAGATGGCTTCCCTTCTCCCTTATTTGTATTAAATCCTAGAGGGGGATTCAATACATTCTTGTCATTTGCATAAGAATTTTTTTTTCATGATTACGCAAATCAGGATTATAAGAGTTTGGAAAAGGGATACCTTGATATCCTCCGGTGTTAATGTATTGGGCCTCGTCAGGATTGTGTGTCTGTGCAATATTGACATCCTTACTTTCAGAATTTCCAGTGCTCATAGCAGTTATCTGTGAAGTCAATGCTGAGACCTGAGCAGATAAAGAAGTGAGAGAATCCAACGCATATACTAAGGTTGATTGCTTGATGCCAGCTCGTTCAGTCGGCCACTACAAGCTGTTGATAGTCATTTGTTCCATCATCTCGTACGCCTGAGCAAGATCCTTTGCAAATATAGTGCCTCCAGGTGCAGAGTCCACAAAAATTCTTGTTGGAGAATTCGGTCCATTATAAAAAAGTTCAATCTGCTCCCAATCTACAAATTTGTGGTTCGGTCACCATCTCAACAAGTCCTTGTAACGCTCCCATGCTTCATACAACTGCTCAAAATCATGTTGCCTAAATGTGCTGATTTCGATCTTCAGTTGGGTGGACTTGGCAGGTGGAAGATATTTTGCAAGAAATTTCACTGTCGTGTCCTCCCAAGTAATTGTGCTCCCCAACAGCAATGATTGAAGCCAACATCTAGTCTGATCCCTGAGAAAAAAGAAACAAACACAAAATAATATCTTCAGAAACACCATTAATTTTTATAGTATCTTTTATCTCCAACAACGTCCTCAAATGCATATGAGGATCGGCAGTAGCAATTCCATTGAACTGGTTCTACTGAACCATGTTGATGAGTGCGGGCTTAAGCTTGAAATTTTTAACATTGAGGGTTCCACGAGCTATGCCAGAATAGTGAGCATGGACTACATGCTTGAAGTGGTCTCTGATTGGTACCAAGGGAGGTGGATTGTTCTCAGCCATCTTTGTCAACTGTTCTCTTCTTCCTTTACGTAATACTCTAGCATTTCTTTCGATCTCAGGATAAAAAAGTAGAGAATCAACGCTTTGAGATCTTCGCATACACTGCAAACCAAAGAAACCAAAACGAATCAGTAACTAACAAAAGTAAAGAGAAAACTCTAAATTAAAATCTAGACTAATTGGTAACGAGATAAATATAAATTCAATAAAAATATTCTCCAGCAACGGCGCCAAAAACTTGTTGCGTATTTTCTTGCTCGCAAGTGCACGATGTCAAATTTTAATATTTAGTGAGTAGAGTATCGTTTCCACGAGGAGTATGTTTTGAAAATTATATCAATGCTTGTAATAAAAATACGATAGACTTTATTTAAAAAATTAAATATGAGATTTTAATCTATTCAAATAAATCAACTCGCAAATTAATAAGAAAATAACATGATTGAGAGAAAATCAATGAGAGAAAATATCTAGATGTTTTGATTTCACTTGGTTTCGATAACAACTACTTCTAATTAATTTATATTCATGAATTTCACTCGTTTAATAGCCAAGAACACTTAATTGTTTCTATTCCACTTTCCCAAACAACAAATAGAATTTATCAATTAAGTTTTGATTTCAATATCTCTATTAAAATCTAGACTTAATGATATGTGCAAAATGATATTCTTATTCAAGCTTTTTTAATGCTATACGCCTCCCGAACTATATAAAAAATTCAATTAGTGATCAATTAATTGAAAGAAAATCAAATCTAGAAAACACAATTAAATTAAAAAAATTCAATCAAATAAATCAAAAAGTCATAGAAGTTGTTTCAACTAAGCTACTTCAGCCTCTAGAATTAAGAATTTAGTTCATGATGCAAACTAAACAAACACAAATCATGTTTAGTAATTAGACATCAATATTAAGAATTTAAGAAGATAAAGGGAAGAAGAACGAATCCAATGTTTCGTTTCTGTCCCCAGATTGTGTCGTCTTCATCTTCGTCTTTGATCCTTGCTTCCGTTCTCTTCCTTTAACGTGCATCCCTTGTTCTCTCTTTTTTCCTCTTGTGTGCATGTTCTATTTTTTTTTGTGGTGTGTTTTATGATTTGTGCGTCTAGCCCCCCTTCAAATCTGTGTGTTTATATGATGTTTTATATAGGGTAGAGTCCTTCTCAAAGCCCGACGAATAAAGCCCACAAAATCGAATGTTTTAAAGTTTCAAAATTCCGTTTTTTTTCCTTTCCACCTTTGCGCTGAAGCGCTTCACTCTCAAACCTCAAGCGCTACTTCTCTTCTTCTCAAGCGTTGTTGCGCTGTCAGCGCTTTGTTGTTGCGCTTCAGCCTTTCATGTTCGCATGTACGTAGCGTTGTTGTGCTTGTTCATAGCACAGAGGAGCTATGTTTCTCTTCTCCAGGGCACAGCTGCGCAGCCCAACAGCGCAAGGGCGCTGCCTCTTCGTTGTTTCACGCGCAGAATTCTTCCAAAAATAATACCTGGAGTTATTGTTGTTGGATCAAGCTGAAAGTTTGACAGCAGCTTTATAACATCCTATAATACATTATGAACGATGGAGATTGGATTTAGATTTCTCTAGCATCTCCGTTAATTTTTGTAAACTTGCGACTTTGTAATTCTTTCTTGCGCCTCTTCTCGATACTTAACTTCTAATCCATGCATATCACAAAAACAACAAAAAAAATACGCATAAAACTACTCGATACATCACAAAATCCAAGTCAAATCATATGCAAATTAAGTGCATAAAATGCACTTATCACTTCAGCATCAGCCGGCTGACAACGGACGCAGGTACAAGTCTAGACTCTTAGTAGCTATTGGGAGTATATATTAGTCTAGTTAAGAATTTTTAGATAAGTATTTGTGATATGGTATAATCTTGACTTGTAGGCTTGGACTGCAGATAGTTTTTCTGCTATACCAGTACTTGAGGTACGTAAGTACTGACTACGATAGCCAGTGAGTATGTATGTTTATGTGTTGCATTACTATCTGCATGAGATGCATGATATTACTGTTCGTGACTTATATGCGGCATTAACATATCACGTTGAGACTGTGTATTCTTTCGAGATAGCCTGTTGTTTCTAGGGTCGCTCAGACCTAGGGTTTCTTTGTACGATTCGGTACCATGTGACACCCACTGTATCGACAGAGCAACGCGTACGGTTTTACCTAGGATGGTGATAGCCCAAGATCGCAGTTTAGTATGTGTGGCACCCACTTTATATTTTGAGCAGCATGAGCATACTAGTGGGTATGTGTTCTGAGCATGAGTTGGAACACGCGTTCTGATCATAGATTTGATACCCGGTGCAGCGGAAGTTTAAAATTTTTTATATGGAACGATTCCATATCATGGGTATCAAATCCTAACGATTAAATAATGCTAGTAAAGTAATAATAACAATTAATATTTTACCTCTTCAAGCTATGGCTTCATTATGGACTCCAACAGATTAAATTTTCTCTTGTTGTAAATCCCAGGAACTGATGACTTGCTCGATCAATTTCTGGAATTAGGTCCACGAACAGAAAACTAAAACCCTCTGATTGATTGCACTAGAAATCAATCAGATGTTTATCGAAGAGATTAAACAGATTTGATCTGTCAATTCAGAATGTAATTTTTCATAAAAATCACAGACTGAATTCTCTCAAAAAGGAGTAGAGGAATTCGAAAATTCTCCTTGGAATAATATGTGTGATTTTCGAAAATTGCAAGATGTAATTCCCTAGTATTTTCGAAAACTACACATATATATATATATAATTTTTAGACTAGATTAAGTTATAAGTCTATTAGGACACTAACTCCTTAGGACCCATGATCCATAATTTAAGCCCAACAAGCCAAGCCTGTTATTATAGAAATTAATATAAAATTCATCATGACTCCGATTGATAAACTGATTTCACCAATGTGCACAGAAACCATTTCTGCACCTTTTAAAGTTAAGATAATTTTTCTGAATCCGAATTCAGTGATTTCCAAAAATGCCCATCCCTATGTCATTTTAGGAAATTCCACTCCCTTTAGTTTAGAAGTCCAACTTCTCTTTCATTAAATTTAACTCTTTAAATTTAACTATCTCAACGGGGATTAGTAATTCATTACTTGTGTGACCCTCAATGATTCAGGGATACAGCTAGCCGTGGGCTCACAACTCCTTGTGACTCGGAACAATAATTTCCGACTTACCCATAGAATCATGGTAAGAGCACCTAGCAATATCGCCCCATGATTTCCTAGGTATCACTGATAGTGCCTACAAGAACCAGTAGATTTTGGTTAGCGTACAGTACGGTCCCTTTATCCAAATATCCTGATCGAAACAACAACCATTGGTACATCGAGAGTCGTTCGAGATTCGATAACTATGCAATGCATATTGAAGATCAAATAGTGACATCGCATGTGCTACTAGGAAACCAAGTAACCTAAATCACATCGAGTACGCTGGCCAGAGATTTGTCACACTAATATCTCCTCAGATCGCATAGGATATCCACACTCGCAAGCTTGTGGTGAATCCTTGACAACAAAGCATCGAATCCTATATGTGTTGTAACTGTACCCAATCCCGACACCTGATGACCCTCATAGAGTCGGTAAACGAGTCAAAGTACAGTACTAGCATATAGAGTCTCCATGATGTTTCGAGTAATAAGGACTAATGGTGTACAACCAAAACCGCGGACTTATCCACTCAATTAATAATAACCACTTGGAAAGTCCGAATAGGGTAGTTCGATCATTCATCATATGAATATCCATTTACATGCTTTGAACATCTCTATGTTCCATACCAATGAAACGTGGTACTTGGCATCGCAAATGCTAGTCTCGATCTCGAGCGATCCTTATCCTTATTTGCGGACGACTAAAATTGACTAGGAACTGTTTAGAATATACAGTGACTATAAGATGTGTTTCATGATAGTGGTCTCTCTTTATTCACTATCTCATCTTACTTACACTATAGTATATTCAAGGTCTTTATCAAAACAACAATAGTATATCACAATATAACATTATGAAGAAAGATAAAGAAAATTCCATTAATGAATGTAAATTATATTAAAAAAATATTATTTACAATAAGAGACTCTCAAAGCCCTTAGCCACAACTTGGCTAGCGGGGCATCAACACTTTCAATCTCCCACTTGCCCTATAGCCAACTAGTCATACTACGTAGTCCCATTGATTCGCGATGTTTGTCAAACAATGGTCCTGGCAAGGGCTTAGTAAGTGGATCAGCGATATTGTCTGCAAAGGCCACTCTCTCGACAGTGATGTCTCCTCTTTCCACGATCTCTCGAATGATGTGGTATTTCCTCAGTATGTGTTTGGATCTTTGATGAGACCTTGGTTCCTTTGCCTGAGCAACGACACCAGTGTTGTCGCAGTACACCAGGACTGGACCAACAGCTTCAGGAATTACGCCCAACTCTTGGACGAAATTCCTCATCCAAACGGCCTCTTTAGCAGCAGCTGATGCTGCAATGTATTCTGCCTCAGTGGTGGAATCTGCCGTGGTGTCCTGCTTGGAACTCTTCCAAGAGATAACACCGCCATCGAGCATGAATACAAATCCAGAGGTTGACTTCGAGTCATCCACATCACTTTGAAAGCTAGAGTCGGTATAGCCTTCCAATTTCAATTCTCTTCCTCCATGAATCATGAATATATTCTTAGTCCTTCTCAAGTACTTTAGAATATCCTTCACAGCTTTCCAATTCATTTGACCGGGATTGGCCTGATATCTGCTCGTGACACTCAGAGCAAAGGCTACATCCGGTCTGGTAGATATCATCCCATACATGATACTACCTATGGCTGATGCATATGGTATGTGTGTCATTTTCTCTATCTCTTCGTCAGTCTTGGGAGACATACACTTGGATAGAGAAACTCCATGACACATAGGTAGATGTCCTCTCTTGGACTCATCCATAGAAAACATTTTCAATATGGTGTCGATGTAGGTTGCTTGAGTGAGTTCTATCATTCTCTTAGATCTATCTCTATAGATCTGTATTCCTAGAATATAGGAAGCCTCACCCAAATCCTTCATCGAGAATCTACCTGATAACCATATCTTTGTTGACTGCAACATCCCTACATCATTCCCAATGAGTAGGATGCCATCAACATAAAGTACTAAGAATGTCACAACATCCTTAACTACTTTCTTGTACACGCATGGTTCCTCCGGGTTCTTGATGATACCAAAATCCTTTATTGTTTTATCAAATTTCTGGTTCCAACTTCTTGATGCCTGTTTGAGACCATAAATTGATCTCTGAAGCTTGCATACCTTATGCTCGCTTCCCATGGATGTGAATCCCTCTGGCTGCATCATATAGATCTCTTCCTTAATGTTTCCATTAAGAAATGCAGTCCTCACATCCATTTGCCATATCTCGTAGTCATACCAAGCTGCTATGGCAATAAGGATTTTTATGGACTTAAACATTGCGACTGGTGAAAAGGTTTCATCATAGTCAACTTCTTGTCTTTGAGTATAACCTTTTGCTACCAATCGTGCCTTGTATGTCAATACCTTACCATCAGGCCCAAGTTTTCTCTTGTAGATCCATTTACACCCTATTGGAACAATTCCATCAAGAGGATCTACTAAAGACCAAACTTGGTTTGTATGCATCGAGTCTATTTCCGACTGCATAGCTTCAAGCCATAAATTCGAATCTGCATCAAAAATTGCTTCCTTGAAGTTTCTTGGATCACATCCAATATCGGGTTCATTTTGATCCCCTTCAAGAAACAGACCATATCGAATAGGAGGTCTAGAAGTTCTATCGGATCTTCTAGAAAGAGGCGTGTCGTTTAATGGTTCCTGAGGCGTGGGATCGTTATTTTGTATCTCGGGTTCTTCTCGAATTTCTTCGAGTTCCATCATCTTGCCTTTCTTATCAAGCAAGAACTCCTTCTCCATGAAGATGGCATTCCTCGAAACAAACACTTTTGTTTCAGTAGGATGATAGAAATAATATCCGATTCAATTCTTCGGATACCCTACAAAATAACATAAGGTGGATCGACTATCCAACTTATCTCCCACTGTCCGCTTCACGTAAGCAGGACATCCCCAAATCCTTAAGTACGAATACTTAGGAGCATTGCCATTCCATAACTCGTATGGAGTTTTATCCACTGCTTTAGTATGGACATTGTTCAACAACAATACCGGCGTTTCAAGCGCATAGCCCCAAAATGAAGGTGGGAGCTCAGTAAAGCTCATCATGGATCAAACCATGTCCAACAAAGTTCGATTGCGACGCTCCGAAACTCCATTTAGCTGAGGTTTCATAGGAGGAGTCCACTGAGAGAGAATCTCATTCTCTTTTAGATAGTCCAAAAACTCGGTACTTAAATATTCTCCACCTCGATCCGATCGAAGTGCTTTAATACTTTTACCTAGTTTGTTTTCTACTTCAGCCTTGAATTCTTTGAACTTTTCAAATGATTCAGACTTATATTTCATCAAATATAAATACCCGTACCTAGAATAATCATCAGTAAAGGTAATGAAGTAGTTGTGACCAAATTTAGTACCAATACTAAATGGGCCGCAAATATCTGTATGGAACAAATCCAACAGATTTTGACTACGCTCAGGTTTTTCTTTGAAAGGAGTTTTAGTCATTTTTCCTTTTAGGCAGGACTCACAAGTTGGTAGAGAGTTAATATCAGACATATCAAACATGCCCTCTCTCACTAGCTTGTTCATCCTCCTTGAGGAAATATGACCTAGCCTAGCATGCCAAAGGTTACCGGGTTTTGACTATCGTTTTTCCTTTTATTTGTTGTTATCGGTTTATCAACATAATTAATTGGAACGTCTTTTAATTTTAAGTTATATAGATCGTTTTTAAATTGTCCATTTCAAATCAAACATTCATTCTTGTAAATATTGCAAATCTCATTCGCAAAATTGCAAGAAAAATCTTCTCTATCAAGAATAGAAATAGAAATAATGTTTTAATGAAATCTTGGCACAAATAAAAAATATCTCTCTCAAAATATAGCTTAAAATTGTTTTGGAAAATCAAACAAATGTTTCCCATAGCTTTGGATTCATCTCTGGAACCATTCCCGAGCCTCAACTGGATCTTACCCATCCTTAGCCTACGACTTCTTGTCATCATCTGCAACTCTTTGCAAATATAAGATCCACATCTGGTATCCTATGCCCAAGAAGTAGTATTAAGTGGTACATTTATTTCAACATAAAATATATCCTTAGCAGTTCGTAACTACTCGATATATATATTATTTGCAGTTGCGCTTCCAGTAACCGGGTTTCTTGCAGTGATGGCAAACTTATTTAGACTTGTCCATCTTTTCATGTAACATTTGGCCTTGAGATCATGGTCCTACCATTTCTCTAGTTCGGCCAACCTTTCCGAAGTTACATCAGCCGGGGCTGTTTTCGGAGGAGCCTTTTCTAGCACGTTGAAAATCTTCTCCGAACTCAAGACAATCTTTTAACTTACGGAACCATTCCATATAGTTTGCGCCAGTCAGTTTGTTTTGTTCAAGAATTGAGACATGTGGATTACAAAGATCCATCATAATGATATACTGAGATGAAAGCAGATAATTATCGGTGATTGCTTAATTAATTTACTAAGACATAAAATATGGCGAGATTTATTTTATAAATTTCACTCCCACTATTTTAACGATTTCACTACCCTCTAGTGAAAACGAGAAACTATTTTCTTTAGTAGGAACATGGAGTTCAATTGACAAATCATAGTCCCGAATAATATCAGTCAACCATAATTTTCAAAAGGTAGAGCTCAATTGCTTCCAAAGCAATCCCCATGTTTTTACCTCATGTCCAATAAGAGCCCAATAATATGACGCCGTTTATTGTGACATGTCAAGATGACCCATCAATATTAAGTTGTGATGGACGGTCGCCATGTGGATCCACAATAATATGAGCCAATCCCATGGGAGTTCCACCCAACTTACAACATGTGTCGATCCAATGTACAGCTTTTCGACGAACGAGCGCCCCCAATAATATGAGCCGGACCGTGCCCGCGGGTAGCATCACATACATTGATCATTGATGGAAGGTAGGAACATTTAAACAATATTTAAATTCTCTTTTGTTTATCTTGATATCAATTTTAAATCATATTTAAAATGAGGGATTTTATTTTTGAAAATTTGTCTCATCATTCAATCTTTGTATGCTTGCGGGATTCATGCAATTTAGTCTAAACATGCATACAAAAATAATATCATATATTATATTTAGGATGATCGACCCCAAAACTAATCGACCCGTGGTTGCCAATCACGAGTCTAAGTCCAATCCTAGGTGATATGCAAGTATGCAATGCAATCATATTACATTGAGCTTCCAATTTATATTTATTCGGTCTTTATTGTCTGTTAGGCCCACCTTTGTCTTCAAATCTTTATCTCCCACTAAGTCTAATAAATTTACAATAAAAACAGTTTACATGCCATAAATTAAAATTTAGAAGCTATTACAATTACATTTACTCAATAACCAAAAATATAAGACTTTAAAACATTAAAGTTTGAACAACCACTAGTAGAATTTCTGCTTTTTACTTCACTAGTTTTTACTTCGGCAATCACTATTACCGAAGTAATACATAGTTATTTACTACGGTTATAAAATTAACGAAGTAAAATCCACTTTAGACTTCATCGATTTAAAAAAACGGGCTTCACTAAATATTTAAGTGAGTTTTTACTTCGTCGAATCAAATTTGATGAAGTAAAAAATGAAAATAAAATTTTTTAGTTTATATTTGGTGAAGTAATATAATGATATGTTAGAATCTCGGTTTTATTCACGTCTTTTTTTTGCTTCTTCTCTCTTGCTCTGCCCTCTTCTTTAGGGTTGTTTTTTTTAAGTAAGAAACGCAGCCCCCTTTTCTCGTCGCTCTCGTTCCTGCACAAATCTACTACCATCGCCGCTCCTACATCGGTTGAAACTGCACAGTGACCACCCTAGATGATACATCAGTGCATCAGGACCTTGGTTATGGCCTGGATCGAGTTTTGGATCTCAAGAACAGTGTGAATGAAGCCCTGTCGCAAACAAAATTGTGCAACATTCTTACTTGCTATTTCGTCTACTTCGTTAGCCGTCTTTCATCGACTAAAGGTTTCATTCAAACCCGGTACTATTTTTTGAGCTACGATGTCTTTGGAGGTGGGAGATGACATGGTCCAATTCATATATCAATATATTTTGATGAAGAGCAAAAATGTTACTCCTGCAATAACCCAGGCCGATTTGGAGCTCTCGGCGAAGAACAGAGGCAATGTTATTCAAAGATGTAAGGAAATATTTTTGGAAATTATAATGGCTTGATTCTTTTGGATTTTGTGAGACCTCGATTCTAATCATCTAATCTCAGAATAAACAATAATTACGCATACAAGATCTAAGATTAAAAGAAAAGTTTTTTTTTTTTTTTTTTTTTTTTTTACACAGGGTGACGCGCGGGCGCGCATACAGCCCTGCCCGGGCCTCCGAGAAAGGGAGCAGAACGCGCGGGCGCTCCTCGCCGGCGCGGGCGCGCATGGCCTGCTGTTTTAGCTCAAAATAAGGCTCCAAAAGTGCAATCCAACACCCGGAAATGCTCCGACATGATCCAACTAACACTTTTTCAACAACGAAGTACTCAATTACAAGAAAGAGTAGAACATGCATCAATTCTAAGTTTCAAAATCCAAAATACAATTCGAGTTCGAATACAAAACGTATCAAGTTCGAGTTCTAACATGCTCCAATCTTAAACTAGATAAACATGCTAATTCGACTTCTAAACCGAGTCTCACTTCTACTACTTGCCCTCGAAGCTAACCATGCCTCTTCTGACTTGTTCCTGCCCCACCTGTTGCCAAGTACACATACAAAACAAAGCAACAGCCGGATAACCGGTGAGAACGACATTCCCAGTAAAAGCAACATAACAAGTAATACAAGTAACAAACATGCTTTCAATACAATAACGAAATCAGTAACATCGTAATGAATGCATGTCTTTAAACAGGGATATTAAATCTGATAACGAGGGATTGCAGCTGTGCCTTTGGGATCCCGAGGGTAAGATCACGTAACAACTCACCGACTCTCCCAATCGAGGTGGTGCCACGTATTTCACTCCTCTAGACTTTGAGCAACTATAATGAGTATGCTAGCACCAGACGAAACGACTACGACCTGGGCCACTCAATCATAGTTCCCAAACGTCTAAACAAAAAGGGCGGTTCTGCCCGCTGAAAACAAGATTGGCTCAAGATGAATGCATAACAGAAACATAAAACATAAGCCAAAACAATCAAACAAAACACAAGTTCCTCATGCTAGAACAAGTGTAGATGCAAGTACGTGATTTCAAAAGGGAAAACTCGAGAACCACAGTCCCGAGTATGCTATCCCGCTGCGATGACTGCTTTTACCTTTCAAAGCAGTAGCTCCAACTCTGGATAAGCTACAAAAGAGATTGTATAAACAACTACACAATCTAATAGCAACAAGGCAACGGTTCAAGGAAAACTCTTTATACCGTTCTTCGTCCAACTCTCGACGAACAATGCTGCTAACACAGGGCTCGACAAACTCCAACGAATCTGTAAGAATTCAAGAGTTGATCAACAACCACGATCACTCACACGCCAAGAATTCAATCAATACAAAAACGATTCGAAAACCCAAAACTCAAACCGACGGCATAACGGCTATAAACTGAACAAACTGGAAATGCAGACAGCATTTCAATACCGATATCAACTCATATCAATGCCCAAAAAAACAATAACAAAGCAAACCCATCAATCTAAAAATCCACATTTTCGAAAATGGCTTCCAAAAATCATAACAAATCCGAACGTCGCTCTAATTCAAAACCGACAGATAATAAACGATCAGAACTCTGTCTAGAACAACATACTCAAATCTCGAACGATTCTAACAACATCCAAAAACTAGAATGTATCCGATCGTAGAAGAACTTACAATATAACAGAGCTCTCACTGCAGTGATCGATAATCTGCCTTCAGAAATAAATTCCAACGGCCGGATCGAGCTCGGGATGAAATCTGGAAGCATGAAGAATCGATTTCTTCAACAATGGAGGAGGGAGGCGTGAAGAGGAAGGTGATGGAGAAGAGAGTGGGTCCAAAATCCTTATAAATATCTATAAAAACCGATAATTGCGTTTTAGTCCCTGAAAAATCCAATTTTTTCAAAAAGGACCCTGATCAAAATCAAACCGGCTCGAGAACTCTGTAATCTCTGATTAACTCAAATAAATTCAATTAAGATAAAAACGGGGCGTTACAATTCTCCCCCACTAAGAAGAGATTTCGTCCTCGAATCCACAAGAACTATAACTCATAAGATAGAATAAAGAACTAAAGACAGTAAGAAGAACTCACGTCATCCGAATAACTCCGGAAATCGCTGTCTCATGTCAGATTCTGTCTCCCAAGTCGCTTCCTCGACGCCGTGACGGCTCCACTGCACTTTCACCAATGGAATCAACTTGGTTCTGAGTTGCTTTTCTTTCCGATCAAGGATCTGAATCGGTCTCTCAAAATAGCTCAGGGTCTCGTCTAACTCGGCTTCGTCAGGCTGAAGGATATGAGAAATATCTGGTTGATACTTTTGCAGCATAGAGACGTGAAAAACGTCGTGAATACCAGATAAAGACGGAGGAAGTGCAAGTATGTAGGCAAGATCGCCTATTTTCTCGAGAATTTCGTACGGACCGATGAATCTCGGAGATAACTTTCCTCTCTTACCGAATCTGACGGTGCCTCTGAACGGAGAAATCTTAAGGAATACACGGTATCCCTGCTCAAAACTCAGAGGTCGACGTCTGACATTCGCATACTTCGCCAGTCTATCTTGAGCTGACTTCATTCTGGTCTGAATGATCTTAACCTGCTCTGCCATATCTCTAAGCATCTCCGGTCCCAAATCTGGTGACTCGGACAATTCATCCCAAAACAACGGAGATCGGCACTTTCTACCATACAAAGCCTCAAAAGGCGCCATACCGATACTCGCTTGGAAGCTGTTGTTGTAAGAAAACTCGACAAGAGGCAAAGAATCCTGCCAACTAGTGCCAAATTCTAGCACTACCGCTCGCAGCATATCCTCCAACGTCTGGATAGTCCGCTCTGACTGTCCATCTGTCTGAGGATGATAAGCTGTACTCAGATGCAATCGAGTACCAAGTGCCCCCTGAAGACTGTGCCAGAAGTGAGAAGTGAATCTAGGATCTCTGTCTGAAACGATCGACTTCGGCACACCATGCAATCTCACAACATTGCTAACATACAACTCAGCCATCTGATCATGACGATACGTCATCCTGTACGAAATAAAACACGCAGACTTCGTCAATCGGTCGATCACTACCCAAATAGCATCGCATCCTCGAACGGATCGTGGTAGCTTTGTGACAAAATCCATAGAAATGTGATCCCATTTCCATTCAGGAACAGATAGGCTGTGCAAAAGACCACCTGGTCGCTTCCGCTCTGCTTTCACTTGCTGAAAATTCAAACACCGAGATACAAATCTCGCAACATCGTCCTTCATTCTCTTCCACCAGAACTGACTCTTCAGATCGTTGTACATCTTACGACCTCCAGGATGAACGCTAAACCGACTGCAATGAGCCTCTCGGAGAATACGCTGTCTCAAATCCGAAATATCAGGCACAACAATACGATTATTCACGAACAAAACATCATCTCTAACCTGGAATTCAGACTGATGGCCCGATCTGACTTTCTCTACTGAAATCTGGATGCTCGGCTCAGACTTCTGTGCTTCTCTGATTGCAACAAACAACTCTGGCTCGGCTTGAATAGCAAACACTCTGATAGTCTCCCTATCTGTTTCAAACTCTAAACCAGAAGTGCAACAATCATCGATCAACTGGGAAACACCCATAGTAGAAAGAGATAAAGAACAAAGCTTTCGGCTCAAGGCATCTGCAACTGCATTAGACTTCCCCGGATAGTACTTGATTTCACAGTAGAAATCCTTCAACAGATCTAACCATCTCCTCTGTCTCATATTCAGCTCTGCTTGAGAAAACAAGTACTTAAGACTCTTATGGTCAGAAAAGATCTCGAAAGACTCACCATAAAGATAGTGACGCCAGATCTTCAGAGCAAAGACGATCGCAGCTAGTTCAAGATCATGGACCGGATAACGAGTCTCATGCGGTTTCAGCTGCCTTGATGCATACTCCACCACATTCTTATGCTGCATAAGAACACAACCCAAGCCTCGGTTAGAAGCATCACAATAGACTGTGAACCCTCCAGTACCCTTCGGAATAGAAAGAATTGGAGCACTGGTCAGTCTCCTCTTTAGATCAACAAAGCTAGCCTCACAATCTGGAGTCCAGACAAAAGGCACATTCTTCTGAGTCAGCTGGGTAATAGGCTTGGCAATAGACGAGAAACCCTCGATGAAACGACGGTAATAACCAGCTAAACCCATGAAGCTTCGGATCTCAGGTACTGATGTCGCTCTAGGCCAATTCATAACAGCTTCGATTTTGCTGGGATCGACAGAAATCCCATCTTCAGAAATAATATGACCGAGAAAGACAACTCGATCTAACCAGAATTCGCATTTCGATAGCTTGGCAAACAACTGCTCAACTCGCAAAATCTGCAAGACGATTCTCAAGTGCTCTGCATGGTCAGTACGGTTCTTCGAGTAGATAAGAATATCATCGATGAAAATAATGACGAACTCATCTAAATAACGCTGAAAGATACGTTTCATCAAACCCATAAAAACAGCAGGAGCGTTAGTCAAACCGAACGGCATGACTATAAACTCAAAGTGACCATACCTCGTTCTGAATGCGGTATTAGGAACATCTTCCTCTCGCACTCTCAGCTGATGGTAGCCTGACCTCAGATCAATCTTAGAGTAGACAGAAGAACCCTGCAGTTGATCAAACAAGTCATCTATTCGGGGTAAAGGATATCTGTTCTTAACTGTAGCCTGATTCAATTGGCGGTAGTCGATACAGAGCCGCATAGAACCATCCTTCTTCCGAACGAATAGAACAGGAGCACCCCAAGGCGATACACTAGGTCTGATGTATCCCTTGGCAATCAAATCCTCAAGCTGCTCCTTCAACTCTCTCAATTCAACAAGTGCCATACGATAAGGAGCTTTTGAAATAGGTTGAGTACCTGGCACTAAGTCAATGCTGAATTCGACTTCTCGAATGGGTGGCAATCCAGGAACATCTTTCGGAAACACATCAGCAAAATCTCTAACCACTGGTAAGTCAACCAAAACTGGGCTAGATTTCAGTACATCAACCGCATAAACCAAAAATGCTTCTGCACCTCTCTGTAACAAACGAGTCATAGATAACACTGAAATCAAAGGAATTCTAGATCGAGAACCCTTACCAAAGAATTTCCACTTGTCTGCCATTTCAGGTCTGAACCTGACAACCTTCAGAAAATAATCAACTGTCGCCCTGTACTTGGTTAAAGCATCTATCCCGACAATACAATCAAAATCTGACAGTCCAAGTACAATACAGTCGAATTCTAACAAATTTCCCTCAAAACAAAGTTCACAGTTCCTGACTAGTCGGACAGAAACAATTCCTCCACCCAAAGGTGAAGTAACAGCTACTACAGTAGGCAACAATTCAGTTGGCAAAGCATGCAATAACACATATTTCTCAGAGATAAAGGAATGGGAAGCACCTGTATCTATCAAGACATGAGCAGAATGACCGAAAATCGAACAGTTACCTGCTATGACATCGTCAGGTGCTGCCTGAGCCTGATCCTCTGTCAATTCAAAGACTCGTGCTTGCTGTCTCGGAGGCTGATTTGCACTAGAGCTACCTCCTTGTCTGTTCTGCTGTTGCTGGGATTGGAAAGAGTGCACTGCAGACGACTGCCTCTCCGGCTGAGCTGCAGGTCAAGACGAACTCCCACTCTGAGCTCTATCTCTATTACGTTGAGGGCACACTTTAGAGAAGTGTCCCGGTTGCTGACATGTGTTACAATTGCCGAAGACTCCCACACACTGATCCGGTGAGTGTCTTCCTCCACACTTGCTGCAGTACAAGGATGATGACCCAGAACTCGGTCCTGAACCGAATTGCTTTGAACCACTGAAACTGGACGAACTGTTCCCCTGTCTCTTGAACTGTTTACCTCTTGCCTTGTACTGATCCTTTCTGTTTCCCCCACTGTTTCCACCTTCATACCTCTGCTGCTGGTTCTGATGTTGAGGTGGCTGATTCTGGTACTGAGATGGTTGGTTCTGATACTGCCTCTGCTGCTGAGGTGCCCCCTGATTACCTCTTTGCCTCCACAAGCCTGCTTCTGCTCCCTTTGCGTAATTCATGGCATCCGCAAAGTTGCTAGGCCTGTTGGTGTTAACCAACGTGAAGACATTGGGGTTCAACCCGTTGATGAACTGATCTGCCTTAGCTTCTTCATCTCTGGCAATTAGCGGTGCAAAACGCAACAGACTATCGAACTTAGCCACGTACTCTTCAATGTTCAGATTCCCTTGCCTCAGATTTGCAAACTCTGCTCCCTTATCCTTACGATACGAGATATGGAAAAACCGCTTATAAAACTCAGATTTAAAAAGAGTCCAAGTAACCTCTGTACCTCTACTCTCAATTGCTTTCTTTGTCATGATCCACCAGCTCTTAGCACCACCACGCAGCTGATGAATTACTAACCTGATTTGGCGGTCATCTGTGTAGTCAATGGAATCAAACAACTGATCCATATCATCCAACCAACTCTCACAGTCAACTGGATTTTCTGAACCCATCAACAATGGCGGATTGAACGACTGAAACCTCTTCAGCAAGGTTTCCATAGGAGTCGCTGAAGCATCCAACTGATCAACCTCAGTGCTAGCTTGCTCAGTCGCAGGGATAACTGGTGGTGTGTTTCTGTTTATCACTCGACGAGGACCCATCTGATAATCAAAGGTTAGCACACGAGATATCTCAATTGCTACCATCAGTGCCCTTACAACCGCTTGGAATACCGAATACCAGTCGAGAACAGAAACAGTTATATCTCAAGTAGATCATGCTTTATTAATTTAAATCACACAACCATGTAATTCAAATAATGCTCAAACAATAAAGCATGCTCGCATGGAATTAAGTACACAATTAAATATATCAATCACATGCGAGGAGTCATTGCACACAGACTCAATCTACCCCGCTCACTCTAGTTCGACCAAGAATCTTAAGGCTTTGATACCACTTAATGTGAGACCTCGATTCTAATCATCTAATCTCAGAATAAACAATAATTACGCATACAAGATCTAAGATTAAAAGAAAAGTTTTTTTTTTTTTTTTTTTTACACGGGGTGACGCGCGGGCGCGCCACCCGAGGCGCGGGCGCGCATACAGCCCTGCCCGGGCCTCCGAGAAAGGGAGCAGAACGCGCGGGCGCGCATGGCCTGCTGTTTTAGCTCAAAATAAGGCTCCAAAAGTGCAATCCAACACCCGGAAATGCTCCGACATGATCCAACTAACACTTTTTCAACAACGAAGTACTCAATTACAAGAAAGAGTAGAACATGCATCAATTCTAAGTTTCAAAATCCAAAATACAATTCGAGTTCGAATACAAAACATATCAAGTTCGAGTTCTAACATGCTCCAATCTTAAACTAGATAAACATGCTAATTCGACTTCTAAACCGAGTCTCACTTCTACTACTTGCCCTCGTAGCTAACCATGCCTCTTCTGACTTGTTCCTGCCCCACCTGTTGCCAAGTACACATACAAAACAAAGCAACAGCCGGATAACCGGTGAGAACGACATTCCCAGTAAAAGCAACATAACAAGTAATACAAGTAACAAACATGCTTTAAATACAATAACGAAATCAGTAACATCGTAATGAATGCATGTCTTTAAACAGGGATATTAAATCTGATAACGAGGGATTGCAGCTGTGCCTTTGGGATCCCGAGGGTAAGATCACGTAACAACTCACCGACTCTCCCAATCGAGGTGGTGCCACGTATCTCACTCCTCTAGACTTTGAGCAACTATAATGAGTATGCTAGCACCAGACGAAACGACTACGACCTGGGCCACTCAATCATAGTTCCCAAACGTCTAAACAAAAAGGGCGGTTCTGCCCGCTGAAAACAAGATTGGCTCAAGATGAATGCATAACAGAAACATAAAACATAAGCCAAAACAATCAAACAAAACACAAGTTCCTCATGCTAGAACAAGTGTAGATGCAAGTACGTGATTTCAAAAGGGAAAACTCGAGAACCACAGTCCCGAGTATGCTATCCCGCTGCGATGACTGCTTTTACCTTTCAAAGCAGTAGCTCCAACTCTGGATAAGCTACAAAAGAGATTGTATAAACAACTACACAATCTAACAACAACAAGGCAACGGTTCAAGGAAAACTCTTTATACCGTTCTTCGTCCAACTCTCGACGAACAATGCTGCTAACACAGGGCTCGACAAACTCCAACGAATCTGTAAGAATTCAAGAGTTGATCAACAACCACGATCACTCACACGCCAAGACTTCAATCAATACAAAAACGATTCGAAAACCCAAAACTCAAACCGACGGCATAACGGCTATAAATTGAACAAACCGGAAATGCAGACAGCAGTTCAATACCGATATCAACTCATATCAATGCCCAAAACAACAATAACAAAGCAAACCCATCAATCTAAAAATCCACATTTTCGAAAATGGCTTCCAAAAATCAAAACAAATCCGAACGTCGCTCTAATTCAAAACCGACAGATAATAAACGATCAAAACTCTGTCTAGAACAACATACTCAAATCTCGAACGATTCTAACAACATCCAAAAACTAGAATGTATCCGATCGTAGAAGAACTTACAATATAACAGAGCTCTCACTGCAGTGATCGATAATCTGCCTTCAGAAATAAATTCCAACGGCCGGATCGAGCTCGGGATGAAATCTGGAAGCATGAAGAATCGATTTCTTCAACAATGGAGGAGGGAGGCGTGAAGAGGAAGGTGATGGAGAAGAGAGTGGGTCCAAAATCCTTATAAATATCTATAAAAACCGATAATTGCGTTTTAGTCCCTGAAAAATCCAATTTTTTCAAAAAGGACCCTGATCAAAATCAAATCGGCTCGAGAACTCTGTAATCTCTGATTAACTCAAATAAATTCAATTAAGATAAAAACGGGGCATTACAATTCTCCCCCACTAAGAAGAGATTTCGTCCTCGAATCCACAAGAACTATAACTCATAAGATAGAATAAAGAACTAAAGACAGTAAGAAGAACTCACGTCATCCGAATAACTCCGGAAATCGCTGTCTCATGTCAGATTCTGTCTCCCAAGTCGCTTCCTCGACGCCGTGACGGCTCCACTGCACTTTCACCAATGGAATCAACTTGGTTCTGAGTTTCTTTTCTTTCCGATCAAGGATCTGAATCGGTCTCTCAAAATAGCTCAGGGTCTCGTCTAACTCGGCTTCGTCAGGCTGAAGGATATGAGAAATATCTGGTTGATACTTTTGCAGCATAGAGACGTGAAAAACGTCGTGAATACCAGATAAAGACGGAGGAAGTGCAAGTATGTAGGCAAGATCGCCTATTTTCTCGAGAATTTCGTACGGACCGATGAATCTCGGAGATAACTTTCCTCTCTTACCGAATCTGACGGTGCCTCTGAACGGAGAAATCTTAAGGAATACACGGTATCCCTGCTCAAAACTCAGAGGTCGACGTCTGACATTCGCATACTTCGCCAGTCTATCTTGAGCTGACTTCATTCTGGTCTGAATGATCTTAACCTGCTCTGCCATATCTCTAAGCATCTCCGGTCCCAAATCTGGTGACTCGGACAATTCATCCCAAAACAACGGAGATCGGCACTTTCTACCATACAAAGCCTCAAAAGGCGCCATACCGATACTCGCTTGGAAGCTGTTGTTGTAAGAAAACTCGACAAGAGGCAAAGAATCCTGCCAACTAGTGCCAAATTCTAGCACTACCGCTCGCAGCATATCCTCCAACGTCTGGATAGTCCGCTCTGACTGTCCATCTATCTGAGGATGATAAGCTGTACTCAGATGCAATCGAGTACCAAGTGCCCCCTGAAGACTGTGCCAGAAGTGAGAAGTGAATCTAGGATCTCTGTCTGAAACGATCGACTTCGGCACACCATGCAATCTCACAACATTGCTAACATACAACTCAGCCATCTGATCATGACGATACGTCATCCTGTACGAAATAAAACACGCAGACTTCGTCAATCGGTCGATCACTACCCAAATAGCATCGCATCCTCGAACGGATCGTGGTAGCTTCGTGACAAAATCCATAGAAATGTGATCTCATTTCCATTCAGGAACAGATAGGCTGTGGAAAAGACCACCTGGTCGCTTCCGCTCTGCTTTCACTTGCTGACAATTCAAACACCGAGATACAAATCTCGCAACATCGTCCTTCATTCTCTTCCACCAGAACTGACTCTTCAGATCGTTGTACATCTTACGACCTCCAGGATGAACGCTAAACCGACTGCAATGAGCCTCTCGAAGAATACGCTGTCTCAAATCCGAAATATCAGGCACAACAATACGATTATTCACAAACAAAACATCATCTCTAACCTGGAATTCAGACTGATGGCCCGATCTGACTTTCTCTACTGAAATCTGGATGCTCGGCTCAGACTTCTGTGCTTCTCTGATTGCAACAAACAACTCTGGCTCGGCTTGAATAGCAAACACTCTGATAGTCTCCCTATCTGTTTCAAACTCTAAACCAGAAGTGCAACAATCATCGATCAACTGGGAAACACCCATAGTAGAAAGAGATAAAGAACAAAGCTTTCGGCTCAAGGCATCTGCAACTGCATTAGACTTCCCCGGATAGTACTTGATTTCACAGTCGAAATCCTTCAACAGATCTAACCATCTCCTCTGTCTCATATTCAGCTCTGCTTGAGAAAACAAGTACTTAAGACTCTTATGGTCAGAAAAGATCTCGAAAGACTCACCATAAAGATAGTGACGCCAGATCTTCAGAGCAAAGACGATCGCAGCTAGTTCAAGATCATGGACCGGATAACGAGTCTCATGCGGTTTCAGCTGCCTTGATGCATACTCCACCACATGCTTATGCTGCATAAGAACACAACCCAAGCCTCGGTTAGAAGCATCACAATAGACTGTGAACCCTCCAGTACCCTTCGGAATAGAAAGAATTGGAGCACTGGTCAGTCTCCTCTTTAGATCAACAAAGCTAGCCTCACAATCTGGAGTCCAGACAAAAGGCACATTCTTCTGAGTCAGCTGGGTAATAGGCTTGGCAATAGACGAGAAACCCTCGATGAAACGACGGTAATAACCAGCTAAACCCATGAAGCTTCGGATCTCAGGTACTGATGTCGGTCTAGGCCAATTCATAACAGCTTCGATTTTGCTGGGATCGACAGAAATCCCATCTTCAGAAATAATATGACCGAGAAAGACAACTCGATCTAACCAGAATTCGCATTTCGATAGCTTGGCAAACAACTGCTCAACTCGCAAAATCTGCAAGACGATTCTCAAGTGCTCTGCATGGTCAGTACGGTTCTTCGAGTAGATAAGAATATCATCGATGAAAATAATGACGAACTCATCTAAATAACGCTGAAAGATACGTTTCATCAAACCCATAAAAACAGCAGGAGCGTTAGTCAAACCGAACGGCATGACTATAAACTCAAAGTGACCATACCTCGTTCTGAATGCGGTATTAGGAACATCTTCCTCTCGCACTCTCAGCTGATGGTAGCCTGACCTCAGATCAATCTTAGAGTAGACAGAAGAACCCTGCAGTTGATCAAACAAGTCATCTATTCGGGGTAAAGGATATCTGTTCTTAACTGTAGCCTGATTCAATTGGCGGTAGTCGATACAGAGCCGCATAGAACCATCCTTCTTCCGAACGAATAGAACAGGAGCACCCCAAGGCGATACACTAGGTCTGATGTATCCCTTGGCAATAAAATCCTCAAGCTGCTCCTTCAACTCTCTCAATTCAACAAGTGCCATACGATAAGGAGCTTTTGAAATAGGTTGAGTACCTGGCACTAAGTCAATGCTGAATTCGACTTCTCGAATGGGTGGCAATCCAAGAACATCTTTCGGAAACACATCAGCAAAATCTCTAACCACTGGTAAGTCAACCAAAACTGGGCTAGATTTCAGTACATCAACCGCATAAACCAAAAATCCTTCTGCACCTCTCTGTAACAAACGAGTCATAGATAACACTGAAATCAAAGGAATTCTAGATCCAGAACCCTTACCAAAGAATTTCCACTCGTATGCCATTTCAGGTCTGAACCTGACAACCTTCAGAAAATAATCAACTGTCGCCCTGTACTTGGTTAAAGCATCTATCCCGACAATACAATCAAAATCTGACAGTCCAAGTACAATACAGTCGAATTCTAACAAATTTCCCTCAAAACAAAGTTCACAGTTCCTGACTAGTCGGACAGAAACAATTCCTCCACCCAAAGGTGAAGTAACAGCTACTACAGTAGGCAACAATTCAGTTGGCAAAGCATGCAATAACACATATTTCTCAGAGATAAAGGAATGGGAAGCACCTGTATCTATCAAGACATGAGCAGAATGACCGAAAATCGAACAGTTACCTGCTATGACATCGTCAGGTGCTGCCTGAGCCTGATCCTCTGTCAATTCAAAGACTCGTGCTTGCTGTCTCGGAGGCTGATTTGCACTAGAGCTACCTCCTTGTCTGTTCTGCTGTTGCTGGGATTGGAAAGAGTGCACTGCAGACGACTGCCTCTCCGGCTGAGCTGCAGGTCTAGACGAACTCCCACTCTGAGCTCTATCTCTATTACGTTGAGGGCACACTTTAGAGAAGTGTCCCGGTTGCTGACATGTGTTACAATTGCCGAAGACTCCCACACACTGATCCGGTGAGTGTCTTCCTCCACACTTGCTGCAGTACAAGGATGATGACCCAGAACTCGGTCCTGAACCGAATTGCTTTGAACCACTGAAACTGGACGAACTGTTCCCCTGTCTCTTGAACTGTTTACCTCTTGCCTTGTACTGATCCTTTCTGTTTCCCCCACTGTTTCCACCTTCATACCTCTGCTGCTGGTTCTGATGTTGAGGTGGCTGATTCTGGTACTGAGATGGTTGGTTCTGATACTGCCTCTGCTGCTGAGGTGCCCCCTGATTACCTCTTTGCCTCCACAAGCCTGCTTCTGCTCCCTTTGCGTAATTCATGGCATCCGCAAAGTTGCTAGGCCTGTTGGTGTTAACCAACGTGAAGACATTGGGGTTCAACCCGTTGATGAACTGATCTGCCTTAGCTTCTTCATCTCTGGCAATTAGCGGTGCAAAACGCAACAGACTATCGAACTTAGCCACGTACTCTTCAATGTTCAGATTCCCTTGCCTCAGATTTGCAAACTCTGCTCCCTTATCCTTACGATACGAGATATGGAAAAACCGCTTATAAAACTCAGATTTAAAAAGAGTCCAAGTAACCTCTGTACCTCTACTCTCAATTGCTTTCTTTGTCATGATCCACCAGCTCTTAGCACCACCACGCAGCTGATGAATTACTAACCTGATTTGGCGGTCATCTGTGTAGTCAATGGAATCAAACAACTGATCCATATCATCCAACCAACTCTCACAGTCAACTGGATTTTCTGAACCCATCAACAATGGCGGATTGAACGACTGAAACCTCTTCAGCAAGGTTTCCATAGGAGTCGCTGAAGCATCCAACTGATCAACCTCAGTGCTAGCTTGCTCAGTCGCAGGGATAACTGGTGGTGTGTTTCTGTTTATCACTCGACGAGGACCCATCTGATAATCAAAGGTTAGCACACGAGATATCTCAATTGCTACCATCAGTGCCCTTACAACCGCTTGGAATACCGAATACCAGTCGAGAACAGAAACAGTTATATCTCAAGTAGATCATGCTTTATTAATTTAAATCACACAACCATGTAATTCAAATAATGCTCAAACAATAAAGCATGCTCGCATGGAATTAAGTACACAATTAAATATATCAATCACATGCGAGGAGTCATTGCACACAGACTCAATCTACCCCGCTCACTCTAGTTCGACCAAGAATCTTAAGGCTTTGATACCACTTAATGTGAGACCTCGATTCTAATCATCTAATCTCAGAATAAACAATAATTACGCATACAAGATCTAAGATTAAAAGAAAAGTTTTTTTTTTTTTTTTTTTTTACACGGGGTGACGCGCGGGCGCGCCACCCGAGGCGCGGGCGCGCATACAGCCCTGCCCGGGCCTCCGAGAAAGGGAGCAGAACGCGCGGGCGCGCATGGCCTGCTGTTTTAGCTCAAAATAAGGCTCCAAAAGTGCAATCCAACACCCGGAAATGCTCCGACATGATCCAACTAACACTTTTTCAACAACGAAGTACTCAATTACAAGAAAGAGTAGAACATGCATCAATTCTAAGTTTCAAAATCCAAAATACAATTCGAGTTCGAATACAAAACATATCAAGTTCGAGTTCTAACATGCTCCAATCTTAAACTAGATAAACATGCTAATTCGACTTCTAAACCGAGTCTCACTTCTACTACTTGCCCTCGTAGCTAACCATGCCTCTTCTGACTTGTTCATGCCCCACCTGTTGCCAAGTACACATACAAAACAAAGCAACAGCCGGATAACCGGTGAGAACGACATTCCCAGTAAAAGCAACATAACAAGTAATACAAGTAACAAACATGCTTTAAATACAATAACAAAATCAGTAACATCGTAATGAATGCATGTCTTTAAACAGGGATATTAAATCTGATAACGAGGGATTGCAGCTGTGCCTTTGGGATCCCGAGGGTAAGATCACGTAACAACTCACCGACTCTCCCAATCGAGGTGGTGCCACGTATCTCACTCCTCTAGACTTTGAGCAACTATAATGAGTATGCTAGCACCAGACGAAACGACTACGACCTGGGCAACTCAATCATAGTTCCCAAACGTCTAAACAAAAAGGGCGGTTCTGCCCGCTGAAAACAAGATTGGCTCAAGATGAATGCATAGCAGAAACATAAAACATAAGCCAAAACAATCAAACAAAACACAAGTTCCTCATGCTAGAACAAGTGTAGATGCAAGTACGTGATTTCAAAAGGGAAAACTCGAGAACCACAGTCCCGAGTATGCTATCCCGCTGCGATGACTGCTTTTACCTTTCAAAGCAGTAGCTCCAACTCTGGATAAGCTACAAAAGAGATTGTATAAACAACTACACAATCTAACAACAACAAGGCAACGGTTCAAGGAAAACTCTTTATACCGTTCTTCGTCCAACTCTCGACGAACAATGCTGCTAACACAGGGCTCGACAAACTCCAACGAATCTGTAAGAATTCAAGAGTTGATCAACAACCACGATCACTCACACGCCAAGACTTCAATCAATACAAAAACAATTCGAAAACCCAAAACTCAAACCGACGGCATAACGGCTATAAACTGAACAAACCGGAAATGCAGACAGCAGTTCAATACCGATATCAACTCATATCAATGCCCAAAACAACAATAACAAAGCAAACCCATCAATCTAAAAATCCACATTTTCGAAAATGGCTTCCAAAAATCATAACAAATCCGAACGTCGCTCTAATTCAAAACCGACAGATAATAAACGATCAGAACTCTGTCTAGAACAACATACTCAAATCTCGAACGATTCTAACAACATCCAAAAACTAGAATGTATCCGATCGTAGAAGAACTTACAATATAACAGAGCTCTCACTGCAGTGATCGATAATCTGCCTTCAGAAATAAATTCCAACGGCCGGATCGAGCTCGGGATGAAATCTGGAAGCTTGAAGAATCGATTTCTTCAAAAATGGAGGAGGGAGGCGTGAAGAGGAAGGTGATGGAGAAGAGAGTGGGTCCAAAATCCTTATAAATATCTATAAAAACCGATAATTGCGTTTTAGTCCCTGAAAAATCCAATTTTTGCAAAAAGGACCCTGATCAAAATCAAACCGGCTCGAGAACTCTGTAATCTCTGATTAACTCAAATAAATTCCATTAATATAAAAACGGGGCGTTACAAATTTTGTGTGAATTTTGCTATGAGCCCGTGAGTATTGTTCGTTTATGCTTTCTTTGTTTTATAATCAGAGCATGGTGAGATCGAGTCACAAAGCTGTTGTGGTTCTGTGCACTAAGCTCATTAAAGGGTTCTATGGCTCCAAGAGGGTGGATAAAGCTAGTAAGTTTTAGGGATTCGTTATAGATTTGGTGAGCCAGATCTTCCAGGCTGAGCGTCAAGTAAAATCTCGATTGATATCTTGTTTGAGTTGTTTCGATTTTTTCATTATTCTTTTCCTCTGTTGATTATGCTTTGATTTTATTGACTTTCGATTATTTCATTATTCTTTCCTATGTTGATTATGCTTTGATTATATTGACGCTCTCTTCTATGAAACAGTTTTTTTGTAGAATTTCAGGAGAATGATATGTTTATTCCCAAATCTATTTTTTGTTTTTCTCATAATTTAAGTGACGAGATTCTATTTTTGGTGCAGATTGACTTGACTTCACACATTGTTAGCCTTTATTTGACATTAAAGGTGTTCTTTTTTACCCATCTATGCTATGATTTTATTTTATTTGATAAATAGACTAACTTGTGAAAGGATTATCTCCGATCTTCCTTTTGTATAGTCATTCCTCTTATTTTTCAGTTTCTATTGATATGCAAATCTAGACTTTGGTGATCTTCCTGTTGCCAAGGGCCTTGGCTCAACTAGTGTGAGCTAGTGTCGCTACCATGATAACTTTTTATTTAAAATTTGTCGTGTATACTTATCAATGTCCAAATTTATTACCAAATTTGGATAAAATTCCCATAAATATATGTCAGGCTATGGAAACATGATGCTTTACTTTGCTTCACAGTTTTCTGATCCAAAGGTGAGGTTTCACAGTGCTTGGCTTCTTTTTTAACATATTATGCCACATCATTTTTGTGATATTTTCTCTCTTTAGGTAGGATGATTTTGAGTGTAGGTTATTTTGTTTCGGTGACATTGTTAAACAACGAGCAATATTGGAGAAAAGTGGATCATTTGAATCCATAATCAAAAAGTTACTTTGCCTGAAGATGGCCAGGTACTTGTTTTAGATACATTCCAAATGCTAAATAATTAAATCTCTCGAATCTAGTATGCTTATTCCGTGATTTTTCATGGGGCCTAAGATTAGTAGAGAAGACTACACTGAGTGGGTCTGGAACTTCTTCACGGTAAAACGATACATTGTGTAGCTCTGCTGCTTCCCTTTGATTTTACTGCCTATTTTGGATAAAAGTGATGATTTGATGTACACTTGGTGGTGTATTGAATGCATCTGTTTTTGCGATTTGATTTTGACCCTACGATTTCGATGTGACTTCGAACAATATAAATAGAAATTTTATGGGATCTTGATATTTAGTTTTATGTTTTATCTATCTATTTTTTTTATTTAAATCTGGTTATCTCGTGTTTATTTTGTTTTGAAATTTTTATCTAAGCCTTGATGCTTGTCAAACTCACTTAGTCTCGTGATGTCGTGTGCATTGTCTCCTCAACAGGTATGGTAAAAGTGCAACCATTATTTATTTCTCTATTTGTTTATGCTTCTTGTTCATTTTTTATATTTTTTTTCTCATTCCACTGCCCCCAGTTATTTTGTCACTCGTGTATGCCTTCTGCTGGGGTGCTAACTAGCTGTATCTTGAATAATTTTCTAGCATCTTTTACTTTTTCATGCGCTTGCTTAGATCTCTTAAATATAATTTTTTAAACTTCTTTTCTTTCATTTAAATATAATTTTTTCTTGTTTATTTTAGTGCAAGCATGTAAAATTGTCTCCAATTTCTCATATGTTCATGAAGGCTTTAAATTTCAAGTCTTTATGGCTAATGGTTTATCCTTGATTAGCAAGGTATGATAACCACGTCTCCTTTCACGTTCACTCTCTCCCTAATAATTAAAATTTACTTTATGAACTACAAGTGAATATTAATTTTTTTTTGGTCATTTTGATGTTTAGGTAAGCTCACTACAAATGTTTTTGTCTTGTGCAGATGGTTCCCATGGGTCAGTTGTCAATGAAGAAATTAGCAATTGTTGGACATGGTGGAAAACTGTGGAGATGGAAGAAGAGTCATCATCAGTGGTTAGGCAAAAACCCTGGAGACTTTCAGAATTGATTAGACAGCGATGAAACAATCATGCGTGCTAGGCCTCGCACACAAGCTCTTTCCAATGTCGTGTATAGAAAAGGTCACTAGCTTGCCGGCATACAATTTGCTTATTTGATACACTGAAATGCAGGGGAGGTACAGTTGGCAATTGGGAAGTTGCCTGTATCTTTTTTTGGTAAAAATGAGTATGGAAGGAAAACATATATTTAGACCTTCAGGATCTTGTACATATGTACTCGTCTGTGGCAACTTTTGTGAAATTTTAAGGGCTGGCATTCCATCTACCACAGCATTTCTGATGCATCATCACCTGCAAAGGAAATTCTATCAAATTTACAGTGTGTGTGTGTGTCAAATGTTCATTTTTCTTATTATTACCTTCTACTTTTTTACCACTTCTGCAAGGTTTTTTTTTCTTGATCTTTACCATTTGGAGGCTGATTTGCCCAGTGTATATTTGTGTGTAACCACAGAATGCGGTGCGAATCACTTAAGTTTTAGAAAAGATTGTTCTTTTATCAACGTGTGTTAAGTATTGAGCGTTTTGCTGTAAATTGTAATAGGTGGTGATGGACCCATGGAAAGAATCACATGATTCCTCAAGATGTGAACTACATATGAGTGTAAGCTCTCTCGATACCTTGATGTTTTATTTGGTGATTTTGATATTTAGGTAGGGTTATTAAGCTCTTAAACAAATTATATACTTGTTTAGGAACTACAAGTGAATATCAATTTCATGATTACATCTTGATTCATGATGAGTGCAAGACGAAAAATCTTTAAGGTATTAAAATTGAGCTTTTCCACTTCTGGTGCCTATTCTCTCTTATCTTCCGAATAATCAATGGACATTTTGAATTTAGACATAATCATGCTAGTACGTATGAGAAAGCTGTGTCAAATTTAAGGTTTGTCGATATCTATTTGTTCGTTGTGATATTGAACCCGCACTGTGGACAAGGTTGGTTGTTTCTGTCTCACCTAATTTATTTACTTTATTGACTTGTATCTTTAGTTTTTATGGATTTTGATGTATCTTATGTATCAAGCCTATAGTCTCGTAAATTTTTTTACATTCAAGTGACTTCACCAAAAAAACAATACATGTTTACTTGTTTTCGAAAGATAATGACATTCTTATTGACATTGAATTATCTTTTTGTACATTTTAGTTTGCAGGATCCATCAAGATTCAATATTAAACCAAGATCCAAGATCAATTTGATAAAGTTAGAAGTGAATGAAGTGAATTTGTCGACTCCTATGTAGGTGCCTAAGTGTGTCATGCACGTTGGAATAATACTTCGTTTTGTCTAAATAGATACAATTTTAGTTTTGTGGAAATACTTGTGGATACATGTATAATTTTGGATTATTTTGGTAGATATGCTTGTGGATTTATAATAGTGATTTACTTGTGCCAATGTATGGATGTTTGAGAAACTACTAGGACTTTAATTTTGAAAAATTTATGGCTTGTGACAGGCATGCTAGCTGCACAAAAGAGCTATTTATTTTAACATCTTTATAAACTTGTAATGGTGCAGATTTATTTTCTTTCTTTTTTAAAAGAATATATATTTTTTAATATACTTATATGTTGTATTCTCCTTTTCGTGCTATTTATTAAATCTTTTAGCAAAAGCTAGAAAAGCGGGAAAGTAGAAGCATAGACAGAAATCAGGACATTGACGTTTACGGGAATTTTACAAACACTAGAGAGAGAAGCATAATGTGGAAAAGCTGCGAGAAGAGGGAGATGAGGTTGCGAGAATCTAGTTTCTTTAGTGGTAACCTTGGAGAGTATGTGTTCTTAAACAAGGTCCTTTTTTTATAGTCACTATATATGTTTGTTTTGTGGTAGGATTTTAGGTCTTGTTTCCTCTGCTGTTTTCGACTTAGGCATCATGCTTACTAGCTTGTTCTTGAGCACTTTTCTCTCTTTGTACTCTGTACACAATTGGATTTAGTAAAAACTTGTTTGTTAGTTTTATATGTTTTAGCTATATTTTAATTTTTTCTTGACAGTTGTCTTCTACACGTATCAGGTTGAAACGTAAAACACTGAAAATGAAATGAGTTTTGGCAACTCTTAAAGTTCTTGGAAATGTTCTAGACCAGCTGACAAATGAGGTTTCTCCTGTAGAAGCTGAAAGATTAATTCCTGAGGAGGTTTGCCTATCTCTCAAAATATTTATTTTTTGTGATCCTACCAGCATATGAATATCAACAGAAGATAGTTTATCTTTTTTTTATTGTTTAAAACGTTATAAGCATGATTTTTTTTATACATTTCATACAACGTAACTATATCATGCATACTTAAATGAGTGCACTTGAGTTGTGTATTAGTATATTTGTCTGGGATTATGATGTTACCTCCTATTATAGTCCTTTCGTATATGTTTTTATCATTCTAGTTTTTTCAATTAATGAGGTACATAACTTATCTTGGTGAAGCCCATATGATACATTTGACTAGAATATTGCACCTGATCATTTTAGGGAAGAAAAATAATTCGGAAGCCTTTTTTTAAAAAAAGGCGTTAGCTTTGTATTCAATTTGTTTCCATCTGGTTTTACAGTTCAGCTTGTTTCAGTGCAAGTTTATCTGTTTCCAATCTTTTGGATTTATTAATTTGTCAACCATATGTATGCTGGAAGCGAACTTTTCAGTGCTACCTTTCTTAAATTGATTAATGTATTCCTATGAGTTTGTTACTGTGTTTACAAGAAGTAATTAAATACATATTCTAAATATAGGACGAAAAAACAAGATGTTAGAAGATTACTATTTTTAGTGATATGCTATTTTGGGAGAATTTAAATTTTATATTATGTATTATTATGTATTCCTAGAGTTTGAAAGGTTAATCATGCAAAGGGATTTGTTAGACAATTAGTTTTCTGAACTTTCTTCGTATCTGTGATTCGAATCAACCTTTCGACAGGGGTAAAAAGGAGATCCTCTGTGGCAATAGCAATGGTGCTGGCTTCCTCGGTGGTTTCATGAACGCGATCGACACTTAGTACCCCTTGCTTGAATTATCAACAAATATATGCCAATACGTACCTTAATTTTGTAGTATAAATTTTGTGAACAAGAATTTTTCGATAAACTTGCTGCTTTGCATAAGTATTTGAAGGAATGTAGAACAATATTTGTACTTAAGTTAACATGTGAATTCTGATATACAAGATGATTTGCTTGAATCACTAGCTGCTGATGAAAGTTTTTGTATGTTTTCAAGATATTCTAAACTGCTACCATTGGGATTTGCAGGATTAATCAACAATCGATATTACAAATCTCAATATGATCAAATCAGAAGTAAATGGAGCGAATTCGTCAACTCCTATGTGGGCGCCTAAATGGGTCGTGTACTTTTAGATAAACTTGTTTCCATTGTGGATTTATAGGATATATTTGTGTACATATTTTTGGTTTTGCGGATACATTTTTTGGTTCTACTCGTGAATTTGTGGATTTGTAAATATTCCTCGTTTTTTGTATGGATGATTTTATGAATCCAATTAATCATTTTAGTTTTAGATATTGTGGTATTGTTATTATCTATTTACTTAAACACTATAAATAAAATGGTGAAGTAATATAACAAAAACACTTCGGAAAATTTAATTTCTGGCGAAGTAGAAGAAAACATTTACTTCGCCATATTTAAAAATTAGAGAAGTCGTTTGTAGCAATTACTTCGGTAATTGAAAATTCGCCGCAGTCTTATATGATAAATTACTTTAATATTCAAAGAAAGAGGAAGTAAAATGACACCTTTTACTTCACCACAATTCAAAAATTGTGAAGTCGTATATCTATTTTACTTCGATAATTGTACAATGTGTGAAGTAATAGAGGATCAATTACTTCGTTATTTTACAATGTGTGAAGTAATATAGGATCAATTACTTCGTTATTTTACAAAATTGATGAAGTAATACATGTGTTTTTACTTCGGTAGTGGTTCAATTTCGAACCGGTTTGGGTTTTTTGGACTGGGCAAAGACTTCGGTAATTATCGACTTATTACTTTGGTTTTAATGCGAAGTAAAAAATAACTTTTTACTTCACGTGCATCTACTTCGGTACTTATCTGCCTATTACTTCAGGTAATATCCGAAGTAATAGGCAGAAATTCTACTAGTGAACTTTTGCGGAAGGCTGGCATAGGTTGGAGGGATGCGCCATGCCCAGCGTCGCAGTCCACTCGATATTCATGCCCATCGATCTCACTATAATCTAACATGTACCAAGCAAAGATAGTGTAGTGACCCGCACCGTGATCATCTACTAATCAGAAGCTTAAGCATACAATTAAACAATAATATAATCTAAATTAGAGTAACTGTGGAATAAAAATAATACCAGGTAAGCAAAACCTAGTGGTCAACCTTGCTAACCAGCCATGGTCACCACCTAACCCCCTTGCCCCCAGGAGAACTACCTGTAACTGTCCCATGGAATAGGGAATCCAACCAACATAAAAACAACCGTAAGTAAGCCTAACATGCTCAGTACGAGAGTATGTGTATAAGGTATTATATGTGCATGTATGCAAGTGAACTGGGTACCAAGACACTCAGGTCAAGAAACTAGCTCATAGATCGAGTCCAGGGTATATAGCACGCTGCGCCGTCGCCTCAGGAGGTGGCTCATATACCCAGTGGATAATGGTGAAATGATACTAGTACATGTGTTCAACCATCAAGGTGACCTGACACAAGACTTACGTATCCAACCATCCACAAACTCGTAGGGTGAGCACCCTACTACAGGATACCTCTAAGGTAAAGCTCAATATGCTGATGTATAAATCATACAGTCATGACATGATGTATATAAAGGCATATAAAACATGCAATCACATAATCAATGCAAACACATAATACATGTATACTCAATCTGCATATCTCGAATAATACTTCCGTACCTTTCTATGGCAGATTGTGACGCCCCATTTTTATCTTAAATGAGTTTATTTGAGTTAATCGGAGATTGTAGAGTTCTCGAGCCGGTTTGATTTTGATCAGGGTCCTTTTTGCAAATTTTGGAAATTTCAGGGACTAAAATGCAAATATTGATTTTTATATATTATCTACACTTGGATTTGATTGGGGAAGTTTTCTCCTTCTTCCTCATTGCACGCCTCCTCCATTAGAGCCGCCCCCTTCTCATTCCAAGCTTTGGGATTTCAGTCCGAGCTCGATCCGTCCGTTGGAAATTATTTCTGAAGGCAGATTAGCGATCACTGCTGCGAGAGCTTCGTTCTATCGTAAGTTTTTCTACGATCGGATACATTCTAGTTTTTGGATGTTGTTAGAATCGTTCTAGATTCGAGTATGTTGTTCTCTACAGAGTTCTGATCGTTTATTATCTGTCAGTTTTGAAATAGAGAGACGTTCGGATTTGTTATGATTTTTGGAAGCCATTTTCGAAAATCATGGTTTTGAGATTTGTTGGGTTTGTCTTGTTGTTGTTGTATTAGCATTGAATTGAGTTGTTATCAGTATTGAATTGCTGTCTGCGTTGCCGGTTTGTTCAGTTATAGCCGTTATGCCGTCGGTTTGAGTTTTTGGAGATTTTGAACCGTTTTTGAGTTTGAACTTGGCCTGTAAGTTGATCATGGTTATTGATCAATCATCTCTTGTATCTGAACAGATTCGTTTGGAGTTGTCAAGCTCAGAGTTAGCAGCTGTTTGATCGTTTCAAAGAATTGGACGAAGAACGGTATAAAGAGTTTTCCTTGAAACATTGCCTTGTTGTTGTTAGATTGTGTAGTTGTTTATACAATCTCTTTTGTAGCTTATCCAGATTTGGAGCTACTGCATTGAAAGGTAAAAGAAGTCATCATAGCGGGATAGCATACTCGGGACTGTGGTTCTCGAGTTTTCCCTTTTGAAATCTCATACTTGCATCTACACTTGTTCTAGAATGAGGAACTTGTGTATTGTTTGATTGTATTGGTTTTTGTTAAAAGGATTATGTTTTATGTTTCTGTTATGCATTCATCTTGAGCCAATCTTGTTTCAGCGGGCAGAACCGCCCTTTTTGTTTAGACGTTTGGGAACTATGATTGAGTGGCCCAGATCGTAGTCGTTTTGTCTGGTGCTAGCATACTCATTATAGTTGCTCAAAGTCTAGATAAGTGAGGTACGTGGCACTACCTCGATTGGGAGAGTCGGTGAGTTGTTACGTGATCTTATCCTCGGGATCCCAAAGGCACAGCAGCAATCCCTCGTTATCAGATTTGATATCCCTGTTTAAAGACATGCATTTCATTACGATGTTATTGATTTTGTTATTGTATTGAAAGCATGTTTGTTACTTGTATTACTTGTTATGTTGCTTTTACTAGGAATGTCGTTCTCACCGGTTATCCGGCTATTGCTTTGTTTTGTATGTGTACTTGGCAACAGGTGGGGCAGGAACAAGTCAAAAGAGGCATGGTTATCTTCGAGGGCAAGTAGTAGAAGTGAGACTCGGTTTAGAAGTCGAATTAGCATGTTTATCTTAAGATTGAAGCATGTTAGAACTCGAACTTGATATGTTTTGTTATTCGAATTAGTTTGTATTTGGATTGTAATCTAAAATCGAAGTATGTTGTTGTTGTATCGATTTAGACTTCTGGTTGTTTTTAGGCCTTCTGAAAGCATGACTTGTTATGGCATGTTTCCCTACACCCTATTATTGCATATGTATTTGAAGGCATGTCGGACCAAGCGCGGAATCATTTCTTTATTTTTCTGCAGCCTGAGCATTTTCTGCCCAGGCCTTCCGCGTGCGGGCGAGGCATTCCTCGCGCGCGCGCGAGGCCTCCGTTGGGCCTCTGAATTGTTTGCCTGCGCGCGCACGAGCTTGGTACCTCGCGCGGGCGCGAGCCTTTGGTTGGTCTCGGTTGTTGAAGCCCGCGCACGCGCGAGCTTGGTTCCTCGCGCGGGCACGCGGCGTTTAAAAAAAAAAAAACTTTGAATTGTTTTACTCTTGGATTCTTGTTCGCTTAATTGTTGTTTAATCCGAGATTAGTGGTTTAGAATCGAGGTCTCACATTAAGTGGTATCAGAGCGTTAAGATTCTTGGTCGAACTACAGTGAGCGGGGTAGATCGAGTCTGTGTGCAATGACTCCTCGCATGTGTTTGAATTATTTAATTGTATACTTAATTCCATGCGAGCATGCTTTATTGTTTGAGCATTATTTGAATTACATGGTTGTGTGATTTAAATTAATAAAGCATGATCTACTTGAGATATAACTGTTTCTGTTCTCGACTGGTATTCGGTATTCCAAGCGGTTGTAAGGGCACTGATGGTAGCGATTGAGATATCTCGTGTGCTAACCTTTGATTATCAGATGGGTCCTCGTCGAGTGATAAACAGAAACACACCACCAGTTATCCCTGCGACTGAGCAAGCTAGCACTGAGGTTGATCAGTTGGATGCTTCAGCGACTCCTATGGAAACCTTGCTGAAGAGGTTTCAGTCGTTCAATCTGCCATTGTTGATGGGTTCAGAAAATCTAGTTGACTGTGAGAGTTGGTTGGATGATATGGATCAGTTGTTTGATTCCATTGACTACACAGATGACCGCCGAATCAGGTTAGTAATTCATCAGCTGCGTGGTGGTGCTAAGAGCTGGTGGATCATGACAAAGAAAGCATTTTAGAGTAGAGGTACAGAGGTTACTTGGACTCTTTTTAAATCTGAGTTTTATAAACAGTTTTTCCCTATCTCGTATCGTAAGGATAAGGGAGCAGAGTTTGCAAATCTGAGGCAAGGGAATCTGAACATTGAAGAGTACGTGGCTAAGTTCGATAGTCTGTTGCGTTTTGCACCGCTAATTGCCGGAGATGAAGAAGCTAAGGCAGATCAGTTCATCAACGGGTTGAACCCCGATGTCTTCACGTTGGTTAACACCAACAGGCCTAGCAACTTTGCGGATGCCATGAATTACGCAAAGGGAGTAGAAGCAGGCTTGTGGAGGCAAAGAGGTAATCAGGGGGCACCTCAGCAGCAGAGGCAGTATCAGAACCAACCATCTCAGTACCAGAATCAGCCACCTCAACATCAGAACCAGCAGCAGAGGTATGAAGGTGGAAACAGTGGGGGAAACAGAAAGGATCAGTACAAGGCAAGAGGTAAACAGTTCAAGAGACAGGGGAACAGTTCGTCCAGTTCCAGTGGTTCGAAGCAATTCGTTTCAGGACCGAGTTCTGGGTCATCATCCTTGTACTGCAACAAGTGTGGAGGAAGACACTCACCGGATCAGTGTGTGGGAGTCTTCGGCAATTGTAACACATGTCAGCAACCGGGACACTTCTCTAAAGTGTGCCCTCAACGTAATAGAGATAGAGCTTAGAGTGGGAGTTCGTCTAGACCTGCAGCTCAGCCGGAGAGGCAGTCGTCTGCAGTGCACTCTTTCCAACCCCAGCAACAGCAGAACAGACAGGGAGGTAGCTCTAGTGCAAATCAGCCTCCGAGACAGCAAGCACGAGTCTTTGCATTGACAGAGGATCAGGCTCAGGCAGCACCTGACGATGTCATAGCAGGTAACTGTTCGATTTTCGGTCATTCTGCTCATATCTTGATAGATACAGGTGCTTCCCATTCCTTTATCTCTAAGAAATATGTGTTATTGCATGTTTTGCCAGCTGAATTGTTGCCTACAGTAGTAGCTGTTACTTCACCTTTGGGTGGAGGAATTGTTTCTGTCCGACTAGTCAGGAACTGTGAACTTTGTTTCGAGGGGAACTTGTTAGAATTCGAGTGTAATGTGCTTGGGTTGTCAAATTTTGATTGTATTGTCGGTATAGATGCTTTGACCAAGTACAGGGCAACAGTTGATTGTTTTCTGAAAGTTGTCAGGTTCAGACCTGAAATGGCAGACGAGTGGAAATTCTTTGGTAAGGGTTCTCGATCTAGAATTCCTTTGATTTCAGTTTTATCTATGACTCGTTTGTTACAGAGAGGTGCAGAAGGATTTTTGGTTTATGCGGTTGATGTACTGAAATCTAGCCCAGCTTTGGTTGACTTACCAGTGGTTAGAGATTTTGCTGATGTGTTTTCGGAAGATGTTCCTGGATTGCCACCCATTCGAGAGGTTGAATTCAGCATTGACTTAGTGCCAGGTACTCAACCTATTTCAAAAGCTCCTTATCGTATGGCACTTGTTGAATTGAGAGAGTTGAAGGAGCAGCTTGAGGATTTGATTGCCAAAGTGACGTGGATGACTCGAAGTCAACCTCTGGATTTGTGTTCATGCTCAATGGCGGTGCTGTCTCTTGGAAGAGTTCCAAGCAGGATTCCACCACTGAAGCAGAATACATTGCAGCATCAGCTGCTGCTAAAGAGGCCGTTTGGATGAGGAATTTCGTCCAAGAGTTGGGCGTCATTCCTGAAGTTGTTGGTCCAGTCCCGGTGTACTGTGACAACACGGGTGCCGTTGCTCAGGCAAAGGAACCAAGGTCTCATCAAAGATCCAAACACGTACTGAGAAAATACCACATCATCCGGGAGATTGTGGAAAGAGGAGACATCACTGTCGAAAGAGTGGCCTCTGCAGACAATATCGCTGATCCACTTACTAAGCCCTTGTCAGGACCATTATTTGACAAACATCGCGAAGCAATGGGTCTACGTAGTATGACTAGTTGGCTATAGGGAAAGTGGGAGATTGAAAGAGTGGGTGCCCGGTGAGCCAACTTGTGGCTAAGGGCTTTGATGACTCTTTGTATAAACAATCTTTTGTTTAATATTATTTACACTTTTATTAATGGCAATGACTTTATCTTTCTTCATATTGTTATATTGTGATATACTATTGTTGTTTTAATAAAGACCTTGAATATACTATAGTGTATGTAAGATGTGGTAGAACATGGAGATGTCTATCATGAAACACATCTTATAGTCACTGTATATTCTAAATTGTTCCTAGTCGATTGAGCCGTCCGATAATAAGGATAAGGATCGCTCGAGTTTGAGACTAGAATTTGCGATGCAGAGTACCACGTTTCATTGGTAAGGAACATAGAGATGTTCGAAGCATGCAAATGGATATTCATATGATGAATGATCGAACTACCCTATCCGGACTTTCCAAGTGGTTATCACTTATCGAGTGGATAAAGTCCGCGGTTTTGGTTGTACACCATTAGTCCTTACTACTTGAAACATCATTGAGACTCTATATGCTAGTACTGTGCTTTGACTCGTTTACCGACTCTATTGGGGTCATCAGGTGTCGGGATTGGGTACAGTTACAACACATATAGGAGTCGATGCTTTGTTGTCAAGGATTCACCACATACTTGCGAGTGTGGATATCCTATGCGATCTGAGGAGATATTAGTGTGACGAATCTCTGGCCAGAGTACATGATGTGATTTAAGAAATGGTTTCTTAGTAGCACATGCGATGTCACTATTTGATCTTCAAGATGTATTGCATAGTTATCGAATCTCGAGCGACTCTCGATATACCAATGGTTGTTTATTCGATCAGGATATTTGTATGAAGGGACCGTACTGTACGCTAACCAAAATCTACTGGTTCTTGTAGGCACTATCAGTGATACCTAGGGAATCATGGGGCGATGTTGCTAGGCGCTCATACCATGATTCGATGGGCAAGTCGGAAATTGTTGTTCCGAGTCACAAGGAGTTGTGAGCCCACGGCTAGCTGTATCCCTGAACCATTGAGGGTCACACAGTGTAATGGATTTTTAATCCCCGTTGAGATAGTTAAATTTAAAGAGTTAAATTTAATGAACGAAGAAGTTGGACTTCTTATTTAAGAGTAGAGGAGTAAGATTTCCTAAAATGACATAGGGATGGCCATTTTTGGAAATCACTGAATTCGGATTCAGAAAAATTTATCTTGACTTTAAAAGGTGCAGAAATGGTTTCTGTGCACATTGGTGAAATCGGTTTATCAATCGGAGTCACGATGAATTTTATATTAATTTCTGAACATGCGGGCTTTGCTTGTCGTGCTTGAACTTATGACTAATGGGCCCTAAGCTGTTAGTGGCCTACATTATAAATAAGTTATTGCAGTACAGAAATTAAACACAACAGGTCACAAAATAATTTTCGAAAACCCTAATTTTATTGATTGTGGCCGCCGCCCCCTCTCCCTCTGCTTGAGAAAAATCCAGCCTGTGATTTTGAATTACAGTCTGGTTTAACGGATCAAATTCGTTAATCTCTTCGTAGAAAACTTCTGATAGATTTTCTAGTGAAATCTATCAGAGGGATTAAATATCCGTTCGTGGACCTGATTGAAGAACAGTTCGTCCATCAGTTCCAGGGATATACAACAAGAGCAGAGAAATCTGTTGGTGTCCAAAATCTCGATTCGAGATTAAAGGTAAAAATTTTATAATCGTTATTTAATTTTTACACACACAATTTAATCGTAAGGTTGATACCCATTATGGAATCGTTCCATACAAAATTTTAAACTTCCGCTGCACCGGGTATCAATCCTAATTGATCTGAACGCCGCGTTTTCCAACAGTGGTATCAGAGCCAGGTTGCTCAGATCAAGCGATTAAATTAATCGATTGTACAAAAATTTTTTAAGCCTCGGTTTTTGAAACAAAATAAATATTTTAAAATAAAATATTTTTTCGGGCAAAAACCCGGGCATCGATTGGATCGCTGCCCGGCCCGAGCCCTACGGGGCGCGGGCAGCCCGGGAATGTCCCGGGCGGCCCGCGGAAAAATTAATTTTTAATTTTTAAATTAAATTTTAATAGGTTAAAATTCTATTTTTGGTCCGATCGAAAATCGTTTTTGATTGGTCCACGAGGCGTCGGATCGAATTGTTCGAGTCCGAAAATTTTAAAATTGATTTTTGGATAAATTTGAATTTTTGGAAAATTTTAATATTTTATCCTTTAATTGAATTTTGAAATTAATTATTTTTGGTACAATTGATGATAAGATATAATCTTATGGATATATTGAGTAAAATATGATTTTATGTATAAAATTGGATTTTATAGATAAAATATGATTTTATTTGATAAAAAGATAAAATATGATTTTGTATGTAAAATAAGATTTTATGTATGAAATATGATTTTATCCTTTTAAATTTAAATTGCCATTGCATGTTATCCAATAAATTAATTTTGAATTAAATGTTATTGGATAAGGATGATCGATTGCCATGACCAATTTTGTAGGTGTATGTTAGGAATTTACATTTGTTTTTATTGTTGTTGGTTTTATTAATGGGCCTGGTTTATGGCCCAATATGAATGTCATAAGTAATAAAAGTGGGCTTGGTTTATGGCCCGTTCCCACCCCTTAAAAATGTATCCCCTACTTGTCATTGTTATTTATTCTAAATACATTAGATTTAGTGGGAGATCAAGATTTGAAGATGGAGGTGGGCCCAGCAGACAATAAAGACAGAAGAAATGTAAATTGGAAGCAAATGTAATAGGATTGCATTGCATACTGCATATTACCTAGGATTGGACTAAGACTCGTGATTGGCAACCACGGGTCGATTAGAAATGGAATCGATCATCCTATATAATATGTGATATTATAGTTGTATGCATGTTTTATACAAAATTGTGTGAATCCGACAAGCATACAAAATTTTAAAAATAATGAGACAAATTTTCATAATTAAAAATCCCTCATTTTAATATGATTTAAAATTGATATCAAGATAAATAAAGGAAATTTAAATTTTTTTAAATGTTCCTACCTTTCATCAACGATCAATGTATGAGATGCTACCCGCGGATACGGTCCGGCTCATATTATTGGGGGGGCCCGTTCGTCGGAAAGCTGTACATTGGATCGACACATGTTGTAAGTTGGGTGGAACTCCCATGGGATCGGCTCATATTATTGGGGGATCCACATGGCGACCGTCCATCACAACTTAATATTGATGGGTCATCTTGACATGTCACGATAAACGGCGTCATATTATTGGGCCCTTATTGGACATGAGGTAAAAACATGGAGGTTGCTTTGGAAGCAATTGGGCTCTACCTTTTGAAATTATGGTTGGCTGATATTATTCGGGATCATAGATTGTCAATTGGACTCCATGTTCTCACTAAGGAAAACAGTTTCCCGTTTTCACTAGAGGGTAGTGAAATCGTTAAAATAGTGGGAGTGAGATTCATAAAATAAATTTCGCCTATTTTATGTCTTAGTAAATTGCTTAAAAAATCACTGATATTTGTCTGTTTCTTTTCAGTATTTCATACGATGAATTCGCGTAATCCACTTTTCTCGATCCTCGAACAAAATAAGTTGACTGGCGCAAACTATACGGAATGGTTCCTTAAGTTGAAGATTGTCTTGACTTCGGAGAAGATGCTCTACGTGTTAGAAAAATCTCCTCCGAAGGAAGCACCAGCTGACGTAAGTCCGGAGGAGTTACATGGTGGGACCATGATATCAAGACCAAATGCTATATGCAAGCCTCGATGTCTGATGAACTCCAGAGGCGATTTGAGGACACCGTGAATGCTGCTGACATTCACGTTCAACTCAAGGAACTTTTTGGGGCTCAATCGAGGGCTGAAAGGTTCGCTACTGTAAAGGAGCTAATGACGTGTCGCATGCGTGAAGGGACTTCGGTCCGTGATCATGGGGTACGAGTGATTTGGCTCATACAAAAGTTGGTAACCCTTGATTTGGTGTTGAAGCATGAACTCAACGTGGACTTACTACTTCTGCCTCTTCCTTCTTCGTTTGACGGATTTGTGGTAAATTTCAATATGAACAAGATAGAGGCCTCCCTTGAAGAGATGGTCAATATGCTTGTGACATATGAATCCACATTAAAGAAGGATAAACCGGCTTTCTTGGTGGGCTCCTCTTCTTCTGCTAAGAAGGGGCCAAGTACAAAGGGTAAGAAACGTTCTGCCCCACCCAAGAAAATCGAACCCGAGAAGAAGTACAAGAGAAAGGCTTCAAACATGGAAAAATCCAAGGATGTTTGCCATTACTGCAAGAAGCCCGGTCATTGGAAGCGTAACTGCAAGGAATATCTAGAGCAGTTGCGAACTGCGAAGGGTATGTTCTATATTGAAATAAATGTTTCACTTAATACTACTTCTTGGGTATTGGATACCGGATATGGATCTCACATTTGCAATGATTTGCAGGTGATGACAAGAAGTCGCAGGCTTAGGATGGGTGAGACCCAGCTGAGGCTCGGAAATGGTTCCAGAGTTAAAGCAAAAGCCGTGGGAGATGTTTATTTAATTTTGCAGAACGATTTTAAGTTACTTTTAAGAGATGTTTTATTTGTTCCGGATTTGATTAAAAACATTATTTCTGTTTCTATGCTTGATAGAGATGGTTATTCTTGCAATTTTGTGAATGGGATTTGCAATATTTACAAGAATGAATGTTTAATTGGAAATAGACAACTTGAAAACGATCTATACAACTTAAAACTAAAAGACGTTCCAATAAATTATGTTGATAAACCGGCAACAACAAACAAAAGGAAAATCGATAGCCAAAACCCGGCAAACCTTTGGCACGCTAGGCTAGGTCATATTTCCTCAAGGAGGATGAACAAGCTAGTGGGAGAGGGCATGTTTGATATGTCTGATATTAACTCTCTACCTACTTGTGAATCCTGCCTAAAAGGAAAAATGACTAAATCTCCTTTTAAGGGGAAACCTGAACGTAGTCAAAATCTGTTGGATTTGATCCATACAGATGTTTGTGGTCCATTTAGAGTTGGGACTCAATATGGTCACACCTACTTCATTACCTTTACTGATGATTATTCAAGGTATGGGTATTTATATTTAATGAAATATAAGTCTGAAGCATTTGAAAAGTTCAAAGAATTCAAGGATGAAGTAGAAAACAAGCTAGGTAAAAGTATTAAAGCACTTCGATCGGATCGAGGTGGAGAATACTTGAGTACCGAGTTTTGGACTATCTAAAAGAGAATGGGATTCTCTCTCAGTGGACTCCTCCTATGACACCACAGCTTAATGGTGTATCGGAGCGTCGTAATCGAACTTTGTTGGACATGGTTCGGTCCATGATGAGCTTCACTGAGCTTCCACCTTCGTTTTGGGGCTATGCGCTTGAAACGGCGGTATTGTTGTTGAACAACGTCCACACTAAAGCAGTGGACAAAACACCATACGAGTTATGGAATGGCAAAGCTCCTAAGTATTCGTACTTGAGGATTTGGGGATGTCCTGCTTGCGTGAAGCGGACAGTGGGAGATAAGTTGGATAGTCGATCCAACTTATGTTATTTTGTAGGGTATCCGAAGAATTCAATCGGATATTGTTTCTATTATCCTGCTGAAACAAAGGTGTTTGTTTCAAGGAATGCCACCTTCTTGGAGAAGGAGTTCTTATTAGATAAGAAAGGACAGATGATGGAACTCGAAGATATTCGAGAAGAACCCGAAATACAAAATAACGATCCTACACCTCAGGAACCATTGCTGGATACGCCTATACCTAGAAGATCCGAGAGGACTTCTAGACCTCCTATTCGATATGGTCTTCTTCTTGAAGGGGATCAAGATGAACCCGATGTTGGATGTGATCCAAGAAACTTCAAGGAAGCAATTTCTGATGCGGATTCAAATTTATGGCTTGAAGCTATGCAGTCGGAAATAGATTTGATGCATACAAACCAAGTTTGGTCTCTAGTAGATCCTCCCGATGGAATTGTTCCAATAGGGTGTAAATGGATCTACAAGAGAAAGCTTGGGCCTGATGGTAAGGTATTGACCTACAAGGCGCGATTGGTGGCAAAAGGTTATACTCAAAGACAAGGAGTTGACTATGATGAAACCTTTTTGCCAGTTGCAATGTTCAAGTCCATAAGAATCCTTATTGCCATAGCTGCATGGTATGACTATGCGATATGGCAAATGGATGTGAAGATTGCTTTTCTTAATGGAGACATTAAGGAAGAAATCTATATGAAGCAGCCTGAGGGGTTCACATCCATGGGAAGCGAGCATAAGGTATGCAAGCTTCAGAGATCAATTTATGGCCTAAAACAAGCATCAAGAAGTTGGAACCAAAAAAAATTTGATGAAAAAATAAAGGATTTTGGTTTCATCAAGAACCCGGAGGAACCATGCGTGTACAAGAAAGTAATTAAGGATGCTGTGACATTCTTAGTACTTTATGTTGATGACATCTTACTCATTGGGAATGATGTAGGGATGTTGCAGTCAACAAAGATATGGTTATCAGGTAGATTCTCGATGAAGGATTTGGGTGAGGCATCCTATATTCTTGGGATACAGATCTATAGAGATAGATCTAAGAGAATGATAGGACTCACTCAATCAACCTACATCGACACCATATTGAAACGGTTTTCAATGGATGGGTCCAAGAGAGGACATCTACCCATGTGCCATGGAGTTTCTCTATCCAAGTCTATGTGTCCCAAGACTGATGAAGAGATAGAGAAAATGACACATGTACCATATGCGTCAGCCATAGGTAGTATCATGTATGGGATGATATCTACCAGACCGGATGTAGCATTTGCTCTGAGTGTCACGAGCAGATATCAAGCTAATCCCGGTCAAATGCATTGGAAAGCCGTGAAGGACATTCTTAAGTACTTACGAAGGACTAAGAATATGTTCATGGTATATGGAGGAAGAGAACTAAAATTGGAAGGCTATACCGACTCTAGCTTCCAAAGTGACGTGGATGACTCGAAGTCAACCTCTGGATTTGTGTTAATGCTCAATGGCGGTGCTGTCTCTTGGAAGAGTTCCAAGCAGGACACCACAGCGGATTCCACCACTGAAGCAGAATACATTGCAGCATCAGCTGCTGCTAAAGAGGCCGTTTGGATGAGGAATTTCGTCCAAGAGTTGGGCGTCATTCCTGAAGTTGTTGGTCCAGTCCCTGTGTACTGTGACAACACGGGTGCCATTGCTCAAGCAAAGGAACCAAGGTCTCATCAAAGATCCAAACACGTACTGAGGAAATACCACATCATCCGGGAGATTGTGGAAAGAGGAGATATCACTGTCGAAAGAGTGGCCTCTGCAGACAATATCGCTGATCCACTTACTAAGCCCTTGCCAGGACCATTATTTGACAAACATCGCGAAGCAATGGGTCTACGTAGTATGACTAGTTGGCTATAGGGCAAGTGGGAGATTGAAAGAGTGGGTGCCCGATGAGCCAACTTGTGGCTAAGGGCTTTGATGACTCTTTGTATAAACAATCTTTTGTTAATATTATTTACACTTTTATTAATGGCAATGACTTTATCTTTCTTCATATTGTTATATTGTGATATACTATTGTTGTTTTGATAAAGACCTTGAATATACTATAGTGTATGTAAGATGTGGTAGAACATGGAGATGTCTATCATGAAACACATCTTATAGTCACTGTATATTCTAAACTGTTCCTAGTCGATTGAGCCGTCCGATAATAAGGATAAGGATCGCTCGAGTTTGAAACTAGCATTTGCGATGCAGAGTACCACGATTCATTGGTAAGGAACATAGAGATGTTCGAAACATGCAAATGGATATTCATATGATGAATGATCTAACTACCCTATCCGGACTTTCCAAGTGGTTATCACTTATCGAGTGGATAAAGTCCGCGGTTTTGGTTGTACACCATTAGTCCTTACTACTTGAAACATCATTGAGACTCTATATGCTAGTACTGTGCTTTGACTCGTTTACCGACTCTATTGGGGTCATCAGGTGTCGGGATTGGGTACAGTTACAACACATATAGGAGTCGATGCTTTGTTGTCAAGGATTCACCACATACTTGCGAGTGTGGATATCCTATGCGATCTGAGGAGATATTAGTGTGACGAATCTCTGGCCAGAGTACATGATGTGATTAAAGAAATGGTTTTTTAGTAGCACATGCGATGTCACTATTTGATCTTCAAGATGTATTGCATAGTTATCGAATCTCGAGCGACTCTCGATATACCAATGGTTGTTGATTCGATCGGGATATTTGGATGAAGGGACCGTACTGTACGCTAACCAAAATCTACTGGTTCTTGTAGGCACTATCAGTGATACCTAGGGAATCATGGGGCGATGTTGCTAGGTGCTCATACCATGATTCGATGGGCAAGTCGGAAATTGTTGTTCCGAGTTACAAGGAGTTGTGAGCCCACGGCTAGCTGTATCCCTGAACCATTGAGGGTCACACAGTGTAATGGATTTTTAATCCCCGTTGAGATAGTAAAATTTAAAGAGTTAAATTTAATGAGCGAAGAAGTTGGACTTCTTATTTAAGAGTAGAGGAGTAAGATTTCCTAAAATGACATAGGGATGGCCATTTTTGGAAATCACTGAATTCGGATTCAGAAAAATTTATCTTGACTTTAAAAGGTGCAGAAATGGTTTCTGTGCACATTGGTGAAATCGGTTTATCAATCGGAGTCACGATGAATTTTATATTAATTTCTGAACATGCGGGCTTTGCTTGTCGGGCTTGAACTTATGACTAATGGGCCCTAAGCTGTTAGTGGCCTACATTATAAATAAGTTATTGCAGTACAGAAATTAAACACAACAGGTCACAAAATAATTTTCGAAAACCCTAATTTTATTGATTGTGGCCGCCGCCCCCTCTCCCTCTGCTTGAGAAAAATCCAACCTGTGATTTTGAATTACAGTCTGGTTTAACGGATCAAATTCGTTAATCTCTTCGTAGAAAACTTCTGATAGATTTTCTAGTGCAATCTATCAGAGGGATTAAATATCCGTTCGTGGACCTGATTGAAGAACAGTTCGTCCATCAGTTCCAGGGATATACAACAAGAGCAGAGAAATCTGTTGGTGTCCAAAATCTCGATTCGAGATTAAAGGTAAAAATTTTATAATCGTTATTTAATTTTTACACACACAATTTAATCGTAAGGTTGATACCCATTATGGAATCGTTCCATAAAAAATTTTAAACTTCCGCTGCACCGGGTATCAATCCTAATTGATCTGAATGCCGCGTTTTCCAACACAGGCTACAGTTAAGAACAAGTATCCTTTACCCCGAATAGATGACTTTTTTGATCAACTGCAGGGTTCTTCTGTCTACTCTAAGATTGATCTGAGGTCAGGCTACCATCAGCTGAGAGTGCGAGAGGAAGATGTTCCTAAGACCGCATTCAGAACGAGGTATGGTCACTTTGAGTTTATAGTCATGCCGTTCGGTTTGACTAACGCTCCAGCTGTTTTTATGGGTTTGATGAACCGTATCGTTCAGCGTTATTTAGATGAGTTCGTCATTATTTTCATCGATGATATTCTTATCTACTCGAAGAACCGTACTGACCATGCAGAGCACTTGAGAATCGTCTTGCAGATTTTGCGAGTTGAGCAGTTGTTTGCCAAGCTATTGAAATGCGAATTCTGGTTAGATCGAGTTGTCTTTCTCGGTCATATTATTTCTGAAGATGGGATTTCTGTCGATCCCAGCAAAATCGAAGCGGTTATGAATTGGCCTAGACCGACATCAGTACCTGAGATACGAAGCTTCATGGGTTTAGCTGGTTATTACCGTCGTTTCATCGAGGGTTTGTCGTCTATTGCCAAGCCTATTACCCAGCTGACTCAGAAAAATGCGCCTTTTGTCTGGACTACAGATTGTGAGGCTAGCTTTGTTGATCTGAAGAGGAGACTGACCAGTGCTCCAATTCTTTCTATTACGAAGGGTACTGGAGGTTTCACAGTGTATTGTGATGCTTCTAACCGAGGTTTGGATTGTGTTCTTATGCAGCATAAGCATGTGATAGCATATGCATCGAGGCAGCTGAAACCGCACGAGACTCGTTATCCTGTTCATGATCTTGAACTTGCAGCGATTATATTTGCTTTGAAGATCTGGCGTCACTATCTTTATGGTGAGTCTTTCGAGATCTTTTCTGATCATAAGAGTCTTAAGTACTTGTTTTCACATGCAGAGCTGAATATGAGACAGAGAAGATGGTTAGATCTGTTGAAGGATTTCGACTGTGAGATCAAGTATTATCCAGGGAAGTCGAATGCAGTTGCAGATGCCTTGAGCCGAAAGCTTTGTTCCTTATCTCTTTCAACTATCGGAGTTTCTCAGTTGGTCGATGATTGTTGCACTTCTGGTTTAGAGTTTGAAACAGATAGGGAGACTATCAGAGTGTTTGCTATTCTAGCCGAGCCGGAGTTGTTTGTTGCAATCAGAGAAGCACAGAAGTCTGAGCCGAGCATTCAGGTTTCAGTAGAGAAAGTCAGAACTGGGCATCAGTCAGAATTCCAGGTTAGAGATGACGTTTTGTTTGTGAATAACCGTATTGTTGTGCCTGATATTTCGGAGCTGAGACAGCGTATTCTCCGAGAGGCTCATTGCAGTCGGTTTAGCATTCATCCTGGAGGTCGTAAGATGTACAATGATCTAAAGAGTCAGTTCTGGTGGAAGAGAATGAAGAGCGACATCGCGAGGTTTGTGTCACGGTGTTTGAACTGTCAGCAAGTGAAAGCAGAGCGGAAGCGACCAGGTGGTCTATTGCACAGATTATCTGTTCCTGATTGGAAATGGGATCACATTTCTATGGATTTTGTCACGAAGCTACCACGATCCGTTCAAGGATGCGATGCCATTTGGGTAGTAATCGACCGATTGACGAAGTCAGCTTGCTTTATTCCTTACAGGATGACGTATCGTCATGATCAGATGGCTGAGCTTTATGTTAGAAATGTTGTGAGATTGCATGGGGTGCGGAAGTCGATCGTTTCAGATAGAGACCCGAGATTCACTTCGCACTTCTGGCATAGTTTGCAAGAGGCGCTTGGTACTCGATTGCATCTGAGTACAGCTTATCCTCCTCAGACAGATGGACAGTCAGAGCGGACTATCCAGACGTTGGAGGATATGCTGCGAGTGGTAGTGCTAGACTTTGGCACTAGTTGGCAGGATTCTTTGCCTCTTGTCGAGTTTTCTTACAACAACAGCTTCCAAGCGAGTATTGGTATGACGCCTTTTGAGGCATTGTATGGTAAGAAATGCCGATCTCCGTTGTTTTGGGATGATTTATCTGAGTCACCAGATTTGGGGCCGGATATGCTTCGAGTTATGGCAGAACAGGTTAAGGTCATTCAGACCAGAATGAAGACAGCTCAAGATAGACAAGCAAAGTATGCGAATGTCAGATGTCGACCTCTGAGTTTTGAGCAGGGAGACCGTGTATTCCTTAAGATTTCTCCGTTCAGAGGCACCGTCAGATTCGGTAAGAGAGGAAAGTTATCTCCGAGATTCATCGGGCCGTACGAGATTCTCGAGAAGATAGGCGATCTTGCCTACAGACTTGCACTTCCTCCGTCTTTATCTGGTATTCACGACGTTTTTCACGTCTCTATGCTGCGAAAGTATCATCCAGATCCTTCTCATATCCTTCAGCCTGACGAAACCGAGTTACACGAGACTCTGAGCTATTTTGAGCGACCGATTCAGATCCTTGATCGGAAAGAAAAGCAACTCAGGACCAAGTTGATTCCGTTAGTGAAGGTGCAGTGGAGCCGTCACGGTGTTGAGGAAGCGACTTGGGAGACAGAGTCTGACATGAGACAGCGTTTTCCAGAGCTATTCGGATGACGTGAGTTCTTCTTACTGTCTTTAGTTCTATATTCTATCTTTGAGTTGTGGTTCTCGTTGATTTCGAGGACGAAATCTCTTCTTAGTGGGGGAGAATTGTGACGCCCCGTTTTTATCTTAAATGAGTTTATTTGAGTTAATCGGAGATTGCAGAGTTCTCGAGCCGGTTTGATTTTGATCAGGGTCCTTTTTGAAAATTTTGGAAATTTCAGGGACTAAAACGCAAATATTGATTTTTATATATTATCTACACTTGGATTTGATTGGGGAAGTCTTCTCCTTCTTCCTCATTGCACGCCTCCTCCATTAGAGCCGCCCCCTTCTCATTCCAAGCTTTGGGATTTCAGTCCGAGCTCTATCCGTCCGTTGGAAATTATTTTTGAAGGCAGATTAGCGATCACTGCTGCGAGAGCTTCGTTCTATCGTAAGTTTTTCTACGATCGGATACATTCTAGTTTTTGGATGTTGTTAGAATCGTTCTAGATTCGAGTATGTTGTTCTCTACAGAGTTTTGATCGTTTATTATCTGTCAGTTTTGAAATAGAGCGACGTTCGGATTTGTTATGATTTTTGGAAGCCATTTTCGAAAATCATGGTTTTGAGATTTGTTGGGTTTGTCTTGTTGTTGTTGTATTAGCATTGAATTGAGTTGTTATCAGTATTGAACTGCTGTCTGCGTTGCCGGTTTGTTCAGTTATAGTCGTTATGCCGTCGGTTTGAGTTTTTGGAGATTTTGAACCGTTTTTGAGTTTGAACTTGGCCTGTAAGTTGATCGTGGTTATTGATCAATCATCTCTTGTATCTGAACAGATTCGTTTGGAGTTGTCAAGCCCAGATTTAGCAGCTGTTTGATCGTTTCAGAGAATTGGACGAAGAACGGTATAAAGAGTTTTCCTTGAAACGTTGCCTTGTTGTTGTTAGATTGTGTAGTTGTTTATACAATCTCTTTTGTAGCTTATCCAGAGTTGGAGCTACTGCATTGAAAGGTAAAAGCAGTCATCGTAGCGGGATAGCATACTCGGGACTGTGGTTCTCGAGTTTTCCCTTTTGAAATCTCATACTTGCATCTACACTTGTTATAGCATGAGGAACTTGTGTATTGTTTGATTGTATTGGTTTTTGTTAAAAGGATTATGTTTTATGTTTCTGTTATGCATTCATCTTGAGCCAATCTTGTTTCAGCGGGCAGAACCGCCCTTTTTGTTTAGACGTTTGGGAACTATGATTGAGTGGCCCAGGTCGTAGTCATTTCGTCTGGTGCTAGCATACTCATTATAGTTGCTCAAAGTCTAGAGGAGTGAGATACGTGGCACCACCTAGATTGGGAGAGTCGGTGAGTTGTTACGTGATCTTATCCTCGGGATCCCAAAGGCACAGCAGCAATCCCTCGTTATCAGATTTGATATCCCTGTTTAAAGACATGCATTTCATTACGATGTTATTGATTTCGTTATTGTATTGAAAGCATGTTTGTTACTTGTATTACTTGTTATGTTGCTTTTACTGGGAATGTCGTTCTCACCGCATATCCGGCTGTTGCTTTGTTTTGTATGTGTACTTGGCAACAGGTGGGGCAGGAACAAGTCAAAAGAGGCATGGTTAGCTTCGAGGGCAAGTAGTAGAAGTGAGACTCGGTTTAGAAGTCGAATTAGCATGTTTATCTAGTTTAAGATTGAAGCATGTTAGAACTCGAACTTGATATGTTTTGTTATTCGAATTAGTTTGTATTCGGATTGTAATCTAAAATCGAAGTATGTTGTTGTTGTATCGATTTAGACTTCTGGTTGTTTTTAGGCCTTCTGAAAGCATGACTTGTTATGGCATGTTTCCCTACACCCTGTTATTGCATATGTATTTGAAGGCATGTCGGACCAAGCGCGGAATCCTTTCTTTATTTTTCTGCAGCCTGAGCATTTTCTGCCCAGGCCTTCCGCGCGCGGGCGAGGCGTTCCTCGCGCGCGCGCGAGTCCTCCGTTGGGCCTCTGAATTGTTTGCCCGTGCGGGCGCGAGCCTTTGGTTGGTCTCGGTTGTTGAAGCCCGCGCACGCGCGAGCTTGGTTCCTCACGCAGGCGCGCGGCGTTTAAAAAAAAAAAAAAAACTTTGAATTGTTTTACTCTTGGATTCTTGTTCGCTTAATTGTTGTTTAATCCGAGATTAGTGGTTTAGAATCGAGGTCTCACACAGATCCTAGATGCTCCCCCTCTAGGTCCAAACCTACCATGCAACGCTACAACATAAATAACCATGCATTACCTAGCATGCCAAACATCATCTACTATGCTCTAAATTCCTTAATTAAACTATAGCTTACTCCCTATTTACCATAGGGAACCAAAGTCATACCTTCGTCCATCGTCAGCCCGCTGATCTCGCATGCCCCAGAGCCTGGGCATAGCATAGCTACAACCCTTGGACTCCTCGCCAGAGCTCTGCCGCCTGGCTGCTACTGCGGACATGGTCCGCTATAAAAAATACTATTTTCTACTCCAACTCTTAAATAAAGAGTCCCAAAGCCCTTAAAATAGAGCCATTACCGGGAGAGGAGAGGAAATTGAATATTCAAAATGACAGCCTCGGACCCCTTTTTATAGGCCTGGGATTGGAATGCTCCGATCCTGGAATGAATTTCACGTGTAGAGTGAATTTTGACACCTCAATCTGGCGGGGAGTTCGGATAGTCTGAACTGGGATCAGATGGTCCGAACTACCACCTGTCCAATCCTCTTAGAAACTTGGGCCCTGCTAATTTCAGACGGTCCAAACTGGTCCGCATGCTCCGAACTGCTTCGGGCCTTCCGAACTCGTTTGGCTGTTTTTGGACTGTCTGAGACCCCCGGAACCTTTCCTACCATTTTTGGACGTTCCAAATCTGATTTTTCACTTATTTTTACCAAATAAAGACTCCTTAAACATATTTTGACACTTTTAAAATTATATGTCATTTTCTAACATGTTTAAAATCACTTAATCTTATAAAATAGAATCGGGCTATTACATTCTCCCCATACTTATGATATTTCATCCTCGAACAATCTTAAGTATTGAATTCATTTAACACTGAATGTAGTGACCCGTATCCAGAATTAATGATTAATGAGTAATTAATCGTGTGATCATGTTTAGATTTAGTAAAACATTATTAAGGGATTTCCAAAAGGGTCTAAGGAGTCCAAAATTGATCCAGAACACTCGAAAATGGTCGGGAAGGTTTCGAGAGTTCATAGGGTTCGGAGGCTCCGAACCAGGTTATGAGGCTTCGAACGGGTTCGGAGGATCCGAACTTGGATCGAAGGCTCCAAAGATATTACGTCATGGGTGAGATCACTGATGGGACTTCGGGGGATCTGAAGTCAGGATCGGAGGCTCCAAACAGGAACGGAGGCTCCGAAGTCAGGAACGGAGGATTCGAAGTCAAGTTCGGAGGCTCCAAACTCTGGCTATAAATATGAGGGCCGAGACTTCATTTGAGGCGCACCAAATTCCTTTTCTCTCTCGACTCCTTAGCCTTCAAACTTAGATCTAGGGACATATCGGTGTCCTATTGGGATTCCGAAAGTGGCGCAGCGATCTAGACGTCGTAGCGGAGTTGTGGGCTAGTTTTGAGGCTATCGACAACAAAGGGCTAATGATGGACGCAAGTATAACTTTGGATTCATAAAAATATTTAAGAGTATGCAATAGCTTAGTTAAGGCTTTTAGAGCTTAATTATTGATGCATGGGTAACTGCATTGTAGTAGCAGTAGACTGGACTATTAGGCATGGGATCTAGACCAGGGGTGCTAGGAATTTCCTGCAATTGTTAGAGGTACGTAAGTACTGATCGAGATAGCCGACATGATATATTTGCATGTATGTTGCATGAGTATGTTCTATATGTTTTATCATGTTTTAGCATGTTTTACCGCCTTAGGACATGCATGATTTTACGTGTGACTGCATCTTGAGAGATGTGAGTCATTGACAGTCTCCATAGATAACGGTGATCTCATGTTGGACTCGAGTTAGGTATGACAGTTTCCATATGGGACTTGTATCCTGTTTTGGATTCAGGTCAGGATGGGGTTGGCTCAGCCCTGATATAGAATATACGAGTACCCCGCGGAGTCGCTCTCTAGCCAGTACTGTATATTCCTGGTGCCATGAGCAAGTGTTTTACTTGGGATTTTAAATCATCTGTGTGCGCATATTTGTAAATATATCATTGCTTATGTATTGAGCGTTGTCGCTCACACCGCTGTGTTTGGATATTGTGGTGTACCTTGTGGCGGGGCAGGTTTGAGGCTGGACGGTCCAGGCAGCTCTCAGCAAGATTGAGGATCCGAGAGAGTGAGGTTTTAGAGGGTAGGGATTGTTTACCATGAACCTTTGATTTGGTTGTATAATGGTATTTATACACGTTTATTATCGTCGGTTGTATTCTGCCGATTGGATTTGTTGTATTTTAAATTATCCGCTCCTTACACTTTAAGTATTATTGCATGCACTTTATTATGACTCTGATTAGATAGTGGATCCGGGTTGGGTCGCTACACTTTTTGGTATTAGAGCGCATTGCACTGGGAATTTCGTAAAAGGGGATTAAGTAATTATCAGTTCTTATGCAACAGATGGAAGATTACGATGAGAGCCACGATAGCGAAGGCGGCGGTCGATGGGGTGATCCAAATGATCGTAGACGTCGTCGAGGTCAGCATGAGGAGCGCAGAGGAGTGAGCATGCACAGATTTAAGGTGGTTAGCCCGAAGCCCTTGACAGGAGGTGGGACGCCTGAGGAGGTCTAAGATTGGCTTGAGAGGATGGAGCATTGTTTTCAGGAGTTCTGTTGCACAGACGAGGATAAGATGGAGATTCTTGTCTTTATGCTTGAGGGTCGAGCGAGGAAGTGGTGGAGATCTACTTCCGCACCATTCATAGCAGCGAGAGGAGCAGCTATGTGGGTCGAGTTCCATACAGCTTATCAGAGACATTAATTTCCTTCAGCTCTACGACAGGCAAAAGCCAGTGAGTTACTGAGTCTGTGACAGGGTACGATGATGATTGAGGAGTACCAGAAGAAATTCTTTGATCTGCTACCTTATTGTCCTCACATTGCTGATAGTTCTATGGCAAAGTACGACCATTTGCTTCAGGGTCTAAACCCTGAGATTCATCAGATGGTTGCGGTGGGCAGTGATATGACCTACAAGGGCTTGGTGGACCATTGTTGACAAGCAGAGGACAGTATTCGGAGCAACAGGGGACTCTTCTCTTCTGCTTCTAGGGTTTGGGGTGCCAGTCTTCCAAGAAGCCAGGAGGTACTTCTTCTTCTTCATCTAGATCCGACGAAGTGCATCGTTTTGGTGGACAGAGACCGAACCGATGTAGTCAGTGCTGATGCAGGCATCCTCCAGGACAGTGTGGTCGATCGACCAGTGCATGTTTTCAGTGTGGACAAGAGGGTCACATGAAGAGGAATTGTCTGATGCTGGTTGGAGCAGCGGGTGGTTCAGGAGGTTCTCAGGCATCTGTTCAGCCACCTCAGTATCAGCAGTCACCTTATCAGCAGTCGCAGCAGTCTCAGCGACAGCCTACTCAGACTCCTTCCCGGGGTCATTCTTCTTTGCGGCCATGTGCCTCGGGTCAGGTCTTTGCACTAAACCAGGAACAGGCAGAGGCTGACAGTGATTGGATGATCGCAGGTACCTGTAGTTTATGTGATTTTCCTGCGTATGTTTTGATTGATACTGGTGCATCGCATTCTTTCGTCTCAACCAGTTTTGCTAAGAAGTATAAGTTGTCATTCATTCCTTTAGACTTCTTTCTAGTAGTTTCTACTACTATGGGTAGCGAGGTTTTAGCCAAGCGTCTAGTGATGAGTTGTGTTTTAGACTTAGAGGGGCATCATCTTAGTGCTAACCTGATGATTCTAGCTATGGAGGATTTTGATTGCATCATTGGGATAGATCTCCTGACTACCTATCAAGCGATAGTGGATTGCTATCAAAGATTTGTTCAGTTTCATCCAGAGGATGGCGAGTCTTGGTATTTCTATGGTGAGGAAGCGCGACCCCCGATGCCAGTGGTTTCAGCTCTGAAAGCCCGGAGTGCTTTAGAGTCTGACGGGGAAGGCTACCTTATCTATGCCATTGACGCATCCTTAGGGGAACCAGATATCCAGGAGATACCAGTGGTTTGTGATTTTCCTGATGTGTTTCCGGAGGAAATTCAAGGTTTGCCGCCAGTACGGGAGATCGAGTTTGGCATTGATTTACTGCCAAGGACTGCACCGATTTCCAGAGCTCCTTATCGTTTAGCGCCATCAGAGATGAAAGAGCTGCAGAAGCATTTGCAAGATCTTCTTGATAAAGGCTATATTCGACCCAGTGTGTCGCAATGGGGAGCCCTAGTGATGTTTGTCAAGAAGAAAAATGGTTCGGTGCGGTTGTGTATTGACTAACATCAATTGAATCAAGTGACCATGAAGAATAAGTATCCTCTTTCGCGGATAGATGATCTCTTTGATCAGTTGCAGGGTACTTCTGTCTATTCGAAGATTTATCTTCGGTCTGGGTATCATCAGTTGCGAGTTCGGCAGGAGGATGTTCCTAAGACAGCATTTTGTACGCGTTATGGACACTATGAGTTTCTAGTGATGCCGTTTGGTCTGACGAATGCTCTAGATATTTTTATGGATCTGATGAACAGGGTGTTCCACAACTTTCTAGATAAGTTCGTAGTGGTGTTCATCGATGATATCTTGGTCTATTCTCGCAGCATGGATGAGCATACCTACCATCTCTACACTGTACTGCAGGTCTTGAGGGAGAGACAGTTGTACGCGAAGTTGAGCAAGTGTGACTTCTGGATTGACCGAGTTGTATTTCTTGGTCATTTCATTTCCCAGGAGGGCGTATCTGTTGACCCCAGCAAGAGAGAGGCTATTCTGAAGTCGCTTCCGACTACAGCTTCTGAGATTCGTAGTTTCCTTGGTTTGGCAGGATACTACCGGCATTTTGTGGAGAACTTCTCTCAGATAGCTAGGCCTTTGACACAGCTGACGAAGAAAGATGCTTCTTTTGTGTGGTCTGATGCTTGTGAAGATAGTTTTCGAGAGCTGAGACATCATTTGATGACATCGCCAATTCTTGCTTTGCCATCTAGATCTGGTGGGTTCGTAGTCTACACTGATGCTTCTCTCCAGGGTTTGGGGTGCGTGTTGACTCAGAATGGACACGTGTATCGCTTATGCTTCCAGACAGTTGAAAACTTACGAGGAGAACTATCCCGTACATGATCTAGAGCTTGCAGCCATTGTCTTTGCTCTGAAGATATGGCGTCACTATTTGCACGGAGAAAGATTTGAGATCTTCACCGACCATAAGAGTTTAAAGTATCTGTTCACTCAGGCTGAGTTGAACATGCGACATCGTTGTTGGATGGATTTGTTGAAGGATTATGATTGTGAGATCAAGTACCATCCAGGTTCTTCAAACCCCCTTGCTGATGCTCTTAGTCGCAAGGTCTATGTGAGTTCCCTTCGTACCAGTTTAGTTTCAAAGGTAGTGGAGGAGTGTTGTTCTTTGGGATTCACGTTCCGTCATAAGAAAGAACAGCAAGATATTCGTGTTTCTTCTGTGCTTGCATAGCCAACATTGTATCGACGAATCCGGGAAGCTCAGAATTCTGATCTGAGGACTCAGAAGTTAGCCCGTTTGGCTGAGAGTGGTAATACTTCTGGTTTCCATCTGCAAGGAAACGGTCTGTTGTGTCTTTCTGGTCGAGTAGTGGTACCCGAGGATTCTGCTTTGAGGGACGAGATCTTATCACAAGCTCACCACAGTAGATTTTCTTTACATCCAGGAAGCATGAAGATGTATAAGGATCTTCGCACTCGATTTTGGTGAAAAGGGATGAAGCGCAATGTCTATCAGTTTTTATCCCGATGCCTTGTGTGTCAGCAGGTCAAGACAGAGTTTAGATGACCCGGAGGGTTACTTCACAGCTTAGAGATTCCTGAGTAGAAGTGGGAGCATGTGAAGAAGGATTTTGTCACCCACTTGCCCATGTCTTCTAGGAATTGTGATGCTATTTGGGTTGTCGTGGATCGATTATCTAAGTCAGCGCATTTTCTTCCCTATAATCGAGATTATACCTTTGATAGGATGGCGCAATTGTATGTGCGGGAGATCGTTCGATTGCATGGCATTCCATTTAGAATTGTCAGTGATAGAGATCCGAGATTCACCTCGAGATTCTGGGGTAGTTTCCAGCGAGCCCTTGGTACTACTTTGAGCATGAGTACGGCTTATCATCCAGAGACAGACGGACAGTCCGAGAGTACTATTATCACTTTAGAGGATATTCTTTGCACAATGGTGATGGATTTTTTTTCAGCATGGCATGATCATTTACCATTGGTGGAGTTCGCTTACAACAATAGTTACCATCGCAACATTGGCATGGTACCATTTGAGGCTCTTTATGGACGTCATTGTCATACACCTCTGTTTTGGGACGAGGTTGGCGTGCATCAGGTTGAGGGTCCTCAGATGATTCAGCAGATGACTGATGCAGTGTAGTTGATCCGACGCAGGATTAAGGCGGCCCAGGATCGACAGGATAGCTACGCGAACGCTCATCGGAGGCCGTTACACTTCGAGGTAGGAGAGCATGTATTCTTGCGTGTTTCACCTTTCCGGAAGGTGATGATGTTTGGTTGCAAGGGTAAGCTGACACCGAGATTTATTGGCCCTTTCGAGATTCTCGAGAAGGTTGGGGGCGTGGCTTATCATCTAGCATTGCCACTAGATCTTTCGGGGATCCATGATGTGTTCCACGTGTCCTTGTTGAGACAGTACGTGGTGGATGAGTCGCATATTTTGCATCCGATCGAGATACAATTAGATCAGGATCTGTCGTATGTGGAGAGACCCCTACGGTTTCTAGACAGGAAGGACAAGGTACTTTGTAACAAGCGCATACTGTTGGTGATGGTACAGTGGCAGCGCAGAGGTACAGAGGAAGCTACTTGGGAGTTAGAGAGCCGGATGCGAGCCGAGCACCTCGAGTTATTTTGAGATTTTGTACTTCTTTGTATCAAGTTTGTGCTTGTTCAGTTGTAATAAAGAACATTCGTGTTAAGTTCTGTACTTTTCCTTTGACTTTAATTTCGAGACGAAATTTCTTAAGTGGGGGAGAATGTAGTGACCCGTATCCAGAATTAATGATTAATGAGTATTTAATTGTGGGATCATGTTTATATTTAATAAAACATGATTAAGGGATTTCCAAAAGGGTCTAAGGAGTCCAAAAATGGATCCAGAACACTCAAAAATTGTCGGGAAGGTTCCGAGAGTTCGGAGGGTTTGAAGGCTCCGAACCATGTTAGGAGGCTTCGAACGGGTTCGGAGGATCCGAACTCGGATCGGAGGCTCCGAAGATATTACGTCATGGGTGAGATCACTGATGGGACATTGGGGGATCCGAAGTCAAGATCGGAGGCTCCGAAGTCAGGAATAGAGGATCCAAACTAGTTCGGAGGATACGAAGTTGAGTTCGGAGGCTCCGAACTGTGGCTATAAATATGAGGGCCGAGACTTCATTTGAGGCGCACCAAATTCCTTTTCTCTCTCGACTCCTTAGCCTTCAAACTCAATTCTAGGGAGATCTTGGCGTCCTATCGGGATTCCGGAAGTGGCGCAGTGATCTAGACGTCGTAGCGGAGCTGTGGCCTAGTTTTGAGGCTATCAACAGCAAAGGTCTAACAACGGACGCATGTATAACTTTGTCTTCCTAAAAATATTTTAGAGTATGCAATAGCTTAGCCAAGGGTTTTAGAGCTTCATTATTGATGCATGGGTAACTTCATTGTAGTAGCAGTAGACTAGACTAGTAGACGTGAGATCCAGAACAGTGGTGCTAGGAATTTCCTACAATTGTTAGAGGTACGTAAGTACTGACCGAGACAACCGACATGATATATTTGCATGTATGTTGCATGAGTATGTTCTATATGCTTTATCATGTTTTAGCATGTTTTACTGCCTTAGGACATGCATGATTTTACGTGTGACTGCATCTTGAGAGATGTGAGTCATTGACAGTCTCCATAGATAACAGTGATCTCATGTTGGACTCGAGTTAGGTATGACAGTTTCCATATGGGACTTGTATCCTATTTTGGATTCAGGTCAGGATGGGGTTGGCTCAGCCCTGATATAGAATATACGAGTACCCCACGGAGTCGCTCTCTAGCTGGTACTGTATATTCCTGTCGCCATGAGCAAGTGTTTTACCTGGGATTTTAAATCATCTGTGCGCGCATATTTGTACATATATAATTGCTTATGTATTGAGCGTTGTCGCTCATGCCCATGTGTTTGGGTATTGTGGTGTACCATGTGGCGGGGCAGGTTTGAGGCTGGACGGTCCATGCGGCTCTCAGCAAGATTAAGGATCCGAGAGCGTGAGGTTTTAGAGGATATGGATTGTTTACCATGAACCTTCGATTTGGTTGTATAATTGTATTTATACACGTTTGTTATTCTTGGTTGTATTCTGTCGATTGGATTTGTTGTATTTTAAATTATCCGCTCCTTACGCTTTATGTATTATTGCATGCTCTTTATTATGACTCTGATTAGATAGTGGATCCGGGTTGGGTCGCTACACTGAATAAACATTTTTTATTCAGGCTGAACATTTTACCAGATACATTTAACTGCAATGATTTCAAAGTAACTCTGGACAATCCTTACGCATATTGTTCTCATGTTCCTATGGGGCTTCTTTAGTGCCTTGATATAGCCACTGAACTAGAACAAGATCAATAATCTTTTTGCGTATCACCTTATCCAAAATACTGAGGATTATTCTACTAAACAACCATACTTGTTCGAATTATATCTCATTTATTGTCTAATAATCAAATTAGACCAATACACTCTTAGAGATATCTTTTTGGTAAATCAACTGTATCCATCCCTGGTTGAATTAATTCCGGTCCTTCAACCTATCGCTCCTCCACTTCTTCTTAGAAGAGTGGAGTATGACATCATTGTTCGTACAACTTCTCGGATGGTGTCACACCATTACTGTTGTACGCGAAATCAATTTGTGGCAACTAATCTTGCCATGCTGGACCAAAATCCAAATAGCATGCTTGTTACATGTCTTAAATAGTACGAATCATGCGCTCTGACTGTCCGTCAGTCTCTGGGTGATAAGTTGTACTCAAACTGAGAGTTGTACCCATAGAGCGCTGAAGACTCCCCCAGAACCTGGAAGTAAACCTGGGGTACCGATCGCTGACTATGCTTACTGGCACTCCATGCAATCGAAAAATCTCCTGAATATATAATCGTGTCATCCTGTCAAAACTATAGTCCCGGTTATAAGAAATGAAATGCTCTTACTTGGTGAGTCAGGCCACCACAACCCAGATAACATCACAATTCCTCAAGCTCACCGGTAAATGGGTCATGAAGTTCATCGATCAACTCCCTATTTTTGCTCAGGAATGGATAAACTGTGATGCAACCCTCCAGGTCATCGGTGTTCGGCTTTAACTTGATGACCCACAAAACATCTAAAAACATACTGATACACACTTCTATTCATTCCTTTTCACCAGAATCTAGTACGAAATTTCAAAAGGATTCTCATATTTTATGACTAACACTTGTCATAACATCCGTGACAATATACTTTTCTAAAGTTCATAATTTCCTGAATCCTTTAGGTTCTTTCTTGGAAATATCAATATAAATATTCTATTTTCTCAAAAGTCAATTAATATTAATTATAATGACATCTATCTCATAACTTGAGATAACACCTAAAAATGAGAATACTGATTATCCTGTCACGGATAATAATTTCTTGTTGAATTCTGACTTGCGCTACTAGATGAACAAAATTGTTTCATCCCTCTTTGGCAAATTCCTAAAACCAACACAACCTAACAAATCCCCTGAATCTATCTCATCGAATCTAACATTTCAATGACCTAACACATCCAATAGACATCTCGGAAAATTGGTGATAACAATTCTGCTGGATCTGATAACCTTAGATCTCAGCAGCTGTCCTTTTTCCATGTCTAAACACATGATGCTATCCTGTTAGTATCCATTAAAATTCAAATGCTTGCTAGATCAATTTCTGACACTGAAGTCCCAGAATTACAGCAAAACATTCCTGAGAACTGAATATCTGAGTACTGTACTTGAAACGACTCGATCTAATAAAATACTATAAATTTTTTTTATAATAAACTAATAAAATAATACATATACTCCCATACATATATGTATAAATACTTGAAATAACCATTTAAATAAAAACTTGTCAAATAATTTAGTTATGTATCAATAATATCTTGAAATAAATAAACACTAAAATAAATCTCAAAATCATCGATTTGTACTAAAAATCATCAAATATTCTACCAAGCGAGCATTATAAAAATAATATTTTCAGTCAACCATAAAATAAAGAATATGCGGAAAAACTTGTTCAAAAACTGACAACATCCCATAACATCACTGAAATAGCACTGGTCACGGGCGCCGTCTACAAGGAAGCTCATAGGCCTTCACCGTCGGTCGGAGCAATCATGTCACCAAAATCATCATACTCACCTGCACCATATAAGCGCAGTGAGCCTAGAGGCCCAACATGTTTTATCTCATAATAACAAGGTTTAAAAACCACACATAAGCACATAATAATACTAATACATATACTCATCATGAATATGCATGCATGCTCTTAAAATAATGCATCATAAATTCTTCCATGTCATAACTTTCATCATAAAATAATATCCATGTGCTATATCATATAATACATAACATAATTTGATCATGTCATAATCATAAAGAACAGTGTATGTTATATCCATGAGTGTGGCTCGTAATCATGAGCGACTGATTAGTCTAAGAATCATCGTACGTGGCGGTGGATAAATCCATCTCTATGCTGGTAGTAAAACTACCCTGTGCTCGGTGGTAAAACCACCTCTATGACGGTAGTAAACTACCTCTGTACTCAGTGTTAAACCACCTCTATGCTACCACATCACTTCAACTTCCATAAAATATTTTTCATGTTCAACATTAAACATATCATTCATCATAAAATTATTTCATGTATGCATGAACTAAAATTTGGTCCGAAATATATATTTAAGTAATTTTCATAATATTAATACTTGTACATAAAATAAATGTCATGCATAAAATAATTTAAATATATACTCCGGACTTATTGATTTTTCATGGGATTGTCCAGACTGCTGGTCCCCTTGGCTTAAGCCCATAAATTCTAAGACTGACCCAATAACTTAAATAAAACCCAAATTTCATATTTAAGCCCAAATAAAATACTTAAACATAATTGGACTCAAATAAAATATTTAAGCCCAATAACTTAATTAAGCCCAATTAAATCACAAAATGGCCCAAAAATTCCCATGGCATCCCAAGCCCATGAAAATTATTGGGCTTACTTAAATAACTAATTTTTAAGGCCTAAATAAAATATTTAAAAGCCCAATTAATTTTTTTAAACATTTAATTTGCCCAAAAATGTTACTTCATCTAATAATTACTTAACAATAAGGGCTGCTGCTGCCTTGCTTCGGTCATGGCCGGCCGGAGAGCTGCCTGCAGGACCTTCCCAAGGTCCTGCCGGTCCTAACCCAGCCAGCGCCCTGCTGGTTCATGGCCATCCATGAACCAGCCAAACCCAAATCCCCCAATACCCTAGTCTACGCCTTTGTGACTCTCCCACTGAACCAGCTCCATTCCTAGCCCATTTCAGCCTTATACCACGAGTTGATCAGACCCTAGTGACCATAGGACATGATCCCAGACGATGACCAGCAGCCCTTCTCACCTCCATAGCTTGAAACGTGAGTATGATATAGAAACAAGCCAATAAATGTGAGCCATAAAATAAACCATCCAAGATCTCGCATGAATTCATCAATATCAGTGCAAAGCAAGATAAATCTGACTGAAAAACTTTATATTGCTTATATGGTGTTGGAAAGGAGAGTTTGACATGCCTTTGATTTTTATTTTAAGCTTTAACGCGTGTACGGGCTCCGGGACGACGGATCTACAAAAACTCGCTAAAAATCTTGAAGTTTTGGCTATGGAGGCTTGTAATTGTGCTGGGAAATGTGGAGATGGGGTGAAGAAGGTGGAGGAAGGATGATGGAAGGGATGAGAGTGACGGCTGCGTGGTGGTGGGGTTGGTTTAGGTTTACAATCCTATGTAATACATAAAAAGATTACACTTAAAGATGTACAATACAACAATAACTGAGTACATCAAATAACTGAAATATTTAATACATTTGAGTACAACTGAAATATTGTTTACAACTGAATACAATATTTAAAATTCCTGCGGAAGTCTTTCATTCCGTCTACTGATCTTCAACATGAAGTTTCCCGTCTGCCACTCATGTCAACAGACCTTATTCCTCACAAGATCTAAAAGAATAAATATCGCTAATCCACCAGATTCTTCCAATATTGTTGGGTTCCTAATCTGGTAGATGAGACAAAATTTTCCTGATAATCTCTTAAACTACTAGTGAAGAGTCGTTCGGGGTGGCTTCCTTGGTCAACGCAGAATGGATGACTACATCCTGCTAGGATCCAAATAATACGAACCTCTGTTACCAACTTTGGCAATGACGTTCTTGGAAGATCCTAGACATCTTGCTATTCCAATTCCTGATACTGTTATCGTCATCGAATCCAACTTGTAATCCTACAAAGATAACCCAAAATCACTACTATATCCCAAAGAATCTTATTGCATGCTCCGATACCATAATTGTAGTGACCCATATCGTGATCACCTACTAATCAGAAGCTTAAACATGCAATTAAACAATAATATAAATTAGAGTAACTGCGGAATAAAAATAATACCAGGTAAGCAAAACCTAGTGGTCAACCTTTCTAACCAGTCATGGTCACCACCTAAACTCTCTGTCCCCAGGAGAAATACCTGCAACTGCCCCATGGAATAGGGCATCCGACCAACATAAAAACTATCGGAAGTGATCCTAACATGCTTACTACGAGAGTATGAGTATACTGTATTATATGTGCATGTATGCAAGTAAACTGGGTACCAAGACACTCAGGTCAAGAAACTAGCTCATACACCGGGCCCAAGGTATATAGCACGTTGCGTCATCGCCTCAGGAGGTGGCTCATATACCCAGTGGATAATGGTGACCTGATACAAGTACATGTGTCCAACCATCAAGGTGACCTGACACAAGACTTACGTATCCAACCATCCACAAACTCGTAGGGTGAGCACCCTACTACAGGATACCTCTAAGGTAAATGCCCAATATGCTCATGTATGCAACATACAGTCATGACATGTTGTATATAAAGGCATATAAAACATGCAATCACATAATCCATGCAAACACATAATACATGCATACTCAATCTGGATATCTCGAATAATACTTCCGTACCTTTCTAAGGCAGATCCTAGAAGCTCCCCCTCTAGGTCCAAACCTACCATGCAGCACTACAACATAAATAACCATGCATTACCTAGCATGCCAAACATCATCTACTAGGCTCTAAAAGTCTTAATTAAACTATAGCCTACTCCCTATTTACTATAGATAACCAAAGCCATACCTTGTCCGTCGTCAGCTCGCTGATGTCGCATGCCCCAAAGCCTGGACATAGCCTAGCTACGACCCCTGGATGCCTCGCTAGAGCTCCGCCGCTTGGCTGGTACTGCAGATATTGTCCTCTATAAAAAATAATATTTTCTACACCAACTTTTAAATAAAGAATCACGAAGCCCTTATAATAGATCCATTACCGGGAGAGGAGAGGAAATTGGATATTCAAAATGAAAGCCTCTGACCACTTTTTATAGGCCTGGGATCGGACGGTCCGAACTGGGTTCGGAGTCTCCGATCCTGGCATGAATTCCATGTGTAGAGTGCATTTTGACACCTCAATCTGGCGGGGAGTTCGGACGGTCCGAACTGGGATAGGATGATCCGAATTGCCACCTGTCCAATCCTCTTAGACACTTGGGCCCTGCTGGGTTCGGACGGTCCGAACTGGTTCGCATGCTCCGAACTGCTTCGGGCCTTCCGAAATCGTTTACCTGTTTTTGGACTGTCTGAGACCCCCGGAACCCCACCTACAATTTTTAAACGTTTTGGATATGATTTTCCACTTATTTTTACCAAATAATTACTCCTTAAACATGTTTTGACACTTTTAAAATTATATGTCATTTTATAACATGTTTAAAATCACTTAATCTTGTAAAATGGAACCGGGCTACTACAGGTAGTGAGCCTAAAGTCCCAGCAAGTATAATCAATAATAAGTATACGATGAATTCTCGCGAAAGTAACACAACACATGCCCGAAATAGAACCTTCACAATATGCAATGAAAACATAACATTCATGTACATTTCATTTTTTAATTATCTTGTGAATTTAGATCCTCCGTTGTGACTTTTGAGTCGATTGATCAATCTAAAACCAACGTATGTGATGGCGACCTATGGGGTGTGACCCCTACGCCCTATTCCACTTCACCCAACTTTTGGGGAACCATAGACTCATAACATAAGTGGAAAGATCATCGGGCCCGGTATCCGGACTTCCAATCCCATGAGTGCCACAACCAACTCTCTTCATTCAAAACTTTTACTTTTATTAACTTTAAACATTTAACTTTACTTGAAGTGCAAAGGACTAACTCAACTTGCTCAAACTTTATGCAACCCTAAGATGAGAACACACACACGAGAATAAGATACCTTAGGGGATGAAACTTACTTAAAACAAGAAATATTGGTGAGAAAGTGGCTTTCCCTAGGCTAGTTACCCAACCGAGTCTCCATATTTCCTCAATCTCGACCTACCTTGAGAAATCCAATCGAAAAGCCCATAACTCAATCTTACCTTAACCAAATTAAATCACGTTTGAACCGACACTCTTTACACACATTAAACTACCCGAAGGACCAGGTTACAACCTCCAAAACCGGCCCGAGCAACCCGAACAAAATGGGTTTCCGGGCAGCCCCTAAACTCGCCAAAAATCTGCTCTGACCACCTCGACTTGTCGCACCCTTAACTCAATCATAACTAACCCAAAACGCTCCCAATTTGAACCGACACGACCAAAACATCCTAAAACTAACTTAGGAACAGACCTCACCCAGCCTTAGTTGCCCAAACCGTTCAGTTTAATCTAATACTCCAACAACTCAATCATTGCTCTAAAATTCTGCTCAAGTCAAACCTCAACTTAACCCTTTACAAGACCCTTGCCAATGAATTTACTTATGTCCAAGCCTTCCTACACACTATGAATCACCTTTAGAACCAACCTCACCCTTAAACCACCTAGGACAGCGATCGAGATCACCCAAAGTTGAGCCCCTTTCACAACCATACCTCTCTTGATTTCAACCCAACATTCAAGACTCCAACTCCAAATGACCAGCCCCTTCTTACCATTACTTAAACCATCCTAAACACATTTCAAACACCCCAATACATCCTCGAACATCTACTAAGGCAGCCCCTCAAACACCAACTCCAAACTTTTGAATACGAGTTTGAAACTCCAACCGAAATGCAACAAATCTCAAGCCACCAAACGAGACAAGTGAATTTCATTACATACACCATAACATAACTCCAAAACCATCACAAACCCATAAAAAAATTCTAAACATGCCACACACTCTGAAATTTCTGGATTTTCAAAAATTGCCAATATCATTCAAGTCTCAACACCCGGAAAATTCTAAAATCAACATTTCATCTATTTTCCTCCATTCTCAGAAAATTTACTCTTGAAGTATAATATAGGAATTTACAGCCGAAATCTACCATCGCCGTAAGCCGGAACCGGAAGATACTGAACTCAAGAATCTCAAGAAAAATTAACTTACATATTTGAGCAACTTGTACTTTAAAGGAAATTAAAGCAACTAAATCCAAGACATTAAAATCAATACTTAAATATTTTGATGTCACAACGATATAATAAATATTTAAATAATAACAATGCAATTAGAATAATTTAAACAAACTAGACTAACGCTTAAAAGTAATTTAAATAAATACACAAGCGAAAATAAAAACCTTTAAAATAATTTGGACAAATAAAAAAAAAGGATTTAAATAAATAAGCTAGACATTTAAAATAATTTAAAGTAGTTAACCACTAAACTTATGCTATTTAAAAAAAATAGATAAGTTGAACAATCAAAAGTATTTAAATAAACAAGCTTATACCTTTAAAATCTTTAAAAAAACTAATTAGTATAATAAAATAATTTAAATAAGTAAACTTAAACAATTAAAAATATTAATTAAATAGTTAGTATGATAAAATCATTTGAATAAATAATTAATATTTTTTAACACGTAATCCAAATAACGAATTTAAATCGATTAGATCCAAAAATAATAATCATAATATTTATTTAATTTAATGAATGCGATTTAGTAGATTGGATTTTAGGTGCTACAATTCCTTCCCCCCTTAAATAAAATTTCGTCCTCGAAATTTAAACTTACTAACTAGTTTCAATTACCTTAGACCAAAACAACACTAAATTTTCTACCTTGCACCCACATGAGTTGACGCTAATTAGCTTTCGCTGCGCACTCTGAGGCTTACTGATATCTATATCATCAAGGATCTTAATAACTCTTATTGAAACATATATATTCACGATTCTAATTTATCCTCAGGTGATGGTATCCTATGAGAAATTTCTAATCACTGTTAATCCAATGTGATTTCAAGGGTTTTTTTTTAATTTGTCACCTAAACTCTTAAAATATCAGATACTTTCCTCAGTTCAATATCTTTAAGTCTTGGTCACAAATTCAAGCAATAGAGTCCGCAAAACCAATAATTAATTTATGTCGATCTTAATCCTAAATTAAAAGTTTTCTAACAGTGAAACTATGCTTGATGTCTATTTACCAGTTAAACTTAACTCATATAATATACAACTAGAACTCTTGAGAAGTCCACAAGTTCCCAAAATACTGAGCAACTAAACAGTAAACTTTTATAAATAAGATGTCTAAAGGAACTATACAATTATACCTCAACAATCACATAAAGGCCAACAAAACGAGTTAATTTCCCTATATTCCCAATTCAATAGTATTACGGAACAATGATACCTTCAAGAAAAATCTAACATAAAATTTGAAATCCTAAAGGCATATGCCACTTATTAGTAGTGCTTTTCTTAATGATCCTGGACTGAGCTCAATCCCTTATTAGTCACTACATCTCACAACACTTTTATGGATGATTAAAAATTTTCTTAAGCAACGAATCTAGTTCAGCTAATCTTCAAGTGTGATGTAAGACTCTTCTCACTTAGGATTGATTGACTCATTTCTATAAACAAATAAATCTAGTCCTTGAAAGGAAGCATAACCACAAATTCTATTGTTGTTCAGTTCCAAGATATTATCCGATTAAGTAAAGAATCCAAATGGGCAACTAAACAGATCTCAATCATTCATTCACCAATTTATACCTTCGTCTCTTTGGCATATTTGACTCTACCAAAAGTTCAATTCTTAGTTAATATAGTAACCCGTACCCTAATTGAGTAATTAAAGGATTAATGCTAATTAAATAAATTGGGTATCGGACAGATCGGAAGCTTCGAAGGCACGATCGGAAGCTTCGATCAGGATCGGAAGCTCCGATGAGCGATCAGAGGCACCGATGATATTATGTCATCCATGACGTGTGCTTAGATCGGAAACTCCGATCAGGATCGGAAGCTCCGATTACCCCTATCCGGATTCAACAAGTGATATTTTGACACGTGGCAGATCAGGATCTTCGGAAGCTCCGATGGCAGGATCAGACGTTCCGATCTAGGTTCGGACGTTCCGATCAAGGATCGGAAGTTCCGATCGTTGTCTATAAATAGAGGGCCGAGGCTTCACTTTCATTTGCCAATTCCGAGTTTTCCTTTCCATTCTAGTCCTTTTGGAGTTGTTCTAGCCTTCCTAGGCTTGACCCGGCGGTCGGCGAGGGGTTCGGTAGTCGTAGCGGGGTTGTGCCAAATATCTGGAGGCATCGACATCAAAGGGCTAACGACGGACGAAGGTATATGTTTTGCTTCCTATAAATATTTAGGAGTATGCAATAGCTTAGTTAAGGCTTTTAGAGAACTTTAATGATAGTAGTATCATTTGGCAGTGTAGAGCAGACTATAGGTGTGGACCTAGAGTTGGTAGAGCTTGCACTGTTTTGAGGTACGAAAGTACTGTTCGAGATATCCTGACTGAGTATGCATGTATTATGTGACTGCATGATTTATATGCCATGATATTATGCTGCATTCATTTGCATCTTGCTGTATCTCTTTCGAGATGTCTGTTAGTAGGGTTGTACCCTATCCTGTTAGTGGATGGACTTCCATCGATTTGGGTCCGGCGTATCCACGGTTATCTAGGTATGGGAGCCACCTCTTGAAGAGACGGCACAACGTGCTACATACCAGGGCCCGGTCTGTCTCTGTTATCTGATCCTTGACCTCGAGTTATAGGGAGTTCACTATGCATGCATGTATAATCATACTCTCGTACATAGCGTTTTATGCTCACGTCTCGTACTCTGTATTTTTTGGACACCATATTCCATGGGGCAGGTTTGCGATTGGACGAGGAGGGTGGATCCAGGAGGGGCTAGTCAGTGGTTGGCCAGCTGGAGCTTCGTCTAGGTTTTATTACTGTTGTTTGGGTTTATACAGCTATTCGATTTGGTTGTATATTATTTGGATAAATTACAGATTCCTTTACTTGGGATTGTATAATATTTATGGTTTCCGCAGTTTTATTCTGATATCTGTTTAATTAAGTTAATTGCATGCATAAGTTCTGTTTAGTAGGTGATCCGGGTAAGGGTCACTACATTTATGGTATCAGAGCATGCAAAAGAATTCTTGGGATTCAGTCTCATCATGAGGTATTTTTGTAGATGGCAAATCGTGACGACCGGAGTTCTCATGGCAGTGTTGGTGGGCGTTGGGGTGATGCCGACCGGGAGCCTCGTCGAGAACGGCGTCATCGTCATCATGACGACGAGCGTTTCACTGTGCATCGATTCTTAGCTATGGGTCCTAAGCCCTTAGTTGGAGGTGAGTCTCCGGAGGATGCGGAGAACTGGTTAGACCGCATGGAGATGACTTTTCAGACTTTCCAATGCACCGAGGAGCAGAAGATGGAGACCCTTGGCTATCTTCTGGATGGGCGAGCCCGTAGGTGGTGGAGGTTTACTTCTGCACCCTTTATTGCGGTGAGAGGAGTGGCCACCTGGGCCGAGTTCCGCACAGCTTTCCAAAAGCGGTATTTTCCTTCTGCGCTCCATCAGTCGAAGGCAGGCGAGCTACTGAGTCTGCGACAGGGAGTCATGTCTATCGATGAGTATCAGCAGAGGTTCTTTGATCTGCTATCCTATTGCCCCGATATTGCTGATAGCTCAGAGATGAAGTATAATCTGTTCCTTCAGGGCCTTAACCCTGAGATCCATGACCGTGTGGCGGTTGGTGAAGACATGTCCTACGAGGGTTTGGTGAGCCGTTGTCACCAGGCGGAGGACAGCATTCGGCGGAACAGGTCTTTCCCTCAGTCGAGGCCTGCTAGTTCTTTGGGTCCCCGTGCCCAAACTTTCAAGAAGTCTGGATCTTCTTCTTCCTCTGATTCTGGAGGTGTTGTCCATTATGGTAAGAAGCTCCGAAAGCACGATCGGAAGCTCCGATTAGGATCGGAAGCTCCGATGAGCGATCGGAGGCACCGATGATATTACGTCATCCATGACATGTGGTTAGATCGGAAACTCCGATCAGGATCAAAAGCTCCGATTACCCCTATCCGGATTCAACAAGTGATATTTTGACACATGGCAGATAAGGATCTTCGGAAGCTTCGATGGCAGGATCGGACGTTCCGATCGAGGTTCGGATGTTCCGATCAAGGATCGGAAGTTCCGATCGTTGTCTATAAATAGAGGGCCGAGGCTTCACTTTCATTTGCAAATTCCGAGTTTTCCTTTCCATTCTAGTCCTTTTGGAGTTGTTCTAGCCTTCCTAGGCTTGACCCGGTGGTTGGCGAGGCATTCGGTTGTCGTAGCGGGGTTGTGCCAAAGATCTGGAGGCATCGACATCAAAGGGCTAACGACGGACGAAGGTATAGCTTTTGCTTCCTATAAATATTTAGGAGTATGCAATAGCTTAGTTAAGGCTTTTAGAGCACTTTAATGATAGTAATATCATTTGGCAGTGTAGAGCAGACTATAGGCGTGGACCTAGAGTTGGTAGAGCTTGCACTGTTTTGAGGTACGAAAGTACTGTTCGAGATATCTTGACTGAGTATGCATGCATTATGTGACTCCATGATTTATATGCCATGATATTATGCTGCATTCATTTGCATCTTGCTGTATCTCTTTCGAGATGTCTGTTAGTAGGGTTGTACCCTATCCTGTTAGTGGATGGACTTCCATCGACTTGGGTCCGGCGTATCCACGGTTATCTCGGTATGGGAGCCACCTCCTGAAGCGACGGCACAGCGTGCTACATACCAGGGCCCGGTATGTCTCTGTTATCTGATCCTTGACCTCGAGTTATAGGGAGTTCACTTTGCATGCATGTATACTCATACTCTCGTACTGAGCGTTTTATGCTCACGTCTCGTACTCTGTATTTTCTGGACACCCTATTCCATGGGGTAGGTTTGCGATTGGACGAGGAGGGTGGATCCAGGAGGGCTAGTCAGTGGTTAGCCAGCTGGAACTTCGTCTAGGTTTTATTACTGTTGTTTGGGTTTATACAACTATTCGATTTGGTTGTATATTATTTGGATAAATTACAGATTCCTTTACTTGGGATTGTATAATATTTATGGTTTCCGCAGTTTTATTCTGATATCTGTTTAATTAAGTTAATTGCATGCATAAGTTCTGTTTAGTAGGTGATCCGGGTAAGGGTCACTACAGTTAAAATTTCCCAACGGGTTTAACCACCTTTCCTATCCCAGACGTGTTGGAGAACGGCGATCAGATCAATCAGAATTGATACCCGGTGCAGCGGAAGTTTAAAAATTTTATATGGAACGATTCCATAATGGGTATCAAAACTTTTACGATTAAATTGTGTGTGTAAAAATTAAATAACAATTATAAATTTTTACCTCCAATCTCGAATCGAGATTATGGACACCAACAGATTGCTCTACTCTTGTTGTATATCCCTGGAACTGATGGACGAACTGTTCTTCATGAAAGAGTGGGTGCCCAGTGAGCCAACTTGTGGCTATGGGCTTTGATGACTCTTTGTACAAACGATCTTTTGTTTAATGTAATTTACACTTTTATTAATGGCAATGACTTTATCTTTCTTCATATTGTTATATTGTGATATACTATTGTTGTTTTTGAAAGAGTGGGTGCCCAGTGAGCCAACTTGTGGCTATGGGCTTTGATGACTCTTTGTACAAACGATCTTTTGTTTAATGTAATTTACACTTTTATTAATGGCAATGACTTTATCTTTCTTCATATTGTTATATTGTGATATACTATTATTGTTTTGATAAAGACCTTGAATATACTATAGTGTATGTAAGATGTGGTAGAACATGGGGATGTCTATCATGAAATACATCTTATAGTCACTGTATATCCTAAACTGTTCCTAGTCAATTGAGCCGTCCGATAATAAGGATAAGGATCGCTCGAGTTTGAGACTAGCATTTGCGATGCGGAGTACCACGTTTCATTGGTAGGGAACATGGAGATGTTCGAAGCATGCAAATGGATATTCATAGGATGAATAATCGAACTACCCTATCCGGACTTTCCAAGTGGTTATCACTTATCGAGTGGATAAAGTCCGCGGTTTTGGTTGTACACCATTAGTCCTTACTACTTGAAACATCATGGAGACTCTATATGCTAGTACTGTGCTTTGACTCGTTTACCGACTCTATGGGGGTCATCAGGTGTCGGGATTGGGTACAGTTACAACACATATAGGAGTCGATGCATTGTTGTCAAGGATTCACCACATACTTGCGAGTGTGGATATCCTATGCGATCTGAGGAGATATTAGTGTGACGAATCTCTGGCCAGAGTACTTGATGTGATTTAAGAAATGGTTTCTTAGTAGCACATGCGATGTCACTAATTTGATCTTCAAGATGTATTGCATAGTTATCGAATCTTGAGCGACTCTCGATATACCAATGGTTGTTGATTCGATCGGGATATATGGATGAAGGGACCGTACTGTACGCTAACCAAAATCTACTGGTTCTTGTAGGCACTATCAGTGATACCTAGGGAATCATGGGGCGATGTTGCTAGGCGCTTTACCATGATTCGTTGGGCAAGTCGGAAATCGTTGTTCCGAGTCACAAGGAGTTGTGAGCCCACGGCTAGCTGTATCCCTGAACCATTGAGGGTCACACAGTGTAATGGAGTTTTAATCCCCGTTGAGATAGTTAAATTTAAAGAGTTAAATTTAATGAATAAAGAAGTTGGACTTCTTAAATAAGAGTAAGGGAGTAGGATTTCCTAAAATGACATAGGGATGTACATTTTTGGAAATCACTGAATTCGGATTCAGGAAAATTTATCTTGACTTTAAAATGTGCAGAAATGGTTTCTGTGCACATTGGTAAAATCGGTTTATCAATCGGAGTCACGATGAATTTTATATTAATTTCTGAACATGCGGGCTTTGCTTGTCGGGCCTCAACTTATGACTAATGGGCCCTAAGGTGTTAGTGGCCTGTATTATAAATAAGTTATTGCAGTACAGAAATTAGACACAACAGCTCATTATTTTTGAGAGAAAAATTTCGAACCCTAGCCTCTCTCAAAAGCAATCGGCCGAACACTCCCTATCTCTGCCCGAGATATTCCGGTCTGTGATTTTGAATTGCAGTCAGGAATAACGAATCAGATTCGTTTAATCTCTTCGCAGAAAAACTTCTGATAGATTTTCTAGTGCAATCTATCAGAGGGATTTAAACCTCATTCGTGGACCTGATTGAAGGAGTTCATCGGTTCCAGGGAGAGACAACAAGAGCAGAGAAATCTGTTGGAGTCCATTAATCTCGATTCGAGATTGAAGGTAAAATTTTAATAATTGTTATTTAAATTTTACACACACACTTATAATTTAATCGTTGAACGGTTGATACCCACAATATGGAATTGTTCCATAATAAAATTTTTAAACTTCCGCTGCACCGGGTATCAATCGTGATTGATCTGAGAGCCGCGTTTTCCAACAGTTTTGATAAAGACCTTGAATATACTATAGTGTATGTAAGATGTGGTAGAACATGGGGATGTCTATCATGAAATACATCTTATAGTCACTGTATATCCTAAACTGTTCCTAGTCAATTGAGCCGTCCGATAATAAGGATAAGGATCGCTCGAGTTTGAGACTAGCATTTGCGATGCGGAGTACCACGTTTCATTGGTAGGGAACATGGAGATGTTCGAAGCATGCAAATGGATATTCATAGGATGAATAATCGAACTACCCTATCCGGACTTTCCAAGTGGTTATCACTTATCGAGTGGATAAAGTCCGCGGTTTTGGTTGTACACCATTAGTCCTTACTACTTGAAACATCATGGAGACTCTATATGCTAGTACTGTGCTTTGACTCGTTTACCGACTCTATGGGGGTCATCAGGTGTCGGGATTGGGTACAGTTACAACACATATAGGAGTCGATGCATTTTTGTCAAGGATTCACCACATACTTGCGAGTGTGGATATCCTATGCGATCTGAGGAGATATTAGTGTGACGAATCTCTGGCCAGAGTACTTGATGTGATTTAAGAAATGGTTTCTTAGTAGCACATGCGATGTCACTAATTTGATCTTCAAGATGTATTGCATAGTTATCGAATCTTGAGCGACTCTCGATATACCAATGGTTGTTGATTCGATCGGGATATATGGATGAAGGGACCGTACTGTACGCTAACCTACTGGTTCTTGTAGGCACTATCAGTGATACCTAGGGAATCATGGGGCGATGTTTGCTAGGCGCTTTACCATGATTCGTTGGGCAAGTCGGAAATCGTTGTTCCGAGTCACAAGGAGTTGTGAGCCCACGGCTAGCTGTATCCCTGAACCATTGAGGGTCACACAGTGTAATGGAGTTTTAATCCCCGTTGAGATAGTTAAATTTAAAGAGTTAAATTTAATGAATAAAGAAGTTGGACTTCTTAAATAAGAGTAAGGGAGTAGGATTTCCTAAAAAGACATAGGGATGTACATTTTTGGAAATCACTGAATTCGGATTCAGGAAAATTTATCTTGACTTTAAAATGTGCAGAAATGGTTTCTGTGCACATTGGTAAAATCGGTTTATCAATCGGAGTCACGATGAATTTTATATTAATTTATGAACATGCGGGCTTTGCTTGTCGGGCCTCAACTTATGACTAATGGGCCCTAAGGTGTTAGTGGCCTGTATTATAAATAAGTTATTGCAGTACAGAAATTAGACACAACAGCTCATTATTTTTGAGAGAAAAATTTCGAACCCTAGCCTCTCTCAAAAGCAATCGGCCGAACACTCCCTATCTCTGCCCGAGATATTCCGGTCTGTGATTTTGAATTGCAGTCAGGAATAACGAATCAGATTCGTTTAATCTCTTCGCAGAAAAACTTCTGATAGATTTTCTAGTGCAATCTATCAGAGGGATTTAAACCTCATTCGTGGACCTGATTGAAGGAGTTCATCGGTTCCAGGGAGAGACAACAAGAGCAGAGAAATCTGTTGGAGTCCATTAATCTCGATTCGAGATTGAAGGTAAAATTTTAATAATTGTTATTTAAATTTTACACACACACTTATAATTTAATCGTTGAACGGTTGATACCCACAATATGGAATTGTTCCATAATAAAATTTTTAAACTTCCGCTGCACCGGGTATCAATCGTGATTGATCTGAGAGCCGTGTTTTCCAACAGTGGTATCAGAGCCAGGTTGCTCAGATCAAACGATTAAATTAATCGATTGTACAAAAAAATTTTGAGTCTCGGTTTTTGAAACAAAATAAATATTTTTAAATAAAAAAAAAATTTTTCGGGGCAAAACCCGGGCAGCAATTGTTGCTGCCACGGGGGGCGCACGGCGCCGCCCACGACGGCGCACGGCGGCGCCCACGACGGCGCACGGCGGCGCCCAGCGCCGCCAGGGCAGCGCCGGGCGCTGCCCAGGGCGGCGCACGGCGCCGCCAGGGCAGCAACTGTTGCTGCCCTAAAGGGGCAGCCGGGCTGCCCCGGCCCGCGCCCACGGGTGCGGGCCGGCCCGGGAGTGTCCCAGGCGGCCCGCGGGAAAAAATTAAATTTTTTATTTAAAATTAATTTTAATGTGTTAAAATTTTATTTTTGGTCCGGTCAAAAATTGTTTTTGATTGGTTCACGAGATTTCGGATCGAATTGTTCGAGTCCGTAAATTTTAAAATTGATTTTTGGATAAATTTGAATTTTTGGAAAATTTTAATATTTTATCCTTAAATTGAATTTTGAAATCAATTATTTTTGGTACAATTGATGATAAGATTTGATCTTATGATATATTAAGTAAAATATGATTTTATCTATAAAATTGGATTTTGTAGATAAAATATGATTTTATTTGATAAAGAGATAAAATATGATTTTATATGTAAAATATGATTTTATCTTGTTTAAATTTGAATTGCCACTGCATGTTATCCAATAAATTAATTTTGAATTAAATGTTATTGGATAAGGATGATCGATTGCCATGACCAATTTTGTAGGTGTATGTTAGGAATTTACCTTTGTTTTTATTGATTGTTGGTTTTATTAATGGGCCTGGTTTATGGCCCAGTATGAATGTCATATGTAATAAAAGTGGGCTTGGTTTATGGCCCGTTCCCACCCCTAAAAATGTATCCCCTACTTGTCATTGTTATTTATTGTAAATACATTAGATTTAGTGGGAGATCAAGATTTGAAGATGGTGGGCCCAGCAGACAATAAAGACAGAAAAAATGTAAATTGGAAGCACATGTAATAGGATTGCATTGCATACTGCATATTACCTAGGATTGGACTAAGACTCGTGATTGGCAACCACGGGTCAATTAGAAATGGAATCGATCATCCTATATAATATATGATATTATGATTGTATGCATGTTTTAGACATAATTGCGTGAATCCGGCAAGCATGCAATAATTTGAAATTGATGAGACAAATTTTTATAATTAAAAATCCCTCATTTTAAATATGATTTAAAATTGATATCAAGATAAACAAAGGAAATTTAAATTTGTTTAAATATTCCTACCTTCCATCAACGGTCAATGTATGTGATGCTACCCGCGGATACGGTCCGGCTCATATTATTGGGGGGGCCCGTCCGTCGGAAAGCTGTACATTGGATCGACAAATGTTGTAAGTTGGGTGGAACTCCCATGGGATCGGCTCATATTATTGGGGGATCCACATGGCGACCGTCCATCACAACTTAATATTGATGGGTCATCTTGACATGTCACTTTAAACGGCGTCATATTATTGGGCCCTTATTGGACATGAGGTAAATACATGGGGGTTGCTTTGGAAGCAATTGGGCTCTACCTTTTGAGAATTATGGTTGGCTGATATTATTCGGGACCATAAGTTTGTCAATTGGACTCCATGTTCTCACTAAGGAAAAAGTTTCTCGTTTTCACTAGAGGGTGGTGAAATCGTTAAAATAGTGGGAGTGAGATTCATAAAATTAAATTTCGCCTATTTTATGTCTTAGTAAATTGTTAAACAATCATTGATATATGTCTGTTTTTCTTTTCAGTATTTCATACGATGAATTCGCGTAATCCATTATTCTCGATCCTCGAACAAAACAAGTTGACTGGCGCCAACTATACGGAATGGTTCCGGAAGTTGAAGATTGTCTTGACTTCGGAGAAAATGCTCTACGTGTTAGAGAAAGCACCTCCGAAGGAAGCACCAGCTGATGTAAGTCCGGAGGAATTGGCCAAACTTGATGCATGGTGGGACCATGACATCAAGACCAAATGCTATATGCAAGCCTCGATGTCTGATGAACTCCAGAGGCGATTTGAGGACACCGTGAATGCTGCTGACATTCACGCTCAACTCAAGGAACTTTTTGGGGCTCAATCGAGGGCTGAAAGGTTCGCTACTGTTAAGGAGCTAATGACGTGTCGCATGCGTAAAGGGACTTCGGTCCGTGATCATGGGGTACGAGTGATTTGGCTCATACAGAAGTTAGCGACCCTAGATTTGGTGTTGGAGCATGAACTCAATGTGGATTTACTGCTTCTGTCTCTTCCTTCTTCGTTTGACGGATTTGTGGTAAATTTTAATATGAACAAGATAGAGGCCACCCTTGAAGAGATGGTCAATATGCTCGTTACATATGAATCCACACTTAAGAAGGATAAGCCAGCTTTCTTGGTGGGCTCCTCATCTTCTGCTAAGAAGGGGCCAAGTATGAAGGGCAAGAAACGTTCTGCCCCACCCAAGAAAGTCGAGCCCGAGAAGAAGCACAAGACAAAGGCTTCAAACAATGGAAAATCCAAGGATGTTTGCCATTACTGCAAGAAGCCCGGTCATTGGAAGCGCAACTGCAAGGAATATCTAGAGCAGTTGGGAACTGCAAAGGGTATGTTCTATATTGAAATAAACATTTCACTTAATACTACTTCTTGGGTATTGGATACCGGATGTGGATCTCACATTTGCAATGATTTGCAGGTGATGACAAGAAGTCGCAGGCTTAGAATGGGTGAGACCCAGCTGAGGCTCGGGAATGGTTCCAGAGTTGAAGCTACAGCCATTGGAGATGTTTGTTTAATTTTGCAGAACGGTTTTAAGTTATTTTTAAGAGATGTTTTATTTGTTCCGGATTTAATTAAAAACATTATTTCTGTTTCTATGCTAGATAGAGATGGTTATTCTTGCAATTTTGTGAATGGGATTTGCAATATTTACAAGAATGAATGTTTGATTGGAAATGGACAACTTGAAAACGATCTATACAACTTAAAACTGAAAGACGTTCCAATAAATTATATTGATAAACCGGCAACAACAAACAAAAGAAAAATCGATAGTCAAAACCCGGCGAACCTTTGGCATGCTAGGCTAGGTCATATTTCCTCAAGGAGGATGAACAAGCTAGTGGGAGAGGGCATGTTTGATATGTCTGATATTAACTCTCTACCTACTTGTGAATCCTGTCTAAAAGGGAAAATGACTAAATCTCCTTTTAAGGGGAAGCCTGAGCGTAGTCAAAATCTGTTGGATTTGATCCATACAGATGTTTGTGGACCATTTAGAGTTGGGACTCAATATGGCCACACCTACTTCATTACCTTTACTGACGATTATTCAAGGTATGGGTATTTATATTTAATGAAATATAAGTCTGAAGCATTTGAAAAGTTCAAAGAATTCAAGGCTGAAGTAGAAAACAAGCTAGGTAAAAGTATTAAAGCACTTCGATCGGATCGAGGTGGAGAATACTTAAGTACAGAGTTTTTGGACTATCTAAAAGAGAATGGGATTCTCTCTCAGTGGACTCCTCCTATGACACCACTGCTGAATGGTGTATCGGAGCGTCGTAATCGAACTTTGTTGGACATGGTTCGATCTATGATGAGCTTCACTGAGCTTCCACCTTTGTTTTGGGGCTATGCGCTTGAAACGGCGGTATTGTTGTTGAACAACGTCCACACTAAAGCAGTGGACAAAACACCATACGAGTTATGGAATGGCAAAGCTCCTAAGTATTCGTACTTGAGGATTTGGGGATGTCCTGCTTACGTGAAGCGGACAGTGGGAGATAAGTTGGATAGTCGATCCAGCTTATGTTATTTTGTAGGGTATCCGAAGAATTCAATCGGATATTATTTCTATTATCCTGCTGAAACAAAAGTGTTTGTTTCTAGGAATGCCACCTTCTTGGAGAAGGAGTTCTTATTGGATAAGAAAGGTGAGATGATGGAACTCGAAGAAGTTCGAGAAGAACCCGAAATACAAAATAACGATCCTACGCCTCAGGAACCATTACTGGACACGCCTGAACCTAGAAGATCCGAGAGGACTTCTAGACCTCCTGTTCGATATGGTCTTCTTCTTGAAGGGGATCAAGATGAACCCGACATTGGATGTGATCCAAGAAACTTCAAGGAAGCAATTTCTGATGCGGATTCAAATTTATGGCTTGAAGCTATGCAGTCTGAATTGGATTCAATGCATACAAACCAAGTTTGGTCTTTAGTAGATCCTCCTGATGGAATTGTTCCAATAAGGTGTAAATGGATCTACAAGAGAAAGCTTGGGCCTGATGGTAAGGTATTGACCTACAAGGCGCGATTGGTGGCGAAAGGTTACACTTAAAGACAAGGAGTTGACTATGATGAAACCTTTTCACCAGTTGCAATGTTCAAGTCCATAAGAATCCTTATTGCCATAGCTGCATGGTATGACTATGAGATATGGCAAATGGATGTGAAGACTGCTTTTCTTAATGGAGACATTAAGGAAGAAATCTATATGAAGCAGCCAGAGGGGTTCACATCCATGGGAAGCGAGCATAAGGTATGCAAGCTTCAGAGATCAATTTATGGTCTAAAACAAGCATCAAGAAGTTGGAACCAGAAATTTGATGAAACAATAAAAGATTTTGGTTTCATCAAGAACCCGGAGGAACCGTGCGTGTACAAGAAAGTAGTTAAGGATGCTGTGACATTCTTAGTACTTTATGTTGATGACATCCTACTCATTGGGAATGATGTAGGGATGTTACAGTCAACAAAGATATGGTTATCAGGTAGATTCTCGATGAAGGATTTGGGTGAGGCATCCTACATTCTTGGGATACAGATCTATAGAGATAGATCTAAGAGAATGATAGGACTCACTCAATCAACCTACATCGACACCATATTGAAACGGTTTTCAATGGATGGGTCCAAGAGAGGACATCTACCCATGTGTCATGGAGTTTCTTTATCCAAGTCTATGTGTCCCAAGACTGATGCAGAGATAGAGAATATGACACATGTACCATATGCGTCAGCTATAGGTAGTATCATGTATGGGATGATATCTACCAGACCGGATGTAGCATTTGCTCTGAGTGTCACGAGCAGATATCAAGCTAATCCCGGTCAAATGCATTGGAAAGCCGTGAAGGACATTCTTAAGTACTTACGAAGGACTAAGAATATGTTCATGGTATATGGAGGACGAGATCTGAAATTGGAAGGCTATACCGACTCTAGCTTCCAAAGTGACATGGATGACTCGAAGTCAACCTCTGGATTTGTGTTCATGCTCAATGGCGGTGCTGTCTCTTGGAAGAGTTCCAAGCAGGACACCACAGCGGATTCCACCACTGAGGCTGAATACATTGCAGCATCAGCTGCTGCTAAAGAGGCCGTTTGGATGAGGAAGTTCGTCCAAGAGTTGGGCATCATTCCTGAATTTGTTGGTCCAGTCCCGGTGTACTGTGACAACACGGGTGCCGTTGCTCAAGCAAAGGAACCAAGGTCTCATCAAAGATCCAAACACGTACTGAGGAAATACCACATCATCCGGGAGATTGTGGAAAGAGGACACATCACTGTCGAACGAGTGGCCTCTGCAGACAATATCGCTGATCCGCTTACTAAGCCCTTGCCAGGACCATTGTTTGACAAACATCGCGAAGCAATGGGTCTACGTAGTATGACTAGTTGGCTATAGGGCAAGTGGGAGATTGAAAGAGTGGGTGCCCAGTGAGCCAACTTGTGGCTATGGGCTTTGATGACTCTTTGTACAAACGATCTTTTGTTTAATGTAATTTACACTTTTATTAATGGCAATGACTTTATCTTTCTTCATATTGTTATATTGTGATATACTATTGTTGTTTTGATAAAGACCTTGAATATACTATAGTGTATGTAAGATGTGGTAGAACATGGGGATGTCTATCATGAAATACATCTTATAGTCACTGTATATCCTAAACTGTTCCTAGTCAATTGAGCCGTCCGATAATAAGGATAAGGATCGCTCGAGTTTGAGACTAGCATTTGCGATGCGGAGTACCACGTTTCATTGGTAGGGAACATGGAGATGTTCGAAGCATGCAAATGGATATTCATAGGATGAATAATCGAACTACCCTATCCGGACTTTCCAAGTGGTTATCACTTATCGAGTGGATAAAGTCCGCGGTTTTGGTTGTACACCATTAGTCCTTACTACTTGAAACATCATGGAGACTCTATATGCTAGTACTGTGCTTTGACTCGTTTACCGACTCTATGGGGGTCATCAGGTGTCGGGATTGGGTACAGTTACAACACATATAGGAGTCGATGCATTGTTGTCAAGGATTCACCACATACTTGCGAGTGTGGATATCCTATGCGATCTGAGGAGATATTAGTGTGACGAATCTCTGGCCAGAGTACTTGATGTGATTTAAGAAATGGTTTCTTAGTAGCACATGCGATGTCACTAATTTGATCTTCAAGATGTATTGCATAGTTATCGAATCTTGAGCGACTCTCGATATACCAATGGTTGTTGATTCGATCGGGATATATGGATGAAGGGACCGTACTGTACGCTAACCAAAATCTACTGGTTCTTGTAGGCACTATCAGTGATACCTAGGGAATCATGGGGCGATGTTGCTAGGCTCTTTACCATGATTCGTTGGGCAAGTCGGAAATCGTTGTTCCGAGTCACAAGGAGTTGTGAGCCCACGGCTAGCTGTATCCCTGAACCATTGAGGGTCACACAGTGTAATGGAGTTTTAATCCCCGTTGAGATAGTTAAATTTAAAGAGTTAAATTTAATGAATAAAGAAGTTGGACTTCTTAAATAAGAGTAAGGGAGTAGGATTTCCTAAAAAGACATAGGGATGTACATTTTTGGAAATCACTGAATTCGGATTCAGGAAAATTTATCTTGACTTTAAAATGTGCAGAAATGGTTTCTGTGCACATTGGTAAAATCGGTTTATCAATCGGAGTCACGATGAATTTTATATTAATTTCTGAACATGCGGGCTTTGCTTGTCGGGCCTCAACTTATGACTAATGGGCCCTAAGGTGTTAGTGGCCTGTATTATAAATAAGTTATTGCAGTACAGAAATTAGACACAACAGCTCATTATTTTTGAGAGAAAAATTTCGAACCCTAGCCTCTCTCAAAAGCAATCGGCCGAACACTCCCTATCTCTGCCCGAGATATTCCGGTCTGTGATTTTGAATTGCAGTCAGGAATAACGAATCAGATTCGTTTAATCTCTTCGCATAAAAACTTCTGATAGATTTTCTAGTGCAATCTATCAGAGGGATTTAAACCTCATTCGTGGACCTGATTGAAGGAGTTCATCGGTTCCAGGGAGAGACAACAAGAGCAGAGAAATCTGTTGGAGTCCATTAATCTCGATTCGAGATTGAAGGTAAAATTTTAATAATTGTTATTTAAATTTTACACACACACTTATAATTTAATCGTTGAACGGTTGATACCCACAATATGGAATTGTTCCATAATAAAAATTTTAAACTTCCGCTGCACCGGGTATCAATCGTGATTGATCTGAGAGCCGCGTTTTCCAACACTTCAATCAGGTCCACGAACGGATATTTAATCCCTCTGATAGATTACACTAGAAAATCTATCAGAAGTTTCTACGAAGAGAATTAACGAATTTGATCCGTTAAACCAGACTGTAATTCAAAATTTACAGACTAGATTTTCCCGAGCAGAGGGGAGGGGGGCGGCCACTGTTAGAAAAAAATACTAGGGTTTTCGAAAATTGTGACCTGTTGTATCTAATTTTTGTACTGCAATAACTTATTTATAATGTAGGCCGCTAACAGCTTAGGGCCCATTAGTCATAAGTTCAAGCCCGACAAGCAAAGCCCGCATGTTCAGAAATTAATATAAAATTCATCATGACTTCGATTGATAAACCGATTTCACCAATGTGCACAGAAACCATTTCTGCACCTTTTAAAGTCAAGATAAATTTTTCTGAATCCGAATTCAGTGATTTCCGAAAATGCCCATCCCTATGTCATTTTAGGAAATCTTACTCCTCTACTCTTAAATAAGAAGTCCAACTTCTTTGTTCATTAAATTTAACTCTTTAAATTTAAATATCTCAACGGGGATTAAAAATCCATTACTCTGTGTGACCCTCAATGGTACAGGGATACAGCTAGCCGTGGGCTCACAACTCCTTGTGACTCGGAACAACAATTTCCGACTTGCCCATCGAATCATGGTAAGAGCGCCTAGCAACATCGCCCCATGATTCCCTAGGTATCACTGATAGTGCCTGCAAGAACCAATAGATTTTGGTTAGCGTACAGTACGGTCCCTTCATCCATATATCCCGATCGAATCAACAACCATTGGTAAATCGAGAGTCGTTCGAGATTCGATAACTATGCAATACATCTTGAAGATCAAATAGTGACAACGCATGTGTTACTAAGAAACCATTTCTTAAAACACATCATGTACTCTGGCCAGAGATTCGTCACACTAATATCTCCTCAGATCGCATAGGATATCCACACTTGCAAGTATGTGGTGAATCCTTGACAACAAAGCATCGACTCCTATATGTGTTGTAACTGTACCCAATCCCGACACCTGATGACCCCAATAGAGTCGGTAAACGAGTCAAAGCACAGTACTAGCATATAGAGTCTCAATGATGTTTCAAGTAGTAAGGACTAATGGTGTACAACCAAAACCGCGGACTTTATCCACTCGATAAGTGATAACCACTTGGAAAGTCCGGATAGGGTAGTTCGATCATTCATCATATGAATATCCATTTGCATTCTTCGAACATCTCTATGTTCCCTACCAATGAAACGTGGTACTCTGCATCGCAAATGCTAGTCTCAAACTCGAGCGATACTTATCCTTATTATCGGACGGCTCAATCGACTAGGAACAGTTTAGAATATACAGTGACTATAAGATGTGTTTCATGATAGACATCCCCATGTTCTACCACATCTTACATACATTATAGTATATTCAAGGTCTTTATCAAAACAGCAATAGTATATCACAATATAACAATATGAAGAAAGATAAAGTCATTGCCATTAATAAAAGTGTAAATTATATTAAACAAAAGATTGTTTATACAAAGAGTCATCAAAGCCCTTAGCCACAAGTTGGCTCACCGGGCACCCACTCTTTCAATCTCCCACTTGCCCTAAAGCCAACTAGTCATACTACGTAGACCAATTGCTTAGCGATGTTTGTCAAATAATGGTCCTGGCAAGGGCTTAGTAAGTGGATCAGCGATATTGTCTGCAGAGGCCACTCTTTCGACAATGATGTCTCCTCTTTCCACAATCTCCCGGATGATGTGGTATTTCCTCAGTACGTGTTTGGATCTTTGATGAGACCTTGGTTCCTTTGCCTGAGCAACGGCACCCGTGTTGTCACAGTACACCGGGACTGGACCAACAACTTTCGGAATAACGCCCAACTCTTGGACGAAATTCCTCATTCAAACGGCCTCTTTAGCATCAGCTGATGCTGCAATGTATTCTGCCTCAGTGGTGGAATCCGCTGTGGTGTCCTGCTTGGAACTCTTCCAAGAGACAGCACCGCCATTGAGCATGAACACAAATCCAGAGGTTGACTTCGAGTCATCCACGTCACTTTGGAAGCTAGAGTCGGTATAGCCTTCCAATTTTAGTTCTCTTCCTCCATATACCATGAACATATTCTTAGTCCTTCGTAAGTACTTAAGAATGTCCTTCACGGCTTTCCAATGCATTTGACCGGGATTAGCTTGATATCTGCTCGTGACACTCAGAGCAAATGCTACATCCGGTCTGGTAGATATCATCCCATACATGATACTACCTATGGCTGACGCATATGGTACATGTGTCATTTTCTCTATCTCTTCATCAGTCTTGGGACACATAGACTTGGATAGAGAAACTCCATGACACATGGGTAGATGTCCTCTCTTGGACCCATCCATTGAAAACCGTTTCAATATGGTGTCGATGTAGGTTGATTGAGTGAGTCCTATCATTCTCTTAGATCTATCTCTATAGATCTGTATCCCTAGAATATAGGATGCCTCACCCAAATCCTTCATCGAGAATCTACCTGATAACCATATCTTTGTTGACTGCAACATCCCTACGTCATTCCCAATGAGTAGGATGTCATCAACATAAAGTAATAAGAATGTCACAGCATCCTTAACTACTTTCTTGTACACGCGTGGTTCCTCCGGGTTCTTGATGAAACCAAAATCCTTTATTGTTTCATCAAATTTCTAGTTCCAACTTCTTGATGCTTGTTTTAGACCATAGATTGATCTCTGAAGCTTGCATACCTTATGCTCGCTTCCCATGGATGTGTATCCCTCAGGCTGCGTCATATAGATTTCTTCCTTAATGTCTCCATTAAGAAAAGCAGTCTTCACATCCATTTGCCATATCTCATTGTCATACCAAGCAGCTATGGCAATAAGGATTCTTATGGACTTGAACATTGCAACTGGTGAAAAGGTTTCATCATAGTCAACTCCTTGTCTTTGAGTATAACCTTTCGCCACCAATCGCGCCTTGTAGGTCAATACCTTATCATAGGGCGCAAGCTTTTTCTTGTAGATCCATTTACACCCTATTGGAACAATTCCATCGGGAGGATCTACTAAAGACCAAACTTGGTTTGTATGCATCGAATCTATTTCCGACTGCATAGCTTCAAGCCATAAATTTGAATCCGCATCAGAAATTGCTTCCTTGAAGTTTCTTGGATCACATCCAACATCGGGTTCATCTTGATCCCCTTCAAGAAGAAGACCATATCGAATAGGAGGTCTAGAAGTCCTCTCGGATCTTCTAGGTATAGGCGTGTCTATCAATGGTTCCTGAGGCGTAGGATCGTTATTTTGTATTTCGGGTTCTTCTCGAATTTCTTCGAGTTCCATCATCTCGCCTTTCTTATCCGATAAGAACTCCTTCTCCAAGAAGGTGGCATTCCTCGAAACAAACACCTTTGTTTCAGCAGGATGATAGAAATAATATCCGATTGAATTCTTCGGATACCCTACAAAATAACATAAGGTGGATCGACTATCCAACTTATCTCCCACTGTCTGCTTCACGTAAGCAGGACATCCCCAAATCCTCAAGTACGAATACTTAGGAGCTTTGCCATTCCATAACTCGTATGGTGTTTTGTCCACTGCTTTAGTGTGGACGTTGTTCAACAACAATACCGCCGTTTCAAGCGCATAGCCCCAAAACGAAGGTGGAAGCTCAGTGAAGCTCATCATGGATCGAACCATGTCCAACAAAGTTCGATTACGACGCTCCGATACACCATTCAGCTGAGGTGTCATAGGAGGAGTCCACTGAGAGAGAATCCCATTCTCTTTCAGATAGTCCAAAAACTCGGTACTCAATTATTCTCCACCTCGATCCAATCGAAGTGCTTTAATACTTTTACCTAGCTTGTTTTCTACTTCAGCCTTGAATTCTTTGAACTTTTCAAATGCTTCAGACTTATATTTCATTAAATATAAATACCCATACCTTGAATAATCATCAGTAAAGGTAATGAAGTAGGTGTGGCCATATTGAGTACCAATTCTAAATGGACCACAAAAATCTGTATGGATCAAATCCAACAGATTTTGACTACGCTCAGGTTTCCCCTTAAAAGGAGATTTAGTCATTTTTCCTTTCAGGCAGGACTCACAATTAGGTAGAGAGTTAATATCAGACATATCAAACATGCCCTCTCCCACTAGCTTGTTCATCCTCCTTGAGGAAATATGACCTAGCCTAGCATGCCAAAGGTTTGCCGGGTTTTGACTATCGATTTTCCTTTTGTTTGTTGTTGCCGGTTTATCAACATAATTTATTGGAACGTCTTTTAGTTTTAAGTTATATAGATCGTTTTCAAGTTGTCCATTTCCAATCAAACATTCATTCTTGTAAATATTGCAAATCCCATTCACAAAATTGCAAGAATAACCATCTCTATCAAGCATAGAAACAGAAATAATGTTTTTAATTAAATCTGGAACAAATAAAACATCTCTCAAAAGTAACTTAAAATTGTTCTGCAAATTTAAATAAACATCTCCCACAGCTTTAGCTTCAACTCTGGAACCATTTCTGAGCCTCAGCTGGGTCTCACCCATTCTAAGCTTGCGACTTCTTGTCATCACCTGCAAATCATTGCAAATGTGAGATCCACATCCGGTATCCAATACCCAAGAAGTAGTATTAAGTGAAACATTTATTTCAATATAGAACATACCCTTCGCAGTTCGCAACTGCTCTAGATATTCCTTGCAGTTACGCTTCCAATGACTGGGCTTCTTGCAGTAATGGCAAACATCCTTGGACTTTTCCATGTTTGAAGCCTTTGTCTTGTACTTCTTCTCGGGTTCGGTTTTCTTGGGTGGGGCAGAACGTTTCTTACCCTTTGTACTTGGCCCCTTCTTAGCAGAAGAAGAGGAGCCCACCAAGAAAGCCGGTTTATCCTTCTTTAAAGTGGATTCATATGTTACAAGCATATTGACCATCTCTTCAAGGGAGGCCTCTATCTTGTTCATATTGAAATTCACCACAAATCCGTCAAACGAAGAAGGAAGAGATAGAAGTAGTAAGTCCACGTTGAGTTCATGCTCCAACACCAAATCAAGGGTTACCAACTTCTGTATGAGCCAAATCACTCGTACCCCATGATCACGGACCGAAGTCCCTTCACGCATGCGACACGTCATTAGCTCTTTTACAGTAGCGAACCTTTCAGCCCTCGATTGAGCCCCAAAAATTTCCTTGAGTTGTATGTGAATGTCAGTAGCATTCACGGTGTCCTCAAATCGCCTCTGGAGTTCATCAGACATCGAGGCTTGCATATAGCATTTGGCCTTGATATCATGGTCCCACCATGTATCAAGTTTGGCTAACTCTTCTGGACTTATGTCAGCTGGTGCTTCCTTCGGAGGAGATTTTTCTAACACGTAGAGCATCTTCTCCGAAGTCAAGACAATCTTCAACTTACGGAACCATTCCGTATAGTTTGCGCCAGTCAATTTATTTTGTTCGAGGATCGAGAAAAGTGGATTACGCGAATTCATCTTTATGAAATACTGAAAAGAAACAGACAAATATCAGTGATTGTTTAATTAATTTACTAAGACATAAAATAGGCGAAATTTATTTTATGAATCTCACTCCCACTATTTTAACGATTTTACTACCCTCTAGTGAAAACGAGAAACTGTTTTCCTTAGTGAGAACATGGAGTCCAATTGACAAACTATGGTCCCGAATAATATCAGCCAACCATAATTTTCAAAAGGTAGAGCCCAATTGCTTCCAAAGCAACCTCCACGTGTTTACCTCATGTCCAATAAGGGCCCAATAATATGACGCTGTTTATTGTGACATGTCAAGATGACCCATCAATATTAAGTTGTGATGGACGGTCGCCATGTGGATCCCCCAATAATATGAGCCGATCCCATGGGAGTTCCACCCAACTTACAACATGTGTCGATCCAATGTACAGCTTTCCGACGAACGGGCCCCCCCAATAATATGAGCCGGACCGTATCCGCGGGTAGCATCTCATACATTGATCGTTGATGGAAAGTAGGAACATTTAAATAATTTTAAATTTCATTTATTTATCTTGATATCAATTTTAAATCATATTTAAAATGACGGATTTTAATTTTGAAAATTTGTCTCATCATTTTAAAAATTTTGTATGCTTGCCGGATTCACACAATTTTGTCTAAAACATGCATACAACAATAATATCACATATTATATAGGATGATCGATTCCATTTCTAATCGACCCGTGGTTGCCAATCACGAGTCTTAGTCCAATCCTAGGTAATATGCAGTATGCAATGCAATCCTATTACATTGAGCTTCCAGTTTACATTTCTTCTGTCTTTATTGTCTGCTGGGCCCACCTCCATCTTCAAATCTTCATCTCCCACTAAGTCTAATGTATTTACAATAAATAACCATGACAAGTAGGGGATACATTTCAAGGGGTGGGAACGGGCCATAAACCAAGCCCACTTTTATTACATATGACAATTCATATTGGGCCATAAACCAGGCCCATTAATAAATCCAACAACAATAAAAACAAATGTAAATTCCTAACATACACCTACAAAGTTGGTCATGGCAATCGATCATCCTTATCCAATAACATTTAATTCAAAATTAATTTATTGGATAACATGCAATGACAATTTAAATTTAAAAGGATAAAATCATATTCCATATATAAAATCTTATTTTACATACAAAATCATATTTTATCTTTTTATCAAATAAAATCATATTTTACATATAAAATCCAATTTTATACATAAAATCATATTTTACTCAATATATCCATAAGATCATATCTTATCATCAATTGTACCAAAAATAATTAATTTCAAAATTCAATTTAACGGATAAAATATTTAAATTTTCCAAAAATTCAAATTTATCCAAAAATCAATTTAAAAAATTTCGGACTCGAACAATTCGATCCGATGCCTCGTGGACCAATCAAAAACAATTTTCGATCGGACCAAAAATAGAATTTTAACATATTAAAATTTTAATTTAAAAATTAAAAATTAATTTTTCCGCGGGCTGCCCGGGACGCTCCCGGGCTGCCCGCGCCCCAAAGGGCTCGGGCCGGGCAGCCCGGCTGCCCCTAGGGCAGCGAAGATTGCTGCCCTGGGCAGCGCCGTGCACTGCCCGGGGAAGCGATCCAATCGCTGCCCGGGTTTTGCCCGAAAAAAAAAAAATTTATTTTTAAAAAATTTATTTTGTTTCAAAAACCGAGGCTTAAAAATTTTCGTACAATCGATTAATTTAATCGCTTGATCTGAGCAACCTGGCTCTGATACCACTGTTGGAGAACGACGATCAGATCAATCAGAATTGATACCCGGTGCAGCGGAAGTTTAAAAATTTTATATGGAACGATTCCATAATGGGTATCAAAACTTTTACGATTAAATTGTGTGTGTAAAAATTAAATAACAATTATAAATTTTTACCTCCAATCTCGAATCGAGATTATGGACACCAACAGATTGCTCTGCTCTTGTTGTATATCCCTGGAACTGATGGACGAACTGTTCTTCAATCAGGTCCACGAACGGATATTTAATCCCTCTGATAGATTGCAATAGAAAATCTATCAGAAGTTTCTACGAAGAGAATTAACGAATTTGATCCGTTAAACCAGACTGTAATTCAAAATTCACAGACTGGATTTTCCCGAGCAGAGGGGAGGGGGGCGGCCACTGTTAGAAAAAAATACTAGGGTTTTCGAAAAATTGTGACCTGTTGTATCTAATTTCTGTACTGCAATAACTTATTTATAATGTAGGCCGCTAACAGCTTAGGGCCCATTAGTCATAAGTTCAAGCCCGACAAGCAAAGCCCGCATGTTCAGAAATTAATATAAAATTCATCATGACTTCGATTGATAAACCGATTTCACCAATGTGCACAGAAACCATTTCTGCACCTTTTAAAGTCAAGATAAATTTTTCTGAATCCGAATTCAGTGATTTCCAAAAATGCTCATCCCTATGTCATTTTAGAAAATCTTACTCCTCTACTCTTAAATAAGAAGTCCAACTTCTTTGTACATTAAATTTAACTCTTTAAATTTAACTATCTCAACGGGGATTAAAAATCCATTACTCTGTGTGACCCTCAATGGTTCAGGGATACAGCTAGCCGTGGGCTCACAACTCCTTGTAACTCGAAACAACAATTTCCGACTTGCCCATCTAATCATGGTAAGAGCGCCTAGCAACATCACCCCATGATTCCCTAGGTATCACTGATAGTGCCTGCAAGAACCAATAGATTTTGGTTAGCGTACAGTACGGTCCCTTCATCCATATATCCCGATCGAATCAACAACCATTGGTAAATCGAGAGTCGTTCGAGATTCGATAACTATGCAATACATCTTGAAGATCAAATAGTGACATCGCATGTGTTACTAAGAAACCATTTCTTAAAACACATCATGTACTCTGACCAGAGATTCGTCACACTAATATCTCCTAAGATCGCATAGGATATCCACACTCGCAAGTATGTGGTGAATCCTTGACAACAAAGCATCGACTCCTATATGTGTTGTAACTGTACCCAATCCCGACACCTGATGACCCCAATAGAGTCGGTAAACGAGTCAAAGCACAGTACTAGCATATATAGTCTCAATGATGTTTCAAGTAGTAAGGACTAATGGTGTACAACCAAAACCGCGGACTTTATCCACTCGATAAGTGATAACCACTTGGAAAGTCCGGATAGGGTAGTTCGATCATTCATCATATGAATATCCATTTGCATGCTTCGAAAATCTCTATGTTCCCTACCAATGAAACGTGGTACTCTGCATCGCAAATGCTAGTCTCAAACTCGAGCGATCCTTATCCTTATTATCGGACGGTTCAATCGACTAGGAACAGTTTAGAATATACAGTGACTATAAGATGTGTTTCATGATAGAAATCCCCATGTTCTACCACATCTTACATACACTATAGTATATTCAAGGTCTTTATCAAAACAACAATAGTATATCACAATATAACAATATGAAGAAAGATAAAGTCATTGCCATTAATAAAAGTGTAAATTATATTAAACAAAAGATTGTTTATACAAAGAGTCATCAAAGCCCTTAGCCACAAGTTGGCTCACCGGGCACCCACTCTTTCAAGACGCAACGACTAAGAAATCCCTATTTACTCTTGATGCCAAAATATACCACGAGCTATTATCCCTTTATGAGATTAGATTGTCTCTAAGTACAAAATAATTATTTCATATCACCTGAAGATATATCTCAAATCTCTAGTTAAACTCGACCGCGGGTCTAGAAATCCAAATTAATATATGGTACAACTTGAATTCATGTTTCAAGAACTTAGTATACAGTTAGACACCTTGGAGAGTTTGTAACCCGATCGTAAATGTTTTCTCATTGCTCCCCTAGTACCTTAGTATTTCACCAATAGCTAAATCTACGGCTTATCCAGAAAACTACCTGAATATTCTATTCATCATTCTGTACCCATATTTGGTGCATTAGTCTTACTGGTTGACATTCACAAAATCTTGGAATGCAATTGTAAATTACCCAAAAGTCTCTAGGGACAACTCTATTTCCCTATCTTGTGACTGATCACCCATTCAGCTTACCAAAGTCGTCTGTTTACTCTTAACGATCCTATTTAAAATTGAAACAACTCATTCAACTAATTCACTAACTAGCAGTCTTCTCGTTAGAACTAGATGTAGTTTATAGTCGTCATTTCTCGGATAACAACGATAACTTAGGATTTTATCTAGTATTAAGGCTAAATCCCAACGGTCTAAACACTTTCTATGTGGTTACAAGCCAATTCTCTATACAAGAAGTCGAAATGATAACTGAAACTATAATCCACCCAAATCCTCATCATGATGGATTATGAAAGGAAAAAAATACAAGTAATGCTGCTCAGTACGAAATGAATTAGTGCAAGAATTATAAACAAACGAGTTGGAGATGAAAAATCTAGATAAGTGAAAATAATTAACTCATAATTCAATTATAGGGGTGAGTGGATAATAATGTAAGATCTAAGAACAATGAATATAAGTCAACAATGTAACAAATCTCGTGATCACTCATTCATGGGTAATGACAGCATGCTCAAAAAGTCAAAGCACAATCAAGGCAATCGGTGTGACTCCAGTTGAGAGAAGTCCACACAAGTCAATAATTAGGAAACAACGGTCTTAAAACATATTCAGATGTCAACCACACAACATAAGTAGATCACCAAAAAGAATGACAAAGTGAATCTCACTCACATCAACATGTGGCTCTAGAACCGAAGAAAAATTTCAAGAAGTATGAAATACGAACAAGGTTTTATTAAAAAAGTTCAACCAATATCAAAGTCGCAGAATAAGATGTTGATCGATGTCATATGATTCCATAAATGCACAAAAGAAGTGCAAAGAGATTTTGGATATTTGAAATTATATGTTACAATGGATACGAGCATAAAAGAAGAAAAAATGAAATAATGATCGTTATAGTAGTTCACATAATCGAAAGCCTAGTTCGTAACCAATTCACTATTGTTCAAAAATCGTTTTTTTGTCCATGTAACAAAAGTAAAACTCAAACTATCCGTAAGGATATAAAACAAAGTACGTACCCCAAGTTTTCGCACGAGTTTCGACTCATTAACTTAACTGACAAAACACACGCTATCAATTTCTAAACAAACTATTCACTTAGTTGTATCCGACTAAAATCCATTCACAAGAGAATAAATTACAAAAATGATTCAATAATTAATATCTCCTAATACGCATGTTTAATATTTTCCAACAAACTCTCACAATTTCATAAAAAAAAAATTTTTAACACTACCTAATAACTCAAATAACTTTCACCTACTGTCTAAAACTGGAAGGAATATTGGTACACCAACTCCGCTTAACTTGAAGTCGCATGCTATAAAAATAAACATTTGAATGGTACACTTTAAACTACTAAAAGAAATTTTTAACCAAAAATAAACAATGAGCTACACACTTAAATAAATTAAACATCTAGGTTTGAAAATATTTTAAAAAGGACGATATGAAAACATTTAAAATAATAACTCAAATGCGCCAAACATATAAAATTCCTTAAAACTTACAGACTTTGAGGCGAGGCTTCTCGAGTTTCTTGCAACCGACAGTAGGCACAACCCAACCAGAACCATGCTCTGATACAAACTGAAACGACCTATACCTCTACTATTATTAATAGTCAAATAAAATACGGATTTTCAAAAAAATTCAGCATGACCTATCTGTTTATACTAGGACCGACCTGTCTCAACTCAACATTCAAATAATTTAACAACAGACAGGAAATTAATACGATAGAAACATAAATTTCCCAAAACAATACCAATCCCAAACGAGGATGTGAAGTAGTAAAACAATTTATATGCCATAAATTCAAATTTAGAAGCTATTACAATTACATTTACTCAATAACAAAAAATAAAAGGCTTTAAAGCATTAAAGTTTGAACAACTTTGGCGGAAGACTGACATTGGTCGGAGGGATGTGTCGTGCTGTTGTGAAAAATACTCGCAAGAGTACGAGTATCAAGTTTAATATAGTGATAGAGAGAGTGTCGATCCCACAAGGAGTAATTTGAAAATATTCAATACTTGTAATTAAAATAGTCTTAATTTTATCTAAAAAATCAAACTTTAGAGATTTGCTGACAAATTAAATAAATAATGAAGTTAATAAAACGTGCTCACACACAATCCTTAAGATATTATCAATCAAAGAGAAATAGTCTAGAGGTTTTGATCTCACCTGGTCTCGACAATATTCATTCCTAATTAATCTATTTTCATGAGTTCATTTCAGTTAATAACCAAGAACACATAGATTATACTATTTTCCTCTCCCGAGTATTAAATAGAATGTATCAGTTATAGATCAATTCTAATATCCCTATTGAGAATCTACTTGTAATGATATGTATAAAACAATGTTCTTCCTAGGCTCTATTAAAGTTATAAGCTCTCCCGAGTCATATAAACAATTAATAGTGTCAATTCTATCGATCATATTCTAAATCCCCTCTCCTGAGTGCCGGATTCTAAATAAATATGACAAATCAATTTATGGGCAGTAAATTAAAAATACTTTCAAAACTAGAATCACAATTAATTTAGAAGAACTCAATTCAATAAAATTAACTATTCATAAACATGTCTTGACCAGGCTACATCAACCTCTAGACATAAAAAGTTTAGTTCATATTCAAATTCATAACAAACCAAAGAATGTTCAATATCTCAAACATAATTCAAAAATCAAAAGGAATAAATAAAGATGAAATAACAAAGCCGTAGTCTTTCTTCCGTGTCCGGTCGAAAAGTCTTCGTCTTCGTTCTAAGCAATCTTCAAATCTCGATCCAAAGTCTCACGAAATTGCTCTCCATAGTATTGTGTGTAGTGGCGGATGATAGATAACCCTTTTTAAATCTAAAAACTCCCTTTTATTCTCCCCAAAAATCTTCCAAAATCTACCCAAAGATTCCCCAAAGTTTCCAAAATTACAAAAACACTTTGGCAGAAAAATAGCGATGCGAGGGTGTGCCTCAAAAGTCACGCGGGCGCGCATAACTTTTTGTCCTACAACTTCAAAATTCTCAAACACGCGCGCGCGCGCGTAATGTCAGGTGCGGGCACGTATGACTCTCTGTCTCAACACTCTAAAAACACTTCAGGAAGTGCGGGCGCGCGTGGTGTCTGGCGCGGGCGTGCATACAGTTTGGGTTCGTCTTCATCTTTCCTTCAAAATCTTGGACCGTCTTCACTCGTTTTGCCCCTTCCTTGACTCCTTTGACTTTATCCAACATAAATTCAGTATTTGCTTTACTTCCTAGCATCCAACACAAACAACAACAAATTCCACGTAATTTCGCTCGAAACCAAACAATTATATAATAATATAATTATAAATTAAGTGCACAAAACACACTTATCAAATTCCCCCAAACTTAAATGTTTGCTAGTCCTGAGCATAACCAAACAAGACTCAAAATCAAAGCACATAATATTCACTCAAACAAATCAAGACCAACCAAGAAATACTATGAATCACTGGCCTTAGCAATTTTAGTCAGAAAAACAATTTTTTTATCCAATCATATCGAACCTATCAATTTTTACCTTCAAACAAACATATGCTAGTGAACCTCAAAACTTACAAATCCCGCAACTCACGTTCAAAATACTCTTATCCAAATCAATTCACACATTCATAGATCATGAGGACTTGATAGGGTAAAAAGGATCAAACTATAGGACAATTGGCAATTGAAATCCCTCACAATCAGGTTATTTCACAAAAGAAAAGTGTGTGCATGTTTCGGCCTAAAATTCATATTCATTAAAAGTGTCAATAAATCATCCATAGGCTAGATTCTCGCAACCCTTCTCCACTAGTATATTGGGCAACTGTGACTCGGTCAATAGGACTTAATTGGCTTGTAACGTAAGGTCTGGCTCATGGCTATAAATGAACAATAAGAATTCAAAGTAAAGAGTAACTTATGCTCAATTCTAATTTCAACTCTTTTTCATTCACAATTTCACACTTATTTTTCACTTCATTGATTTTTCAATTTTTTCACAACTTCTTTCACAACCTTTTTTTTTCACTACTACCTTTTTCTTTTCAATTCATCCACCACACCATCCCATTTTCACAAATAAAACTAGGAGCATATAACATTTTAGCATTCAAATTACTCTCTTAAAGGTAGGAATTAGTGTTTAGGCTATTCATAGGTAGTCAATGTAGGACCTTGAAACGATGACGAATGGGGGTTTATCACACATTTACACGCGTGTCATTCGATTTTCAATAAGGATCAAACAAGGTACTAAGGCTAGTTGAAACAATAGGTAGCTTGAAAGGCTCAAACGATTTCAGAAAAAATTTGTCTAACTCATTTCTAATCACAGTTATGCCCGTATTGCGCCTCAAAGGGTGTCCGAACTAGTTCTAGACAATCTCAATTCACAAGTAAATCACATGAATTTTAACCAGTGCATAAATGAAGTAATCATCAACATTAAACAATGATCTTCAACAAAATTCAGAACATGTACCTAAAGTACTCATGTATATCTCGTGAAAGCTCAAAGGGTAATTAAGGTAAGTTCCAACAAAAATTAGGCCCAAAGATCCCAAAAATGCCTAATTCATTTCTATGTTTGTATGTTTTAACTCAGACTTAAGCACAATCACAGAATATATATGAATTCATTCATCAAATTAGTTCACCAACACAAAAATTCTTTTAAGTACGATCATGGATTTGAGAAGAAATTTGCATCATTGGCCAAATTATTTTCATTTCTTTCATGGTTTCTTGAAGTTACTCACATCCACACAACATTTTTCAATTTACCAAGATCATACACTATTCTTGTTAAGAAATCCATCCCACCACCAACACAGCACAGAAAACTAAACTAAAAGAGACAAAACACTAAAAGAAAACACACAAGAACAAGAATAAAACTTAGCAACAATTTCCAACATGCTTGTATCAAAACCCACCTAAACTAGGTACATTCATTGTCCTCAATGAATTAACAATAAAGAATAAGGACATGTACCTTAGACGACGACCGTCAGTGGTCGCCGCCCTCATCAACATCAACACCATGGTCAGGGTCTGAACCACCAAAAGTAGGTGGCCACTGAGGATAAGGAGGAAACGGATGAGCCGAGCTCGCAGCGTGAGGAAACTTGTGACTCAAGGAATCAGTGAAACTCATCATATAGTCCATAAACATGTTATTCCTCTGCTGAAAATGCTGAAAATCCTGTCAGTGCTGGCGCATATCCACCTCAAGGGATGTAACACGTGCATCAAAAGAAGGAGGTGGAACAGGTGGTGGTTCAGAAACTCGACTGGCTGCTTCTCTACCATTGTATGCTTTTCTGGACGCAAGTTCTCTCAATTCACTTTTAGATGGGAGACGAGAAGACGAACCACAGGGTATGAGAGCTGTGGGCTTCAAAAATTCTTCAGTGGGGCTCCAATCAAATCCAACAGCTTCACACAAATCAGTAATAATAGATGGCAACGCAAGTCCCCCCCCCCCCCTCGAACGACCAGTAAAAACATTCTGAATAGTTTCTTGGCATATTTGACCGACATCTACGGTTTTCCCTCAATAATGCATTACACAAGAATCGCTCTCTCTCTGGTGACCTCATGGTCGTTATCAGTGGGCTTAAGTCTAGCGCAAACAAGATTGTACCACCTCTTGGCATCACTAATTAAGTCAATCTTTTGCAGCTTCGATGGTTTGTGATCACTTCCCATCCTCCATTCGGCTCCCGCAACATAGATTGTTTGAATAATGTCATTATAATCAATCTCCCCAGACTTATACGCAACATATTCATCAATTTCCACTGGTGGAATTTGAAACAAAGTATTAATCGACACGGAGTCAAAAGACACCATTTTCCCCCTCACCAACACTTTGAATTCGACATGTTTGACTTTCAAATTTGCATAGAATTCCCTGACCAAAGACACTACTGCTTCTTGGGGCTGTTTAACAAATTGATGCCACTGACACTCAATTACTTCATCACCAACATTGCTCCTATAATCCCATTCGGCTCAAATCCAATTGACGTATCAAACCCCCGCTCAGGTATAATGCTTTTAGATAAAAGTGAGTGATAATTCTCTGCAGCTTTCTCATCCCAGAAACGATGAGTATCAAAAGTAGGGGCCGAGGAAGAGGATTCACCAAACTTCGTTTTCTTCTTTGGAGCGATATGACAAACACTTAGAGGGCAAATTAACAAGCCAAAATTCAATAGGAATAAACCCCGACCGTGACTCCCCCAAACTTATGAACTCAAGACACAAACACACTCCTCACGCAAGCGTCAAACAAGAACCAACCAAAATACCCAACTCGTAAATCAACAAAACGAACACAATTCTGCACCACCACCTTACTATCTCGGTCAACTAAGAAGGATAAGAAGTAGTAAACCCATAATAAGAGAAACTTACCACTGAATCGTGAGAATATCACAGCAATAACCACCAACAAGAACTGCCTGACCTTTTGATCGATGGGCACCCGCGTTGTAGAAGAACAATAGAAGATGGATAAAGAGAAGGGAAAAAAAGAACGAGAAGGAAGAGGGAGGAGGATTGGAAAGTGGAATCTGGAGAGTAATCGGCGAGTTGGGAACGAAGGTGTGAAGGGTTGGAAAAATAGGAAAGAATCGGGATGAAGAATTGGAGAAGAATGGAAAGAAATCGGGGTTTCAAAATAGCAGGAGCGGGCGCGCATGTAGGAGAGGCGGGCGCGCATAAGTGTCGGGCCCGATTAAAATTTTTTATGCACAGTTGATGCGCGGGCGCGCATAAATTAGAAGCGGCCATGCATAAGTCTCTGGTCTGCTCCTGATTTTCACTATTTTCATGCGCGGGCGCTCCTGAGTGTTAAGCGGGTGCGCATAAGGGTCTATTTCATTCCTCCGTTTTTAAATTTCATGAGGCGCGGGCGCGCCAAAGAGAAAAGTGGGCACGCATACGCTGCTGGAAATTCGTTCCTGAAAAAAAAAACAAAACAATAATCAAGACGGGTAGAAAAAAATGAAATTACGAGAAACAAATTAACGCAAAGACTAAAGAAATTAACAAAACAATGAAAAGAAAATTTGGGTTTCCTCCCAAATAGCGTTTGGTTTATAGTCCTCAGCCGGACTTTCACCAGTTTTAGGCCGGGTCTTTTAGCAAAGTGCTCTCAGTACTTCGTACTTCGTTACCAAAATAGTGTTTAACACTTTTCCCGTTCACCTTGAATACCCTTCCATCTGTACATCGAAGCTCAATTTCCCCGTGCGGATACACCGTCTCCACAGTAAATGGCCCAGACCATCGGGACTTCAATTTCCCTGGAAACAATTTCAGACGAGAGTTAAACAACAATAATTTCTGACCTGATTTGAATTCCCGAGGTACAATGTTTTAGTCATGCCACTTCTTAGTTTGCTCTTTGAAGATCTTAGCATTCTCATAAGAGTCCATTCGAAACTCATCCAGTTCATTCAACTGTAATTTACACAGCTCTCCGGATGCTTTGAGATCCATGTTCAGCTTCTTGACAGCCCAAAACGCCTTGTGCTCTAACTCTAAAGGAAAATGACATGCCTTACCGAACACTAACCTATAGGGCTACACCAATAGGTGTTTTAAAAGCAGTGCGGTAGGCCCATAGAGCGTCATCCATCTTTATTGTCCAATCTTTGCGATTTGTCTTAACCGTTTTCTCCAAGATTTGCTTGATTTCCCGATTAGAGATCTCCGCCTGGCCATTGGTTTGAGGATGGTATGTGCACGCCACCTTATGTCTGACACCATACTTAGCGAGCAAGGTATTAAAAATTTTATTGCAAAAGTGCGTACCTTCATCACTGATTATTGCCCGTAGAGTTCCAAACCTCGTAAAAATATTCTTTTGCAGAAACTTTACTATAACACGAGCGTCATTATTAGAGGTGGCAATGGCTTCCACCCATTTTGAAACATATTCGACTGCTAATAAAATGTATGTGTATCCAAAAGAAGGGGGAAAGGGACCCATAAAATCAATACCCCACACATCAAAAATGTATGTGTATCCAAAAGAAGGGGGAAAGGGACCCATAAAATCAATACCCCACACATCAAAAAATTCAACTTCTAAAATATTTGTGAGGGGTAATTCATTCTTTTTAGATATATTCCCCGTTCGTTGACACTTATCACATGATTTCACTAAGGTATAACTATCTCTAAGCAACGTAGGCCGATAAAAACCAGATTGTAGTACCTGAGCAGCAGTCCTGGTTGCTCCAAAATGTCCTCCATATGGCGTTGAATGGCATTGTTCCAGAATGTCAAGTGCGTCTTGCCTCCTCCTTAACATTTTCTAGCTCCAATCTCGACAAGTGATCAGCAAATTAATTTTCGCTACCCCTCTTATCTTTGATTTCAAAATCAAATTCTTGTAGAAGCAGAATCCATCTTATCAAGCGTGGCTTGGCATCCTTCTTGGAAAATAAATAGCGAATCGCTGCATGTTCAGTGTAAACAGCTACTTTAGTGCCAATTAAATACGGAAAAAATTTATCAAAAGCAAAAACTACTGCAAGCATCTCTTTTTCTGTAGTAGTGTAGTTTTGTTGTGTGGCATCCATGGTGCGACTGGCGTAGTAGATGGCTCGAAACATCTTATCTCTCCTCTGGCCTAATACAGCCCCCACTGCATAGCCACTAGCATCACACATCAGTTCAAAAGGTTCCTTCCAGTCCGGTACAACCATGATGGGTGATGTGATCAACGCCGTCTTGATCTTTTCAAAGGCCTGCAAACAATCATCATCAAATATGAATGTAGAGTCTTTTTCAAGCAAATTACATAGGGGTTTTGTGATTTTGGAAAAATCTTTGATGAAACGCCTATAGAACCCCGCATGGCCTAAGAAACTTCTAATGCCCTTGATATTCTTCGGAGGTGGAAACTTCTCAATTGCAACTAATTTGGCTCGATCCACTTCTAATCCATTTGATGACACTTTATGTCCATGGACAATGCCCTCTTGAACCATAAAGTGACATTTCTCCTAGTTAAGAACTAAATTCTTTTCTTGGAACCTCTGTAAAACAAGAGAAAGATTATGCAAGCAATGATCAAAATAGTAACCAAAAACTGAAAAATCATCCATAAAAACTTCCATCACCTCCTCCACCATATCTGCAAAAATAGCCATCATACACCGCTAAAAATTTGCCGGTGCATTACACAGGCCAAAAGGCATCCTCCTGAAAGCAAACGTGCCATAGGGACACGTAAAATTAGTCTTCTCCTGATCCTCCGGTGCAATAGCAATTTGATTATATCCTGAATAATCATCTAAGAAACAATAATAGCAATAACCAACAAGTTTGTCAAGCATTTGATCAATGAAAGGAAGTGGAAAATGATCCTTACGAGTAGCTTTGTTCAACTTCCTATAATCTATACAGACTTGCCAGCCAGTTACTGTACGTATGGAGATTAACTCATTATTTTCATTTTTTACCACAGTAATCCCACCCTTCTTAGGCACCACTTTAACAGGAGACACCCAACTACTGTTTGAAATAGCATAAATCACACCCGCATTCAACAACTTTTAAACTTCTTTCATAACTACCTCTTTCATGGCGGGATTCAACCGCCGCTGATTATCAACATAAGGAGTATAAGACTCTTCCATCAAAATTTTATGCATGCATATTGTTGGACTAATACCCTTAATATCGGAAATTGACCATCCTAAATCAGTTTTAAAATTTCTCAATACTCTCAACAACTTATCTTTTTCTACAGCAGACATGTGAGCAGAAATAATAACAGGACAATTAGAATTTTCACCAAGGAATGCATAACATAAATGTGCAGGAAATTATTTAAGATCATGAGTTTCAGCAAATAACTCTGGTGCACTATTTTCCAATGCTTCAGATTCCTTAGTACTCACCATTTATTCTTTCGGAGCTCCCTCAAGGAAAGCTTCTTGTTCATGTAGCTCCCAATCCTCTTCCTTATCAAATACCTCATCCGCCACCAAACACCATTCTAGTGGATCAGTAATTCATGCACATAAAAAAGAATTATGAGAATCTATAACTTCAATACTTTTACATGTACTTACCTCGTTTGGTCCCCTCATGGTGTGATAAATATTGAAAATCACAGCTTCACCATCAACTCAAAGTGTGAGATCTCCTTTGTGGACGTCGATCAGCGCGCGTGCAATAGCTATAAAAGGTCTCCCAAAAATCAAGGGAGTTCTTCGTCTTCATCCATGTTCAATGTCATGAAGTCTGCTGGAAATATTAACTTGTCGACCTTCACCAAAACATCCTCCACAATACCCCGTGGGTATGTGATACTACGATCGGCTAGCTGTAATGTGATGGTGGTTGCCCTGAATTCTCCAAGCTCCAAAGTCCTATATACAAAAAAAGGCATTAAATTTATACTTTCTCCTAGATCACATAAAGCTCTATTTACCTTAGAACCACCAATAAAACAAGGGATAGTATAACTCCCTGGATCCTTAAGCTTTTGTGGAAACTTTTTCTGCAGGATTGCGCTGCACTCTTCAGTCAGATTCACCACTTCATTGTCTTGCAGTCTCCTCTTCTTAAACATCACATCTTTGATGAATTTGGAATAATTGGGAATTTGTTCCAAGACATGTGCAAATGGGATATTGATGTGTATATTCTTGAAGATATCTAGAAACTTGGAAAACTTCTCATCAAGTGCCTTTTTTTTGAACCTCTGTGGGCACGAAAGCTGTGCCTTGTACATCGGTTTGGATTCAGATTCTTACTTTTTCTCCTCAACAATTTTTTCCACCACTGGTTCTTTAGCTTCTTTGCCTTTTTTCTGCTCAGCTATTCTCTTCAACCTCTAATTTATTACCACTTCGTAACTCCACCTCTTTGCACTGCTCTTTTGGATTCACTTCAGTATTTCTAGGAAACTGCCCTCGATTCTGATCCTTCAAAGCATTAGCAAGTTGCCCAATCTGTGTTTCCATAGATTTCATCATAGCCCCCAAACTGCACATATGTGTCTCCATGCTGTCCATTCGATTTTCAGTCCTTGACATCCTCTTGTTAGATTCAGTGACAAATGTAGACACAACATCCTCCAAATACGCCTTTCTTTCACCCTTGTTTGTATTGAAGCCCGGAGGGGGATTCAACACATTTTTTTTGTTGGCATAGGAAAAATTTGCATGGTTACGTAAGCCAGGATGATAAGTATTAGGTGGAGGGTTACCTCGATAGTTTCCATAGCCTCTGGGATTGATATATTGAGCTTCCTCAGGTGGATGAGACTCTTCTATGGCAACCGACACACCTGCAGGTTCTGCTATATTCACCTTGTTCAGAGCTGTAACTTGTGTACTCAATGCAGATAGCTGTGCAGTGATGGAAGTGAGAGGATCAACACTATACACTCCCTTCTTGACTCCCATGCATTCAGATGGCCATTGATAACTGTTGATAGTCATTTGTTCCAGCATCTCATAGGCCTGAATGAGGTCCTTGGAAAATATGGTACCCCCAGCAGCAGAGTCCACGGACATTCTGGTAGGCGTGCTCAACCCATTGTAGAAAAGCTCTATTTCTTCCCAATCTGCAAAATTATGGTTAGGACAACGCCTCAACAAATCTTTGTACCTTTCCCATGCCTCATATAGCTGTTCTAAATCATGCTGTTGAAAGGTGCTGATTTCAATCTTCAGCTGGGTGGACTTTGCCGGTGGAAAATACATTGCTAAAAATTTCACAGCCATGTCATCCCAAGTTGTTATGCTTCCTAGCGGCAATGACTGCAACCAGTTGCGTGCCTTGTCCTTGAGAGAAAAAGGAAACAATCGTAAACGTATTATTTCCTCAGAAACACCATTTATTTTTACCGTATCAGTAATCTCTAGGAAGGTGCACAAGTGTAAGTGAGGATCAGCTGTGGCGCTTCCATTGAATTGGTTCTGTTGAACCATGTTGATTAATGCCGGCTTCAACTCGAAGTTGTTGGCATTTATTGTCTCGGCCTGAAATGATCTCTAATTGGCACCAAGGGAAATTCATTGACATTTTCTTCAGCCATGTTTTGTTGCTCTTCTCTCCTAGCTCTTCTCAACGCACTTGCAGTTCTCTTGATTTCTGGATCAAAGATTAAAGAATTTGCACTTTGAGATCATCGCATAAACTGTAGTTAAGAACAACAACAATTTATTATTACTTAAAATAAAATAAATAAAAGCTCTAAATTAAAATTTAGACTAATTGGTAACAAGACTAAACAAAATAAAAAATTACTCACCGGCAACGGTTTCAAAAACTTGTTGTGAAAAATACTCGCAAGCGTACGAGTGTCAAGTTTAATATAGTGATAGAGAGAGTGTCGATCCCACAAGGAGTAATTTGAAAATATTCAATACTTGTAATTAAAATAGTCTTAATTTTATCTAGAAAACCAAACTTTAGAGATTTTCTGACAAATTAAATAAATAATGAAGTTAATAAAACGTGCTCTGTTAATTGTGTTTCGTATGCATATTTTTTGTGTTAGTTTTGCATGCATTCATATGTTTTTGTTGTTGTTTTATTGAGTTTTAGCATGTTTAATTCATTTATTCGCATAATACTCCTCCGGGTCTATTTTGTATGGAAACTTGGCAAGATTTTTTATTTTTGGACAGAGCATCGCTCGCTCGAGCAAAGGGGTATTCTCGCTCGAGCGAGCTTGAGATCGTAAGTTTTTTCCAGAGGAGTGCTCACTCGAGCGAGAGGCAATGCCCGCTCGAGCGAGCTAGACGGGACACAAAAGATTTTGAGATAGAATCTTGCTAGCTCGAGCTAGAGGCTTTGCCCGCTCGAGCGAGCGAGATGTTGAATTTCACCTTCCGGGCAGAAGACTGCTCGCTCGAGCGAAACCCCTATCTCGCTCGAGCGAGCGACGCGTGCAGAGTTTTTTAAAAGGGAAATTCTTGCTCGGGAAGGATATTATCTTTTGAAAACCCTTGGACATATAAATACCAATTTCATCATCAAAATAAGGGTTACACAACATATTGGAAGGCAAGAGGCGGCTATCATCACCATCTCAATTCTTCTTCTTCTTTTCATTTTATTTTGGATTGATGTTTAGAATTAAAAACTTTTGTTCTTAAATTATGTCGAACTTTGAGTAGTTTTTCTCTTTCGATCAAGGCCACATGATTGGGCCAGAAAATTTATGTATAAAACTCGTTTGTTTATTTGAAATTTTCAGACTTGATTCGAATTTATTGTTTATTGAATTTATATTTGTCTTGTGAATTTCCTGGCCAGTTATTTTCTTGCATGTTAATTGATTCCAATTCGACAGAGGAGGTTTCGATTTTGATCACTTCAATAATCAACATAGTGTAAAACTGACTAGAAATAGAATTCGGATTCATTATGCGGTTTATGTGTTTACTGAATTTTCACAGTTATTCATGCATTCGAATTTGATCAGAATTACGAAAGATTGATTCATTAATATTCGAATAGGTTTGATTGTTCTAGAAATAGTCCTTCGAACAAATTAGGAAAATTCCTGTGAATGAAAATTAAGTTTGATGTTTTAGATTAACTGCTTGTTACATGAATTATTTGGTACCTACGTGTGTCCTTGATCGAGCTTTTTTCAAATTTGATTTAAATCAAAAATTTTCCAACTTAGTTTTAATTAATTTAATTTCAACTGCAATTTTTATTCATAGTTTAAAATCTGAAATTGCTATTTTTGATTAGTGTAGATTAAGCAGAATTAAATATATTTTGGTATTCAGATTTTTACAGTCCCTGTGGGTTCGACATCTGGACCTTAGTCCATTATATTATAATTTTACCTGGTGCGCTTGCCAGTTGATTTTTAATCACACCGATTTAGCCGGTCAAGTTTTTGGCGCCGTTGCCGAGGACTGTGTTGATATCAGAATTTTTATTTCGCTTGAGTTTAGACCTTATTTATTTTCTTAATTTCTAACTATAATTTCATGGTGATTTTCAGGTACCTTCTGTTGTGCATGCATAGCATTCGATCAAGAAAATTACTACCACTTGATTTGGAGAACGAACGCATGCTTAGCAGGATCCGAAAAGCCAAGAAAGCTATCAATATTGAACTAGAGTCAGAATCTGAATTTGAAGTAGAGATGGCAGACAACCGTAATGTTTGGGATATTATCCGTCCGCCAACTGAAGGATATGGATCTAGCATAGTTCTCCCCGCAGTTGAGGCGAACAATTTTGAGCTGAAACCCTCTACTATTCAGCTGATTGAATTGCAAGCTAGATTTGGGGGAACATCTATGGAAGACCCCTACGCTCATCTGGATCATTTTCTGTCAATCTGCGACACGTTCAAAGTGAATGGGGTAACATCTAATGCAGTGCGACTGTGGTTATTCCCATTCTCTCTACAAGGAGAAGCTGCTGAGTGGCTAGATGATCTACCTGCTGGTTCTATCACTACCTGGAACCAACTTGTTCAGACCTTTCTGAATAAGTATTTCCCCCCTACAAAGATGGCTAAACTGTTCTCCGATATCATCTCATTCAGGCATAAGGAAGTTGAATCTTTTCATGCTGCTTGGACTCGATTCAAAAAGATGTTGAGGATGTGTCCTCAACATAATCTTACTCAGAGCCAGCAGACTCAGACTTTCTACAATGGGGATGATCAATCTGTCCGATCCATGTTGGATGCCGCTGCTAATGGAAGCCTATTCAGGAAGACACAGGCAGAGGTATGGGAAATCATTGGAAATATGGCTGAAAGCAACATTGGATGGCCAGATGCTAAAAAGGAGAAAAAGGCTGGGATATTAGAAGTCGATGCGCTACCATCACTGAATGCCAAGATTGATGCTCTTACTCATCAGATGGCAGCTATGCAGACATCTTCAGCCAACCAAGTGTGTAACGCCCCAAAAATTAATTATCGAATTAATTAGCAATTAAAATAATTATTGAGTTGATGAAATAATTATTATTGCTAATGAGATTATAGAGTGTATTTATAAAATACACATACCAGTTAATCAATGAATTTGACTATTTCTGGATATCTGGTATTATTTGGAATTTTGAAATAATTATTGAGATATCGAAATAAAAATAATTATTTATGCCAAATAAATGTAATTTGGGAAAATATTGACTGAGATGACTGGTCCGAGTCTAAGTTGGACTTAGAAAATAAATTGGAAATTTATGAGTTCAATTGACTGGTCAAAGTGTATAATTTCAGAAAAATGATGTTATTGATGTTGGGTGCGTGTACCGGAAAATATCAGATTTAGGACTAATTTTTACCAGTTGGATATCAAATAAATTAGTTCGAGACCCAAAAATATCGGGTTACTATAAATAGAAAACTCACACTGAGAAAACACGGATCAATATTTTTTCCCCAATTTTTCCCATTTTCTTGACTTTATTGTAGCAGCCGTAGTTTTTGATTTTTCTGGACGTCCACCGGAGCTCCGATCAAAGATCCGATCGGTCACTTTGTAGCCAACATCAAGACAAAGGTATTGGTGTAAATAAATCAAAGATCGGATGGTTGGATCTCCGGGAAAGTGAGAATGAACGGACAAAATCTGCACAGAATTTTCTCGGTACTGTTCATCGTCTTCTTCGATTTGATTTCGCGATTTTGAGCTCGTTTTTATTAGTTTTCGAGTTGCTAAATGATAGTAGATTATGGGTAGAACATTTCCCTAGCTTTTGGTAGATTATTTTGGCATATTTGGTGCAGATCAGAGTTTTTAAACAGCCACCGCCGCCAGCCCCCTATTTTTCTCCGATCGCCACCGCGTCGAAAATCTGTTCCGGTCGTGGCTTATATGGTTGGAATAGTCTCGTCGAGATCTACAACCATGCCAAAATTAAGAATTTTTGGTGTTGATTTGCTCATCATCGCCGCTTCGCCGCCGCGTCGCCTCCTCCCCAAAATTTTCCAGCGACCATCGACGTGTTACCCAATTTTGATCGTCTCGACGAGATGAATTCAAATATCCAAGTTTTGAGTCGAGATTCAAAATTGTTAAGCGGTGACAGCGCATTAAAGTTCGGAAATTTTTGGTCAAAGTTTGACCACAGTTGACTAAGGTTGACTTTTGATCATTATATGATTTTTCGCAGATTGAAAGCTAGTCGATGATAATTAGAGGCAGAAATCAGTAGTCTAAGGATTTGAGATTTTTTAGATTGGAAAATTGAGGTATGAGCTGATGTCGATTTCTAAGGGAATGAATACTCGAGCGAGTTTGAGATTCTCGAGTTCCCGATTAAAATCACATACTTGCATGTTTATTTGATTATTTGATATTGAATGTGAATTTGAATGATTTAATTGATTTTCAATATTACTTAAAAGACATGAGTTTGTCTATATGAAATTGTTTGAATTAAGTGATTTATATATTCGATTTGAAAAGCATGAGATTTCTTATTTGAATTATTTCAATGATTTTCGATATTATATTCATGAGTTTGTATATACGAGTTGAATGTATTGACATCTTCGATACATTGATGTCTGAATACACATATTTATTATTTTCGATTCGATTAAATTGCATTTGATTCATATGCATTCATCTTGAGCCTAATTTCTTAAATTTTTAGAGGGCTGAGTTGCCCAGATTCGAATTAGACGTTTGGAAGCTATATCGAGTGGCCTGCGATGTTGAGTTCCCCCAGTGTCAGCATACTCCTATAGTTGTGCCAAAGTCTAGAGGTTTGAGACGCGTAGCACCAAATCGAGCGGGAGCGTAGGTAGGTTAGTTGCGTGATCTTGACCTCAATATCCCAACCGATTGTCCGATATTCCCTTGATTATCTGATTTGATAATCCCGATTTTTAAACACATGCATTTCATTGGCATTTCCATTGAAGAATTTGAATGTATATTATGATTTTAATATACTTACTTGATATTACATGTTACGTCGCTTTTACTGGGATTTTATTCTCACCGGAGTTATCCGGCTGTTGTCTTGTTTTGTATGTGTACTTGACAACAGGTGGCGCAGGAGCTAGTCAGAGTCTACGTGGTTAGCTTGGGATCGAATGATAGATGTGAGGCGCCGATTTAGAGTCGAATAACTTTTAGAACTCGGTTATTTATTGAAGCATGCTTTTATTGTTGATTTATAATACTGCATGTATTTTTATGCCCCGATTATTCTTAGAATTGATGTATTTTGAAGAACGAGTTAAATTGATTTTTATAGTTGAGCCCGAGATGATCTCGCTCGAGCCGAATATTTTTCTACCGCTCGAGCGAGGCACTGTTCTTGATTTTTTTAAAAAAAATTGCTCATTTATTTATCGATGATTGTTTTACTTTTTGAGATTAGTTGATTAGAATCGAGGTCCTCACATTAAGTGGTATCAGAGCGATAAGATTCTTGGAATGGAATAGAAGTGAGTGAGTAGGGTAGATCGAGTCTGCTTGAATTATTTTATTTCGCATGTGATTAATTTGATTGTTTGATTACTTGAATTACATGCGAGCATGCTTTACTGATTCAGAATTATGTGCCTCTTTGATTATGTGAATTGATTTTAAAAGCATGCATTATATGAAAGAGTATCAGAATTGAATTCGAGATGAGAATTTAAACACTCATGCGATTACATGAGTATGATGATTAGAGGATGATCGAAACAGAGTTGATGATTTTGATATTTTGAGATTTGTGCTTGTGATTATTTGAGATTATAATTGTTAAGCCGATATGGTTCAGATAGCTAGCAAACCAGATTTGAATTGTGATAATTAGATTGCTCGCTATGAGAATTCACGTTTTGGAAAGAGTTTTATGTTCATGAATTTGTTGAGGAGAGTATGATGGCAAGTGATATTTTATTATGATATTCTGAAATGTTATATATCTGCCGTTATCAACTAAATCTCCTTGTTGAGCGAAGAATTGTATAATCTAGAAATTGAGAAATGGTATTGATGAAAGATGAGATGATCTAGAATATGAATAGATGATGTTCCTTCTTGAGGAAATTGAATTAAAAACCACTCGAAGTTTATTGTGGCTTAGATTGATCGAGGTAAGAGTTGATATTTTAATCTTTAGCAATGATTGAATTGATTTGCGTCAGATGAACCTTTAGAAAGAACAGAGAAAGAACTTTGATATTAAGGATTTCAGAAAATTTCAGAACGAGATCAGATTTGATCATCCATTGTAATGAACCTGTAAGAATTCTCGAGGTAAGAATTTTATTGATCCTGACTCGTTGATTTGAATAATGTGGTGTAAGTTTTGAGTGAGTGTTTTATAATACTCTGAGATCAAAACTAGATTTTTCAAAACGCCCATTCGGAATAGACGATAGATTTATCAGGAATGATAAACTTGATTGTGTTCGTTAATAAGAGATTGAGTAGAAATGAATTGAAATCTCGATGTACTCAGTAAGGACATTAAGTTTATTATGTCTTTTGAGTTGATGTTTATATTTTTAGCATTATGAGATTGATATATATGAATGAATAGAATGTGTCCGATTGCTTGGATCTATTGTGATTAGATGTTGATAAATGATTGAATTATTGAGAATTGATCTAAGTTTGCGATATTTTTTAAAGTTATTTGTGAATGTAAGAATATCAACACTTTTATGTTAAACTTTTGGGAAGATTAGGATTAATTTAATATTTTGAAAATTCGATTAGGTCGCAATCGATGATATCGAGATTTCATTGATGTAACCAATATTGTTCTTTGGGAAAATGATGTTTTATTGGGTCATAAGAAAACTTGTATGAATTTCTAGTATTGAATTGGTTTGAGGAGTTATTATGATTGATATTTTGGAAAGACATGAATTTGAGAAATGTTGAGGATAAAATATTTTTCCTATAGAATAAGAGGATGAAATTAGTGTTTTTGGGATGAAACCGAATTCAGTTACAGTTGAGCCTTCCTTCGATTAATCTGAAGATTTTTGAATCCTATTTTAGTTATGCAACTTTGATTCGCATGACATTGACTTTGATAATTATTGCCATTTGACATCGATTGAAATTTTGAGTCTGAATTTCAGAAATTCGTAATTCTTGAGAAATTGAAATTTCTTTCTGGACATTGATATTGATTCAGGTGAATTTTGATTATCTGATTTCTTGGTGATCTAGATTTATTTTTTGTGACATTCGAATATGCCTTAGGACTGAGTCCTAATCGATGAGTGCGTGCAGACTCCTCGTGATTGAGGCCACGTTGGCAACCATGATTTTGGTTTTTCTTGATGATGGGCATTATGTCTTACATGTTGATGAGTGATCACTTGATTTTATATTGATTGATTGGCTTGTTTTCCTTATTCTTCGAGCCTGATCTGAAGTATTCACACACGATTTTGAAATGCAAGTGAGTTGTTTTCACTTAGCAAAGTTTGTTGTCCAGAATTCTTTCTATTGATAATCATGACTTTAGCGATTTTCGTTGATATTGATTTGATTCTGTCTCTGAGAGTCATTGATGATTTGAGTTATATCTTCAATATATATGATTTTGTTGGCTCGTAACTGATAGAGATTGATAGCACTATCTGAATTTAGTGTTTGACCGATCCGGATAAAGATTATGTCCGAAGATCGTTAAATTTTAGGTATTTTGAGAAATTTTGAAACAAATTGCAGTGGATTCGACTAGGATTTAAGAATATTTCAGATGATTCAGAAGAATTGATATGATTCACTCGATGAATCAGTGATAACGGATTTATCTTTTGATCTTTGGATTTTGTGATGATTGTTCGGGAATTTATGGAACTTTGCGGTAAATTTTTATTGGTGGACTAAGACCAGAATTTTGAATTTAGAAATAAGACTGGAATTGCACTGTTAGTAGAGATGTTGCATCTTCTTTTTAGCATTCGAACTCAATTGCGAGAATTACTAACACTTGAGATCAGAAAGAGCGAATTAGAAGAAGAAGAAACTTGAATTAGTGTAACTAGTACCAAATAAGTTCCAGAGCATATAGATGAATACCTGAGTGTTGTTCTTCCAATTGGTGAGATTAATACGATGTTGTTTGCGATTTATGATCGAATGAGAAATTTTGGGATTTAAACTTGCCTTACTGATCGATTATTTGATGGTTATTGGGAAGAATTTGATGAGAATTTTTGAGTTTTGATTTGTGATTGCTCCATGATTGCGAGAACATATTGTGACTCGCATATGAATATGTGATCCTACGAAATGATATTGAAGAAATAACTTTCCGATATTGAATTTTGGAATTTTGCGAAATGTTGATTGATCGAATTTTTACTTGAAAACATTAGAGGAATATCAATTTGATTAAGATTAACTCAGTATATGAGTTTAGGATATTAGGAACTGTCTGATTGACATAAGTTTTCTCTGAATTCTAAACTGTGTATTGAGTCTAGATTAAGATTGATCGATTGAAGATGGAATTGTTGACTCGTTAAAGGATTTCGAAGTATTCTTGGATGATCCATTATCAACTGACAGACAGCTAAAATCTGATAACTAAATTTAGGTCAGAGTTAGATATTCAAGAAACTTTTTTTTCCTCGCCTTATCAGAGTATAATATATTATTTCAGACTGACAGACAGCTAGAGCAGAATGTTCATGGTTTTGGGAGGATATTCCACGAGCCGTAGTGCTAGAGTTTGCACTAGTTGGCTAGATTCATGATTTGGTTGATTGTTCTGATTTGAACAAATACCAGAAGAGTTTAGAGATGACTCTTTTCGAAGCGAGATACGATGAGTAATGCAAATTTTCTTCTCATTTTGAGAATGATGATTCTGAAATACATCAGCGATAGAGTACGATTTGACCTGATGTGGTCATAGATGTCAGAGAAAGTGATTATGATTCCGAATAGAATCAGAACAGTGCGAGACAGATGTGTCAGAGTTGTAAGTCTTGATTCAGACTTTTAATAATGGAACAAGATTCGTTCCTTTATACTTTGGCGAGATGAGACTGAATTGAATGATACTTTGAACTACTTTGATTGATCGATAACCGATGACAGATACAGATTACGTACCGAAAGAGAAGTAGTTCTAGAACAAGTCAATTCTAGTTGTTTCAGTATAATGACTTAAAGAAGGTCGAAGAAATCACTTGGAAGATAGAACATGATATGAGTTAGAGATATCCGAATCTCTTTATTGCAATGAGATTGAGTACAGATTCTTTCAGATCTTTATCTGATGTGCTCAGATTGCATGCGATTTCGAGGACGAAATCAATTCTTAGAGGGGGAGAATTGTAACGTCCCAAAAATTAATTATCGAATTAATTAGCAATTAAAGTAATTATTGAGTTGATGAAATAATTATTATTGCTAATGAGATTATAGAGTGTATTTATAAAATACACATACCAGTTAATCAATGAATTTGGCTATTTATGGATATCTAGTATTATTTGGCATTTTGAAATAATTATTGAGATATCGAAATAAAAATAATTATTTATGCCAGATAAATTTAATTTTGGAAAATATTGACTGAGATGACTGGTACGAGTCTAAGTTGGACTTAGAAATTAAATTGGAAATTTATGAGTTCAATTGACTGGTCAAAGTGTATAATTTCAGAAAAATGATGTTATTGATGTTGGGTGCATGTACCGGAAAATATCAGATTTAGGACTAATTTTTACCAGTTGGATATCAAATAAATTAGTGCGAGACCCGAAAATATCGGGTTACTATAAATAGAAAACTCACACTGAGAAAACACGGATCAAGATTTTTTCCCCAATTTTTCTCATTTTCTCGACTTTACTGTAGCAGCCGTAGTTTTTGATTTTTCTGGACGTTCACCAGAGATCCGATCAAAGATCCGATCGGTCAATTTTTAGCCAACATCAAAACTAAGCTATTGGTGTAAAGAAATCAAAGATCGGACGGTTGGATCTCCAGGAAAGTGAGAATGAACGGACAAAATCTGCACAAAATTTTCTCGGTACTGTTCATCGTCTTCTTCGATTTGATTTCGCGATTTGGAGCTCGTTTTTGTTAGTTTTTGAGTTGATAAATGATAGTATATGATGGGTAGAACATTTCCCTAGCTTTTGGTAGATTATTTCGGCATATTTGGTGCAGATCGGAGTTTTTAAACCGCCACCGCCGCCGCCCTTTTTTTCTCCGATCGCCGCCGCGTCGGACCTCCGTTCCGGTCGTGGCTTATATGGTTGCAATTCAGAATTTTTGGAGTTGATTTGCTCATCGCGGCCGCATCGTCTTCTCCCCCAAATTTTCCGGCGACCATCGACGTGTTACCCCATTTTGATCGTCTCGACGAGATGAATTCAAATATCCAAGTTTCGAGTCGAGATTCAAAATCGTTAAGCGGTGAGAACGCATTAAAGTTCGGAAATTTTTGGTCAAAGTTTGACCACAGTTGACTAAGGTTGAATTTTGATCATTATATGATTTTTTGCAGATTGAAAGCTACTCGATGATAATTAGAGGCAGAAATCAGTAGTCTAAGGATTTGAGCTTTTTCAGATTGGAAAATTGAGGTATGAGCTGATGTCGATTTCTAAGGGAATGAATACTCGAGCGAGTTTGAGATTCTCGAGTTCCCGATTAAAATCACATACTTGCATGTTTATTTGATTATTTGATATTGAATGTGAATTTGAATGATTTAATTGATTTTCAATATTACTTGCAAGACATGAGTTTGTCTATATGAAATTATTTGAAGTAAGTGATTTATATATTTGATTTGAAAAGCATGAGATTTATTATTTGAATTACTTCAATGATTTTCGATATTATATTCATGAGTTTGAATATACGAGTTGAATGTGTTGACATCTTCGATACATTGATGTCTGAATACACAAATTTATTATTTTCGATTCGATTAAATTGCATTTGATTCATATGCATTCATCTTGAGCCAAATTTCTTAAATTTTTAGAGGGGTGAATTGCCCAGATTCGAATTAGACGTTTGGAAGCTATATCGGGTGGCCTAGGATGTTGATTTCCCCCAGTGTCAGCATACTCCTATAGTTGCGCCAAATTCTAGAGGTTTGAGACGCGTAGCACCACCCCGAGCGGGAGCGTAGGTGGGTTAGTTGCGTGATCTTGACCTCGGGATCCCAACCGATTGTTCGATATTCCCTTGATTATCTGATTTGATAATCCCGATTTTTAAACACATGCATTTCATTGGCATTTCCATTGAAGAATTTGAATGTATATTATGATTTTAATATACTTACTTGATATTACATGTTACGTCACTTTTACTGGGATTTTATTCTCACCGGAGTTATCCGGCTGTTGTCTTGTTTTGTATGTATACTTGACAACAGGTGGGGCAGGAGCTAGTCAGAGTCGACGTGGTTAGCTTGGGATCGAATGATAGATGTGAGTCGTCGATTTAGAGTCGAATAACTTTTAGAACTCGGTTATTTATTGAAGCATGCTTTTATTGTTGATTTATAATACTGCATGTATTTTTATGCCCCGATTATTCTTAGAATTGATGTATGTCGAATAACGAGTTAAATTGATTTTTATAGTTGAGCCCGAGATGATCTCGCTCGAGCCGAATATTTTTCTACCGCTCGAGCGAGGCACTGTTCTTGATTTAAAAAAAAATAAAATTGGCTCATTTATTTATCGATGATTGTTTTACTTTTTGAGATTAGTTGATTAGAATCGAGGTCCTCACAAAGTGCAAGTTCAACAGTCTGACGAACAACAAGTATTTGATGTTGATGTTGCGAATTTTATGGGGAATCAAGGGAGACAGCAATATAATCCATACAGCAATACTTACAATCCTGGCTGGAAGAACCATCCAAACTTCTCTTGGAAAGCTGCAGACACCACAGCAAATACATCGAAGCCAGTCGAGAAGAAGCCCTCCTTTGAAGAAATTATGATGAAATATGTAGCTGGTACTGAGACCCGTCTACAAAATCAGGAGGCAATGTTGCAAAATTTAGAAACACAGATGAGCCAAATAGCAACACAGCTGTCTACTCGGCCACCAGGATCGTTGCCTAGCAATACTGAGAGGAATCCCAAGGATGTCAATGCTATTCTGGCGGTGACTAGATTGCAAGCAGACACTATGGAGAAAAATACTGAGGATGAGGAAGCAAGCGAGCTAAGCAAGGAAAAAGGGCTGGAGAAAGCGCCAACCCAGTCAGACTCGACGCCTACGGGCAAGAAAGGTAAGACCTCTCACCCAATTATTAATGATAATATTGATTTGAGTAAACTTCCCTTCCCCCAAAGAGCAAAGCAATTGCAATTGGATAATCAATTTGCAAAATTCTTAGAGATTTTCAAAAAGCTTCATATTAATATTCCCTTTGCAGACGCTTTGGCTCAAATGCCCAGTTATGCAAAATTTTTGAAAGAGACTTTGTCTAACAGAAGAAAACTTGTGGATTTTGAAACTGTGAAGTTGTCTGAGGAATGTTCTGCTATTTTACAAAATAAACTCCCTCCAAAACTTAAGGATCCCGGTAGCTTTTCAATTCCATGCACTATTGGAAAATCATTTTTTAATAAGGCTTTATGTCATCTAGGTGCAATTATTAATCTTATGCCTTATTCATGTTTTGAAAAGCTAGGTATTGGTGAAGTTAAGCCAACTAATATCTCCCTGCAATTAGCTGATAGATCTATAAAATATCCAAGGGGGATTGTAGAGGATGTGTTAGTTAAGGTTGATAAGTTTATATTTCCAGTGTATTTTGTTGTGCTTGATATGGAAGAGGATCGTGAGATACCTCTTATTTTGGGTAGACCGTTCTTAGCCACTGTAAAAGCTTTGATTGATGTGCATAAGGGAGAGTTGATATTGCGTTTGAATGACGAGAAAGTGATATTTAATGTTTTTCAGGCCATTCGATATCCTGCAGACAATTATGATTGTTTCAGAATTGATATTACTAATGATTTGGTTGAGTGTTCTCTGCAGGAACAGTTGTCTATGGGTCCATTAGAAATATGTTTGACAGGTACAAATGATGAAGAGCATGTTAGTGAGGAGGTTCATGAAGTAGCACGGTACTTGAATTGGAGTCTACCCTTCGACAAAATCATCAATACCAAGATGGGGGAGCTTAACCATACTCCAAAACCACTGAAGCCATCCACCGAGGAGCCTCCCACTCTTGAACTTAAACCGCTCCCTCCTCATTTAAAATATTTGTATTTATTAAAGAATGATAAATTGCCAGTAATTTGTTCCTCTTCATTGACAGGTTGTGAGGAGGAAAAGCTGTTGCGGGTGATTCGAGAGCACATAAGAGCCATAGGATGGAGCTTGGCGGATATAAAGGGGATTATTCCAACCATGTGCATGTACAAATTATTGATGGAAGCGGAGCACAAGACATCTACTCAACCACAGAGGCGACTCAACCCGGTGATGCAAGAGGTAGTGAAAAAGGAGGTAATCAAGCTCCTTGATGCATGTATTATCTATCCTATATCTGATAGTGAATGAGTGAGTTCAATTAAAGTAGTGCCTAAAAAGGGAGGGATGACTGTAATTGAAAATGCAAACAATGAATTGATCCCTACTAGAACTGTTATGGGGTGGCGGGTTTGTATTGATTATAAGAAACTAAATGATATCACCCGTAAGGATCACTTCCCCCTTCCCTTTATTTATTAGATGGTTGAGAGACTTGTTGGGCATGCATTTTATTGTTTTTTGGATGGTTATTCTGGATATATGCAAATTCCTATAGCACCCGAGGACCAACATAAAACCACTTTTACATGTCCTTATGGTACTTTTGCATAAAAACGGATGCCGTTTGGTTTGTGTAATGCCCCTACCACTTTTCAGTGATGTAAGATGGCTATTTTTCATGATATGGTTGAAAAGTTTATAGAAGTGTTTATGGATAATTTCTCTGTGGTTGGATCATCGTTTGATGCATGTTTATTAAATCTGAAAAAAGTGTTGCAGAGATGTGAGGAGAGTAATCTTGTGTTGAATTTGGAAAAATGCCACTTCATGGTGAAAAAGGGCATTTTTTAGGACATAAAGTGTCTGAGGTTGGTGTGGAGGTGGACAGAGCAAAACTTGAAGTAATTGAAAAACTTCCACCTCCCACGAATTTGAAAGAATTTCGAAGTTTTCTTGGGCATGCGGGTTTCTATAGGAGATTTATTAAGGATTTTTCTTCTATTGCTAGACCCCTTACTAATTTGTTAATCAAAGAGGTGCCTTTTAATTTTCTGCTGAGTGCTTGCAGGCCTTTCAGATTTGGAAGAAGAAATTAACAACGGCACCAGTGATAGTAGCGCCTGATTGGAATCTGCCGTTTGAGTTGATGTGTGACGCCAGTGACACTGCATTGGGAGAAGTGCTTGGACAAAAGAGGGACAAAGTACTTCATGTGATTTACTACGCTATTATCACCCTGTCAGCCGCCCAACTGAATTATGCAACCAGTGAAAAAGAACTTCTCACAGTCGTGTTTTCCTTGGATAAATTCAGGTCTTATTTGGTGGGAAGCAAAGTCATAGTTCACACGGATCACTCGGCATTGAAGTATTTGATGAGCAAGAAGGATGCTAAACCCATGTTAATTCGTTGGGTTTTGTTGTTGCAAGAGTTTGATTTGAAAATTGTTGACAGGAAGGGCGTGGAGAATCAAGTTGCAGACCACCTTTCATGCTTGGAAATTCAAGGAGATGAAACGCAAATAATTCATGATGATTTTCCAGATGAGCAGTTGTTTTAGGTAACGAAACTACCATGGTATGCTGACATAGTAAATTACCTCTGAAGTAAGTTTCTTCCCTCACATTTAACTTATCAACAGAAAAAGAAATTTTTCTCTGAGTTGAAATATTTTTTGTGGGAAGACCCTTTTCTGTTTAAGATATGTGCAGATGGTATAATTCGTAGGTGTATTCCAGCGGAGGAGGTAAGCCCTATACTCTCACATTGTCACACAGGTCCGACTGGAGGTCACTTCGGCGCGGGTCGTACCGCCGCTAAAGTACTTCAGTCGGGATTTTATTGGCCTTCATTGTTTAAGGATGCATATACCTATGTGCTTGCTTGTGATGCTTGTCAGAAAGTTGGTAATATTTCTAGGAGGCATGAGATGCCTTTAAATAATATTCTTGTGTGCGAGGTTTTTGATGTATGGGGTATAGATTTCATGGGACCATTTCCTGTGTCTAAAGGGAACAAATATATTTTGGTTGCGGTCAATTATGTGTCTAAATGGGTTGAAACACTGGCATGTAGGACAAATGACTCTATGGTGGTTGTGAAATTTTTGAAAAAATTCATATTTTCTAGATATGGTACCCCTAGAGCCATAATTAGTGATGGAGGAACCCACTTTTGTTACCAGCAATTGATAAGCTTTTGACAAAGTATGGGGTCACTCACAAGGTGGCAACACCTTATCACCCCCTAGACTAGTGGGCAAGTTGAGATTTCTAATAGGGAGTTGAAAAGAATTTTGGAAAAAACTGTGAATTTAAACAGGAAAGAGTGGTCGAATAAATTAGATGATGCGTTATGGGCCTATCGAACTGCTTTTAAAACACCTATAGAAACTTCTCCCTTTAGATTGTTATATGGCAAAGCATGTCATCTTCTTGTTGAACTTGAGCATAAAGCACTATGGGCTACTAAATTTTTGAATTTTGATGTGCAGGCCACAGGTGAAGAACGTTTGCTAAAGTTGAACGAACTTGAGGAACTTAGGTTGGATGCTTATGAAAATGCCAGAATTTACAAAGAGAAGACCAATAAATAACATGATCAGCGCATTGTCTCACGTGAGTTCGAGGTAGGCCAAACTGTTTTAATATATAACTCACATTTGAAGCTCATGCCAGGAAATCTACGTTCGAAATGGTCAGGACCATTCACTATCAAGCAAGTGATGCCGTATGGTACGATAGAAATTTATAGTCCTACCACAGGAACATTTAAAGTTAACAGGCAAAGGATAAAAGTTTATCGAGGTGGTGTCGTGGATCAAACACAGACCACCGTCAACTTGACAGACCCGACAATTTAAAAAGGGAGGTACAGTCGGGCTATAGACTATAAATTTAGCGCTGTCTGGGAGGAAACCCAGTATTCTTGTCCCTTATCTTTTTGGTTTTGGTCATTTTTATTGCATTTAAGTTAATTTGTGAAGTTTTTGTGTTGTTTTCGAAAATTTTTGAAAAAAAAAAATAAAATATTTTTTTCTCTCGCTCGAGCGAGCATCTCATCTCGCTCGAGCAAGAGCCTCTCTGTTCAAGGACGTTTTTGCTTATTTTTGGCTCGCTCGAGCGAGAGCCCTATCTCACTCGAGTAAGAAACGTTCTGGCCCCGACATTATTTTGGGCTCGCTCGAGCGAGACTCCTATCTCGCTCGAGCGAGCGGGATTCTTACAGATTAAATCGGGACGCACTTTTTTCTTCTCTCCCTCACTTCTTATCTCAATTTATTAGAACCCTAAAACCCCAAATCACTCCTAATTCGATCTCACAAATTTGCAGGTTTCTTCGCCGCCTATCCTCGCCCGAAGTTCGTTCGCCACCTCTCCACCGATTCCCCTATCTCTAACCAGGCCGCTGCCTGTTCTCTGTTGCTCTCCGCCGCCTGTCCTCCGTTCTCCTCCGCGCCGGACGTTTCATTTGCCGCCGCCCCTCTGCTACTCAGTCTGTCATTTTTTCTATGTTCTACTCCGCCCCGTTGATTTGTTCGCCTCCTCCCCTCCGCTATTCTCCGCCGAAAACGTCCGTTCGCCGCCCCTCTACCAAGTCCGCATCATCTCGCCGGAATTTTATCCTTCTTTTCTAAATTCGATGGGTCCTAAAAGAGCACGATTGGATGGCGCCTCTAAATCCCAGCGAGCTCTGGCGTCTTCATCTTCCTCGGGCATCGCCGGAAAATTTGTTAATGCCGCTGCAAAATAAAGGTACGACCGAGCTAAATTGAATCTCACCCCTATTCCTGAGCGAGGTGTCGAATTAACTCATAGGGATAGTGGTGTTGCGATTGATATAATGAATAGGAATTGGGAATTTTTTTGCCAACAACCAAAGGCGGAGGTTGTGCCTTTAGTTAGAGAGTTTTATGCTAATGCTGCTGAAAGAGAGGATGGTAAAGCCTATGTTAGAGGGAAAATAGTTTCTTTCGATGAACATATATGCCTTGAATGCTTTACTTCAAACTTCTGCTGTTGATGATAGTTTCTATCAGAGTTTGAAGGTCGACCCCGAATTTAATGAAATTCTGGAGCAATTATGCTATGAAGGGGCGGCTTGGCATGACCCAATTGCATTTTTACATTTTCCTGAAAAAATTTTGTTGTTGGATGTGGCCACTTGGTTCGCATTTTCTGCCAAACGTTTGATGCCTATATCTCATACGAGCAGTGTGAACATGGCATCTGCCATTCTGTTTTGCCTTGAGTTTGGAGTGCCCGATCAATGTCGGTCGGCTTATTCATAGTGAAATTCGTCGCTCCATCTATACGTCCTCTTCCTTGGGCCTTTTCTTTCCCAGCATTATTTTCGACTTATGCCTTCAGGATGGGGTCCAGGTTCGAGCCGACGAGGAATGGCAGCAGCCGCGACAGCCCGTTGACGCTGCACTTGTTGCAAAGAAGGAAGCGAAGAGGAAGAAGGACTTTCCTCGGGCAGGACAAGCGAGCTCTAGTTCTGTTCCTGCACCTCCACCACGACATCCCCGTCGTAGACCATTTCCTGAGGCCATTCATGAGCTCACTACTTTTGCTCATGTTCAGAATGATTTTATGGCAGCTGCGACCGCAAATTTTCAGAGGATGGATGCTCTTCTCAATGGCATTACTACACATTTGAGGCTCGACACCTCGTCTATTCCAGATGCTGTGCCATACCCGCCTCCGTTCCATTTTCAGTACGCTGCTCCAGATCCATCATTTTAGGATCCACCATTCCAGCACCCGCCTACACCACAGGATGCTTCTGTTCCACAGCCTCCTCCAAAACATGAGGAGGATCCCGACGCTTTTGCACCGAGTAGACCAGGGGAGTTCCTTTTTATGTTTTATGCATTGTGTTTTCAGTTTTGTCCTTTGCATTTGTTTGTGTGTTTGTCTGCATTTCTGAAGCATTGAGGGCAATTCTTTAGTTAAGTATGGGGGGTTTTAGTTATAGTGTTTCGTGTTCATTCTGTTTGCATTCATCTTGTTTGTTAGTTGCATCGAGTTCATATTCATAGCATGTCATTGTGTGTTGTTTTGTTGAGTCAAGAAAGAATTGGATAGCATGGCCAATGATGAGAGCTTTGTTTTGAAACTGTAATCCATGATCGTTTGCCTTCTGACCAATTTGAACTGGTGAAACCAATTAGATGAATGATCTCTGATATACTCTGTGACTTGTGCTAGAAACTGAGTTTGAAAAATGCAAACATAGAGATGATTGAGGCGTTGTTGGGATTTTTGGGCCTAATTTTCTTTGAATTAATTATATCTAGTTGCCCTTTTGAGCCTACACTTATATGAGTACATGAGGTACATTTTCACTATTTGTTTATGATCATCGTTCAATGTGGATGATTGTTTGTTTCTGCACTGATTGAATTTGTATGAGTTGATGGTGAAATGAAACATGTCTAGAACTAGTTCAAACACTCTTCGAGGTGCAATACGGGCAAAAATGTGATTAGGGATGATTTAGGCAATTTTTCTGTTAATCGTTTGAGCCTTTCAAGCTACCCATTGATACATTCTATCCCTAGTGCCTTATTTGAGCTTTAATGAAATCAAATGGCTTGCGTGAAAACGTGTGGTAAACCTCCATTCGTCATCTTTTCACGGACCTACATTCACTACCAGTTACTAGCTTAAACACTAATTCCCACCTTAGAAGGAGTAAATTGAATATGTTAATTGTCTATCCTCTTGAATATGAATTTGAAGAGTGGAATGGTGTGGAAGAAAAAAAAAAGAAAGAAGAAAAGTAGTGGTGAAAAAGAAAAAGAAAATCGATAGCATGGGTTGAAAAGAGAAATCTGAAGAACGAAGTGAATCAATGGTTTGATGAAAAGATTTTGAATGAAACAAAAAGGAGTTGAATAATAATGGTGTAGTCGTAATTTACTCCTTGCTTTGATCTGTTATCCTTCACTTGTAGCCATAAGCCCGGCCTAACATTACAAGCTTATTAAGTCCTCTTGACCGAGTCACAGTTGCCTAATATACTAGTGGAGAAGAGTTGTGAGAATTTAGCATATGGACTCTTGATAGACATTGTTGATGAGTATGAATGTTAATCAATACATGCACGCACTATTATTTTTTGTATTAAACTGATTGCGAGTGTGTTCATATCATCTGTTTGATCCCCTTGTTACCTTAAAAGTCCTCATTATGTATGAATGTGTGGATTGGATTTGGATGAAGGTACTTTGAAGCATGAGTTGAAGAGATTATAAGTTTATGCGGTGAACTAGTTTATTTATAAACTTTTACGTGTTGGTAGGCTTGATGTGATTGGATTGGATTTGAATTGTTTTTGAAAAAAAAAAATTTATTGCTGAGGCCATTGCTCCATAGTATTTCTTGATTCTTGTTTTTGTGTTTGTTTAGTCTTGCTCGAGGGCGAGCAAGGTTTAAGTATGGGGGAGTTGTTAACTGTGTTTCATATGCATATTTTTTGTGTTAGTTTTGCATGCATGCATTCATATGTTGTTGTTGTTGTTGTTTTATTGAGTTTTAGCATGTTTAATTCATTTATTCGCATAATACTCTTCCGGGTCTGTTTTGTAGGGAAACTTGGCAAGATTTTTTATTTTTGGACAGAGCATCGCTCGCTCGAGCGAAGGGGTATTCTCGCTCGAGCGAGCTTGAGATCGTAAGTTTTTTTCCAGAGGAGTGCTCGCTCGAGCGAGAGGCAATGACCGCTAGAGCGAGCTAGATGGGACACAAAAGATTACGAGACAGAATCTCACTCGCTCGAGCGAGAGGCTATGCTCGCTCGAGCGAGCGAGATGTTGAATTTCACCTTCTGGGCAGAAGACTGCTCGCTCGAGCGAGACCCCTATGTCGCTCGAGCGAGCGACGCGTGCAGAGTTTTTTAAAAAGGAAATTCTTACTCAGGAAGGATATTGTCTTTTGAAAACCCTTGGACATATAAATACCAATTTCATCATCAGAATAAGGGTTACACAACATATTGGAAGGCAAGAGGCGGCTATCATCACCATCTCAATTCTTCTTCTTCTTTTAATTTTATTTTGGATTGATGTTTAGAATTAAAAAATTTTGTTCTTAAATTATGTCGAACTTTGAGTAGTTTTTCTCTTTCGATCAAGGCCACGTGATTGGGCCAGACAATTTATGTATAAAACTCGTTTGTTTATTTGAGATTTTCAGACTTGATTCGAATTTATTGTTTATTGAATTTATATTTGTCTTGTGAATTTTCTGGCCAGTTATTTGCTTGCATGTTAATTGATTCCAATTCGACAGAGGAGGTTTCGATTTTGATAACTTCAATAATCAACATAGTGCAAAACTGACTAGAAATAGAATTCGGTTTTATTATGCGGTTTAGGTGTTTACTGAATTTTCACAGTTATTCATGCATTCGAATTTGATTAGAATTACAAAATATTGGTTCACTAATATTCGAATAGGTTTGATTGTTCTAGAAATAGTCCTTCGAACAAATTAGGAAAATTCCTGTGAATGAAAGTTAAGTCTGATGTTTTAGATTGACTGCTTGTTACATGAATTGTTTGGTACTTACGTGTGTCCTTCATCGAGCCTTTTCCAAATTTGATTTAAATCCAAAATTTTCCAGCTGAGTTTTAATTAATTTAATTTCAACTGCAATTTTTATTCATAATTTAAAATCTAAAATTGCTATTTTTGATTAGTCTAGATTAAGCAGAATTAAATATATTTTGGTATTCAGATTTTTACAGTTCCTGTGAGTTCGACATCTGGACCTTAGTCCATTATATTATAATTTGACCTGGTTCGCTTGCCAGTTGATTTTTAATCACAACGATTTAGCGGGTCATTCTCACACACAATCCTTAAGATATTATCAATCAAAGAGAAATAGTCTAGAGGTTTTTGTAGTAACCCGTACCCTAATTGAGTAATTAAAGAATTAATGCTAATTAAATAAATTGGGTATCGGACGGATCGGAAGCTCCGAAGGCACGATCGGAAGCTCCGATGAGCGATCGGAGGCACTGATGTTATTACGTCATCCATGACGTGTGGTTAGATCGGAAGCTCCGATCAGGATCGGAAGCTCCGATCACCCCTATCCGGAATCAACAAGTGATATTTTGACACATGGTAGATCAGGATCTTCGGAAGCTCCGATGGAAGGATCGGACGTTCCGATCGAGGATCGGAAGTTCCGATCGAGGCTTCACTTTCATTTGCCAATTCCGAGTTTTCCTTTCCATTCTAGTCCTTTTGGAGTTGTTCTAGCCTTCCTAGGCTTGACCCGGTGGTCGGCAAGGAGTTCGGTAGTCGTAGCGGAGTTGTGCCCAAGTTCTGGAGGCATCGACATCAAAGGGCTAACGACGGACGAAGGTATAGTTTTTTCTTCCTATAAATATTTAGGAGTATGCAATAGCTTAGTTAAGGCTTTTAGAGCACTTTAATGATAGTAGTATCATTTGGCAGTGTAGAGCAGACTATAGGCGTGGACCTAGAGTTGGTAGAGCTTGCACTGTTTTGAGGTACGGAAGTACTGTTCGAGATATCCTGACTGAGTATGCATGTATTATGTGACTTCATGGTTTAAATATGCTGCATTCATTTGCATCTTGCTGTATCTCATTCGAGATGTCTGTTAGTAGGGTTGTACCCTATCCTATTAGTGGATGGACTTCCATCGATTTGGGTCCGGCGTATCCACGGTTATCTCGGTATGGGAGCCACCTCCTGAAGCGACGACACAGCATGCTACATACCAGGGCCCGGTCTGTCTCTGTTATCTGATCTTTGACCTCGAGTTATAAGGAGTTCACTTTGCATGCATGTATACTCATACTCTCCTACTGAGAGTTTTATGCTCACTTCTCATACTCTGTATTTTCTGGACACCCTATTCCATGGGCCAGGTTTGCGATTGGATGAGGAGGGTGGATCCAGGAGGGGCTAGTCAGTGGTTGACCAGCTGGAGCTTCGTCTAGGTTTTATTACTGTTGTTTGGGTTTATACAACTATTCAATTTGGTTGTATATTATTTGGATAAATTATAGATTCCTTTACTTAGGATTGTATAACGTTTATGGTTTCCACAGTTTATTCTGATATCTGTTTTAATTAAGTTAATTGCATGCATAAGTTCTATTTAGTAGGTGATCCGGGTAAGGGTCACTACATTTATGGTATCAGAGCATGCAAAAGAATTCTTGAGATTTAGTCTCATCATGAGGTATTTTTGTAGATGGAAAATCGTGACGACCGGAGTTCTCATGGCAGTGTTGGTGGGCGTTGGGGTGATGCCGACCGGGAGCCTCGTCGAGAACGGCGTCATCGTCATCATGACTACGAGCGTTTCACTGTGCGTCGATTCTTAGCTATGGGTCCTAAGCCCTTAGTTGGAGGTGAGTCTCCGGAGGATGCGGAGAACTGGTTAGACCGCATGGAGACGACTTTTCAGACTTTCCAATGCACCGAGGAGCAGAAGGTGGAGACCCTTGGCTATCTTCTGGATGGGCGTGCGCGCAGGTGGTGGAGGTTTACTTCTGCACCTTTTGTTGCGGCGAGAGGAGTGGACACCTGGGCCGAGTTCCGCACAGCTTTCCAAAAGCGGTATTTTCCTCCTGCACTCCATCAGTCGAAGGCAGGTGAGCTACTGAGTCTTCGACAGGGAGCCATGTCTATCGATGAGTATCAGCAGAGGTTCTTTGATCTGCTATCCTATTGCCCCGAGATTGCTGATAGCTCAAAGATGAAGTATAATCCGTTCCTTCAGGGCCTTAACCCAGAGATCCATGACCGTGTGGCGGTTGGCGACGACATGTCCTACGAGGGTTTGGTGAGCCGTTGTCACCAGGCGGAGGACAGCATTCGGCGGAACAGGTCTTTCCCTCAGTCGAGGCCTGCTAGTTCTTTGGGTCCCCGTGCCAAAACTTTCAAGAAGTCTGGATCTTCTTCTTCCTCTGGTTTTGGAGGTGTTGTCCGTTATGGTAAGAAGGACAAGTGTGATCACTGTGGGAAGAACCATCCATCCGACAAGTGCCATAGAGCTTCTAGAGCTTGTTTCCGTTGTGGAGAGACTGGTCATATCTGGAGAGATTGTCCACTATCTGGGGGAGGCGGTTCTGGATCTGGTTCAGGATCTGGTTCTCAGGCCACCGTACAGCAGAGGTCACAGGGACAATCTGCTGGGAGTTCTCATTTGAGGCCACGAGCTTCTGGCCGGGTGTTTGCCCTGAGACATGATCAGGCAGTGGAGGAGAATGAGAAAGTCATCGCAGGTACATTTCTGCTTTATGGTATACCTGATCTTGTACTTATTGACACTGGTGCATCTCATTCCTTCATTTCTGCACGTTTTGTTAAGAGGCATAAGTTACCATGCATTGCACTAGACGTAGTGATCTGCTTTGGCTAAGCGTCTAGTGATGGGTTGCCCCTTAGAGTTTGAGGGTAACATTTTGATTGCGAATCTCATGGTCCTGGCGATGGACGACTTTGATTGCATTTTGGGAATAGATATGTTGACTACCTATCAAGCTTCAGTGGACTGCTATCAAAGATTAGTACGCTTTCATCCGGAGGGGAGTGAGAGCTAGTTTTTCTATGGTGAGGGAGCGCGACCTCCGATGCCTTTGGTATCAGCTTTGAGAGCCTGTCGAGCTCTAAAGTCTGGCGGAGAAGGCTACCTTATCTATGAAGTTGATTTGTCCGCTGAGAGCATTGGGATAGAGAGCATTCCTATTGTGGATGAATTTCCAGATGTATTTCCTGATGAGATTCCGGGTTTTCCTCCTGCTAGGGAAGTAGAGTTTGGCATAGTGTTGATGTCGGGTACTTCGCCTATTTCTAGAGCACCGTATCGTCTGGCTCCGTCAGAGATGCGTGAGTTGAAGAATCAGCTACAGGATCTTTTAGACAAGGGGTACATTCGTCCTAGTGTATCCCCTTGGGGAGCTCCTGTTCTCTTCGTGAAGAAGAAGGATGGGTCGATGCGGCTGTGCATTGACTATCGGCAGCTGAATCGAGTCACTGTGAAGAACAAGTATCTGTTGCCTCGTATTGATGACTTGTTCGATCAGCTGCAGGGCACATCAGTTTACTCCAAGATTGACTTGAGATCTGGGTATCATCAGTTGAGAGTCCGTGATCAGGACGTAGCCAAGACTGCATTCCGTACTCTCTATGGGCACTACGAGTTCCTAGTGATGCCATTTGGTTTGACTAATGCGCCGGCTATATTCATGGATCTGATGAACCGTGTCTTCAGGGAGTATTTGGACAAGTTTGTCGTGGTCTTCATTGACGACATCTTGGTGTATTTGCGTAATACGGAAGAGCATGTTTCTCACTTGCGGTTGGTACTACAGACTCTGCGAGATTAGCACTTGTACGCCAAGCTGAGCAAGTGTGAGTTCTGGATGGATAGAGTGGTATTTCTTGGCCATATCATATCCAGGGAGGGGATTTCTATTGATCCAAGCAAGATTAAAGCGGTACTTAATTGGTCGCGTCCGACGACAGTTGCTGAGATCCGTAGTTTTCTGGGTCTAGCAGGGTATTATCGTTGCTTCATTCTGAACTTCTCTCAACTAGCTCGACCTTTGACGCAGCTTACCCGCAAGGGTGTGGATTTCGAGTGGTCCTCCGAGTGTGAGGAGAATTTCTGTGAGCTTCGACGGCGGTTGACTTCTGCGCCGGTGTTGACATTACCGTCAGGATCTGGAGGATATGTAGTTTACACAGATGTTTCTCTTCAGGGGTTAGGTTGTGTCCTGACTCAAAATGGGCATGTGATCGCATACGCTTCTACACAGCTGAAGCTTCACGAGGACAATTACCCAGTCCATGATTTGGAATTGGCAGCCATTGTGTTCGCTTTAAAGATCTGGCGTCATTATCTGTATGGCGAGAAATTTGAGATCTTCACCGACCATAAGAGTCTCAAGTAATTGTTCAGTCAGGCGGAGTTGAACATGAGGCAGAGACGTTGGATGGACTTGCTTAAGGACTATGATTGCGAGATTAAGTACCATCCGGGAGCTGCTAATCTCACCGCTGATGCTTTGAGTCGCAAGGTGCGACTATCCGCACTTCAGACTTGTTCGATGTCTAGTTCGATCAGTGACTGTTGTACTTCAGGTTATACCTTCAAGCATAAGAAAAGTATGCAGAGTATCCAGATGTTTGCGATATTATCTGAGCCAGCTTTGTATTCGTGGATTCGAGATGCTCAGATGTCTGATACGAAGACCCAGTGTTTAGCTCGTCTAGCTAACGAGGGTAGCTCGTCTGGATTTCATTATCAGTCAGATGGCTTTCTGTGTTTGTCTGGTAGGCTTGTGATTCCGCAGGATGAAGAGTTGCGAGAGGAGATTTTGTCTCAGGCGCATCGCACTAAGTTGAGTATTCATCCTGGGAGCAACAAGATTTACAAGGATCTACGTACTCGTTTCTGGTGGAAGGGTATGAAGCGCAGTGTTTATCAGTTTGTTTCGAGATGTTTGGTGCGTCAACAGGTCAAGGCAGAGCACCGACGACCTAGAGGATTGCTTCACAGTTTGCCTATTCCTGAATGGAAATGGGAGTTTATCACAATGGACTTTGTGACCCATTTGTCGTTATCCCCGAGGAACTGTGATGCCATCTGGGTTGTGGTGGACCGACTCACAAAGTCTGCGCATTTCATTGCCTATAGCCGAGAGTACTCTGTGGATCGCATGGCAAGGATGTACATTCAGGAGATCGTTCGACTTCATGGAGTGCCTGTGAGCATTGTCAGCGATCGGGACCCCAGGTTTACTTATAGATTCTGGGGGAGTGTTCAGCGTGCGATGGGTACTACTCTCAGTTTGAGTACTGCCTATCATCCGAAGACTGATGGTCAGTCAGAGCGCACTATCCGTACTTTAGAGGATATTCTTAGAGCGTGCGTCATGGATTTTGGTTCAGCCTGGCAGGATCATTTGCCGTTGATCGAGTTCGCGTACAATAATAGCTATCATACTAGTATTGGGATGGCACCTTTTGAGGCGTTGTACGGGCGACGTTGTCGTACTCCACTCTTCTGGGAAGAAATGGGGGAGAGACAGGCTGAGGGACCAGTGTTTATCCAGCAGGCGATAGACATTGTTGATCAAATCAAGAAACGAATTAAAACTGCACAGGATCGTCAGGCCAGCTATGCTAATATCAAGCGTAGGCCCTTGCAGTTCGAGGTCGGGGAGAAAGTGTTTCTGAGAGTGTCATCTTTCCGCAAGATTCTCAGATTTGGCCTTAAGGGCAAGTTGTCTCCTAGATTTATAGGTTCGTTTGAGATCTTGGAGAGCATTGGCGATTTGGCTTATCGACTAGCTTTGCCACCGCATCTATCCAGTATTCACGACGTGTTCCACGTATCTCTGTTGCGACGGTATGTGGCGGATGAATCTCATATTCTGCAGCGGTCTGAGGTTCAGGTAGACAAGGATTTGACTTATGTTGAGAAACCTCTTCGTATCCTGGATTATAAGGATAAGGTTTTACGGAACAAAGTCATTCCTTTGGTTTTAGTCTAGTGGCAACGCCGAGGCACTGAGGAAGCTACTTGGGAGCTTGAGGACAGGATGCGTAAAGACCATCCTGAGTTGTTTTGATTTTATTCTTAAGTGGTATTCAGTTGTAAACTCTGTAAACGTTGGATTTGAATAAAGAATGTTTCTGATTTTTGTATTGCATTCGGTACTTAAGATCTTAGTTCGAGGACGAAATATCTTAAGTGGGGGAGAATGTAGTAACCCGTACCCTAATTGAGTAGTTAAAGGATTAATGCTAATTAAATAAATTGGGTATCGGACGGATCGGAAGCTCCGAAGGCACGATCGGAAGCTCCGATCAGGATCGGAAGCTCCGATGAGCGATCGGAGGCACCGATGATATTACGTCATCCATGACGTGTGGTTAGATCGGAAGCTCCGATCAGGATCGGAAGCTCCGATCACCCTTATCCGGAATCAACAAGTGATATTTTGACACGTGGCAGATCAGGATCTTCGGAAGCTCCGATGACAGGATCGGACGTTCCGATCGAGGTTCGGAAGTTCCGATCAAGGATCGGAAGTTCCGATCGTTGTCTATAAATAGAGGGCCGAGGCTTCACTTTCAATTGCCAATTCCGAGTTTTCCTTTCCATTCTAGTCCTTTTGGAGTTGTTCTAGCCTTCCTAGGCTTGACCCGGCGGTCGGCGAGGTGTTCGGTAGTCGTAGCGGAGTTGTGCCCAAGTTTTGGAGGCATCGACATCAAAGGGCTAACGACGGACGAAGGTATAGTTTTTGCTTCCTATAAATATTTAGGAGTATGCAATAGCTTAGTTAAGGCTTTTATAGTACTTTAATGATAGTAGTATCATTTGGCAGTGTAGAGCATACTATAGGCGTGGACCTAGAGTTGGTAGAGCTTGCACTATTTTGAGGTACGGAAGTACTGTTCGAGATATCCTGACTGAGTATGCATGTATTATGTGACTGCATGGTTTAAATATGCTGCATTCATTTGCATCTTGCTGTATCTCTTTCGAGATGTCTGTTAGTAGGGTTGTATCCTATCCTGTTAGTGGATGGACTTCCATCGATTTGAGTCCGGCGTATCCATGGTTATCTCGGTATGGGAGCCACCTCCTGAAAAGACGGCACAGCGTGCTACATACCAGGGCCCGGTCTGTCCATGTTATCTGATCCTTGAACTTGAGTTATAGGGAGTTCACTTTGCATGCATGTATACTCATACTCTCGTACTGAGCATTTTATGCTCACGTCTCGTACTCTGTATTTTCTGGACACCCTATTCCATGGGGCAGGTTTGCGATTGGACGAGGAGGGTGGATCCAGGAGGGGCTAGTCAGTGGTTGACCAGCTGGAGCTTCGTCTAGGTTTTATTACTGTTGTTTGGGTTTATACAGCTATTCGATTTGGTTGTATATTATTTGGATAAATTACAGATTCCTTTACTTGGGATTTTATAACGTTTATGGTTTTCGCAGGTTATTCTGATATCTGTTTTATTTAAGTTAATTGCATGCATAAGTTTTGTTTAGTAGGTGATCCAGGTAAGGGTCACTACAGTTTTGATCTCACCTCGTCTTGACAATATTCATTCCTAATTAATCTATTTTCATGAGTTCATTTCAATTAATAACCAAGAACACATAGATTATACTATTTTCCTCTCCCGAGTATCAAATAGAATGTATCAGTTACAGATCAATTCTAATATCCCTATTGAGAATCTACTTGTAATGATATGTGTAAAACAATGTTCTTCCTAGGCTCTATTAAATTTATAAGCTCTCCCGAGTCATATAAACAATTAATAGTGTCAATTCTATCGATCCTATTCTATATCCCCTCTCCCGAGTCTTAGATTCTAAATAAATATGACAAATAAATTTATGGCCAGTAAATTGAAAAAACTTTCAAAACTAGAATCACAATTAATTTAGAAGAACTCAATTCAATAAAATTAACTATTTATAAACATGTCTTGACCAGGCTACATCAACCTCTAGACATAAAAAGTTTACTTCATATTCAAATTCATAACAAACCAAATCATGTTCAGTATCTCAAACATAATTCAACAATAAAAAGGAATAGCGATCCAATGTCTCACGAAATTGCTCTCCAGAGTATTGTGTGTAGTGGCGGCTGATAGATAACCCTTGTTAAATCTGAAAACTCCCCTTTATACTCCCCAAGAATCGTCCAAAATCTACCCAAAGATTTCCCAAAGTTTTCAAAATTACTGAAACACTTCGTCAAAAAAATAGCGACATGCGGGAGCGCCTCAAAAGTCATGCAGGCACGCATAACTTCCTGTCCTACAACTTCAAAATTCTCGAACACGCGCGGGCGCGTAAGACTCTCTGTCTCAACACTCCAAAAACACTTTAGGAAGCGCGGGCGCGCGTGGTGTCTGGCGTGGGCGCTCATATAGTTTGGGTCCGTCTTCATCTTTCCTTCAAAATCTTGGACCGTCTTCACTCGTTTTGCCCCTTCCTTGACTCTTTTGACTTTATCCAACATAGATTCAGTATTTGCTTTACTTCCTAGCATCCAACACAAACAACAGCAAATTCCACGTAATTCCGCTCGAAACCAAACAATTATTGATGTGAATCTTATGTATGAAAGGCAACACAACTTCATTGAATCACACCTCAATTCGATAACAAAAGAAACAACGATTTTTCCCTATCTTTGAAACAAGTAAGTTTGCAAAATCCACCTCTAGTTGAACCTGTAACTAGCAACAGATAATTACGGAATAAACAATCGATCACAACGGAACCTTCAAAGGAACCTGTCTTTGACAACCCACGAAGATAATCAATCGACAAACGCCACAAAGTTGTTAAACTTTGATAAGTTTGATTTTGACAAAACAAAAGCTTCAATAAAATTCTAAAAACAATTTTAGACTGATAAAAATCAATAATATGAACTATGTTATTTCTTAATAATGAATGTATATGTTGTATTTATAATACAACTACAAAATAATAAAAGATAATGCAAGATAATGCTAAAGATATCAAAAGATATCATCTAAAAGTTTCCTAGTAGGCTTAGAATACTCAAAAATAGAAAAAAATATCATAAATACTCAAAAATCCGAAAACACACACTACATGCCGTAGTATGTGTAAGTGCGGTAGCGCTGGAGCGCTAGGACGTCAGCGCCTGAGCTCTCCGTACGGAGCTGGAGCTCCAATGGACTAGCGCTGGGGCGCATCAAAATACGAAGGTTTGGCGCTGGAGCGCCTGATTTGAAGCACTGGAGCGCTGTCCTGTCGTGAAAATCCTTCATTTTCTTGATCTTTTGGGCCTTCAATAGCATTATAACATCTTCCAAATTGATCTTCAAGTACTTCAACTTGATTGCGATGAATTCCAAATCCTTCAATTCTTGATTGTAAATCACGGAGAAAATCTTGGAACAATATGAATCTTCGAGCACCTCCTAAATTCATATCAGACTCCCCTTCTTCAAAAAGATTTGTCCTCAAATCTTGCCCCTTGTCTACAAAAACCAAGCAAAACTTAGAAACTTTAAAAATATTTCTCATAAGCAATAATATACCTTGCACACTCAAAACTATGTCAAGACACAAAAACTTCCTCATACTCAAACTAAACACCTTATAACCAATAGCATGCATAAACATGATCACAATTCCGTTAAGCATTACTAAACTCAAGTTCCTCCCCTTCTTAGACCTAGTTAACCCTAACACAAAATGCATAGTTAAATACAACCATTGTTTTCTTGGAATAAGAAACAACTCACATGCATTATCCCACTTACAACTCCACTCAACATATCTCTTCATGTGTAACCACAACAAATATTCATCCATTTACTCATTCTTTTGGACCTCTCAAAATTACACTTTATTTTGAACACACATGTCCTTTCATCAAATAAATCATGCAATGACGAACATATAAAGAAAAACTTATTTTCTTTAAACAAATACGTGCTCACATAAAATTTTTCATTAACATTGCACAAGTATTTTTCAAACACATCCTCAAAATTATTAACCCATTCTTGCAATTCATTAACATTTTCAAACCATAAGCACCTTGTAACCAAAAGAGATAAAAACTCATACCTTTGTGATAGTGTAGTAACTAACACATTTTTATTACCTCGTTGGTACTTAATCAACTCTTCACCAACAACTCTTAATCCTTGAGAACTTACACCAAAATCAATAAGTTCCTTTGCACGAAAGACATTCAACTTTCTAACATACTCATGACCCAAAAACTTCATATCCAACATGATTAACATAACTCTATAATGTTCAACATGCACTTTAAAAATTTTGCTATATATACTAAGATATAATCAAAGCACACAACAACAAATATATCCCTTGAGGCATGCAAAACACAACTCATCAATCTCATGAAAATATTACGCACATTAGCTAGCTCAAAAGTCAACACTAACCTCAAACAAATAGGACTTCCAACCTATACTATTCATGCACAATTGACTCGCATCAAAACAATTCAAATAATTCAAAACAACATACATCATCTTGCTTAATCTCATATCACACCAAGATTCCAACACATTAAGATCAACAAATGATTTCAATACTATCATCTGATCCAAATTATTCAAATACCTAGATTCCAATAACTTAAGATTAAGATTTGAATTCAATCCATATTTCATAGATAGAACATTCATAAATCTCTCAATGAAGTCATTAAATCTCAACAATTGAGAATTGAGATCATACCTTTGAAAGTAGAAATTTGATTGGTATTCAACATTTAATTCATACCTCTCGAATGGAACAACTTTCAAATCTCTAACCTCACTTCGTGTGTGACCTACTTCACATGGATCCAACATGTTGTATCTTCTTTGCTTTCTCATCAATACATCTCCAAAATCCTGCAAAGAAGAACAAACGTTGCTCGGGATTGAACCGGCTATATCATCACAATGAGATAAAACTTCTTTGTACATAAGTACTTTAGGAATTTCATTCAATTGCACAAAAATTTCAACCTCACTATTTTGGACCATAATATTTTCTAATGTTTATTGGTCTCTTTCCTCTCTTTTCTTTCCTCTCTTTTTTTCTCTCAAAGGCCATCTCATTTTTTTGAACACTCATTTTTTCGGCCTCTTCTTTTTCTTTTTCCTTTTCAATGGCTATCTTACTTTTTCCATCACTCATTTTTGAAAGAGTGGGTGCCCAGTGAGCCAACTTGTGGCTATGGGCTTTGATGACTCTTTGTACAAACGATCTTTTGTTTAATGTAATTTACACTTTTATTAATGGCAATGACTTTATCTTTCTTCATATTGTTATATTGTGATATACTATTGTTGTTTTGATAAAGACCTTGAATATACTATAGTGTATGTAAGATGTGGTAGAACATGGGGATGTCTATCATGAAATACATCTTATAGTCACTGTATATTCTAAACTGTTCCTAGTCGATTGAGCCGTCCGATAATAAGGATAAGGATCGCTCGAGTTTGAGACTAGCATTTGCGATGCGGAGTACCACGTTTCATTGGTAGGGAACATGGAGATGTTCGAAGCATGCAAATGGATATTCATAGGATGAATAATCGAACTACCCTATCCGGACTTTCCAAGTGGTTATCACTTATCGAGTGGATAAAGTCCGCGGTTTTGGTTGTACACCATTAGTCCTTACTACTTGAAACATCATGGAGACTCTATATGCTAGTACTGTGCTTTGACTCGTTTACCGACTCTATGGGGGTCATCAGGTGTCGGGATTGGGTACAGTTACAACACATATAGGAGTCGATGCATTGTTGTCAAGGATTCACCACATACTTGCGAGTGTGGATATCCTATGCGATCTGAGGAGATATTAGTGTGACGAATCTCTGGCCAGAGTACTTGATGTGATTTAAAGAAATGGTTTCTTAGTAGCACATGCGATGTCACTAATTTGATCTTCAAGATGTATTGCATAGTTATCGAATCTTGAGCGACTCTCGATATACCAATGGTTGTTGATTCGATCGGGATATATGGATGAAGGGACCGTACTGTACGCGAACCAAAATCTACTGGTTCTTGTAGGCACTATCAGTGATACCTAGGGAATCATGGGGCGATGTTGCTAGGCGCTTTACCATGATTCGTTGGGCAAGTCGGAAATCGTTGTTCCGAGTCACAAGGAGTTGTGAGCCCACGGCTAGCTGTATCCCTGAACCATTGAGGGTCACACAGTGTAATGGAGTTTTTAATCCCCGTTGAGATAGTTAAATTTAAAGAGTTAAATTTAATGAATAAAGAAGTTGGACTTCTTAAATAAGAGTAAGGGAGTAGGATTTCCTAAAATGACATAGGGATGTACATTTTTGGAAATCACTGAATTCGGATTCAGGAAAATTTATCTTGACTTTAAAATGTGCAGAAATGGTTTCTGTGCACATTGGTAAAATCGGTTTATCAATCGGAGTCACGATGAATTTTATATTAATTTCTGAACATGCGGGCTTTGCTTGTCGGGCCTCAACTTATGACTAATGGGCCCTAAGGTTTTAGTGGCCTGCATTATAAATAAGTTATTGCAGTACAAAAATTAAACAAGAACAGGTCATTATTTTGAGAGCAGAATTTTCGAAACCCTAGCCCCTTTCACTCTCACAATTCGGCCGCCCCTCCTTGCTCTGTCAGAGAATTTCCGGTCTGTGATTTTTAATTGCAGTCAGGAATAACGAATCAGATTCATTTAATCTCTTCGCAGAAAACTTCTGATAGATTTTCTAGTGCAATCTATCAGAGGGATTTAAACCCCATTCGTGGACCTGATTGAAGAAGCGTTCGATCATCAGTTCCAGGGAGATACAAGAAGCGCAGAGAAATCTGTGTGGTGTCCATAAATCTCAATTCGAGATTGAAGGTAAAATTTAATAATTGTTATTTAAATTTTACACACACTTATAATTTAATCGTTGAACGGTTGATACCCACACTATGGAATTGTTCCATAATAAAATTTTTAAACTTCCGCTGCACCGGGTATCAATCGTGGTTGATCTGAGGGCCGCGTTTTCCAACAGTGGTATCAGAGCCAGGTTGCTCAGATCAAACGATTAAATTAATCGATTGTACAAAAATTTTTGAGTCTCGGTTTTTGAAACAAAATAAATATTTTTAAATAAAAAAAAAATTTTCGGGGCAAAACCCGGGCAGCGATTGGATCGCTGCCCGGTGGGGCAGCAATTGTTGCTGCCCCGGGCAGCGCACGGCGCCGCCCAAAGGGGGCGCACGGCGCCGCCCACGGCGGCGCACGGCGTCGCCCACGGCGGCGCACGGCGCCGCCCATGGGCGACGCTCGGCACCGCCCAGGGCGGCGCACGGCGCCGCCAGGGCAGCAACTGTTGCTGCCCCAGCCGGCGCCCACGGGTGCGGGCCGGCCCGGGAGTGTCCCGGGCGGCCAGCGGGAAAAATTAAATTTTTTATTTAAAATTAATTTTAATGTGTTAAAATTTTATTTTTGGTCCGGTCAAAAATTGTTTTTGATTGGTTCACGAGATTTCGGATCGAATTGTTCGAGTCCGTAAATTTTAAAATTGATTTTTGGATAAATTTGAATTTTTGGAAAATTTTAATATTTTATCCTTAAATTGAATTTTGAAATCAATTATTTTGGTACAATTGATGATAAGATTTGATCTTATGATATATTAAGTAAAATATGATTTTATTTGATAAAGAGATAAAATATGATTTTATATGTGAAATGAGATTTTATATGTAAAATATGATTTTATCTTGTTTAAATTTGAATTGCCACTGCATGTTATCCAATAAATTAATTTTGAATTAAAAGTTATTGGATAAGGATGATCGATTGCCATGACCAATTTTGTAGGTGTATGTTAGGAATTTACATTTTGTTTTTATTGTTGTTGGTTTTATTAATGGGCCTGGTTTATGGCCCGATATGAATGTCATATGTAATAAAAGTGGGCTTGGTTTATGGCCCGTTCCCACCCCCTAAAAATGTATCCCCTACTTGTCATTGCTATTTATTGTAAATACATTAGATTTAGTGGGAGATCAAGATTTGAAGATGGTGGGCCCAGCAGACAATAAAGACTGAAGAAATGTAAATTGGAAGCACATGTAATAGGATTGCATTGCATACTGCATATTACCTAGGATTGGACTAAGACTCGTGATTGGCAACCACGGGTCAATTAGAAATGGAATCGATCATCCTAAATAATATATGATATTATGATTGTATGCATGTTTAGACATAATTGCGTGAATCCGGCAAGCATGCAATAAATTGAATATGATGAGACAAATATTTTTATAATTAAAAATCCCTCATTTTAAATATGATTTAAAATTGATATCAAGATAAATAAAGGAAATTTAAATTTGTTTAAATGTTCCTACCTTCCATCAACGATCAATGTATGTGATGCTACCCGCGGATACGGTCCGGCTCATATTATTGGGGGGGCCCGTCCGTCGGAAAGCTGTACATTGGATCGACAAATGTTGTAAGTTGGGTGGAACTCCCATGGGATCGGCTCATATTATTGGGGGATCCACATGGCGACCGTCCATCACAACTTAATATTGATGGGTCATCTTGACATGTCACTTTAAACGGCGTCATATTATTGGGCCCTTATTGGACATGAGGTAAATACATGGGGGTTGCTTTGGAAGCAATTGGGCTCTACCTTTTGAGAATTATGGTTGGCTGATATTATTCGGGACCATAAGTTTGTCAATTGGACTCCATGTTCTCACTAAGGAAAAGTTTCCCGTTTTCACTAGAGGGTGGTGAAATCGTTAAAATAGTGGGAGTGAGATTCATAAAATTAAATTCGCCTATTTTATGTCTTAGTAAATTATTTAAACAATCATTGATATATGTCTGTTTTTCTTTTCAGTATTTCATATGATGAATTCGCGTAATCCTTTATTCTCGATCCTCGAACAAAACAAGTTGACTGGCGCCAACTATACGGAATGGTTCCGGAAGTTGAAGATTGTCTTGACTTCGGAGAAAATGCTCTACGTGTTAGAGAAAGCACCTCCGAAGGAAGTACCAGCTGATGTAAGTCCGGAGGAATTGGCCAAACTTGATGCATGGTGGGACCATGACATCAAGACCAAATGCTATATGCAAGCCTCGATGTCTGATGAACTCCAGAGGCGATTTGAGGACACCGTGAATGCTGCTGACATTCACGCTCAACTCAAGGAACTTTTTGGGGCTCAATCGAGGGCTGAAATGTTCGCTACTGTGAAGGAGCTAATGACGTGTCGCATGCGTGAAGGGACTTCGGTCCGTGATCATGGGGTACGAGTGATTTGGCTCATACAGAAGTTAGCGACCCTAGATTTGGTGTTGGAGCATGAACTCAATGTGGATTTACTGCTTCTGTCTCTTCCTTCTTCGTTTGACGGATTTGTGGTAAATTTTAATATGAACAAGATAGAGGCCACCCTTGAAGAGATGGTCAATATGCTCGTTACATATGAATCCACACTTAAGAAGGATAAGCCAGCTTTCTTGGTGGGCTCCTCATCTTCTGCTAAGAAGGGGCCAAGTATGAAGGGCAAGAAACGTTCTGCCCCACCCAAGAAAGTCGAGCCCGAGAAGAAGCACAAGACAAAGGCTTCAAACAATGGAAAATCCAAGGATGTTTGCCATTACTGCAAGAAGCCCGGTCATTGGAAGCGCAACTGCAAGGAATATCTAGAGCAGTTGGGAACTGCAAAGGGTATGTTCTATATTGAAATAAACATTTCACTTAATACTACTTCTTGGGTATTGGATACCGGATGTGGATCTCACATTTGCAATGATTTGCAGGTGATGACAAGAAGTCGCAGGCTTAGAATGGGTGAGACCCAGCTGAGGCTCGGGAATGGTTCCAGAGTTGAAGCTACAGCCATTGGAGATGTTTGTTTAATTTTGCAGAATGGTTTTAAGTTATTTTTAAGAGATGTTTTATTTGTTCCGGATTTAATTAAAAACATTATTTCTGTTTCTATGCTAGATAGAGATGGTTATTCTTGCAATTTTGTGAATGGGATTTGCAATATTTACAAGAATGAATGTTTGATTGGAAATGGACAACTTGAAAACGATCTATACAACTTAAAACTAAAAGATGTTCCAATAAATTATATTGATAAACCGGCGACAACAAACAAAAGGAAAATCGATAGTCAAAACCCGGCGAACCTTTGGCATGCTAGGCTAGGTCATATTTCCTCAAGGAGGATGAACAAGCTAGTGGGAGAGGGCATGTTTGATATGTCTGATATTAACTCTCTACCTACTTGTGAATCCTGTCTAAAAGGGAAAATGACTAAATCTCCTTTTAAGGGGAAGCCTGAGCGTAGTCAAAATCTGTTGGATTTGATCCATACAGATGTTTGTGGACCATTTAGAGTTGGGACTCAATATGGCCACACCTACTTCATTACCTTTACTGACGATTATTCAAGGTATGGGTATTTATATTTAATGAAATATAAGTCTGAAGATTTTTGAAAAGTTCAAAGAATTCAAGGCTGAAGTAGAAAACAAGCTAGGTAAAAGTATTAAAGCACTTCGATCGGATCGAGGTGGAGAATACTTAAGTACCGAGTTTTTGGACTATCTAAAAGAGAATGGGATTCTCTCTCAGTGGACTCCTCCTATGACACCACAGCTGAATGGTGTATCGGAGCGTCGTAATCGAACTTTGTTGGACATGGTTCGATCCATGATGAGCTTCACTGAGCTTCCACCTTCATTTTGGGGCTATGCGCTTGAAACAGCGGTATTGTTGTTGAACAACGTCCACACTAAAGCAGTGGACAAAACACCATACGAGTTATGGAATGGCAAAGCTCCTAAGTATTCGTACTTGAGGATTTGGGGATGTCCTGCTTACGTGAAGCGGACAGTGGGAGATAAGTTGGATAGTCGATCCAGCTTATGTTATTTTGTAGGGTATCCGAAGAATTCAATCGGATATTATTTCTATTATCCTGCTGAAACAAAGGTGTTTGTTTCTAGGAATGCCACCTTCTTGGAGAAGGAGTTCTTATTGGATAAGAAAGGCGAGATGATGGAACTCGAAGAAGTTCGAGAAGAACCCGAAATACAAAATAATGATCCTACGCCTCAGGAACCATTACTGGACACGCCTGAACCTAGAAGATCCGAGAGGACTTCTAGACCTCCTGTTCGATATGGTCTTCTTCTTGAAGGGGATCAAGATGAACCCGACATTGGATGTGATCCAAGAAACTTCAAGGAAGCAATTTCTGATGCGGATTCAAATTTATGGCTTGAAGCTATGCAGTCTGAATTGGATTCAATGCATACAAACCAAGTTTGGTCTTTAGTAGATCCTCCTGATGGAATTGTTCCAATAGGGTGTAAATGGATCTACAAGAGAAAGCTTGGGCCTGATGGTAAGGTATTGACCTACAAGGCGCGATTGGTGGCGAAAGGTTACACTCAAAGACAAGGAGTTAACTATGATAAAACCTTTTCACCAGTTGCAATGTTCAAGTCCATAAGAATCCTTATTGCCATAGCTGCATGGTATGACTATGAGATATGGCAAATGGATGTGAAGACTACTTTTCTTAATGGAGACATTAAGGAAGAAATCTATATGAAGCAGCCAGAGGGGTTCACATCCATGGGAAGCGAGCATAAGGTATGCAAGCTTCAGAGATCAATTTATGGTCTAAAACAAGCATCAAGAAGTTGGAACCAGAAATTTGATGAAACAATAAAAGATTTTGGTTTCATCAAGAACCCGGAGGAACCGTGCGTGTACAAGAAAGTAGTTAAGGATGCTGTGACATTCTTAGTACTTTATGTTGATGACATCCTACTCATTGGGAATGATGTAGGGATGTTGCAGTCAACAAAGATATGGTTATCAGGTAGATTCTCGATGAAGGATTTGGGTGAGGCATCCTACATTCTTGGGATACAGATCTATAGAGATAGATCTAAGAGAATGATAGGACTCACTCAATCAACCTACATCGACACCATATTGAAACGGTTTTCAATGGATGGGTCCAAGAGAGGACATCTACCCATGTGTCATGGAGTTTCTCTATCCAAGTCTATGTGTCCCAAGACTGATGAAGAGATAGAGAATATGACACATGTACCATATGCGTCAGCTATAGGTAGTATCATGTATGGGATGATATCTACCAGACCGGATGTAGCATTTGCTCTGAGTGTCACGAGCAGATATCAAGCTAATCCCGGTCAAATGCATTGGAAAGCCGTGAAGGACATTCTTAAGTACTTACGAAGGACTAAGAATATGTTCATGGTATATGGAGGACGAGATCTGAAATTGGAAGGCTATACAGACTCTAGCTTCCAAAGTGACGTGGATGACTCGAAGTCAACCTCTGGATTTGTGTTCATGCTCAATGGCGGTGCTGTCTCTTGGAAGAGTTCCAAGCAGGACACCACAGCGGATTCCACCACTGAAGCTGAATACATTGCAGCATGAGCTGCTGCTAAAGAGGCCGTTTGGATGAGGAAGTTCGTCCAAGAGTTGGGCGTCATTCCTGAATTTGTTGGTCCAGTCCCGGTGTACTGTGACAACACGGGTGCCGTTGCTCAAGCAAAGGAACCAAGGTCTCATCAAAGATCCAAACACGTACTGAGGAAATACCACATCATCCGGGAGATTGTGGAAAGAGGAGACATCACTGTCGAACGAGTGGCCTCTGCAGACAATATCGCTGATCCGCTTACTAAGCCCTTGCCAGGACCATTGTTTGACAAACATCGCGAAGCAATGGGTCTACGTAGTATGACTAGTTGGCTATAGGGCAAGTGGGAGATTGAAAGAGTGGGTGCCCAGTGAGCCAACTTGTGGCTATGGGCTTTGATGACTTTTTGTACAAACGATCTTTTGTTTAATGTAATTTACACTTTTATTAATGGCAATGACTGTATCTTTCTTCATATTGTTATATTGTGATATACTATTGTTGTTTTGATAAAGACCTTGAATATACTATAGTGTATGTAAGATGTGGTAGAACATGGGGATGTCTATCATGAAATACATCTTATAGTCACTGTATATTCTAAATTGTTCCTAGTCGATTGAGCCGTCCGATAATAAGGATAAGGATCGCTCGAGTTTGAGACTAGCATTTGCGATGCGGAGTACCACGTTTCATTGGTAGGGAACATGGAGATGTTCGAAGCATGCAAATGGATATTCATAGGATGAATAATCGAACTACCCTATCCGGACTTTCCAAGTGGTTATCACTTATCGAGTGGATAAAGTCCGCGGTTTTGGTTGTACACCATTAGTCCTTACTACTTGAAACATCATGGAGACTCTATATGCTAGTACTGTGCTTTGACTCGTTTACCGACTCTATGGGGGTCATCAGGTGTCGGGATTGGGTACAGTTACAACACATATAGGAGTCGATGCATTGTTGTCAAGGATTCACCACATACTTGCGAGTGTGGATATCCTATGCGATCTGAGGAGATATTAGTGTGACGAATCTCTGGCCAGAGTACTTGATGTGATTTAAAGAAATGGTTTCTTAGTAGCACATGCGATGTCACTAATTTGATCTTCAAGATGTATTGCATAGTTATCGAATCTTGAGCGACTCTCGATATACCAATGGTTGTTGATTCGATCGGGATATATGGATGAAGGGACCGTACTGTACGCGAACCAAAATCTACTGGTTCTTGTAGGCACTATCAGTGATACCTAGGGAATCATGGGGCGATGTTGCTAGGCGCTTTACCATGATTCGTTGGGCAAGTCGGAAATCGTTGTTCCGAGTCACAAGGAGTTGTGAGCCCACGGCTAGCTGTATCCCTGAACCATTGAGGGTCACACAGTGTAATGGAGTTTTTAATCCCCGTTGAGATAGTTAAATTTAAAGAGTTAAATTTAATGAATAAAGAAGTTGGACTTCTTAAATAAGAGTAAGGGAGTAGGATTTCCTAAAATGACATAGGGATGTACATTTTTGGAAATCACTGAATTCGGATTCAGGAAAATTTATCTTGACTTTAAAATGTGCAGAAATGGTTTCTGTGCACATTGGTAAAATCGGTTTATCAATCGGAGTCACGATGAATTTTATATTAATTTCTGAACATGCGGGCTTTGCTTGTCGGGCCTCAACTTATGACTAATGGGCCCTAAGGTGTTAGTGTCCTGCATTATAAATAAGTTATTGCAGTACAGAAATTAAACAAGAACAGGTCATTATTTTGAGAGCAGAATTTTCGAAACCCTAGCCCCTTTCACTCTCACAATTCGGCCGCCCCTCCTTGCTCTGTCAGAGAATTTCCGGTCTGTGATTTTTAATTGCAGTCAGGAATAACGAATCAGATTCATTTAATCTCTTCGCAGAAAACTTCTGATAGATTTTCTAGTGCAATCTATCAGAGGGATTTAAACCCCATTCGTGGACCTGATTGAAGAAGCGTTCGATCATCAGTTCCAGGGAGATACAAGAAGCGCAGAGAAATCTGTGTGGTGTCCATAAATCTCAATTCGAGATTGAAGGTAAAATTTAATAATTGTTATTTAAATTTTACACACACTTATAATTTAATCGTTGAACGGTTGATACCCACACTATGGAATTGTTCCATAATAAAATTTTTAAACTTCCGCTGCACCGGGTATCAATCGTGATTGATCTGAGGGCCGCGTTTTCCAACAATTTTTTTAGCCATATCACTCAAATTTTTGAATTTCAATTGATCCTCAAGAAATTCTTTTTGACTCAATAGAATAGCAAGATTACAAGACTCATCCAACAACAAATTACTAGTCCCACTATGAACATCCATAGGACTCTCATCTACCACAAAAATATTAGATGACTCTTCAACAACTACAAACTCACCTACTACTTCACATTTGCCAACACTATCAACCACACCATGTAAAATAGAAGGTTTTTCATCAATCCACTCTCCTTCCACCGCCCAAATTTTTACACTCACATCATTAATCAATGAAGTTTCATCCTCAATTATTGACTTTCAACTTTTGATTCAACCTCTACGACACCATTAGATTCAATCTCTACACGAGAATCCTCCAATTTCATTATAGAATCATTAAAACATTGGCTTATATCATGCTTATCTTTTTTATGACACCATAAGCATGCAATATCAAAGGTACTAGAATTTGTAAGTTTAGATGTACCTTGATGCTCACGTTTGGAAACAACACTTCTCCTCTCATAGTGATTAGGAGCAAAGCGTTTCCTCAACACCCTTTTCAACTCATCCCACATAGATATATGACTCATTCCACGCCTCTCCCGATTCTCATCTAACCTATCCCACCAAGTGCAAGCATAGTCGGTAAACACTTTTATGACAAGTTTTACCTTCCTAGATTCAGAAATATCACGATCATCTAATACACTCTCTACCCTTTTCTCCCACTTCAAATACAATTCCGGATCCTCATCTCCATGGAACGATGGAATTTTACTTTTATTACTTCCATTACTACCACACCCATAAAATCTCCTTTTACTCTCCATGTACTCATCATCTCCTCCAACAAAATAATTTCTATAGGACATCGTACCTGCAAGAATAAGGTTAGTAATTACAATATTCCTCACCCAAAATCTCACAAGTCACTCCAAAGAAATCGCTCAAACACTCTTTTTTTTTTCACTCAAATAAAGAATAGCTTATGCTTTGTGATTTTAAATATCAAACACTATTTTAGACTGATAAAAATCAATAATATGAACTATGTTATTTCTTAATAATGAATGTATTTGTTGTATTTATAATACAACTACAAAATAATAAAAGATAACGCAAAATAATGCTAAAGATATCAAAAGATATCATCTAAAAGTTTCCTAGTAGGCTTAGAATACTCAAAAACAGAAAAAAATATCATAAATACTCAAAAATCCAAAAACACACATTGAGCGTTAGGACGTCAGCGCTGGAGCTCTCCGTACAGAGCTGGAGCTCCGATGGACTAGCCCTAGGCCACTTCAAAATACGAAGGTTTGGCGCTGGAGCGCCTGATTTGAAGCACTGGAGCGCTGTCCTGTCGTGAAAATCCTTCATTTTCTTGATCTTTTTGGCCTTCAATAGCATTATAACATATTCCAAATTGATCTTCAAGTACTTTAACTTGATTGCCATGAATTTCAAATCCTTCAATTCTTGATTGTAAATCACGGAGAAAATCTTGGAACAATATGAATCTTCGAGCACCTCCTAAATTCATATCAATTATCCAATAATATCAATATAAATTAAGTGCACAAAACGCACTTATCACGTGCCCGCATCGTAGTCCACTCGATAGTCATGCCCCTTGATCTCACGATAATCTAACCTGCACCAAGCAAAAGTAGTGAGCCTAAAGGGCCAACAAGTATAAATCATGGGATAATGAGAGTTTAAAAATACATGCATCATACCAAAAATAATAATAAGTATACGATGAATACTCGCGAAAGGAGCACAACACATGCCCGAAGTAGAACCTTCACAATATTCAATGTAAACATAACATTCATGAACATTTACTTTTTTAATTATCTTGTGAATTTAGATACTCGATTGTGACTTTTGAGTCGATTGATCAATCTAAAACCAACGTACATGGTGGCGACCTATGGGGTGCAACCCTACGGCCTATGTCACTTTACCCAACCTTTGGGGATCCATAGGCTCATAACATAATTGGAAAGGTCGTCGGACCCGGTATCCCAAATTCCAATCCCATGAGTGCCACAACCAACTCTCTTCTTTCAAATCTTTTACTTTTATTAACTTTAAAATTTTAACTTTACTCGAAGTGCAAAGGACTAACTCAACTTGCTCAAACTTTATTCAACCCGAAGATGAGAACACACACATGCGAATAAGAGACCTTAGGGGATGAAACCCAACATAAAACAAGAAATATTGGTGATTAACTGGCTTCCCCTAGGCTAGTTACCCAACCAAGTCTCCATATTTCCTCAATCTCAACCTAACTTGAGCAATCCAACCGAAAAGCCCATAACTCAATCTTACCTTAACCAAATTAAATCATGCTTGAACCAACACTCTCTACACACATTAAACTACCCCAAGGACAAGGTTACAACTTACAAAATGGGTTTTCGGGCAGCCCCTAAACTCGCCAAAAATCTGCACTGACCACCTCGACTTGTGGCACATTTAACTCTATCATAACTAACCCAAAACGCTCCCAATTTCAACAAACACGACCAAAAAATCCTAAAATTAACTTAGGACCAGACCTCACCCAGCCTTAGTTGCCCAAACCGTTCAGTTTAATCTAACACTCCAAAAACTCAACCATTGCTCTAAAATTCTGCTCATGTCAAACCTCAACTTAACTCCTTACAAGACCCTTGACAATGAATTTACTTATGTCCAAGCCTTCCTACACACTATGAATCACCTTTAGAACCAACCTCACCCTTAAAACACCTAGAAAAGCGATCGAGATCACCCAAAGTCGAGCCCCTTTCACAACCATACCTCTCTTGATTTCAACCCAACATTCAAGACTCCAACTCCAAATGACCAGCCCCTTCTTACCATTACTTAAACCACCCTAGACACATTTCAAAAACCCCAATACGTCCTCGAACATCTACTAAGGAAACCCCTCAAACACCAACTCCAAACTTTCGAATATGAGTTTGAAACTCCAACCGAAATGCAACAAATCTCATGCCACCAAATGAGACAAGTGCATTTCATTACATACACCATAACATAACTCCAAAACCATCACAAAACCATAAAAAAAATTCGAAACATAGGCTGGTACACACTTTAAAATCATTTGAATAAATAATTAATATTTTTTTAACACCTAATCCAAATAACGAATTTAAATAAATTAGATCCAAAAATAATAATCATAATATTTATTTAATTTAATGAATGCAATTTAGTAGATTGGATTTTAGGTGCTACACTTAGGTTGGACGGACCAGGAGGTAGCGTTCATTGAGCTGCAGTAGGGTGGATTGTACTGTACCAGGTTTTCATTTGTGGAATTTAGTATTACTTTCGATGGGATTGTATAAAATTTATCGATATATGTTTTGGGACCTATTGTATTCTTTCCTGTAGTTTTAGTTGAATTATTTAAGTTCCCGCTGGTCTAATTGATTATTGTGTTCTAAGTTATTTTGCATTCTTAAGCTTTAACTAGTTAGTGATTCCGAGACAGGTCACTAGATTTTTGATATCATAGCATGAATTGAGATTTGAGATCTAGGTAAACAGTTTTAAGGTAAAAGTTTGTTACTTTTTTTAGATGGCAGGACATGGAGACGAGAGCCATGGGAGTGTCAGTGGACATTGGGGAGACGACAAGGAGAGAGATCATTTTCAGAGACATTATCACCACCAGGATGACAAACACCGCTTTGAATTACGCATGTTTGTGCAAATGGCTCCTAATCCATTGGATGATGGCGAGACTCCGGAGGTCACATAGAAATGGTTAGAGAGAATGGAAAATTTCTTCCAGGTGTATCACTGCACCAATGAGCAGAAGATGCAGGCCGTTAACTTCCTCTGAAAGGGAGTGCCTCCAAGTGGTGAAAGTCCACTTCTGCGCCCTTGATATTCGAGCAAGCCCCAACTACTTGGGCCGAGTTCCTTGAGGCGTTTAGGAAGTTGTATTTCCCTCCAACGCTCTTTCAGGCAAAGAGAACGAGCTGATGAACTTGAGGCATTCAGGCAACATAACTATAGACGAGTACCAACAGAAGTTCATTGAGCTGTTACCGTATTGTCCATACATTGCTACTAGTTCCGAGGCCAAGTATGACCATTTTATGCAGGGTCTTAATCTAGAGATTCACGGGCGAGTGGCCATCTACGAAGATCCGATGTCGTATGAAGTGTTAGTTAACCACTTTCGTCAAGCAGAGAATAATATCAAGCGTAAAAGGAATCTCCTCCTTCCAACCAGGTAACTCTTTGGGCCCAAAAACCTCGTATTTCAAGAATCCTGGTGCGTATTTTTCTTTAGGTTCAGGCTCTGGTGGAGGTGTGTTCCACTTTGGGAAGAAGAGAGCTCAGTGCGAGAAGTCTAGAGGACATCATCCTACAAACAAATGCCATAGAGCAGGAGGTGCTTGTTTTCATTGTGTCTAGATGGGTAACATAAAGAGATATTACCCGCAGATGAGTGAGGTATCAACATCTGGCTCGGGTTCTCAAGCATCGATTCCGTAGAGGCCATCAGAACAGTCAGTTGGGAGCACCAACCAGAGGCCACGTATTCTCAGAAAAGTCTTTTCGCTGATCCAAGATCAGGTTAAGAAAGATAATGAGGAGGTTATCGCAGGTAAATTTATTTTGTGCGGAATTTCTGCTTTCGTTCTCATAGATACTAGTGCATCACATTCATTCGTTTTAGCACGTTTAGTTAAGCGTCATAGATTGTCGTACATATCCCTAGACATAGTAATTTTTGTATCTAACCTGACAGGTCATTCAACTTTGTCCAAGAATCTAGTCTAAGGTTGTTCTTTAGAGTTTAAGGGCTCTGATGTATCATCAAATCTTATGATTCTAGCAATGGAGGATTTTGACTGTATTTTGGGCATCAATTTTTTGACCTTTTATCAAACTACAATGGATTGTTATCAAAAGGTTGTTCAGTTTTTTCCGATTGAGGGCGATAGATGGTTTTTATAGGGTGAGGGAGCGCAGCCCCTTATGCCTATAGTATCAGCTCTGAAGGCTTGTCAGGCTTTGGAGGCGGGTGGGGAAAGCTACCTTATCTATGCGATTGAAACATCTACAGGGAGCAGGTCAGTTGAGGAGTTACCAGTAGTTTGCGAGTACCCAGATGTTTTTCCTGATGAGATTCCAGAGTTTCTTCTAGTTCGAGAAGTCGAGTTCGGGATCTAGCTTGTTCCTTGGGTGGCACCGATTTCTCATGCACCTTATCATCTAGCACCAATAGATATGTGAGATTTGCAGCAATATTTGCAGAATTTGTTGGATAAGGGATATATCCGATCAAACATTTCACCTTGGGGTGCGCCAGTACTTTTGGTCAAGAATAAGGACGGTTTCATGTGTCTCTGTATTGAATATAGATAGTTGAACCAAGCGATAGTTAAGAACAAGTATCCATTGTTGTGCATTGATGATTTGTTCGACCAAATTCAGGGTACCTCTATGTATTCCAAGATTGATCTGAGTTCAGGGTATCATCAGTTACGTGTTTGAGATGTGGATATTTTGATGACATTGGTTCATAACAGGTATGGTCATTACAAGTTTTTAGTGATGCTTTTTGGACTGACGAACGCACTTGCAGTGTTCAGGGACTTGATGAATAGAGTGTTACGCAATTATCTGGACAAGTTTGTCATGGTTTTTATTGAAGATATATTGGTATACTCGCGTAGCATTGACAAGCATGTGCAGCACTTGAGGCTTGTACTGTAGATTCTCCGTGAGGAGCAGTTATATGAAAGTTCAGTAAATTAAACGCGAGTTTTGGATTAAACGAGTGGTATTCCTTGGTCATGTCATTTCTCTGGAGGGTGTATATGTGGACCCTAGTAAGAATGAATCTATATTGAACTGGTAGCGTCCTACGACAGCTTCAAAGATTCCCAGCTTTTGGGTTTAGCAGGATATTATCGATGATTCATCGAGAATTTGTCACAAATTGATAGAACACTGATGCAGATGACAAGGAAAGATGTTCCTTTTGTCTGATGGAGAAATGCAGAGATTCGACGAGTTGAGGAGTCGACTGACTACCGCATCTGTTCTTGCGTTACCATCTAGACCCAGAGGCTATGTGGTTTACACCAATGCATCTCTTTAAGGGTTGGGCTGTGTGCTGACACAGAGTGGGGCACATGTGATTTCCTATGCTTCCAGATGGTTGAAAACTCATGAAGGGAACTACTCAGGGCACGATCTAGAGCTTGCAGCAATCGTGTTTGCACTAAAGATTTGGCGCCGTTACCTGTATGGCGAGTGGTTCGAGATCTTTTTTGACCACAAGATTTTGATGTATTTATTCACTCAGACAGAGATGAATATGCATCAGCGTCGTTTGATGGATCTTTTTAAGGACTATGATTGTGAGATTAAGTATGTTACGCCTTAAATTCATACAAATCTCGTGTTGTGAGATTATTGTTGGAGAACGCGGCGATCAGATCAATCAGAATTGATACCCGGTGCAGCGGAAGTTTAAAAATTTTATATGGAACGATTCCATATTGGGTATCAAAACTTTTACGATTAAATTGTGTGTGTAAAAATTAAATAAAAATTATAAATTTTTACCTTCAATCTCGAATCGAGATTTTGGACACCAACAGATTGCTCTGCTCTTGTTGTATATCCCTGGAACTGATGAACGAACTGTTCTTCAATCAGGTCCACAAACGGATATTTAATCCCTCTGATAGATTGCACTAGAAAATCTATCAGAAGTTTCTACGAAGAGATTAACGAATTTGATCCGTTAAACCAGACTGTAATTCAAAATTCACAGACTGGATTTTTCCGAGCAGAGGGGGAAGGGGGGCGGCCACTACTGAGAGAAAATCACTAGGTTTTCGAAAATTTGTGACCTGTTGTGTTTAATTTTTGTACTGCAATAACTTATTTATAATGTAGGCCGCTAACAGCTTAGGGCCCATTAGTCATAAGTTCAAGCCCGACAAGCAAAGCCCGCATGTTCAGAAATTAATATAAAATTCATCATGACTCCGATTGATAAACCGATTTCACCAATGTGCACAGAAACCATTTCTGCACCTTTTAAAGTCAAGATAAATTTTTCTGAATCCGAATTCAGTGATTTCCAAAAATTCCCATCCCTATGTCATTTTAGGAAATCTTACTCCTCTACTCTTAATTAAGAAGTCCAACTTCTTTGTTCATTAAATTTAACTCTTTAAATTTAACTATCTCAACGGGGATTAAAAATCCATTACTCTGTGTGACCCTCAATGGTTCAGGGATACAGCTAGCCGTGGGCTCACAACTCCTTGTGACTCGGAACAACAATTTCCGACTTGCCCATCGAATCATGGTATGAGCGTCTAGCAACATTGCCCCATGATTCCCTAGGTATCACTGATAGTGCCTGCAAGAACCAATAGATTTTGGTTAGCGTACAGTACGGTCCCTTCATCCATATATCCCGATCGAATCAACAACCATTGGTATATCGAGAGTCATTCAAGATTCGATAACTATGCAATACATCTTGAAGATCCAATAGTGACATCGCATGTGCTACTAAGAAACCATTTCTTAAAACACATCATGTACTCTGGCCAGAGATTCGTCACACTAATATCTCCTCAGATCGCATAGGATATCCACACTCGCAAGTATGTGGTGAATCCTTGACAACAAAGCATCGACTCCTATATGTGTTGTAACTGTACCCAATCCCGACACCTGATGACCCCAATAGAGTCGGTAAATGAGTCAAAGCACAGTACTAGCATATAGAGTCTCAATGATGTTTCAAGTAGTAAGGACTAATGGTGTACAACCAAAACCGCGGACTTTATCCACTCGATAAGTGATAACAACTTGGAAAGTCCGGATAGGGTAGTTCGATCATTCATCATATGAATATCCATTTGCATGCTTCGAACATCTCTATGTTCCTTACCAATGAAACGTGGTACTCTGCATCGCAAATGCTAGTCTCAAACTCGAGCGATCCTTATCCTTATTATCGGACGGCTCAATCGACTAGGAACAGTTTAGAATATACAGTGACTATAAGATGTGTTTCATGATAGACATCTCCATGTTCTACCACATCTTACATACACTATAGTATATTCAAGGTCTTTATCAAAACAACAATAGTATATCACAATATAACAATATGAAGAAAGATAACGTCATTGCCATTAATAAAAGTGTAAATTATATTAAACAAAAGATTGTTTATACAAAGAGTCATCAAAGCCCTTAGCCACAAGTTGGCTCACCGGGCACCCACTCTTTCAATCTCCCACTTGCCCTAAAGCCAACTAGTCATACTACGTAGACCCATTGCTTCGCGATGTTTGTCAAATAATGGTCCTGGCAAGGGCTTAGTAAGTGGATCAGCGATATTGTCTGCAGAGGCCACTCTTTCGATAGTGATGTCTCCTCTTTCCACAATCTCCCGGATGATGTGGTATTTTCTCAGTACGTGTTTGGATCTTTGATGAGACCTTGGTTCCTTTGCCTGAGCAACGGCACCCGTGTTGTCACAGTACACCGGGACTGGACCAACAACTTCAGGAATGATGCCCAACTCTTGGACGAAATTCCTCATCCAAATGGCCTCTTTAGCAGCAGCTGATGCTGCAATGTATTCTGCCTCAGTGGTGGAATCCGCTGTGGTGTCTTGCTTGGAACTCTTCCAAGAGACAGCACCGCCATTGAGCATGAACACAAATCCAGAGGTTGACTTTGAGTCATCCACGTCACTTTGGAAGCTAGAGTCGGTATAGCCTTCCAATTTTAGTTCTCTTCCTCCATATACCATGAACATATTCTTAGTCCTTCGTAAGTACTTAAGAATGTCCTTCACGGCTTTCCAATGAATTTGACCGGGATTAGCTTGATATCTGCTCGTGACACTCAGAGCAAATGCTACATCCGGTCTGGTAGATATCATCCCATACATGATACTACCTATGGCTGACGCATATGGTACATGTGTCATTTTCTCTATCTCTTCATCCGTCTTGGGACACATAGACTTGGATAGAGAAACTCCATGACACATGGGTAGATGTCCTCTCTTGGACTCATCCATTGAAAACCGTTTCAATATGGTGTCGATGTAGGTTGATTGAGTGAGTCCTATCATTCTCTTAGATCTATCTCTATAGATCTGTATCCCTAGAATATAGGATGCCTCACCCAAATCCTTCATCGAGAATCTACCTGATAACCATATCTTTGTTGACTGCAACATCCCTACGTCATTCCCAATGAGTAGGATGTCATCAACATAAAGTACTAAGAATGTCACAGCATCCTTAACTACTTTCTTGTACACGCATGGTTCCTCCGGGTTCTTGATGAAACCAAAATCCTTTATTGTTTCATCAAATTTCTGGTTCCAACTTCTTGATGCTTGTTTTAGACCATAAATTGATCTCTGAAGCTTGCATACCTTATGCTCGCTTCCCATGGATGTGTACCCCTCAGGCTGCTTCATATAGATTTCTTCCTTAATGTCTCCATTAAGAAAAGCAGTCTTCACATCCATTTGCCATATCTCATAGTCATACCAAGCAGCTATGGCAATAAGGATTCTTATGGACTTGAACATTGCAACTGGTGAAAAGGTTTCATCATAGTCAACTCCTTGTCTTTGAGTATAACCTTTCGCCACCAATCGCGCCTTGTAGGTCAATACCTTACCATCAGGCCCAAGCTTTCTCTTGTAGATCCATTTACACCCTATTGGAACAATTTCATCGGGAGGATCTACTAAAGACCAAACTTGGTTTGTATGCATCGAATCTATTTCCGACTGCATAGCTTCAAGCCATAAATTTGAATCCGCATCAGAAATTGCTTCCTTGAAGTTTCTTGGATCACATCCAACATCGGGTTCATCTTGATCCCCTTCAAGAAGAAGACCATATCGAATAGGAGGTCTAGAAGTCCTCTCGGATCGTCTAGGTACAGGCGTGTCTATCAATGGTTCCTGAGGTGTAGGATCGTTATTTTGTATTTCGGGTTCTTCTCGAATTTCTTCGAGTTCCATCATCTCGCCTTTCTTATCCAATAAGAACTCCTTCTCCAAGAAGGTGGCATTCCTTGAAACAAACACCTTTGTTTCAGCAGGATAAATGAAATAATATCCGATTGAATTCTTCGGATACCCTACAAAATAACATAAGCTGGATCGACTATCCAACTTATCTCCCACTGTCCGCTTCACGTAAGCAGGACATCCCCAAATCCTGAAGTACAAATACTTAGGAGCTTTGCCATTCCATAACTCGTATGGTGTTTTGTCCACTGCTTTAGTGTGGACGTTGTTTAACAACAATACCGCCGTTTCAAGCACATAGCTCCAAAACGAAGGTGGAAGCTCAGTGAAGCTCATCATGGACCGAACCATGTCCAACAAAGTTCGATTACGACGCTCCGATACACCATTAAGTTGTGGTGCCATAGGAGGAGTCCACTGAGAGAGAATCCCATTCTCTTTTAGATAGTCCAAAAACTCGGTACTTAAGTATTCTCCACCTCGATCCGATCGAAGTGCTTTAATATTTTTACCTAGCTTCTTTTCTACTTCAGCCTTGAATTTTTTGAACTTTTCAAACGCTTCAGACTTATATTTCATTAAATATAAATACCCATACCTCGAATAATCATCAGTAAAGGTAATGAAGTAGGTGTGACCATATTGAGTACCAACTCTAAATGGACCACAAACATCTGTATGGATCAAATCCAACAGATTTTGACTACGCTCAGGTTTCCCCTTAAAAGGAGATTTAGTCATTTTCCCTTTTAGGCAGGATTCACAAGTAGGTAGAGAGTTAATATCAGACATATCAAACATGCCCTCTCCCACTAGCTTGTTCATCCTCCTTGAGGAAATATGACCTAGTCTAGCGTGCCAAAGGTTTGCCGGGTTTTGGCTATCGATTTTCCTTTTGTTTGTTGTTGCCGGTTTATCAACATAATTTATTGGAACGTCTTTTAGTTTTAAGTTATATAGATCATTTTCAAGTTGTCCATTTCCAATCAAACATTCATTCTTGTAAATATTGCAAATCCCATTCACAAAATTGCAAGAATAACCATCTCTATCAAGCATAGAAACAGAAATAATGTTTTTAATCAAATCCGGAACAAATAAAACATCTCTCAAAAGTAACTTAAAACCATTCTGCAAAATTAAATAAATATCTCCCACAGCTTTAGCTTCAACTCTGGAACCATTTCCGAGCCTCAGCTGGGTCTCACCCATTCTAAGCCTGCGACTTCTTGTCATCACCTGCAAATCATTGCAAATGTGAGATCCACATCCGGTATCCAATACCCAAGAAGTAGTATTAAGTGAAACATTTATTTCAATATAGAACATACCCTTTGCAGTTCGCAACTGCTCTAGATATTCCTTGCAGTTACGCTTCCAATGACCGGGCTTCTTGCAGTAATGGCAAACATCCTTGGATTTTTCCATGTTTGAAGCCTTTGTCTTGTACTTCTTCTCGGGTTCGATTTTCTTGGGTGGGGCAGAATGTTTCTTACCCTTTGTACTTGGCCCCTTCTTAGCAGAAGAAGAGGAGCCCACCAAGAAAGCCGGTTTATCCTTCTTTAATGTGGATTCATATGTCACAAGCATATTGACCATCTCTTCAAGGGAGGCCTCTATCTTGTTCATATTGAAATTCACCACAAATCCGTCAAACGAAGAAGGAAGAGACAGAAGTAGTAAGTCCACGTTGAGTTCATGCTCCAACACCAAATCAAGGGTTACCAACTTCTGTATGAGCCAAATCACTCGTACCCCATGATCACGGACCGAAGTCCCTTCACGCATGCGACACGTCATTAGCTCCTTTACAGTAGCGAACCTTTCAGCCCTCGATTGAGCCCCAACAAGTTCCTTGAGTTGTACGTGAATGTCAGCAGCATTCACGGTGTCCTCAAATCGCCTCTGGAGTTCATCAGACATCGAGGCTTGCATATAGCATTTGGCCTTGATATCATGGTCCCACCATGTATCAAGTTTGGCTAACTCTTCCGGACTTATGTCAGCTGGTGCTTCCTTCGGAGGAGATTTTTCTATCACGTAGAGCATCTTCTCCGAAGTCAAGACAATCTTCAACTTACGGAACCATTCCGTATAGTTTGCGCCAGTCAACTTATTTTGTTCGAGGATCGAGAAAAGTGGATTGCGCGAATTCATCTTTATGAAATACTAAAAAGAAACAGACAAATATCAGTGATTGTTTAAGTAATTTACTAAGACATAAAATAGGCAAAATTTATTTTATGAATCTCACTCCCACTATTTTAATGATTTCACTACCCTCTAGTGAAAACGGGAAACTGTTTTCCTTAGTGAGAACATGGAGTCCAATTGACAATCTATGGTCCCGAATAATATCAGCCAACCATAATTTTCAAAAGGTAGAGCCGAATTGCTTCCAAAGCAACCTCCACGTTTTTACCTCATGTCCAATAAGGGCCCAATAATATGACGCTGTTTATTGTGACATGTCAAGATGACCCATCAATATTAAGTTGTGATGGACGGTCGCCATGTGGATCCCCCAATAATATGAGCCGATCCCATGGGAGTTCCACCCAACTTACAACATGTGTCGATCCAATGTACAGCTTTTCGACGAACGGGCCCCCCAATAATATGAGCCGGACCGTATCCGCTGGTAGCATCTCATACATTGATCGTTGATGGAAGGTAGGAACATTTAAACAAATTTAAATTTCTTTTATTTATCTTGATATCAATTTTAAATCATATTTAAAATGAGGGATTTTAATTATGAAAATTTGTCTTATCATTTTTAAAATTTTTGTATGCTTGCCGGATTCACACAATTTTGTCTAAAACATGCATACAACAATAATATCACATATTATATAGGATGATCGATTCCATTTCTAATCGACCCGTGGTTGCCAATCACGAGTCTTAGTCCAATCCTAGGTAATATGCAGTATGCAATGCAATCCTATTACATTGAGCTTCCAATTTACATTTCTTCTGTCTTTATTGTCTGCTGGGCCCACCTCCATCTTCAAATCTTGATCTCCCACTAAATCTAATGTATTTACAATAAATAACAATGACAAGTAGGGGATACATTTTTAAGGGGTGGGAACGGGCCATAAACCAAGCCCACTTTTATTACATATGACAATTCATATTGGGCCATAAACCAGGCCCATCAATAAATCCAACAACAATAAAAACAAATGTAAATTCCTAACATACACCTACAAAATTGGTCATGGCAATCGATCATCCTTATCCAATAACATTTAATTCAAAATTAATTTATTGGATAACATGCAATGGCAATTTAAATTTAAAAGGATAAAATCATATTTCATATATAAAATCTTATTTTACATACAAAATCATATTTTATCTTTTTATCAAATAAAATCATATTTTATCTATAAAATCCAATTTTATACATAAAATCATATTTTACTCAATATATCCATAAGATCATATCTTATCATCAATTGTACCAAAAATAATTAATTTCAAAATTTAATTTAACGGATAAAATATTTAAATTTTCCAAAAATTCAAATTTATCCAAAAATCAATTTTAAAATTTCCGGACTCGAACAATTCGATCCGACGCCTCGTGGACCAATCAAAAACAATTTTCGATCGGACCAAAAATAGAATTTTAACATATTAAAATTTAATTTAAAATTAAAAAAAATAATTTTTCCGCGGGCCGCCCGGGACATTCCCGGGCTGCCCCTAGGGCAGCGCCGAGCGCCGCCCTGTGCAGCGCCTAGCGCTGCCCGGGGCAGCGATGATCGCGGCCCCCCCCCCCCCCCGGGCAGCGATCCAATCGCTGCCCGGGTTTTTGCCCGAAAAATTTTATTTATTTTATTTTTTAAATATTTATTTTGTTTCAAAAACCGAGGCTTAAAAAAAAAAATTTGTACAATCTATTAATTTAATCGCTTGATCTGAGCAACCTGGATCTGATACCACTGTTGGAGAACGCGACGATCAGATCAATCAGAATTGATACCCGGTGCAGCGGAAGTTTAAAAATTTTATATGGAACGATTCCATATTGGGTATCAAAACTTTTACGATTAAATTGTGTGTGTAAAAATTAAATAACAATTATAAATTTTTACCTTCAATCTCGAATCGAGATTTTGGACACCAATAGATTGCTCTGCTCTTGTTGTATATCCCTGGAACTGATGAACGAACTGTTCTTCAATCAGGTCCACGAACGGATATTTAATCCCTCTGATAGATTGCACTAGAAAATCTATCAGAAGTTTCTACGAAGAATTGATTCGTTAATCCAGACTGTAATTCAAAATTCACAGACTGGATTTTGCCGAGCAGAGGGGGAAGGGGGGCGGCCACTACTGAGAGAAAATCACTAGGTTTTCAAAAATTTGTGACCTGTTGTGTTTAATTTCTGTACTGCAATAACTTATTTATAATGTAGGCCGCTAACAGCTTAGGGTCCATTAGTCATAAGTTCAAGCCCGACAAGCAAAGCCCGCATGTTCAGAAATTAATATAAAATTCATCATGACTCCGATTGATAAACCGATTTCACCAATGTGCACAGAAACCATTTCTGCACCTTTTAAAGTCAAGATAAATTTTTCTGAATCCGAATTCAGTTATTTCCAAAAATGCCCATCCCTATGTCATTTTAGGAAATCTTACTCCTCTACTCTTAATTAAGAAGTCCAACTTCTTTGTTCATTAAATTTAACTCTTTAAATTTAACTATCTCAACGAGGATTAAAAATCCATTACTCTGTGTGACCCTCAATGGTTCAGGGATACAGCTAGCCGTGGGCTCACAACTCCTTGTGACTCGGAACAACAATTTCCGACTTGCCCATCGAATCATGGTATGAGCGCCTAGCAACATCGCCCCATGATTCCCTAGGTATCACTGATAGTGCCTGCAAGAACCAATAGATTTTGGTTAGCGTACAGTACGGTCCCTTCATCCATATATCCCGATCGAATCAACAACCATTGGTATATCGAGAGTCGTTCGAGATTCGATAACTATGCAATACATCTTGAAAATCCAATAGTGACATCGCATGTGCTACTAAGAAACCATTTCTTAAAACACATCATGTACTCTGGCCAGAGATTCGTCACACTAATATCTCCTCAGATCGCATAGGATATCCACACTTGCAAGTATGTGGTGAATCCTTGACAACAAAGCATCGACTCCTATATGTGTTGTAACTGTACCCAATCCCGACACCTGATGACCCCAATAGAGTCGGTAAACGAGTCAAAGCACAGTACTAGCATATAGAGTCTCAATGATGTTTCAAGTAGTAAGGACTAATGGTGTACAACCAAAACCGCGGACTTTATCCACTCGATAAGTGATAACCACTTGGAAAGTCCGGATAGGGTAGTTCGATCATTCATCATATGAATATCCATTTGCATGCTTCGAACATCTCTATGTTCCTTACCAATGAAACGTGGTACTCTGCATCGCAAATGCTAGTCTCAAACTCGAGCAATCCTTATCCTTATTATCGGACGGCTCAATCGACTAGGAACAATTTAGAATATACAGTGACTATAAGATGTGTTTCATGATAGACATCTCCATGTTCTACCACATCTTACATACACTATAGTATATTCAAGGTCTTTATCAAAACAACAATAGTATATCACAATATAACAATATGAAGAAAGATAAAGTCATTGCCATTAATAAAAGTGTAAATTATATTAAACAAAAGATTGTTTATACAAAGATTCATCAAAGCCCTTAGCCACAAGTTGGCTCACCGGGCGCCCACTCTTTCAGTTATATCAGTATTGAACTGCTGTCTGCGTTTCCAGTTTGTTCAGTTTATAGCCGTTATGCCGTCGGTTTGAGTTTTGGGTTTTTGAATCGTTTTTGTATTGATTGAAGCCTTGGCTTGTGAGTGATCATGGTTGTTGATCAACTCTTGTATTCGTACAGATTCGTTGGAGTTTGTCGAGCCCTGTGTTAGCAGCATTGTTCGTCAAGAGTTGGACGAAGAACGGTAAAGAGATTTCATTGAACCGTTGTTTGTTGTTTAGGTTGTATAGTTGTTGATACAATCTTTTGTTGTAGCTTGTCCGGAGTTGGATCTACGACTTTGAAAGGTAAAAGCAGTCATTGTAGCGGGATAGCATACTCGGGACAGTTGGTTCTCGAGTTTCCCTTAAAAATCACATATTGCATTGATACTGGTTCTAGTTTATGGAACCTGTATTTTGTCGATTATTTGAATGAATTATATGGCTAAGTTCCTTTTTGTTTCCATATGCATTCATATTGAGCCAGCACTATTGTTTCGATGGGCAGAACAGCCTCTTGTTAGACGTTTGGGAGCTATATTCGAGTGGCCTAGGACGTAGTCGTTGCGCCTAGTGCTAGCATACTCATTATAGATGCTCAAAGTCTAGAGGAGTGGGATACGTGGAACCACCTCGATTGGGAGAGTCGGTGAATCGTCACGTGATCTCATTCTCGGGATCCCAAAAGCACAGCAGCAATGTAGTAGCCCGTGCCCTAATTGAGTAATTAGAGGATTAATGCTAATTAATTGAATTAGGCATCAGACGGATCGGAAGCTCCGAAGGCACGATCGGAAGCTCCGAACAGGATCGGAAGCTCCGATGAGCGATCGGAGGCACCGATCGATATTACGTCAGGTATGACGTGTGGTTGGATCGGAAGCTCCGATCAGGACCGGAGGCTCCGATCACCCCTATCCGGAGTCATCAAGTGATATTTTGACACGTGGAAGATCAGGATCTTCGGAAGCTCCGATGGCAGGATCGGACGTTCCGATCGAGGTTCGGACGTTCCGATCAAGGATCGGAAGTTCCGATCGTTGTTTATAAATAGAAGGCCGAGACTTCATTTCTCTTTGCCAATTCCGAGTTCTCCTTTCCTTTCTTGTCCTTTTGGAGCTGTTCTAGTCTTCTTAGGCTTGGTCCGGAGGTCGGCGAGGCGTTCGGTAGTCGTAGCGGAGTTGTGCCCAAGTTCTGGAGGCATCGACATCAAAGGGCTAACGACGGACGAAGGTATAGCTTTTGCTTCCTATAAATATTTAGGAGTATGCAATAGCTTAGTTAAGGCTTTTAGAGCACTTTGATGATAGTAGTATCATTTGGCAGTGTAGAGCAGACTATAGGCGTGGACCTAGAGTTGGTAGAGCTTGCACTATTTTGAGGTACGAAAGTACTGTTCGAGATATCCTGACTGAGTATGCATGTATTATATGACTGCATGATTTATATGCCATGATATTATGCTGCATTCATTTGCATCTTGCTGTATCTCCTTCGAGATGTCTGTTAGTAGGGTTGTACCCTATCCTGTTAGTGGATGGACTTCCATCGATTTGGGTCTGGCGTATCCACAGTTATCTCGGTATGGGAGCCACCTCCTGAAGCGACGGCACAGCGTGCTACATACCAGGGCCCGGTCTGTCTCTGTTATCTGATTCTTGACCTCGAGTCTATAGGGAGTTCACTTTGCATGCATGTATACTCATACTCTCGCACTGAGCGTTTTATGCTCACGTCTCGTACTCTGTATTTTCTGGACACCCTATTCCATGGGGCAGGTTTGCGATTGGACGAGGAGGGTGGATCCAGGAGGGGCTAGTCAGTGGTTGGCCAGCTGGAGCTTCGTCTAGGTTTTATTACTGTTGTTTGGGTTTATACAGCTATTCGATTTGGTTGTATATTATTGGATAATTACAGATTCCTTTACTTGGGATTGTATAATGTTATTGGTTTCCGCAGTTTTATTCTGATATCTGTTTTATTAAGTTAATTGCATGCCTAAGTTCTGTTTAGTAGGTGATCCGGGTAAGGGTCACTACATTTATGGTATCAGAGCATGCAAAAGATTTCTTGGGATTTAGTCTCATCTTGAGGTATTTTTGTAGATGTAAAATCGTGACGACCAGAGTTCTCATGGCAGTGTTGGTGGGCGTTGGGGTTATGCCGACCGGGAGCCTCGTCGAGAACGGCATCATCGTCATCATGACGACGAGCGTTTCACTGTGCGTCGATTCTTAGCTATGGGTCCTAAGCCCTTAGTTGGAGGTGAGTCTCCGGAGGATGCGGAGAACTGGTTAGACCGCATGGAGACGACTTTTCAGACTTTCCAATGCAACGATGAGCAGAAGGTGGAGACCCTTGGCTATCTTCTGGATGGGCGTGCGCGTAGGTGGTGGAGGTTTACTTCTGCACCTTTTGTTGCGGCGAGAGGAGTGGCCACCTGGGCCGAGTTCCGCACAGCTTTCCAAAAGTGGTATTTTCATTCTGCACTCCGTCAGTCGAAGGCAGGCGAGCTACTGAGTCTGCGACAGGGAGCCATGTCTATCGATGAGTATCAGCAGAGGTTCTTTGATCTGCTATCCTATTGCCCCGAGATTGCTGATAGCTCAGAGATGAAGTATAATCTGTTCCTTCAGGGCCTTAACCCTGAGATCCATGATCGTGTGGCGGTTGGCGACGACATGTCCTACGAGGGTTTGGTGAGCCGTTGTCATCAGGCAGAGGACAGCATTCGGCGGAACAGGTCTTTCCCTCAGTCGAGGCCTGCTAGTTCTTTGGGTCCCCGTGCCCAAACTTTCAAGAAGTCTGGATCTTCTTCTTCCTCTGGTTCTGGAGGTATTGTCCGTTACGGTAAGAAGGACAAGTGTGATCACTGTGGGAAGAACCATCCATCCGACAAGTGTCGTAGAGCTTCTGGAGCCTGTTTCCGTTGTGGAGAGACTGGTCATATCCGGAGGGATTGTCCACAGTCTGGGGGAGGCGGTTCTGGTTCTGGTATAGGATCGGGTTCTCAGGCCACCGTTCAGCAGAGGTCGCAGGGACAGTCTGTTGGGAGTTCTCATTTGAGGCCACGAGCTTCTGGCCAGGTGTTTGCCCTGAGACATGATCAGGCTGTGGAGGAGAATGAGAAAGTCATCGCAGGTACATTTATGCTTTATGGTATACCTGTTCTTGTACTTATTGACACTGGTGCATCTCATTCCTTCATTTCTGCACGTTTTGTTAAGAGGCATAAGTTACCATGCATTGCACTAGACGTAGTGATGTCTGTTTCTACTCCGACGGGCCAATCTGCTTTGGCTAAGCGTCTAGTTATGGGTTGCCCTTTAGAGTTCGAAGGGAACATTCTGTTAGCGAATCTCATGGTTCTGGCGATGGACGACTTTGATTGCATTCTGGGAATAGATGTGCTGACTACCTATCGAGCTTCAGTGGACTGCTATCAGAGATTAGTACGCTTTCATCCGGAAGGGAGTGAGAGTTGGTTTTTCTATGGTGAGGGAGCGCGACCCCCGATGCCTGTGTTATCAGCTTTGAGAGCCTGTAGAGCTCTAGAGTCTGGCGGGGAAGGCTACCTTATCTATGCAGTTGATTTGTCCGCTGAGAGTATTGGGATAGAGAGCATTCCTGTTGTGGATGAATTTCCAGATGTGTTTCCTGATGAGATTCCGGGTTTTCCTCCTGCTAGGGAAGTCGAGTTTGGCATAGAGTTGATGCCGAGTACTTCGCCTATTTCTAGAGCACCGTATCGTCTGGCTCCGTCAGAGATGCGTGAGTTGAAGAATCAGCTACAGGATCTTTTGGACAAGGGGTACATTCGTCCTAGTGTGTCTCCTTGGGGAGCTCCTGTTCTCTTCGTAAAGAAGAAGGATGGGTCGATGCGGCTGTGCATTGACTATCGGCAGCTGAATTGAGTCACTGTGAAGAACAAGTATCCGTTGCCTCGTGTTGATGACTTGTTTGACCAGCTGCAGGGCACATCAATTTACTCCAAGATTGACTTGAAATCTGGGTATCATCAGTTGAGAGTCCGTGATCAGGACGTAGCCAAGACTGCATTCCGTACTCGCTATGGGCATTACGAGTTCCTAGTGATGCCATTTGGTTTGACTAATGCGCCGGCTATATTCATGGATTTGATGAACCGTGTCTTCAGGGAGTATTTGGACAAGTTTGTCGTGGTCTTCATCGACGACATCTTGGTGTATTCGCGTAATACGGAAGAGCATGTTTCTCACTTGCGGTTGGTACTACAGACTCTTCGAGATGAGCAGTTGTACGCCAAGCTGAGCAAGTGTGAGTTCTGGATGGATAGAGTGGTCTTTATTGGCCATATCATATCCAGGGAGGGGATTTATGTGGATCCAAGCAAGATTGAAGCAGTACTTAATTGGTCGCGTCCGACGACGGTTGCTGAGATCCGTAGTTTTCTGGGTCTAGCAGGGTATTATCGTCGCTTCATTCTGAACTTCTCTTAGTTAGCTCGACCGTTGACGCAGCTTACCCGCAAGGGTGTGGATTTTGAGTGGTCCTCCGAGTGTGAGGAGAATTTCCGTGAGCTTCGACGGCGGTTGACTTCTGCGCCGGTGTTAGCATTACCGTCAGGATCTGGAGGATATGTAGTTTACACGGATGCTTCTCTTCAGGGGTTAGGTTGTGTCCTGACTCACAATGGGCATGTGATCGCATACGCTTCTAGACAGCAGAAGCTTCACGAGGACAACTACCCAGTCCATGATTTGGAATTAGCAGCCATTGTGTTCGCTTTGAAGATCTGGCGTCATTATCTTTATGGCAAGAAATTTGAGATCTTCACCGACCATAAGAGTCTCAAGTATTTGTTCACTCAGGCAGAATTGAACATGAGACAGAGACGTTGGATGGACTTGCTTAAGGACTATGATTGCGAGATTAAGTACCATCCGGGAGCTGCTAATCTCACCGCTGATGCTTTGAGTCGCAAGGTGCGACTATCCGCACTTCAGACTTGTTCGATGTCTAGTGCGATCAGTGAATGTTGTACTTCAGGTTTTACCTTCAAGCATAAGAAAGGTATGCAGAGTATCCAGATGTTTGCGATATTATCTGAGCCAGCCTTGTATTCGCGGATCCGAGATGCTCAGATGTCTGATTCAAGACCCAGCGTTTAGCTCGTCTAGCTAACGAGGGTAGCTCGTCTGGATTTCATTATCAGTCAGATGGCTTTCTGTGTTTGTCTGGTAGGCTTGTGATTCCACAGGATGAAGAGTTGTGAGAGGAGATTTTATCTCAGGCACATCGCACTAAGTTGAGTATTCATCCTGGGAGCAACAAGATGTACAAGGATCTACGTACTCGTTTCTGGTGGAAGGGAATGAAACGCAGTGTTTATCAGTTTGTTTCGAGATGTTTGGTGTGTCAACAGGTCAAGGCAGAGCACCGACGACCTGGAGGATTGCTTCACAGTCTGCCTATTCCTGAATGGAAATGGGAGTTTATCACTATGGACTTTGTGACCCATTTGCCGGTATCCCCGAGGAACTGTGATGCTATCTGGGTTGTGGTGGACCGACTCACCAAGTCAGCGCATTTCATTGCCTATAGCCGAGAGTACTCTGTGGATCGCATGGCACGGATGTACATTCAGGAGATCGTTCGACTTCATGGAGTGCCTGTGAGCATTGTCAGCGATCGGGACCCCAGGTTTACTTCTAGATTCTGGGGGAGTGTTCAGCGTGCGATGGGTACTACTCTCAGTTTGAGTACAGCCTATCATCCGGAGACTGATGGTCAGTCAGAGCGCACTATCCGTATGTTAGAAGATATGCTTAGAGCGTGCGTCTTGGATTTTGGTTCAGCCTGGCAGGATCATTTGCCGTTGATCGAATTCGCTTACAACAACAGCTATCATACTAGTATTGGGATGGCACCTTTTGAAGCGTTGTATGGGCGACGTTGTCGTACTCCACTCTTCTGGGAAGAAGTGGGGGAGAGACAGGCTGAAGGACCGGAGTTTATCCAACAGGCGATAGACATTGTTGATCAGATCAAGAAACGGATTAAGACTGCACAGGATCGTCAGGCCAGTTATGCTAATATCAAGCGTAGGCCTTTGCAGTTCGAGGTCGGGGAGAAAGTGTTTCTGAGAGTGTCACCTTTCCGCAAGATTCTCAGATTTGGCCTTAAGGGCAAGTTGTCTCCCAGATTTATCGGTCCGTTTGAGATCTTGGAGAGTATTGGCGATTTGGCTTATCGACTAGCATTGCCACCGCATCTATCCAGCATTCACGACGTGTTCCACGTATCTCTGTTGCGACGGTATGTGGCGGATGAATCTCATATTCTGCAGCGGTCTGAGGTTCAGGTAGACAAGGATTTGACTTATGTTGAGAAACCTCTTCGTATCCTGGACTATAAGGATAAGGTTTTACGGAACAAAGTCATTCCTTTGGTTTTAGTTCAGTGGCAGCGCCGAGGCACTGAAGAAGCTACTTGGGAGCTTGAGGACAGGATGCGTAAAGACCATCCTGAGTTGTTTTGATTTCATTCTTTAAGTTGTATTCAGTTGCAAACTCTGTAAACGTTTGATTTGAATAAAGAATGTTTCTGATTTCTGTATTTGCATTCGGTACTTAAGATCTGATTTCGAGGACGAAATATCTTAAGTGGGGGAGAATGTAGTAGCCCGTGCCCTAATTGAGTAATTAGAGGATTAATGCTAATTAATTGAATTAGGCATCGGACGGATCGGAAGCTCCGAAGGCACGATCGGAAGCTCCGAACAGGATCGGAAGCTCCGATGAGCGATCGGAGGCACCGATCGATATTACGTCAGGCATGACGTGTGGTTGGATCGGAAGCTCCGATCAGGACCGGAGGCTCCGATCACCCCTATCCGGAGTCATCAAGTGATATTTTGACACGTGGCAGATCAGGATCTTCGGAAGCTCCGATGGCAGGATCGGACGTTCCGATCGAGGTTCGGACGTTCCGATCAAGGATCGGAAGTTCCGATCGTTGACTATAAATAGAAGGCCGAGACTTCATTTCTCTTTGCCAATTCCGAGTTCTCCTTTCCTTTCTAGTCCTTTTGGAGCTGTTCTAGTCTTCTTAGGCTTGGTCCGGAGGTCGGCGAGGCGTTCGGTAGTCGTAGCGGAGTTGTGCCCAAGTTCTGGAGGCATCGACATCAAAGGGCTAACGACGGACGAAGGTATAGCTTTTGCTTCCTATAAATATTTAGGAGTATGCAATAGCTTAGTTAAGGCTTTTAGAGCACTTTGATGATAGTAGTATCATTTGGCAGTGTAGAGCAGACTATAGGCGTGGACCTAGAGTTGGTAGAGCTTGCACTGTTTTGAGGTACGAAAGTACTGTTCGAGATATCCTGACTGAGTATGCATGTATTATATGACTGCATGATTTATATGCCATGATATTATGCTGCATTCATTTGCATCTTGCTGTATCTCCTTCGAGATGTCTGTTAGTAGGGTTGTACCCTATCCTGTTAGTGGATGGACTTCCATCAATTTGGGTCCGGCGTATCCACAGTTATCTCGGTATGGGAGCCACCTCCTGAAGCGACGGCACAGCGTGCTACATACCAGGGCCCGGTCTGTCTCCGTTATCTGATTCTTGACCTCGAGTCTATAGGGAGTTCACTTTGCATGCATGTATACTCATACTCTCGCATTGAGAGTTTTATGCTCACGTCTCGTACTCTGTATTTTCTGGACACCCTATTCCATGGGGCAGGTTTGCGATTGGACGAGGAGGGTGGATCCAGGAGGGGCTAGTCAGTGGTTGGCCAGCTGGAGCTTCGTCTAGGTTTTATTACTGTTGTTTGGGTTTATACAGCTATTCGATTTGGTTGTATATTATTGGATAATTACAGATTCCTTTACTTGGGATTGTATAATGTTATTGGTTTCCGCAGTTTTATTCTGATATCTGTTTTATTAAGTTAATTGCATGCCTAAGTTCTGTTTAGTAGGTGATCCGGGTAAGGGTCACTACAAGCAATCCTTTGTTATCAAATTTGATATCCCGGTTTAAAGACATGCATTTAATTACGTTGGTATTGATTTTTTTGTTGTCTTGGAAGCATGTTTATTGTTGTATTACTTGATATGTTGCTTTTACTGGGATTATCGTTCTCACCGGTTATCCGGCTATTGCTTTGTTTTGTATGTGTACTTGGCAACAGGAAGGGCAGGATCAAGTCAGCATAGACCTGGTTAGCGTCCAGAGCAAGAGATAGAAGTGAGACTCGTTTAGAAGTCGAATCAGCATGTCAACCTAGTTATGTTTTGCGAACATGTTTAGTCATTCGAACTTCTCGTATTTGTGTTGTAAGCAAGAAACGATGGAGGTACTATCGAATTGAATGTTTCTCTTCACTAAGCCTTTCTTGTATTGCTTTTGGCATGTCAAATACTCTTAATGCAAGTGTTTAGGTTTTTATTGAGTTTATTTCAGTGCCTTAACAATTCTGGGCGAGGGGACGGCGCGGGCGCGCGGTTGTTGGCGTGGGCGCGCGGCCTCTTTGCGAGGTATGGGCACGAGCGCTCTTACTTAGAGCACGGGCGCGCTAGTTTTTGCGCGGTATAAGCACGAGCGCGCTTCCTTAGGCGCGGGCGCGCTGGGTTTTGCGGGGAGTAGGCGCGGGCGCGCGAGCCTCCTTTTAAAAAAAATTAATTTGGGTTCTTGTTTACATATCGCTTGTTGTCTGTTATTAGTTGATTAGAAACGAGGTCTCACATTAAGTGGTATCAGAGAGTTAAGATTCTTGGTCGAATTAGAGTGAGCGGGTAGATCGAGTCTGCGTGTATTGGCTCCTCGCATGTGTTTGAATTATTTTAACTGTGTACTTAATTCCATGCGAGCATGCTTTATTATTGAGAATTATTGAATTACATGGTTATGTGATTTAATTTATAAAGCATGATCTACTTGAGATATAACTTTTTCTGTTATCGACTGGTATCCGGTATTCCAAGCGGTTGTAAGGGCACTGATTTTAGCGATTGAGATATCTCATGTCCTAACCTTTGATTATCATATGGGTCCTCGCCGAGTGATAAATAGAAACACACCGCCAGTTATCCCTGCGACTGAGCAAGCTAGCACTGAAGTTGATCAGTTGGATGCTTCAGCAACTCCTATGGAAACCTTGCTGAAGAGGTTTCAGTCGTTCAATCCACCGTTATTGATGGGGTAAGAAAATCCAGTTGACTGCGAGAGTTGGTTGGATGATATTGATCAGCTATTCGATTCCATCGATTACACAGATGACCGCAGAATGAGGTTAGTCATTCACCAGCTACGTGGGGTTGCTAAGAGCTGGTGGATCATGACAAAGAAAGCAATGGAGAGTAGAGGTACGGAAGTTACTTGGACTCTTTTTAAATCGGAGTTTTATAAGCGGTTTTTCCCTATCTCGTATCGCAAAGATAAAGGAGCAGAGTTTGCCAATCTGAGGCAAGGGAATCTGAACATTGAAGAGTACGTGGCTAAGTTCGATAGTCTGTTGCGTTTTGCACCGCTAATTGCCAGAGATGAAGAAGCTAAGGCAGATCAGTTCATCAATGGGTTGAACCTCGACGTCTTGACGTTGGTAAACACCAACAGGCCTAACAACTTTGCGGATGCCATGAATTACGCAAAGGGAGCAGAAGAAGGCTTGTGGAGGCAAAGAGGTAACCAGGTAGCACCTCAGCAACAGAGGCAGTATCAGAACCCACCATCTCAGTATCAGAATCAGCCACCGCAGCATCAGAACCAGCAGCAAAGTTATGAAGGTTGAAACAGTGGGGGAAACAAAAAAGATCAGTACAAAGCAAGAGGTAAACAATTCAAGAGGCAGGGGAACAGTTCGTCTAGTTCCAGTGGTTCCCGACAGTTTGGTTCAGGATAGAACTCTGGATCATCATCCTTGTACTGCAGCAAGTGTGGAGGAAGACACTCACCGAATCTGTGTGTGGGAGTCTTCGGTAATTTTAACACATGTCAGCAACCGGGACATTTCTCTAAGGTGTGCCCTCAACGTAACAGAGATAGAGCTCAGAGTGGGAGTTCATCTAGACCTGCAGCTCAGCCGGAGAGGCAGTCGTCTGCAGTGCACTCTTTCCAACCTCAGCAACAACAGAACAGACAGGGAGGTAGTACCAGTGCAAATCAGCCTCCGAGACAGCAAGCACGAGTCTTTGCTCTGACAGAGGATCAGGCTGAAGCAGCACCTGACGATGTTATAGCAGGTAACTGTTCGATTTTCGGTTATTCTGCTCATGTCTTGATAGATACAGGTGCTTTCCATTCTTTTATCTCTGAGAAATTCGTATTATTTCATGCTTTGCCAACTGAATTGTTGCCTACAGTAGTAGCTGTTACTTCACCTTTGGGTGGAGGAATTTTTTCTGTCAGATTAGTCAGGAACTGTGAACTGTGTTTTGAAGGAAATTTGTTAGAATTCGACTGTATTGTACTTGGGCTGTCAGATTTTGATTGTATTGTCGGGATAGATGCTTTAACCAAGTACAGGGCAACAGTCGATTGTTTTCTGAAAGTTGTCAGGTTTAGACCTGAAATGGCAGACGAGTGGAAATTCTTTGGTAAGGGTTCTCGATCTAGAATTTCTTTGATTTCAATGTTATCTATGACTCGTTTGCTACAGAGAGGTGCAGAAGGATTTTTGGTGTATGCAGTTGATGTACTGAAATCTAGCCCAGCTTTGGTAGATTTACCGGTGGTTAAAGAATTTGCTGATGTGTTCCCGGAAGAAGTTCCTGGTTTGCCACCTATTCGAGAAATCGAATTCAGCATTGACTTAGTGCCAGGTACTCAACCTATCTCCAAAGCTCCGTATCGTATGGCACTTATTGAGTTGAGAGAGTTGAAGGAGCAGCTTAAGGATTTGATTGCCAAGGGATACATCAGACCTAGTATATCGCCTTGGGGTGCTCCTGTGCTTTTTGTTCGGAAGAAGGATGGTTCTATGCGGCTCTGTATCGACTACCGCCAATTGAATCAGGCTACAGTTAAGAACAGGTATCCTTTACCCCGAATTGATGACCTTTTTGATCAACTGCAGGGTTCTTCTGTCTACTTTAAGATTGATCTGAGGTCAGGTTATCACCAGTTGAGAGTGCGAGAGGAAGACGTTCCTAAGACCGCAGTCAGAATGAGGTATGGTCATTTTGAGTTTATAGTCATGCCATTCGGTTTGACTAACGCTCCAGCAGTTTTTATGGGTTTGATGAACCTTATCTTTCAGCGTTATTTAGATGAGTTCGTCATTATCTTTATCGATGATATTCTTATCTACTCGAAGAACCGTACTGACCATGCAGAACACTTGAGGACCGTACTGCAGATTTTGTGAGTTGAGCAGTTGTTTGCCAAGCTGTCTAAGTGTGAATTCTTGTTAGATCGAGTTGTCTTTCTCGGTCATATTATTTTTGAAGATGGGATTTCTGTCGATCCCAACAAGATTGAAGCGGTTATGAATTGGCCTAGACCTACATCAGTACCTGAGATCCGAAGCTTCATGGGTTTAGCTGGTTATTACCGTCGTTTCATCGAGGGTTTCTCGTCTATTGCCAAGCCTATTACCCAGCTGACTCAGAAGAATGCGCCTTTTGTTTGGACTCCAGATTGTGAGGCTAGCTTTGTTGATCTGAAGAGGAGACTGACCAGTGCTCCAATTCTTTCTATTCCGAAGGGTACTGGAGGTTTCACAGTCTATTGTGATGCTTCTAACCGAGGCTTGGGTTGTGTTCTTATGCAGCATAAGCATGTGATAGCGTATGCATCGAGGCAGCTGAAACCGCACGAGACTCGTTATCCGGTTCATGATCTTGAACTAGCTGCGATCGTCTTTGCTCTGAATATCTGGCGTCACTATCTTTATGGTGAGTCTTTCGAGATCTTTTCTGACCATAAGAGCCTTAAGTACTTGTTTTCACAGGCAGAGCTGAATATGAGACAGAGAAGATGGTTAGATCTGTTGAAGGATTTCGACTGTGAAATCAAGTATTATCCGGGAAAGTCGAATGCAGTTGCAGATGCCTTGAGCCGAAAGCTATGTTCTTTATCTATTACTACTATTGGTGTTTCTCAGTTGATTGATGATTGTTGCACTTCTGGTTTAGAGTTTGAAACAGATAGGGAGACTATCAGAGTGTTTGCTATTCAAGCCGAACCGGAGTTGTTTGTTGCAATCAGAGAAGCACATAAGTCTGAGCCGAGTATTCAGGTTTCAGTAGAGAAAGTCAGATCTGGGCATCAGTCTGAATTCCAGGTTAGAGATGATGTACTGTATGTGAATAACCGTATTGTTGTGCCTGATATTTCGGAGTTGAGGCAGCGTATACTTCGAGAGGCTCATTGCAGTCGGTTCAGTATTCATCCTAGAGGTCTTAAGATGTACAACGATCTGAAGATTCCGTTTTGGTGGAAGATAATGAAGAGCGACGTATCGAGGTTTGTATCTCGGTGTTTGAATTGTCAGCAGGTGAAAGCAGAGCGGAAGCGACCAGGAGGTCTTTTGCACAGCCTATCTGTTCCTGAATGGAAATGGGATCACATTTCTATGGATTTCGTCACGAAGCTACCATGATCCGTTCGAGGATGCAATGCAATTTGGGTAGTGATCGACCGATTGACGAAGTCTGCATGTTTTATTCCGTACAGGATGACGTATCATCATGATCAGATGGCTGAGTTGTATGTTAGCAATGTTGTGAGACTGCGTGGTGTGCCGAAGTCGATCGTTTCAGACAGAGATCCTAGATTCACTTCTCATTTCTGGCACAGTCTTCAAGGGGCACTTGGTACTCGATTGCATCTGAGTACAACTTATCATCCTCAGACCGATGGACAGTCAGAGCGGACTATCCAGACATTAGAGGATATGCTGCGAGCGGTAGTGCTAGACTTTGGCACTAGTTGGCAGGATTCTTTGCCTCTTGTTGAGTTTTCTTACAACAACAGCTTCCAAGCGAGTATAGGTATGGCGCCTTTTGAGGCTTTGTATGGTAAGAAGTGCCGATCTCCGTTGTTTTGGGATGAATTGTCCGAGTCACCAGATTTGGGACCGGAGATGCTTAGAGATATGGTAGAGCAGGTTAAGATCATTCAGACCAGAATGAAGTCAGCTCAAGATAGACAGGAGAAGTATGCGAATGTCAGGCGGAGACCTCTAAGTTTTGATCAGGGAGACCGAGTCTTTCTGAAGATTTCACCTTTCAGAGGCACTGTTAGATTTGGGAAGAGAGGAAAGTTATCTCCGAGATTCATCGGTCCGTACGAGATTCTCGAGAAGATAGGCGATCTTCCCTACAAACTTGCACTTCCTCTGTCTTTATCTGGTATTCACGACGTTTTTCACGTCTCTATGCTGCAAAAGTATCATCCAGATCATTCTCATGTTCTTCAGCCTGACGAAGCCGAGTTAGACGAGACTCTGAGCTACTTTGAACGACCGATTCAGATCCTTGATCGGAAAGAAAAGCAACTCAGAACCAAGTTGATTTCGTTAGTGAAAGTGCAGTGGAGCCGTCACAGAGTCGAGGAAGCGACTTGGGAGACAAAGTCTGACATGAGACAGCATTTTCCAGAGTTATTCGGATGACGTGAGTTCTTCTTACTTTCTTTAGTTCTTTATTCTATCTTATAAGTTGTGGTTCTCGTTGATTTCGAGGACGAAATCTTTTCTTAGTGGGGGAGAATTGTAACGCCCCGTTTTTATCTTAAATGAGTTTATTTGAGTTAATCGGAGATTTCAGAGTTCACGAGCCGACTTGATTTTGATCAGGGTCCATTTTGCAAATTTTGGATTTTTTAGGGACTAAAACGCAAATATTGAATTTAATATATTATCTACACTTGGAAGAGATTTGACTTAGTCTCTATTGCTTCTCCTTCTTCCCTTCCATCGTGTTCTTCCATTGGAGCTTGGGGAAAATGCCTCTTCAAGCTTTCAAAATCCAGTCCGAGCTCGATCCGGCGTGTTGGAAATTATTTCTGAAGGCAGATTATCGATCAATGCAGTGAGAGCTCTGTTATATAATAAGTTCTTCTTCTATCCGACATATTCTAGTTTTTGGATGTTGTTAGAATCGTTCTAGATTCGAGTATGTTGTTTTCTTCAGAGTTCTGATAGTTTATCATCTGTCGGTTTTGAATTAGAGCGACGTTCGGATTTGTTATGATTTTGGAAGCCATTTTCGAAAATGTGGATTTTGAGATTGATGGGTTTGCTTTGTTATTATTGATGTTTTGGGCATTGATATGAAGTTATATCAGTATTGAACTGCTGTCTACGTTTCCGGTTTGTTTAGTTTATAGACATTATGTCGTCGGTTTGAGTTTTGGGTTTTCGAATCGTTTTTGTATTGATTGAAGCCTTGGCTTGTGAGTGATCGTGGTTGTTGATCAACTCTTGTATTCGTACAGATTCGTTGGAGTTTGTGGAGCCCTATGTTAGCAGCATTGTTCGTCGAGAATTGGACGAAGAACGGTAAAAAGATTTCCTTGAACCGTTGTTTGTTGTTTAGGTTGTATAGTTGTTGATACAATCTTTTGTTGTAGCTTGTCCGGAGTTGGATCTACGACTTTGAAAGGTAAAAGCAGTCATTGTAGCGGGATAGCATACTCGGGACATTTGGTTCTCGAGTTTCCCTTAAAAATCACATATTGCATTGATACTGGTTCTAGTTTATGGAACCTATATTTTGTTGATTATTTGAATGAATTATATGGCTAAGTTCCTTTTTGTTTCCATATGCATTCATATTGAGCCAGCACTATTGTTTCGATGGGCAGAACAGCCTCTTGTTAGACGTTTGGGAGCTATATTCGAGTGGCCTAGGACGTAGTCGTTGCGCCTAGTGCTAGCATACTCATTATAATTGCTCAAAGTCTAGAGGAGTGGGATACGTGGCACCAACTAGATTGGGAGAGTCGGTGAGTCGTCACGTGATCTCATCCTCGGGATCCCAAAAGCACAGCAGCAATCCTTTCTTATCAGATTTGATATCCCGGTTTAAAGACATGCATTTCATTACGTTGTTATTGATTTTGTTGTTGTCTTGGAAGCATGTTTATTGTTGTATTACTTGATATGTTGCTTTTACTGGGATTATCGTTCTCACCGGTTATCCGGCTTTTGCTTTGTTTTGTATGTGTACTTGGCAACAGTAAGGGTAGGATCAAGTCAGCATAGACCTGGTTAGCGTCCAGAGCAAGAGATAGAAGTGAGACTCGTTAAGAATTCGAATCAGCATGTCAACCTAGTTATGTTTTGCGAACATGTTTAGTCATTCGAACTTCTCGTATTTGTGTTGTAAGCAAGAAACGATGTAGGTACTATCGAATTGAATGTTTCTCTTCCCTAAACCTTTCTTGTATTTCTTTTGGCATGTCAAATACTCTTAATGCAAGTGTTTAGGTTTTGATTGAGTTTATTTCAGTGCCTTAACAATTCTGGGCAAGGGGACGGCGTGGGCGCGGGCGCGTGGCCTCTTTGCGAGGTATGGGCGCGGGCGCTCTTACTTAGAGCGCGGGCGCGCTAGTTTTTGCGTGGTATAAGCGCGAGCACGCTTCCTTAGGCGCGGGCGCGCTGGGTTTTGCGGGGAGTAGGCGCGGGCGCGCTGATGTCAGCGCGGGAGCGCGAGCCTCCTTTTAAAAAAAAAATAATTTGGGTTCTTGTTTACATATCGCTTGTTGTCTGTTATTAGTTGATTAGAAACGAGGTCTCACATACCTTCTTATGATGAGTTAATACATGCCTATAAGCTTATGTTTGACATGACTAAATCACTTAGAAAAGAAAATAGAAATTTGAAAAATGAATTAGAATCTAAGGAGCATGAAAACCTAAGATTAAAGGATAACATAGCTCACCTAGAAAAAACATTTGATAAATTCAATGTTAGTAGCAATAAATTGAATAATCAACTAAGGATGCCACGGTGTAGCTTTGATAAAGGTGGATTAGGATGTGGTAGTAAAAATATTGACTTTGCTAGTCTTATAGCTCAGGCTAAAATAAGATCACCCCCTATCTGTACTTATTGCTGTAAAACTAGTCATATAAGATCTCAGTGTAGATCACTAAGACATCAGTATAATGAAAGAAGTTATCTGAAATGGAGACCTAAGATTTCTCAATAATCATGAGGTGACATTATGAAAACATGAACTAAGGAAGTTCTTCACAGACCGGTTTAAACTCTCTTGACTTGAGACTGGTCTCCCTGATGAACGTTGCCCTGTCTAAGGAGATAGGATATTAAAGAAGCCTTAGCCCTACCTATCTTTTGTGGGAGAACTCTTAGAAAGTGTTGATTATGTTACCAAGTGACTAGTTATACTTCTAACAATGATGGACCCAAAGAACAAAATGGTACCAAAAATTTATACTACAGGGACAGAAAAGAAGTATGCCATGAAGCATATGGTATCGTGATAATGTATGCTCCAGACACATGACGGGAGACAAGGAGCTGCTCCAATCAATCAAACCAAAATAAAAAGAGATGGTTACCTTTGGAGAAAATTCACTTCACAACACTGCACCGTATATCTCATGTCTGACAAATCCATAAATTTCAAAGGATATAGAAGTGAAAATGTTTACAAGGTTTTTTTAAAATATTTTATCTTTTTCATAAATCAAAAGTCTTGTATCCTTGAATGTTGATGAAACATTCTTTGCCATAGACGATTAGGTCATGTTGGTCCTAGTACCATTGAAAAACATTTTAAACTTGATCTAGTTGTTGGTATACCAAAGCTGAATTTAAAATTAGATTCTGTTTGTGATGCATGTAAGCTTGGAAAACACACAAAAGAATCTTTTGAAAACAAAAAATTTGTATCCACTTCTATGTCCCTTGAACTTCTCCACCTCGAACTATGTTGTCCCTCAAGGAACGCTAGTCTAGGAGGAAATTTTTATGCTTTGTAGTGACCCGCAATTAATCAAGGTAATTAATTTCTAAATTATGCCTAAATAGTCCAAGATAGATCGGACGGTCCGAAGTCAGGATCGGAAGCTCTGATCGAGATCGAAAGCTCCGTCGGCAAGATCGGAAGCTCCGATCTGGACCAGGGCACACATCATCGTTTACGTCAGCAAAGTGACATCATGGCTGATGTAATATTGAGCGATCGGACGCTCCTAAGGTGCGATCGGAGGTTCCGATCGAGTTCGGACGGTCCGAACCGGTATCGGACGTTCCGATCGCCGTCTATAAATAAGGGGTCCGAGCTCTCATTCTGTGCACCCATTTCCCCTCCTTTCCTCTGGTTTTTGAACCTTATTACTTAGATCTACGGAGTTCTAGGCATCCTATTGGGAATCCGGAAGTTGCCTAGTGATCTCGGCGTCGTAGCGGAGGTGTGCCTAGGTTTTGAGATGATTCTACACCAGCGGGCTGACGACGGACGAAGGTTTAATTTGGCTTTCTAAAAATATTTAGGAGTATGAAATATCTTAGTTAAGGCTTTTAGAGCGTTTATAGTAATGCATGGAATTTTGCATGTGTAGACGCAGTAGAGCAGACTTGTAGGCTTTGGACCTAGACGGGTGTGCTAGGAGTTGACCTGCAGTGTTAGAGGTACGTAAGTACTGACCGAGATAGCTGACATGATATTTATACATATGTGTGTGATGCATGATGTATGTGCTGTATTGACTATGTTTTACTGTTTTTAGCACATGCATATGTTTTTACGGAGACTGCATCGGGTATAATTTGAGTCATGACAGTTTCTATCAGTCGAGGCGATTCTTCCTGAGGATTCGTGTCTTAGGAATATACGAGTACCACGCGGAGTCGCTCTCTTGCCCGGTACTGTGTATTCCAGGCGCCATGAGTAAAGTGATTTAACCCTGATTTTTAAAGTCATGTGCATGCTCATATTTGTATTTATATCATTGCTTCCGTATTGAGCATTCTAGCTCACGCCCCTGTGTTTGGGTATTGTGTACCTTGTGGCGGGGCAGGTTTGAGGCTGGACGGTCCCGGTGGTTCCCAGCAGGGTTGAGGTTGCTACCGTGCAGAGGTAGTTTGTTAGGGATTCTGATACCCTAATTTTGATTTGGTTGTATAAAGAATTATACACTGTTTCTATCGTTGGTTGTATTCTGCCGATTGGATTTGTTGTACTTTGGAATTATCCGCTATTTAACGCTTTAATTATTATTGCTTGCGCTAATCACTCTGATTAGGCAGTGGATCCGGGTAGGGTCGCTACATTCAATGGTATCAGAGCGCATTGCAAATGAGAATTAGTAAAGCGAATTTTAAGAGTTGTCTGTTGTTATTGACAGATGGCAGATGATGATTACGAGAGTCAGGCTAGCGGTGGTCGTTGGGGTGATCCACCTAAGAGACATCACCGTAGACATCATCATGAGGATCATAGGCGTTTAAGTATAAACCATTTTCTTCAGATGGCTCCTAAGCCATTGGTGGGTGGCGAGGCTCCTGCAGTTGCTGAGGACTGGTTGGAGCGTATGGAAAGTTGTTTTCGGGAGTATCAGTGTACTGAAGCCCAGAAGATGAAGACTTTAGCTTTTGTTCTAGAGGGAAATGCGAAGAGGTGGTGGGCTGAGTTTAAGTCTTCCTTCGAGAAGCATTACTTTCCTCCAGCTTTGCGTCAGACGAAGGCGAGCGAGTTGCTGAGTTTGCAACAGGGTACTATGACCATTGATGAGTACCAATAGAAATTCTTTGAGCTTCTTTCTTTCAGTCCCCATATTGCGAGTTGCTCAGAGACGATGCACGATCTACTTCTTCAGGGCCTTAACCCTGACATTCATCAGTTGGTTGCCGTGGGCAGAGAGAGGAACTTCGAGAATTTGGTGAACAATTGTCACTAGGCAGAGGACAGTCTGCAGAGGAACAGGACTTTCGGATCTTCTACATCCAGACCATCTAGCTCTTTGGGTCCAAGGGCCCAGTCTTTTAAGAGACAGGGTGGTACTTCTTCTTCTTCTTCCGGATCTGGCGGTGTTCATCGTTTTGGTGATTCACGACATTGTCGTCAGTGCAAACGGAAGCATCACCCAGGACCGTGTCCTAATGTCACTGGTGTTTGTTTTCAGTGTTGCCAAGAGGGTCATATGAAAAGAGATTGTCCCACTTTGGCCGGTACAGTGAGTGGTTCGGGATTGTTGGTGGTTCTCAGACCACTATCTATTAGCCACCGCAGTATCAGCAGCAGCCTTCGCAGCAGCAGCGTCAGCAATCGCAGCCATTGCAGCGACATCATTCTCAGTCTTCTTCGAGAGGACAGTCATCGCGCCCGCGTGCTCAGGGGCAGGTGTTTGCGCTGAACCAGGAGCAGGCTCAGGCAGACAGTGAGAACATGATTGCAGGTACTTTTAGTTTGTGCGGTTTTCCTTCTTATCTTTTGATCGATACTGGTGCTTCACATTCATTCATATCAGCTCGGTTTGTTAAGAGGCATAGATTACCTTTTGTTTCCTTAGACGTCTTGTTAGCGGTTTCGGCTCCGATGGGTCAGGAAGTCTTAGCTAAGCATTTTGTTTTGGGTTGTATTTCGGGATTTAAAGTCATGTGCATGCTCATATTTGTATTTATATCATTGCTTCCGTATTGAGCATTCTAGCTCACGCCCCTGTGTTTGGATATTGTGTACCTTGTGGCGGGGCAGGTTTGAGGCTGGATGGTCCCGGTGGTTCCCAGCAGGGTTGAGGTTGCTACCGTGCAGAGGTAGTTTGTTAGGGATTCTGATACCCTAATTTTGATTTGGTTGTATAAAGAATTATACACTGTTTCTATCGTCGGTTGTATTCTGCCGATTGGATTTGTTGTACTTTGGAATTATCCGCTATTTAACGCTTTAATTATTATTGCTTGCGCTAATCACTCTGATTAGGTAGTGGATCCGGGTAGGGTCGCTACATGCTTTTTCATTGTAGATGATTTTTCACGTTTCACTTGGACATTGTTTCTAGCCCACAAAAATGTTGCCTTTGACTATTTCAACGCTTTTTTCAAAAGAGTTGAAAATGAGAAAAATCTTTGTATCAAACAGATTCGTAATGACCACGGAACTGAATTTCAAAATGAAAATTTTACAAACTTTTGTGTAGACAAAGGCATTAGTCATAATTTTCCTTTCCATAGGACTCCTCAACAAAACGGCGTCGTTGAGAGAAAAGTAGGACACTTGTAAAGATTGCGAAGACCATGTTATGCGAGAGTTCTCTACCAAAATATTTTTGGGCGAAAGCAATTAGTACTGCTTGTTACATCATCAACTGTGTATCAATAAGGTCAATTCTCAAGAAAACTCCATACGAGTTATGGAGGGGGGGGGGGGGGGGGAAGACTAACATTTCATATTTTTGAACATTCGGATATTAGTGTTTCATTCACAATAATGGTAAGTATATTCTTGGTAAGTTTGATTCCAAATCAGACAAAGGTATTTTTCTTGGATATTCTACTTCTAGTAAAAATTATAGAGTTTATAATAAACACACTTTACTTGTAGAAGAATCTATTCATGTTGTATTTGATGAATCTATATCTATATCTTCTTGCACTAACAATGATGATCTAGAATTACTCGAATAAGAGATGGCCTCCTCAAGCTTGAATGATAACAATGATACGAGTGGGGACACATCCCTTCAAAATAATGGACACTTCACAAAGGCCATTTTATGGATCTCATCATTGGAAGTCCATCAAAGAGAGTATCTAATCGTTCATCTCTTAATAATTTATTTAATCATATTGCGTTTGTTTGACATGTTGAACCTAAATCCATGGATGATGCATTGTTAGATGATTCTTGGATTATTGCCATGCAAGATGAGTTGAATGAATTTAAGAGAAATAATGTATGGAATCTTGTTTCTAGACCTGTTGATAGACCTGTGATAGTTACTAATGGGTGTTTAGAAATAAACTTGATGAGCCTGGTACTATCACTATAAACAAAACTATACTTGTAGCTAAAGGATATAATCAAGAAGAAGACATTGATTTTGATGAAACCTATGCGCCTGTTGCTAGACTAGAATCCATTCGCATGCTAATTTCTTTTTCTTGTTCTAGAAATTTTAGATTATTTCAAATGGATGTTAAGGGTGAATTTTTGAATCGTGATTTAAAAGAATAATTCTATGTTGATCAACCATCTAGCTTTATTGATCCTTATTTCCCTGATCATGTTTAAAAACTTGATAAAGTCTTGTATGGATTGAAACAAGCTCCTCGAGCTTGGTATGAAAAACTTTCTTCTTTTCTTATCCCTAATGGATTTTCTAGAGGTGTTGTTGATATTACTTTGTTTACCTTGTCTAAAAATGATGAGTTATTGATTATGAAAATTTATGTGGATGGTATCATTTTGGGTTGTACTAATGAAACTCTTTGCCAAGAATTCTCTAAGCTTATGCAGGACCAATTTGAGATGAGCATGATGGGAGAACTTAATTATTTTCTCGGATTTCAAATCAAGCAATGCAAATATGGTTTTTTTATCAACCAAGGAAAATATATTAAGGAGATTCTCAAGAACTTTGGCATGGAGAACTCAAAAGCATCATATACACCTATGAGCACATCAGTCAGAATCGACAAGGATGAGAATGGTAAAACTGTATATCAACAATCTTTTCGTAGCATGATAAACTCCCTACTTTATGCAATTGCTAGTAGACCTGAAATTATGTTTAGCGTTTGCTTTTGTGCAAGATTTCAATCATGTCCAAAGGAGTATCATTTATCCTCCTTAAAATGCATTTTCAAATATCTTTCAAATACTCCAAATCTCAGCTTATGGAATTCCAAAAATTCTTTTTTCGATTTAAAAGCTTACTGTGATGCCGAATTTGGTGGATATAAGGTGGATAGAAAAAGCACTAGTGGAACTTGTTTCTTTTTGGAAAACGGTTTAGTATCTTGATTTTCAAAGAAACAAAATTGTGTTGCGTTGTCAACAACCGAAGCTGAATACATGGCTACAGGTAGTTGTTGTGTGCAAATTCTTTGGATGAAGCATAAATTGCTCGACTTTGGTGTATCATTTTCTAAAGTCCCTATTTTCTGTGATAACACTGGCGCCATATGTGGAGACCCGGGTTCAAACACAAGAAAATGACAACGCAAAACAATTCCGAGACATTTTTAATTTTTTTTTAAAAAAGTTTTTAGCGCAGCTGTGCTACCACTAAGCTACCCTGCTAGCGCATCAACGCTAGGGTTCTCAAGGGGAACGCTAGGGTTCTCAAGGGGGGGAGGGGGGCGCAGATGCGTTTCCTTTCTTGCACATCTGTGCTCCTCACAATCCCAATTCCTTGACTTTTTGCACGTCTGCTCAAGCCACTAAGCGCATCTCATCCTCTTCCAAATCTGGGAATCTGACTTTAAGCCCTTTTGCGCTCTATTTAGGCGCATTTGCTCTACTGCAAAAATCCAATTTCTGCCAAAAATCTCAAAAACCCAGAAACTCGAAATCTCGATACATGAATACAACATACAATCCAAAATGAGTCTAAAACTATAAAAAAAAACAAGATTATTCTCAAAATATGAATATTTGACTCTTCAAGGTAAACTCGACACAACTAGCTAAACAAAACCTGGATTTCCACTTCTACTCTCAATCCATAGCCCTCAATGACCTCTGTTGCTCGACCCTGAGCCACCTGTTACCAAGTACACATACAATACAAGGCAACAACTAGATAACTCCGGTGAGAATAATATTCCTAGTATAATCAACATAAACATGCAAAATAAAAGAATCATGTCAAACTCATGATGCATGTGTAAACAAAAGGGCTATGAAATCTGATTTCAAAGGAATCTTGGTTCTTCTTTTGGGATCCCGAGAAAAAAGACCTCACAACATAGCCACCGACTCTTTCACTCGGGGTGGTGTAGAGCATCTTCATCCCCAGTCTATGGTGCAACTATAATGAGTTTTCTAGCTCTAGGAGTAGATCTACCTCCATGCCACTCAATTATAGCTTCCCAAATGTCTATTGCAATCTTGGCCGTTTCGCCTTCTATGCTTAATGGTTCAAGGTTCAAGATGAATGCATACATATCAAGATGCATCAATCTATAAACAAGAAAGTATATTCTCATGAAAATCAAGCTATACAGTAAAACACATAGATCAAACAAGAGCAATCAATCATGTAAGTATGTGATTTTAGGAAACTCAAGAATCTCATCTTTCTCGAGTAATCTTTCCTATCTTGATTGATGTCAACTCATACCTTGATTCCAAGGTTGCTCAAATCTGATCAATCTTGTTCCACTTCTTTCGATTCAAGTTCTGAAATTCTCGTGTTCTAAAACCCTCAACACAATTTGAAATGAGGTGTAAATATTCTCAATATTAACATTTAAACTCAATCCAAGCATAGATCAATCAACTAAACTCAAAATTGCAACTAATCTTGAACTGACGGCGTAACAGTTACAAACCGGAAAAACGAACTTCATCTATATCAAGATATCAATCAAATCTAACTCATATCCTCAACATATTAGCATACACATCATTAAACCCAGCATATCAGAATTGGCCATTTTCGAAAATAGTCATAAATTCATAACAAATTCAAATGCCGATATTTTCTTGATCCGTCTTGGATATGCTATTATTACTAGCTCAAGAACATGAATATAAAACAATAATCTGATTCCATCAACATCTCAAAATCAAAACATGCTCGATCGTAGTGAAACTTACGTCACGTTGAAGCCTTCGATGCGGTGATCACAAATATGTAGCTAGATTTAAAATCTAACGGTCAGATGTTGTCGAATCGAAGCTTGACGAAAAAAAATGGCTATGGCTTCGCCTTTCTTCTTCTTCATGGTGGAGATGGTGATGAATTCAGTTGAAATATGTGTTTAACAAGTGTTCCACTAATAAGAGAATATTTGCACTTTAGTCTCTGAAATTCTTAATAATTTCAATTCAGCCCCTGATCATGTTTGACACTTCCAATTCAATTCTTTAATTTAAGAATATCGGAATTTTAAATCTCAATCACATAAATTCTCCAATTAAATATTTTCAGGGCTTTACACCATATGTCTTACAAAGAATCCGATTCAACACTCTCGCACCAAACATATTAATATTCGACATCATTTTATTCGTGATCACATCGAACGAAATGAAGTTGAACTTCAATATGTTGACACCAAAAATAAAATTGCTGATATTTTTACAAAAACACTAGATGAAAATTCTTTATTCATTTGCGTTGTGAACTTGACATGAGGGGAAGTTATTTAAATGTTTATGATATTTTAATGTATATTTATTTCTCTTATTTAATCAAGTTTTGTAATCATCAAAAAGGAGGAAATTGTTACGCCTTAAAAGCATACAAATCTCGTGTTGTGAGATAATTGTTTTTAATGCATTAACAAGTCTCAGAAATAATGTTTTGATGATTACAAAACTAGGTTAATTGATACTAATATTTTAAAGTGAGAAATTTGCAGATATTAAAATTCCCCGCTAAATAAAAATATTGGAAGCAAGTACCGATGGGCAAAAATTGAAGAAAATTATATTAAATATTCGAATTGAAGAGTTCGGAAGGTCCGAAGACACGTTCGGACGGTCCGAAGATTTTCTTGATTTTAAGTAAATGTTCAAAAGCTACTTCGGATGTTGCGAAGAAGATTTTGGACAATTTGGTCCAGGATCCGATGATCCAAAAATTTTCCCAGATTATTATATTGTTCGGAACCAAGCTTGGAGGCAATGAAGGCTGAGTTCGGACGATCTGAAGACCCGATCGGACGATCCGATCTCTTTACGGCTTTGACAGGATTTTTCCGAAGACTTTTGCTCGACAATGGATTTAATGCAGCCGATCAGACGATCCGATCTCCAGTTCGGACGATCCGAACAGTGTCACAGCCGGAAATATTTGAATTTGAATTAAAGTAGTTTGGAAGATCCGAAGCCAGGATTAGACGATCCGATCTCACCCGTTTCAGCACTATAAATAGAGAATTTTTTAGTCCATTTCAAATATAACTCAACCATCAAGTCTTCTCTTCATTTTCAAGCTTCATTTGAGCGATTCTTCAAGTATTCTAAGACTATTTCAAGTCCCTCAAATATATTTGTATCATCGAGTTGTATAAGTTCTTGAAAATCGTATTTGTGTATACTTGAGTGTGAAGCCGAGTTATTAAGTTATTGTGTGGCTATCCTTGGAGTCCTTAAGGCCGTGTTTAGAATTGTTGTTAGGCTATCCTTGAATCCCTCAAGGCCAAGAGACACAGTGATCATGTTGTTGTTGTATCGGCTAACTTGGAGTCATCAAGGCCAAGATAAAGTGCTAGTGATACCTTGGTTAATCGACCTTAACCAAGAAAGAGAGACGTAGACGATTTATCTTCGAACTTCCATAAACACATCCTATCTTATTTACCTCTTTATTTACTTTCTGTCATTAAATTTATTTATTACTTCATTTATTTTTTTATTGCCCCTAAGTCTTCCGCTTGCGTTTTTTCAAAATCATTTTAAATTGCTAAATTTACCAATAGAACCTAATTCCACCCCACCATTAGGCTCTGACAAGTACCATCCAGGTTCTGCAAATCCAGTAGCAGACGCACTTAGACGTAAGGTAAGTGTTAGTGCTCTCCGCAGTAGTGCAGTGGCTAGTACAGTTCTATAGTATTGTTCTTTGGATTTCATGTTCTGGCACAAGAAACAAAAACAGAGGATCCGAGTATTTTCAGTGCTAGTTGAGCCATCATTGATTGACCGCATCCAAAAAATGCAGTTTTCTGATCCGAAGATGCAAAGGTTAGCGAGACTTGCTCAGGGGGGACAACACATCCGGTTTCCATTTTCAGGCAAACTGATTGTTTCATTTGCCTGCTAGAGTGGTGGTACCTGATGATTTGACCTTGCGAGACGAGATTTTGTCACAGGCTCAAGCAGTGCCAATATGTATAAGGATCTGAGTAAGATTCTGGTAGAAAGGTATGAAGCATGGCGTTTACATGTTTGTCTCTCGATGTCTTGTTTGTCAGCAGATTAAGGATGAGCATCGTCGACCGGGTGGTCTGATGTAGAGGTTTGAGATTCCAGAATGGAAGTGGGAGCATGTGACAATGGATTTTGTCACCCAGTTATCGATGTCCTCCAGTCATTGTGATGCTATTTGGGTTATTGTGGACAGATTGTCCAAATCTACACACTTTATTTTGTATAACTGCGAGTTCAATTTTGATCGCACGACAAGGTTATACATCTAGGAGATCGTACGATTGCATGGAGTTCCTTGGAGCATAGTCAACGATAAATATTTGAGGTCCACCTCATGGTTTTGGGGTAGCTTTCAGCGAGCTTTGAGTACTATTTTGAGTTTGAGTATTGCATATCACCCGGAGACTGACGGTCAGTCCGAGAGGACTATTCAGAAATTGGAAAATATAGTGAGGACTTCAGTGATGTATTTTGTGTTATCTTGGCAGGATCACTTGCCGATGATAGAGTTCACTTACAATAATAACTAACATCGTAGTATTGACATGACACCATTCGAGGCTCTTTATGATTGCCGTTGTCGGACACCCTTATTTTGGGATGAGGTAGGGGAACGACAGGTTGAAGGACCAGGATTGATCCAGCAGATTGTGTACACATTTGAGTTGATGAAGAAAAGGATCCAAACCAAACAAGACAGGCAGGCCACTTATGCCAACACCAAACGCAGGCCATTGCATTTTGAGGAGGGAGAACATGTTTTCCTACGAGTATCATATTTTCAAAGGTGATGAGATTTGGTCTGAAGGGCAAGTTAGCGCCAATATTCATTGGTCCGTTTGAGATACTAGAGAAGGTTCGAGATATGGCATACCGTTTGGCATTACCATCATATCTCTCTAATATTCACAATGTGTTTCATGTATCGTTACTCCATCAGTATATTGCAGATTTGTAACGCCCGGAAAATTCATAAATCCAGTCAAGAGTATTAACGGTATTTTAAATGAAATTTAAATATTTTTATTTTATTTATTTATGATTTAAAGTTTATGTTTAATTAAATGATTTTATGTGATAAATTCATGATTTAAAATTTAAGTTTAAAATATTTCGTGCTATACATATTGAATGAGATTTTATGTTTCAAAGTCGAGTTTTTAGGAGTTAAAAATATATGTTTAAATATTTTGTTAAATAACTTAATGTTGGATCCTTCAATTTTGGTGATATCAAAATAATATATCATTGTTATAGTATTTTCCGCCTTATTCATTGTACAACAAGTACCGACCGATTGCAATGAAGACATGCATCAACCACTTATGTTCAAGAAGAGTATCAACAACACAAGACTATAAGCATTCAGTTTACATCTACAGGTCAAGTGCTTAAGATACTGTCTACCGCTCATATGTCTACCGATCTCAATAAAGCATCAACCTCTTGAAGGCGTGTCTACCAATAATAACATCTGACAGACTCTACTCAACGGCTGTCTGAAAAGGCATCTTTAATGCAGAAGTCATGAAGCATTTAATGAATCCTTCTGAAGCATTTAAGATCAGACAACAAAGAATGACGAAAAGTTACTCTAAATGATCACCGAGACATTCTATCTTAGAGTCTAACTGCATTTGTTACCCATCAAATATGAAAATGGGAATCGCATTTATTGCAGGTACTACTTTCGAGTGAGAGAGAAACAAATATAGTCCCAACGCATTTAAGATGATTGAGACATCATAAGCCATCTGTTCCAGACAAAGGACAACAACATCGATTGAAGAAATAAAGAGGTTGGGGTCATTGAACTATAAATAAGACATAAGACTCAAAGAAGAAAAACCACCGAAGCATTATCAAAGAATTCTCTGAGGTATCTTCTTGAGCACTCATAATCGTCCATATATTAATTGCTCACTACAACCCTCACTTAAATGTTATCATATCTTATCTTCTAAGGATATTTCAAGGGTTACTCAAATCCAGTCATCAATTGACGAATACGAGCTGATTCAAAGGATTTGAGAAGAATCTGAGTTTAAGGAATCAGCTACTATCATCAAGAGTTCGAAAGAAGTTTGATAAGAACTTAGAATCTTATCCTTGTGAAATCTAGGAGTTCCATAGTGTTTAAGTTCTGATATTGGAGAGGGTAAATTACAAGACGTTGTAATTACCAAAGGCTTCTAGTGAATTTCTTCCTGTGTGGAAGAAGTGGAGACGTAGAATGATACTTCCATAGAACTTCATAAATTCTGTATTATTTACTTTACAAGCACTGCATTTTATTTTCGGTCGATATCACCTAAGTTTGTGAGATCTTTTTGCACTTACTTTCAAGTTGCTCACACAACTCATAAAATTGAGAAAAACGGTTGAGTAGACTAACATTCTCTCAAAACTTTGTTTTTCAAGAAATATTTTAAGAGTATGTATTCACCCCCTCTCTACAAACACCCGATCCCCAAAAAGTGGTATCAGAGTGGGGTATTTTCTCAACTACTGAAATCTACTCTTTAATCATGACTTCTTTCAACAAAATTCCTATGTTTTCAAAAGAAGAATATGATGATTGGAAGATTCGCATGCAGGCACATCTGGCTGCTCAAGATGACGATATTTGGTATGTCATTACTAATGGATCAATGAAGATTCTTAAAGCCAACATTGCAGTCGCCATTTCAAGTGGAGAACGACAGATGGTAGAGAAACACAGATCTGAACGGACTACCGAAGATAAGAAGAAGCTCAATATTGAAAATGTTGCAAAATATATTCTCTACAAAACGCTGGACAAAAACATGTTTAGCAAAATAAAGACGTGCTCAACAGACAAAGAAATCTGGGAGAAGCTAACTCAACTTTGTGAGGGCAACGACCAGAACAAGGAGAATAAACTCACAGTTTCCAATCAGAAGTTTGATACTTCCAGGATGAAGCCAGGGGAAACCATGTGTAGCACCTAAAATCTAATCTACTAAATCGCATGCATTAAATTTAATAAATATTAAGAATATTATTTTTGGGTTTAATTGATTTAAATTTTTTATTTGAATTATGTGCTAATAAAATATTTTTATTATTTATTCAATGATTTTATTGTACTAACTATTTAATTAATGTTTTTAATTGTTTGAGTTTATTTGTCAAAATGATTTTTTATTGTTTAGTCTACTCATTTAAATGATTTTAACTGTTTAACTTAATTATTTAAATACTTTTGATTGTCTAACCTGTTTATTTTAAATAACCTATGTTTAGCGGTCAGTTATTTTAAATTATTTTAAATGTTTAGTTTATTTATTTAATATCTTTTTAATTGTCCAAATCATTTTAAAAGTTTTTATTCCGCTTGCGTATTTATTTAATTTGTTTTTAAACACTAGCCTAGTTTGTTTAAATTATTTTAATCGTTTCTCTTATTATTTAAATATTTTATTTATCGTTGTGACATCAAAATATTTATGTATTGAAATTAGCATTTTCAAACCCAGTAAATAGAATTTAAGTATTTAATTCTTGATTTTTTCAAATGTGAGTATTGCGAAATATGTGCCTAACACTTTTACTCTCGCCATATAAACTACTGCATATTATATAATATTTACTTACACATTTAAAATTCATGTTACTCGACCCAATAAGGGATTTCCAAAGCCCAATTCACGACCCAAAAGGGGTTCCATCTAACACTTTCTACTCGGCCCAATTTTCATTTCCCCTCTTCTCCAGTTTGGCCTATAGATCACTCGAAAACCCTGTTTCTTCTTGTTCACTCTCTCGATCGGAACTCTTATCCTCCTCCAACCTTCGGCCGCCGCAGTAGCTTCATCTTCCTCCGAGATCACTGTCAAGCTAATTCCGGCGCTCCTTGGCTCGATCACAGCTCAACCGAGCTTGCCCATCACCATTTCTGATTCTCGTAGCAAAGGCAAGATTTATGGGTTTCTTGGCCACCAAGTGGATTATTATGTCGTGTGTTGTATCTCGTTCTTTAATTTTGAATTTTATTGAAATTTATGATGTTACTCGTTTTGTTTTCTGGTGGACGTTCAACGCTCTTCATTTTTTTTTTCCTTCGCTTAGCCGCTCGAGCCTTCCTTAGATTTCTGTGGTGATTCTTTTTAACGTGCTTATGATGGTTATAATGTTACTGATGTTGAATGGAGTCCCTTTGTGAGTCTCGATAAGTTGCTTGAGTTCCCTGTTTTCGTTCCCTGAGGCTTAGTTGTTTGCATTTATGATTCCTTCATGGTTAATGTTCGCACGTTGTCACGGTGTCGAGATTTTTTCTTGTGTGAGTACGCACTGGTTCAAGATTTTCTTTTCTTGGGCTTGGATGGTGATTATAGGCTGCCGTGGTTGGGATGTAGCTCACATGGTAGCACTAGGATGTGAGTTGGCAGGCAAAAATTGAGGCAAAAAGGCTGTTGGTTAGAGGTTGCAAGAATCGAGTTCTGGGGGCTAGGACAGGGCTTTCACGAGCTCGAGTAAATGGCTCAAGAGCAGGGCTGTTTTGAGCTGGAATTGGATTGGGGAAGGGCTGATTCGAGCTGGAAATTGGCTTAGGACAGGGGCTGTTCGAGCTGGGATTTGGGTCGGTCTTAAGGTTATGTGGGACTAAGGATTGGTCTAAGTCCTAGTTAAAGGATGTTAGTATGGGGGGATCGGGGTTTAACTTCAGTGGTAGGAGGAAGAGTTATCAAATAGGATTTTCCAAAGTGTTTGAGGGGCTGCCCAGAGTTAGTCGATTAAAATAATGCTATACTTGTGTTTTGGCTTAGGACACGGGTTTGGGATCATCCTAGGATGTTAAGAGAATGTTGGTTCAAGCGGAAATTAATTTGGTTAAGTCTTGGTTAAGTTCTAGGCTATTGAATGTTAAGGCGCTTAATATAGTTGCTAAGTGATTGCTGCCCAGAAATACTATTACCAAATATTATTGGATAAGATTTGTACTTCAAGGATGACTTCCTAGTTAAGTATAGAGTGTTTGGGAACTGTGTTTTCAAGCGGAAGTCGTTTTGACTAAGGATTGTAAAAGTTATAAGTTTTGCAAGTGGATTGCTAGGGATACGTCCTGAGTGCCTAAAGTTAAAGTGTAGATTCTTAGCTATGGTTTGCCACTTAAATCACCATCCTTGTCAACCATCTTTCATCATTTATCTCGAAATCGAGTAATCGAGTAAATATTTTCAAAGAAAGTCATTTCCATAATTTGAATGCTGAATCTGTGAATCAAGTCAAGAAAGAATGAAAAAAAATATTTTATGAACGAAGTGAAATGATTGTGACTGTAGAAATGACGTGTATGTGTGGGGTTGGGAGATGTTCTGACCTACCTTACCAAAGGATGTGTATGTGTGGGGTTGAGAGACTTCTTGGCCTACCTTACCAAATATAGACGTGTATGTATGGGGTTCAGAGAAATCTTTGCCTCCCTTACCAATCACAGGGCAAGACGAGTTTGGGAGATATCCTGACTTTCTTGCGGCATAGTGCACTGCAGCCATGATCATGATCGAAACCACATGGTCACAATCAAGGATCTAAGTTCACAGTTACAGTCACAGTTACAGTCACAGCTACAGTTACAGTTTATATGTTCACAGTTCAGTTTATGAGCTTACAACTTATATTATCAGATTACATTTTAAGTCTTGCTATGCATTTGCAGTTTAAGTTCAATGTCAGTCAGATAGATTCAGTCTTGCATGCGATGATTTCAAGTTACTCTCTTTGCTAGAGGTTCAGATAAGAAAAGAAAATGTATTTTCACCATAAGATATTTTTAATGGCGTGGGCATGTATATTTATTATTCGTTATTCCCCATATTCTTGCTGGGCACCTAGGCTCACTACATCTACTTGGTGCAGTTTAGGCTATCATTGAGATTGTGATGCGGGCACGGCACATCCCTCTGACCATGCCAGTCTTCCGCAAAATTTTATTTTAACATTTTATAGTCTTTTATTCTGTTACATGGATTAATGTAAATGTAAATATTTATTGATCGTCTTTAGGCATGTAAGTATCAAAGTATATGATTTATGGACGTTTGGAAGGTCGAATCTTTTTCTCCGGTTCTCGTTCATTTCTCAGTCTAGTTCATTTCGTATTGTTGGTTGCATTTTAAATTTTCTGTTTGTGACAGGTGGGTCGTTATATAAATAGATAGGTCATGGAGAAATTTTTTTAAAATACACATTTACATTATTAATTAATTTAAAATAGAGGTAAGAGTCTTTTCACCATGACTGTGTTTGATGAAATATTTAGTAGCATTACTTGTGATCTTATTTATTTGGGAAAAACAAAAATATTCTAACCGAGAAATTGCTTTGAAGGTGATCACAGCATTACCAAGGGATTGGGACGTCAAGATAATAGCAATGAGGGAATTTAAAGACCTCAGCAAACTTGAGCTTCACGACTTATTTGTAGATCTTAAAGCCTACGATTTTGAGCTGGGAATCAGAACAGAAGAGGAGCCCTCAACCTCTCATCCCACCAAGGCGCTAGCTACAACCTTCACTAGTCAACCAATTGAAGAAACCGCAACAAAGAAGACAGTCGAGCAGCTGAGCAACAAAGAAATGACACTATACATCAAGAGGTTTGGTAAATCTATGCGTACTATAAAAAGGATCATACAGACAATGGTCCTACTTGTTTTAACTGTGGAAAGTAAGATCATTTTATTGCAGGTTGTACCAAGCCAAAGAATGATGAAAAGAAACCATATCTCGAGAAGAAGAAAGCAAAGGAGGAAAGGAGAAAATTCATAAAGAAACAGGAACATAAGGTACTAGTAGCCGACGAAAGCAAAAGCAAATGGGCAGAGACTGACATAGAATCATCTAGCTCTGCCAGTTCATCTGAAGAAAGTGATGATGATGAAAAGGTGCAATGTCTTATGGCAAACTCCCAACATGAAGATGAAGAAGATGAGGTATTTGACTTTAATTCTCCTGAGTTTACACATGAGTGAAGTGACCCGCACCGTAATAACCTACTAATCAGAACTAAGCATGCAATAATATTAATAAAAAACAATCAAAGTTAAACATCGAAAACAGATAAAGTTATACAATCCCAAGAGAAGAAATCTGCAAACTTAATTTATTACAATGATATAGAATTTAAATATAATCAGAACGATAAACAAACCCTACCAAGAAAACTCCCCATGCTAACGACCTCGACACTTAGGATCTCCCAGAATCTCTTGGGCTATCCAACCTGAGGCCTGTCCCGTCGAATAGGGCGTCCAATAATCACAGTAATAAAAGACGTGAGCAAACAACGCTCAGTACGAGAGTATGAGTATTCAAATATTACATGCATGAATGCAAGTGACGGGTTACCAAGACTCGAGGTCAAGAATCTCTGATCAAGCATTAAGCATAATAATGTGACATAATATACAAGGATATTACAAAGATACAAGCTGACAATGGATATAGGTGACCTGATCACGAATCTACGTGTCCAACCGTCAACTAATAGGATAGGGTGAAAACCTTACTACAGGATATTACAAGGATACAAGCTCAAGATGATCAAGCATTAAGCATAATAACGTGACATAATATATGCAGATAAAATCATGTCATATAAATAATGCAACACATAATACATGCATACTCAGTTAGGGTATCTCGAGTAGTACTTTTGTACCTTAATAATACTAGGCAACCAACAACAGCTCTACTGTCCAAGCCTATAATCACAAGATTACTATATCTCTAAATAGCATCTAAAAGACTTAACTTAGCTAATAGATACTCCCAAACTATTTATAGGATCTCGAATATACCTCCGTCCGTCGTCAGCCTTTTGTTGTCGAATGCCCTAGAACTTGGGCACAACTTCAGTACGACTTCTGGACGCCTCGCCAAGGCCCCGCCCTTTGCCAAGGATGGCTGGAAAGTTCCTAAACTAACCAAGAAATGAGATTTTGGAGAGTGAATTGGCAAGTCAAAATGGGCTTCCGAATGCCCTATTTATAGACAGAGTTCGGAAGCTCTGAACTCCTCTTCGGAAGCTCCAAAATCACGTGCCAGCCACGTTGTAGAAATGCAACGATCAAAAGCTCCGAACACACGGACGTTCCAATCTCCTATGTGTCCAAGTAAGTTGACACGTCGATAATGCGCATGGCCTAACTACGATCGGAAGCTCCAATCGCACTTCAGAAGTTCCAAATGCACCGTATCTTCTGAAAGCCTTTGCCTCTTCCTAAACCTTCGGACCCTCCGATCCCTACCATGTTTGGGTTCAAACCTTTCGAACCACCCGGGCCCAAATAAGCCCATTTACCCGATTTTTTTGGTCCGTTTGACATAATTAGAACCCCTTTAATTATGTTTTACTTGTTCCAAACACGTTTAGTCAAATTAATCTTGTAAAAATGAAACTGGGCTATTACATTCTCCACCACTTAAGAGATTTCATCCTCAAAATCAGGTCTTAAGAAAATAATAATAAACACTGATTCAAACATCCTTTATTACAACTGAACGTTACAAATTACACTTTTGAAATCAACGTATAATCAAAACAACTCAGGATGTTCCAAGCGCATGTGGCACTCTAGATCCCAAGTGGCTTTCTTCGTGCCTATGTGTTGCCACTGAACTAGAACAAGAGGAATGATCTTGTTCTGCAACACATTCTCCTTATGATCCAATACACGCAATGATCTCTCAACATATGTCAGATCAGCATCCAACTGTTCTTCTACCGGTTGTAAAACGTGAGACTCATCCGCCACATATCATCGCAACAGTGACACATAGAACACATCATGGATACTAGACAGATACGATGGAAGTGCTAGTCTGTAAACTATATCTCCAATAGTTTCCAAGATCTCGAAGGGACCAATAAATCTCGGAGATAGTTTTCTCTTGAGACCGAATCTCAAAATCTTGCGAAACGATGATACTTTTAATAATACCTTCTCGCCCACCTCAAACTGCAAAGGTCTACGCTTGGTATTTGCATACCTGGCCTGACGATCCTGTGAAGTTCTTATACGCTTCTTGATCTGATCAATTATATCTGCAGATTGTTGTACTAACTCGGGTCCTTCTACTTGCCGTTACCAAAATTCCTCCCAAAATAGTGGAGTACGACAGCGCCGTCCGTACAACGCCTCAAAAGGTGTCATCCCAATACTGCGGTGATAGCTGTTTTTGTACGCGAATTCAATCAATGACAAATGATCTTAAGATAAACAATATCTCTGCAACAAAAACAAGCTCCTGAAGATTTGCGGCATCTGTTTGTTGGATGATTCTTACCACAACGGTCACACAAGCCTTTCTTCACGAAACGCATCACACAACCAAATCCAGAGGAAGAAGTAGAAGAAGAAGACTTCTTAAAGGACTGAGAATGGGACCCAAAGAACTCGTGGGTTGAGAAGACTGAAGTGACCTAGCACGATTCATGTTAATCTCTACTTGCCGACACCGGTTCACAAAAACTTCGTAGGAAGTGGGATTATCACACACTTTGACTCAGTCAAAAATATCCTCGTTCAGCCCCTATAGAAAATGATCGTACTTAGACTCAGAACTGGCGCCAATATGTGGACAATACGGAAGAAGATCAATAAACTTATGCTGGTACTCGTCCACAGACAAAGATGTAGCGCCTAAAATCAAATCTACTAAGTCACATGCATAAAAATTAAATAAATATTATGATTATTAGTTTTAAGTTTAGTTGATTTAAATCCTTTATTTGATTATGAGTTAATAAAAATATTAATTCTTTATTTAAATAATTTTATTGTACTAACTATTTAATTAATGTTTTTAACTGTTTAAGTTTATTTATTTAAATGATTTTTATTTTGCAACTTAATTATTTAAATGATTTTAATTGTTTAAGCTTGCTTATTTAAATGATTTTAGTTCTACAGTTTACTTTTTTAAAATAACTTAAAACTTATTTCTTATTTATTTATTTATTTAAATGATTTTAAATGTCTAGCTTATTTATTTAAATACTTTTAACTGTCCAATTTGTTTTAAATATTTTTAATTCCTCTTGTGTATTTATTTTAATAACTTTTAGATTTTCAGTAATTTTATTTAAATTATTTTAATCGCTCTGTTAATTATTTAAATATTTTTTTATCTATCAGTGTGACATCAAAATGTTTTTAATTGTTGATTTTATAAGAATTATAAAGTTTAGTTATTTACCTTCCAAAAATTTGTATTTTAAAATCCGGATAGAAACTAAATTCTCTTAAATATTTATAATTTTAATTTTAGAGATTTAATTGTTTTAAATTCCTCTAAAATGTTATTTTTACTTAATTATTTAAGCTAATTAATCTTGAGATCTTGAGTTCAGTGGTTCCGGGTCCGGCAAGTGGTGACGGTGGACATTGGCAGTAATTCTTAGTTTTCGCAAGATTTGAGATTTATGAGAAACTGAGGAAAATAGATAAAATTTGATTTTTAGATTTTTTTCGTGTGACCAAAATAGCTTTTATTACATTCTTAGATTTATTTTTGAACTTTTCAAAATTTAGCATTTTCTGGGCAAGTGAAATTAAATTATTTATTTCAATTCTTCAATTTTCAAACAAAGGGATTTTGAGAGACTAAGTGTAAGTAGTGTTAAAGTTGTAAAACAACTAGCAATACTTTTACAACTTAAAAAATTTGCACTTTTAGACTTTGACTCACACACACACACATACTTACACCTATACACACATATACACCTATTCTTAATTTCAAACCCTAACTTTTAAAAAAAAAACCCAAACCCTAGCTCCAAACCCTTTGAGCGCCTCCCCCTCTCTCTCCAAGAATCCCAACCCATCGGCCCTCCACTTTTCACCATTTCCGGCCGTCGCCTCCACCTTTCTGCCTCCACATCGGTCGGAGCTTGACCCAAAGAAGACAAAGCTGCTGATTTTCGAAAGTTTCAGCCCTCATTCCAACTCTTTTTCTTTTGTTTTGAAGATTTAAGGCAAGCATAAGCTATACCTTGGCCATCTGGAAAAGATATTATGTTGTATGTGATGCTTCATTCTTGCATTTTGTTTTTCTTGAAGTGTTAAGACTATGTTTGAATTTTCAGCAAGCTTTTTTGCCATGTTTTTGTGTTATTTTGAATTTTACATGTTGAAATGAGTTGGTAATTAGTTATATCTTGAACCAAGTATTGATTACCATTGTGGGATTGATTTTCGAAAGTTTGAGGCCATTTTGTGGCATGTTGCTTGCTAATTTCGAGATTTATGGTTGAATGGATTAAGGGGCTGCCCTAGTATGAGTTTTGAGCTTGATTCTAATGTGTCTTATTCGTATTATGATGTTGGTTGTATTTGGTTTAGGGGCTGGTCATTTGAAGAGTTGCAAAAGCTATGTTTTGGTTGTTGGTCGTTAGTGTCGTTAGGTTAGTTCGGGTCTTGGATGGGCTGGTTGAACCATGGGCTATTCCTGGGGCTAGGGCTGGTCTTAGGTAGGGTCCATGGTGTGCGTGTAGGGTCTTGTTGAGGGTCGGTTGAGGTTAAGGGGTGCAAATGGGTGATTTGTTGTTGGATGTGTTGTGCAGAATTTTGGTTCCCACGTGCATGGTCAGTGGCTCCTCGGTTAATGCGGATAGTTATGGCTGCTTGGGCTGGCTGTGGGCTGGTCCTAGGTCTATCCAAGGATGTGAGGGTTTTGTTGGTTCAAGTTGGAGTCATTTCGGCTAAGCAATGGTCAAGTTAAGGACAATTTAGCATCGAGTGGTTGGTGCAGAATTTTACGGGTTTAAGGGGGGGCTGTCCTAGTGCTGAGGATTAAGGCTGGTCTAGTGAAATTTTGAGGTTAAAGACTGGACATTGGGTTAGTGCATGGAGTGTAGGAGATGTCAGTTCAAGCGGGATTCCATTCGGTTAATGATGGGTTAGGCTAAGGGCCGTACGGGCCGATCGCCCGTAACGAGCCTAAGGAGGAATAAGTCTAAGGGACAAGGGAAGTTCATATGCTAGGGAGCAACAACTTAATCATCACTTTTTCTTGATTTAAAGCATGTTTTCATCTTATAAAGTTGTGTATTCGAGTGTGTTTCTTCAATCATTTGAGTTGAGTAAAGTTTTATACAATTCGAGTACATGACCTTTGCATTTTCAAGTTAAGTGAAAATTTGGTTGATGTTGAGTAAAGTAAAAATTTGATGTTGAGGCAATAAAATATTTTGAATGAGAAGAGTTGATTGTGACAATAGACATGCAATGTTGGGTCGGGGGATGTCTCGGCTCACTTGCCAAATCAGAGGTTTTGGGAGCGGCCAGGAGACATCTTGTTTCCCCTACCCATAGAGGGGCATTGTGGTGCAGGGAGAAATCTCAGTGTCATTTCCATATATAAGGGCAATTTGGGTTTGGGAGAAATCTTGGTGTCCTTTCCAAGAAGGGCAATGTGGGCCGGGAGAAATCTCGATTTTCTTGCCATAGAGGGGCAATGTGGTGTCGGGTGTAATCTCGGCTTCCTAGCCAGCATAGTATTGTAGTCATTGATCGATCAAACCAGACGATCACAATCGAAGATCTAAATTCACAGAGGAATGTTCAAAGTTAAAGTGAAACGACCACATCCTCTACTAAAATTAATAATTAAATAAAATATGGATTTTCAAAAAAAAAATTAGGCACGACCTAGCTGTTTATATTAAGACCCACCTGTCACAGACATCAAACTAAAAATGCAACCGACAACACATATAAACTAGACCGACAAACTGAATGATAACCTAAGGGGAGAGGTTTGACATCACAACATCCAAAATATTTAACAGTTCGATGTTTACATTCCAACAAACAAATCTAAAATAATCACATTTACATTTACCAAATAGACAAAATAAATACTTCAAAACTTTCAAGTTTGAATAACTTCTGCGAAAGACTGGCAAAGTTCGGAGGGATGTGTCATTCCTGCATTACAGTCCACTTGAGAGTCATGCTCCTCGAACTCAACGAAAATCTAACCTGGACCAAGAAAATTAGTGAGCCTAAAATATCAACAAGTATAAACCATGGAATAGTGAGGATTTAAAATACATGCGTCATACTAAAAATAATAATAAGTATACAGTGATCTCACACGAAAGAAACACAACTCATGCCCGAAGAAGAACCTAAAAAATATGCAATGAAACAATGACATTCATGAACATTTTCTTTTTAATTATATTGTGAATTTAGATCCTCGATTTTGACTATGATTTTTGATTGATCAATGGCTACAGTACTATGCCGGCAAGGACGCCGAGATCTGTCCCGACGCTACATTGCCCCTCTGATTTTGTACGGATATCGATATTCTTCCGACCGCGCACTACACGTCTAATTTGGTAGGGGAGCTGAAATGTCTTCCAGCCACACACTACACGACTAATATTGGCAAGTGAGCCAGGGCATCTCCCGACTGACATTGCACGTCTAAGTCACAACCAACTCACCTCAGTCATTTACTTTACATTTAATTTAACCTTTTCACATTTAACTTTTCATCTTTTCACCTTCATACTTCGGGACTTGAACATGACTAGTTTGAAATTTTACTCACACGAAGGATGGGAACAACAAGCTCAAAAATACAACTTCAAATGACGACATAAAGTTTTAAATCTTGGATAAATAATGCATAAGTGGATTCCCCTAAGTATACTATCATCAATGAATGTTTTTGGACTTAACCCAATAAGAGACAATACAGGCGTTCGGCCCGTACGACCCATAAACTAACCCATCCTTAACCAAACGAACTCCCGTTCAAACCGACGTCTCCTATACGTCTCAAACCATCCAAATGACCAGGCTACAAATTCTCTTTCAAATCTATTGATAACTGTGTTTCATATGCATATTTTTGTGTTTGTTTTTCATGCATTCATGTGTTATTGTTGTTGTTTTATTTTAGTTTTAGCATGTTTAATGCATTTGTCTACATAATAATCCTCCTGGTCCATTTTTTAGGGAAACTCAAAAAAATCAAGAAATTTGGACAGAGTTACACTCGCACGAGCGGATGGCTATGCTCGCTCAAGCGAGACCGAGAAGATAGAAAAATTTCCAGAAGTCCACTCGCTCGAGTGCATGTCATGCTCGCTCGAGCGAGAGAAGAAATACCATCGAGACAGAGAAGGTCTCGCTCGAGCGCGCCTCATTCTCGCTCGAGCAAGAAAGACGAGTTCAGAAATCCTCAAAGCAGAGCCACGCTCGCTCGAGCGCACTTCGTGCTTGCTCGAGCAAGTGACACACATAGAATTTTTTTTTTGAAAACTCTTGCTCGGGTTTGATGCTATCTTTTGAAGATCTTTGGGCATATAAATACAAACTCACTCATCAGATTAAGGGTTCGAACACGTAGAGAATAGAGGCGGCGGCTACTACACACTTTGGAGAGAAGATTTTTCGTTTTATTCTTCTTTTCTTATTTGTATTTTTTTGTTCTTGATTAAAAACATTATTTGAATCATGATTTCGTTTCTTGAGTAGTTTTTCTTTTTCAATCAAGGCCATGTGATTAGGCTAGACAAATTTATGTAGAAACTTGAATGTTTATTTGAGATTTTCAGACTTGATTTTATTTTATTGATTATCGAATTTATATTTGTCTCGTGAATGATCTAGCCAGTTATTTGCTTGCATGTTAATTGATTCCAAGTCGACAGATGAGGTTTCTATTTTGATCACTTTGATAATCAACATATTGTAAAACCGATTAAAAATAGAATTCGATTTCAATGTGCGGTTTGGGTGTAAACTGAATTTTCACCGTTCGTCATTTATTCAAATTTGATAAAAATTACGAAAGATTAATCTGTTAATATTTTAATAGGTTTGATTGTTCTAGAAATAGACCTTTGAACAAGATAGAAAAATTTCTATGATCTAAGATTAAAATCTGAGTCTTGAATCGACTACTTGTTACATAATTTATCTGGTACTTACGTGTGTCCTTGATCGAGCTTTTTCCATATTGAATTTTAATCCAAGATCTTTGTTGCGTTTTTATTGAGTTGAATTTTATTTGAAATTTAATTTTTATTTTAAAATATGAATTTTCATCAGTCTTTTTGATTAGTCTAGATTAAGTAGAAATATTTATATTCTAGTAGTCATATTTATACATTCCCTGTGGGTTCGACATCTGATTCTATTCACTATCTATAACTTGACCTGGTACGCTTGCCATTTTATTTTAATCATATCGATTTAAGCGGTCAAGTTTTTGGCGCCGTTGCCGGGGACTATTTTTGTAGTAGCCCGGTTCCATTTTAAAAGATTAAGGGATTTTAAAAATGTTAAAAAATGACATATTATTTTAAAAGTGACAAAACATGTTTAAGGAATCATTATTTGGTGAAAAAGTTGAAAATCAGATCCGTAACGTCCAAAAATGGTGGGAAGGGTCCCGGGGGTCTCAGACAGTCCAAAAAAAGCCAAACGAGTTCGGAAGGCCCGAAGTAGTTTGGAGCATGCGGACCAGTTCGGACCGTCCGAACTCAGCAGATTCTAGGTGTCAAAAGTGGCTCGGACAAGTGGCAGTTCGGACCATCCGAACTCACCGCCAGATTGAGGTGTCAAAATGCCCTCTACACGTGGAAATCATGCCCGGATCGGAGCCTCCAAACCCAGTTCGGACCGTCCGAACCCAGGCCTATAAAAAGGGGTCCGAGGCTCTCATTTTGAATGTCAAATTTCCTCTCGTCTCCCGGTAATTGCTCTATTTTAAGGGCTCGGGACTCTTTCTTTAAGAGTTTGAGTAGGAAATAGTATTTTTATAGCGGACAGAGTCCACAGTAGCAGCCAGGAGGTGGAGCTCTGGCAAGGCGTCCAGGGGTCGTAGCTAGGCTATGCCCAGGCTTTGGGGCATGCGACATCAGCGGCCTGACGAAGGAAGAAGGTATGGCTTTGGTTCCCTGTAGTAGATAAGGAGTAGGCTATAGTTTAATTAAGGCTTTTAGAGCCTAATAGGTGATGTTTGGCATGTTAGATAATGCATAGTATTTATGCATTGTAGTGCGGACTATAGGCTTGGACATAGAGCTGGTCAAGCTTGCCTAGTGTTTGAGGTACGGAAATATTATTCGAGATATCCAGATTGAGTATGCATGTATTATGTGTTTGCATGGATTATGTGTTTGCATGTTTTATATGCCTTTATATACATCATGTCATGATTGTATGTTGCATACATGAGCATATTGAGCCTTTACCTTAGAGTTATCCTGTAGTACGGTGCTCACCTTACGAGTTTGTGGATGGTTGGATATGTAAGTATTGTGTCAGGTCACCGTGATGGTTGGACACATGTACTAGTATCAGGTCACCATTATCCACTGGGTATATGATCCTACTTATGAGGCGACGGCGCAGCGTGCTATATACCCTGGGCCCGGTCTATGAGCTAGTTTCTTGACCTGAGTGTCTTGGTACCCAGTTCATTTGCATTCATGCGCATATAATAGTGTATACTCATACTCTCGTACTGAGCGTGTTAGGATCACTTCCGGTTATTTTTTGTTGGCTGGATGCCCTATTCCATGGGGCAGTTGCAGGTAGTTCTCCCGGAGATAGAGAGGTTAGGTGGTGACCAAGGCTGGATAGCAGGTTTGACAACTAGGATTTGCTTACTTGGTATTTGACTTACTTTAATTCCGCAGTTACTCTGATTAAAATTATTTTATTGATTAAATGCATGCTTAAGTTCTGATTAGTAGGTGATCACGGTGTGGGTCACTAAATTTATGGTATCAGAGCATGCAAAGTAATCTTGGGATCTAGATTGTTGAAATTGGGTTTAACATTTTGATCATCATATAATTGGCGGGATTTGGTGACGAAAGTAGTCATAGTAGCGTGGGTGGACGTTGGGGCGATCAGGATGATCGAGTGCATCGTCGGGGTCGTCATCACCATCGCCATGATGATCGTAGGCATTTTAGTATGCATAGATGTTTCATTACCAAGGATTAGAGTTGTGCTAGTTTTCAGATGATCAGTTCTAGGCTTTTTCCTAAAATTATTCAAAAATTCAGTGACTTGACATAGTGCCTGAGTTGACTTGTTTCCTCAGAGACTCAGTGTTTGGGTCATTGGTTATTGATGATGGATTTTCATCATACATTCAGTGATGAATTATACCAGGTGCTGAGGACTGTGTTGGGTTGTTCAAGACGGGATAGGAAGCGCAACCTACGCCGGTTTTTCTGGGAGGTTTATTCCAGATAGGCTATTGGGGGAAGCTACGTGAGTCTTGATATTTTGCACAGTTATAGCAAGGGGTATAATTACCAAAAGGGATGTTCTTATGAATTTGATATTGGTACTGGATTAGTGCCAAGAGATTTGAACGTTATCGTCTGACTTTATCAGAGATACAGATTTTAGTTTCTGTTGACATAATAGTCATGGAAAGGATTCTTTGACAAGAGTACATTCTGGATGGATAGTTTTCGCAGGTGGTACTGGGGGAGAACCAGGAAGATTGGATTAGTATTGTCTGGCCGTATCAGAGTTACAGATAGTGATCGGGAACATGATCAGCATGATGATTTTGGTTTCTTATTAAGTGATTGTAAGACTTATTTGGAAGTGGTGGTGTGTGTTCCCATTATTTCTCTGGAAGTCTTTTGTACTTCATAAAGGTTATTGGAATGTTACCCCAGTCTGGAGACCTTGATGTTACTAGAAATTATTTGGATTCAGTGAGGTCTTGTAAAATGATATGAGAGAATAAAGAACTTGTTGTTCTTATTCAAGTCCATATCGGTACATAAGATGTATTTCGAGAATGAAATTATCTTAAGTGGGGGAGAATGTAGTAGCCCGGTTCCATTTTACAAGATTAAGTGATTTTAAAAATGTTAGAAAATGACATATAATTTTAAAAGTGTCGAAACATATTTAAGGAGTCATTATTTGGTGAAAATAAGTGGAAAATCAGATTCGGGAGGCCCAAAAATTGTACGAAGGGTCCCGGGGGTCTCAAACAGTCCAAAAACAGCCAAACGAGTTCGGAAGGCCCGAAGTAGTTCAGAGCATGCGGACCAGTTCGGACCGTCCGAACTCAGCAGAGTCTAGGTGTCAAAAGTGACTCGGACAAGTGGCAGTTTGAAGCCTCCGAACCCAGTTCGGACCGTCCAAACTCACCGCCAGATTGAGGTGTCAAAAAGCACTCTACACGTGGAAAATCATGCCCGGATCGGAGCCTCCGAACCCAGTTCTGACCGTCCGAACCCAGGCCTATAAAAAGGGGTCCGAGGCACTCATTTTGAATGTAAAATTTCCTCTCCTCTCCCGGTAATGGCTCTATTTTAAGGGATTCGGGACTCTTTCTTTAAGAGTTGGAGTAGGAAATAGTATTTTTATAGCGGACAGTGTCCGCAGTAGCAGCCAGGCGGCGGAGCTCTGGCGAGGCATCCACGGGTCATAGCTAGGCTATGCTCAGGCTTTGGGGCATGGGACATCAGCGGGCTAACGACGGACGGAGATATGTCTTTGGTTCCCTATAGTAGATAGGGAGTAGGCTATAGTTTAATTAAGACTTTTAGAGCCTAGTAGGTGATGTTTGGCATGTTAGATAATGCATGGTATTTATGCATTGTAGTGCGGACTATAGGCTTGGACATAGAGCTGGTCTAGCTTGCCTAGTGTTTGAGGTACGAAAGTATTATTCGAGATATCCAGATTGATTATGCATGTATTATGTGTTTGCATGGATTATGTGTTTGCACAATTTATATGCCTTTATATACATCATGTCATGATTGTATGTTGCATACATGAGCATATTGAGCCTTTACCTTAGAGGTATCCTGTAGTAGGGTGCTCACCCTACAAGTTTGTGGATGGTTGAATGCGTAAGTCATGTGTCAGGTCACCGTGATGGTTGAAAACATGTACTAGTATCAGGTCACCATTATCCATTGGGTATATGAGCCATCTCCTGAGGCGACGGCGCAGCGTGCTATATACCCTGGGCCCGGTCTATGAGCTAGTTTCTTGACCTGAGTGTCTTGGTACCCAGTTTATTTGCATTCATGCACATATAATAGTGTATACTCATAATCTCGTACTGAGCATGTTAGGCTCACTTCCGGTTATTTTTGTAAGAGTGGGTGCCCAGTGAGCCAACTGTGTGGCTATGGGCTTTGTTGACTCTTTGTATAAACAATCTTTTGTTTAATATTATTTACACTTTTATGGCAATGACTTTATATTACTTCATATTGTTATATTGTGATATACTATTGTTGTTTTGATAAAGACCTTGAATATACTATAGTGTATGTAAGATGTGGTAGAACATGGAGATGTCTATCATGAAATACATCTTATAGTCACTGTATGTTCTAAAACCGTTCCTAGTCGATTGAGCCGTCCGATAATAAGGATAAGGATCGCTCGAGTTTGAGACTAGCATTTGCGATGCGGAGTACCACGTTTCATTGGTAGGGAACATGGAGATGTTCGAAGCATGCAAATGGATATTCATAGGATGAATAGTCGAACTACCCTATCCGGACTTTCCAAGTAGTTATCACTTATCGAGTGGATAAAGTCCGCGGTTTTGGTTGTACACCATTAGTCCTTACGACTTGAAACATCATGGAGACTCTATATGCTAGTACTGTGCTTTGACTCGTTTACCGACTCTGAGGGGGTCATCAGGTGTCGAGATTGGGTACAGTTACGACACATATAGGAGTCAATGCATTGTTGTCAAGGATTCACCACATACTTGCGAGTGTGGATATCCTATGCGATCTGAGGAGATATTAGTGTGACAAATCTCTGGCCAGAGTACTTGATGTGATTTAAGAAATGGTTTCTTAGTAGCACATGCGATGTCACTAATTTGATCTTCAAGATGCATTGCATAGTTATCGAATCTTGAGCGACTCTCGATATACCAATGGTTGTTGATTCGATCGGGATATATGGATGAAGGGACCGTACTGTACGCTAACCAAAATCTACTGGTTCTTGTAGGCACTATCAGAGATACCTAGGGAATCATGGGGCGATGTTGCTAGGCGCTTTACCATGATTCGTTGGGCAAGTCGGAAAGTGTTGTTCCGAGTCACAAGGAGTTGTGAGCCCACGGCTAGCTGTATCCCTGAACCATTGAGGGTCACACAGTGTAATGGAGTTTTAATCCCCGTTGAGATAGTTAAATTTAAAGAGTTAAATTTAATGAACTAAGGAGTTGGACTTCTTGAATAAGAGTAAGGGAGTAGGATTTCCTAAAATGACATAGGGATGGACATTTTTGGAAACCACTGAATTCGGATTCAGGAAAATTTATTTTGACTTTAAAACGTGCAGAAATGGTTTCTGTGCACATTGGTGAAATCGTTTCATCAATCGGAGTCACAATGAATTTTATATTAATTTCTGAACGAGCGGGCTTTGCTTGTCGGGCCCCAGCTTATGACTAATGGGCCCTAAGGTGTTAGTGGCCTGCATTATAAATAAGTTATTTCAGTACAGAAATTACACACAACAGGTCATAATTTTTGAGACAGAGCAAAAATCGAACCCTAGCCTCTCTCTCAACAAATCGGCCGAACCCTCCCCCTCTGCCCGAGAAAATTCCGGTCTGTGATTTTGAATCGCAGTAAGGAATAACGAATCAAATTCGTGTATTCTCTTCGCAGAAAACTTCTGATAGATTTTCTAGTGCAATCTATCAGAGGGATTAAACCTCTGTTCGTGGACCTGATTGAAGGCGTTCATCGGTTCCAGGGAGAGACAACAAGAGCAGAATTGTTCTGTTGGTGTCCATTAATCTCGTTGCGAGATTTGAGGTAAAATTTATTTAATTGTTGTTTAAATTTTACACACACACATAATTCAATCGATGAACGGTTGATACCCATACCATGGAAACGTTCCATGAAAAATTTTTAAACTTCCGCTGCACCGGGTATCAATCGTAATTGGTCTGGGAACTCGCCAGTTTTCCAACAGTGGTATCAGAGCCAGGTTGCTCAGATCAATCGATTGAATTAATCAATTGTACAAAATTTTTGAGTCTCGGTTTTTGAAACAAAATAAATATTTTAATAAAAAAAATTTTTTTTCCGGGGGCGAAACCCGGGCAGCGATTGGATCGCTGCCCGGAAGGGGCAGCGATGGTCGCTGCCCCCAGGGGCGGCGCACGGCGCCGCCCAAAGGGGGCGCACGGCGCCGCCCAGGGCGGCGACCGTCGCCGCCCAGGGCGGCGCACGGCGCTGCCCAGGGCAGCGCTGGGCGCTGCGCAGGGCAGCGCTCGGCGCCGCCCAGGGGCGGCGCTCGGCGCCGCCCAGCGGCGGCGCCAGGCGCCGCCAGGGCAGCAAGCGTTGCTGCCCTAAGGGGGCAGCCGGGCTGCCCCGGCCCGCGCCCCGGGTGCGGGCCAACCCGGGAGTGTCCCGGGTGGCCCGCGGGAAAAATTAATATTTTATTAAAAATTAATTTTAATATGTTAAAATTTTATTTTTGGTCCGGTCAAAAATTGTTTTTGATTGGTTCACGAGATTTCGGATCGAATTGTTCGAGTCCGTAAATTTTAAAATTGATTTTGGATAAATTTGAATTTTTAGAAAATTTTAATATTTTATCCGTAAATTGAATTTTGAAATCAATTATTTTGGTACAATTGATGATAAGATATGATCTTATGATATATTGAGTAAAATATGATTTTATTTGTAAAATTGGATTTTATAGATAAAATATGATTTTATTTGATATGGAGATAAAATATGATTTTATATGTGAAATGTGATTTTATATATAAAATATGATTTTATCTTGTTTAAATTTAAATTGCCACAGCATGTTATCCAATAAATTAATTTTGAATTAAATGTTATTGGATAAGGATGATCGATTGCCATGACCAATTTTGTAGGTGTATGTTAGGAATTTACATTTTGTCTTTATTGTTGTTGGTTTTATTAATGGGCCTGGTTTATGGCCCGATATGAATGTCATATGTAATAAAAGTGGGCTTGGTTTATAGCCCGTTCCCACCCCCTAAAAATGTATCCCCTACTTGTCATTGTTATTTATTGTAAATACATTAGATTTAGTGGGAGATCAAGATTTGAAGATGGTGGGCCCAGCAGACAATGAAGACTGAAGAAATGTAAATTGGAAGCATATGTAATAGGATTGCATTTGCATACTGCATATTACCTAGGATTGGACTAAGACCCGTGATTGGCAACCACGGGTCAATTAGAAATGGAATCGATCATCCTATATAATATGTGATATTATGATTGTATGCATGTTTAGACATAAATTGCGTGAATCCGGCAATGCATGCAATAAATTAAATATGATGAGACAAATATTTTTATAAATAAAATCCCTCATTTTAAATATGATTTAAAATTTATATCAAGATAAATAAAGGAATTTTAAATATTGTTTAAATGTTCCTACCTTCCATCAACGGTCAATGTATGTGATGCTACCCGCGGATACGGTCCGGCTCATATTATTGGGGGGCCCGTCCGTCGGAAAGCTGTACATTGGATCGACAAATGTTGTAAGTTGGGTGGAACTCCCATGGGATCGGCTCATATTATTGGGGGATCCACATGGCGACCGTCCATCACAACTTAATATTGATGGGTCATCTTGACATGTCACTTTAAACGGCGTCATATTATTGGGCCCTTATTGGACATGAGGTAAATACATGGGGGTTGCTTTGGAAGCAATTGGGCTCTACCTTTTGAGAATTATGGTTGGCTGATATTATTCGGGACCATAAGTTTGTCAATTGGACTCCATGTTCTCACTAAGGAAAAGTTTCCCGTTTTCACTAGAGGGTGGTGAAATCGTTAAAATAGTGGGAGTGAGATTCATAAAATTAAATTCGCCTATTTTATGTCTTAGTAAATTGTTAAACAATCATTGATATATGTCTGTTTTTCCTTTTCAGTATTTAATACAATGAATTCGCGAAATCCTTTATTCTCGATCCTCGAACAAAACAAGCTGACTGGCGCCAACTATACGGAATGGTTCCGGAAGTTGAAGATTGTCTTAACTTCGGAGAAAATGCTCTACGTGTTAGAGAAAGCACCTCCGAAGGAAGCACCAGCTGACATAAGTCCGGAGGAATTGGCCAAACTTGATGCATGGTGTGACCATGACATCAAGACCAAATGCTATATGCAAGCCTCGATGTCTGATGAACTCCAGAGGCGATTTGAGGACACGGTGAATGCTGCTGACATTCACACGCAACTCAAGGAACTTTTTGGGGCTCAGTCGAGGGCTGAAAGGTTCTCTACTGTTAAGGAGTTGATGACGTGCCGCATGCGTGAAGGGACTTCGGTCCGTGATCATGGGGTACGAGTGATTTGGCTCATACAGAAGTTAGCGACCCTTGATTTGGTGTTGGAGCATGAACTCAATGTGGACTTGCTGCTTCTATCTCTTCCTTCTTCATTTGATGGATTCGTGATAAATTTTAATATGAACAAGATAGAGGCCACCCTTGAAGAGATGGTCAATATGCTCGTTACATATGAATCCACACTTAAGAAGGATAAGCCAGCTTTCTTGGTGGGCTCCTCATCTTCTGCTAAGAAGGGGCCAAGTATGAAGGGCAAGAAACGTTCTGCCCCACCCAAGAAAGTGGAACCCGAGAAGAAGCAAAAGACAAAGGCTTCAAACAATGGAAAATCCAAGGATGTTTGCCATTACTGCAAGAAGCCGGGTCATTGGAAGCGCAACTGCAAGGAGTATCTTGAGCAGTTAGGAACTGCAAAGGGTATGTTCTATATCGAAATAAACATGTCATTTAATACAACTTCTTGGGTATTGGATACCGGATGTGGATCTCACATTTGCAATGATTTGCAGGTGATGACAAGAAGTCGCAGGCTTAGAATGGGTGAGACCCAGCTGAGGCTCGGGAATGGTTCCAGAGTTGAAGCTACGGCCATTGGAGATGTTTGTTTGATTTTGCAGAATGGTTTTAAATTATTGTTGAGAGATGTTTTATTTGTGCCAGATTTAATTAAAAACATTATTTCTATTTCTATGCTTGATAGAGATGGTTATTCTTGTAATTTTGTGAATGGGATTTGCAGTATTTACAAGAATGAATGTTTAATTGGAAATGGACAACTTGAAAACGATCTATATAATTTAAAACTAAAAGACGTTCCAGTGAATTGTATTGACAAACCGGCAACAACAAACAAAAGGAAAATCGATAGTCAAAACCCGGCAAACCTATGGCACGCTAGACTAGGTCATATTTCCTCAAGGAGGATGAACAAGCTAGTGGGAGAGGGCATGTTTGATATGTCTGATATTAACTCTCTACCTACTTGTGAATCCTGCCTAAAAGGAAAAATGACTAAATCTCCTTTTAAGGGGAAACCTGAGCGTAGTCAGAATCTGTTGGATTTGATCCATACAGATGTTTGTGGTCCATTTAGAGTAGGGACTCAACATGGCCACACCTACTTCATTACCTTTACTGATGATTATTCAAGGTATGGGTATTTATATTTAATGAAATATAAATCTGAAGCATTTGAAAAGTTCAAAGAATTCAAGGCTGAAGTAGAAAACAAGCTAGGTAAAAGTATTAAAGCACTTCGATCGGATCGAGGTGGAGAATACTTGAGTACCGAGTTTTTGGACTATCTAAAAGAGAATGGGATTCTCTCTCAGTGGACTCCTCCTATGACACCACAGCTTAATGTTGTATCGGAGAGTCGTAATCGAACTTTGTTGGACATGGTTCGATCCATGATGAGCTTCACTGAGCTTCCACCTTCGTTTTGGGGCTATGCGCTTAAAACGGCGGTATTGTTGTTGAATAACGTCCACACTAAAGCAGTGGACAAAACACCATACGAGTTATGGAATGGCAAAGCTCCTAAGTATTCGTACTTGAGGATTTGGGGATGTCCTGCTTACGTGAAGCGGACAGTGGGAGATAAGTTGGATAGTCGATCCAGCTTGTGTTATTTTGTGGGGTATCCGAAGAATTCAATCGGATATTATTTCTATTATCCTGCTGAAACAAAGGTGTTTGTTTCACGGAATGCCACCTTCTTGGAGAAGGAGTTCTTATTGGATAAGAAAGGCGAGATGATGGAACTCGAAGAAGTTCGAGAAGAACCCGAAATACAAAATAACGATCCCACACCTCAGGAACCATTGCTGGACACGCCTGCACCTAGAAGATCCGAGAGGACTTCTAGACCTCCAGTTCGATATGGTCTTCTTCTTGAAGAGGGTCAAGATGAACCCGACATTGGATGTGATCCAAGAAGCTTCAAGGAAGCAATTTCTGATGCGGATTCGAATTTATGGCTTGAAGCTATGCAGTCTGAATTGGATTCGATGCATACTAACCAAGTCTGGTCTTTAGTGGATCCTCCCGATGGAATTGTTCCAATAGGGTGTAAATGGATCTACAAAAGAAAGCTTGGGCCTGATGGTAAGATATTGACTTACAAGGCGCGATTGGTGGCGAAAGGTTATACTCAAAGGCAAGGAGTTGACTATGATGAAACCTTTTCACCAGTCGCAATGTTCAAGTCCATAAGAATCCTAATTGCCATAGCTGCATGGTATGACTATGAGATATGGCAGATGGATGTGAAGACTGCTTTTCTTAATGGAGACATTAAGGAAGAAATCTATATGAAGCAGCCTGAGGGGTTCACATCCATGGGAAGCGAGCATAAGGTATGCAAGCTTCAGAGATCAATTTATGGTCTAAAACAAGCATCAAGAAGTTGGAACCAGAAATTTGATGAAACAATAAAAGATTTTGGTTTCATCAAGAACCCGGAGGAACCTTGCGTGTACAAGAAAGTAGTTAAGGATGCGGTAACATTCTTAGTACTTTATGTTGATGACATCCTACTCATTGGGAATGATGTAGGGATGTTGCAGTCAACAAAGATATGGTTATCAGGTAGATTTTCGATGAAGGATTTGGGTGAGGCATCCTACATTCTTGGGATACAGATCTATAGGGATAGATCTAAGAGAATGATAGGACTCACTCAATCAATCTACATCGATACCATATTGAAACGGTTTTCAATGGATGGGTCCAAGAGAGGACATCTACCCATGTGTCATGGAGTTTCTCTATCCAAGTCTATGTGTCCCAAGACTGATGCAGAGATAGAGAATATGACACATGTACCATATGCGTCAGCTATAGGTAGTATCATGTATGGGATGATATCTACCAGACCGGATGTAGCATTTGCTCTGAGTGTCACGAGCAGATATCAGTCTAATCCTGGTCAGATGCATTGGAAAGCCGTGAAGGACATTCTTAAGTACTTGCGAAGGACTAAGAATATGTTCATGGTTTATGGAGGACGAGAACTCAAACTGGAAGGCTATACCGACTCTAGCTTCCAAAGTGATGTGGATGACTCGAAGTCAACCTCTGGATTTGTGTTCATGCTCAATGGCGGTGCTGTCTCTTGGAAGAGTTCCAAGCAGGACACCACAGCGGATTCCACCACTGAGGCTGAATACATTGCAGCATCAGCTGCTGCTAAAGAGGCGTTTGGATGAGGAATTTCGTCCAAGAGTTGGGCGTCATTCCTGAATTTGTTGGTCCAGTCCGGTGTACTGCGACAACACGGGTGCCGTTGCTCAAGCAAAGGAACCAAGGTCTCATCAAAGATCCAAACACGTACTGAGGAAATACCACATAATCCGGGAGATTGTGGAAAGAGGAGACATCAGTGTCGAACGAGTGGCCTCTGCAGACAATATCGCTGATCCACTTACTAAGCCTTTGCCAGGACCATTGTTTGACAAACATCGCGAAGCAATGGGTCTACGTAGTATGACTAGTTGGCTATAGGGCAAGTGGGAGATTGTAAGAGTGGGTGCCCAGTGAGCCAACTATGTGGCTATGGGCTTTGTTGACTCTTTGTATAAACAATCTTTTGTTTAATATTATTTACACTTTTATGGCAATGACTTTATATTACTTCATATTGTTATATTGTGATATACTATTGTTGTTTTGATAAAGACCTTGAATATACTATAGTGTATGTAAGATGTGGTAGAACATGGAGATGTCTATCATGAAATACATCTTATAGTCACTGTATGTTCTAAAACCGTTCCTAGTCGATTGAGCCGTCCGATAATAAGGATAAGGATCGCTCGAGTTTGAGACTAGCATTTGCGATGCGGAGTACCACGTTTCATTGGTAGGGAACATGGAGATGTTCGAAGCATGCAAATGGATATTCATAGGATGAATAGTCGAACTACCCTATCCGGACTTTCCAAGTGGTTATCACTTATCGAGTGGATAAAGTCCGCGGTTTTGGTTGTACACCATTAGTCCTTACGACTTGAAACATCATGGAGACTCTATATGCTAGTACTGTGCTTTGACTCGTTTACCGACTCTGAGGGGGTCATCAGGTGTCGAGATTGGGTACAGTTACGACACATATAGGAGTCAATGCATTGTTGTCAAGGATTCACCACATACTTGCGAGTGTGGATATCCTATGCGATCTGAGGAGATATTAGTGTGACAAATCTCTGGCCAGAGTACTTGATGTGATTTAAGAAATGGTTTCTTAGTAGCACATGCGATGTCACTAATTTGATCTTCAAGATGCATTGCATAGTTATCGAATCTTGAGCGACTCTCGATATACCAATGGTTGTTGATTCGATCGGGATATATGGATGAAGGGACCGTACTGTACGCTAACCAAAATCTACTGGTTCTTGTAGGCACTATCAGAGATACCTAGGGAATCATGGGGCGATGTTGCTAGGCTCTTTACCATGATTCGTTGGGCAAGTCGGAAAGTGTTGTTCCGAGTCACAAGGAGTTGTGAGCCCACGGCTAGCTGTATCCCTGAACCATTGAGGGTCACACAGTGTAATGGAGTTTTAATCCCCGTTGAGATAGTTAAATTTAAAGAGTTAAATTTAATGAACTAAGGAGTTGGACTTCTTGAATAAGAGTAAGGGAGTAGGATTTCCTAAAATGACATAGGGATGGACATTTTTGGAAACCACTGAATTCGGATTCAGGAAAATTTATTTTGACTTTAAAACGTGCAGAAATGGTTTCTGTGCACATTGGTGAAATCGTTTCATCAATCGGAGTCACAATGAATTTTATATTAATTTCTGAACGAGCGGGCTTTGCTTGTCGGGCCCCAGCTTATGACTAATGGGCCCTAAGGTGTTAGTGGCCTGCATTATAAATAAGTTATTTCAGTACAGAAATTACACACAACAGGTCATAATTTTTGAGACAGAGCAAAAATCGAACCCTAGCCTCTCTCTCAACAAATCGGCCGAACCCTCCCCCTCTGCCCGAGAAAATTCCGGTCTGTGATTTTGAATCGCAGTAAGGAATAACGAATCAAATTCGTGTATTCTCTTCGCAGAAAACTTCTGATAGATTTTCTAGTGCAATCTATCAGAGGGATTAAACCTCTGTTCGTGGACCTGATTGAAGGCGTTCATCGGTTCCAGGGAGAGACAACAAGAGCAGAATTGTTCTGTTGGTGTCCATTAATCTCGTTGCGAGATTTGAGGTAAAATTTATTTAATTGTTGTTTAAATTTTACACACACACATAATTCAATCGATGAACGGTTGATACCCATACCATGGAAACGTTCCATGAAAAATTTTTAAACTTCCGCTGCACCGGGTATCAATCGTAATTGGTCTGGGAACTCGCCAGTTTTCCAACAATTTTCTGTTTGCTGGATGCCCTATTCTATGGGGCAGTTGCAGGTAGTTCTCCCGGAGACAGAGAGGTTAGGTGGTGACCAAGGATGGATAGCAGGGTTGACCACTAGGATTTGCTTACTTGGTATTTGACTTATTTTAATTCCGCAGTTACTCTGATTAAGATTATTTTATTGATTAAATGCATGCTTAAGTTCTGATTAGTAGGTGATCACGGTGTGGGTCACTATAGTTTTGATGTCATAATTTTTATTTCGTTTGAGATTAGACATTATTTATTTTCTTAAATTCTGAATTTTATTTTTTGGTTATTTTCAGGTACTTTCTGTTGTGCATGCATAGCATTCGATCTAGGGAGCTACTACCACTTGATTTGGAGATCGAACGCACGCTCAACAGAATCCGAAAGGCCAAGAGATCTATCAATTTTGAACTTGAAACATAATCTGAATCAGAAGAAGACATGGCGGACAACAGAACTGTTCTAGACATAAATTCGTCCACCTACTGAAGGCTATGGATCTAGCACCGTTTGCCCTACTGTCGAGGCAAATAACTTTGAATTGAATCCTTCAATCATTCAGATGATTCAGCTGCAAGCAAGATTTGGAGGTACATCTGTGGAAGACCCCTACGCTCATCTAGAGCATTTTTTGTCGATCTGCGACACTTTTAAGGATAATGGGGTAACATCTGATGCAGTGCGACTGCGGTTATTCACATTCTCTCTGGAAGGCAAAGCTGTTGAATGGCTGGATGAATTTCCTGCGGGTTCTAACACTACATGGAACCAACTTGTTCAGACTTTTCTGAACAAGTATTTCCCTCCCATGAAGATGGCAAAACTATTTTATGACATCGTATCATTCAGGAAGAAGGAAGCTGAATCTCTACATGCGGAATGGACTAGATTTAAAAAGATGTTGAGGATGTGACCTCAACATAATCTTACTCAGAGCCAGCAGACTCAGACTTTCTATAATGGGGCTGATCAATCTGTTTGATCCATGTTGAATGCTGCTGCTAATGGAAGCCTATTCAGGAAGACACCAGCATTGGCATGGGAGATCATTGGAAACATGGCTGAAAGCAACATTGGATGGCCAGATGTGAAGAAGGAGAAAAAGACTGGAGTTTTAGAAGTCGATTCACTGACAGCACTTAATGCCAAAATCGATGCTCTTACTCATCATATGGCAATTATGTAGACATCTCCAGCCAATCAAGTGCAAGCTCAGCAGCCTGAGGAACATCAAGTCTTTGAGATTGATGCGGCGAATTTCATGGGAAATCAAGGGAGACACCTGTACAATCCTTACAGGAATACCTATAATCCTTGCTGGAAGAATCATCCGAACTTCATGTGGAAACCTGCAGATCCTACTGCCAACACGTCCAAGCATGTGGATAAGAAATCATCCTTTGAAGAAATTATGATGAAGTATGTAGCGGGTACTGAAACTCGTCTACAGAATCAGGAGGCAATGTTGCAGAGGTTGGAAACACAAATGGCTCAGATAGTGACACAACTGTCAGCCAGGCCAGAAGGGTAGTTGCCTAGAAACACTGAACCAAATACCAGAGGCGTGCATGCTATCATGGTCGTAACTAGATCACATTTTGAGGAGCAGCAGAGGGGCAAAGAGATGATTATGGAGGAGCCGAAAAATTCAGATTCCAAGAAGGATGCGCGTGCTGAAAGTTCCTCCACGGCAGGTAAGAAAGGTAAGACTTCTAAATTTGAATTTAATGATAATGTTGATATTTCTACTTTACCTTTTCCTCAAAGATCTAAGCAATTATTATTTGATCATCACTTTAAAAAATTTCTGTAAATTTTCAAGAAACTACATATTAACATATCTTTTGCAGACGTTTTAGCTCAGATGCCAAATTATGACAAATTTCTTAAGGATTTACTGAGGAATAAAAAAAAGTTGAATGAAGTGACGCAGGTTACACTGAATGAGGGATGCTCGGCAGTGCTAAAAAATGAGCTCTCACGGAAATTTCACGATCCAGAGAGTTTCTCCATACCTTGTAATATTGGAAAATTTTCAGTTGATAATGTTTTGTGTGACTTAGGATCGAGCATAAATTTGATGTCTCATGCACTTTCTAAGAAATTGGGTATATGCAACATTGAACCATCAAATATATCTCTTAAATTTGTTGATGGATCTATTAAATACCTAAGAGGAGTCGTGGAAAATATTTTAGTCAAGATAGACAAATTTCTTTATCCTATAGATTTTGTTATTCTTGACATGGATGCAAATTTTGAGGTGCCTCTGATTTTAGGGCGTCCATTTTTAGCCATTAGTAGAGCGTTAGTAGATGTTGAAAAGGGAGAGTTAGTGTTGAGGTTGAATGATGAGCAAGTTGTGTTCCATATGTTTAAGTCGGCTAGCGATAGCTCAAATTTAAAATCTTGCTCTACTGTCAATTTTATTAATGTGATTCATTATGTTAGGGATTGTCATCAGGTTCAACGCTATGCAAGAATAAATCCCGTACACAAAATTTGTGGAGGTGAAGCACGTAGCAGTTGCGGGATTGTTCAGACATGATTCAAGAGGGTGGATAAGCCACCATGATTTTGCAAATTGAAAGGGCAGTACAATCGGGCTATAGACTATAAATTTAGCGCTGACTGGGAGGCAACCCAGTGTTCTTTACCTTGCTTTTTAGTTTCTTTTTGCGTAGTTTTATTTTTATCTTTCTTTGATTTTTGCTTCTTTTCCCTGTCAATTGCCATGCCTATCGATATACCCATCCTAGTGCTATTGTTTATGCAGATACATCAGAGAAAAAAACGGACAAATTTATAAATAGGGGAGTGTTATTTTGGTTTTCATTGTATTTATGCTTGTTGTCTATTTGTTCGTTTTGCATTCTGTTCATTGTGTTTCTAGAGCATTGAGGGAAATGCTTTGGATAAGTATGGCGGGGTGTTATTCATTCTGTGTTGTTTTTCTCATCATTGTGTTGTGCATTCATTTGGTTTCATTCATTGCATATAGTTCGTAATCATGTATATCATTATGTTTGTGTTTGTGTTGTGTGAATAAGTAGAATGATGAGTGTTGGCCGATGATGATTGAGTTGAATAAAAAATTTGTTTTTGAAAAATGTTACTTTTGATTGAACATGAGAAGTTGTTGGTTGAATCGTGAATCCTTTTAAGCACGCGTGTTAGACTAGTGTAGTGTAGAGATGTAATTGATGAAGTTTGTGTTTGCTTGACCATTGCAAGGCAAAAGTTGTTTGTTGATCATGATAGTGTCTTTGGATTCTTGATGATTTTCTGTCATTGCATGCGTGATCTTGGGCATTCCTTTAAAATTTTTTGAAACATTTTGGTTGAAACTTAAGTTAATTCCATCCGGGTTAGAGTAAGGGGTTGAAATCCTAATCTCTTGTTCTTAACGAAGTATGCGGATTCCATGAGGTTAAAAATTTGAAATTTTAAAATTTTTAAATAACAATTTCATCCGGGCTTGGAAAATGATTGAAATCCTAATCATTTTTCAATAGCTAAGTTTGCTGGCTAAATGGGATTGTTGCTCCATCCGGGCTATAGACGAGGGGATTGAAATTCTACTCCTATCTTAGTTATAGCTAAGTTTGCGGGTAATTATTGGGGCATAAGAAAACCGGGTGCAAAATCCGGAGGTACGCAATTAGTCTCAAGAAAGTGCATGTTTGTGTTCGGAATTGTTGGGATGACGGAGTGCTGGATTGTGGCACTTGAATTGAATTGTCATAGGTCGCTAAGAATTCTTAGAATGGATTATTTTGAAGTTGCATGAAACTGGAATAAAATCGCACACACACATTTTTACGTTAAACTGACGGTGGATTGTGTCCAATCAGAAGTTGTTGGGGTTTTTAATTGATTGAATTGGAACTTATCTGAGGCTATCTTGTATATGATTCATTCTTACTTATGTCGTTGTGTTATTGCATTTTGTTTGTTGTATGTCTTGCTCGAGGGCGAGCAAGGCTTAAGTATAGGGGAGTTGATAACTATTTTCATATGCATATTTTTGTATTTGTTTTTCATGCATTCATATGTTATTGTTGTTGTTTTATTTTAGTTTTAGCATGTTTAATGCATTTGTTTGCATAATACTCATCCTGGGCCATTTTGTAGGGATACTCGGAAAAATCAAGAAATTTGGACGGAGTTATGTTGGAAAACTGGCGGTCAGATCAATCACGATTGATACCCGGTGCAGCGGAAGTTTAAAAATTTTGTTATGGAACAATTCCATAGTGTGGGTATCAACCGTTCAACGATTAAATTATTGTGTGTGTAAAATTTAAATAACAGTTATTAAATTTTACCTCCAATCTCGCAACGAGATTAATGGACACCAACAGATTTGATCTGCTCTTGTTGTCTCTCCCTGGAACCGATGAACTCCTTCAATCAGGTCCACGAACAGAGGTTTAATCCCTCTGATAGATTGCACTAGAAAATCTATCAGAAGTTTTCTGCGAAGAGATTACACGAATCTGATTCGTTATTCCTGACCGCGATTCAAAATCACAGACCGGAATTTTCTCGGGCAGAGGGGGAGGGGTCGGCCGAAATTTTCTTTTAGAGAGACTAGGGTTTTCGATTTTTTGCTCTCAAAAATTATGACCTGTTGTGTTTAATTTCTGTACTGAAATAACTTATTTATAATGCAGGCCACTAACACCTTAGGGCCCATTAGTCATAAGCTGGGGCCCGACAAGCAAAGACCGCTCGTTCAGAAATTAATATAAAATTCATCGTGACTCCGATTGATGAACTGATTTCACCAATGTGCACAGAAACCATTTCTGCACATTTTAAAGTCAAAATAAATTTTCCTGAATCCGAATTCAGTGGTTTCCAAAAATGTCCATCCCTATGTCATTTTAGGAAATCCTACTCCCTTACTCTTATTTAAGAAGTCCAACTCCTTAGTTCATTAAATTTAACTCTTTAAATTTAACTATCTCAACGGGGATTAAAACTCCATTACACTGTGTGACCCTCAATGGTTCAGGGATACAGCTAGCCGTGGGCTCACAACTCCTTGTGACTCGGAACAACACTTTCCGACTTGCCCAACGAATCATGGTAAAGCGCCTAGCAACATCGCCCCATGATTCCCTAGGTATCACTGATAGTGCCTACAAGAACCAGTAGATTTTGGTTAGCGTACAGTACGGTCCCTTCATCCATATATCCCGATCGAATCAACAACCATTGGTATATCGAGAGTCGCTCAAGATTCGATAACTATGCAATACATCTTGAAGATCAAATTAGTGACATCGCATGTGCTACTAAGAAACCATTTCTTAAATCACATCAAGTACTCTGGCCAGAGATTTGTCACACTAATATCTCCTCAGATCGCATAGGATATCCATACTCGCAAGTATGTGGTGAATCCTTGACAACAATGCATTGACTCCTATATGTGTCGTAACTGTACCCAATCTCGACACCTGATGACCCCCATAGAGTCGGTAAACGAGTCAAAGCACAGCACTAGCATATAGAGTCTCCATGATGTTTCAAGTCGTAAGGACTAATGGTGTACAACCAAAACCGCGGACTTAATCCACTCGATAAGTGATAACCACTTGGAAAGTCCGGATAGGGTAGTTCGATTATTCATCCTATGAATATCCATTTGCATGCTTCGAACATCTCCATGTTCCCTACCAATGAAACGTGGTACTCCGCATCGCAAATGCTAGTCTCAAACTCGAGCGATCCTTATCCTTATTATCGGACGGCTCAATCGACTAGGAACGGTTTTAGAACATACAGTGACTATAAGATGTATTTCATGATAGACATCTCCATGTTCTACCACATCTTACATACACTATAGTATATTCAAGGTCTTTATCAAAACAACAATAGTATATCACAATATAACAATATGAAGTAATATAAAGTCATTGCCATAAAAGTGTAAATAATATTAAACAAAAGATTGTTCATACAAAGAGTCATCAAAGCCCATAGCCACACAGTTGGCTCACTGGGCACCCACTCTTACAATCTCCCACTTGCCCTATAGCCAACTAGTCATACTACGTAGACCCATTGCTTCGCGATGTTTGTCAAACAATGGTCCTAGCAAGGGCTTAGTAAGCGGATCAGCGATATTGTCTGCAGAGGCCACTCGTTCGACAATGATGTCTCCTCTTTCCACAATCTCCCGGATTATGTGGTATTTCCTCAGTACGTGTTTGGATCTTTGATGAGACCTTGGTTCCTTTGCTTGAGCAACGGCACCCGTGTTGTCGCAGTACACCGGGACTGGACCAACAAATTCAGGAATGACGCCCAACTCTTGGACGAAATTCCTCATCCAAACGGCCTCTTTAGCAGCAGCTGATGCTGCAATGTATTCAGCCTCAGTGGTGGAATCCGCTGTGGTGTCCTGCTTGGAACTCTTCCAAGAGACAGCACCGCCATTGAGCATGAACACAAATCCAGAGGTTGACTTCGAGTCATCCACATCACTTTGGAAGCTAGAGTCGGTATAGCCTTCCAATTTGAGTTCTCGTCCTCCATAAACCATGAACATATTCTTAGTCCTTCGCAAGTACTTAAGAATGTCCTTCACGGCTTTCCAATGCATTTGACCAGGATTAGACTGATATCTTCTCGTGACACTCAGAGCAAATGCTACATCCGGTCTGGTAGATATCATCCCATACATGATACTACCTATAGCTGACGCATATGGTACATGTGTCATATTCTCTATCTCTTCATCAGTCTTGGGACACATAGACTTGGATAGAGAAACTCCATGACACATGGGTAGATGTCCTCTTTTGGACCCATCCATTGAAAACCGTTTCAATATGGTATCGATGTAGGTTGATTGAGTGAGTCCTATCATTCTCTTAGACCTATCTCTATAGATCTGTATCCCAAGAATGTAGGATGCCTCTCCCAAATCCTTCATCGAAAATCTACCTGATAACCATATCTTTGTTGACTGCAACATCCCTACATCATTCCCAATGAGTAGGATGTCATCAACATAAAGCACTAAGAATGTCACCGCATCCTTAACTACTTTCTTGTACACGCAAGGTTCCTCCGGGTTCTTGATGAAACCAAAATCTTTTATTGTTTCATCAAATTTCTGGTTCCAACTTCTTGATGCTTGTTTTAGACCATAAATTGATCTCTGAAGCTTGCATACCTTATGCTCGCTTCCCATGGATGTGTACCCCTCAGGCTGCTTCATATAGATTTCCTCCTTAATGTCTCCATTAAGAAAAGCAGTCTTCACATCCATTTGCCATATCTCATAGTCATACCATGCAGCTATGGCAATTAGGATTCTTATGGACTTGAACATTGCAACTGGTGAAAAGGTTTCGTCATAGTCAACTCCTTGTCTTTGAGTATAACCTTTAGCCACCAATCGCGCCTTGTAGGTCAATACCTTACCATCAGGCCCAAGCTTTCTTTTGTAGATCCATTTACACCCTATCGGAACAATTCCATCGGGAGGATCTACTAAAGACCAAACTTGGTTTGTATGCATCGAATCCAATTCTGACTGCATAGCTTCAAGCCATAAATTCGAATCCGCATCAGAAATTGCTTCCTTGAAGTTTCTTGGATCACATCCAATGTCGGGTTCATCTTGATCCCCTTCAAGAAGAAGACCATATCGAACTGGAGGTCTAGAAGTCCTTTCGGATCTTCTAGGTGCAGGCGTGTCCAGCAATGGTTCCTGAGGTGTAGGATCGTTATTTTGTATTTCGGGTTCTTCTCGAACTTCTTCGAGTTCCATCATCTCGCCTTTCTTATCCAATAAGAACTCCTTCTCCAAGAAGGTGGCATTCCTAGAAACAAACACCTTTGTTTCAGCAGGATAATAGAAATAATATCCGATTGAATTCTTCAGATACCCTACAAAATAACATAAGCTGGATCGACTATCCAACTTATCTCCCACTGTCCGCTTCACGTAAGCAGGACATCCCCAAATCCTCAAGTACGAATACTTAGGAGCTTTGCCATTCCATAACTCGTATGGTGTTTTGTCCACTGCTTTAGTGTGGACGTTGTTCAACAACAATACCGCCGTTTCAAGCGCATAGCCCCAAAACGAAGGTGGAAGCTCAGTGAAGCTCATCATAGATCGAACCATGTCCAACAAAGTTCGATTACGACGCTCCGATACACCATTAAGCTGTGGTGTCATAGGAGGAGTCCACTGAGAGAGAATCCCATTCTCTTTCAGATAGTCCAAAAACTCGGTACTCAAGTATTCTCCACCTCGATCCGATCGAAGTGCTTTAATACTTTTACCTAGCTTGTTTTCTACTTCAGCCCTGAATTCTTTGAACTTTTCAAATGCTTCAGACTTATATTTCATTAAATATAAATACCCATACCTTGAATAATCATCAGTAAAGGTAATGAAGTAGGTGTGGCCATGTTGAGTCCCTACTCTAAATGGACCACAAACATCTGTATGGATCAAATCCAACAGATTCTGACTACGCTCAGGTTTCCCCTTAAAAGGAGATTTAGTCATTTTTCCTTTTAGACAAGATTCACAAGTAGGTAGAGAGTTAATATCCGACATATCAAACATGCCCTCTCCCACTAGCTTGTTCATCCTTCTTGAGAAAATATGACCTAGTCTAGCGTGCCAAAGGTTTGCCGGGTTTTGACTATCGATTTTCCTTTTGTTTGTTGTCGCCGGTTTGTCAATACAATTCACTGGAACGTCTTTTAGTTTTAAATTGTATAGATCGTTTTCAAGTTGTCCATTTCCAATTAAACATTCATTCTTGTAAATATTGCAAATCCCATTCACAAAATTACAAGAATAACCATCTCTATCAAGCATAGAAATAGAAATAATGTTTTTAATTAAATCTGGCACAAATAAAACATCTCTCAACAATAATTTAAAACCATTCTGCAAAATCAAACAAACATCTCCAATGGCCGTAGCTTCAACTCTGGAACCATTCCCGAGCCTCAGCTGGGTCTCACCCATTCTAAGCCTGCGACTTCTTGTCATCACCTGCAAATCATTGCAAATGTGAGATCCACATCCGGTATCCAATACCCAAGAAGTTGTATTAAGTGACATGTTTATTTCGATATAGAACATACCCTTTGCAGTTCCTAACTGCTCAAGATACTCCTTGCAGTTGCGCTTCCAATGACCCGGCTTCTTGCAGTAATGGCAAACATCCTTGGATTTTCCATTGTTTGAAGCCTTTGTCTTTTGCTTCTTCTCGGGTTCCACTTTCTTGGGTGGGGCAGAACGTTTCTTGCCCTTCATACTTGGCCCCTTCTTAGCAGAAGATGAGGAGCCCACCAAGAAAGCTGGCTTATCCTTCTTAAGTGTGGATTCATATGTAACGAGCATATTGACCATCTCTTCAAGGGTGGCCTCTATCTTGTTCATATTAAAATTTATCACGAATCCATCAAATGAAGAAGGAAGAGATAGAAGCAGCAAGTCCTCATTGAGTTCATGCTCCAACACCAAATCAAGGGTCGCTAACTTCTGTATGAGCCAAATCACTCGTACCCCATGATCACGGACCGAAGTCCCTTCACGCATGCGGCACGTCATCAACTCCTTAACAGTAGAGAACCTTTCAGCCCTCGACTGAGCCCCAAAAAGTTCCTTGAGTTGCGCGTGAATGTCAGCAGCATTCACCGTGTCCTCAAATCGCCTCTGGAGTTCATCAGACATCGAGGCTTGCATATAGCATTTGGTCTTGATGTCATGGTCACACCATGCATCAAGTTTGGCCAATTCCTCCGGACTTATGTCAGCTGGTGCTTCCTTCGGAGGTGCTTTCTCTAACACGTAGAGCATTTTCTCCGAAGTTAAGACAATCTTCAACTTCCGGAACCATTCCGTATAGTTGGCGCCAGTCAACTTGTTTTGTTCGAGGATCGAGAATAATGGATTTCGCGAATTCATTGTATGAAATACTGAAAAGAAAAACAGACATATATCAATGATTGTTTAACAATTTACTAAGACATAAAATAGGCGAATTTAATTTTATGAATCTCACTCCCACTATTTTAACGATTTCACCACCCTCTAGTGAAAACGGGAAACTTTTTCCTTAGTGAGAACATGGAGTCCAATTGACAAACTTATGGTCCCGAATAATATCAGCCAACCATAATTCTCAAAAGGTAGAGCCCAATTGCTTCCAAAGCAACCCCCATGTGTTTACCTCATGTCCAATAAGGGCCCAATAATATGACGCCGTTTAAAGTGACATGTCAAGATGACCCATCAATATTAAGTTGTGATGGACGGTCGCCATGTGGATCCCCCAATAATATGAGCCGATCCCATGGGAGTTCCACCCAACTTACAACATTTGTCGATCCAATGTACAGCTTTCCGACGGACGGGCCCCCCCAATAATATGAGTCGGACCGTATCCGCGGGTAGCATCACATACATTGACCGTTGATGGAAGGTAGGAACATTTAAACAATATTTAAATTTCCTTTATTTATCTTGATATAAATTTTAAATCATATTTAAAATGAGGGATTTTATTTATAAAATTATTTGTCTCATCATATTTAATTTATTGCATGCATTGCCGGATTCACGCAATTTATGTCTAAACATGCATACAATCATAATATCACATATTATATAGGATGATCGATTCCATTTCTAATTGACCCGTGGTTGCCAATCACGGGTCTTAGTCCAATCCTAGGTAATATGCAGTATGCAAATGCAATCCTATTACATATGCTTCCAATTTACATTTCTTCAGTCTTCATTGTCTGCTGGGCCCACCATCTTCAAATCTTGATCTCCCACTAAATCTAATGTATTTACAATAAATAACAATGACAAGTAGGGGATACATTTTTAGGGGGTGGGAACGGGCTATAAACCAAGCCCACTTTTATTACATATGACATTCATATCGGGCCATAAACCAGGCCCATTAATAAAACCAACAATAATAAAGACAAAATGTAAATTCCTAACATACACCTACAAAATTGGTCATGGCAATCGATCATCCTTATCCAATAACATTTAATTCAAAATTAATTTATTGGATAACATGCTGTGGCAATTCAAATTTAAACAAGATAAAATCATATTTTATATATAAAATCTCATTTCACATATAAAATCATATTTTATCTCTATATCAAATAAAATCATATTTTATCTATAAAATCCAATTTTACAAATAAAATCATATTTTACTTAATATATCATAAGATCATATCTTATCATCAATTGTACCAAAATAATTGATTTCAAAATTCAATTTACGGATAAAATATTAAAATTTTCCAAAAATTCAAATTTATCCAAAATCAATTTTAAAATTTACGGACTCGAACAATTCGATCCGAAATCTCGTGAACCAATCAAAAACAATTTTTGACCGGACCAAAAATAAAATTTTAAATATTAAAATTAATTTTAAATAAAAATATAATTTTTCCCGCGGGCCGCCCGGGACACTCCCGGGCCGGCCCGCACCCGGGGCGCGGGCCGGGGGCAGCCCGGCTGCCCCCTTAGAGCAGCGCCTGGCGCCGCCCCTGGGCGGCGCCGTGCGCTGCCCTGGGCGACGCCGAGCGCCGCCCTGCGCAGCGCCCAGCGCTGCACTGGGCGGCGCCGAGCGCCGCCCCTGGGCAGCGCTGAGCGCTGCCCTGCGCAGCGCCCAGCGCTGCCCTGGGCGGCGACGGTCGCCGCCTTGGGCGGCGCCGTGCGCCCCCTTTGGGCGGCGCCGTGCGCCGCCCGGGGTAGCAACAATTGCTGCCCCACCGGGCAGCGATCCAATCGCTGCCCGGGTTTTGCCCCGAAAATTTTTTTTTTTTTATTTAAAAATATTTATTTTGTTTCAAAAACCGAGACTCAAAAATTTTGTACAATTGATTAATTTAATCGTTTGATCTGAGCAACCTGGCTCTGATACCACTGTTGGAAAACTGGCGGTCAGATCAATCACGATTGATACCCGGTGCAGCGGAAGTTTAAAATTTTGTTATGGAACAATTCCATAGTGTGGGTATCAACCGTTCAACGATTAAATTATTGTGTGTGTAAAATTTAAATAACAGTTATTAAATTTTACCTCCAATCTCGCAACGAGATTAATGGACACCAACAGATTTGATCTGCTCTTGTTGTCTCTCCCTGGAACCGATGAACTCCTTCAATCAGGTCCACGAACAGAGGTTTAATCTCTCTGATAGATTGCACTAGAAAATCTATCAGAAGTTTTCTGCGAAGAGATTACACGAATCTGATTCGTTATTCCTGACCGCGATTCAAAATCACAGACCGGAATTTTCTCGGGCAGAGGGGGAGGGGTCGGCCGAAATTTTCTTTTAGAGAGACTAGGGTTTTCGATTTTTTGCTCTCAAAAATTATGACCTGTTGTGTTTAATTTCTGTACTGAAATAACTTATTTATAATGCAGGCCACTAACACCTTAGGGCCCATTAGTCATAAGCTGGGGCCCGACAAGCAAAGCCCGCTCGTTCAGAAATTAATATAAAATTCATCGTGACTCCGATTGATGAACTGATTTCACCAATGTGCACAGAAACCATTTCTGCACATTTTAAAGTCAAAATAAATTTTCCTGAATCCGAATTCAGTGGTTTCCAAAAATGTCCATCCCTATGTCATTTTAGGAAATCCTACTCCCTTACTCTTATTTAAGAAGTCCAACTCCTTAGTTCATTAAATTTAACTCTTTAAATTTAACTATCTCAACGGGGATTAAAACTCCATTACACTGTGTGACCCTCAATGGTTCAGGGATACAGCTAGCCGTGGGCTCACAACTCCTTGTGACTCGGAACAACACTTTCCGACTTGCCCAACGAATCATGGTAAAGCGCCTAGCAACATCGCCCCATGATTTCCTAGGTATCACTGATAGTGCCTACAAGAACCAGTAGATTTTGGTTAGCGTACAGTACGGTCCCTTCATCCATATATCCCGATCGAATCAACAACCATTGGTATATCGAGAGTCGCTCAAGATTCGATAACTATGCAATACATCTTGAAGATCAAATTAGTGACATCGCATGTGCTACTAAGAAACCATTTCTTAAATCACATCAAGTACTCTGGCCAGAGATTTGTCACACTAATATCTCCTCAGATCGCATAGGATATCCATACTCGCAAGTATGTGGTGAATCCTTGACAACAATGCATTGACTCCTATATGTGTCGTAACTGTACCCAATCTCGACACCTGATGACCCCCATAGAGTCGGTAAACGAGTCAAAGCACAGCACTAGCATATAGAGTCTCCATGATGTTTCAAGTCGTAAGGACTAATGGTGTACAACCAAAACCGCGGACTTAATCCACTCGATAAGTGATAACCACTTGGAAAGTCCGGATAGGGTAGTTCGATTATTCATCCTATGAATATCCATTTGCATGCTTCGAACATCTCCATGTTCCCTACCAATGAAACGTGGTACTCCGCATCGCAAATGCTAGTCTCAAACTCGAGCGATCCTTATCCTTATTATCGGACGGCTCAATCGACTAGGAACGGTTTTAGAACATACAGTGACTATAAGATGTATTTCATGATAGACATCTCCATGTTCTACCACATCTTACATACACTATAGTATATTCAAGGTCTTTATCAAAACAACAATAGTATATCACAATATAACAATATGAAGTAATATAAAGTCATTGCCATAAAAGTGTAAATAATATTAAACAAAAGATTGTTCATACAAAGAGTCATCAAAGCCCATAGCCACACAGTTGGCTCACTGGGCACCCACTCTTACAAGTTACACTCTCTCGAGCGGATGGCTATGCTCGCTCGAGTGAGACCGAGAAGATAGAAAAATTTCCAGAAGTCCAATCCCTCGAGCGCATGTCATGCTCGCTCGAGTGCATGTCATGCTCGCTCGAGCGCGCCTCATGCTCGCTCGAGCGAGAAAGACAAGTTCAGAAATCCTTAGAGCAGAGTCATGCTCGCTCGAGCGCACTTCGTGCTCGCTCGAGCGAGCGACGCACATAGAATTTTTATTTTTGGAAACTCTTGCTCGGGTTTGATGCTATCTTTTGAAGATCTTTGGGCATATAAATACAAACTCACTCATCGGATTAAGGGTTCGAACATGTAGAGAACAAAGGCGGCGGCTACTACACACTTGGGAGAGAAGATTTCTCGTTTTATTCTTCTTTTATTATTTGTATTTTTTTGTTCATGATTAAAAATATTGTTTGAATCATGATTTCGTTTCTTGAGTAGTTTTTCTCTTTCGATCAAGGCCACGTGATTGGGCCAGACAAATTTATGTAGAAACTTGAATGTTTATTTGGGATTTTCATACTTGATTTTATTTTATTGATTAATGAATTTATATTTGTCTCGTGAATGATCTGGACAATTATTTGTCTGCATGTTAATTGATTCCAAGTCGACAGAGGAGGTTTCGATTTCGATCACTTTAATAATCAACATATTGTAAAAAGGACTAGAAATAGAATTCAGTTTCATTGTGCGGTTTGGGAGTAAACTGAATTTTCACCGTTCGTCATGCATTCAAATTTTATTAGAATTAAGAAAGATTAATCCGTCAATATTTGAATAGGTTTGATTGTTCTAGAAATAGACTTTTGAACAAGATAGGAGAATTCCTGTGATCTAAGATTAAAATCTGAATCTTATATCGACTACTTGTTATATAATTTGTCTGGTACCTACGTGTGTCCTTGATCGAGATTTTTCCATATTGAATTTTAATCCAAGATCTCTGCTGCGTTTTTATTGAGTTGAATTTTATTTGCAATTTAATTTTTTAGTTTTAAATCTGAATTTTCATCTCTCTTTTTAATTAGTCTTGATTAAGTAGAAATAATTATATTTTGATAGTCATATTTATACAGTCCCTATGAGTTCGACATCTGGTTCTATTCACTATCTATAACTTGACCTGGTACGCTTGCCAATTGATTTTAATCATACCGATTTAAGCGGTCACCTATCTACCTGAAGAAATCACATTTCCGAACAGCAATTATACTTAGCAAAAATCTGCACAGCCACCTTGTATTTTCTCGCCCTTAACTTATCCAAAATTTAACCGAATAAAGCCCAATTTGAGCCAACATGACCACGACATCTTAAACTTGACTAGGACAAAGACACACCCCGATCAGACCTCCTTAACCTAATTCACCAGAACCAAACACTTGAGGCCAATCCAAGGGCAACAAAAATTCTGCTAAAGACCAACATCAACTTAACCCGATACAAGCCCTTTGTCAATGAATTTACCTAAGACCAAGACTTCCCACACAACATGAGTCACCTCTAGAGCCAACCTTATCCCCTAGACCACCTAGGGCAGCGATCGAGATCACCCAAAGTCAAGCCCCAACACAACTATACATCTCTTGATCACCAAACCAAACCTCAAGACTCCAACTCCAACTCCAATCGTCCAGCCCCTTATTATCTTCACTTAGAACACTTTAAACACATTCAAAACACCACAATTCATCCTCAAACATCTACTAGGGCAGCCCCTTCAATACCACAATCAATCTTTTTGAAAAAGTGCTTGAAACTCCAACTGAAATGCAATAACAATTTAGCCAAAAAACATGACAAATGTATTTCATTACATACTTCATCACATATCTCCAAAAACAATAAAAACACATTGTAAAATTTGAATTTAGGCTAAAACCCTGCTGCACATTTTCTAAAATTTTGAAATGCAATCAAATCCTTCAAGCCTCAACTTTAATCCATCGTACAACTCATTTAGCTTCAAATACATATGCAAATTTCAAAATATTGACATGAACCCTTGCTGAAATCTTCCAATAACCGAAACCCTAGCTTGCATAACAAAAATTTTCGAATTAGTAGCAAGAACAAGGCACAAAACATATAAACTTTGCTTGGCGGGTCAAAAGAAAACATATACTTTCCTAGCTCCAAAATGCTCAAAGAAACGAGAAGGAACCTAGATGAAACTCGTGACCCCCGGCTAAATGGACCTCCAAGATGCAAGATCCGGCAATGGTGGTGGTGGTGGCTAGTCGGCGGCGGCCGAAAAAGCTAGAAGAAGTGAAGCCGTTGGTGAGGGATTTGAAGAACGGGGAGGCAGCGGCTTAGAGTGTAGTGACCCGCAATTAATCAAGTTAATTAAGGAAATTAATTACTAAATTTTGCCTAAAATTATTCGAAGTGGATCGGAAGCTCCGAAGCACGGATCGGAAGCTCCGATCGGGATCGGACGTTCCGTTGGAGGATCGGAGGTTCCGTTCTGGCTAGGGCTGGCGTCATCACCGACGTCAGCAAGATGACTTCACTGCTTACGCACATGAGGTAACATCAGACGTTCCGAAGTCACGATCGGATGCTCCGTTCAAGATCAGACGTTCCGATGAGGGATCGGACGTTCCGATCGCCGTCTATAAATAAGGGGTCCAAGCCCTCATTCTGTGCACCGATTTCCCCTCCTTTCCTCTGGTTTTCGAACCTTCTTACTTAGATCTACGGAGTTCTAGGCATCCTACTGGGAATCCGGAAGTTGCCTAGCAATCTCGGCGTCGTAGCGGAGGTGTGCCTAGGTTTTGAGACGATTCTACACCAGCAGGCTGACGACGGACGAAGGTATAATTTGGCTTCCTAAAAATATTTAGGAGTATGAAATAGCTTAGTTAAGGCTTTTAAAGCGTTTATAGTAATATATGGACTTTTGCATGTGTAGACGCGGTAGAGCAGACTTGTAGGCTTTGGACCTAAATGGGTGTGCTAGGAGTTGACCTGCAGTGTTAGAGGTACGTAAGTACTGACCGAGATAGCCGACATGATATTTATACATATGTGTGTGATGCATGATGTATGTGCTGTATGGCTATGTTTTACTATTTTTAGCACGTGCATATGTTTTTACGGAGACTGCATCGGGTATGATGTGAGTCATGACAGTTTCTGTCAGTCGAGGCGATTCTTCCCGAGGATTCGTGTCTTGGGAATATACGAGTACCACGCGGAGTCACTCTCTTGCTCGGTACTGTGTATTCCAAGCGCCATGAGTAAAGTGATTTAACCCTGATTTTTAAAGTCTTGTGCATGCTCATATTTGTATTTATATCATTGCTTCCGTATTGAGCGTAGTCGCTCACGCCCTTTATGTTTCGTGTTTTGGGACACCTTGTAGCGGGTCAGGTCTGAGGCTGGACGATCCTGGTGGTCCCGAGCAGGGTTGAGGTTGCTACCGTGCAGAGGTAGTTTGTTAGGGATTCTGATACCCTAATTTTCGATTTGGTTGTATAAAGAATTATACACTGTTTCTATCGTCGGTTGTATTCTGCCGATTGGATTTGTTGTACTTTGGAATTATCCGCTATTTAATGCTTTAATTATTATTTCTTGCGCTAATCACTATGATTAGGTAGTGGATCCGGGTAGGGTTGCTACATTCATTGATATCAGAGCGCATTGCAACTGGGAATTAGTAAAGAGGATTTTAAGAGTTGTCTGTTGCTATTGACAGATGGCAGATGATGATTATGAGAGTCAGGCTAGCGATGGTCGTTGGGGTGATCCACCAATGAGACATCACCGTAGACATCATCATGAGGATCATAGGCGTTTTAGTATGAACCGTTTTCTTCAGATGGCTCCTAAGCCATTGGTGGGTGGCGAGGCTCCTGCAGTTGCTGAGGACTGGTTGGAGCGTATGGAGAGTTGTTTTCAGGAGTATCAGTGTATTGAAGCCCAGAAAATGGAGACTTTAGCTTTTGTTCTATAGGGAAATGCGAAGAGGTGGTGGAGAGCTACTTCTACTCCGTTTATTGCCACCAGGGGTACCGCTACTTGGGCTGAGTTTAAGTCTTCCTTCGAGAAGCATTACTTTCCTCCAGCTTTGCGTCAGACAAAGGCGAGCGAGTTGCTGAGTTTGCGACAGGGTACTATGACCATTGATGAGTACCAGCAGAAATTCTTTGAGCTTCTTTCTTTCAGTCCCCATATTGCGAGTAGCTCCGAGACGATGCACGATCTATTTCTTCAGGGCCTTAACCCTGACATTCATCAGTTGGTTGCCGTGGGCAGAGAGAGGAACTTCGAGAATTTGGTGAACAATTGTCACCAGGCAGAGGACAGTCTGCAGAGGAACAAGACTTTCGGATCTTCTGCATCCAGACCATATAGCTCTTTGGGTCCAAGGGCCCAGTCTTTTAAGAGACAGGGTGGTACTTCTTCTTCTTCTTCCGGATCTGGCGGTGTTCATCGTTTTGGTGATTCACGACATTGTCGTCAGTGCAAACGGAAGCATCACCCAGGACCGTGTCCTCATATCACTGGTGTTTGTTTTCAGTGCGGCCAGGAGGGTCACATGAAAAGAGATTGTCCCACTTTGGCCGGTACAGTGAGTGGTTCGGGGAGTGTTGGTGGTTCTCAGACCACTATCTATCAGCCACCGCAGTATCAGCAGCAGCCTTCGCAGCAGCAGCGTCAGCAGTCGCAGCCATCGCAGCGACATCATTCTCAGTCTTCTTCGAGAGGACAGTCATCGCGCCCACGTGCTCAGGGGCAGGTGTTTGCGCTGAACCAGGAGCAGGCTCAGGCAGATAGTGAGAACATGATTGCAGGTACTTTTAGTTTGTGCGGTTTTCCTGCTTATCTTTTGATCGATACTGGTTCTTCACATTCATTCATATCAGCTCGGTTTGTTAAGAGGCATAGATTACCTTTTTGTTTCCTTAGACGTCTTGTTAGCGGTTTCGACTCCGATGGGTCAAGAAGTCTTAGCTAAGCGTCTTGTTTTGGGTTTTATTTTTGGATTTGAGGGACATCTGTTGAGCGCTAACCTGATGGTTTTAGCGATGGATGACTTTGATGGTATCATCGGGATTGATCTTCTGACTTCGTATCGAGCGGTAATGGATTGCTACCAGAGATTTGTCCAGTTTCGCCCCGAGGCTGAGGATGCTTGGTATTTCTATGGTTTGGGAGCGCGACCCCTGATGCCAGTGGTTTCTCCTCTGAAAGCCCGACGTGCTTTAGAGTCTAGCGGGGAAGGCTACCTGATCTATGCGATTGATACATCCTTAGAGGGTCCAGACATGGAGGAGATACCAGTAGTCAGTGAGTTCCCGGATGTGTTTCCCTACGAGATTCCAAGGTTACCACCTGTGCGAGAGATCGAGTTTGGCATTGACTTGTTGCCAGGGACAGCGCCGATTTTCCGAGCACCGTACCGATTAGCTCCATCTGAGATGCGAGAGTTGCAGCAGGAGTTGCAGGATCTTCTTGATAAGGGCTACATTCGACCCAGTGTTTCACCTTGGGGAGCCCCGGTTCTATTCGTCAAGAAGAAGGATGGTTCGATGCGTTTGTGCATTGACTATCGTCAGTTGAACAAAGTGACAGTAAAGAACAAGTATCCTCTCCCGCGGATTGACGATCTGTTTGATCAATTGCAGGGTACTACTGTCTATTCCAAGATCGACTCGCGTTCTGGGTATCATCAGTTGCGAGTTAGAGACGAAGATGTTTTGAAGACAACATTTTGTACTCGATATGGGCACTATGAGTTCTTAGTGATGCCATTTGGTCTGACGAATGCTCCAGCTGTTTTCATGGATTTGATGAACAGGGTTTTCCGAGAGCTCTTGGATAAGTTTGTTGTAGTGTTCATCGATGACATCCTTGTGTATTCTTGTAGCATGGATGAGCATGCCTTTCATCTTCGTACTGTTTTAGAGACCTTGCGAGAGCATCAGTTTTATGCTAAGCTCAGCAAGTGTGACTTCTGGATTGACCGAGTTGTGTTCCTTGGTCATGTCATTTCTAGAGATGGAGTATCAGTGGATCCTAGCAAGACAGAGGCTATTCTTAATTGGTCGCGCCCGACGACAGCATCTGAGATTCGTAGTTTCTTGGGTTTGGCCGGATACTACCGTCGATTCGTGGAGAATTTCTCTCAGATAGCCAGGCCTTTGACACAGTTGACGCAAAAGGATGTTTCTTTTGAGTGGTCTTCCGCGTGCGAAGATAGTTTTTGTGAGTTGAGACGTCGATTGACGACTGCTCCAGTACTATCCTTGTCGACTGGATCTGGTGGTTTCGTAGTCCACACCGATGCTTCTCTTCAGGGTTTGGGGTGTGTGTTGACTCAAAATGGGCATGTGATTGCCTATGCCTCCAGGCAACTAAAGACTCACGAGGGGAATTATCTCGTACATGATCTAGAGCTTGCAGCCATTGTCTTTGCTCTGAAGATATGGCGTCATTATTTGTACGGTGAACGATTTCAGATTTTTACTGATCATAAGAATTTGAAGTACCTGTTCACTCAGGCAGAGTTGAACATGCGACAGCGCCGTTGGATGGACTTGCTGAAGGACTATGATTGTGAAATCAAATACCATCCAAGATCTTCTAATCCGGTTGCTGATGCGCTTAGTCGCAAGATTTATTTGATTTCCCTTCGTACCAGTGCAGTGTCACGAATGGTCGAAGAGTGTTGTTCCTTGGGTTTCACTTTCCGTCATAAGAAGGAACAATAGGGAGTTCGTGTTGCGTCTGTGCTTGCCGAGCCAGCCTTGTATAGACGTATCATAAGGCACAGGGTGTTGATCCCAAGATTCAGAGATTAGCCCGATTCACTGAGGGTGAGAATTCAGTTTTCAGGCGGATGGTTTGTTGTGTCTTTCTGGCCGTGTGGTTGTGCCTGACGATTCCATACTTAGAGACGAGATCTTATCGCAAGCTCATCATAGTAGGTTCTCAGTACATCCTGGCAGCATGAAGATGTACAAGGATCTACGTACTCGATTTTGGTGGAAAGGAATGAAGCGCAGCGTTTATCAGTTCGTGTCTCGATGCCTTGTGTGTCAGTAGGTCAAGGCAGAGTATCGTCGACCCTCTCGATATTCTTGAGTGGAAGTGGGAGCATGTGACGATGGAATTTGTCACCCACTTGCCTATGTCTTCCAGGAATTGCGACGCGATTTGGGTTGTTGTTGATCGATTGTCAAAATCCACGCATTTCTTACCATATAACTGGGATTTCACCTTCGACAGGATGGCACGGCTGTATGTGCAAGAGATTGTCTGTTTGCATGGTATTCCACTGAGTATTGTGAGCGACAGAGATCCTCGTTTCACCTCAAGATTTTGGGGGAGCTTTCAGCGTGCTCTTGGTACCACTTTGAGTTTGAGCACAGCGTATCATCCAGAGACTGATGGACAATCGGAGAGGACTATCCGTACTCTCGAGGACATGCTTCGAGCTACCGTAATGGATTTTGGCCCAGCATGGCACGATCATTTGTCATTGGTGGAGTTCTCTTATAACAATAGCTACCATAGCAGCATTGGCATGGCACCATTTGAGACTCTTTATGGACGTCGTTGTCGTACACCTTTGTTTTGGGACAAGGTTGGAGAGCGGCAGGTGGAGGGTCCTCAGATGATTCAGCAGATGACTGATGCAGTAGAATTGATCCGACGTAGGATTAAGGCATCCCAAAATTGACAGGCTAGCTACGCGAACACTCACCACAGGCCACTTCATTTTGAAGAAGGAGAGTATGTATTCTTGCGTGTATCACCTTTCCGGAAGGTGATGAGGTTTGGTCTCAAGGGTAAGTTATCACCAAGATTTATTGGTCCTTTCGAGATTCTCGAGAAAGTTGGAGACGTGGCTTATCGTCTAGCCTTGCCACCGAATCTTTCGAAGATTCATTATGTGTTTCACGTGTCTTTGTTGAGACAGTACGTGGCGGATCAGTCCCACATCTTGCGTCCGACTGAGGCGCAACTAGACCACGATTTGTCATATGTGGAGAAACCTCTCAGGATTATCGACAGGAAGGACAAGGTGCTTCGTAACAAGCGCATACCGTTGGTGATGGTACAGTGGCAACGCAGAGGTACAGAGGAAGCTACTTGGGAGTTGGAGAGTCAGATGTTAGTCGAGCACCCCGAGTTGTTTTAAGATTTTGTACTCTGTTGTATCGAATGTATATTGTTCAGTTGTAATAAGAGCATTGATTTTGCGTAATATGTTTTCCTTAAGATGTAATTTCGAGGACGAAATTTCTTAAGTGGGGGAGAATATAGTGACATGCAATTAATCAAGGTAATTAAGGAAATTAATTACTAAATTTTTCCTAAAATTATTCGAAGTGGATCGGAAGCTCCGAAGCACGGATCGAAAGCTCCGATCGGGATCGGACGTTCCGTTGGAGGATCGGAGGTTCCGTTCTGGCTAGGGCTAGCGTCATCACCAACGTCAGCAAGATGACGTCACTGCCTATGCACGCGAGGTGACATCGGACGTTCCGATGTCACGATCGGATGCTCCGTTCGCGATCGGACGTTCCGATGAGGGATCGGACGTTCCGATCGCCATCTATAAATAAGGGGTCCGAGCCCTCATTCTGTGCACCAATTTCCCCTCCTTTCCTCTGGTTTTCGAACCTTCTTACTTAGATCTACGGAGTTCTAGGCATCCTATTGGGAATCCAGAAGTTGCCTAGCGATCTCGGCGTCGTAGCGAAGGTGTGCCTAGGTTTTGAGATGATTCTACACCAGCGGGCTGACGATGGATGAAGGTATAATTTGGCTTCCTAAAAATATTTAGGAGTATGAAATAGCTTAGTTAAGGCTTTTAGAGCGTTTATAGTAATGCATGGACTTTTGTATGTGTAGACGCAGTAGAGCAGACTTGTAGGCTTTGGACCTAAACGGGTGTGCTAGGAGTTGACCTGCAGTGTTAGAGGTACGTAAGTACTGACCGAGATATCCGGCATGATATTTATACATATGTGTGTGATGCATGATGTTTGTGCTGTATTGGCTATGTTTTACTGTTTTTAGCACATGCATATGTTTTTACGGAGACTGCATCGGGTATGATGTGAGTCATGACAGTTTCTATCAGTCGAGGCGATTCTTCCTGAGGATTCGTGTCTTGGGAATATACGAGTACCACGCAGAGTCGCTCTCTTGCCCAATACTGTGTATTCCAGGCGCCATGAGTAAAGTGATTTAACCCTGATTTTTAAAGTCATGTGCATGCTCATATTTGCATTTATATCATTGCTTCCGTATTGAGCGTAGTCGCTCACGCCCTTTATGTTTCGTGTTTTGGGACACCTTGTGGCGGATCAGGTCTGAGGCTGGATGGTCCCGGTGGTCCCCAGCAGGGTTGAGGTTGCTACCATGCAGAGGTAGTTTGTTAGGGATTATGATACCCTAATTTCGATTTGGTTGTATAAAGAATTATACACTATTTCTATCGTCGGTTGTATTCTGCCGATTGGATTTGTTGTACTTTGGAATTATCCGCTATTTAACGCTATAATTATTATTGCTTGCGCTAATCACTCTGATTAGGTAGTGGATCCGGGTAGGGTCGCTACATAGAGTGTTAGGGTTGGTGTTGGGTTTTATTTTGTGTTGTATTTTAAGTGTTAGGTGTGTATGTATGTGTATGTATAGGTGTATGTATGCATAGGTAGGTGTGTGAGTGAGATTTAAAAGTGTAACTAACTTTTAAAAAGTGTCACTCAACTATAACAACTTGGACCCTAATTTAACTTGCACTTTTTAAAAAACCAAATTTGAAAATCCCAAATTAAAATATTAAATTGGATTTACTAGTTTTTGGAAAAGTTTTAAAAAATACTAATTTTTGGAAAAGTTTTAAAAATACTAATTTTTGGAAAAGTTTTAAAAAATAAGTTCAAGAATGCGATAAAAGTTATTTTTGACACCCGGAAAAATATAAAATAAATATTTCGTCTATTTTTCTCAATTATCATCAATAATAACTCTTGAAATAAAATATAAGAATTTACCGCAAAAATCCACCATCGCCGTAAGCCGAAATCGGAAGTCACTGAACTCAAGAATCTCAAGAATAATTAACTTAATAATTAAACAAATAAAAATCTGAACAAATTTAAACACTAACTTAGAAATTAAAATCAATACTTTAAATATTTTGATGTCACATCGATATAATAAATATTTAAATAATAACAATGCGATTAAAATAATTTAAACAAACTATACGAACTTTTAAAAGCAATTTAAATAAATACATAAGCGGAATAAAAACCTTTAAACTATTTGGACAATTAAATGCATTTCAATAAATAAGCAATACAGTTAAAATCATTTAAATAACAATCCAATAAACTTATGTCATTTTAAATAAATAAGCGGGACAGTTAGGATCATTTAAATGAATAAACTAAATAATTAAGATCATTTAATTAAGCAAGCTTAAACCTTTAAAATATTTAAAACAATTAAATTGCACAATAAAAATTATTTGAATAAATAATTAATATTTTATTCACAAATAATTCAAATAAGGAATTTTATATCGATTAAACTTAAAAAATAATAATCATAATATTTATTTAATTTAATGCATGCGATTTAATAGATTGGATTTTAGGTGCTACAATTACTTCCCCTCTTAAATGAAATTTCGTCCTCCAAATTTAAAACTTACTAACTAGGTTCAAATATCTTAGACCCTAACAACACTAAATTTTCTAACCTTAAACTCACATGAGTTGGCCCTAATTAGGTTTTGCTGTGCACTCTGATGCTTATTGATATCTATATCATCAAGGAGCTGATTAACTCCCCCTGCAAATAAATTTGCAACTTTGTATTTGTTCTCAAGTGATGGTATCCTAAGAAGAATTTCAAATCACTTCTACACTCTTCTCACTTAGGATTGATTGACTCATTTCTAACAAAATTAAATAAATATAATCCTTGAAAATAAACATAACCATAAAATCCATTGTTGTTCAGTTTCAAGATATTATCCGATAATATAAAGAATCAAAATGGGCAACTAAACAGATCACATTCCTCCATTCTCCAATTTACACTTTCACCTCTTGGGCATTCTTGATCCTTCCAAAAGTTCAATTCTTAGTTAAAATTTTCCAACGGATTTAACCACCTTTTCTATTTCAGCCGCAACGACTAACTAATCCATATTTACTCTTGAAGCCAAAGTACACCATGAGCTATTATCCGTTTACGGTATTAGATCATCTCTAAGTACCAAATAATTCTTACATATATATCGCTAGAAGACATAACTCAAACCTCTAGTTCAACTCGACATCAGATCTGAAAATTCAAAAATTCCCAAATGAAAAATATGGTACAACTTGAATTCATATTTCAAGAACTTAGTGTACAATTAGACATCTCGAGGAGTTTGTAACCCGATCGTAAGTGCTTCCTCATTGCTCCTCCAGTACATTAGTATTTCACCGATAAATAAATCTACAATTTATTCGAAAAAACTACCTGAATATTCCATTAATCGTTATGTACCCATAGTTGGTGCATTAGTCTTATCAGTTAACAGTCACAAAATATTGGGAATACAAACGTAATGTACCCAAAAGGCTCTAGGGACAGCTCTATTTCCCTATCTCACGACTGATCACCCAAATCATCGATTCCATACAGAAATATTCACTCCCGAATATGCTCCAAATCCTAATCAAATTATTAACACACCCACTCAGCTTACCAAAGTCATCTGTTTATTCTTAACGATCCTATTTAAAGTTGTAGCAAACCATGCAATTAATTCACTAACTAGCAGTCTTCTCGCCAGAACTAGATAAAATTAGTAGTCCTCATTCCTCGGATCACAACAATAACTTAGGATTTATCTAGTATTAATACTAAATCCCAACATTCCAAACACTTTCTATGCGGTTACGAGACAATTCTCTACACAAGAAATTGAAATGGTAATTGAAACTATAATCCACCCGAGTCATCACCATGATAGATCATAAAAGGAAACAAACATACAAGTAATGTTGCTTAATACGAAATGAAATAGTGCAAGCATTTAAATAAACGAGTTGAGGGTAGAAATCTAGATAAGTGAAAACAACTCACTCATAATTCAATTCTATGGGTGAGTGAATATTAATGGAGCTACAAGAACAATGAATATAAACCAACAAGATAACAAATCTCGTAATCACTCACCCATGGGTAATGACATCATGCCCAAACAACCAAAGCAAAATCAAGGCAATCTGTGTGACTTCAATCGAGAGAAGTTCACACAGGTCAATAATCAAAGAAACAACGGTCTCAAGACATACCTAGGTGTCAACCATGCAATGTAAGTAGATCACCAAAAAGAAAGACAAAGTGAGTCTCACTCACATCAACATTTGGCTCTAGAACCGGAGAAAATTTCAAGAAATGTGAAATACGAACAAGATTTTATTAAATAGTTCAACCAATGTCAAAGTGACAAAATACGATGTTGACTGATGTCATACGATTTCATAAGTTCACAAAGGAAGTGCAACGAGATTTCGAATACTCGAAAGTATATGTTGCAATGGATATAGGCACAAAAGAAGAAAAAGAAAATAATGATTGGAATAATAGTTCATATAATAAAAAGGCTCATTTGTAACCGATTCATTATTGTCCAAAAATAATATTTGTCCCTGAAGCAAGAGTAAGACTCAAACTATCTATAATTTAATACAAAGTATGTACCCTAGGTATTCGCACGAACCTCGATTCATAAACTTAACTGACAAAACACACGCCTATCAATTTCTAAATAAACTATTCACTTAGTTGTATCCGACTAAATACATTCATAAGAGAATAAATTACCACAACAACACCACAATTAATATCTCCTAATGTGCAAGTTTAATATTTTTCGACAAAATCCTACAATCTCCTCAAAAACTGTTAACACTAACTAAGGAATTAAATAACTTCCACGTACTGTCTAAAACTGAAAGGAATACTGGTACACCAACACCGCTTAACTTAAAGTCGCACGCTTCAAAAATAAACATTTAAATGGTACACTTTAAACTACTAAAAGAAATTTTTGAACAAAATAAATACTGAACTACACAATTAAATAAATTAAACATCTAATTTTGTAAATATTTTAAAAATGATTACATCAAAACATTTAAAATATTAATTCAAATATGACTAATATATAAAATTATTTAAAACTTACATACTTTGAGGCGAGACTTCTCGAGCTTCTTGCAACCGGCAGTAGGCACAACCCAAACCAAGAACTTGCTCTAATACCAACTGAAACGACCACATCCTCTACGATAATTAATAATTAAATAAAATATGGATTTTCAAAAAAAATAAAATTATGGCATGACCTAACTGTTTATATTAAGACCCTCCTGTCACAGACATCAAACTAAAAATGCAACCTACAACACATATAATGTAGTAGCCCGTAACTAAAATAAGTAATTAAGTAATTAATCATAATTACTTGGATAGAGTTCGGAAGCTCCGAAGGTAAGTTCGGAAGTTCCGAACATGATCGGAAGCTCCGATGCAGGATCGGAAGCTCCGATGGTATTACGTCAGGCATGACGTGTGGCAAGATCGGAAGCTCCGATCAGGATCGGAAGCTTCGATCACCCCTATCCGAAGTCAACAAGTGATATTTTGACATGTGGCAGATCAGGATCTTCGGAAGCTCCGATGGCAAGATCGGACGTTCCGATCGAGGTTCGGACATTCCGATCGAGGATCGGAACCTCCGATCGTTGTCTATAAATAGCAGGCCAAGAATTCAGTTTCAATTGCAAATTCCGGATTTCCTCTCTACTCTAGTCGTATTCGAGTTGCTCTAGCCTTCCTAGGCTTGACCCGGGAGTCGTCGAGGCGTTCGATAGTCGTAGCGGAGTTGTGCCCAAGTTCTGGAGGCATCGACATCAAAGGGCTAACGACGGACGAAGGTATAGCTTTTGCTTCCTATAAATATTTAGGAGTATGCAATAGCTTATTTAAGGCTTTTAGAGCACTTTAATGATAGTAGTATCATTTGGCAGTATAGAGCAGACTATAAGCGTGGACCTAGAGTTGGTAGAGCTTGCACTGTTTTGAGGTACGAAAGTACTGTTTGAGATATCCTGACTGAGTATGCATGTATTATGTGACTGCATGGTTTATATGTCATTGATTTATGCTGCATTCATTTGCATACTGAGCTATCTCCTTCAAGATGTCTGTTAGTAGGGTTTTTCCCTATCCTGTTAGTGGTTGGACTTCCATTGATTTGGGTCCGGCATATCCACTTGTATTATGGTATGGGAGCCACCTCCTGAAGCGACGGCACTGCGTGCTACATACCAGGGCCCGGTCTGTCTTTGTTATCTGATCCTTGACCTCGAGTTTATAGGGAGTTCACTTTGCATGCATGTATACTCATACTCTCGTACTGAGCATTTTATGCTCACGTCTCGTACTCTGTGTTTCTGGACACCCTATTCCATGGGGCAGATTTGCGATTGGACGAGGCTGGTGGATCCAAGAGGGGCTAGTCAGTGGTTGACTAGCTGGAGCTTTGTCAAGGTTTTATTTATGTTGTTTTGAGGTTGATACAGCTATTCGATTTGGTTGTATATTATTTTGATAAATTACAGATTCCTTTACTTGGGATTGTATAATGTTTTTGGTTTCCGCAGTTTTATTCTGATATCTGATTAATTAAGTTAATTGCATGTCTATTAGTAGGTGATCCGGGTAAGGGTCACTACATTTATGGTATCAGAGCATGCAAAAGTATTCTTGGGATTTAGTCTTATCGTGATGTATTTTTGTAGATGGCAGATCGTGATGACCAGAGTTCTCATGGCAGTATTGGTGGGCGTTGGGGTGATGCCGACCGAGAGCATCGTCGAGAACGGCGTCATCGTCATCATGAAGACGAGCGTTTCACTGTGCGTCGATTCTTAGCTATGGGTCCTAAGCCCTTAGTTGGAGGTGAGTCTCCGGAGGATGCGGAGAACTGGTTAGACCGCATGGAGACGACTTTTCAGACTTTCCAATGCATCGAGGAGCAGAAGATGGAGACCCAGGGTTATCTTCTGGATGGACATGCGCGCAGGTGGTGGAGGTTTACTTCTGCACCTTTTGTTGCGGCGAAAGGAGTGGCCACCTGGGCCGAGTTCTGCACAGCTTTTCAGAAGCTGTATTTTTCTCATGCACTCCGTCAGTCGAAGGAAGGCGAGCTACTGAGTCTGCGACAGGGAGCCATGTCTATCGATGAGTATCAGCAGAAGTTCATTGATCTGCTATCCTATTGCCCCGAGATTGCCGACATCTCTGGGATGAAGTATAATCTGTTCCTTCAGGGCCTTAACCCTGAGATCCATGACCGTGTGGCGGTTGGCGACGACATGTCCTACGAGGGTTTGATGAGCCGTTGTCACCAAGCGGAGGACAGCATTCGGCGGAACAGGTCTTTCTCGCAGTCGAGACCTGCTAGTTCTTTGTTCCCCGTGCCCAATCTTTCAAGAAGTCTGGATCTACTTCTTCTTTCTCTGGCTCTGCTGGTGTTGTCCGTTACGGTAAGAAGGACAAGTGTGATCACTGTGGGAAGAACCATCCATCCGACAAGTGCCGCAGAGCTTCTGGAGCTTGTTTCCATTGTGGAGAGACTGGTCATATCCGTAGGGATTGTCCACTATCTTGGGGAGGAGGTTCTGGTTCAGGATCTGGTTCTCAGGCCACCGTTCAGCAGAGGTCGCAGGGACAGCCTGTTGGGAGTTCTCATTTGAGGCCACGAGCTTCTGGCCAGGTGTTTGTCTTGAGGCATGATCAGGCAGTGGAGGAGAATGAGAAAGTCATCGCAGGTACATTTCTGCTTTTTGGTATACCTGCTCTTGTACTTATTGACACTAGTGCATCTCATTCCTTCATTTCTGCACGTTTTGTTAAGAGGCATAAGTTACCATGCATTGCACTAGACGTAGTGATGTCTGTTTCTACTCCGACGGGCCAATCTGCTTTGGCTAAGCGTCTAGTGATGGGTTGCACTTTAGAGTTTGAAGGGAACATTCTGTTAACGAATCTCATGGTCCTGGCGATGGACGACTTTGATTGCATTCTGGGAATAGATATGTTGACTACCTATCGAGCTTTAGTGAACTGCTATCAGAGATTAGTACGCTTTCATCCGGAGGGGAGTGAGAGCTGGTTTTTCTATGGTGAGGAAGCGCGACCCCTGATGCCTTTGGTATCAACTTTGAGGGCTTGTCAAGCTCTAGAGTCTGGCGGGGAAGGCTACCTTATCTATGCAATTGATTTGTCTGCTGAGAGTATTTGGATAGAGAGCATTCCTGTTGTGGATGAATTTCCAGATGTATTTCCTGATGAGATTCTGGATTTTCCTCCTGCTAGGGAAGTTGAGTTTGGCATAGAGTTGATGCCGGGTACTTCACCTATTTCTCGAGCACCGTATCGTCTGGCTCCGTCAGAGATGCGTGAATTGAAGAATCAGCTACAGGATATTTTGGACAAGGGGTACATTCGTCCTAGTGTATCTCCTTGGGGAGCTCCTGTTCTCTTTGTAAAGAAGAAGGATGGGTCGATGCGGTTGTGCATTGACTATCGGCAGCTGAATCGAGTCACTGTGAAGAACAAGTATCCGTTGCCTCGTATTGATGACTTGTTTGATCAGCTGCAGGGCACGTCAGTTTACTCCAAGATTGACTTGAGATCTGGGTATCATCAGTTGAGAGTCCTTGATCAGGACGTAGCCAAGACTGCATTCCGTACTCGCTATGGGCATTACGCGTCCAACGACAGTTGCTGAGATCCGTAGTTTTCTGGGTCTAGCAGGGTATTATCGTCGCTTCATTCTGAACTTCTCTCAACTAGCTCGACCTTTGACGCATCTTACCTGCAAGGGTATGGATTTCGAGTGGTCCTCCGAGTGTGAGGAGAATTTCTATGAGCTTCGACGGCGGTTGACTTCTGTGCCGGTGTTGGCATTACCGTCAGGATCTGGAGGGTATGTGGTTTACACTGATGCTTCTCTTCAGGGGTTAGGTTGTGTTCTGACTCAGAATGGGCATGTGATCGCATACGCTTCTAGACAGCTGAAGCTTCACGAGGACAACTATCCAGTCCATGATTTGGAATTGGCAGCCATTGTGTTCGTTTTGAAGATCTGGCGTCATTATATGTATGGCGAGAAATTTGAGATCTTCACCGACCATAAGAGTCTCAATTATTTGTTCACTCAGGCGGAGTTGAACATGAGGCAGAGATGTTGGATGGACTTGCTTAAGGACTATGATTGTGAGATAAAGTACCATTCGGGAGCTGCTAATCTCACCGCTGATGCCTTGAGTCGCAAGGTGCGACTATCCGCACTTCAGACTTGTTCGATGTCTAGTGCGATCAGTGACTGTTGCACTTTAGGTTATACCTTCAAGCATAAGAAAGGTATGCAGAGTATCCAGATGTTTGCGATATTATCTGAGCCAGCTTTGTATTCGCGGATCCGAGATGCTCAGATGTTTGATTCGAAGACCCAGCGTTTAGCTCGTCTAGCTAACGAGGGTAACTCGTCTGGATTTCATTATCAGCCAGATGGCTTTCTGTATTTGTCTGGTAGGCTTGTGATTCCGCAGGATGAAGAGTTGCGAGAGGAGATTTTGTTTCAGGCACATCTCACTAAGTTGAGTATTCATCCTGGGAGCAACAAGATGTACAAGGATCTACGTACTCGTTTCTGGTGGAAAGGAATGAAACACAGTGTTTATCAGTTTGTTTTGAGATGTTTGGTGTGTCAACAGGTCAAGGCAGAGCACTGACGACCTGGAGGATTGCTTCACAGTCTGCCTATTCCAGAATGGAAATGGGAGTTTATCACAATGGATTTTGTGACCCATTTGTCGGTATCCCTGAGGAACTGTGATGCTATCTGGGATGTGGTGGACCGACTCACCAAGTCAGCGCATTTCATTGCCTATAGCCGGGAGTACAATGTGGATCGTATGGCTCGGCTGTACATTCAGGATATCGTTCGACTTCATGGAGTGCCTGTGAGCATTGTCAGCGATCGGGACCCCAGGTTTACTTCTAGATTCTTGGGGAGTGTTCAGCGTGCGATGGGTACTACTCTCAGTTTGAGTACTGCCTATCATCCAGAGACTGATGGTCAGTCAGAGCGCACTATCCGTACTTTGGAGGATATGCTTAGAGCGTGTGTCATGGATTTTGGTTCAGCATCGCAGGATCATTTGCCATTGATCGAGTTCGCGTACAACAACAGCTATCATACTAGTATTGGGATGGCACCTTTTGAGGCATTGTACGGGCGACGTTGTCGTACTCCACTCTTCTGGGAAAAAGTGGGGGAGAGACAGGCTGAGGGACCGGAGCTTATCCAGCAGGCGATAGACATTGTTGATCAGATCAAGAAACGGATTAAGACTGCACAGGATCGTCAGGCCAGCTATGCTAATATCAAGCGTAGGCCTTTGCAGTTCGATGTCGGGGAGAAAGTGTTTCTGAGAGTGTCACCATTCCGCAAAATTCTCAGATTCGGCCTTAAGGGCAAGTTATCTCCCAGGTTTATTGGTCCGTTTGAGATGTTGGAGAGCATTGGCGATTTGGCTTATCGACTAGCTTTGCCACCACATCTATCCAGTTTTCACGACGTGTTCCACGTATCTCTGTTGCGACGGTATGTGGCGGATGAATCTAATATTCTGCAACGGTCTGAGGTTCAGGTGAACAAGGATTTGACCTATGTTGAGAAACATATTTGTATCCTGGATTATAAGGATAAGGTTTTACGGAACAAAGTCATTCCTTTGGTTTTAGTTTAGTGGCAGCGCCGAGGCACTGAAGAAGCTACTTGGGAGCTTGACGACAGGATGCGTGAAAACCATCCTGAGTTGTTTTGATTTCATTCTTATGTTTTATTCAGTTGCAAACTCTGTAAACGTTTGATTTGAATAAAGAATGTTTCTAATTACTGTATTTCATTCAGTACTTAAGATCTGATTTCGAGGACGAAATATCTTAAGTGGGGGAGAATGTAGTAGCCCGTAACCAAAATCAGTAATTAGGGAATTAATCATAATTACTTGGATAGAGTTCGGAAGCTCCGAAGGTAAGTTCGGAAGTTCCGAACAGGATCGGAAGCTCCGATGCAGGATCGGAAGCTCCGATGGTATTACGTCAGGCATGACGTGTGGCAAGATCGGAAGCACCGATCAGGATCGGAAGCTCCGATCACCCCTATCCGAAGTCAACAAGTGATATTTTGACACGTGGTAGATCAGGATCTTTGGAAGCTCCGATGGCAGGATCGGACGTTCCGATCGAGGTTCGGACGTTCCAATCGAGGATCGGAAGCTCCGATCGTTGTCTATAAATTGCAGGCCGAGAATTCGGTTTCAATTGCAAATTCCGGATTTCCTCTCTACTCTAGTCGTATTCGATTTGCTCTAGCCTTCCTAGGCTTGACCCGGGAGTCGTCGAGGCGTTCGATAGTCGTAGCGGAGTTGTGCCCAAGTTCTGGAGGCATCGACATCAAAGGGCTAACGACGGACGAAGGTATAGCTTTTGCTACCTATAAATATTTAGGAGTATGCAATAGCTTATTTAAGGCTTTTAGAGCACTTTAATGATAGTAGTATCATTTGGCAGTGTAGAGCAGACTATAGGCGTGGACCTAGAGTTGGTAGAGCTTGCACTATTTTGAGGTACGAAAGTACTGTTCAAGATATCCTGACTGAGTATGCATGTATTATGTGACTGCATGGTTTATATGTCATTGATTTATGCTGCATTCATTTGCATACTGAGCTATCTCCTTCGAGATGTCTGTTATTAGGGTATTTCCCTATCCTATTAGTGGTTGGACTTCCATCGATTTGGGTCCGGCATATCCACTTGTATTATGGTATGGGAGCCTCCTCCTGAAGCGACGGCACAGCGTGCTACATACCAGGGCCCCGTCTGTCTCTGTTATCTGATCCTTGTCCTCGAGTTTATAGGGAGTTCACTTTGCATGCATGTATACTCATACTCTCGTGCTGAGCGTTTTATGCTCACGTCTCGTACTCTGTGTTTCTGTACACCCTATTCCATGTGGCATGTTTGCGATTGGACGAGACGGGTGGATCCAAGAGGGGCTAGTCAGTGGTTGACCAGCGGGAGTTTCGTCTAGGTTTTATTTCTGTTGTTTTGAGGTTGATACAGCTATTCGATTTGGTTGTATATTATTTGGATAAATTACAGATTCCTTTACTTGGGATTGTATAATGTTTTTGGTTTCCGCAGTTTTATTCTGATATCTGATTAATTAAGTTAATTGCATGCCTAAGTTCTGTTAGTAGGTGATCCGGGTAAGGGTCACTACATATAAACTAGATCGATAAACTGAATGAGAACCTAAGGGGAGAGGTTTGACACCCCAACATCCAAAACATTTAACAGTTCGATGTTTAAATCAAACAAACAAATCTAAAATCATCACATTTACATTTACCAAATAGACAAAATAAATACTTCAAAACTTTCAAGTTTGAATAACTTCTGCGGAAGACTGGCAAAGGTCGGAGGATGTGTCTTGCCCGCATTACAGTTCACTTGAGAGTCATCCCCTCGAAAATCTAACCTGCACCAAGAAAAGTAGTGAGCCTAAAATCTCAACAAGTATAAACCATGGAATAACGAGGGTTTATGTAGTAACCCGTATCCAGAATTGACGATTAATGAGTAATTAATCATGTTTAAATTAAGTAAAACATGATTAAGGAAATTCCAAATGGGTTAACGGAGTCCAGAAATGGATTCAAGACACTCGAAAATGGTCGGGAAGGTTCCGCGGGTTCGGATGGTTCGGAGGATCCGAACCGGGTTAGGAGGCTCCGAACTGGATCGGAGGATCCGAACCAAAGATCAAAGGATCCGGACGGGTTCGGAGGATCCGAACTCGGATCGGAGGCTCCGAAGATAATGCGTCATGGGTGACATCATTGATGGTACTTTGGAGGATCCGAAGTCAGGATCGGAGGCTCCAAACAGGAACGGAGGCTCCAAAGTCAGGAACGGGGGATCCGAACCAGTTCGGAGGATCCGAAATCGAGTTCGGACGGTCCGAACTTCGCCTATAAATAGAGGTCCAAAATTTCATTTTCAACTCGCACCTCTCCTTTTCCTCTCTCAATTCCTAGGTCTTCTAACTCAGATCTAGGGAGTTCTAAGCATCCTATTGGGAATCCGAAAGTGGCATAGCGATCTAGGTATCGTAGCGGAGCTGTGGCCTAGTTTTGAGGCAATTATCATCAGTGGGCTGACGACGGACGCAGGTATAGCTATGGTCTCCATAAATTATTTAGGAGTATGCAATAGCTTAGTTAAGGCTTTTAGAGCATAAATAATGATGCCTGGATATTTTTATTGTAGAGCTGATATAGGCTTGGAACCTAGAGTGGGACTGCTAGGAACTGCCTGTGGTAAGATACGCAAGTACAGACTGAGATAGCCAGCGGGTTTTGCATGCTTATATGTTGCATTTGTGTGTCCTATTATTATGCAGCATGTGAATATCATATTGTGTCTGTCCATCTTTTGAGATGAGCCATGTAGGGCCGCTCAACCCTGTCTGGACGGGTGATGTCTAGTGCCTAGTGACTGACGGGTCATGGGTAGTTAGCATCTGGGGACACAGTCCACGTCCTGTAGGAATGAGCAGTGTACACAGGGTTTGCTCCCTGGGTTGTACCACTCATGTCCTAGGCCCCATTACTGAGCAGTTATATACAGTTATCCCAGATATGGATACCCTATCATTTGCATGCATCATATTTGTATGTTTTACCCAGTGCTTTCGTATTGAGCTTGGAGCTCACGTCCAGTCTTTTCTGTGTATTTGGACACCCCATTCGACGGGGCAGGTGTAGGTGCAGGATTGAGCACCAGGAGCTTGGAGTAGCCAGTGACCAGTGAAGATAGCAGGATTAGCTGTAGGTTTTGCCTTTAGGTTTATTAATTCGATTGGGTTGTATAGTCGAATTTATTTAACCGGTTGTATTCTGCCGATCTATTTTTATTTAAGTCTTCCGCAGCGATTTATTTAATGCATGTTTAATTATGCTCTTAACTCTGATTAGGTAGCGGATCTGGGTAGGGTCGCTACATTTATTGGTATCAGAGCATATGCATGCAAGAGACTTGGGATATAGTAATGAGAATTTGGGTTATCCTTACAGGATGGATGAGACCTTGGAAGAGGTGATGATGCGGCAATTAGTTTGCCCAGAGACTATCATCATCGACAAGATTTCTAAAGATTTGGCTTATGGGATTCCAGCAAGTGCGGACAGGAGTGATGGATCGTGTCCGAGTTTTCAAGACTTCTACTCATGTGGATCCTAGATTTGGATCGATTACCGGATTCCAGAGGCAGTGGCAGAGCATTGGATGGGACGCACTTGATTCTTGCATCTGTATTGTCCATACCATGATAACACTACTCTGAAGATTCTCCAGTCGTAGATGGAGAGATTGTCAGATAGACCTTCACCAGGGAATGCCTCGAGTGCCTAAAGCATGATAGGTTTCGAGCGTGAGGTCTTTAACCTCATGCAGAACATGGTTTTGCCGGTATGCTTGTATCGATGCGTTCGGTAGACACACGGGAAACTTCATGTTCAAAAGCATGATATGAAGACAAGAAGAACGCTGATGGTAGATCCTGAGCATAAGGGGTCGACTGACATGCACTGACGCAGAGCATAGCTGGTTAGAAATCACGAGCCATTTCTCCGGAGTTCTTCGTAAGAGTACATGTAGAGAGACTTGGTCGGAAGTATGCTTGTATCGATGCGTGTGTCGATTAGAAGCTTCATGCTCAAGAAATGAAGACTAGTACGATGATTTAAATACTGTATTGATGTAGTTGTAAACAGTATTTCAGTTGTAATGAATCATCATACTTTGGTTGTATCATTTCAATATTCGATTGTACATTTCATTGTATTTTGAATACTGTATGTATTACATGGGTTTGTAATAAAGAAATTGTACATAACTTGAAATAAGTGATACATGTTTTATTTATCCAGCAATTTGTGGATGATTGCATGATTGTGCGGAAGTTTGGATTGGGTTTAGTTGATTAGTGTTCAACTATTGCAGCTCATGGGATTTGAGTGGGCCGACTGTGACTGTTTGACTTGTGGTTAGTCTAGGCGTTTTCCTAGGATTGACCTAGTTTGTCAGTGGACTATGTTAGTGCCAGCGATGAGTGGACTCATGTAGAGGCATTAAGGGTATTGTTCGGTTTAGAACATTTGGGCTTTGTTCTAGGTTGTTTCCTTGAGAACAGTAGGCTGTCTGACCTTTGTTAGGTTGAGGCTTGTGATGATGGGTTTTCATCGGGATACCAGGTCCAGTATATGCCGAGAGTTGTGGACTATGACCATGGCTAGATGTGATGGGGCGCGACCCTATGCAAGTGTTACTCTGGGAGTCCTTGTACTTCAGAGGTTATCTGGGAGCCTTCGTGCTTCAGGATTGGCGATGGGAAGGCTATTCAGTCTAGGGATTTTGTGACAGTCACAACGAGGTATGACCTTGGATTAGATATCAGGTTTGATATCGATGGTTTGATATCGTCTGGTGTGCCAGAGATATAGTTTGAGTATTCTGCTGTAGGAACCAGTCATGGAGGGATTTCCTTGACGAGTGTGTACCTTGAGTAGATAGGTATTAACCTTTGGGTTACTGCTAGACGTGTGGATCTATTAGGTGGACGGATTTCTACCAACGATGACTAGGGTTTGTCATCAGAGTTGTGGTTAGAATTTCCTTATGATAGGAATTATCCAAGAACTTGGATAGGATATTGTTCTAAGACTTTGACTCGAATGTGAGGACTACTCCTTGATGAATGACTTCATCTGCGAGGGATTATATCAGATGTTGAGGATTGTACATGACTATTTAAGATGTGAGGGAAGCATGGCCTATGACCGTGAAACCTTGATGGTTGTCCTGGTGGGTTATTGAGTTAAGCTACCATAGTCTTGAACTATTGCACAATCTTAACAAGTGATATGATCAGGAGAGTGTTCGAAGATTGTGGAAATCTTTGGGATTCTTTAGTTATTCTTCTTGGACTTGACGAGCCGTGGTGTTCATTCTGAATGAACGAGGTAAGGATAGTGAGTCCAGTGGTGGCGCTAAGTACAGCCTGATATTTTCAGAAATTGAGCGTAGGATTTTCCATGGGATGGAAATGGGCTTAGTTATCTTGATGTTCGCCTTGGGTGAACAAGACAATGATTAGTAGTGCTAAGGTGGCACGGGATCTGTGCTAGTGACTACTAGTGGTTATTGGCTAACTCTGTCAGAGTTAGGTTGATTAAGTTCAGCATACGAGGTAGCTGTCAGTAGTGAGGCACGAGATTGTGTCGATAGACTACTAATAGCTATTTACTAGTTATCAATCATGAGTGTGTTGAAAACAAAGCGATTTTGGTATTCCAAGTGTTTGGAAATGGTTCTTTGTGGCAGCTGAGTCATAGTTATTGACCGAGCCATGTAGGTTGGATGATCAGTGGTGGTTTTATCTGATAAGTGCGAGCTTAAGTAGATCGACGAATTCGATTGGTTGAGCCAATCAGGGTTGATCAGGATGTAGCAATTAAGAAATACTTGGAATAGTATTTTTTCAAGTAATGCTTATGGGATGAGTACTGAATACCATCTTAGAGAAATCGGAGATTTGAGTTATTTAGTCTCAATGATCGCCAGAGATGAATCTTCTAGGATTTCTGTAATCAAGAACGATTGCAAGTGGACTTGTGTGATCAAGTTAGGTGCTAACTTGACAGTGGAGACAAGCAATGGAATTGGTAGTTTCCGGTATGGTGCATTCTTTTTAAGAAAGAAGCTGATATTGATCCAATCAATTGCTTAGTGATAGCAATAGATCAGGAAAGGATCATGTTGTTGTTTCATGTGAAGAGTTTTCCATTGAACAACAATAGTGAAGATTTTTGACCAGACCTTTTCGGTTAAGTGAGGGCATCTATGTGTACCATTGTGTTTGGATCCGACGAGTAGTTAGAAATGCTAATGGACATTAGCAAGGAACATTAGTTGTCTAATCGTGAGGTATGACATTAGCTGGGGTCTAAATTCTCGAAATCCAGCAGGTTGTGTCACTAATCTTCCAGCGAGTGATGTGCGATATGTGACTGAGATAGTCAAGGATCGACTTAGTAGCCAACGAGGTTTGCCTTTGGGGTCGAAGATTTCGCAAGATCATGACGGATCAAGTTGTTCTTTCGAGTTAGTGAATCACATCTATGCAGACTGTTTGTCAAAGATATTGCGTTGTAGCAATAAACGACAATCAGAGACGCATCGAGTGACAAGTTACTTCGAGCACAAGTATTTCCCAGGATTGACTAGGGAATCGACGAATTTGATCGTTCAGTGCTGAGACTGATGCGTTTGACAAGGGAGCGATTTGACTATTGAGAATCCGTTGGGATTTAGTTCCAGGATCAGTATGTTCAACCTTGGGAGGTTGGTATGAGCTGATGGTATTATCAGAGACTCTGAGTTGAGTTATACCAGGTGCAATAACTGTCGAGTTTCGAGATGGAATAGGAAGCGTTTCCATATGTCTGTGCACTGTGGAATGTCCCAGTCGAGCATATTGGTGGGAGCTTGCCTTAGTCTTGATGAGCTTACAGTGATTGCGAGTATGTATAACTATCAGGAGGATGTCCAACGATTGGGATTCATGGATGAATAACCTATGGTGAGGTGATGTAGATCATCAGAGGTGTAATAACTTCTATTGCAATGTATGCGTGACTTCGCAGGCCAATGGCTAGGAGATGACGTAGCGTCATGAATTGCAAGTGATGATAATTATCATTAGGGCACAGTGTTGAGGTTATACTAAGAAACGTGGACAGCAGAATGTACTAGACATGATGGTTTAAGTTCCCAGTATTCCTTGGGAAGACGGTTGTGCTTCAGGGAGAGTGGGGAGGGTAACCAGTCTAGGGAACATTTTGAGCAGTTACGTTGAAGTATAGACTTGAGTCAACTGGATTATCCTAAAGCGAGATTCATGTTAGAATGTGTCAGCACAATGTTGGGGATTAGTGTTTTCCTAACTAGAGGTGTTGAGCACCGGGAACTTTTGGAACCATTAGATGGTTAGTTTTGATTAGTGATTCGACGATTGTCGTAAACCAGTCAGGTTATTACTTGGTCTTCGTCAGTATAAGATTTCTTTTGAGATGATGATCTTGATCAAATGGGTGTTTGCATCCTTCATGGTCAGGAAGATCGTGGTCCGAGTGAAAGATGTATCAGTGCTGCGATACGTTAGTGTCAAGGAATATTGGTTGTCATCAAGTAACGCAGTGGTTTTCAGCTGGGCAAATGTTAATGTGGTTCAGCATTAATGAAGCTTGCAGAGAATTCGACAAGAGTCTGAGTGTGTCGGAAGCTATTTCGACCAGACACTCAAGTAGTGGTCTATCTTACGTTCTCGAGGTATTACCTAAGATTTCGAGGACAAAATCTTTTAAGGGGGGGAGAATGTAGTAACCCGTATCCAGAATTGATGATTAATGAGTAATTAATCATGTAATCATGTTTAGATTAAGTAAAACATGATTAAGGAAATTCCAAATAGGTTAACGGAGTCCATAAATGGATTCAGGACACTCGAAAATGATCGGGAAGGTTCCGAGGGTTCGGATGGTTCGGAGGCTCCGAACCGGGTTAGGAGGCTCCAAACTGGATCGAAGGATCCGAACCAAAGATCGGAGGATCCGAACGGGTTCGAAGGATCCGAATGGGTTCGGAGGATCCGAACTCGGATCGGAGGCTCCAAAGATAATGCGTCATGGGTGACATCATTGATGGGACTTCGGAGGATCCGAAGTCAGGATTGGAGGCTCCGAACAGGAACGGAGGCTCCGAAGTCAGGAACGGGGGATCCGAACCAGTTCGGAGGATCCGAAGTCGAGTTCGGACGGTCCGAACTTCGCCTATAAATAGAGGTCCGAAATTTCATTTTCAACTCGCACCTCTCCTTTTCCTCTCTCAATTCCTAGGCCTTCTAACTCAGATCTAGGGAGTTCTAGGCATCCTATTGGTAATTCGGAAGTGGCATAGCGATCTAGGCGTCGTAGCGGAGCTGTGGCCTAGTTTTGAGGCAATTATCATCAGCGGGCTGACGACGAACGCAGGTATAGCTATGGTCTCCTTAAATTATTTAGGAGTATGCAATAGCTTAGTTAAGGCTTTTAGATCTTAAATAATGATGCATGGATATTTTCATTGTAGAGCTGATATAGGCTTGGAACCTAGAGTGGGACTGCTAATAACTGCATGTAGTAAGGTACGCAAGTACAGACTGAGATAGCCAGCGGGTTTTGCATGCTTATATGTTGCATTTGTGTGTCATATTATTATGCAGCATGTGCATATCATGGGTAGTTAGCATCTGGGGACACAGTCCACGTCCTGTAGGAATGAGCAGTGTACACAGGGTTTTCTCCCCGGGTTGTACCACTCATGTCCTAGGTGCCATTACTGAGCAGTTATATACAGTTATCCCAAATATGGATACCCTATCATTTGCATGCATCATATTTGTATGTTTTACTCAGTGCTTTCGTATTGAGCTTAGAGCTCACGTCCAGTCTTTTTTGTGTATTTGGACACCCCATTCGACGGGGCAGGTGTAGGTGCAGGATTGAGCACCAGAAGCTTGGAGTAGCCAGTGACCAGTGAAGACAGCAGGATTAGCTGTTGGTTTTGCCTTTAGGTTTATTCATTCGATTGGGTTGTATAATCGAATTTATTTAACCGGTTGTATTCTGCCGGTATGTTTTTATTTAAGTCTTCCGCAGCGATTTATTTAATACATGTTTAATTATGCTCTTAACTTTGATTAGGTAGCGGATCCGGGTAGGGTCACTACAATTGAAAATACATGCGTCGTACTAAAAATAATAATAAGTATACAGTGATCTCACACGAAAGAAACACAACTCATGCCCGAAGTAGAACATTCACAATATGCAATGAAAACATGACGTTAATGAGCATTTCCTTTTTAATTATCTTGTGAATTTAGATCCTCGATTGTGAATATGATTTTTGATTGATCAATGGCTACAATACTATGCCGGCAAGGACGCCAAGATCTCTCCTAACGCCACATTGCCTCTCTGATTTGGTAGGGATATCGAGATTTCTCCCGACACCGATATACACTTCTGATTGGTAGGGGAGCCTAGATGTTTCCCGACCGCGCACTACTTATTTGGTAGGGGAGCTGAGATGTCTCCCAGCCGCACACTACACGACTAATTTTGCCAAGTGAGCCAGGGCATCTTCCGACCAACATTGCACGTATAAATCACAACCAAATCACATCATTCATTTACTTTACATTTAATATAACCTTTTCAAATTTTACTTTTCATCTTTTCACCTTCATACTTCATGACTTGAACATGACTAGTTTGAAATTTTACTCACACGAAGGATGGGAACAACAAGCTCGAAAATACAACTTCAAATGACGACATAAAGTTTTAAATCTTGGATAAATGATGCATAAGTGTCTGCCCCTAAGTATACTATCCTCAATGAATTTTTTTGGACTTAACCCAATAAGAGACAATACGAGCGTTCGGCTCGTACGAACCATAAACTAGCCCATACTTAACCGAATGAACTTCCGTTTGAACCAAAGTCTCCTATACTTCCCAAAACATCCAAATGACTAGGCCACAACTTCTCATTCCAAACCTATCTACCCAAACAAATCACATTTCCGAACAGCAACTATACTTAGCAAAAATCTGTACAGCCATCTTGTATTTCCTCGCCCTTAACTTATCCAAAACTTAACCGAATGAAGCCCAATTTGAACCGACATGACCAAGACATCTTAAAATTGACCTAGGACCAAGCCACACCCCAATTAGACCACCTTAACCTAACTCACCAGAACCAAACACTTGAGGCCAATCCAAGGGCAACAAATATTCTGCTCAAGCCCAACATCAACTTAACCCCATACAAACCCTTTGCCAATGAATTTACCTAAGACCAAGTCTTCCCACACACCATGATTAACCTCCAGAGCCAACATTATTCCCTAGACAACCTAGGGCAGTGATCGATATCACCCAATGTCAAGCCCTAACACAACTATACATCTCTTGATCAACAATCCAAACCTCAAGACTCCAACTCCAATCGACCAGCCCCTTATTATCTTCACTAAGACAACTTTAAACACATTAAAAACACCACAATGCATCATCAAACATCTACTAGGACAGCCCCTTCAACACCACAATCAATCTTTTCAAAAAGTGCTTGAAACTTCAACCGAAATTCAATAAAACTTTAGTCAACAAACAAGACAAGTGTATTTCATTACATACTTCATAACATAACTCCAAAATCAATAAAAAAACATTGTAAAATTCGAATTTAGGATAAAATTCTGCTGCAAATTTTCTGAAATTTTGAAATGCAATCAAATCTTTCTAGCCTCAACTCTAATCCATCATACAACTCATTTAGCTTCAAATACATATGTAAATTTTGAAATATTGACATGAACCCTTGCTAAAATCTTGCAAAAACCAAAACTCTAGCTTGCATAACAAAAATTTTCGAATTAGTAGCAAGAACAAGGCACAAAACATATAGAATTTGCTTGGTGGGTCAAAAGAAATCATATACTTGCCTAGCTCCAAATGCTCAAAGAAATGAGATGGAACCTAGCTGAAACTCATGACCAGCAGCTTAATGAACCTCCAAAGTGCAAGCTTTGGTGACGGTGGTGGTGGAGGCTGGTCGGCGGCGATCAAAAAAGCTAGAAGAAGTGAAGCCGTTGGTGAAGGGATTTGAAGAAAGGGGAGGTGTCGGCTTAGAGTGTTAGGTTTGGTGTTGGGTTTTATTTTGTGTTGTATTTTAAGTGTTAGGTGTGTATGTGTGTATATGTATAGGTATATGTATGCATAGGTAGGTGTGTGAGTAAGATTTAAAAGTATTACTAACTTTTATAAAGTGTCACTCAGCTATAATAACTTGGGCCCTAATTTAACTTGCACTTTTAAAATACCCAAGTTTTAAAATTCTAAATTAAATTTTTAAATTGGATTTTAATAGTCCGGGTTTAAAAATGTTAATTTTCAGAAAAGTTTAAAAAAATAAGTTCAAGAATGCGATAAAAGCGATTTTTGACACCCGAAAAATCTAAAATCAATATTTCGTCTATTCTCCTCAATTATCATCAATAATAACTCTTGAAATAAAATCTAAGAATTTACCGCAAAAATCCACCATCACCGTAAGTTGGAACCGAAAGTCACTGAACTCAAGAATTTCAAGAATAATTAACTTAATAATTAAATAAATAAAAATATGAAGGAATTTAATCACTAACTTAGAAATTAAAATCAATACTTTAAATATTTTGATGTCCCAATGATATAATAAACTAGATGAACATTTAAAAGTAATTTAAATATATACACAAGCGGAATAAAAACCTTTAAAACGATTTGGACAATTAAAAGCATTTCAATAAATAAGCTATATAGTTAAAATTATTTAAATAACTATCCAATAAACTTAAGTCATTTTAAATAAATAAGCGGGACAGTTAGGATCATTTAAATGAATAAACTAAATAATTAAAATCATTTAATTAAGCAAGCTTTAACCTTTAAAATATTTAAAACAATTAAATTTCACAATAAAAATTATTTGAATAAATAATTAATATTTTATTAACAAATAATTAAGTTAAGGAATTTTATATCGATTAAACTTAAAAAATAATAATCATAATATTTATTTAATTTAATGCATGCGATTTAGTAGATTGGATTTTAGGTGCTACATCAAGTATATGAACGTTTATGCTTAAAGGAATGAGTAAGGATAAAGTTTCAAGCGTGAGTTTGAGTTAAAGTTGCGTGAGTTGTATTGAAGTGCGTGAGTTGAGTTAAATTGGAGTGAGTCACATGCATGCGTTGTCTTTAATTTCCAAGTTTTATCTTCTTTTAATTTCAAGCATTTTACCGAGGAAAGTTTCAAGGTATTTTAAGTAAAGGAATTTTAAACTATTGTGCATGTATATGTATCCCTCGATATTACATGTTTTATACTTGTTGAGCCTTTAGACTCACTGCTTTTCTTGATTCAGGTTAAACTTTCGATGAGATCAAGGGGCATGACTCTTGAGTGGAATGCGATGCGGGCTCGGCACATCTCGCCGACCTATGCTAGTCCTTCACAAATGTTATTTAAACGTAATTGTATTGATATCTTTTATTTTGTATATTTGTTGGATGTAAATCTAAGAACTTCTAGATCTGTTTTGTTGGCCTGTAAACTATTCAGTTGTTAAACTTTGGCCTGTAAACTATTCAACTGTTAAACTTTGGATGTTTGTGTTTTCGAACCTCTTTCATTAGGTTCCTGTTCATTTCTCTTTTTGAATTTTTTGTCTTGTTAGTTGCATCTTTAGTGTGTTGATTGAGACAGGTGGATTTTAACAGTTATAGAAAGGTCATGCCTAAATATTTTGAAAACTCCACATTATTTTAATCTATTTAATCTTTAGAGGTTATATTTAAGTTTTAGTTAAAGTAGAGGTTAGAGTCTTTTCAGTTGGTATCAGAGCAATGTCTTGTTTTGGGTTTGTGCCTACTGCCGGTTGCAAGAAGCTCGAAAAGTCTCGTCTCAAAGTTTGTAAGTTTAATGAATTTTATATGTTAGTCGAATTTGAATTACTACTTTAAATGTTTTGATGTCATCCATTTTAAAAATATTTTCAAAGTTAGATGTTTAAATGTGTATTTCAGTTTTTGTTCTTGTTTAAAATTTTTTATGTAGTTTAAAGTGTACCATTTAAATATCTTTAAAAAGCATGTTGACTTCAAATGGAGTAGAATGAGTGTATCAATATTCCTTCCAGTCTTAGACAAGGCGTAGGAATTATTGTGGATGCTATGTGGCGTTAGTAATCGTATTTGAAATTAGGGGTTTGTTCAAGATTATTAACTTGCGCATTATGAAATATTAATTATGGTTCTACTATTGTAAATTATTTTCTTATAATGGATTTTAGTCGGATACAACTAAGTGAATAGTTTGTTTAGAATTTTATAGACGTATGTTTTGTCAGGTAAGTTAATGAATCGAAACTCATGCAAAGACTTGGGATACATACTTTACATTATATTATGGATAGCCTAAGTTTTACTCTTGTTACAGGAACAAATATGATTTTGGACAATAGTGAATCGGTTACAAATGAGCCTTTTGATTTTATGAACTATTATTCCGACATTATTTCTTTTTTCCTCTTTTGTGCTCATATCCATTGCAACATATACTTTCGAATATCCGAAATCTCTTTCCGCATCCTTTGAGCATTTATGGATTCGTATGACATCGATCAACGTTGTATTATGCTACTTTGACATTGGTTGAACTTTTTAATATTACCTTGTTCGTATTTCACACTTCTCGAAATTTTAATGATGATCTAGTTATGTTGTGTGGTTGACATCTGAATATGTCTTGAGACCGTTGTTCCCTGATTATTGACTTGTCGATTTCTCACGATTGAAGTCGCACTGATTGCCCTTTATTGTGTATTTTGTTTTGATTATTGGGCATGAAGTCATTACCCATGGATGAGTGATCACCAAATTTGTTATCTTGTTGGCTCGTACTCATTGTTCTTGGAGCCTCCATTATTATTCACTCACCCATAGAATTGAATTATGAGTGAGTTGTTTTCACTTATCTATATTTTAATCTCCAACTCGTTTGTTTGTAATTCTTGCACTATTTTATTTTGTATTGAGCATAATTACTTGTATGTTTGTTTCCTTTCATGATTCATCTAGATGAGGATTTGGGTGGATTATAATATCAATTATCATTTCGATTTATTGTATAGAGAATTGGCTCGTAACCGCATAGTAAGTGTTTAGATCGTTGGGATTTAGTATTAATACTAGATAAAATCCTAAGTTATTGTGTTCCGAGGAATGATGACTATTCATTATATCAAGTTCTAGCTAGAATACTGCTAGTTAGTGAATTAGTTGAATGTGTTGTATCATTATAAACGGGATCGTTAAGAGTAAACAGACAATTTTGGTAAGATGAATGGTTGTGTTAATGATCCGACTAGGATTTGGAACATATTTGGGAGTGAATAGTCCCCGTTAATAATTGATAGTTTGGGTGATCAGTCACGAGATAGGAAAAAAGCTGTCCCTAGAACACTTTTGGGTACTTTACATTTGCATTCCAAGATTTTGTGAATGTCATCCAGTATGACTATTGAACCAAATGTGTGTACAGGATGATGAATAGAATATTCAGGAAGTTTTTCTGGGTAAGTTGTAGATTTATGTTTTGATGAAATACTAATGTACTGGAGGTACAATGAGAAATAATTTACGATCGGGTTACAAACTCTTCGAGGTGTCCAATTGTACACCAAGTTCTTGAAATTTGAATTCAGGTTGTATCTTATAGTAATTTGGAAATTTTAGATTTCCAAACCTGCTGTCGAGTTGAACTAGAGGTTTGAGATATGTTTTCATGTGATATGTAAGAATTATTTGGTACTTAGAGACAATCTAATCCAATAAATGGATAATAGCTCATGGTATATTTTGACTTCAAGAGTAAATATGAATTACTTAATCATTGCGTCTGAGATAGAAAAAGGTGGTTAAATCCGTTGGATAATTTTAACTAAGAATTGCAATACCACCAAAGAAAGTAAGTCGTTTGACAAATTGGATGAACCGAAATTCGAGATTTCGTTACCGTATTATTGATCTTTTGGTAGAATCAAGAATTCTTAAGAGACAAAAGTATAAATTTGTGTATGGATGAATGAGATCTGTTTAGTTACCCTTTTGAATTCTATATATTATCGGTTAATACCTTGGAACTGAACAGCATGGATTTCATGGTTATGTTTTCTTTTCAAGGATTAGTTTCATTTATATAAATGGGTCAATTAATCCTAAGTTGAGAAGAGTCATTCGTCCCATTTGAAGGTTAGCTGAACTAGAGTCGTTGCTTAAGAAAAATTTTAATCATCCTTAGAAGCGTTGTGAGTTGTAGTAACTAAAAAGAGGATGAGCACGGTCCAGGATCATTAAGCAAAGCTATGCTAATAAGTGGTGCAGGCGTTTAGAACCTCAAATTTCTTGTTATGTTGTTCTTGAAGTTATCATCGTTCCGTATCGTTTGGGCATGCCGCAGAGTTTGTTTTTGTTGCATGATGTGTTTCATGCGTCTAGGTTGTGGAAGTATGGATCAGATCCATCTCATATCTCGAGCGCCGGTGAGGTAGAATTATATAGTTCCCTTAGCTATATTTTTTAAAAAAGTTGAGTGTTTGGTTGCCAAGTATTTTGAGAACTTGTGGACTTCTCAAGAGCTCGAGTTCTATATTATGTGTGTTAAGCTTAATCGGTAAGTGGACATTAAGCATAGTTTTGTTGTGAGAAAGCTTTTAATTTACGGTTGAGATCGACATAAATTATGTATTGGTTTTGCGACCCTATTGCTTGAAGTTGTCATTAGGGATTTAAAGTCATCGAATTAAGAAAAGTATCAGACATTGTGAGACTTCATGTAGAGAATATTTAAGTAATAGCGAAGGGTATAAGGTTAGCAAAATGTAAGTTGTGCAATAACTTAAAGATCTAAGAATTGTAGAATGTAGAACTTATCAGTTGCGGAAGAATAACGTTTTTTTTAGATTTGTAAAGTTGGATCGAAAGTCACATTGGAATAGTGATTTTAATCTTATTTTAGAATACAATCAATTGAGAACAAATAAGAATTGTGACTTTATAGGGCAGTATGAGTTGGTCAGATCCTTGGTAGTATGGATGGCAATAAGCATCAGAGTGCACAGCGAAATCTAATCAACATCAACTCATGTGGTGCAAGGTAAGAAAATTTAGTGTTTTTATGGTCAAAGGTGTCCGGACCTAGTTAGTAAGTCTTAAATTTCGAGGACGAAATTTCATTTAAGGAAAGAAGGAATTGTAGCACCTAATATCCAATCTACTAAGTCGCATGCATAAAAATTAAATAAATATTTTGATTATTATTTTTAAGTTTAGTTGATTTAAATCATTTATTTGATCATGAGTTTATAAAAATATTTATTATTTATTTAAATAATTTTATTGTACTAACTATTTAATTAATGCTTTTAACTCTTTAAGTTTATTTATTTAAATAATTTTTATTGTGTAACTTAATTGTTTAAATGATTTTAAAGGTTTAAGCTTGCTTATTTAAATTATTTTAGTTCTACATCTTACTTATTTAAAATAACTTAAAACTACCCTCTTATTTATTTATTTAAATAATTTTAAATTTCTAGCTTATTTGTTTAAATACTTTTGACTGTCCAATTTATTTTAAAGATTTTAAATTCCGTTTGTTTATTTATTTTAATAACTTTTAGATGTTCAGTTATTTTATTTAAATTATTTTAATCACTCCGTTTATTATTTAAATATTTTTTTATCTATCATTGGGACATCAAAGTGTTTAAGTATTGATTATAAAAGAATTATAAATTTTAATTATTTACCTTCCAAAAATTTGTATTTTAAAATCCGAATAGAAACTAAATTTGCTTAAATATTTAAAATTTTAATTTCAGAGATTTAATTGTTTTAAATTCGTCTAAATGTTATTTTTGCTTAATTTTTTAAGCTAATTAATCTTGAGTTCTTGAGTTCAATGGTTCCAGGTCCGGCAAGTGGAGACGGTGGATTTTGACGGTAATTCTTAGTTTTCGCAAGATTTGAGATTTATGAGAAACTGAGAAAAATAGATAGAATTTGATTTTTAGATTTTTTTCGGGTGATTAAAATTTCTTTTATGGCATTCTTGAGTTTCTTTTAGAACTTTTCAAAATTTAGCATTTTCGAACCCGGGCAAGTGAAATTAAATTATTTATTTCAATTGTTGAATTTTCAAACAAAAGGATTTTGAGAGAATAAGTGTAAGTAGTGTTAAAGCTATAAAACAACTAGTGACACTTTTACAAGTTATAAAATTAGTACTTTTAGACTTTGACTCACACACACACACACACACACACACATACTTACACCTATACACACATATACACCTATTCTTAATTTCAAAATCTAACTTAAAAAAAAATGTTCCAAACCCTAGCCCCAAACCCTTTGAGCGCTGCCCCCTCCCTCTCCTTGAATCCCAACCCATCGGCCCTCCACCCTTCACCATTTCCGGTCGCCACCTTCCCGCCTCCACACCGGCCAGAGCTCAACCCAACGAAGACAAAGCTGCTGATTTTCGAACGTTTAAGCCCTCATTACAACTCTTTTTATTATGTTTTGAAGATTTAAGGCAAGTATAAGCTATCCCTTGGCCACCTTGCAAAGATATTATGTTGTACATGATGTTCCCTTCTTGCATTTTGTTTTTCTTGAAGTGTTTAGGCTAGATTCGAATTTTCAGCAAGCTTTTTGGCCATTTTTTGTGTTATATCGAATTTTACATGTTGAAATGAGTTGGTAATGAGTTATATCTTGAACCAAATATTGATTTACCATTGTGGGATTGATTTTTGAAAGTTTGAGGCCATTTTGTGGCATGTTACTTGCTAATTTCGAGATTTATGGTTGAATGGATTAAGGGTCTGTCCTAGTTTTGAGTTTTGAGATCTATTGCCACGTTCATCCCGAGGTTGTGATGCGATTTGGGTGATCATTGATCGATTGACTAAATCAGCCTGTTTCATTCCATAGAAAATGACATATCGACATGATCAGATGGCAGAAATCTATGTTAGAGAAGTGGTAAGATTGCACAGTGTGCCTAAATCTATTGTGTCTGATCGCGACATAGATTTACATCTCACTTTTGGCATAGCCTGCAGCAAGATCTTGGTACTCGATTGCATTTGAGTACTGCATATCATCCTCAAACTAACGGACAGTTAGAACAAACGATAAAACACTTGAGGATATGCTTAGAGCTGTAGTGCTTGATTTTAGCACTAATTTGCAAAATTCATTACCACTTGTGGAGTTCTTGTACAACAACAACAACTATTAGACTAGTATTGAGATGGCTCCATTCGAAGCTGCAAGGAAAAAAGGGGTTGCATATAAACTGTTTGAGTTGTTGTCACAAGGTGTTGACAACACCTACAATAACACCTTGAGTAATTTGCAGCGGAAAATAATTAAAGCGTAAATAAATTAAACAAGCAACCAAATAAACAGACTCAATATGATTTAAGCAAGAGTATAAAATACTCTTGCCCTCAGGGCAAAACTTCACTAGAAAACTTTCAAAGAGTTTTACAAACCCTAACACTAGTGATTATTGTAAAATTCAATTTCTCAAAACAATTGAGAAAATAAACCATAAAAATAACTCCTAAAAATTCTATTCAAGATAGAATAAATAAAATAGAGTAAGGAGTTAAAAATCTTGATGCCAATAACTTGTATAGTCGAAACACTCTTCAATCAATGATCTTCAATTGTTCTTCAAGCATCAAGTAACCTTGACCGATTTGAGCTTTCAAAGATCTTCAATCCTTCTGTCAATGTACGTGTATAAAGCTCTTGGGAAATCTCACGGTATCTCTCTATTTATATCTCTATTTTTTGTGAACGCCTGTCTCAAATAAATAGATCAAGAATCCTTCTTCAATATATTTCCTTGTAGGCGTAGGATTCCTTTTATTTGATCATATCAAATCTACACAAATAAAGAAAGATAAATATTAGATATGATATGATAAAATATACTAATCAGCTTATCAATATCGCAAATAGGAAATAAATCACATAAACAAATATTACTTCATGTCCTAGAAAGGCAAAAGATATTTAATAAAAAATTTTTCAAAAAAGGATGATTTTAATTAATAAAATATTCCTTTCAATCTCCCCCTTTTTGCCTTTCTGGACAAAACACATTTAATTCACAAATATATCAACTAAACTCCTCCTTAATCAAAACTTCCCCTTAATAGATTCTCCCCCTAAGCATATCCAGAGGTGTTGTCGCGAGATGTTGGCAACATCTAGCTATGACACCTAAATCAGAAACAATAAGAGCAAGGAGAAACACAATCAAGAAAACATATCAGAGTTAACACCACATAAAAGACAGTTTTGATTAGGATCAGAGAACAAAAACAATACTAAACAAATAAACAAACAAAAAAAAATCTAAACTAGCAAAATCAACAAAAACTAAAAACGAAGATTAAAATTGATTGCTTTCAGATTCAGCTTCTTCTGCTTCACTTTATTCTCCCCCTTTTTGTTCAGAAGGGCCAGCTCCTCTTAGTAGTGATTTATAGTGAGCCTTTAACCCTTCATAATAGGCTTGGTCAGCTTTTGCTTGAGCAATCTTCTGCTCAGCATGCACCAATTGAGCTTGTATGAATGCAGGATCAACATCATGAGCAGTAGAGAGGGGGGGAGGGGTACAAAAACAGCAGTGGCAGAGGAGGTGTTGGCAGCACCTTCCACAACACCTACGGCATCAGCAGACTCAGACCTAGGAAGGTCTATCTTCCGATTTCCTTTGACCAAAGCAGGTGCGATCTTTAGCAGCTCTCCTGGAGCAATAAGTGCTTCATCATCATCCTTCTCAATCTCTTGAGATAGCAGCATAGAATAGATGAGTGATGGATAAGGCAGCTTCAATTTTGGTTGTGCACAGTCTGCAAATTCCATGACTGTGTCAAACACAAATCGACCATAGTTGAAATTTCTTCCTATGCCAATGGCGTACAAGACTGAAGTCTTCATCAGAACTCTCATCTCCAGATGTGAATTCAGTGTCCACCAAAGATGGTCTTGATGGTTGTCCTTTTCCACGGAATCATTTGGAGGCAGTGTAATCTGGGTTGTATCCAGCTTGTCTCTTGGATCGGCGAGTTAAGGGTTACGTGGGAAACACCTTATTCACCACGCTCATGTCTAGTAAATTCTCTACATCGATGGCATTGCAAGTCTCTCCTTGAGCGATGGAGTCCAGAGGCACAGATTCCTCGGCAACAGGAATGATTGTTTGCTCAACCATAGGGTGTGGTGATGTAGGTGCCGTGACAACTTCCGCAGCATCTTTCGTATATCCCATCTCAGAGCGAATATCGTGTGAATCAAAACCTTTTCCTACCATTAGATTATGAAAGAATGAAGGACACATAAATTTTGAGCAATCTGAAAATAGGGAGAACAAAGAATACACTTGAGCAATACAAAACAAGGAAGTAGAATATTTCCTTAAACAAATAAGAACACAGATATATTAGGCACCAAATATTTTCCTATTCTAGCTTGGATTCTGAGTAGGCCCCAATGGTAACAAAATTCCCAACGGTAACTCTACAAAAACGGTAACAAATCCGATTTAAAATAGGCAATAAATCACTTGATTTTCTCCGATAATCTAGGCCCAAATATTTCACCAAATATACCAAAATTAACTCCTCATCAGAATATAACACCACTGTAACAAAATACAATCACTTTCAAATTCATAAATTCAAAGGATAGGGAAAAAATCAAAATTTTTATTTGATCAGAATTTGTAACCTTTCGGTCAAATATATTCACAAATATGCATGCCCTAATTATGTCTAAAAACAGAGTGTGACATAAGAATAAAATGCAATTTTATGCACAAATAAATGTTGACACATGAGGTGTTATCCACGATGTTGGCAACATCTCCCAGCAGCACTTCAAGATTCAGAAAAATTTTGATATTTAATTCATTATTTTTAAAGAAGTGGTAGCCTGCACACTAAAGGAACGATCTTCATATGGACCCCTTTAGGTAGCTTTTTCCATTTGCTTCTGATTATCAATCAAATTTGATGATTGATTCAACTCAAGCTTAATCATTTTTTGTTCTTTTGTTATTCTGATTTTGCAATGTCACTTTTCATTTGGGACAAGATCATGGAATACACGAACGTCCCTCCACTACTTTGTGACAAAGTCAGAACTCTTCTTTGATTAATCCACATTAAGCTGTAAAATATTTTTATGAGAATCCTGAGTGAAAACTAGTCAATGCTTACAAAGTATCCAACACATCACAAAACAAAATGAATGCATGAATGCAGTATGCCTAAGATCCTAAAAATGCACATGCATGAAAAGGTGTTGTCACAGGGTGTTGGCAACACTCCTGACAACATCTAAGTTCTGTTTATAATGTACACATACTGAGAGACTTCCTTAGATTGGAAAATCTCTCGAAATCCAAAGCTTTTGTGAATATATCAGCTAATTGGTTATTAGTTCCAACAAACTCAATTAAGATCATGCTTTTCTCGACCAAATCTCTAATGAAGTGATGTCTAATTTCAATGTGTTTGGTTCGAGAGTGTTGTACTAGATTTTTGGATATATCAATGATACTAGAATTATCACAGTACACAATAGGAGTATCACTCTTAACACCATAATCATTTAGCATTTGATTCATCCAAAGGAGTTGTGAGCAACAACTACCAACAGCAACATACTCAGACTCGGCAGTAGACAGTGAGACACAATTTTGTTTCTTACTATACCATGATACTAAGTTATTCCCCAAGTAGAAACATCTACCCGAAGTGCTCTTCCTCTCATCTAAATCCCCAACCCAATCAGCATCACTAAACCCTACCAAATTAGAATTGGTTTCTTTAGTGTACCACAAACCCAAATTCAAAGTTCCAGCCACATATTTCAGTATACGTTTTACGGCCTTCAAGTGAGTAATTTTTGGTTTAGACTGGTATCTAGCACATAGACAAACACTATACTGATATCGGGTCTAGTAGCACTTAAATATAAAAGACTACCAATCATGCTTCTGTAGAGGGTGTTGTCAACACCTTCGGCAACATCCTCCCTAGACAATTTTTCATTAGACCCCATAAGTGTGCGCATGTGTTTAGTGTTGTCATTCAAAAACTTCTTTACAAGATTTTTAGCATACTTGCTTTGACACAAAAATATACCATCATGCATTTGTTTCACTTGCAAGCCCAAGAAATATGTTAACTCACCAGCCATGCTCATCTCAAATGTAGCCGACATGCACTTCACAAAATCATCAACAAGTTTATCATTTGAAGCACAAAAAATTATATCATCCACATAAATTTGGAAAATTAGTATATTACCTTGAGACTTTTGCACAAACAAAGTCTTATCAACTTCACCTCTTTTGAAGCCAATATTGAGCAAGTACTCAGTAAGTCTCCCATACCATGCACGTGGTGCTTGCTTCAATCCATACAATGCCTTTTCAACTTATACACATAGTCAAGATGATTTGGATCCTCAAAACCCTTAGGTTGTTTCACAAAGACTTTTTCATTTAGGATCTCATTCAAAAAGGCACTTTTTACATCCATTTGATAAAGCTTCATTCCCATGTTATATGAAATAGCAAGCAAAAGTCGGACTAACTCAATGCGGGCTACAGGAGCAAAGGTTTCATCAAAATCCACCACTTCAACCTGTGTGTACCCTTGAGCTACCAACCTAACTTTATTTCTAATGATGTTTCCCTACTCATCAGTTTTATTTTAAAAAATCCATTTAGTTCCTATGACATTACCATGAGCAGGACATGGTAACAAGTACCAAACATCATTCCTAACAAATTGTTCTAACTCTTCATGCATAGCATTGACCCAAAATTCATCTTTTAAAGCCTCTTCAACCTTTTTGGGTTCAATGTTTGACACGAAACAAGAGAATCTAACCTGAGAATACATAGAACTCATGCACAATAAACCTGTCATCTTTCGATAATCCACTTTCTCTTTCCTTCGAGTTTGCAATTCTCCATGCACGTCTCCAATGACCTGTGAGGTTGGGTGATTCTTCTGAATTCTGCTTGGAACATTCTTTCCAGCTTCATTTACCTCACTGTTCTCATCAATATTCTCATCAGTAGGCTTTTCAACTTTTGATTCTGGATTTTCTGTAGGAGGTGTTGTCAGAGGTGTTACCAATACTCCTTTGACAGCATCTAAATTTCCAAAATTTTTAAGCAGATCATTAACATCATCCTCAGTTGTTTTCTTCTTTAGATCTGCAAAGTCATCAAAACCAATATTAATTGACTCAAAAATAGTCCTTGTTCTCAAGTTATACATCCTATAGGCTCGGCTATTTGATGAATATCCCAAGAACATACACTTATCACTTTTTGCATCAAATTTAGCAAGATGATCCCTATCATTCAAAACGTGACATACACATCCAAAAACATGAAAATATTTAAGGTTTGGCCTCTTTCCCATGAGAATTTCATAGGATGTCATAGTAGTACCATTCCTTAAATAAACTCTATTTGAAATATGACATGCAGTATTCAAGGCTTCAGCCCAAAAATGTTTTGAAATATTTTTCGAACTTACCATCACTCTTGCCATTTCTTGCAAAGTCCTATTTTTCCTTTCAGCAATTCCATTTTGTTGTGGAGTTTTAGGAGCAGAAAATTCATGAGGAATACCTTTCTTATCACACAGACTAGAAAAAGAAGAGTTTTCTAACTCTTTAACATGATCAGTGCGAATACGGATTACCTTCAGATTAAGTAGATTCGTAATATTAGTGAGCAGTTTCTTGAAGGCATCAAATGTGTCCGATTTTTCTCTCAAAAAATTTACCCAAGTATATCGTGAGAAGTCATCCACACAAACAAAAGAATATTTCTTACCTCCAAAGCTTTCAACATCCATTGGACCCATCAAGTCCATATGTAAAAGCTCAAGGCAGCGTGTTGTCACAGATGTTGGCAACACCTCGTGTAACACCCTAGTCTGCTTCCCTTTCTGACACGCTTCACACACAAATAGAATACCAGATTTTAAGTTAGGCATACCTCTGACAACATCTAACTTATTTAAGTTCTTTAAAGTCTTGAAGTTTTCATGACCCAATTTTTGATGCCATAGATCAAACTCATTCAATTTTGTGTGCCTACAAGCCATATCTTCTCCGAGTTGATAGCAGTTATTCGATGAACTTGTACCTGTCATGACACACAAATTTGAATCATCAAAAACTTTGCATAATTTCTTATCAAATTGTACATGCAAATTATCATCACAAAGTTGGCTTATGCTTATTAGATTTGCGGTTAATCCTTCAACATGAAGCACATTGCGAATCTTGGGCAGACCAGCAACATCCAGAGTTCCCTTTCCAACAATGTTTCCCTTTGAACCTCCACCATAGGTTACTTTTCCACTTTTCTGTTCAACATAGTCAGTGAGAAACTTTTTGGAATCTGTCATGTGACGAGAGCTACCGCTATCAAAGTACCATGCACCTGAAACATTAGTTCTCAAAGCAGTATAAATCATATGACATTGAATATCAGCTTTTGGTTACCAAATCTTCCTTACATGAGATCTGTTTCTAGGGATGTTGTGGGGAGGTGTTGGCAACACCTTAGGCAACACCTTCGATGCAGATCTATACCTGTAGTCTTCCTGCAACTTAAAACAGTATGGTTTGATATGACCTGGTCTATGACAGTAATGACAGATGTACTTACGTTTCCTTCTATATTTTAAAGGGGCAGTAGGCTGTGGCTTTCGTTTTGGAGGATCACTTGGTGAGGCATTTTTACTTGAGCTTTTTGCACTGCTACTTTTCTTGACAAACACAGGGTCTTTCGAACTTTCACCAACCTCAAATATGTTGTTTTCAAAACCTAAACCAGTCATACCATCTCTTCCCATCATGAGTAACGAATCAAGCTTGGAAATGCTTGAATTAAACTTGGCCAATGTAGCATTTGCTTTTCCGAGTTCTTTCTTCACTTGGCTTAGTTCCATGTCTTTCTTACTCAGCATGGCTTCCAGTCTTGACACATCAGCCTTTAGATCAGAATTTTCCTTCGAAAGAATAGTATTCATCTTATTCCTTTCAACCCAATCAGTATGAAGTTCTTCAAACATCATCCGAGCTTCTTCCATGGACATTGTCTCTTCACCTGTATCATTATCACACATGTTATCAGTAATGGAGGAATTCAAACAAACTGACCTTTGGGAGATATTGCATATGTCTTTCTTCATCTTCTTGTTCTAGCTAGAAGACTTTTTCTAATGGCAACACCTGCGGCAACACCTAAAGGATTTACTTGAAACTTTTTCTTGCTCTTCAGTAGGGCAGATAAGGCAGTATGTATTTCTTCATCTTCTTGTTCTTCTTCTTCAGACTCTCCATCACTCAAGGACGTGTTCATCCCTTTCCTAAGCGTGTTGGCATACTCATTTGCATAGTGTCCAAAACCTTGACAAGCATGACATTGAACAGTGTCCAACTTCTTTGACACAAACTTCTTTTTCCCTTCCAACATCATTTGAGGCTTAGGAGTATCAACAGGTTTCCTTGGTGATTTTTCTGGTCCAGTAATCCTTAAAGGTTTGTTAGAGAACATTGGAGCCTTGAGTTTTTGATCCGTCTTTCTTGACTCTTTCATCTTCTTCAGATAATCATTGAATTTCCTAGCCATAAGAGAGATCGAATCATCTTCCAAGTCAGATTGATGAACTTCTTGATGAAATTGAACATACTCCTCGTATGAGGGTTTCGAGGCTTGAAGGGCTATTGATTTTCCTTTATCATTCTCTTGTTCTGAATTGTTCATCTCAAAAACTTGAAGGATTCTAATCAGTTCAGTCATCTTCATCTTTGAAGTGTCTTTAATTTCTTCAAGCGCTCAAATATTCCCATTAAATCTTTTAGGCAAGGATCGAAGAACCTTGTTCACCATAGTTTCACTAGCAATAGGTCTGAAAGAGTGGGTTCCCGGTGAGCCAACTTGTGGCTAAGGGCTTTTATGACTCTATGTATAAACAATCTTTTGTTTAATATAATTTACACTTTTATAATGGCATTTACTTTATCTTTTATCATAATATTATGTTGTGACATAATATAAGATGTTTAGATGAAGACCTTGAATATACTATAGTGTATGTAAGATGTGGTGGCACATGGGGATGGCTTTAATGAAACACATCTTATAGTCACTGTATATTCTAAACAGTTCCTAGTCGATTGAGCCGTCCGTTAATAAGGATAAGGATCGCTCGAGATTGAGACTAGCATTTGCGATGCCGAGTACCACGTTTTATTGGTATGGAACATAGAGATGTTCAAAGCATGAAAATGGATATTCATACGATGAATGATCGAACTACCCTATCCGGACATTCCAAGTGGTTATCACTTATCGAGTGGATAAAGTCCGCGGTTTTGGTTGTACACCATTAGTCCTTACTACTTGAAACATCATTGAGACTCTATATGCTATTACTGTACTTTGACTCGTTTACCGACTCTATTGGGGTCATGAGGTGTCGGGATTGGGTACAGTTACGACACATATAGGAGTCGATGCTTAGTTATCAAGGATTCACCACATACTTGCTAGTGTGGATATCCTATGCAATCTGAGGAGATATTAGTGTGACGAATCTCTGGCCAGAGTACATGATGTGTTTTAAGAAATGGTTTCTTAGTAGCACATGCGATGTCACTATTTGATCTTCAAGATGCATTGCATAGTTATCGAATCTCGAACGACTCTCGATTTACCAATGGTTGTTGATTCGATCGGGAAATATGGATGAAGGGACCGTACTGTACGCTAATCAAAATCTATTGGTTCTTGCAGGCACTATCAGTGATACCTAGGGAATCATGGGGCGATGTTGCTAGGCGCTCTTACCATGATTCGATGGGCAAGTCGGAAATTATTGTTCCGAGTCACAAGGAGTTGTGAGCCCACGGCTAGCTATATCCCTGAACCATTGAGGGTCACACAAGTAATGGATTTCTAATCCCCGTTGAGATAATTAAATTTAAAGAGTTAAATTTAGTGAATAAAGAAGTGGGACTTCTTATATCAGAGTAGAAGAGTAAGATTTCCTAAAATGACATAGGGATGGACATTTTTGGAAATCACTGAATTCGGATTCAGAAAATTTATCTTGACTTTAAAAGGTGCAGAAATGGTTTCTGTGCACATTGGTGAAATCGGTTTATCAATCGGAGTCATGATGAATTTTATATTAACTTCTGAACATGCGGGCTTTGCTTGTCAGGCTTGAACTTATGACTAATGGGCCCTAAGCTGTTAGCAGCCCACATTATAAATAAGTTATTGCAGTACAGAAATTGAATAGAACAGAGGCATAATTTTAGAAAAACACTAAGGTTTTCTCTTTAGTGGCCGCCGACCCTCTCCTCTCTCTGTCAGAAAATCCAGCCTGTGAATTTTGAATTTGCAGTCTGGTTTAACGGATCAAATTCGTTAATTCTCATCGTAGAAACTTCTGATAGATTTTCTAGTGCAATCTATCAGAGGGATTAAACTTCTGTTCGTGGACCTGATTGAAGAATTGTTCGTCCATCAGTTCCTGGGATATACAACAAGAGCAGAGTTATCTGTTGGTGTCCATAATCTCGTTTCGAGATTCAAGGTAAAAATTTAATTGTTATTTAATTTTTACACGCACAATTTAATCTTAAAGTTTTGATACCCATGATATGGAATCGTTCCATATAAAATTTTAAAACTTCCGCTGCATCGGGTATCAATTCTGATTGATCTGAACACCGTTTTCCAACAGTGGTATCAAAGCCAGGTTGCTCAGATCAAGCGATTAAATTGTACAAAAATTTTTAGGCCTCGGTTTTTGAAACAAAACAAATTTTTAAAATTAAATTTTTGACGGGAAAAACACGGGCAGCGATTGGATCGCTACCCAGGGCAAGATCACTGCACAGGGCAGCGCACGGCACGAGCCCCTTTTGGGGCGCGGGCTGCCCGGGATCGTCCTGGGCGGCCCGGGAAAATTAATTTTTATTTTTACTTAAAATTTTAATATGTTAAAATTCTATTTTTGGTCCGATGGAAAATTGTTTTTGATTGGTCCACGAGGCGTCGGATCTAATTGTTCGAGTCCGAAAATTTTAAAATTGATTTTTGGATAAATTTGAATTTTTGGAAAATTTATAGATTTTATCCTTTAAATCAGATTTTATGAAATTAATTATTTTTGGTACAATTGATGATAAGATATGATCTTATGGAAATATTGAGTAAAATATGATTTTATGTATAAAATTGGATTTTATATGTAAAATATGATTTTATTTGATAAAAAGATAAAATATGATTTTGTATGTAAAATAAGATTTTATATATGGAATATGATTTTATCCTTTTTAATTTAATTGTCATTGCATGTTATCCAATAAATTAATTTTGAATTAAATATTATTGGATAAGGATGATCGATTGCCATGACCAATTTTGTAGGTGTATGTTAGGAAATTTACATTTGTTTTTATTGTTGTTGGATTTATTAATGGGCCTGGTTTATGGCCCAATATGAATTGTCATATGTAATAAAAGTGGGCCTGGTTTATGGCCCGTTCCCACCCCTTAAAATGTATCCCCTACTTGTCATAGTTATTTATTGTAAATACATTATACATAGTGGGAGATGAAGATTTGAAGACGGAGGTGGGCCCAGCAGACAATAAAGACTGAAGAAATGTAAATTGAAAGCACAATGTAATAGGATTGCATTGCATACTTGCATATCACCTAGGATTGGACTTAGACTCGTGATTGGCAACCACGGGTCGATTAGTAATGGAATCGATCATTCTAAAATATAATATATGATATTATCGTTGTATGCATGTTTAGACTAAATTGTATGAATCCCGCAAGCATACATATTTTAAATGATGAGACAAATTTTCAAAATTAAAATCCCTCATTTTAAATATGATTTAAAATTGATATCAAGATTAAAAGGGAATTTAAATATTGTTTAAATGTTCCTACCTTCCATCAACGATCAATGTATGAGATGCTACCCGCGGATACGGTCCGGCTCATATTATTGGGGGGGCCCGTTCGTCGGAAAGCTGTACATTGGATCGACACATGTTGTAAGTTGGGTGGAACTCCCATGGGATTTGCTCATATTATTGGGGATCCACATGGCGACCGTCCATCACAACTTAATATTGATGGGTCATCTTGACGTGTCACAATAAACGACGTCATATTATTGGGCCCTTATTGGACATGAGGTAAAAAAGTGGAGGTTGCTTTGGAAGCAATTGGGCTCTACCTTTTGAAAATTATGGTTGGCTGATATTATTCGGGACCATAGTTTGTCAATTGGACTCCATGTTCCCACTAAGGAAAATAGTTTTCCGTTTTCACTAGAGGGTAGTGAAATCGTTAAAATAGTGGGAGTGAGATTCATAAAATAAATTTCGCCTATTTTATGTCGTAGTAAATTAATTAAACAATCACTGATTATTGTCTGTTTCTTTTCAGTATTTCATTAAGATGAATTCGCGCAATCCACTATTCTCTATTCTCGAACAAAATAAACTGACTGGCGCAAACTATACGGAATGGTTCCGTAAGTTGAAGATTGTCTTGACCTCGGAGAAGATGCTCTACGTGTTAGAAAAATCTCCTCCGAAGGAAGCACCAGCTGATATAAGTCCGGAAGAGTTGGCCAAACTTGATAAATGGTGGGACCATGATATCAAGGCCAAATGCTATATGCAAGCTTCGATGTCTGATGAACTCCAGAGGCGATTTGAGGATACCATGAATTCTGCTGACATTAACGTACAACTCAAGGAACTTTTTGGGGCTCAATCGAGAGCTGAAAGGTTCGCTACTGTAAAAGAGTTAATGACGTGTCGCATGCGTGAAGGGACTACGGTCCGTGATCATGAGGTACGCGTGATTTGGCTCATTCAGAAGTTGGTAACGCTTGATTTGGTATTGGAGCATGAACTCAATGTGGACTTATTACTTCTCTCTCTTCCTTCATCGTTTGACGGTTTTGTGGTGAATTTCAATATGAACAAGATAGAGGCCTCCCTTGAAGAGATGGTCAATATGCTTGTAACTTATGAAGCCACTTTAAAGAAGGATAAACCGGTTCTCTTGGTGGGCTCCTCTTCTTCTGCTAAGAAGGGGCCAAGTACAAAGGGTAAGAAACGTTCTGCCCCATCCAAGAAAACCGGACCCGAGAAGAATAACAAGACAAAGGCTTCAAACATGGAAAAGTCCAAGGATGTTTGCCATCACTGCAAGAAACCCGGTCATTGGAAACGTAACTGCAAGGAATATCTAGAGCAGTTGCGAACTGCGAAGGGTATGTTTTATATTGAAATAAATGTTTCACTTAATACTACTTCTTGGGTATTGGATACCGAATGTGGATCTCACATTTGCAATGATTTGCAGGTGATGACAAGAAGTCGCAAGCTTAGAATGGGTGAGACCCAGCTGAGGCTCGGAAATGGTTCTAGAGTTGAAGCCAAAGCTGTGGGAGACGTTTATTTAATTTTGCAGAACGATTTTAAGTTACTTTTGAGAGATGTTTTATTTGTTCCAGACTTGAATAAAAACATTATTTCTGTTTCTATGCTTGATAGAGATGGTTTTTCTTGCAATTTTGTGAATGGGATTTGCAATATTTACAAGAATGAATGTTTGATTGGAAATGGACAACTTGAAAATGATCTATATAACTTAAAATTAAAAGACGTTCCAATAAATTATGTTGATAAACCGGTAACAACGAACAAAAGGAAAATCGATAGTCAAAACCCGGCAAACCTTTGGCATGCTAGGCTAGGTCATATTTCCTCAAGGAGGATGAACAAGCTAGTGGGAGAGGGCATGTTTGATATGTCTGATATTAACTCTTTACCTACTTGTGAATCCTTCCTGAAAGGAAAAATGACTAAATCTCCATTCAAGGGGAAACCTGAGCGTAGTCAAAATCTGTTGGATTTGATCCATACAGATGTTTGTGGTCCATTTAGAATTGGTACTCAATTTGGCCACACCTACTTCATTACCTTTACTGATGATTATTCAAGGTATGGGTATTTATATTTAATGAAATATAAGTCTGAAGCATTTGAAAAGTTCAAAGAATTCAAGGCTGAAGTAGAAAATAAGCTAGGTAAAAGTATTAAAGCACTTCGATCGGATCGAGGTGGAGAATACTTGAGTACCGAGTTTTTGAGCTATCTAAAAGAGAATGGGATTCTCTCTCAGTGGACTCCTCCTATGACACCTCAGCTGAATGGTGTATCGGAGCGTCGTAATCGAACTTTGTTGGACATGGTTCGATCCATGATGAGCTTCACTGAGCTTCCACCTTCGTTTTGGGGCTACGCGCTTGAAACGGCGGTGTTGTTGTTGAACAACGTCCACACCAAAGCAGTGGATAAAACACCATACGAGTTATGGAATGGCAAAACTCCTAAGTATTCGTAATTGAGGATTTGGGGATGTCCAGCTTACGTGAAGCAGACAGTGGGAGATAAGTTGGATAGTCGATCCACCTTATGTTATTTTGTAGGGTATCCGAAGAATTCAATCGGATATTATTTCTATCATCCTACTGAAACAAAGGTGTTTGTTTCAAGGAATGCCACCTTCTTGGTGAAGGAGTTCTTATTGGATAAGAAAGGCGAGATGATGGAACTCGAAGAAATTCGAGAAGAACCCGAAATACAAAATAATGATCCCATACCTCAAGAATCTTCAGAGGACACGCCTATACCTAGAAGATCCGAGAGGACTTCTAGACCTCCTATTTGATATGGTCTTCTTCTTGAAGGGGATCAAGATGAACCCGATGTTGGATGTGATCCAAAAAACTTCAAGGAAGCAATTTCTGATGCGGATTCAAATTTATGGCTTGAAGCTATGCAGTCGGAAATAGATTCGATGCATACAAACCAAGTTTGGTCTTTAGTAGATCCTCCCGATGGAATTGTTCCAATAGGGTGTAAATGGATCTACAAGAGAAAGCTTGGGCCTGATGGTAAGGTATTGACCTACAAGGCACGATTGGTGGCAAAAGGTTATAATCAAAGACAAGGAGTTGACTATGATGAAACCTTTTCACCAGTCGCAATGTTCAAGTCCATAAGAATCCTTATTGCCATAGCAGCATGGTATGACTATGAGATATGGCAAATGGATGTAAAGACTGCATTTCTTAATGGAAACATTAAGGAAGAGATCTATATGACGCAGCCTGAGGGATACACATCCATGGGAAGCGAGCATAAGGTATGCAAGCTTCAGAGATCAATTTATGGTCTAAAACAAGCATCAAGAAGTTGGAACCAGAAATTTGATGAAACAATAAAGGATTTTGGTTTCATCAAGAACCCGGAGGAACCGTGCGTGTACAAGAAAGTAGTTAAGGATGCTGTGACATTCTTAGTACTTTATGTTGATGACATCTTACTCATTGGGAATGATGTAGGGATGTTGCAGTAAAAAAAGATATGGTTATCAGGTAGATTCTCGATGAAGGATTTAGGTGAGGCATCCTATATTCTAGGAATTCAGATCTATAGAGATAGATCTAAAAGAATGATAGGACTCACTCAATCAACTTACATCGAAACCATATTGAAAAGGTTTTCAATGGATGGGTCCAAGAGAGGACATCTACCTATGTGTCATGGAGTTTCTCTATCCAAGTCTATGTGTCCCAAGACTGACGAAGAGATAGAGAAAATGACACATATACCATACGCGTCAGCCATAGGTAGTATCATGTATGGGATGATATCTACTAGACCGGATGTGGCCTATGCTCTGAGCGTCACGAGCAGATATCAAGCCAATCCCGGTCAAATGCATTGGAAAGTCGTGAAGGACATTCTTAAGTACTTACGAAGGACTAAGAATATGTTCATGGTATATGGAGGAAGAGAACTGAAATTGGAAGGCTATACCGACTCTAGCTTCCAAAGTGACGTGGATGACTCGAAGTCAACCTTTGGATTTGTGTTCATGCTCAATGGCGGTGCTGTCTCTTGGAGAGTTCCAAGCAGGACACCACAGCGGATTCCATCACTGAGGCAAAATACATTGCGACATCAGCTGCTGCTAAAGAGGCCGTTTGGATGAGGAATTTCGTTCAAGAGTTGGGCGTTATTCCTGAAGCTGTTGGTCCAGTCCCGGTGTACTGTGACAACACGGGTGCCATTGCTCAGGCAAAGGAACCAAGGTCTCATCAAAGATCCAAACACGTATGAGGAAATACCACATCATCCGGGAGATCGTGGAAAGAGGAGACATCACTATCGAGAGAGTGGCCTCTGCAGACAATATCGCTGATCCACTTACTAAGCCCTTGCCAGGACCATTATTTGACAAACATCGCGAAGCAATGGGACTGCGTAGTATGACTAGTTGGCTTTAGGGCAAGTGGGAGATTGAAAGAGTGGGTGCCCTGTGAGCCAACTTGTGGCTAAGGGATTTTATGACTCTATGTATAAACAATCTTTTGTTTAATATAATTTACACTTTTATAATGGCATTTACTTTATCTTTTATCATAATATTATGTTGTGACATAATATAAGATGTTTAGATGAAGACCTTGAATATACTATAGTGTATGTAAGATGTGGTGGCACATGGGGATGGCTTTAATGAAACACATCTTATAGTCACTGTATATTCTAAACAGTTCCTAGTCGATTGAGCCGTCCGTTAATAAGGATAAGGATCGCTCGAGATTGAGACTAGCATTTGCGATGCCGAGTACCACGTTTTATTGGTATGGAACATAGAGATGTTCAAAGCATGAAAATGGATATTCATACGATGAATGATCGAACTACCCTATCCGGACATTCCAAGTGGTTATCACTTATCGAGTGGATAAAGTCCGCGGTTTTGGTTGTACACCATTAGTCCTTACTACTTGAAACATCATTGAGACTCTATATGCTATTACTGTACTTTGACTCGTTTACCGACTCTATTGGGGTCATGAGGTGTCGGGATTGGGTACAGTTACGACACATATAGGAGTCGATGCTTAGTTATCAAGGATTCACCACATACTTGCTAGTGTGGATATCCTATGCAATCTGAGGAGATATTAGTGTGACGAATCTCTGGCCAGAGTACATGATGTGTTTTAAGAAATGGTTTCTTAGTAGCACATGCGATGTCACTATTTGATCTTCAAGATGCATTGCATAGTTATCGAATCTCGAACGACTCTCGATTTACCAATGGTTGTTGATTCGATCGGGATATATGGATGAAGGGACCGTACTATACGCTAACCAAAATCTATTGGTTCTTGCAGGCACTATCAGTGATACCTAGGGAATCATGGGGCGATGTTGCTAGGCGCTCTTACCATGATTCGATGGGCAAGTCGGAAATTGTTGTTCCGAGTCACAAGGAGTTGTGAGCCCACGGCTAGCTGTATCCCTGAACCATTGAGGGTCACACAAGTAATGGATTTCTAATCCTCGTTGAGATAATTAAATTTAAATAGTTAAATTTAGTGAATAAAGAAGTGGTACTTCTTATATCAGAGTAGAAGAGTAAGATTTCCTAAAATGACATAGGGAGTGGCATTTTTGGAAATCACTGAATTCGGATTCAGAAAATTTATCTTGACTTTAAAAGGTGCAGAAATGGTTTCTGTGCACATTGGTGAAATCGGTTTATCAATCGGAGTCATGATGAATTTTATATTAATTTCTGAACATGCGGGCTTTGCTTGTCAGGCTTGAACTTATGACTAATGGGCCCTAAGCTGTTAGCAGCCCACATTATAAATAAGTTATTGCAGTACAGAAATTGAATAGAACAGAGGCATAATTTTCGAAAAACACTAGGGTTTTCTCTCTAGTGGCCGCCGCCCCTCTCCTCTCTCTGTCAGAAAATCCAGCCTGTGAATTATGAATTTTTAGTCTGGTTTAACGGATCAAATTCGTTAATTCTCATCGTAGAAACTTCTGATAGATTTTCTAGTGCAATCTATCAGAGGGATTAAACTTTTGTTCGTGGACCTGATTGAAGAATTGTTCGTCCATCAGTTTCTGGGATATACAACAAGAGCAGAGTTATCTGTTGGTATCCATAATCTCGTTTCGAGATTCAAGGTAAAAATTTAATTGTTATTTAATTTTTACACGCACAATTTAATCATAAAGTTTTGATACCCATGATATGGAATCGTTCCATATAAAATTTTAAAACTTCCGCTGCACCGGGTATCAATTCTGATTGATCTGAACACCGTTTTCCAAAAAGGTCCTCCAAGAGCATGTGCCCTTGTAGCTATCTCCCTAAGTTTCTTACAATAATCAGCAATAGATTCATTCTCATCCATCCTGATATTCTCAAATCTTGCGTTTAACAATCTCAATCTTGTTCTTCTCACGCTATCAGTTCCTTCACAATGTTCTTGAAGAGCATCCCATGCATCCTTAGCAATAGTGCAATCAGCTATGATTCCATACATCCTCATATCAACAGTTGCAAAAATTGCATTGAGTGCTTTTGCATTGTAGCTTGAACTTTGTGTTTCCTCGGCAGTCCAAGTTTCTTCATGCTTGATGATGCAGTCTCCATCTTCATCTAGCGTCTTTGGAGGAGTCCAACCAGTCAGAATACTTTGCAAGCACGAACATCCATAGCCTTAATAGTATATCTCATCCTATTCTTCCATAGTGCGTAATTCGTGCCATCAAGGACCGGAGGTTTCAGGAACGAGTTTGCAACAGACGATGAGTCCATCTTATTCCCTGTAATAAAATAAACAAACCAAGATCAGTTCTTAGTGTATCAATAATATGGCTCTAATACCACTTGTAAGGAAAAGGGGTTGCACATAAACTGTTTGAGGTGTTGTCACAAGGTGTTGACAACACCTACAATAACACCTTGAGTAATTTGCAGCGGAAAATAATTAAAGCGTAAATAAAATAAACAAGAAACCAAATAAATAGACTCAATATGATTTAAGCAAGAGTATAAAATACTCTTGCCCTCAGGGCAAAACTTCACTAGAAAACTTTCAAAGAGTTTTACAAACCCTAACACTAGTGATTATTGTAAAATTCAATTTCTCAAAACAATTGAGAAAATAAACCATAAAAATAACTCCTAAAAATTCTATTCAAGATAGAATAAATAAAATAGAGTAAGGAGTTAAAAATCTTGATGTCAAAAACTTGTATAGTCGAAACACTCTTAATCAATGATCTTCAAGTGTTCTTCAAGCATCAAGTAACCTTGACCGATTTGAGCGTTCAAAGATCTTCAATCCTTCTCTCAATGTACGTGTATAAAGCTCTTGGGAAATCTCACGGTCTCTCTCTATCTATATCTCTATTTCTTGTGAACGCCTGTCTCAAATAAATAGATCAAGAATCCTTCTTCAATATATTTCCTTGTAGGTGTAGGATTCCTTTTATTTGATCATATCAAATATACACAAATAAAGAAAGATAAATATTAGATATGATATGATAAAATATACTAATTAGCTTATCAATATTGCAAATAGGAAATAAATCACATAAACAAAGATTACTTCATGTCCAAGAAAGGCAAAAGATATTAAATAAAATCTTTTCCAAAAAAGGATGATTTTAAGGAATAAAATATTCCTTTCAGAAGCGTTGTATGGAAAGAAGTGTTGATCACCATTATATTGGGATGATGTGTCTGAAGTACCTAAAGTTGGGCCTGATATGATTAGAGTGATGACTGATAAAGTGAAACTCATTCAGAAGCGAATGAAGATGGCTCAAGACAAACATGCAAAATATGCAAATATAAGACGTCGACCATTGTGTTTTGAACAATGAGATAGAGTGTTCTTGAAAATTTCACCTTTCAGGGGCACTGTCAGATTTGAAAAAAGAGGAAAATTGCCTCCGATATTCATTGGTCCTTATGAGATTATCGAGAAGATAGGCGATCTTGCTTATCTACTTGCATTGCCTCCAGCTTTATCTGGTATTCACGACGTATTCAATGTTTCTATGCTAAGGAAGTATCAACCAGATGCATCTCATGTTATCCAAGTAGATGAAGCTGAACTTGATGACACTCTGAGTTATTTTGAAAAGCCGATACAGATATTTGATCAGAAAGTAAAGCAGCTCAGAAACAAGAGTATTCAGTTGGTCAAAGTTTAGTGGAGTCGACATGAAGTTGAAAAAACTACCTGGGAAATTGAAGACGACATGAGACAAAGATTTCTTGATCTATTTCACTGACGTGAGTATTATTCATTATTTTTCATTATTTCATTATCTTATGTGTATACAGGTTGCATACGATTTCGAGGGCGAAATCATATCTTAGAGGAGGAAAAATGTAAGGCCCGGAAATTATTTAATTTTAATCCGAAGATATTTAATTTGGGAATATTTAGAGTTTAGATTAAAATTCTAATATTATTAAATTATTTAGGATTGAAATTGAATTAAAACGCTTGTCCGGGGACTGCATTGCAAATAGCTAAAAATGCAGGGACTAAATTGCAAATATGCAATATATATCTTAAAATACACATATTTCATAGCATATTCACATGTAAACCATCGAAACAAAAGGGAAAGAAATCAGAACCCTTTGGACGCTATTTTGTTCTTTTCAATCTCCGATTTCTTATGATCCGGCCGTCAAAATTCCGAGTTATATATATATATGCGATCACCGCTCTGAAAGCTACGTTCTAGTATATATTTTATTGAGTTCTCTCATACTTTATTTTGAAGTTGAAGATGAAATTTAATTATTCTGATTATACATGCATATGAGCTAGCATCAATTGCGTATTCGAAGACGAATCGAAGAAAGAAAGTCGATTGAATTTGTTATGAATTTTGGAAGCATTATTCGAACACTTGAACTTTTGAGATTGATGTTTGGTTGTGTATATGCTGATGGTAGGATTTATATATGTTGTTGATGATTGTTGTATAGAATTTGATATTGTTTCGGTTACCGATTTTGTATCGTTACGCCGCCGGTTTATGATTTGAAGCCGTTTTGATGGCTTGTGATTGAGCTGAGTATTATTTGAGTTGTTGCTGATATTTATATCATATGCATACTTCATTTTCATAATTGTATTGAAGTTATCAACTCGAGAACTTCAACTTCGATCGGTGAAGCTTTGAGCGAGGTTTAAAGTTGTTTTGTATTGAAGATTGAGTTGTGATGTTGAATAGATTTTGATATAAGTTCTTGATGTTATATTTCATATTTGAAGAATTTCAAGAACAAGAAATAAGAAGGTTTAAGATGACATTGAGAGTCAGGGATTTGATACTCGAGAATGATGATTCTGGAGATATCCCGTTAAATCACATACTTGTTGATTATTGTTCTTGATTTAGAATTGTTGTTGTTGATCCATTTCAGGTAGTGGATCTTTGATTTTTATATGATATGATAAATGAATTGATTCTAATGCCAAGGTCTGATACGACCTTATTTTCGAGTTGGATGCGACTACGATAGATGGATATCCATGTCAAGATCGTATACGAATCTTGATGGCAGAGATTTGATAAGAATCAATTCTTTATATTTATATATATGCGTTATATTACTCTATTCTTGAGTAGATATGTTTAGAGTTGAGATGATATTACTTTAAAGCATATATATGTTGATTATACTGAGAATTATATTCTCATCGGAATGTTTCCGGCTGTTGTCTTGTTTTGTATGTGTTCATGGAAACAGATGGGGCAGGAGCTGGCCAGAGTCGACGTGGGTAGCTCGTGAGAGAGGATTAGACGTGGACTCGGGTTGTTGTTGTTGAAATGATGTACTTTAGTTTTTATCAAACATGTTAGAAAAAACTTGTGCATTTGGTAGTTGAAGAACATGAGCGACATCTTGTCTAGATTAAAACTTTTGTTGGAATTTAAGCTTTTAGTTTGATGTATTGAAAGCTTTTAAACATGATTAGAACTTGTTATATATATGTATGTGGACGTTTATAGTTAAAGGATCATGTTTTGAAAGAGATCAAAGGGACAATAAAGGGCTGAAGAAAACAGAGCAAGAAACTGCCCAGGATAGGCCCGAGCTGCAGAAAATGCAGCCCGAGCGCTGCCTTAAAAACCCCAACCCGAGGGTTGGGTTAGTGGGTGCGCTCGAGCGGCCAAAAGGGGCGCCCGAGCTCACCCCTTGTTGAAAAAAAAATTCTTGATTTCTTTAGTTATGATCTTTTGTTCATTAATCATGTTTAACATATTAATTGCCCCAAGATTGCGATTAGCAACTCGAGGCCCCACAGTCATGCTTATTTTTTTTGAAAATTTAGTATTATTTTAATATCTATTTAAACATTAGAGGTTATATTTAAGTTTTACTTAAAATAGTTAGGGTCTTTTCAAAAGATCCCTGCTTCAGATTAAGCAACTCAATGGCCTTCTCCTGGCAAAGAGCTGGAGGAAAATACAGCTGACGGAACAATTTGTAGAAATCTGGCAACCAAACATGTCCCTGCTCCTGAAGCAATGGTGCGAAAGCGGACTTCCACAAATTACGAGCACGTCCCTCTAACAAAAAAGTAGAAACCTCTATCTGTTGATCCTCAGAGATATCGAAGACACGGAAACAACTCTCCATACACTCAAGCCAGTCCTCCGCTACCTCAAGTGTCTCTCCTCCTATCAAAGGCTTCGGGCCTACCTGCACGAACCTATGCAACTAAAAACAAAGTCTGCCCCCTCGATGGTAACGATGTGCATGGGGATATCTAGGAGCATCACCATCACCCCAGCGACCAACATTACCCTGACTCTCCTCATCTCTATCGGCCATCTGAAAATACAAAGCTCATCAAAACCCAAAGAGCCAAAACTAACTCCCAGATTTATCTTAAGCATGCTCTGATACCATAAATTTAGTGATCCGCACCGTGATCACCTACTAATCAGAACTAAGCATGGAATAATATTAATTAAAACATAATCAAAGTTAAACTGCAGAAACTGATAAAGTTATAAAATGACAATAGAAGAAATCTGCAAACTTAATTCATTACAGCCATATTAAATGAAAATATTCTCAAAATGATAAACAAACCCTGCAAAAATAAACTCCCGACGCTAATGACCTCGACACCTAGGATCTCCAAGCATCTCCTGTGCTATCCAACCTGAGGCCTGCCCCATCGAAGAGGGTGTCCAATAATCACATAAATAAAGGAAGTGAGTGAACTACGCTCAGTACGAGAGTATGTATACAAATATTATGTGCATGAATGCAAGTGTACGGGTTACCAAGACTCGAGTCCAAGAATCTCTGGTCAAGAACAGACTCGGGCCCTAGGTATGTAGCACTCTACGTCGTCGCACCAGGAGGTGGATCACATACCCGACAATGGATATAGGTGACCTGATCAGGAATCTACGCGTCCAACCATTTACTAACGGGATAGGGTGGAAACCATACTGCAGGATATTACAAGGATACAAGCTCAAGATAATCATGCATGAAGCATAATAATGTGACATAATATATGCAGATAAAATCATGTCTGACAGCTATGTTTTGTATGCGTATTTTGGTGTCATTTTACTATTGTTTTACAAGCATTCATGTGTTTTTTATTTAAGTTTTTGCTCATATTTCATGCATCATATCTACATAACATGCTCTTGGGTTTTTGTGTAGGAAATGGCACTTTATGAAATAGAATTTGATCAGGATTATTCTCGCTCGAGCTGCGGCTTTTTACCGATCGAGCAAGAGATAAGTGAGGTGCGAGATAGAAGTTTTACCGCTCGAGCGGTAGTGTTTGACTGATAGAGCGAGAAAAGAAGAAACTGCGGATAAGAGAAGATTTTGCTCGAGCGGAAGAGTTTTATTGATCGAGCGCGAAGGAAGTTCGGGAAAGTTTTATTTAAAAAGGAAACTTGCTTGGGGAGGACTCTAGCCTTAATTAATATATTTATCTCAAATTTTAGGGATCTGATAATCATTTTTAGACGGCTGAACACAGGGAATACTCTTGGCGGCAAGGTTTTTCTTCTTATATTCTTAGATTTACATTAGATTTTCTTTTTGGATTTTGTTGAGAGAATTTATGAGTATTTGTGGCTAAATTTTAATACTTGGTAGAGGAAGACAAATCCTTGAAGTTTATTACTCGTGAGATTTGGATTTTCATTGTTTGATTTTATTTGAATAGTAAAAGTTGTTTGGGATTTATTATATGCTTGTATGTTTAATTGTTGGCTTGATCGCCTAATGATTTTTCATACAATCTAAAGCTAAATTAGATATCAAATCCGTAATTGTTTGATCTCTCTAATTTGTGAAGCAACTATGATTAATGATTTCCGCTTCGTACGAACAACGATTTACTAGATTAAATACAACCGCATGTGTTTGTGTTTTCTAGATTCATCAATTTCACTAATTTGAATGCTACCTTGAATTTACATCTTAATCGCTTGTATTTTGGTTAATTCATTGGTAAGGGTTAATTTAGAACGTTTGTGTCTAATTAACTAAGATTAAAGTGAGATAGAAATTAAATTTTCAATGATGAATATTTAATGTGAATTAATTATTTTTAGAGAATCGATGATTAAGTGCATAACTTTAAGGGCATAGCCGACCGATACCAAGGCTTGTTTTTAATTGATTATTTGGTTATAAATTTAATAATGCATGCTAGTTGATAAAATTTATTTTAATTTAATTTTAATTATTAGTATTTAATTTTAAAAAATCCAAAACCCCCTTTATTTATTTTCAGTATATTTAAGAACACAAATAATTTCACTTTCGTCGTGGGAACGATCCCTACTCTCGCTACAACATTTTATTTATCTAAGTTGAGTTGGGTAATTTGGGCGCGATACGATTGAGCGCTATCAAATTTTGCCGTCGTTGTCGAGGAACGGTGTTCAATTTATTTGTGTTCTGGTTATTTTGCTTTATCTTGTTTTGTTTCTTTCTTTTCTTCTAGTACTTTTCTGGTCGTTCTTGTTTCAGATGAATCTTCAGATGAAGAATTATCCTACGATCCTGAGATAGAAAGAAATTTTCACCGATGACGAAGAGAAGATCGAAGGAGATTAGAAGAGGACGAACGACGAGCTGAATATTTTAGAGAAGATATGGCTGCAAACGCAAATCTAAGCTTGAGACAGCTTGGAACCCCCGATCTGAATCAGCAGCCCTTATGCATTACTTTTCCTACTTTAGAAGCTAATGCTACTTTTGAGTTAAAATCTGGGCTAATACACTTGCTGCCTTCTTTTCATGGTCTTGCAGGTGAGGATCCCCACAAACATCTGATGAAGTTCCACGTGGTATGCACAATCATGAAACCCCATGGAGTGATGGAAGAACAGATTCAGTTGAGAGTCTTTCCATTTTCTTTAAAGAATGCTGCAAAGGATTGACTATATTACTTACCTCCTGGATCCATCACAACCTGGACAAAGATGAAGAGGATATTTCTAGAAAGTATTTTCCAGCTTCGAGAGCAGCGAATATCAGGAAATAGATCTACGACATCAAGCAGAATATGGGAGAGTAACTTCATGAATATTGGGAGCGGTTCAAGAAGGTTTGTGCTAGCTGTCCGCAACATCAGATAAGTGAAAACCTTTTAATTCAATATTGCTCTGGAGGTTTGTTGCCTCATGACAGGAGCATGGTGGATGCGGTCAGTGGAGGAGTTTTTGTGGACAAAATACCACGAGATGCAAGGAACCTAATCCAGAACATGGCTGCCAATTCTCAGCAATTTGGCACCAATAGAAGTGATCCAGCACCAAGAAGGGACAACGAGGTAAATGTTTCTTCCCTTGAACAAAAATTGATTTAATTGACATATCTTGTGCGTCAAATGGTTGTAGGGAATGGACAGAATGCAAAGGTATGTGGAATCTGCGCTGCAATGGGACATGCAACTGACATGTGTCCCACACTTCAAGATGAATTGGTCGAACAAGTAAATGAAATTGGAGGTTTTCCTGGGCCACCACAGAGGAAGTATGATCTTTATTCCAACACATACAATCTAGGTTGGAAGGATCATCCTAATCTTAGATACGGAAACCCTCCGATGAATCAATCGGCACCTCACGCGCAATCGAATAATCAAGCTTACAGGCCACCATATCCTCCACAACCGCAGCGCCCTCAAATTCCAGCGCCTGGTGAGTTTTTAGAAAATATTTTTAAGGATCTTGCAACTAATACTTTGAATTTTCAACAGGAAACTCGAGCAAGTATCCAAAACCTGAACACCCAAGTGGGACAACTCGCAACTGCGATCAACAAGTTGGAAGCAAAACATTCCAGCACTCTACCATCTCAAACAGTCCCAAACCCAAAGGAAAATGCTAATGCAATCACTCTCAGGAATGGGAAGGAGTTGAAAGTCAAAGAAAAGGTAGTTAATCCTTCATCAAAGGAGGAACATAATGAAGAGATGAAGATGGACGACAAAGAAACAACTCAAGGAGAAAATAAAAAAAGTACGTTTCCTCCTCTGTCAAAGTACAAACCTGCACCCCTTTCCCTTTAGCACTTAAAGAGTCTAGAAAAGATGAGGGAATCATGGAACTCTTTGACACTTTTCGTAGATGTGAGGCAAACATTCCCTTGTTAGATGCTATTATGCAGGTACCTCGTTATGCTAAGTTTTTGAAGGAACTATGCACTGCGAAAAGAAAACAAACGTTGAAGGAGTGCCAAAAGGTAGAGTTGGGAGAGAATGTAAGAGACAACTCGAACTTCTAGTACAATTAAGTAATAAAGAAAAATACGGATTTTAAAAAAAATTTGCCATGAACTATTTGAAAATACTAAAAACCAACCTGTCACACTCAGCAATTCAAAACATATAAAAATAAACACCTGATAGAATCCAAACATGATAGACATAAACTCCAAAAGGAAAGTCAACCCCACACAGTTGCGGAAAAAGTGTTATCAAGTTTACATGCCAAATATTTAAGTGCAGGGAAACGCATCCTTCCAACTACTGTAAATACTTAAATACTTATTAAAACCTAATGGGGGGGATTTAGGTTCTATTGACAACTTTAGCAATTTAAAGCGATTATGCAAATACGCAAGCGGAAGACTTAAAACAATCAAAAATAAATGCGGTAAATAAATGCGTAAAAGAAATAAAGCGATAAATGAGATAGGATATGTTTATGGAAGTTCGACGATAAATCGTCTATGTCTCCCCTTCTTGGTTAAGATCAATTAACCAAGGATTCACTAGCACTTCAACTTCTTGGCCTTGATGGCTCCAAGGATAGCCGTAAAACTTGACACGATCACCACGCCGATACAACTCGATACACTTGGCCTGAAGGGCTCCAAGGATAGCCTCAACACAAACATTTGACTTCACACTCCAGTGCTTACAATGATAGCACAACACACTTGGCTTCACACTCAAGTGTTTACAACAATAGCACAACCGGCGCCGCTGCCTACTTTTTCCCAGCACTGAGCGGATTTTGTGGAAAAATCATATCTTCCAATCTAACTGTTGGATTGATCTGAAATTTAAACTAAAGCTTTAAAACATCTGGATCTTCATTTTGCACGGTGAAAATTTGATTTTAACGAGTCAAACATTTCCAGTAATTTTCTGATGTCACTTCATCAAGTTTTCGAACTTGTTCTGTGCAATAAATTTGAAAAATTCATATCTCCATATCCATCCGTTGGATTGATCTGAATTTTGAACATAGGTTTTAAAACATCTTAAATTTGAATATGATTGGTGGAGATTTGATTTGGATGTCTCAAACAATCCCAGTTAATTTCTGAATTTGAATCTTCATCATTTGCTTCATGTTCTGCAGAAATAGGTACTGTGCAACCTTTGTGGAAAAATCATAACTTCATATCTAGCCGTTGGATTGCTCTAAAATTTGGACAGTACATGTAAAACTTCCTCATAAATATTATGACTGGTGAAGATTGGATTTCAATGCCTAGAAAATGCCCAATAAGTTTTGGAAGTTGCTGCTCCATACTTTGGCTTCTTCTTGTCTTTTTCTTCATATCTCTTAACAATGTTTCATCCATTCAATGAGCAATACAAGACTTTATAAATTCATGTATAGCTTCAAAATAGCTTCCAAGAATTTAATCATCAATAAATCTAATCTGTAAATTCTCACTTTAAATGGTTAGTAACAATTAACCGAGTTTTGTAATCATCAAAACATAATATTATGAGACTTGTTAATGCATTAAAAACATTAATCTCATAACACGAGATTTGTATGCGTTTAAGGCGTAACAATCTTCCCCTTTTTGATGATCACAAAACTTGGTTAAATAGGAGAAATAAATGTACAATATTAAATAAAAAAATTAAATTTGTAAAATATAATTGCATGAATAAAACTTCCCCTAATTTAAAAAATTAGTTAAGAAGAGAATTAAAAATTTGTTTATCAAATAACCAGTTTTATTCTCTATGCATTTAACAAACTAACTCTCCCCCTTAGTTAAAGTATTTAACCAAACTAATTCTCCCCCTTTTTGTGATAATCAAAAAGACTGGAAAAGTAAATGCAAAACATGATAATTTAATATAATTTCTAAAATGCAACACATAAATTTCACATAAAATGTGAGCTTTATAACTTTGAATAAATACAATTAATTTGTATTATCCAAAATTAAGTTGCTCGAATTTTATATTAAGCTCCCCCTTAATATGACATTAAATTTATTTATGTCCACAAGTGATTACAACTCAATCATGCCAAGTTCACCACGCAAACGAATAAAAGTATTTTAATCTAGTGGTTTTGTAAAAATATCAGCAATTTGATTTGACGTGTCAACATATTGAAGTTCAACTTCATTTCGTTCGATGTGGTCACGAATAAAATGATGACGAATGTCAATATGTTTGGTGGAATGTTGAATCGGATTCTTTGTAAGACAAATGGCGCTAATGTTATCACAAAAAATAGGGATTTTTGAAAAAGAGACGCCATAGTCGACCAATTGATGCTTCATCCAAAGAATTTGCGCACAACAACTACCGGCAGCCATATATTCGGCTTCGGTCGTTGACAACGCAACACAATTTTGCTTTTTGGAAAACCAAGAAACCAAACAATTTCCTAAAAAGAAACAGGTTCCACTAGTGCTTTTCCTGTCCACCTTATATCCACCAAAGTCGGCATCACAGTAAGCTTTTAAATCAAAGAAAGAATTTTTCGAATACCACAAGCCGAGATTTGGAGTATTTGAAAGATATTTGAAAATGCGTTTTAAGGCAAATAAATGTGATTCCTTTGGACATGATTGAAATCGTTCACACAAGCAAACACTAAACATAATGTCCGGTCTACTAGCAGTAGCATAAAGTAAGGAGCCAATCATACTACGAAAGAAAGATTGATCTACAGATTTACCATTTTCATCCTTGTCGAGTCTGATTGCTGTGCTCATCGGTGTGGATGATGATTTTGTGTTCTCCATCTCAAACTTCTTTAGAATCTCCTTGATGTATTTTCTTTGGTTCACAAAGAACCCATCCTTGCACTGTTTGATTTGCAATCCGAGGAAATAGTTAAGTTCCCCCATCATGCTCATCTCAAAGTGTTCCTGCATAAGTTTGGAGAAATATTGACAAAGAGTTTTGTTATTAGAACCAAATATTATGTCATCAACATAAATTTGCACAATCAATAAGTCATCTTTAGCATGTTTGGTAAACAACGTAATATCAATCTTTCCTCTTGAAAAACCATTTGAAAGAAGAAAAGTTGATAATTTTTCATACCAAGCTCGAGGAACTTGTTTAAAACCATACAATGCTTTGTTTAGTCTATACACAGGATCAGACAATAATGCATCAACAAAGCCATCAGGTTGTTCAATATAAACTTTTTCTTTCAATTCACCATTAAGAAAGGCACTCTTAACATCAATTTGAAATAACTTGAAATTTCTAGAGCAAGCAAAAGCAAGCAACATGCGAATAGATTCAAGTCGGGCAACAGGAGCATATGTCTCATCATAATCAATGTCTTCTTCTTGACTATATCCTTTAGCTACAAGTCTAGCTTTATTTCTAGTGATAGTACCATGCTCGTCAAGTTTATTTCTAAAGACCCATTTAGAACGAATAATAGATCTATCATGCGGCCTAGGAACAAGATTCCAAACATCATTACGTTTAAACTCATTCAATTCATCTTGCATAGCAATAATCCAAGAATCATCTAATAAAGCATCATCAATGCACTTAGGTTCAACATGTGAAACAAAAGCAAGATGATTGCAAATATTATTAAGAGAAGAACGAGTGGTTACTCCCTTCGAAGGACTACCAATGATAAGATCTATAGGATGATCTTTGTGAAGCATCCAATCCTTTGAAAGTGGTGTTTCCTCAACAGAAACATCTAAATCATTTAGACTTGATGAAGCCATCTCTTCTTCGAGTAATTCTACATCATCGTTAGTAGTACGAGAAACTATAGATTCATTGTAGCGACCCGACCCGGATCCAGTACCTAATCAGAGTTAAGAGCATAATTAAGCATGCATTAAATAAAATCGCTGCGGAAGACTAAATACAAGTAGACCGGCAGAATACAACTGGCTAATCAAACTCGATTTATACAACCCAATCGAATTACTTTAAAACCTACAGCTAATCCTGCTATCTTCAAGGTCACTGGCTACTCCAGGCCCCTGGTGCTCAATCCTGCACCTATACCTGCCCCATCGAATAGGGTATCCAGATACACAGAAAATACTGGACGTGAGCTCTAATCTCAATGCGAAAGCACGGATAAACATACAAATATGATGAATGCAAATGATCGGGTATCCATATCTGGGATAACTGTATACAAACAGCTCAAACTGGCGCCTGGGATATAAGCTCGTCACATCGGGGTAGCTAGCCACTGTGTGCGACCACTTATTCCCAAATCCTGGATGCGGACCACAGAGTCCTCGAGGTATCAGTACCTAAAGGTACTCGATATCAAATGTCCTAACAGGGCTGAGCAACCCTAACTGGCTTATCTCGAAAGATATACAGATGTACAGGCACAAGATGATATGCACATGCCGCATAACAATAATAACATGCAAACACATAAATGCAACATATAAGCATGCATATCCGCTGGCAATCTCAGTCAGTACTTACGTACCTTTCTAAGGTAGTCTTAGTAGTCCCACTCTAGGTTCCAAGCCTATCATCAAGTCTACAATGCAAATACCCATGCATCATTCAATAAGCTCTAAAAGCCTTAACTAAGCTATTGCATACTCCTAAATAATTTAAGGAGACCATAGCTATATCTGCGTCCGTCGTCAGCCCTTTGTTGTAGATAGCCTCAAAACTTGGCCACAACTCCGCTACGACGCCTGGATTGCTATGCCACTTCCGGATTCCCCACGGGACGCCTAGAATTCCTTAGATCTGAGTTAGAAGGCTAAGAAATTGAGAGAGAAAAGAGGAATGGTGCACTTCAAAAATGAGCTCGGCTCCCCCTATTTATAGACGGCGATCGGAGCTTCCGAACCGCGATCGGAACGTCCGATCCTGCCATCGGAGCTTCCGATCTTGCATTATCCGCCACGTGTCAAAATATCACTGGTTGACTTCGGATAGGGCGATCGGAGCTTATGATCCCGATCGGAGCTTCCGATCCTGCCAGATGTCATGCATGACGTAATATCGATCGGAGCTTCCGATCCTGCATCGGAGCTTCCGATCTCACCTTCGAAGCTTCCGATCCGTCCGATACCAAATTGGTTTAATTAACATAATTAATCTCTAAATTACCAATTTCGGGTACGGGGTACTACATTCTCCCCCACTTAAGATATTTTCGTCATCGAAAACAGATCTTAAGTACTGAATGCAATACAAGGTACAGAAACATTCCTTATTCGAATCAAACGTTACACCCGAATACAACTCAAAACTAAAATCAAAACAACTCAGGATGGTCTTCACGCATCCTTTCTTCAAGCTCCCAAGTAGCTTCCTTAGTGCCTCGACGCTGTTACTGAACTAAAACCAAAGGAATGACTTTGTTCCGTAAAATCTTATCCTTATCATCCAGGATACGAATAGGTTTCTCAGCATAGGTCAAATCCTTGCTCACTTGAACCTCAGACCGCTGCAGAATATGAGACTCATCCGCCACATACCGTCGCAACAGTGATACGTGGAACACGTCGTGAATACTGGAAAGATGAGGTGGCAAAGCTAGTCGATAAGCGAAATCGCCAATGTTCTCCAAGATCTCAAACAGACCGATAAACTTGGGAGACAACTTGCCTTCAAGACCAAATCTGAGAATCTTACGGAAAAGTGACATTCTCAAAAATACTCTCCCCCACTTCTTTCTAGAATAATGGAGTATGACAAGTCGCCCGTACAACGCCTCAACAGGTGTCCTCCCAATGCTACGATGGTACCTATTATTGTACGCGAACTTAATCAATGAAAACTGATCTGGCTAAACTGAACCAAAAATCCATAGTACACGCCCAAAACATGTCCTCCAAGGTATGGATAGCGCTCTCCATCTGACCATCTGTCTCTGGATGATATTCAGGATTTAAACTGAAAGCAGTGCTCGTAGCACGCTGGACACTCCCCCAGAATATGGAAGTAAACCTGTGTCTCGATTGCTGACAATGCCCACCGGCATCCATGAAGTAGAACGATCTTCTGGATGTATAACCGAGCCTTACGATCAATACAGTGCTCACGACTGCTCTTCGAATACCCACTGTCCCTACGAACCTTAGCAGTGATAGTTCCTCGTCAAGTATACCACTTGATACCGACTATCCCTCTTGCTAGAGTCAGTTCGTACTAACGAGAAGACCAGATACAACCAACATGTATCTCCACAGGTCTAACACTGACATCAAATCCCAGAGGTAACCGCAAGTGTTAACCAATCGATTCCCACTTGGCGTCCTGCCACAGATAACAACCAATCCCGAAAGTTCCTGGCATCGACAGACTTACATTCCGTACTTATTTTCTTCGATGCTGACTAATATTCTCAAAGAATATCACCGGTATAATGCTGAACACATAGATGGGACCGCAACATCTACAATTATTAGTAGTCTAGATTAAAGATCACCACTATCTCGTCATTCGAGATATCAATTGAATTCGCAACACTGGTTATCCAACCATAGATAACAACCCCAAGTCACACTTGACTTGCTACCAAGATGAACAAAACTAGTTCACCTCAACCCTTCGCGCAATCCATGACACAAGCGGTAAACCAACGAATTTACCCGATCGATCTCAGTCGATCCCAACACCTCAATGGTATAGCACATCAGAACGTACTGGGAAATCACCGACAACAATCTCGCTAGACTCTGGACACAGTCTCAGCTGTCGTATCATCCCACGAACAAACAAATGATATCGTCCTGCTAATGCTAATTGAATTCCGCAACACTCGTCGAATCGCAATTTAACGAAAATCCTCCGATAAAACTGCTGGAAACGCCTAAACAAATACTCGGCTAACAGTTCCCAAAACTGTAATCCAATAGCATGGAACAATTCTATTTCCAAAACTGGGTCAACCATTGCTAATACCAAGCAATGTTCAGATCAATTATGTCTTCTCTTACCGAGAAGATACTCTTCCTGAAACGTCACTAAGTCCGAACGTCTCTGTTACACTTGATAACTTTACCCGAGTTATCGAACTAGCCATGACTTACCAAAGTCAAAACATGCAATCACCTCCCGTGATCTATCGAACTTGAAAGTCCAAACGACTGCACTCCGAAAATCTCAACCACCCGAGAATCCTGAATGCAAATAATTATCTTACTGTTCCAAGACATTTACTTAAAGGATCCAAACTCATAAGCATGACGGCTTATAGTATCGTCCCAAGTATCTCTCGATTCATGATATCTTAATCACTGATCTGCTCAACCAATCGACCTCGTCGATAAGTTGTGACTATCACACAACTTGTCAGTACCAACCAAAATATGGCAACCATCCGCCAGGTCTTGGTCATTTTGAAATCTCACATGGCTCGATCAATAATCATGATCTCACGGCCATACGTCCGCACATCCCAAATACTTGGAATCAAAGAATCACAGCTGATTCAACTCACCTATCTCTGACAAAGTCAGACAATAGCTATTAGTAGTCACCAGTACCAATCTCGCATCGATACTGACTCACTACCAACTGTCGCTAAACTTGCTCCTGATAACTATATATCTTGCTAAGACTGCAACAAATCGAGATTGAGGTTACTTGCCGTGGTGTCCCACCTGAAATCACCACCAAGTGTACACTGGCATAAATCACGCTATCCTCACGCCTCAAATAGTCATGTACAATCCTTAGCATCGGATATAATCTATCACTGAAGGAAACCATTAATGCAGAAAACTACTCATCTCCGAGTCAAATGTTTCAGGAATTTCACAAACCAAAACTCTTGGATAGCCCCTATCACAAGAGCATCCAAACCGCAACTAGATCCACTAGTCTAGCAGTATCCAATAGACTAAAACTATTTGCACAGAGTACGTACTCGTCAAGGAAAATCCCTCCAAGACTGGTCCTTGTGACAAAACTTCAAACCAATATCTCTGACGACAATCAGTCGATATCTAAACCGCTGACACCTAACCAGGCATCCAATCCAATGTCATACCACGTCGTGACTATTACCCAAAACTCTAGACTAGGTAGCCTTCCCACCGCCGATCCTGAAGCACGAAGGCTTCCAGGCATTCTCCGAAGTACGAAAGACTCCCAAAGTAACACTGGCATAGGGTCGCGCTCCATCATGTCTAGTCATGGTCATAGTCCACAACTCCCGGCATATACTCGACTTGGTATCCCGATGAAATCCCATCATCACGAAGTCTCAACCTATGCAGGTCAATCAGACTACTGTCCTAAGGAAACAACTTAGAACAAAAAACTCAAAATTCCAAACAAGATCGATATTTCCATGCTCCCAGATGAATTACCTCATCAATGGCACTAACTGAGTCAAACGACTAATTAGGTCAGCCCTAGGAAAACACCTAGACTAACCCCATGTCAATCCGTTATCGCTGGCTTACTCAAAATCCATGAGCTATCCTAGTTGATTACCAATTAACCAATTCCAAGCCAAACTTAGTAAAATTACTTGTAATCAATCACGAATTGCTGAATAAGTAACACAGGTATCATTACTTCAAGTTTGTACAATTTCTTTATTACAATCCCATGTAATACATACAGTATTCAAAATACAACAAAATTTACATCCAATAACTTGAACTGATACAACCAAATTCTGATGATTCATTACAACTGAAATACTGTTTACAAATACATCAATATAGTATTTAAAATCGTCGAACTTGTCTTCACTCCTTGAGCATGAAGCTTCCAATCGACACACGCATCGATACAAGCATACTTCCGTTCAAGTCTCTCTACATGTCCTCCAGCGAAGAACTCCGGAGAAATGGCATGTGATAGCTAACCAGCTATGCTCTGCGTCAGTGCATGTCAGTAGACTTCTTCTGCTCACGATCTACCATCAGCGTTCTTCTTGTATCTAAATCATGCTTTTGAACATGAAGTTTTCCGTATGCCTACCAAAAGCATCGATACAAGCATACCGGCAAAACCATGTTCTGCACGAGGTTAAAGACCTCACTCTCGAAACCTGTCATGCTTTAGGCACTCGAGGCATTCCTTGGTAAAGGTCTATCTGACAATCTCTCCAACTACGAGTGGAGAATCTTCAAGGACTGGAATCACATGGATTACTAAACACCATTCGTTCCAAAAAGCCCTCAGAGGTATCTGACGCGATATAACCGATCCTCTCTTCCAGTCTTCCCTGGCTGGAATCCATATGTTCTTCGATCAACATCCCAATGCATCGAATGATGAACCGTCCACAGCAGTCAGTCTATCTATCGATATGCTACTACTGTTGTTCTCATCACTGTTGCATTTCTTATAATAAAAACTTCTGCCGCAAACCTTGGCAATGAAAAACCAAATCTCTTTCGCTAGCCTCAATCAATCCTACAAGGATAATCAAGAGGTCTTATCAATTTCCTAAGTCCCTTGCTTGCAGTGCTCTGATACCATAAATGTAGCGACCCAACCCGGATCCACTACCTAATCAGAGTTAAGAGCATAATTAAGCATGCATTAAATGAAATCGTTGCGGAAGACTAAATACAAGTAGACCGACAGAATACAACCGGCTAATCAAACTCGATTTATACAACCCAATCGAAATACTTTAAAACCTACAGCTAATCCTGTTGTCTTCAAGGTCACTGGCTACTCCAGGCTCCTGGTGCTCAATCCTGCACCTATACCTGCCCCATCGAATAGGGTATCCAGATACACAGAAAATACTGGACGTGAGCTCTAAGCTCAATGCGAAAGCACGGATAAACATACAAATATGATGCATGCAAATGATCGGGTATCCATATCTGGGATAACTGTATACAAACTGCTCAAACTGGCGCCTGGGATATAAGCTCGTCACATCGGGGTAGCTAACCACTGTGTGCGACCACTTATTCCCAAATCCCGGACGCGAACCACGGAGTCCTCGAGGTATCAGTACCTAAAGGTACTCGATATCAAACGTCCTAACAGGGCTGAGCAACCCTAACTGGCTTATCTCGAAAGATATACAGATGTACAGGCACAAGATGATATGCACATGCCGCATAACAATAATAACATGCAAACACATAAATGCAACATATAAGCATGCATATCCGCTGGCAATCTCAGTCAGTACTTACGTACCTTTCTAAGGAAGTCCTAGTAGTCCCACTCTAGGTTCCAAGCCTATCATCAAGTCTACAATGCAAATACCCATGCATCATTCAATAAGCTCTAAAAGCCTTAACTAAGCTATTGCATACTCCTAAATAATTTAAGGAGACCATAGCTATACCTGCGTCCGTCGTCAGCCCTTTGTTGTAGATAGCCTCAAAACTTGGCCACAACTCCGCTACGACGCCTGGATTGCTATGCCACTTCCGGATTCCCCACGGGACGCCTAGAATTCCTTAGATCTGAGTTAGAAGGCTAAGGAATTGAGAGAGAAAAGAGGAATGGTGCACTTCAAAAATGAGCTCGGCTCCCTCTATTTATAGACGGCGATCGGAGCTTCCAAACCGCGATGGAAACGTCCGAACACGATCGGAACGTCCGATCCTGCTATCGGAGCTTCCGATCTTGCATTATCCGCCACGTGTCAAAATATCACTGGTTGACTTCGGATAGGGCGATCGGAGCTTCTGATCCCGATCAGAGCTTCCGATCCTGCCACATGTCATGCATGAAGTAATATCGATCGGAGCTTCCGATCCTGCATCGGAGCTTCAGATCCTGCATCGGAGCTTCTGATCTCACCTTCGAAGCTTCCGATCCGTCCGATACCAAATTGGTTTAATTAACATAATTAATCTCTAAATTACCAATTTCGGGTACGGGGTACTACATTCATCAAAGATAACATGCATGGATTCTTCAACAAGTAAAGTGCGTTTATTAAATACTTGAAAAGCCTTACTTGTGGTAGAATATCCGAGAAAAATACCTTTGTCGGATTTGGCATCAAATTTGCCAAGGTTGTCCTTATTGTTATAATGAATATAGCATTTGGAACCGAAAGCTCGAAAGTATGAAATGTTAGGCTTTCTCCCTCTCCATAATTCATATGGAGTTTTTTTGAGAATTGGCCTTATTGATACACGATTGATGATGTAACAAGCAGTGTTCATTGCTTCAGCCCAAAAATATTTTGGTAGAGAATGCTCACATATCATGGTCCTCGTAATCTCCACAAGTGTCCTATTTTTCCTCTCAACGACCCCGTTTTGTTGAGTAGTCCTAGGACAAGAAAAATTGTGACTGATGCCTTTCTCTTCACAAAAGTTTGAAAAACTCTCATTTTGAAATTCAGTTCCGTGGTCACTACGGATCTGTTTTATAGAAAGATTTTTCTCATTCTCAACTCGTTTGACAAAAAGTTTTAAAATAATCAAAGGCATCATTTTTGTGGGCTAAAAACAATGTCCTTGTGTAACGTGAAAAATCATCCACAATGACAAATGCATAAAGCTCCCCTCCTAGGCTAGCGTTCCTCGAGGGACCACATGGATCTAGGTGGAGAAGTTCAAGGGGCATAGAAGCTGATACAAAATTTTTGCTTTTAAAAGATTCTCTTGTATGTTTGCCATGTTGACATGCATCACAAACATAATCTAATTTTAAATTGAGTTTTGGCATACCAACAACTAAATCAAGTTTAAAAAGTTTTTCTATGGTACTAGGACCAACATGACCTAGTCGTCTATGCCAAAGAATGTTTTCATCAACATTCAAGGATACAAGACATTTAATATTTGATAAAGATAAATTATTTATAGAAACCTTGTATAAATTTTCACTTCTATATCCTTTGAAATTTATGGATTTGTCAGTCATGAGTGATATAGTGCAGTGTTGGGGAGTGAATTTGACTTCATAACCTCTATCGCACAATTGACTTATGCTTAGTAGATTATATTTAAGCCCTTTCACTAGGAGTACATCATCAATCAAGCAGTATTTAGAAATACCTATTGAGCCGATTCCTTCGATAACTCCTTTGTTGTTGTCTCCAAAGGTGACAGATCCCTTCTCCTTTGGTTTGATGGATTGGAGTAGCTCTTTGTTTCCCGTCATATGTCTAGAACATCTACTGTCTAGATACCATATGCTAGGGAGAACAATTTTCCTATTTCCCTGCAAAAACTGATTTTGGTACCCTTTAGTTCTTTTGGGTCCACAATGTTAGAAAAGAGAGATACAAAATAGACTTCTAAGAGTTCAGTCTCTCATAGCAATATCATCGCCACTTTCTAAGAGTGCTCTCAGTATTAGGTAGGGCTATGGCCTCTTTAAAAACCTATTTCCTTGGACAGAGCAGCGTTCATCAGGAAGACCAGTCGCAAGTCAAGGCAGTTTAAACTGGTCTATGATGAACTCCCTTAGATCATGATCTCATAATGCTGACTGATGAGTTGTTAAGTACTCTTAGGCCTCCATTTCATATAGCTCTTTTGATCATATGGAAATCTTAAAGATCTACATTTATGTCTAACATGACCAATTTTACAACAATAAGAGATGTAGGGGGTGATCTCATTTTATCTTTACCAATGAGACTAGTAAAGTCTATTGATTTCTTTTCATACCCTAAACCGCCTCTATCAAAGCTACATTTTTGCATGCTTAGTAAGTTATTCAATTTATTGCTACTAACATTGAATTTGTTAAATGATTTTTCTAAGTGAGCTATTTTATCCTTTAATCTTAGGTTTTCATGCTCCTTAGATTCTAATTCATTTTTAAGGTTTTTATTTTCCTTTCTAAGAGATTTAGTCATATCATACATGAGTTGATATGCATGCAATAGTTCATCATAGGAAGGTACATCGTCATCGTCGTCGGAGACGATGTCATCATCCTTAGCCATGAGGCATATTTTGGCTTCCTCCTCATCGCTATCTTCATAGGCTTCCATCTCAAATGTCCCATGTTTGAGCTCTGGGAGGTCAATCTTTGTTTCCTTGACCTGGTTGGTTCCCTCGTGGCATTCCCATATTTTTTTAGCGGAGGAGCACATTGATATTTGGTTGTACTCGTTCATATCTAAAGAACAATGCAAAATATTCATAGCTATAGCATTTTGAGAAATTAATCGCATGTCCTCCTTGGTAAATTCATCCATTCCCTTAGGAATTTTAATCCCTTGAACCTCTTTCATTGGTTTGTAGGGACCTTTTACCGTAACTTTCCAAAGATCATAATCTACGGATTGAATATATAGGGACATTCGATTTTTCCAATATCCGTAGTTTATGCCGTTGAAAAGAGGAGGACGATTTATTGATTGCCCTTGAGCATAATCGCTCGCTACATTTGCCATAGATCCTTTTTGAAATATTTTTCAAAAGAGTGGTTCTGATACCACTTGTTAGAACCTAATGGGGGGATTTAGGTTCTATTGGCAACTTTAGCAATTTAAAGCGATTATGCAAATACGCAAGCGGAAGACTTAAAACAATCAAAAATAAATGCGGTAAATAAATGCGTAAAATAAATAAAGCGATAAATGAGATAGGATATGTTTATGGAAGTTCGACGATAAATCGTCTACGTTTCCCCTTCTTGGTTAAGATCAATTAACCAAGGATTCACTAGCACTTCAACTTCTTGGCCTTGATGGCTCCAAGGATAGCCGTAAAACTTGACACGATCACCGCGCCGATACAACTCGATACTCTTGGCCTTAAGGGATCCAAGGATAGCCTCAACACAAACACTTGGCTTCACAATCAAGTGCTTACAACGATAGCATAACACACTTGGCTTCACACTCAAGTGTTTACAACAATTGCACAACCAACTCACAAACTATTTTTACAAACACTCTCAAATACTTGAATATATCACACATACACTTTGATAGAGAGAAGATTGCTTGCAAAGTAGAGAAGAGATGAGTTGGGATGTCTCCAAATGAACTTGGATGGCCTCTATTTATAGTTGGCAAAGATTTGAATCTGATTTGAGTGCTTGGAGCGTGTGTTAAGAAGTCAAGGAGTGACAAAAAGTGTTCAGCGCCGCTGCCTACTTTTTCCCAACACTGAGCGGATTTTGTGGAAAAATCATATTTTCCAATATAACCGTTGGATTGATCTGAAATTTGAACTGAAGATTTAAAACATCTGTAGCTTCATTCTGAATGGTAAGATTTGATTTTAATGAGAAATACATTTCCAGTAATTTTCGGAAGTCGCTTCATCAAGTTTTCGAACGTGTTTTGTGCAACAAATTTGAAAAAGTCATATCTCCATATCCATCCGTTGGATTGATCTGAATTTTGGACAGAGGTTGTAAAAAATCTTAAATTTGAATCTGATGGGTGGAGATTTGATTTGGATGTATCAAACAATCCCAGTTAATTTCTGAAGTTGAATCTTCATCATTTGCTTCATATTCTGCAAAAATAGGTACTGTGCAACCTTTGTGGAAAAATCATAACACCATATCTAGCCGTTGGATTGCTCTAAAATTTGGACAGTACATGTAAAACTTCCTCATAAATATTATGACAGGTGAAGATTGGATTTCATTACATATAAAATTCCCAGTAAGTTTTGGAAGTTGCTGCTCCATACTTTGGCTTCTTCTTGTCTTTTTCTTCATATCTCTGAACAATGTTTCATCTATTCAATGAGCAATACAAGACTTTATAAATACATGTATAGCTTCAAAATAGCTTCCAAGAATTTAATCATCAATAAATCTAATCTGTAAAATCTCACTTTAAATGGTTAGTAACAATTAACCGAGTTTTGTAATCATCAAAACATAATATGAAAGAGTGGGTGCCCGGTGAGCCAACTTGTGGCTAAGGGCTTTGATGACTCTTTGTATAAACAATATTTTGTTTAATATAATTTACACTTTTATTAATGGCAATGACTTTATCTTTCTTCATATTTTTATATTGTGATATACTATTGTTGTTTTGATAAAGACCTTGAATATACTATAGTGTATGTAAGATGTGGTAGCACATGGGGATGGCTATCATGAAACACATCTTATAGTCACTGTATATTCTAAACTGTTCCTAGTAGATTGAGCCGTCCGATAATAAGGATAAGGATCGCTCGAGTTTGAGACTAGCATTTGCGATGCAGAGTACCACGTTTCATTGGTAAGGAACATAGAGATGTTCAAAGCATGCAAATGGATATTCATACGATGAATGATCGAACTACCCTATCCGGACTTTCCAAGTGGTTATCAATTATCGAGTTCATAAAGTCCGCGGTTTTGGTTGTAACCATTAGTCCTTACTACTTGAAACATCATTGAGACTCTATATGCTAGTACTGTACTTTGACTCGTTTACCGACTCTATTGGGGTCATCAGGTGTCGGGATTGGGTACAGTTACAACACATATAGGAGTCGATGCTTTGTTGTCAAGGATTCACCACATACTTGCGAGTGTGGATATCCTATGCGATCTGAGGAGATATTAGTGTGACGAATCTCTGGCCAGAGTACATGATGTGTTGTAAGAAATGGCTTCTTATTAGCACATGCGATGTCACTATTTGATCTTCAAGATGTATTGCATAGTTATCGAATCTCGAACGACTCTCGATTTACCAATAGTTGTTGATTCGATCGGGATATATGGATGAAGGGACCGTACTGTACGCTAACCAAAATCTATTGGTTCTTGCAGGCACTATCAGTGATACCTAGGGAATCATGGGGCGATGTTGCTAGGCGCTCTTACCATGATTCGATGGGCAAGTCGGAAATTGTTGTTCCGAGTCACAAGGAGTTGTGAGCCCACGGCTAGCTGTATCCCTGAACCATTGAGGGTCACACAGAGTAATGGATTTTTAATCCCCGTTGAGATAGTTAAATTTAAAGAGTTAAATTTAATGAACAAAGAAGTGGGACTTCTTATTTAAGAGTAGAGGAGTAAGATTTCCTAAAATGACATAGGGATGGGCATTTTTGGAAATCACTGAATTCGGATTCAGAAAATTTATCTTGACTTTAAAAGGTGCAGAAATGGTTTCTGTGAACATTGGTAAAATCGGTTTATCAATCAGAGTCACGATGAATTTTATATTAATTTCTGAACATGCGGGCTTTGCTTGTCAGGCTTGAACTTATGACTAATGGGCCCTAAGCTGTTAGCAGCCCACATTATAAATAAGTTATTGCAGTACAGAAATTACACAACAGAGGTCACAAAATATTTTTGAAAACCCTAGCCTTGTTTTCTCTGAAGTGGCCGCCCCCCTCCCCTCTGCTCGGGAAAAATCCAGCATGTGAATTTTGAATTACAGTCTGGTTTAACGGATCAAATTCGTTAATTCTCTTCGTAGAAACTTCAGATTGATTTTCTAGCACAATCTATCAGAGGGATTAAATCTCTGTTCGTGGACCTGATTGAAGAACAGTTTGTCCATCAGTTCCAGGGATATACAACAAGAGCAGAGCAATCTGTTGGTGTCCATAATCTCGATTCGAGATTGGAGGTAAAAATTTATAATTGTTATTTAATTTTTACACACACAATTTAATCGTAAAATTTTGATACCCATTATGGAATTGTTCCATATAAAATTTTTAAACTTCCGCTACACCGGGTATCAATCCTGATTGATCTGATCGACGGTTCTCCAACAGTGGTATCAGAGCCAGGTTGCTCAGATCAAGCGATTAAATTAATCGATTGTACAAAAAAAATTTTTTAGCCTCGGTTTTTGAAACAAAATTATTTTTTTTTAAATTAAAAATTTTTCGGGCAAAAACACGGGCAGCGATTGGATCGCTGCCCTGCTGCCGTGCGCAGCGCACGGCGCTGCCCAGGGCAGCGATCGTCGCTGCCCGGCCCGAGCCCTTTTGGGGCGCGGGCAGCCCGGGAGCGTCCCGGGCGGCCCGCGAAAAATTAATTTTTAATTTTAAAATTAAAATTTTAATATGTTAAAATTCTATTTTTGGTCCGATCGAAAATTGTTTTTGATTGGTCCACGAGGCATCGGATCGAATTGTTCGAGTCCGAAAATTTTAAAATTGATTTTTGGATAAATTTGAATTTTTGGAAAATTTATAGATTTTATCCGTTAAATCAGATTTTATGAAATTAATTATTTTTAGTACAATTGATGATAAGATATGATCTTATGGAAATATTGAGTAAAATATGATTTTATGTATAAAATTGGATTTTATATGTAAAATATGATTTTATTTGATAAAAAGATAAAATATGATTTTTTATGTAAAATAAGATTTTATATATGGAATATGATTTTATCCTTTTAATTTAAATTGCCATTGCATGTTATCCAATAAATTAATTTTGAATTAAATGTTATTGGATAAGGATGATCGATTGCCATGACCAATTTTGTAGGTGTATGTTAGGAATTTACATTTGTTTTTATTGTTGTTGGATTTATTAATGGGCCTGGTTTATGGCCCAATATGAATTGTCATATGTAATAAAAGTGGGCCTGGTTTATGGCCCGTTCCCACCCCTTGAAATGTATCCCCTACTTGTCATGGTTATTTATTGTAAATACATTAGACTTAGTGGGAGATGAAGATTTGAAGATGGAGGTGGGCCCATCAGACAATAAAGACAGAAGAAATGTAAATTGGAAGCTCAATGTAATAGGATTGCATTGCATACTGCATATTACCTAGGATTGGACTAAGACTCGTGATTGGCAACCACGGGTCGATTAGAAATGGAATCGATCATCCTATATAATATATGATATTATCGTTGTATGCATGTTTTAGAAAAAATTGTGTGAATCCGGCAAGCATACAAATTTTAAAATGATGAGACAAATTTTCAAAATTAAAATCCCTCATTTTAAATATGATTTAAAATTGATATCAAGATAAATAAAGGAAATTTAAAATTGTTTAAATGTTCCTACCTTCCATCAACGATCAATGTATGAGATGCTACCCGCGGATACGGTCCGGCTCATATTATTGGGGGGGCCCGTTCGTCGGAAAGCTGTACATTGGATCGACACATGTTGTAAGTTGGGTGGAACTCCCATGGGATCGGCTCATATTATTGGGGGATCCACATGGCGATCGTCCATCACAACTTAATATTGATGGGTCATCTTGACATGTCACAATAAACGGCGTCATATTATTGGGCCCTTATTGGACATGAGGTAAAACGTGAAAGTTGCTTTGGAAGCAATTGGGCTCTACCTTTTGAAAATTATGGTTGGATGATATTATTCGGGATCATAGTTTTTCAATTGGACTCCATGTTCCCACTAAGAAAAACAGTTTCCCGCTTTCACTAGAGGGTAGTGAAATCGTTAAAATAGTGGGAGTGAGATTCATAAAATAAATTTCGCCTATTTTATGTCTTAGTAAATTAATTGAACAATCACTGATTATTGTCTGTTTATTTTCAGTATTTCATAAAGATGAATTCGCGTAATCCACTATTCTCTATCCTCGAACAAAATTAACTGACTGGTGCAAACTATACGGAATGGTTCCGTAAGTTGAAGATTGTCTTGACCTCGGAGAAGATGCTCTACGTGTTAGAAAAATCTCCTCCGAAGGAAGCAACAGCTGATATAAGTCCAGAAGAGTTGGCCAAACTTGATACATGGTGGGACCATGATATCAAGGCCAAATGCTATATGCAAGCCTCGATGTCTGATGAACTCCAGAGGCGATTTGAGGACACCGTGAATGCTGCTGACATTCACGTACAACTCAAGGAACTTTTTGGGGCTCAATCGAGAGTTGAAAGGTTCGCTACTGTAAAAGAGCTAATGACGTGTCGCATGCGTGAAGGGACTTCGGTCCGTGATCATGGGGTACGAGTGATTTGGCTCATACAGAAGTTGGTAACGCTTGATTTGGTGTTGGAGCATGAACTCAACGTGGGCTTATTACTTCTATCTCTTCCTTCTTCGTTTGACGGATTTGTGGTGAATTTCAATATGAACAAGATAGAGGCCTCCCTTGAAGAGATGGTTAATATGCTTGTAACATATGAATCCACTTTAAAGAAGGATAAACCGGCTATCTTGGTGGGCTCCTCTTCTTCTGCTAAGAAGGGGCCAAGTACAAAGGGTAAGAAACGTTCTGCCCCACCCAAGAAAACCGAACCCGAGAAGAAGTACAAGACAAAGGCTTCAAACATGGAAAAGTCCAAGGATGTTTGCCATTACTGCAAGAATCCCGGTCATTGGAAACGTAACTGCAAGGAATATCTAGAGCAGTTGCGAACTGCGAAGGGTATGTTCTATATTGAAATAAATGTTTCACTTAATACTACTTCTTGGGTATTGGATACCGGATGTGGATCTCACATTTGCAATGATTTGCAGGTGATGACAAGAAGTCGCAAGCTTAGAATGGGTGAGACCCAGCTGAGGCTCGGAAATGGTTCTAGAGTTGAAGCTAAAGCTGTGGGAGATGTTTAAAAACATTATTTCTGTTTCTATGCTTGATAGAGATGGTTTTTCTTGCAATTTTGTGAATGGGATTTGCAATATTTACAAGAGTGAATGTTTGATTGGAAATGGACAACTTGAAAATGATCTATATAACTTAAAATTGAAAGACGTTCCAATAAATTATGTTGATAAACCGGTAACAACAAACAAAAGGAAAATCGATAGTCAAAACCCGGCAAACCTTTGGCATGCTAGGCTAGGTCATATTTCCTCAAGGAGGATGAACAAGCTAGTGGGAGAGGGCATGTTTGATATGTCTGATATTAACTCTCTACCTACTTGTGAGTCCTGCCTGAAAGGAAAAATGACTAAATATTCTTTTTAGGGGAAACCTGAGCGTAGTCAAAATCTGTTGGATTTGATCCATACAGATGTTTGTGGTCCATTTAGAATTGGTACTCAATATGGCCACACCTACTTCATTACCTTTACTGATGATTATTCTAGGTATGGGTATTTATATTTAATGAAATATAAGTCTGAAGCATTTGAAAAGTTCAAAGAATTCAAGGCTGAAGTAGAAAACAAGCTAGGTAAAAGTATTAAAGCACTTCGATCGGATCGAGGTGGAGAATACTTAAGTACCGAGTTTTTGGACTATCTGAAGGAGAATAGGATTCTCTCTCAGTGGACTCCTCCTATGACACCACAGCTGAATGGTATATCGGAGCGTCGTAATCGAACTTTGTTGGACATGGTTCGATCCATGATGAGCTTCACTGAGCTTCCACCTTCGTTTTGGGGCTACGCGCTTGAAACGGCGGTATTGTTGTTGAACAACGTCCACACTAAAGCAGTGGACAAAACACCATACGAGTTATGGAATGGCAAAGCTCCTAAGTATTCGTACTTGAGGATTTGGGGATGTCCTACTTACGTGAAGCAGACAGTGGGAGATAAGTTGGATAGTCGATCCACCTTATGTTATTTTGTAGGGTATCCGAAGAATTCAATCGGATATTATTTCTATCATCCTGCTGAAATAAAGGTGTTTGTTTCAAGGAATGCCACTTTCTTGGAGAAGGAGTTCTTATTGGATAAGAAAGGCGAGATGATGGAACTCGAAGAAATTCGAGAAGAACCCGAAATACAAAATAACGATCCTACACCTCAGGAACCATTGATAGACACACCTATACTTAGAAAATCCAAGAGGACTTCTAGACCTCCTATTCGATATGGTCTTCTTCTTGAAGGGGATCAAGATGAACCCGATGTTGGATGTGATCCAAGAAACTTCAAGGAAGCAATTTCTGATGCGGATTCAAATTTATGGCTTGAAGCTATGCAGTCGGAAATAGATTCGATGCATACAAACCAAGTTTGGTCTTTAGTAGATCCTCCCGATGGAATTGTTCCAATAGGGTGTAAATGGATCTACAAGAGAAAGCTAGGGCCTGATGGTAAGGTATTGACCTACAAGGCGCGATTGGTGGCGAAAGGTTATACTCAAAGACAAGGAGTTGACTATGATGAAACCTTTTTACCAGTTGCAATGTTCAAGTCCATAAGAATCCTTATTGCCATAGCTGCATGGTATGACTATGAGATATGGCAAATGGATGTGAATACTGCATTTCTTAAGGAAACATTAAGGAAGAGATCTATATGACGCAGCCTGAGGGATACACATCCATGGGAAGCGAGCATAAGGTATGCAAGCTTCAAAGATCAATATATGGTCTAAAACAAGCATCAAGAAGTTGGAACCAGAAATTTGATGAAACAATAAAGGATTTTGGTTTCATCAAAAACCCGGAGGAGCCATGCGTGTACAAGAAAGTAGTTAAGGATGCTGTGACATTCTTAGTACTTTATGTTGATGACATCCTACTCATTGGGAATGACGTAGGGATGTTGCAGTCAACAAAGATATGGTTATAAGGTAGATTCTCGATGAAGGATTTTGGTGAGGCATCCTATATTCTAGGGATACAGATCTATAGAGATAGATCTAAGAGAATGATAGGACTCACTCAAGCAACCTACATAGACACCATATTGAAACGGTTTTCAATGGATGGGTCCAAGAGAGGACATCTACCTATGTGTCATGGAGTTTCTCTATCCAAGTCTATGTGTCCCAAGACTGATGAAAAGATAGAGAAAATGACACATGTACCATATGCGTCAGCCATAGGTAGTATCATGTATGGGATGATATCTACCAGACCGGATGTAGCATTTTCTCTGAGTGTCACGAGCAGATATCAAGCTAATCCCGGTCAAATGCATTGGAAAGCCGTGAAGGACATTCTTAAGTACTTACGAAGGATTAAGAATATGTTCATGGTATATGGAGGAAGAGAACTAAAATTGGAAGGCTATACCGACTCTAGCTTCCAAAGTGACGTGGATGACTCGAAGTCAACCTCTGGATTTGTGTTCATGCTCAATGGCGGTGCTGTCTCTTGGAAGAGTTCCAAGCAGGACACCACAGCGGATTCCACCACTGAGGCAGAATACATTGCAGCATCAGCTGCTGCTAAAGGGGCCGTTTGGATGAGGAATTTCGTCCAAGAGTTGGGCGTCATTCCTGAAGTTGTTGGTCCAGTCCCGGTGTATGAAAATTTGTCTCATCATTTTAAAATTTGTATGCTTGCGGGATTCATACTATTTTGTCTAAAACATGCATACAACTATAATATCATATATTATATAGGATGATCGATTCCATTTCTAATCGACCCGTGGTTGCCAATCACGAGTCTTAGTCCAATCCTAGGTAATATGCAGTATGCAATGCAATCCTATTACATTGAGCTTCCAATTTACATTTCTTCTGTCTTTATTGTCTGCTGGGCCCACCTCCATCTTCAAATCTTCATCTCCCACTAAGTCTAATGTATTTACAATAAATAACCATGACAAGTATGGGATACATTTCAAGGGGTGGGAACGGGCCATAAACCAGGCCCACTTTTATTACATATGACAATTCATATTGGGCCATAAACCAGGCCCATTAATAAATCCAACAACAATAAAAACAAATGTAAATTCCTAACATACACCTACAAAATTGGTCATGGCAATCGATCGCCGTTCTCCAACAGTGGTATTAGAGCCAGGTTGCTCAGATCAAGCGATTAAATTAATCGATTGTACAAAAAAATTTTTAGCCTCGGTTTTTGAAACAAAATAAATTTTTTTTAAATTAAAAATTTTTCGGGCAAAAACACGGGCAGCGATTGGATCGCTGCCCCGGGCAGCGCACGGTGCTGCGCAGGGCAGGGACGTGATCGCTGCCCAGGGCAGTGCTCGGCGCTGCCCTAGGGGCAGCGGGCTGCCCGGCCCGAGCCCTTTTCGGGCGCGGGCAGCCCGGGAGCGTCCCGGGCGGCCCGCGAAAAATTAATTTTTAATTTTTAAAATTAAAATTTTAATATTTTAAAATTCTATTTTTGGTCCGATCGAAAATTGTTTTTGATTGGTCCACGAGGCGTCGGATCGAATTGTTCGAGTCCGAAAATTTTAAAATTGATTTTTGGATAAATTTGAATTTTTGGAAAATTTATATATTTTATCCGTTAAATCAGATTTTATGAAATTAATTATTTTTGGTACAATTGATGATAAGATATGATCTTATGGAAATATTGAGTAAAATATGATTTTATGTATAAAATTGGATTTTATATGTAAAATATGATTTTATTTGATAAAAAGATAAAATATGATTTTTTATGTAAAATAAGATTTTATATATGGAATATGATTTTATCCTTTTAATTTAAATTGCCATTGCATGTTATCCAATAAATTAATTTTGAATTAAATGTTATTGGATAAGGATGATCGATTGCCATGACCAATTTTGTAGGTGTATGTTAGGAATTTACATTTGTTTTTATTGTTGTTGGATTTATTAATGGGTCTGGTTTATGGCCCAATATGAATTGTCATATGTAATAAAAATGGGCCTGGTTTATGGCCCATTCCCATCCCTTGAAATGTATCCCCTACTTGTCATGGTTATTTATTGTAAATACATTAAACTTAGTGGGAGATGAAGATTTGAAGATGGAGGTGGGCCCAGAAGACAATAAAGACTGAAGAAATGTAAATTGGAAGCTCAATGTAATAGGATTGCATTGCATACTGCATATTACCTAGGATTGGACTAAGACTCGTGATTGGAAACCACGGGTCGATTAGAAATGGAATCGATCATCCTATATAATATATGATATTATAGTTGTATGCATGTTTTAGACAAAATTGTATGAATCCCGCAAGCATACAAATTTTAAAATGATGAGACAAATTTTCAAAATTAAAATCCCTCATTTTAAATCTGATTTAAAATTGATATCAAGATAAATAAAGGAAATTTAAAATTATTTAAATGTTCCTACCTTCCATCAACGATCAATGTATGAGATGCTACCCGTGGATACGGTCCGGCTCATATTATTGGGGGGGGCCGTTCGTCGGAAAGCTGTACATTGGATCGACACATGTTGTAAGTTGGGTGGAACTCCCATGGGATCGGCTAATATTATTGGGGGATCCACATGGCGACCGTCCATCACAACTTAATATTGATGGGTCATCTTGACATGTCACAATAAACGGCATCATATTATTGGGCCCTTATTGGACATGAGGTAAAAAACGTGGAGGTTGCTTTGGAAGCAATTGGGCTCTACCTTTTGAAAATTATTGTTGGCTGATATTATTCGGGACCATAGTTTGTCAATTGGACTCCATGTTCCCACTAAGGAAAACAGTTTCCCGTTTTCACTAGAGGGTAGTGAAATCGTTAAAATAGTGGGAGTGAGATTCATAAAATAAATTTCGCCTATTTTATGTCTTAGTAAATTAATTAAACAATCATCAATAATTGTCTGTTTCATCTCAGTATATCATTATGATGAATCTTCGTAATCCACATGTTTCTATTATCCAACAAAACAAACTTACTGGCGCAAACAATACAGAATGATTCCATAAGTTAAGATTGTCCTAAGTTCGGAAAAGATTTTCTAAGTGTTAGAAAAGGCTTCTCCGAAAACAGCCCCGGCTGATGTAACTGCCGAAAGGTTGGACCATGATCTCAAGGCCAAATGTTACATGCAAAATTGGACAAGTCTAAACAAGTTTGTCATCACTGCAAGAAACCCGGTCATTGGAAACGTAACTGCAAGGAATACCTCAAGCAGTTGCGAACTGCAAAGGGTATGTTTTACATTAAAATAAATGTTTTTCTTAATACTACTTCTTGGGTATTGGATACCAGATGTAGATCTCATATTTGCAATGAGTTGCAAATGATGACAAGAAGTAATAGGCTAAGGATGGGTGAGACCCAGTCAAGGCTCGGGAATGGTTCCAGAGATAAATCCAAAGCTATAGGAGACATTTATTTTTGCAGAACAATTTTAAGTTATTTTTGAGAGATGTTTTATATGTTCCGGATTTGGTCAAAAACATTATATCTATTTCTATGCTTGATAGAGATGGTTTTTCTTGCAATTTTGTAAATGGGATTTGCAATATTTACAAGAATGAATGTTTGATTGGAAATGGACAACTTGAAAATGATCTATATAACTTAAAATTAAAAGACGTTCCAATAAATTATGTTGATAAACCGGTAACAACAAACAAAAGGAAAATCGATAGTCAAAACCCGACAAACCTTTGGCATGCTAGGCTGGGTCATATTTCCTCAAGGAGGATGAACAAGCTAGTGGGAGAGGGCATGTTTGATATGTCTGATATTAACTCTCTACCTACTTGTGAGTCCTGCCTAAAAGGAAAAATGACTAAATCTCCTTTTAAGGGGAAACCTGAGCGTAGTCAAAATCTGTTGGATTTGATCCATACAGATGTTTGTGGTCCATTTAGAATTGGTACTCAATATGGCCACACCTACTTCATTACCTTTACTGATGATTATTCTAGGTATGGGAATTTATATTTAATGAAATATAAGTCTGAAGCATTTGAAAAGTTCAAAGAATTCAAGGCTGAAGTAGAAAACAAGCTAGGTAAAAGTATTAAAGCACTTCGATCGGATCGAGGTGGAGAATACTTGAGTACCGAGTTTTTGGACTATCTGAAGGAGAATGGGATTCTCTCTCAGTGGACTCCTCCTATGACACCACAGCTGAATGGTGTATCGGAGCGTCGTAATCGAACTTTGTTGGACATGGTTCGATCCATGATGAGCTTCACTGAGCTTCCACCTTCGTTTTGGGGCTACGCGCTTGAAACGGCGGTGTTGTTGTTGAACAACGTCCACACCAAAGCAGTGGACAAAACACCATACGAGTTATGGAATGGCAAAGCTCCTAAGTATTCGTACTTGAGGATTTGGGGATGTCCTGCTTACGTGAAGCAGACAGTGGGAGATAAGTTGGATAGTCGATCCACCTTATGTTATTTTGTAGGGTATCCGAAGAATTCAATCGGATATTATTTCTATCATCCTGCTGAAACAAAGGTGTTTGTTTCAAGGAATGCCACATTCTTGGAGAAGGAGTTCTTATTGGATAAGAAAGGCGAGATGATGGAACTCGAAGAAATTCGAGAAGAACCCGAAATACAAAATAACGATCCTACACCTTAGGAACCATTGATAGACACGCCTATACCTAGAAGATCCGAGAGGACTTCTAGACCTCCTATTCGATATGGTCTTCTTCTTGAAGGGGATCAAGATGAACCCGACGTTGGATGTGATCCAAGAAACTTCAAGGAAGCAATTTCTGATGCGGATTCAAATTTATGGCTTGAAGCTATGCAGTCAAAAATAGATTCGATGCATACAAACCAAGTTTGGTCTTTAGTAGATCCTCCCGATGGAATTGTTCCAATAGGGTGTAAATGGATCTACAAGAGAAAGCTTGGGCCTGATGGTAAGGTATTGTCCTATAAGGCGCGATTGGTGGCGAAAGGTTATACTCAAAGACAAGGAGTTGACTATGATAAAACCTTTTCACCAGTTGCAATGTTCAAGTCCATAAGAATCCTTATTGCCATAGCTGCTTGGTATGACTATGAGATATGGCAAATGGATATGAAGGCTGCATTTCTTAATGGAAACATTAAGGAAGAGATCTATATGACGCAGCCTGAGGGATACACATCCATGGGAAGCGAGCATAAGGTATGCAAGCTTCAGAGATCAATCTATGGTCTAAAACAAGCATCAAGAAGTTGGAACCAGAAATTTGATGAAACAATAAAGGATTTTGGTTTCATCAAGAACCCGGAGGAACCATGCGTGTACAAGAAATTAGTTAAGGATGCTGTGACATTCTTAGTACTTTATGTTGATGACATCCTACTCATTGGGAATGACGTAGGGATGTTGCAGTCAACAAAGATATGGTTATCAGGTAGATTTTCGATGAAGGATTTGGGTGAGGCATCCTATATTCTAGGGATACAGATCTATAGAGATAGATCTAAGAGAATGATAGGACTCACTCAAGCAACCTACATCGACACCATATTGAAGCGGTTTTCAATGGATGGGTCCAAGAGAGGACATCTACCTATGTGTCATGGAGTTTCTCTATCCAAGTCTATGTGTCCCAAGACTGATGAAGAGATAGAGAAAATGACACATGTACCATATGCGTCAGCCATAGGTAGTATCATGTATGGGATGATATCTACCAGACCGGATGTAGCATTTGCTCTGAGTGTCACGAGCAGATATCATGCTAATCCCGGTCAAATGCATTGGAAAGCCGTGAATGACATTCTTAAGTACTTACGAAGGACTAAGAATATGTTCATGGTATATGGAGGAAGAGAACTAAAATTGGAAGGCTATACCGACTCTAGCTTCCAAAGTGACGTGGATGACTCAAAGTCAACCTCTGGATTTGTGTTCATGCTCAATGGCGGTGCTGTCTCTTGGAAGAGTTCCAAGCAGGACACCACAGCGGATTCCACCACTGAGGCAGAATACATTGCAACATCAGCTGCTGCTAAAGAGGCCGTTTGGATGAGGAATTTCGTCCAAGAGTTGGGCGTTATTTCGGAAGTTGTTGGTCCAGTCCCGGTGTACTGTGACAACACGGGTGCCGTTGCTCAGGCAAAGGAACCAAGGTCTCATCAAAGATCCAAACATGTACTGAGGAAATACCACATCATCCGGGAGATCGTGGAAAGAGGAGACATCACTATCGAAAGAGTGGCCTCTGCAGACAATATCGCTGATCCACTTACTAAGCCCTTGCCCGGACCATTATTTGACAAACATCGCGAAGCAATGGGTCTACGTAGTATGACTAGTTGGCTTTAGGGCAAGTGGGAGATTGAAAGAGTGGGTGCCCGGTGAGCCAACTTGTGTCTAAGGGCTTTGACGACTCTTTGTATAAACAATCTATTGTTTAATATAATTTACACTTTTATTAATGGCAATGACTTTATCTTTCTTCATATTGTTATATTGTGATATAGTATTGTTGTTTTGATAAAGACCTTGAATATACTATAGTGTATGTAAGATGTGGTAGTACATGGGGATGTCTATCATGAAACACATCTTATAGACACTGTATATTCTAAACTGTTCCTAGTCGATTGAGCCGTCCGTTAATAAGGATAAGGATCGCTCGAGATTGAGACTAGCATTTTCGATGCCGAGTACCACGTTTCATTGGTATGGAACATAGAGATGTTCAAAGCATGCAAATGGATATTCATACGATGAATGATCGAACTACCCTATCCGGACTTTCCAAGTGGTTATCACTTATCGAGTGGATAAAGTCCGCGGTTTTGGTTGTACACCATTAGTCCTTACTACTTGAAACATCATTGAGACTCTATATGCTAGTACTGTGCTTTGACTCGTTTACCGACTCTATTGGGGTCATCAGGTGTCGGGATTGGGTACAGTTACAACACATATAGGAGTCGATGCTTTGTTGTCAAGGATTCACCACATACTTGCGAGTGTGGATATCCTATGCGATCTGAGGAGATATTAGTGTGACGAATCTCTGGCCAGAGTACATGATGTGTTTTAAGAAATGGTTTCTTAGTAGCACATGCGATGTCACTATTTGATCTTCAAGATGTATTGCATAGTTATCGAATCTTGAACGACTCTCGATTTACCAATGGTTGTTGATTCGATCGGGATATATGGATGAAGGGACCGTACTGTACGCTAACCAAAATCTATTGGTTCTTGCAGGCACTATCAGTGATACCTAGGGAATCATGGGGCGATGTTGCTAGGCGCTCTTACCATGATTCGATGGGCAAGTCGGAAATTGTTGTTCCGAGTCACAAGAAGTTGTGAGCCCACGTCTAGCTGTATCCCTGAAGCATTGAGGGTCACACAGAGTAATGGATTTTTAATCCCCGTTGAGATAGTTAAATTTAAAGAGTTAAATTTAATGAACAAAGAAGTGGGAATGGACTTTTTTGGAAATCACTGAATTCGGATTCAGAAAAATTTATCTTGACTTTAAAAGGGGCAGAAATGGTTTCTGTGAGCATTGGTAAAATCGGTTTATCAATCAGAGTCACGATGAATTTAATATTAATTTCTGAACATGCGGGCTTTGCTTGTCAGGCTTGAACTTATGACTAATGGGCCCTAAGCTGTTAGCGGCCTACATTATAAATAAGTTATTGCAGTACAGAAATTAGACAACACAGGTCATAATTTTCGAAAACCTAGTTGTTTTTCTCTCTAAAGTGGCCGCCCCCCTCCCTCTCTACTCGGGAAAAATCCAGCCTGTGAATTTTGAATTTACAGTCTGGTTTAACGGATCAAATTCGTTAATTCTCTTCGTAGAAACTTCTGATAGATTTTCTAGTGCAATCTATCAGAGGGATTAAATATCCGTTCGTGGACCTGATTGAAGAACAGTTCGTCCATCAGTTCCTGGGATATACAACAAGAGCAGAGTAATCTGTTGGTGTCCATAATCTCGATTCGAGATTGGAGGTAAAAATTTATAATTGTTATTTAATTTTTACACACACAATTTAATCGTAAAGTTTTGATACCCATTATGGAATCGTTCCATATAAAAATTTTAAACTTCCGCTGCACCGGGTATCAATTCTGATTGATCTGATCGCAGTTCTCCAACAGTGTACTGTGACAACACGGGTGCCGTTGCTCAGGCAAAGGAACCAAGGTCTCATCAAAGATCCAAAAACGTACTGAAGAAATACCACATCATCTGGGAGATTGTGGAAAGAGGAGACATTACTGTCGAAAGAGTGGCCTCTGCAGACAATATCGCTGATCCACTTACTAAGCCCTTGCCAGGACCATTATTTGACAAACATCGCGAAGCAATGGGTCTACGTAGTATGACTAGTTGGCTTTAGGGCAAGTGGGAGATTGAAAGAGTAGGTGCCCGGTGAGCCAACTTGTGGCTAAGGGCTTTGATGACTCTTTGTATAAACAATCTTTTGTTTAATATAATTTACACTTTTATTAATGGAAATGACTTTATCTTTCTTCATATTGTTATATTGTGATATACTATTCTTGTTTTGATAAAGACCTTGAATATACTATAGTGTATGTAAGATGTGGTAGTGGGATGGCTATCATGAAACACATCTTATAGTCACTGTATATTCTAAACTGTTCATAGTCGATTGAGCCGTCCGATAATAAGGATAAGGATCGCTCGAGTTTGAGACTAGCATTTGCGATGCAGAGTACCACGTTTCATTGGTAAGGAACATAGAGATGTTCAAAGCATGCAAATGGATATTCATACGATGAATGATCGAACTACCCTATCCAGACTTTCCAAGTGGTTATCACTTATCGAGTGGATAAAGTCCGCGGTTTTGGTTGTACACCATTAGTCCTTACTACTTGAAACATCATTGAGACTCTATATTCTAGTACTGTGCTTTGACTCGTTTACCGACTCTATTGGGGTCATCAGGTGTCGGGATTGGGTACAGTTACAACACATATAGGATTCAATGCTTTGTTGTCAAGGATTCACCACATACTTGCGAGTGTGGATATCCTATGCGATCTGAGGAGATATTAGTGTGACGAATCTCTGGCCAGAGTACATGATGTGTTTTAAGAAATGGTTTCTTAGTAGAACATGCGATGTCACTATTTGATCTTCAAGATGTATTGCATAGTTATTGAATCTCGAACGACTCTCGATTTACCAATGGTTGTTGATTCGATCGGGATATATGGATGAAGGGACCATACTGTACGCTAACCAAAATCTATTGGTTCTTGCAGGCACTATCAGTGATACCTAGGGAATCATGGGGCGATGTTGCTAGGCGCTCTTACCATGATTCGATGGGCAAGTCGGAAATTGTTGTTCCGAGTCACAAGGAGTTGTGAGCCCACGGCTAGCTGTATCCCTGAACCATTGAGGGTCACACAGAGTAATGGATTTTTAATCCCCGTTGAGATAGTTAAATTTAAAGAGTTAAATTTAATGAACAAAGAAGTGGGACTTCTTATTTAAGAGTAGAGGAGTAAGATTTCCTAAAATGACATAGGAATGGGCATTTTTGGAAATCACTGAATTCGGATTCAAAAAATTTATCTTGACTTTAAAAGGTGCAGAAATGGTTTATGTGAACATTGGTAAAATCGGTATATCAATCAGAGTCACGATGAATTTTATATTAATTTCTGAACATGCGGGCTTTGCTTGTCAGGCTTGAACTTATGACTAATGGGCCCTAAGCTGTTAGCAGTCCACATTATAAATAAGTTATTGCAGTACAGAAATTACACAACAGAGGTCACAAAATATTTTTGAAAACCCTAGCCTTGTTTTCTCTGAAGTGGCCGCCCCCCTCCCCTCTGCTCGGGAAAAATCCAGCATGTGAATTTTGAATTACAGTCTGGTTTAACGGATCAAATTCGTTAATTATCTTTGTAGAAACTTCTGATAGATTTTCTAGTGCAATCTATCAGAGGGATTAAATCTCTGTTAACCTGATTGAAGAACAGTTCGTCCATCAGTTCCAGGGATATACAACAAGAGCAGAGCAATCTGTTGGTGTCCATAATCTTGATTCGAGATTGGAGGTAAAAATTTATAATTGTTATTTAATTTTTACACACACAATTTAATCGTAAAGTTTTGATACCCATTATGGAATCGTTCCATATAAAATTTTTAAACTTCCGCTGCACCGGGTATCAATCCTGATTGATCTGATCGACGGTTCTCCAACATAATATTATGAGACTTGTTAATGCATTAAAAATATTAATCTCATAACACGAGATTTGTATCCATTTAAGGCGTAACAATACTTCAATTCATTATTACAATCATAAAAATGCGGAATCTAAAAGTAGCAACGGTCAAAGGGTCTGCACCACCGGCGACCTCAACCCCGAGGGTCCTGCCCCTCAGTCTCTAGCAACTCCTCCTCACCTGCGCCAAGAAAGCATAGTGAGTCTAATGACTCAGCAAGTATAAACTGAATAATAACAAGTGCTAAAAATACATGCGGTAATACTTAAAATACTGTACATATAATACTTTGAAACTTTCTCTAAAAAGCTGTATGATAAATGAGAATGAGACTAACTGCATGCAAATGACTCACATGAAACTCACACTTTTAAATTTGAAACATTATTAAATTTTACTTGAACTTTACTCGTAAATGTCATAAAATGTTATTTAACTTTACTTTTCCGGCAAGGAAGTCAAGATTTCTCCCGACCCCACATTGGCCCTCAGTTCGTAAGGGAAGCCAAGATTTCTCTCAGCCAGTCCAAACCCCTCTGTTGGTAAGGGAAGCCAGGATTTCTCCCAGTCCGTCCAAACCCATCTGTGGGTAAGAGAAGCCAGGATTTCTCCCAACCCGTCCAAACCCATCTGTGTCACAAATCAACTCACTTCATTCAAAACTTTTTACATTTCTTGTCTATAAACTTTAACTTTCTTGAAATGCAAAAAACAATGCTTCAACTGCTTAAACTTTACTCAACTCGAAGATGAGAACTCACACACACGAATATGCAACTTTAGGGAATGAAAATCCAGCTCAAAATAAGAATGTTCGGTGAGTGAGTGGCTGCCCCTAATATGGTTACCCAACTTATACTCCATTTCTCCTCAAACAAGTCTTATCCCGAGCAATCAAACCGAAAAGCCCTTAACTCAATCTTATTTTAACCGATTTCAATCCCTCTTAAACCGACACTCTCCAAACACTTCAAAATAACCAAGGAATAGGTTGTGACATCAAATGACATCCCGAGCATCCCGAACAAAAAGAGTTTCCGGACAGCCCCTACTTTACTTTAAATTCTGCACCGGCTGTTAGATTTAAAAGACCCTTAATCCATCCAATACATAACCGAATCGAGCCCAATTTGAACCGACGCAACCACGACATCTTAAAATCGATGAGGACTAAGCCACAACTTGATCAGACCTGGTATGACAGCTCCCCTGCATAGAAATCCAACAGCCCACATGCAAAAACCTAATCAACCAACTTCACCTACACTTTCAAAACCAACTCTGTTACCCCGAGAAAATATTTTAATCCGAGCCCATTTATAATTGGTCTACCCGATATGGCCCAACATGTCAATGTCCAGCCCAGTTTAGACTATGTTGGACTTTGACCAGGGCTGGTCATTATGGGCCGATCTAGGCTGTTTCTAATGGGCCGCAAGTATTCTTTAGAAGTTCAAGTAGGACTCTGATATATATGAGATAAGCCTGGATCTTTTCAAATATTCACGAGATAGAGATAAGCTTACAAAGGGACCAATGGATGAAGAGTCCTAGTCCAGGACATGTTATAATTCGACTAGGTAACTTACTATTTTTCCCCTATAAATACAGGTATTGTTATGGTTGTGATTATTCATTATTCATTATTCACTACTCATTATTCATCACACATTCACTCTCACTTTTACATTTACGCACTAATATCTCTCAGTTTTTGCATTAATAAAAACCTCTGCCTTCAAGACCATGACTTAGGCATCTGAGGGGTCACGCCGAAAACACCTTCGGCGCCCCTTGACCTAGCTGTTGTGTTGTAGCCCGTACCCTAATTGAGTAATTAAAGGATTAATGCTAATTAAATAAATTGGGCATCGGACGGATCGGAAGCTCCGAAGGCACGATCGGAAGCTCCGATCAGGATCAAAAGCTCCGATGAGCGATCGGAGGCACCGATGATATTACGTCATCCATGACGTGTGGTTGGATCGGAAGCTCCGATCAGGATCGGAAGCTCCGATCACCCCTATCCGAAGTCAACAAGTGATATTTTGACACGTGGCAGATCAGGATCTTCGAAAGCTCCGATGGCATGATCGGACGTTCCGATCGAGGATCGGAAGTTCCGATCGTTTTCTATAAATAGAGGGTCGAGGCTTCATTTTCCAATTCCGAGTATTTCCCTCTCCTTTCTAGTCTATTTGAGTTGTTCTAGCTTTCCTAGGCTTGACCCGGCGGTCGGCGAGGCGTTCGGAAGTCGTAGCAGAGTTGGGCCCAAGTTCTGGAGGCATCGAAATCAAAGGGCTAACGATGGACGAAGGTATAGCTTTTGCTTCCTATAAATATTTAGGAGTATGCAATAGCCTAGTTAAGGCTTTTAGAGCACTTTAATGATAGTAGTATCATTTGGCAGTGTAGAGCAGACTATAGGCATGGACCTAGAGTTGGAAGAGCTTGCACTGTTTTGAGGTACGGAAGTACTGTTCGAGATATCCTGACTGAGTATGCATGTATTATGTGACTGCATGATTTATATGTCATTGATTTATGCTGCATTCATTTGCATACTGAGCTATCTCCTTCGAGATGTCTGTTAGTAGGGTTTTTCCCTATCTTGTTAGTGGTTGGACTTCCATCGATTTGGTTTCGGCATATCCACTGGTATTATGGTATGGGAGCCACCTCCTGAAGCGACGGCACAACGTGCTACATACCAGGGCCCGGTCTGTCTCTGTTATCTGATCCTTGACCTCGAGTTTATAGGGAGTTCACTTTGCATGCATGTGTACTCATACTCTCGTACTGAGCGTTTTATGCTCACGTCTCGTACTCTGTGTTTCTGGACACCTTATTCCATGGGGCAGGTTTGCGATTGGATGAGGCGGGTGGATCCAAGAGGGGCTAGTCGGTGGTTGACCAGCTGGAGCTTCGTCTAGGTTTTATTTTTGTTGTTTTGAGGTTGATACAGCTATTCGATTTGGTTGTATATATTTGGATAAATTACAGATTCCTTGACTTGGGATTGTATAACGTTTATGGTTTCTGCAATTTTATTCTGATATCTATTTAATTAAGTTAGTTGCATGCCTAAGTTCTGTTAGTAGGTGATCCGAGTAGGGGTCACTACATTTATGGTATCAGAGCATGCAAAAGTATTCTTGGGATTTAGTCTCATCATAAGGTATTTTTGTAGATGGAAAATCGTGATGACCAGAGTTCTCATGGCAGTATTGGTGGGCGTTGGGGTGATGCCGACTGAGAGCATCGTCGAGAACGACATCATCGTCATCATGAAGACGAGCGTTTCACTGTGCGTCGATTCTTAGCTATGGGTCCTAAGCCCTTAGTTGGAGGTGAGTCTCCGGAGGATGCAGAGAACTGGTTAGACCACATGGAGATGAATTTTCAGACTTTCCAATGCACCGAGGAGCAGAAGATGGAGACCCTGGGTATCTTCTGGATGGACGTGCGCGCAGGTGGTGGAGGTTTACTTCTACACCTTTTGTTGCGGCGAGAGGAGTGGCCACCGAGGCCGAGTTCCGCACCGCTTTCCAAAAGCGGTATTTTCCTCCTGCACTCCGTCAGTCGAAGGCAGGCGAGCTACAGAGTCTGCGACAGGGAGCCACGTCTATCGATGAGTATCAACAGAGGTTCTTTGATCTGCTATCCTATTGCCCCGAGATTGCTGATAGCTCAGAGATGAAGTATAATCTGTTCCTTCAGGGCCTTAACCCTGAGATCCATGACCGTGTGGCAGTTGGCGACGACATGTCCTACGAGGGTTTGGTGAGCCGTTGTCACCAGGCGGAGGACAGCATTCGGCGGAACAGCTCTTTCCCTCAGTCGAGGCCTGCTAGTTCTTTGGGTCCCCGTGCCCAAACTTTTAAGAAGTCTGGATCTACTTCTTCCTCTGGTTCTGGAGGTGTTGTCCGTTTCGGTAAGAAGGACAAGTATGATCACTGTGGGAAGAACCATTCATCCGACAAGTGCCGTAGAGCTTTTGGAGCTTGTTTCCGTTGTGGAGAGACTGGTCATATCCGGAGGGATTGTCCACTGTCTGGGGGAGGCGGTTTTGGTTCTGGTTCAGGGTCTGGTTCTCAGGCCACCGTTCAGCAGAGGTCATAGGGACAGCCTGCTGGGAGTTCTCATTTGAGGCCACGAGCTTCTGGCCAGGTGTTTGCCCTGAGACATGATCAGGCAGCGGAGGAGAATGAGAAAGTCATCGCAGGTACATTTCTGCTTTATGGTATACCTGCTCTTGTACTTATTGACACTGGTGCATCTCATTCCTTCATTTCTGCACATTTTGTTAAGAGGCATAAGTTACCATGCATTGCACTAGACGTAGTATGTCTGTTTCTACTCCGACGGGCCAATCTGCTTTGGCTAAGCATCTATTGTTGGAACACGGTCGTCAGATCAATCAGAATTGATACCCAGTGCAACGGAAGTTTTAAAATTTTATATGGAACGATTCCATATCATGGGTATCAAAACTTTACGATTAAATTGTGCGTGTAAAAATTAAATAACAATTAAATTTTTACCTTAAAATCTCGAAACGAGATTATGGACACCAACAGATAACTCTGCTCTTGTTGTATATCCCAGGAACTGATGGACGAACAATTCTTCAATCAGGTCCACGAACAGAATTCGAATCCCTCAGATAGATTCCACTAGAAAATCTATCAGAAGTTTCTACGAAGATAATTAACGAATTTGATCCGTTAAACCAGACTGCAAATTCGAAATTCACAGACTGGATTTCAGAGAGAAAAACACAGAGAGGGGGGCGGCCACTCTAGGTCTCAAAACCCTAGTGTTCGAAAATTATGAGACTTGTGTCTAATTTCTGCACTGCAATAACTTATTTATAATGTGGGCTGCTAACAGCTTAGGGCCCATTAGTCATACGTTAAAGCCTGACAAGCAAAGCCTGCATATTCAGAAATTAATATAAAATTCATCGTGACTCAGATTTATAAACCAATTTCACCAATGTGCACAGAAACCATTTCTGCATCTTTTAAAGTCAAGATAAATTTTCTGAATCCGAATTCAGTGATTTCCAAAAATGCCTATCCCTATGTCATTTTAGGAAATCTTACTCTTCTACTCTGATATAAGAAGTCCTACTTCTTTGTTCATTAAATTTAACTCTTTAAATTTAACTATCTCAACGGGAATTAGAAATCCATTATTTGTGTGACCCTCAATGGTTCAGGGATACAGCTAGCCGTGGGCTCACAACTCCTTGTGACTCGGAACAACAATTTCCGACTTGCCCATCGAATCATGGTAAGAGCGCCTAGCAACATCGCCCCATGATTCCCTAGGTATCACTGATAGTGCCTGCAAGAACCAATAGATTTTGGTTAGCGTACAGTACGGTCCCTTCATCCATATATCCCGATCGAATCAACAACCATTGGTAAATCGAGAGTCGTTCGAGATTCGATAACTATGCAATACATCTTGAAGATCAAATAGTGACATCGCATGTGCTACTAAGAAACCATTTCTTAAAACACATCATGTACTCTGGCCAGAGATTCGTCACACTAATATCTCCTCAGATTGCATAGGATATCCACACTTGCAAGTATGTGGTGAATCCTTGACAACAAAGCATCGACTCCTATATGTGTCGTAACTGTACCCAATCCCGACACCTGATGACCCCAATAGAGTCGGTAAATGAGTCAAAGTACAGTACTAGCATATAGAGTCTCAATGATGTTTCAAGTAGTAAGGACAAATGGTGTACAACCAAAACCGCGGACTTTATCCACTCGATAAGTGATAACCACTTGGAAAGTCCGGATAGGGTAGTTCGATCATTCATCGTATGAATATCCATTTGCATGCTTTGAACATCTCTATGTTCAATACCAATGAAACGTGGTACTCGGCATCGCAAATGCTAGTCTCAATCTCGAGCGATCCTTATCCTTATTAACGGACGGCTCAATCGACTAGGAACTGTTTAGAATATACAGTGACTATAAGATGTGTTTCATGATAGCCATCCCCATGTGCCACCACATCTTACATACACTATAGTATATTCAAGGTCTTCATCTAAACATCTTATAGTATGTCACAACATAATAATATGATAAAAGATAAAGTAAATGTCATTATAAAAGTGTAAATTATATTAAACAAAAGATTGTTTATACATAGAGTCATAAAAGCCCTTAGCCACAAGTTGGCTCACCGGGCACCCACTCTTTCAATCTCCCACTTGCCCTAAAGCCAACTAGTCATACTACGTAGTCCCATTGCTTCGCGATGTTTGTCAAATAATGGTCTTGGCAAGGGCTTAGTAAGTGGATCAGCGATATTGTCTGCAGAGGCCACTCTCTCGACAGTGATGTCTCCTCTTTCCACAATCTCCCGGATGATGTGGTATTTCCTCAGTACGTGTTTGGATCTTTGATGAGACCTTGGTTCCTTTGCTTGAGCAACGGCACCCGTGTTGTCACAGTACACCGGGACTGGACCAACAACTTCAGGAATAACGCCCAACTCTTGGACGAAATTCCTCATCCAAACAGCCTCTTTAGCAGCAGCTGATGCCGCACTGTATTCTGCCTCAGTGGTGGAATCCACTGTGGTGCCCTTCTTGGAACTCTTCCAAGAGACAGCACCGCCATTGAGCATGAACACAAATCCAGAGGTTGACTTCGAGTCATCCACGTCACTTTGGAAGCTAGAGTCGGTATAGCCTTCCAATTTCAGTTCTCTTCCTCCATAAGCCATGAATACATTCTTAGTTCTTCTCAAGTACTTAAGAATATCCTTCATGGCTTTCCAATGCATTTGACCGGGATTGGATTGATATCTGCTCGTGACACTCAGAGCAAATGCCACATCCGATCTAGTGGATATCATCCCATACATGATACTCCCTATGGCTGACGCATATGGTATGTGTGTCATTTTCTCTATATCTTCGTCAGTCTTGGGACACATAGACTTGGATAGAGAGACTCCATGACACATAGGTAGATGTCCTCTCTTGGACTCATCCATTGAAAACCTTTTCAATATAGTGTCGATGTAGGTAGCTTGAGTAAGTCCTATCATTCTCTTAGATCTATCTCTATAGATCTGTATCCCTAGAATATAGGACGCCTCACCCAAATCCTTCATCGAGAATCTACCTGATAACCATATCTTTGTTGACTGCAACATCCCTACATCATTCCCAATGAGTAAGATGTCATCAACATAAAGTACTAAGAATGTCATAGCATCCTTAACTACTTTCTTGTACACGCACGGTTCCTCCGGGTTCTTGATGAAACCAAAATCCTTTATTGTTTCATCAAATTTCTGGTTCCAACTTCTTGATGCTTGTTTGAGACCATAGATCGATCTCTGAAGCTTGCATACCTTATGCTCGCTTCCTATGGATGTGAATCCCTTGGGCTGCATCATATAGATTTCTTCCTTAATGTTTCCATTAAGAAATGCAGTTTTCACATCCATTTGCCATATCTCATAGTCATACCATGCTGCTATGGCAATAAGAATTCTTATGGACTTGAACATTGCGACTGGTGAAAAAGTTTCATCATAGTCAACTCCTTGTCTTTGAGTATAACCTTTTGCCACCAATCGTGCCTTGTAGGTCAGTACCTTTCCATCAGGCCCAAGTTTTCTCTTATAGATCCATTTACACCATATTGGAACAATTCCATCGGGAGGATCTACTAAAGTCCAAACTTGGTTTGTATGCATCGAATCTATTTCCGACTGCATAGCTTCAAGCCATAAATTCGAATCTGCATCAAAAATTTCTTCCTTGAAGTTTCTTGGATCACATCCAATGTCGGGTTCACTTTGATCCCCTTCAAGAAGAAAACCATATCTAATAGGAGGCCTAGAAGTCCTCTCGGATCTTCTAGTAATAGGCGTGTCAATCAATGGTTCCTGAGGTGTAGGATAATTATTTTGTATCTTGGGTTCTTCTCGAATTTCTTCGAGTTTCATCATCTTGCCTTTCTTATCCAATAAGAACTCCTTCTCCAAGAAGGTGGCATTCCTTGAAACAAACACTTTTGTTTCAGTAGGATGATAGAAATAATATCCGATTGAATTCTTCGGATACCCTGCAAAATAACATAAGGTGGATCGACTATCCAACTTATCTCCCACTGTCTGCTTCACGTAAGCAGGACATCCCCAAATCCTCAAGTACGAATACTTAGGAGCTTTGCCATTCCATAACTCGTATGGTGTTTTGTTCACTGCTTTAGTGTGAACGTTTTTCAACAACAATACCGCCGTTTCAAGAGCATAGCCCCAAAACGAAGGTGGGAGCTCAGTGAAGCTCATCATTGATCGAACCATGTCCAACAAAGTTCGATTGCGACGCTCCGAAACACCATTAAGCTGAGGTGTCATAGGAGGAGTCCACTGAGAGAGAATCCCATTCTCTTTTAGATAGCTCAAAAACTCGGTACTCAAGTATTCTCCACCTCGATCCGATCGAAGTGCTTTAATCCTCTTACCTAGTTTGTTTTTTACTTCAGCCTTGAATTCTTTGAACTTTTCAAATGATTCAGACTTATATTTCATCAAATATAAGTACCCATACCTAGAATAATCATCAGTAAAGGTAATGAAGTAGTTGTGACCAAATTTTGTACCAATACTAAATGGTCCGCAAACATCCGTATGGATCAAATCTAATAGATTTTGACTACGCTCAGGTTTACCTTTGAAAGGAGATTTAGTCATTTTTCCTTTTATTTGTTGTTACCGGTTAATCAACATAATTAATTGGAACGTCTTTTAATTTTAAGTTATATAGATCGTTTTTAAATTGTCCACTTCAAATCAAACATTCATTCTTGTAAATATTGCAAATTCCATTCACAAAATTACAAGAAAACCCATCTCTATCAAGCATAGAAATAGAAATAATGTTTTAATGAAATCTTTGGCACAAATAAAAATATCTTTCTCATAATACAACTTAAAATTGGTTTGCAAAATTAAACAAATATTTCCCATAGCTATGGATTTAACTCTGGAACCATTCCCGAGCCTTGACTGGGTCTCACCCATCCTTAGCCTATTACTTCTTGTCATCATTTGCAACTCATTGCAAATGTGAGATCTACATCTGGTATCCAATACCCAAGAAGTAGTATTAAGAAAAACATTTATTTCAATGTAAAACATACCCTTTGCAGTTCGAAACTGCTCTAGATATTCCTTGCAGTTACGTTTCCAATGACCGGGTTTCTTGCAGTGATGGCAAACTTGTTTAGACTTGTCCAATTTTGCATGTAACATTTGGCCTTGAGATCATGGTCCAACCATTTCTCTAGTTCGGCCAACCTTTCGGCAGTTACATCAGGCGGGGCTGTTTTCGGAGAAGCCTTTTCTAACACTTAGAAAATCTTTTCCGAACATAGGACAATCTTAACTTATGGAATCATTCCGTATTGTTTGCGCCAGTAAGTTTGTTTTGTTCGAGAATTGAAACATGTGGATTACGAAGATTCATCATAATGATATACTGAATTGAAACAGACAATTATCGATGATTGTTTAATTAATTTACTAAGACATAAAATTTGGCGAGATTTCATTTTATGAATTACACTCCCACTATTTTGACGATTTCACTACCCTCTAGTGAAAACGAGAAACATTTTCTTTAGTGGGAACATGGAGTCCAATTGACAAACTATAGTCCCGAATAATATCAGCCAACCATAATTTTCAAAAGGTAGAGCCCAATTGCTTCCAAAGCAACCTCCACGTTTTTACCTCATGTCCAATAAGGGCCCAATAATATGACGCCGTTTATTGTGACACGTCAAGTTGACCCATCAATATTAAGTTGTGATGGACGGTCGCCATGTGGATCCCCAATAATATGAGCAAATCCCATGGGAGTTCCACCCAACTTACAACATGTGTCGATCCAATGTACAACTTTCCGACGAACGGGCCCCCCCAATAATATGAGCCGGACGGTATCCGCGGGTAGCATCTCATACATTGATCGTGGATGGAAGGTAGGAACATTTAAAAAATATTTAAATTCCCTTTTAATCTTGATATCAATTTTAAATCATATTTAAAATGAGGGATTTTACTTTTGAAAATTTGTCTCATCTTTCATTTTATGTATGCTTGCGGGATTCATACAATTTAGTTTAAAACATGCATACATCAATAATATCATATATTATTTAGGATGATCGATTCCATTTCTAATCGACCCATGGTTGCCAATCACGAGTCTAAGTCCAATCCTAGGTAATATGCAAGTATGCAATGCAATCCTATTACATTGAGCTTCCAATTTACATTTCTTCAGTCTTTATTGTCTGCTGGGCCCACCTTCGTCTTCAAATCTTCATCTCCCACTAAGTATAATGTATTTACAATAAATAACTATGACAAGTAGGGGATACATTTTAAGGGGTGGGAACGGGCCATAAACCAGGCCCACTTTTATTACATATGACAATTCATATTGGGCCATAAACCAGGCCCATTAATAAATCCAACAACAATAAAAACAAATGTAAATTCCCTAACATACACCTACAAAATTGATCATGGTAATCGATCATCCTTATCCAATAATATTTAATTCAAAATTAATTTATTGGATAACATGCAATGACAATTAAATTAAAAAAGATAAAATCATATTCCATATATAAAATCTTATTTTACATACAAAATCATATTTTACCTTTTTATCAAATAAAATCATATTTTACATATAAAATCCAATTTTATACATAAAATCATATTTTACTCAATATTTCCATAAGATCATATCATATCATCAATTGTACCAAAAATAATTAATTTCATAAAATCTGATTTAACGGATAAAATCTATAAATTTTCCAAAAATTCAAATTTATCCATAAATCAATTTTAAAATTTTCGGACTCGAACAATTCGATCTGACGCCTCGTGGACCAATCAAAAACAATTTTCGATCGGACCAAAAATAGAATTTTAACATATTAAAATTTTAATTAAAAATAAAAATTAATTTTCCCGGGCCGCCCGGGACGATCCCGGGCAGCCCGCGCCCCAAAAGGGGCTCGGGCCGGGCAGCCCGTCGCTGCCCCTTGGGCAGCGACGATCGTTGCCCTGGGCAGCGATCCAATCGCTGCCCCGGGTTTGCCCATTAATTTTAAATTTTTAAAATGCTTTGGTTTCAAAAAACCAAGGCTTAAAAATTTTGTACAATCGATTAATTTAATCGCTTGATCTGAGCAACCTGGCTCTGATACCACTGTTGGAACACGGTCGTCAGATCAATCAGAATTGATACCCGGTGCAGCGGAAGTTTTAAAATTTTATATGGAACGATTCCATATCATGGGTATTAAAACTTTACGATTAAATTGTGCGTGTAAAAATTAAATAACAATTAAATTTTTACCTTAAAATCTCGAAACGAGATTATGGACACCAACATATAACTCTGCTCTTGTTGTATATCCCAGGAACTGATGGACGAACAATTCTTCAATCAGGTCCACGAACAGAATTCGAATCCCTCTGATAGATTGCACTAGAAAATCTATCAAAAGTTTCTACGAAGAGAATTAACGAATTTGATTCGTTAAACCAGACTGCAAATTCGAAATTCACAGACTGGATATCAGAGAGAAAAACACAGAGAGGGGGGCGGCCACTCTAGGTCTCAAAACCCTAGTGTTCGAAAATTATGAGACTTGTGTTTAATTTCTTCACTGCAATAACTTATTTATAATGTGGGCTGCTAACAGCTTAGGGCCCATTAGTCATAAGTTAAAGCCTGACAAGCAAAGCCTGCATATTCAGAAATTAATATAAAATTCATCGTGACTCAGATTGATAAACCAATTTCACCAATGTGCACAGAAACCATTTCTGCATATTTAAATTTTCTGAATCCGAATTCAGTGATTTCCAAAAATGCCCATCCCTATGTCATTTTAGGAAATCTTACTCTTCTACTCTGATATAAGAAGTCCTACTTCTTTGTTCATTAAATTTAACTCTTTAAATTTAACTATCTCAACGGGAATTAGAAATCCATTACTTGTGTGACCCTCAATGGTTCAGGGATACAGCTAGCCGTGGGCTCACAACTCCTTGTGACTCGGAACAACAATTTCCGACTTGCCCATCGAATCATGGTAAGAGCGCCTAGAAACATCGCCCCATGATTCCCTAGGTATCACTGATAGTGCTTGCAAGAACCAATAGATTTTGGTTAGCGTACAGTACGGTCCCTTCATCCATATATCCCGATCGAATCAACAACCATTGGTAAATCGAGAGTCTTTCGAGATTCGATAACTATGCAATGCATCTTGAAGATCAAATAGTGACATCGCATGTGCTACTAAGAAACCATTTCTTAAAACACATCATGTACTCTGGCTAGAGATTCGTCACACTAATATCTCCTCAGATTGCATAGGATATCCACACTTGCAAGTATGTGGTGAATCCTTGACAACAAAGCATCGATTCCTATATGTGTCATAACTGTACCCAATCCCGACACCTGATGACCCCAATAGAGTCGGTAAATGAGTCAAAGTACAGTACTAGCATATAGATTCTCAATGATGTTTCAAGTAGCAAGGACTAATGGTGTACAACCAAAACCGCGGACTTTATCCGGATAGGGTAGTTCGATCATTCATCGTATGAATATCCATTTGCATGCTTTGAACATCTCTATGTTCCATACCAATGAAACGTGGTACTCGGCATCGCAAATGATAGTCTCAATCTCGAGCGATCCTTATCCTTACTAACGGACGGCTCAATCGACTATGAACCATTTAGAATATACAGTGACTATAAGATGTGTTTCATGATAGACATCCCCATGTACTACCACATCTTACATACACTATATTATATTCAAGGTCTTTATCAAAACAACAATAGTATATCACAATATAACAATATGAAGAAAGATAAAGTCATTGCCATTAATAAAAGTGTAAATTATATTAAACAAAAGATTGTTTATACATAGAGTCATCAAAGCCCTTAGCCACAAGTTGGCTCACCGGGCACCCACTCTTTCAATCTCCCACTTGCCCTAAAGCCAACTAGTCATACTACGTAGACCCATTGCTTCGCGATGTTTGTCAAATAATGGTCCTGGCAAGGGCTTAGTAAGTGGATCAGCGATATTGTCTGCAGAGGCCACTCTCTCGACAGTGATGTCTCCTCTTTCCACGATCTCCCGGATGATGTGGTATTTCCTCAGTACGTGTTTGGATCTTTGATGAGACCTTGGTTCCTTTGCCTGAGCAACGGCACCCTTGTTGTCACAGTACACCAGGACTGGACCAACAACTTCAGGAATGACGCCCAACTCTTGGACGAAATTCCTCATCCAAACGGCCTCTTTAGCAGCAGCTGATGCTGCAATGTATTCTGCCTCAGTGGTGGAATCCGCTGTGGTGTCCTACTTGGAACTCTTCCAAGAGACAGCACCGCCATTGAGCATGAACACAAATCCAGAGGTTGACTTCGAGTCATCCACGTCACTTTGGAAGCTAGAGTCGGTATAGCCTTCCAATTTTAGTTCTCTTCCTCCATATACCATGAACATATTCTTAGTCCTTCGTAAGTACTCAAGAATGTCCTTCACGGCTTTCCAATGCATTTGACCGGGATTAGCTTGATATCTGCTCGTAACACTCAGAGCAAATGCTACATCCGGTCTGGTAGATATCATCCCATACATGATACTACCTATGGCTGACGCATATGGTACATGTGTCATTTTTTCTATCTCTTCATCAGTTTTGGGACACATAGACTTGGATAGATAAACTCCATGACACATAGGTAGATGTCCTCTCTTGGACCCATCCATTGAAAACCTTTTCAATATGGTTTCGATGTAAGTAGCTTGAGTAAGTCCTATCATTCTCTTAGATCTATCTCTATAGATCTGTATCCCTAGAATATAGGATGCCTCACCCAAATCCTTCATCGAGAATCTACCTGATAACCATATCTTTGTTGACTGCAACATCCCTACGTCATTCCCAATGAGTAGGATGTCATCAACATAAAGTACTAAGAATGTCACAGCATCCTTAACTACTTTCTTGTACACGCATGGTTCCTCCGGGTTCTTGATGAAACCAAAATCCTTTATTGTTTCATCAAATTTCTGGTTCCAACTTCTTGATGCTTGTTTGAGACCATAGATCGATTTCTGAAGCTTGCATACCTTATGCTCGCTTCCCATGGATGTGTATCCCTCAGGCTGCGTCATATAGATCTCTTCCTTAATGTTTCCATTAAGAAATGCAGTCTTCACATCCATTTGCCATATCTCATAGTCATACCAAGCAGCTATGGCAATAAGGATTCTTATGGACTTGAACATTGCAACTGGTGAAAAGGTTTCATCATAGTCAACTCCTTGTCTTTGAGTATAACCTTTCGGCACCAATCGTGCCTTGTAGGTCAATACCTTACCATCAGGCCCAAGCTTTCTCTTGTAGATCCATTTACACCCTATTGGAACAATTCCATCAGGAGGATCTACTAAAGACCAAACTTGGTTTGTATGCATCAAATCTATTTCCGACTGCATAGCTTCAAGCCATAAATTTGAATCCGCATCAGAAATTGCTTCCTTGAAGTTTCTTGGATCACATCCAACATCGGATTCATCTTGATCCCCTTCAAGAAGAAGACCATATCGAATAGGAGGTCTAGAAGTCCTCTCGGATCTTCTAGGTATAGGCGTGCTCATCATTGGTTCCTGAGGTGTAGGATCATTATTTTGTATTTCGGGTTCTTCTCGAATTTCTTCGAGTTCCATCATCTCGCCTTTCTTATCCAATAAGAACTCCTTCTCCAAGAAGGTGGCATTCCTTGAAACAAACACCTTTGTTTCAGCAGGATGATAGAAATAATATCCGATTGAATTCTTCGGATACCCTACAAAATAACATAAGGTGGATCGACTATCCAACTTATCTCCCACTGTCTGCTTCACGTAAGCAGGACATCCCCAAATCCTCAAGTACGAATACTTAGGAGCTTTGCCATTCCATAACTCGTATGGTGTTTTGTCCACTGCTTTGGTGTGGACGTTGTTCAACAACAACACCGCCGTTTCAAGCGCGTAGCCCCAAAACGAAGGTGGAAGCTCAGTGAAGCTCATCATGGATCGAACCATGTCCAACAAAGTTCGATTACGACGCTCCGATACACCATTCAGCTGTGGTGTCATAGGAGGAGTCCACTGAGAGAGAATCTCATTCTCTTTCAGATAGTCCAAAAACTCGGTGCTTAAGTATTCTCCACCTCGATCCGATCGAAGTGCTTTAATACTTTTACCTAGCTTGTTCTCTACTTCAGCCTTGAATTCTTTGAACTTTTCAAATGCTTCAGACTTATATTTCATTAAATATAAATACCCATACCTCAAATAATCATTAGTAAAGGTAATGAAGTAGGTGTGGCCAAATTTAGTACCAATTCTAAATGGAGCACAAACATCTGTATGGATCAAATCCAACAGATTTTGACTACGCTCAGGTTTCCCCTTAAAAGGAGATTTAGTCATTTTTACTTTCAGGCAGGACTCACAAGTAGATAGAGAGTTAATATCAGACATATCAAACATGCCCTCTCCCACTAGCTTGTTCATCCTCCTTGAGGAAATATGACCTAGCCTAGCATGCCAAAGGTTTGCCGGGTTTTGACTATCGATTTTCCTTTTGTTTGTTGTTACCGGTTTATCAACATAATTTATTGGAACGTCTATTAATTTTAAGTTATATAGATCGTTTTCAAGTTGTCCATTTTCAATCAAACATTCATTCTTGTAAATATTGCAAATCTCATTCCCAAAATTGCAAGAATAACCATCTCTATCAAGCATAGAAACAGAAATAATGTTTTTAATCAAATCTGGAACAAATAAAACATCTCTCAAAAGTAACTTAAAATCGTTCTGCAAAATTAAATAAACATCTCCCACAACTTTAGCTTCAACTCTAGAACCATTTCCGAGCCTCAGCTGGGTCTCACCCATTCTAAGCTTGCGACTTCTTGTCATCACCTGCAAATCATTGCAAATGTGAGATCCACATCCGGTATCCAATACCCAAGAAGTAGTGTTAAGTGAAACATTTATTTCAATATAGAACATACCCTTCGCAGTTCGCAACTGCTCTAGATATTCCTTGCAGTTATGTTTCCAATGACCGGGTTTCTTGCAGTAATGGCAAACATCCTTGGACTTTTCCATGTTTGAAGCCTTTGTCATGTACTTCTTCTCGGGTTCGGTTTTCTTGGGTGGGGCAGAACGTTTCTTACCCTTTGTACTTGGCCCCTTCTTAGCAGAAGAAGAGGAGCCCACCAAGAAAGCCGGTTTATCCTTCTTTAAAGTGGATTCATATGTTACAAGCATATTGACCATCTCTTCAAGGGAGGCCTCTATCTTGTTCATATTGAAATTCACCACAAATCCGTCAAACGAAGAAGGAAGAGATAGAAGTATTAAGTCCACGTTGAGTTCATGCTCCAACACCAAATCAAGTGTTACCAACTTCTGTATGAGCCAAATCACTCGTACCCCATGATCACGGACCGAAGTCCCTTCACGCATGCGACACGTCATTAGCTCTTTTACAGTAGCGAACCTTTCAGCTCTCGATTGAGCCCCAAAAAGTTCCTTGAGTTGTACGTGAATGTCAGCAGCATTCACGGTATCCTCAAATCGCCTCTGGAGTTCATCAGACATCGAGGCTTGCATATAGCATTTGGCCTTGATATCATGGTCCCACCATGTATCAAGTTTGGCCAACTCTTCCGGACTTACATCAGCTGGTGCTTCCTTCGGAGGAGATTTTTCTAACACGTAGAGCACCTTCTCCGAGGTCAAGACAATCTTCAACTTACGGAACCATTCCGTATAGTTTGCGCCAGTCAGTTTATTTTGTTCGAGGATAGAGAATAGTGGATTGCGCGAATTCATCTTAATGAAATACTGAAAAGAAACAGACAATTATCAGTGATTGTTTAATTAATTTAATAAGACATAAAATAGGCGAAATTTATTTTATGAATCTCACTCCCACTATTTTAACGATTTCACTACCCTCTAGTGAAAACGGAAAACTGTTTTTCTTAGTGGGAACATGGAGTCCAATTGACAAACTATGGTCCCGAATAATATCAGCCAACCATAATTTTCAAAATGTAGAGCCCAATTGCTTCCAAAGCAACCTCCACGTTTTTACCTCATGTCCAATAAGGGCCGAATAATATGACGCCGTTTATTGTGACATGTCAAGATGACCCATCAATATCAAGTTGTGATGGACGGTCGCCATGTGGATCCCCCAATAATATGAGCCGATCCCATGGGAGTTCCACCCTACTTACAACATGTGTCGATCCAATGTACAGCTTTCTGACGAACGGGCCCCCCAATAATATGAGCCGGACCGTATCCGCGGGTAGCATCTCATACATTGATCGTTGATGGAAGGTAGGAACATTTAAACAATTTTAAATTTCCTTTATTTATATTGATATCAATTTTAAATCATATTTAAAATGAGGGATTTTAATTTTGAAAATTTGTCTCATCATTTATAATTTGTATGCTTGCCGGATTCATGCAATTTAGTCTAAAACATGCATACAACGATAATATCATATATTATATAGGATGATCGATTCCATTTCTAATCGACCCGTGGTTTCCAATCACGAGTCTTAGTCCAATCCTAGGTAATATGCAGGTATGCAATGCAATCCTATTACATTGAGCTTCCAATTTACATTTCTTCTGTCTTTATTGTCTGCTGGGCCCACCTCCATCTTCAAATCTTCATCTCCCACTAAGTCTAATGTATTTACAATAAATAACCATGACAAGTAGGGGATACATTTTAAGGGGTGGGAACGGGCCATAAACTAGGCCCACTTTTATTACATATGACAATTCATATTGGGCCATAAACCAGGCCCATTAATAAATCCAACAACAATAAAAACAAATGTAAATTCCTAACATACACCTACAAAATTGGTCATGGCAATCGATCATCCTTATCCAATAATATTTAATTCAAAGATAATTTATTGGATAACATGCAATGACAATTTAAATTAAAAGGATAAAATCATATTCCATATATAAAATCTTATTTTACATACAAAATCATATTTTATCTTTTTATCAAATAAAATCATATTTTACATATAAAATCCAATTTTATACATAAAATCATATTTTACTCAATATTTCCATAAGATCATATCTTATCATCAATTGTACCAAAAATAATTAATTTCATAAAATCTGATTTAACGGATAAAATATATAAATTTTCCAAAAATTCAAATTTATCCAAAAATCAATTTTAAAATTTTCGAACTCGAACAATTCGATCCGACGCCTCGTGGACCAATCAAAAACAATTTTTGATCGGACCAAAAATAGAATTTTAACATATTAAAATTTTAATTTTAAAATTAAAAATTAATTTTTGCAGGCCGCCCGGGACGCTCCCGGGCAGCATGCGCCCCAAAGGGGCTCGGGCCGGGCAGCCCGTCAATGCCCTAGGGCAGCGATCCAATCGCTGCCCGTGTTTTGCCCGGAAAAAAATTTATTTTTAAAAAAAAAAAAATTATTTTGTTTCAAAAACCGAGGCTTAAAAAAATTTTGTACAATCGATTAATTTAATCGCTTGATCTGAGCAACCTGGCTCTGATACCACTGTTGGATAACGGCGATCAGATCAATCAGGATTGATACCCGGTGCAGCGGAAGTTTAAAATTTTATATGGAACGATTCCATAATGGGTATCAAAACTTTACGATTAAATTGTGTGTGTAAAAATTAAATAACAATTATAAATTTTTACCTCCAATCTCGAATCGAGATTATGGACACCAACAGATTACTCTGCTCTTGTTGTATATCCCAGGAACTGATGGACGAACTGTTCTTCAATCAGGTCCACGAACAGAGATTTAATCCCTCTGATAGATTTCACTAGAAAATCTATCAGAAGTTTCTACGAAGAGAATTAACGAATTTGATCCGTTAAACCAGACTGCAAATTCAAAATTCACAGGCTGGATTTTCCCGAAAGAGAGAGGGAGGGGACGGCCACTTAGAGAAAACACAGCTAGGGTTTTCGAAAATATTTTGTGACCTCTGTTGTGTAATTTCTGTACTGCAATAACTTATTTATAATGTGGGCTTCTAACAGCTTAGGGCCCATTAGTCATAAGTTCAAGCCTGACAAGCAAAGCCCGCATGTTTAGAAATTAATATAAAATTCATCGTGACTCAGATTGATAAACCAATTTCACCAATGTTCACAGAAACCATTTCTGCATCTTTTAGAGTCTAGATAAATTTTCTGAATCCGAATTCAGTGATTTCCAAAAATGCCCATCCCTATGTCATTTTAGGAAATCTTACTCCTCTACTCTTAGATAAGAAGTCCCACTTCTTTGTTCATTAAATTTAACTCTTTAAATTTAACTATCTCAACGGGGATTAAAAATCCATTACTCTGTGTGACCCTCAATGGTTCAGGGATACAGCTAGCCGTGGGCTCACAACTCCTTGTGACTCGGAACAACAATTTCCGACTTGCCCATCGAATCATGGTAAGAGCGCCTAGCAACATCGCCCCGTGATTCCCTAGGTATCACTGATAGTGCCTGCAAGAACCAATAGATTTTGGTTAGCGTACAGTACGGTCCCTTCATCCATATATCCCGATCGAATCAACAACCATTGGTGAGATTCGATAACTATGCAATACATCTTGAAGATCGAATAGTGACATCGCATGTGCTACTAAGAAACCATTTCTTAAAACACATCATGTACTCTGGCCAGAGATTCGTCATACTAATATCTCCTCAGATTGCATAGGATATCCACACTCGCAAGTATGTGGTGAATCCTTGACAACAAAGCATCGACTCCTATATGTGTCGTAACTGTACCCAATCCCGACACCTGATGACCCCAATAGAGTCGGTAAATGAGTCAAAGCACAGTACTAGCATATAGAGTCTCAATGATGTTTCAAGTAGTAAGGACTAATGGTGTACAACCAAAACCGCGGACTTCATCCACTCGATAAGTGATAACCACTTGGAAAGTTCGGATAGGGTAGTTCGATCATTCATCGTATGAATATCCATTTGCATGCTTTGAACATCTCTATGTTCCATACCAATGAAACGTGGTACTCGGCATCGCAAATACTAGTCTCAATCTCGAGCGATCCTTATCCTTATTAACGGACGGCTCAATCGACTAGGAACCATTTAGAATATAGAGTGACTATAAGATGTGTTTCATGATAGACATCCCCATGTACTACCACATCTTACATACACTATAGTATATTCAAGGTCTTTATCAAAACAACAATAGTATATCACAATATAACAATATGAAGAAAGATAAAGTCATTGCCATTAATAAAAGTGTAAATTATATTAAACTAAAGATTATTTATACAAAGAGTCATCAAAGCCCTTAGCCACAAGTTGGCTCAGCGGGCACCCACTCTTTCAACAAGGGGTACATTCGTCCTAGTGTATCTTCTTGGGGAGCTCCTGTTCTTTTTGTAAAGAAGAAGGATGGGTCGATGCGGTTGTGCATTGACTATCGGTAGCTGAATCGAGTCACTATGAAGAACAAGTATCCGTTGCCTCATATTGATGACTTGTTTGATCAGCTGCAGGGCACGTCAGTTTACTCCAAGATTGACTTGAGATCTGGGTATCATCAGTTGAGAGTCCGTGATCAGGACGTAGCCAAGACTGCATTCCGTACTTGCTATGGGCATTATGAGTTCCTAGTGATGCCATTTGGTTTGACTAATACGCCGGATATATTCATGGATTTGATGAACCGTGTCTTCAGGGAGTATTTGGACAAGTTTGTCGTGGTCTTCATTGACGAAATCTTGGTGTATTCGCGTAATACGGAAGAGCATGTTTCTCACTTGCGGTTGGTACTGCAGACTCTTCGAGATGAGCAGTTGTACGCCAAGCTGAGCAAGTGTGAGTTCTGGATGGATAGAGTGGTCTTTCTTGGCCATATCATATCCAGGGAGGGGATTTCTATTGATCCAAGCAAGATTGAAGCGGTACTTAATTGGTCGCATCCAACGACAGTTGCTGTGATCCGTAGTTTTCTGGTTCTAGCAGGGTATTATCATCGCTTCATTCTGAACTTCTCTCAACTAGCTCGACCTTTGACGCAGCTCACCCGCAAGGGTGTGGACTTCGAGTGGTCCTCCGAGTGTGAGGAGAATTTTTGTGAGCTTCGACGGTGGTTGACTTCTGCGCCGGTGTTGGCATTACCGTCAGGATCTGGAGGGTATGTGGTATACACTGATGCTTCTCTTCAGGGGTTAGGTTGTGTCCTGACTCAGAATGGGCATGTGATCGCATACGCTTCTAGACAGCTAAAGCTTCACGAGGACAAATATCCAGTCCATGATTTGGAGTTAGCAGCCATTGTGTTCGCTTTGAAGATCTGGCGTCATTATCTGTATGGCGAGAAATTTGAGATCTTCACTGACCATAAGAGTCTCAAGTATTTGTTCACTCAGGCGGAGTTGAACATGAGGCAGAGACGTTTGATGGACTTGCTTAAGGACTATGATTGCGAGATAAAGTACCATCCGGGAGCTGCTAATCTCACCGCTGATGCCTTGAGTCGCAAGGTGCGAATATCCGCACTTCAGACTTGTTCGATGTCTAGTGCGATCAGTGACTGTTGTACTTTAGGGTATACCTTCAAGCATAAGAAAGGTATGCAGAGTATCCAGATGTTTGCGATATTATCTGAGCCAGCTTTGTATTTGTGGATCCAAGAGGCTCAGATGTATGATTCGAAGACCCAGCGTTTATCTTGTCTAGATAACGAGGGTAGCTCGTCTGGATTTCATTATCAGTCAGATGACTTTCTGTGTTTGTCTGGTAGGCTTGTGATTCCGCAGGATGAAGAGTTGCGAGAGGAGATTTTGTCCCAGGCACATCGCACTAAGTTGAGTATTCATCCTGGGAGCAACAAGATGTACAAGGATCTACGTACTCATTTCTGGTGGAAGGGAATGAAACGCAGTGTTTATCAGTTTGTTTCGAGATGTTTGGTGTGTCAACAGGTTAAGGCAGAGCACCGACAACCTGGAGGATTGCTTCACAGTCTGTCTATTCCTGAATGGAAATGGGAGTTTATCACAATGGACTTTGTGACCCATTTGCGGGTATCCCCGAGTAATTGTGATGCTATCTGGGTTATGGTGGACCGACTCACCAAGTCAGCGCTTTTCATTTCCTATAGCCGAGAGTACTCAGTGGATCGTATGGCTCGGTTGTACATTCAGGAGATCGTTCGACTTCATGGAGTGCCTGTGAGCATTGTCAGCGATAGGGACCCCAGGTTCACTTCTAGATTCTGGGGGAGTGTTCAGCGAGCGATGGGTACTACTCTCAGTTTGAGTACTGCCTATCATCCGGAGACTGATGGTCAGTCAGAGCGCACTATCCGTACTTTGGAGGATATGCTTAGAGCATGCATCATGGATTTTGGTTCAGCCTGGCAGGATCATTTGCCATTGATCGAGTTCGCGTACAACAACAACTATCATACTAGTATTGGGATGGAACCTTTTGAGGCGTTGTAAGGGCGACGTTGTCGTACTCCACTCTTCTGGGAAGAAGTGGGGGAGAGACAGGCTGAGTGACCGGAGTTTATCCAGCAAGCGATAGACATTGTTGATCAGATCAAGAAATGGATTAAGACTGCACAGGATCGTCAGGCCAGCTATGCTAATATCAAGCGTAGGCCTTTGCAGTTCGATGTCGGGGAGAAAGTGTTTCTGAGAGTGTCACCTTTCCGCAAGATTCTCAAATTCGGCCTTAAGGGCAAGTTGTCTCCCAGGTTTATCGGTCCGTTTGAGATCTTGGAGAGCATTGGATATTTGGCTTATCGACTAGCTTTGCCACCGCATCTATCCAGTATTCACGACGTGTTCCATGTATCTCTGTTGCGACGGTATTGAAAGAGTGGGTGCCCGGTGAGCCAACTTGTGGCTAAGGGCTTTGATGACTCTTTGTATAAACAATCTTTTGTTTAATATAATTTACACTTTTATTAATGGCAATGACTTTATCTTTCTTCATATATTTATATTGTGATATACTATTGTTGTTTTGATAAAGACCTTGAATATACTATAGTGTATGTAGGATGTGGTAGCACATGGGGATGGCTATCATGAAACACATCTTACAGTCACTGCATATTCTAAATTGTTCCTAGTCGATTGAGCCGTCCGATAATAAGGATAAGGATCGCTCGAGTTTGAGACTAGCATTTGCGATGCAGAGTACCACGTTTCATTGGTAAGGAACATAGAGATGTTCAAAGCAAGCAAATGGATATTCATACGATGAATGATCGAACTACCCTATCCGGACTTTCCAAGTGGTTATCACTTATCGAGTGGATAAAGTCCGCGGTTTTGGTTGTGCACCATTAGTCCTTACTACTTGAAACATCATTGAGACTCTATATGCTAGTATTGTGCTTTGACTCGTTTACCGACTCTATTGGGGTCATCAGGTGTCGGGATTGGGTACAGTTACAACACATATAGGAGTCGATGCTTTGTTGTCAAGGATTCACCACATACTTGCGAGTGTGGATATCCTATGCGATCTGAGGAGATATTAGTGTGACGAATCTCTGGCCAGAGTACATGATGTGTTTTGAGAAATGGTTTCTTAGTAGCACATGCGATGTCACTATTTGATCTTCAAGATGTATTGCATATTTATCGAATCTCGAACTACTCTCGATTTACCAATGGTTGTTGATTCGATCGGGATATATGGATGAAGGGACCGTACTGTACGCTAACCAAAATCTATTGGTTCTTGCAGGCACTATCAGTTATACCTAGGGAATCATGAGGCGATGTTGCTAGGCGCTCTTACCATGATTCGATGGGCAAGTCGGAAAATGTTGTTCCGAGTCACAAGGAGTTGTGAGCCCACGGCTAGCTGTATCCCTGAACCATTGAGGGTCACACAGAGTAATGGATTTTTAATCCCCGTTGAGATAGTTAAATTTAAAGAGTTAAATTTAATGAACAAATAAGTTGGACTTCTTATTTAAGAGTAGAGGAGTAATATTTCCTAAAATGACATAGGGATGGGAATTTTTGGAAATCACTGAATTCGGATTCAGAAAAATTTATCTTGACTTTAAAAGGTGTAGAAATGGTTTCTGTGAGCATTGGTAAAATCGGTTTATCAATCAGAGTCACGATAAATTTTATATTAATTTCTAAACATGTGGGCTCTGCTTGTCAGGCTTGAACTTATGACTAATGGGCCCTAAGCTGTTAGCGGCCTACATTATAAATAAGTTATTGCAGTATAGAAATTAGACAACACAGGTCACAATTTTCGAAAAACCCTAGTTTTCTCTCTAAAAGGTGGCTGCCCCCTCCCCTCTGCTCGGGAAAAATCCATCCTGTGAATTTTGAATTACAGTCTGGTTTAACGGATCAAATTCGTTAATTCTCTTCGTAGAAACTTCTGATAGATTTTCTAGTGCAATCTATCAGAGGGATTAAATCTCTGTTCGTGGACCTGATTGAAGAACAGTTCGTCCATCAGTTTCAGGGATATACAACAAGAGCAGAGTAATCTGTTGGCGTCCATAATCTCGATTCGAGATTGGAGGTAAAAATTTATAATTGTTATTTAATTTTTACACACACAATTTAATCGTAAAGTTTTGATACCCATTATGGAATCGTTCCATATAAAATTTTTAAACTTCCGCTGCACCGGGTATCAATTCTGATTGATCTGATCGCAGTTCTCCAACAGTGGTATCAGAGACAGGTTGCTCAGATCAAGCGATTAAATTAATCGATTGTACAAAAATTTTTTAGCCTCGGTTTTTTTGAAACAAAATAATTTTTTTTTAAAATTAAAAATTTTTCGGGCAAACACACGGGCAGCGATTGGATCGCTGCGCAGGGCAGCGATCGTCGCTGCCCTAGGGGCAGCCGGGCTGCCCGGCCCGAGCCCTTTTGGGGCGCGGGCAGCCCGGGAGCGTCACGGGCGGCCCGCGAAAAATTAATTTTTAATTTTTAAAATTAAAATTTTAATATGTTAAAATTCTATTTTTGGTCCGATTGAAAAATGTTTTTGATTGGTCCACGAGGCATCGGATCGAATTTATCGAGTCCGAAATTTTTAAAATTGATTTTTGGATAAATTTGAATTTTTTGAAAATTTAAATATTTTATCCGTTAAATTGAATTTTGAAATTAATTATTTTTGGTACAATTGATGATAAGATATGATCTTATGGAAATATTGAGTAAAATATGATTTTATGTATAAAATTGGATTTTATATGTAAAATATGATTTTATTTGATAAAAAGATAAAATATGATTTTGTATGTAAAATAAGATTTTATATATGGAATATGATTTTATCCTTTTAATTTAAATTGCCATTGCATGTTATCCAATAAATTAATTTTGAATTAAATATTATTGGATAAGGATGATCGATTGCCATGACCAATTTTGTAGGTGTATGTTAGGAATTTACATTTGTTTTTATTGTTGTTGGATTTATTAATGGGCCTGGTTTATGGCCCAATATAAATTGTCATATGTAATAAAAGTGGGCCTAGTTTATGGCCCGTTCCCACCCCTTGAAATTTATCCCATACTTTTCATGGTTATTTATTGTAAATACATTAGACTTAGTGGGAGATGAAGATTTGAAGATGGAGGTGGGCCCAGCAGACAATAAAGACAAAAGAAATGTAAATTGGAAGCTCAATGTAATAGGATTGCATTGCATACTGCATATTACCTAGAATTGGACTAAGACTCGTGATTGGCAACCACGGGTCGATTAGAAATGGAATCGATCATCCTATATAATATGTGATATTATTGTTGTATGCATGTTTTAGACAAAATTGTGTGAATCCGGCAAGCATACAAATTTTAAAATGATGAGACAAATTTTCAAAATTAAAATCCCTCATTTTAAATATGATTTAAAATTGATATCAAGATAAATAAAGGAAATTTAAAATTGTTTAAATGTTCCTACCTTCCATCAACGATCAATGTATGAGATGCTACCCGCGGATACGGTCCGGCTCATATTATTGGGGGGGCCCGTTCGTCGGAAAGCTGTACATTGGATCGACACATGTTGTAAGTTGGGTGGAACTCCCATGGGATCGGCTCATATTATTGGGGGATCCACATGGCGACCGTCCATCACAACTTAATATTGATGGGTCATCTTGACATGTCACAATAAACGGCGTCATATTATTGGGCCCTTATTGGACATGAGGTAAAAACGTGGAGGTTGCTTTGGAAGCAATTGGGCTCTACCTTTTGAAAATTATGGTTGGCTGATATTATTCGTGACCATAGTTTGTCAATTGGACTCCATGTTCTCACTAAGGAAAACAGTTTCCCGTTTTCACTAGAGGGTAGTGAAATCGTTAAAATAGTGGGAGTGAGATTCATAAAATAAATTTCGCCTATTTTATGTCTTAGTAAATTAATTAAACAATCACTGATATTTGTCTGTTTCTTTTCAAGTATTTCATAAAGATGAATTCGCGTAATCCACAATTCTCTATCCTCGAACAAAATAAATTGACTGGCGCAAACTATACAGAATGGTTCCGTAAGTTGAAGATTGTCTTGACTTCGGAGAAGATGCTCTACGTGTTAGAAAAATCTCCTCCGAAGGAAGCACCAGCTGATGTAAGTCCGGAAGAGTTGGCCAAACTTGATACATGGTGGGACCATGATATCAAGGCCAAATTCTATATGCAAGCCTCGATGTCTGATGAACTCTAGAGGCGATTTGAGGACACCGTGAATGCTGCTGACATTCACGTACAACTCAAGGAACTTTTTGGGGCTCAATCGAGAGCTGAAAGGTTCGCTACTGTAAAAGAGCTAATGACGTGTCGCATGCGTGATGGGACTTCGGTCCGTGATCATGGGGTACGAGTGATTTGGCTCATACAGAAGTTGGTAACGCTTGATTTGGTGTTGGAGCATGAACTCAACGTGGACTTACTACTTCTATCTCTTCCTTCTTCGTTTGACGGATTTGTGGTGAATTTCAATATGAACAAGATAGAGGCCTCCCTTGAAGAGATGGTCAATATGCTTGTAACATATGAATCCACTTTAAAGAAGGATAAACCGGCTTTCTTGGTGGGCTCCTCTTCTTCTGCTAAGAAGGGGCCAATTACAAAGGGTAAGAAACGTTCTGCCCCACCCAAGAAAACCGAACCCGAGAAGAAGTACAAGACAAAGGATTCAAACATGGAAAAGTCCAAGGATGTTTGCCATTACTGCAAGAAGCCCGGTCATTGGAAACGTAACTGCAAGGAATATCTAGAGCAGTTGCAAACTGCGAAGGGTATGTTCTATATTGAAATAAATGTTTCACTTAATACTACTTCTTGGGTATTGGATACCGGATGTGGATCTCACATTTGCAATGATTTGCAGGTGATGACAAGAAGTCGCAGGCTTAGAATGAGAGAGACCCAGCTGAGGCTCGGAAATGGTTCCAGAGTTGAAGCTAAAGCTGTGGGAGATGTTTATTTAATTTTGCAGAACGGTTTTAAGTTACTTTTGAGAGATGTTTTATTTGTTCCAGATTTGATTAAAAACATTATTTCTGTTTCTATGCTTGATAGAGATAGTTTTTCTTGCAATTTTGTGAATGGGATTTGCAATATTTACAAGAATGAATGTTTGATTGGAAATGGACAACTTGAAAACGATCTATATAACTTAAAATTAAAAGACGTTCCAATAAATTATGTTGATAAACTGGCAACAACAAACAAAAGGAAAATCGATAGTCAAAACCTGGCAAACCTTTGGCATGCTAGGCTAGGTCATATTTCCTCAAGGAGGATGAACAAGCTAGTGGGAGAGGGAATGTTTGATATGTCTGATATTAACTCTCTACCTACTTGTGAGTCCTGCCTGAAAGGAAAAATGACTAAATCTCCTTTTAAGGGGAAACCTGAGCGTAGTCAAAATCTGTTGGATTTGATCCATACAGACGTTTGTGGTCCATTTAGAATTGGTACTCAATATGGCCACACCTACTTCATTACCTTTACTGATGATTATTCTAGGTATGGGTATTTATATTTAATGAAATATAACTCTGAAGCATTTGAAAAGTTCAAAGAATTCAAGGCTGAAGTAGAAAACAAGCTAGGTAAAAGTATTAAAGCACTTCGATCGGATCGAGGTGGAGAATACTTAAGTACCGAGTTTTTGGACTATCTGAAAGAGAATGGGATTCTCTCTCAGTGGACTCCTCCTATGACACCACAGCTGAATTGTAGTAGCCCGTACCCTAATTAAGTAATTAAAGGAATTAATCATAATTACTTTGGTAGAGTTTGGAAGCTCCGAAGGTGAGATCGGAAGCTCCGAATAGGATCGGAAGCTCCGATCGATATTACGTCAGGCATGACGTGTGGCAAGATCGGAAGCTCCGATCAGGACCGGAAGCTCCGATCACCCCTAACCGGAGTCAACAAGTGATATTTTGACACGTGGCAGATCAGGATCTTCGGAAGCTCCGATGGCAGGATCGGACGTTCCGATCGAGGTTCGGACGTTCCGATCAAGGATCGGAAGTTCCGATCGTTGTCTATAAATAGAAGGCCGAAGATTCACTTTCATTTGCCAATTCCGAGTTCTCCTTTCCTTTCTAGTCCTTTTGGAGCTGTTTTAGTCTTCTTAGGCTTGGTCCGGAGGTCGACAAGGCGTTCGGTAGTCGTAGCGGAGTTGTACCCAAGTTCTGGAGGCATCGACATCAAAGGGCTAACGACGGACGAAGGTATAGCTTTTGCTTCCTATAAATATTTAGGAGTATGCAATAGCTTAGTTAAGGCTTTTAGAGCACTTTAATGATAGTAGTATCATTTGGCAGTGTAGAGCAGACTATAGGCGTGGACCTAGAGTTGGTAGAGCTTGCACTGTTTTGAGGTACGAAAGTACTGTTCGAGATATCCTGACTGAGTATGCATGTATTATGTGACTGCATGATTTATATGTCATTGATTTATGCTGCATTCATTTGCATCTTGCTGTATCTCTTTCGAGATGTCTGTTAGTAGGGTTGTACCCTATCCTGTTAGTGGATGGACTTCCATCGATTTGGGTCCGGCGTATCCACGGTTATCTCGGTATGGGAGCCACCTCCTGAAGCGACGACACAGCGTGCTACATACCAGGGCCCGGTCTGTCTCTGTTATCTGATCCTTGACCTCGAGTCTATAGGGAGTTCACTTTGCATGCATGTATACTCATACTCTCGCACTGAGCATTTTATGCTCACGTCTCGTACTCTGTATTTTTCTGGACACCCTATTCCATGGGGCAGGTTTGCGATTGGACGAGGAGGGTGGATCCAGGAGGGGCTAGTCAGTGGTTGGCCAGCTGGAGCTTCGCTTAGGTTTTATTACTGTTGTTTTGGGTTTATACAGCTATTCTATTTGGTTGTATATTATTGGATAAATTACAGATTCCTTTACTTGGGGTTGTAAACTATTTATGGTTTCCGCAGTTTTATTCTGATAACTGTTTAATTAAGTTAAATGCATGCCTAAATTCTGTTTAGTAGGTGATCCGAGTAAGGGTCACTACATTTATGGTATCAGAGCATGCAAAAGAATTCTTGGGATTTAATCTCATCTTGAGGTATTTTTGTAGATGTCAAATCGTGATGACCGGAGTTCTCATGGCAGGGTTTGTGGGCGTTGGGGTGATGCCGACCGGGAGCCTCGTCGAGAACGGCGTCATCGTCATCATGACGACGAGCGTTTCACTGTGCGTCGATTCTTAGCTATGGGTCCTAAGCCCTTAGTTGGAGGAGAGTCTCCAGAGGATGCGGAGAACTGGTTAGACCGCATGGAGACGACCTTTCAGACTTTCCAATGCACCGAGGAGCAGAAGGTGGAGACCCTTGGCTATCTTCTGGATGGGCGTGCGCGCAGGTGGTGGAGGTTTACTTCTGCACCTTTTGTTGCGGCGAGAGGAGTGGCCACCTGGGCCGAGTTCCGCACAGCTTTCCAAAAGCAGTATTTTCCTCCTGCACTCCGTCAGTCAAAGGCAGGCGAGCTACTGAGTCTGCGACAGGGAGCCATGTCTATCGATGAGTATCAGCAGAGGTTCTTTGATCTGCTATCCTATTGCCCCGAGATTGCTGATAGCTCAGAGATGAAGTATAATCTGTTCCTTCAGGGCCTTAACCCTGAGATCCATGACCGTGTGGCGGTTGGCGACGACATGTCCTACGAGGGTTTGGTGAGCCGTTGTCACCAGGCGGAGGACAGCATACGGCGGAACAGGTCTTTCCCTCAGTCGAGTCCTGCTAGTTCTTTGGGTCCCTGTGCCCAAACTTTCAAGAAATCTGGATCTTCTTCTTCCTCTGGTTCTGGAGGTGTTGTTCGTTACGGTAAGAAGGACAAGTGTGATCACTGTGGGAAGAACCATCCATCCGATAAGTGCCATAGAGCTTCTGGAGCTTGTTTCTGTTGTGGAGAGACTGGTCATATCCGGAGGGATTGTCCACTGTCTGGGGGAGGCGGTTCTGGTTCTGGTTCAGGATTGGGTTCTCAGGCCACCGTACAGCAGAGGTCGCAGGGACAGTCTGCTGGGAGTTCTCATTTGAGGCCATGAGCTTCTGGCCAGGTGTTTGCCCTGAGACATGATCAGGCAGTGGAGGAGAATGAGAAAGTCATCGCAGGTACGTTTCTGCTTTATGGTATACCTGCTCTTGTACTTATTGACACTGGTGCATCTCATTCCTTCATTTCTGCACTTTTTGTTAAGAGGCATAAGTTACCATGCATTGCACTAGACGTAGTGATGTCTATTTCTACTCCGACGGGCCAATCTGCTTTGGCTAAGCGTCTAGTGATGGGTTGCCCTTTAGAGTTTGAAGGGAACATTTTGTTAGCGAATCTCATGGTCCTGGCGATGGACGATTTTGATTGAATTCTGGGAATAGATATGTTGACTACCTATCGAGCTTCAGTGGACTGCTATCAGAGATTAGTACGCTTTCATCCAGAGGGGAGTGAGAGTTGGTTTTTCTATGGTGAGGGAGCGCGACCCCCGATGCCTTTGGTATCAGCTTTGAGAGCCTGTCGAGCTCTAGAGTCTGGCGGGGAAGGCTACCTTATCTATGCAGTTGATTTGTCCGCTGAGAGTATTGGGATAGAGAGCATTCCTGTTGTGGATGAATTTTCAGATGTGTTTCCTGATGAGATTACGGGTTTTCCTCCTGCTAGGGAAGTCGAGTTTGGCATAGAGTTGATGCCAGGTACTTCGCCTATTTCTAGAGCACCGTATCTTCTGGCTCCGTCAGAGATGCGTGAGTTAAAGAATCAGCTACAGGATCTTTTGGACAAGGGGTACATTCGTCCTAGTGTGTCTCCTTGGGGAGCTCTTGTTCTCTTCGTAAAGAAGAAGGATGGGTCGATGCGGCTGTGCATTGACTATCGGCAGCTGAATCGAGTCACTGTGAAGAACAAGTATCCGTTGCCTCGTATTGATGACTTGTTCGATCAGCTGCAGGGCACGTCAGTTTACTCCAAGATTGACTTGAGATCTGGGTATCATCAGTTGAGAGTCCGTGATCAGGATGTAGCCAAGACTGCATTCCGTACTCGCTATGGGCATTACGAGTTCCTAGTGATGCCATTTGGTTTGACTAATGCGCCGGCTATATTCATGGATTTGATGAACCGTGTCTTCAGGGAGTACTTGGACAAGTTTTTCGTGGTCTTCATTGACGACATCTTGGTGTATTCACGTAATACGGAAGAGCATGTTTCTCACTTGCGGTTGGTACTGCAGACTCTTCGAGATGAGCAGTTGTACGCCAAGCTGAGCAAGTGTGAGTTCTGGATGGATAGAGTGGTCTTTCTTGTCCATATCATATCCAGGGAGGGGATTTCTGTTGATCCAAGCAAGATTGAAGCGGTACTTAATTGGTCGCGTCCGACGACAGTTGCTGAGATCCGTAGTTTTCTGGGTCTAGCAGGGTATTATCGTCGCTTCATTCTGAACTTCTCTCAGTTAGCTCGACCATTGACGCAGCTTACCCGCAAGGGTGTGGATTTCGAGTGGTCCTCCGAGTGCGAGGAGAATTTCCGTGAGCTTCGATGGCGGTTGACTTCTGCGCCGGTGTTGGCATTACCGTCAGGATCTGGAGGGTATGTAGTTTACACGGATCCTTCTCTTCAGGGGTTAGGCTGTGTCCTGACTCAGAATGGGCATGTGATCGCATACGCTTCTAGACAGCTGAAGCTTCACGAGGACAACTACCCAGTTCATGATTTGGAGTTAGCAGCCATTGTGTTCGCTTTGAAGATCTGGCGTCATTATCTGTATGGCGAGAAATTTGAGATCTTCACCAACCATAAGAGTCTCAAGTATTTGTTCACTCAGGCGGAGTTGAACATGAGGCAGAGACGTTGGATGGACTTGCTTAAGGACTATGATTGCGAGATTAAGTACCATCCGGGAGCTGCTAATCTCACCGCTGATGCTTTGAGTCGCAAGGTGCGACTATCCGCACTTCAGACTTGTTCGATGTCTAGTGCGATTAGTGACTGTTGTACTTCAGGTTATACCTTCAAGCATAAGAAAGGTATGCAGAGTATCCAGATGTTTGAGATATTATCTGACCCAGCCTTGTATTCGCGGATCCGAGATGCTCAGATGTCTGATTCGAAGACCCAGCGTTTAGCTCGTATAGCTAACGAGGGTAGCTCGTCTGGATTTCATTATCAGTCAGATGGCTTTCTGTGTTTGTCTGGTAGGCTTGTGATTCCACAGGATGAAGAGTTGCGAGAGAAGATTTTATCTCAGGCACATCGCACTAAGTTGAGTATTCATCCTAGGACCAACAAGATGTACAAGGATCTACGTACTCGTTTCTGGTGGAAGGGAATGAAACGCAGTGTTTATCAGTTTGTTTCGAGATGTTTGGTGTGTCAACAGGTCAAGGCAGAGCACCAACGACCTGGAGGATTGCTTCACAGTCTGCCTATTCCTGAATGGAAATGGGAGTTTATCACAATGGACTTTGTGACCCATTTGCCGGTATCCCCGAGGAACTTTGATGCTATCTGGGTTGTGGTGGACCGACTCACCAAGTCAGCGCATTTCATTGCCTATAGCCAAGAGTACTCTGTGGATTGCATGGCACGGATGTACATTCAGGAGATCGTCCGACTTCATGGAGTGCCTGTGAGCATTGTCAGCGAACGGGATCCCAGGTTTACTTCTAGATTCTTGGGGAGTGTTCAGCGTGCGATGGGTACTACTCTCAGTTTGAGTACTGCCTATCATCCGGAGACTGATGGTCAGTCAGAGCGCACTATCCGTACGTTAGAGGATATGCTTAGAGCGTGCGTCATGGATTTTGGTTCAGCCTGGAAGGATCATTTGCCGTTGATCGAGTTCGCTTACAACAACAGCTATCATACTAGTATTGGAATGGCACCTTTTGAGGCGTTGTATGGGCGACGTTGTCGTACTCCACTCTTCTGGGAAGAAGTGGGGGAGAGACAGGCTGAGGGACCGGATTTTATCCAGCAGGCGATAGATATTTTTGATCAAATCAAGAAACGGATTAAGACTGCACAGGATCGTCAGGCCAGTTATGCTAATATCAAGCGTAGGCCCTTGCAGTTCGATGTCGGGGAGAAAGTGTTTCTGAGAGTGTCACATTTCCGCAAGATTCTCAGATTTGGCCTTAAGGGCAAGTTGTCTCCCAGATTTATCGGTCCGTTTGAGATCTTGGAGAACATTGGCGATTTTGTTTATCGACTAGCTTTGCCACCGCATCTATCCAGTATTCACGACGTGTTCCACGTATCTTTGTTGCGACGGTATGTGGCGGATGAATTTCATATTCTGCAGCGGTCTGAGGTTCAGGTAGACAAGGATTTGACTTATATTGAGAAACCTCTTCGTATCCTGGATTATAAGGATAAGGTTTTACGGAACAAAGTCATTCCTCTGGTTTTAGTTCAGAGGCAGCGCCGAGGCACTGAGGAAGCTACTTGGGAGCTCGAGGACAGGATGCGTAAAGACCATCCTGAGTTGTTTTGATTTCATTCTTTAAGTTGTATTCAGTTATAAACTCTGTAAACGTTTGATTTGAATAAAGAATGTTTCTGATTTCTGTATTTGCATTCGGTACTTAAGATCGGATTTCGAGGACGAAATATCTTAAGTGGGGGAGAATGTAGTAGCCCGTACCCTAATTGAGTAATTAAAGGAATTAATCATAATTACTTGGGTAGAGTTCGGAAGCTCCGAAGGTGAGATCGGAAGCTCCGATCAGGATCGGAAGCTCCGAACAGGATCGGAAGCTCCGATCGATATTACGTCAGGCATGATGTGTGGCAAGATCGGAAGCTCCGATCAGGACCGGAAGCTCCGATCACCCCTATCCGGAGTCAACAAGTGATATTTTGACACGTGGCAGATCAGGATCTTCGGAAGCTCCGATGGCAGGATCGGACGTTCCGATCAAGGATCGGAATTTTCGATCGTTGTCTATAAATAGAAGGCCGAGGATTCACTTTCATTTGCCAATTCCGAGTTCTCCTTTCCTTTCTAGTCCTTTTGGAGCTGTTTTAGTCTTCTTAGGCTTGGTCCGGAGGTCGGCGAGGCGTTCGGTAGTCGTAGCGGAGTTGTGCCCAAGTTCTGGAGGCATCGACATCAAAGGGCTAACGAAGGACGAAGGTATAGCTTTTGCTTCCTATAAATATTTAGGAGTATGCAATAGCTTAGTTAAGGCTTTTAGAGCACTTTAATGATAGTAGTATCATTTGGCAGTGTAGAGCAGACTATAGGCGTGGACCTAGAGTTGGTAGAGCTTGCACTGTTTTGAGGTACGAAAGTACTGTTCGAGATATCCTGACTGAGTATGCATGTATTATGTGACTGCATGATTTATATGTCATTGATTTATGCTGCATTCATTTGCATCTTGCTGTATCTCTTTCGAGATGTATGTCAGTAGGGTTGTACCCTATCCTGTTAGTGGATGGACTTCCATCGATTTGGGTCCGACGTATCCACGGTTATCTCGGTATGGGAGCCACCTCCTGAAGCGACGGCACAGCATTCTACATACCAGGGCCCGATCTGTCTCTGTTATCTGATCCTTGACCTCGAGTCTATAGGGAGTTCACTTTTCATGAATGTATACTCATACTCTCGCACTGAGCGTTTTATGCTCACGTCTCGTACTCTGTATTTTTCTTGACACCCTATTCCATGGGGCAGGTTTGCTATTGGACGAGGAGGGTGGATCCAGGAGGGGCTAGTCAGTGGTTGGCCAGCTGGAGCTTCGCTTAGGTTTTATTACTGTTGTTTTGGGTTTATACAGCTATTCGATTTGGTTGTATATTATTGGATAAATTACAGATTTCTTTACTTGGGGTTGTAAACTATTTATGGTTTCCGCAGTTTTATTCTGATAACTGTTTAATTAAGTTAATTGCATGCCTAAGTTCTGTTTAGTAGGTGATCCGAGTAAGGGTCACTACATGAATGGTGTATCGGAGCGTCGTAATCGAACTTTGTTGGACATGGTTCGATCCATGATGAGCTTCACTGAGCTTCCACCTTTGTTTTGGGGCTACGCGCTTGAAACGACGGTGTTGTTGTTGAACAACGTCCACACCAAAGCAGTGGACAAAACATCATACGAGTTATGGAATGGCAAAGATCCTAAGTATTCGTACTTGAGGATTTGGGGATGTCCTGCTTACGTGAAGCAGACAGTGGGAGATAAGTTGGATAGTCGATCCACCTTATGTTATTTTGTAGGGTATCCGAAGAATTCAATCGGATATTATTTCTATCATCCTGCTGAAACAAAGGTGTTTGTTTCAAGGAATGCCACCTTCTTGGAGAAGGAGTTCTTATTGGATAAGAAAGGCGAGATGATGGAACTCGAAGAAATTCGAGAAGAACCCGAAATACAAAATAATGATCCTACACCTCAGGAACCATTGATGGACACGCCTATACCTAGAAGATCCGAGAGGACTTCTAAACCTCCTATTCGATATGGTCTTCTTCTTGAAGGGGATCAAGATGAACCCGACGTTGGATGTGATCCAAGAAACTTCAAGGAAGCAATTTCTTATGCGGATTCAAATTTATGGCTTGAAGCTATGCAGTCGGAAATAGATTCGATGCATACAAACAAAATTTGGTCTTTAGTAGATCCTCCCGATGGAATTGTTCCAATAGGGTGTAAATGGATCTACAAGAGAAAGCTTGGGCCTGATGGTAAGGTATTGACCTACAAGGCGCGATTGGTGGCGAAAGGTTATACTCAAAGACAAGAAGTTGACTATGATGAAACCTTTTCACCAGTTGCAATATTCAAGTCCATAAGAATCCTTATTGCCATAGCTGCTTGGTATGACTATGAGATATGGCAAATAGATGTGAAGACTGCATTTCTTAATGGAAACATTAAGGAAGAGATCTATATGACGCAGCCTGAGGGATTCACATCCATGGGAAGCGAGCATAAGGTATGCAAACTTCAAAGATCAATCTATGGTCTAAAACAAGCATCAAGAAATTGGAACCAGAAATTTGATGAAACAATAAAGGATTTTGGTTTCATCAAGAACCCGGAGGAACCATGCGTGTACAAGAAAGTAGTTAAGGATGCTGTGACATTCTTAGTACTTTATGTTGATGACATCCTACTCATTGGGAATGACGTAGGGATGTTGCAGTCAACAAAGATATGGTTATCAGGTAGATTCTCGATGAAGGATTTGGGTGAGGCATCCTATATTCTAGGGATACAGATCTATAGAGATAGATCTAAGAGAATGATAGGACTCACTCAAGCAACCTACATCGACACCATATTGAAACGGTTTTCAATGGATGGGTCCAAGAGAGGACATCTACCTATGTGTCATGGAGTTTCTCTATCCAAGTCTATGTGTCCCAAGACTGATGAAGAGATAGAGAAAATGACGCATGTACCATATGCGTCAGCCATTGGTAGTATCATGTATGGGATGATATCTACCACACCGGATGTAGCATTTGCTCTGAGTGTCACGAGCAGATATCAAGCTAATCCCGGTCAAATGCATTGGAAAGCCGTGAAGGACATTCTTAAGTACTTACGAAGGACTAAGAATATGTTCTTGGTATATGGAGGAAGAGAACTAAAATTGGAAGGCTATACCGACTCTAGCTTCCAAAGGGACGTGGATGACTCGAAGTCAACCTTTGGATTTGTGTTCATGCTCAATGGCGGTGCTGTCTCTTGGAAGAGTTCCAAGCAGGACACCACAACGGATTCCACCACTGAGGCAGAATACATTGCAGCATCAGCTGCTGCTAAAGAGGCCGTTTGGATGAGAAATTTCGTCCAAGAGTTGGGCGTCATTCCTGAAGTTGTTGGTCCAGTCCCGGTGTACTGTGACAACACGTGTGCCGTTGCTCAGGCAAAGGAACCAAGGTCTCATCAAAGATCCAAACACGTACTGAGGAAATACCACATCATCCGGGAGATTGTGGAAAGAGGAGACATCACTATCGAAAGAGTGGCCTCTGCAGAAAATATCGCTGATCCACTTACTAAGCCCTTGCCAGGACCATTATTTGACAAACATCGCGAAGCAAGGGGTCTACGTAGTATGACTAGTTGGATTTAGGGCAAGTGGGAGATTGAAAGAGTGGGTGCCCGGTGAGCCAACTTGTGGCTAAGGGCTTTGATGACTCTTTGTATAAACAATCTTTTGTTTAATATAATTTACACTTTTATTAATGGCAATGACTTTATCTTTCTTCATATTGTTATATTGTGATATACTATTGTTGTTTTGATAAAGAACTTGAATATACTATAGTGTATGTAAGATGTGGTAGCACATGGGGATGGCTATCATGAAACACATCTTATAGTCACTGTATATTCTAAACTGTTCCTAGTCGATTGAGCCGTCCGATAATAGGGATAAGGATCGCTCGAGTTTGAGACTAACATTTGCGATGCAGAGTACCACGTTTCATTGGTAAGGAACATAGAGATGTTCAAAGCATGCAAATGGATATTCATACGATGAATGATCGAACTACCCTATCCGGACTTTCCAAGTGGTTATCACTTATCGAGTGGATAAAGTCCGCGGTTTTGGTTGTACACCATTAGTCCTTACTTCTTGAAACATCATTGAGACTCTATATTCTAGTATTGTGCTTTGACTCGTTTACCGACTCTATTGGGGTCATCAGGTGTCGGGATTGGGTACAGTTACAACACATATAGGAGTCGATGCTTTGTTGTCAAGGATTCACCACATACTTGCGAGTGTGGATATCCTATGCGATCTAAGGAGATATTAGTGTGACGAATCTCTGGCCAGAGTACATGATGTGTTTTGAGAAATGGTTTCTTAGTAGCACATGCGATGTCACTATTTGATCTTCAAGATGTATTGCATAGTTATCGAATCTCGAACGACTCTCGATTTACCAATGGTTGTTGATTCGATCGGGATATATGGATGAAGGGACCGTACTGTACGCTAACCAAAATCTATTGGTTCTTGCAGGCACTATCAGTGATACCTAGGGAATCATGGGGCGATGTTGCTAGGCGCTCTTACCATGATTCGATGGGCAAGTCGGAAATTATTGTTCCGAGTCACAAGGAGTTGTGAGCCCACGGCTAGCTGTATCCCTGAACCATTGAGGGTCACACAGAGTAATGGATTTTTAATCCCCATTGAGATAGTTAAATTTAAAGAGTTAAATTTAATGAACAAAGAAGTTGGACTTCTTATTTAAGAGTAGAGGAGTAATATTTCCTAAATGACATAGGGATGGGCATTTTTGGAAATCACTGAATTCGGATTCAGAAAAATTTATCTTGACTTTAAAAGGTGCAGAAATGGTTTCTGTGAGCATTGGTAAAATCGGTTTATCAATCAGAGTCACAATGAATTTTATATTAATTTCTGAACATGCGGGCTTTGCTTGTCAGGCTTGAACTTATGACTAATGGGCCCTAAGCTGTATTGCAGTACAGAAATTAGACAACACAGGTCACAATTTTCGAAAAACCCTAGTTTTCTCTCTAAAAGGTGGCCGCCCCCCTCCCCTCTGCTCGGGAAAAATCCAGCCTGTGAATTTTGAATTACAGTCTGGTTTAACGGATCAAATTCGTTAATTCTCTTCGTAAAAACTTCTGATAGATTTTCTAGTGCAATCTATCAGAGGGATTAAATCTCTGTTCGTGGACCTGATTGAAGAACAGTTCGTCCATCAGTTCCAGGGATATACAACAAGAGCAGAGTAATCTGTTGGTGTCCATAATCTCGATTCGAGATTGGAGGTAAAAATTTATAATTGTTATTTAATTTTTACATACACATACTTGCGAGTGTGGATATCCTATGCGATCTGAGGAGATATTAGTGTGAAGAATCTCTGGCCAGAGTACATGATGTGTTTTGAGAAATGGTTTCTTAGTAGCACATGCGATGTCACTATTTGATCTTCAAGATGTATTGCATAGTTATCGAATCTCGAACGACTCTCGATTTACCAATGGTTTTTGATTCGATCGGGATATATGGATGAAGGGACCGTACTGTACGCTAACCAAAATCTATTGGTTCTTGCAGGCACTATCAGTGATACCTAGGGAATCATGGGGCGATGTTGCTAGGCGCTCTTACCATGATTCGATGGGCAAATCGGAAATCGTTGTTCCGAGTCACAAGGAGTTGTGAGCCCATGTCTAGCTGTATCCCTGAACCATTGAGGGTCACACAGAGTAATGGATTTTTAATCCCCGTTGAGATAGTTAAATTTAAAGAGTTAAATTTAATGAACAAAGAAGTGAGACTTCTTATTTAAGAGTAGAGGAGTAAGATTTCCTAAAATGACATAGGGATAGACATTTTTGGAAATCACTGAATTCGGATTCAGAAAAATTTATCTTGACTTTAAAAGGTGCAGAAATGGTTTCTGTGAGCATTGGTAAAATCGTTTTATCAATCAGAGTCACGATGAATTTTATATTAATTTCTGAACATGCGGGCTTTGCTTGTCAGGTTTGAACTTATGACTAATGGGCCCTAAGCTGTTAGCGGCCTACATTATAAATAATTTATTGCAGTACAGAAATTAGACAACACAGGTCACAATTTTCGAAAACCTAGTTGTTTTTCTCTCTAAAGTGGCCGCCCCCCTCCCTCTCTACTCGGGAAAAATCCAGCCTGTGAATTTTGAATTTACAGTCTGGTGGATCAAATTCGTTAATTCTCTTCGTAGAAACTTCAGATAGATTTTCTAGTGCAATCTATCAGAGGGATTAAATATCCGTTCGTGGACCTGATTGAAGAACAGTTCGTCCATCAGTTCCTGGGATATACAACAAGAGCAGAGTAATCTGTTGGTGTCCATAATCTCGATTCGAGATTGGAGGTAAAAATTTATAATTGTTATTTAATTTTTACATACACAATTTAATCGTAAAGTTTTGATACCCATTATGGAATCGTTTCATATAAAATTTTTAAACTTCCGCTGCACCGGGTATCAATTCTGATTGATCTGATCGCAGTTCTCCAATAGTGTACTGTGACAACACGGGTGCCGTTGCTCAGGCAAAGGAACCAAGGTCTCATCAAAGATCCAAACACGTAATGAAGAAATACCACATCATCCGGGAGATTGTGGAAAGAGGAGACATTACTGTCGAAAGAGTGGCCTCTGCAGACAATATCGCTGATCCACTTACTAAGCCCTTGCCAGGACCATTATTTGACAAACATCGCGAAGCAATGGGTCTACGTAGTATGTCTAGTTGGCTTTAGGGCAAGTGGGAGATTGAAAGAGTAGGTGCCCGGTGAGCCAACTTGTGGCTAAGTGCTTTGATGACTCTTTGTATAAACAATCTTTTGTTTAATATAATTTACACTTTTATTAATGGCAATGACTTTATCTTTCTTCATATTGTTATATTGTGATATACTATTGTTGTTTTGATAAAGACCTTGAATATACTATAGTGTATGTAAGATGTGGTAGCACATGGGGATGGCTATCATGAAACACATCTTATAGTCACTGTATATTCTAAACTGTTCCTAGTCGATTGAGCCGTCCGATAATAAGGATAAGGATCGCTCGAGTTTGAGACTAGCATTTGCGATGCAGAGTACCACGTTTCATTGGTAAGGAACATAGAGATGTTCAAAGCATGCAAATGGATATTCATACGATGAATGATCGAACTACCCTATCCAGACTTTCCAAGTGGTTATCACTTATGGAGTGGATAAAGTCCGCGGTTTTGGTTGTACACCATTAGTCCTTACTACTTGAAACATCATTGAGACTCTATATGCTAGTATTGTGCTTTGACTCGTTTACCGACTCTATTGGGGTCATCAGGTGTCGGGATTGGGTACAGTTACAACACATATAGGAGTCGATGCTTTGTTGTCAAGGATTCACCACATACTTGCGAGTGTGGATATCCTATGCGATCTGAGGAGATATTAGTGTGACGAATCTCTGGCCAGAGTACATGATGTGTTTTAAGAAATGGTTTCTTAGTAGCACATGCGATGTCACTATTTGATCTTCAAGATGTATTGCATAGTTATCGAATCTCGAACGACTCTCGATTTACCAATGGTTGTTGATTCGATCGGGATATATGGATGAAGGGACCGTATTGTACGCTAACCAAAATCTATTGGTTCTTGCAGGCACTATCAGTGATACCTAGGGAATCATGGGGCGATGTTGCTAGGCGCTCTTACCATGATTCGATGGGCAAGTCGGAAATTGTTGTTCTGAGTCACAAGGAGTTGTGAGCCCACGGCTAGCTGTATCCCTGAACCATTGAGGGTCACACAGAGTAATGGATTTTTAATCCCCGTTGAGATAGTTAAATTTAAATAGTTAAATTTAATGAACAAAGAAGTGGGACTTCTTATTTAAGAGTAGAGGAGTAAGATTTCCTAAAATGACATAGGAATGGGCATTTTTGGAAATCACTGAATTTGGATTCAGAAAATTTATCTTGACTTTAAAAGGTGCAGAAATGGTTTCTGTGAACATTGGTAAAATCGGTTTATCAATCAGAGTCACGATGAATTTTATATTAATTTCTGAACATGCGGGCTTTGCTTGTCAGGCTTGAACTTATGACTAATGGGCCCTAAGCTGTTAGCAGCCCACATTATAAATAAGTTATTGCAGTACAGAAATTACACAACAGAGGTCACAAAATATTTTTGAAAACACTAGCCTTGTTTTCTCTGAAGTGGTCGCCCCCTCCCCTCTGCTCGGGAAAAATCCACTATGTGAATTTTGAATTACAGTCTGGTTTATCGGATCAAATTCGTTAATTCTCTTCGTAGAAACTTCTTATAGATTTTATAGTGCAATCTATCAGAGGGATTAAATCTCTGTTCGTGGACCTGATTGAAGAACAGTTCGTCCATCAGTTCCAGGGATATACAACAAGAGCAGAGCAATCTGTTGGTGTCCATAATCTCGATTCGAGATTGGAGGTAAAACTTTATAATTGTTATTTAATTTTTACACACACAATTTAATCGTAAAGTTTTGATACCCATTATGGAATCGTTCCATATAAAATTTTTAAACTCCCGCTGCACCGGGTATCAATCCTGATTGATCTGATCGATGGTTCTCCAACATAATATTATGAGACTTGTTAATGCATTAAAAATATTAATCTCATAACACGAGATTTGTATCCATTTAAGGCGTAACAATACTTCAATTCATTATTACAATCATAAAAATTCGGAATCTAAAAGTAGCAACGGTCAAAGGGTCTGCACCACCGGCGACCTCAACCCCGAGGGTCCTGCCCCTCAGTCTCTAGCAACTCCTCCTCACCTGCGCCAAGAATGCATAGTGAGTCTAATGACTCAGCAAGTATAAACTGAATAATAACAAGTGCTAAAAATACATGCGGTAATACTTAAAGTACTGTACATATAATACTTTGAAACTTTCTCTGAAAAGCTGTATGATAAATGAGAATGAGACTAACTGCATGCAAATGACTAACATGAAACTCACACTTTTAAATTTGAAACATTATTAAATTTTACTTGAACTTTACTCGTAAATGTCATAAAATTTTATTTAACTTTACTTTTCCACTATGAAATTAGGTCATTGATTGTGATGTTTTCTTTGCTTTTGATCGATCATGGCTGCAGTATACTATGCCGGCAAGGAAGTCAAGATTTCTCCCGACCCCACATTGCCCCTCAGTTCGTAAGGGAAGCCAAGATTTCTCTCAGCCAGTCGAAACCCCTCTGTTGGTAAGGGAAGCCAGGATTTCTCCCAGTCCGTCCAAACCCATCTGTGGGTAAGAGAAGCCAGGATTTCTCCCAACCCGTCCAAACCCGTCTGTGTCACAAATCAACTCACTTCATTCAAAACTTTTTACTTTTCTTGTCTATAAACTTTAACTTTCTTGAAATGCAAAAAACAATGCTTCAACTGCTTAAACTTTACTCAGCTCGAAGATGAGAACTCACACACACGAATATGCAACTTTAGGGAATGAAAATCCAGCTCAAAATAAGAATGTTCGGTGAGTGAGTGGCTGCCCCTAAGATGGTTACCCAACTTATACTCCATTTCTCCTCAAACAAGTCTTATCCCGAGCAATCAAACCGAAAAGCCCTTAACTCAATCTTATTTTAACCGATTTCAATCCCTCTTGAACCGACACTCTCCAAACACTTCAAAATAACCAAGGAATAGGTTGTGACATCAAATGACATCCCGAGCATCCCGAACAAAAAGAGCTTCCGGACAGCCCCTACTTTACTTAAAATTCTGCACCGGCTGTTAGATTTAAAAAACCCTTAATCCATCCAATACATAACCGAATCGAGCCCAATTTGAACCGACGCAACCACAACATCTTAAAATCGATGAGGACTAAGCCACAACTTGATCAGACCTGGTATGACAGCTCCCCTACATAGAAATCCAACAGCCCACGTGCAAAAACCTAATCAACCAACTTCACCTACACTTTCAAAACCAACTCTGTTACCCCGAGAAAATATTTCAACCCGAGCCCGTTTATAATTGGTCTACCCGATATGGCCCAACATGTCAATGTCCAGCCCAGTTTAGACTATGTTGGACTTTGACCAGGGCTGGTCATTATGGGCCGATCTAGGCTGTTTCTAATGGGCCGCAAATATTCTTTTCGAGTTCAAGTAGGACTCTGATATATATGAGATAAGCCTTGATCTTTTCAAATATTCACGAGATAGAGAAAAGCTTACAAAGGGACCAATGGATGAAGAGTCCTAGTCCAGGACATGTTATACTTCGACTAGGTAACTTACTATTTTTCCCCTATAAATACAGGTATTGTTATGGTTGTGATTATTCATTATTCATTATTCACTACTCATTATTCATCACACATTCACTCTCACTTTTACATTTACGCACTCATATCTCTCAGTTTTCGCATTAATAAAAACCTCTGCCTTCAAGACCATGACTTAGGCATCTGAGGGGTCACGCCGAAAACACCTTCGGCGCCCCTTGACCTAGCTGTTGTGTTGTAGCCCGTACCCTAATTGAGTAATTAAAGGATTAATGCTAATTAAATAAATTGGGCATCGGACGGATCGGAAGCTCCGAAGGCACGATCGAAAGCTCCGATCAGGATCAAAAGCTCCGATGAGCGATCGGAGGAACCGATGATATTACGTCATGCATGACGTGTGGTTGGATCGGAAGCTCCGATCACCCCTATCCGAAGTCAACAAGTGATATTTTGACACGTGGCAGATCAGGATCTTCGGAAGCTCCGATGGCATGATCTGACGTTCCGATCGAGGTTCGGACGTTCCGATCGAGGATCGGAAGTTCCAATCGTTTTCTATAAATAGAGGGCCGAGGCTTCATTTCCAATTTCCAATTCCGAGTATTTCCCTCTCCTTTCTAGTCTATTTGAGTTGTTCTAGCTTTCCTAGGCTTGACCCGGCGGTCGGCGAGACGTTCGGAAGTCGTAGCAGAGTTGGGCCCAAGTTCTGGAGGCATCGACATCAAAGGGCTAACGATGGACGAAGGTATAGCTTTTGCTTCCTATAAATATTTAGGAGTATGCAATAGCCTAGTTAAGGCTTTTAGAGCACTTTAATGATAGTAGTATCATTTGGCAGTGTAGAGCAGACTATAGGCGTGGACCTAGAGTTGGTAGAGCTTGCACTGTTTTGAGGTACGGAAGTACTGTTCGAGATATCCTGACTGAGTATGCATGTATTATGTGACTGCATGATTTATATGTCATTGATTTATGCTTCATTCCTTTGCATATTGAGCTATCTCCTTCGAGATGTCTGTTAGTAGGGTTTTTCCCTATCCTGTTAGTGGTTGGACTTCCATCGATTTGGTTCCGGCATATCCACTGGTATTATGGTATGGGAGCCACCTCCTGAAGCGACGGCACAGCGTGCTACATACCAGGGCCCGGTCTGTCTCTGTTATCTGATCCTTGACCTTGAGTTTATAGGGAGTACACTTTGCATGCATGTATACTCATACTCTCGTACAGAGCATTTTATGCTCACGTCTCGTACTCTGTGTTTCTGGACACCTTATTCCATGGGGCAGGTTTGCGATTGGATGAGGCGGGTGGATCCAAGAGGGGCTAGTCGGTGGTTGACCAGCTGGAGCTTCGTCTAGGTTTTATTTTGTTGTTTTGAGGTTGATACAGCTATTCAATTTGGTTGTATATATTTGGATAAATTACAGATTCCTTGACTTGGGATTGTATAACGTTTATGGTTTCTGCAATTTTATTCTGATATCTGTTTAATTAAGTTAATTGCATGCCTAAGTTCTGTTAGTAGGTGATCCGAGTAGGGGTCACTACATTTATGGTATCAGAGCATGCAAAAGTATTCTTGGGATTTAGTCTCATCATGAGGTATTTTTGTAGATGGCAAATCGTGATGACCAGAGTTCTCATGGCAGTATTGGTGGGCGTTGGGGTGATGCCGATCGAAAGCATCGTCAAGAACGACATCATCGTCATCATGAAGACGAGCGTTTCACTGTGCGTCGATTCTTAGCTATGGGTCCTAAGACCTTAGTTGGAGGTGAGTCTCCGGAGGATGCGGAGAACTGGTTAGACCACATGGAGATGACTTTTCAGACTTTCCAATGCACCAAGGAGCAGAAGATGGAGACCCTGGGTATCTTCTGGATTGACGTGCGCGCAGGTGGTGGAGGTTTACTTCTACACCTTTTGTTGCGGCGAGAGGAGTGGCCACCGGGGCCGAGTTCCACACCGCTTTCCAAAAGCGGTATTTTCCTCCTGCACTCCGTCAGTCGAAAGCAGGCGAGCTACTGAGTCTGCGACAGGGAGCCATGTCTATCGATGAGTATCAGCAGAGGTTCTTTGATCTTCTATCCTATTGCCCCGAGATTGCTGATAGCTCAGAGTTGAAGTATAATCTGTTCCTTCAGGGCCTTAACCCTGAGATCCATGACCGTGTGGCAGTTGGCGATGAAATGTCCTACGAGGGTTTGGTGAGCCATTGTCACCAGGCAGAGGACAGCATTCGGCGGAACAGGTCTTTCCCTCAGTCGAGGCCTGCTAGTTCTTTGGGTCCCCGTGCCCAAACTTTTAAGAAGTCTGGATCTACTTCTTCCTCTGGTTCTGGAGGTGTTGTCCGTTTCGGTAAGAAGGACAAGTATGATCACTGTGGGAAGAACCATTCATCCGACAAGTGCCGTAGAGCTTTTGTAGCTTGATTCCGTTGTGGAGAGACTGGTCATATCCGGAGGGATTGTCCACTATCTGGGGGAGGCGGTTCTGGTTCTGGTTTAGGGTTTGGTTCTCAGGTCACCGTTTAGCAGAGGTCATAGGGACAGCCTGCTGGGAGTTCTCATTTGAGGCCACGAGCTTCTGGCCAGGTGTTTGCCCTGAGACATGATCAGGCAGTGGAGGAGAATGAGAAAGTCATCGCAAGTACATTTCTGCTTTATGGTATACCTGCTCTTGTACTTATTGACACTGGTGCATCTCATTCCTTCATTTCTGCACATTTTGTTAAGAGGCATAAGTTACCATGCATTGCACTAGACTTAGTATGTCTGTTTCTACTCCGACGGGCCAATCTGCTTTGGCTAAGCATCTATTGTTGGAACACGGTCGTCAGATCAATCAGAATTGATACCCAGTGCAGCGGAAGTTTTAAAATTTTATATGGAACGATTCCATATCATGGGTATCAAAACTTTACGATTAAATTGTGCGTGTAAAAATTAAATAACAATTAAATTTTTACCTTAAAATCTCGAAACGAGATTATGGACACCAACAGATAACTCTGCTCTTGTTGTATATCCCAGGAACTGATGGACGAACAATTCTTCAATCAGGTCCACGAACAGAATTCGAATCCCTCAGATAGATTGCACTAGAAAATCTATCAGAAGTTTCTACGAAGAAAATTAACGAATTTGATCCGTTAAACCAGACTGCAAATTCGAAAGTCACAGACTGGTTTTCAGAGAGAAAAACACAGAGAGGGGGGCGGCCACTCTAGGTCTCAAAACCCTAGTGTTCGAAAATTATGAGACTTGTGTCTAATTTCTGCACTGAAATAACTTATTTATAATGTGGGCTGCTAACAGCTTAGGGCCCATTAGTCATACGTTAAAGCCTGACAAGCAAAGCCTGCATATTCAGAAATTAATATAAAATTCATCGTGACTCAGATTGATAAACCAATTTCACCAATGTGCACAGAAACCATTTTTGCATTTTTAAAGTCAAGATAAATTTTCTGAATCCGAATTCAGTGATTTCCAAAAATGTCTATCCCTATGTCATTTTAGGAAATCTTACTCTTCTACTCTGATATAAGAAGTCCTACTTCTTTGTTCATTAAATTTAACTCTTTAAATTTAACTATCTCAACGGGAATTAGAAATCCATTACTTGTGTGACCCTCAATGGTTCAGGGATACAGCTATCCGTGGGCTCACAACTCCTTGTGACTCGGAACAACAATTTCCGACTTGTCCATCGAATCATGGTAAGAGCGCCTAGCAACATCGCCCCATGATTCCCTAGGTATCACTGATAGTGCCTGCAAGAACCAATAGATTTTGGTTAGCGTACAGTACGGTCCCTTCATCCATATATCCCGATCGAATCAACAACCATTGGTAAATCGAGAGTCGTTCGAGATTCGATAACTATGAAATGCATCTTGAAGATCAAATAGTGGCATCGCATGTGCTACTAAGAAACCATTTCTTAAAACACATCATGTACTCTGGCCAGAGATTCGTCACACTAATATTTCCTCAGATTGCATAGGATATCCACACTTGCAAGTATGTGGTGAATCCTTGACAACAAAGAATCGACTCCTATATGTGTCGTAACTGTACCCAATCCCGACACCTGATGACCCCAATAGAGTCGGTAAATGAGTCAAAGTACAGTACTAGCATATAGAGTCTCAATGATGTTTCAAGTAGTAAGGACTAATGGTGTACAACCAAAACCGCGGACTTTATCCACTCGATAAGTGATAACCACTTGGAAAGTCCGGATAGGGTAGTTCGATCATTCATCGTATGAATATCCATTTGCATGCTTTGAACATCTCTATGTTCCATACCAATGAAACGTGGTACTTGGCATCGCAAATGCTAGTCTCAATCTCGATCGATCCTTATCCTTATTAACGGACGACTCAATCAACTAGCAACTGTTTAGAATATACAGTGACTATAAGATGTGTTTCATGATAGCCATCCCCATGTGCCACCACATCTTACATACACTATAATATATTCAAGGTCTTCATCTAAACATCTTATAGTAAGTCACAACATAATAATATGATAAAAGATAAAGTAAATGTCATTATAAAAGTGTAAATTATATTAAACAAAAGATTGTTTATACATAGAGTCATAAAAGCCCTTAGCCACAAGTTGGCTCACCGGGCACCCACTCTTTCAATCTCCCACTTGCCCTAAATCCAACTAGTCATACTACGTAGTCCCATTGCTTCGCGATGTTTGTCAAATAATGGTCCTGGCAAGGGCTTAGTAAATGGATCAACGATATTGTCTGCAGAGGCCACTCTCTCGACAGTGATGTCTCCTCTTTCCACAATCTCCCGGATGATGTGGTATTTCCTCAGTACGTGTTTGGATCTTTGATGAGACCTTGGTTCCTTTGCCTGAGCAACGGCACCCGTGTTGTCACAGTACACCGGGACTGGACCAACAGCTTTAGGAATAACGCCCAACTCTTGGACGAAATTCCTCATCCAAACGGCCTCTTTAGCAGCAGCTGATGCTGCAATGTATTCTGCCTCAGTGGTGGAATCCGCTGTGGTGTCCTGCTTGGAACTCTTCCAAGAGACAGCACCGCCATTGAGCATGAACACAAATCCAGAGGTTGACTTCGAGTCATCTACGTCACTTTGGAAGCTAGAGTCGGTATAGCCTTCCAATTTCAGTTCTCTTCCTCCATAAGCCATGAATACATTCTTAGTTCTTCTCAAGTACTTAAGAATATCCTTCACGGCTTTCCAATGCATTTGACCGGGATTGGCTTGATATCTGCTCGTGACACTCAGAGCAAATGCCACATCCGGTCTAGTGGATACCATCCCATACATGATACTCCCTATGGCTGACGCATATGGTATGTGTGTCATTTTCTCTATCTCTTCGTCAGTCTTGGGACACATAGACTTGGATAGAGAGACTCCATGACACATAGGTAGATGTCCTCTCTTGGACTCATCCATTGAAAACCTTTTCAATATAGTGTCGATGTAGGTAGCTTGAGTAAGTCCTATCATTCTCTTAGATCAATCTCTATAGATCTGTATCCCTAGAATATAGGATGTTGGAAAAACGCGGCTCTCAGATCAATCACGATTGATACCCGGTGCAGCGGAAGTTTAAAAATTTTATTATGGAACAATTCCATAGTGTGGGTATCAACCGTTTAACGATTAAATTATTAGTATGTGTAAAATTAAATAACAATTATTAAATTTTACCTTCAATCTCGAAGCGAGATTATTGGACACCACACAGATTTCTCTGCGCTTCTTGTATCTCCCTGGAACTGATGAACAAGCTTTCCTTCAATCAGGTCCACGAATGGAGGTTTAATCCCTCTGATAGATTGCACTAGAAAATCTATCAGAAGTTTTCTGCGAAGAGAATAAACGAATTTGATTCGCTATTCCAGACTGCAATTCAAAATCACAGACCGGAATTTCTCAGACAGAGAGGGAGGGTGTTCGGCCACTTTGAGAGAGAGGAGGCTAGGGTTTTCGAAAAACTGTCTCAAATTATGACCTGTTGTGTCTCATTTCTGTACTGCAATAACTTATTTATAATGCAGGCCACTAACACCTTAGGGCCCATTAGTCATAAGTTGAGGCCCGACAAGCAAAGCCCGCATGTTCAGAAATTAATATAAAATTCATCGTGACTCCGATTGATAAACCGATTTTACCAATGTGCACATAAACCATTTCTGCACATTTTAAAGTCAAGATAAATTTTCCTGAATCCGAATTCAGTGGTTTCCAAAAATGTACATCCCTATGTCATTTTAGGAAATCCTACTCCCTTACTCTTATTTAAGAAGTCCAACTTCTTTATTCATTAAATTTAACTCTTTAAATTTAACTATCTCAACGGGGATTAAAACTCCATTACACTGTGTGACCCTCAATGGTTCAGGGATACAGCTAGCCGTGGGCTCACAACTCCTTGTGACTCGGAACAACGATTTCCGACTTGCCCAACGAATCATGGTAAAGCGCCTAGCAACATCGCCCCATGATTCCCTAGGTATCACTGATAGTGCCTACAAGAACCAGTAGATTTTGGTTAGCGTACAGTACGGTCCCTTCATCCATATATCCCGATCGAATCAACAACCATTGGCATATCGAGAGTCGCTCAAGATTCGATAACTATGTAATACATCTTGAAGATCAAATTAGTGACATCGCATGTGCTACTAAGAAACCATTTCTTAAATCACATCAAGTACTCTGGCCAGAGATTCGTCACACTAATATCTCCTCAGATCGCATAGGATATCCACACTCGCAAGTATGTGGTGAATCCTTGACAACAATGCATCGACTCCTATATGTGTTGTAACTGTACCCAATCCCGACACCTGATGACCCCCATAGAGTCGGTAAACGAGTCAAAGCACAGTACTAGCATATAGAGTCTCCATGATGTTTCAAGTAGTAAGGACTAATGGTGTACAACCAAAACCGCGGACTTTATCCACTCGATAAGTGATAACCACTTGGAAAGTCCGGATAGGGTAGTTCGATTATTCATCCTATGAATATCCATTTGCATGCTTCGAACATCTCCATGTTCCCTACCAATGAAACGTGGTACTCCGCATCGCAAATGCTAGTCTCAAACTCGAGCGATCCTTATCCTTATTATCGGACGGCTCAATCGACTAGGAATAGTTTAGAATATACAGTGACTATAAGATGTATTTCATGATAGACATCCCCATGTTCTACCACATCTTACATACACTATAGTATATTCAAGGTCTTTATCAAAACAACAATAGTATATCACAATATAACAATATGAAGAAAGATAAAGTCATTGCCATTAATAAAAGTGTAAATTATATTAAACAAAAGATCGTTTGTACAAAGAGTCATCAAAGCCCATAGCCACAAGTTGGCTCACTGGGCACCCACTCTTTCAATCTCCCACTTGCCCTATAGCCAACTAGTCATACTACGTAGACCCATTGCTTCGCGATGTTTGTCAAACAATGGTCCTGGCAAGGGCTTAGTAAGCAGATCAGCGATATTGTCTGCAGAGGCCACTCGTTCGACAGTGATGTCTCCTCTTTCCACAATCTCCCGGATGATGTGGTATTTCCTCAGTACGTGTTTGGATCTTTGATGAGACCTTGGTTCCTTTGCTTGAGCAACGGCACCCGTGTTGTCACAGTACACCGGGACTGGACCAACAAATTCAGGAATGACGCCCAACTCTTGGACGAACTTCCTCATCCAAACGGCCTCTTTAGCAGCAGCTGATGCTGCAATGTATTCAGCCTCAGTGGTGGAATCCGCTGTGGTGTCCTGCTTGGAACTCTTCCAAGAGACAGCACCGCCATTGAGCATGAACACAAATCCAGAGGTTGACTTCGAGTCATCCACGTCACTTTGGAAGCTAGAGTCGGTATAGCCTTCCAATTTCAGATCTCGTCCTCCATATACCATGAACATATTCTTAGTCCTTCGTAAGTACTTAAGAATGTCCTTCACGGCTTTCCAATGCATTTGACCAGGATTAGCCTGATATCTGCTCGTGACACTCAGAGCAAATGCTAAATCCGGTCTGGTAGATATCATCCCATACATGATACTACCTATAGCTGACGCATATGGTACATGTGTCATATTCTCTATCTCTGCATCAGTCTTGGGACACATAGACTTGGATAAAGAAACTCCATGACACATGGGTAGATGTCCTCTCTTGGACCCATCCATTGAAAACCGTTTCAATATGGTGTCGATGTAGGTTGATTGAGTGAGTCCTATCATTCTCTTAGATCTATCTCTATAGATCTGTATCCCAAGAATGTAGGATGCCTCACCCAAATCCTTCATCGAGAATCTACCTGATAACCATATCTTTGTTGACTGCAACATCCCTACATCATTCCCAATGAGTAGGATGTCATCAACATAAAGTACTAAGAATGTCACAGCATCCTTAACTACTTTCTTGTACACGCACGGTTCCTCCGGGTTCTTGATGAAACCAAAATCTTTTATTGTTTCATCAAATTTCTGGTTCCAACTTCTTGATGCTTGTTTTAGACCATAAATTGATCTCTGAAGCTTGCATACCTTATGCTCGCTTCCCATGGATGTGAACCCCTCTGGCTGCTTCATATAGATTTCTTCCTTAATGTCTCCATTAAGAAAAGCAGTCTTCACATCCATTTGCCATATCTCATAGTCATACCATGCAGCTATGGCAATAAGGATTCTTATGGACTTGAACATTGCAACTGGTGAAAAGGTTTCATCATAGTCAACTCCTTGTCTTTGAGTGTAACCTTTCGCCACCAATCGCGCCTTGTAGGTCAATACCTTACCATCAGGCCCAAGCTTTCTCTTGTAGATCCATTTACACCCTATTGGAACAATTCCATCGGGAGGATCTACTAAAGACCAAACTTGGTTTGTATGCATCGAATCCAATTCAGACTGCATAGCTTCAAGCCATAAATTTGAATCCGCATCAGAAATTGCTTCCTTGAAGTTTCTTGGATCACATCCAATGTCGGGTTCATCTTGATCCCCTTCAAGAAGAAGACCATATCGAACAGGAGGTCTAGAAGTCCTCTCGGATCTTCTAGGTTCAGGCGTGTCCAGTAATGATTCCTGAGGCGTAGGATCATTATTTTGTATTTCGGGTTCTTCTCGAACTTCTTTGAGTTTCATCATCTCGCCTTTCTTATCCAATAAGAACTCCTTCTCCAAGAAGGTGGCATTCCTAGAAACAAACACCTTTGTTTCAGCAGGATAATAGAAATAATATCCGATTGAATTCTTCGGATACCCTACAAAATAACATAAGCTGGATCGACTATCCAACTTATCTCCCACTGTCCGCTTCACGTAAGCTGGACATCCCCAAATCCTCAAGTACGAATACTTAGGAGCTTTGCCATTCCATAACTCGTATGGTGTTTTGTCCACTGCTTTAGTGTGGACGTTGTTCAACAACAATACCGCCGTTTCAAGCGCATAGCCCCAAAACGAAGGTGGAAGCTCAGTGAAGCTCATCATGGATCGAACCATGTCCAACAAAGTTCGATTACGACGCTCCGATACACCATTCAGCTGTGGTGTCATAGGAGGAGTCCACTGAGAGAGAATCCCATTCTCTTTTAGATAGTCCAAAAACTCGGTACTTAAGTATTCTCCACCTCGATCCGATCGAAGTGCTTTAATACTTTTACCTAGCTTGTTTTCTACTTCGGCCTTGAATTCTTTGAACTTTTCAAATGCTTCAGACTTATATTTCATTAAATATAAATACCCATACCTTGAATAATCGTCAGTAAAGGTAATGAAGTAGGTGTGGCCATATTGAGTCCCAACTCTAAATGGTCCACAAACATCTGTATGGATCAAATCCAACAGATTTTGACTACGCTCAGGCTTCCCCTTAAAAGGAGATTTAGTCATTTTCCCTTTTAGACAGGATTCACAAGTAGGTAGAGAGTTAATATCAGACATATCAAACATGCCCTCTCCCACTAGCTTGTTCATCCTCCTTGAGGAAATATGACCTAGCCTAGCATGCCAAAGGTTCGCCGGGTTTTGACTATCGATTTTCCTTTTGTTTGTTGTTGCCGGTTTATCAATATAATTTATTGGAACGTCTTTCAGTTTTAAGTTGTATAGATCGTTTTCAAGTTGTCCATTTCCAATCAAACATTCATTCTTGTAAATATTGCAAATCTCATTCACAAAATTGCAAGAATAACCATCTCTATCTAGCATAGAAACAGAAATAATGTTTTTAATTAAATCCGGAACAAATAAAACATCTCTTAAAAATAACTTAAAACCGTTCTGCAAAATTAAACAAACATCTCCAATGGCTGTAGCTTCAACTCTGGAACCATTCCCGAGCCTCAGCTGGGTCTCACCCATTCTAAGCCTGCGACTTCTTGTCATCACCTGCAAATCATTGCAAATGTGAGATCCACATCCGGTATCCAATACCCAAGAAGTAGTATTAAGTGAAATGTTTATTTCAATATAGAACATACCCTTTGCAGTTCCCAACTGCTCTAGATATTCCTTGCAGTTGCGCTTCCAATGACCGGGCTTCTTGCAGTAATGGCAAACATCCTTGGATTTTCCATTGTTTGAAGCCTTTGTCTTGTGCTTCTTCTCGGGCTCGACTTTCTTGGGTGGGGCAGAACGTTTCTTGCCCTTCATACTTGGCCCCTTCTTAGCAGAAGATGAGGAGCCCACCAAGAAAGCTGGCTTATCCTTCTTAAGTGTGGATTCATATGTCACAAGCATATTGACCATCTCTTCAAGGGTGGCCTCTATCTTGTTCATATTAAAATTTACCACAAATCCGTCAAACGAAGAAGGAAGAGATAGAAGCAGTAAATCCACGTTGAGTTCATGCTCCAACACCAAATCAAGGGTCGCTAACTTTTGTATGAGCCAAATCACTCGTACCCCATGATCACGGACCGAAGTCCCTTCACGCATGCGACACGTCATTAGCTCCTTAACAGTAGCGAACCTTTCAGCCCTCGATTGAGCCCCAAAAAGTTCCTTGAGTTGAGCGTGAATGTCAGCAGCATTCACGGTGTCCTCAAATCGCCTCTGGAGTTCATCAGACATCGAGGCTTGCATATAGCATTTGGTCTTGATGTCATGGTCCCACCATGCATCAAGTTTGGCCAATTCCTCCGGACTTACGTCAGCTGGTGCTTCCTTCGGAGGTGATTTCTCTAACACGTAGAGCATCTTCTCCGAAGTCAAGACAATCTTCAACTTCCGGAACCATTCCGTATAGTTTGCGCCAGTCAACTTGTTTTGTTCGAGGATCGAGAATAATGGATTACGCGAATTCATTGTATGAAATACTGAAAAGAAAAACAGACATATATCAATGATTGTTTAAGCAATTTACTAAGACATAAAATAGGCGAATTTAATTTTATGAATCTCACTCCCACTATTTTAACGATTTCACTACCCTATAGTGAAAACGGGAAACTTTTTCCTTAGTGAGAACATGGAGTCCAATTGACAAACTTATGGTCCCGAATAATATCAGCCAACCATAATTCTCAAAAGGTAGAGCCCAATTGCTTCCAAAGCAACCCCCATGTGTTTACCTCATGTCCAATAAGGGCCCAATAATATGACGCCGTTTAAAGTGACATGTCAAGATGACCCATCAATATTAAGTTGTGATGGACGGTCGCCATGTGGATCCCCCAATAATATGAGCCGATCCCATGGGAGTTCCACCCAACTTACAACATTTGTCGATCCAATGTACAGCTTTCCGATGAACGGGCCCCCCCAATAATATGAGCCGGACCGTATCCGCGGGTAGCATCACATACATTGACCGTTGATGGAAGTTAGGAACATTTAAACAAATTCAAATTTCCTTTATTTATCTTGATATCAATTTTAAATCATATTTAAAATGAGGGATTTTTAATTATGAAAATTTGTCTCATCATTTTCAATTTATTGTATGCTTGCCGGATTCATACAATTATGTCTAAAACATGCATACAATCATAATATCATATATTATATATATATATAGGATGATCGATTCCATTTCTAATTGACTCGTGGTTGCCAATCACGAGTCTTAGTCCAATCCTAGGTAATATGCAGTATGCAATGCAATCCTATTACATTAGCTTCCAATTTACATTTCTTCGTCTTTATTGTCTGCTGGGCCCACCATCTTCAAATCTTGATCTCCCACTAAATCTAATGTATTTACAATAAATAGCAATGACAAGTAGGGGATACATTTTAGGGGTGGGAACGGGCCATAAACCAAGCCCACTTTTATTACATATGACATTCATATTCGGCCATAAACCAAGCCCATTAATAAAACCAACAACAATAAAACAAATGTAAATTCCTAACATACACCTACAAAATTGGTCATGGCTATCGATCATCCTTATCCAATAACATTTAATTCAAAATTAATTTATTGGATATCATGCATATGGCAATTTAAATTTAAACAGGATAAAATCATATTTTATATATAAAATCATATTTTACATATAAAATCATATTTTACCTTTTATTAAATAAAATCATATTTTATCTACAGAATCTAATTTTATAGATAAAATCATATTTTACTTAATATATACATAAGATCAAATCTTATCATCAATTGTACCAAAAATAATTGATTTTTTTTTTTCAAAATTCAATTTAAGGATAAAATATTAAAATTTTCCAAAAATTCAAATTTATCCAAAAATCAATTTTAAAATTTTCGGACTCGAACAATTCGATCTGATGCCTCGTGAACCAATCAAAAACAATTTTTGACCGGACCAAAAATAAAATTTTAACACATTAAAATTAATTTAAATAAAAAAAAAATAATTTTTCCCGCGGGCCGCCCGGGACACTCCCGGGCCGGCCCGCACCCGTGGGCGCGGGCCGGGGCAGCGACAATCGCTGCCCTGGCGGCGCCTGGCGCCGCCCCTGGGCAGCGCCGAGCGCTGCCCTGGCGGTGCTGAGCGCCGCCCCTGGGCGGCGACGTGCGCCGCCGTGGGCGGCACTGTGCGCCCCCTTTGGGCGGCGCCGTGCGCCGCCCGGGGCAGCGACCGTCGCTGCCCCACCGGGCAGCGATCCAATCGCTGCCCGGGTTTTGCCCGAAAAAAAAAAAAATTTTATTTAAAATATTTATTTTGTTTTTTAAAAAACCAAGACTCAAAAATTTTTGTACAATCGATTAATTTAATCGTTTGATCTGAGCAACCTGGCTCTGATACCACTGTTGGAAAAACGCGGCTCTCGGATCAATCACGATTGATACCCGGTGCAGCGGAAGTTTAAAAATTTTATTATGGAACAATTCCATAGTGTGGGTATCAACCGTTTAACGATTAAATTATTAGTGTGTGTAAAATTAAATAACAATTATTAAATTTTACCTTCAATCTCGAAGCGAGATTATTGGACACCACACAGATTTCTCTGCGCTTCTTGTATCTCCCTGGAACTGATGAACAAGCTTTCCTTCAATCAGGTCCACGAATGGAGGTTTAATCCCTCTGATAGATTGCACTAGAAAATCTATCAGAAGTTTTCTGCGAAGAGAATAAACGAATTTGATTCGCTATTCCAGACTGCAATTCAAAATCACAGACCGGAATTTCTCAGACAGAGAGGGAGGGTGTTCGGCCACTTTGAGAGAGAGGAGGCTAGGGTTTTCGAAAAACTGTCTCAAATTATGACCTGTTGTGTCTCATTTCTGTACTGCAATAACTTATTTATAATGTAGGCCACTAACACCTTAGGGCCCATTAGTCATAAGTTGAGGCCCGACAAGCAAAGCCCGCATGTTCAGAAATTAATATAAAATTCATCGTGACTCCGATTGATAAACCGATTTTACCAATGTGCACAGAAACCATTTCTGCACATTTTAAAGTCAAGATAAATTTTCCTGAATCCGAATTCAGTGGTTTCCAAAAATGTACATCCCTATGTCATTTTAGGAAATCCTACTCCCTTACTCTTATTTAAGAAGTCCAACTTCTTTATTCATTAAATTTAACTCTTTAAATTTAACTATCTCAACGGGGATTAAAACTCCATTACACTGTGTGACCCTCAATGGTTCAGGGATACAGCTAGCCGTGGGCTCACAACTCCTTGTGACTCGGAACAACGATTTCCGACTTGCCCAACGAATCATGGTAAAGCGCCTAGCAACATCGCCCCATGATTCCCTAGGTATCACTGATAGTGCCTACAAAAACCAGTAGATTTTGGTTAGCGTACAGTACGGTCCCTTCATCCAAATATCCCGATCGAATCAACAACCATTGGTATATCGAGAGTCGCTCAAGATTCGATAACTATGTAATACATCTTGAAGATCAAATTAGTGACATCGCATGTGCTACTAAGAAACCATTTCTTAAATCACATCAAGTACTCTGGCCAGAGATTCGTCACACTAATATCTCCTCAGATCGCATAGGATATCCACACTTGCAAGTATGTGGTGAATCCTTGACAACAATGCATCGACTCCTATATGTGTTGTAACTGTACCCAATCCCGACACCTGATGACCCCCATAGAGTCGGTAAACGAGTCAAAGCACAGTACTAGCATATAGAGTCTCCATGATGTTTCAAGTAGTAAGGACTAATGGTGTACAACCAAAACCGCGGACTTTATCCACTCGATAAGTGATAACCACTTGGAAAGTCCGGATAGGGTAGTTCGATTATTCATCCTATGAATATCCATTTGCATGCTTCGAACATCTCCATGTTCCCTACCAATGAAACGTGGTACTCCGCATCGCAAATGCTAGTCTCAAACTCGAGCGATCCTTATCCTTATTATCGGAAGGCTCAATCGACTAGGAACAGTTTAGAATATACAGTGACTATAAGATGTATTTCATGATAGACATCCCCATGTTCTACCACATCTTACATACACTATAGTATATTCAAGGTCTTTATCAAAACAACAATAGTATATCACAATATAACAATATGAAGAAAGATAAAGTCATTGCCATTAATAAAAGTGTAAATTATATTAAACAAAAGATCGTTTGTACAAAGAGTCATCAAAGCCCATAGCCACAAGTTGGCTCACTGGGCACCCACTCTTTCATAGGACGCCTCACCCAAATCCTTCATCGAGAATCTACCTGATAACCATATCTTTGTTGACTGCAACATCCCTACATCATTCCCAATGAGTAAGATGTCATCAACATAAAGTACTAAGAATGTCATAGCATCCTTAACTACTTTCTTGTACACGCACGGTTCCTCCGGGTTCTTGATGAAACCAAAATCCTTTATTGTTTCATCAAATTTTTGGTTCCAACTTCTTGATGCTTGTTTGAGACCATAGATCGATCTCTGAAGCTTGCATACCTTATGCTCGCTTCCTATGGATGTGAATCCCTCGGGCTGCATCATATAGATTTCTTCCTTAATGTTTCCATTAAGAAATGCAGTCTTCACATCCATTTGCCATATCTCATAGTCATACCATGCTGCTATGGCAATAAGAATTCTTATGGACTTGAACATTGCGACTGGTGAAAAAGTTTCATCATAGTCAACTCCTTGTCTTTGAGTATAACCTTTTGCCACCAATCGTGCCTTGTAGGACAGTACCTTTCCATCAGGCCCAAGTTTTCTCTTATAGATCCATTTACACCATATTGGAACAATTCCATCGGGAGGATCTACTAAAGTCCAAACTTGGTTTGTATGCATCGAATCTATTTCCGACTGCATAGCTTCAAGCCATAAATTCGAATCTGCATCAGAAATTGCTTCCTTGAAGTTTCTTGGATCACATCCAATGTCGGGTTCACTTTGATCCCCTTCAAGAAGAAAACCATATCTAATAGGAGGCCTAGAAGTCCTCTCGGATCTTCTAGTTATAGGCGTGTCACTCAATGGTTCCTGAGGTGTAGGATCATTATTTTGTATCTTGGGTTCTTCTCGAATTTCTTCGAGTTCCATCATCTTGCCTTTCTTATCCAATAAGAACTCCTTCTCCAAGAAGGTGGCATTCCTTGAAACAAACACTTTTGTTTCTGTAGGATGATAGAAATAATATCCGATTGAATTCTTCGGATACCCTACAAAATAACATAATGTGGATCGACTATCCAACTTATCTCCCACTGTCTGCTTCACGTAAGCTGGACATCCCCAAATCCTCAAGTACGAATACTTAGGAGCTTTGCCATTCCATAACTTGTATGGTGTTTTGTTCACTGCTTTAGTGTGAACGTTTTTCAACAACAATACCGCCGTTTCAAGAGCATAGCCCCAAAACGAAGGTGGGAGCTCAGTGAAGCTCATCATGGATCGAACCATGTCCAACAAAGTTCGATTGCGACGCTCCGAAACACCATTAAGCTGAGGTGTCATAGGAGGAGTCCACTGAGAGAGAATCCCATTCTCTTTTAGATAGCTCAAAAACTCGGTACTCAAGTATTCTCCACCTCGATCCGATCGAAGTGCTTTAATCCTCTTACCTAGTTTGTTTTCTACTTCAGCCTTGAATTCTTTGAACTTTTCAAATGATTCAGACTTATATTTCATCAAATATAAGTACCCATACCTAGAATAATCATCAGTAAAGGTAATGAAGTAGGTGTGACCAAATTTTGTACCAATACTAAATGGTCCGCAAACATCCGTATGGATCAAATTCAATAGATTTTGACTACGCTCGGGTTTTCCTTTGAAAGGAGATTTAGTCATTTTTCCTTTTATTTGTTGTTACCGGTTTATCAACATAATTAATTGGAACGTCTTTTAATTTTAAGTTATATAGATCGTTTTTAAATTGTCCACTTCAAATCAAACATTCATTCTTGTAAATATTGCAAATTCCATTCACAAAATTACAAGAAAACCCATCTCTATCAAGCATAGAAATAGAAATAATGTTTTAATGAAATCTTTGGCACAAATAAAAATATCTCTCATAATACAACTTAAAATTGGTTTGCAAAATTAAACAAATATTTCCCATAGCTATGGATTTAACTCTGGAACCATTCCCGAGCCTTGACTGGGTCTCACCCATCCTTAGCCTATTACTTCTTGTCATCATTTGCAACTCATTGCAAATGTGAGATCTACATCTGGTATCCAATACCCAAGAAGTAGTATTAAGAAAAACATTTATTTCAATGTAAAACATACCCTTTGCAGTTCGCAACTGCTCTAGATATTCCTTGCAGTTACGTTTCCAATGACCGGGTTTCTTGCAGTGATGGCAAACTTGTTTAGACTTGTCCAATTTTGCATGTAACATTTGGCCTTGAGATCATGGTGTAACACCCGGTATTTTTAAATACGTAAATCCGCATGCATAATTAGGATAATTATTTATTTTAATTTTAGATTTATGGGTTAAATAATTATGTGAATTATTTGTGCATGATTTAATTTATTTTTAAGCATTTAACCCATAATTAGTGATTTTTATGATTTTTAGTATTTTAATTAATTGTTTTGATCGCGTAGACGGGAACGTGGACGAACGAGATACCAAAATATTTTTAGCCAAAAATATTTTATGAGTTTTATGAGCCTCAAAATAATATTTTAAGGTGTTTTGTCAAGAAAATTATAGTATTTAATTATATATTTATTTAGGAGTTTATTTTTAGCCAAAATAAGTCATTTTAATGACTTTTATTAATGTTTAAAAATCCCTTAAATTTATATTTCGGGATTTATCTTTTATATCAGATTATTTTGTATTTTTAAAAGTTTAAAATCTTATATTTATGTTATATTATCTACCTAATTATTTTATGTTAGTTATTATCCTAGATTATTCCTAATTATCAAAAATTTAAAACAAAAACCTATCCTACTCTAACTCCATCAGCCGACACCTTCTCCTTCCACCCCATTCTCACGTTTTCAGCAGAAACCTTCAAGCCTCCATAGCCAACTTTCGAACGTTTTGTCAAGTTTTCGTCCAATCGTCGTCCCGGAAATGTCCTACGCACTTAGCTCTTTATTTGCATCGGTGAAAGGCATGTTTCCTTCCACTTTTTAAGACCATATCAGTGGGTATATGTGTGAGTGTGTATGCATCAGATTATGTACTGTCATGTTCGATTTTTGTAAGAAACTTTGGATTTTGAATGAACTATTCACGTTTTTCTGCATGTGTTGGCTTGTTCATGATGCATACTCATGTTTTTAAGGAAGGGGCCGATCCAGGACTGCTGGCCACGTCTAGGGTGATGTCTTAGGGTCCCTAGGATTGAATGGCTTGCCTGGTTCGAGCCATGCATGGCCAAGAGAGGATCTGGTTCAGAACAGGTCCTAGGGTGCGCAGGTTGAGCGATGTTGGGAGATTGGGTCGTTCTCGGTCCATAAGGCGTGTTTTAGACTGATTCCAGTTGGGTTAGAACCACAAGACATAGGGGAAGGTAATACAAGTTGTGCTCCTGCCAGTGGTTGCCGGAGCTGGGCGGCCGAATGGTCGGAAGTCCGGCATCGCGCGCAGGACGCGAGCAGATTAAGGGATAGATGGTTTTGCTTCGTTCTCCTTCGTTAGGGCTCGGATTGGGCTGGTTTTTAGCTTGTTGGAAACGTCTTGAAGAGGGCTAGGGGTAGGTGGTGGTGCTTTGGCCAGGGATGTCCGGAGCACGGCGGCAGCAGCCCCGGAAAGCTGCTGCTCGCGGCCGAGGAGAAGGATAAGAGAGGGGTTCGGGTTCTAGGGTTTCTAGCTGGTCCGGGTCGGGCTGTGGGTTCCGGGTCGGGTCAGTGGGTCATGGGTTATGTTAGTTGGGTTTGGGTCCGGGTTAAGTGAGTCGGGCTCGGGTATTTTTATTTTTAAGTTTTAAGTTTAATTAAGTATTTAATGGGCCTAATTAAATCCCAAAATTTAATTGGGCTCCATTTAATTATTTTGAGTCAAATTTATTTATTTTGGGCTTAATTAATTTAATTAAGTAAGTCCATTAATTTTATGGGCCTTGGGGGCCCATGGAAATTATTGGGCCAGTCTTTGGGCTTTTGGGCCCATTGGGCCATAATAGAGTGTTAATGGGCTTAAATTAATTATTTGGGCTTAGAATTGTATTTTTGGGCTCAAGTATGTTATTGGGCCATTCTCAGTGTTAATGGGCCAGATTTAAGAAAAATGGGCCTGAGTGTTAGGGCCAGCAGTTCAGGACAACCCATGAGAAATTGCATGTGTCCTGAATATATATTTAATTATTTTTTTTTATGCATGGAAGTTACTTTTATATTTATATGATAGTATGAAATTTAAATTAAATATATATGAAGGACACACATTTTATTCAAGTACATGCATTCATGAAATAATATTTTATGCATGATTTAATGTTTAAGGTTGAGCAAGAAAATATTTTATGTTGAAAGTTGAAGTAGTGTGACAATTTAAGGGGGATTCGTCCCCATATGATTGAAGGGCAGTTTACTGCCAATTTAAGAGGTGATTCGTCACCGGCCACGTACGTTGGTTTTCACGCTGATCAGTATTTAATGTATGATTTAAGGTTACACTACGGATACAACCATGCGATGTTAAAAAATTAATTGCTCAACAATGTTATGTATTATGTTATTTAAGTTTATTTAAGTTAAGTTATGTTATGTAATTTTTAAGCATGCTCATTCATGTATATGTATGTATTAGTATTTAATTGTTTTAAATTATCTTAAACCCTTGTTATGTTAGCATGTTGGGCCTCTAGGCTCACTACACTGGTATGGTGCAGGTGAGTACGTTGAGGAGGATGTTGTACCCACCGGAGGCGAGGATGTATGAGCGGACATGTAGTGACCCCGTGACCGTGATAGATGTCTGAGTCACGTGCATGTTTATTTATGTCAGCATGCTACATTTTATTTTATTTTTCAGTGGTTGGGAATTTTGAATATTTTTATGGAATATTGTTAGTGCATGCAAATTTTAATCATTTTATTTATGCAGTATTTTTAATTAAATATTTGACTCAGATATTTATTTTATTTTAAAGAATGCATTTTTATTTAAGTGTTTAATTGTTTATTTATTTATTTATTTATTTTAAAACTTTTTATTCTGTGCATATATGTATGGGCATATATGTACATATTTTATTTAGTAAGTATAAAAAAAAAAAATTTCCGCATATTTATTTATTAATTATAGAGTTAGGGTCGTTTTAGTTGGTATCAAAGCACGGTCCTTGGAGGGGTCATTACTGCTATGCGAGCTCAGAAATCCACGCTACCGGTCTGTAAGTTTTAAGTGTTTATAGCATGATTCTCTTTTAAGAATTTAAGTTAGCATTAATGTTAAAACACTTAGTTATGCATGACGATTTACGTAAAGAAACATGTGGTGGATTACATTACCCAGTTCGAGAGAGGGTGTCGCTTCGTGCCTCTTTTGCTGAGTGCACCAGACAAGTTGAGACAGTTTGTGGATTGCGGGCTGACATCAAGCATGACGATCGCATGTTGGATGTCACTACTTACGAGGCGACAGTTAGCAGAGCATTGCGTTCTAAGGAAGGGAGACGAGAGATGCAGAGGTAACAGCAAAGCAAGAGGCAGTTCCAGCCAAGAGCTTATCGACCATCTTCGCAGCCTTCTGCAAAGAAGCAGTTTACTGGGCCGTCTAAGGGCCCGAATCAGCAGGGACAACAGCAGAGGCCTTAGGGGCGCCAGCCGCAGCAGCAGCAGCAGCAGAGGGGCGGGGCGGGGCCCCTAAGACAGGAGTAGTTCCCTTGTGCCCATAGTGTTAGAGGCCTCACTCAGGTCAGTGTTTGATCGGTTCCAACGTTTGCTACCACTGCAAGGAGCTAGGGAATGGGGCATACAACTGCTCAAGGAAGAAGAACACCACTGGGCGGGTGTTTGTCATGCAGGCTGAGGAGGCAGACCCAGATACCTCCTTAATCATCGGGAGAATTCTAGTAGGAGAAAACTTCATGTTTGCGTTGCTAGATTCAGGGGCTACGCATTCGTTTATCTCCCTGGAGTTTATCAGGCGGGTAGGCATCACACCTGAGAGTAGTGACAGTGGGTATGATGTTACTATGCCGTCAGGGCAGATTATTTCTACCTCGAAGGTTATTCGAGGACTGGAGTTAGAGCTGCAGGGACACTCCATTTGAGCAGATGTAGTAGTTTTGCCATTGAGTGGATTCGATTTGATTTTGGGCATGGACTGGTTGACAGTCAATGGAGCTTCGATTGATTTTCATCGGAGATCAGTGTCAGTGAGACCTACAGTAGGCGACCCGTTCACATTTCATGCATCTCAGAGCAGTGATATGCTTCAGGTGATATCTCATATTCAGGCGAGGAAGTTGTTGAGACGGGGTTGCCAGGGGTTTCTAGCGAGTATCGTCACGACTTCAGAGCCATCTAACAGATCATTATCAGAGATAGAGGTGGTTCGTGACTTTCCGGATGTCTTTCCGGAGGATGTTGCAGGAATTCCACCAGTGAGAGATGTGGAGTTCAGCATCGACTTAGTGCCAGACACCGTGCCTATCTCCAAGGCACCATACAGACTTGCTCCTACCGAGATGAAAGAGTTGAAGGAGCAGATACAGGAATTATTAGAGAAAGGCTTTGTTCGTCCTAGCTTTTCTCCATGGGGAGCTCCAGTATTATTTGTGAAGAAGAAGGATGGCAATATGAGACTGTGCATCGATTATCGAGAGCTCAATAGGGTCACAGTGAAGAATAAGTACCCACTGCCGAGGATAGAGGACTTATTTGATCAGTTGCAGGGAGCTTCGGTGTTCTCCAAGATCGACCTGCGATCTGGTTACCATCAGCTGCGAGTTAAAGAGGCAGATGTGTCCAAGACTGCTTTTCGGACACGTTATGGGCATTACGAGTTCTTAGTGATGCCATTTGGGATGACCAATGCTCCAGCGGTTTTCATGGATCTCATGAACTGAGTTTTTCAGCCGTATCTAGATCAGTTCATCATAGTCTTCATTGATGATATCTTGATCTACTCTAGGAGCGTTGAGGAGCATAGGCAGCATCTACAGACAGCCTTGCAGACTTTGAGGGAGCATCGTTTGTATGCCAAGTTCAGCAAGTGCGAGTTTTGGCTCAAGCAGGTGGCATTTCTTGGCCACATTATTTCGAGAGATGGGATTGCAGTGGATCAGTCGAAGGTTGAGGCAGTGCAGAAATTGGGCGTTCCGAAGAATACTTCAGAGATTCGCAGTTTCTTGGGTTTGGCAGGATACTATAGGAAGTTCATCAAGGGTTTTTCCTCTATTGCAGTACCCTTGACTTCCTTAACCAAGAAGAACGCGAAGTTTATTTGGAGTTCAGACTGTCAGAGGAACTTCGATCAGCTGAAGGAAGCACTCACTACTGCACCGGTTTTAGCGATGACAGTACCACACGAGGAGTTAGTGGTGTACACCGACGCGTCTAAGCTAGGTTTAGGCACAGTACTTATGCAGTGTGGTAAGGTTATTGCTTATGCGTCGAGGAAGTTGAAGATTCATGAGCAGAACTACCCGACACATGACTTGGAGTTAGCGGCAGTGGTTTTTGCTTTGAAAATCTGGAGGCATTATCTTTATGGCGAGAAGTGCAAGATTTTCACAGACCACAAGAGTCTCAAGTACTTCTTCACACAGAAGGAGTTGAACATGAGACAGCGCAGATGGTTGGAGTTGGTGAAGGACTATGATTGTGACATTAGCTACCATCCGGGTAAAGCTAATGTTGTGGCCGATGCTTTGAGTCGGAAGCCGTCAGTGGTATCATGTTTGACTGTACAGTTACCACTACAGAGCGAGATTCAGAGATTCGACTTGGAGTGTTATCCGAGTGGTCATGCACCGAGCTTGTCAGTGTTGACGGTGCAGCCAGTTCTGCGAGAACGGATTAGGGAAGGACAGTCTACTGATGAGGAGTTGCAGCGATGGAGACAGAGAGATGAGGCTAGAGGTAATCTCTTGTATACAGTGGAGGATGGTATCGTTCAGTACCGTGGTAGGATGTGGGTACCGAACGTCGATCAGTTGAGAGCTGAGATTTTAGCAGAGGCTCACACATCTCCGTACTCCATTCACCCCGGAAGTACGAAGATGTACAAAGATTTGCAGCTATTGTATTGGTGGCCTGGGATGAAGAGTGACATCGGGAGAGTGGTGTCAGAGTGCTTGACTTGTCAGCAAGTCAAGGCAGAGCATCAGCGTCCAGCAGGACTTCTTAGACCTCTTCCTATTCCGGAATGGAAATGGGAGAATATTACGATGGACTTTGTGGTTGGCTTACCGAGGAGTGCCAGAGGTTGTACAGCGATTTGGGTGATTGTGGATAGACTCACCAAGTCAGCTCATTTCTTGCCGGTGAGGACTACTTATACTTTGACACAGTATGCAGAGCTTTACATTAGAGAGATTGTTAGACTGCATGGCATACCAGTGTCTATTGTGTCAGACAGAGATCCGAGATTCACATCTGCGTTTTGGAAGAGTCTGCACATGGCTTTGGGGACTAGGCTTTTGTTCAGTACAGCATTTCATCCCCAGACATATGGTCAGTCCGAGAGAGTGATTCAGGTTCTCGAGGATCTTCTGAGAGCTTGTGTCATTGATTTTCGGGGCTCTTGGGAGACTAGACTGCCATTAGTGGAGTTTACCTATAACAACAGTTTTCAGTCGTCTATAGGTATGGTTCCTTATGCAGCATTGTATGGGAGGAGATGCAGATCTCCTGTGCATTGGGATGAGGTTGGTGAGCGGATTTTACTGGGTCCTGAGATTGTGCAGCAGACAGCTGACATTGTGACTCAGATTCGAGATCGGATGAGGACTGCTCAGAGTCGGCGGAAGAGTTATGCAGATGCCAGACGACGAGATTTGGAGTTCGCTGTAGGTGATCACGTATTCCTGAAGGTGTCACCGATGAAGGGAGTAGTGCGTTTTGGCCGGAGGGGCAAGCTTAATCCGAGGTATATAGGGCCATTCGAGATCTTGGAGAGAGTTGGCACGTTGGCCTACCGTTTAGCTCTACCACCAGGGCTAGCGGCAGTGCACAACGTTTTCCATGTATCCATGCTTCGGAGATATGTCTCCAACCCGTCGCATGTGTTGGATTTCGAGCCCTTATAGTTGCCACCAGATCTAGTGTATGAGAAGAGGCCAGTGCGGATCTTGGCAAGGGAGGAGCGGAGGCTTAGGACGCGGGTCATACCGATGGTCAGAGTCTAGTGGCTGAATCACTCAGAGGAGGAAGCTACTTGGGAGACCGAGGCAGACATGAGGACTCGCTAACCGGAGTTGTTCGGGTAAGTACTTTAAATTTCGAGGACGAAATTCAATTTAAGGGGGGGAGAATTGTAACATCCGGTATTTTTAAATACGTAAATCCGCATGCATAATTAGGATAATTAATTATTTAAATTTTAGATTTATGGGTTAAATAATTATGTGAATTATTTGTGCATGATTTAATTTATTTTTAAGCATTTAACCCATAATTAGTGATTTTTATGATTTTTAGTATTTTAATTAATTGTTTTGATCGCGTAGACGGGAACGTGGACGGACGAGATACCAAAATATTTTTAGCCAAAAATATTTTATGAGTTTTATGAGCCTCAAAATAATATTTTAAGGTGTTTTGTCAAGAAAATTATAGTATTTAATTATATATTTATTTAGGATTTTATTTTTAGCCAAAATAAGTCATTTTAATGACTTTTATTAATGTTTAAAAATCCCTTAAATTTATATTTCGGGATTTATCTTTTATATCAGATTATTTTGTATTTTTAAAAGTTTAAAATCTTATATTTATGTTATATTATCTACCTAATTATTTTATGTTAGTTATTATCCTAGATTATTCCTAATTATCAAAAATTTAAAACAAAAACCTATCCTACTCTAACTCCATCAGCCGACACCTTCTCCTTCCACCCCATTCTCACGTTTTCAGCAGAAACCTTCAAGCCTCCATAGCCAACTTTCGAATGTTTTGTCAAGTTTTCGTCCAATCGTCGTCCCGGAAACGTCCTACGCACTTAGCTCTTTATTTGCATCGGTGAAAGGCATGTTTCCTTCCACTTTTTAAGACCATATCAGTGGGTATATGTGTGAGTATGTATGCATACTGTCATGTTCGATTTTTGTAAGAAACTTTGGATTTTGAATGAACTATTCACGTTTTTCTGCATGTGTTGGCTTGTTCATGATGCATACTCATGTTTTTAAGGAAGGGGCCGATCCAAGACTTTTGGCCACGTCTAGGGTGATGTCTTAGGGTCCCTAGGATTGAATGGCTTGCCTGGTTCGAGCCATGCATGGCCAGGAGAGGAGCTGGTTCAGAACAGGTCCTAGGGTGCGCAGGTTGAGCGATGTTGGGAGATTTGGTCGTTCTCGGTCCATAAGGCGTGTTTTAGACTGATTCTAGTTGGGTTAGAACCACAAGACATAGGGGAAGGTAATCCAAGTTGTGCTCCGGCCAGTGGTGGCCGGAGCTGGGCGGCCAAATGGTCGGAAGTCCGGCATCGCGCGCAGGACGTGAGCAGATTAAGGGATAGATGGTTTTGCTTCGTTCTCCTTCGTTAGGGCTCGGATTGGGCTGGTTTTTAGCTTGTTGGAAACGTCTTGAAGAGGGCTAGGGGTAGGTGGTGGTGCTTCGACCAGGGGATGTCCAGAGCATGTTGGCAGCAGCCCCGGAAAGCTGCTGCTCGCGACCGAGGAGAAGGATAAGAGAGGGGTTCGGGTTCTAGGGTTTCTAGCTGGTCCGGGTCGGGCTGTGGGTTCCGGGTCGGGTCAGTGGGTCATGGGTTATGTTAGTTGGGTCCGGGTCCGGGTTAAGTGAGTCGGGCTCGGGTATTTTTATTTTTAAGTTTTAAGTTTAATTAAGTATTTAATGGGCCTAATTAAATGCCAAAATTTAATTGGGCTCCATTTAATTATTTTGAGTCAAATTTATTTATTTTGGGCTTAATTAATTTAATTAAGTAAGTCCATTAATTTTATGGGCTTTGGGGGCCCATGAAAATTATTGGGCCAGTCTTTGGGATTTTGGGCCCATTGGGCCAGAATAGAGTGTTAATGGGCTTAAATTAATTATTTGGGCTTAGAATTGTATTTTTGGGCTCAAGTATGTTATTGGGCCATTCTCAGTGTTAATGGGCCAGATTTAAGAAAAATGGGCCTGAGTGTTAGGGCCAGCAGTTCAGGACAACCCATGAGAAATTGCATGTGTCCTGAATATATATTTAATTATTTTTTTTTATGCATGGAAGTTATTTTTATATTTATATGATAGTATGAAATTTAAATTAAATATATATGAAGGACACACATTTTATTCAAGTACATGCATTCATGAAATAATATTTTATGCATGATTTAATGTTTAAGGTTGAGCAAGAAAATATTTTATGTTGGAAGTTGAAGTAGTGTGACAATTTAAGGGGGATTCGTCCCCATATGATTGAAGGGCAGTTTACTGCCAATTTAAGAGGTGATTCGTTACCGGCCACGTACGTTGGTTTCCACGCTGATCAGTATTTAATGTATGATTTAAGAGTACTCTACGGATACAACCATGCGATGTTAGAAAATTAATTGCTCAACAATGTTATGTATTATGTTATTTAAGTTTATTTAAGTTAAGTTATGTTATGTAATTTTTAAGCATGCTCATTCATGTATATGTATGTATTAGTATTTAATTGTTTTAAATTATTTTAAACCCTTGTTATGTTAGCATGTTGGGCCTCTAGGCTCACTACACTGGTATGGTGCAGGTGAGTACGTTGAGGATGATGTTGTACCCACCGGAGGCGAGGATGTATGAGCGGACATGTAGTGACCCCATGACCGTGATAGATGTCTGAGTCACGTGCATGTTTATTTATGTCAGCATGCTACATTTTATTTTATTTTTCAGTGGTTGGGAATTTTGAATATTTTTATGGAATATTGTTAGTGCAGGCAAATTTTAATCATTTTATTTATGCAGTATTTTTAATTAATTATTTGACTCAGATATTTATTTTATTTTAAAGAATGCATTTTTATTTAAGTGTTTAATTGTTTATTTATTTATTTTAAAACTTTTTATTCTGTGCATATATGTATTGGCATATATGTACATATTTTATTTAGTAAGTATAAAAAAAAAAATTTCCGCATATTTATTTATTAATTATAGAGTTAAGGTCGTTTCACATGGTCCAACCATTTCTCTAGTTCGGCCAACCTTTCGGCAGTTACATCAGGCAGGGCTGTTTTCGGAGAAGCCTTTTCTAACACTTAGAAAATCTTTTCCGAACTTAGGACAAACTTAACTTATGGAATCATTCCGTATTGTTTGCGCCAGTAAGTTTGTTTTGTTCGAGAATTGAAACATGTGGATTACGAAGATTCATCATAATGATATACTGAGATGAAACAGACAATTATCGATGATTGTTTAATTAATTTACTAAGACATAAAATATGGCGAGATTTCATTTTATGAATTACACTCCCACTATTTTGACGATTTCACTACCCTCTAGTGAAAACGAGAAACATTTTCTTTAGTGGGAACATGGAGTCCAATTGACAAACTATAGTCCCGAATAATATCAGCCAACCATAATTTTCAAAAGGTAGAGCCCAATTGCTTCCAAAGCAACCTCCACGTTTTTACCTCATGTCCAATAAGGGCCCAATAATATGACGCCGTTTATTGTGACACGTCAAGATGACCCATCAATATTAAATTGTGATGGACGGTCGCCATGTGGATCCCCAATAATATGAGCAAATCCCATGGGAGTTCCACCCAACTTACAACATGTGTCGATCCAATGTACAGCTTTCCGACGAACGGGCCCCCCCCCAATAATATGAGCCGGACGGTATCCGCGGGTAGCATCGCATACATTGATCGTTGATGGAAGGTAGGAACATTTAAACAATATTTAAATTCCCTTTTAATCTTGATATTAATTTTAAATCATATTTAAAATGAGGGATTTTAATTTTGAAAATTTGTCTCATCTTTCATTTTATGTATGCTTGCGGGATTCATACAATTTAGTCTAAAACATGCATACATCAATAATATCATATATTATTTAGGATGATCGATTCCATTTCTAATCGACCCGTGGTTGCCAATCACGAGTCTAAGTCCAATCCTAGGTAATATGCAAGTATGCAATGCAATCCTATTACATTGAGATTCCAATTTAAATTTCTTCAGTCTTTATTGTCTGTTGGGCCCACCTTCGTCTTCAAATCTTCATCTCCCACTAAGTATAATGTATTTACAATAAATAACTATGACAAGTAGGGGATACATTTTAAGGGGTGGGAACGGGCCATAAACCAGGCCCACTTTTATTACATATGACAATTCATATTGGGCCATAAACCAGGCCCATTAATAAATCCAACAACAATAAAAACAAATGTAAATTCCCTAACATACACCTACAAAATTGGTCATGGTAATCGATCATCCTTATCCAATAATATTTAATTCAAAATTAATTTATTGGATAACATGCAATGGCAATTAAATTAAAAAGGATAAAATCATATTCCATATATTAAATCTTATTTTACATACAAAATCATATTTTACCTTTTTATCAAATAAAATCATATTTTACATATAAAATCCAATTTTATACATAAAATCATATTTTAAGATCATATCTTATCATCAATTGTACCAAAAATAATTAATTTCATAAAATCTGATTTAACGGATAAAATCTATAAATTTTCCAAAAATTCAAATTTATCCAAAAATCAATTTTAAAATTTTTGGACTCGAACAATTCGATCCGACGCCTCGTGGACCAATCAAAAAAATTTTTCGATCGGACCAAAAACAGAATTTTAACATATTAAAATTTTAATTAAAAATAAAAATTAATTTTCCCCGGCCGCCCGGGACGATCCCGGGCAGCCCGCGCCCCAAAAGGGGATCGGGCCGGGCAGCCCGTCGCTGCCCCTTGGGAAACGACGATCGCTGCCCTGGGCAGCGATTGCCCATTAATTTTAAATTTTTAAAATCCTTTGGTTTCAAAAAACCAAGGCTTAAAAATTTTGTACAATCGATTAATTTAATCGCTTGATCTGAGCAACCTGGCTCTGATACCACTGTTGGAACACGGTCGTCAGATCAATCAGAATTGATACCCGGTGCAGCGGAAGTTTTAAAATTTTATATGGAACGATTCCATATCATGGGTATTAAAACTTTACGATTAAATTGTGCGTGTAAAAATTAAATAACAATTAAATTTTTACCTTAAAATCTCGAAACGAGATTATGGACACCAACAGATAACTCTGCTCTTGTTGTATATCCCAGGAACTGATGGATGAACAATTCTTCAATCAGGTCCACGAACAGAATTCGAATCCCTCAGATAGATTGCACTAGAAAATCTATCAGAAGTTTCTACGAAGAGAATTAACGAATTTGATCCGTTAAACCAGACTGCAAATTCGAAATTCACAGACTGGATATCAGAGAGAAAAACACAGAGAGGGGGGCGGCCACTCTAGGTCTCAAAACCCTAGTGTTCGAAAATTATGAGACTTGTGTTTAATTTCTTCACTGCAATAACTTATTTATAATGTGGGCTGCTAACAGCTTAGGGCCTATTAGTCATAAGTTAAAGCCTGACAAGCAAAGCTTGCATATTCAGAAATTAATATAAAATTCATCGTGACTCAGATTGTTAAACCAATTTCACCAATGTGCACAGAAACCATTTCTGCATCTTTTAAAGTCAAGATAAATTTTCTGAATCCGAATTCAGTGATTTCCAAAAATGCCCATCCCTATGTCATTTTAGGAAATCTTACTCTTCTACTCTGATATAAGAAGTCCTACTTCTTTGTTCATTAAATTTAACTCTTTAAATTTAACTATCTCAACGGGAATTAGAAATCCATTACTTGTGTGACCCTCAATGGTTCAGGGATACAGCTAGCCGTGGGCTCACAACTCCTTGTGACTCGGAACAACAATTTCCGACTTTCCCATCGAATCATGGTAAGAGCGCCTAGCAACATCGCCCCATGATTCCCTAGGTATCACTCATAGTGCCTGCAAGAACCAATAGATTTTGGTTAGCGTACAGTACGGTCCCTTCATCCATATATCCCGATCGAATCAACAACCATTGGTAAATCGAGAGTCGTTCGAGATTCGATAACTATGCAATGCATCTTGAAGATCAAATATTGACATCGCATGTGCTACTAAGAAACCATTTCTTAAAACACATCATGTACTCTGCTAGAGATTCATCACACTAATATCTCCTCAGATTGCATAGGATATCCACACTTGCAAGTATGTGGTGAATCCTTGACAACAAAGCATCGACTCCTATATGTGTCGTAACTGTACCCAATCCCGACACCTGATGACCCCAATAGAGTCGGTAAACGAGTCAAAGTACAGTACTAGCATATAGAGTCTCAATGATGTTTCAAGTAGTAAGGACTAATGGTGTACAACCAATACCGCGGACTTTATCCGGATAGGGTAGTTCGATCATTCATCGTATGAATATCCATTTGCATGCTTTGAACATCTCTATGTTCCATACCAATGAAACGTGATACTCGGCATCGCAAATGATAGTCTCAATCTCGAGCGATCCTTATCCTTTATTAACGGACGGCTCAATCGACTATGAACCATTTAGAATATACAGTGACTATAAGATGTGTTTCATGATAGACATCCCCATGTACTACCACATCTTACATACACTATATTATATTCAAGGTCTTTATCAAAACAACAATAGTATATCACAATATAACAATATGAAGAAAGATAAAGTCATTGCCATTAATAAAAGTGTAAATTATATTAAACAAAAGATTGTTTATACAAAGAGTCATCAAAGCCCTTAGCCACAAGTTGTCTCATCGGGCACCCACTCTTTCAATCTCCCACTTGCCTTAAAGCCAACTAGTCATACTACGTAGACCCATTGCTTCGCGATGTTTGTCAAATAATGGTCCTGGCAAGGGCTTAGTAAGTGGATCAGCGATATTGTCTGCAGAGGCCACTCTCTCGACAGTGATGTCTCCTCTTTCCACGATCTCCCGGATGATGTGGTATTTCCTCAGTACGTGTTTGGATCTTTGATGAGACCTTGGTTCCTTTGCCTGAGCAACGACACCCGTGTTGTCACAGTACACCAAGACTGGACCAACAACTTCAGGAATGACGCCCAACTCTTGGACGAAATTCCTCATCCAAACGGCCTCTTTAGCAGCAGCTGATGCTGCAATGTATTCTGCCTCAGTGGTGGAATCCGCTGTGGTGTCCTGCTTGGAACTCTTCCAAGAGACAGCACCACCATTGAGCATGAACACAAATCCAGAGGTTGACTTCGAGTCATCCACGTCACTTTGGAAGCTAGAGTCGGTATAGCCTTCCAATTTTAGTTCTCTTCCTCCATATACCATGAACATATTCTTAGTCCTTCGTAAGTACTTAAGAATGTCCTTCACGGCTTTCCAATGCATTTGACCAGGATTAGCCTGATATCTGCTCGTGACACTCAGAGCAAATGCTAAATCCGGTCTGGTAGATATCATCCCATACATGATACTACCTATAGCTGACGCATATGGTACATGTGTCATATTCTCTATCTCTGCATCAGTCTTGGGACACATAGACTTGGATAAAGAAACTCCATGACACATGGGTAGATGTCCTCTCTTGGACCCATCCATTGAAAACCGTTTCAATATGGTGTCGATGTAGGTTGATTGAGTGAGTCCTATCATTCTCTTAGATCTATCTCTATAGATCTGTATCCCAAGAATGTAGGATTCCTCACCCAAATCCTTCATCGAAAATCTACCTGATAACCATATCTTTGTTGACTGCAACATCCCTACGTCATTCCCAATGAGTAGGATGTCATCAACATAAAGTACTAAGAATGTCACAGCATCCTTAACTACTTTCTTGTACACGCATGGTTCCTCCGGGTTCTTGATGAAACCAAAATCCTTTATTGTTTCATCAAATTTCTGGTTCCAACTTCTTTATGCTTGTTTGAGACCATAGATCGATTTCTGAAGCTTGCATACCTTATGCTCGCTTCTCATGGATGTGTATCCCTCAGGCTGCGTCATATAGATCTCTTCCTTAATGTTTCCATTAAGAAATGCAGTCTTCACATCCATTTGCCATATCTCATAGTCATACCAAGCAGCTATGACAATAAGGATTCTTATGGACTTGAACATTGCAACTGGTGAAAAGGTTTCATCATAGTCAACTCCTTGTCTTTGAGTATAACCTTTCGGCACCAATCGTGCCTTGTAGGTCAATACCTTACCATCAGGCACAAGCTTTCTCTTGTAGATCCATTTACACCCTATTGGAACAATTCCATCAGGAGGATCTACTAAAGACCAAACTTGGTTTGTATACATCGAATCTATTTCCGACTGCATAGCTTCAAGCCATAAATTTGAATCCGCATCAGAAATTGCTTCCTTGAAGTTTCTTGGATCACATCCAACATCGGATTCATCTTGATCCCCTTCAAGAAGAAGACCATATCGAATAGGAGGTCTAGAAGTCCTCTCGGATCTTCTAGGTATAGGCGTGTTCATCATTGGTTCCTGAGGTGTAGGATCATTATTTTGTATTTCGGGTTCTTCTCGAATTTCTTCGAGTTCCATCATCTCGCCTTCCTTATCCAATAAGAACTCCTTCTCCAAGAAGGTGGCATTCCTTGAAACAAACACCTTTGTTTCAGCAGGATGATAGAAATAATATCCGATTGAATTCTTCGGATACCCTACAAAATAACATAAGGTGGATCGACTATCCAACTTATCTCCCACTGTCTGCTTCACGTAAGCAGGACATCCCCAAATCCTCAAGTACGAATACTTAGGAGCTTTGCCATTCCATAACTCGTATGGTGTTTTGTCCACTGCTTTGGTGTGGACGTTGTTCAACAACAACACCGCCGTTTCAAGCGCGTAGCCCCAAAACGAAGGTGGAAGCTCAGTGAAGCTCATCATGGATCGAACCATGTCCAACAAAGTTCGATTACGACGCTCCGATACACCATTCAGCTGTGGTGTCATAGGAGGAGTCCACTGAGAGAGAATCCCATTCTCTTTCAGATAGTCCAAAAACTCGGTGCTTAAGTTTTCTCCACCTCGATCCGATCGAAGTGCTTTAATACTTTTACCTAGCTTGTTCTCTACTTCAGCCTTGAATTCTTTGAACTTTTCAAATGCTTCAGACTTATATTTCATTAAATATAAATAGCCATACTTCGAATAATCATCAGTAAAGGTAATGAAGTAGGTGTGGCCAAATTTAGTACCAATTCAAAATGGACCACAAACATCTGTATGGATCAAATCCAACAGATTTTGACTACGCTCAGGTTTCCCCTTAAAAGGAGATTTAGTCATTTTTCCTTTCAGGCAGGACTCACAAGTAGATAGAGAGTTAATATCAGACATATCAAACATGCCCTCTCCCACTAGCTTGTTCATCCTCCTTGAGGAAATATGACCTAGCCTAGCATGCCAAAGGTTTGCCGGGTTTTGACTATCGATTTTCCTTTTGTTTGTTGTTACCGGTTTATCAACATAATTTATTGGAACGTCTTTTAATTTTAAGTTATATAGATCGTTTTCAAGTTGTCCATTTTCAATCAAACATTCATTCTTGTAAATATTGCAAATCTCATTCACAAAATTGCAAGAATAACCATCTCTATCAAGCATAGAAACAGAAATAATGTTTTTAATCAAATCTGGAACAAATAAAACATCTCTCAAAAGTAACTTCAAATCGTTCTGCAAAATTAAATAAACATCTCCCACAACTTTAGCTTCAACTCTAGAACCATTTCCGAGCCTCAGCTGGGTCTCACCCATTCTAAGCTTGTGACTTCTTGTCATCACCTGCAAATCATTGCAAATGTGAGATTCACATCCGGTATCCAATACCCAAGAAGTAGTGTTAAGTGAAACATTTATTTCAATATAGAACATACCCTTCGCAGTTCGCAACTACTCTAGATATTCCTTGCAGTTACGTTTCCAATGACCGGGTTTCTTGCAGTAATGGCAAACATCCTTGGACTTTTCCATGTTTGAAGCCTTTGTCATGTACTTCTTCTCGGGTTCGGTTTTCTTGGGTGGGGAAGAACGTTTCTTACCCTTTGTACTTGGCCCCTTCTTAGCAGAAGAAGAGGAGCCCACCAAGAAAGCCGGTTTATCCTTCTTTAAAGTGGATTCATATGTTACAAGCATATTGAACATCTCTTCAAGGGAGGCCTCTATCTTGTTCATATTGAAATTCAACACAAATCCGTCAAACGAAGAAGGAAGAGATAGAAGTAATAAGTCCACGTTGAGTTCATGCTCCAACACCAAATCAAGCGTTACCAACTTCTGTATGAGCCAAATCACTCGTACCCCATGATCACGGACCGAAGTCCCTTCACGCATGCGACACGTCATTAGCTCTTTTACAGTAGCGAACCTTTCAGCTCTCGATTGAGCCCCAAAAAGTTCCTTGAGTTGTACGTGAATGTCAGCAGCATTCACGGTATCCTCAAATCGCCTCTTCATCAGACATCGAGGCTTGCATATAGCATTTGGCCTTGATATCATGGTCCCACCATGTATCAAGTTTGGCCAACTCTTCCGGACTTACATCAGCTGGTGCTTCCTTCGAAGGAGATTTTTCTAACACGTAGAGCATCTTCTCCGAGGTCAAGACAATCTTCAACTTACGGAACCATTCCGTATAGTTTGCGCCAGTCAGTTTATTTTGTTCGAGGATAGAGAATAGTGGATTGCGAGAATTCATCTTAATTAAATACTGAAAAGAAACAGACAATTATCAGTGATTGTTTAATTAATTTACTAAGACATAAAATAGGCGAAATTTATTTTATGAATCTCACTCCCACTATTTTAACGATTTCACTACCCTCTAGTGAAAACGGAAAACTGTTTTCCTTAGTGGGAACATGGAGTCCAATTGACAAACTATGGTCCCGAATAATATCAGCCAACCATAATTTTCAAAAGGTAGAGCCCAATTGCTTCCAAAGCAACCTCCACGTTTTTACCTCATGTCCAATAAGGGCCCAATAATATGACGCCGTTTATTGTGACATGTCAAGATGACCCATCAATATCAAGTTGTGATGAACGGTCGCCATGTGGATCCCCCAATAATATGAGCCGATCCCATGGGAGTTCCACCCAACTTACAACATGTGTCGATCCAATGTACAGCTTTTCGATGAACGAGCCCTCCAATAATATGAGCCGGACCGTATCCGCGGGTAGCATCTCATACATTGATCGTTGATGGAAGGTAGGAACATTTAAACAATTTTAAATTTCCTTTATTTATATTGATATCAATTTTAAATCATATTTAAAATGAGGGATTTTAATTTTGAAAATTTGTCTCATCATTTATAATTTGTATGCTTGCCGGATTCATACAATTTAGTCTAAAACATGCATACAACGATAATATCTTATATTATATAAGATGATCGATTCCATTTCTAATCGACCCGTGGTTGCCAATCACGAGTCTTAGTCCAATCCTAGGTAATATGCAGGTATGCAATGCAATCTTATTACATTGAGCTTCCAATTTACATTTCTTCTGTCTTTATTGTCTGCTGGGCCCACCTCCATCTTCAAATCTTCATCTCCCACTAAGTCTAATGTATTTACAATAAATAACCATGACAAGTAGGGGATACATTTTAAGGGGTGGGAACGGGCCATAAACCAGGCCCACTTTTATTACATATGACAATTCATATTGGGCCATAAACCAGGCCCATTAATAAATCCAACAACAATAAAACAAATGTAAATTCCTAACATACACCTACAAAATTGGTCATGGAAATTGATCATCCTTATCCAATAATATTTAATTCAAAATTAATTTATTGGATAACATGCAATGAAAATTTAAATTAAAAGGATAAAATCATATTCCATATATAAAATGTTATTTTACATACAAAATCATATTTTATCTTTTTATCAAATAAAATCATATTTTACATATAAAATCCAATTTTATACATAAAATCATATTTTACTCAATATTTCCATAAGATCATATCTTATCATCAATTGTACCAAAAATAATTAATTTCATAAAATCTGATTTAACGGATAAAATCTATAAATTTTCCAAAAATTCAAATTTATCCAAAAATCAATTTTAAAATTTTCGGACTCGAACAATTCGATCCGACGCCTCGTGGACCAATCAAAAACAATTTTCGATCGGACCAAAAATAGAATTTTAACATATTAAAATTTTAATTTTAAAATTAAAAATTAATTTTTGCGGGCCGCCCGGGACGCTCCTGGGCAGCCCGCGCCCCAAATGGGCTCGGGCCAGGCAGCCCGTCAATGCCCCTAGGGCAGCGCCGTGCGCTGCCCGGGGCAGCGACCCTCGCTGCCCCCCGGGCAGCGATCCAATCGCTGCCCGTGTTTTGCCCGGAAAAAAATTTATTTTAAAAAAAAAAAAATTATTTTGTTTCAAAAACCGAGGCTTAAAAAAAATTTTTACAATCGATTAATTTAATCGCTTGATCTGAGCAACCTGGCTCTAATACCACTGTTGGATAACGGCGATCAGATCAATCAGGATTGATACCTGGTGCAGCGGAAGTTTAAAATTTTATATGGAACGATTCCATAATGGGTATCAAAACTTTACGATTAAATTGTGTGTGTAAAAATTAAATAAAAATTATAAATTTTTACCTCCAATCTCGAATCGAGATTATGGACACCAACAGATTACTCTGCTCTTGTTGTATATCCCAGGAACTGATGGATGAACTGTTCTTCAATCAGGTCCACGAACAGAGATTTAATCCCTCTGATAGATTGCACTAGAAAATCTATCAGAAGTTTCTACGAAGAGAATTAACGAATTTGATCCGTTAAACCAGACTGCAAATTCAAAATTCACAGGCTGGATTTTCCCGACAGAGAGAGGGAGGGGACGGCCACTTAGAGAAAACACAGTTAGGGTTTTCGAAAATATTTTGTGACCTCTGTTGTGTAATTTCTGTACTGCAATAACTTATTTATAATGTGGGCGGCTAACAGCTTAGGGCCCATTAGTCATAAGTTCAAGCCTGACAAGCAAAGACCGCATGTTTAGAAATTAATATAAAATTCATCGTGACTCAGATTGATAAAACAATTTCACCAATGTTCACAGAAATCATTTCTGCATCTTTTAGAGTCTAGATAAATTTTCTGAATCCGAATTCAGTGATTTCCAAAAATGCCCATCCCTATGTCATTTTAGGAAATCTTACTCCTCTACTCTTAAATAAGAAGTCCCACTTCTTTGTTCATTAAATTTAACTCTTTAAATTTAACTATCTCAACGGGGATTAAAAATCCATTACTCTGTGTGACCCTCAATGGTTCAGGGATACAGCTAGCCGTGGGCTCACAACTCCTTGTGACTCGGAACAACAATTTCCGACTTGCCCATCGAATCATGGTAAGAGCGCCTAGCAACATCGCCCCATGATTCCCTAGGTATCACTGATAGTGCCTGCAAGAACCAATAGATTTTGGTTAGCGTACAGTACGGTCCCTTCATCCATATATCCCGATCGAATCAACAACCATTGGTAAATCGAGAGTCGTTCGAGATTCGATAACTATGCAATACATCTTGAAGATCAAATAGTGACATCGCATGTGCTACTAAGAAACCATTTCTTAAAACACATCATGTACTCTGGCCAGAGATTCGTCATACTAATATCTCCTCAGATTGCATAGGATATCCACACTCGCAAGTATGTGGTGAATCCTTGACAACAAAGCATCGACTCCTATATGTGTCATAACTGTACCCAATCCCGACACCTGATGACCCCAATAGAGTCGGTAAACGAGTCAAAGCACAGTACTAGCATATAGAGTCTCAATGATGTTTCAAGTAGTAAGGACTAATGGTGTACAACCAAAACCGCGGACTTCATCCACTCGATAAGTAATAACCACTTGGAAAGTCCGGATAGGGTAATTCGATCATTCATCGTATGAATATCCATTTGCATGCTTTGAACATCTCTATGTTCCATACCAATGAAACGTGGTACTCGGCATCGCAAATGCTAGTCTCAATCTCGAGCGATCCTTATCCTTATTAACGGACGGCTCAATCGACTAGGAACCATTTAGAATATACAGTGACTATAAGATGTGTTTCATGATAGACATCCCTATGTACTACCACATCTTACATACACTATAGTATATTCAAGGTCTTTATCAAAACAACAATAGTATATCACAATATAACAATATGAAGAAAGATAAAGTCATTGCCATTAATAAAAGTGTAAATTATATTAAACAAAATATTATTTATACAAAGATTCATCAAAGCCCTTAGCCACAAGTTGGCTCACCGGGCACCCACTCTTTCAACAAGGGGTACATTCGTCCTAGTGTATCTCCTTGGGGAGCTCCTGTTCTTTTTGTAAAGAAGAAGGATGGGTCGATGCGGTTGTGCATTGACTATCGGTAGCTGAATCGAGTCACTATGAAGAACAAGTATCCGTTGCCTCATATTGATGACTTGTTTGATCAGCTGCAGGGCACGTCAGTTTACTCCAAGATTGACTTGAGATCTGGGTATCATTAGTTGAGAGTCCGTGATCAGGACGTAGCCAAGACTGCATTCCGTACTCGCTATGGGCATTACGAGTTCCTAGTGATGCCATTTGGTTTGACTAATACGCCGGATATATTCATGGATTTGATGAACCGTGTCTTCAGGGAGTATTTGGACAAGTTTGTCGTGGTCTTCATTGACGACATCTTGGTGTATTCGCGTAATACGGAAGAGCATGTTTCTCACTTGCGGTTGGTACTGCAAACTCTTCGAGATAAGCAGTTGTACGCCAAGCTGAGCAAGTGTGAGTTCTGGATGGATAGAGTGGTCTTTCTTGGCCATATCATATCCAGGGAGGGGATTTCTATTGATCCAAGCAAGATTAAAGCGGTACTTAATTGGTCGCATCCAACGACAGTTGCTGTGATCCGTAGTTTTCTGGGTCTAGCAGGGTATTATCGTCGCTTCATTCTGAACTTCTCTCAACTAGCTCGACCTTTGACGCAGCTCACCCGCAAGGGTGTGGACTTCGAGTGGTCCTCCGAGTGTGAGGAGAATTTCTGTGAGCTTCGACGGCGGTTGACTTCTGCGCCGGTGTTGGCATTACCGTCAGGATCTGAAGGGTATGTGGTATACAGTGATGCTTCTCTTCAGGGGTTAGATTGTGTCCTGACTCAGAATGGGCATGTGATCGCATACGCTTCTAGACAGCTAAAGCTTCACGAGGACAAATATCCAATCCATGATTTGGAGTTAGCAGCCATTGTGTTCGCTTTGAAGATCTGGCGTCATTATCTGTATGGCGAGAAATTTGAGATCTTCACTGACCATAAGAGTCTCAAGTATTTGTTCACTCAGGCGGAGTTGAACATGAGGCAGAGACGTTTGATGGACTTGCTTAAGGACTATGATTGCGAGATAAAGTACCATCCGGGAGTCGCAAGGTGCGAATATTCGCACTTCAGACTTGTTCGATGTCTAGTGCGATCAGTGACTGTTGTACTTTAGGGTATACCTTCAAGCATAAGAAAGGTATGCAGAGTATCCAGATGTTTGCGATATTATCTGAGCCAGCTTTGTATTTTCGGATCCAAGAGGCTCAGATGTATGATTCGAAGACCCAGCATTTATCTTGTTTAGCTAACGAGGGTAGCTCGTCTGGATTTCATTATCAGTCTGATGACTTTCTGTGTTTGTCTGGTAGGCTTGTGATTCCGCAGGATGAAGAGTTGCGAGAGGAGATTTTGTCCCAGGCACATCGCACTAAGTTGAGTATTCATCTTGGGAGCAACAAGATATACAAGGATCTACGTACTCATTTCTGGTGGAAGGGAATGAAACGCACTGTTTATCAGTTTGTTTCGAGATGTTTGGTGTGTCAACAGGTCAAGGCAGAGCACCGACGACCTGGAGGATTGCTTCACAGTCTGCCTATTCCTGAATGGAAATGGGAGTTTATCACAATGGACTTTGTGACCCATTTGCGGGTATCCCCGAGTAATTGTGATGCTATCTGGGTTATGGTGGACCGACTCACCAAGTCAGCGCTTTTCATTTCCTATAGCCAAGAGTACTCAGTGGATCGTATGGCTCGGTTGTACATTCAGGAGATCGTTCGACTTCATGGAGTGCTTGTGAGCATTGTCAGCGATAGGGACCCCAGGTTCACTTCTAGATTCTGGGGGAGTGTTCAGCGTGCGATGGGTACTACTCTCAGTTTGAGTACTGCCTATCATCCGGAGACTGATGGTCAGTCAGAGCGCACTATCCGTACTTTGGAGGATATGCTTAGAGCATGCGTCATGGATTTTGGTTCAGCCTGGCAGGATCATTTGCCATTGATCGAGTTCGCGTACAACAACAGCTATCATACTAGTATTGGGATGGAACCTTTTGAGGCGTTGTAAGGGCGACGTTGTCGTACTCCACTCTTTTGGGAAGAAGTGGGGGAGAGACAGGCTGAGTGACCGGAGTTTATCCAGCAAGCGATAGACATTGTTGATCAGATCAAGAAATGGATTAAGACTGCACAGGATCGTCAGGCCAGCTATGCTAATATCAAGCGTAGGCCTTTGCGGTTCGATGTCGGGGAGAAAGTGTTTCTGAGAGTGTCACCTTTCCGCAAGATTCTCAAATCGGCCTTAAGGGCAAGTTGTCTCCCAGGTTTATCGGTCCGTTTGAGATCTTGGAGAGCATTGGAGATTTGGCTTATCGACTAGCTTTGCCACCGCATCTATCCAGTATTCACGACGTGTTCCATGTATCTCTGTTGCGACGGTATTGAAAGAGTGGGTGCCCGGTGAGCCAACTTGTGGCTAAGGGCTTTGATGACTCTTTGTATAAACAATCTTTTGTTTAATATAATTTATACTTTTATTAATGGCAATGACTTTATCTTTCTTCATATTTTTATATTGTGATATACTATTGTTGTTTTGATAAAGACCTTGAATATACTATAGTGTATGTAAGATGTGGTAGCACATGGGGATGACTATCATGAAACACATCTTATAGTCACTGTATATTCTAAATTGTTCCTAGTCGATTGAGCCGTCCGATAATAAGGATAAGGATCGCTCGAGTTTGAGACTAGCATTTGCGATGCAGAGTACCACGTTTCATTGGTAAGGAACATAGAGATGTTCAAAGCATGCAAATGGATATTCATTCGATGAATGATCGAACTACCCTATCCGGACTTTCCAAGTGGTTATCACTTATCGAGTGGATAAAGTCCGCGGTTTTGGTTGTACACCATTAGTCCTTACTACTTGAAACATCATTGAGACTCTATATGCTAGTATTGTGCTTTGACTCGTTTACCGACTCTATTGGGGTCATCAGGTGTCGGGATTGGGAACAGTTACAACACATATAGGAGTCGATGCTTTGTTGTCAAGGATTCACCACATACTTGCGAGTGTGGATATCCTATGCGATCTGAGGAGATATTAGTGTGACGAATCTCTGGCCAGAGTACATGATGTGTTTTGAGAAATGGTTTCTTAGTAGCACATGCGATGTCACTATTTGATCTTCAAGATGTATTGCATAGTTATCGAATCTCGAACGACTCTCGATTTACCAATGGTTGTTGATTCGATCGGGATATATGGATGAAGGGACCGTACTGTACGCTAACCAAAATCTATTGGTTCTTGCAGGCACTATCAGTGATACCTAGGGAATCATGAGGCGATGTTGCTAGGCGCTCTTACCATGATTCGATGGGCAAGTCGGAAATTTTTGTTCCGAGTCACAAGGAGTTGTGAGCCCACGCCTAGCTGTATCCCTGAACCATTGAGGGTCACACAGAGTAATGGATTTTTAATACCCGTTGAGATAGTTAAATTTAAAGAGTTAAATTTAATGAACAAAGAAGTTGGACTTCTTATTTAAGAGTAGAGGAGTAATATTTCCTAAAATGACATAGGGATGGGCATTTTTGGAAATCACTGAATTCGGATTCAGAAAAATTTATCTTGACTTTAAAAGGTGCAGAAATGGTTTCTGTGAGCATTGGTAAAATCGGTTTATCAATCAGAGTCACGATGAATTTTATATTAATTTCTGAACATACGGGCTTTGCTTGTCAGGCTTGAACTTATGACTAATGGGCCCTAAGCTGTTAGCGGCCTACATTATAAATAAGTTATTGCAGTGCAGAAATTAGACAACACAGGTCACAATTTTCGAAAAACCCTAGTTTTCTCTCTAAAAGGTGGCCGCCCCCCTCCCCTCTGCTCGGGAAAAATCCAGCCTGTGAATTTTGAATTACAGTATGGTTTAACGGATCAAATTCGTTAATTCTCTTCGTAGAAACTTCTGATAGATTTTCTAGTGCAATCTATCAGAGGGATTAAATCTCTGTTCGTGGACCTGATTGAAGAACAGTTCGTCCATCAGTTCCAGGGATATACAACAAGAGCAGAGTAATCTGTTGGCGTCCATAATCTCGATTCGAGATTGGAGGTAAAAATTTATAATTGTTATTTAATTTTTAAACACACAATTTAATCGTAAAGTTTTGATACCCATTATGGAATCGTTCCATATAAAATTTTTAAACTTCCGCTGCACCGGGTATCAATTCTGATTGATCTGATCGCAGTTCTCCAACAGTGGTATCAGAGACAGGTTGCTCAGATCAAGCGATTAAATTAATCGATTGTACAAAAAAATTTTAGCCTCGGTTTTTTTGAAACAAAATAAATTTTTTTTAAAATTAAAAATTTTTCGGGCAAAAACACGGGCAGCGATTGGATCGCTGCCCGGGGGGCAGCGATCGTCGCTGCCCTAGGGGCAGCCGGGCTGCCCGGCCCGAGCCCTTTTGGGGCGCGGGCAGCCCGGGAGCGTCCCGGGCGGCCCGCGAAAAATTAATTTTTAATTTTTAAAATTAAAATTTTAATATGTTAAAATTCTATTTTTGGTCCGATCGAAAATTGTTTTTGATTGGTCCACGAGGCATCGGATCGAATTTTTTGAGTCCGAAATTTTTAAAATTGATTTTTGGATAAATTTGAATTTTTGGAAAATTTAAATATTTTATCCGTTAAATTGAATTTTGAAATTAATTATTTTTGGTACAATTGATGATAAGATATGATCTTATGGAAATATTGAGTAAAATATGATTTTATGTATAAAATTGGATTTTATATGTAAAATATGATTTTATTTGATAAAAAGATAAAATATGATTTTGTATGTAAAATAAGATTTTATATATGGAATATGATTTTATCCTTTTAATTTAAATTGCCATTGCATGTTATCCAATAAATTAATTTTGAATTAAATATTATTGGATAAGGATGATCGATTGCCATGACCAATTTTGTAGGTGTATGTTAGGAATTTACATTTGTTTTTATTGTTGTTGGATTTATTAATGGGCCTGGTTTATGACCCAATATGAATTGTCATATGTAATAAAAATGGGCCTGGTTTATGGCCCGTTCCCACCCCTTGAAATTTATCCCCTACTTGTCATGGTTATTTATTATAAATACATTAGACTTAGTGGGAGATGAAGATTTGAAGATGGAGGTGGACCCAGCAAACAATAAAGACAGAAGAAATGTAAATTGGAAGCTCAATGTAATAGGATTGCATTGCATACTGCATATTACCTAGAATTGGACTAAGACTCGTGATTGGCAAGCACGGGTCGATTAGAAATGGAATCGATCATCCTATATAATATGTGATATTATTATTGTATGCATGTTTTAGACAAAATTGTGTGAATCCGGCAAGCATACAAATTTTAAAATGATGAGACAAATTTTCAAAATTAAAATCCCTCATTTTAAATATGATTTAAAATTGATATCAAGATAAATAAAGGAAATTTAAAATTGTTTAAATGTTCCTACCTTCCATCAACGATCAATGTATGAGATGCTACCCGCGGATACGGTCCGGCTCATATTATTGGGGGGGCCCGTTCGTCGGAAAGCTGTACATTGGATCGACACATGTTGTAAGTTGGGTGGAACTCCCATGGGATCGGCTCATATTATTGGGGGATCCACATGGCGACCGTCCATCATAACTTAATATTGATGGGTCATCTTGACATGTCACAATAAACGACGTCATATTATTGGGCCCTTATTGGACATGAGGTAAAAACGTGGAGGTTGCTTTGGAAGCAATTGGGCTCTACCTTTTCAAAATTATGGTTGGCTGATATTATTCGGGACCATAGTTTGTCAATTGGACTCCATGTTCTCACTAAGGAAAACAGTTTTCCGTTTTCACTAGAGGGTAGTGAAATCGTTAAAATAGTGGGAGTGAGATTCATAAAATAAATTTCGCCTATTTTATATCTTAGTAAATTAATTAAACAATCACTAATATTTGTCTGTTTCTTTTCAAGTATTTCATAAAGATGAATTCGCGTAATCCACTATTCTCTATCTTCGAACAAAATAAATTGACTGGCGCAAACTATACAGAATGGTTCCGTAAGTTGAAGATTGTCTTGACTTCGGAGAAGATGCTCTACGTGTTAGAAAAATCTCTTCCGAAGGAAGCACCAGCTGATGTAAGTCCGGAAGAGTTGGCCAAACTTGATACATGGTGGGACCATGATATCAAGGCCAAATTCTATATGCAAGCCTTGATGTCTGATGAACTCCAGAGGCGATTTGAGGACACCGTGAATGCTGCTGACATTCACGTACAACTCAAGGAACTTTTTGGGGCTCAATCGAGAGCTGAAAGGTTCGCTACTGTAAAAGAGCTAATGACGTGTCGCATGCGTGAAGGGACTTCGGTCCGTGATCATGGGGTACGAGTGATTTGGCTCATACAGAAGTTGGTAACGCTTGATTTGGTGTTGGAGCATGAACTCAACGTGGACTTACTACTTCTATCTCTTCCTTCTTCGTTTGACAGATTTGTGGTGAATTTCAATATGAACAAGATAGAGGCCTCCCTTGAAGAGATGGTCAATATGCTTGTAATATATGAATCCACTTTAAAGAAGGATAAACTGGCTTTCTTGGTGGGCTCCTCTTCTTCTGCTAAGAAGGGGCAAAGTACAAAGGGTAAGAAACGTTTTGCCCCACCCAAGAAAACCGAACCCGAGAAGAAGTACAAGACAAAGGCTTCAAACATGGAAAAGTCCAAGGATGTTTGCCATTACTGCAAGAAGCCCGGTCATTGGAAACGTAACTGCAAGGAATATCTAGAGCAGTTGCGAACTGCGAAGGGTATGTTCTATATTGAAATAAATGTTTCACTTAATACTACTTCTTGGGTATTGGATACCGGATGTGGATCTCACATTTGCAATGATTTGCAGGTGATGACAAGAAGTCGCTGGCTTAGAATGGGTGAGACCCAGCTGAGGCTCGGAAATGGTTCCAGAGTTGAAGCTAAAGCTGTGGGAGATGTTTATTTAATTTTGCAGAACGGTTTTAAGTTACTTTTGAGAGATGTTTTATTTGTTCCAGATTTGATTAAAAACATTATTTCTGTTTCTATGCTTGATAGAGATAGTTTTTCTTGAAATTTTGTGAATGAGATTTGCAATATTTACAAGAATGAATGTTTGATTGGAAATGGACAACTTGAAAACGATCTATATAACTTAAAATTAAAAGACGTTCCAATAAATTATGTTGATAAACCGGCAACAACAAACAAAAGGAAAATCGATAATCAAAACCTGGCAAACCTTTGGCATGCTAGGTTAGGTCATATTTCCTCAAGGAGGATGAACAAGCTAGTGGGAGAGGGAATGTTTGATATGTCTGATATTAACTCTCTACCTACTTGTGAGTCCTGCCTGAAAGGAAAAATGACTAAATCTCCTTTTAAGGGGAAACCTGAGCGTAGTCAAAATCTGTTGGATTTGATCCATACAAGCATTTGTGGTCCATTTAGAATTGGTACTCAATATGGCCACACCTACTTCATTACCTTTACTGATGATTATTCTAGGTATGGGTATTTATATTTAATGAAATATAAGTCTGAAGCATTTGAAAAGTTCAAAGAATTCAAGGCTGAAGTAGAAAACAAGCTAGGTAAAAGTATTAAAGCACTTCGATCGGATCGAGGTGGAGAATACTTAAGTACCGAGTTTTTGGACTATCTGAAAGAGAATGGGATTCTCTCTCAGTGGACTCCTCCTATGACACCACAGCTGAATTGTAGTAGCCCGTACCCTAATTGAGTAATTAAAGGAATTAATCATAATTACTTTGGTAGAGTTCGGAAGCTCCGAAGGTGAGATCGGAAGCTCCGAACAGGATCGGAAGCTCCGATCGATATTACGTCAGGCATGACGTGTGGCAAGATCGGAAGCTCCGATCAGGACCGGAAGCTCCGATCACCCCTAACCGGAGTCAACAAGTGATATTTTGACACGTGGCAGATCAGGATCTTCGGAAGCTCCGATGGCAGGATCGGACGTTCCGATCGAGGTTCGGACGTTCTGATCGTTGTCTATAAATAGAAGGCCGAGGATTCACTTTCATTTGCCAATTCCGAGTTCTCCTTTCCTTTCTAGTCCTTTTGGAGCTGTTTTAGTCTTCTTAGGCTTGGTCCGGAGGTCGGCAAGGCGTTCGGTAGTCGTAGCGGAGTTGTGCCCAAGTTCTGGAGGCATCGACATCAAAGAGCTAACGACGGACGAAGGTATAGCTTTTGCTTCCTATAAATATTTAGGAGTATGCAATAGCTTAGTTAAGGCTTTTAGAGCACTTTAATGATAGTAGTATCATTTGGCAGTGTAGAGCAGACTATAGGCATGGACCTAGAGTTGGTAGAGCTTGCACTGTTTTGAGGTACGAAAGTACTGTTCGAGATATCCTGACTGAGTATGCATGTATTATGTGACTGCATGATTTATATGTCATTGATTTATGCTGCATTCATTTGCATTTTGCTGTATCTCTTTCGAGATGTCTGTTAGTAGGGTTGTACCCTATCCTGTTAGTGAATGGACTTCCATCGATTTGGATCCGGCGTATCCACGGTTATCTAGGTATGGGAGCCACCTCTTGAAGCGACGACACAGCGTGCTACATACCAGGGCCCGGTCTGTCTCTGTTATCTGATCCTTGACCTCGAGTCTATAGGGAGTTCACTTTGCATGCATGTATACTCATACTCTCGCACTGAGCGTTTTATGCTCACGTCTCGTACTCTGTATTTTTCTGACACCCTATTCCATGGGGCAGGTTTGCGATTGGACGAGGAGGGTGGATCCAGGAGGGGCTAGTCAGTGGTTGGCCATCTGGAGCTTCGCTTAGGTTTTATTACTGTTGTTTTGGGTTTATACAGCTATTCGATTTGGTTGTATATTATTGGATAAATTACAGATTCCTTTACTTGGGGTTGTAAACTATTTATGGTTTCCACAGTTTTATTCTGATAACTGTTTAATTAAGTTAATTGCATGCCTAAGTTCTGTTTAGTAGGTGATCCGAGTAAGGGTCACTAAATTTATGGTATCAGAGCATGCAAAAGAATTCTTGGGATTTAATCTCATCTTGAGGTATTTTTGTAGATGTCAAATCGTGACGACCAGAGTTCTCATGGCAGTGTTTGTGGGCGTTGGGGTGATGCCGACCGGGAGCCTCGTCGAGAACGGCGTCATCGTCATCATGACGACGAGCGTTTCACTGTGTGTCGATTCTTAGCTATGGGTCCTAAGCCCTTAGTTGGAGGAGAGTCTCCGGAGGATGCGGAGAACTGGTTAGACCGCATGGAGACGACTTTTCAGAATTTCCAATGCACCGAGGAGCAGAAGGTGGAGACCCTTGGCTATCTTCTGGATGGGCGTGCGCGCAGGTGGTGGAGGTTTACTTCTGCACCTTTTGTTGCGGCGAGAGGAGTGGCCACCTGGGCCGAGTTCCGCACAGCTTTCCAAAAGCGGTATTTTCCTCCTGCACTCCGTCAGTCAAAGGTAGGTGAGCTACTGAGTCTGCGACAGGGAGCCATGTCTATCGATGAGTATCAGCAGAGGTTCTTTGATCTGCTATCCTATTGCCCCGAGATTGCTGATAGCTCAGAGATGAAGTATAATCTGTTCCTTCAAGGCCTTAACCCTGAGATCCATAACTGTGTGGCGGTTGGCGACGACATGTGCTACGAGGGTTTGGTGAGCCGTGTCACCAGGCGGAGGACAGCATACGATGGAACAGGTCTTTCCCTCAGACGAGGCCTGCTAGTTATTTGGGTCCCCGTGCCCAAACTTTCAAGAAATCTGGATCTTCTTCTTCCTCTGGTTCTGGAGGTGTTGTTCGTTACGGTAAGAAGGACAAGTGTGATCACTGTTGGAAGAACCATCCATCCGATAAGTGCCGTAGAGCTTCTGGAGCTTGTTTCCGTTGTGGAGAGACTGGTCATATCCGGAGGGATTGTCCACTGTCTGGGGGAGGCGGTTCTGGTTCTGGTTCTGGTTCAGGATTGGGTTCTCAGGCCACCGTACAGCAGAGGTCGCAGGGACAGTCTGCTGGGAGTTCTCATTTGAGGCCACGAGCTTCTGGCCAGGTTTTTGCCTTGAGACATGATCAGGCAGTGGAGGAGAATGAGAAAGTCATCGCAGGTACATTTCTGCTTTATGGTATACCTGCTCTTGTACTAATTGACACTGGTGCATCTTATTCCTTCATTTCTACACGTTTTGTTAAGAGGCATAAGTTACCATGCAATGCACTAGACGTAGTGATGTCTATTTCTACTCCGACGGGCCAATCTGCTTTGGCTAAGCGTCTAGTGATGGGTTGCCCTTTAGAGTTTGAAGGGAACATTCTGTTAGCGAATCTCATGGTCCTGGCGATGGAAGATTTTGATTGCATTCTGGGAATAGATATGTTGACTACCTATCGAGCTTCAGTGGACTGCTATCAGAGATTAGTACGCTTTCATCCAGAGGGGAGTGAGAGTTGGTTTTTCTATGGTGAGGGAGCGCGACCCCCGATGCCTTTGGTATCAGCTTTGAGAGCCTGTCGAGCTCTAGAGTCTGGAGTGGAAGGCTACCTTATCTATGCAGTTGATTTGTCCGCTGAGAGTATTGGGATAGAGAGCATTCCTGTTGTGGATGAATTTCCAGATGTGTTTCCTGATGAGATTCCGGGTTTTCCTCCTGCTAGGGAAGTCGAGTTTGGCATAGAGTTGATGCCGGGTACTTCGCCTATTTCTAGAGCACCGTATCGTCTGGCTCCGTCAGAGATGCGTGAGTTAATGAATTAGCTACAGGATCTTTTGGACAAGGGGTACATTCGTCCTAGTGTGTCTCCTTGGGGAGCTCCTGTTCTCTTCGTAAAGAAGAAGGATGGGTCGATGCGGCTGTGCATTGACTATCGGCAGCTGAATCGAGTCACTGTGAAGAACAAGTATCCGTTGCCTCGTATTGATGACTTGTTCGATCAGCTGCAGGGCACGTCAATTTACTCCAAGATTGACTTGAGATCTGGGTATCATCAGTTGAGAGTCCGTGATCAGGATGTAGCCAAGACTGCATTCCGTACTCGCTATGGGCATTACGAGTTCCTAGTGATGCCATTTGGTTTGACTAATGCGCCGGCTATATTCATGGATTTGATGAACCGTGTCTTCAGGGAGTACTTGGACAAGTTTGTCGTGGTCTTCATTGACGACATCTTGGTGTATTCACGTAATACGGAAGAGCATGTTTCTCACTTGCGGTTGGTACTGCAGACTCTTCGAGATGAGCAGTTGTACGCCAAGCTGAGTAAGTGTGAGTTCTGGATGGATAGAGTGGTCTTTCTTGGCCATATCATATCCAGGGAGGGGATTTCTGTTGATCCAAGCAAGATTGAAGCGGTACTTAATTGGTCGCGTCCGACGACAGTTGCTGAGATCCGTAGTTTTTTGGGTCTAGCAGGGTATTATCGTCGCTTCATTCTGAACTTCTCTCAGTTAGCTCGACCATTGACGCAGCTTACTCGCAAGGGTGTGGATTTCGAGTGGTCCTCCGAGTGCGAGGAGAATTTCCGTGAGCTTCGATGGCGGTTGACTTCTGCGCCGGTGTTGGCATTACCGTCAGGATCTGGAGGGTATGTAGTTTACACGGATGCTTCTCTTCAGGGGTTAGGCTGTGTCCTGACTCAGAATGGGCATGTGATCGCATACGCTTCTAGACAGCTGAAGCTTCACGAGGACAACTACCCAGTCCATGATTTGGAGTTAGCAGCCATTGTGTTCGCTTTGAAGATCTGGCGTCATTATCTGTATGGCGAGAAATTTGAGATCTTCACCGACCATAAGAGTCTCAAGTATTTGTTCACTCAGGCGGAGTTGAACATGAGGCAGAGACGTTGGATGGACTTGCTTAAGGACTATGATTGCGAGATTAAGTACCATCCGGGAGCTGCTAATCTCACCGCTGATGCTTTGAGTTGCAAGGTGCGACTATCCGCAATTCAGACTTGTTCGATGTCTAGTGCGATTAGTGACAGTTGTACTTCAGGTTATACCTTCAAGCATAAGAAAGGTATGCAGAGTATCCAGATGTTTTCGATATTATCTGAGCCAGCCTTGTATTCGCGGATCCGAGATGCTCAGATGTCTGATTCGAAGACCCAGCGTTTAGCTCGTCTAGCTAACGAGGGTAGCTCGTCTAGCTAACGAGGGTAGCTCGTCTGGATTTCATTATCAGTCAGATGGCTTTCTGTGTTTGTCTGGTAGGCTTGTGATTCCACAGGATGAAGAGTTGCGAGAGGAGATTTTATCTCAGGCACATCGCACTAAGTTGAGTATTCATCCTGGGAGCAACAAGATGTACAAGGATCTACGTACTCGTTTCTGGTGGAAGGGAATGAAACGCAGTGTTTATCAGTTTGTTTCGAGATGTTTGGTGTGTCAACAGGTCAAGGCAGAGCACCAACGACCTGGAGAATTGCTTCACAGTCTGCCTATTCCTGAATGGAAATGGGAGTTTATCACAATGGACTTTGTGACCCATTTGCCGGTATCCCCGAGGAACTGTGATGCTATCTGGGTTGTGGTGGACCGACTCACCAAGTCAGCGCATTTCATTGCCTATAGCCAAGAGTACTCTGTGGATCGCATGGCACGGATGTACATTCAGGAGATCGTCCGACTTCATGGAGTGCCTGTGAGCATTGTCAGCGATCGGGATCCCAGGTTTACTTCTAGATTCTGGGGGAGTGTTCAGCGTGCGATGGGTACTACTCTCAGTTTGAGTACTGCCTATCATCCGGAGTCTGATGGTCAGTCAGAGCGCACTATCCGTACGTTAGAGGATATGCTTAGAGCGTGCGTCATGGATTTTGGTTCAGCCTGGCAGGATCATTTGCCGTTGATCGAGTTCGCTTACAACAACAGCTATCATACTAGTATTGGAATGGCACCTTTTGAGGCGTTGTATGGGCGACGTTGTCGTACTCCACTCTTCTGGGAAGAAGTGGGGGAGAGACAGGCTGAGGGACCGGAGTTTATCCAGCAGGCGATAGATATTGTTGATCAAATCAAGAAACGGATTAAGACTGCACAGGATCGTCAGGCCAGTTATGCTAATATCAAGCGTAGGCCCTTGCAGTTCAATGTCGGGGAGAAAGTGTTTCTGAGAGTGTCACCTTTCCGCAAGATTCTCAGATTTCGCCTTAAGGGCAAGTTGTCTCCCAGATTTATCGGTCCGTTTGAGATCTTGGAGAACATTGGCGATTTTGCTTATCGACTAGCTTTGCCACCGCATCTATCCAGTATTCACGACGTGTTCCATGTATCTCTGTTGCGACGGTATGTGGCGGATGAATCTCATATTCTGCAGCGGTCTGAGGTTCAGGTAGACAAGGATTTGACTTATATTGAGAAACCTCTTCGTATCCTGGATTATAAGGATAAGGTTTTACGGAACAAAGTCATTCCCCTGGTTTTAGTTCAGTGGCAGCGCCGAGGCACTGAGGAAGCTACTTGGGAGCTCGAGGACAGGATGCGTAAAGACCATCCTGAGTTGTTTTGATTTCATTCTTTAAGTTGTATTCAGTTGTAAACTCTGTAAACGTTTGATTTGAATAAAGAATGTTTCTAATTTCTGTATTTGCATTCGGTACTTAAGATCGGATTTCGAAGAAGAAATATCTTAAGTGGGGGAGAATGTAGTAGCCCGTACCCTAATTGAGTAATTAAAGGAATTAATCATAATTACTTGGGTAGAGTTCGAAAGCTCCGAAGGTGAGATCGAAAGCTCCGATCAGGATCGGAAGCTCCGAACAGGATCGGAAGCTCCGATCGATATTACGTCAGGCATGACGTGTGGCAAGATCGGAAGCTCCGATCAGGACCGGAAGCTCCGATCACCCCTATCCGGAGTCAACAAGTGATATTTTGACACGTGGCAGATCAGGATCTTCGGAAGCTCCGATGGCAGGATCGGACGTTCCGATCGAGGTTCGGACGTTCCGATCAAGGATCGGAAGTTCCGATCGTTGTCTATAAATAGAAGGCCGAGGATTCACTTTCATTTGCCAATTCCGAGTTCTCCTTTCCTTTCTAGTCCTTTTGGAGCTGTTTTAGTCTTCTTAGGCTTGGTCCGGAGGTCGGCAAGGCGTTCGGTAGTCGTAGCGGAGTTGTGCCCAAGTTCTGGAGGCATCGACATCAAAGGGCTAACGACGGACGAAGGTATAGCTTTTGCTTCCTATAAATATTTAGGAGTATGCAATAGCTTAGTTAAGGCTTTTAGAGCACTTTAATGATAGTAGTATCATTTGGCAGTGTAGAGCAGACTATAGGCATGGACCTAGAGTTGGTAGAGCTTGCACTGTTTTGAGGTACGAAAGTACTGTTCGAGATATCCTGACTGAGTATGCATGTATTATGTGACTGCATGATTTATATGTCATTGATTTATGCTGCATTCATTTGCATTTTGCTGTATCTCTTTCGAGATGTCTGTTAGTAGGGTTGTACCCTATCCTGTTAGTGAATGGACTTCCATCGATTTGGATCCGGCGTATCCACGGTTATCTAGGTATGGGAGCCACCTCCTGAAGCGACGGCACAGCGTGCTACATACCAGGGCCCGGTCTGTCTCTGTTATCTGATCCTTGACCTCGAGTCTATAGGGAGTTCACTTTTCATGCATGTATACTCATACTCTCGCACTGAGCGTTTTATGCTCACGTTTCGTACTCTGTATTTTTCTTGACACCCTATTCCATGGGGCAGGTTTGCGATTGGACGAGGAGGGTGGATCCAGGAGGGGCTAGTCAGTGGTTGGCCAGCTGGAGCTTCGTTAGGTTTTATTACTGTTGTTTTGGGTTTATACAGCTATTCGATTTGGTTGTATATTATTGGATAAATTACAGATTCCTTTACTTGGGGTTGTAAACTATTTATGGTTTCCGCAGTTTTATTCTGATAACAATTTAATTAAGTTAATTGCATGCCTAAGTTCTGTTTAGTAGGTGATTCGAGTAACGGTCACTACATGAATGGTGTATCGGAGCGTCGTAATCAAACTTTGTTGGACATGGTTCGATCCATGATGAGCTTCACTGAGCTTCCACCTTCGTTTTGGGGCTACCCGCTTGGAACGACGGTGTTGTTGTTGAACAACGTCCACACCAAATCAGTGGACAAAACATCATACGAGTTATAGAATGGCAAAGCTCCTAAGTATTCGTACTTGAGGATTTGGGGATGTCCTGCTTACGTGAAGCAGACAGTGGGAGATAAGTTGGATAGTCGATCCACCTTATGTTATTTTGTAGGGTATCCGAAGAATTCAATCGGATATTATTTCTATCATCCTGCTGAAACAAAGGTGTTTGTTTCAAGGAATGCCACCTTCTTGGAGAAGGAGTTCTTATTGGATAAGAAAGGCGAGATGATGGAACTCGAAGAAATTCGAGAAGAACCCGAAATACAAAATAATGATCCTACACCTCAGGAACCATTGATGGACACGCCTATACCTAGAAGATCCGAGAGGACTTCTAAACCTCCTATTCGATATGGTCTTCTTCTTGAAGGGGATCAAGATGAACCCGACGTTGGATGTGATCCAAGAAACTTCAAGGAAGCAATTTCTGATGCGGATTCAAATTTATGGCTTGAAGTTATGCAGTCGAAAATAGATTCGATGCATACAAACAAAATTTGGTCTTTAGTAGATCCTCCCGATGGAATTGTTCCAATAGGGTGTAAATGGATCTACAAGAGAAAGTTTGGGTCTGATGGTAAGGTATTGACCTACAAGGCGCGATTGGTGGCGAAAGGTTATACTCAAAGACAAGGAGTTGACTATGATGAAACCTTTTCACCAGTTGCAATGTTCAAGTCCATAAGAATCCTTATTGCCATAGCTGCTTGGTATGACTATGAGATATGGCAAATAGATGTGAAGACTGCATTTCTTAATGGAAACATTAAGGAAGAGATCTATATGACGCAGCCTGAGGGATTCACATCCATGGGAAGCGAGCATAAGGTATGCAAACTTCAAAGATCAATCTATGGTCTAAAACAAGCATCAAGAAATTGGAACCAGAAATTTGATGAAACAATAAAGGATTTTGGTTTCATCAAGAACCCGGAGGAACCATGCGTGTACAAGAAAGTAGTTAAGGATGCTGTGACATTCTTAGTACTTTATGTTGATTACATCCTACTCATTGGGAATGACGTAGGGATGTTGCAGTCAACAAAGATATGGTTATCAGGTAGATTCTCGATGAAGGATTTGAGTGAGGCATCCTATATTATAGGGATACAGATCTATAGAGATAGATCTAAGAAAATGATAGGACTCACTCAAACAACCTACATCGACACCATATTGAAACGGTTTTCAATGGATGGGTCCAAGAGAGGACATCTACCTATGTGTCATGGAGTTTCTCTATCCAAGTCTATGTGTCCCAAGACTGATGAAGAGATAGAGAAAATGACACATGTACCATATGCGTCAGCCATTGGTAGTATCATGTATGGGATGATATCTACCAGACCGGATGTAGCATTTGCTCTGAGTGTCACAAGCAGATATCAAGCTAATCCCGGTCAAATGCATTGGAAAGCCGTGAAGGACATTCTTAAGTACTTACGAAGGACTAAGAATATGTTCATGGTATATGGAGGAAGAGAACTAAAATTGGAAGGCTATACCGACTCTAGCTTCCAAAGGGACGTGGATGACTCGAAGTCAACCTCTGGATTTGTGTTCATGCTCAATAGCGGTGCTGTCTCTTGGAAGAGTTCCAAGAAGGACACCACAGCGGATTCCACCACTGACGCAGAATACATTTCAGCATCAGCTGCTGCTAAAGAGGCCGTTTGGATGAGAAATTTCGTCCAAGAGTTGGGCGTCATTCCTGAAGTTGTTGGTCCAGTCCCGGTGTATTGTGACAACACGGGTGCTGTTGCTCAGGCAAAGGAACCAAGGTCTCATCAAAGATCCAAACACGTACTGAGGAAATACCACATCATCCGGGAGATTGTGGAAAGAAGAGACATCACTATCGAAAGAGTGGCCTCTGCAGAAAATATCGCTGATCCACTTACTAAGCCCTTGCCAGGACCATTATTTGACAAACATCGCGAAGCAATGGGTCTACGTAGTATGACTAGTTGGCTTTAGGGCAAGTGGGAGATTGAAAGAGTGGGTGCCCGGTGAGCCAACTTGTGGCTAAGGGCTTTGATGACTCTTTGTATAAACAATCTTTTGTTTAATATAATTTACACTTTTATTAATGGCAATGACTTTATCTTTCTTCATATTGTTATATTGTGATATACTATTGTTGTTTTGATAAAGAACTTGAATATACTATAGTGTATGTAAGATGTGGTAGCACATGGGGATGACTATCATGAAACACATCTTATAGTCACTGTATATTCTAAACTGTTCCTAGTCGATTGAGCCGTCCGATAATAGGGATAAGGATCGCTCGAGTTTGAGACTAGAATTTGCGATGCAGAGTACCACGTTTCATTGGTAAGGAACATAGAGATGTTCAAAGCATGCAAATGGATATTCATACGATGAATGATCGAACTACCCTATCCGAACTTTCCAAGTGGTTATCACTTATCGAGTGGATAAAGTCCGCGGTTTTGGTTGTACACCATTAGTCCTTACTACTTGAAACATCATTGAGACTCTATATTCTAGTATTGTGCTTTGACTCGTTTACCGACTCTATTGGGGTCATCAGGTGTCGGGATTGGCTACAGTTACAACACATATAGGAGTCGATGCTTTGTTGTCAAGGATTCACCACATACTTGCGAGTGTGGATATCCTATGCGATCTGAGGAGATATTAGTGTGACGAATCTCTGGACAGAGTACATGATGTGTTTTGAGAAATGGTTTCTTAGTAGCACATGCGATGTCACTATTTGATCTTCAAGATTTATTGCATAGTTATCGAATCTCGAACGACTCTCGATTTACCAATGGTTGTTGATTCGATCGGGATATATGGATGAAGGGACCGTACTGTACGCTAACCAAAATCTATTGGTTCTTGCAGGCACTATCAGTGATACCTAGGGAATCATGGGGTGATGTTGCTAGGCGCTCTTACCATGATTCGATGGGCAAGTCGGAAATTGTTGTTCCGAGTCACAAGGAGTTGTGAGCCCACGGCTAGCTGTATCCCTGAACCATTGAGGGTCACACAGAGTAATGGATTTTTAATCCCCGTTGAGATAGTTAAATTTAAAGAGTTAAATTTAATGAACAAAGAAGTTGGACTTCTTATTTAAGAGTAGAGGAGTAATATTTCCTAAATGACATAGGGATGGGCATTTTTGGAAATCACTGAATTTGGATTCAGAAAAATTTATCTTGACTTTAAAAGGTGCAAAAATGGTTTCTGTGAGCATTGGTAAAATCGGTTTATCAATCAGAGTCACGATAAATTTTATATTAATTTCTGAACATGCGCGCTTTGCTTGTCAGACTTGAACTTATGACTAATGGGCCCTAAGCTGTTAGAGGCCTACATTATAAATAAGTTATTGCAGTACAGAAATTAGACAACACAGGTCACAATTTTCGAAAAACCCTAGTTTTCTCTCTAAAAGGTGGCCGCCCCCTCCCCTCTGCTCGGGAAAAATCCAGCCTGTGAATTTTGAATTACAGTCTGGTTTAACGGATCAAATTCGTTAATTCTCTTCGTAGAAACTTCTGATAGATTTTCTAGTGCAATCTATCAGAGGGATTAAATCTCTGTTCGTGGACCTGATTGAAGAACAGTTCGTCCATCAGTTCCAGGGATATACAACAAGAGCAGAGTAATCTGTTGGTGTCCATAATCTCGATTCGAGATTGGAGGTAAAAATTTATAATTGTTATTTAATTTTTACACGCACAATTTAATCGCAAAGTTTTGATACCCATTATGAAATCGTTACATATAAAATTTTTAAACTTCCGCTGCACCGGGTATCAATTCTGATTGATCTGATCGCCGTTCTGCAACAGGTATGTGGCTGATGAATCTCATATTCTGCAACGGTCTGAGGTTCAGGTGAACAAGGATTTGACCTACGTTGAGAAACCTTTTCGTATCCTGGATTATAAGGATAAGGTTTTACGGAACAAAGTCATTTCTTTGGTTTTAGTTCAGTGGCAGCGCCGAGGCACTAAAGAAGCTACTTGGGAGCTTGAGGACAGGATGCGTTAGGACCATCCTGAGTTGTTTTGATTTCATTCTTAAGTTGTATTCAGTTGCAAACTCTGTAAACGTTTGATTTGAATAAAGAATGTTTCTAATTACTGTATTTCATTCAGTACTTAAGATCTGATTTCGATGACGAAATATCTTAAGTGGGGGAGAATGTAGTAGCCCGTACCCTATTTGAGTAATTAAAGGATTAATGCTAATTAAATTAATTGGGCATCAGGCGGATCGAAAGCTCCGAAGGCACGATCGGAAGCTCCGATCAGGATCGGAAGCTCCGATGAGCGATCGGAGGCACCGATGATATTACGTCATCCATGACGTGTGGTTGGATCGGAAGCTCCGATCAGGATCGGAAGCTCCGATCACCCCTATCCGAAGTCAACAAGTGATATTTTGACACGTGGTAGATCAGGATCTTCGGAAGCTCCGATGGCATGATCGGACGTTCCGATCGAGGTTCGGACGTTCCGATCGAGGATCGGAAGTTCCGATCGTTGTCTATAAATAGAGGGCCGAGGCTTCATTTCCAATTGCCAATTCCGAGTATTTCCCTCTCCTTTCTAGTCTATTCGAGTTGTTCTAGCCTTCCTAGGCTTGACCCGGCGGTCGGCGAGGCGTTCGAAAGTCGTAGCAGAGTTGTGCCCAAGTTCTGGAGGCATCGACATCAAAGGGCTAACGACGGACGAAGGTATAGCTTTTGCTTCCTATAAATATTTAGGAGTATGCAATAGCTTAGTTAAGGCTTTTAGAGCACTTTAATGATAGTAGTATCATTTGGCAGTGTAGAGCAGATTATAGGCGTGGACCTAGAGTTGGTAGAGCTTGCACTGTTTTGAGGTACGGAGGTACTGTTCGAGATATCCTGACTGAGTATGCATGTATTATGTGACTACATGATTTATATGTCATTGATTTATGCTGCATTCATTTGCATATTGAGCTATCTCCTTCGAGATGTCTCTTAGTAGTGTTTTTCCCTATCCTGTTAGTGGTTGGACTTCCATCGATTTGGGTCCGGCATATCCACTGGTATTATGGTATGGGAGCCACCTCCTGAAGCGACGGCACAGCGTGCTACATACCAGGGCCCGGTCTGTCTTTGTTATCTGATCCTTGACCTCGAGTTTATAGGGAGTTCACTTTGCATGCATGTATACTCATACTCTCGTACTGAGCGTTTTATGCTCACGTCTCGTACTCTGTGTTTCTGGACACCCTATTCCATGGGGCAGGTTTGCGATTAGACGAGGCGGGTGGATCCAAGAGGGGCTAGTCGGTGGTTGACCAGCTGGAGCTTCGTCTAGGTTTTATTTCTGTTTTTTTGAGGTTGATACAGCTATTCGATTTGGTTTTATATATTTGGATAAATTACAGATTCCTTGACTTGGGATTGTATAACGTTTATGGTTTCCGCAGTTTTATTTTGATATCTGTTTAATTAAGTTAATTGCATGCCTAAGTTCTGTTATTAGGTGATCCGGGTAAGGTTCACTACATGTTGCTTGCGTAGATTTCATAGATACCCGACCCGACCTGTTTCATAGAAGATTTGGAGGATCCATTCTACCAGACAGAACCCGAGATAAAATTTTGACATCATCAATTGGCGCCGTCTGTGGGAATTTGAAAACAACGGGTTAAGATGATGAGTACAAGAGAAGAAACAAATTTCGGATTCTCGCATGGCTTGCACATCACAAACGTGCGAAAATCATTTAAATTAATTGAACTGTCGGATCGGGTTCAAATTTTGCAGACATATTTATTAATATGTTTTCAAGGATATGAACGTTGGAGATCGTGATTAGAGATTTTTACAACCAGATCTAGACCGCCAAACATACGCTGCTCGCTCGCACAACTTCTATATATTTTCGCATGACTTGCGCATTAGAAACTTGAAAAAATCATAAGAACTAATTAAACAGTCGGATCGGGTTCAAATTTTGCAGACATATTTATTAACATGTTTTCAAGGATATGAACGGTGGAGATCGTGATTAGTGGTTTCTAAAACTAGATCTGGACCACCAAACTTATGCTGCTCACTCGCACAACTTCTATATATTTTCGCATGGCTTGCGCATCAGAAACTTTCAAAAATCATAAAAATTAATTGAACCGTCGGATTGGGTTCAAATTTTGTAGACATATTTATTAATATGGTTCCAAAGATATGAACGGTGTAGATCGAGATTGGTGGTTTGTACAATCAGATCTGGAATGCCAAACGTACGCTGCTCGCTCGCACAACTTCTGTGTGTTCTTCGTAGGTCTTGCACATCAGAATATTGAAAAAATCATAGGAATTAATCGAACCGTCGGATTGAGTTCAAATTTGGTATGCGTATTTAAGATCATGTTATCAAGTATTTGAATGGTGAAGATCTTGATCTGAATTTTGGGGCTCTGTAAAATGTGGTTCGGACCGCCAAGCTGCAGTATAATCTGCTCGCATAATTTTTGAGTAGTGTTCTTGAAAAAATCATTCCGAAAAGTAAAACCATTGAAATTATTTGAAATTTTTATCATGAGTTCAGAACATCTTGACGCACATTCTGGATGGTTGAGATCCATTTTCTCTAGCCACATCAAGTCGGTTCTTTCATCAAAGTATAGAAGATATTATCTTGCTATATATCCAAAGTCACGTCAGCGACAACGCGTGAACGAGATCAGTATTTCAATCATCTTTATGTTTGAATTTAATTATTAAATTTTTATTTATTATCATTATTAATAATATTCTGAGGCATCTTCTACCATCAAAATTAAATGTTTGTTTTCTTGTGATCAAATTTGTTGGACTTCTATTTCCTTGAATTTTTGTTTGGGTTATTTTACGTCATTGGGCATGCAATCTCGCTGGAAGACCCAATTATATCATATCGGACATGCAATCTAGCAATAAGGCCCAATTTATGGTTCAACACTTTATAAAGCCCAGGCAGGTCTGTCACTCAAAGCCCACGTCAGTGGCCCACATCAGTGGTATACAAAGCCCAGGCAGGTCTGGCACTCAAAGCCCACTTCAGTGGCCCACATCAATGGAACTCAAAAGCCCAGGCAGGTCTGGAACTCAAGGACCACATCAGTGGAACTCAAAAGCCCAGGCAGGTCTGGCACTCAAGGACCACATCGGTGGAACTCAAAAGCCCAGGCAGGTCTGGCACTCAAGGACCACATCAGTGGAACTCAAAAGCCCAAGCAGGTCTGGCACTCAAGGACCACATCAGTGGAACTCAAAAGCCCAGGCAGGTCTGGCACTCAAGGACCACATCAGTGGAATTCAAAAGCCCAGACAGGTCTGAAAGAGTGGGTGCCCGGTTAGCCAACTTGTGGCTAAGGGCTTTTATGACTCTATTTATAAACAATCTTTGTTTAATATAATTTACATTCATTAATGGCATTTTCTTTGTCTTTCTTCATATTGTTATATTGTGATATACTATTGTTGTTTTGATAAAGACCTTGAATATACTATAGTGTAAGTAAGATGAGATAGTGAATAAAGAGAGATCACTATTATGAAACACATCTTATAGTCACTGTATATTCTAAATAGCTCATAGTCAATTAAGCCGTCCGCTGATAAGGATAAGGATCGCTCGAGATTGAGACTAGCATTTGTGATTCCAAGTACCACGTTTCATTGGTAATGGACATGGAGATGTTCAAAGCATGCAAATGGATATTCATATGATGAATGATCGAACTACCCTATTCGGACTTTCCAAGTGGTTATTATTATTTGAGTGGATAAGTCCGCGGTTTTGGTTATACATCATTAGTCCTTATTACTTGAAACATCATTGAGACTCTATATGCTAGTACTGTACTTTGACTCGTTTACCGACTCTATTGGGGTCATCAGATGTCGGTATTGGGTACAGTTACGACACATATAGGAGTCGATGCTTTGTTGTCATGGATTCACCACATACTTGCTAGTGTGGATATCCTATGCGATCTGAAGAGATATTAGTGTGACGAATCTCTGGCCGGAGTACATGATGTGTTTTAGGTTACTCCGTTTTCCTAGTAACACATGCGATGTCACTATTTGATCTCCAAGATGTAATGCATAGTTATCGAATCTCGAACGACTCTCGATGCAGCAATGGTTGTTGATTCGATCGGGATATATGGATGAAGGGACCGTACTGTACGCTAACCAAAATCTACTGATTCTTGCAGGCACTATCAGTGATACCTATGGAATCATGGGGCGATGTTGCTAGGCGCTCTTACCATGATTCGATGGGTAAGTCGAAAATTGTTGTTCAGAGTCACAAGGAGTTGTGAGCCCACGACTAGCTGTATTCCTGAACCATTGAGGGTCACACAAGTAATGGATTACTAAACCCCGTTGAGATAGTTAAATTTAAAGAGTTAAATTTAATGAAAGAGAAGTTGGACTTCTTAACTAAAAGGGAGTGGAATTTTCTAAAATGACATAGGGACGGGCATTTTTGGAAATCACTGAATTCGAATTCAGAAAAATTATCTTGATTTTAAAAGATGCAGAAATGGTTTCTGTGCACATTGGTAAAATCAGTTTATCAATCGGAGTCACGATGAATTTTATATTAATTTATATAATAACAGGCTTGGCTTGTTGGGTTTAAGTTATGGATTGTGGGCCCTAAAGAGTTAGTGTCCTAATACAATTATAACTTAATCTAGTCTTGAAATTATCTATAAATACATGCGTAGTGTTCGAAAATTAAATAGCATTCACTCTTGAAATTTTCAAAAATACTGCATAATATTTCAAGGGGAATTTTCGAATTCCTCTGCTCCTTTTTTAGATAATTCAGTCTGTAATTTTTGTGAAAAATTACATTCTGAATTGACAGATCAAATCTGTTTATTCTCTTCGATAAATATCTGATTGATTTCTAGTGCAATCAATTAGAGGGTTTTAGTTTTCTATTCGTGGACTTAATTCCGGAGGTTGATCGTGATAGTCATCGGTTCCCGGGATTTACAAGAAGAGCAGATTAAATTCTGTTGGAGTCCATAATCAAGACTTATCTTGAAGAGGTAAAAATATTTAATTGTGTATTTATATTTTTACTTGCAAGATTTTAATCGTTAGGATTTGATACCCACGATATGGAATCGTTCCATATCGAAAAATAAAATTTCCATTCGTGTGATCAGAGAACGCATGTTCCAACAGTGGTATCAGAACCAAGTCGTAAACTTTGATCAAACGATTAAAATTAAGCGATTGTACAAAATTTTTAGCCTCGGTTTTTGAAACAAAACGAAAAATTTTAAACGATAATTAAATTTGAACTGGGAAAAAAGGGCAGCAATCGTTGCTGCCCAGGGCAGCGATCAAAAGGGCAGCAATCGTTGCTGCCTAGGGCAGCATGATCGCCCTGGGCAGCCAAGGGGCTGCCCTACACCCCACGCGGGGGCGGGGCTGCCCGCGAACGTCCCGGGCAGCCCGAAAAATTAAATTTTTTATTTTTTCCAGAATTTTAAATTTTTGAAATTTTAATTTTTGGTCCGATCAAAAATTGTTTTTGATTGGTCCACGAGGCATCAGATCAAATTGTTTGAGTCCGAAATTTTTAAAATTGATTTTTGGATAAATTTGAATTTTTGAAAAATTTATAAATTTTATCCGTTAAATTAGATTTTATAAAATTAATTATTTTAGTACAATTTATGATAAGATATGATCTTATGAAAGGATAAGATAAAATTTGATTTTATCTTTTTAATTATGATTCCATTGCATGTTATCCAATTATTTAATTATTGAATTAATTATTGGGTAAAAGGATGATCGATTGCCATGACCAATATTATATGCGTATGTTAGGTTGTTTACATTTGGTTTTATTGTTGTTGGGTTTTATTAATGGGCTTGGTTTATGGCCCAATTTAAATTGTCATTTGTAATAAAAAGTGGGCCTGGTTTATGGCCCGTTCCCACCCTTAAATATGTATCCCCTACTTGTCATCAAAATTTATTGTAAATTTATTAGACTTAGTGGGAGATAAAGATTTGAAGACAAATGTGGGTCCAGCAGACAATAAAGACCGAAGAAATGTAAATTGGAAACTCAATGTAATAGGATTGTATTGCATACTTGCATATCACCTAGGATTGGACTTAGACTCGTGATTGGCAACCACGGGTTGATTAGTGATTGAGATCGATCATCCTTTAAATAATATATGATATTATTGTTGTATGCATGTTTAGACTAAATTGTATAAATTCCGCAAGCATACAAATATTGCATGATGAGACAATTTTCAAAATTAAAAATCCCTCATTTTAAATATGATTTAAAATTGATATCAAGATAAACAAAAGTGAATTTAAATATTGTTTAAATGTTCCTACCTTCCATCAACGATCTTTTGTTTAATATAATATGACTACCAACTTGTGGCTTAGGGCTTTTATGACTCTATGTAAAACAATCTTTTGTTTAATATAATTTACACTTTTATAATGGTATTGACTTTATCTTTCTTCATATTGTTATATTATGATATAATATTGTTGTTTTGATAAAGACCTTGAATATACTTTAGTGTATGTACGATGTGGTAGCACATGGGGATGGCTATCATGAAACACATCTTATAGTCACTATATATTCTAAACTGTTCCTAGTCAATTGAGCCGTCTGCAAAAAGGGATAAGGATCGCTCGAGATTGAGACTAGCATTTGCGATGCCGAGTACCACGTTTCATTGGTATGGAACATAGAGATGTTCAAAGCATGCAAATGGATATTCATATGATGAATGATCGAACTACCCTATTCGGACTTTCCAAGTGGTTATCACTTATCGAGTGGATAAAGTCCGCGGTTTTGGTTGTACACCATTAGTCCTTATTACTTGAAACATCATTGAGACTCTATATGCTAGTACTGTACTTTGACTCGTTTACCGACTCTATTGGGGTCATCAGGTGTCGGGATTGGGTACAGTTACGACACATATAGGAGTCGATGCTTTGTTGTCAAGGATTTACCACATACTTGCGAGTGTGGATATCCTATGTGATCTGAGGAGATATTAGTGTGACGAATATCTGGCCAGAGTACATGATGTGTTTTAGGTTAATTGGTTATCCTAGTAACACATGCGATGTCACTATTTGATCTCCAAGATGTAATGCATAGTTATCGAATCTCGAACAACTCCTGATATACCAATGGTTGTTGATTCGATCGTGATATATGGATGAAGGGACCATACTGTACGCTAACCAAAATCTACTGGTTCTTGCAGGCACTATCAGTAATACCTAGGGAATCATGGGGCGATGTTGCTAGGCGCTCTTACCATGATTCGATGGGTAAGTCGGAAATTGTTGTTCCGAGTCACCAGGAGTTGTGAGCCCACGGCTAGCTGTATTCCTGAACCATTGAGGGTTACACAAGTAATGGATTGCCAAAACCCCGTAGAGATAGTTAAATTTAAAGAGTTAAATTTAATGAAAGAGAAGTTGGACTTCTTAACTAAAGGGAGTGAGATTTTCTAAAATGACATAGGGATGGGCATTTTTGGAAATCACTGAATTCGGATTCAGAAAAATTATCTTGACTCTAAAAGATGCAGAAATGGTTTCTGTGCACATTGGTGAAATCAGTTTATCAATCGGAGTCACGATGAATTTTATATTAATTTCTATAACAACGGGCTTGGCTTGTTGGGCTTAAGTTATGGATTGTGGGCTTTAAGGAGTTAGAGTTCGGATACAATTATAACTAGAAATTATCTATAAATAGAGGTGTTGGGTTCGAAAATCACATACATGGTGTCTTATAATTTTCGAAATGACACTCTAAATATTTGAAGGGGATTTTCGAAATCCTCTGTCCCTTTCGGAGAAAATTCGGCTTGTGATTTTTATGAAAAATTACAATCTGAATTAACAGATCATATCTGTTTATTCTCTACGCAAACTTCTGATTGATTTCTAGTGCAGTCAATCAGAGGGTTTTTTTTTCTATTCGTGGACCTGATTGAAGAAACGTTCGTTAATCAGTTCCGGGAATATACAACAAGAGCAGATTAAATTCTGTTGGTGTCCATAATCTCGCTTCAAGATTTTAAGGTAAAATATTTAATTGTGATTATTTATTTTACTTACACAATTTAATCGTAAAAGTTTTGATACCCAGATATGGATGTTGGGTTATGGCGTTCAGATCAATCACGATTGATACCCGGTGCAGCGGAAGTTTAAAATATTTAGTATGGAACAATTCCATAGTGTGGGTATCAACCATACGATTAAATATTTGTGTGTGTAAAATTAAATAACTATTATTAAATTTTACCTTCAATCTCGAAGCGAGATTATTGGACACCACACAGATTTCTCTGCGCTTCTTGTATCTCCCTGGAACTGATGAACAAGCTTTCCTTCAATCAGGTCCACGAATGGAGGTTTAATCCCTCTGATAGATTGCACTAGAAAATCTATCAGAAGTTTTCTGCGAAGAGAATAACGAATTTGATTCGCTAATCCTGTCTGCAATTCAAAATCACAGACCGGAAAATCTCTGACAGAGAGAGGGAGGGGCGGCCGAATTTCTAGAGAGAGCTAGGGTTTTTTTCGAAAACTCTCTCTCAAAATTATGACCAACTGTGTGTAATTTCTGTACTGCAATAACTTATTTATAATGCAGGCCACTAACACCTTAGGGCCCATTAGTCATAAGTTGAGGCCCGACAAGCAAAGCCCGCATGTTCAGAAATTAATATAAAATTCATCGTGACTCCGATTGATAAACCGATTTTACCAATGTGCACAGAAACCATTTCTGCACATTTTAAAGTCAAGATAAATTTTCCTGAATCCGAATTCAGTGGTTTCCAAAAATGTACATCCCTATGTCATTTTAGGAAATCCTACTCCCTTACTCTTATTTAAGAAGTCCAACTTCTTTATTCATTAAATTTAACTCTTTAAATTTAACTATCTCAACGGGGATTAAAACTCCATTACACTGTGTGACCCTCAATGGTTCAGGGATACAGCTAGCCGTGGGCTCACAACTCCTTGTGACTCGGAACAACGATTTCCGACTTGCCCAACGAATCATGGTAAAGCGCCTAGCAACATCGCCCCATGATTCCCTAGGTATCACTGATAGTGCCTACAAGAACCAGTAGATTTTGGTTAGCGTACAGTACGGTCCCTTCATCCAAATATCCCGATCGAATCAACAACCATTGGTATATCGAGAGTCTCTCAAGATTCGATAACTATGCAATACATCTTGAAGATCAAATTAGTGACATCGCATGTGCTACTAAGAAACCATTTCTTAAAACACATCAAGTACTCTGGCCAGAGATTCATCACACTAATATCTCCTCAGATCGCATAGGATATCCACACTCGCAAGTATGTGGTGAATCCTTGACAACAATGCATCGACTCCTATATGTGTTGTAACTATACCCAATCCCGACACCTGATGACCCCCATAGAGTCGGTAAACGAGTCAAAGCACAGTACTAGCATATAGAGTCTCCATGATGTTTCAAGTAGTAAGGACTAATGGTGTACAACCAAAACCGCGGACTTTATCCACTCGATAAGTGATAACCACTTGGAAAGTCCGGATAGGGTAGTTCGATTATTCATCCTATGAATATCCATTTGCATGCTTCGAACATCTCCATGTTCCCTACCAATGAAACGTGGTACTCCGCATCGCAAAGCTAGTCTCAAACTCGAGCGATCCTTATCCTTATTATCGGACGGCTCAATCGACTAGGAACAGTTTAGAATATACAGTGACTATAAGATGTATTTCATGATAGACATCCCCATGTTCTACCACATCTTACATACACTATAGTATATTCAAGGTCTTTATCAAAACAACAATAGTATATCACAATATAACAATATGAAGAAATATAAAGTCATTGCCATTAATAAAAGTGTAAATTACATTAAACAAAAGATCGTTTGTACAAAGAGTCATCAAAGCCCATAGCCACAAGTTGGCTCACTGGGCACCCACTCTTTCAATCTCCCACTTGCCCTATAGCCAACTAGTCATACTACGTAGACCCATTGCTTCGCGATGTTTGTCAAACAATGGTCCTGGCAAGGGCTTAGTAAGCGGATCAGCGATATTGTCTGCAGAGGCCACTCGTTCGAAAGTGATGTCTCATCTTTCCACAATCTCCCGGATGATGTGGTATTTCCTCAGTACGTGTTTGGATCTTTGATGAGACCTTGGTTCCTTTGCTTGAGCAACGGCACCCGTGTTGTCACAGTACACCGGGACTGGACCAACAAATTCAGGAATGACGCCCAAATCTTGGACGAACTTCCTCATCCAAACGGCCTCTTTAGCAGCAGCTGATGCTGCAATGTATTCAGCCTCAGTGGTGGAATCCGCTGTGGTGTCCTGCTTGGAACTCTTCCAAGAGACAGCACCGCCATTGAGCATGAACACAAATCCAGAGGTTGACTTCGAGTCATCCACATCACTTTGGAAGCTAGAGTCGGTATAGCCTTCCAATTTCAGATCTCGTCCTCCATATACCATGAACATATTCTTAGTCCTTCGTAAGTACTTAAGAATTTCCTTCACGGCTTTCCAATGCATTTGACCAGGATTAGCCTGATATCTGCTCGTGACACTCAGAGCAAATGCTACATCCGGTCTGGTAGATATCATCCCATACATGATACTACCTATAGCTGACGCATATGGTAAATGTGTCATATTCTCTATCTCTGCATCAGTCTTGGGACACATAGACTTGGATAAAGAAACTCCATGACACATGGGTAGATGTCCTCTCTTGGACCCATCCATTTAAAACCGTTTCAATATGGTGTCGATGTAGGTTGATTGAGTGAGTCCTATCATTCTCTTAGATCTATCTCTATAGATCTGTATCCCAAGAATGTAGGATGCCTCACCCAAATCCTTCATCGAGAATCTACCTGATAACCATCTCTTTGTTGACTGCAACATCCCTACATCATTCCCAATGAGTAGGATGTCATCAACATAAAGTACTAAGAATGTCACAGCATCCTTAACTACTTTCTTGTACACGCACGGTTCCTCCGGGTTCTTGATGAAACCAAAATCTTTTATTGTTTCATCAAATTTCTGGTTCCAACTTCTTGATGCTTGTTTTAGACCATAAATTGATCTCTGAAGCTTGCATACCTTATGCTCACTTCCCATGGATGTGAACCCCTCCGGCTGCTTCATATAGATTTCTTCCTTAATGTCTCCATTAAGAAAAGCAGTCTTCACATCCATTTGCCATATCTCATAGTCATACCATGCAGCTATGGCAATAAGGATTCTTATGGACTTGAACATTGCAACTGGTGAAAAGGTTTCATCATAGTCAACTCCTTGTCTTTGAGTGTAACCTTTCGCCACCAATCGCGCCTTGTAGGTCAATACCTTACCATCAGGCCCAAGCTTTCTCTTGTAGATCCATTTACACCCTATTGGAACAATTCCATCAGGAGGATCTACTAAAGACCAAACTTGGTTTGTATGCATTGAATCCAATTCAGACTGCATAGCTTCAAGCCATAAATTTGAATCCGCATCAGAAATTGCTTCCTTGAAGTTTCTTGGATCACATCCAATGTCGGGTTCATCTTGATCCCCTTCAAGAAGAAGACCATATCGAACAGGAGGTCTAGAAGTCCTCTCGGATCTTCTAGGTTCAGGCGTGTCCAGTAATGGTTCCTGAGGCGTAGGATCGTTATTTTGTATTTCGGGTTCTTCTCGAACTTCTTCGAGTTCCATCATCTCGCCTTTCTTATCCAATAAGAACTCCTTCTCCAAGAAGGTGGCATTCCTAGAAACAAACACCTTTGTTTCAGCAGGATAATAGAAATAATATCCGATTGAATTCTTCGGATACCCTACAAAATAACATAAGCTGGATCGACTATCCAACTTATCTCCCACTGTCTGCTTCACGTAAGCAGGACATCCCCAAATCCTTAAGTACGAATACTTAGGAGCTTTGCCATTCCATAACTCGTATGGTGTTTTGTCCACTGCTTTAGTGTGGACGTTGTTCAACAACAATACCGCCGTTTCAAGCGCATAGCCCCAAAACGAAGGTGGAAGCTCAGTGAAGCTCATCATGGATCGAACCATGTCCAACAAAGTTCGATTACGACGCTCCGATACACCATTAAGCTGTGGTGTCATAGGAGGAGTCCACTGAGAGAGAATCCCATTCTCTTTTAGATAGTCCAAAAAATCGGTACTTAAGTATTCTCCACCTCGATCCGATCGAAGTGCTTTAATACTTTTACCTAGCTTATTTTCTACTTCAGCCTTGAATTCTTTGAACTTTTCAAATGCTTCATACTTATATTTCATTAAATATAAATACCCATACCTTGAATAATCATCAGTAAAGGTAATGAAGTAGGTGTGGCCATGTTGAGTCCCAACTCTAAATGGACCACAAACATCTGTATGGATCAAATCCAACAGATTTTGACTACGCTCAGGTTTCCCCTTAAAAGGAGATTTAGTCATTTTCCCTTTTAGGCAGGATTCACAAGTAGGTAGAGAGTTAATATCAGACATATCAAACATGCCCTCTCCCACTAGCTTGTTCATCCTCCTTGAGGAAATATGACCTAGTCTAGCGTGCCAAAGGTTTGCCGGGTTTTGACTATCGATTTTCCTTTTGTTTGTTGTCGCCGGTTTATCAACATAATTTATTGGAACGTCTTTTAGTTTTAAGTTGTATAGATCGTTTTCAAGTTTTCCATTTCCAATCAAACATTCATTATTGTAAATATTGCAAATCCCATTCACAAAATTGCAAGAATAACCATCTCTATCTAGCATAGAAACAGAAATAATGTTTTTAATTAAATCCGGAACAAATAAAACATCTCTTAAAAATAACTTAAAACCGTTCTGCAAAATTAAACAAACATCTCCAATGGTTGTAGCTTCAACTCTGGAACCATTCCCGAGCCTCAGCTGGGTCTCACCCATTCTAAGCCTGCGACTTCTTGTCATCACCTGCAAATCATTGCAAATGTGAGATCCACATCCGGTATCCAATACCCAAGAAGTAGTATTAAGTGAAATGTTTATTTCAATATAGAACACACCCTTTGCAGTTCCCAACTGCTCTAGATATTCCTTGCAGTTGCGCTTCCAATGACCGGGCTTCTTGCAGTAATGGCAAACATCCTTGGATTTTCCATTGTTTGAAGCCTTTGTCTTGTGCTTCTTCTCGGGTTCGACTTTCTTGGGTGGGGCAGAACGTTTCTTACCCTTCGTACTTGGCCCCTTCTTAGCAGAAGATGAGGAGCCCACCAAGAAAGCTGGTTTATCCTTCTTTAGTGTGGATTCATATGTCACAAGCATATTGACCATCTCTTCAAGGGTGGCCTCTATCTTGTTCATATTAAAATTTACCACAAATCCGTCAAACGAAGAAGGAAGAGACAGAAGCAGTAAATCCACGTTGAGTTCATGCTCCAACACCAAATCAAGAGTTGATAACTTCTGTATGAGCCAAATCACTCGTACCCCATGATCACGGACCGAAGTCCCTTCACGCATGCGACACGTCATTAGCTCCTTAACAGTAGCGAACCTTTCAGCCCTCGATTGAGCCCCAAAAAGTTCCTTGAGTTGAGCGTGAATGTCAGCAGCATTCACGGTGTCCTCAAATCGCCTCTGGAGTTCATCAGACATCGAGGCTTGCATATAGCATTTGGTCTTGATGTCATGGTCCCACCATGCATCAAGTTTGGCCAATTCCTCCGGACTTACGTCAGCTGGTGCTTCCTTCGGAGGTGATTTCTCTAACACGTAGAGCATCTTCTCCGAAGTCAAGACAATCTTCAACTTCCGGAACCATTCCGTATAGTTTGCGCCAGTCAACTTGTTTTGTTCGAGGATCGAGAATAATGGATTACGCGAATTCATTGTATGAAATACTGAAAAGAAAAACAGACATATATCAATGATTGTTTAAGCAATTTACTAAGACATAAAATAGGCGAATTTAATTTTATGAATCTCACTCCCACTATTTTAACGATTTCACTACCCTCTAGTGAAAACGGGAAACTTTTTCCTTAGTGAGAACATGGAGTCCAATTGACAAACTTATGGTCCCGAATAATATCAGCCAACCATAATTCTCAAAAGGTAGAGCCCAATTGCTTCCAAAGCAACCCCCATGTATTTACCTCATGTCCAATAAGGGCCCAATAATATGACGCCGTTTATAGTGACATGTCAAGATGACCCATCAATATTAAGTTGTGATGGACGGTCGCCATGTGGATCCCCCAATAATATGAGCCGATCCCATGGGAGTTCCACCCAACTTACAACATGTGTCGATCCAATGTACAGCTTTCCGACGGACGGGCCCCACAAATAATATGAGCCGGACCGTATCCGCGGGTAGCATCACATACATTGACCGTTGATGGAAGGTAGGATCATTTAAACAAATTTAAATTTCCTTTATTTATCTTGATATCAATTTTAAATCATATTTAAAATGAGGGATTTTTAATTATGAAAATTTGTCTCATCATTTTTCAATTTATTGTATGCTTGCCGGATTCATACAATTATGTCTAAAACATGCATACAATCATAATATCATATATTATATATAGGATGATCGATTCCATTTCTAATTGACTCGTGGTTGCCAATCACGAGTCTTAGTCCAATCCTAGGTAATATGCAGTATGCAATGCAATCCTATTACATTAGCTTCCAATTTACATTTCTTCGTCTTTATTGTCTGCTGGGCCCACCATCTTCAAATCTTGATCTCCCACTAAATCTAATGTATTTACAATAAATAGCAATGACAAGTAGGGGATACATTTTAGGGGTGGGAACGGGCCATAAACCAAGCCCACTTTTATTACATATGACATTCATATTGGGCCATAAACCAGGCCCATTAATAAAACCAACAATAATAAAACAAATGTAAATTTCTAACATACACCTACAAAATTGGTCATGGCAATCGATCATCCTTATCCAATAACATTTAATTCAAAATTAATTTATTGGATATCATGCATATGGCAATTTAAATTTAAACAGGATAAAATCATATTTTATATATAAAATCATATTTTACATATAAAATCATATTTTACCTTTTATTAAATAAAATCATATTTTATCTACAGAATCTAATTTTATAGATAAAATCATATTTTACTTAATATATACATAAGATCAAATCTTATCATCAATTGTACCAAAAATAATTGATTTCAAAATTCAATTTAAGGATAAAATATTAAAATTTTCCAAAAATTCAAATTTATCCAAAAATCAATTTTAAAATTTTCGGACTCGAACAATTCGATCCGATGCCTCGTGAGCCAATCAAAAACAATTTTTGACCGGATCAAAAATAAAATTTTAACACATTAAAATTAATTTAAATAAAAAATAATAATTTTTTCCCGCGGGCCGCCCGTGACACTCCCGGGCCGGCCCGCACCTGTGGGCGCGGGCCGGGGCAGCCCGGCTGCCCCTTTAGGGCAGCGACAATCGCTGCCCTGGGCAGCGCCGAGCGCTGCCCTGCGCTGCGCTGAGCGCCGCCCCTGGGCGGCGACGTGCGCCGCCTTGGGCGGCGCTGTGCGCCCCCTTTGGGCGGCGCACAGCAGCGACCGTCGCTGCCCCACCGGGCAGCGATCCAATCGCTGCCCGGGTTTTGCCCGAAAATTTTTTTTTTTTTTTTTTTATTTAAAATATTTATTTTGTTTTAAAAAACCAAGAATCAAAAATTTTTGTACAATCGATTAATTTAATCGTTTGATCTGAGCAACCTTGCTTTGATACCACTGTTGGGTTATGGCGTTCAGATCAATCACGATTGATACCCGGTGCAGCGGAAGTTTAAAATATTTAGTATGGAACAATTCCATAGTGTGGGTATCAACCATACGATTAAATATTTGTGTGTGTAAAATTAAATAACTATTATTAAATTTTACCTTCAATCTCGAAGCGAGATTATTGGACATCACACAGATTTCTCTGCGCTTCTTGTATCTCCCTGGAACTGATGAACAAGCTTTCCTTCAATTAGGTCCACGAATGGAGGTTTAATCCCTCTGATAGATTGCACTAGAAAATCTATCAGAAGTTTTCTGCGAAGAGAATAACGAATTTGATTCGCTAATCCTGTCTGCAATTCAAAATCACAGACCGGAAAATCTCTGACAGAGAGAGGGAGGGGCGGCCGAATTTCTAGAGAGAGCTAGGGTTTTTTTCGAAAACTGTCTCTCAAAATTATGACCAACTGTGTGTAATTTCTGTACTGCAATAACTTATTTATAATGCAGGCCACTAACACCTTAGGGCCCATTAGTCATAAGTTGAGGCCCGACAAGCAAAGCCCGCATGTTCAGAAATTAATATAAAATTCATCGTGACTCCGATTGATAAACCGATTTTACCAATGTGCACATAAACCATTTCTGCACATTTTAAAGTCAAGATAAATTTTCCTGAATCCGAATTCAGTGGTTTCCAAAAATGTACATCCCTATGTCATTTTAGGAAATCCTACTCCCTTACTCTTATTTAAGAAGTCCAACTTCTTTATTCATTAAATTTAACTCTTTAAATTTAACTATCTCAACGGGGATTAAAACTCCATTACACTGTGTGACCCTCAATGGTTCAGGGATACAGCTAGCCGTGGGCTCACAACTCCTTGTGACTCGGAACAACGATTTCCGACTTGCCCAACGAATCATGGTAAAGCGCCTAGCAACATCGCCCCATGATTCCCTAGGTATCACTGATAGTGCCTACAAGAACCAGTAGATTTTGGTTAGCGTACAGTACGGTCCCTTCATCCAAATATCCCGATCGAATCAACAATCATTGGTATATCGAGAGTCGCTCAAGATTCGATAACTATGCAATACATCTTGAAGATCAAATTAGTGACATCGCATGTGCTACTAAGAAACCATTTCTTAAATCACATCAAGTACTCTGGCCAGAGATTCGTCACACTAATATCTCCTCAGATCGCATAGGATATCCACACTCGCAAGTATGTGGTGAATCCTTGACAACAATGCATCGACTCCTATATGTGTTGTAACTGTACCCAATCCCGACACCTGATGACCCCCATAGAGTCGGTAAACGAGTCAAAGCACAGTACTAGCATATAGAGTCTCCATGATGTTTCAAGTAGTAAGGACTAATGGTGTACAACCAAAACCGCGAACTTTATCCACTCGATAAGTGATAACCACTTGGAAAGTTCGGATAGGGTAGTTCGATTATTCATCCTATGAATATCCATTTGCATGCTTCGAACATCTCCATGTTTCCTACCAATGAAACGTAGTACTCCGCATCGCAAAGCTAGTCTCAAACTCGAGCGATCCTTATCCTTATTATCGGACGGCTCAATCGACTAGGAACAGTTTAGAATATACAGTGACTATAAGATGTATTTCATGATAGACATCCCCATGTTCTACCACATCTTACATACACTATAGTATATTCAAGGTCTTTATCAAAACAACAATAGTATATCACAATATAACAATATGAAGAAAGATAAAGTCATTGCCATTAATAAAAGTGTAAATTACATTAAACAAAAGATCGTTTGTACAAAGAGTCATCAAAGCCCATAGCCACAAGTTGGCTCACTGGGCACCCACTCTTTCAATGGAATCGTTCCATATTAATAAAATAAATTTTTAAACTTTCGCTGCACCGGGTATCAATTCTAATTGATCTGAACACCGTTTTCCAACAGTGGTATCAGAGACAGGTTGCTCAGATCAAACGATTAAATTAATCGATTGTACAAAATTTTTAAGCCTCGTTTTTGTAACAAAACAAATTTTTAAAAAATCAAAATTTTTACGGGCAAAACACGGGCAGCGATCGGATCGCTGCCCAGGGAAGCCCACGGCGCTGCCCAGGGCAGCGATCGTCGCTGCCCAATGGGCAGCGACGGGCTGCCCGGGATTGTCCCGGGCAGCCCGGAAAATTAAAATTTTAATTTTTTAAAAAAAATTTGAATTTTTGAAATTCTTGTGTTTGATCCGATCGAAAATTGTTTTTGATTAGATCACGAGGCATCGGATCGAATTGTTCGAGTCCGAAATTTTTAAAATTGATTTTTGGATAAATTTGAATTTTTGGAAAATTTATAAATTTTATCTGTTAAATTAAATTTTATAAAATTAATTATTTTGGTACAATTGATGATAAGATATGATCTTATGGATGGATAATATAAAATATGATTTTATCTTTTAAATTATGATGCCATTGCATGTTTATCCAATTATTTAATTATTAAATTAATTAATGGATAAAGGATGATCGATTGCCATGACCAATGTTTTAGGTGTATGTTAGGTGATTTACATTTGTCTTATTGTTGTTGGTGTTTATTAATGGGCTTGGTTTATAGCCCAATATGATTGTCATATGTAATAAAAGTGGGCCTAGTTTATGGCCCGTTCCCACCCCTAAAAAAGTATCCCATATTTGTCATCGAAATTTATTGTAAATTTATTAGACTTAGTGGGAGACAATGTTTTGAAGAAATGGTGGGCACAACAGACAATGAAGACCGAAGAAATATAAATTGGAAGCACAATGTAATAGGATTGCATTGCATACTTGCATAACACCTAGGATTGGACTTAGACTCGTGATTGGCAACCACGGGTCAAATAGTTAATGCGATCGATCATCCTTTAATAATATATGATATTATTGATGTATGCATGTTTAGACTAAATTGTATGAATCCCGCAAGCATACATATATTTGCATGATGAGACAAATTTTCAAAAAATAAAATCCCTCATTTTAAATATGATTTAAAATTGATATCAAGATAAACAAAAGGGAATTTTAAATATTGTTTAAATATTCCTACCTTCGATCAACGATCAATGTATGTGATGCTACCCGCGGATACGGTCCGGCTCATATTATTGGGGGGGGCCCGTTCATCGAAAAGCTGTACATTGGATCGACACATGTTGTAAGTTGGGTGGAACTCCCATGGGATTGGCTCATATTATTGGGGATCCACATGGCGACCGTCCATCACAACTTAATATTGATGGGTCATCTTGACATGTCACAATAAACGGCGTCATATTATTGGGCCCTTATTGGACATGAGGTAAAAAACATGGAGGTTGCTTTGGAAGCAATTGGGCTCTACCTTTTGAAAATTATGGTTGGCTGATATTATTCGGGACCATAGTTTGTCAATTGGACTCCATGTTCCCACTAAAGAAAATGTTTCTCGTTTTCACTAGAGGGTAGTGAAATCGTCAAAATAGTGGGAGTGTAATTCATAAAATGAAATTCGCCATATTTTATGTCTTAGTAAATTAATTGAACAAATCACTGATTATTGTCTGTTTCCTTTTCAGTATTTCATTACTATGAATTCGCGTAATCCACTACTCTCAATTCTCGATCAAAACAAGTTGACTGGTGCTAACTATGCGGAATGGTTCCGTAAGTTAAAAATCATTCTAAATTCGGAGAAGGCTTTCTACGTGTTAGAGAAGCGTCCTCCGAAGGAAGCCCCGGCTAACACTAGTCCAGAAGAGTTGAAAAAGCTTGACGATTGGTGGGACCATGATGTCAAGGCAAAGAGTTATATGCTAGCATCAATGTCTGATGAACTCCAGAGGCGATTTGAGGATGCGGTGAATGCTGCTGACATTCATAGCGCACTCAAGGAACTTTTTGGAGCTCAGTCAAGGGCCGAGAAATTTGCGACTGTCAAAGAGCTCATGACATGCCGCATGCGAGATGGGACTTCGGTCCGTGAGCATGGGATACACATGCTTGGGCTCATTGAAAAGTTGGTAAAACTCGAACTGACATTAGAGCATGAACTCAATGCGGACTTGTTGCTTCTTTCACTTCCTTCGTCGTTTGACGGCTTTGTGATGAACTTCAATATGAACAAGATAGAGGCCACCCTTGAAGAGATGGTCAATATGCTTGTGACTTATGAGGCCACACTAAAGAAGGATAAACCGGTACTCTTGGTTGGCTCATCTTCTAACTCTAAGAAAGGACCAAGTGGAAAGGGTAAGAAACGTTCTGCCCCGCCCAAGAAGATTGTACCAAATAAGAAGGGAAAGGCTAAGGCTTCAATTGGAATAAAAGATGAAAACGTTTGCCATTACTGTAAGAAACCCGGTCATTGGAAATGTAACTACAAGGAATACCTCAAACAGTTGCGAATTGCAAAGGGTATGTTTTACATTGAAATAAATGTTTCGCTTAATACTTCTTCTTGGGTATTGGATACCGGATGTGGATCTCACATTTGCAATGATTTGCAGGTGATGAAAAGAAGTCGTAAGCTAAGGATGGGTGAGACCCAGATAAGGCTCGGGAATGGTTCTAGAGTCGAAGCCAAAGCTATAGGAGACATTTATTTAGTTTTGCAGAACAATTTTAAGTTATTTTTTAGAGATGTTTTATATGTTCCGGATTTGGTCAAAAACATTATATCTATTTCTATGCTTGATAGAGATGGTTTTTCTTGCAATTTTGTAAATGAGATTTGCAATATTTACAAGAATGAATGTTTGATTGGAAATGGACAACTTGAAAACGATCTATATAGCTTAAAATTAAAAGACGTTCCAATTAATTATGTTGATAAACCGGTAACAACAATTAAAAGGAAGGACAATAGTCAAAACCCGGCAAACCTTTGGCATGCTAGGCTAGGTCATATTTCCTCAAGGAGGATGAACAAGCTAGTGGGAGAGGGCATGTTTGATATGTCTGATATTAACTCTCAACCTACTTGTGAGTCCTGTCTAAAGGGAAAAATGACTAAATCTCCTTTCAAAGGGAAACCTGAGCGTAGTCAAAATATGTTGGATTTGATCCATACAGATGTTTGCGGTCCATTTAGAATTGGTACTAAATATGGAAATACCTACTTCATTACCTTTACTGATGATCATTCTAGGTATGGGTATTTATATTTAATGAAATATAAGTCTGAAGCATTTGAAAGGTTCAAAGAATTCAAGGCTGAAGTAGAAAACAAACTAGGTAAAAGTATTAAGGCACTTCGATCGGATCGAGGTGGAGAATACTTAAGTACCGAGTTTTTGGACTATCTGAAAGAGAATGGGATTCTCTCTCAGTGGACTCCTCCTATGACACCTCAGCTTAATGGTGTTTCGGAGCGTCGCAATCGAACTTTGTTGGACATGGTTCGATCCATGATGAGCTTCACTGAGCTCCCACCTTCGTTTTGGGGCTACGCGCTTGAAACGGTACTATTGTTGTTAAACAACGTCCACACTAAAGCAGTAAATAAAACACCATACGAGTTATGGAATGGCAAAGCTCCTAAGTATTCGTACTTGAGGATTTGGGGATGTCCTGCTTACGTGAAGCAGACAGTGGGAGATAAGTTGGATAGTCGATCCTCCTTATGTTATTTTGTGGGGTATCCGAAGAATTCAATCGGATATTATTTCTATCATCCTAATGAAACAAAAGTGTTTGTTTCAAGGAATGCCACCTTCTTGGAGAAGGAGTTCTTATTGGATAAGAAAGGCAAGATGATGGAACTCGAAGAAATTCGAGAAGAACCCGAGATACAAAATAGCGATCCTACACCTCAAGAATCATCACAAGACACGCCTACTACTAGGAGATCCGAGAGGACTTCTAGGCCTCCTATTAGATATGGTCTTCTTCTTGAAGGGGATCAAAGTGAACCCGACATTGGATGTGATCCAAGAAAATTCAAGGAAGCAATTTCTGATGCGGATTCAAATTTATGGTTTGAAGCTATGCAATCGGAAATAGATTCGATGGATTATAACCAAGTTTGGTCTTTAGTAGATCCTCCCGATGGAATTGTTCCAATTGGGTGCAAATGGATCTACAAGAGAAAGCTTGGGCCTGATGGAAAGGTATTGACCTACAAGGCACGATTGGTGGCAAAAGGTTATACTCAAAGACAAGGAGTTGACTATGATGAAACCTTTTCACCAGTCGCAATGTTCAAGTCTATAAGAATCCTTATTGCCATAGAAGCATGGTAAGACTATGAGATATGGCAAATGGATGTAAAGACTGCATTTCTTAATGGAAACATTAAGGAAGAGATCTATATGACGCAGTTTGAAGGATACACATCCATGGGAAGCGAGCATAAGGTATGCAAGCTTCAAAGATCAATCTATGGTCTCAAACAAGCATCAAGAAGTTGGAACCAGAAATTTGATGAAACAATAAAGGATTTTGGTTTCATCAAAAACCCGGAGGAACCATGCGTGTACAAGAAAGTAGTTAAGGATGCGGTAATATTCTTAGTACTTTATGTTGATGACATTCTACTCATGGGGAATGACGTAGGGTTGTTGCAGTCAACAAAGATATGGTTATCAAGTAGATTCTCGATGAAGGATTTGGGTGAGGCCTCCTATATTCTTGGGATACAGATCTATAGAGATAGATCTAAGAGAATGATAGGACTTACTCAATCAACCTACATCGAAACCATATTGAAAAGGTTTTCAATGGATGGGTCCAAGAGAGGACATCTACCTATGTGTCATGGAGTTTCTCTATCCAAGTCTATGTGTCCCAAGACTGACGAAGAGATAGAGAAGATGACACACGTGCCATATGCGTCAGCCATAGGTAGTATCATGTATGGGATGATATCTACCAGACCGGATGTGGCCTATGCTCTGAGCGTCACGAGCAGATACCAAGCCAATCCCGGTCAAATGCATTGGAAAGTCGTGAAGGATATTCTTAAGTACTTGCGAAGGACTAAGAATTTATTCATGGTTTATGGAGGGAGAGAATTGAAGTTGGAAGGCTATACCGACTCTAGCTTCCAATGTGACGTGGATGACTCGAAATCAACCTCTGGATTTGTATTCGTGCTCAATGGCGGTGCTGTCTCTTGGAAGAGTTCCAAGCAGGACACCACAGCGGATTCCACCACTGAGGCAGAATACATTGCAGCATCAGCTGCTGCTAAAGAGGCGGTTTGGATAAGGAAATTCATCCAAGAGTTGGGTGTAATTCCTGAAGCTGTTGGTCCAGTCCCGGTGTACTGTGACAACACGGGTGCCGTTGCTCAGGCAAAGGAGCCAAGGTCTCATCACAAGTCCAAACACGTACTGAGGAAATACCACATCATCTGGGAGATTGTGGAAAGAGGAGACATCAGTGTCGAGAGAGTGGCCTCTACAGACAATATCGCTGATCCGCTTACAAAGCCCTTGCCAGGACCATTGTTTGACAAACACCGCGAAGCAATGGGATTACGTAGTATGACTAGTTGGCTTTAGGGCGAGTGGGAGATTGAAAGAGTGGGTGCCCGGTTAGCCAACTTGTGGCTAAGGGCTTTTATGACTCTATGTAAAACAATCTTTTGTTTAATATAATTTACACTTTTATAATGGTATTGACTTTATCTTTCTTCATATTGTTATATTATGATATAATATTGTTGTTTTGATAAAGACCTTGAATATACTATAGTGTATGTACGATGTGGTAGCACATGGGGATGGCTATCATGAAACACATCTTATAGTCACTGTATATTCTAAACTGTTCCTAGTCAATTGAGCCGTCCGCAAAAAGGGATAAGGATCGCTCGAGATTGAGACTAGCATTTGCGATGCCGAGTACCACGTTTCATTGGTATGGAACATAGAGATGTTCAAAGCATGAAAATGGATATTCATATGATGAATGATCGAACTACCCTATTCGGACTTTCCAAGTGGTTATCACTTATCGAGTGGATAAAGTCCGCGGTTTTGGTTGTACACCATTAGTCCTTATTACATGAAACATAATTGAGACTCTATATGCTAGTACTGTACTTTGACTCGTTTACCGACTCTATTGGGGTCATCACGTATCGGGATTGGGTACAGTTACGACACATATAGGAGTCGATGCTTTGTTGTCAAGGATTCACCACATACTTGCGAGTGTGGATATCCTATGTGATCTGAGGAGATATTAGTGTGACGAATCTCTGGCCAGAGTACATGATGTGTTTTAGGTTAATTGGTTATCCTAGTAACACATGCGATGTCACTATTTGATCTCCAAGATGTAATGCATAGTTATCGAATCTCGAACAACTCTCGATATACCAATGGTTGTTGATTCGATCGGGATATATGGATGAAGGGACCGTACTGTACGCTAACCAAAATCTACTGGTTCTTGCAGGCAATATCAGTAATACCTAGGGAATCATGGGGCGATGTTGCTAGGCGCTCTTACCATGATTCGATGGGTAAGTTGGAAATTGTTGTTCCGAGTCACAAGGAGTTGTGAGCCCACGGCTAGCTGTATTCTGAACCATTGAGGGTTACACAAGTAATGGATTGCTAAAACCCCGTAGAGATAGTTAATGGATTGCTCTTCCTCCGTCTCTTTCAGGTATCCATGATGTGTTTCACGTTTCGATGCTATGGAAATATCATCTGGATCCGTCTCACGTTCTTTCAGCCGGACGAGGCCGAACTTGATGAGACTCTGAGTTACTTCGAGCGACCGATTCAGATTCTTGACAGAAAAGAGAAGCAACTCAGAAACAAGTCGATTCCGTTGGTGAAGATTGAGTGGAGTCGTCACGGAGTTGAAGAAGCGACTTGGGAGACCGAATCCGATATGAGGCAGCGATTTCAGAGTTGTTCGATTGAGGTGAGTTAGTCTTCAGTTTGATTCTTTCTGTTCAGTCTGTGATCTGTCAGATTTTGAGGACGAAATCGAATCTTAGAGGGGGAGAATTGTAATGCCCCGATTTTATTATAATTGAGTTTAATCGAGATAATCAGAGTTTTAAGTATTTAAGAATCGTATTGATATTCGCAGGGCATTATTTTGCAAACTTGGAGAAATAATGGACTGAAATGCAAAGTTGGAATTTGTATATTTTATATCATCAACTTGGTTGACAAGTCTTCCCCCATACCTCTCCTTCCTCCCCTACCCTCTCTCTCTCAATTTCTCTCTCCCCGGAAGCCATGAGAGGCGATTTCCAAGCTTTTATTTCCGTTCGATTCGCTCGATCCGACCGTTAGATTTTCATTCCGAGTTGAGATTGACGATCACCGCAACGAGGGCTTCATTCTGACGTAAATTTTGCTATGATCTCTTGAACTTTGATTTTGTTGAGTGGTCATAATTTGATAATATTGGAGTATGTTATTCTTGAGCTAGCATAGATCGTGTATTCGAAGTCGGTTTGGAAAAAGAACGAAGTTTGGATTTTATATGATTTTAGAGGTGAAATTAGAAAATGGTGATTTTGATTGAGGTTGGATTTGAGTTGTTTTGATGGATTGTGATGATGATTGAGTTATTGTGATTGCTGTTTGATGGTTTGTATTTTCGGATAGTCAATTTATAGTCGTTATGCCGTCGAAATCGAGTTCGAGTTATCGGTTTTTGGTTCGGTCTAGTTGAATATCGAATTTGATTGAGTATGAATTCCGAATTGATTTTGAGTCCGTATTCGATGTTTTGGCAGTTGATTGAGGATTTTGGAGTTGATCGAACTTGGGGACTTGTTTATCGATTGAAGAATTGAAGACGGTATATTATTGATTGTTGTATCGACTTTGAGTTTGTTATCCGAATAGACTATGATGGCAAGTTATCTCTTGTTGACAGGAATCACTTGAAGCTTCGAGAAAAGGTAAAAGTCGGCAATGAAACAAATGGGAACGAATACTCGAGATCGACTTATTCTCGAGTTCCCAAAAATCACATACTACATGTTTAATTGCTTAAGTGAATTTGAGTGTTATTCTATTTTCACTTGCATTCCATATTGAGCCGATTTCTCGATTCGTTTTGAAATTAGACGATTTAGGGAGCTATATTGAAGTGGCTTTGGATTTCGAGTTTTTCCAATTTCCAGAATACTTCTTATAGTTGCTCTGAAGTCTAGGGGTTGAATTGAACGACATCCACCCCGAATGGGTGTGTCGGTGAGTTGTTGTGAGGACTTGGCCCCGGGATCCCAACCGAATAACGATTGATATTTCGATTATATGATTTGATAGTCCCGAGTTTTGAAGTCATGCATACATTCATGCTCATTTTGATTGGTTACTGATTATTACATTTCAATCTGAGGTGTTTACTTGATATTGCATGCCTGTCTCTTTTACTTAGAAATTATATTTCTAACCGGTTTATCTGGTTGTTGTCTTTGTTTGTATGTGTACTTGGCAACAGGAGGATCAGGAGCTGGACCAAGTCGTTTGGGTTAGCTCGGGGTGTGATGATAGAAGTGAGACACCGTGTATCTTAGGGTCGTACCTTTTGGAGTTGTATTGTTTTGTTTAGTCGAACGAATCCCTACCGTCAAAACTTATACTGTTAAACATTATTTTGTTGGTGTTTCAACTCCTTAGATCTCTTGTATTTATGAGGTTTGAACCTTGGTTGCTTGAGTTTTTTAGTTTAGTTTGTTAGACTTTTCTTTTATGCCCTGGAGTTCAGCAGTTCGAGTGGGCGGCGCGGGCGCGCTGTTGATTTTTGAAGCGAGGGTGCGGGCGTGCTATTCTTGGAGAGGGGGCGCTGTTGATTTTCGAAGCGAGGGCGCGGGCGCGTTGTTGATTTTCGAAGAGAGGGCGCGGGCGCTTGGTTCTTGGCGCGGGCGCGCCGTTGTTTTGCGAAGGCTCGGCGCGGGCGCGCAGTTCTTTATATTGTGTTCGATTATGTTTAATTATTCTATAGTAGAGGATTAGAAATGGGGTCTCACAGCCTCCATGAACAAACCAATTATGTTAACAATTTAAAAAAACCAACATTAGATCCTTTTTCACAAACATATAATTATGGTTGGAGAAATCATCATAATTTTAGTTGGAGGAAAGATAATAATGCACAACATTCACAACAACATTTTCAAAATAACCAAAATCATCAAGGTTATGCTCCTTATATCCCACCTCCAAGAAAAAATTTTGAAGATGAAATTCATGCATACATTCAAAAGCAAGAGTCTATCTATAATCAAAACATTCAATATATGAATGATTTGAAATAAACTCTTGCAAAATTTTCATCTGCACTTAATATTCATGAAAAAGGAAAATTTTCATCTCAACCACAACCTAATCCTAAAAACAAAATCAAGATAAATTTGATCAAGTAAAATCTGTTATTACTCTTAGAAGTGGTAAAATAGTTAATGATCCATATAGTGATGAAAACAAAGATCAGTTAAACTCAAAGAGTAAGGATTCAAATCCTGATATTTTTGAGAAAGATGATACTTTGAGTCCTAAAAATGTTGATGATAAATTATCTGATATAATAAGTGAGTCAAATAAACCTCTTCCCTTTCCTCATGCATTAGTAAATAATAAAAAAACAAAAAAATTATTCTGATATTTATGAATTTTTTAAACAAGTAAAAATCAATATTCCATTATTAGATGCTATTAAACAAGTTCTTTCTTATGCAAAGTTTTTAAAAGATTTATGTACTGTGAAAAGACAATTGCATGTAAAGAAGAAAGCATTCTTAACTGAACAAGTAAGTTCTATTATTCAAAATAATTCTACTTTGAAATATAAAGATTCTGGTTGTCCAACAATTTCGTGTATTATTGGAAAAAATAAAATTAAAAAAACTTTGTTAGATTTGGGAGCAAGTGTGAATTTACTTCCTTATTCAGTTTATGAAAAATTTAAGTTGGGAGATTTAAAACCTACTTTTGTTGCTCTTTTACTAGACGATAGGTCAAATAAAATACCTAGAGGTATTGTAAAATATGTGTTAGTTCAAGTCGATAAATTAATATATCTTGTGGATTTTATTGTCTTGGATACACAACCAATAGAAGTACATAATGAAATTCCAGTTATATTAGGACGCCCATTTCTAGTAACTTCGAATGCTTTAATTAATTGTCGAAATGGAATAATGAAATTGTATTTTGGAAATATGACTTTAGAACTTAATGTGTTCAATTTATGTAAACAACCAAGTGTTAATGAAGATGAAGATGATAATGCAATAGAAACTATTATGGAAGAATGTATACAACAAGAAAACTTAAATCAACAATCTGATGTTTGTTTAGTGGAAAATTTTAATTAGAAAAATATTTTTGAATCAAAAATATTTGAAGAAAACAATCAGCTTGAAGAAGAAAAATAATATGTAGTAGCCGATCATTTATCAAGAATAAATTCTGAATCATTTCGTAATGAAATAGCAATAAATGAAAATTTTCCGGATGATCAACTATTTTATGCTACTACTATTGCCTTTGACAAATTTAAAAGAGTCTTATCTACAGAAGCAATAGTAAAACCCTGATCATTAAGAAAAATTGAAAAAGTGGCATACCAAGCTCGTGGAGCTTGTTTCAACCCATAAAAAGCTTTATCCAGTTTGAACACATGATCTGGATAAGTTCGAGATGAGTATGATGGGAGAATTAACATTCTTCCCGGGATTACAAGCCAGACATATGGATAAAGGAATATTCATAAATAAGGTCAAATACACAAATTAACTTCTGAAGAAATTTGGAATGGAGAATTGTTCTTGTAGTAGCCCGTAACCAAATCAAGAGATTAAAGAACTTATCGCAACTAGGAACCTTGAGTTCGGATGCTTTGAAGGGAAGATCAGAGGCTCCGAACGTGATCGGACGATCCGAAGCCAGAATCGGAGGCTCCGAACGTGTTCGGACGCTCCGTCGGCAGGTTCGGACGGCCCGATCAGAGTCCATTATTACGTCATTTCTTAAGTCAGCAAGATGACATCATTGCTGACGCATTGATGGGACTTCAGACGCCCCGGATTCGAGTTCGGATGGCCCGAACGTATTTGGAGGCTCAGAAGCCGGTTCGGACGGCCCGAACTCCGTCTATAAATAGGGGTGCCGAGATTCATTTTCAGATGCACCTTTCGCCACTCTTATCTCGATTCCTTGGTCTTCCAACTTAGATCTAGAAAATTCTAGGCGTCCCATTGGGAATCCGAAAGTGGCATAGCGATCTAGGCGTCGTAGCGGAGCTGTGGCCTAGTTTTGAGGCAAGCAACAGCAACGGGCTGACGACGGACGCAGGTATATCTTTTGCTTCCTAAAAATATTTAGGAGTATTCAATAGCCTAGTTAAGGCTTTTAGAGCACTATAATGATATTAGTATCATTTGGCAGCGTAGTGCGGGTTATAGGCGTGGACCTAGAGCTGGTAGAGCTTGCCTAGTATTTAAGGTACGAAGGTACTATTCGAGATATCCTGACTGAGTATGCATATTTTATGTGACTGCATGATTTATATGACATGATTATATGCTGCATACATCTGCATTTTGAGCTATCACTTTTGAGATGTCTGTTAGTAGGGTTTTACCCTATCCTATTTGTGGATGGACTTCCATCAATTTGGGTCCGGAGTATCCACTGGTTTCGGTATGTGAGCCACCTCCTGAAGCGACGGCACAGCGTGTTACATACCAGGGTCCGGTCTGTCTTTGTTATCTCATTCTTGATCTCTAGTCAGTATGAGGTACACTTGCATGCATGTATGCTCATACTCTCGTGCCGAGCGTTTTATTCTCACGTCTTGTACTTTGTGTATCTGGACACCCTATTCCTTGGGGCAGGTTTGCGATTGGATGAGGCCGGTGGATCCAAGAGGGGCTAGGCAGTGGATGGCCAGCTGGAGCTTTGCCTAGGGTTTTTATTGTATTGGGTTGATACAGTATTCGATTTGGTTGTATAATTATTTGGGTATTTACAGATTCCTTTTCTTGGGATTGTATATTGTTGTTGCTTCCGCAGTTTTATTTTGTTTACTGTTTAAGTTTATTGCATGCCTAAGTTTCTGATTTGTAGGTGATCTCGGTAAGGGTCACTACATTTATGGTATCAGAGCATGTATAGTATTCTTGGGATTTATATTCTGCATAAGATAACCGTGAAGAAATTTTGTAGATGGTAGATCGCGATGATCAAAGTAGCCATGGTAGTGGAGGTGGACGTTGGGGCGATGGTGATCGGGAGCATCGTCGGGAACGCCATCATCATCGTCATGTTCAAAACCGTTTCAGTGTGCGCTGGTTCTTACAGATGGGTCCTAAGCCCTTGGTTGGAGGCGAGAATCCGGAGGATGCGAAGAACTGGCTAGATCGCATGGAGACTTGTTTTCAGACATTCCACTGTACTAAGGAGCAGAAGATGGAGACTCTTGGCTATCTTCTGGATGGGCGAGCCCGTAAGTGGTGGAGGTTCACTTTTGCACAATTCATTGCGGCGATAGGAGTTGCTACTTGGGCCGAGTTCCGCACAGATTTTCAGAAGCTGTACTTTCCTCCTGCACTCCGTCAGGCGAAGGCAGGTGAGTTACTGAGTTTGCGTCAGGGATATATGATGATTGACGGTATCAGCAGAAGTTCTTCGATCTATTATCCTATTGCCCCGAGATTGCTGACAGCTCTGAGATGAATTACAACCTGTTCCTTCAGGGTCTTAACCCGGAGATTCATGACCGTGTGGCGGTCGGTGATGATATGACCTACGAGGGTTTAGTCAGCCGTTGTCACTAGGCGGAGGATAGTATTCGGCATAACAGGTCTTTCTCTCAGTCTAGGCCTGCGACTTCTTTGGGTCCCCGTGTGCAGTCTTTCATGAAGTCCGGATCTACTTATTCTTCCTTTGGTTCCGATTGTGTTGCTCGTTTTGGGAAGAAGGAGAAATGCGACCATTGTGGGAAGAACCATCCATCAGACAAATGCCGTAGAGCTTCTGGAGCATGTTTTCGATGTGGAGAGGTTGGTCATCTCCGGAGGGATTGTCCATTAGCTTGGAGAGGCGGTTCAAGTTCTGGTTCAGGATCGGGTTCTCAGGCTACCGTTCAGCAGAGGTCGCAGGGACAGTCTGCTAGAGTTCTCACTTGATGTCGCGGACTTCTGGCAAGGTGTTTGCCTTGAGGCACGATAAGGCAGTGGAGGAGAATGAGAAGGTCATCGCAGGTACATTTCTGTTATATGGTATACCTGCTCTTGTACTCATTGACATTGGTGCATCTCATTCCTTCATTTCTGCACGTTTTGTTAAGAGGAAAAAGTTACCATGCATTGCACTAGACATAGTTGGTTCTGTTTCTACTCCGATGGGTCAATCTTCTATGGCTAAGCGTCTAGTGATGGGTTGCCCTTTAGAGTTCGAAGGGAACATTCTGATAGCGAATCTCATGGTTCTTGCAATGGATGACTTTGATTATATTCTGGGGATAAACATGTTGACTATCTATCAAGCTTCAGTGGACTGCTATCAGAGATTAGTACACTTTCATCCGGATGAGAGTTATAGCTGGTTTTTCTATGGTGAGGGAGCGCGACCCCCGATTCCATTGGTATCAGCTTTGAGAGCCTATCGAGCTCCAGAGTCTGGCAGGGAAGGTTACCTCATCTATGCAGTTGATCTGTCCGCTGAAAGAGTTGGGATAGAGAGTATTCTGATTGTGAATGAATTCCCAGATGTATTTCCTGATGAGATTCCGGGTTTGCCTCCTTCTAGGGAAGTCGAGTTTGGCATAGAGTTGATGTCGAGTACTTTGCCTATTTCTCAAGCACCGTATCGTCTGGCTCCGTCAGAGATGCGAAAGTTGAAGAATCAGTTACAGGATCTTTTGGACAAGAGGTACATTTGTCCTAGTGTATCTCTTTGGGGAGCTCCTGTTCTATTTGTGATAAAGAAGGATGAGTCTATGCGGTTGTGCATTGACTATCGGCAGCTGAACCGAGTTACTGTGAAGAACAAGTATCTTTTGCCTCGTATTGATGACTTGTTTGATCAGCTGTAGGGTACTTCGGTTTACTCCAAGATTGACTTGAGATCTGTGTATCATCAGATAAGGGTCCGAGATCAGGACATAGCCAAGACTGCATTCCGTACTCGCTATGGGAGTTACGAGTTTCTAGTGATGCCTTTCGGTTTGACTAATACGCCTGCTATATTTATGGATATGATGAACCGCATTTTCAGGGAGTTTCTGGATAAGTTTGTCTTGGTTTTCATTGACAAAATTCTGGTATATTTGCGTGATGCAGACGAGCATGTTTCTCTCTTGCGGTTAGTACTGCAGACTCTTCGGGATGAGCAGTTTTACGCCAAACTAAGTAAGTGCGAATTATGGATGGATCGAGTGGTATTTCTTGGCCACATCATATCCAAAGAGGGGATTTTTGTTGATCCGAGCATGATTGAGGTTGTGCTTAATTGGTCACGTTCGACGACGATTGTTGAGATCCGTAGTTTTTTGGGTCTAGTAGGATATTATCGTCGCTTCATTTTGAACTTCTCACAGCTAGCTCGACAATTGACGCAGCTTACCCGCGAGGGTGTTGATTTCGAGTGGTCCTCAGAGTGCGAGGAGATTTTTGTGAGCTTCGACGGCGGTTGACTTCTGCGCCAGTATTGGCATTACCGTCAGGATCTGGAGGGTATGTGGTGTACACAGATGCTTCTCTTCAGGGGCTAGGCTGTGTTCTGACTCAGAAAGGGCATTTGATCGCATACGTTTCTAGACAGTTGAAGTTACACGAAGACAATTATCCAGTTCATGATTTGGAGTTGGCAGCTATTGTGTTCGCTTTGAAGATCTAGCGTCAATATCTATATTGCGAGAAATTTGAGATTTTCACCGACCACAAAAGTCTCAAGTATTTGTTCACTCATGCGGAGTTGAACATAAGGTAGAGACGTTGGATGGACTTACTTAAGGACTATGATTGCGAGTTTAAGTACCATCCGGGAGCTGTTAATCTCATCGCTGATGCCTTGAGTAGCAAGGTGAAAGAGTGGGTGCTCGATGAGCCAACTTGTGGCTAAGGGCTTTGATGACTCTTTGTATAAACAATCTTTTGTTTAATATAATTTACACTTTTATTAATGGCAATGACTTTATCTTTCTTCATATTGTTATATTGTGATATACTATTGTTGTTTTGATAAAGACCTTGAATATACTATAGTGTATGTAAGATGTGGTAGTGCATGAGAATGACTATCATGAAATACATCTTATAGTCACTGTATATTCTAAACTGTTCCTAGTCGATTGAGCCGTCCGTTAATAAGGATAAGGATCGCTCGAGATTGAGACTAGCATTTGCGATGCCGAGTACCACGTTTCATTGGTATGGAACATAGAGATGTTCAAAGCATGCAAATGGATATTCATACGATGAATGATCGATCTACCCTATCCGGACTTTCCAAGTGGTTATCACTTATCGAGTGGATAAAGTCCGCGGTTTTGGTTGTACACCATTAGTCCTTACTACTTGAAACATCATTGAGACTCTATATGCTAGTACTGTACTTTGACTCATTTACCGACTCTATTGGGGTCATCAGGTGTCGGGATTGGGTACAGTTACGACACATATAGGAGTCGATGCTTTGTTGTCAAGGATTCACCACATACTTGCGAGTGTGGATATCCTATGAAATCTGAGGAGATATTAGTGTGACGAATCTCTGGCCAGAGTACATGATGTGTTTTAAGAAATGGTTTCTTAGTAGCACATGCGATGTCACTATTTGATCTTCAAGATGCATTGCATAGTTATCGAATCTAGAACGACTCTCGATTTACCAATGGTTGTTGATTCGATCGGGATATTTGGATGAAGGGACCGTACTGTATGCTAACCAAAATCTATTGGTTCTTGCAGGCACTATCAGTGATACCTAGGGAATCATGGGGCGATGTTGCTAGGAGCTCTTACCATGATTCGATGGGCAAGTCGGAAATTGTTGTTCTGAGTCACAAGGAGTTGTGAGCCCACGGCTAGCTGTATCCCTGAACCATTGAGGGTCACACAGAGTAATGGATTTTTAATCCCCGTTGAGATAGTTAAATTTAAAGAGTTAAATTTAATGAACAAAGAAGTGGGACTTCTTATTTAAGAGTAGAGGAGTAAGATTTCCTAAAATGACATAGGGATGGGCATTTTTGGAAACCACTGAATTCGGATTCAGAAAAATTTATCTTGACTTTAAAAGATGCAGAAATGGTTTCTGTGCACATTGGTGAAATTGTTTTATCAATCAGAGTCACGATGAATTTTATATTAATTTCTGAACATGCGGGCTTTGCTTGTCAGGCTTGAACTTATGACTATTGGGCCCTAAGCTGTTAGTAGCCCACATTATAAATAAGTTATTACAGTACAGAAATTAGACAATAGAGGTCACAAAATATTTTCGAAAACCCTAGCTGTGTTTTCTCTAAGTGGCCGCCCCCCTCCCTCTCTGCTCGGGAAAATCCAGCCTGAATTTTGAATTTGCAGTCTGGTTTAAAGGATCAAATTCGTTAATTCTCGTCGTAGAAACTTCTGATAGATTTTCTAGTGCAATCTATCAGAGGGATTAAATCTCTGTTCGTGGACCTGATTGAAGAATTGTTCGTCCATCAGTTCCTGGGATATACAACAAGAGCAGAGTAATCTGTTGGTGTCCATAATCTCGATTCGAGATTGGAGGTAAAAATTTATAATTTTTATTTAATTTTTACACGCACAATTTAATCTTAAAGTTTTGATACCCATTATGGAATCGTTCCATATAAAATTTTTAAACTTCCGCTGCACCGGGTATCAATCCTGATTGATCTGATCACCGTTCTCCAACAGTGGTATCAGAGCCAGGTTGCTCAGATCAAGCGATTAAATTAATCGATTGTACAAAAATTTTTTAAGCCTCGGTTTTTGAAACAAAATAAATTTTTTAAAATAAAATTTTTTTTTTTTGGGCAAAACACGGGCAGCGATTGGATCGCTGCTTAGGGGGGGGGGCAGCGAGGGTCGCTGCCCTAGGGGCAGCGACGGGCTGCCCGGCCCGAGCCCCTTTGGGGCGCGGGCTGCCCGGGAGCGTCCCGGGCGGCTCGGGAAAAATTAATTTTTTTTATTTTAAATTAAAATTTTAATATGTTAAAATTCTATTTTTGGTCCAATCAAAAATTGTTTTGATTGGTCCACGAGGCTTCGGATCGAATTGTTCGAGTCCGAAAATTTTAAAATTGATTTTTGGATAAATTTGAATTTTTGGAAAATTTATAGATTTTATCCGTTAAATCAGATTTTATGAAATTAATTATTTTTGGTACAATTGATGATAAGATATGATCTTATGGAAATATTGAGTAAAATATGATTTTATGTATAAAATTGGATTTTATATGTAAAATATGATTTTATTTGATAAAAAGATAAAATATGATTTTGTATGTAAAATAAGATTTTATATATGGAATATGATTTTATCCTTTTAATTTAAATTGCCATTGCATGTTATCCAATAAATTAATTTTGAATTAAATATTATTGGATAAGGATGATCGATTGCCATGACCAATTTTGTAGGTGTATGTTAGGAATTTACATTTGTTTTTATTGTTGTTGGATTTATTAATGGGCCTGGTTTATGGCCCAATATGAATTGGCCCGTTCCCACCCCTTAAAATGTATCCCCTACTTGTCATAGTTATTTATTGTAAATACATTAGACTTAGTGGGAGATGAAGATTTGAAGACGGAGGTGGGCCCAGAAGACAATAAAGACTGAAGAAATGTAAATTGGAAGCTCAATGTAATAGGATTGCATTGCATACCTACATATTACCTAGGATTGGACTTAGACTCGTGATTGGCAACCACGGGTCGATTAGAAATGGAATCGATCATCCTAAATAATATATGATATTATCGTTGTATGCAAGTTTTAGACTAAATTGTATGAATCCCGCAAGCATACAAATTATAAATGATGAGACAAATTTTCAAAATTAAAATCCCTCATTTTAAATATGATTTAAAATTGATATCAAGATAAATAAAGGAAATTTAAATATTGTTTAAATGTTCCTACCTTCCATCAACGATCAATGTATGAGATGCTACCCGCGGATACGGTCCGACTCATATTATTGGGGGGCCCGTTCGTCGGAAAGCTGTACATTGGATCGACAAATGTTGTAAGTTGGGTGGAACTCCCATGGGATCGGCTCATATTATTGGGGGATCCACATGGCGACCGTACATCACAACTTAATATTAATGGGTCATCTTGACATGTCACAATAAACGGCGTCATATTATTGGGCCCTTATTGGACATGAGGTAAAAACGTGGAGGTTGCTTTGGAAGCAATTGGGCTCTACCTTTTGAAAATTATGGTTGGCTGATATTATTCGGGACCATAGTTTGTCAATTGGACTCCATGTTCCCACTAAGGAAAACAGTTTTCCGTTTTCACTAGAGGGTAGTGAAACCGTTAAAATAGTGGGAGTGAGATTCATAAAATAAATTTCGCCTATTTTATGTCTTAGTAAATTAATTAAACAATCACTGATAATTGTCTGTTTCTTTTCAGTATTTCATAAAGATGAATTCGCGCAATCCACTATTCTCTATTCTCGAACAAAATAAACTGACTGGCGCAAACTATACGGAATGGTTCCGTAAGTTGAAGATTGTCTTGACCTCGGAGAAGATGCTCTACGTGTTAGAAAAATCTCCTCCGAAGGAAGCACCAGCTGATATAAGTCCGGAAGAGTTGGCCAAACTTGATAAATGGTGGGACCATGATATCAAGGCCAAATGCTATATGCAAGCCTCGATGTCTGATGAACTCCAGAGGCGATTTGAGGACACCGTGAATGCTGCTGACATTCACGTACAACTCAAGGAACTTTTTGGGGCTCAATCGAGAGCTGAAAGGTTCGCTACTGTAAAAGAGCTAATGACGTGTCGCATGCGTGAAGGGACTTCGGTCCGTGATCATGGGGTACGAGTGATTTGGCTCATACAGAAGTTGGTAATGCTTGATTTGGTGTTGGAGCATGAACTCAACGTGGACTTATTACTTCTCTCTCTTCCTTCTTCGTTTGACGGATTTGTGGTGAATTTCAATATGAACAAGATTGAGGCCTCCCTTGAAGAGATGGTCAATATTCTTGTAACATATGAAGCCACTTTAAAGAAGGATAAACCGGTTCTCTTGGTGGGCTCATCTTCCTCTGCTAAGAAGGGGACAAGTACAAAGGGTAAGAAACGTTCTGCCCGACCCAAGAAAACCGGACCCGAGTAGAAGAACAAGACAAAGGCTTCAAACATGGAAAAGTCCAAGGATGTTTGCCATTACTGCAAGAAACCCGGTCATTGGAAACGTAACTGCAAGGAATATCTAGAGCAGTTGCGAACTGCGAAGGGTATGTTCTATATTTAAATAAATGTTTCACTTAATACTACTTCTTGGGTATTGGATACCGGATGTGGATCTCACATTTGCAATGATTTGCAGGTGATGACAAGAAGTCGCAAGCTTAGAATGGGTGAGACCCTGCTGAGGCTCGGAAATGGTTCTAGAGTTGAAGCCAAAGCTGTGGGAGACGTTTATTTAATTTTGCAGAACGATTTTAAGTTACTTTTGAGAGATGTTTTATTTGTTCCAGATTTGATTAAAAACATTATTTCTGTTTCTATGCTTGATAGAGATGGTTATTCTTGCAATTTTGTGAATGGGATTTGCAATATTTACAAGAATGAATGTTTGATTGGAAATGGACAACTTGAAAACGATCTATATAACTTAAAATTAAAAGACGTTCCAATAAATTATGTTGATAAACCGGTAACAACGAACAAAAGGAAAATCGATAGTCAAAACCCGGCAAACCTTTGGCATGCTAGGCTAGGTCATATTTCCTCAAGGAGGATGAACAAGCTAGTGGGAGAGGGCATGTTTGATATGTCCGATATTAACTCTCTACCTACTTGTGAGTCCTGCCTGAAAGGAAAAATGACTAAATCTCCTTTTAAGAGGAAACCTGAGCGTAGTCAAAATCTGTTGGATTTGATCCATACAGACGTTTGTGGTCCATTTAGAATTGGTACTCAATATGGCCACACCTACTTCATTACCTTTACTGATGATTATTCAAGGTATGGGTATTTATATTTAATGAAATATAAGTCTGAAGTATTTGAAAAGTTCAAAGAATTCAAGGCTGAAGTAGAAAACAAGCTAGGTAAAAGTATTAAAGCACTTCGATCGGATCGAGGTGGAGAATACTTAAGTACCGAGTTTTTGGACTATCAGAAAGAGAATGGGATTCTCTCTCAGTGGACTCCTCCTATGACACCTCAGCTAAATGGTGTATCGGAGCATCGTAATCGAACTTTGTTGGACATGGTTCGATCCATGATGAGCTTCACTGAGCTTCCACCTTCGTTTTGGGGCTATGCGCTTGAAACGGCGGTGTTGTTGTTGAACAACGTCCACACCAAAGCAATGGACAAAACACCATACGAGTTATGGAATGGCAAAGCTCCTAAGTATTCGTACTTGAGGATTTGGGGATATCCTGCTTACGTGAAGCAGACAGTGGGAGATAAGTTGGATAGTCGATCCACCTTATGTTATTTTGTAGGGTATCCGAAGAATTCAATCGGATATTATTTCTATCATCCTGCTGAAACAAAGGTGTTTGTTTCAAGGAATGCCACCTTCTTGGAGAATGAGTTCTTATTGGATAAGAAAGGCGAGATGATGGAACTCGAAGAAATTCGAGAAGAACCCGAAATACAAAATAATGATCCTACACCTCAGGAACTAATGATGGACACGCCTATACCTAGAAGATCCGAGAGGACTTCTAGACCTCCTATTCGATATGGTCTTCTTCTTGAAGGGGATCAAGATGAACCCGACGTTGGATGTGATCCAAGAAACTTCAAGGAAGCAATTTCTGATGCGGATTCAAATTTATGGCTTGAAGCTATGCAGTCGGAAATAGATTCGATGCATACAAACCAAGTTTGGTCTTTAGTAGATTCTCCCGATGGAATTGTTCCAATAGGGTGTAAATGGATCTACAAGAGAAAGCTTGGGCCTGATGGTAAGGTATAGACCTACAAGGCACGATTGGTGGCGAAAGGTTATACTCAAAGACAAGGAGTTGACTATGATGAAACCTTTTCACCATTTGCAATGTTCAAGTCCATAAGAATCCTTATTGCCATAGCTGCTTGGTATGACTATGAGATATGGCAAATGGATGTGAAGACTGCATTTCTTAATGGAAACATTAAGGAAGAGATCTATATGATGTAGCCTGAGGGATACACATCCATGGGAAGCGAGCATAAGGTATGCAAGCTTCAGAGATCGATATATGGTCTCAAACAAGCATCAAGAAGTTGGAACCAGAAATTTGATGAAACAATAAAGGATTTTGGTTTCATCAAGAACCCGGAGGAACCGTGCGTGTACAAGAAAGTAGTTAAGGATGCTGTGACATTCTTAGTACTTTATGTTGATGACATCTTACTCATTGGGAATGATGTAGGGATGTTGCAGTCAACAAAGATATGGTTATCAGGTAGATTCTCGATGAAGGATTTGGGTGAGGCATCCTATATTCTAGGGATACAGATCTATAGAGATAGATCTAAGAGAATGATAGGACTCACTCAATCAACTTACATCGAAACCATATTGAAAAGGTTTTCAATGGATGGGTCCAAGAGAGGACATCTACCCATGTGTCATGGAGTTTCTCTATCCATGTCCATGTGTCTCAAGACTGAAGAAGAGATAGAGAAAATGACACATGTACCATATGCGTCAGCCATAGGTAGTATCATGTATGGGATGATGTCTACCAGACCGGATGTAGCATTTGTTCTGAGTGTCACGAGCAGATATCAAGCTAATCCTGGTCAAATGCATTGGAAAGCCGTGAAGGACATTCTTAAGTACTTACGAAGGACTAAGAATATGTTCATGGTATATGGAGGAAGAGAACTGAAATTGGAAGGCTATACCGACTCTAGCTTCCAAAGTGACGTGGATGACTCGAAGTCAACCTCTGGATTTGTGTTCATGCTCAATGGCGGTGCTGTCTCTTGGAAGAGTTCCAAGCAGGACACCCCAGCGGATTCCACCACTGAGGCAGAATACATTGCGGCATCAGCTGCTGCTAAAGAGGCCGTTTGGATGAGGAATTTCGTCCAAGAGTTGAGCGTTATTTCGGAAGTTGTTGGTCCAGTCCCGGTGTACTGTGACAACACGGGTGCCGTTGCTCAGGCAAAGGAACCAAGGTCTCATCAAAGATCCAAACACGTACTGAGGAAATACCACATCATCCGGGAGATCGTGGAAAGAGGAGACATCACTGTCGAGAGAGTGGCCTCTGCAGATAATATCGCTGATCCACTTACTAAGCCCTTGCCAGGACCATTATTTGACAAACATCGCGAAGCAATGGGTCTACGTAGTATGACTAGTTGGCTTTAGGGCAAGTGGGAGATTGAAAGAGTGGGTGCCCGATGAGCCAACTTGTGGCTAAGGGCTTTGATGACTCTTTGTATAAACAATCTTTTGTTTAATATAATTTACACTTTTATTAATGGCAATGACTTTATCTTTTTTCATATTGTTATATTGTGATATACTATTGTTGTTTTGATAAAGACCTTGAATATACTATAGTGTATGTAAGATGTGGTAGTGCATGGGGATGACTATCATGTAACACATCTTATAGTCACTGTATATTCTAAACAGTTCCTAGTCGATTGAGCCGTCCGTTAATAAGGATAAGGATCGCTCGAGATTTAGACTAGCATTTGCGATGCCGAGTACCACGTTTCATTGGTATGGAACATAGAGATGTTCAAAGCATGCAAATGGATATTCATATGATGAATGATCGAACTACCCTATCCGGACTTTCCAAGTGGTTATCACTTATCGAGTGGATAAAGTCCGCGGTTTTGGTTTTTTTTTTTTTTTTTTTTTTTTTTTTTTTTTTTTTTAAAAAACCCGCCGGGAGCGGAGGGGGGGGGGGGGGGTTAGGCAGACCCCTACCTGTATATAAACATAAAAAAGCGATACAAATAAAACCTAACGGGGGAGGGGGACTAGGCCAAGACCTCCCCAAAAGGCTATACAAAGGTAATAAGAACTTCAGAACAGCTCGGGTATCGAAAATATACAACCAAAGCATCCCTATGAAATAAGTATAAACAAATAACATCAAAGATAGCTAACTAAATCAACGTCAGCAGTCATCCTGAGCAGCAAAAGCTAGAAGAGAGCCACAGCTCGGCCCAGCAAAATCAAAAACGGACACTGAGGCACGAAGAGTGGCTGGTATCAGCCTGTGCAGTAAAACCTAGAGGAGATCCACAACTCCAGGCCAGCAAAATCAAATCCGACACTAAAGCGCGAAAAGAGGCTGGCACCATCCAGAGCTGAACAACAGATCAAAGCTATGCAAGAAATATGTCCAAAAGTCATGATCAGCTGGGAAGTCACTATACATAGGCCGCGAGGAAAAAGAGGAGCGACCGCAAACCAGCAGACCCAGAGCAAAAAACAGGAGAATGGCGAAGGAAACTCAAGCCATAACCTAACTCCCAAGAAGACTGGAAATCCAAAAAGCGAGGGGCACGAGAGACCGCCCACAAAACATCCAAACAACAGCAAGAACCAGGCAAGGGGAAGCACAGAGAATGCCTGATGATCCATCACCCTGAAGAAAGCAAAGCAAGCGACAGGGGAACAGACTAACTCCAAAAACTCCGGAAAAGGGCCGGAGAGCTGTACCTGCAAAGAAAAATAAATAGCTACATATATCTAAATCTAGGATGACCTAGACCAAAAAGGAGAGCAAACAAAAAAAAAAGAAAGCCCAAGAGAAACGGCTATAAGCGAGCGTGAGGCTCTAAGAAAACCTAGATCTAAGGTAAGGAAGCCCGGAAGAGTCAGAACGGGCCAACGCAGCGATGGGAGTGGTTAAAGAAACACCAATCTCCAACAAACACTGCCTATGATCATGAGCCTGCCGCGCCAACGCATCCGCAACCGAATTCCCTTCCCGATAGATATGCGAGAAATGAACCGGCCTATTCCGCACCAAAACACGCGTCCTCGAAACAATATGGTCCAAATCCCAACGGCACCTCCGAGATCTAAGAATCTGAATAGCAATCTGGGAATCAGTTTCAATCCAAAGGGGAAAAAGACTAAGGTCAGAACAGAGAAGAATACCCCTCCAAATCGCCCAGAGTTCTGCACGGACATTGGACCCCAAACCAATGAACTCACTAAAAAATGCCAAGACCCTACCAGAAGAATCCCGGACAACCCCCCCCCCCCCCCCACAGACGACTCACCCGGGTTACCTCTTGAGCTCCCATCCACATTGAGCTTGAAGGACCCAGGTGGAGGCCTCAACCAATGGACGATCGCAGTCTTGTGAATCCGTTGGAGGCCGACCGAAATGCCCATCTTCCTCGCAGCCTGCAAAGCCCCCAGCCAAAGACGGGGCTTGATAACAGTTGCGGAATGAGCAAGTCTCAAATAAGACAAAATTTGGAACTTAACCTTCTCCGCAGAGTAGGGTAAGTGACGGTGCTTAGTATCATTGCGTGCAGTCCAGAGGAACCAAAGCACGACAAAAGGAATGAATTCCCTCACATTACCCCCGGAGACCACTCGCGACCCCTTTTCCAAGCACTGAGAAACAGACTGAAGTTCTCAGTGGCAGGGATGCGAACTCTAAAGATAGCCCCAAAGAAATGCCACACAGAGCGGGCGATGGGACCGTCGATGAAAATGTGAGTAAATGTCTCCGACATCTCACAGCATTGGCACTTGGACACAAGGGAGAAACCCCGCTGCTGGAGCACCTCATCCACAGGCAACCACCGATGCCAAAACCTCCACAGAAAGAAGGACATGGTGGGCCTCATCCAGCGACCCCAACAGGGAGTAAACATATCCAAGACCGAGCCTCTCGGTCTGACCTGCTTCCAAGCAGATCTCACAGAAAAGGCATCATCGGTGCTGTGGATACAGATAGTCGCATCCGGTTCATCCACCAAAACAGGAATCTGAACAATCTCCTTCGCCACCGAGGGAGCGACGACAGCGCAAAGGAGATCAAAATCCCAGTCTCCCTCCAAAAGGAAGCTGAAAACACGCACACACCGATCCCCTCTGACATTACACCTGCTCGACAAAGGGGCATCACCCAACCAAGTATCATCCCAAAAAGAGACATCCCCAAGACCAATCCTCCACCGGATACCAGGCTCCGCACGAGGTCTAATCTGGAGCAAGCGCCTCCAAGTGGGGGAAATGGCTCCACGAGAAGGAGCACAAATAGGGCTGACAGTCCGACAATACTTCCTCGAAAGGAATCTCGCCCAGAGAGAGGAACCCTGCCGAAATCTGAACCACAGCTTCATGGAAAAGCTATCAACAATGTCCTTGAGCCTGCGAAAACCCAGACCTCCTTCTTTCACAGGGAGACAGGCGCGAGACCAGCGGGCCCAGTGCCACTTCTTTTCTAAGGGTCTGGAGCCCCAAAGAAAAGCATTGAAAATACGCTCCAATTTCTCCAAAATAGCCAAAGGAGGCTGGATCACCTGGCAAAGATAGATCGGGATCGAAAGGAGCACACTACGGATCAGCGTCATCCTACTCCCAGGAGCAAGGGAACGGGACTCCCAGCCCTCCAGCTTTTTCCGGACCGACTGCAGAAGAGGCTCAAAGAGAGAGCACTTGCGGTTCCCACGGAAAAGCGGAGCTCCAAGGTATTTCAAGGGCAGATGCCCCTCCGCAAATCCAGTGATTTGCAGCAAACGGGAATGGCGGCGAGCGGTCCACCCCGGAGGAAAGATCATAGCACTCTTGGCCACATTAACGAGCTGGCCCGAGCAATTTTCATAGTGAGCCAGAAAATCTTTGAGACGCTGAAGACCACGGGATCCCCCATTGGCAAAAATAATGACATCGTCAGCATAGGCCAAATGGGAAATCGGCAAATCACACCCAGACCGATACCTCAAATCAGCATGCTGGAGGAACAACCGGTCCAAGCCACGGGACAGATACTCCGCTCCAAGAATAAAGAGGAGGGGAGATAAAGGGTCACCCTGTCTTAGGCCTCTCGAGGAAGCAAAGAAACCAGCAGGGGTACAATTGACATTAACCGAGAACTTGCAAAAATAAATGCAAGCCCTCACCATTCTCACAACCTGCTCCGAAAAACCAAACCTTCGGAGGACATCCAGAAGAAAAGACCATTGGACTCTATCATAGGCCTTAGCCATGTCCAATTTCAGAATGACATTACCACCACGGGCAGGGAGATTAAGACTGTGAGTGAGCTCATGTGCGAGAAGGATATTGTCAGCAATCATCCGCCCCGGCACAAAGCCACTCTGACTCTGAGAAATGAGTCTCCCCACCACCGACCACAGACGAGAGTATAAAAGCTTCGAGATAATCTTGTTGGAAACATTACACAAGCTGATGGGACGGAAGTCCGTCCAAGAATGCGCACCCTCGACTTTGGGGATCAAAGTGATCGTGGTGGCAGTGAAGCCCTGGGGCATAAGAGAGCCCCGAAAGAAATCAAGGACAGCATCCATGACATCATACTGCACAAAATCCCAGCATCTCTGAAAGAAAACCGAAGAAAACCCATTGGGGCCCGCCACACTATCCCGAGGGATGGAAAAGACGACAGCACGTACCTCCTCCAAGGAAGGTGCGGCGGCAAAGCTATGGTTCTCCTCCTCCGAAATCTCCGAGGAGAAGCCAGAAAAATCCGGAAGATCCAGGAAAAAAGGATCTCCAGTGTGGAGGCGCTCGAAATAGGCAGCCCCAGACTGCTTGATGAGACCAGGAGAGGTGAGGCAATTACCATCCTCCCAAATACGAAAGATCTTATTAACCACATTCTTCTTCTTCACCATGTTGTGGAAAAGCTTCGTATTCCTCTCCCCATCCTCAAGCCAATTACAAGCAGCTTTCTGCTTCCAAAAATCCGCTTCCATAGCGGTGACTCTAGACAGCTCCTCATTGCATCTGGACAAGAGGGTCCAGCTATTCTCAGAGGGATCCGCTTCACAGGCAGCCTCAGCCAGTCTAACCGACCTCTCCGCCTCAGTGATATTATCAAAAAGGTTCCCAAAAACATCCCGGTTCCACCACTTGAGGTGGCCCTTCAACCGTTTCAGCTTGGTAAAGAGCCTGGGCATGCCTTGCAAAGAGCAGGGCATGTTCCAGTTCAGCCTGACGGTTTGAAGGAACCCCGGGTGCCGAGTCCACATGCTCTGGAACCGAAACAAGCTCGGCCCCCGAGCAAAGACAGGAGCAGACACCAAAAGAGGACAATGATCCGAAACCGTGCGACTGAGGTGTTCAACCCTGATAGAGTTGAAATGGTCACCCCAATCCACAGAAACAAAAACTCTGTCAGACGCTTCCAAATGGACTTATTCATCCAGGTGAACGAAGAGCCCTCAAAACCAGCATCAACCAGCGCAGACTCCAAAAAAAAATGATTAAACTCGTCCATGGGGAGCTGCCTCCCACCAGAAGATCCAAGACACTCGGAGGCATCCCTCACGACATTAAAATCCCCCCCGACAAGCCAAGGACCACCAACAGGCTTGACCTGCAGCAAAGAAGCCCACAAGTCGCGCCGTAAAATGTAGTCACACTTGGCATACACGAAAGAGCAAAAAACATGGGTCGGAAAAAAGGGAGCCACCACGCGAAGATGGAGGAACTGAGCGTGATCAAGGACACACTCCGCCTTCACATCGTCCGCCAAAAAAACCCAAATATGACCAGAGACATTCGACAGAACTCTCTGGAAACCAAGGCGACGGGTCATGAAGCGCTGGTCAAGTGCAATCATCGGCTCCAAGATAGCCAAGATCTTGACACGCTTCTCTTTCACCAAGGCATGAAGCCTCTCCTGGGACTCAGAGCTCCTGAGTCCCCTGATGTTCCAAATTAGGCACTGCATTTGGAACGGGTGGAGTAAGGCCCCGTCTTCTTTCTAGACTCTTGGCGAGTCTGCTGTCGCTTCGTGTCAGAACGAAGCGTTCTCTTAGAGGGTGAGACAGAGAAATCAAAATCCTCATCATATCTCCCAAAATCTCTCCCATCACACGATTCAGTCCCACAGAAGGAACTTGAGTCGTCCTCGCTGACAAACTCAGTGATCGGATCAACGTCCTGACAAAAAGTACCCTGCTGAGAGACAAGCCCCTCAAAGGACGGGGCGGAGGACTCCACAGGAGTCCCAGGAAGCGAGGAGATGGAGTGGCTACTGTGATTCAGAGTGCAGGTATCAGTAGCCTCCAAGGAAGGCACAGGAACAGCTTGCGGAAAACCAAGATCCATCTCACCGACCCCTGAAGAAGCACCAACCTCTTCCTCCACCTGACGAGCCCAAGAAAGGGCCAAGCCGAGGTCAGGTCCCTCATGGGGAGCGACAACTGACTGCGGGGCGGGAGCACCAGCATCTCCTCCCATCGTAGCATCACTACACCCAGAAGCAAGGTCCTTAAAAACATCTTCATCCACAGGGAGATCTGGACTCTGCTCAGCAGACTCAAAAGGAGCCTCAGTCCTCAACTCAGAGCGACAAAGATCAGGCTCCTCAGGTAATGACTCAAGAACTTGGAAGACATTCTGAGTACGCGGGGCAGCCTGAGGAGGTGGCCGCCGCTGCTGGTTACGTCTTCTCTTTTTTGTGGTCCAAGTGCCCGCACCAGGGGCAAAAGGAGCAGGGCCACCCGGGGTCACTGAGGGACCTGCCTCTTGAGGCTGCGGAGGAGGGTTCTCGGTCACAACCTTTTCCTTCCCAACGGAGGGCTTTGGACGAGGAGGTCTTGGGTTTTTCCCGTGGGAATAGCACACAGCGGTAGAATGACCCAACATCTTGCAATTAGTGCAGAAGGACGGGACCTTCTCATAAACTACCTCAATCTCTTGGGTGTGCTCACCCCATCCAACCCACACTTGCTTAATTCGCTCGTCAAGCACGTTCATTTCCACACAAACCTGGGCAAAAGCCCCTCTCGATCTCTTCGCCGTATGCTCATCCAATTTAATTGGGTTCCCAAGAATTCTGGCGATAGCATACAGACTTTTCTTGTTATACAAGTGCAAGGGAAGCTCAGGAAATCGGACCCAGACTGGGGCAATAGGCGACTCAGCCTCGAACTTGAATTCCGGGGTCCACTTGGAAAAGCGGATCCCACTTTGACTCGTTTACCGACTCTATTGGGGTCATCAGGTGTCGGGATTGGGTACAGTTACGACACATATAGGAGTCGATGCTTTGTTGTCAAGGATTCACCACATACTTGCGAGTGTGGATATCCTATGCAATCTGAGGAGATATTAGTGTGACAAATCTCTGGCCAGAGTACATGATGTGTTTTAAGAAATGGTTTCTTAGTAGCACATGCGATGTCACTATTTGATCTTCAAGATGCATTGCATAGTTATCGAATCTAGAACGACTCTCGATTTACCAATGGTTGTTGATTCGATCGGGATATTTGGATGAAGGGACCGTACTGTACGCTAACCAAAATCTATTGGTTCTTGCAGGCACTATCAGTGATACCTAGGGAATCATGGGGCGATGTTGCTAGGCGCTCTTACCATGATTCGATGGGCAAGTCGGAAATTGTTGTTCAGGCTCACAAGGAGTTGTGAGCCCACGACTAGCTGTATCCCTGAACCATTGAGGGTCACACAGAGTAATGGATTTTTAATCCCCGTTGAGATAGTTAAATTTAAAGAGTTAAATTTAATGAACAAAGAAGTGGGAATTCTTATTTAAGAGTAGAGGAGTAAGATTTCCTAAAATGACATAGGGATGGGCATTTTTAGAAACCACTGAATTCGGATTCAGAAAAATTTATCTTGACTTTAAAAGATGCAGAAATGGTTTCTGTGCACATTGGTGAAATTGGTTTATCAATCAGAGTCACGATGAATTTTATATTAATTTCTGAACATGCGGGCTTTGTTTGTCAGGCTTGAACTTATGACTAATGGGCCCTAAGCTGTTAGCAGCCCACATTATAAATAAGTTATTACAGTACAGAAATTAGACAACAGAGGTCACAAAATATTTTCGAAAACCCTAGCTGTGTTTTCTCTAAGTGGCCGCCCCCCTCCCTCTCTTCTCGGGAAAATCCAGCCTGTGAATTTTGAATTTGCAGTCTGGTTTAACGGATCAAATTCGTTAATTCTCTTCGTAGAAACTTCTGATAGATTTTCTAGTGCAATCTATCAGAGGGATTAAATCTCTGTTCGTGGAGCTGATTGAAGAATTGCTCGTCCATCAGTTCCTGGGATATACAACAAGAGCAGAGTAATCTGTTGGTGTCCATAATCTCGATTCGAGATTGGAGGTAAAAATTTATAATTGTTATTTAATTTTTACACGCACAATTTAATCGTAAAGTTTTGATACCCATTATGGAATCGTTCCATATAAAATTTTTAAACTTCCGCTGCACCGGGTATCAATCCTGATTGATCTGATCACCGTTATCCAACACAAGGTGCGACTATCCGTACTTCAGACTTGTTCGATGTCTAGTGCGATCAAGGATTGTTGTTCTTTAGGGTATACCTTCAAGCACAAGAAAGGTATGCAGAGTATCTAGATGTTTGCGATATTATTTGAGCTAGATTTGTATTCGCGGATTCGGGATGATCAGATGTCTGATTCGAAGACCCGACACTTGGCTCGTCTAGCCAACGAGTGTAGCACGTCTGGATTTCACTATCAGTCAGATGGATTTCGGTGTTTGTCTGGTAGGCTTGTGATTCCAGAGGATGAGGAGTTGCGAGAAGAGATTTTGTCTTAGGCACATCACACTAAGTTGAGCATTCATCCGGGGAGCAACAAGATGTACAAGGATCTATGTACTCGGTTTTGGTGGAAGGGAATGAAACGCAGTGTGTATCAGTATGTTTCAAAATTCTTGTTTTGTCAGCAGGTCAAGGAAGAGCACCGACGACCTGGAGGTTTGCTTCACAGTCTGCCTATTCCTGAGTGGAAATGGGAGCTTATCACGATGGATTTTGTGACCCATTTTCCGGTATCCTCGAGGAATTGTGATGCTATTTGGGTTGTGGTGGACCGACTCACCAAGTCAGCGCATTTCATTGCCTATAGCCGAGAGTACTCTGTGGATCATATGGCGCGATTGTACATTCAGGAGATCGTTCGACTTCATGAAGTGCCTGTGAGAATTGTCAGCGATCGAAACCCCAGGTTCACTTCTAGGTTCTGGGGGAGTGTTCAGCGTGCGATGGGTACTACTCTCAGTTTGAGTACTACCTATCATCCGGAGACAGATGGAAAGTCAGAGCGTACTATCCGTACTTTGGAGGATATGCTTCGAGTGTGCACTATGGATTTTGGTTCAGCCTGGCAGGATCATTTGCCATTGATTGAGTTCGAGTACAACAACAGCTATCATAGTAGCATTTGGATGGCACCTTTTGAGGCGTTGTACGGCCGACGTTGTCGTACTCCACTCTTCTGGGAAGAGGTGGGGGAGAGACAAGCTGAGGGACCGGAGTTAGTCTAGCAGACAGTAGATTTTGTTGATTAGATAAAGAAATGGATTAAGACTGCACAGGATCATCAGGCCAGCTATGCTAATACTAAACGTAGGCCTTTGCCGTTTGATGTTGGGGAGAAAGTGTTTCTGAGAGTTTCACCTTTCCGCAGGATTCTCAGATTTGCCCTCAAGGTAAAGTTGTCTCATAGATTTATCGGTCCATTTGAAATCTTAGAGAGCATTGGCGATCTGGCTTATCGTCTAGCCTTGCAACCGTATCTGTCTAGTATTCACGACGTGTTCCACATATCTCCATTGCGATGGTGTGTGGCGGATCAGTCTCATATTCTGCAGCCGTCTGAAGTTCAGGTGGATACGGATTTGACTTATGTAGAGAGACCTATTCATATCCTAGATTGTAAGGATAAGGTATTGCGAAATAAAGTCATTCCTCTGGTTTTAGTTCAGTGGCAGCGCCGAGGCACTGAAGAAGCCATTTGGGAGCTGGAAAGCAGGATGCGTTCAGAACATCCTGAGTTATTTTAATTTTGTTTTCGAGTTGTACTCAGTTGTAAACTCTGTAAAAGTTTAATTTGAATAAGGATGTTTTTGCACGTTGTTTCGCTTTCAGTACTTAAGATCTGATTTTGAGGAAGAAATATCTTAAGTGGGGGAGAATGTAGTACCCGTAACCAAATCAAGAGATTAAAAAACTAATTGCAATTAGGAACCTTGAGTTCGGACACTTCGAAGGGAAGATCGGAGGCTCCGAACATGATCGGACGATCCGAAGCCAGGATCGGAGGCTCCGAACATGTTCAGACGCTCCATCGGCAGGTTCGGACTGCCCGATAAGAGTCTAGTATTACGTCATTGCTTACGTCAGCAAGATGAAATCATTTCTAACGCATTAATGGGACTTCGGACGCCCTGGAGTCGAGTTCGGATGGCCCGAACGTGTTCGGAGGCTCCGAAGCCGGTTTGGACGGACCAAACTCCGTGTATAAATAGGGGTGCCGAGATTAATTTTTAGATGCACCTTTCACCTCTCTTCTCTCGATTCCTTGGTCTTCCAGCTTAGTAATAGAAATTCTAGGCGTCCCATTGGGAATCCAGAAGTGGCATAGCGATCTAGGCGTCGTAGCGGAGCTGTGACCTAGTTTTGAGGCAAGCAACAACAACGGGCTGACGACGGATGCAGGTATAGCTTTTGCTTTCTAAAAATATTTAGGAGTATGCAATAGCCTAGTTAAGGCTTTTAGAGCACTATAATGATATTAGTATCATTTGGTAGTGTAGTGCGGGTTATAGGCGTGGACCGAGAGCTGGTAGAACTTGCCTAGTATTTAAGGTACGATAGTACTGTTTGTGATATCCTGACTTATATGCATGTTTTATGTGACTACATGATTTATATGACATGATTATATGCTGCATACATCTGCATCTTCAGCTATCTCTTTTGAGATTTCTGTTAGTATGGTTTTACCATATCCTGTAAGTGGATGGACTTCCATCGATTTGGGTTCGGAGTATCCACTGGTTTCGGTAAGTGAGCCACCTCCTGAAGCGATGGCACAGCGTGCTACATACCAGGGCCCGGTCTGTCTTTGTTATCTGATTCATGGCCTCTAGTCAGTAGGAGGTACACTTTCATGCATGTATGCTCATACTCTCATGCTGAGCGTTTTATGCTCACGTCTCGTACTTTGTGTATCTGGACACCCTATTCCATGGGGCAGGTTTGCGATTGGATGAGGCGGGTGGATCCAAGAGGGGATAGGCAGTGGATGGCCAGCTGGAGCTTTGCCTAGGGTTTTTATTGTATTGGGTTGATATAGTATTCGATTTGGTTGTATAATTATTTGGGTATTTATAGATTCCTATTCTTGGGATTGTATATTGTTATTGCTTCCGCGGTTTTATTCTGGTTTACTGTTTAAGTTTATTGCATGCCTAAGTTTCTGATTAATAGGTGATCTTGGTAAGGGTCACTACAGTTCTTCTGCTAGTACTCCAATGAGTGCTTGAATCAAACTGGACAAAGACGAAGCTGGACCTTCAGTAGATCAAACTCTATTCATAGGGACTTATAGGATCCTTACTTTATCTGACAGCAAGCAGAACAGACATTATGTTCTCATTCGGTCTGCGTGCAAGATTTCAATCTGATCCGAAACAATCTCATTCTATTGCTGCCAAAAGGATTCTAAAGTATCTAAAGGGAACTCAGAATGTTGGAATATGGTATCCAAAGGATTCAAGTTTTAATCTGATTGGTTACTCAGATGCAGATTATGCAGGTTGCAGAATTGATCGTAAAAGCACAAGTGGGACTTGTCAATTTCTTGGAGATAGGATTATTTCTTGATTCAGTAAGAAACAAACATCTATTGCTACATCTACAGCTGAATCAGAATACTTAGCCGCGGGAAGTTGTTGTGCACAATTGCTCTGGATTCAACAGCAACTCAGAGATTATGGTGTTGATTCATCTGAATCACTAATTTTCCGTGATAATACAAGTGCAATTGCCATCACATACAACCCTGTTCTACATTCCAGAACAAAGCATATTGACATTTGTTACCATTTCATCCGAGATCATGTTCAAAAGAAAGATGTTCGTCTGGAACATATCTCAACTGATCTGCAAGTTGCTGATATCTTCACCAAGACTCTACCCTACGCTATGTTTTCTTATTTTCGAAATGTTCTTGGTTTAATTGATATTGATTAATTATGCACGTGTTAAGGGAGAATATCAACTTAATACTATAATGATTATATGTTTGGACAAGAACAGATAAGAAGCATAAAATCATTGCATTTCATTCATTGATCTGCATTATAAGCTACATGGGCAAGTGCTATTCTACTATGCATTTCATGACTCCAATTGATCATCCACACACTTAGGGAGCCCTGACCATTGCAAACATCGTCTTCTAAACAATTTTTTTGCATCTCATTTTGTTCTGTAAGAAGTATGAGGAGCAGGACACCAGAAGTTTTCAACACATCTTGATTCCTATGTGTTCTTAGCTTCCTCTTACACTGACGCATCCCTACTGCAAAACGATGATGCATCTCAGTAAAACATGGAGGCCTGTTGAATGACAGATAATGACGAAGAAAATCCAGTAAGTTCCACATCCTCATACCTCTTTCAATAACTCTTATTCTATATTGTTCTTTTCGGATCTCGTACTGTTGTTCAGCAGATGGAATATTTTGATCTGCCATAATACTTGCATAACTTTTTTTGTACTAACTTCTTTCAATTAGACGTGTTTTATAGGCATATTTCAAGGAGATGAAAGGCCATGCGATGTCTTCGCCTCACAAATGTCCAATCAATGTTTGATTATTTAATAAGGCTATTTAAACTTGATTTGCATATCTCACAGATGGATTGCATCAATCCTCCTTCAGATTCTCAAAATTTATCAGCTTTATTTTGACTTTAACCCTATTTCCTTATTTATGCAAGAAGTTGAACAGTCACATAATTATTTCAAAGACAGCATGCCCAATCATTTTTTTGCACTTATGCATTACATATCAAATCGTATCTTCAATATATCAAATCTCATCATTATTATCTGACTATGAAATAAATTTATATTATTGATTGTTAAAATTCTAGGATAATCTTTCATCCGATTAGTTGTAATTTTTAACTGATTTAAATATTATATGATTTATGTGACTGTATTTGATCTTAAATTTCTTTTTGTTTAAGTCATATCTCTTCTGCATAAGAATTAAGTACTCACATACATTATTTTCATCTGCACAACTCAATTTCATACGAACACAGAAACACAGAATAAGGCAAAATATTTCATTGCATAAACTTGAAACGCTTACATTATTCTACTACATACTTTGCATACATAACTTAATCACTTTTATAATCTTCATCCTCAGACCTTCTCTCAGGAGCTAACATCCTCTTCCTCATACCTGCTTCAATACTCCAATTGATCAACCACTTTCGCAGCAGCCGATCAAAGTGCATGTCCTTGTATTCATCTACATTTATCAGATGAGTAAGGACTTAGAAAAGACAAGCCATTGTCAGAAAGAATGTCCTCAACATTCTCAGACCCCAACAACTCCAAATACTTGTCCTTGCAATCTTCAAGTTCCCTCACATCCTCTTGTTTGCGTGGAGGGAACGGAGCTTGATGATACATCCGAATCTCTTCGACTTTGAACCAAAGCCTCATCACCCATTTTAGGATAAGCTCTTGAAGTTCTTCCTTAAACTCTTCGACAGATTGATCTGCACTCATAGTGAATTTATCTGAAACTCGGTTTTGCTAATGAGAATTTAATCGGACTTTTCATCCGAATGTCCTATTTATAAAGGATATTAATCGCTTTGTGTTCCCGAGACAACATTAAAATATTATTATTTTTACTTCATGTTTGGACTTAATAATTATCAGCCGCATTTTTTTGAATTTGAAACATTTCTTATGTCAGATAGCCACGTATTTGGGAAAATCTTTTTAAAACTTATCTGATATTTCCTTCTTCGATACTTCACATTTCGTTTGAGCCTAAATATTCTTCTGAAAGAACAAATTACTTGTATCTTATCATTTTTCATTTTTCAGGAACAAGATAACGCCAATCACTCAAAATGTTCTTCTCATTGATTTCCACATAGTGTTCGATCTTACAGATCAAGGAATGGTGGACATGTTTAAAACGATTAAAGCCTCTGGGCTACAAAAATTTCTCGAAGGAGGGAAATCGATTTACAAGAAAGAACTTCCCAAATTCTTTCAGACAGCGAAGTTTGAAGATGATGTTATTTCTGCTACTCTGGGTGGATAATCAGTACGGATTACATATGATCTTTTCACTACTTCTTTTGATCTACCCAGACAGGGAATCACTGATTTCTTGAAAATCTCTGCGGAAACGAAGAAACACATGAATAGGATGTACTCTTTGACAGATAAGCCAATCAAGATACCTTGCAAAAAGAAGGAACTAAAGATGGAATTCAGAATCTTGCACGACATTGCGGCCAAAGCAGGTTCTTTCGATGAAATTACATCTGAAAAATTTTATATTATGGTTTCCAGTTTTGTGGGTAGTTATGTGAATTTGTCTACTGTTTTGTTTGATATTTTATCTGCTATGATCACTGTTCCAACATTTCAATCTCAAGGCTTTGCAATTCAGATCGGAGAAATATTGAATGACTTGAATGTTCATCTGGGACCCTCTTCTAATCTTCATCCGTACAAGACTTTGAATGAAAGGGCAATTGCGGTGTACAAGGGAAAGAAACTGATCCATCCTCCAATTCTCAACAGATAATTGATCTGAGTGCTGATTACATCATCAAAAGTACAGAAAAAAAGATGAAAATCTTTAACAAATGGGTCTTTCATCGCACCGAGGTCCACTTTTCAAAGATCAAGACACTAGTAAAGTTGGAAAATATTGCATCTCTTGAGAATAGAATACTTGAGTGGGCTGAGACTCAAGTTATTTTTCGAGCACTGGAAATAAGAGAGTTTGTCAAGCTCAGGTTAAAGGAAAGCCTTTTTCGAGCTCATCTGAGATTACAGAGAACAAAGTGAAAGAGTGGGTGCCCAGTGAGCCAACTTGTGGCTATGGGCTTTGATGACTCTTTGTACAAACGATCTTTTGTTTAATGTAATTTACACTTTTATTAATGGCAATGACTTTATCTTTCTTCATATTGTTATATTGTGATATACTATTGTTGTTTTGATAAAGACCTTGAATATACTATAGTGTATGTAAGATGTGGTAGAACATGGGGATGTCTATCATGAAATACATCTTATAGTCACTGTATATTCTAAACTGTTCCTAGTCGATTGAGCCGTCCGATAATAAGGATAAGGATCGCTCGAGTTTGAGACTAGCATTTGCGATGCGGAGTACCACGTTTCATTGGTAGGGAACATGGAGATGTTCGAAGCATGCAAATGGATATTCATAGGATGAATAATCGAACTACCCTATCCGGACTTTCCAAGTGGTTATCACTTATCGAGTGGATAAAGTCCGCGGTTTTGGTTGTACACCATTAGTCCTTACTACTTGAAACATCATGGAGACTCTATATGCTAGTACTGTGCTTTGACTCGTTTACCGACTCTATGGGGGTCATCAGGTGTCGGGATTGGGTACAGTTACAACACATATAGGAGTCGATGCATTGTTGTCAAGGATTCACCACATACTTGCGAGTGTGGATATCCTATGCGATCTGAGGAGATATTAGTGTGACGAATCTCTGGCCAGAGTACTTGATGTGATTTAAGAAATGGTTTCTTAGTAGCACATGCGATGTCACTAATTTGATCTTCAAGATGTATTGCATAGTTATCGAATCTTGAGCGACTCTCGATATACCAATGGTTGTTGATTCGATCGGGATATATGTATGAAGGGACCGTACTGTACGCTAACCAAAATCTACTGGTTCTTGTAGGCACTATCAGTGATACCTAGGGAATCATGGGGCGATGTTGCTAGGCGCTTTACCATGATTCGTTGGGCAAGTCGGAAATCGTTGTTCCGAGTCACAAGGAGTTGTGAGCCCACGGCTAGCTGTATCCCTGAACCATTGAGGGTCACACAGTGTAATGGAGTTTTAATCCCCGTTGAGATAGTTAAATTTAAAGAGTTAAATTTAATGAATAAAGAAGTTGGACTTCTTAAATAAGAGTAAGGGAGTAGGATTTCCTAAAATGACATAGGGATGTACATTTTTGGAAACCACTGAATTCGGATTCAGGAAAATTTATCTTGACTTTAAAATGTGCAGAAATGGTTTCTGTGCACATTGGTAAAATCGGTTTATCAATCGGAGTCACGATGAATTTTATATTAATTTCTGAACATGCGGGCTTTGCTTGTCGGGCCTCAACTTATGACTAATGGGCCCTAAGGTGTTAGTGGCCTGCATTATAAATAAGTTATTACAGTACAGAAATTACAGAACAACAGGTCATAATTTGAGACAGGTTTTTCGAAAACCCTAGCCTCCTCTCTCTCAAATCGGCCGCCCCCCCTTCCCTTCTCTGCGTGAGAAATTCCGGTCTGTGATTTTGAATTGCAGTCTGGAATAGCGAATCAAATTCGTTTATTCTCTTCGTAGAAAACTTCTGATAGATTTTCTAGTGCAATCTATCATAGGGATTAAACCTCTATTCGTGGACCTGATTGAAGGAAAGCTTGTTCATCAGTTCCAGGGAGATACAAGAAGCGCAGAGAAATCTGTGTGGTGTCCAATAATCTCGCTTCGAGATTGAAGGTAAAATTTAATAATAGTTATTTAATTTTACACACACTTATAATTTAATCGTTAAACGGTTGATACCCACACTATGGAATTGTTCCATAATAAAATTTTTAAACTTCCGCTGCACCGGGTATCAATCGTGATTGATCTGAACGCCAGTTTTTCAACAGTGGTGTCAAAGCCAGGTTGCTCAGATCAAACGATTAAATTAATCGATTGTACAAAAATTTTTGAGTCTTTGTTTTTTAAAACAAAATAAATATTTTAAATAAAAAAAAAAATTTTTTCGGGCAAAACCTGGGCAGCGATTGGATCGCTGCCCGGTGGGGCAGCGACGGTCGCTGCCCCTGGGCGGCGCACGGCTCCGCCCAAAGGGGGCGCACGTCGCCGCCCAGGGGCGGCGCCAGGCGCCGCCAGGGCAGCGATTGTCGCTGCCCTAAAGGGGCAGCCGGGCTGCCCCGGCCCGCGCCCACGGGTGCGGGCCAGCCCGGGAGTGTCCCGGGCGGCCCGCGGGAAAAATTATTTTTTTATTTAAATTAATTTTAATGTGTTAAAATTTTATTTTTGGTCCGGTCAAAAATTGTTTTTGATTGGTTCACGAGGCATCGGATCGAATTGTTCGAGTCCGAAAATTTTAAAATTGATTTTTGGATAAATTTGAATTTTTGGAAAATTTTAATATTTTATCCTTAAATTGAATTTTGAAATCAATTATTTTTGGTACAATTGATGATAAGATTTGATCTTATGTATATATTAAGTAAAATATGATTTTATCTATAAAATTAGATTATGTAGATAAAATATGATTTTATTTAATAAAAGGTAAAATATGATTTTATATGTAAAATATGATTTTATATGTAAAATATGATTTTATCCTGTTTAAATTTAAATTGCCATATGCATGATATCCAATAAATTAATTTTGAATTAAATGTTATTGGATAAGGATGATCGATTGCCATGACCTATTTTGTAGTGTATGTTAGGAATTTACATTTGTTTTATTGTTGTTGGTTTTATTAATGGGCCTGGTTTATGGCCCAATATGAATGTCATATGTAATAAAAGTGGGCTTGGTTTATGGCCCGTTCCCACCCTAAAATGTATCCCCTACTTGTCATTGCTATTTATTGTAAATACATTAGATTTAGTGGGAGATCAAGATTTGAAGATGGTGGGCCCAGCAGACAATAAAGACGAAGAAATGTAAATTGGAAGCTAATGTAATAGGATTGCATTGCATACTGCATATTACCTAGGATTGGACTAAGACTCGTGATTGGCAACCACGAGTCAATTAGAAATGGAATCGATCATCCTATATATATAATATATGATATTATGATTGTATGCATGTTTTAGACATAATTGTATGAATCCAGCAAGCATACAATAAATTGAAAAATGATGAGACAAATTTTTATAATTAAAAATCCCTCATTTTAAATATGATTTAAAATTGATATCAAGATAAATAAAGGAAATTTAAATTTGTTTAAATGTTCCTACCTTCCATCAACGGTCAATGTATGTGATGCTACCCGCGGATACGGTCCGGCTCATATTATTGGGGGGGCCCGTCCATCGGAAAGCTGTACATTGGATCGACACATGTTGTAAGTTGGGTGGAACTCCCATGGGATCGGCTCATATTATTGGGGGATCCACATGGCGACCGTCCATCACAACTTAATATTGATGGGTCATCTTGACATGTCACTTTAAACGGCGTCATATTATTGGGCCCTTATTGGACATGAGGTAAATACATGGGGGTTGCTTTGGAAGCAATTGGGCTCTACCTTTTGAGAATTATGGTTGGCTGATATTATTCGGGACCATAAGTTTGTCAATTGGACTCCATGTTCTCACTAAGGAAAAAGTTTCCCGTTTTCACTAGAGGGTAGTGAAATCGTTAAAATAGTGGGAGTGAGATTCATAAAATTAAATTCGCCTATTTTATGTCTTAGTAAATTGCTTAAACAATCATCGATAATTGTCTGTTTCATCTCAGTAATCCACATGTTTCTATTCTCCAACAAAACAAACTTATTGGCGCAAACAATACAGAATGATTCCATAAGTTAAGATTGTCCTAAGTTCGGAAAAGATTTTCTAAAGTGTTAGAAAAGGCTTCTCCAAAAACAGCCCCGGCTGATGTAACTGCCGAAAGGTTGGCCGAACTAGAGAAATGGTTGGACCATGATCTCAAGGCCAAATGTTACATGCAAAATTGGACAAGTCTAAACAAGTTTGCCATCACTGCAAGAAACCCGGTCATTGGAAACGTAACTGCAAGGAATACCTCAAGCAGTTGCGAACTGCAAAGGGTATGTTTTACATTAAAATATTTTTCTTAATACTACTTCTTGGGTATTGGATACCAGATGTAGATCTCATATTTGCAATGAGTTGCAAATGATGACAAGAAGTAATAGGCTAAGGATGGGTGAGACCCAGTCAAGGCTCGGGAATGGTTCCAGAGATAAATCCAAAGCTATAGGAGACATTTTTGCAGAACAATTTTAAGTTTTTTAAGAGATGTTTTATTTGTTCCGGATTTAATTAAAAACATTATTTCTGTTTCTATGCTAGATAGAGATGGTTATTCTTGCAATTTTGTGAATGAGATTTGCAATATTTACAAGAATGAATGTTTGATTGGAAATGGACAACTTGAAAACGATCTATACAACTTAAAACTGAAAGACGTTCCAATAAATTATATTGATAAACCGGCAACAACAAACAAAAGGAAAATCGATAGTCAAAACCCGGCGAACCTTTGGCATGCTAGGCTAGGTCATATTTTCTCAAGGAGGATGAACAAGCTAGTGGGAGAGGGCAGGTTTGATATGTCTGATATTAACTCTCTACCTACTTGTGAATCCTGTCTAAAAGGGAAAATGACTAAATCTCCTTTTAAGGGGAAGCCTGAGAGTAGTCAAAATCTGTTGGATTTGATCCATACAGATGTTTGTGGACCATTTAGAGTTGGGACTCAATATGGCCACACCTAATTCATTACCTTTACTGACGATTATTCAAGGTATGGGTATTTATATTTAATGAAATATAAGTCTGAAGCATTTCAAAAGTTCAAAGAATTCAAGGCTGAAGTAGAAAACAAGCTAGGTAAAAGTATTAAAGCACTTCGATCGGATCGAGGTGGAGAATACTTAAGTACCGAGTTTTTGGACTATCTAAAAGAGAATGAGATTCTCTCTCAGTGGACTCCTCCTATGACACCACAGCTGAATGGTGTATCGGAGCGTCGTAATCGAACTTTGTTGGACATGGTTCGATCTATGATGAGCTTCACTGAGCTTCCACCTTCGTTTTGGGGCTATGCGCTTGAAACGGCGGTATTGTTGTTGAACAACGTCCACACTAAAGCAGTGGACAAAACACCATACGAGTTATGGAATGGCAAAGCTCCTAAGTATTCGTACTTGAGGATTTGGGGATGTCCTGCTTACGTGAAGCGGACAGTGGGAGATAAGTTGGATAGTCGATCCAGCTTATGTTATTTTGTAGGGTATCCGAAGAATTCGATCGGATATTATTTCTATTATCCTGCTGAAACAAAGGTGTTTGTTTCTAGGAATGCCACCTTCTTGGAGAAGGAGTTCTTATTGGATAAGAAAGGCGAGATGATGGAACTCGAAGAAGTTCGAGAAGAACCCGAAATACAAAATAACGATCCTACGCCTCAGGAACCATTACTAGACACGCCTGAACCTAGAAGATCCGAGAGGACTTCTAGACCTCCTGTTCGATATGGTCTTCTTCTTGAAGGGGATCAAGATGAACCCGACATTGGATGTGATCCAAGAAACTTCAAGGAAGCAATTTCTGATGCGGATTCAAATTTATGGCTTGAAGCTATGCAGTCTGAATTGGATTCAATGCATACGAACCAAGTTTGGTCTTTAGTAGATCCTCCTGATGGAATTGTTCCAATAGGGTGTAAATGGATCTACAAGAGAAAGCTTGGGCCTGATGGTAAGGTATTGACCTACAAGGCGCGATTGGTGGCGAAAGGTTACACTCAAAGACAAGGAGTTGACTATGATGAAACCTTTTCACCAGTTGCAATGTTCAAGTCCATAAGAATCCTTATTGCCATAGCTGCATGGTATGACTATGAGATATGGCAAATGGATGTGAAGACTGCTTTACTTAATGGAGACATTAAGGAAGAAATCTATATGAAGCAGCCAGAGGGGTTCACATCCATGGGAAGCGAGCATAAGGTATGCAAGCTTCAGAGATCAATTTATGGTCTAAAACAAGCATCAAGAAGTTGGAACCAAAAATTTGATGAAACAATAAAAGATTTTGGTTTCATCAAGAACCCGGAGGAACCGTGCGTGTACAAGAAAGTAGTTAAGGATGCTGTGACATTCTTAGTACTTTATGTTGATGACATCCTACTCATTGGGAATGATGTAGGGATGTTACAGTCAACAAAGATATGGTTATCAGGTAGATTCTCGATGAAGGATTTGGGTGAGGCATCCTACATTCTTGGGATACAGATCTATAGAGATAGATCTAAGAGAATGATAGGACTCACTCAATCAACCTACATCGACACCATATTGAAACGGTTTTCAATGGATGGGTCCAAGAGAGGACATCTACCCATGTGTCATGGAGTTTCTCTATCCAAGTCTATGTGTCCCAAGACTGATGAAGAGATAGAGAATATGACACATGTACCATATGCGTCAGCTGTAGGTAGTATCATGTATGGGATGATATCTACCAGACCGGATGTAGCATTTGCTCTGAGTGTCACGAGCAGATATCAGGCTAATCCTGGTCAAATGCATTGGAAAGCCGTGAAGGACATTCTTAAGTACTTACGAAGGACTAAGAATATGTTCATGGTATATGGAGGACGAGATCTGAAATTGGAAGGCTATACCGACTCTAGCTTCCAAAGTGACGTGGATGACTCGAAGTCAACCTCTGGATTTGTGTTCATGCTCAATGGCGGTGCTGTCTCTTGGAAGAGTTCCAAGCAGGACACCACAGCGGATTCCACCACTGAGGCTGAATACATTGCAGCATCAGCTGCTGCTAAAGAGGCCGTTTGGATGAGGAAGTTCGTCCAAGAGTTGGGCGTCATTCCTGAATTTGTTGGTCCAGTCCCGGTGTACTGTGACAACACGGGTGCCGTTGCTCAAGCAAAGGAACCAAGGTCTCATCAAAGATCCAAACACGTACTGAGGAAATACCACATCATCCGGGAGATTGTGGAAAGAGGAGACATCACTGTCGAACGAGTGGCCTCTGCAGACAATATCGCTGATCCGCTTACTAAGCCCTTGCCCGGACCATTGTTTGACAAACATCGCGAAGCAATGGGTCTACGTAGTATGACTAGTTGGCTATAGGGCAAGTGGGAGATTGAAAGAGTGGGTGCCCAGTGAGCCAACTTGTGGCTATGGGCTTTGATGACTCTTTGTACAAACGATCTTTTGTTTAATGTAATTTACACTTTTATTAATGGCAATGACTTTATCTTTCTTCATATTGTTATATTGTGATATACTATTGTTGTTTTGATAAAGACCTTGAATATACTATAGTGTATGTAAGATGTGGTAGAACATGGGGATGTCTATCATGAAATACATCTTATAGTCACTGTATATTCTAAACTGTTCCTAGTCGATTGAGCCGTCCGATAATAAGGATAAGGATCGCTCGAGTTTGAGACTAGCATTTGCGATGCGGAGTACCACGTTTCATTGGTAGGGAACATGGAGATGTTCGAAGCATGCAAATGGATATTCATAGGATGAATAATCGAACTACCCTATCCGGACTTTCCAAGTGGTTATCACTTATCGAGTGGATAAAGTCCGCGGTTTTGGTTGTACACCATTAGTCCTTACTACTTGAAACATCATGGAGACTCTATATGCTAGTACTGTGCTTTGACTCGTTTACCGACTCTATGGGGGTCATCAGGTGTCGGGATTGGGTACAGTTACAACACATATAGGAGTCGATGCATTGTTGTCAAGGATTCACCACATACTTGCGAGTGTGGATATCCTATGCGATCTGAGGAGATATTAGTGTGACGAATCTCTGGCCAGAGTACTTGATGTGATTTAAGAAATGGTTTCTTAGTAGCACATGCGATGTCACTAATTTGATCTTCAAGATGTATTGCATAGTTATCGAATCTTGAGCGACTCTCGATATACCAATGGTTGTTGATTCGATCGGGATATATGGATGAAGGGACCGTACTGTACGCTAACCAAAATCTACTGGTTCTTGTAGGCACTATCAGTGATACCTAGGGAATCATGGGGCGATGTTGCTAAGCGCTTTACCATGATTCGTTGGGCAAGTCGGAAATCGTTGTTCCGAGTCACAAGGAGTTGTGAGCCCACGGCTAGCTGTATCCCTGAACCATTGAGGGTCACACAGTGTAATGGAGTTTTAATCCCCGTTGAGATAGTTAAATTTAAAGAGTTAAATTTAATGAATAAAGAAGTTGGACTTCTTAAATAAGAGTAAGGGAGTAGGATTTCCTAAAATGACATAGGGATGTACATTTTTGGAAACCACTGAATTCGGATTCAGGAAAATTTATCTTGACTTTAAAATGTGCAGAAATGGTTTCTGTGCACATTGGTAAAATCGGTTTATCAATCGGAGTCACGATGAATTTTATATTAATTTCTGAACATGCGGGCTTTGCTTGTCGGGCCTCAACTTATGACTAATGGGCCCTAAGGTGTTAGTGGCCTGCATTATAAATAAGTTATTATAGTACAGAAATTACAGAACAACAGGTCATAATTTGAGACAGGTTTTTCGAAAACCCTAGCCTCCTCTCTCTCAAATCGGCCGCCCCCCCTTCCCTTCTCTGCGTGAGAAATTCCGGTCTGTGATTTTGAATTGCAGTCTGGAATAGCGAATCAAATTCGTTTATTCTCTTCGTAGAAAACTTCTGATAGATTTTTTAGTGCAATCTATCAGAGGGATTAAACCTCTATTCGTGGACCTGATTGAAGGAAAGCTTGTTCATCAGTTCCAGGGAGATACAAGAAGCGCAGAGAAATCTGTGTGGTGTCCAATAATCTCGCTTCGAGATTGAAGGTAAAATTTAATAATAGTTATTTAATTTTACACACACTTATAATTTAATCGTTAAACGGTTGATACCCACACTATGGAATTGTTCCATAATAAAAATTTTTAAACTTCCGCTGCACCGGGTATCAATCGTGATTGATCTGAGAGCCGCGTTTTCCAACACAAAGAACAATCCCGCAAGTTTGGATGTTTTTTATCAAACTGCAGCACTTAACAAACTGGAGAATGACGCTCATTTGATGACCTCTACTGCTCAAATGATGAGACAAGACTTTCCTCTGGAAACTTTATCCAAAAAAAACAATCCTCTTCATCTCCTACTCACTCTGATGCAGATGATCTAACTCTCTCAGATGGAATCGGTCTGCTTGATGATCCAATCTCACCAACTGCCCCACCGGTTAGAGCTGCCTATTCTCCAAAGGAAGTTCTGATTATTGATGTTGTTCCTACAAAACCTTTGCATTTGGAGTTATTATCTGAGGAACCACTGATCACACCTCACAATGAAGATCCATCGAGTGATCAAATCTTCGATGCACAACAGCCTGAAACCTCTACTTCTCAAGAACCTTTGGTTACAGAAGTTTCAATTGAAGAACCATTGGTTGAAAAAGTTGTTCTTGATGATCTACTGGTTAAGCATCTAATTCCATCTGAAGATCAAGCTATGGATGAACCACGGATCGACATTCCTGCTCTTGACGATTCCTTTACTGAAGAAATTTTTATTGAACCACCAGAACAGATGCTGGCCTCAAACGTTGATCTAAACACAACAATTGTTCCATTCATCTCGGTTGCAGAACAAAGTCAAGTATTGCCTACATAATCAGTGGAAACAGTTCCGTCTAGACATTTGGTAATGGATCTGCCTCCTATTTTTAAAATAATTAGGACTGATCTAGTTCACAATATATTCAGGCCCATTACTGTCATGTTCAAGGATAAGTTGGCTCTTCCATCTGCGACTATATCGGAAATATCCATTTCAGATCAAGTTGATTCATCTGAAATCATGGAAGATGTTGATCTTGAACCTACTGATGTTACTGCTCCAATGCTTCAACTATGTGACTCTACTCATTTTGTAGATACTGCTCCTTCTACTTCTCATCCGATCGATGTCAAAACAGATAAATTCTTTTCTGAATCTCTTACTCAGCTATTCAATATGGTTTCTGACTTTCAAATCAATCAAGTCCAAACTTCTATAGAGCTTTGCGATTTCAAGTCACACATGCTCACAATGGTCAATAATATTAGTGAATCCGTAATACATGTTCGAAGGCATCATACAACAGAATATATGAACATTATTCGGAAAATCGAAGGCCTTCAAGCCTCCACAGAAGCTCACCACAAACAGATTTATGATACCTTTGGTACCCAACTCACGATTATTTTGGATCTTTTATCAGAAAATAGTGATGTCAAAAAGGGGGAAAAGGCTATCTCATCAAAGGCCAAAGGCAAAGAAAAGAAGTAAGGATTATCGGATCAGAAGAAGAGTAGAGTAGATCAGATCAATTCAACAATCTTCTTGCAAATTAATTTTTGACATTTATTTTGTCTAAAAAATTATTCAATCTATGCAAGAACACTTTCGGAAAGCACTTTGATCTATCGTCTTTATCTTAATTTGATCCGGATATTGACTTGGTTTTGACATCACCAAAAAGGGGGAAATTGTTGGAGATCAAACTCTAAAGTTTTGGTGACAACAAGTCAAAACAAAACCAAGTAATAAAGTAAATTAAAGAAAAATCAGATTGGACTCTTTCGGACCAAAGCTCAACAACGCTGCCAGATCAAATGTCCAATGAATATTATAATAAAACAAGTATTTGATCCATATTTTCTTACGACAATCTATTTCAACGAATCAAATACACCAGACCTCCACTAGAACAATCTAGATCGTTCAAAGCCAAATCATGTAGCCATCAACCAGATCAAGGCTTCATTTTGAAATATCAGTTGCCGAAGTTGCTAAAAAAGAAGCATTTAATAAGATTTTGAACGTTAGTTGACCTCTCTCTAAAAGTCAAGATTTGTGAGCCAATTTATGAGATATGTTGGCGGCTCAATTTCAGAAGTTGTTGGCGGCTCACTGGCTAGTTTTTGAAGATTATAAATACCCAAGTTACTCAAAGATTCAATGTAAAGACGAAGAATGAACAACACAAGATACTGAATTCTAAGATTATTTCGTTCATCTGAAAATCCAAAAAGTCTTCACTCAATACCCTAACTCAGAAACCCATATTATCAGATCAAAGTTTCGATGCACTGAGTTAGAGAGTATTTCATAAAGATCGATCGAGCTCAAAGAAATACATTCAAGAACGATCCAGATCAAAGTCATTCACAGCTATTCAGATCAAAACACCGAAGCACATTCTGTAGCTTCATTTTGTCAAAGCAGATTGATTGTTCTGCTTCGAGAGAGAGTGTTGCTAGGAGTTCTTCTCAAAGATTGATTGGATTGAATTTGTACAAAGCATTGCATAATCAAAGTCTTCTAGAGGAATCCTTCTGGAAACAGAAGAACAGGTGACATAGGAGAATTCATCTCCGAACATCCATAAAAAAACTATGTCCCTTTTACTTACTGTATTTACTTTATTTTATATCCCTTAGCTTTCTAATATTTCAAATCTGCGAGGAATATTTCTTTCGCCTGATAACTTCAGATCTTTCGAGCAGATCAAAGTTTTTAAGCAACTAAACTTCTGTCTGATTTTCACAAATCAGATTGAAGAATCTTTAATGTTTTAAATAGTGTATTTACCCCCCCTCTACACGTATTTCGATCCTAAAAATTAATATGGATGTTTGTATTTTGAATCTTTGTAAATATTTTCGTGGTATAGCTAATAATAAGTTAAAAAATATTTATAAAGCTAAATGCGAGAGATTACGTTTACTTATGTTGTATAATATTCATGATGATATTTGTTTTATTATTGAAGCAAAGGTTCGACTTGATGGGAAAGCAAGTAAGAACATTATTAAACAAATGCCTGGATTTGAAAAAAGTACTTATGCTAAAAAATGTAGAGCTAAAAAATTAGGTGAATGTTACAAATGTGCTAGGTGAACTTGTCACGGACGTTGTAGGAATGTTGGAATGACATCCACAAACAGAGAAGAAAAAATATTATTCATTAGGAATGGGCTGAGTAAAGAACCATTGGATCCATTTCCAATGTCTCTTGAGACGAATTCCAGTGGATACGTTCAAAATGAACTTCTTAAATTGTGGACAAAATTTCTTTATGACAGGGATCATTATATAGATTGTCTTGCATTTAATATGGATCATGTATGTCGTTTATCAGAATAATTGGGTATATCAACTCCAACATCAAGAGATAAATGGTACTATCCCCGATGGTAATGTATATATTTCATAATTTATTTATGTGTGTGTATGTGTTTTACTATTATATTTTGACTTTTCGTGTAGTTGTTTTTCTATAAATGCATGCTTGATTTTCTTTACTTCTTGAAAAAAAAAAAACAAAACATGGCAGGATCTTCTTCACAAAAATTGAAAAATATTTGTGTCTTTTGTGGTTCTAATACTGGAAAAAATGAAATATTTGTTGATGCAGCAATTAATCTTGGAAAAAAGTTAGCAGAGAGAACAATCCACTTGGTATACGAAGGAGGCAATATTGGGTTAATGAGATCTATTTCAACAGCAACTCATCTTGAAGGTAGTCAGATTTTGGGTATTATTCCTACAGTTTTATCAGAAGAAAATATTACATGTGTTACGGTTGGGAAAGATTTGAAAGTTTCAACAATCTGTGGAACAAAATTTCATTTCAAAAAATTCACGAAGGATGCTCATCTCTGCTTCAAATGACGACCAATTAATTGATGATCTCCATGCTTTTGTTCATCAACCTGATTCGGCTATAAAAAAAGATCAATTGGTCTCAACCAGCTAGTAAGAAAAGCAAACTGGATCATTGATTCAACATGTAGTGAGTTGGTTTGTGTTTGTTCCTTATCTTCAATAAATCGCAGGTGATATCTCTTTCATCATTTACTGTTTATTTCCTTTATCTTTAAAAACAATTAGAAACAATGTCATATTCAGGTTTGGGAGAGGTTTTATTTAAAAAAAATTTAAAAATTATTAAAAATAAAAAAATATTGCTATAATAATAATATTTATTTTTCTTTTTCAATGGAAGAGTAAGGAGTCAAAAACTCCTGACACGCATTAGTTTTTATTTATCATATTATCACAAGAGATTAGATTTTAATATTCCGTAGATATTTAAATTGCAAAATACTAAGAAAATGAAGTATTTTTGTATATATGTTTATTTATTCTTCTTTTTATGAATTTAATATAAAATATATAATTGATGGTATATAAGTTATAAATAATTATATAATTGTGTGTTTTCAAATAACATATTTTCTAAAACTTTTATGTGTATATAGTTAAAGTGATATTGATTGAATGAATAATAACATGTATAATCGAAGGAATTAATTTTTAAAAGTGCAATATATACTCATGATAAGTGTATTTTATACACTTAATTTATATATGATTTTAATTGTTAAATATTTGTTTCGAGCAGATTTATGTGGGTATTGTGTTGTTTTTGTGATTGTAGGAAATTATCGAGATGTTGTGAATTATGGAATTTTGAGGAGAAAAATAAGAAGTTTAGAAGAGAAAGGAAAAGAAAAGAAGAAAGAAGAAAAGAAAAGGAAACAACGTACAGAGTCAGGAGAGGTTAATGGGCTTTTCAAAATTGGGCCAAAGATAGCGCTTATCTTTAGCGCTTCTTCAAGAGCTAACGCGCAGATTTCTGAAATCTGAGAATTGAGATTTCGAGTTGAAGGCGCGCCCGCGTCGTTCTTAAAGCGCCCGCCCTGTTGCTGATTTGGAAATTTTAATTATTTCGGGCAATAAATTCTTGGGCTTTTTGTGGGCTTTTGCTGAGCGATATAAAAGAGATTATTATCAGAGGAGAGAAGGGAGAGCCGCCACACACTCATAATACAAAAATCAGAGGGTTTGATCGTGTGATATTCCAGAGAGGATTTTTCTGGAGCTTAATCCGATGAACGAAGACGGAGTTCGATAGTCCGGACACGGAATCGACGACGGATTTGTTTCTTATCTTTTATTTAATTCTGAACATGTTTGGATTTATTATTTATTGTTTTTAGAATTTTATTATGAACTAATTTTTATAGTCTAGAGGTCGGATGGAACCTGGTGTAGACACTTTCATGAATTTTTGATTTTATTGAATTGGATTTCTTCTAGATTAATTGTTTTTTCTAGAATTGATTGTCTTTTCAATTATCTGATCAATAATTGATTTGTTATATTTATTTGAAGTCATTGCTCGGGAGAGGGGATTTTGAATAGGACATTAGAAAATACACTGCTAATTATTTATACAGCTCGGGAGAGTGTATGATTTTAACAGAGCTTTTAAAAAGAACATTGTTTTGTGATAGATCACTGCGATAAATTCTTAATAGGTATATTGGAATTTAATTGTAGTTGATAAACATTATTTGTTGCTCGGGAGAGGGAAATAATAAACGTAAGTGTTCTTGGTTATTAATTGATTGGAATTCATGAAGATTAATTAATTAGGATTGATTGTTGTTGAAACCAGGTGAAATCTATACCTCTAGACCATTTTTCTCTGATTGATTTTAATCTAAAAGTTGTGTGCGTGATATCAAAACTTCATTGATTATTTATTTTTATTGCAAAATTCTTGATTATTGATTTTCTAGATAAAGTTTAGACTATTTTAATTACAAGTACTAAATATTTTTATTTTACTCCCTGTGGGATCGATATCTGAATTATTCACTATATTAAAACTTGACACTCGTACACTTGCGAGGAAATTTCACAAGAAGTTTTTGGCGTCGTTGCCGGGGAGTAAATTTTGATTATTTTTTAGTCTTGTTACCAATTAGTCTAGATTTTAATTTAGAGTTTTTTATTTTATTTTTTAAGTTACTAATTAGTTTCTTTTTATCTTTTAATTGCAGTTTATGCGACGATCTCAAAGTGCTAATTCTCTACTGTTTGATCCGGAGATCGAGCGCACTGCACGTGCTTTAAGACGAGCTAGAAAAGAAAAAATTGAAAGAATGGCTGAACAAGAAGCAAATCAAGCTCCCCTAGTGCCAATTAGAGATCATTTCAGACCGACGATCCAGGCTCACTATTCTGGAATCGCTCGAGGAACTATCAATGCAAACAATTTTGAGCTGAAGCCTGCATTGATAAACATGGTTCAATCGAACCAATTTAATGGGAGTGCCACAGCTGATCCTCATCTGCATCTCAGGACCTTCTTAGAAATTACTGATACGGTAAAATTTAATGGTGTTCCTGAAGATATTATAGGCTTACGCTTGTTTCCATTTTCTCTCAGGGATCAAGCCAGAAGTTGGTTGCAATCACTGCCACTTGGAAGAATCACTACTTGGGAGGTGATGGCAGAAAAATTTCTTGCAAAATATTTTCCTCCTGTCAAAACCACCCAACTGAGGATCGAGATCAGCACCTTCCGGCAGATGGACACTGAACAATTATACGAGGCATGGGAAAGGTATAAAGAATTATTAAGACGTTGTCCTAACCACAATTTTGCAGATTGGGAACAGATCGAGTGGTTTTACAACGGACTGAATGCGCCTACAAGGATGAATGTCGATTCTGCTGCTGGAGGTACTATATTTGCGAAGGATCATGTTCAGGCTTATGATATGTTGGAGGAGATGACGGTCAATAGTTTCCAATAGCCATCGGAGCGTATAAGAGTAAAGAAACCAGCTGGAGTGTATGCAGTGGATCCTCTCATGTCCATCACTGCTCAGTTATCTGCACTGACTACACAGGTAGCTTCTCTGAATAAAATTAATGTTGCAGATTCAACAGGAGTTGAAGGATCACCGGCCATAGAGCAAGTCAATTATATAAATCCAAATGGCTACCGAGGTTATGGAGCGTACAGAGGTAATCCTATTTCCAATACTTTTCACCCTAATTTGCGGAATAATGAAAATTTTTCATATACTAACAATACTAATAAGGGTGATGGTAAGTTGTCTTTGGAGGATATGGTTAGTACCTTTGTGCAGGAATCAGGTAAGTGGATGGCAAGAACTGAGTCTCGCCTTGACAGCTTGGAGACGCACATGGCCAACATGGGTGCAGTGTTGCAATCCATGGAGACTAGTATTGGGCAGTTGGCGAACGCACTGAAGGACAACAATCGCGTCCAGTTCCCTAGCAATACTGAGGTGAATCCTAAGGAGCAGTGCAATTCCATAAAAGTGCGGAGTGCCAAAGACGTTGGAGTTCAAATTCCTACTGTTGCGGATAAGAAACTTGAGGAAAACGTTGAGGAGAAAGAGAAGGAGCCTGAAGTGGAGCCAAAACCGATGTACAAGCCTCCACTTCCCTACCCGCAAAGGTTCAAGAAGATGTTGGAAAACGCGGCTCTCAGATCAATCGGTATTGATACCCGGTGCAGCGGAAGTTTAAAATTTTGTATGGAACAATTCCATAGTGTGGGTATCAATCCTTTTACGATTAAATTATTTGTGTGTGTAAAAATTAAATAACTGTTATGTAATTTTTACCTTTAATTTCGAATCGAGATTCTGGACACCAACAGATTTAATCTGCTCTTGTTGTCTCTCCCTGGAACTGATGAATATTCTGTCCTTCAATCAGGTCCACGAATGGAGGTATAATCCCTCTGATAGATTGCACTAGAAAATCTATCAGAAGTTTTCTACGAAGAGAATAAACGAATTTGATTCGCTATTCCAGACTGCAATTCAAAATCACAGACCGGAATTTCTCACGCAGAGAAGGGAGGGGGGCGTCCGAATTTCTTTTGAGAGAGAGCTAGGGTTTTCGATTTTCTGTCTCTCAAATTATGACCAGTTGTATGTAATTTCTGTACTGCAATAACTTATTTATAATGCAGGCCACTAACACCTTAGGGCCCATTAGTCATAAGTTGAGGCCCGACAAGCAAAGCCCGCATGTTCAGAAATTAATATAAAATTCATCGTGACTCCGATTGATAAACCGATTTTACCAATGTGCACAGAAACCATTTCTGCACATTTTAAAGTCAAGATAAATTTTCCTGAATCCGAATTCAGTGGTTTCCAAAAATGTACATCCCTATGTCATTTTAGGAAATCCTACTCCCTTACTCTTATTTAAGAAGTCCAACTTCTTTATTCATTAAATTTAACTCTTTAAATTTAACTATCTCAACGGGGATTAAAACTCCATTACACTGTGTGACCCTCAATGGTTCAGGGATACAGCTAGCCGTGGGCTCACAACTCCTTGTGACTCAGAACAACACTTTCCGACTTGCCCAACGAATCATGGTAAAGCGCCTAGCAACATCGCCCCATGATTCCCTAGGTATCACTGATAGTGCCTACAAGAACCAGTAGATTTTGGTTAGCGTACAGTACGGTCCCTTCATCCATATATCCCGATCGAATCAACAACCATTTGTATATCGAGAGTCGCTCAAGATTCGATAACTATGCAATACATCTTGAAGATCAAATTAGTGACATCGCATGTGCTACTAAGAAACCATTTCTTAAATCACATCAAGTACTCTGGCCAGAGATTCGTCACACTAATATCTCCTCAGATCGCATAGGATATCCACACTCGCAAGTATGTGGTGAATCCTTGACAACAATGCATCGACTCCTATATGTGTTGTAACTGTACCCAATCCCGACACCTGATGACCCCCATAGAGTCGGTAAACGAGTCAAAGCACAGTACTAGCATATAGAGTCTCCATGATGTTTCAAGTAGTAAGGACTAATGGTGTACAACCAAAACCGCGGACTTTATCCACTCGATAAGTGATAACCACTTGGAAAGTCCGGATAGGGTAGTTCGATTATTCATCCTATGAATATCCATTTGCATGCTTCGAACATCTCCATGTTCCCTACCAATGAAACGTGGTACTCCGCATCGCAAATGCTAGTCTCAAACTCGAGCGATCCTTATCCTTATTATCGGACGGCTCAATCGACTAGGAACAGTTTAGAATATACAGTGACTATAAGATGTATTTCATGATAGACATCCCCATATTCTACCACATCTTACATACACTATAGTATATTCAAGGTCTTTATCAAAACAACAATAGTATATCATAATATAACAATATGAAGAAAGATAAAGTCATTGCCATTAATAAAAGTGTAAATTACATTAAACAAAAGATCGTTTGTACAAAGAGTCATCAAAGCCCATAGCCACAAGTTGGCTCACTGGGCACCCACTCTTTCAATCTCCCACTTGCCCTATAGCCAACTAGTCATACTACGTAGACCCATTGCTTCGCGATGTTTGTCAAACAATGGTCCTGGCAAGGGCTTAGTAAGCGGATCAGCGATATTGCCTGCAGAGGCCACTCGTTCGACAGTGATGTCTCCTCTTTCCACAATCTCCCGGATGATGTGGTATTTCCTCAGTACGTGTTTGGATCTTTGATGAGACCTTGGTTCCTTTGCTTGAGCAACGGCACCCGTGTTGTCACAGTACACCGGGACTGGACCAACAAATTCAGGAATGACGCCCAACTCTTGGACGAACTTCCTCATCCAAACGGCCTCTTTAGCAGCAGCTGATGCTGCAATGTATTCAGCCTCAGTGGTGGAATCCGCTGTGGTGTCCTGCTTGGAACTCTTCCAAGAGACAGCACCGCCATTGAGCATGAACACAAATCCAGAGGTTGACATTGAGTCATCCACGTCACTTTGGAAGCTAGAGTCGGTATAGCCTTCCAATTTCAGATCTCGTCCTCCATATACCATGAACATATTCTTAGTCCTTCGTAAGTACTTAAGAATGTCCTTCACGGCTTTCCAATGCATTTGACCAGGATTAGCCTGATATCTGCTCGTGACACTCAGAGCAAATGCTACATCCGGTCTGGTAGATATCATCTCATACATGATACTACCTATAGCTGACGCATATGGTACATGTGTCATATTCTCTATCTCTGCATCAGTCTTGGGACACATAGACTTGGATAAAGAAACTCCATGACACATGGGTAGATGTCCTCTCTTGGACCTATCCATTGAAAACCGTTTCAATATGGTGTCGATGTAGGTTGATTGAGTGAGTCCTATCATTCTCTTAGATCTATCTCTATAGATCTGTATCCCAAGAATGTAGGATGTCTCACCCAAATCCTTCATCGAGAATCTACCTGATAACCATATCTTTGTTGACTGCAACATCCCTACATCATTCCCAATGAGTAGGATGTCATCAACATAAAGTACTAAGAATGTCACAGCATCCTTAACTACTTTCTTGTACACGCACGGTTCCTCCGGGTTCTTGATAAAACCAAAATCTTTTATTGTTTCATCAAATTTTTGGTTCCAACTTCTTGATGCTTGTTTTAGACCATAAATTGATCTCTGAAGCTTGCATACCTTATGCTCGCTTCCCATGGATGTGAACCCCTCCGGCTGCTTCATATAGATTTCTTCCTTAATGTCTCCATTAAGAAAAGCAGTCTTCACATCCATTTGCCATATCTCATAGTCATACCATGCAGCTATGGCAATAAGGATTCTTATGGACTTGAACATTGCAACTGGTGAAAAGGTTTCATCATAGTCAACTCCTTGTCTTTGAGTGTAACCTTTCGCCACCAATCGCGCCTTGTAGGTCAATACCTTACCATCAGGCCCAAGCTTTCTCTTGTAGATCCATTTACACCCTATTGGAACAGTTCCATCAGGAGGATCTACTAAAGACCAAACTTGGTTTGTATGCATTGAATCCAATTCAGACTGCATAGCTTCAAGCCATAAATTTGAATCCGCATCAGAAATTGCTTCCTTGAAGTTTCTTGGATCACATCCAATGTCGGGTTCATCTTGATCCCCTTCAAGAAGAAGACCATATCGAACAGGAGGTCTAGAAGTCCTCTCGGATCTTCTAGGTTCAGGCGTGTCCAGTAATGGTTCCTGAGGCGTAGGATCGTTATTTTGTATTTCGGGTTCTTCTCGAACTTCTTCGAGTTCCATCATCTCGCCTTTCTTATCCAATAATAACTCCTTCTCCAAGAAGGTGGCATTCCTAGAAACAAACACCTTTGTTTCAGCAGGATAATAGAAATAATATCCTTGAATTCTTCGGATACCCTACAAAATAACATAAGCTGGATCGACTATCCAACTTATCTCCCACTGTCTGCTTCACGTAAGCAGGACATCCCCAAATCCTTAAGTACGAATACTTAGGAGCTTTGCCATTCCATAACTCGTATGGTGTTTTGTCCACTGCTTTAGTGTGGACGTTGTTCAACAACAATACCGCCGTTTCAAGCGCATAGCCCCAAAACGAAGGTGGAAGCTCAGTGAAGCTCATCATGGATCGAACCATGTCCAACAAAGTTCGATTACGACGCTCCGATACACCATTAAGCTGTGGTGTCATAGGAGGAGTCCACTGAGAGAGAATCCCATTCTCTTTTAGATAGTCCAAAAAATCGGTACTTAAGTATTCTCCACCTCGATCCGATCGAAGTGCTTTAATACTTTTACCTAGCTTATTTTCTACTTCAGCCTTGAATTCTTTGAACTTTTCAAATGCTTCATACTTATATTTCATTAAATATAAATACCCATACCTTGAATAATCATCAGTAAAGGTAATGAAGTAGGTGTGGCCATGTTGAGTCCCAACTCTAAATGGACCACAAACATCTGTATGGATCAAATCCAACAGATTTTGACTACGCTCAGGTTTCCCCTTAAAAGGAGATTTAGTCATTTTCCCTTTTAGGCAGGATTCACAAGTAGGTAGAGAGTTAATATCAGACATATCAAACATGCCCTCTCCCACTAGCTTGTTCATCCTCCTTGAGGAAATATGACCTAGTCTAGCGTGCCAAAGGTTTGCCGGATTTTGACTATCGATTTTTCTTTTGTTTGTTGTCGCCGGTTTATCAACATAATTTATTGGAACGTCTTTTAGTTTTAAGTTGTATAGATGTTTTCAAGTTGTCCATTTCCAATCAAACATTCATTCTTGTAAATATTGCAAATCCCATTCACAAAATTGCAAGAATAACCTTCTCTATCTAGCATAGAAATAGAAATAATGTTTTTAATTAAATCCGGAACAAATAAAACATCTCTTAAAAATAACTTAAAACCGTTCTGCAAAATTAAACAAACATCTCCAATGGCTGTAGCTTCAACTCTGGAACCATTCCCGAGCCTCAGCTGGGTCTCACCCATTCTAAGCCTGCGACTTCTTGTCATCACCTGCAAATCATTGCAAATGTGAGATCCACATCCGGTATCCAATACCCAAGAAGTAGTATTAAGTGAAATGTTTATTTCAATATAGAACATACCCTTTGCAGTTCCCAACTGCTCTAGATATTCCTTGCAGTTGCGCTTCCAATGACCGGGCTTCTTGCAGTAATGGCAAACATCCTTGGATTTTCCATTGTTTGAAGCCTTTGTCTTGTGCTTCTTCTCGGGTTCGACTTTCTTGGGTGGGGCAGAACGTTTCTTACCCTTCGTACTTGGCCCCTTCTTAGCAGAAGATGAGGAGCCCACCAAGAAAGCTGGTTTATCCTTCTTTAGTGTGGATTCATATGTCACAAGCATATTGACCATCTCTACAAGGGTGGCCTCTATCTTGTTCATATTAAAATTTACCACAAATCCATCAAACGAAGAAGGAAGAGACAGAAGCAGTAAATCCACGTTGAGTTCATGCTCCAACACCAAATCAAGAGTTGCTAACTTCTGTATGAGCCAAATCACTCGTACCCCATGATCACGGACCGAAGTCCCTTCACGCATGCGACACGTCATTAGCTCCTTAACAGTAGCGAACCTTTCAGCCCTCGATTGAGCCCCAAAAAGTTCCTTGAGTTGAGCGTGAATGTCAACAGCATTCACGGTGTCCTCAAATCGCCTTTGGAGTTCATCAGACATCGAGGCTTGCATATAGCATTTGGTCTTGATGTCATGGTCCCACCATGCATCAAGTTTGGCCAATTCCTCCGGACTTACGTCAGCTGGTGCTTCCTTCGGAGGTGATTTCTCTAACACGTAGAGCATCTTCTCCGAAGTCAAGACAATCTTCAACTTCCGGAACCATTCCGTATAGTTTGCGCCAGTCAACTTGTTTTGTTCGAGGATCGAGAATAATGGATTACGCGAATTCATTGTATGAAATACTGAAAAGAAAAACAGACATATATCAATGATTGTTTAAGCAATTTACTAAGACATAAAATAGGCGAATTTAATTTTATGAATCTCACTCCCACTATTTTAACGATTTCACTACCCTCTAGTGAAAACGGGAAACTTTTTCCTTAGTGAGAACATGGAGTCCAATTGACAAACTTATGGTCCCGAATAATATCAGCCAACCATAATTCTCAAAAGGTAGAGCCCAATTGCTTCCAAAGCAACCCCCATGTTTTTACCTCATGTCCAATAAGGGCCCAATAATATGACGCCGTTTATAGTGACATGTCAAGATGACCCATCAATATTAAGTTGTGATGGACGGTCGCCATGTGGATCCCCCAATAATATGAGCCGATCCCATGGGAGTTCCACCCAACTTACAACATGTGTCGATCCAATGTACAGCTTTCCGACGGACGGGCCCCCCCCAATAATATGAGCCGGACCGTATCCGCGGGTAGCATCACATACATTGACCGTTGATGGAAGGTAGGAACATTTAAACAAATTTAAATTTCCTTTATTTATCTTGATATCAATTTTAAATTATATTTAAAATGAGGGATTTTAATTATGAAAATTTGTCTCATCATTTTTCAATTTATTGTATGCTTGCCGGATTCATACAATTATGTCTAAAACATGCATACAATCATAATATCATATATTATATATAGGATGATCGATTCCATTTCTAATTGACTCGTGGTTGCCAATCACGAGTCTTAGTCCAATCCTAGGTAATATGCAGTATGCAATGCAATCCTATTACATTAGCTTCCAATTTACATTTCTTCGTCTTTATTGTCTGCTGGGCCCACCATCTTCAAATCTTGATCTCCCACTAAATCTAATGTATTTACAATAAATAGCAATGACAAGTAGGGGATACATTTTAGGGGTGGGAACGGGACATAAACCAAGCCCACTTTTATTACATATGACATTCATATTGGGCCATAAACCAGGCCCATTAATAAAACCAACAACAATAAAACAAATGTAAATTCCTAACATAGACCTACAAAATTGGTCATGGCAATCGATCATCCGTATCCAATAACATTTAATTCAAAATTAATTTATTGGATATCATGCATATGGCAATTTAAATTTAAACAGGATAAAATCATATTTTATATATAAAATCATATTTTCATATAAAATCATATTTTACCTTTTATTAAATAAAATCATATTTTATCTACAGAATCTAATTTTATAGATAAAATCATATTTTACTTAATATATACATAAGATCAAATATTATCATCAATTGTACCAAAAATAATTGATTTCAAAATTCAATTTAAGGATAAAATATTAAAATTTTCCAAAAATTCAAATTTATCCAAAAATCAATTTTAAAATTTTCGGACTCGAACAATTCGATCCGATGCCTCGTGAAGCAATCAAAAACAATTTTTGACCGGACCAAAAAATAAAATTTTAACACATTAAAATTAATTTAAATAAAAAAAAAAAATTTCCCGCGGGCCGCCTGGGACACTCTCGGGCCGGCCCGCACCCGTGGGCGCGGGCCGGGGCAGCCCGGCTGCCCCTTTAGGGCAGCGACAATCGCTGCCCTGGCGGCGCCTGGAGCCGCCCCTGGGCGGCGCCGTGCGCTGCCCTGCGCAGCGCTTTGCGCCGCGCTGCGCCGAGCGCTGCCCTAGAGGAGCTGAGCGCCGCCGTGGGCGGCGCTGTGCACCCCCTTTGGGCGGCACCGTGCGTCGCCCGGGGCAGCGACCGTCGCTGCCCCACCGGGCAGCGATCCAATCGCTGCCCGGGTTTTGCCCGAAAAAAAAAAATTTTTATTTAAAATATTTATTTTGTTTTAAAAAAAAAAACCAAGACTCAAAAATTTTTGTACAATCGATTAATTTAATCGTTTGATCTGAGCAACCTGGCTCTGATACCACTGTTGGAAAACGCGGCTCTCAGATCAACCGGTATTGATACCCGGTGCAGCGGAAGTTTAAAATTTTGTATGGAACAATTCCATAGTGTGGGTATCAATCCTTTTACGATTAAATTATTTGTGTGTGTAAAAATTAAATAACTATTATGTAATTTTTACCTTTAATCTCGAATCGAGATTCTGGACACCAACAGATTTAATCTGCTCTTGTTGTCTCTCCCTGGAACTGATGAATATTCTGTCCTTCAATCAGGTCCACGAATGGAGGTTTAATCCCTCTGATAGATTGCACTAGAAAATCTATCAGAAGTTTTCTACGAAGAGAATAAACGAATTTGATTCGCTATTCCAGACTGCAATTCAAAATCACAGACCGGAATTTCTCACGCAGAGAAGGGAGGGGGGCGGCCGAATTTCTTTTGAGAGAGAGCTAGGGTTTTCGATTTTCTGTCTCTCAAATTATGACCAGTTGTATGTAATTTCTGTACTGCAATAACTTATTTATAATGCAGGCCAGGCCATTAACACCTTAGGGCCCATTAGTCATAAGTTGAGGCCCGACAAGCAAAGCCCGCATGTTCAGAAATTAATATAAAATTCATCGTGACTCCGATTGATAAACCGATTTTACCAATGTGCACAGAAACCATTTCTGCACATTTTAAAGTCAAGATAAATTTTCCTGAATCCGAATTCAGTGGTTTCCAAAAATGTACATCCCTATGTCATTTTAGGAAATCCTACTCCCTTACTCTTATTTAAGAAGTCCAACTTCTTTATTCATTAAATTTAACTCTTTAAATTTAACTATCTCAACGGGGATTAAAACTCCATTACACTGTGTGACCCTCAATGGTTCAGGGATACAGCTAGCCGTGGGCTCACAACTCCTTGTGACTCAGAACAACACTTTCCGACTTGCCCAACGAATCATGGTAAAGCGCCTAGCAACATCGCCCCATGATTCCCTAGGTATCACTAATAGTGCCTACAAGAACCAGTAGATTTTGGTTAGCGTACAGTACGGTCCCTTCATCCATATATCCCGATCGAATCAACAACCATTGGTATATCGAGAGTCGCTCAAGATTCGATAACTATGCAATACATCTTGAAGATCAAATTAGTGACATCGCATGTGCTACTAAGAAACCATTTCTTAAATCACATCAAGTACTCTGGCCAGAGATTCGTCACACTAATATTTCCTCAGATCGCATAGGATATCCACACTCGCAAGTATGTGGTGAATCCTTGACAACAATGCATCGACTCCTATATGTGTTGTAACTGTACCCAATCCCGACACCTGATGACCCCCATAGAGTCGGTAAATGAGTCAAAGCACAGTACTAGCATATAGAGTCTCCATGATGTTTCAAGTAGTAAGGACTAATGGTGTACAACCAAAACCGCGGACTTTATCCACTCGATAAGTGATAACCACTTGGAAAGTCCGGATAGGGTAGTTCGATTATTCATCCTATGAATATCCATTTGCATGCTTCGAACATCTCCATGTTCCCTACCAATGAAACGTGGTACTCCGCATCGCAAATGCTAGTCTCAAACTCGAGCGATCCTTATCCTTATTATCGGACGGCTCAATCGACTAGGAACAGTTTAGAATATACAGTGACTATAAGATGTATTTCATGATAGACATCCCCATGTTCTACCACATCTTACATACACTATAGTATATTCAAGGTCTTTATCAAAACAACAATAGTATATCATAATATAACAATATGAAGAAAGATAAAGTCATTGCCATTAATAAAAGTGTAAATTACATTAAACAAAAGATCGTTTGTACAAAGAGTCATCAAAGCCCATAGCCACAAGTTGGCTCACTGGGCACCCACTCTTTCAGAAGAAATCATTGGACGAGCAATTTTCCATGTTCTTGGAGATTTTTAAGAAGATTCACATCAACATTCCCTTTGCTGAAGCTTTGGAGAAAATGTCGAATTATGTGAAGTTCATCAAGGAGGTGATGTCCAAGAAGAGGAGGCTGCTCGAGAATGAGGTAGTGAATTTAACGGAAGAGTGCAGTGCGGTGATCCAAAAGAAGATGCCACAAAAGCTTAAGGATCCAGGGAGTTTTACTATTCCTTGCACTATTGGCTCTTCTTATTTTAATAATGCACTTTTCGATTTAGGAGCTAGCATTAATCTCATGCCCTTGTCTGTTTTCAGGAGCTTAGGACTTGGTGAGGTGAAGCCCACCATGATCGCGTTGCAGTTGGCTGATCGATCTATCACATATCCGCTTGGAATCATTGAAGATGTTTTGGTAAAAGTAGATAAATTTATTTTTCCAGCGGATTTTATTGTGTTAGATATGGAGGAGGATGCAAACATGCCCCTGATATTGGGGAGACCTTTCTTGGCCACTGCCGATGCCAAGATAGAGGTGAAGAGAGGTGCATTGTCAATGGGTGTGGACGGTGAGAGTGTAATTTTTAATATATTCATGAAGTCATCTAACACCCCTATTGAAAAATTATGCTTGATAGAGCCGGTTATGAATTTGGAGGGTCGTTCAAAAGCCAATATTGCGGTTGATTCATCGAACGAGAGAGCGCCAAAACCACCAAAGAAGGCCACGAAAAAAGTAAAATTTAAAAGGCGGTTCGTGGAATTTATTTGGCGAGTGAAAGAGAGGGGGAAGAATTAATCCCGTTAAAGTCGGGCTGACGACTTTAAACCAAGCGCTACTTGGGAGGCAACCCAAGCATTTTCTTTTATTTTATTTTATTTGTTTTTATTTTTAGTTTATTTAATTTTTGTTATTTAATTATTTTAAGTTTTTATTTATTTATTTTAAATTTTTGAGCTAATTTTTCTTAATTTTCAAAAATTTGCAGGCTCCAGAAATCTCAAATTCGAGCAAGAGGCGTGCCCGCCCCATTTATGGGAGCGCCCGCGCCTTACCTGGACGAAAGTGGAGTTATTTTGCGACTTAAAGGCGCGCTCGCGCGACTCCATTCGAGCCCCCGTGCCTCCCCTTCGTTGCACTAATACACGATAGCTCTTCCACCAGCGCAATCGCGCCCTCTCAATAGCGCCTAAGACAGCGCTAACGCGCATCCTCTACCACGCCACACAAGCGCTATCGCGCTCTCTCTACAGCGCTGCGTCCTAGCGCTAACGCGGTCCTTTACCCCTCCACTTCAGGCGCTATCGCGCTCAGTAATAGCGCTATCTTAGGCGCTATCGCGCTCTTTTACCACACCACATCAAGCGCTAACGCGCTTCTGAACAGCGCATTACTAGGCGCTATCGTGCAAGCATTACTTCAGAAATTTAAAAGCACACTCCAGAGTCTACTCCTCCCAGACTTAAATCACGATCCCTCGTTCGAGTCCATCTTTAAAACTCACGCACTGGCACGATCATCGTAAATCTTCCACTCAACAAAATATCATCATCTCAAGGATTTTGATCTTTATTACAAGGCATATATTCTCAGAATTGATCTTGCTCCATCTACGCTTGTCGAGAAAGGGTAATTTGGAGAATTTGGAAAATGTTATTTGTGAACGGTACAAAAGCTGAAATTTTATCTCTTACATTTGATTCTTGATAAATGTTGTGATTTGAGGCTATTGGGTTGTCTGAGCTGTGGTGTGTAGTACATTTGATTCTATATCATTTTATTCGTGCCTACCAAGTGTTTTTTGAATTGATTGGGTTATATTTGAACGTTGGTTGCTGGAATTATTGGGAGTTTAGTGCATTGTTTGAGGCATTTGATTTGATTTGAGTTGAATTATTGAGTTACAATGCCACCGAAAACCAAAGGGAAAGGAGCAACTTCGTCCTCTGCTGCTTCATATGATAGACACAGATTTTGGAATGCCACAGCAGAGGAATATTGTTTTGATGTAATGGAGCGAGGGATGCACAAAGAAAGAGGAATGAGTTTGAGAGAGCATAGTGCGCCGGCGTTAATTGAAGCTAAGAGAAGAGGTTGGGAGACATTTGTTAGGAGTCCACCAGATGCTGTTATATCATTGATTCATGAGTTTTATGCAAATTTGATGGTCAAAGACGTGAATCTGAAAGTTCGAGTTCGGGGGAAATTGGTGCCTTTTGATAAGAGTACAATTAACCGTCTCTATGAAATGCCGGATTTGGACATTTCTGATGATGAGTATGAGGTATTTAAGAATGAGTCATATCAAGAGAATATTGTAATTCAGACTTTGTGTCATGATGGGGTGGAATGGAAGAGGAATTCAAAGGATGAAGTTGTTACATTTCCATCCATCTTTCTTAGACGAGAAGCGAATAATTGGCATGAGTTTGTGGCTGCCAGAATTTTTCCATCTGGGCATACATCTGATGTGACTAAGGTTAGAGCTGGTCTTGTGTACTACATTGTCACTAAAAAATCTGTTGATGCTGGGAGGGTGATTCAGGAGTCTATTATTGCTGCAGTTAGGGGTTCCTCGACTATCAGTTTACCCCACTCGTCTTTGATTACTCAACTTTGCCGGTTAGCTGGTGTTGTGTGGGATGATACGGAGCAGATTCTTCCAATTCGAGGTCCTATAAGAATTACTGGTGCATTGAGACGGGACAAGAAGAAGAAAGCAGCCAGTACTTCTGAACAGGCAGCTGAACCACCGCAACCCTCGGAGCCACTACCACACTTTGAGCCAGCACCTTCCCATTTGGAAGGACCTATGTCACTACCGACGCATCCGGCCACTGAGTATTTTACTCGTGATGATTCTACGGCCGTGCTTTCTCAGATGAAGAAGCAGTGGAAGATGATGCGAGCACACATGACATATATGCATGACTTCAATGCCGCTCTTGCCCAGAATTATCCGCCCACTGTTGTGCCTTATCCAGCTCCTCCGCAGTGGTCTTCTGATGATACTGCTGCTGCTGCACCTTCTTTCCATGGAGATGATGATGTTGACGCCGAGTCCTGATGCTCGGTGTCGAAGGTATGAGTCCCTTGTTCTTTTTATTGTTTTTAATCATTAGGGACAATGATTACATTAAGTTTGGGGGGGTGAATCAATGTTTGATTTAGTTGTTTGGTTGTTTGGTTGAAAGTTGAGTTTTGAATTTCATAGATAAAATTTTTGTTGAGTTTAGTTGTTTTTGGTTGAGTTGAGTTGAATTTAAAAGAAGTTGAGAAATATATGGATGCATGGTCAATGAAAAATATTTTTGTGCTATAACTGAAATCCATGATTGTCTACCTATCTGACAAATATTTTTGAAAATATGGACCAATTAGATGAACAATTTCTTATTTACTCTGTGATTAATACTTGAATCTGATTTTTGAGACATACAGACATAGATATGATTGAGGCATTGTTTGAAATTTTTGGGCCTAATTTTCATTGAATTTATCCTTAGTTGCCCATTTGAGCTACACTTGTATATTAGTACATTGAGGTAAGAGAAAATCTGAATTTTTTTGTGAAAATCATCGTTAACTGCTGATGATTATTTTTTCTGCACTGATTGAGATTTGTATGATTTAATTGTGGATTGAGACTTGTCTAGAACTAGTTCGAACACTCTTCGAGGCGAAATACGGGTAAAATTGAGATTAGGAAAAATTTAGGTGATTTTTCTGAATTCGTTTGAGCCTTTCAAGCTACCTATTACTATTTTATCCCTAGTACCTTGTTTGAGCTTTATTGAAAATCAAATGGCATGCATGTAAACGTGTGATTAAACCCCCATTCGTAATTATTTCAAGATCCTACATTGACTATCTGAATAGCCTATACACTATTTCCTACCTTTAAGGGAGTAATTTGAATGCTAAAATGTTTTATGCTCCTAGTTTTATTTGTGAGAAAAAGGATTGGTGTGGTGGATGAATTGAAAAGAGAAAAAAAAAAGGTAGTAGAAAAAAAAGTTGAAAAATGTGGTTGAAAAAGTTGTGAAAGAAATAAAAAATTTGTGAGAGAGTTGTGAAAAAGTTGAGAAATGAAATGAAGGAAGAAAGAATGTGAAATTGTGAATGAAAAAGGAGTTGAAGTTAGAATGAGCATAAAAATATGAATTACTCCTTATTTTGAATTATTATCCTTCATTTGTAGCCATGAGCCAGGCCTTACATTATAAGCTGAATAAGTCCTATTGACCGAGTCTCAGTTGTCCAATATACTAGTGGAGAAGAGTTGCGAGAATTTAGCCTATGGACTGTTGATTGATGCTTTTAATGATTATGAATTTTGATCTAAACACTTACACGTTTATTCTTTGCATTTACCTAATTGTGAGTGTTTTTTATTTATATCCTATTTTTGATCCTATGCTATCCTTGAAAAGTACTCATGATCTATGAATGTTTGAATTGAATTTGGAGAATGGTGTTTTGAACTTGAGTTGCGGAGATTGTGAGTTTATGCGGTTATTATTTTGTGATTGGCTAAAACTTTCAAGTGTTAGTAGGTTGGATATGATTGGATTTGATATTTTTGAAATCATTGATGAGGTCATTGCTCCATAATATTTCTTGACTATTCTTGTTGGTTTTTGAGAGAATGAGTTTTTGGAATTTAATAGTTTTGCTCGGGACTAGCAAAAGTCTAAGTTTGGGGGTATTTGATAAGTGTATTTTATACACTTAATTTATATATGATTTTAATTGTTAAATATTTGTTTCGAGAAAATTTATGTGGGTATTGTGTTGTTTTTGTGATTGTAGGAAATTATCGAGATGTTATGAATTATGAAATTTTGAGGAGAAAAATAAGAAGTTTAGAAGAGAAAGGAAAAGAAAAGAAGAAAGAAGAAAAGAAAAGGAAACAACGTACAGAGTCAGGAGAGGTTAATGGACTTTTCACAATTGGGCCAAAGATAGCGCTTATCTTTAGCGCTTCTTCAAGAGATAACACGCAGAGTTCTGAAATCTGAGAATTGAGATTTCGAGTTGAAGGCGCACCCGCGTCGTTCTTAAAGCGCCCACCCTGTTGCTGATTTGGAAATTTTAATTATTTCGGGCAATAAATTCTTGGGCTTTTTGTGGGCTTTTGCTGAGCGATATAAAAGAGATTATTATGAGAGGAGAGAAGGGAGAGCCGCCACACACTCATAATACAAAAATCAAAGGGTTTGATTGTGTGATTTTCCTGAGAGGATTTTTCTGGAGCTTAATCTGAAGAACGAAGACGGAGTTCGATAGTCCGGACACGGAATCGACGACGGATTTGTTTCTTATCTTTTATTTAATTCTGAACATGTTTGGATTTATTATTTATTGTTTTCGCAATTTTATTATGAACTAATTTTTATAGTCTAGAGGTCGGATGGAACCTGGTGTAGACACTCTCATGAATTTTTGATTTTATTGAATTGGATTTCTTCTAGATTAATTGTTTTTTCTAGAATTGATTGTCTTTTCAATTATCTGATCAATAATTGATTTGTTATATTTATTTGAAGTCATTGCTCGGGAGAGGGGATTTTGAATAGGACATTAGAAAATACACTGCTAATTATTTATACAGCTCGGGAGAGTGTATGATTTTAACAGAGCTTTTAAAAAGAACATTGTTTTGTGATAGATCACTGCGATAAATTCTTAATAGGGATATTGGAATTTAATTGTAGTTGATAAACATTATTTGTTGCTTGGGAGAGGGAAATAATAAACGTAAGTGTTCTTGGTTATTAATTGATTGGAATTCATGAAGATTAATTAATTAGGATTGATTGTTGTTGAAACCAGGTGAAATCTATACCTCTAGACCATTTTTCTCTGATTGATTTTAATCTAAAAGTTGTGTGCGTGATATCAAAACTTCATTGATTATTTATTTTTATTGCAAAATTCTTGATTATTGATTTTCTAGATAAAGTTTAGAATATTTTAATTATAAGTACTAAATATTTTCATTTTACTCCCTGTGGGATCGATATCTGAATTATTCACTATATTAAAACTTGACACTAATACACTTGCGAGGAAATTTCACAACAACTCACATAAATTTTGTGAGTGAGAGGTGAGATTTGAGAAAACAACTTATAAGATTTTATTGATTATTAAGAAATGGTTGATTACTAGATTAAACTCATTTTGAAAAAAAAAAGAATAAAATATGTGCAAATAAATTTGGCTGCAAAGTTTTATGAAGTATGATCATAATGATAAGTATAATTATTATTACTATAATTATCATTACTATTGTTTTACCTCGTAAAAAATAAACAAATAAATAATCTTTTAAAAAAAAAATGTTACATTTTCAAAGATTATTGGAGGTATTTGGTTATGTAAAAACAATTTTGCAGCCAAGTGCAAAAGAAAAGAAAAAAAATCAAAAAAAACAAAAAACAAAAAAAAATTGGTTTATTCTTTGTAAATTATCCTATCTTATTTTCAATATTAGGTTATTTGATTGTCTGCTTTACATATTAGCCATTTTCAATGAGTGTATAATTTTCTTCCAACTCCATGAGTGAAAAACAGCTATATATGAAATATCATAACCCGAGATAATATGGAGTTGAGACTTTTACATTAATATTCCTGATGATATACATGTTATGAAAATAATTTCTATTATCATTTTAATTATATTATTCTCAAAGTTTTTAGAAAATATTTATATAAAAAAATTATATATATTTAATATTTTGATATTGTGTGAAATATATATGTATAACTCATCCAATTATATATTATTATATTAGTTGATAACAAGATTTATAAATAAACATATGATCTCCTTACAAGTGTCACTACAAGAAATTTGGTAATAGACTACACCATAAGGACTACGGTTTTTAATAAAACTGTAGTATTTTTACAATTAACTACGGTTTTTACAGAAACCGTAGTTAATGAACGTTTTTTTAAAATATATGTCTACAGTTTTGTAAAAACCGTTGTTGTTTGTGTTCTACAACATCCGTTTTTAAAAACCGTAGTCTATGAGCGTTTTTTTAATAAATAGACTACGATTATTTTATACCGTAGTCTATGAGCGTGTTTTTTTTAATAAATAGACTACGGTTATTTAATTTGTACCGTAGTCTATCAACATTTTTTTAAATAAATAGACTACGGATTTTTTTGTACCGTAGTCTATGAACATTTTTTTTAATAAATAAACTACAGTTATGTTTTACCGTAGTGGATGAGCGGTTTTTTTAATGAGCACCCAAGCTACAGTATTTCTTCTTCCATCTCTCCTGGTCGCACAGACTTCCACTCTCACAATCGATTCTCCACCACCACCAAACCCAAACCAAACCCTAGTCGCCCGATTCGCTGCCACCGGTGTCTTCTTCTTCTAACATCGATTTCACCGGTCGCCTCCTCCTCCTCCTCCTCCTCCTCCTCCTCCTTCCTGCTCCCGATTTGTTATATAAGACTCTCACCTCGTAACTCTCATCAAGATGGCGGATCTCGTAAGTGATTTCTTATTTCATTCGATTGCACGTGTTTTTATAGGTCGGCGTAATCATGTGGTTGTCTCCTCGCTTGAGTCAGCGAAGGAGGTTCTTCACACGCAGGGGGTCGAGTTTGGGTCTCGCACCAGGTGTTTGCTCGTTTTCTTTTGGTTCATAATCCTTTGAAATATATGTTAACTTGCCAAACAGGGGAATATTTTCCGATTCCCTTGTGTTTTTCTTAATCATGAGAAGGTATTAAGCTTGCACTTCTAACTTCTAAGTGATGGAAGCGATCGATTTTGAATTGTTTACTAAATTTTTTTTTACACTTCAAGTGGCCATTGCCTATTATTCTAGTTCAAACTACTCATTTGCGGAATCATCTATTTCTAGTTAGCTCTTTGATATAATTGATTTTTTTACACTTATGGCATGGAGCTTTCGTCTTTACTAAAAATATTGAATATTATTGATAAATGATATTGTCTATTTCTGTTAAAATTTGGAAATTTAGTTGTCTTGCATTTGACTTTAATAATTCATTTGAGACTGCATTTCTGGTTCTGTTCCTTGGAATGTTTTTTTGTCGTGTTGAATTGGTCGTGGATGCAGTTGGAAACAATAGCAGAACGAATCAAAGCAGTTGAACGAGATGCAGGCCGTTTGCTGGATTGTCGAGAGAGAATGAATTTCTATCCCCTAGGTGCATGCGCATTAGCTGGTACTGGCCTGCCCATAGATAGATTTATGACTTCTAAGGCTCCAGGTTTCATTGCCCCCTTGAGAAACAGGTATGGGCCATATCTCATGAGTGCTTATTAAATATACATTCAGGTCTTGTATCTCCCTATCTTCTGGTGCTTCTATTTTTTGTGATGGGCTGTTAGTGGGACGCCTTGTATCTCCCGATCTTCTGGTGCTTCTATTTGTTAGTCCTTTCCATCCTTCTCATTCCAAAAACACTCCTCTCATTTTCATGTGTTTTAAAATTTCAAAGTTTGCAAATTTGAATATATATAATAAGGAATAAAAATCTAACTTGTGATTTTATGATATTTTATTACTAAGGGACTAGTATAAGCCGGTTTGGGGGTGTGATGAAACTTAAAATTTGTAATTATTTATATGTTAAAAGTTGTGTTTTAAAATTAAAGCTTCATTAAAATTATGAAGTTGTATTATTTTAGTGTTATATGTTTATATTTAAATGTTTTACTAAAAATGTTAAATTTTACGATTTACGCAGGTTCAGTAAAAGTAAACTTACTCAAGCTACAGAGGTCATATTGGAATAATTTTAAATCCTGTAGAATCACAAAAGAAGTTTCTTCAACTTTGTACAAGACAAAAAATTCCAAAAACCTCATTAAGATGATCAAAATGATCAGACATCAAAATGAAGACAAATTTACTTTTAATATGACCAGTTTGGAGTAAAAATATCATAAATAATTTACTTTTTATCCAAAAAAGGTGAATCATATGTCCAAACGCATCTACTCAAAATTTTCTACCTGTTCTATATTAAATATAAAGGCTGAATCGGTAATCTAAAGCATCAAACATGTCAATTAAGTTGGGTCATGGTATTGACATTCAAGGAGACAAGCAACCACCAACTTTACTATTCCACATTTAATGGTCTTGGAATCTTGCCCTTATTTATCCTATAAATAGATGTGTTGTATAAGCTTTGAAGTGTGCAAGAGTGTGGAGAAATTCCTCATTTGTAAAATAAATATTGTGTGTGTGAGAATAAAATTTTAGTGGGCATATCTCTCAAGTTCAAGTATGAAATTTTCTTTATCCTTACTCTTGAGTCTTAAGTTCATGGCAATCTAAATCATTTTATGTCAAGGTGAAAAGGTTTCACTGTTGGTCAAGTAAGATTATTTATATTTTTTATCTTCTTATCTTATCTTTTTTTTTTTGTTTTACTAATTGATCTTTATTTGTAGGTATAATTTGGATGATTTATTGTTATCTGTTTACATAAAATACTTGGTACCTTGAATGTGGTTACCTTGATTTGTTGTCTAATATGATACAATAAATACTACAATAATTATATCCTATAAATATATGTATCAATTTATAATAAAGTCATATATATTATTTAGACAATAGCGTGGCTCTGCCGGTTGTTCTAAATAATATATTATAATTTGAACTAACATTTACATTTCCGCAACTAACATTTACTTTTTCGCAACTAACATTTATTTTTCCGCAACTAACATTTACTTTTTCCGCAACTAAAATTTATTATCTTGCATCTAACATAAAAAAAAAAGTCATATATTTTATTTAGGCAATAGTGTGTCTCTTCCGGTTGTTCTAAATGAAATATTGTAATTTGTACATTTAATTTTATGTCAATTTATATTTATGCATTTATATATATATATATATATATATTATGGGTACCATGTATTAAATATCGGTTAATCTGATATTTATATAGTGGGAAATATATTATATGTTATACTTGTTTAAATATTTAATTGTTCTTTTATGTTATATTAGTTTCTTTTATTTATTTTTGTTAAGCAATCTTAAATAAACCAACAATGAGCCTTTGAAGATTTGACAATTTTATAATTTGTGTACTTTAAATTTTATAATAATCTTACCATCTATAATATAACATTGCTAAAATTAAACTTACAACATCCTCTCTGTGGATCGATCTCGTACTCACGAGTATATTACTTGCAGACAACCTACACTTGGGTGAATTACAATTTAAGTAGTAGCAAACACAGAGAATACTCTTGGCGGTTAGGTTTTTCTTCTTATTTTCTTTTTGGATTTTGTTGAGAGAATTCATGAGTATTTGTGGCTAAGTTTAAATACTTGATAGATAAAGACGAGTCCTTGAAGTTTATTTTACTCGTGAGATTGGATTTTCATTGTTTGATTTTATTTGAATAGAAAAAGTTGTTTGGGATTTATCATATGCTTGTATGTTTTATTGTTGGCTTGATCATCTAATGACTTTTCATACAATCTAAAGCTAAATTAGATATCAAATCTGTAATTGTTTGATCTCTCTAATTTGTGAAGCAATTATGATTAATGATTTCCGCTTGTGAATTTGTTAATTCGTAAGAACAACGATTGACTAGATTAAATACAATCGCTTGTGTTTGTGTTGTCTAGATTCATCAATTTCACTAGTTTAAAATGCTACCTTGAATTTAAATCTTAATCTCTTGTATTTGGGTTAATTCATTGGTAAGGGTTAATTTAGAACACTTGTGTGTAATTAACTAAGATTAAGGTGAGATAGAAATTAAATTTTCAATGATGAATATTGAATGTGAATTAATTATTTTTAGAAAATCGATGATTGAGTAAATAACTTGTAGTGACCCTAAACAGAACTTAGGCATGCAATTAACTTAATTAAACGGATATCAGAATAAAACTGCGGAAACCAAAAACAATATACAATCCAAAGGAAAGGAATTTGTAAATACCCAAATATTATACAACCAGATCGAACAGTGTATAATCCCAATACAACAGAATAAAAACCTAAACGAAGCTCCAGCTGGTCAACCACTGACTAGCCCCTCTTGGATCCACCCGCCTCGTTTAATCGCAAACCTGCCCCATGGAATAGGGTGTCCAGAAACATAGAGTACGAGACGTGAGCATATAACGCTCAGTACGAAAGTATGAGTATACATGCATGTAAAGTGAACTCCCTATAAACTCGAGGTCAAGGATCAGATAACAGAGACAGACCGGGCCCTGGTATGTAGCACGTTGTGCCATCGCTTCAGGAGGTGGCTCCCATACCATAATACCAGTGGATATGCCGGACCCAAATCGATGGAAGTCTAACCACTAACAGGATAGGAAAAACCCTACTAACAGACATCTCGAAGGAGATAACTCAGTATGCAAATGAATGCAACATAAATCAATGAAATATAAATCATGCAGAATCTTCCGTTCCTCGATCAAAACGTCCGATCTTGCCATCGGAGCTTCCGAAGATCCTCATCTGCCACGTGTCAAACTATCACTGGTTTTGGTTATGGGCTACTACATTCTCCCCCACTTAAGATGTTTCGTCCTCGAAATCAGATCTTAAGTACCGAATGTAATACAGAAATCAGAAACATTCTTTATTCAAATCAAACATTTACAGAGTTTGAAACTGAATACAACTTTAAGAATGAAATCAAAACAACTCAAGATGGTCTTCACGCATCCTGTCCTCAAGCTCCCAAGTAGCTTCCTCAGTGCCTCGGCGCTGCCACTGAACTAAACCAAAGGAATGACTTTGTTCCGTAAAACCTTATCCTTATGATCCAGGATACGAATAGGTTTCTCAACATAGGTCAAATCCTTGCTCATATGAACCTCAGACCGCTGCAGAATATGAGACTCATCCGCCACATACCGTCGCAACAAAGATGCATGGAACACGTCGTGAATATAGGAAAGATGCGGTGGCAAAGCTAGTCGATAAGCCAAATCGCCAATGCTCTCCAAGATCTCAAACAGACCGATAAATCTGGAAGACAACTTGCCCTTAAGGCCAAATCTGAGAATCCTGCGGAAAGGTGACACTCTCAAAAATACTTTCTCCCCGACATTGAACTGCAAAGGCCTATGCTTAGTGTTAGCATAGCTGGCCTGACGATCCTATGCAGTCTTAATCCGTTTCTTGATCTGACCAACAATGTCTACCGCCTGCTGGATAAACTCCGGTCCCTCAGCCTGTCTCTCCCCCACTTCTTCCCAGAAGAGTGGAGTACGACAACGTCGCTTGTACAATGCCTCAAAAGGTGTCATCCCAATGCTAGTATGATAGCTCTTGTTGTACGCGAACTTGATCATTGGCAAATGATCCTGCCAGGCTGAACCAAAATCCATGACGCACGCCCTAAGCATATCCTCCAAAGTACGGATAGTGCGCTCTGACTGACCATCAGTCTCCGGATGATAGGCAGTACTCAAACTGAGAGTAGTACCCATCGCACGCTGAACACTCCCCCAGAATCTAGAAGTAAACCTGGGGTCCCGATCGCTGACAATGCTCATAGGCACTCCATGAAGTCGAACGATCTCCTGAATGTACAACCGAGCCATACGATCCACATTGTACTCCCGACTATAGGCAATGAAATGCGCTGACTTGGTGAGTGGGTCCACCACAACCCAGATAGCATCACATTTCCTTGGGGATACCGGCAAATGGGTCACAAAGTCCATTGTGATAAACTCCCATTTCCATTCAGGAATAGGCAGACTGTGAAGCAATCCTCCAGGTCTTCAGTGCTCTGCCTTGACTTGTTGACACACCAAACATCTCGAAACAAACTGATAAACACTGCGTTTCATTCCCTTCCACCAGAAACGAGTACGTAGATCCTTGTACATCTTGTTGCTCCCTAGATGAATACTCAACTTAGTGCGATGCACCTGAGACAAAATCTCCTCTCGCAACTCTACATCCTGTGGAATCACAAGCCTAACAGACAAATACAGAAAGCCATCTGACTGATAATGAAATCCAGACGAGCTACCCTCGTTAGCTAGACGAGCTAAATGCTGGGTTTTCGAATCAGACATCTGAGCATCTCAAATCCGCGAATACAAAGCTGGCTCAGATAATATTGCAAATATCTGGATACTCTGCATACCTTTCTTATGCTTGAAAGTATATCCTGAAGTACAACAGTCACTGATCGCACTAGACATCGAACAAGTCTGAAGTGCGGATAGTCGCACCTTGCGACTCAATGCATCAGCGGTGAGATTAGCAGATCCCGGATGGTACTTAATCTCGCAATCATAGTCCTTAAGCAAGTCCATCCAACGTCTTTGCCTCATGTTCAACTCCACCTGAGTAAACAAATACTTGAGACTCTTATGGTCGGTGAAGATCTCAAATTTCTCGCCATATAGATAATGACGCCAGATCTTCAAAGCGAACACAATGGCTGCCAATTCCAAATCATGGACTGGGTATTTGTCCTCGTGAAGCTTCAGCTGTCTAGAAGCGTATGCGATCACAGGCCCATTCTGAGTCAGGACACAACCTAACCCCTGAAGAGAAGCATCAGTGTACACCACATACCCTCCAGATCCTGACGGTAATGCCAACACCGGCGCAGAAGTCAACCGCCGTCGAAGCTCACAGAAGTTCTCCTCACGCTCGGAGGACCACTCGAAATCCACACCCTTGTGGGTAAGCTGCGTCAAAGGTCGAGCTAGCTGAGAGAAATTCAAAATGAAGCGACGATAATATCCTGCTAGACCCAGAAAGCTACGAATCTCAGCAACCGTCGTCGGTCGCGACCAATTAAGTACAACTTCAATCTTGCTCGGATCAACAGAAATCCCCTCCCTGGATATGATATGGCCAAGAAAGACCACTCGATCCATCCAGAACTCACACTTGCTCAGCTTGGCGTACAACTGCTCATCCCAAAGAGTCTGCAGTACCAACCACAAGTGAGAAACATGTTCTTCCATATTCCTCGAATAGACCAGAATGTCGTCAATGAAGACAACGACAAACTTGTCTAAATACTCCCTGAAGACACGGTTCATCAGATCCATGAATACAGCCGGCGCATTAGTCAAACCAAATGGCATCACTAGAAACTCGTAATGCCCATAGCGAGTACGGAATGCAGACTTGGCTATATCCTGAACTCGGACTCTCAACTGATGATACCCAGATCTCAAGTCAATCTTGGAGTAAACTGAAGTGCCCTGCAGCTGATCAAACAAGTCATCAATACGAGGCAAAGGATACTTGTTCTTCACAGTAACTCGATTCAGCTGCTGATAGTCAATGCACAGTCGCATCGACCCATCCTTCTTCTTTACAAAAAGAACAGGAGCTCCCCAAGGAGATACACTAGGATGAATGTATCCCTTTTCCAAAAGATTCTGTAGCTGATTCTTCAATTCACGCATCTCTGACGGAGCCAACCGATACGGTGCTCGAGAAATAGGCGAAGTACCCGACATCAACTCTATGCCAAACTCGACTTCCCTAACAGGAGGAAAACCCAAAATCTCATCAGGAAATAAATCTGGGAATTCGTTCACAGCAGGAATACTCTCTATCCCAATGCTCTCAGCGGACAAATCAACTGCATAGATAAGGTAGCCTTCTCCGCCAGACTCTAGAGCTCGACAGGCTCTCAAAGCTGATACTAGTGGCATCGGGGGTTGCGCTCCCTTTCCATAGAAAAACCAGCCCTCACTCCCTTCCGGATGAAAGCGTACTAATCTCTAATAGCAGTCCACTGAAGCTCGATAGGTAGTCAGCATGTCTATCCCCAGAATACAATCAAAGTCATCCATCGCAAGAACCATGAGATTCGCTAACAGAATGTTCCCCTCGAACTCTAAAGGGCAACCCATCACTAGATGCTTAGCCAAAGCAGATTGGCCCGTCGGAGTAGAAACAGACATCACTACGTCTAGTGCAATGCATGGTAACTTATGCCTCTTAACAAAACGTGCAGAAATGAAAGAATGAGATGCACCAGTGTCAATAAGTACAAGAGCAGGTATACCATAAAGCAGAAATGTACCTGCGATGACATTATCATTCTCCTCCACTGCCTGATCATGTCTCAGGGCAAACACCTGGCCAGAAGCTCATGGCCCCAAATGAGAACTCCCAGCAGGTTGTCCCTGCGACCTCTGCTAAACGGTGGCCTGAGAACCAGATCCTGAACCAGAACCAGAACCGCCTCCCCCAGATAGTGGACAATCCCTCCGGATGTGACCCACCTCACCGCAACGAAAACAAGCTCCAGAAGCTCTACGGCACTTGTCGAATGGATGGTTCTTCCCACAGTGATCACACTTGTCCTTCTTTCCAAAACGGACAACACCTGCAGGCCTCGACTGAGAGAAAGACCTGTTCCGCCGAATGCTATCCTCCGCCTGGTGACAACGGCTCACCAAACCCTTGTAGGACATGTCGTCGCCAACCGCCACACGGTCATGAATCTCAGGGTTAAGGCCCTGTCGCAGACTCAGTAGCTCGCCCGCCTTCGACTGACGGAGTGCAGGAGGAAAATACAGCTTCTGAAAAGCTGTGCGGAACTCGGCCCAGGTGGCCACTCCTCTCGCCGCAACAAAAGGTGCAGAAGTAAACCTCCACCACCTGCACGCACGTCCATCTAGAAGATATCCCAGGGTCTCCATCTTCTACTCCTCGGTGCAGTGGAAAGTCTGAAAAGTCGTCTCCATGCGGTCTAACCAGTTCTCCGTATCCTCCGGAGACTCACCTCCAACCAAGGGCTTAGGCCCCATCTACAAGAATCGACGTACACTGAAACGGTCCTCATCTCGATGACGATGGCGGCGTTCCCGACGAGTCTCCCGGTCGGCATCACCCCAACGCCCACCAATACTGCCATGAGAACTCTGGTCGTCACAATCTGCCATCTACAAAATTAACCTAACGGTTATCTTTATGTAGAATCTAAATCCCAAGAATACTTTGCATGCTCTGATACCATAAATGTAGTGACCTTTACCTGGATCACCTACTAAACAGAACTTAGGCATGCAATTAACTTAATTAAATGGATATCAGAATAAAATTGCGGAAACCCAAAACAATATACAATCCCAAGGAAAGGAATCTGTAAATACCCAAATATTATACAACCAGATCGAATAGTGTATAATCTCAATACAACAGAATAAAAACCTAAACGAAGCTCCAGCTGGTCAACCACTGACTAGCCCCTCTTGGATCCACCCGCCTCGTCCAATCGCAAACCTGCCGCATGGAATAGGGTGTCCAGAAACACAGAGTACGAGACGTGAGCATAAAACGCTCAGTATGAGAGTATGAGTATACATGCATGCAAAGTGAACTCCCTATAAACTCGAGGTCAAGGATCAGATAACAGAGACAGACCGAGCCCTGGTATGTAGCACGCTGTGCCGTCTCTTCAGGAGGTGGCTCCCATACCCTAATACCAGTGGATATGCCGGACCCAAATTGATGGAAGTCCAACCACTAACAGGATAGGGAAAACCCTACTAACAGACATCTCGAAGGAGATAACTCAGTATGCAAATGAATGCAGCATAAATCAATGACATATAAATCATACAGTCACATAATACATGCATACTCAGTCAGGATATCTCGAACAGTACTTTCGTACCTCAAATCAGTGCGAGCTCTACCAACTCTAGGTCCACGCCTATAGTCTGCTCTACACTGCCAAATGATACTACTATCATTAAAGTGCTCTAAAAGCCTTAACTAAGCTATTGCATACTCTTAAATATTTATAGGAAACAAAAGCTATACCTTCGTCCGTCGTTAGCCCTTTGCTGTCGAGTGCCTCAAAACTAGGCCACAGCTCCTCTACGACGCCTAGATCGCTATGCCACTTCCGGATTCCTGATGGGACGCCTAGAATTTCCTAGATCTGAGTTAGAAGGCTAAGGAATCGAGAGAGAAGAGGTGATTGGTGCGTCTAAATCTGAATCTCGACCCTTCTATTTATAGACAACGATCGGAACTTCCGTTCCTCGATCGGAACCTCCGATCCTTCCATCGGAGCTTCCGAAGATCCTCATCTGCCACATGTCAAACTATCAATGGTTTTGGTTACGGGCTACTACATAACTTCAAGGGCGTAGTCGATCGATACCAAGGCTTGTTTTTAATTGATTATTTCGTTATAAATTTAATACTGCATGCTAGTTGACAAAATTTATTTTAATTTACTTTTAATTTTTAGTAGTTAATTTTAAAAAATCCAAAACCCCCTTTATTTATTTTCAGTATATTTAAGAACACAAATAATTCACTTTTCTCGTGGGAACGATCCCTAATCTCACTACTACATTTTATGTATCTGAGTTGAGTTGGGTAATTTGGGCGCGATACGAGTGAGCGCTACCAATGCCATATTAATAATGCAACACATAATACATGCAAACTCAGTCAGGGTATATCGAACAGTACTTTCATTCCTTAATAATACTAGGCAAGCTACACCAGCTCCACTGTCCAAGTCTATAATCAAAAGATTACTATATCACTAAATAGCATCTAAAAGTCTTAACTAAGCTAATAGATACTCTCAAACTATTTATAGGATCTCGAGTATACCACTTTACGTCGTCAGCCCTTTGTTGTCGAATGCCCCAGAACTTTGGCACAACTTCACTACTACTTCTGGACGCCTCGCCAAGGCCTTGCCCCTTGCCAAAGGTGGCTAGAAAGCCCCTAAACTAACCAAGAAACGAGATTTGGGAGAGTGAATTGGAAAGTCAAAATGGGCTCCCGAATGCCCTATTTATAGATAGAGTTCGAAAGATCCAAACTTCTCTTTGGAAGCTCCAAGCTCGCATGCCATCCACGTCGCAGAAATGCAACGATCGGAAGCTTCGAACACACCTTCGGACATTCCGATCTCCTGTGTGTCCAATTGAGTTGACACGTCGATAATGTTTATGTTCTAACTAAGATCAGGAGCTTCGACCGCACTTCGGAAGTTCCGAACGTACTGTAGCTTCCAAACTCTTCGGACCCTCCGATCCCTACCATGTTTGGGTTCGAACCTTCAGAACCACCCGAGCCCAAATAAGCCCATTTACCATGATGTGGTGAGATTTTCTTATGTTTATTTGAGTTAATTTATATGATTTGTTGAATTTATAGTGATTAAATTGATTTTATAGTTCCTAATCGATGTTTTTTGTTTTATATAAGAGAAGGGGAAAAAATTGAGAAAAAAGGAGAAAAAGAGAAGAAAATTCAAAGATGGACAGAAGTATAGCGCGCTCGAACCATGAAATCTTGCTCTCAAGAGCGCCTGTGCAAGAAAAATAAATTTGGGATAGAAAAGTAGCACGCTAGAGCTGTCAGATGTTGCGATCGAGCGCGCTTGTGCACAAAAAATTTTCTTGGGCAGAAGAGGGGCGCGCTAGAGCGGCCACTTCTTGCGCTCGAGCGCGCCCGCGAAAAATAAAATTTATTTTTAAAAAGAAGGAAAGATTGGGAGGACTCTAGGTCTTTATTTATAGATAAAAACACACGAAATCATTAGTTTTTGGACGCAGAGAACTTGTGGAACACATTTTGGCGGCTAGGTTTCCCTTATTTGTTCTTAGATTATTTTTGTTCTTCAATTTTTCTTGTTAGTTTTCAATGGCCCTGCGTGGCTAAGTTTTAATTCTTGGTTGAGGAAGACGAATCCTTAAAGTTTTATTTTTCTCGTGAGATTTTGGTACTTTTATTGTTTGATTTTGGTTTGAATATCAAGAGTTGTTTGAATTTTATTGTCATGTTTGTGAGTTTGATTATCATCTTGATCACCTAGTAATTTTCTCAAACAATCTAAAGATAAATTAGTTATCGAATCCGTAATTGTTTGATCCCTCTAAATTGCGAAGCAACTACGATTGATAATTTTTGCTTTTGAATTTATTAATTCGTAGGAACATCTCTTGATTAGATTAAATACAACCGCTTCTGTTTGTGTTGTTTAGCTTCATAAATCTCACTAATTTGAATGATACCTTGGGCTTAAACCTTAATTGCTTGTATTTTGGTTGATTCATTGGTAAGAGTTAATATTAGAACGATTGCTTCTATTTAACAAAAATTAAGGGGAGATAGAATTTAATTTTCAATGATGAATATTCATATGTGAATTGATTATTTTTAGAGAATCGATGATCAAGTGAATAAACTTCAAGGGCGTAGTCGACCGATACCAAGGCGTGTTTAATTTATTGTTAGTAAACTTAATATTAATCTTGAATGCTATTTAGTTTGAATTTAAGAATTAGTATTTATTTATTTCGTGAATTTTTAGAAGTTAATTTGAAAAAAAAAACCCTTTTATTTATTTTTCGTATTCTTAATTCATAGCACAATAAATTTCAATCTTTCTCATGAGAACGATCCATACTCTTGCTACTACATACTTATTTATTTGAATTGAGTGGTTTAATTTGGGTGTGACACGACTACGTGCTATCGAATTTTTGCGCTGTTGCCGGGGAGGCGTTGTTTCATTTATTTGTGTTTTTGTGTTTTTTTTTCTTCCAGTGCTTTTCTTGTTTGCTCATGCGTGCAGGTGAATCTTAAGAAGAGAAATAAGAGTTTCCATTTGAAGAACACAGAGAAGAGATGACTGCAAATATGAGCTTGAGACAGCTTGACACACCTGATTTGAATCAACAGCCTTTATACATTACTTTTCCTACTTTAGAGGCTACAACTTCTTTTGAACTTAAATCTATACTAATACATATTTTGTCTTCTTTTCATGGCCTTGCAGGTGAGGATTCTCATAAACATTTGATGGAGTTTCATGTGGTTTGTACAAGAATGAAACTAGCTGGAGTGATGGAGGAAAAAATTCAGCTTAGAGCCTTTTATTTTTCTCTAAAGGATGCTCCAAAGGATTGGCTATATTATATATCTCTTTGATCCATCACAACTTGGAATCAGATGAAGAGGATTTTCTTAGAAAATTATTTTCCAGCTTCGAGAGTAGCGAACATCAGAAAGGAGATATATGGCATTAAGTAATATGCAGGGGAGTCACTTCATGAATATTGGGAGCGTTTCAAGAAGCATTGTGCTAGGTGTCCGCAACATTAGATAAGTGAAAATCTTTTGATTCAATATTATGAAGGTCTTTTACCCCAGGATAGGAGCATGGTTGATGCTGCCAGTGGAGGAGTTTTTGTTGACAAGACACCACAAGATGCGAGAAATTTAATTGAGAATATGACAACAAATTCTCAACAATTTGGCACCATCAGGCTTGACCCCGCACCCAAGAGGACCAATGAGGTAAAAGTTTCTTTCCTTGGACAACAATTGATAGATCTGACGTATTTTGTGCGTAAAATTTCTCTAGGGAATGGGTAAAATGTAAAGGTATGTGGAATTTGTGTTGCGATGGGGCATTCAACTGATATGTGTCCCACACTTTAAGAGGGATCCCTTGAACAAGTCAATGCAGTAGGAGGTTTTCCGGGACAAAAACAAAAAAAGCATGATCAATACTCAAACACGTATAATCCTGGTTGGAGGGATCATCCAAACCTCAAATATGGTGATCCTGCGATAAACCAGCCTACACCTCACGTGCAGCCAAATAATCAAAGCATATAGGTCGTCATATCCTCCACAACAGCAATCCTCTAAAATTCCAACCCCTGGTGAGTTTTTGGAGAATATTGTTAAGGATCTTGCCACTAATACTTTGAAATTTCAACAGGAAACAAAGGCAATCATTCAAGATTTGAACACTCAAATGGGGCTGTTGGAGACAACAATAAATAGGTTGGAGGCACAAAACTCTAACAGTTTACCATCTCAAACAGTGCCAAATCCAAAAGAAAATGTAAGTGCAATCACTTTAAGGATTGGAAGAGAGTTGAAGATACAAGAACAAGTTGTACAAGCATCATCAAAGAATGAAAATGAGGAGGAATCCAAGGTGGAGGAGAATTAGCCAATTCAGGAAGGCACACCAAAAGGTAAGTTTCCTCCCCTTTCTGAGTACAAACATGCACCCCCTTTCCCCCTTGCATTGAAGAAGTCTAGGAAAGATGAGGGCATCAAGGAACTATAAGATACTTTTTGTAGATGTGAGGTAAATATTTCTTTGTTAGATTTTATTAAACAAATACCTCGCTATGCTAAATTTTTTAAAGAATTATGTACTGCGAAAAGAAACATAAATTGAAGGGATTCCAGAAAGTAGAATTAGGAGAAAATATTTCTACTAAGATTCAGAGAAATATACCGGCAAAATACAAGGATTCAGGTATGTTTTCTATTCCTTGTACGATAGGAAATGTGTAACTTGAGAAGGCCATTAGATTTAGGAGCATCAGTCAATGTAATGCCATACTATATTTATGCTTCCTTGAAACTTGGTCCTTTGACTGAAACTACAATTGTAATTTAGATGGCTGATAGGTCCATTATTTATCCTAGGGTTGTAATTGAGGATGCTCTTGTGTAAGTTGATAAATTTGTTTTTTCTTCTGATTTTTATGTGCTTGATATGAAAAATAGTGATTTAAATAGTCCAATTTTTCTAGGAATGTCATTTCTAAAAACTTCAAAGTCTATCATAGATGTTAATAATGGTACTCTCACTATGAAAGTTGATGGTGAAGTGGTTAAATTCAATATTTATGATACCATGGAATATCCAAGTTGTGAAAGTACTATTAATACTCTTGATATCACCGATCACTTGTCACAAGACAACATTAAATTTGTGGAAAAGAATAATTTAGAGGAGATTGTTGCAAGACCTGGTGAAAATTCTAATAATAGATTTTTTTTCTCTGATTTGCAGGTATCTAAAATTGAGCAAAAACTTCCTCCAGATCGATCTAAACAAATATCAATGGAAAAAAGACGAAGTTATCAAGAGATAGGGACTTCCAAGAAATTCAAGCAGAAAAAGAATAGACTGAAATTAGCTATGAAAATACTCAAATGGGTGAAGGTGGAAAAAGTATGTAACGCCCCGTTTTTATCTTAAATGAGTTTATTTGAGTTAATTAGAGATTGCAGAGTTCACGATCCGACTTGATTTTGATCGGGGTCTATTTTGAAAATTTTGGAAATTTCAGGGACTAAAACACAAATAGTGGATTTTATATATTATCTACTCAAATTTTGACTTTTCTCTTTAATCCTTCTCCTTCCTTAGCCGGATCCTCCTCCTTTGAAACGCCCCATCACCTTTTCAAGCTTCTAGATTTTAGTCCGAGCTCGATCCGTCCGTTAGAAATTATTTCTGAAGGCAGATTATCGATCACTGCAGTGAGAGCTCTGTTATATTGTAAGTTTTTCTACGATCAGATACATTCTAGTTTTTGGATGTTGTTAGAATCGTTCTAGATTCGAGTATGTTGTTCTCTACAAAGTTCTGATCGTCTATTATCTGTCGGTTTTGAATTTGAGCGACGTTCGGAATTGTTATGATTTTTGGAAGCTATTTTCGAAAATTGTGATTTGAGATTTGTTGGGATTGCCTTGTTTTGTTTGTCTTAGAATATTTATGAGGTTATATCTCTATTGAACTGTTGTCTGCGTTGTCGGTTTGTTCAGTTATAGCCGTTATGCCGTCGGTTTGAGTTTTGGAGATTTGAACCGTTTTTGAAGTTGTTGAACTTGGCTTGTAAGTCGATCATGGTAATTGATCTTTGATTGTATCTGAACAGATTCGTTTGGAGTTGTCAAGTCCTGTGTTAGCAGCATTTGGTCGTCGAGAATTGGACGAAGAATGGTAAAGAGATTACCTTGAACCGTTGCCTTTGTTGTTGGATTGTTTAGTTGTTGATTAAACCTTTTGTTGTAGCTTATCCAGAGTTGGAACTACTGCATTGAAAGATAAAAGCAGACATCGATAGCGGGATAGCATACTCGGGACAGTTGGTTCTCGAGTTTCCCTTAAAATCACATACTTTCATCTACACTTGTTCTAGCATGAGGAACTTGTGTTTTGTTGTTTTGATTGAGTTTTTGTTATATGGCCATGTTTTATGTTTCTGTTATGCATTCATCTTGAGCCAATCTTGTTTTCAGCGGGCAGAACCTCCCTTTTTGTTTAGACGTTTGGGAACTATGATTGAGTGGCCTAGGTCGTAGTCGTTTCGCCTAGTGCTAGCATACTCATTATAGTTTCTCAAAGTCTAGAGGAGTGGGATACGTGGCACCACCTCGATTGGGTGAGTCGGTGAGTCGTTACGTAATCTCACCCTCGAGATCCCAAAAGCACAACAGCAATCCCTCGTTATCAGATTTGATATCCCGGTTTAAAGACATGCATTTCATTACATCGTTATTGATTTCGTTGTTGTCTTGAAAGCATGCTTATTGTTGTATTACTTGATATGTTGTTTTTACTGGGATTATCATTCTCATCGGTTTATCCGGTTGTTGCTTTGTTTTGTATGTGTACTTGGCAACAGGTGGGGCAGGACCAAGTCAGCAAAAGCCTGGTTAGCAACAAGAGGGAGAGCTAATAGTGAGACTCGGTTTAGAAGTCGTGTCAGCATGTCTACCTAGTTGCAGAGGGCGCGCTCGAGCGGCAGTTTTTGCCCGCCCGAGCGCACCCCCCTTTTTACTGTCCAGCAGCGCTGGAGTTTAGGACGCGCTCGAGCGGCAGTTTTTGCCCCCCCGAGCGCAGCCCCCTTTAAATTTTTTTTCCTTTCTTACTTTGGTCTTGGATCTTGTATGCTTAATTGTTGTTTAAGCCGAGATTAGTTGTTTAGAACCGAGGTCTCACATTAAGTGGTATCAGAGAATCAAGATTCTAGGTCGAACTAGAGTGAGCGGGTAGATCGAGTCTGCGTGTATTGGCTCCTCGCATGTGTTTGAATTATTTTAACTGTGTACTTAATTCCATGCGAGCATGCTTTATTATTGAGAATTATTGAATTACATGGTTATGTGATTTAATTTATAAAGCATGATCTACTTGAGATATAAATGTTTCTGTTATCGACTGGTATCCGGTATTCCAAGCGGTTGTAAGGCACTGATTATAGCGATTGAGATATCTCGTGTCCTAACCTTTGTTATTTAGATGGGTCCTCGTCGAGTGATAAATAGAAACACACCGCCAGTTATCCCTGCGACTGAGCAAGCTAGCACTGAAGTTGATCAGTTGGATGCTTCAGCAACGCCTATGGAAACCTTGCTGAAGAGGTTTCAGTCGTTCAATCCGCCGTTGTTGATGGGTTCAGAAAATCCAGTTGACTGTGAGAGTTGGTTGGATGATATGGATCAGTTGTTTGATTCCATTGACTACACAGATGACCGCCGAATCAGGTTAGTAATTCATCAGCTGCATGGTGGTGCTAAGAGCTGGTGGATCATGACAAAGAAAGCATTTGAGAGTAGAGGTACGGAAGTTACTTGGACTCTTTTTAAATCTGAGTTTTATAAGCGGTTTTTCCCTATCTCGTATCGCAAAGACAAGGGAGCAGAGTTTGCCAACCTGAGGCAAGGGAATCTGAACATTGAAGAGTATGTGGCTAAGTTTGTGTAGTAGCCCGTGCCCTAATTGAGTAATTAAAAGATTAATGCTAATTAATTGAATTAGGCATCGGACGGATCGGAAGCTCCGAAGGCATGATCGGAAGCTCCGAACAGGATCGGAAGCTCCGATGAACGATCGGAGGCACCGATGTTATTACGTCAGGCATGACGTGTGGTTGGATCGGAAGCTCCGATCACCCCTATCCGGAGTCATCAAGTGATATTTTGACACGTGGCATATCAGGATCTTCGGAAGCTCCGATGACAGGATCGGACGTTCCGATCGAGGTTCGGACGTTCCGATCAAGGATCGGAAGTTCCGATCGTTGTCTATAAATAGAAGGCCGAGACTTCACTTTCATTTGCCAATTCCGAGTTCTCCTTTCCTTTCTAGTCCTTTTGGAGCTGTTCTAGTCTTCTTAGGCTTGGTCCGGAGGTCGGAGAGGCGTTCGGTAGTCGTAGCGGAGTCGTGCCCAAGTTCTGGAGGCATCGGCATCAAAGGGCTAACGACGGACGAAGGTATAGCTTTTGCTCCCTATAAATATTTAGGCGTATGCAATAGCTTAGTTAAGGCTTTTAGAGCACTTTAATGATAGTAGTATCATTTGGCAGTGTAGAGCAGACTATAGGCGTGGACCTAGAGTTGGTAGAGCTTGCACTGTATTGAGGTACGAAAGTACTGTTCGAGATATCCTGACTGAGTATGCATGTATTATATGACTGCATGATTTATATGCCATGATATTATGCTGCATTCATTTTCATCTTGCTGTATCTCCTTCGAGATGTCTGTTAGTAGGGTTGTACCCTATCTAGTTAGTGGATGGACTTCCATCGATTTGGGTCCGGCGTTTCCACGGTTATCTCGGTATGGGAGCCACCTCCTGAAGCGACGGCACAGCGTGCTACATACCAGGGCCCGGTCTGTCTCTGTTATCTGATCCTTGACCTCGAGTCTATAGGGAGTTCACTTTGCATGCATGTATACTCATACTCTTGCACTGAGCGTTTTATGCTCACGTCTCGTACTCTGTATTTTCTGGACACCCTATTCCATGGGGTAGGTTTGCGATTGGACGAGGAGGGTGGATCCAGGAGGGGCTAGTCAGTGGTTGGCCAGCTGGAGCTTCGTCTAGGTTTTATTACTGTTGTTTGGGTTTATACAGCTATTCGATTTGGTTGTATATTATTGGATAATTACAGATTCCTTTACTTGGGATTGTATAATGTTATTGGATTCCGCAGTTTTATTCTGATATCTGTTTAATTAAGTTAATTGCATGCCTAAGTTCTGTTTAGTAGGTGATCTGGGTAAGGGTCACTACATTTATGGTATCAGAGCATGGAAAAGAATTCTTGGGATTTAGTCTCATCTTGAGGTATTTTTGTAGATGTCAAATCGTGACGACCAGAGTTCTCATGGCAGTGTTGGTGGGCGTTGGGGTGATGCCGACCAGGAGCCTCGTCGAGAACGGCGTCATCGTCATCATGACGACGAGCGTTTCACTGTGCGTCGATTCTTAGCTATGGGTCCTAAGCCCTTAGTTGGAGGTGAGTCTCCGGAGGATGCGGAGAACTGGTTAGACCGCATGGAGATGACTTTTCAGACTTTCCAATGCACCGATGAGCAGAAGGTGGAGACCCTTGGCTATCTTCTGGATGGGCGTGCGCGCAGGTGGTGGAGGTTTACTTCTACACCTTTTGTTGCGGCGAGAGGAGTGGCCACCTGGGCCGAGTTTCGCACAGCTTTCCAAAAGCGGTATTTTCCTCCTGCACTCCGACAGTCGAAGGCAGGCGAGCTACTGAGTCTGCGACAGGGAACCATGTCTATCGATGAGTATCAGCAGAGGTTCTTTGATCTGCTATCCTATTGCCCAGAGATTGCTGATAGCTCAGAGATGAAGTATAATCTGTTCCTTCAGGGCCTTAACCCTGAGATCCATGATCGTGTGGCGGTTGGCGACGACATGTCCTACGAGGGTTTGGTGAGCCGTTGTCACCAGGAAGAGGATAGCATTCGGCGGAACAGGTCTTTCCCTCAGTCGAGGCCTGCTAGTTCTTTGGGTCCCCGTGCCCAAACTTTCAAGAAGTCTGGATCTTCTTCTTCCTCTGGTTCTGGAGGTGTTGTCCGTTACGGTAAGAAGGAGAAGTGTGATCACTGTGGGAAGAACCATCCATCCGACAAGTGTCGTAGAGCTTCTGGAGCTTGTTTCCGTTGTGGAGAGACTGGTCATATCCGGAGGGATTGTCCACAGTCTGGGGGAGGCGGTTCTGGTTCTGGTACAGGATCGGGTTCTCAGGCTACCGTACAGCAGAGGTCGCAGGGACAGTCTGCTGGGAGTTCTCATTTGAGGCCACGAGCTTCTGGCCAGGTGTTTGCCCTGAGACATGATCAGGCTGTGGAGGAGAATGAGAAAGTCATCGCAGGTACATTTATGCTTTATGGTATACCTGCTCTTGTACTTATTGACACTGGTGCATCTCATTCCTTCATTTCTGCACGTTTTGTTAAGAGGCATAAGTTACCATGCATTGCACTAGACGTAGTGATGTCTGTTTCTACTCCGACGGGCCAATCTGCTTTGGCTAAGCGTCTAGTGATGGGTTGCCCTTTAGAGTTCGAAGGGAACGTTCTGTTGGCGAATCTCATGGTCCTGGCGATGGACGACTTTGATTGCATTCTGGGAATAGATGTGCTGACTACCTATCGAGCTTCAGTGGACTGCTATCAGAGATTAGTACGCTTTCATCCGGAAGGGAGTGAGAGTTGGTTTTTCTATGGTGAGGGAGCGCGACCCCCGATGCCTTTGGTATCAGCTTTGAGAGCCTGTCGAGCTCTAGAGTCTGGCGGGGAAGGCTACCTTATCTATGCAGTTGATTTGTCCGCTGAGAGTATTGGGATAGAGAGAATTCCTGTTGTAGATGAATTTCCAGATGTGTTTCCTGATGAGATTCCGGGTTTTCCTCCTGCTAGGGAAGTCGAGTTTGGCATAGAGTTGATGCCGGGTACTTCGCCTATTTCTAGAGCACCGTATCGTCTGGCTCCGTCAGAGATGCGTGAGTTAAAGAAACAGCTACAGGATCTTTTAGACAAGGGGTACATTCATCCTAGTATATCTCCTTGGGGAGCTCCTGTTCTCTTCGTAAAGAAGAAGGATGGGTCGATGCGGCTGTGCATTGACTATCGGCAGCTGAATCGAGTGACTGTGAAGAACAAGTATCCGTTGCCTCGTGTTGATGACTTGTTTGACCAGCTGCAGGGCACATCAATTTACTCCAAGATTGACTTGAGATCTGGGTATCATCAGTTGAGAGTCCGTGATCAGGACGTAGCCAAGACTGCTTTCCGTACTCGCTATGGGCATTACGAGTTCCTAGTGATGCCATTTGGTTTGACTAATGCGCCGGCTATATTCATGGATCTGATGAACCGTGTCTTCAGGGAGTATTTGGACAAGTTTGTCGTGGTCTTCATTGACGACATCCTGGTTTATTCGCGTAATACGGAAGAGCATGTTTCTCACTTGCGGTTGGTACTACAGCCTCTTCGAGATGAGCAGTTGTACGCCAAGCTGAGCAAGTGTGAGTTCTGGATGGATAGAGTGGTCTTTCTTGGCCATATCATATCCAGGGAGGGGATTTCTGTTGATCCAAGCAAGATTGAAGCGGTACTTAATTGGTCGCGTCCGACGACGGTTGCTGAGATCCGTAGTTTTTTGGGTCTAGCAGGGTATTATCGTCGCTTCATTCTGAACTTCTCTCAGTTAGCTCGACCGTTGACGCAGCTTACCCGCAAGGGTGTGGATTTTGAGTGGTCCTCCGAGTGTGAGGAGAATTTCCGTGAGCTTCGACGGCGGTTGACTTCTGCGCCGATGTTAGCATTACCGTCAGGATCTGGAGGGTATGTAGTTTACACGGATGCTTCTCATCAGGGGTTAGGTTGTGTCCTGACTCAGAATGGGCATGTGATCGCATACGCTTCTAGACAGCTGAAGCTTCACGAGGACAACTACCCAGTCCATGATTTGGAATTGGCAGCCATTGTGTTCGCTTTGAAGATCTGGCGTCATTATCTTTATGGCGAGAAATTTGAGATCTTCACCGACCATAAGAGTCTCAAGTATTTGTTCACTCAGGCAGAATTGAACATGAGACAGAGACGTTGGATGGACTTGCTTAAGGACTATGATTGCGAGATTAAGTACCATCCGGGAGCTGCTAATCTCACCGCTGATGCTTTGAGTCGCAAGGTGCGATTATCCGCACTTCAGACTTGTTCGATGTCTAGTGCGATCAGTGACTGTTGTACTTCAGGTTATACCTTCAAGCATAAGAAAGGTATGCAGAGTATCCAGATGTTTGCGATATTATCTGAGCCAGCCTTGTATTCGCGGATCCGAGATGCTCAGATGTCTGATTCAAAGACCCAGCGTTTAGCTCGTCTAGCTAACGAGGGTAGCTCATCTGGATTTCATTATCAGTCAGATGGCTTTCTGTGTTTGTCTGGTAGGCTTGTGATTCCACAGGATGAAGAGTTGCGAGAGGAGATTTTATCTCAGGCACATCGCACTAAGTTGAGTATTCATCCTGGGAGCAACAAGATGTACAAGGATCTACGTACTCGTTTCTGGTGGAAGGGAATGAAACGCAGTGTTTATCAGTTTGTTTCGAGATGTTTGGTGTGTCAACAGGTCAAGGCAGAGCACCGACGACCTGGAGGATTGCTTCACAGTCTGCCTATTCCTGAATGGAAATGGGAGTTTATCACTATGGATTTTGTGACCCATTTGCCGGTATCCCCGAGGAACTGTGATGCTATCTGGGTGGTGGTGGACCGACTCACCAAGTCAGCGCATTTCATTGCCTATAGCCGAGAGTACTCTGTGGATCGCATGGCTCGGATGTACATTCAGGAGATCGTCCGACTTCATGGAGTGCTTGTGAGCATTGTCAGCGATCGGGACCCCAGGTTTACTTCTAGATTCTGGGGGAGTGTTCAGCGTGCGATGGGTACTACTCTCAGTTTGAGTACAGCCTATCATCCAGAGACTGATGGTCAGTCAGAGCGCACTATCCGTACGTTAGAGGATATGCTAAGAGCGTGCGTCATGGATTTTGGTTCAGCCGGGCAGGATCATTTGCCGTTGATCGAGTTCGCTTACAACAACAGCTATCATACTAGTATTGGGATGGCACCTTTTGAGGCGTTGTATGGGCGACGTTGTCGTACTCCACTCTTCTGGGAAGAAGTGGGGGAGAGACAGGCTGAAGGACCGGAGTTTATCCAGCAGGCGATAGACATTGTTGATCAGATCAAGAAACGGATTAAGACTGCATAGGATCGTCAGGCCAGCTATGCTAATATTAAGCGTAGGCCTTTGCAGTTCGAGGTCGGGGAGAAAGTGTTTCTGAGAGTGTCACCTTTCCGCAAGATTCTCAGATTTGGCCTTAAGGGCAAGTTGTCTCCCAGATTTATCGGTCCGTTTGAGATCTTAGAGAGCATTGGCGATTTGGCTTATCGACTAGCTTTGCCACCGCATCTATCCAGCATTCACGACGTGTTCCACGTATCTCTGTTGCGACGGTATGTGGCGGATGAATCTCATATTCTGCAGCGGTCTGAGGTTCAGGTAGACAAGGATTTGACTTATGTTGAGAAACCTCTTCGTATCCTGGATTATAAGGATAAGGTTTTACGGAACAAAGTCATTCCTTTGGTTTTAGTCCAGTGGCAGTGCCGAGGCACTGAGGAAGCCACTTGGGAGCTTGAGGACAGGATGCATAAAGACCATCCTGAGTTGTTTTGATTTCATTCTTTAAGTTGTATTCAGTTGCAAACTCTGTAAACGTTTGATTTGAATAAAGAATGTTTCTGATTTCTGTATTTGCATTCGGTACTTAAGATCTGATTTCGAGGACGAAATATCTTAAGTGGGGGAGAATGTAGTAGCCCGTGCCCTAATTGAGTAATTAAAGGATTAATGCTAATTAATTGAATTAGGCATCGGACGGATCGGAAGCTCTGAAGGCACGATCGGAAGCTCCGAAGAGGATCGGAAGCTCCGATGAATGATCGGAGGCACCGATGTTATTACGTCAGGCATGACGTGTGGTTGGATCGGAAGCTCCGATCAGGACCGGAAGCTCCGATCACCCCTATCCGGAGTCATCAAGTGATATTTTGACACGTGGCAGATCAGGATCTTCGGAAGCTCCGATGACAGGATCGGACGTTCCGATCGAGGTTCGGACGTTCCGATCAAGGATCGGAAGTTCCGATCGTTGTCTATAAATAGAAGGCCGAGACTTCACTTTCATTTGCCAATTCCGAGTTCTCCTTTCCTTTCTAGTCCTTTTGGAGCTGTTCTAGTCTTCTTAGGCTTGGTCCGGAGGTCGGAGAGGCGTTCGGTAGTCGTAGCGGAGTCGTTCCCAAGTTCTGGAGGCATCGACATCAAAGGGCTAACGACGGACGAAGGTATAGCTTTTGCTCCCTATAAATATTTAGGCGTATGCAATAGCTTAGTTAAGGCTTTTAGAGCACTTTAATGATAGTAGTATCATTTGGCAGTGTAGAGCAGACTATAGGCGTGGACCTAGAGTTGGTAGAGCTTGCACTATATTGAGGTACGAAAGTACTGTTCGAGATATCCTGACTGAGTATGCATGTATTATATGACTGCATGATTTATATGCCATGATATTATGCTGCATTCATTTGCATCTTGCTGTATCTCCTTCGAGATGTCTGTTAGTAGGGTTGTACCCTATCCTGTTAGTGGATGGACTTCCATCGATTTGGGTTCGGCGTTTCCACGGTTATCTCGGTATGGGAGCCACCTCCTGAAGCGACGGCACAGCGTGCTACATACCAGGGCCCGGTCTGTCTCTGTTATCTGATCCTTGACCTCGAGTCTATAGGGAGTTCACTTTGCATGCATGTATACTCATACTCTCGCACTGAGCGTTTTATGCTCACGTCTCGTACTCTGTATTTTCTGGACACCCTATTCCATGGGGCAGGTTTGCGATTGGACGAGGAGGGTGGATCCAGGAGGGGCTAGTCAGTGGTTGGCCAGCTGGAGCTTCGTCTAGGTTTTATTACTGTTGTTTGGGTTTATACAGCTATTCGATTTGGTTGTATATTATTGGATAATTACAGATTCCTTTACTTGGGATTGTATAATTTTATTGGATTCCGCAGTTTTATTCTGATATCTGTTTAATTAAGTTAATTGCATGTCTAAGTTCTGTTTAATAGGTGATCTGGGTAAGGGTCACTACAGTTTGCTAGTCTAATGCGTTTTGCGCCGCTAATTGACTGGGATGAAGAAGCTAAGGCAGATCAGTTCATCAATGGGTTAAACCCCGATGTCTTCACGTTTGTTAACACCAACAGGCCTAACAACTTTGCGGATGCCATGAATCATGCAAAGGGAGCAGAAGCAGGCTTGTGGAGGCAAAGAGGTAACCAGGTAGCACCTCAGCAACAGAGGCAGTATCAGAACCCACCATCTCAGTATCAGAATCAACCACCTCAGCATCAGAACCAGCAGCAGAGGTATGAAGGTAGTAGCAGTGGGGGAAACAGAAAAGATCAGTACAAAGCAAGAGGTAAACAGTTCAAGAGGTAGGGGAACAGTTCTTCTAGTTCCAGTGGTTCGAAGCAATTCGGTTCAGGACAGAGTTCTGGATCATCATCCTTGTATTGCAGCAAGTGTGGGGGAATACACTCACCGGATCAGTGTGTGGGAGTCTTTGGTAATTGTAACACCTGTCAGCAACCGGGACACTTCTCTAAGGTATGCCCTCAGCGTAACAGAGATAGATCTCAGAGTAGGAGTTCGTCTAGACCTGCAGTTCAGCCGGAGAGGCAGTCTTCTGTAGTGCACTCCTTCCAGCCCCAGCCGCAGAATAGACAAGGAGGTAACTCTAGTGCGAACTAGCCTCCGAGACAGCAGGCACGAGTCTTTGCTTTGATAGAGGATCAGTCTCAGGCAACACCTAATGATGTTATAGCAGGTAACTGTTCGATTTTAGGTCATTCTGCTTATGTTTTGATAGATACAGGTGCTTCCCATTCCTTTATCTCTGAGAAATTTGTGTTATTGTATGCTTTGCCTACTGAGTTGTTGCATACAGTAGTAGCTGTTACTTCACCTTTGGGTGGAGGAATTGTTTCTGTCAGATTAGTCAGGAACTGTGAACTGTGTTTTGAAGGAAATTTGTTAGAATTCGACTGTATCGTACTTGGACTGTCAGATTTTGATTGTATTGTCGGTATAGATGCTTTAACAAAGTACAGGGCAACAGTTGATTGTTTTCTGACGGTTGTCAGGTTTAGACCTGAAATGGCAGACGAGTGGAAATTCTTTGGTAAGGGTTCTCGATCTAGAATTCCTTTGATTTCAGTGTTATCTATGACTCGTTTGCTACAGAAAGGTGCAGAAGGATTTTTGGTGTATGCAGTTGATGTACTGAAATCTAGCCCAGCTTTGGTGGATTTACCGGTGGTTAGAGAATTTGCGGATGTGTTTCCGGAAGATGTTCCTGGATTGCCACCTATTCGAGAGGTTGAATTCAGCATTGACTTAGTGCCAGGTACTCAACCTATTTCAAAAGCTCCTTATCGTATGGCACTTGTTGAATTGAGAGAGTTGAAGGAGCAGCTTGAGGATTTGATTGACAAGGGATACATCAGACCTAGTGTATCGCCTTGGGGTGCTCCTGTTCTATTTGTGCGGAAGAAGGATGGTTCTATGCGGCTCTGTATTGACTACCGCCAATTGAATCAGGCTACAGTTAAGAACATGTATCCTTTACCCCGAATAGATGACCTTTTTGATCAGCTGCAGGGTTCTTCTGTCTATTCTAAGATTGATTTGAGGTCAGGTTATCACCAGTTGAGAGTGCGAGAGGAAGATGTTCCTAAGACCGCATTCATAATGAGGTATGGTCACTTTGAGTTTATAGTCATTCCATTCGGTTTGACTAATGCTCCCGTGGTTTTTATGGGATTTATGAACCGTATCTTTCAGCGCTATCTAGATGAGTTCATCATTATCTTCATCGATGATATTCTTATCTATTCAAAGAACCGTACTGACCATGCAGAGCACTTGAGGATCATCTTGCAGATCTTACGAGTGGAGCAGTTGTTTGCCAAGTTGTCAAAATGTGAATTCTGGTTGGATCGAGTTGTTTTCCTCGGTCACATTATTTCTGAAGATGGGATTTCTGTCGTACTCAACAAGATTGAAGCGGTTATGAATTGGCCTAGACCGACATCAATACCTGAGATCCAAAGCTTCATGGGACTAGCTGGTTATTACCGTCGTTTCATCGAGGGTTTCTCGTCCATTTCTAAGCCGATTACCCAGCTGACTCAGAAGAATGCGCCTTTTGTTTGGACTTCAGATTGTGAGGCGAGCTTTGTTGATCTAAAGAGGAGACTGACCAGTGCTCCGATTCTTTCTATTCCGAAGGGTACTGGAGGTTTTACCGTGTATTGTGATGCTTCTAACCGAGGTTTAGGTTGTTTCCTTATGCAGCACAAGCACGTTATAGCGTATGCGTCGAGGCAGTTGAAACCGCACGAGACTCATTATCCTGTTCATGATCTTGAACTAGCTGCGATCGTCTTTGCTCTGAAGATCTGGCGTCACTATCTTTAAGGTGAGTCTTTCGAGATCTTTTCTGACCATAAGAGCCTTAAGTACTTGTTTTCACAGGCAGAGCTGAAAATGAGACAGAGAAGATGGTTAGATCTGTTGAAGGATTTTGACTGCAAAATCAAGTATTATCCAGGAAAGTCGAATGCAGTTGCAGATGCCTTGAGCCGAAAGCTTTGTTCTTTATCTCTTTCTACTATTGGTGTTTCTTAGTTGATTTATGATTGTTGCACTTCTGGATTAGAGTTTGAAACAGATAGGGAGATGATCAGAGTGTTTGCTATTCAAGCCGAGCCGGAGTTGTTTGTTGCAATCAGAGAAGCACAGAAGTCTGAGCCGAGTATTCAAGTTTCAGTAGAGAAAGTCAGATCTGGGCATCAGTTTGAATTCCAGGTTAGAGATGAAGTCTTGTTTGTGAATAACCGTCTTGTTGTGCCTGATGTTGCAGAGTTGAGACAGCGTATTCTCTGAGAGGCTCATTGCAGTTGGTTCAGTATTCATCCTGGAGGTCGTAAGATGTACAAAGATCTGAAGAGTCAGTTCTGGTGGAAGAGAATGAAGAGCGACGTAGAGAGGTTTGTATCTCGGTGTTTGAACTGCCAGCAAGTAAAAGCAGGGCAGAAGCGACCAGAAGGTCTTTTGCACAGTCTGTCTGTTCCTGAATAGAAATGGGATCACATTTCTATGGATTTTGTCACGAAGCTACCACGATCCGTTCGAGGATGTGATGCTATTTGGGTAGTGATCGACCGATTGACGAAGTCTGCATGTTTTATTCCGTACAGGATGACGTATCGTCATGATCAGATGGCTGAGTTGTATGTTAGCAATGTTGTGAGATTGCATGGTGTGCCGAAGTCGATCGTTTCAGACAGAGATCCTAGATTCACTTCTCACTTTTGGCACAGTCTTCAGGGGGCACTTGGTACTCAATTGCATCTGAGTACAGCTTATCATCCTCAGACCGATGGACAGTCAGAGCGGATCCAAACGTTAGAGGATATGCTGCGAGCGGTAGTGCTAGACTTTGGCACTAGTTGGCAGGATTCTTTGCCTCTTGTTGAGTTTTCTTACAACAACAGCTTCCAAGCGAGTATCGGTATGGTTCCTTTTGAGGCTTTGTATAGTAAGAAGTGCCGATCTCCATTGTTTTGGGATGAATTGTCCGAGTCACCAGATTTGGGACCGGAGATGCTTAGAGATATGGCAGAGCAGGTTAAGATCATTCAGACCAGAATGAAGTCAGCTCAAGATAGACAGGCGAAGTATGGGAATGTCAGGCGTAGACCTCTGAGTTTTGATCAGGGAGACCGAGTCTTTCCAAAGATTTCACCTTTCAAAGGCACTGTCAGATTCGGTTAGAGAGGGAAGTTATCTTCGAGATTCATCGGGCCGTACGAGATTCTCGAGAAGATAGGCGATCTTGCCTACAGACTTGCACTTCCTCCGTCTTTATCTGTTATTCACGACGTTTTTCACGTCTCTATGCTGCGAAAGTTGTTGGAAACAGTGTTCAGATCAATTAGAATTGATACCCGGTGCAGCGGAAGTTTAAAAAATTTATTTTATTAATATGGAACGATTCCATATCTGGGTATCAAAACTTTCACGATTAAATTTGTGTAAGTAAAATAAATAATCACAATTAAATATTTTACCTTATGGACACCAACATAATTTAATCTGCTCTTGTTGTATATCCCCGGAACTGATGAACGAACGTTTCTTCAATCAGGTCCACGAATAGAAAACAAAACCCTCTGATTGACTGCACTAGAAATCAATCAAAAGTTTGCGTAGAGAATAAACAGATATGATCTGTTAATTCAGATTGTAATTTTTCATAAAAATCACAAGCCGAATTTTCTCCGAAAGGGGCAGAAGATTTCGAAAATCCTCTTGAAATATTTTGTAGTGTTTTTCGAAAATTCTAATAATGAATTGCATGTAATTTTCGGACACTGCACATATATTTATAGATAATTTCTAGTTATAATTGTATCAGGACTCTAACTCCTTAAAGCCCACAATCCATAACTTAAGCCCAACAAGCCAAGCCTGTTGTTGTAGAAATTAATATAAAATTCATCGTGACTCCGATTGATAAACTGATTTCACCAATGTGCACAGAAACCATTTCTGCATCTTTTAGAGTCAAGATAATTTTTCTGAATCCGAATTCAGTGATTTCCAAAAATGTCCATCCCTATGTCATTTTAGGAAATCCCACTCCCTTTAGTTAAGAAGTCCAACTTCTCTTTCATTAAATTTAACTCTTTAAATTTAACTATCTCTACGGGGTTTTAGTAATCCATTACTTGTGTAACCCTCAATGGTTCAGGAATACAGCTAGCCGTGGGCTCACAACTCCTTGTGACTCGGAACAACAATTTCCGACTTACCCATCGAATCATGGTAAGAGCGCCTAGCAACATCGCCCCATGATTCCCCATGTATTACTGATAGTGCATGCAAGAACCAGTAGATTTTGGTTAGCGTACAGTGCGGTCCCTTCATCCAAATATCCAGATCGAATCAACAACCATTGGTATATCGAGAGTCGTTCGAGATTTGATAACTATGCATAACATCTTGGAGATCTATTAGTGATATCGCATGTGTTACTAGGATAACCCATTAACCTAAAACACATCATGTACTCTGGCCAGAGATTCGTCACACTAATATCTCCTCAGATCGCATAGGATATCCACACTCGCAAGTATGTGGTGAATCCTTGACAACAAAGCATCGACTCCTATATGTGTCGTAACTGTACCCAATCCCGACACCTAATGACCCCAATAGAGTCGGTAAACGAGTCAAAGTACAGTACTAGAATATAGAGTCTCAATGATGTTTCAAGTAATAAGGACTAATGGTGTACAACCAAAACCGCGGACTTTATCTACTCGATAAGTGATAACCACTTGGAAAGTCCGAATAGGGTAGTTCGATCATTCATCATATGAATATCCATTTGCATGCTTTGAACATCTCTATGTTCTATACCAATGAAACGTGGTACTCGGCATCGCAAATGCTAGTCTCAATCTCGAGCGATCCTTATCCTTATTTGCGGACGGCTCAATTGACTAGGAACAGTTTAGAATATACAGTGACTATAAGATGTGTTTCATGATAGCCATCCCCATGTGCTACCACATCTTACATACACTATAGTATATTCAAGGTCTTTATCAAAAAAACAATAGTATATCATAATATAACAATATGAAGAAAGATAAAGTCAATGCCATTATAAAAGTTTAAATTATATTAAACAAAAGATTGTTTTACATAGAGTCATAAAAGCCCTTAGCCACAAGTTGGCTAACCGGGAACCCACTCTTTCAAAAGTATCATCAAGATCCTTCTCATGTTCTTCAGCCTGACGAAGACGAGTTAGACGAGACTCTGAGCTATTTTGAACGACCGATTCAGATCCTTGATCGGAAAGAAAAGCAACTCAGAACCAAGTTGATTCCATTAGTGAAAGTGCAGTGGAGCCATCACGGAGTCAAGGAAGCGACTTGGGAGACAGAATCTGACATGAGACAGCGATTTCCGAAGTTATTCGGATTACGTGAGTTCTTCTTACTGTCTTTAGTTCTTTATTCTATCTTATGAGTTGTGGTTATTGTTGATTTCGAGGACGAAATCTCTTCTTAGAGGGGGAGAATTGTAACGCCCCGTTTTTATCTTAAATGAGTTTATTTGAGTTAATCAGAGATTGCAGAGTTCACGAGCCGACTTGATTTTGATCGGGGTCTATTTTGCAAATTTTGGAAATTTTAGGGACTAAAATGCAAATAGTGGATTTTATATATTATCTACTCAACTTTTGACTTTTCTCTTTAATCCTTCTCCTTCCTTAGCCGGCTCCTCCTCCATTGAAATGCCCCATCACCTTTTCAAGTTTCTAGATTTCAGTTCGAGCTCGATCCATCCGTTAGAAATTATTTCTGAAGGCAGATTATCGATCACTGCAGTGAGCGCTCTGTTATATCATAAGTTTTTCTACGATCAGATACATTCTAGTTTTTGGATGTTGTTAGAATCGTTCTAGATTCGAGTATGTTGTTCTCTACAGAGTTCTGATCGTCTATTATCTGTCGGTTTTGAATTTGAGCGACGTTCGGAATTGTTATGATTTTTGGAAGCCATTTTCGAAAATTGTGATTTGAGATTTGTTGGGATTGCCTTGTTTTGGTTTTCTTAGAATTGTTATGAGGTTATATCGCTATTGAACTGTTGTCTGCATTGTCGGTTTGTTCAGTTATAGTCGTTATGCCGTCGGTTTGAGTTTTGGAGATTTGAACCATTTTTGAAGTTGTTGAACTTGGCTTGTAAGTCGATCATGGTAATTGATCTTTGATTGTATCTGAACAGATTCATTTGGAGTTGTCAAGCCCTGTGTTAGCAGCATTTGGTCGTCGAGAATTGGACGAAGAACGGTAAAGAGATTACCTTGAACTGTTGCCTTTGTTGTTGGATTGTTTAGTTGTTAATTAAACCTTTTGTTGTAGCTTATCCAGAGTTGGAACTACTTCATTGAAAGGTAAAAGCAGACATCGATAGCGGGATAGCATACTCGGGACAGTTGGTTCTCGAGTTTCCCTTAAAATCACATACTTGCATCTACACTCGTTCTAGCATGAGGAACTTATGTTTTGTTGTTTTGATTGAGCTTTCGTTATATGGCTATGTTTTATGTTTCTGTTATGCATTCATCTTGATCCAATCTTGTTTTCAACGGGCAGAACCGTCCTTTTTGTTTAGACGTTTGGGAACTATGATTGAGTGGCCTAGGTCGTAGTCGTTTCACCTAGTGCTAGCATACTTATTATAGTTGCTCAAAGTCTAGAGGAGTGGGATACGTTGCACCACCTCGATTGGGTGAGTCGGTGAGTCGTTACGTATCTCACCCTCGGGATCCCAAAAGCACAGCAGCAATCCCTCGTTATCAGATTTGATATCCCGATTTAAAGACATGCATTTCATTACATCGTTATTGATTTCGTTGTTGTCTTGAAAGCATGTTTATTGTTGTATTACTTGATATGGTTTTTTTACTGGGATTATCATTCTCATCGGTTTATCCGGCTGTTGCTTTGTTTTGTATGTGTACTTGGCAACAGGTGGGGCAGGACCAAGTCAACGAAGGCCTGGTTAGCAACAAGAGGGAGAGCTAGTAGTGAGACTCGGTTTAGAAGTCGTGTCAGCATGCCTACCTAGTTGTTTTGGAACATGTTTAGATCTCGAACTTCATTGTTTATGTTGTATTGATTATGTGATTCTTATGTTGCATGTTATAGACTGGTGCGTAGTTGATCAACACTAGCATTTCATGTAATAACTGGAGAAGTTATGTTTTTAATGCATGAATTTGAGTTTGATGTATGGAATAACTTTTAGTTTGAGTTGCCAAGCTTTTTCTGCTCTGTTCTGTTTCTGCTGCAGAGGGCGCGCTCGAGCGGCAGTTTTTGCCCGCCCGAGCGCACCCCCCTTTTTATTGTCCAGCAGCGCTGGAGTTTAGGGTGCGCTCGAGCGGCAGTTTTTGCCCGCCCGAGCGCAGCCCCCTTTTAAAGAAATTTTTTTTTTCTTTCTTACTTTGGTCTTGGATCTTGTATGCTTAATTGTTGCTTAAGCCGAGATTAATTGTTTAGAACCGAGGTCTCACAAAGTAACCATTTATGAACCACCGTAAGCGACAATGAAGCATGAAGTCGGGCCAACGAAAATAAACAGAGGCACTGCTTGGGAGGCAACACCAGGGGAGTATTCTCATTTCATTTTTTTGCAATTTTATTTTAGTTTTTTTATTTTCATTTGAACTTACATTGAGGACAATGTAAGAATTTATGTGTGGGGGAGGGAACTAGAATTTCAAAAAAAAATTCAGATCTCGTAGTTAGTGATGAATATAACAGTTAAGATTCACTAACCCATGATGATACCTAATTGATGACATGCATGCTTTTTAAAATACATTATTTGCTAACCTTGGAATACTTTGATCTCCAATACAAATTATACTTTGATATTGTTGTTGAATATTTTAGATCACGCATGTGTCATGGCTTGTGAAGTGTACATGACATAGTGAATTCGTGTGAGCCTTATGGTAGTATTAGAAAGTCTCTAGTGCATGTCAGAACTTAACTACATATTCTTTGAGACGTAAATCTAGACTGCGAGCGAACATGGAAGTGATATAGGTGATTTTTTATCCGTTTGAGTCTTTCAATCCTACCATGTAAATAAAATTTATCCATAGTGTCCCCTTTTGGGCTTTATTGAAAAGAATGGTATATGCATAGAATATATTAGATCTCATTCGAAATTTTTTTGGCTAGCCTTTCAACCTCCCTAATGAGCCTAAATATGATATTTTAATCCATACTTTTGAAGGGAGTATGATGTGTTGCAGTATATGCATTGTGATTATTATAGTCTATCATTTGTTGAGTTCATTATCAAGGAATTCCGTGCATGAAAAAAAATAGAATGAAAGGAGTAAGATCTGCCTTGAAAAGTAAAAAAAAAAATTGTTGTCTCTCAGTGGAGCAAGGAAAAAATGTGTGTCAAGGTATAAAAATAAATAAAGGAAAACAGAAGTTTGCATTGTTCATATTTTCATACTCTCTTGTTTGTTATATCCTAACATTTCTTTCATAAGCCAATAATGACGCCACGTTACAAATTAACAATGTTCTACTTGATTTGTGTTTGCAAGGGGCTAGATAGTGGAGAAGTGTGTGCTAGTGAGCTTATGCGTGTATTGGTTTGCAACTTGAGCTGTTGTGAGGTTTTGCATTGAATGGATCTGTAAAGTGTGCATGACACTTATTCATGTCCATACACACACACGTTCGTGACTATATCTAATTGAAATTTCTGGGTATTGAACTTGTTCTGTTGTTAGCATTTTAATGCTTTTATTGATCATACATTGAGTTAATTGCTGAGGCACACATGTGTATATTGTTGTGAAAAATTCTCGCAAGCGTACGAGTGTCAAGTTTTAATAAAGTGATGAATCAAGTATCATTTCCACAAGGAGTAAATTGAAAATATTTAGTACTTGTAATTATAATAGTTTTAATTTTATTTAGAAAATTAAACTTTAGAGATTTGCTGACAATTTAAGTAATTAATGAAGTTTGTAAAGCACACGCACACATAATCCTTAAGAGATTATCAAGCATAGAGAAATGTTCTAGAGGTTTTGATTTCACCTGATCTCAACAATATTCATTCCTAGTTAATCTATTTTCATGAATTTCTTTCAATTAATAACAAGAACACATAGATTATACTATTTTTCTCTCCCGAGTGTCAAATACAATGTATCAACTACAGATCAATTCTAATATCCATATTAAGAATCTACTTGTAGTGATATATGTAAAACAATGTTCTTTCAAGGCTCTATTAAAGTTATAAACTCTCCCGAGACATATAAACATTTAATAGTGTGAATTCTATTGATCCTATTCAAAATCCCCTCTCCCGAGTGTCGGATTCTAAATAAATATAACTAATCAATTTATGGTCAGTAAATTGAAAATACTTGCAATTCTAGAAACACAATTAATATACTAGAAAATAAATTCAATAAAATAAAAAATTCATAAATATGTCTTGACCAGGCTACATCAACCTCTAGACTTTAAAATTTTAGTTCATAGCAAAATTCAAACAAAACCAAATCATGTTTAAGATGTCAAACATAATTCAACAATCAAATGAAATCAACAAAGATGAGATAACAAATCCGTAATCTTTCTTCCGTGTCCAGTTGAAAAGTTCCGTCTTCATTCCAAGCAATCTTAAATTCTTGAGCTCCCAAAAATCTCACGAAGTGCTCTCAAAATTCTTGTGTGTATGTTACGGCTGATAGTCTCTATTAGGTCTGAAAAACTATCTTTTATACTCCTTGAGAATCGTCCAAAACAATCCCAAAGATTTCCTAAAGTTTTCAAAAATTTCAAAATTCCTCGGCAGAAAATGCACGACGCGCGGGCGCGCCTCATAAGTCGCGCGGGCGCGCATAAAGCTCTGAATCCACAATTCAAAAATCTCGAACACGCTCGGGCACGCATAAGCCTCGGCTTCTTCACACAAAATTTCTTCAAACAGCGCGGGCGCGTGGGATGGGCTGCGTGGGCACGCACAAGGCTCGGGCATTCCAACATTTTTCTTCAAAATCTTGAACCGTCTTTACTCGTTTAGCCTCTTTCTTGACTCCTTTGACTCCAACCATCATCAATTCATTATTTCCTGTATTTCCTAACATTCAACATAAACAACAACAAATCCCGCATAATTCTGCTCGAAACCAAACAATTATCCAATAATATCAAAACAAATTAAGTGCACAAAATGCACTTGTCAAATTCCTCCAAACTTAAATGTTTGCTAGTCCCGAGCAAAAACAAATTAAAACTCAAAATCAAAACACATAATACTCATTCAACCCAATAAAAACCAACCAAGAAATAATATGAATCAATGGCCTCAGCAATGCATTCAAAAAAACATTTTTCATCCAATCATATCGAACCTACCAACCCTTTTCTTAAAACAAAACACATGCTAGTGAACCTCAAAAACTTACAAATCCCGCAACTCACGTTCAAAATACTCTTATCCAAATCAATTCACACATTCATAGATCATGATGACTTTATTGGGTATAAAGGATCGATTAACAGGATAAACTTCAATTGAAAACATTCACAATCAGTTTATTTCACAAAAGAATAGTATGTGTGTGTGTTTCGGCCAAAAATTCATATTCATTAAAAGTGTCAATCATCCATAGGCTAGATTCTCACAACCCTTATCCACTAGTATATTGGGCGACTGTGACTCGGTCAATAGTGCTTAATTGGCTTGTAACGTAAGGTCTGGATCATGGCTACAAACGAAGGATCAAGGATACAAAAGAGTGAGCAAGTAATAATTAATCAATGAATTCCACTCCTTTTATTTAACATCTACTTCAACTTCGTTAGACCACTGATTTCATCACACTTTTCATCTTTTTTTCCTTTTTTTTTTCAACTTCATATTCTTTTCATTTTCTACCTTCTTTTCCTTATTATTATTTTTTTAACACATCATTCCATCATTCAAATTAAAATTAGGAGCATACAAAACTTCCATTCATTACTTACTCCCTCAAGGTAGGAATTAGTGTATAAGCTATTTATCAGGTAGTGAATGTGGGACCTTGAAAAGATGCCAAATGAGGGTTTTATCACACGTTTGCATGCATTCCATTCGCTTTTCAATTAAGCTCAAACAAGGTACTAGGGATAATTGAATCAGTAGGTAGCTTGAAGGCACAAACGATTTTCAGAAAAATTTCCTACATCATTCCGAAGTCAAAGTTTACCCGTATTTCGCCTTGAAGGATGTCCAAACTAGTTCTAGACAATCTCAATTCACAATCAAATCACATGAATTTTCACCAGTGCAAAAAAGAAGCAATCATCAGCAGTAAACGATGATCTTCAACAAGAATTCAGAACATGTACCTAAAGTACTCATGTATCTCATGAAAGCTCAAAAGGGCAACTAAGGATAGATTTCAACGAAAATTAGGCCCAAGGATCCAAACAACGCCTCAATCATATCTATGTTTGTATGTTTTAACTCAGACTTAAGCATATATCACAAAATATATAGGGATTCATTCATCTAATTGGTTCACCAATACAAAAATTCTTTTAGGTAAGTTAACGATCATGGATTTCAGAGACAATGCAAAAATTTCTCATCATTGGCCATTTTTTCATTTCTTTCATGGTTTCTTGATCAAAACTCAAAAACAACACACATCCACATACCAAATCCACATACCACAACACAACACAATGTTTGATTCAAATTAAGCCATCCAACCGCCACACAACACTGAAAATCCTAAAAATCAAAAACACTTAAATAAAACAAACAAAAACAAAAATTCAGCAACAATTTCTGTGAGACCCCGTTTCTAATCTTCTAATCTCAAATAATTAACTACAATCGAACACAAAGAGGCGAGGAATCGAATCAAAAAAAAAAAATTTAAAGCCTCGCGCGCGCACAGGCAACGCGGTCAGAGGCCTCGCAGGATGCTCGCGCCCGCGCGAGGGCAAGTGCTCGCGCGCGCGTGGGCAAAATAACCCAAGCCCTCCAAGCTCCTCGCGCGCAGGTCAAAAGGACAGAAAAGCACAAGATTTCTGGAAAAGCTCAACACAACAAATCCAATCAACTTAAATCTCATACGCGCATACAAACCAACATTTAAACATACAATATTCTAGGTTCTGCCCAAATTACAACATATTAAGTTCGACGATATAATTCGTTCAACTAATCAAAATAATACAGGTTCAACAGACACAACCCTATGACACGGTGTCTCACTTCTATCATTTTCACCCCGAGCTAACCCAAATGACTCGGTCCAGCTCCTGATCCTCCTGTTGTCAAATACACATACAAACAAAAATAACTGCCGGATTACCCGGTTAGAAATATAATTTCTAAGTAAAAGAGACAGGCATACAAAATCAATTAACCATCTCATATTGAATAGCAACAAACATCAATAATTCAGAATGAGAGTGGATGTATGCATGACTTCAAAACTCTGGATTATCAAGTTAGATAATCGAAATATCAATCGGTACTCGGTTGGGATCCCGGGGTCAAGACATTACAACAACCCACCTCCACTCCCATTCGAGGTGAATGTCGCACAACTCAAACCCCTAGACTTCAGAGCAACTATACGAAGTATTCTAGCACTTGGAAAAACTCAAAATCCTAGGCCACTTCAATATAGCTCCCTAAATCATCTAATTTCAAAGCGAATCAAATATTCGGCTCAATATGAATGTAGGTGCAAACAAAGTAAATCAATCAAGTTCACACCAACAAAATAACATGCAGTATGTGATTTGTGGGACTCAAAAATCAATCGAACTCGAGTATTCAACCCCATTTAATTCAATGTCGTCTTTTACCTTTCAAGTTCATCGAGGACTCAAATCTGAAAATGACAACGAACTCAATCAATATCAAATCAAAATAAGTCGAGCCATCTCAAGAAGTTCAATACTATATCATCTTCAACTCTCGAATCGGTTCAACTCTCTAGTTCGTTCCAAACCTGAATCTTTCAACCAAACTCTGAAAATATAGGAATACGGATTTGATATCAAATTATCAATTCGAACAAACCCGGAAATCAAACCGAAATAATACAACCGATAATCCAAAACTCGATTTTGACGACATAACGGCTATAAACGGTCAAACCAAAAATCTCAAATCAATACTCATCATCAACACAACTCAAACCATCTTCCAATCCAACAAAAACAACCAAATCCAACCATAATCTCAAAACCCATTTTCGAATTTATGCTCCAAAAATCATATAAAATCCAAACTTTGTTCTTTTTCCAAACCGACTTCGAATACACGGTCTATGCTAGCTCAAGAACAACATACCCAAAAATTATCAAATTCTGACAACCCGACAAAAATCAAAGTTCATGGATCGTAGCAAAACTTACGGCAAAACAAAGCCCTCGTTGCGGTGATCGTGAATCTCAACTTGAAACAAAAATCTGACGGTCAGATTGTGCGAATAGGAAGGAAGAAAATCTTGGAGAATCGTCCATGGCTTTCTCAATTTATGCGCACGGGAGAGAGGAGGAAGAGAGGATGATGAGTGATGGTGATGTAGAAAATAATAATATAAGTCAAGGCTTTGACTTGATCCACCCCTCAATTGCAACTCGGTCCCTGAATTTCCAATTTAAATCAATTCAATTCCGGCTCAATAATCTCCAAAATAAATAATAATCAACTCTGCTAATCACGGCCTTACAATTTCCAAATTGGACACCCCCCCCCCAAACTAGTTACATTCATTGTCCTCAATGAATTAACACGAAAAAAGAAAGGACATGTACCTCAAACGACGACCGTCAGTGGTCTCCACCCTCATAACCATCAACATCATGGGTAGTGTCCAAATCACCAAAAATAGGTGGCCACTAGGGATAGCAAGGAAAAGGATGAGCCGAACTTGTAGCGTGAGGAAACTGGTGGCTCAAGGCATCACTGAAACCCATCGTATAGTCCATAAACATGCCATTCCTGTGCTGAAAATGCTTGAACTCCTGTCGGTGCTGGCGCAGATCTACCTCGAGTGATGTAACACGGGCATCCAAAGAAGGAGGTGGCACAGGTTGTGGGTCAGGGATGCGTCGGGCTGCTGCTCGAGCATGGTATGCTCGCCTGGCCTCACGTTCTCGCAGTTCAGTTTCAGACGGTAGCCGAGAGGAAGGAGCACATGGGATGGCAACCGTGGTCTTCAGTAGGGCTTCAGTCAACTCCAACGGCTTCAAATAAATCAGTAATAATAGAAGGCAAAGAAAGCCCCCCACTCGAACGGCCAGCAACAACAGTTTGAATAGTATCCTGGTATATCTGGCCTAAATCAACAGCCTTCCATACAACAATTCAATACACAAGAATCGCCCGCTCTTTGGTGACCTCAGGGTCGTGATCAGAGGGCTTAAGGCGAGCGCAGACGAGATTGTACCACCGCTTGGAATCTATAGTCAAATCAGTTTTTCGCAGCTTCGATGGTTTGTGATCACTGCCAAGCCTCCATTCAGCACCCGCAACATAGATAGTGCGAATAATGTTATCATAATCAATTTCCCCAGACTTATACTCCACATATTCATCAATTGCCACTGGCGGAATTTGAAACAAAGTATTAATCGAAGTAGAATCAAAAGGCACCATCTTTCCTCTCACCAACACCTTGAACTCGATGTGTTTAACTTTCAGATTCGCATAGAATTCCCTAACCAAGGAACACACTGCTTCTTGTGGCTTTTTAACAAAGTGATGCCACTATCTCGCTATGACTTCACGACCTTCATTGCTCATGATAATCCCCTTCGGGTCAAAGCCAACTGAAGTATCAAACCCCCGCTCTGGCAAAATGCTCTTAGATAACAACTTGTGATAATTCTCCTCAGCCTTTTCATCCCAGAAAAGATGAGCATCAAAAGCAGGGGCCGAAGAAGAAGATGCACCAAACTTTAACTTTTTCTTAGGTGTCATATCTCAAATACTTTGCGTGCGAATTACACAGTCCAAAATTCAATATATATCAAGCAACTTTCGTTATTCCCCCAAACTGGTAGGCAACTATCACTAACAAAAGCAACACTCCAACTCCAACAAACTCACAATTCAAACCAACGAAGCATGCCACATACAAACTAACAGCTCAACCAAACAAGAATATGGAAAAATTGCAACCCCTGCAATAGAAAACTTACCACACTCTATCAAAGCCTCCAGCAATAATCCTCAAAATCTGCCGGTAGAGAATCCCGATTTCACGCCCTGGAGAGAGAAGAAAGTAGAAGATGGATAAAGAATATGAGAATAAGAAATGAGAAGTGAGGGAGAAGATAAGTTGATAAATGGAAAATTTAGTTGAAGCGTAGATGGAGATTTGAAGAGGAAGGGGAAGAAGGGTTTGAAAATTAGGGGAAAATGAGAAGAAAGAATGGGGAAAGAGAGAAAGAGAATCGGGTTTTAAAACAGACGGGGTGGGCGCGCCAATAAGTGGGTCGGGCACGCATAAGGCTTGGGGCTGAGTATTTTTGTGCATAGAGGACGCGCGGGTGCGTGTGATAAAAGGAGCAGACGCGCACATGTCTCGGCATCTGGCTCATGATTTCTGAATTTCAATGCGCGGGCGCGCACAAACTTCTATATTCCCTCTCTTTTTTTCTTTTTTTAAAGGAAGTGTGGGTGCGTCAATGATTAGGGTGGGCGCGCATAAGTGTCTGGAAAAGGCGTTCCTGAAAAAAAAAACAAATACAACATGAAGCAAGACAGAATAAATTGCGAAAAACAAATTAGCGTAAAGAATAAAAAAATTTAAGAAGAAACAAAATGAAAATTTTGGGTTGTCTCCCAAATAGCGCTTGGTTTAGAGTACTCAGCCGGACTTTCACCAGATTGAGGCCGGGTCTTTGAGCAATGTGCTCTCAGAACGTCGTACTTTGTTGCCAAAATAGTGTTTAACCCTTTTGCCTGTTCACCTTGAATGTCCTTCCATCTATACATTGAAGCTCAATAGCACCATGTTGATACACCGTCTTCACAGTAAATGGCCCAGACCATCGTGTTCTTCATTTTCCTTTCCCTTATTTTTATTTTAGCATTTTTATTGTGGGGAGTTCTCATATGAAGCCACGGACTTCTGGCCAGGTGTTCTCCTTGAGGCACGATCAGGCAGTGAAGGAGAATGAGAAGGTCATCGCAAGTACATTTTTGTTATATGGCATACCTGCTCTTGTACTCATTGACACTAATGCATCTCATTCCTTCATTTCTGCACGTTTTGTTAAGAGGAATAAGTTACCATGCATTGCACTAGACGTAGTGGTTTCTGTTTCTACTCCAATGGGACAATCTTCTTTGGCTAAGCGTCTAGTGATGGGTTTCCCTTTAGAGTTCGAAGGGAGCATTCTGATAGTGAATCTCATGGTCCTTTCGATGGATGACATTGATTGTATTTTGGGGATAGACATGCTGACTACCTATCGAGCTTCAGTGGACTGCTATCATAAATTAGTAAGTTTTCATCTGAATGGGAGTGATAGCTGGTTTTTCTATGGTGAGGGAGTGCGTACCCCGATGTCGTTAGTATCAGATTTGAGAGCCTGTCAAGCTCTAGAGTCTGGCGGGGAAGGTTACCTCATCTATGAAGTTGATCTACCTGCTGAGAGAGTTGGGATAGAAAGTATTCCGGTTGTGAATGAATTTCCAGATTTATTTCCAAATGAGATTACGGGTTTTCCTCCTGTTAGGTAAGTCGAGTTTGGCATAGAGTTGATGTCAGGAAATTTTCCTATTTCCCGAGCACCGTTTTGTCTGGCTCCGTCAGAGATGCGGGAGTTGAAGAATCAGTTACAGGATCTTTTGGATAAGGGGTACATTCGTCCTAGTGTATCTCCTTGGGGAGCTCCTGTTCTTTTTGTGAAGAAGAAGGATGGGTCTATGCGGTTATGCGTTGACTATCGGCAACTGAATCGGGTTACTATGAAGAACAAGTATCCTTTGCCTCGTACTGATGACTTGTTTGATCAGCTGCAGGGTACTTAAGTTTATTCCAAGATTGAATTGACATCTGGGTATCATCAGATGAGAGTCCGAGATCAGTTCATAGCCAAGACCTCATTTTGTACTCTCTATGGGCATTACGAGTTTCTAGTGATGCCATTTGGGTTGACTAATGCGGCGGTTATATTTATGGATCTGATAAACCGTGTCTTCAAGGAGTTTCTGGATAAATTTGTCGTGGTTTTCATCGACGACATTTTGGTATATTTGTGCGATACGGACGAGCATGTTTCTCACTTGCGGTTGGAACTGAATACTCTTCGAAGTAAGCAGTTGTACGCCAAACTGAGTAAGTGTGAGTTCTGGATGGATATAGTGGTTTTTCTTGGCCATATCATATCCAGGGAGGGGATTTCTGTTGATCCGAGCAAGATCGAGGTTGTGCTTAATTGGTCGCGTCCGACGACGGTTACTGAGATCCGTAGTTTTTTGGGTCTAGCAGGATATTATCGTCGCTTCATTTTGAACTTCTCACAGCTAGATCGACCGTTGATGCAGCTTACCTGCAAGGGTGTTGATTTCGAGTGGTCCTCTGAGTGTGAGGAGACTTTTTGTGAGCTTCGACGGTGGTTGACTTATGTGCCGGTGTTGGCATTACCGTCAGGATCTGGAGGGTATGTGGTGTACACAGATTCTTCTCTTCAGGGGTTAGGTTGTGTTCTGACTCAGAATGGGCATGTGATTGCATACGCTTCTATACAGTTGAAGGTCCATGAGGACAATTATCTGGTTCATGATTTGGAGTTGGCAGCTATCGTGTTCGCTTTGAAGATCTACCGTCATTATCTGTATGGTGAGAGGTTTGAGATCTTCACCGACCACAAGAGTCTCAAGTATTTGTTCACTCAGGAGGAGCTGAACATGAGACAAAGGCATTGGATGGATTTGCTTAAGGACTATGATTGCGAGATTAAGTACCATCCGAGAGCTGATAATCTCACTGTTGATGCCTTGAGTCGCAACGTGAGACTGTCCGCACTTCAGATTTGTTCGATATCTCGTGCAATCGAGGATTGTTGTTCTTCAGGGTATACCTTCAAGCACAAGAAAGGTATGCAGAGTATCCAGATGTTTGCGATATTATCTGAGCCAGCCTTGTATTCGCGGATTCGGGAAGCTCAGATGTCTGATCCAAAGACCAGTGTTTCGAGGGTAGCACGTCTGGATTTTATTATCAGTCAGATGGTTTTCTGTGTTTGTCTGGAAGGCTTGTGATTCCGGAGGATGAAGAGTTGCGAGAGGAGATCTTGTCTCAGGCACATCGCACTTAGTTGAGTATTCATCCGGGAAGCAACAAGATGTACAAGGACCTACGTACTCAGTTTTGGTGGAAATTAATGAAACGCAGCGTGTATCAGTATGTTTCAAAATGCTTGGTTTGTCAGCAGGTCAAGGCAGAGCACCGACGACCTGGAGTTTTTCTTCACAGTCTGCCTATTCCTGAGTGGAAATGGGAGCTTATCACGATGGATTTTGTGAACCATTTGCCGGTATCCTCGAGGAATTGTGACGCTATCTGGGTTGTGGTGGACCGACTCACCAAGTAAGCTCATTTCATTTCCCATAGCTGAGAGTACACTGTGGATCGTATGGCTCGGTTGTACATCCAAGAGATTGTTCGACTTCATGTAGTGCCTGTGAGCATTGTCAGCGATCGAGACCCCAGGTTTATTCCAGATTCTGTGGGAGTGTTTAGCGTTCGATGGGCACTACTCTCAGTTTGAGTATTGCATATCATCCGGAGATATATGGTCAGACAGAGCGCACTATCCGTACTTTGGAGGATATTCTTCGAGCGTGCGTTATGGATTTTGGTTCAGCCTGGCAGTATCATTTGCCATTAATTGAGTTCGCATACAAAAACAGCAATCATCGTAGCATTGGGATGGCACCTTTTGAGGCGTTGTACGAACGACATTGTCGTACTTCACTTTTCTTGGAAGAAGTGGGGGAGAGATAGGCTAAAGGACCAGAATTAGTCCAGCAGGCAGCAGATATATTTGATCGGATTAAGACTGCACATGATCTTCAGGCCAGCTATGCTAATATCATGCGTAGGCCTTTGCAGTTCGATGTTGGGGAGAAAGTGTTTCTGAGAGTTTCACCTTTCCGCAGGATTCTCAGATTTGGCCTCAAGGGAAAGTTGTCTCCCACATTTATCGGTCCGTTTGAGATCTTGGAAAGCATTGGAGATCTGGCTTATCATTTGGCCTTGCCACCGTATCTGTCCAGTATTCATGACGTGTTTCACGTATCTATGTTGCGACGGTATGTGGCGGATCAGTCTCACATTCTACACCCGTCTGAGGTCCAAGTAGATACTGATTTGACCTATGTAGAGAGGCCTATTCGTATTCTGGATCATAAGGATAAGGTGTTGCGAAATAAAGTCATTCCTCTAGTTTTAGTTCAATGGCAGCGTCGAGGCACTGAAAAAGCCACTTGGGAACTCGAGAGCAGGATGCGTTCGGAACATCCTAAGTTCTTTTGACTTTATTTCCCTGTTGTATTTGGTTGTGAAATTTGTAAACGTTTAATTTGAATAAAGAATGTTTCTGCATGTTGTTTTACATTCAATACTTAAGATCTGATTTCGAGGACGAAATATCTTAAGTGGGGGAGAATGTAGTAGCCCGTACCCAAAATTAGTGGTTAAGTGTTAATCAATCCAATAAATCATGTTATTTTAAGTTAAACATGATTAAGGGAACTCTATATGGATTAACAGAGTCCGGAAATAGACCCAGAATGATCAGAAATGGTCCGGAGGGTCAGGTGGAACGGACGCAATGTCCTAGGATCGGACGCAACGTTCGTGCCAGCAAGAATACGTCATTGATTACGCACATGAAGTGACCAACGGACGCAATGTTCGTCGAATGGACGCAACGATGGCGAACGGACGCAACAAAGGAGGAACGGCGTTCCGTTCTCTGTCTATAAATAGGGGTGCCAAGATTCATTTTCAGACGCACCAATCACCTTTCTTCTCTAGATTTCTTAGTCTTCTAGCTTAGATCTAGGGAATTATAGGCGTCCCATTGGGAATACGGAAGTGGCATAGCAATCCAGGCGTCGTAGCGGAGCTGTGGCCTAGTTTTGAGGCAAGCAACAACAACGGGCTGACGACGGATGTAGGTATAGCTTTTTCTTCCTAAAATATTTAGGAGTATGCAATAGCTTAGTTAAGGCTTTTAGAGCACTATAATGATATTAGTATCATTTCGCAGTGTAGTGCGGAGTTTAGCCATGGACTTAGAGTCGGTAGAGCTTGCCTAGTATTTGAGGTACGAAAGTATTGTTCGAGATATCATGACTGAGTATTATGTATTATGTGACTGCATGATTTATGTGACATGATTTTATGCTACATGCATTTGCATATTGAGCTATATCTTTTGAGATGTCTGGTAGTAGGGTTTTACCCTATCTGGTTAGTGGATGGACTTCTATTGATTTGGGTCCGTATTATCCACTGGTTTTTGGTATGTGAGCCACCTCATGAAGCAACGGCACATCGTGCAACATACCAGGGCCCGGTCTGTATTTGTTATCTGATTCTTGGTCTTTAGTCAGTAGGAGGTACACTAAAATTCATGTATTTATATAATACGGTATACTCATACTCTCGTACAGAGCGTTTTATGCTCACGTCTCATACCTTGTGTATCTGGATACCCTATTCCATGGGGCAGGTTTGGGGTTGGATGAGTCGGGTGGATCCAGGAAGGGCTAGGCAGAGGACGGCTAGTTGGGATTTTGCCTTGGTTATTTTATGATTGAATTTGGATAATACAGTATTCGATTTGGTTGTATAAACTATTTGAGTATTTGCAGATTCCTTTCCTTGGGATTGTATAATGTTTATTGCTTCCGCAGTTTATTCCTGATTTATCATTTTATTAAGTTAATTGCATGCTTAAGTTCTGATTATTAGGTGATCTCGGTAAGGGTTACTACAATTGGGTTCAACGATTTCTAGGAAAATGAAATCTCAATTCCTCAATAATAATCAATCAAATTTCTAAAAGATTTTCCAAAACATTCTCTCCAACTAAATTTGCATCTAAACATATAGCAAACAATTGCAAAAATTCCCAAAAATCTGCGTAATAATTCTCAAATATTTTTCATGCTTTGATTTAATCTTAAATAAATTAGTGTCTCATCAATGAATCTCATCACAATCTGCTTTAGGTACTTCTGTGCTATTCATTTCATCAGCTCGGAATAAATTCATACCTGAGATACTTGACACTGAACTTACTTTCTCGAGTTTGGGAAGAACCCTTAATCTCATCTGAAACTCTTCAGAAAGTTCGTTGATCACTAGTACACCAACTAGATAAGAACACATCTTCAGAAAATTAAAATCATGACCATAACGTCTTTGCTTCTCTCTGCAATACATACATAAAAATACCGACATTATAGGATCCTAACTCAAGAATCCTTACCATTTCGTCTCAATCAAAGTCGGTGGCTTAAAATATTGAAATATTTTCAACAACACCTCCATCGGTGTAGGAGTAATCATCCATAGGATCATTGGCAGTACTGCCTTGCTCAGTCTGAGGGACTTCATCTATCAAAGGCCTATTTCTGGCTCTACAAGGAGGCATATCTGAGATACAGGAGATCAACACATATAAAATCAAGATATCATAATAATCATCTCAATTTCGATCATCCTTTGCTCATCAATCTAAAGTGCGCTCAAATTCTTATCCAGAATCTCATCTGATTTGCTTTGTAAATATCACATGCTTTACAAGAAATTCAAATAAGCAAGTAGACATAATCTTAAAGAATTAAAGCATAATCGCATGGAAATCATTTAATCAAAAAATGAAATCAATCTCATGCGAAAATAAAATCAAGCGGACTCGATCTACCCCGCTCACAAACTTATAACTCAATCCAAGAATTTTATTGCTCTGATACCACCTAATGTGGAGACCACGGGTTCGAACTACAACACGACAAGGCAAACAAACCAAACCGGGATAATTTTTTTTTCTTTTTACTTTTTTTTATAGTGGGCAGTAGCGCCCCCGTGCCCCTCGGCCGGCGCGGCAGCCCTGCAGCTGTGCAGTGGCGGCGCGGCTGCTCTGCGGCTACGCCCAATCCTTTTTTCTTATTTTTTTATTTCTTTCTTGAAAACCCGGAATGGAGCCAACTCGATACGACAATCAAATCCTACAATAAAATGAGTTCAAACAACATCAAAATGAAGAGAAAATACAACATGTTTGACAAATACAATTGTTTTACATCTTTCAAAACTAGTTCAACACAAATCAACTGATAAACCCGAGCTCCAGTTCTAATCCAAATACATAGCCCTCAAGGTCTTCTAAAGCTCGACCCTGAACCACCTGTTGCAATGTACACACACAAGACAAAGCAACAACCGGAAAACCGATGAGAATAAACTAAGTATGAATGACAAAAGCATAAATAAACATTTAAGCATTTCAAACCAATCAATAATCTATCATAAATAATCTAAAATTATTTATGCTCAAATGAAATGCATGCTCAATAAAATGAGGGCTATCAAATCTCGGATTCAATCTGAATCTCGGTTGATAAGTGTATTTTATACACTTAATTTATATATGATTTTAATTATTAATTGTTTGTTTCGAGCAGATTTATGTGGGTGTTTTGTTGTTTTTGTGAGTGTAGGGAATTATTGATTTTATGTGAAAAAAGGAGGAAAAAGAAGAGAAAAAAATAAAATAAAGAGAAAAGAAGTAAAAGGAAAAGAAACGATCAGAGACAAGAAGGAATAGAATGGGCTTTAAAATTGGGCTTCATGATCAGCGCTTGTTGTTAGCGCTCCAAGATGTGCTAAGGCGCTACTGCTTTGTTTTCGTGAGATTTAAGTCGAGATCAAGGCGCGCCCGCGCCTTCACTTGAGCGCCCGCCCCGTCGCTGTGATTTGGAAATTTTATTATATCGGGAAATAATTTTCTTGGGCTTTTTGTGGGCTTTTGCTGAGCAATATAAAAAGATTTCTGCCAGACAAATTGGGGGGGAGAGCCGCACAACCTATTACACGAAATATCAGAGAGAACAGGGCTTGATCGTTGGAATTTTCTGAAGATTTCTGGAGCTTCATCGTGAAGAACAAAGACGGAGTTCGATAGACCGGACACGGCATCGATGATGGATTTGTTTTCTATCTTTTTATTTTATTCTGAATTTATGTTGAATTTTCTGAACATGATTTATTGTTTTATTCAATATTTTATTATGAACTAAATTTTTAGAGTCTAGAGGTCAGATGGAACCAGGTGTAGACGCTTTCATGAATTCTTGATTTTATTGGATTGAGTTTCTTCTAGATTAATTGCTTTTTCTAGAATTGATTGTCTTTTCAATTATCTTATCAATAATTGATTTGTTATATTTATTTGAAATCATTGCTCGGGAGAGAGGATTTTGAATAGGACATTAGAACTATACTGTTAATTATTTATACAGCTCGGGAGAGTGTATGATTTTAACAGAGCTTTTAAAAAGAACATTGTTTTGTGATAGATCACTGCAATAAATTCTTACTAGGGATATTGGAATTTAATTGTAGTTGATAAACATTATTTGTTGCTTGGGAGAGGGAAATAATATACGTAAGTGTTCTTGGCTATTAATTGATTGGAATTCATGAAGATTAATCATTTAGGATTGACTGTTGTTGAAACCAGGTGAAATCTATACCTCTAGACCATTTTTCTCTGATTGATTTTTCCTGAAAGTTGTGTGCGTGCTATCAAAACTTCACTGATTATTTATTTTTATTGCAAAATTCTTGATTATTGATTTTCTAGATAAAGTTTAGACTATTTTAATTACAAGCACTAAATATTTTCATTTTACTCCCTGTGGGATCGATTTCTGATTTAATCACTATATTAAAACTTGACACTCGTACGCTTGCGAGGAAATTTCACAACAAGTTTTTGGCGCCGTTGCCGGGGAGTAATTTTGATTATTTTTTTTTAGTCTTGTTACCAATTAGTCTAGATTTTAATTTAGAGTTTTTTTATTTTATTTTGAAGTTACTAATTAAATTCTTCTTAATTTTAATTGCAGTTTATGCGACGACCTCAAAGTGCGAATTCTCTACTTTTTGATCCGGAGATCGACCGAACTGCACGTGCTTTGAGAAGAGCGAGAAGAGAAAAAATTAATAACATGGCTGAAGAGAATGTGAATCAAGCTCCCCTGGTGCCTATCAGAGATCACTTCAGGCCAACGATCCAGGCTCACTACTCTGGAATAGCTCGAGGAACAATCAATGCCAACAATTTTGAGCTAAAGCCGGCCTTGATCAACATGGTTCAATCGAACCAATTTAATGGGAGTGCCACAGCTGATCCTCACTTGCATCTCAGGACCTTTTTAGAAATTACTGATACGGTAAAACTTAACGGTGTTCCTGAGGATATTATTCATTTACGCTTGTTTCCGTTTTCTCTCAGGGATCAAGCCAGAAGTTGGTTGCAATCACTACCGCTTGGAAGCATCACTACTTGGGAGGGGATGGCAGAAAAATTTCTTGCTAAATATTTTCCACCTGCCAAGTCCACCCAGTTGAAGATCGAGATCAGCACTTTCAGGCAGATGGATTCTGAACAGCTCTACGAGGCATGTGAAAGGTACAAAGAACTACTTAGACGTTGTCCTAACCACAATTTTGCAGATTGGGAACAGATCGAGTGGTTTTACAACGGACTGAATGCACCTACAAGGATGAACGTGGATTCTGCTTCTGGAGGAACTATTTTTGCAAAGGACCCCGCTCAAGCCTATGATATGCTGGAACAGATGACGATAAACAGTTTTCAATGGCCATATGAGCGTATGGGAGTCAAGAAGCCAGCTGAAGTGTATGCAGTGGATCCTCTCACATCTATCACGGCCCAATTATCTGCACTAACTACACAGGTAGCTTCTTTGAATAAGATCACTGTTGCAGATTCCATTGGAGTTGAAGGATCACATAACCCAGAGGAAGTTAATTATATCCATCCTAATGGCTACTGAGGTTATGGAGCTTACAAAGGTAATCCTATTCCCAATACTTGTAGCGACCCTACCCGGATCCACTACCTAATCAAAGTTAAGAGCATAATTAAACATGCATTAAATAAATCGCTGCGGAAGACTTAAATAAAAACAGACCGGCAGAATACAACCGGTTAAATAAATTTGATTTATACAACTAAATCGAATAAATAGCCTAAAGGTAAAACCTACAGCTAATCCTGCTATCTTCACTGATCACTGGCTACTCCAAGCTCATGGTAATTCATCCTGCACCTACACCTGCCCCGTCGGATGGGGTGTCCAGGTACACAGAAAAGACTGGACGTGAACTCTAAGCTCAATACGAAAGCACTGGGTAAAACATACAAATATGATGCATGCAAATGATAGGGTATCCATATCTGGGATAACTGTATATAACTGCTCAGTAATGGCACCTAGGATATGAGTGGTACAACCCGGGGAGAAAACCCTGCGTACACTGCTCATTCCTAAAGGACGTGGACTGTCTCCCCCGATGCTAATCACCCATGACCCGTCAGTCACTGGGCACTAGACATCAACCGCCCAGACAGGGCTGAGCGGCCCTACATGGCTCATCTCACAAGATGGATAGGCACAATATGATATGCACATGCTGCATAATAAATGACATAAAAATGCAACATATAAGCATGCAAAACCCGCTGGCTATCTCAGTCAGACTTACGTACCTTACTACAGGTAGTTCTAGCAGTCCCACTCTAGGTTCCCAGCCTATATCAGCTCTACAATGCAAATACCCATGCATCAATATTTAAGCTCTAAAAGCCTTAACTAAGCTATTGCATACTCCTAAATAATTTAAGGAGACAATAGCTATACCTGCGTCCGTCTTCAGCCCGCTGATGACAATTGCCTCAAAATTAGGCCACAGCTTCGCCTCGACGCCTGGATCGCTATGCCACTTCCGGATTCCCAATAGGATGCCTAGAACTCCCTAGATCTGAGTTAGAAGGCTTAGGAATCAGAGAGAAGAGAGGGAAAGGTGCACTTGAAAATGAAATTTCGGCCCCCTATTTATAGACGGAGTTCGGAGCCTCCGAACCCGGTTCGGATCGTCCGAACACGATCGGAACCTCCGATCCCATCTTCGGAGCGTCCGATCGCCCAATATTACGTCAGCCATGATGTGAACTTGCTGACATAAGCGATGACACGTGCCCTGGTCCCGATCGGAACGTCCGATCTTACCGACGGAGCTTCCGATCCACTTCGGAGCCTCCGATCCTGAGTTCCGATCCTTCGATCCAGTTCGGAGCCTCCTGACTTTGTTCGGAGCTTCCGAACCCTCCGGATCCTTGGAACCTTCCAGGGTATTTTGAGTGTCCTGAATTCATTTCTGGACTCCGTTAACCCATTTGGAATTTCCTTAATCATGTTTTACTTAATCTAAACATGATTACACAATTAATATACTCATAAATCGTCAATTTTGGATACGGGTTACTACATTCTCCCCCCCTTAAAAGATTTCGTCCTTGAAATCTAGGGTAACACCTTGAGAACGTACAAGAAACTCTTGCTCGAGTGTCTGGTCGAAATATCCTCCGACACACTCGTCGAATTCTCTGCAAGCTTCATTAATGCTGAACCGCATTAACATTTTCCCAACTGAAAATTACTGTGCTACTGGTCGACAATCGAACTCCTCTAGCACTCGCATATCACAACATTGATATGTCTTCCAAACTGACCCCGATCTCTCTGGTTACGAAAGATACCAACACCCACTTGATCGAGATCATCGTCCCAAAAGAAATCTTATACTGACAAAGACCAAGTCATGAACTGACTGGTTTACGACATTCGTCGAATTACTTATCGAATCTAACCATCTAATGGTTCCAAATGTTCCGGGTGCTCAAATCCTCTAATTAGGAAAACACTAATCCCCAACATTGTGCTGACACATTCTAACATGAATCTCGCTTTAAGATACTCCAGTTGGCTCAAGTCTATACTTCAACGTAACTGCTCACAATGTTCCCTAGACTGGTTACCCTCCCCACTCTCCCTAAAGCACAACCATCTTCCCAAGGAATACTGGGAACTTAAACCATCATGTCTATTACATTCTGCTGTCCACGTTTCTTAGTATAATCTCAACACTGTGCTCTGATGAAACTATCATCGATCACTAATAATGACACTAAGTCATCTTTTAGCCATTGGCCTGCGAAGTCACGCATACATTGCAATAGAAGTTATTACACCTCTGATGATCTGCATCATTTCAACCATAGGTTATTCACCCATGAATCTCAATCGTTGGACATCCTCCTGATAGTTATACATACTCTCAATCACTGTGCGCTCATCAAGACTAAGGTAAGCTCCCACCAATATGCTCGACTGGGACATTCCACAGTGCACAGACATATGGAAACGCTTCCTATTCTGTCTCGAAACTTGACAGTCATTGCGCTCGGTATAACTCAACTCAGAGTCTCTGATAATACCATCAGCTCATACTAACCTCCCAAAGTTGAACATACTAATCCTGGAACTAAATCCCAACGAATTCTCAATAGTCAAATCGCTCCCTTGCCGAACGCATCAGTCCCAGCACTGAATGATCTAATTCTTCGATTCCCTAGTCAATCCTGGGAAATACTTGTGCTCGAAGTAAATTGCCACACAATGCGTCTTTGATTGTCGTTTATTGCTACAACGCAATATTTTTGACAAACAGTCTGCATAGATGTGACTCACTAACTCGATAGAACAAACACTATCCGTCACGATCTTGTGAAATCTTCGACCCCAAAGGCAAACCTCGTTGGCTACTAAGTCGATCCTTGACTATCTCAGTCACTTCAGAGATATCGTACATCACTCGCTGAAAGATTAGTGACACCACCTGCTGGATCTCGAGAACTAGATCTCAGCTAATGTCACGCATCACGATACAACAACTGATGTTTCCTTGCTAATGTCCATTAGCATTTCCAACTACTCATCGGATCCAACCACAACGGTATTCATAGATGCCCTCACTTAACCGAAATGTCTGGTCAACAATCTTCACTGTTGTTGTTTCATCAACAACATGATCCTTTCCTGGCCTATTGCTATCACTAAGCAATTGATTTGATCAATATCAGCTTCCTTCTTAACAAGAATGTACTATACTGGAAACTACCAACTCCCTTGCTTGTCTCTACTGTCAAGTTAGCACCTAACTTGATCATACAAGTCCACTTGCAATCATTCTCGATTACAAGAATCCCAGAAGATTCATCTCTGGCGATCATTGAGACTAAATAACTCAAATCTTTGATTTCTATGAGATGGTATTCAGTACTCATCCCATAAGCACTACTCGACAAAACACTATCCCAAGTATTTCTTAATTGCTACATCCGGACCAACCCTGATTGGCTCAACCAATCGAATTCGTCGATCTACTTAAGCTCGCACTTATCAGATCAGACCACCACTGATCATCCAACTTACATGGCTCGGTCAATAACTATGACTCAGCTGCCACAAAGAACCATTTCCAAACGGTTTCAGATCATGGTACATAAGTAGTTTACTTGACACAAGTCATGCGCCTTTTTAGCACTATTAACCGTTGCTTCGTATTCTGAACTTAATCATCCTAACTCTGACAGAGTTAGCCAATAACCACTAGTAGTCACTAGCACAGATCCCGTGCCACCTTAGCACTACCAATCGTTGTCTTGCTCACCCAAGGCAAACATCAAGATAAACTAAGCCCATCTCCATCCCATGGAAAATCCTACGCTCAATCTCTGAAAATATGAGACAGTACTTTAGTTCAATCACCGGACTCACTTGCCTCGTTCATTCAGGATGAACATCGCGATTCGTCAAGTCCAAAGTTATACCTAAGGAATTCCAAAGATTTCCACAATCTTCGAACACTCTCCTGATTATATCCCTCGCTTAAGATTGTGCAATAATTTAAGACTAAGGTAGCTTACCATGTTAACCCACCTGGACAACTACCAAGGTTTCACGGTTAGGCCATGCTTCCCTCACATCTTAAATAGTCATGTACAATCCTCAACATCTGATATAATCCCTCGCAGATGAAGTCATTCATCATGGAGTAGTCCTCACATTCGAGTCAAAGTCTCGTAACAACATCCCATCCAATATCTTGGATAATTCCTATCACAAAAAATTCTAACCACAACTCTGATGACAACCCCTATGAAAGAGTGGGTGCCCGGTGAGCCAACTTGTGGCTAAGGGCTTTTATGACTCTTTGTGTAAACAATCTTTGTTTAATATAATTTACATTTTATTAATGGCAATGACTTTATCTTTATTCATATAGTTATATTGTGATATACTATTGTTGTTTTGATAAAGACCTTGAATATACTATAGTGTATGTAAGATGTGGTAGTACATGGGGATGACTACCATGAAACACATCTTATAGTCACTGTATATTCTAAACAGTTCCTAGTCGATTGAGCCGTCCGTTAATAAGGATAAGGATCGCTCGAGATTGAGACTAGCATTTGCGATGCCGAGTACCACGTTTCATTGGTATGGAACATAGAGATGTTCAAAGCATGCAAATGGATATTCATACGATGAATGATCGAACTACCCTATCCGGACTTTCCAAGTGGTTATCATTTGTCGAGTGGATAAAGTCCGCGGTTTTGGTTGTACACCATTAGTCCTTACTACTTGAAACATCATTGAGACTCTATATGCGAGTACTGTACTTTGACTCGTTTACCGACTCTATTGGGGTCATCAGGTATCGGGATTGGGTACAGTTACGACACATATAGGAGTCGATGCTTTGTTGTCAAGGATTCACCACATAATTGCGAGTGTGGATATCCTATGCAATCTGAGGAGATATTAGTATGACGAATCTCTGGCTAGAGTACATGATGTGTTTTAAGAAATGGTTTCTTAGTAGCACATGCGATGTCACTATTTGATCTTCAAGATGCATTGCATAGTTATCGAATCTCGAACGACTCTTGATTTACCAATGGTTGTTGATTCGATCGGTATATTTGGATGAAGGGAACGTACTGTACGCTAACCAAAATCTATTGGTTCTTGCAGGCACTATCAGTGATACCTAGGGAATCATGGAGCGATGTTGCTAGGCGCTCTTACAATGATTCGATGGGCAAGTCGGAAATTGTTGTTCCGAGTCACAAGGAGTTGTGAGCCCACGGCTAGCTGTATCCCTGAACCATTGAGGGTCACACAAGTAATGGATTTTTAATCCCCGTTGAGATAGTTAAATTTAAAGAGTTAAATTTAATGAACAAAGAAGTAGGACTTCTTATATCAGAGTAGAAGAGTAAGATTTCCTAAAATGACATAGGGATGGGCATTTCGAATTTGCAGTCTGGTTTAACGGATCAAATTCGTTAATTCTCTTCGTAGAAACTTCTGATAGATTTTCTAGTGCAATCTATCAGAGGGATTAAACTTCTGTTCGTGGACCTGATTGAAGAATTGTTCGTCCATCAGTTCCTGGGATATACAACAAGAGTAGAGTTATCTGTTGGTGTCCATAATCTCGTTTCGAGATTCAAGATAAAAATTTAATTGTTATTTAATTTTTACACGCACAATTTAATCGTAAAGTTTTGATACCCATGATATGGAATCGTTCCATACAAAATTTTAAAACTTCCGCTGCACCGGGTATCAATTCTGATTGATCTGATCACCGTTTTCCAACAGTGGTATCAAAGCCAGGTTGCTCAGATCAAGCGATTAAATTAATCGATTGTACAAAATTTTTAAGCCTCGGTTTTTGAAACAAAACAAATTTTAAAAATTAAATTTTTGATGGGCAAAACATGGGCAGCGCACGGCGCTGCCCAAGGGGCAGCGAAGGGCTGCCCGGCCCGAGCCCCTTTTGGGACGCGGGCTGCCCGGGATCGTCCCGGGCGGCCCGGGAAAATTAATTTTTATTTTTTAATTAAAATTTTAATATGTTAAAATTCTATTTTTGGTCCGATCGAAAATTGTTTTTGATTGGTCCACGAGGCGTCGGATCGAATTGTTCAAGTCCGAAAATTTTAAAAATTGATTTTTGGATAAATTTGAATTTTTGGAAAATTTATAGATTTTATCCGTTAAATCAGATTTTATGAAATTAATTATTTTTGGTACAATTGATGATAAGATATGATCTTATGGAAATATTGAGTAAAATATGATTTTATGTATAAAATTGGATTTTATATGTAAAATATGATTTTATTTGATAAAAAGATAAAATATGATTTTGTATGTAAAATAAGATTTTATATATGGAATATGATTTTATCCTTTTAATTTAATTGTCATTGCATGTTATCCAATAAATTAATTTTGAATTAAATATTATTGGATAAGGATGATCGATTGCCATGACCAATTTTTTAGGTGTATGTTAGGAAATTTACATTTGTTTTTATTGTTGTTGGATTTCTTAATGGGCCTGATTTATGGCCCAATATGAATTGTCATATGTAATAAAAGTGGGTCTGGTTTATGGCCCGTTCCCACCCCTTAAAATGTATCCCCTACTTGTCATAGTTATTTATTGTAAATACATTATACTTAGTGGGAGATGAAGATTGGAAGCGTGGTGGGCCCAGCAGACAATAAAGACTGAAGAAATGTAAATTGGAAGCACAATGTAATAGGATTGCATTGCATACTTGCATATCACCTAGGATTGGACTTAGACTCGTGATTGGCAACCACGGGTCGATTAGTAATGAAATCGATCATCCTAAAATATAATATATGATATTATCGTTGTATGCATGTTTAGACTAAATTGTATGAATCCCGCAAGCATACAAATTTTAAATGATGAGACAAATTTTCAAAATTAAAATCCCTCATTTTAAATATGATTTAAAATTGATATCAAGATAAATAAAAGGAATTTAAATATTGTTTAAATGTTCCTACCTTCCATCAACGATCAATGTATGAGATGTTACCCGCGGATACGGTCCGGCTCATATTATTGGGGGGGGGGCCCGTTCGTCGGAAAGCTGTACATTGGATCGACACATGTTATAAGTTGGGTGGAACTCCCATGGGATTTGCTCATATTATTGGGGATCCACATGGCGACCGTCCATCACAACTTAATATTGATGGGTCATCTTGACGTGTCACAATAAACGGCGTCATATTATTGGGCCCTTATTGGACATGAGGTAAAAACGTGGAGGTTGCTTTGGAAGCAATTGGGCTCTACCTTTTGAAAATTATGGTTGGCTGATATTATTCGGGACTATAGTTTGTCAATTGGACTCCATGTTCCCACTAAAAAAAATGTTTCTCGTTTTCACTAGAGGGTAGTGAAATCGTTAAAATAGTGGGAGTGAGATTCAAAAAATAAATTTCGCCTATTTTATGTCTTAGTAAATTAATTAAACAATCACTGATTATTGTCTGTTTTTTTTCAGTATTTCATTAAGATGAATTCGCGCAATCCACTATTCTCTATTCTCGAACAAAATAAACTGACTGGCGCAAACTATACGGAATGGTTCCGTAAGTTGAAGATTGTCTTGACCTCGGAAAAGATGTTCTACGTGTTAGAAAAATCTCCTCCGAAGGAAGCACCAGCTGATATAAGTCCGGAAGAGTTGGCCAAACTTGATATATGGTGGGACCATGATATCAAGGCCAAATGCTATATGCAAGCTTCGATGTCTGATGAACTCCAGAGGCGATTTGAGGATACCGTGAATGCTGCTGACATTCACGTACAACTCAAGGAACTTTTTGGGGCTCAATCGAGAGCTGAAAGGTTCGCTACTGTAAAAGAGTTAATGACGTGTCGCATGCGTGAAGGGACTTCGGTCCGTGATCATGGGGTACGCGTGATTTGGCTCATACAGAAGTTGGTAACGCTTGATTTGGTATTGGAGCATGAACTCAATGTGGACTTATTACTTCTCTCTCTTCCTTCATCGTTTGACGGTTTTGTGGTGAATTTCAATATGAACAAGATAGAGGCCTCCCTTGAAGAGATGGTCAATATGCTTGTAACATATGAAGCCTCTTTAAAGAAGGATAAACCGGTTCTCTTGGTGGGCTCCTCTTCTTCTGCTAAGAAGGGGCCAAGTACAAAGGGTAAGAAACGTTCTGCCCCATCCAAGAAAACCGGACCCGAGAAGAAGAACAAGACAAAGGCTTCAAACATGGAAAAGTCCAAAGATGTTTGCCATCACTGCAAGAAACCCGGTCATTGGAAACGTAACTGCAAGGAATATCTAGAGCAGTTGCGAAATGCGAAGGGTATGTTTTATATTGAAATAAATATTTCACTTAATACAACTTCTTGGGTATTGGATACCGGATGTGGATCTCACATTTGCAACGATTTGCAGGTGATGACAAGAAGTCGCAAGCTTAGAATGGGTGAGACCCAGCTGAGGCTCGGAAATGGTTCTAGAGTTGAAGCCAAAGCTGTGGGAGACGTTTATTTAATTTTGCAGAACGATTTTAAGTTACTTTTGAGAGATGTTTTATTTGTTCCAGATTTGATTAAAAACATTATTTCTGTTTCTATGCTTGATAGAGATGGTTTTTCTTGCAATTTTGTGAATGGGATTTGCAATATTTACAAGAATGAATGTTTGATTGGAAATGGACAACTTGAAAATGATCTATATAACTTAAAATTAAAAGACGTTCCAATAAATTATGTTGATAAACCGGTAACAACGAACAAAAGGAAAATCGATAGTCAAAACCCGGAAAACCTTTGGCATGCTAGGCTAGGTCATATTTCCTCAAGGAGGATGAACAAGCTAGTGGGAGAGGGCATGTTTGATATGTCTGATATTAACTCTCTACCTACTTGTGAATCCTGCCTGAAAGGAAAAATGACTAAATCTCCATTCAAGGGGAAACCTGAGCGTAGTCAAAATCTGTTGGATTTGATCCATACAGATGTTTGTGGTCCATTTAGAATTGGTACTCAATTTGGCCACACCTACTTCATTACCTTTACTGATGATTATTCATGGTATGGGTATTTATATTTAATGAAATATAATTCTGAAGCATTTGAAAAGTTCAAAGAATTCAAGGCTAAAGTAGAAAACAAGCTAGGTAAAAGTATTAAAGCACTTCGATCGGATCGAGGTGGAGAATACTTAAGTACCGAGTTTTTGGACTATCTGAAAGAGAATGGGATTCTCTCTCAGTGGACTCCTCCTATGACACCTCAGCTGAATGGTGTATCGGAGCGTCGTAATCGAACTTTGTTGGACATGGTTCGATCCATGATGAGCTTCACTGAGCTTCCACCTTCGTTTTGGGGCTACGCGCTTGAAACAGCGGTGTTGTTGTTGAATAACGTCCACACCAAAGCAGTGGATAAAACACCATACGAGTTATGGAATGGCAAAGCTCCTAAGTATTCGTACTTGAGGATTTGGGGATGTCTTGCTTACGTGAAGCATACAATGGGAGATAAGTTGGATAGTCGATCCACCTTATGTTATTTTGTAGGGTATCCGAAGAATTCAATCGGATATTATTTCTATCATCCTACTGAAACAAAAGTGTTTGTTTCAAGGAATGCCACCTTCTTGGAGAAGGAGTTCTTATTGGATAAGAAAGGCGAGATGATGGAACTCGAAAAAATTCGAGAAGAACTCGAAATACAAAATAATGATCTCATGCCTCAAGAATCTTCAGAGGACACGCCTATACTTAGAAGATCCGAGAGGACTTCTAGACCTCCTATTCGATATGGTCTTCTTCTTGAAGGGGATCAAAGTGAACCCTACATTGGATGTGATCCAAGAAACTTCAAGGAAGCAATTTCTGATGCGGATTCAAATTTATGGCTTGAAGCTATGCAGTCGGAAATAGATTCTGTGACGCCTAAAATCCAATATACTAAATCGCATGAATTAATTTAATAAATATTAGGATTATTATTATTTTTAGTTTAATTGATTTAAATTCTTTATGTGAATTATGTGTTAATAAATATTTTTATTATTTATTCAAATGATTTTATTTTACTAGCTATTTAATTAATATTTTTAATTGTTTAGGTTTATCTGTCCAAATGATTTTATTGTGAAATTTAAATTGCTTAAATATTTTAAAGGCTTAAGCTTGAATATTTAAATGATTTTTAATTGTTTAGTTTACTCATTAAAATTATTTTAATTGTTTAGCTTATTTATTTAAATACTTTTGATTGCCCAATTTATTTATTTTAAATGACTTAAATTTAGTGGTTAGTTATTTTAAATTATTTTATTGCTTAGTTTATTTTATTTAAAAGATTTTATATGTCCAAATTATTTTAAGGTTTTTATTTCTGCTCGTGTATTTATTTAAGTTACTTTTAAACGTTAGTCTAGTTTGTTTAAATTATTTTAAATCGCTTTGTTTGACATTTAAATATTTTACTCGTTGCCGTGAAATCGAAATATTTAAAGTGCTTAAATTCTTGGATTTTTAAGCTTGTATTTTAATTAGTGAAATTTAAATTTCCTAAATCCTAGTTCCTAAGTTTAGGTAGTATTTTTAGAGGTGTGTAGTATTTTCCTTTTATTTATTAAACCCTCTCACACACACCAATTAAAATACTACATATTATTATATATTATTATACACTTGTTTTTAAAAAATAAAATTTCCAACACAAGAAATCTCCAATTTATACCCTAAAATTCACACTCAAATCTCATTTCCCTCACACACCCCTTCAAGACATTTCTCATATCCTCTCAAAGCTGCAACCCGTCGGCTTCAGCTCCTTTAACCATTTCTCGCCGCCTCAGCCGTCTCTTCTTCTTCTTCTCCGGCGGAGCATCTTCCCCAGCAGCTGGTCGGAGTCTCGAGCGTGAGTTAGCTCCATTTCCAGCCCCCTTCCAGCTCACTCTCCTCTTTGCATTTCGAATTTTGTGGGTATTGAAGGTTGAAGGCAAGTGTAGGCTTTTCTTGGTCTCTCATTCAAGCTAGTTATGCTCTTGTTCATATTCCCTTTAATATTTTCGAAATGCTTGTTAATGTATGCATATAGGGTTCGAAATTTTGACAATTTTCAGCAGGGTTCTTGGGGGATTTTCGAAATTTGGAAGTGCCATAGGTTTTAAGGAGTTGCATTATGTATTGTGATGGAAAGAATGGGGTGTTTTGTTTTCTAATATGATTTTTGAAATTTTCAGAAGTATGCCCCATTTATATTTCGAAACTTGCATTGTATTAGGGCTGTTTTGAATGTATGATTATTGCATTATGTTGTTTGCTATTGGTTGCATTGATTTAACAAGTCAAGGCACGTTTGGTTGCTTTATCTTGATGATTTTGATATGTGGTGTCGAAGTGAAGAAGTGGGCTGCCCAAGTGTTTGATGTAAGTCCTAAGAGATGGTTTTAAGTGTGTTTGATGGATTGGAGTGGTCTTAGAAGCAAGGGTGCATGATTGGTGAAGGTTTCACAAACTAGTAGGGCATTTGAGGTGTCTAGTTTGGACAGGGCAGTCTGAATTCGGGGCAGGGCAGTTTCCTGGTCGAGGTCTGTGTCGATTCTGTTTTGTCCTAAGTTTAGTTCATGACGTTGCGGTCGTGTCGGTATAAAATAGGCTTAATTCGGATAAGTATTCAATAAGTTATGAATTTTTTAAGTTTAAGTGTCGGTGCAGAAATTTATAGTCAAAAGTGGGTTGTCCGGGATGGGTTGTTTGGCATTTTGTATAAGAGGTCAAATGAAGTTGAAACCTGGTCATATGGTTAATTTTAAGAGTTAGGAAAGTGTCGGTTCAAGCGGGACGGGTTTTGGTTAAGGCATGAGTGAGAAAAAGGGTTTTTCAGTTTTCTTGCTCGGTCTAAGTTGAAAAGTGAGGACTTTGTCAAAAGAGTAAAGTTTTGAGGGTTAGGGGCAGCCACTCGCTCATCGTTTTCACATGCAATGGAGTCGAGTCTCGTTCTTGAAATTGCACGTTCGTGTGTGTGAGTCTCATTCTTGATGCCAAAGAAAAATTTAAAGAAAGTCTCTTTGAGTCTTGCATGCCAAAGTATAATTGAGTTAAGTCTCATATCTTAAAGGTTGCATGTTCGTGTGCATATGGCATGTTCTTGAGAAAAATAAAGTGAAAGGAGGTCTTTTCATGTATGCATGATTAAAGAGGGTGAGTCGAGTCATAAAGAAAGAAAAGAAAGAAAAGAAAAAGTGTTTTTGAAAGAGGTGATTTGTTTGTGACAAAGAGGGGTATTGCTAGGCCGGGGGATGCCTCGGTCTACTTACCAAAAGTTATAGAGGTTTGGGGAGGGAGCAGGAGACATCTTGTTTACCCTACCTATGGAGGGGCAATGTGGGATCGGGAGAAATCTCGGTCTCCTTGCCATTGAGAGGTTAAGTTCGTCGGGAGAAATCTCGTCGTCTTGCCGGCATAGTGCACTGCAGCCATGATCATGATCGAAACAGAGGGTCACAATTCAAGGATCTGATTTCTAGAGGAAAAGGAAAAGGAAAAGGAAAAGGAAAAGAAAAGAAAAGTTAAAGTTTCAAAGTTTCGGTTGACTCGTCTTACGTTTATGTCAGTCAGTCAGTAATGCATGAAGTTCAGTTAGATGTTATGAAAAATTGAAAGTTATGTAAGTTGAATGTTATGAAAGTTGAAGGTCTCCCATAGCGTGAGTTCATCAATGCATGTTACTATACTTCCTAGTTTCATGCATATTTACAGTTAAAGTTCAAAGTATACTATGTATCATAGTTTGAGTACAGCATCATGTATTTTAAACCTTGTTATCAACTGTTTATGCTTGTTGAGTCTTTAGACTCACTACGCTTGTTTGATTGCAGGTGATGAGTTATATGTTGAGGTGATTGAGGGGCAGGATCCACTAGGGTGAGGCCACTGGTAGTGCGAAGCCCAATGACCGTCGCTGTTGAATGTTTAAATTTTCCGCGTATTAACTCTGATGTGTAGAATGATTATGAGAATGGTAGTTTATAGCCAGGATGTGTTTTCCCTGTTCTTGTTGAAGTTTATTCCTTAGCGCACTTTATTTTGTAACCGGGAGGTGGTTACTTGTCTTTGCATGTTTATGATTAACGCACTTTATTTTGTAACCGGGAGGTGGTTACTTGTCTTTGCATGTTTATGATTAGCGCACTTTATTTTGTAACCGGGAGGTGCTTAATTGTCTTTGCATGTTTATGATTAGCGCACTTTATTTTGTAACCGGGAGGTGGTTACTTGTCTTTGCACGTTTATGATTTTCGCATTTGAGACTTTCAGTCATCGTTTCTTTCCTTTATTTGAAATGCTGACTGGGTCAAGGTGGCTTGTTTACTTTTCAAACAAGTCATGGCAAATTTTTTTTTAAATCAGTATTTTTTTTATTATTTAATTTTAAGCTTAGAGGTTAGGGTCGCTTCAGTTGGTATCAGAGCGCGGTCTTGGTATGGGCTGAGCCGACTGCCGGTTGCTGAAACTCAAGGGATCTCGCCTCAAAGTCTGTAAGTTTTAAGGAATTTTATATGTTTAGACGCATATGAGACTGTTACTTTAAATGTTTTGATGTCATCCTTTTTAATATATTTTCAAGTTAGATGTTTAATTTATTTAAATGTGTAGCTCGATGTTTTATTGTTTAAAATTTCTTTAGTAGTTAAAGTGTATTATTTGACTGACTATATTTTTATAGCATGCGAATTCAAGTTAAACGGAGTTGGTGTACCAATATTCCTTCCAGTTTTGGACAGTACGTGGATGTTGTTGAGTTATTAAGTAGTGTTAACAATTTTGATGAGTTGTAGGAGTTGTTGGAAGTATTAAACTCGCGCATTAGGAGATATTAATTGTGTGTTACTGTTGTAAGTTGTTTTCTTATAATGGATTCTAGTCGGATACAACTAAGTGCATAGTTCGTTTAGAATTCGATAAGACGTATGTTTTGGCCAGTTAAGTTAATGAATCAAATCTGTGCAAAGACTTGGGATTCGTACTTTGTTTTATATTATTAGGAATAGTTTGAGTTTTCTTCCGTTATTAGGGCAAATATGAATGGTTGGGAAATATTGAGTCGGTTACTACGAGCCTTTCAATTATGACAACTGTTATTTCGATCATTATTTCCTTGTTCTTCATTTATATGTGTATCCATTGGAGTAACACATACTTTTGAGTATCGGAAATTTCCTTGCACTTCCTTTGTGCATTTATGGAATCATACGACGTCAGTCAACCTTGTATTCTATGACTTTGACATTGGTTTAACTTTTAATAAGACCATGTTCGTATTTCACAGTTCTTGAAAATTTTTCTCCAGTAATAGAACCACACATGTTTATGCGAGTAAGCATCACTTTGTATTTTATTGGTGATCTACTTGCGTTGTGTGGTTGACTCCTGAATATGTCTTTGCACCGTTGCTTCCCTGATTATTGACTTGTGTGAACTTCTCTCGACTGAAGTCACATTGATTACCTTGATTGTACTTTAAATTGTTTGAGCATGATTTCATCACCCATAGATGAATGATCGCGAGATTTGTATCTTGTCGGCTCATATTCATTATTCATGGAGCCTCCATTATTATTCATTCACCTCTTGACTTGAATTATGAGTGAGTTGTTTTCACTTATATAGACTTTGTACCTTCAGCTCGCTTGTTTGTAATGCTTGCATTATTTTTATTTCGTATTAAGCAGCATTACATGTGTATTTATTTCCTTTCATGATCCATCATGGCGAATTAGTTGAGTGGATCACACTTTCGATTATCATTTCGACTTCTTGAATAGAAAAAAAAAATTGACTCGTAACCGTATAGTGAGAGTTTAGACTGTTGGAATGTAGTATCAGTACTAGATAAATCCTAAGTTATTGTTGTGATCCGAAGAATGTCAACTACTAGTTATAACTAGTTCTTGCGAGAAGATTGCTTGTTAGTGAATTAGTTGAATGAGTTGTTTCAATTTTTAATAACATCGTTAAGAGTAAATAGATGACTTGGGTAAGCTGAACAGATGGTCAGTCGCGAGAAAGGAAAAATAGAGTTGTCCTTAGAATACTTTTGGATACCTTATACTAGAGTAATAATATTTGGTGTGTATCAACTAGTAAGGCTAATGCACCAACTATTGGCATAGAATGATGAATAGAATATTTAGGAAGTTTTGTTTTGGATAAGCTGTAGATTTATTTACCGGTGAAATGCTAAGGTACTGGAGGAACATTTAGAAAGAAATTGTGATCGGGTTACGAACTCTTCGAGGTGTCTAATTGCATGATAAGTCCTTGAAATATGAATTCAGGTTGTACATATAATAATTTGGGAATTTTGCATTTTCAAACTTGCTGTCAATTTGAACTACGGATTTGAGATTTGTCTTCAGACGATATGTAAGAATTTTTTGGTACTTAGGGACCATCTGATCCAATAAGTAGATAATAGCTCATGGTATATTTTTGTTTAAGGAGTGAATATAGATTTCTTAATCGTTGCGTCTAAGATGGAGAACAGTGATAATTTTTTTGGGAAATTTTAATTAAGGATTGAGCTTTCGGTAGAATCAAGATGTCAGAGATGAGCGTATAAATTGGTAAATGGGTAATTGGGATCCGTTTAGTCACCTATTTGGATTCCATATGTTATTGATTAATATCTTAAGACTGGACGACAGTAGATCTTATGTTTATATTTTCTTACCAAGGATTGGAATAGAATTATTACTAGAAATAGGTCGACCAACCTTAAGTTAAGGAGAGTCATTATTTCCACTCGAAGGTTAACTGAACTAGGGCCATTGCTTGAGAGAATTTTAATTATCCTTAAGAAGCGTTATGAGTTGCAGTAATTGATAAGGGATTGAGCATAGTCCAGGATCATTAAGTGTAGCACTACTAATAAGTAACGTAGACCTTTAGAATTTCTAAATGGTTGTTAGGTTGCTCTTGAAGGTATCATTGTTCCGTAGTACTATTGACTTGGGTATATAAGGAAATTAACTCAATTTTTCGGTCCTTATGCGATTGTTGAGGAGATAGGTCATTTGTTTTATTATTTGGCATGCCGTAGAGATGTTTTGTGGAAGTATGGGTCAGACCTATTTTGTATCTGGGGGCAGTTGAGGTAGAATTGTATAGTTTCCTTTAGCCTTTTTATTTGGAAAATTTAGTGTTTAGTTGTTAAGTATTTCGAGGACTTGTAAATTTCTTAAGGGATCGAGCCGTATATTATATGAGTTAAGATTATTCTTTAAATAGACAATAAGCGTAATTTCTTTGTTAGAAAGTTTTTAAGTTATGAGTAGGATCGACATAAATTATTTATTGGGTTTACGGATATTTATTGCTTGAAATTGCGATCCAGAATTTAAGGTTATCGAACTGAGACAGGTATCAGATATTTTAGGAGTTTAGGTGGTCACATGAGAACAATGATTAGAAATTTTCTTAGGTTACAATCATTTGGGGATAAATAGGAATTTGTAAATTTTATATTGCAATAAGAGTTAGTGAGTTCTTTGATGATATAGGTAGCAGTAAGCATCAGAGCGCGCAGCGAAAGCTGTTTTGAGCCAATTCATGTAGGTGCAAAGTTGGAAATTTAGTGTTGATCTGGTATGAGGCATTCAAACCTAGTTAGTAAATCCTTGAATTTCGAGGACGAAATTCCATTAAAGGGGGAAGGAATTGTGACGCCTAAAATCCAATATACTAAATCGCATGAATTAATTTAATAAATATTAGGATTATTATTATTTTTAGTTTAATTGATTTAAATTCTTTATGTGAATTATGTGTTAATAAATATTTTTATTATTTATTCAAATGATTTTATTTTACTAGCTATTTAATTAATATTTTTAATTGTTTAGGTTTATCTGTCCAAATGATTTTATTGTGCAATTTAAATTTCTTAAATATTTTAAAGGCTTAAGATTGAATATTTAAATGATTTTTAATTGTTTAGTTTACTCATTAAAATTATTTTAATTTTTTAGCTTATTTATTTAAATACTTTTGATTGCCCAATTTATTTATTTTAAATGACTTAAATTTAGTGGTTAGTTATTTTAAATTATTTTATTGCATAGTTTATTTTATTTAAAAGATTTTATATGTCCAAATTATTTTAAGGTTTTTATTTCTGCTCGTGTATTTATTAAAGTTACTTTTAAACGTTAGTCTAGTTTGTTTAAATTATTTTAAATCGCTTTGTTTGACATTTAAATATTTTACTCGTTGCCGTGAAATTGAAATATTTAAAGTGCTTAAATTCTTGGATTTTTAAGCTTGTATTTTAATTAGTGAAATTTAAATTTCCTAAATCCTAGTTCCTAAGTTTAGGTAGTATTTTTAGAGGTGTGTAGTATTTTTCTTTTATTTATTAAACCCTTTCACACACACCAATTAAAATACTACATATTATTATATATTATTATACACTTGTTTTTAAAAAATAAAATTTCCAACACAAGAAATCCCCAATTTATACCCTAAAATTCACACTAAAATCTCATTTCCCTCACACACCCCTTCACGACATTTCTCATATCCTCTCAAAGCTGCAACCCGTCGGCTTCAGCTCCTTTAACCATTTCTCGCCGCCTCAGCCGTCTCTTCTTCTTCTTCTCCGGCGGAGCATCTTCCCCAGCAGCTGGTCGGAGTCTCGAGCGTGAGTTAGCTCCATTTCCAGCCCCCTTCCAGCTCACTCTCCTCTTTGCATTTCGAATTTTGTGGGTATTAAAGGTTGAAGGCAAGTGTACGCTTTTCTTGGTCTCTCATTCAAGCTAGTTATGCTCTTGTTCATATTCCCTTTAATATTTTCGAAATGCTTGTTAATGTATGCATATAGGGTTCGAAATTTTGACAATTTTCAGCAGGGTTCTTGGGGGATTTTCGAAATTTGGAAGTGCCATAGGTTTTAAGGAGTTGCATTATGTATTGTGATGGAAAGAATGGGGTGTTTTGCTTTCTAATATGATTTTTGAAATTTTCAGAAGTATGCCCCATTTATATTTCGAAACTTGCATTGTATTAGGACTGTTTTGAATGTATGATTATTGCATTATGTTGTTTGCTATTGGTTGCATTGATTTAACAAGTCAAGGCACGTTTGGTTGCTTTATCTTGATGATTTTGATATGTGGTGTCGAAGTGAAGAAGTGGGCTGCCCAAGTGTTTGATGTAAGTCCTAAGAGATGGTTTTAAGTGTGTTTGATGGATTGGAGTGGTCTTAGAAGCAAGGGTGCATGATTGGTGAAGGTTTCACAAACGAGTAGGGCATTTGAGGTGTCTAGTTTGGACAGGGCAGTCTGAATTCGGGGCAGGGCAGTTTCCTGGTCGAGGTCTGTGTCGATTCTGTTTTGTCCTAAGTTTATTTCATGACGTTGCGGTCGTGTCGGTATAAAATAGGCTTAATTCAGATAAGTATTCAATAAGTTATGAATTTTTGAAGTTTAAGTGTCGGTGCAGAAATTTATAGTCAAAAGTGGGCTGTCCGGGATGGGTTGTTTGGCATTTTGTATAAGAGGTCAAATGAAGTTGAAACCTGGTCATATGGTTAATTTTAAGAGTTAGGAAAGTGTCGGTTCAAGCGGGACGGGTTTTGGTTAAGGCATGAGTGAGAAAAAGGGTTTTTCAGTTTTCTTGCTCGGTCTAAGTTGAAAAGTGAGGACTTTGTCAAAAGAGTAAAGTCTTGAGGGTTAGGGGCAGCCACTCGCTCATCGTTTTCACATGCAATGGAGTCGAGTCTCATTCTTGAAATTGCACGTTCGTGTGTGTGAGTCTCATTCTTGATGCCAAAGAAAAATTTAAAGAAAGTCTCTTTGAGTCTTGCATGCCAAAGTATAATTGAGTTGAGTCTCATATCTTAAAGGTTGCATGTTCGTGTGCATATGGCATGTTCTTGAGAAAAATAAAGTGAAAGGAGGTCTTTTCATGTATGCATGATTAAAGAGGGTGAGTCGAGTCATAAAGAAAGAAAAGAAAGAAAAGAAAAAGTGTTTTTGAAAGAGGTGATTTGTTTGTGACAAAGAGGGGTATTGCTAGGCCGGGGGATGCCTCGGTCTACTTACCAAAAGTTATAGAGGTTTGGGGAGGGAGCAGGAGACATCTTGTTTACCCTACCCATGGAGGGGCAATGTGGGATCGGGAGAAATCTCGGTCTCCTTGCCATTGAGGGGTTAAGTTCGTCGGGAGAAATCTCGTCGTCTTGCCGGCATAGTGCACTGCAGCCATGATCATGATCGAAACAGAGGGTCACAATTCAAGGATCTGATTTCTAGAGGAAAAGGAAAAGGAAAAGAAAAGAAAAGTTAAAGTTTCAAAGTTTTGGTTGACTCGTCTTACGTTTATGTCAGTCAGTCAGTAATGCATGAAGTTCAGTTAGATGTTATGAAAAATTGAAAGTTATGTAAGTTGAATGTTATGAAAGTTGAAGGTCTCCCATAGCGTGAGTTCATCAATGCATGTTACTATAGTTCCTAGTTTCATGCATATTTACAGTTAAAGTTCAAAGTATACTATGTATCATAGTTTGAGTACAGCATCATGTATTTTAAACCTTGTTATCAACTGTTTATGCTTGTTGAGTCTTTAGACTCACTACGCTTGTTTGATTGCAGGTGATAAGTTATATGTTGAGGTGATTGAGGGGCAGGATCCACTGGGTTGAGGCCACTGGTAGTGCGAAGCCCAATGACCGTCGCTGTTGAATGTTTAAATTTTCCGCGTATTAACTCTGATGTGTAGAATGATTATGAGAATGGTAGTTTATAGCCAGGATGTGTTTTCCCTGTGCTTGTTGAAGTTTATTCCTTAGCGCACTTTATTTTGTAACCGGGAGGTGGTTACTTGTCTTTGCATGTTTATGATTAACGCACTTTATTTTGTAACCGGGAGGTGGTTACTTGTCTTTGCATGTTTATGATTAGCGCACTTTATTTTGTAACCGGGAGGTGGTTACTTGTCTTTGCATGTTTATGATTAGCGCACTTTATTTTGTAACCGGGAGGTGGTTACTTGTCTTTGCACGTTTATGATTTTTGCATTTGATACTTTCAGTCATCGTTTCTTTCCTTTATTTGAAATGCTGACTGGGTCAAGGTGGCTTGTTTACTTTTCAAACAAGTCATGGCAAATTTCTTTTTAAATCAGTATTTTCTTTATTATTTAATTTTAAGCTTAGAGGTTAGGGTCGCTTCAGATTCGATGCATACAAACCAAGTTTGGTCTTTAGTAGATCCTCCCGATGGAATTGTTCCAATAGGGTGTAAATGGATCTACAAGAGAAAGCTTGGGCCTGATGGTAAGGTATTGACCTACAAGGCACGATTGGTGGCGAAAGGTTATACTCAAAGACAAGGAGTTGACTATGATGAAACCTTTTCACCAGTTGCAATGTTCAAGTCCATAAGAATCCTTATTGCCATAGCTGCTTGGTATGACTATGAGATATGGCAAATGGATGTGAAGACTGCATTTCTTAATGGAAACATTAAGGAAGAGATCTATATGACGCAGCCTGAGGGATACACATCCATGGAAAGCGAGCATAAGGTATGCAAGCTTCAGAGATCAATCTATGGTCTCAAACAAGCATCAAGAAGTTGGAACCAGAAATTTGATGAAACAATAAAGGATTTTGGTTTCATCAAGAACCTGGAGGAACCGTGCGTGTACAAGAAAGTAGTTAAGGATGCGGTAACATTCTTAGTACTTTATGTTGATGACATCCTACTCATTGGGAATGACGTAGGGATGTTGCAGTCAACAAAGATATGGTTATCAGGTAGATTCTCGATGAAGGATTTGGGTGAGGCATCCTATATTCTAGGGATACAGATCTATAGTGATAGATCTAAGAGAATGATAGGACTTACTCAAGCTACTTACATCGAAACCATATTGAAAAGGTTTTCAATGGATGGGTCCAAGAGAGGACATCTACCTATGTGTCATGGAGTTTCTCTATCCAAGTCTATGTGTCCCATGACTGACGAAGAGATAGAGAAAATGACACATATACCATATGCGTCAGCCATAGGTAGTATCATGTATGGGATGATATCTACCAGACCGGATGTAGCATTTGCTTTGAGTGTCATGAGCAGATATCAAGCCAATCCCGGTCAAATGCATTGGAAAGCCGTGAAGGACATTCTTAAGTACTTACGAAGGACTAAGAATATGTTCATGGTATATGGAGGAAGAGAACTGAAATTGGAAGGCTATACCGACTCTAGCTTCCAAAGTGACGTGGATGACTCGAAGTCAACCTATGGATTTGTGTTCATGCTCAATGGCGGTGCTGTCTCTTGGAATAGTTCCAAGCAGGACACCACAGTGGATTCCACCACTGAGGCAGAATAGATTGCAGCATCAGCTGCTGCTAAAGAGGCCGTTTGGATGAGGAATTTCGTCCAAGAGTTGGGCGTCATTCCTGAAGTTGTTGGTCCAGTCCCGGTGTACTGTGACAACACAGGTGCCATTGCTCAGGCAAAGGAACCAAGGTCTCATCAAAGATCCAAACACGTACTGAGGAAATACCACATCATCCGGGAGATCGTGGAAAGAGGAGACATCACTGTCGAGAGAGTGGCCTCTGCAGACAATATCGCTGATCCACTTACTAAGCCCTTGCCAGGACCATTATTTGACAAACATCGCGAAGCAATGGGACTGCGTAGTATGACTAGTTGGCTTTAGGGCAAGTGGGAGATTGAAAGAGTGGGTTCCCGGTGAGCCAACTTGTGGCTAAGGGCTTTTATGACTCTTTGTGTAAACAATCTTTGTTTAATATAATTTACATTTTATTAATGGCAATGACTTTATCTTTCTTCATATAGTTATATTGTGATATACTATTGTTGTTTTGATAAAGACCTTGAATATACTATAGTGTATGTAAGATGTGGTAGTACATGGGGATGACTATCATGAAACACATCTTATAGTCACTGTATATTCTAAACAGTTCCTAGTCGATTGAGCCGTCTGTTAATAAGGATAAGGATCGCTCGAGATTGAGACTAGCATTTGCGATGCCGAGTACCACGTTTCATTGGTATGGAACATAGAGATGTTCAAAGCATGCAAATGGATATTCATACGATGAATGATCGAACTACCCTATCCGGACTTTCCAAGTGGTTATCACTTATCGAGTGGATATTCATACGATGAATGATCGAACTACCCTATCCGGACTCAATTAGTAGCCCGTACCCTAATTGAGTAATCAAAGGATTAATGCTAATTAATTGAATTGGGTATTGGACGGATCGGAAGCTCCGAAGGCACGATCGGAAGCTCCGATGAGCGATCGGAGGCACCGATCGATATTACGTCAGGCATGACGTGTGGTTGGATCGGAAGCTCCGATCAGGACCGGAGGCTCCGATCACCCCTATCTGGAGTCATCAAGTGATATTTTGACACGTGGCAGATCAGGATCTTCGGAAGCTCCGATGATAGGATCGGACGTTCCGATCGAGGTTCGGACGTTCCGATCAAGGATCGGAAGTTCCGATCGTTGTCTATAAATAGAAGGCCGAGACTTCACTTTCATTTGCCAATTCCGAGTTCTCCTTTCCTTTCTAGTCCTTTTGGAGCTGTTCTAGTCTTCTTAGGCTTGGTCCGGAGGTCGGAGAGGCGTTCGGTAGTCGTAGCGGAGTTGTGCCCAAGTTCTGGAGGCATCGACATCAAAGGGCTAACGACGGACAAAGGTATAGCTTTTGCTCCCTATAAATATTTAGGAGTATGCAATAGCTTAGTTAAGGCTTTTAGAGCACTTTGATGATAGTAGTATCATTTGGCAGTGTAGAGCAGACTATAGGCGTGGACCTAGAGTTGGTAGAGCTTGCACTGTATTGAGGTACGAAAGTACTGTTCGAGATATCCTGACTGAGTATGCATGTATTATGTGACTGCATGATTTATATTCCATTATATTATGCTGCATTCATTTGCATCTTGCTGTATCTCCTTCGAGATGTCTGTAGTAGGGTTGTACCCTATCCTGTTAGTGGATGGACTTCCATCGATTTGGGTCCGGCGTATCCACGGTTATCTCGGTATGGGAGCCACCTCCTTAAGCGACGGCACAGCGTGCTACATACCAGGGCCCGGTCTGTCTCTGTTATCTGATCCTTGACCTCGAGTCTATAGGGAGTTCACTTTGCATGCATGTATACTCATACTCTCGCACTGAGCGTTTTATGCTCACGTCTCGTACTCTGTGTTTCTGGACACCCTATTCCATGGGGCAGGTTTGCGATTGGACGAGGAGGGTGGATCCAGGAGGGGCTAGTCAGTGGTTGGCCAGCTGGAGCTTCGTCTAGGTTTTATTACTATTGTTTGGGTTTATACAGCTATTCGATTTGGTTGTATATTATTGGGATAAATTACAGATTCCTTTACTTGGGATTGTATAATGTTTATGGATTCCGCAGTTTTATTCTGATATCTGTTTTAATTAAGTTAATTGCATGCCTAAGTGTCTGTTCAGTAGGTGATCCGGGTAAGGGTCACTACATTTATGGTATCAGAGCATGCAAAAGATTTCTTGGGATTTAGTCTCATCTTGAGGTATTTTTGTAGATGTCAAATCGTGACGACCAGAGTTCTCATGGAAGTGTTGGTGGGCGTTGGGGTGATGCCGACCGGGAGCCTCGTCGAGAACGGCGTCATCGTCACCATGACGACGAGCGTTTCACTGTGCGTCGATTCTTAGCTATGGGTCCTAAGCCCTTAGTTGGAGGTGAGTCTCCGGAGGATGCGGAGAACTGGTTAGACCGCATGGAGACGACTTTTCAGACTTTCCAATGCACCGATGAGCAGAAGGTGGAGACCCTTGGCTATCTTCTGGATGGGCGTGCGCGCAGGTGGTGGAGGTTTACTTCTACACCTTTTGTTGCGGCGAGAGGAGTGGCCACCTGGGCCGAGTTTCGCACAGCTTTTCAAAAGCGGTATTTTCCTCCTGCACTCCGACAGTCGAAGGCAGGCGAGCTACTGAGTCTGCGACAGGGAACCATGTCTATTGATGAGTATCAGCAGAGGTTCTTTGATCTGCTATCCTATTGCCCCGAGATTGCTGATAGCTCAGAGATGAAGTATAATCTGTTCCTTCAGGGCCTTAACCCTGAGATCCATGACCGTGTGGCGGTTGGTGACGACATGTCCTATGAGGGCTTGGTGAGCCGTTGTCACCAGGCGGAGGACAGCATTCGGCGGAACAGGTCTTTCTCTCAGTCGAGACCTGCTAGTTCTTTGGGTCCCCGTGCCCAAACTTTCAAGAAGTCTGGATCTTCTTCTTCCTCTGGTTCTGGAAGTATTGTCCGTTTCGGTAAGAAGGACAAGTGTGATCACTGTGGGAAGAACCATCCATCCGACAAGTGCTGTAGAGCTTCTGGAACTTGTCTCCGTTGTGTAGAGACTGGTCATATCCGGAGAGATTGTCCAATGTCTGGGGAAGGTGGTTCTGGTTCTGGTTCAGGATCGGGTTCTCAGGCTACCGTTCAGCAGAGGTCGCAGGGACAGTCTGCTGGGAGTTCTCATTTGAGGCCACGAGCTTCTGGCCAGGTGTTTGCCCTGAGACATGATCAGGCAGTGGAGGAGAATGAGAAAGTCATCGCAGGTACATTTATGCTTTATGGTATACCTGCTCTTGTACTTATTGACACTGGTGCATCTTATTCCTTCATTTCTGCACGTTTTGTTAAGAGGCATAAGTTACCATGCATTGCACTAGACGTAGTGATGTCTGTTTCTACTCCGACGGGCCAATCTGCTTTGGCTAAGCGTCTAGTGATGGGTTGCCCTTTAGAGTTTGAAGGGAACGTTCTGTTGGCGAATCTCATGGTCCTGGCGATGGACGACTTTGATTGCATTCTGGGAATAGATGTGCTGACTACCTATCGAGCTTCAGTGGACTGCTATCAGAGATTAGTACGCTTTCATCCGGAAAGGAGTGAGATTTGGTTTTTCTATGGTGAGGGAGCGCGACCCCCGATGCCTTTGGTATCAGCTTTGAGAGCCTGTCGAGCTCTAGAGTCTGGCGGGGAAGGCTACCTTATCTATGCAGTTGATTTGTCCGCTGAGAGTATTGGGATAGAGAGCATTCCTGTTGTGGATGAATTTCCAGATGTGTTTCCTGATGAGATTCCGGGTATTCCTCCTGCTAGGGAAGTCGAGTTTGGCATAGAGTTGATGCCGGGTACTTCGCCTATTTCTAGAGCACCGTATCGTCTGGCTCCGTCAGAGATGCGTGAGTTGAAGAATCAACTACAGGATCTTTTGGACAAGGGGTACATTCGTCCTAGTGTATCTCCTTGGGGAGCTCCTGTTCTCTTCGTGAAGAAGAAGGATGGGTCGATGCGGCTGTGCATTGACTATTGGCAGCTGAATCGAGCCACTGTGAAGAACAAGTATCCGTTGCCTCGTGTTGATGACTTGTTTGACCAGCTGCAGGGCACATCAATTTACTTCAAGATTGACTTGAGATCTGGGTATCATCAGTTGAGAGTCCGTGATCAGGACGTAGCCAAGACTGCATTCCGTACTCGCTATGGGCATTACGAGTTTCTAGTGATGCCATTTGGTTTGACTAATGCGCCGGCTATATTCATGGATTTGATGAACCGTGTCTTCAGGGAGTATTTGGACAAGTTTGTCGTGGTCTTCATTGACGACATCTTGGTGTATTCGCGTAATACGAAAGAGCATGTTTCTCACTTGCGGTTGGTACTACAGACTCTTCGAGATGAGCAGTTGTACGCCAAGCTGAGCAAGTGTGAGTTCTGGATGGATAGAGTGGTCTTTCTTGGCCATATCATATCCAGGGAGGGGATTTCTGTTGATCCAAGCAAGATTGAAGCGGTACTTAATTGGTCGCGTCCGACGACAGTTGCTGAGATCCGTAGTTTTCTGGGTCTAGCAGGGTATTATCGTTGCTTCATTCTGAACTTCTCTCAGTTAGCTCGACCGTTGACGCAGCTTACCCGCAAGGGTGTGGATTTTGAGTGGTCCTCCAAGTGTGAGGAGAATTTCCGTGAGCTTCGACGGCGGTTGACTTCTGCGCCGGTGTTAGCATTACCGTCAGGATCTGGAGGGTATGTAGTTTACACGGATGCTTCTCTTCAGGGGTTAGGTTGTGTCCTGACTCAGAATGGGCATGTAATCGCATATGCTTCTAGACAGCTGAAGCTTCACGAGGACAACTACCCAGTCCATGATTTGGAGTTAGCAGCCATTGTGTTCGCTTTGAAGATCTGGCGTCATTATCTGTATGGCGAGAAATTTGAGATCTTCACCAACCATAAGAGTCTCAAGTATTTTTTCACTCAGGCAGAATTGAACATGAGACAGAGACGTTGGATGGACTTGCTTAAGGACTATGATTGCGAGATTAAGTACCATCCGGGAGCTGCTAATCTCACCGCTGATGCCTTGAGTCGCAAGGTGCGACTATCCGCACTTCAGACTTGTTCGATGTCTAGTGCGATCAGTGACTGTTGTACTTCAGGTTATACCTTCAAGCATAAGAAAGGTATGCAGAGTATCCAGATGTTTGCGATATTATCTGAGCCAGCCTTGTACTCGCGGATCCGAGATGCTCAGATGTCTGATTCGAAGACACAGCGTTTAGCTCGTCTAGCTAACGAGGGTAGCTCGTCTGGATTTAATTATCAGTCAGATGGCTTTCTGTGTTTGTCTTGTAGGCTTGTGATTCCACATGATGAAGAGTTGCGAGAGGAGATTTTATCTCAGGCACATCGCACTAAGTTGAGTATTCATCCTGGGAACAACAAGATGTACAAGGATCTACGTACTCGTTTCTGGTTGAAGGGAATGAAACGCAGTGTTTATCAGTTTGTTTCGAGATGTTTGGTGTGTCAACAGGTCAAGGCAGAGCACCGACGACCTGGAGGATTGCTTCACAGTCTGCCTATTCCTGAATGGAAATGGGAGTTTATCACTATGGACTTTGTGACCCATTTGCCGGTATCCCCGAGGAACTGTGATGCTATCTGGGTTGTGGTGGACCGACTCACAAAGTCAGTGCATTTCATTGCCTATAGCCGAGAGTACTCTGTGGATCGCATGGCTCGGTTGTACATTCAGGAGATCGTTCGACTTCATGGAGTGCCTGTGAGCATTGTCAGCGATCGGGACCCCAGGTTTACTTCTAGGTTCTGGGGGAGTGTTCAGCGTGCGATGGGTACTACTCTCAGTTTGAGTACAGCCTATCATCCGGAGACTGATGGTCAGTCAGAGCGCACTATCCCTACGTTAGAGGATATGCTTAGAGCGTGCGTCATGGATTTTGGTTCAGCCTAGCAGGATCATTTGTCGTTGATCGAGTTCGCTTACAACAACAGCTATCACACTAGTATTGGGATGGCACCTTTTGAAGAGTTGTATGGGCGACGTTGTCGTACTCCACTCTTCTGGGAAGAAGTGGGGGAGAGACAGGCTGAGGGACCGGAGTTTATCCAGCAGGCGATAGACATTGTTGATCAGATCAAGAAACGGATTAAGACTGCACAGGATCGTCAGGCCAGCTATGCTAATATTAAGCGTAGGCCTTTGCAGTTCGAGGTCGGGGAGAAAGTGTTTCTGAGAGTGTCACCTTTCCGCAAGATTCTCAGATTTGGCCTTAAGGGCAAGTTGTCTCGATTTATCGGTCCGTTTGAGATCTTGGAGAGTATTGGCGATTTGGCTTATCGACTAGCATTGCCACCGCATCTATCTAGCATTCACGACGTGTTCCACGTATCTCTGTTGCGACGGTATGTGGCGGATAAATCTAATATTCTGCAGCGATCTGAGGTTCAGGTAGACAAGGATTTGACTTATGTTGAGAAACCTCTTCGCATCCTTGATTATAAGGATAAGGTTTTACGGAACAAAGTCATTCCTTTGGTTTTAGTTCAGTGGCAGCGCCGAGGCACTGAGGAAGCTACTTGGGAGCTTGAGGACAGGATGCGTAAAGACAATCCTGAGTTGTTTTGATTTCATTCTTTAAGTTGTATTCAGTTGAAAACTCTGTAAGCGTTTGATTTGAATAAAGAATGTTTCTGATTTCTGTATTTGCGTTCGGTACTTAAGATCTGATTTCGAGGACAAAATATCTTAAGTGGGGGAGAATGTAGTAGCCCGTGCCCTAATTGAGTAATCAAAGGATTAATGCTAATTAATTGAATTGGGTATTGGACGGATCGGAAGCTCCGAAGGCACGATCGGAAGCTCCGAACAGGATCGGAAGCTCCGATGAGCGATCGGAGGCACCGATCGATATTACGTCAGGCATGACGTGTGGTTGGATCGGAAGCTCCGATCAGGACCGGAGGCTCCGATCACCCCTATCCGGAGTCATCAAGTGATATTTTGACACGTGGCAGATCAGGATCTTCGGAAGCTCCGATGACAGGATCGGACGTTCCGATCGAGGTTCGGACGTTCCGATCAAGGATCGGAAGTTCCGATCGTTGTCTATAAATAGAAGGCCGAGACTTCACTTTCATTTGCCAATTCCGAGTTCTCCTTTCCTTTCTAGTCCTTTTGGAGTTGTTCTAGTCTTCTTAGGCTTGGTCCGGAGGTCGGAGAGGCGTTCGGTAGTCGTAGCGGAGTTGTGCCCAGTTCTGGAGGCATCGACATCAAAGGGCTAACGACGGACGAAGGTATAGATTTTGCTCCCTATAAATATTTAGGAGTATGCAATAGCTTAGTTAAGGCTTTTAGAGCACTTTGATGATAGTAGTATCATTTGGCAGTGTAGAGCAGACTATAGGCGTGGACCTAGAGTTGGTAGAGCTTGCACTGTATTGAGGTACGAAAGTACTGTTCGAGATATCCTGACTGAGTATGCATGTATTATGTGACTGCATGATTTATATTCCATTATATTATGCTGCATTCATTTGCATCTTGCTGTATCTCCTTCGAGATGTCTGTAGTAGGGTTGTACCCTATCCTGTTAGTGGATGGACTTCCATCGATTTGGGTCCGGCGTATCCACGGTTGTCTCGGTATGGGAGCCACCTCCTGAAGCGACGTCACAGCGTGCTACATACCAGGGCCCGGTCTGTCTCTGTTATCTGATCCTTGACCTCGAGTCTATAGGGAGTTCACTTTGCATGCATGTATACTCATACTCTCGCACTGAGCGTTTTATGCTCACGTCTCGTACTCTGTGTTTCTGGACACCCTATTCCATGGGGCAGGTTTGCGATTGGACGAGGAGGGTGGATCCAGGAGGGGCTAGTCAGTGGTTGGCCAGCTGGAGCTTCGTCTAGGTTTTATTACTATTGTTTGGGTTTATACAGCTATTCGATTTGGTTGTATATTATTGGGATAAATTACAGATTCCTTTACTTGGGATTGTATAATGTTTATGGATTCCGCAGTTTTATTCTGATATCTGTTTTAATTAAGTTAATTGCATGCCTAAGTGTCTGTTCAGTAGGTGATCCGGGTAAGGGTCACTACAACTGTACTTTAACTCGTTTATCGACTCTATTGGGGTCATCAGGTGTCGGGATTGGGTACAGTTATGACACATATAGGAGTCGATGCTTTGTTGTCAAGGATTCACCACATACTTGCGAGTGTGGATATCCTATGCAATCTGAGGAGATATTAGTGTGACGAATCTCTGGCCATAGTACATGATGTGTTTTAAGAAATGGTTTCTTAGTAGCACATGCGATGTCACTATTTGATCTTCAAGATGCATTGCATAGTTATCGAATCTCGAACGACTCTCGATTTACCAATGGTTGTTGATTCGATCGGGATATTTGAATGAAGGGACCGTACTGTACGCTAACCAAAATCTATTGGTTCTTGCAGGCACTATCAGTGATACCTAGGGAATCATGGGGCGATGTTGCTAGGCGCTCTTACCATGATTCGATGGGCAAGTCGGAAATTGTTGTTCCGAGTCACAAGGAGTTGTGAGCCCATGGCTAGCTGTATCCCTGAACCATTGAGGGTCACACAAGTAATGGATTTTTAATCCCCGTTGAGATAGTTAAATTTAAAGAGTTAAATTTAATGAACAAAGAAGTATGACTTCTTATATCAGAGTAGAAGAGTAAGATTTCCTAAAATGACATAGGGATGGGCATTTTTGGAAATCACTGAATTCGGATTCAGAAAATTTATCTTGACTTTAAAGATGCAGAAATGGTTTCTGTGCACATTGGTGAAATTGGTTTATCAATCTGAGTCACGATGAATTTTATATTAATTTCTGAACATGCGGGCTTTGCTTGTCAGGCTTGAACTTATGACTAATGGGCCCTAAGCTGTTAGCAGCCCACATTATAAATAAGTTATTGCAGTACAGAAATTACAGAACAGAGGTCAAATTTTCGAAAACCCTAGCCTCCAGTCTAGAGAATTCGGCCGCCCCTCTCCTCTCTCTGTCGAAAATTCCAGCCTGTGAATTTTGAATTTGCAGTCTGGTTTAACGGATCAAATTCGTTAATTCTCTTCGTAGAAACTTCTGATAGATTTTCTAGTGCAATCTATCAGAGGGATTAAACTTCTGTTCGTGGGCCTGATTGAAGAATTGTTCGTCCATCAGTTCCTGGGATATACAACAAGAGCAGAGTTATCTGTTGGTGTCCATAATCTCGTTTCGAGATTCAAGGTAAAAATTTAATTGTTATTTAATTTTTACACGCACAATTTAATCGTAAAGTTTTGTTACCCATGATATGGAATCGTTCCATACAAAATTTTAAAACTTCAGCTGCACCGGGTATCAATTCTGATTGATTTGATCACCGTTTTCCAACACCCTAGTCATCGCTTGTAGAAATCCATTCACTTACTAGATCCACACGTCTAGAAATAATCTAAAGGTTAAAACCTATATGCTCAGAGTACACACTTGTCAAGAAAATCCTTCCATGACTGGTTCCCATAGCAGAACACTCAAATTATATCTCTGACACACCAGATGATATCAAACCATAGATATCAAACCTGATATCTAATCCAAGGTCATACCTCGTCGTGACTGTCACCAAATCCCTAGACTGAGTAGCCTTCCCACCTCCAAATCCCGAATCACAAAGGCTCCCAGGTAACACTGGCATAGGGGCGCGCCCCATCACGTCTAGTCATGGTCATAGTCCACAACTATCGACATATACTGGACCTGGTATCCTGATGAAAACCCATCATCACAAGCCTCAACCTAACAAACGTCAGACAGCCTACTTTTCCAAGAAACAACCTAGAACAAAGCCCAAATGTTCTAAACCGAACAATACCCTTAATGCCTCTAGATGAGTCCACTCATCGCTGGCACTAACATATTCCACTGACTAACTAGGTCAATCTTAGGAAAATGCCTAGACTAACCGCAAGTCATACTGTCACAGTCGGCCCACTCAAATCCCATGAGCTGCAATAGTTGAACACTAATCAACTTAAATAATGCCAATCCTAGCAAAATCATGCAATCATCCACGAATTGCTGGATAAATAAAACATGTATCATTGCTTTCATTTATGTACAATTTCTCCATTACAATCCCATGTAATACATACAGTATTCAAAATACAATGAAATGTACAATCGAACTTGAAATGATACAACCATAGTATGATGATTCATTACAACTGAAATACTGTTTACAACTACAACAATACAGTATTTAAATCATCGTACAAGTCTTCGCTTCTTGAGCATGAAGCTTCTAATCGACACATGCATCGATACAAGCATATTTCTGACCAAGTCTCTCTACATGTCCTCCTATGAAGAACTCTGGAGAAATGGCTCGTGATAGCTAACCAGCTATGCTCTGTGTCAGTGCATGTCAGTCGGCCCCTTCTGCTCACGATCTACCATCAGCGTTCTTCTTGTATTCATATCATGCTTTTGAACATGAAATTTCCCGTGTGCCTACCGAACGCATCGATATTAGCATACCAGCAAAACCATGTACTGCATGAGGTTAAAGACCCCACGCTCGAAACCTGTCATGCTTTAGGCACTCGAGGCATTCCCTGGTGAAGGTCTATCTGACAATCTCTCCAACTATGACTGGAGAATCTTCAGAGTAGTGTCATCATGGTATGGACGATACAGATGCAAGCATCAAGTGCGTCCCATCCAATGCTCTGTCACTGCCTCTGGCATCCGGTACTCGATCCAAAGCTAGGATCCACAATAGTAGAGTCTTGAAAACTCGGACACGATCCAACACTCCTGTCCGCACTTTCTAGAATCCCATAAGCCAAATCTTCAGAAATCCGGTCAATGACGATAGTCTCTGGGAAAACTAATTGCTGCATCATCACCTCTTCCAAGGTCTCATCAATACTATAAGGATAACCCAAAGTCTCATTACTATATCCCAAGTCTCTTGCATGCATATGCTCTGATACCAATAAATGTAGCGACCCTACCCGGATCCACTACCTAATCAGAGTTAAGAGCATAATTAAACATGCATTAAATAAATTACTGCGGAAGACTTAAATAAAAACAGACCGGCAGAATACAACCGGTTAAATAAATTCGATTTATACAACCAAATCGAATAAATAGCCTAAAGGTAAAACCTACAGCTAATCCTGTTGTCTTCACTGATCACTGGCTACTCCAAGCTCCTGGTACTTCATCATGCACCTACACCTGCCCCGTCGGATGGGGTGTCCAGGTACACAGAAAAGACTGAACGTGAGCTCTAAGCTCAATACGAAAGCACTGGGTAAAACATACAAATATGATGCATGCAAATGATAAGGTATCCATATCTGGGATAACTGTATATAACTGCTCAGTAATGGCACCTAGGATATGAGTGGTACAACCCGGGGAGCAAACCCTGCGTACACTGCTCATTCCTACAGGACATGGACTGTGTCCCCCGATGCTAATCACCCATGACCCGTCAGTCACTGGGCACTAGACATCAACCGTCCAGACAGGGCTGAGCGGCCCTACATGGCTCATCTCACAAGATGGATAGGCACAATATGATATGCACATGCTGCATAATAAATGACATAAAAATGCAACATATAAGCATGCAAAACCCGCTGGCTATCTCAGTCAGTACTTACGTACCTTACTACAGGCAGTTCTAGCAGTCCCACTCTAGGTTCCCAGCCTATATCAGCTCTACAATGTAAATACCCATGCATCAATATTTAAGCTCTAAAAGCCTTAACTAAGCTATTGCATACTCCTAAATAATTTAAGGAGACCATAGCTATACCTGTGTCCGTCGTCAGCCCGCTGATGACAATTGCCTCAAAATTAGGCCACAGCTCCGCCTCGACGCCTGGATCGCTATGCCACTTCCGGATTCCCAATAGGATGCCTAGAACTCCCTAGATCTGAGTTAGAAGGCTTAGGAATAAGAGAGAAGAGAGGGAAAGGTGCACTTGAAAATGAAATTTCGGCCCCCTATTTATAGACGGAGTTCGGAGCCTCCGAACCCGATTCGGATCGTCCGAACACGATCGGAACCTCCGATCTCATCTTCAAAGCGTCCGATCGCCCAATATTACGTCAGCCATGACATCACCTTGCTGACGTAAGCAATGACACGTGCCCTGGTCCCGATCGGAACGTCCGATCTTACCGACGAAGCTTCCGATCCACTTCGGAGCCTCCGATCCTGAGTTCGGATCCTCTGATCCAGTTCGGAGCCTTCTGACTTGGTTCGGAGCTTCCAAACCCTCCGGATCCTAGGAACCTTCCAGGCTATTTTGAGTGTCCTGAATTCATTTCTGGACTCCGTTAACCCATTTGGAATTTCCTTAATCATGTTTTACTTTAATCTAAACATGATTACACGATTAATATACTCATAAATCGTCAATTCTGGATACGGGTTACTACAATACTTTTCACCCTAATTTGCGGAATAATGAAAATTTTTCATATGATAACAATACTAATAAGGGTGATGGTAAGCCATCTTTGGAGGATGTGGTTAGTACTTTTGTGCAGGAATCAGGTAAGAGGATGGCGAGAACTGAGTCTCGCCTTGACAGTTTTGAGACGCACATGGCCAACATGGGCGCGGTGTTGCAATCCATGGAGACTAGCATTGGACAGTTGGCGAGCGCACTGAAGGACAACAACCGCGGCCAATTCCCTAGCAATACTGAGGTAAATCCAAAAGAGCAGTGTAATGCCATAGAGTTGAGGAGTGGGAAAGAAGTTGGAGTCCAAGAACCTGCTGTTGAAGAGGAGAAATTTGAGAAGAAAGTCGAAGAGAAGGAGCTTAAAACTGAGCCGAAACCGATGTACAAGACTCCACTTCCCTACCCGCAGAGGTTCAAGAAGAAGGCGTTGGATGAGAAGTTCTCCAAATTCTTGGAGATTTTCAAGAAAATTCACATCAACATCCCCTTTGCCGAAGCATTGTAACAAATGCCGAACTACGCAAAATTCATCAAGGAGATGATGTCCAAGAAAAGGAGACTGCTAGAGAATGAGGTGGTCAATTTAACAGAAGAGTGCAGTGCGGTGCTTCAAAAGAAGATGCCACAAAAGCTTAAGGATCCAGGAAGTTTTACTATTCCTTGTTCTATTGGTGGTTCTTATTTTAATAATGCACTTTGTGATTTAGGGGCCAGTATTAATTTAATGTCATTATCTATTTACAGGGCCTTGGAGTTGGGAGACATTAAATCGACTAAGATTTCATTGCAATTGGTGGATAGAAGCATTAAATATCCACTAGGAATTGTTGAAGATGTTCTAGTCAAGGTGGATAAATTCATCTTCCCAGCGGATTTTGTGGTATTAGATATAGAAGCAGATCATGGTGCTCCGCTAATTTTTGGGAGACCATTCTTGGCCACGGCGGATGCAAAAATTGAAGTGATGAAAGGGGAGTTGTCAATGGGTGTGGAGTGCGAACGAGTAATCTTCAACTTATTTACGAAAGCACCTAATCCACCCATCGAAGAATTATGCTTAATTGAACCGGTTGTGAAGTTCGAGAGCTGTCAAAGAGCTAATATTGCGGTTGAATCGTCAAAGAATAAAGCGCCAAATTTACCACCAAAGAAGGCCACGAGAAAGAGAGAAAAATTTAAAAGGTGGTTCGTGGAAATTATTTGGCGTGTCAAAGAGAAAGGGAAGATCTAACACCGGTGAAAGTCGGGCTGATGACTTTAAACCAAGCGCTACTTGGGAGGCAACCCAAGCATTTTATTTTATTTTATTTTATTTGCTTTTATTTTTAATTTATTTATTTTTTGTTATTTAATTGTTTTAAGTAATTATTTTTATTTATTTTAAATTTTTAGCTAATTTTTCTTAATTTTAAAAAATTTGCAGGCTCCAAAAATCTCAAATTCGAGCAAGGGGCGCGCCCGCCTCATTAATCTAAGCGCCCGCGCCATAACCTGGATGAAATTGGTTTGATTACCCTGGATGAAATTGGTTTGATTTGCGAACTCAAGGTGTGCCCGCGCCACCCATCTTGAGCGCCCGCGCGTAGAAGGCGCAAACAAGAGATCCCCATCTGCGCTTATTTATGCGCAATCGCGCAAGCCATTAGCGCAAATCCTTGCTCTAAAGAAACACTCTTCTGCGCTACATTCCAGCGCAATCGCGCTCCATGCTGTTTCTTTTCCTTGCACATACAACATCTCAAGTGCGCAGACTTCTTGCGCAATCGCGCGTTACTCAGCTGTTTTCCCTGCGCAAACAACCACCTTATCTGCGCCTCTTTCAGTGCAAATGCGCACCATGCCATATGCTACCTCTTTTCTGCGCAAACAATGCCCCCCATTTGCGCAATAATATAGCGCAAATGCGCTACTGGAACCCATCTTCATGCGCAAATAATCCAGCTCCTAACCATCCAAGCGCTAACAAGAACCATCTGCGCAGGTCCCAGAGCAATCGCGCAATCCAGTCCTTTCCATGCTCGAACAAGAATCATCTGCGCCATTCCTTATGCAATCGTGCAGCCTTCATCTGTACAAACAACCTCCTCATGCGCAAACATATCCCAATTTGCGCAGCACAAGAGCAATCGTGCACCATCTCCAAAAGCTCTTCCATGCGATTGAGATTTCATCCTAAGCTTCACCTCTCCATGCGCCAACAACAGCACCACCTGATCACATTGCAACATGCGCCATCGAGTTCTTACAGCCACATCCACTATGCGCATTCTTTCTTCTTTTCCCATACATTAAGCGAGTTATATTATCTTGTTTGCTTCGGGATTCAATTTTGTGTATTATCTTATCGTGTGCATGTATTCTTTTCAGGTTGAATTGGATGTTCATGTCATGCTCATCTCCAAATCATCTTCACCTTTGTATTGCGGCTGCGAATTTTTTTTATATGGAGTTGGTTTTGGTAACGCCGAGTCCTGGTGTCTCGGTGTCGGAAGATACGCATCCCTTATTATTTTTATTGATTTTATTCATTAGGGACAATGATTATATTAAGTTTGGGGGGATGAATCATTTTGTGCAATGATTTAGTTGAGTAGTTGAATTTTATTGTGTGCTTCATGGATTAAATTTTTTGTTGAGTTTAGTTGTTGTTGATTAGTTGAGTTGAATTGAGTCGAGAAAGAAATGGATGCATGGCTGAAAATTTTTTGTTTTGTGCTATAACTGAAATTCATGATTGTCCACCTATCTGACAAATATTTTTGAGAAAATGGAACCAAGTGAATGAACAATTTCTTATATACTCTGTGATCAATACTTGAATCTGATTTTTGAGACATACAAATATAGATATGATTGAGGCAATTGTTTGAAATTTTTGGGCCTGATTTTTATTGAAATAATTTATCCTTAGTTGCCTATTTGAGCCTACACGTATATTAGTACTTTGAGGTACGAGAAAATTCTGAAATTGTTGTGAAAATCATCGTTAACTGCTGATGATTATCTTTTCTGCACTGATCGATATTTGTATGAATTAATTGTGGATTGAGACTTGTCTAGAACTAGTTTGAACACTCTTCGAGGTGAAATACGGGCAAAACTGAGATTAGGAATGATTTAGGCGATTTTTCTGAATTCGTTTGAGCCTTTCAAGCTACCTACTATTTTATATGTATCCCTAGTACCTTGTTTGAGCTTTATTGAAAATCGAATGACATGCGTGTAAACGTGTGAATAAACCCCCATTCGTAATTATTCCAAGTTCCTACATTGACTACCTAAATAGCCTATACACTAATTCCTACCTTTAAGGGAGTAATTTGAATGCTAAATTGTTATATGCTCCTAGTTTTATTTGTGACAATGGAATGGTGTGGTGGATGAGTTGAAAAAATGAAGAAGGTAGTAGTGAAAAAGAAAATTTGTGGTTAAAAAAGTTGTGAAATAAGTTGAGAAAAAGTTGAAAAATCAATGAATAGAAGAGAAAAAGTGTGAAATTGTGAATGAAAAAGGAGTTGTAATTAGAGTTTGATAAAATTATAAATTACTCCTTATTTTTGAATTCTTATCCTTCGTTTGTAGCCATGAGCCAGGCCTTACATTATAAGCCAAATAAGTCCTATTGACCGAGTCTCAGTTGCCCAATATACTAGTGGAGAAGAGTTGCGAGAATTTAGCCTATGGACTGTTGATTGATGCTTTTAATGATTATGAATTTTGATCGAAACACACACACACTATTATTCTTTGCATTTACCTGATTGTGAGTGTTTTTGATTTTATATTCTATATTTGATCATATGCTACCTTGAAAAGTCCTCATGATCTATAAATGTTTGAATTGAACTTGGATAAGGGTGTTTTGAACATGAGTTGTGGGGATTGTGAGTTCATAATGTTATTTTGTTATGATTGAAACTTTCAAGTGTTAGTTGGGTGTGATATGATTGGATTTGAAAATTCTTTGAAATCATTGCTGAGGCCATTGCTCCATAATATTTCTTTACTATTCTTGTAAGTTTATGATGATTTGAGTTTTTGGAAGTTATTGTTTTGAATTGTTTGCTCGGGACTAGCAAAAGTCTAAGTTTGGGGGTATTTGATAAGTGTATTTTATACACTTAATTTATATATGATTTTAATTATTAATTGTTTGTTTCGAGCAGATTTATGTGGGCGTTTTGTTGTTTTTGTGAGTGTAGAAAATTATTGATTTTATGTGAAAAAGGGAGGAAAAAGAAGAGAAGAAAATAAAATAAAGAGAAAAGAAGTAAAAGGAAAAGAAACGATCAGAGACAAGAAGGAATAGAATGGGCTTTTAAATTGGGCTTCATGATCAGCGTTTGTTGTTAGCGCTCCAAGATGTGCTAATGCGCTACTGCTTTGTTTCCATGAGATTTAAGTCGAGATCAAGGCGCGCCCGCGCCTTCACTTGAGCGTCCGCCCCGTCGCTGTGATTTGGAAATTTTATTATATCGGGAAATAATTTTCTTGGGCATTTTGTGGGCTTTTGCTGAGCGATATAAAAAGATTTCTGCCAGAAAAATTGGGGGGGAGAGCCGCACAACCTATTACACGAAATATCAGAGAGAACAGGGCTTGATTGTTGGAATTTTCTGAAGATTTCTGGAGCTTCATCGTGAAGAACAAAGACGGAGATCGATAGACCGGACACGGCATCGACGACGGATTTGTTTTCTATCTTTTTATTTTATTCTGAATTTATGTTGAATTTTCTGAACATGATTTATTGTTTTATTCATAATTTTATTATGAACTAAATTTTTAGAGTCTAGAGGTCAGATGGAACCTGGTGTAGACGCTTTCATGAATTCTTGATTTTATTGGATTGAGTTTCTTCTAGATTAATTGTTTTTTCTAGAATTGATTGTTTTTTCAATTATCTGATCAATAATTGATTTGTTATATTTATTTGAAATCATTGCTCGGGAGAGGGGATTTTGAATAGGACATTAGAACTACACTGTTAATTATTTATACAGCTCGGGAGAGTGTATGATTTTAACAGAGCTTTTAAAAAGAACATTGTTTTGTGATAGATTACTGCAATAAATTCTTAATAGGGATATTGGAATTTAATTGTAGTTGATAAACATTATTTGTTGCTCGGGAGAGGAAAATAATATACGTAAGTGTTCTTGGCTATTAATTGATTGGAATTCATGAAGATTAATCATTTAGGATTGACTGTTGTTGAAACCAGGTGAAATCTATATCTCAAGACAATTTTTATCTGATTTATTTTTTCTGAAAGTTGTGTGTGTGCTATCAAAACTTCACTGATTATTTATTTTTATTGCAAAATTCTTGATTATTGATTTTCTAGATAAAGTTTAGATTATTTTAATTACAAGCACTAAATATTTTCATTTTACTCCCTGGGGGATCGATTTCTGATTTAATCACTATATTTAAACTTGACACTCGTACGCTTGCGAGGAAATTTCACAACATCGGTTATTGGGATCCCAGGAGTCGGTATGGGTGTTGGGTTTCTCAACCCAGAACTTTGGTGCCATTATATAGAGTATTCTGGTCATAGAAGTTGCTCTGCATCCTATGCCACTCAAATATAGGCCCAAAACATCTACTGCAACAAGGAAAATCTGCCATCAAAGCTCAAAGAAATCTTGCTCAATATGAATGAGATGATGCAATGCAAATATATCTTAAACTCTGATCAATCTTATCATTTCATATCATATTTCATCTCTTCGATTCATTTAAATAGCATGAAAGCAAGTATCGATAATCATCGAGCTATCAACAAAGAACATAAATTCATGTTATTCAATCAAACTCATGAATCGAATAAACTAATCAAATAGCACATAATCAAATAATCTATAAGCAAGCGAGTGTGTGGTTTAGGGGCTCGAGAAGTTTCATAACCGTCTTGAGGATTCAATTCCAAATTCTTTCATTGTCTGCTCATATCTCAAATCTTCCAAATTTTGGAAAAACTCAAATCCCAAAAAAGCAATAACTCAATCAATTCAGAAAATTCAATTCGATCAACTCGGCATTCTAAAACAAACCAAACCAAACCAACCTCGACCGAATTTCTCAACAACTCAACTTTTGCAAACTTGAACCGAATTAACTCCAATTCAAATCTGAAATGGATAATAAAATTGCACAATATCATTTTTAAATTCTCGTCTCAATCGAAAACTCAATAAACTATTTCAAAATAAATCCGACGGCATAAAGGCTAAAAATCGGATATCCCCAAAATCTCAGCATCAAAATCAACTCCAAATCATCATAAATTCCACACCACAATTTCAAAATCAACATTCCCCAATTTCTGGAAATTTTTGAAATATACCAAAATGATTCAAAAATCATAAACTTTCTCAAACTATGGTATTTTCTCAAACCATCTTAGATATGTCATCTCTACAAGCTCAAGAACATATATGTACATTCAAATCTCGAATCTAACATAGCCCAAAATTTGGAACTTGGTAGAATCTTACCAAACTTACGTATAACGTAGCTCTCAACGCTGGGATTCCAAATATGTGATTATTTTTAAAAAATGATAGTTGTGTTTGTGTTGCATATTTTAATGTCCTTTTATTGTTGTTTTGCATTCGTTTACGTGTTTTAATTATGTATTTTGTTCGTATTGCATATTCTGTGTTTGCATGATGTGTTTCTCGGTTTTGTGGCTAGGTTGTGTGTTTTGGCGGATACATGGACGGAACTTTGGAGCAACGGAAATGCTGGAATTATTCTGAAGAAAAGTGCCCGATCGATCTGCAGCATCTAGCTGATCGAGCGGAGTATGTCAATGTGAAGATAGTAGTCTATGGAATTCTTGACCGATCGAGCGGCCACCTTATTTTACAAAACAGTAGGATAACATATTTTTGCTCACTCGATTGGTTACATCTTACCGATCGAGCGAGAGTCGCTATTTGGGAAGGATTTTTCAGATTTGGAAACTCTTTTATTTTGGATTCTAGTTTTTATTAGGTATTTTTATTCCGTTTTGGAGATTAATTATCAAATTCTAAAGTTCTTCCTTGGCGGCTAGGTTTTTGTATTACAATTTCATCTCTAGATTTCTTCTTTTCTTTTAATTTTTCTTGAATTTTTCATGAATCGTTTTGGCTAAACCTTAGAACTTGGTTGAGGAAGACAAGCCCTTGATGTTATTTATTCATGAGATTCGATTTTCATGCTTTAATCCTAATTGAGTATCAATAGTTTATCTGTTTTATTTCATGCTTGTATGTGAGATTTTCAGATTGGTCATCTTAGGATTTCACTTTACAAACTACATCTAAATTAGAATTCAAATCCGTAATTGTTTGAATAAACTAATTTGCGAAGAAACTACGTTTGATATTTTCTTCTGTTGAATTTGTTAAATCGTAGGAACAACTTTTGACTAGATTAAATACAATCGCTGGTATTGTGTTGTCTAGATTCATCAGTTTTACTCGTTTGAATGTTACCTTAAATTTAAATTTTGATCGCTGGAATCTGGGTTAATTTATTGGTAAGGGTTAATCTAGAACGCTGATGTCTAATTAACTAAGATTAAGGTAAAACAGGAATTTGATTTTCAATGATGAATATTTGATAGAATTGGTTATTTATAGGAATCGATGATTGAATGAATAAATATCAAGGGTGTAGTCGACCGATACCAAGGCTTTTTTTCAGTTAATTCTTCAGTTATAATTGAATCTTGCATAATAGTTGCTAAGAATTTAATTAAGTTGTGCTTTTGAATTTTCAGTAGTTAATTTCAACTCAAAAATCCCCTTTATTTTATTTTATAACACATTAAAATTCCCGTTCCTCGTGGGAACTATCCCTACTCACACTACTGCGTATTTTGGTAATCTGATTGAGTTGGGTAATTTGGGCATGACGTGACTTAGCGCTACCAAATTTTGGCGTCGTTGCCGGGTAATGGTGTTATTTTATTGTGTTATTTTTTGTTTATTATTATTTTTGTATTCTTACTCTGGTTTTCTTTTTTTTTGTTTCTAGTTCTCTCTATTTTTCATGCTTTCAGGTGATTCTTCTGACGAAGAATTCCCCTATGACCCAGAGATCAAAAGGACTTTGCACAGGCGAAGGATAGAATTCCGTAGGAAATAGGAAGAGGACCAGACTCGAACAAAAATTCCAGAAGAAGAAATGGCTTCTAATGCTAATCTGAGTTTTAGACAATTGGGCACTCCTGATCCCAATCAACAACCTTTATGCATTACTTTTCCTACTTTAGAAAATGATGCTACATTTGAGCTTAAATCTGGATTGATTCACTTATTGCCTTCTTTTCATGGTCTTGCAGGTGAGGACCCTAATAAACACTTGATGGAATTCCATGTGGTTTGCACAAGTATGAAATCCCATGGAGTGACAGAGGAGCAGATTCAACTGAGGGCCTTTCCTTTCTCTTTGAAGAGTGCTGCTAAGGATTGGCTATACTATTTACCCTCTGGTTCTATCACGACTTGGGCGGAGATGAAAAGAGTCTTTCTGGAAAAATATTTCCCAGCCTCTAGAGCCGCGAACATCCGGAAAGAAATCTATGGAATCAAGCAATACTCAGGGGAATCACTGCATGAATATTGGGAGCGGTTCAAAAAGTTGTGTGCTAGCTGCCCGCAACATCAGATAAGTGAAAATCAATTGATTCAATTCTTCTATGAAGTTTTGTTACCTCATGACAGGAGTATGCTAGACGCAGCCAGTGGAGAAGTTTTTGTGGATAAAACTCTGGTACAAGCAAGGAATCTGATAGAGAATATGGCTGCCAATTCTCAACAATTTGGTACCATCAGGAATGATCATGTACCAAAGAAGAACAGTGAGGTAAATGTCTCTTCCCTTGAGCGACAATTAATTGAATTGACGTCTCTTGTGCGTCAGATGGCTGTAGGGAATGGACAGATTGCAAAGGCATGTGGTATCTGCGCTGCAATGGGACACGCCACTGATATGTGTCCTACACTTCAAGAGGAATCGGTCGAACAGGTTAATGCTATTGGCAGATTTCCTGGACCACCACAGCGGAAGTATGATCCATATTCCAACATGTACAATCCTGGTTGGAAGGATCATCCAAATCTGAGATACGGAAACCCTCAGGCTAATCAACCTGGACCTCAAGCACCACCGCACAATCAAGCGTATAGGCCACCGTATCCTCCACCACAGCAGCGTCCACAAATCCCAGCACCAGGTGAGTATCTTGAAAACATAGTTAAGGATCTTGCAACTAATACTCTGTCTTTCCAATAGGAAACCCGAGCAAGCATCCAGAACTTGAACACCCAAATGGGGCAGCTCTCCACTGCAATCAACAAGTTGGAATCACAGCATTCCAACATTTTACCATCACAAACAATTTCGAACCCAAGAGAGAACGCAAGTGCAATTACTCTAAGGAATGGGAAGGAGTTGAAGATCAAGGAGAAAGAAGTTGATGCTTCTCCCAAGGAGAAGATACAAGAAAAACCAAAGGCGAATGATGGAGAAGCGTCCAAGGAATAAGCGCCAAGAGGTAAGTTTTCTCCCCTTACTGAATATAAGCTTGTTGCCCATTTTCCCTTAGCACTTAAGGAGTTTAGAAAAGATGAAGGGATAAAGGAACTTTATGAGACTTTTTGTAGATGTGAGGTGAATATTCCGTTGCTAGATGCTATTAAGTAGGTACCTCTATACGCAAAGTTTTTGAAAGAATTGGGCACGTCAAAGAGGAAATGGACACTGAAAGGTTGTCAGAAAGTGGAGCTAGGTGAGAATGTATCTGCTGTGATCCAACGAAAATTGCCCGCAAAATGCAAGGATCCAGGTATTTTTTCTATCCCATGCACTATAAGGAATGTTAGACTTGAGAAGGCCATGTTAGATCTAGGAGCATCAATCAATGTTATGTCATATTCTATTTATTCATCCTTGAAACTTGGTCCATTGAATAAAACTGGAATTGTTATTCAGTTAGCTGATAGGTCTAATGCATACCCTAGGGGAATAGTGGAAGATGTGTTAGTGCAAGTAAATAACTTGGTATTTCCTGCAGATTTTTATGTGCTCGACATGGAAAACGGTGATCACAATAGTCTTATTCTGTTAGGCAGACCATTCTTGAAAACTTCCATGACTAAAATTAATGTTCACAGTGGCACACTCACTATGGAATTTGATGGAGAGGTTGTGAAATTCAATATTTATGATGCCATGAAATTTCCTGACAGTGATGATTGTGTATATTTTGTTGATATCGTGGATTACATGGCACAAGATTATTGTGAGCATGCAGCAAAAGATGAACTAGAGGTGGCTATTTTTGCACCCATTCTGCAGGACGATGGAATTGGATTCAGTGAAGAAGTGAAAGAGATTGAGAGAATTCTAAACAATGCTCCTGAGTTACCTCAGTCAGGTAATGTCTTTTATTTATCTTTACCAATCTATAATACTCGGCGCCTTCCATCTGTTTTGCAGGCGCCAGTGGTCGAACTGAAGACACTTTCCAAACATCTCAAGTATGTTTTCCTTGGAGAAGGAGAAACATTACCAGTTATCATCTCCAACAGTTTTGAAACCGAACAAGAGGAACAATTAGTCGAAGTGTTAAAGCAGTACAAGACTGCTATTGGGTGGACCATAGCAGACATCAAGGGAATTAGCCCTTCTACATGCATGCACAGGATTCTGATGGAGGAAGGAGCGAATCCCTCACGTTAGCCTCAAAAAAAGTTGAACCCACCTATGATGGAGGTGGTGAAGGCTGAAATTCTGAAACTTCTTGAGGTTGGATTCATCTACCTGATTTATGACAGTCAATGGGTCAGCCCAGTCCAAGTGGTACCCAAGAAAACCGGAATTACTGTGGTGAAGAATAAGGATGACGAATTGGTTCCCACCCGAATTCAAAATGGGTGGAGGTTTTTTATAGATTATAGGAAATTAAATGCTGGAACCCGAAAGGACCACTTCCCTTTACCCTTTATTGATCAAATGATTGAACGTTTGGCATGTCATCCTTATTATTGTTTTCTTGATGGCTATTCTGATTATTTTTAGATTGCTATTGTGCCAGAAGATCAAGAGAAGACGACGTTTACTTGCCCATTTGGCACCTTTGCATATCAACGGATGCCCTTTGGACTTTCAAATTCACCGGGCACTTTCCAACGGTGTATGGTTAGTATTTTTCTGATTTCATTGAGCATATCTTAGAAGTCTTTATGGATGATTTCACTTTCTATGGTGATTCATTCGAAAACTTTCTGTCTAACCTTTCTCTTGTCCTTAAGAGGTGTGTCGAAACCAACCTAGTCCTAAATTCTGAAAAGGGACATTTTATGGTTGGGGAAGGTGTTGTGTTGGGTCATGTCGTCTCATCTAAGAGAATTGAGGTAGAAAAAGCTAAAATTAATATTATTCAGTCTCTCCCTTACCCCACATATGTGCAGGAAGTGTGTTCTTTTCTTGGCCATGCAGGTTTCTACAGGAGATACATTCAGGACTTTGCCAAGATCGCATCTCCCATGTGCAAACTGTTGCAAAAAGATGTCCCGTTTGAGTTTGATGAACCATGCAAAAAGTCTTTTGACAAACTCAAGGACTCATTGACATCTACACCAATAATCCAACCGTCTGACTAGAGCAAACCATTTGAGATTATGTGTGATGCCAGCGACTATGTTGTGGGCGCGGTTTTAGGCCAAAAAGTTGGGAAAGCATCGCATGCTATCTACTACGCTTCGCATATCCTGAACTGTGGGGACCCGGGTTGCTAATCTTATCTTAGGGCAATTTATTATCATTAACAATTAATCAAGTACTTAAAAGAATTAAAGGACCAAGAGCCAAAAAATTTTTTTTTTTTTTTAAATTACACTGTCTCGCTCGATCGGCAAAAGTTGCCCGATCGAGCGAGCTCCAACTAAAACTCTCGGGTCCAGGGATTCTTGGCCTCGCTCGACAAGAAGCCGCACCCCGTCCTGCTGCCCCTCCTACATTGACTGATAGAGTTACTTCTCTTGAGGAGGCGATGCAGCAGCAACTGACATTTCATCAGGAGTCTATAGCCATTATGCACTACATGATGGATTTTACATCGGCCCTAGCTCATCAGTTTTCGGGTGCTTCGAGTTCTTCATATCTGTTCCCTACACCACCACAGTCGCAACCCACTCCTGATACTACTGAGCCGCCCCCTCCTTTTGATGATGAGGATGCTGGCGACCACTGACGGTCATCGTTTGAGGCACATGTCATTTATTCTTTATTATTTTATTCATTGAGGACAATGAATGTACCAAGTTTGGGGGGGTTTGTCAAATTCTGAAAAATTTGTGCTGAACTTTTTGCTTGTTTTGCTTGTTTTTAGTTTAGTTTGTTTTTGTTTTGTTTTTTTTAGGATTTTTGTGTTCCTGAAGGTGTTTTCTGTTGTGGTTGGCTTCCATTTATGTGAAAGTGAAAGTTGTGTGAGTGTGAATACTTTGAGAAAGCAAGAATGAAATGGAAAGATGGCCAATGATGTTAGAATATTTGTTCTGTAACTGAAATCCATGACTGTCCACCTATTTGACAAAAAATTTGAATTTATGGAACCAAGTGAACGATTGAACTCTTATACACTCTGTGATTTGTGCTTGCATTTGAATCTTGAAACATACAAACATATAGATGATTGAGGCATTGTTTGAATTTTTGGGCCTACTTTTCGTTGAAATTTATCCCTAGTTGCTCATTTGAGCTTACACTTATATGAGTACATGAGGTACAAACATCTGAAAATTGTTGGAAAATCATCGTTTACTGTTGATGATTGTTATTTGTGCACTTATTGGAATTTGTATGAATTGATTGTGAATTGAGACTTTTCTAAAACTAGTTCAGACACCCCTCAAGGCGAAATACGGGGATAACTGTGATTAGGAATGATTTAGGAAATTTTTCTGAAAATCGTTTGTGTCTTTCAAGCTGCCCATTAATGCATGTTATCCCTAATACCTTATTTGAGTATTTTTGAAAATCGAATGGCATGCATATAAACGTGTGATAAACCCTCATCGTCATCATTTCAAGGTCCTACATTAACTACCTGATGAATAGCCTAAACACTGTTTCCTACCTTTAAGGGAGTAATTTGAATGTTAGAATTTTATGTACTCCTATTTTATATTTGTGAAAATGGAATGGTGTGGTGGAAAAGAATAAAAGAAGAAGAAGGTAGTTGTGAAAAGAAAAAAAGAAAAAAATGGTTGAAAAGAAAGAAAAAATTTTGTGACAAAAAAAAAAGAAAAGAATAAAAAGTCAATGGGTTGAAGAAAAGTGTGAAATTTGAATGAAAAGGATTGGAAATTAGAGATTGAACATCATTTACTCCCTCTTTTGAATTTTTATTCCTTCATTTGTAGCCATGTATCGGGCCTTACATTATAAGCTGAATAAGTCCTATTGACCGAGTCACAGTTGCCTAATATACTAGTAGAGAGGGGTTGCGAGAGTCTAGCCTATGGATTGTTTATTGACACTTTCAATGAGTATGAATTTTTGATCAAACATGCACACACTGCTTTTATTTGAATTAACCTGATTTTGAGTGTTTTTTATTTAATTTCCTTAACTTTGATCCTTTGCTACCCTAAAAATCCTTATGATCTGTGAATATTTGAATTGAGTTCAGAGAAGAGTATTTTGAAACGTGAGTTGCGGAGTTTATGAGTTTATAAGGTTGAGATGTTTTTCTTGATAAATAATTTTTCAAGTGTTAGTAGGTTGGATATGATTGGATTTGAATTGTTTTGAAATCAACACGGAGGTCATTGATCCATAGTATTTCTTGATGATTCTTGTTGTTTGCATATGTGTTTTGGAGTTTGTTTTGGTTAGTTTTGTTCGGGACAACAAAAGTTCAAGTTTGGGGGTATTTGATAAGTACATTTTGTGCACTTTAATTGGTTATGATATTACTTGAGTTTTGTGAATTATTTGGGAGATATTATGCAAGTTGTTGTTGTTTTTGGTGTTTCTAGGAAATAATGGAGTTGATGAGTTAATGTAAAAATAAGTCAAAAGATTGGAGGAAAAAGTGGAAATCAAGATTTGAACAAGTAGAAGAAATTGCTGAAATTCGAACATGCAGCGCGCCCGCGCCTATTGAGTGGCGCGCCCGCGCGGTGAAGAAGCTGTTGAAGGATTTGAGTGCGAACGTGTCGCGCACCCGCGCGACGGGATTTTCAGACGTGAGGAATTTTATTATTCAAGGAAACTTGGGTATTTTCGTGGGCTTTTTCTTGGAAGATTTGGAGGCCATATAAAAGGAGATTTCGGACCCTAGAAGGGGATCAACAAGTAGATTCTTAATAGGGATATTGAAATTAAATTTTAGTTGATAAAAATTATTTTTTGCTCGGGAGAGAGAAATAATAAACTTAAGTGTTCTTGGTTATTAATTGACTGAAATTCATGAAGATTAATTAATTAGAATTGATTGTTGTTGAAACCAGGTGAAATCTATACTTCTAGACCATTTTTTTCTCTGATTGATTTTTATCTGAAAGTTGTGTGCGTGCTATCAAAAACTCATTGATTATTTTATTTTTCTGCAAAATTCTTGATCATTGACTTTCTAGATAAAATTATGACTATTTTAATTACAAGAACTGAATATTTTCATTTTAATCTCTGTGGGAACGATACTTGATTTATCACTATATTAAAACTTGACACTCATATGCTTGCGAGCATTTTCACAACACAGATGAGCAGAAATAATGACAAGACAAGTAGAATTCTCACCAAGGAATTCATAACATAAATGTGCAAGCAATTCTTTAAGATCATGAGTTTCAGCAGATACCTCTGGTGCATTTTTTTTCAAAGCTTGAGATTCCTTAGTACTCACCCCTTTTTCTTTCAGAGCTCCCTCAAGGAATGCTTCTTGTTCATGTAGCTCCCAATCTTATTCATTATTAAATGCCTCATCCGCCACCAAACATCTTTCTAGTGGATCAGTAATTCCTGCACATGAAAAAGAGTTATGAGAATCAATAACTTCAATACTTTTACATGTACTTACCTCGTTTGGTCCCCTCATGGTGTGATAAATGTTGAAAATCACAGCTTCACCACCAACTCAAAGTGTGAGATTGCCCTTGTGGACATCTATTAATGCTCTAGCAGTAGCCAAAAAGGGTCTCCCAAAAATCAAGGGATTCTCTTCATCTTCATCCATGTCCAATATTACGAAGTCTGCTAGAAATATGAACTTGTCAACCTTCACCAAAACATCCTCCACAATGTCTCATGGGTATGTGATACTTCGATCTGACAGTTGTAATGTGATGGTGGTCGCCCTGACTTTCCCAAGCTCCAAATTCCTGTAAATAGAAAAAGGCATCAAATTTATACTTGCTCCAAGATCACATAAAACTCTATTTACTTTAGAACCACAAATAAAACAAGTGATAGTAAAACTCCCTGGATCCTTAAGCTTTTGTGGAAAATTTTTCTGCAGGATTGCGCTGCACTCTTCTGTCAGGTTCACCACCTCATTGTCTTGAAATCTTGTCTTCTTAGACATCACATCCTTGATGAACTTGGAATATTTGGGCATTTGTTCCAGAGCATCTGCAAACGGAATATTTATGTGTATCTTCTTAAGGATGTTTAGGAACTTGGAAAACTGCTCATCAAGTGCTTTCTTCTTGAACCGCTGTGGGTAAGAAAGTTGTGGCTTGTACATTGGTTTTGATTCAGATTCTTTCTTGGGCTCTTCAACAATGATTTCTTCAACCACTGATTCTTCAACTTCCTTTGATTTTCTCTGATCCTCAGCCTCTAACTTCTTACCACTTCTTAACTCCACCGCTTTGCATTGCTTTTTGGATTCACTTCAGTATTGTTGGGAAACTGTCCTCGATTTTGATCCTTCAAAGCATTTGCAAGCTTCCCAATCTGTGTTTTTCCATGGATTTCATCATAGCCCCCAAACTACACATATGTGTCTCCATGTTGTCCATTCGATTCTCAGTCCTCGACATCCTCTTGTTAGATTCATTGGCTTATGTAGCGACAACATCCTCCAAAGACGCCTTTCCTTCACCTTTGTTCGCATTGAATCCCGGAGGGGGATTCAGCACATTTTTGTTGTTGGCATAGGAAAAATTTTCATGGTTACGTAAAATAGGAACGGAGCCAAGGATCGGAGGGTCTGAAGACTTCGGACGATCCGAACTCAGATCGGAGGATCCGAACTTGCATGGCCAGCTGTCCGAGAGAAATACGTCATTGGTGACATCATAGGGGTGACTTCGAACGATCCGAACCCAGATCAGAGGCTCCGAACTCGTGTTGGCAGGCGTCCTCAAGAAGCTAGACACGTGTCTTGATGGGAAAGTTTGGACGCAAGGATCGGATGGTCGAAATCGGTTCGGAGGATCCGAACCCGAGATCAGACAGTCCGAACTCCATCTATAATTAGGGGACCGAGATTTCATTTTCAAGCGCACCGAGTTCCTATCTTCTCTCTTTTCCTTAGCCTTCTATCTTAGATCTAGGGAGTTCCAGGCTTCTTATTGGAAATCCAGAAGCGGCAGTGCGATCCAGATGTCATAGCGGAGCTATGGCCTAGTTTGCGAGGCTATCGACAGCAAAGGGCTGACGACGGACGCTGATAAGTGCATTTTGTATGCATTATTTCGTGATAGTTTTATGTCTATTTTGTATGCATCTATATTATTTTTAAGTTTTTTCATGTGTTTTAGTGCATGTTTGTGTATTTCACTCCTCGGGTTGATTTTATAGGAAAATGTATTTTTGAAGTGTGAATTGCGGAGCAGCATTGTTCGAAAATTCAAATTTAATTTTACAGATATTCAAATCCGATCTCCACCGTTCCGATTAAATTTCAAAATGTTTTGAATCTTCTGTCAAAATTTCGGCTCGATCCGACGGCTAGATGTCGAGATATGAATTTTTAAAAATCGTCGCTCGCAGCAGAATTATTGTACTGCGCGCGCGCGAGAATCAAGCTCGCGCACACGCGAGTCGGAGTTCCAGACCTCTGTTTTTATGTGCTGCGCACGCGCGAAACCTATTCTGCGCACGCGCGCATGTTCCGGGGTCAGTTTTGTTCCGAAAAGTCCTAATTTGTGAAGGAAATTAATTGGTACAAGTTCCGGACCATATAAATAGAAGATATAACATATTTTTGGGGGTTCGGATGTTCCAGAACACAGAGAACGCAAGGGAGGCGGCTACAAGGCTTGGGAGAGAAGATTTCTCTTTTCTTTTCTTCTTCTTATTTTTATTTTTGAATTATTTTTTTAATTATTGAGTAGTTTATTTTCATCCAAGACGGCGTGATTGGGCCGAACAAATTTATGTAGAAAACTTGGATGTTTGTTTGGGATTTTTCAGAGTTGATTTTATTTTATTGATTGACAGATTTATATTTGTCTTGTGAATAGTCTGATCAACTGTTTGTTTACATGTTAATTGATTCCAAGTCGACAGAGAAGGTATTGATTTTGATCACATTGATAATCAACATATTGTAAAACCGACTAGAAATAGAATTCGGTTTCAGTGTGCGGTTTGGGTGTAAACTGAATTTTCATAAATATTTAATGCATTCAAATTTGATTAGAATTACGAAAGATTAATCCGTCAATATTTGAATAGGTTTGATTGTTCTAGAAATAGACCTTTGAACAAGATAGGAGAATTCCCGTGATCTAAGATTAAATCTGAGTCCTGAATCAACTACATGTTACATGATTTGTTTGGTACCTACGTGTGTTTTGGTTGTCTCTTTTAATTATTTTTATCTTCAGTTATTTTAATTCTTATTTCTTCAGAAGTTTTTATTTTAAATTTTTATTTTTTTAAAATCAAATTGCTTTTTATTATTTTGTCTAGATTAAGTAAAATAATTAATTCTTGAGAATTGACAACAGTCCATGTGGGATCGATACTTGTACTCTCTGTCCACTTTACTATTACTTGACCTGGTACGCTTGCCAGTAGATTTATATCACACCGATTTAGCCGGTCAGACGCAGGTTTAGATTTTGCTTCCTAAAAATATTTAGGAGTATGCAATAGCTTAGTTATTGCTTCTAGGATGTTAAAAGTGATATAGTGATTATTTCTTATAGGTGTGGATTGAGAGTACCTGGACTGCTAGAGTTGCTAGGGTGCTTGGGTTTTCTCTATAGAGGTACGGACGTATTATCCGAGATACCAGGTTGAATATACATGTATTATGTTTGCATGGTTTGTGTGCCATTACTATGTGCATTGATATTATGCGACATTCATGTACACGTTGAGTTTTATGCCTTGTTTTTCATAGCATGTAGTAGGGGTCGCTCAGCCCCGTATTTCAGTGGATGGATTCCATGGATTTGGATCTGGATATATCCACAAGTTCATATGGTATGGGAGCCACCTCCTGATGCGACTGCCCAGCGTGCTACATACCATGGCGCCTTGACTGAGCAGTATTCTGGATAGGTTTTCCAGTACCCTTCATATTGCATGTGCATGCATGATATATGTATATTCGTACTTCTGTACTGAGCGTTTATACTCACGTCCAAGTATTTTGTGTTGGACATCGTATTCGATGGGGCAGGACTTAGGTTGGACGGACCCGGTGGTAGCGGTCGTTGAGTTGCGGAGGTTGCGTAGAGACCATTTTCTATTCAGGTTTTGAGGTTGAACCTTAAAGTACCTTCCGTTCGATAGGGTTGTATAATATTTTAATTAGCCCGGTTGTTCTGCCTATGTATGTTGTATTGTTATGGTTCAAGTTTCTGATAGATTTAATTAACGTTGTTTTTAAGATTTACTTGCATGCTTTATCGCTGATTAATTAGTGATTCCGGGTTGGGTCACTACACATATCATCCCGAAAATTGTGGGATCTAAATAATAAAATTGTTGACCATGCTTCTCTCTAAATGTGGCTCTTAACAGTATTCATAATGAAGACCTTGAACCGAAATTTGTTAAACAATGTCAACAAAGAAATGACTGGCCAAATTGTAAGGAAGCAATACAGGCCGAATTAGACACACTAGAAAAACGTAAAGTGTTTGGACCTGTATTTCGAACGCCTAAAAATGTAATCCCAGTTGGATACAAATGGGTTTTAGTCCGAAAGAGGGATGAAAATGGTGAAATTGTAAGATACAAAGATCGACTTGTAGCCCAAAGTTTCTCACAGAGACCTGAAATCGACTATGAGGAAACATATTCACATGTGATGGATGCCACTACTTTTCGATTCCTGATTAGTTTAGCAATATCCGAAAGCCTTGATATGCGACTTATGGATGTGGTGACTGCTTACCTTTATGGTTCACTTGATAGTGAGATATATATATATATATATATATATATATATATGAAAGTCCTTGAAGGACTTAAACTATCAAAAGAAAATAATGCAGGTCCCAAGACCATGTTATCAATAAAACTGCACAAATCTTTATATGGATTAAATCAATCTAGACGCATGTGGTACAATTGCCTTAATGAATACTTGTTAAAGGAAGGGTACACAAATAATTCTATTTGTCCATGTGTTTTTATAAAATAAAAATAAAAAATCAGATAAGGGTTTTACGGTCGTGGCAGTATGTGTTGATGATCTAAATCTTATTGGCACTCCAGAAGAGCTTACTAAAACTGCCAATTACTTGAAAAGTGAATTTGAAATGAAAAACATCGAAAAGACAAAAAATTTTATTGCACTGCAAATCGAACATTTACCAGAAGGGATATTTGTTCATCAGTCATCATATAGAGAAAAGGTATTAAAACGCTTTTATATGGACAAAGCATATCTGTTAGCATCATCAATGGTTGTTCGATCACTTGATGCCAACAAAGACCCTTTCCAACCACTTGAAGATGAAAAAAAGATACTTGGTCCAAAAATACCATATCTAAGTGCGATTGGAGCATTATAATATTTAGCAAATTGTACTCGCCCTGATATAGCATTAATAGTTAATCTTCTAGCGAGATATAGTTCATGTCCAACCCAAAGATATTAGAATGGTGTAAAACACATATTTCGTTACCTTCGTGGTACAACTTATTTGGGTTTATTTTATTCATCACAATCAGAGTTTTGTTTAGTTGGATATGCATATGCAGGATGTAACGCCCCAAATTTATCTTAATTGAGTTTATTTGAGATAATCGGAGATTACAGAGTTCAAGAGCCGACTTGATTTTGATCAGGGTCTATTTTTCCAATTTTGGATTTTTCAGGGACTAAAATGCAACTTTGGGATTTTATATATTATCCTTGCTTGTTGCCTAGTTTTCATTGCACCATCATCTTCCCCAACTCGTTATCCTCCATTATTAACGCCTCCTAGTCCTTCCAAGCTTTCAGATTTCAGTCCGAACTCGATCCGTCCGTTAGAATTATTTCTGAAGGAATATTAGCAATCACAGCAGCGAGAGCTCCGATATATAGTAAGTTTTTCTTCGATCATCTAGACTTCTATTTTCAGATGTTGTTAATATCGATTGAGTTTCGGTTATGTTGTTCTTGAACGAGTTCTTATCGTTATTCTCAGTCTGTTTTGAATTAGAGCGTCGTTCGGAATTGTTATGATTTTTTGAAGCCTAATTCAAAAAAGTGGGTTTTGTGATTTGTTGGAATCAAATTGTTATTGTTGTTTTAGCATTGATTTGAGTTAATTGCAATGTTGTACTGCTGTCTGCGTTTCCGGTTTGATCAGTTTATAGTCGTTATGTCGCCGGTTTGAGTTTTGAGATTTTGAACCATTTTGGAGTTGTAGAACTTTGCTATTGAGTTTTGATCTCGTTGTTGATCTTCCTTGACTCTGCACAGATTCGTTTGGAGTTTTTGGAGCCCAGAGTTAGCAGCAGCCGATCGTCGAAGAGTTGGACGAAGAGCGTTAAAGAGTTTACCTTGAGAGTTGTTGTTGTTTAAGTTTTATAGATTTTGATATAACCTTTTATTGTAGCTTATCCAAAGTTGGAGCTATTCGTATTGAAAGGTACAAGCAGTCATTGTTTAGCGGGATAGCATACTCGAGAGAGTTGGTTCTTGAGTTTTCCTTTAAAATCACATAATCGCATCAATACTTGTTCTAGCATGTGGAACTTGTATTTTGTTGTTGATTGAGCTTTTGTTATATGGCTTAATGTTTTATGTTTTTCTTATGCATTCATCTTGAGCCAAACCTTTGATTTCTGCGGGCAAAACGGCCCTTTTTATTTAGACGTTTTGGGGGCTATACTGCGAGTGGCCTGGGTTGTAGAAGTTCACCTAGTGTCAGCATACTCCTTATAGTCGCACCAAAGTCTAAGGGATTGGGATACGTGGCACCACCTCGATTGGGAGAGTCAGTGAGTCGTTACGTGATCTCATCCTCGGGATCCCAAAAGCATAGCAGCAATCCCTTGTTTATCAGAGTTGATATCCCAATTTTAAATACATGCATTTCATTACATTGATATTGAATATGTTGTTGTTTTGAAATCATGTTTGTTGTTATATTACTTGTTATTGCATGTTATGCCGCTTTTATTGGGAATATCATTCTCACCGGAGTTATCCGGTTGTTGCTTTGTTTTGTATGTGTAAGGCCCGAAAATATTAAGTTTTTAATGACGGGATTTAAGAGTTAAATTCCGAATAAGAGTGAAAAGATGAATTTAAGAATTTATGAAAATTAGAGATTTCAATTTCGGGTCTAAAATATTTAATTTGAGGATTTTTTGGATTTTAAGACTTTACTATCCAGAATTCTTAAATTAAAATATTAAAAATATTTGAATTTATATTTATGGAATTTAAGATGTAAGTTCCAAGATTATAGATATCAAGGATTTAATTTGAGGATGAAATCCGAGAAAGGGCCAATTTGCAAATATTGAGCAGTTCAAGGACTAAAATGCGATAAGCTCCGAAATGATTTAATTTTAATTCAAGAATATTTAATTTGAGAATATTTAGAGTTTAGAATTAAATTCTATTATTCTTAAATTATTTAGGATTAAAATTGAATTAAATCTCTTGTCCGGGGACTGAATTGCAATTAGGCCAAAATTTAGGGACCAAAAATTTTCCTTGCAAATTGGCCATAAAAACGTGTAAGTATGTGGAAGGCATCAGAATACTCAGCCAAGGAACCGATAAGAGAGGAAAAAGGGTTCCAAAGCCATTTTCGATTCTTAAAGCTCCGATAAAAATCGATCGGCCCGGTAGAATTTTCGATTGAGCATATATTTGCGATCACAGCTCCGAGTGCTACATTTTGACGTAAGTTTTATGAAGTTCTACCATGTTTGAATTTTAAGTTGTTGTTAGAATTAAGATTTTATTGTATAAACATGTTCTAGCATATACGACGATAGCATATTTAAGACGGATCGAGAAAAGATCGTCGTTTGAACCTATTTATGAATTTTTGAAGATTATTTGCAATTCTGAAATTTAGGGGCTGAATATTTCGAAATTCAGCTGAATAATTGAAGATGATATCATGTTGAGATTATAGTATTGATGATGTTCATGTGTTTAGAATTTTTGGTTTTGATCCGTTACGCCGTCGGTTTGAATTCCGATAACGTGATCAAGTTATTAGATTGTTTGATAGGAATGAAATGATATTGAAAGCTCATATTGAATTAGATATCAATGCATTTCAGATTTGAATTGCAACATATCGATTTTGAGTCGGCGAACTCGAGAAGTTAGCCTTTGAACCGAGAAAGACTGAAGAAGGTGTGAAGCTAGTTTGCCTTGAATGATTGTAATGATTTGAGCAGATTTGGATAGAAGTTCTTTGATGTAAGTTGTCCAGACTTTGAGCTTCTCATATTCAGAAGGAAAGGTATGAATAGACATTAATAAGATGGGCAGAATAACTCGAGATTTTTTTTGATTATCGAGTTGTCTAAAATCACATACATGCATGTTTAATATATATTATTGTTTACGTTTGCATAAATGGGATAGATTATTCAAGATAACTATCTTCTTGAATTCCCAAAATATTTATGTAAATATTTACTTGTCTTCTTTTATTTATATTATGTTCTGTATTGAACATGTTTTACGTATTCTATGTGATGCTTACAGATTTGTCGGTATCCTTGAGTGATTATATGATCATATGATTATATGATTGATGTGTTCAAGATGTTGTTTTAGCTTATGTATGATTTGATGCATCCAGATTATGTTGCATTCATCTTGAACTCCAGCCTGAAAAGCACAGAGGATTGAAAGGCCTAGAGTGCAGATGACGTTTGGAGAACTGTAGTTGAGTGGCATGGAAAGTAGATTTACTTCCAGAGTCAGATGACTCATGGCACGGAATATAGATTTATTTCCAGAGCTAGAAGACTCACTATAGTTGCACCAAATTCAGGGGAATTGAGATATTTAACACCACCTCGAGTGGGAGAGTCGGTGGTTGGTTAAAGATTTTATTTCCCCAGGATCCCAGAGCTACGATTTATTGATATCAGATTTGATAGCCTATTCCTTGGCACATGCATTGCATTTATGCATTAACCTAGAGATTTTTATGGTTTAAAATATGCGTTTATAAATGCTAGCATGTTAGTATTTGACATTCAAGATTTGAATGAGTTTATATGCTTGGTTTTATTTTATCATAGATGAACGAATATACTATCATGTTTTGCCTGTTATTACATGATTTGAGATTTAATATTCATTTGGCATATAGATTTAATATGCTTAAATGATGTATATGCATGTCGTTCATACTGAGATTTATTCCCACCGGAGTTATCCGGCTGTTGCTTTGTTTCTATGTGTGCATTGCATCAGGTTGGGGCATAAGCAAGTCAGACTTGACTTGGATTGTACGAGATTGAAAGAGTAGAAGTGGAGACTCGGGTTTTTAAGCAGATGACGTGTATTTTATGATTTGGTAATCATGTTAGAACAACACGCACTTTTGTATATGTTGTTGTTGAGTATTGATTCATGTATTACCGATATGTAGATTGATGTTTAAATGCATGTCAATTATATAGAATCATGTTGGAAAAATTATATGATAGATTATATCATTTTTCAGACTTGATAGCATTAAGAAGACTGAATTTTATGCACAGGACATGGACCCCGTGCATGCCATTGGCAAGGGTTCGGATGGACACTGTCCCAAAAATGTTTTGAGAAAAGGAGGCACGGACCCCGTGTAAGCCTCCGTTTAAGTGTCCGTGTGTCCTCTGTTCCGCAACTCCTTTGAATTTCAATTTCTGTATAGGCACGGACCCTTTTCCAGAACAGGCACGGACCCCGTGCCATGGTCCGTGCAAGGGACCGGACCTAGGTCCGTGTGTGAGCAGAATTTTAAAAAAAAAAATCAGTCTTTGATTTTATTCGTTCCAGTGTGATTCTTTTATGATTAAATGTTAATTTTGCCCCTTAAGATGAGATTAGCACCCGAGGTCCCCACAACAGGTGGTATCAGAGCGTAAAATCTTGGACTAAGATAGAAGTTGAGCGGGGTAGATTGAGTCGCATGCATTTATAGTATTGCATGAGTATGCTTTACTTGCTTTACAGAATTGTATGCGACTATGATTGCTTGAGTGAACACTGCTTGCTTTACTGAGATGCGAATTACATGCTTATATGCTGATATGTATGCATGATTTATTGAATTCATTAGAATAAGTGAATTCGTTGCAAGCATGTTTTATTTGAAAAGCATGAGAAATTGCAAGCATGTGTTCTATTAAAAACATGAGATTATATGTATGTTATACTGAAATTGTATTTTATAATCTCTGCTATATATATTGCTTCTGTTATTGAATAATACAGATTGTACAGATAGCATGAGAACCTCAGACAGAACAGAACCGCAAAAAGAACAGAACAGTGTTGAGGTACGTTTTTGAGCCGATCGATATGATGATTGCACTGAGGAGTATGTTAGGTGAACAACTCCAAAGCTATTAATCACCAACTCAGAAAGATACAGAATATCCTATATCTAAAAAGGGGTTGATTTGAAGAGCTGGATCAGTTGTTCAAGAGAAGAATATTCAGATGAACATAGAATCAGCTTGATTTATATCAACTCCAGGACTTAGCGAGAAATTGGTGAAGTTTCCAGAAGAAGTATTGAAATGTTTGGAAGGTAAGTAAACAGAATTGTTTATTTCTGTATATGATAAAAAAAAAAAAAGAAAAGCAAACTTTGCAGCATATTAGCATAACAACTTTAATGAGTTGATTTCAAGCTAGTAATAGAGTAACGAAATCACGAACCGGTAGTACGAGGCAGAATTGAATTTTTATTCACGCCTCTTTAATTGTGAAAAACTATGATCATCACCTCCACTATAACTTTCATAGCAGTATAGCTATGAAGCAAAAGATAGTGACAACAGCAGCAAAGATCGATTCAGCCTAAACTCCAGCAGATAAAAAAATATAAGCATAGCTTCCATAGCTGAAATAGATCAAGAGAATCTTTGAATGGCAGATAATTTCATAGGCAATAAGCCAATATAGAAAATAAGGCTCAAGTTGTATCAGATAAGAATATTACAGGTAAGTGAGTTAATTCTAGTTAACCGCTTATATATTGATTGCATAGCATGCAGTTATAGATCAGTGATTTGTTATGCTACAATCCGTATCTGATGAGCCTTTATTTATCGTATTTGCTGAGATTTTGCCTTTGAATAGATGGAACACATTTGCAAGATTAGTCATAGAAGATAAAATACAAAATTGAGAAAATAAGATTGAATGTGCTGATATCAAGCGTAAAGTATTAAGCTAGCATGCATTATAGATATTAATGCAATAACTGGGTACCAGTTAACAGCTGATTGAATCTGTGCACTGATTAAGCAATAGTTAAGATGTGAGTTTCAATAATTAGATTTTTTTTTATTCGGTACTGGTTATACCAAGAGGAAAACGTCGGAAGAAGTTTACTCGATGTACTGAATTAGTATAGAACTAACCTAGAATTGACAGATATGTTAGTGGTTAGAATATACAGAAATATTCAGAAGACATATTCCGACTTTTCTACAAAATGAAAGGAGTTCTATAGAAAGTGATGTCTAGTATGAAAGTCTGATGACAACTCGTATAGAAGAGCATTACTTGAACTGAAGAACTCCAGAAACAGCTAGAAGATTGAATAGAAAAGAGTTATTTAGTACCGAAATGATGATTAATTCTATGACAATAGGTTAAGTCGAAAAGATTATATTCGACTATTGTCAGCTGAGAATTAATAGATAAACTCATATCAATAGAGAATAAGAAAAATCAGTTACAGTTGAGCTTTCTCTTCAATTTTGCTGAAGCTATTACATCATAGAAATCATGATTCTTGAATTTCTTGATATCGATTCTGAGGTTGTGTTATTTGATCTCGATCGATCTTGATTGACTCTTATTCTTTTGTTAGAGTCTGCTTTGCTTAACTCGCTGTCATTTAGAATATTTGATTTTGTCTGACATTTCCTTGAGCGAGGTTCTTTGATTGAAATTTGAGAATTATTGATTATTTGATGTATCTATTTAGTGTATCTTGAAGTATTTGGCTCGTAATTGATAGAAACTCAGATTCAAAGTATCCACAATATTTATGGGTTGATTGCATAATTTGTTAGTACTTGGGAAATAGAAAAAAGAAAAGTAGATGAATGCTTGATCGAGTGATTACAGATCTGTAATTTTTATATGTGGGTTGCTAGACAGATACTCATACAATCAGAATTGTTGCAATCCAAGCTAATATCGATTGGTTTGGAAAGATAAAAGCAACATGGATATGAGATCAAGCAATGAAAATTAAGTTGTGAATTATAGATTAAGATATGAGATAAGATAGCAGATCAGAACAGATAAACTTTTGCGGTGAATAATCGCTTGAATATGCCAGATATTCTAGATATGGAATATCAGATTCTGAAAGAGGCATAGGACAACAGATTGAATATCCATTCAATTGTTTACACATGTATGATTTACATGTAGTCATTACTTGGAAATCAGTATTGGTGAAATAAAGGAAAACGGATATGACAGAATTGACATTACCAATACTAAAATTCCAGTAAAAGAAGCAGAAAAGAAGAACCCAAGTGGTTTCTATAACAGATTAGTTGTAAAGTTCAAAAATCCATTAAACTTGCTCACGATTATTTAAACATAAATTTTTAATGATTTTATGCCTTAAATTGTTTAAGTTATGATTTAATGATTATGATTTCATGATTATGTTTATCTTACATTTAACAATTTTGATTAAGTAAATGATTCCAGGTAGAGTTTGATTCTGGACTCGCGGGACGAGGCTAACCTAGGAACGAGATAATAGAGTACATTTTTTCGAGTATTTTAAGTATGATATTGTTACATTTTTATAAACGAGTCAAAAGATAGCATTTTTATCAGACGAGTCGAGATGTGTTTCTTTGACTGCATTTTAAGCAATCAATACACGATGTGCATTAATTATGAAACCTACACTTAACAACCTTATACCCTACATGTTAGTGATTCCCTTGACATATTCTATCAGACTTCTTCATTATCCTCCTCTCCCTTACACGTTTTTCTCCTCCCCCTCACTATTCATCATCTTCTTCATCAAATCCTTCAAGATTCAAGTGAGTTTTAGGTACCAGTTTTTAGTTCGTCCAAGGTTTAGCTCGTCTCCGAAGTTCCGGATCAACTCCTCCTCCATTCAAGGCAAGTTTTTAAAGAATTTTAAACCATCATTCAAGATATATCTATTTTGATAAGAAATGATGTGTGTTGATGAGTTTTATGCATGATTTTAAAGATTTGAGAAGCATAAAAGCATGAGGTTTATGATATTGTGATATGTAAGTCGTTCTTGTGAAATTCTTGATAAATAATGTGTGATGATAGATTATTATGGTTTAGAGTTGAGAAAGGACTGATTTTGAAGGTGTGTTGAATTTTGAAGTGTTGAGTTAGTTTTAGTTAAAGCTTTGAAGCGTTGCATGTGTTGGGTTGTCTCAGATTAGCAACACTTGTTGCAATTTTGTGGATTTAGTCTATTGTAGTAATCCAAATGAGATGAGGCCAATTGTATTTTAAAGATAACTCATATAGATACAACTTTCATTCTTTGAGTTTTGTCAAAATCATTCTATAAGATTGGCCAAAATCGCCCCGAAGTGTGTCAAGTGGTTTGAATTTTTGGCAGTGACACATCTCGGGAGAATACGCATAACTTTCTACTGAAATATCCAATTAAGGTGAGGGTTTCGGAATTTAAAAGTTTAGATCAAGGGCTAAAACATTTATGTTTACCACTTTTTCAAATTCTGGGTGCAAAAACTCCAAATATCAGTGTGAATGCATAGCAACTGCAGTGCAGCAGAACAGTAAATGCGCAAGTATAGTGCCCCAGCGCCTCTCTTCTAGCGCTGGAGCGTTGTAGCTTCGAATTAATTTTCTTAAGTTTTGATTTTTGAGTCCTTAATTCATGCTTATGATCTTTTAAGGCTTCTAAAATATATTTAAGAGTTTCTATGCAAAAAGTTTCAAGTTTTAAGTCAAGAATGAAAAAAACGACTTACGTGGACCGATTACGTTATGTGATGCATGTACATGTCTAAGTTTCTTTCATGAAACCTATGTTCAATATGAAAGTATGATTTTTATCATTTATTACATGCATGAAGTTATCGAGTAAAGTTTTATGTTCATGAAACAAAAGTTAAGATGGAAATTATGATGTTTCAATGATGCTTCATGATGAATGAAATGATATGTTGATGAAATGAATAATGATGAAGCATGAATGAATAATGTTATGTTGAATTATGAAGATATAATATGTTGATGCATGAAAATATTTTGATGTCTTATGTGTCTTTGTGGTGGCAATACGGGAACGGTACTCCGGTTTGGGCTCCGGAGGGGCCCTCCCAAATACGGCTCAATGTACGGGTTAGGTCCTCCGGGATGATCTACGGAGGGGCCTCCGAAAATGAAAGAAAGAATGTTACGAGGCGTAATGCCATATGATTGTTGATCAACAAGAAAAGATGAATGTTCCCATTATGACGGTTGCCACAATTTCGCATAATTCGTCACCAAATGATAAGCTTATGTTATGTTATGTTAAGTTTAAATGATTATTGAAATCTCATGATTTTTACTGCATACTCTTGCTGAGTCTTTAGACTCACTATACTTGAATGGTGCAGGTAATGAGGATGACATTTATGCATATGTTGATGAGTTCAATGCCGGGCATGAAGAAGAGCAAGGAGTCGGACCGGCGGGCGATGCATGAGTGTGTTATGTGTTGAGAGTGTTTGTGTCAAGTTAATGAACTAAATGTTGTTATGTTGATTGAAGAAAATACGCTTTATGTTTCAAATTGTTATGATTTGGTTTGTAAACTATTCTGAAATGTTTTAAATAAGGTTTGATGTATGCATACATCTTTCAAAAATTTTCTTTTCCGAACTAGATTTAACGTCATGTTAGTTTGTAACATCTTCATCGGTTGAGGGTGTTACATTAGTTACATAAGAGCTGAATGAAGATCAACTTTGTGAAAGATTTTAGTTCGAATCTACTCAAATCATCATGATTTTGCGATTTAGATTGTAGTAGATTTCGACAGATTCAAGAATATGTTGTATTAGATATGATACAAACATACAGAGATACTTGTTATGAATTTAGCAAGATGATCAGATTACAGGAATTAATGAAATCAATTGTCGAGATAGAGACTTTAGATTTGTTTTCTAGATTGTGGCATTGATTGTCAGATATTTTGAGTGTTTGGTTGTATGAGATTTCATTATACCATCCTCCGATTAGTGGATTATCAGATGTGATTTTCCAGATTTTCGAGGATATGCTCAGAACTATAATACTAGATTCAGTACTAATTGATTGATTATGTGTCATTTGATTACCATAATTCCTGTGACAGCTATCTGATAGATATAGAGACAGACTTTTGCATTTAGATGATAAGAAAATATAATTGTCTTTATCTTGAAATGATATTTCAGAAGTATCAGCTATCAGACCAGATATGAGTCAAGAAAAGATAGAGAATATGAAGATTGATTTGAACAGAATAAGAACAGAGCAGCATAGAAAGAGTTAGCAAATGAGTAATAGATGTAGATTTTGAAGCCTGAACAGAATTATCAGCAAATAAGTTCTTTCCCAAGCATCATTAGGTTCAGAAAGAGATTTTAGAAGCTATGAATATTTGATCTAGCTTATTGATTAATACTCAACTTCGAATTGTCAGACAGATGACTTGTTATCCATATGAATTGGCTGAAGAATATCAGCTAGAATATGTATGTGCATTCAAGTCAGATAACTGATACAGAGTTAGATCACGAGAAAGAGCAACTTAGATCTAAGTTGACTCAGTGATTATATGTTCAAGAAATAGATATGATTGCAGAAGTGATCAGAAAGAAGATTAAGATACTATAGAAGAGAAGATATCAGAATAGATATCTAAAGCTCAGAGAATTGAAGTAATTATTACTTCAGTCAGCTATACAGCTTACGAGACTCAACAGTAAGATCGAATGTGATTTCGATGACAAAATCATTCCTTAGAGGGGAGGAATTATAAGGCCCGAAAATATTAAGTTCTTAATGACGGGATTTAAAAGTTAAATCCGAATAAGAGTGAAAAGATGAATTTAAGAATTTATGAAAATTAGATATTTCAATTTCGGGTCAAAAATATTTAATTTGAGGATTTTTCGGATTTTAAGATTTTACTATCCAAAATTCTTAAATTAAAATATTAAAAATATTTTAATTGATATTTATGGAATTTAAGATTTAAATTCCAAGATTATAAATATCAAGGATTTAATTTGAGGATGAAATCCGAGAAAGGGCCAATTTGAAAATATTGAGCAGTTCAAGGACTAAAATGCGATAAGGTCCAAAATGATTTAATTTTAATTCAAAAATATTTAATTTGAAAATATTTAGAGTTTAGAATTAAATTCTATTATTCTTAAATTATTTAGAATTGAAATTGAATTAAATCGCTTGTCCGGGGACTGAATTGCAATTAGGCCAAAATTCAGGGACCAAAGTGAAATTTTCCTTGCAACTTGGCCATAAAAACGTGTAAGTATGTGGAAGGCATCAGAATACTCAGCCAAGGAACCGAGAAGAGAGGAAAAAGGAATCCAAAGCCATTTTCGATTCTTAAAGCTCCGATAAAAATCGATCCGTCCGGTAGAATTTCTAATTGAGAATATATTTGCGATCACAGCTCCGAGTGCTACGTTTTGACGTAAGTTTTATGAAGTTCTACCATGTTTGAATTTTAAGTTGTTGTTAGAATTAAAATTTGATTGTATAAACATGTTCTAGCATATACGACGATAGCATATTTAAGACGGATCGAGAAAAGATCGTCGTTTGAACCTGTTTATGAATTTTTGAAGATTATTTGCAATTATGAAATTTAGGGGCTGCATATTTCGAAATTCAGCTGAAGAATTGAAGATGATATCATGTTGAGATTATAGTATTAATGTTGTTCATGGGTTTAGAATTTTCGGTTTTGATCCGTTACGCTGTCGGTTTGAATTTCGGTCACGTGATCAAGTTATTAGATTGTTTGATAAGAATGAAATGATATTGAAAGCTCATATTGAATTAGATATCAATGCATTTTAGATTTGAATTGCAACATATCGATTTTGAGTCGGCGAACTCGAGAAGTTAGCCTTTGAACCGAGAAAGACTAAAGAAGGTGTGAAGCTAGTTTTCCTTGAATGATTGTAATGATTTGAGCATATTTGGATAGAAGTTCTTTGATGTCAGTTGTCTAGACTTGAAGCTTCTCAGATTCAGAAGGAAATGTATGAATAGGCATTAATAAGATGGGCAGAATAACTCGAGATTGTTTCTGATTATCGAGTTGTCTAAAATCACATACATGCATGTTTAATAGATATTATTGTTTACGTTTGCATAAATGAGATAGATTATTCAAGATAGCTATCTTCTTGAATTCCCAGAATATTTATGTAAATGTTTACTTGTCTTATTTGATTTATATTATGTTCTGTATTGAACATGTTTTACATATTCTATGTGATGCTTATATATTTGACGGTATCCTTAAGTGATTATATGATCATGTGATTATATGATTGATGTGTTCAAGATGTTGTTTTAGCTTATGTATGATTTGATGCGTCCAGATTATGTTGCATTCATCTTGAACTCCAGCCTGAAAAGCACAGAGGATTGAAAGGCCTAGAGTGCAGATGACGTTTGAAAACTGTAGTTGAGTGTCATGGAATGTAGATTTACTTCCAGAGTCAGATGACTCATGGCACGAAATATAGATTTATTTCCAGAGCTAGAAGACTCACTATAGTTGCACCAAAGTCATGGGAATTGAGATATTTAACACCACCTCGAGTGGGAGAGTCGGTGGTTGGTTAAAGATTTTATTTCCCCGGGATCCCAGAGCTACGATTTATTGATATCAGATTTGATAGCCTATTCCTTGGCACATGCATTGCATTTATGCATTAACCTAGAGATTTCTATGGTTTAGAATATGCGTTTATAAATTCTAGAATGTTAGTATTTGGCATTCATGATGTGAATGAGTTTATATGCTTGGTTTTATTTTATCATAGATGAACGAATATACTATCATGTTTTGCCTGTTATTACATGATTTGAGATTTAAGATTCATTTGGCATATAGATTTAATATGCTTAAATGATGTATATGCATGTCATTCATACTGAGATTTATTCTCACCGAAGTTATCCGTCTGTTGTTTTGTTTCTATGTGTGCATTGCATCAGGTTGGGGCATAAGCAAGTCAGACTTGACTTGGATTGTACGAGATTGAAAGAGTAGAAGTGGAGACTCGGGTTTTTAAGCAAATGAAATGTATTTTATGATTTGGTAATCATGTTAGAACAACATGCACTTTTGTATATGTTGTTGTTGAGTATTGATTCATGTATTACCAATATGTAGATTGATGTTTAAATGCATGTCAATTATGTAGAATCATGTTGGAAAACTTATATGATAGATTATATCATTTTTCAGACTTGATAGCATTAAGAAGACTGAATTTTATGCACAGGGCATGGACCCCGTGCATGCCATGGGCAAGGGTCCGGATGGACACTGTCCCAAAAATGTTTTGAGAAAAGGAGGCACGGACCCCGTGTAATCCTCCGTGTAAGGGTCCGTGTGTCCTCTGTTCCGCAACTCCTTTGAATTTCAATTTTTGTATAGGCACAGACCCTTGTCCAGAACAGGCACGGACCCCATGCCATGGTCTGTGCAAGGGTCCGGACCTAGGTCCGTGTGTGAGAAGAATTGTTTTTTAAAAAAAAATTCAGTCTTTGATTTTATTCGTTCCAGTGTGATTCTTTTATGATTAAATGTTAATTTTGCCCCTTAAGATGAGATTAGTACCCGAGGCCCCCACAGTATGTGTGCTTGGCAACAGGTGGGGCAGGATCAAGTCAGCAAAGACCTGGTTAGCGTCAAGAGTGAGAGATAGAAGTGGGACTCGGTTTAGAAGTCGAATGAGCATGTCAATCTAGTTTATGATTTGAAGCATGTTAAAACTCAAACTTGTTGTTTGTAGCTTCTATTATTCAAAGATTATGGATTGAATGTTTTCGTTGCATGTAATATGTACCTTGTTATGCATTGAATGTAATGGACTTGAGCGTTGGCATGATTTTCTGTTGTTTTTCTTTGCCCTGTGCTGTCATCGCTCGATCGATAAGATTTGACCGATCGAGCGGTGAACTTTGTGGCTGTTCTTTGTTTCTGAAAAAGGGTGCCCGCTCGATCGGTTGAATCTTACCGATCGAGCGGTGCTGGATTTTATTTCGGGCAGAAAGTTTGTAACTTTTGGCTCGCTCGATCGGTTGAATTCTACCGATCGAGCGAGTCACCTTAAAAAAAATTATTATTGCTTTTAATCTTGGATCTTGTATACTCTATTGTTTTTTAATCCGAGATTAGATGTTTAGAATCGAGGTCTCACATTAAGTGGTATCAGATCGATTAGTTCTTGGACTGTATTAGAATGAGCGGGGTAGATCGGGTCCGCATGATTCGATTTCTCGCATGTGATTGAATTCTTTAAATGATTATTTAAACGTCATGCGAGCATGCTTTATTATTCCATGAACTATTTGAATTACAGGATTATATGATTTAAATATTAAAGCATGATATGTATTAGAATTGCGGATTTAATTATTCCTCATAAAGAATTAGATTTTTGAACAGAGATTAAGGACACAAGATTGTTGAATTGAGATATTTGTGTCCTAATTCCCTTGAATATGAGATATGTTTCTTCGATGAATTTTTTATCAGGAAACATTCAGTAGCAACCCCGATTGAACAGCTTTGTTCTGCGACTGAAAGAATGGATGTCACTCCGACTCCGATGGAAGCACTTTTGTTGAGGTTTCAGTCGTTCAACACACCAACTCTGAAGAGTAATTAGAATGCTGTGGAGTGCGAGAATTGGATAGAAAAAATTGATCAGTTGTTTGATTCTCTTGACTACATCGATGATCGTCGAATTCGGTTAGTAGTGTATCAACTTCAGGGGATGGCCAAAGGTTGGTGGATTTCAAGGAAGAAAGCCTTGGAGAATCAAGGTATGGTTGTACCTTGGAGTTTATTTAAAGCAGAATTTCTTCGGCAGATTCTATTCCAACAACCGACTGGATATATAGGAAGTAATATGAGAGATCAATTGCAACCAAGAGGGAAAAAATTCAAGAAGTCAGGGAGCAGTTCTTCTAGCTCCAACGGATCCAAACAATTTGGTTCAGGATAGAGTTCTGGATCTTTCGATTTATCTTGCAGCAATTGTGGAGATCGACACCTCAACGAGCACTGTCTTGGAATTTATTGTAGTTGCAATAACTGCCATCAGACCGGACACTACGCGAGGATATGTCCTCAGCGTGATACCGATGGATCTCGGCCAGGGCATTCTTTTAGACCGATGGTTCATCAGGGGCGGCAAGCTTCTATGGTTCATTCCTTTCAGCCACCGCAGCATAATCTACTAGGAGGGTATCTGAATATGAATCAACCGCCGATGCAACAGACTTTAGTATTTGCTCTTAATGAGGATACGCAGACTCGGGCTGCACTTGGAGATGGTTATACAGGTAATCATTCAAAATTTTAGTTTTTCTGCCTGTTGAATGTTAGATATTGGTACTTCCCTACCTTATTACTTGAGGAATCTAGTTTGATGCATTCCCTTTTGTTGAGCTTTTGGGTTAATTTAGTAGCAACTCTTGTTTTGAATGGGAATAAGTTTGAACTGGGAAGCTGGTACTTAGGTTATCAGATTATGAGTTTAGTATCCGTTGAGATGTTTAACCATGTACACGGCACCGAGGATTATTTTCAGAAAGTTTCCAGATTTCAGATCTGATTCATTAGACGAGTGGAAATCCTCCGGTAAGAATTCTTGATTCGTAGATTCTTTTGATATTTTTTTCTGTAGAATGACCGTTTATTACAGTATTGTGCGGAGGAATTCTTTCGTTAGCAGAGGATGTCCTGAAATTTTACCCGATCTGGTTGATACACAAGTGGTTATAGAATTTGGAGATGATGATATAGCAGGATGAGCTAGCTTCTGGTTTTGATTCCGATTCATTAGATTGACTTCAGCTTGAATTGAAATCATAGCATCATCTTCCTAAGACCGAACTCAGAACGAGGTATGTCGCTTGAACTTTTTATTGCAGTTGTTTTGGCAGACGCTCCTGCAGTGCATATGAATTTTAGGAGCCGGATCTTTCAGAGAAAACTAGACGAAATTGTGACTAATCTTACCGATCGATTTCTTATCCATTCGGATCGAGAGTTGTACTAATCATGCGGAGCATTCGAGAATCATCTTGCAAAATTGAGTGCCGAACAGTTGTATGATATTCTATCGACGGCTGAATTCTGATAGGATCGAGTTATCTTTCCTCGATCATATTATCCGAAGGTGGAACGTCAGTTGATCACCTCAAGACCGGAGCCGATATGAATTGATCTAGAGCGACTTCCTGTAGTAGCCCGTACCCTAATTGAGTAATTAAAGGATTAATGCTAATTAATTGAATTGGGTATTGGACGGATCGGAAGCTCCGAAGGAACGATCGGAAGCTCCGAACAGGATCGGAAGCTCCGATGAGCGATCGGAGGCACCGATGTTATTACGTCAGGCATGACGTGTGGTGGGATCGGAAGCTCCGATCAGGACCGGAGGCTCCGATCACCCCTATCCGGAGTCAACAAGTGATATTTTGGCACGTGGCAGATCAGGATCTTCGGAAGCTCCGATGGCAGGATCGGACGTTCCGATCGGGGTTCGGACGTTCCGATCAAGGATCGGAAGTTCCGATCGTTGTCTATAAATAGAAGGCCGAGACTTCACTTTCATTTGCCAATTCCGAGTTCTCCTTTCCTTTCTAGTCCTTTTGGAGCTGTTTTAGTCTTCTTAGGCTTGGTCCGGAGGTCGGCGAGGCGTTCGGTAGTCGTAGCGGAGTGGTGCCAAAGTTTATGGAGGCATCGACATCAAAGGGCTAACGACGGACGAAGGTATAGCTTTTGCTTCCTATAAATATTTAGGAGTATTCAATAGCTTAGTTAAGGCTTTTAGAGTAATTTAATGATAGTAGTATCATTTGGCAGTGTAGAGCAGACTATAGGCGTGGACCTAGAGTTGGTAGAGCTTGCACTGTTTTGAGGTACGAAAGTACTGTTCGAGATATCCTGACTGAGTATGCATGTATTATGTGACCGCATGATTTATATGCCATGATATTATGCTGCATTCATTTGCATCTTGATGTATCTCCTTCGAGATGTCTGTTAGTAGGGTTGTACCCTATCCTGTTAGTGGATGGACTTCCATCAATTTGGGTCCGGCATTTCCACGGTTATCTCGGTATGGGAGCCACCTCCTGAAGCGACGGCACAACGTGCTACATACCAGGGCCCGGTCTGTCTCTGTTATCTGATCCTTGACCTCGAGTCTATAGGGAGTTCACTTTGCATGCATGTATACTCATACTCTCGCACTGAGCGTTTTATGCTCACGTCTCGTACTCTGTATTTTCTGGACACCCTATTCCATGGGGCAGGTTTGCGATTGGACGAGGAGGGTGGATCCAGGAGGGGCTAGTCAGTGGTTGGCCAGCTGGAGCTTCGTCTAGGTTTTATTACTGTTGTTTGGGTTTATACAGCTATTCGATTTGGTTGTATATTATTGGATAAATTACAGATTCCTTTACTTGGGGTTGTAAACTATTTATGGTTTCCGCAGTTTTATTCTGATATCTGTTTAATTAAGTTAATTGCATGCCTAAGTTCTGTTTAGTAGGTGATCCGAGTAAGGGTCACTACATTTATGGTATCAGAGCATGCAAAAGAATTCTTGGGATTTAGTCTCATCTTGAGGTATTTTTGTAGATGTCAAATCGTGACGACCAGAGTTCTCATGGCAGTGTTGGTGGGCGTTGGGGAGATGCCGACCGGGAGCCTCGTCGAGAACGGCATCATCGTCACCATGACGACGAGCGTTTCACTGTGCGTCGTTTCTTAGCTATGGGTCCTAAGCCCTTAGTTGGAGGTGAGTCTCCGGAGGATGCGGAGAACTGGTTAGACCGCATGGAGACGACTTTTCAGACTTTCCAATGCACCGATGAGCAGAAGGTGGAGACCCTTGGCTATCTTCTGGATAGGCGTGCGCGCCGGTGGTGGAGGTTTACTTCTACACCTTTTGTTGCGGCAAGAGGAGTGGCCACCTGGGCCGAGTTTCGCACAGCTTTCCAAAAGCGGTATTTTCCTCCTGCACTCCATCAGTCGAAGGCAGGCGAGCTACTGAGTCTGCGACAGGGAGCCATGTCTATCGATGAGTATCAGCAGAGGTTCTTTGATCTGCTATCCTATTGCCCCGAGATTGCTGATAGCTCAGAGATGAAGTATAATCTGTTCCTTCAGGGCCTTAACCCTGAGATCCATGACCGTGTGACGGTTGGCGACGACATGTCCTACGATGGTTTGGTGAGCCGTTGTCACCAGGCGGAGGACAGCATTCGGCGGAACAAGTCTTTCTCTCAGTCGAGGCCTGCTAGTTCTTTGGGTCCCCGTGCCCAAACTTTCAAAAAGTCTGGATCTTCTTCTTCCTCTAGTTCTGGAGGTGTTGTCCGTTTCGGTAAGAAGGACAAGTGTGATCAATGTGGGAAGAACCATCCATCCGACAAGTGCCGTAGAGCTTCTGGAGCTTGTTTCCGTTGTGGAGAGACTGGTCATATCCGGAGAGATTGTCCACTGTCTGGGGGAGGCGGTTCTGGTTCTGGTTCTGGTTCAGGATCGGGTTCTCTGGCCACCGTACAGCAGAGGTCGCAGGGACAGTCTGCTGGGAGTTCCCATTTGAAGCCACGAGCTTCTGGCCAGGTGTTTGCCCTGAGACATGATCAGGCCGTGGAGGAGAATGAGAAAGTCATCGCAGGTACATTTCTGCTTTATGGTATACCTGCTCTTGTACTTATTGACACTGGTGCATCTCATTCCTTCATTTCTGCACGTTTTGTTAAGAGGCATAAGTTACCATGCATTGCACTAGACGTAGTGATGTCTGTTTTTACTCCGACGGGCCAATCTGCTTTGGCTAAGCGTCTAGTGATGGGTTGCCCTTTAGAGTTCGAAGGGAGCATTCTGTTAGCGAATCTCATGGTCCTGGCGATGGACGAATTTGATTGCATTCTGGGAATAGATGTGTTGACTACCTATCGAGCTTCAGTGGACTGCTATCAAAGATTAGTACGCTTTCATCCAGAAGGGAGTGAGAGTTGGTTTTTCTATGGTGAGGGAGCGCGACCCCCGATGCCTTTGGTATCAGCTTTGAGAGCCTGTCGAGCTCTAGAGTCTGGCGGGGAAGGCTACCTTATCTATGCAGTTGATTTGTCCGCTGAGAGTATTGGGATAGAGAGCATTCCTGTTGTAGATGAATTTCCAGATGTGTTTCCTGATGAGATTCCGGGTTTTCCTCCTGCTAGGGAAGTCGAGTTTGGCATAGAGTTGATGCCGGGTACTTCGCCTATTTCTAGAGCACCGTATCGTCTGGCTCCGTCAGAGATGCGTGAGTTGAAGAATCAGCTACAGGATCTTTTGGATAAGGGGTACATTCGTCCTAGTGTATCTCCTTGGGGAGCTCCTGTTCTCTTCGTGAAGAACAAGGATGGGTCGATGCGGCTGTGCATTGACTATCGGCAGCTGAATCGAGTCACTGTGAAGAACAAGTATCCGTTGCCTCGTATTGATGACTTGTTTGATCAGCTGCAGGGCACGTCAGTTTACTCCAAGATTGACTTGAGATCTGGGTATCATCAGTTGAGAGTCCGTGATCAGGATGTAGCCAAGACTGCATTCCGTACTCGCTATGGGCATTACGAGTTCCTAGTGATGCCATTTGGTTTGACTAATGCGCCGGCTATATTCATGGATTTGATGAACCGTATCTTCAGGGAGTATTTGGACAAGTTTGTCGTGGTCTTCATTGACGACATCTTGGTGTATTCGCGTAATACGGAAGAGCATGTTTCTCACTTGCGGTTGGTACTACAGACTCTTCGAGATGAGCAGTTGTACGCCAAGCTGAGCAAGTGTGAGTTCTGGATGGATAGAGTGGTCTTTCTTGGCCATATCATATCCAGGGAGGGGATTTCTGTTGATCCAAGCAAGATTGAAGCAGTACTTAATTGGTCACGTCCGACGACAATTGCTGAGATCCGTAGTTTTCTGGGTCTAGCAGGGTATTATCGTCGCTTCATTCTGAACTTCTCTCAGTTAGCCCGAACGTTGACGCAGCTTACCCGCAAGGGTGTGGATTTCGAGTGTTCCTCCGAGTGCGAGGAGAATTTCCGTGAGCTTCGACGGCGGTTGACTTCTGCGCCGGTGTTGGCATTACCGTCAGGATCTGAAGGGTATGTAGTTTACACGGATGCTTCTCTTCAAGGGTTGGGTTGTGTCCTGACTCAGAATGGGCATGTGATCGCATACGCTTCTAGACAGCTGAAGCTTCACGAGGACAACTACCCAGTCCATGATTTGGAATTGGCAGCCATTGTGTTCGCTTTGAAGATCTGGCGTCATTATCTGTATGGCGAGAAATTTGAGATCTTCACCGACCATAAGAGTCTCAAGTATTTGTTCACTCAGGCGGAGTTGAACATGAGGCAGAGACGTTGGATGGACTTGCTTAAGGACTATGATTGCGAGATTAAGTACCATCCGGGAGCTGCTAATCTCACCGCTGATGCTTTGAGTCGCAAGGTACGACTATCCACACTTCAGACTTGTTCGATGTCTAGTGCGATCAGTGACTGTTGTACTTCAGGTTATACCTTCAAGCATAAGAAAGGTATGCAAAGTATCCAGATGTTTGCGATATTATCTGAGCCAGCCTTGTATTCGCGGATCCGAGATGCTCAGATTTCTGATTTGAAGACCCAGCGTTTAGCTCGTCTAGCTAACGAGGGTAGCTCTTCTAGATTTCATTATCAGTTAGATGGTTTTCTGTGTTTGTCTGGTAGGCTTGTGATTCCGCAGGATGAAGAGTTGCGAGAGGAGATTTTGTCTCAGGCGCATCGCACTAAGTTGAGTATTCATCCTGGGAGCAACAAGATGTACAAGGATCTACGTACTTTTTTCTGGTGGAAGGGAATGAAATGCAGTGTTTATCAGTTTGTTTCGAGATGTTTGGTGTGTCAACAGGTCAAGGCAGAGCACCGACGACCTGGAGGATTGCTTCACAGTCTGCCTATTCCTGAATGGAAATGGGAGTTTATCACTATGGACTTTGTGACCCATTTGCCGGTATCCCCGAGGAACTGTGATGCTATCTGGGTTGTGGTGGACCGACTCATCAAGTCAGCGCATTTCATTGCCTATAGCCGAGAGTACTCTGTGGATCGCATGGCACGGATGTACATTCAGGAGATCGTCCGACTTCATGGAGTGCCTGTGAGCATTGTCAGCGATCGGGACCCCAGGTTTACTTCTAAATTTTGGGGGAGTGTTCAGCGTGCGATGGGTACTACTCTCAGTTTGAGTACAGCCTATTATCCGGAGACTGATGGTCAGTCAGAATGCACTATCCGTACCCTAGAGGATATGCTTAGAGCGTGCGTCATGGATTTTGGTTCAGCCTGGCAGGATCATTTGCCGTTGATCGAGTTCGCTTACAACAACAGCTATCATACTAGTATTGGGATGGCACCTTTTGAGGCGTTGTATGGGCGACGTTGTCGTACTCCACTCTTCTGGGAAGAAGTGGGGGAGAGACAGGCTGAGGGACCGGAGTTTATCCAGCAGGCGATAGACATTGTTGATCAGATCAAGAAACGGATTAAGACTGCACAGGATCGTCAGGCCAGCTATGCTAATATCAAGCGTAGACCATTGCAATTCGAGTTCGGGGAGAATGTGTTTCTGAGAGTGTCACCTTTCCGCAAGATTCTCAGATTTGGCCTTAAGGTCAAGTTGTCTCCCAGATTTATCGGTCCGTTTGAGATCTTGGAGAGCATTGGCGATTTGGCTTATCGGCTAGCTTTGCCACCGCATCTGTCCAGTATTCACGACGTGTTCCACGTATCTCTGTTGAGAAGGTATGTCGCGGATGAATCTCATATTCTGCAGCGGTCTGAGGTTCAGGTAGACAAGTATTTGACTTATGTTGAAAAACCTCTTCGTATCCTGGATTATAAGGATAAGGTTTTACGGAACAAAGTCATTCCTTTGGTTTTAGTTCAGTGGCAGCGCCGAGGCACTGAGGAAGCTACTTGGGAGCTTGAGGACAGGATGCGTAAAGACCATCCTGAGTTGTTTTGATTTCATTCTTTAAGTTGTATTCAGTTGCAAACTCTGTAAACGTTTGATTTGAATAAAGAATGTTTCTGATTTCTGTATTTGCATTCGGTACTTAAGATCTGTTTTCGAGGACGAAATATCTTAAGTGGGGGAGAATGTAGTAGCCCGTACCCTAATTGAGTAATTAAAGGATTAATGCTAATTAATTGAATTGGGTATTGGACGGATCGGAAGCTCCGAAGGCACGATCGGAAGCTCCGAACAGGATCGGAAGCTCCGATGAGCGATCGGAGGCACCGATGTTATTACGTCAGGCATGACGTGTGGTGGGATCGGAAGCTCCGATCAGGACCGGAGGCTCCGATCACCCCTATCCGGAGTCAACAAGTGATATTTTGGCACGTGGCAGATCAGGATCTTCGGAAGCTCCAATGGCAGGATCGGACGTTCCGATCGGGGTTCGGACGTTCCGATCAAGGATCGGAAGTTCCAATCGTTGTCTATAAATAGAAGGCCGAGACTTCACTTTCATTTGCCAATTCCGAGTTCTCCTTTCCTTTCTAGTCCTTTTAGAGCTGTTCTAGTCTTCTTAGGCTTGGTCCGGAGTTCGGCGAGGCATTCGGTAGTCGTAGCGGAGTGGTGCCCAAGTTCTGGAGGCATCGACATCAAAGGGCTAACGATGGACGAAGGTATAGCTTTTGCTTCCTATAAATATTTAGGAGTATGCAATAGCTTAATTAAGGCTTTTAGAGTACTTTAATGATAGTAGTATCATTTGGCAGTGTAGAGCAGACTATAGGCGTGGACCTAGAGTTGGTAGAGCTTGCACTGTTTTGAGGTACGAAAGTACTGTTCGAGATATCCTGGCTGAGTATGCATGTATTATGTGACCGCATGATTTATATGCCATGATATTATGCTGCATTCATTTGCATCTTGCTGTATCTCCTTCGAGATGTCTGTTAGTAGGGTTGTACCCTATCCTTTTAGTGGATGGACTTCCATCTATTTGGGTCCGCCGTTTCCACGGTTATCTCGGTATGGGAGCCACCTCCTGAAGCGACGGCACAGCGTGCTACATACCAGGGCCCGGTCTGTCTCTGTTATCTGATCCTTGACCTTGAGTCTATAGGGAGTTCACTTTGCATGCATGTATACTCATACTCTCGCACTGAGCGTTTTATGCTCACGTCTCGTACTCTGTATTTTCTGGACACCCTATTCCATGGGGCAGGTTTGCGATTGGACGAGGAGGGTGGATCCAGGAGGGGCTAGTCAGTGGTTGGCCAGCTGGAGCTTCGTCTAGGTTTTATTACTGTTGTTTGGGTTTATACAGCTATTCGATTTGGTTGTATATTATTGGATAAATTACAGATTCCTTTACTTGGGGTTGTAAACTATTTATGGTTTCCGCAGTTTTATTCTGATATCTGTTTAATTAAGTTAATTGCATGCCTAAGTTCTTTTTATTAGGTGATCCGAGTAAGGGTCACTACACTTCCTTACCTAGAATTTGAAGATTCTTGGTTTGTCAAGTTCCATCGCAGACTCTTCAAGAGATTCTTATCGGTTGTGAAGCCGATTACTCATCAAAATATGTTTTTTTGTCTGGACTTAATCTTATGAGACCAGTTCTTATTGATTGAGGAAGAGTTTGATCAGCTCTTCATTATTTTTTTATTTCTTCTGTATTGGTGACCTTTTGGTGCTTGCATGTAGTAGCCCGTAACCAAAATCAGTAATTAAGGAATTAATCATAATTACTTGGGTAGAGTTCGGAAGCTCTGAAGGTGAGTTCGGAAGCTCCGATCAGGATCGGAAGCTCCGATGCAGGATCGGAAGCTCCGATCATATTACGTCATCCATGATGATTGGCTAGATCGGAAGCTCCGATCAGGACCGGAAGTTCCGATCACCCCTATCCGGAGTCAACAAGTGATATTTTGACACGTGGCAGATCAGGATCTTCGGAAGCTCCGATGGCAGGATCGGACGTTCCGATCGAGGTTCGAACGTTCCGATCAAGGATCGGAAGTTCCGATCGTTGTCTATAAATAGAAGGCCGAGGCTTCACTTTCATTTGCCAATTCCGAGTTCTCCTTTCCTTTCTAGTCCTTTTGGAGCTGTTCTAGTCTTCTTAGGCTTGGTCCGGAGGTCGGTGAGGCGTTCGATAGTCGTAGAGTAGTTGTGCCCAAGTTCTGGAGGCATCGACATCAAAGGGCTAACGACGGACGAAGGTATAGCTTTTGCTTCCTATAAATATTTAGGAGTATGCAATAGCTTAGTTAAGGCTTTTAGAGCACTTTAACGATAGTAGTATCATTTGACAGTGTAGAGCAGACTATAGGCGTGGACCTAGAGTTGGTAAAGCCTGCACTGTTTTAAGGTACGAAAGTACTGTTCGAGATATCCTGACTGAGTATGCATGTATTATGTGACTGCATGATTTATATGCCATGATATTATGCTGCATTCATTTGCATCTTGCTGTATCTCTTTCGAGATGTCTGTTAGTAGGGTTGTACCCTATCCTGTTAGTGGATGGACTTCCATCGATTTGGGTCCGGCGTATCCACAGGTTATCTCGGTATGGGAGCCACCTCCTGAAGCGACGGCACAGCGTGCTACATACCAAGGCCCGGTCTGTCTCTGTTATCTGATCCTTGACCTCGAGTCTATAGGGAGTTCACTTTGCATGCATGTATACTCATACTCTCGCTACTGAGCGTTTTATGCTCACGTCTCGTACTCTGTATTTTCTGGACACCCTATTCCATGGGGCAGGTTTGCGATTGGACGAGGAGGGTGGATCCAGGAGGGGCTAGTCAGTGGTTGGCCAGCTGGAGCTTCGTCTAGGTTTTATTACTGTTGTTTGGGTTTATACAGCTATTCGATTTGGTTGTATATTATTGGATAAATTACAGATTCCTTTACTTGGGATTGTATAATGTTTATGGTTTCCGCAGTTTTATTCTGATATCTGTTTAATTAAGTTAATTGCATGCCTAAGTTCTGTTTAGTAGGTGATCTGGGTAAGGGTCACTACATTTATGGTATCAGAGCATGCAAAAGAATTCTTGGGATTTAGTCTCATCTTGAGGTATTTTTGTAGATGTCAAATCGTGACGACCGGAGTTCACATGGCAGTGTTGGTGGGCGTTGGGGTGATGCCGACCGGGAGCCTCGTCGAGAACGGCATCATCGTCATCATGACGACGAGCGTTTCACTGTGCGTCGATTCTTAGCTCTGGGTCCTAAGCCCTTAGTTGGAGGTGAGTCTCCGAAGGATGCGGAGAACTGGTTAGACCGCATGGAGACGACTTTTCAGACTTTCCAATTCACCGAGGAGCAGAAAGTGGAGACCCTTGGCTATCTTCTAGATGGGCGTGCGCGCAGGTGGTGGAGGTTTACTTCTGCACCTTTTGTTGCGGCGAGAGGAGTGGCCACCTGGGCCGAGTTCCGCACAGCTTTCCAAAAGCGGTATTTTCCTCCTGCACTCCGTCAGTCGAAGGCAGGCGAGTTACTGAGTCTGCGACAGGGAGCCATGTCTATCGATGAGTATCAGCAGAGGTTCTTTGATCTGCTATCCTATTGCCCCGAGATTGCTGATAGCTCAGAGATGAAGTATAATCTGTTCCTTCAGGGCCTTAACCCTGAGATCCATGACCGTGTGGCGGTTGGCGACGACATGTCCTACGAGGGTTTGGTGAGCCATTGTCACCAGGCGGAGGACAGCATTCGGCGGAACAAGTCTTTCTCTCAGTCGAGACCTGCTAGTTCTTTGGGTCCCCGTGCCCAAACTTTAAAGAAGTCTGGATCTTCTTCTTCCTCTGGTTCTGGAGGTGTTGTCCGTTACGGTAAGAAGGACAAGTGTGATCACTGTGGGAAGAACCATCCATCCGACAAGTGCCGTAGAGCTTCTGGAGCTTGTTTCCGTTGTGGAGAGACGGGTCATATCCGGAGGGATTGTCCACTGTCTGGGGGAGGCGGTTCTGGATCTGGTTCAGGATCGGGTTCTCAGGCCACCATTCAGCAGAGGTTGCAGGGACAGTCTGCTGGGAGTTCTCATTTGAGGCCACGAGCTTCTGGCCAGGTGTTTTCCCTGAGACATGATCAGGTTGTGGAGGAGAATGAGAAAGTCATCGCAGGTACATTTCTGCTTTATGGTATACCTGCTCTTGTACTTATTGACACTGGTGCATCTCATTCCTTCATTTCTGCACGTTTTGTTAAGAGGCATAAGTTACCATGCATTGCACTAGACGTAGTGATGTCAGTTTCTACTCCGACGGGCCAATCTGCTTTGGCTAACGTCTAGTGATGGGTTGCCCTTTAGAGTTCGAAGGGAACATTCTGTCAGCGAATCTCATGGTCTTGGCGATGGACGACTTTGAATGCATTCTGGGAATAGATATGTTGACTACCTATCGAGCTTCAGTGGACTGCTATCAAAGATTAGTACGCTTTCATCCGGAGGGGAGTGAGAGCTGGTTTTTCTATGGTGAGCGAGCGCGACCCCCGATGCCTTTGGTATCAGCTTTGAGAGCCTGTCGAGCTCTAGAGTTTGGCGGGGAAGGCTACCTTATCTATGCAGTTGATTTGTCCACTGAGAGTATTGGGATAGAGAGCATTCCTGTTGTGGATGAATTTCCAGATGTATTTCCTGATGAGATTCCGGGTTTTCCTCCTGCTAGGGAAGTCAAGTTTGGCATAGAGTTGATGCCGGGTACTTCGCCTATTTCTAGAGCACCGTATCGTCTGGCTCCGTCAGAGATGCGTGAGTTAAAGAATCAGCTACAGGATCTTTTGGACAAGGGGTACATTCGTCCTAGTGTGTCTCCTTGGGGAGCTCCTGTTCTCTTCGTGAAGAAGAAGGATGGATCGATGCGGCTGTGCATTGACTATCGGCAGCTGAATCGAGTCACTGTGAAGAACAAGTATCCGTTGCCTCGTATTGATGACTTGTTTGACCAGCTGCAGGGCACGTCAGTTTACTCCAAGATTGACTTGAGATCTGGGTATCATCAGTTGAGAGTCCGTGATCAGGATGTAGCCAAGACTGCATTCCGTACTCGCTATGGGCATTACGAGTTCCTAGTGATGCCATTTGGTTTGACTAATGCGCCGGCTATATTCATGGATCTGATGAACCGTGTCTTCAGGGAGTATTTGGACAAGTTTGTCGTGGTCTTTATTGACGACATCTTGGTTTATTCGCGTAATACGGAAGAGCATGTTTCTCACTTGCGGTTGGTACTACAGACTCTTCGAGATGAGCAGTTATACGCCAAGCTGAGCAAGTGTGAGTTCTGGATGGATAGAGTGGTCTTTCTTGGCCATATCATATCCAGGGAAGGGATTTCTGTTGATCCAAGCAAGATTGAAGCGGTACTTAATTGGTCGCGTCCGACGACAGTTGCTGAGATCCGTAGTTTTCTGGGTCTAGCAGGGTATTATCGTCGCTTCATTCTGAACTTCTCTCAGTTAGCTCGACCGTTAACGCAGCTTACCCGCAAGGGTGTGGATTTTGAGTGGTCCTCCGAATGTGAGGAGAATTTCCGTGAGCTTCGACGGCGGTTGACTTCTGCGCCGGTGTTGGCATTACCGTCAGGATCTGAAGGGTATGTAGTTTACACGGATGCTTCTCTTCAAGGGTTGGGTTGTGTCCTGACTCAGAATGGGCATGTGATCGCATATGCTTCTAGACAGCTGAAGCTTCACGAGGACAACTACCCAGTCCATGATTTGGAATTGGCAGCCATTGTGTTCGCTTTGAAGATCTGGCGTCATTATCTGTATGGCGAGAAATTTGAGATCTTCACCGACCATAAGAGTCTCAAGTATTTGTTCACTCAGGCGGAGTTGAACATGAGGCAGAGACGTTGGATGGACTTGCTTAAGGACTATGATTGCGAGATTAAGTACCATCCGGGAGCTGCTAATCTCACCGCTGATGCTTTGAGTCGCAAGGTGCGACTATCCACACTTCAGACTTGTTCGATGTCTAGTGCGATCAGTGACTGTTGTACTTCAGGTTATACCTTCAAGCATAAGAAAGGTATGCAAAGTATCCAGATGTTTGCGATATTATCTGAGCCAGCCTTGTATTCGCGGATTCGAGATGCTCAGATGTCTGATTCAAAGACCCAGCGTTTAGCTCGTCTAGCTAACGAGGGTAGCTCGTCTGGATTTCATTATCAGTCAGATGGTTTTCTGTGTTTGTCTGGTAGGCTTGTGATTCCGCAGGATGAAGAGTTGCGAGAGGAGATTTTGTCTCAGGCACATCGCACTAAGTTGAGTATTCATCCTGGGAGCAACAAGATGTACAAGGATCTACGTACTCGTTTCTGGTGGAAGGGAATGAAACGCAGTGTTTATCAGTTTGTTTCGAGATGTTTGGTGTGTCAACAGGTCAAGGCAGAGCACCGACGACCTAGAGGATTGCTTCACAGTCTGCCTATTCCTGAATGGAAATGGGAGTTTATCACTATGGACTTTGTGACCCATTTGCCGGTATCCCCGAAGAACTGTGATGCTATCTGGGTTGTGGTGGTCCGACTCACCAAGTCAGCGCATTTCATTGCCTATAGCCGAGAGTACTCTGTGGATCGCATGGCACGGATGTACATTCAGGAGATCGTCCGACTTCAAGGAGTGCCTGTGAGCATTGTCAGCGATCGGGACCCCAGGTTTACTTCTAGATTCTGGGGGAGTGTTCAGCGTGCGATGGGTACTACTCTCAGTTTGAGTACAGCCTATCATCCGGAGACTGATGGTCAGTCAGAGTGCACTATCCGTACGTTATAGGATATGCTTAGAGCGTGCGTCATGGATTTTGGTTCAGCCTGGCAGGATCATTTGCCGTTGATCGAGTTCGCTTACAACAACAGCTATCACACTAGTATTGGGATGGCACCTTTTGAGGCGTTGTATGGGCGACGTTGTCGTACTCCACTCTTCTGGGAAGAAGTTGGGGAGAGACAGGCTGAGGGACCGGAGTTTATCCAACAGGCGATAGATATTGTTGATCAAATCAAGAAACGGATTAAGACTGCACAGGATCGTCAGGCCAGCTATGCTAATATCAAGCGTAGGACTTTGCAGTTCGAGGTCGGGGAGAAAGTGTTTCTGAGAGTGTCACCTTTCCGCAAGATTCTCAGATTTGGCCTTAAGGGCAAGTTGTCTCCCAGGTTTATCGGTCCGTTTGAGATCTTGGAGAGCATTGGCGATTTGGCTTATCGACTAGCTTTGCCACCACATCTATCCAGTATTCACGACGTGTTCCACGTATCTCTGTTGCGATGGTATGTGGCGGATGAATCTCATATTCTGCAGCGGTCTGAGGTTCAGGTAGACAAGGATTTGACTTATGTTGAGAAACCTCTTCGTATCCTGGATTATAAGTATAAGGTTTTACGGAACAAAGTCATTCCTTTGGTTTTAGTTCAGTGGCAGCGCCGAGGCACTGAGGAAGCTACTTGGGAGCTTGAGGACAGGATGCGTAAAGACCATTCTGAGTTGTTTTGATTTCATTCTTTAAGTTGTATTCAGTTGCAAACCCTGTAAACGTTTGATTTGAATAAAGAATGTTTCTGATTTCTGTATTTTGCATTCGGTAATTAAGATCTAATTTCGAGGATGAAATATCTTAAGTGGGGGAGAAATGTAGTAGCCCGTAACCAAAATCAGTAATTAAGGAATTAATCATAATTACTTGGGTAGAGTTCGGAAGCTCCGAAGGTGAGTTCGGAAGCTCCGATCAGGATCGAAAGCTCCGATGCAGGATCGGAAGCTCCGATCATATTACGTCATCCATGACGATTGGCTAGATCGGAAGCTCCGATCAGGACCGGAAGTTCCGATCACCCCTATCCGGAGTCAACAAGTGATATTTTGACACGTGGCAGATCAAGATCTTCGGAAGCTCCGATGGCAGGATCGGACGTTCCGATCGAGGTTCGGACGTTCCAATCAAGGATCGGAAGTTCCGATCGTTGTCCATAAATAGAAGGCCGAGGCTTCACTTTCATTTGCCAATTCCGAGTTCTCCTTTCCTTTCTAGTCCTTTTGGAGCTGTTCTAGTTTTCTTAGGCTTGGTCCGGAGGTCGGCGAGGCGTTCGATAGTCGTAGCGGAGTTGTGCCCAAGTTCTGGAGGCATCGACATCAAAGGGCTAACGACGGACGAAGGTATAGCTTTTGCTTCCGATAAATATTTAGGAGTATGCAATAGCTTAGTTAAGGCTTTTAGAGCACTTTAACGATAGTAGTATCATTTGACAGTGTAGAGCAGACTATAGGCGTGGACCTAGAGTTGGTAAAGCCTACACTGTTTTGAGGTACGAAAGTACTGTTCGAGATATCCTGACTGAGTATGCATGTATTATGTGACTGCATGATTTATATTCCATGATATTATGCTGCATTCATTTGCATCTTGCTGTATCTCCTTCGAGATGTCTGTTAGTAGGGTTGTACCCTATCCTGTTAATGGATGGACTTCCATCGATTTGGGTCCGGCGTATCCACAGGTTATCTCGGTATGGGAGCCACCTCCTGAAGCGACGGCACAGCGTGCTACATACCAGGGCCCGGTCTGTCTCTGTTATCTGATCCTTGACCTCGAGTCTATAGGGAGTTCACTTTGCATGCATGTATACTCATACTCTCGCTACTGAGCGTTTTATGCTCACGTCTCGTACTCTGTATTTTCTGGACACCCTATTCCATGGGGCAGGTTTGCGATTGGACGAGGAGGGTGGATCCAGGAGGGGCTAGTCAGTGGTTGGCCAGCTGGAGCTTCGTCTAGGTTTTATTACTGTTGTTTGGGTTTATACAGCTATTCGATTTGGTTGTATATTATTGGATAAATTACAGATTCCTTTACTTGGGATTGTATAATGTTTATGGTTTCCGCAGTTTTATTCTGATATCTGTTTAATTAAGTTAATTGCATGCCTAAGTTCTGTTTAGTAGGTGATCTGGGTAAGGGTCACTACATTGCACTTATTCTTATTGAGATTTGAGGTGTGAGGACCTCGATTCTAATCAACTAATCTCAAATAGTAAAACAATCATCGATAAATAAATGAGCCAATTTTTTTTTTTAAATCAAGAACAGTGCCTCGCTCGAGCGGTAGAAAAATATTCTGCTCGAGCGAGATCATCTCGAGCTCAACTATAAAAATCAATTTAACTCGTTCTTAGACATACATCAATTCTAAGAATAATCGGGGCAAAAAAATACATGCAGTATTATAAATCAACAATAAAAGCATGCTTCAATAAATAACCGAGTTCTAAAAGTTATTCGACTCTAAATCGACGCCTCACATCTATCATTCGATCCCAAGCTAACCACATCGATTCTAACTAGCTCCTACCCCACCTGTTGTCAAGTACACATACAAAACAAGACAACAGCCGGATAACTCCAGTGAGAATAGAATCCCAGTAAAAGCGACGTAACATGTAATATCAAGTAAGTATATTAAAATCATAATATACTTTCAAATTATTCAATGGAAATGCCAATGAAATGCATGTGTTTAAAAATTGGGATTATCAAATCAGATAATCAAGGGAATATCGGGCAATCGGTTGGGATCCCGAGGTCAAGATCACGCAACTAACCCACCTACGCTCCCGCTCGGGGTGGTGCTACGTGTCTCAAACCTCTAGACTTTGGCGCAACTATAGGAGTATGCTGACACTGGGGGAACTCAACATCCCAGGCCAATCGATATAGCTCCCAAACGTCTAATTCGAATCTGGGCAACTCAGCCCTTTAAAAATTTAAGAAATTTGGCTCAAGATGAATGCATATGAATCAAATGCAATTTAATCGAATCAAAAATAATAAATCTGTGTATTCAGATATCAATGTATCGAAGATGTCAACACATTCAACTCGTATATTCAAACTCATGAATATAATATCGAAAATCATTGAAGTAATTCAAATAAGAAATCCCATGCTTTTCAAATCGAATATATAAATCACTTACTTCAAACAATTTCATATAGACAAACTCATGTCTTTTAAGTAATATTGAAAATCAATTAAATCATTCAAATTCACATTCAATATCAAATAATCAAATAAACATGCAAGTATGTGATTTTAATCGGGAACTCGAGAATCTCAAACTCGCTCGAGTATTCATTCCCTTAGAAATCGACATCAGCTCATACCTCAATTTTTCAAGTATGGAAAAGTCCAATCCCTAAACTGTTGATCTCTGCCTTAAAATATCCTCGACTGGTTTCCAATCGCTTCACTGTTTTGAATATCGACTCGAAACTTGGATATTTGGATCTATCACGTCGAGACGAACAAAAATGGTTAACTCGCCAGAGGTCGCCGGAAAATCGGAGAAGACGGCGGCGTCCGGCGGTGATGTCAAAACTGCTCCAAAAATTATGAAATTTGGCAGGCTTGTCGAGTTCGACGAGACGATTCCAACCATATAAGCCAAGACCGGAACGGAGCTCCGACGCGGCCGGGATCGGAGAAAAACGAGCCGACTCCGGCGAAGTTTAAAAGCTTCGATTTGCTCGATTCCGAGGAAGACGATGAACAGTACTCGCGCAGATCCCGTCTGTTCTTTGTCGATTTCCCGGCAGTCCAACCGTAGGATCGTCAATTCTTTTATACCAATAGGATTGTCTTGATCTTAGCTACAACTTCACCGTTTGGATCTTTGATCGAAGCTCCGGTGAATGGCCGAAAAAATAAAAAATGTAGACTGCTACATCGAAACCGAATTCTGTGCAGAACCCGTCTGTTCTAACTCGATTTCCTGACGATCCAACCGTCGGATCATCAATTTCTTTACACCAATAGCTTCATATTGATGTTGGCTACAAAGTGACCGATAGGATCTTTGATCGGATCTCCGGTGGACAGTCGGCGATGGAAAACGTGGGACTGCTACAGTGAATACGAAAATTGGGGAAAAATTCAAAACTCTGTAATTGCTTTTCTGATGCCCATCGCGCGTTGTTTTCTATTTATAGTAACCCGATAATTTTCTGATCCAGACCAATTTATTAGATACTCAAATGGTAAAATTAATCTCCAATATGATATTTTTCTGATACACACACCCAACATCAATTAATACCATTTCTGAAATTATTGACTTTGACTAGTCAATTGGACTCAAAATTTTCCCAATTAAATACTAAATCCAATTTAGACTCTGACCAGTCCACTCGGTCAAATATTCTTCCAAATTAAGTTATCTGGCATAAATAATTATTTTTATTTCAATATCTCAATAATTAATCCCAAAATGCCAAATATTGGAGATCTCTAAAAAAATAATCAAACTCATTGATTAAATGACACGTGTATTTGTAAATACACTCTATAATCTCATTAGCAATAATAATTATTTCGTCAACTCAATAATTATTTCAATTGCTAATTAATTTGGTAAATATATTTTGGGACGTTACAATTCTTCCCCTCTAAGAATTGATTTCGTCCTCGAAATCGCATGCAATCCGAGCACATCAGATAGAGATTCGAAAGAATCTGTACTCAATCTTATTGCAATAAAGAGATTCAAATTATATATCTCAAATCTTGTTCTAGCTTTCAAATGACTTCTTCGATTCTTATATAAGTCATCATACTGAAACAACTAGAATGAAATTGTTCTAGAACTACTCCTCTTTTTGGTACTCACTCTGTATCTGTCATCGGTTATCGATCAATCAAAGTAGTTCAAAGTTTCATTCAATTCCGTCTCATCTCTCTAAAGTACAAAGGAACGAATCTTGTTCCCTTATTAAAGTCTGAATCAAGAGTTACAATTCTGGCACATCTGTATAGTGACCCAACCCGGATCCACTACCTAATCAGAGTTATAGTAAAAGCGCACGCAATAAAAGCTTTAAAGTGTAAAGAGCGGATAATTAAAATACAACAAATCCAATCGGCAGAATACAACCGACGTTATCACAAGTGTATGAATATTGTTATACAACCAAATCGAAGGTTCAGGGTAAATAAATTCCTACCCTCTACAAACTCGCACTCCCCAAGCTCAATCCTGCTGAGAGCCGCCTGGACCGTCCAGCCTCAAACCTGCCCCGCCACAAGGTACACGATACCCAAACACAGGGGCGTGAGCTAGAACGCTCAATACGAAGCAATAATATAAATACAAATATGCGCACACAGATGTTTTAAAACTCAAGTGAAAACACTTGCTCATGGCGCCGAGAATATACAGTACCGGCTAGAGAGCTACTCCGCGGGGTACTCGTATATTCCATATCAGGGCTGAGCCAACCCCATCCTAACCCGAATCCAAAACAGGACACAAGCCTCATATGGAAACTGTCATACCTGACTCGAGTCCAAAATGAGATCATTGTTCCCTATGGAGACTGTCAATGACTCACATCTCTCCGGATGCAGTCACACGTAAAATCATGTATGTGCTAAGACGGTAAAATATGCTAAAACATGATAAAACATATAGCACATACTCATGCAACATATAAGCAAATATATCATGTCGGCTATCTCGGTCAGTACTACGTACCTCTAACACTGCTGGTCAAACCTAGCTCCACTGACCTAAACTCCAAGCCTACTAGTCCAGTCTACTGCTACTACAATGCAAATATCCATGCATTAACAATTAAGCTCTAAAAGCCTTAATTAAGCTATTTCATACTCCTAAATATTTTTAGGATGCCAAAGCTATACCTGCGTCCGTCGTTAGCCCTTTGCTGACGATAGCCTCAAAACTAGGCCAAAGCTCCGCGACGACGTCTAGATCACTAAGCCACTTACGGATTCCCCTTAGGATGCCTAGATCTCCCTAGATCTGAGTTAGAAGGCTTAGGAATCGAGAGAGAAGAGAGGAAATTGGTGCGAGAAAATGAATTCTCGGACCCTCTATTTATAGGCAACGTTCGGAGCCTCCGAACCTGGTTCGGACCGTCCGAACTCGATCGGAACCTCCGATCGCACCTTCGGAGCATCCGATCGCTCAATATTACGTCAGCCATGATGTTACCTTGCTGACGTAAGTAATGACGTGTGCCCTGGTCCAGATCGGAGCTTCCGATCTTGCCGACGGAGCGTCCGAACTCGATCGGAGCCTCCGATCCTGGCACGGAGCTTCCGATCCACTTCGGATCGTCCGAACTTCCTCTTCGGACCGTCCGATCCTGCTGAACCAATTCAACTAATTCGAGTGCTTTGAATCCATTTCTGAAGTCCGTTATCCCAATAGGAACTTACTTAATCATGTTTTATTTAATCTAAACATGATCACGTGATTAATTACTCATTTAATCACTAATCAGAAATGCGGGTTACTACATTCTCCTCCACTTAAGAAATTTCGTCCTCAAAATTTAAGTCTTAGAGGAAAACATAAATAGCCAACCAAATGTTCTTTATTACAATTGAACAAGCACAAACTCGATACAAAGAAGTACTAAATCTCAAAATAACTCGGGGTGCTCGGCTAACATCCGGCTCTCCAACTCCCAAGTAGCTTCCTCTGTACCTCTGCGCTGCCACTTTACCATAACCAATGGTATGCGCTTGTTACGAAGTACCTTGTCCTTCTTGTCAAGAATCCGTAGGGGTTTATCCACATACGATAGATCTCGATCTACCTTTACCTCGGTCGGATGCAAAATATGCGACTCGTCTGCCACATACTTCCTCAACAAGGACATGTGGAACACATCGTGGATCTCCGAAAGTTCAGGTGGCAAGGCCAGACAATAAGCAACATCCCCAACCTTCTCTAGAATCTCGAAAGGACCAATAAATCTAGGTGTCAGCTTACCCTTACGACCAAACCTCATCACCTTCCGGAAAGGTGACACACGCAAGAAAACATATTCCCCTACCTCAAAATGAAGTGGCCTGCGGTGAGTGTTCGCGTAACTAGACTGTCGATCCTGGGCTGCCTTAACCCTGCGTCGGATCAACTCTACTGCATCAATCATCTGCTGAATCATCTGAGGACCCTCAACCTGACGCTCGCCAACCTCATCCCAAAACAAAGGTGTACGACAACGGCGTCCATAAAGAGCCTCAAATGGTGCCATGCCAATGCTGCGATGAAAACTATTGTTGTAGGCGAACTCCACCAAGGGTAAATGATCATGCCACGCTGGACCAAAATCCATCACCGCCGCGCGAAGCATATCCTCTAAAGTGCGAATAGTACGCTCCGACTGTCCGTCCGTCTCTGGATGATAAGCCGTACTCAAGCTCAAAGTAGTACCAAGGACTCGCTGGAAACTACCCCAAAATCTCGAGGTGAATCTCGAATCTCTATCGCTGACAATGCTCAACGGAATCCCATGCAATCGCACAATCTCTCGTACATATAATTGCGCCATCCTATCAAAGGTGTAATCGCGGTTATAGGAAAGAAAATGCGCTGACTTCGACAACCGATCCACGACAACCCAAATAGCATCACAATTCCTGGAAGACATAGGCAAGTGGGTGACAAAGTCCATCGTCACATGCTCCCACTTCCATTCAGGAATCTCTAAGCTGTGAAGTAATCCTCCGGGTCATCTAAACTCTGCCTTGACTTGTTGACACACAAGGCATCAGGATACAAACTGATAAACGCTGCGCTTCATCCCTTTCCACCAAAATCGAGTGCGAAGATCCTTATACATCTTCATGCTGCCTGGATGTACAGAGAATCGACTATGGTGATCTTGCGATAAGATCTCATCCCTCAAAGCAGAATCCTCGGGTACCACAACTCGACCAGAAAGACACAACAGACCGTCTCCTTGCAGATGAAAACCAGAAGTATTATCACCCTCAGCCAGGCGGGCCAACTTCTGAGTCTTCAGATCAGAATTCTGAGCTTCCCGGACTCATCTGTATAGCGCTGGCTCTGCAAGCACAGAAGAGACATGAATCCCTTGTTGTTCTTTCTTATGACAGAACGTGAATCCCAAAGAACAACACTCCTCCACTGCCTTCGAAACCGAACTGGTACGAAGGGAACTCACATAAACCTTGCGACTAAGTGCATCAGCAACGGGATTTGAAGAACCTGGATGGTACTTGATCTCACAATCGTAATCCTTCAACAGATCCATCCAACGACGCTGTCGCATGTTCAACTCAGCCTGAGTGAACAGATACTTCAAACTCTTATGATCGGTGAAGATTTCAAATCGTTCTCCATACAAATAGTGACGCCATATCTTAAGAGCAAAGACAATGGCTGCAAGCTCTAAATCATGTACGGGATAGTTCTCCTCGTGAGTCTTCAGCTGTCTGGAGGCATAAGCAATCACGTGGCCATTCTGAGTCAACACACACCCCAAACCCTGGAGAGAAGCATCAGTGAAGACTACAAAACTACTTGATCCAGTCGGTAAAGCAAGAACTGGAGCTGTCGTCAAATGACGTCTCAACTCACGAAAACTGTCTTCACAAGCATCAGACCAAATGAAAGAAACGTCTTTCTTCGTCAACTGAGTCAAAGGCTTAGCTATCTGAGAGAAATTCTCCACAAAACGACGATAGTATCCTGCTAAACCAAGGAAACTACGAATCTCAGAAGCTGTAGTCGGACGTGACCAATTCAAAATAGCCTCTGTCTTGCTAGGATCAATAGATACGCCCTCCTGAGAAATGACATGACCAAGGAATAACACTCGGTCAATCCAGAAGTCACACTTACTCAGCTTCGCGTACAACTGTCTCTCTCTCAAGACCTGCAATACAGTATAGAGGTGGTAGGCATGCTCATCCATGCTGCAAGAATACACCAAAATGTCATCGATGAACACCACCACAAACTTATCCAGAAAGTTGCGGAAAACTCTGTTCATCAGATCCATAAAAACAGCTGGAGCATTCATCAAACCAAACGGCATCACTAGAAACTCATAGTGTCCATACCGCATACGAAATGTTGTCTTAGGAACATCCTCCTGTCGAACTCGCAACTGATGATACCCAGACCGAAGATCAATCTTCGAATAGACAGATGTACCCTGCAACTGATCAAAGAGATCATCTATCCGCGGAAGAGGATAATTATTCTTCACTGTCGCTTGATTCAATTGGCGGTAGTCGATACACAACCGCATTGAACCATCCTTCTTCTTGACAAACAGTACTGGGGCTCCCCATGGCGAAACACTAGGTCGAATATAACCCTTATCAAGAAGATCTTTCAATTGCTTCTGCAGCTCTTTCATTTCTGACAGTGCCAATCGGTAAGGAGTTCTGGAAATCGGTGCAGTCCCTGGCACTAACTCAATGTCAAACTCAATCTCCCTTACTGGTGGAAAACCTGGAATCTCCTCCGGAAATACATCTGGAAAGTCACGAACCACTGGTATCTCTCGGATATCTGGCTCTCCTAAGGATGCGTCAATGGCGTAGATAAGGTAGCCTTCCCCGCTAGACTCTAAAGCACGCCGGGCCTTCAGAGCTGAAACCACTGGCATCGGGGGTCGCGCTCCCTTACCATAGAAATACCATGACTCATCATCCTCTGGACGAAACTGGAAAAACCTCTGATAGAAATCCACTATCGCTCGGTAGGTAGTTAATAGATCTATCCCAATGATGCAATCGAAATCCTCCATTGCTAGAATCATCAGGTTAGCACTAAGCTGATTTCCCTCGAAATCCAAAACACAACCCACAACTAGAAGCTTGGCTAAAACCTTGCTCCCCATAGGAGTAGAAACCACTAGCAACACGTCTAAAGGAATAAATGGCAATCTATACTTCTTAGCGAAACGTGCTGAGACAAAAGAATGCGATGCACTGGTAACAATTAAAACATATGCAGGAAAACCACATAAACTACAGATACCTGCAATCATCCGATCGCTGTCAGCCTCTGCTTTCTCCTGGTTAAGCGCAAAGACCTGACCCTGGGTACGTGGCCTCAAAGAATAATGACCCCGAGAAGGAGTCTGAGTAGGCTGTCTCTGAGATTGCTGCGGATGCTGGCGCTGCTGCGAATACTGCTGCTGGAAAGGTGGCTGCTGGTACTGAGGTGGCTGAACAAATGCCTGAGAACCTCCGGAACCACTCGCTGCCCCAATCAGCATAGGACAATCTCTCTTCATGTGACCCTCCTGGCCACACTGGAAACATGCAGTGGTCGATCGACCACACTGCCCTGGCGGATGTCTGCGTCGGCACTGAGTACACCGGTTCGGTCTCTGTCCACCAAAAGGATGCACTCCACCAGATCTAGAGGAAGAATAAGAAGTACCTCCTGGCTTATTGAAGGACTGTCCTCTCGGACCCAAAGGACTAGAGCTCGCTGGCCTGGAAGAAGAAGAGTAAAGTCCCCTGTTCCTCCGAATAATGTCCTCGGCCTGGCGACAACGGTCCAACAAATCCTCGTAAGTCCCATCTCCACCCACAGCAACCATACGATGAATGTCAGGGTTCAAACCCTGAAGGAAATGATCAAACTTCGCCATAGAGCTATCAGCAATATGAGGACAAAAGGGTAGCAGATCAAAGAACTTCTGCTGGTACTCCTCGATCGTCATCGTCCCCTGTCGCAAACTCAACAGCTCACTGGCTTTCGCCTGACGAAGAGCTGGAGGAAAATAAAATCTCTGATAAGCAGTACGGAACTCGACCCAAGTAGCTGCACCTCTAGCTGCTATGAATGGTGCGGAAGTAGATCTCCACCACTTCCTTGCTCTGCCCTCAAGCATATAGGCAAGGATCTCCATCCTATCCTCAGCCGTGCAACGGAACTCCTGGAAGCACTGCTCCATCCTCTCCATCCAATCCTCCGCCTCTTCAGCTGTCTCACCACCCGTCAAAGGCTTCGGGCTAACTTCTTTGAATCTACGCATGCTCACTCGCCTGCGCTCCTCGGGCTGTCCCCGAGGTCTACGATCATCTGGATCGCCCCAACGACCGCCGTCTACGCTATCGTGACTCTCGTCGTAATCTGCCATCTGTTACATAAGAACAGATAATTACTTAATCCGCTTTACGATATTCCCAGTGCAATGCGCCGCTCTGATACCAAAAATGTAGTGACCCAACCCGGATCCACTACCTAATCAGAGTTATAGTAAAAGCGCACGCAATAAAAGCTTTAAAGTGTAAAGAGCGGATAATTAAAATACAACAAATCCAATTGGCAGAATACAACCGACGTTATCACAAGTGTATGAATACTGTTATACAACCAAATCGAAGGTTCAGGGTAAATAAATTCCTACCCTCTACAAACTCGCACTCCCCAAGCTCAATCCTGCTGAGAGCCGCCTGGACCGTCCAGCCTCAAACCTGCCCCGCCACAAGGTACACGATACCCAAACACAGGGGCGTGAGCTAGAACGCTCAATACAAAGCAATGATATAAATACAAATATGCGCACACAGATGTTTTAAAACTCAAGTGAAAACACTTGCTCATGGCACCGAGAATATATAGTACCGGCTAGAGAGCTACTCCGCGGGGTACTCGTATATTCCATATCAGGGCTGAGCCAACCCCATCCTGACCCGAATCCAAAACAGGACACAAGCCTCATATGGAAACTGTCATACCTGACTCGAGTCCAAAATGAGATCATTGTTCCCTATGGAGACTGTCAATGACTCACATCTCTCCGGATGCAGTCACACGTAAAATCATGTATGTGCTAAGACGGTAAAATATGCTAAAACATGATAAAACATATAGCACATACTCATGCAACATATAAGCAAATATATCATGCTGGCTATCTCGGTCAGTACTTATGTACCTCTAACACTGCTGGTCAAACCTAGCTCCACTGACCTAAACTCCAAGCCTACTAGTCCAGTCTACTGCTACTACAATGCAAATATACATGCATTAACAATTAAGCTCTAAAAGCCTTAATTAAGCTATTGCATACTCCTAAATATTTTTAGGATGCCAAAGCTATACATGCGTCCGTCGTTAGCCCTTTGCTGACGATAGCCACAAAACTAGGCCAAAGCTCCGCGACGACGTCTAGATCACTAAGCCACTTCCGGATTCCCCGTAGGACGCCTAGATCTCCCTAGATCTGAGTTAGAAGGCTTAGGAATCGAGAGAGAAGAGAGGAAATTGGTGCGAGAAAATGAATTCTCGGACCCTCTATTTATAGGCAACGTTCGGAGCCTCCGAACCCGGTTCGGACCGTCCGAACTCGATCGGAACCTCCGATCGCACCTTCGGAGCATCCGATCGCTCAATATTACGTCAGCCATGATGTCACCTTGCTGACGTAAGCGATGACATGTGCCCTGGTCCAGATCGGAGCTTCCGATCTTGCCGACGGAGAGTCCAAACTCAATCGGAGCCTCCGATCCTGGCACGAAGCTTCCGATCCACTTCGGATCGTCCGAACTTCCTCTTCGGACCGTCCGATCCTGCTGAACCAATTCAACTAATTCGAGTGCTCTGAATCCATTTCGGAAGTCCGTTATCCCAACAGAAACTTACTTAATCATGTTTTACTTAATCTAAACATGATCACGTGATTAATTACTCATTTAATCACTAATCAGAAATGCGGGTTACTACATCTGTCTCACACTGTTCTGATTCTATTCAGAATCATAATCACTTTCTTTGACATCTATGACAATATCAGGTCAAATATGACTCTACAGCTGATGTACTCTAGAACATCATTCTCGAAATAAGAAAAATTCGTAGTACTCATCGTAGATCGCTTCGAAAAGAGTCATCTCTAAACTCTTTTGATAATAGTTCAAATCGTAACATTCAATCAAAGTCATGAATCTGGCCAACTAGTGCCAAAATCTAGCACTACGGCTCGTAGAATATCCTCTCAAAAGGTCTGAATAGTCTGCTCTAGATGTCTGTCGGCTGATAAGGAATCAACCAAGAATTCTTCGAAATCCTCTAACAAGTCAACAATTCAATCTTCAATCAATAAATCTCAATCTAAACCCAATACACAGTTTAGAATTCAACGGAAACTTATGTCAATCAGACAGTTTCTAACATCTCAAACTCCTCTACTGAGTCAATCTCAACCAAGTCGACATTCATCCAATGTCTTAAAATCAAATTTGATCAATCAACAATTCTCACAATCCCAAAATTCAATATCAAAAAGTTCTTTCTTCGCTGTCATTTCATAGGATCACTCAATCATCTGCGAGTCACAATCTGTTCTCGCAATCATGGGACAATCAAAATCAAAAGTTCAAAAATTCTCATCGAAGTCTTCCAACATCAATCAATTAATTAAGCAAACAGGCCAAAAGTCAATGCCAAAATATCTCATCTGATCAAAAATCAAAAACAACATCGGATTAATCTCATCAATTGAAAGAACAAAACTTTGGTATACATCTGTCTGCTCTAGAACTTATTCGGTACCAGTTTTGCTAATTCAAGCTTCTTCTTCTTATTATTTTCTCTTTCTGTTCCCAAGTGTAGTAATTCACGCAATCAAAATCGAATGCTAAAAAAACGAGATCAAACATATCTACTAACACTGAGACTCCAATCTTAATTCTGAATTCAAAATTCTGCTCTTAATCCAAGAAGGGAAAAATTTACCGCAAAATCCATAGATTCCCGAAACAATCATCACAAAAACCAACGATTCATAAGATAATTCTGTTACCACTATTTCATCGAGTGAATCCTATCAATTCTTCTTAATCATCTGAAATATTCTTAAACCCTAATTCAAATCCACTGCAAATTTGTTTCAAAATTTCACCCAACATACCAAAAATCGAACTATCTTTGGACTTAATCGTTATCTGGATTGGTCAACCACAAAATTCAGATAGTGGTATCAATCTCTATTAGTTACGAGCCAACAAAATCGTATATACTGAAGATATACCTCAAATCATCATTGACTCTCAGAGTCAGAATCAAATTAATATCACGAAAATCGCTCAAATCATTATTATCAAATCGAGTGAATTCCGAACAACAATCCTTGCTAAGTGAAAACAACTCACTTGCATTTTTCAATTAAGGGAGAGTGAATCAAATCAGGGCTCCATGAACAAGGAATGCGAGCCAATCTATCAATAATAATAAAATCACGTGATCACCCGTCAACGGGTACGACATCATGCCCAATAACAAGACAAACCAAAATCATGGTTGTCAACGTGACCTCACTCACGAGGAATCTGCACGCAGTCACCGATTAGCACTCAGTCCTAAGGCATATTCGAATGTCCCAATCAAAAAAATCTAGATCACTCAAGAATCAAATAATCGAAACTCTCCCGAATCAATATCAATATCCAGAAAGAAAATTCAAGTTCTCAAGAATTACGAATTTCGGAAATTCAAACTCGAAATTTCAATCGATGCCGAATGGCAATAATTATCGAAGTCAAAGTCATGTGACTCAAGGATGCATAACTAAAATAGGATTCAAGAATCTTCAGATTAATCGAAGGAAGGCTCAACTGTAACTGAATTCGGTGTCTTTCCAAAAACACTAATATCAACCTCTTATTCTATCGAAAAGAATTTCTTCCCAACAATTCTCAAATTCGTCTCTTTCCAAAATATCAATCACAATAACTCCTTAACCACTTCAATACTAGAAATTCATACAATTTCCCTTAATACCCAATAAAAGTATCATTCTCGAAAGAATAATATTGGATACATCAATAAAATCTCAATATCATCGATTGAGATCTAATCGAATTCTCAAAATATTCAATTAATCCTAATCATCCCAAAAGTTTAGCATAAGAGTGCTGATATTCTTACATTCAAAAACAACTTTCAAAAATATCGCAAAATTAGATCAATTCCCAATAATTCAATCTATTATCAAAATCTAATCACAATAGATCCAAACAATCGGATACAATCTGTTCATTCATATATCAATCTCATAATGCTATAAACATAAACATCAACTCAAAAGACATAATCAACTTAATGTCCTTACTGAGTACATCTAGATCTTAATTCACTTCTACTCAATCTCTTGATAACAAACAAAATTCAAGCTTATCATCTCTGATAAATCGAATCATCTACTCAGAATGGGCGTTTTCAAACATCTATCTTTGATCTCAGAGTATTACACAACACTCTCTCAAAACGTACACCACATTCTTCACATCGACAAGTCAAGATCAATAGAATTTTTACCTCGAGGATTCTTACCATTCCAATACAATCGCTGCTCAAATCTGATCTCATTCTGAAATTCTGAAATTCTTAATATCGGAGTTCTATCTCTGTTCCGTATTGAGGTTCATCTGATACGAATCAATTCAATCATCGCTAAGAATTAAAATATCAACTCTTACCTTGATCAATCTAAGCCACAATAAACTTCGAGTGGTTTTTAATTTAATATCCTCAAGAATAAATATCATATAATCATATTCTAGATCATCTCATTTTTCATCAATACTGATTCTCAGTTTTGAGAGCATAAAATTCTTTGCTCAACAGGGAGATACAATTAATCATGACAAAAACATAACAATTCAGAATGTCATAAATAAAATCTCCTGTAATCTAATCCTGCTAAACAATTCATAAACCTCAACTTCTTATCATAATCCCAATCCTCCGGAGCAAGCAGTCTTTCGTCACAAATCAAATCTAATTTGCTAGCTATCTCAACCATATCGGCTTCACAATTATTATCTCAAATAATCAGGAGCACAAATCTTGAAATATCAAAATCATCAACTCTGTTTCGATCATCCTCTAATCATCATACTCATGTAATCGCATGAGTGTTTAAATTCTCATCTCGAATTCAGTTCTGATACTCTTTCATATAATGCATGCTTTTAAAATCAATTGACATAATCAAAGAGGCACATAATTATGAATCAGTAAAGCATGCTCGCATGTAATTCAAGTAATCAAACAATGAAATTAATCACATGCGAAATAAAATAATTCAAGCAGACTCGATCTACCCCACTCACTCACTTCTATTCCAGTCCAAGAATCTTATCGCTTTGATACCACTTAATGTGAGGACCTCGATTCTAATCTACTAATCTCAAATAGTAAAACAATCATCGATAAATAAATGAGCCAATTTTTTTTTAAAAATCAAGAACAGTGCCTTGCTCGAGCGGTAGAAAAATATTCGGCTTGAGCGAGATCATCTCGGGCTCAACTATAAAAATCAATTTAACTCGTTCTTCGACATACATCAATTCTAAGAATAATCGGGGCATAAAAATACATGCAGTATTATAAATCAACAATAAAAGCATGCTTCAATAAATAACCGAGTTCTAAAAGTTATTCGACTCTAAATCGACGCCTCACATCTATCATTCGATCCCAAGCTAACCACGTCGATTCTGACTAGCTCCTGCCCCACCTGTTGTCAAGTACACATACAAAACAAGACAACAGCCGTATAACTCCAGTGAGAATAAAATCCCAGTAAAAGCGACGTAACATGTAATATCAAGTAAGTATATTAAAATCATAATATACATTCAAATTCTTCAATGAAAATGCCAATGAAATGCATGTGTTTAAAAATCGGGATTATCAAATCAGATAATCAAGGGAATATCGGACAATCGGTTGGGATCCCGAGGTCAAGATCACGCAACTAACCCACCTACGCTCCCGCTCGGGGTGGTGCTACGCGTCTCAAATCTCTAGACTTTGGCGCAACTATAGGAGTATGCTGACACTGGGGGAACTCAACATCCCAGGCCACTCGATATAGCTCCCAAACGTCTAATTCGAATCTGGGCAACTCAGCCCTCTAAAAATTTAAGAAATTTGGCTCAAGATGAATGCATATGAATCAAATGCAATTTAATCGAATCGAAAATAATAAATCTGTGTATTCAGACATCAATGTATCGAAGATGTCAACACATTCAACTCGTATATTCAAACTCATGAATATAATATCGAAAATCATTGAAGTAATTCAAATAAGAAATCTCATGCTTTTCAAATCGAATATATAAATCACTTACTTCAAACAATTTCATATAGACAAACTCATGTCTTTTAAGTAATATTGAAAATAAACTAAATCATTCAAATTCACATTCAATACCAAATAATCAAATAAACATGCAAGTATGTGATTTTAATCGGGAACTCGAAAATCTCAAACTCGCTCGAGTATTCATTCCCTTAGAAATCGACATCAGCTCATACCTCAATTTTTCAAGTCTGGAAAAGTCCAATCCCTAAACTGCTGATCTCTGCCTTAAAATATCCTCGACTGGCTTCCAATCGCTTCACTGTTTCGAATCTCGACTCGAAACTTGGATATTTGGATCTATCACGTCGAGACGAACAAAAATGGTTAACTCGCCGGAGGTCGCCGGAAAATCAGAGAAGACGGCGGCGACGCGGCGCGTCCGGCGGCGATGTCAAAACTGCTCCAAAAATTATGAAATTTGGCAGGCTTGTCGAGTTCGACGAGATGATTCCAACCATATAAGCCACGACCGGAACAGAGCTCCGACGCGGCCGGGATCGGAGAAAAACGAGCCGACTCCGGCGAAGTTTAAAAGCTTCGATTTGCTCGATTCCGAGGAAGACGATGAACAGTACTCGCGCAGATCCCGTCTGTTCTTTGTCGATTTCCCAGCAATCCAACCGTCGGATCGTCAATTATTTTATACCAATAGATTAGTCTTGATCTTAGCTACAACTTCACCGTTCGGATCTTCGATCGAAGCTCCGCTGAATGGCCGGAAAAATAAAAATGTAGACTGCTACAACGAAACCAAATTCTGTGCAAAACCCGTTTGTTCTAACTCGATTTCCTGACGATCCAACCGTCGGATTGTCGATTTCTTTACACCAATAGCTTCATATTGATGTTGGCTACAAAGTGACCGATTGGATCTTCGATCGGAGTTCTGGTGAACAGTCGGCAATGGAAAATGTGGGACTGCTATAGTGAATACGAAAATTGGGGAAAAATTCAAAACTCTGTAATTGCTTTTCTGATGCCCATCGCGCGTTGTTTTCTATTTATAGTAACCCGATAATTTCCTGATCCGGACCAATTTATTAGATACTCAAATGGTAAAATTAATCTCCAATATGATATTTTTCTGATACACACACCCAACATTAATTAATACCATTTCTGAAATTATTGACTTTGACCAGTAAATTGGACTCAAAATTTTTCCAATTAAATACTAAATCCAATTTAGACTCTGACCAGTCCACTCGGTCAAATATTCTTCCAAATTAAGTTATCTGGCATAAATAATTATTTTTATTGCAATATCTCAATAATTAATCCCAAAATGCCAAATATTGGAGATCTCTAAAAAAATAATCAAACTCATTGATTAAATGACACGTGTATTTGTAAATACACTCTATAATCTCATTAGCAATAATAATTATTTCAATTGCTAATTAATTCGGTAAATATATTTTGGGGTGTTACATGAGGTGTATTCGTGTTCAAAAGAATCTCTTATAACATGAGCATCGATGCAGCTGAAGACGCTCGAGACTCAATGTCTGATTCTTGAATATGAGCTCGTAGCGATCTTATTGATTAGAAGATCTAGTATCTATTTTCTTATGAGGAGATTTTCGTAATCTTCTTGATCTTGGAAGCTGTAGTACTGGTTTCGCCGTACAGACTGAGTATGAGAAAGAGAAGATGATTATAGGTACTAAGGAATTTCCGATTGGAAATCCTTTCTATCCGGAGTAATTGAATGCAGCAACTGTTGCTTTGAGCCGAAAGATCTGTGCTTATTTTATTTACTTACGGTATATTGTTTTGATCTTTTATTGATGCACTTATGATCAGAGTTTGAAGCAGATAGGAGGTCTATCAGAACCTTACTTTCGAGCCGGATTAGAATTGTTTGAGAAGATCAAGATCGATCAAAGATTTGAGTCGATTTTTCAGTATTCGTTGAAGAAAAGTCAGAACTGAACCAGTCTGAGATTCAGGTTGGTGTTGATGCTTTATTTGTGTTTAAGCATTTTGTTGTGTCTGATGTTTCTGATGGATTCGTCAGGAAAATTCTTTGTGCAGTCTGAGTTTGAAGTACTATCTGTTTAAGATTGACCGACTGGTGAAAGCTGCTTCTGTATTCCATACAGAATGATTCTCAGACATAATCAGATGATGGATATTCTGTCAGAATTTTGTCAGATTGTTTGTTTTCCGAATCTGGGCATTTCAGATAGAGATATTTAATATACCCTTTCTTTGGTATATTCTTCGAAAGGGATTTTGTTATTCAATTGCAGCTGAGTACAGTTGTTATCCTCAGAACGACGAACATTCAGAACAGACGTTTTGTCTTAGAGGCTTTGCCAAGCTGTAGTGCTAGGCCGACCCAATATCTGTATAGCCTGTGTTTGGGCTAGGTGAGGGTGAGCGGTCCATGCCATCTCTTAGGCTCAATTATTACCAGACTTGGTAATTCATGGTACCTATCCTAAAGGTCCATGGTCCGTAATAGAGAAAGATATGAAACTCCCTGACTCCGAGAGGAGAAGATCTGGAGTTTGGTGCTTGATCTTGCACTAGCTGACGAGTGTCGCTAACTCCTATGGAGTTTTGTACAACAACAGCTATCAGAAAATTATCTAGATGGCACCTTTCGATGAGTTGTGCGAGCAGAAATTAAAACCTCTGTTGTTTTGGGATGTTTCTTTGTCTTAGTCACCTGTTTTGGGACCATATTGGTTTCGAGGTTTATGAGCAGATGATGATTGTCTGGCGTGAATGAAGACGGCTTGGACTAGACAGTTGAAGTATACGAATGTTAGATGCAAACTTTCGTATTTTGATCGGAAATATCGAATATTTCTGAAGATTTCGACTTTCAGAAAGATTTGTCAGAGATGAGAAGAGAGAGAAATCATCTCGGAGATTGTTTAAATCTCACTAGAGTCTGGAGCTGATAGGCGATCGTGCCTACAGACTTGTTTTGTTCCGTCTCTTTCTGGTTTTCACAAGGTAAATTCCGTCTTTTGTTGCGGATTATCGACAGATCCGTGTTGCTGAATTACCCAACCAGAAGTTTTTATGTTCTCTATTTGTTGAGATCGGAATTTGACGAGTTACCAAATTTCCTGATACGACTGATTCAGAGTATGACCGAACAGAGAAGCTGCTCCGAAACAAACAGAGTCAGTTTGTGCTAGTACAGTTGAGCAGTTACGGTTTTGAAGAAGAGATTTGGGAAATAGAGTCCGATTTGAGACAGTGGTTTCTGGACTTATTCTGAGAGATGAATTCTTTTCCAGCTTTGGATATTATTCCTTTCCTTTTGAGATTGAACCGTATTCGATTTCGAGGATGAAATCAGTTCCTAGAGGGGGAGAATTGTAACGCCCAAAATTTATCTTAATTGAGTTTATTTGAGATAATCGGAGATTACAGAGTTCAAGAGCCGACTTGATTTTGATCAGGGTCTATTTTGCCAATTTTGGATTTTTCAGGGACTAAAACGCAAATTTGGGATTTTATATATTATCCTAGCTTGTTGACTAGTCTTCATTGCGCCATCATCTTCCCCAACTCGTTATCCTCCATTATTAACGCCTCCTAGTCCTTCCAAGCTTTCTGATTTCAGTCCGAGCTCGATCCGTCCGTTAGAATTTATTTGTGAAGGCAGATTAGCGATCACAGTAGCGAGAGCTCCGATATATAGTAAGTTTTTCTTTGATCAACTAGACTTCTATTTTCGGATGTTGTTAGAATCGATTGAGTTTCGGTTATGTTGTTCTTGAACGAGTTCTTATCATTTATTCTCAGTCGATTTTGAATTAGAGCGTCGTTCGGAATTGTTATGATTTTTGGAAGCCTAATTCAAAAAAGTGGGTTTTGTGATTTGTTGGAATCAGATTGTTATTGCTGTTTTAGCATTGATTTGAGTTAATTGCAATGTTGTACTGCTGTCTGCATTTTCGGTTTGATCAGTTTATAGCCGTTATGCCGCCGGTTTGAGTTTTGAGATTTTGAACCATTTTTTAGTTGTAGAACTTTGCTATTGAGTTTTGATCATCGTTGTTGATCTTCCTTTCCTCCGTACAGATTTGTTTGGTGTTTGTCGAGCCCAGAGTTAGCAGCAGTCGATCGTCGAAGAGTTGGACGAAGAGCGGTAAAGAGTTTACCTTGAGAGTTGTTGTTTAGGTTGTATAGATTTTGATATATCCATTTATTATAGCTTATCCAGAGTTGGAGCTATTCGTATCGAAAGGTACAAGCTGTCATCGTTTAGCGGGATAGCATACTCGAGACAGTTGGTTCTTGAGTTTTTCCTTAAAATCACATACTTGCATCAATACTTGTTCTAGCATGTGGAACTTGTATTTTGTTGTTGATTGAGATTTTGTTATATGACTTAATGTTTTATGTTTTCCTTATGCATTCATCTTGAGCCAAACCTTTGATTTCAGCGGGCATAACGACCCTTTTTATTTAGACGTTTTGGGGGCTATACTGCGAGTGGCCTGGGTTGTAGAAGTTCACCTAGTGTCAGCATACTCTTTATAGCCGCACCAAAGTCTAGGGGATTGGGATACGTGGCACCACCTCGATTGGGAGAGTCGGTGAGTCGTTACGTGATCTCATCCTCGGGATCCCAAAAGCATAGCAGTAATCCCTTGTTTATCAGAGTTGATATCCCGATTTTAAAGACATGCATTTCATTACATTGATATTGAATATGTTGTTGTCTTGAAAGCATGTTTGTTGTTATATTACTTGTTATTGCATGTTATGCTGCTTTTACTAGGAATATCATTTTCACCGGAGTTATCGGGTTGTTGCTTTGTTTTGTATGTGTGCTTGGCAACAGGTGGGGCAGGATCAAGTCAGCGAAGACCTGGTTAGCGTCAAGAGTGAGAGATAGAAGTGGGACTCGGTTTAGAAGTCGAATCAGCATGTCAATCTAATTTATGATTTGAAGCATGTTAGAACTCGAACTTATTGTTGTTTGTAGCTTCTATTACTCAAAGATTATGGATTGAATGTTGTCGTTGCATGTAATGTGTAACTTGTTATGCATTGAATGTAATGGACTTGAGCGTTGGCATGATTTTCTGTTGTTTTTCTTTGCCCTGTGCTGTCATCGCTCGATCGATAAGATTTGACCGATCGAGCGGTGGACTTTGTCGGTATTCTCTGTTTCTGAAAAAGGGTGCCTGCTCGATCGGTTGAATCTTACCGATCGAGCGGTGCTGGATTTTATTTCGGGCAGAAAGTTTGTAACTTTTGGCTCGCTCGATCGGTTGACTTCTACCGATTGAGCGAGGCACCTTAAAAAAAATTATTATTACTTTTAATCTTGGATCTTGTATGCTCTATTGTTGATTAATCATAGATTAGATGTTTAGAACTGAGGTCTCACACATGATATCTTTCTGATCCACGTAAATCCAAATCCCAGACAAGTAATGTATTTACACGATGAGGCACTGCGATATCATGGAGGTCAGTGAAACAACCTTTAAGAGCGATATCTTCAAATCATTTTGAGATTATCGCAAGACATGAAGCAAGTCGAAAATGTGTATGGTTGAAAACCATGACACAACATATCCAAGAATCATGTGGTTTGTCAACAACCAAATCTAACCCAACAGTAATATTCGAAGATATACGGCTTGCATTGCACAGTTAAAAAGAGGCTATATCAAAGGAGATAGAACAAAACATATTTCACCAAAGTTCTTTTATACACATGAGCTCCAAGAAAAATGTGATATTGATATCCAACAGATTTGCTCAAGTGACAATGTAGCCGACTTACTCACAAAGCCATTACCAATTTCAACATTTAAGAAATTGGTACACAAGATAGGAATGTGTCAGTTCAAATATCTTAGATGGTTGAAATCAGGAGGAGCATCTATTGTTGTACTCTTTTTGCTTCGTTCAAATTTTTCTCATTGGGTTTTGCTGACAAGGTTTTAACGAGGCAACATTTGATTCCCCACGTTCTCTGAAATATTTTGTCAATAATCATTTAAGTGGTAGTGTTATAAATAAGTTTTTGATTATTGATATGATTTTCGATTGATGATATCATGTTAGCATTCAAATCTGTAAATATACTCTATAAACAGAGGTCTCAAGTGATGAATAAAGCATTCCAAACCATTCTCTCTCTGTATTCTTTATTATTTAACACTTATGTTTTTTTTTATAAAATATTTTAAAAGCTTAAATTATTCAAGTGTTTTTTATTATTATATGTTATAACTTTTTATTCATACTTATCCTTAAACTAAAATTTTAAAAATTAATAGTATTGGGATTTTTCATTCAAATCTAAATTAGTAGTATTGGGATTTAAAAAAAAGGAAACTTTTCAATTTACTGCTTGCCCATAAATTGGTCCATTTTCAATATATACATAGATATCAACTGAGATTGTACTAATGAGAATATACTCAGATTGTTTACTTTAGTCATGCCTAACTTCAATTTGTTTCGATTTATAGAAACATATGAAAACCAAAATCATCAAATTCGATTCTCACGAAATAAAAATCACCAAGATCAATCCAACATATACACAACCATAAACAACTTCATCAGATCAAAATGATGAAAACCGAGCTGTGCTCACCAATACCACACAATTGTATAACTCATACACCAAGTGTTCCTGATAATGTTAAAGTCATCTGAAGAGCATTTTAAGTTCTTCGATTCGGGCCGATCGGACCTCGTCATCTGTCAGAGCTCCGGCGATCATCCGTTCCTTCCGTGCTTGCACTTGTTGAAGCCTTTCTTCCACGGTATCCTGGAAAGTTCAACTTGAGAAATCTTTGCCATATTTAAACTGTACTAAGACAATGTTTGAGATTGCTTCCAGGAAAGCAATTTTGAACTTTTTCCTCACAAAGTATTCACAGACTATGCAAAAGAATAATTCTAACAAATATTTTGATTTGGCTCTCACTATTAAAGAGGAATTTCACCTTGCAAATGAACCTTCTAACACGAACAGTCCTCTTTTGACCAATTCTATGGATTCTCATAACTGCTTGCGCTTCTACTGCAGGATTCCACCATGGATCCTGCAACAAACACATCAGAATCCATTAACTGAACAAAGTGTAAAAAACTGGGTAATTTCAAGATTTATCAGAGAAGAAACTGTGATATATAGAGTACTTTACCATTAGAAAAACATTTGAAGCCGCAGTCAAATTCAAGCCCACCCCACCTGCTTTAAGGGACATTAGCAACACCTAAAGCAAAGAACAAGGTTGAATATTATAATCCACGACTGTTAAAGTTTGATTTACTCTTCAGAATTTGTGATGCTCACAGTTTTTTCTTGAGTTTCTGCGAACTCGTGCAAGACTCTCTCCCTCTGTTTCTGCACAAGCTTTCCATCAAACCTTAAGAATTCGATTTTTCTGTCCTTGAGTGGGATTTCCAAAAGATCCAGAAATGAAGTCCATTGACTGAAAACTATGCTTTTCTCGCCGGAGCCCGAGCGGCGGATCGCCTCTAAGCAATCCAGAAGTTTGGAGATTTTGGATGATTCTTTCCAGTTCTCTTTGATATCAATTCTGAACTGGCTGCTGGTTGGACATGTAATAAGGTCAGTTTTCTTGAGCGTTTGCCGGCAAATGGGGCAGAGTCCACCAACCGGTGTTCGCCAGCTTGATAAAAGGCATTCTCTGCACATTCTATGCGCACATGGTGTCAACACAGGGTCATCTGCTGATTCTAGGCAAATGGGGCACTCTGCGTTTTCGCCATTTTGAAGGCCCTTGACTACTTCCTCAACGTATGCTCGAGAAGGGGCTGGATGAGTGCTTGAGTCAGGATCTGTCTCGAGAAATCTTCTTGCTAGTTTGTTCAAGTCTGCATATTTTTGTGAATCACCACGGCTGTGGATGATTCATGTGAACATTGTTATGTGGGAGATCATAAATATAAAGCCCAAATTTTTACTTTTGTTGAATTATGAACTTTAGAAGGTGTCGTTGTTCTGACCTCATTACAAGATAAGGGTGGTTGCAACATTGCCTCAGTCTAAGTAGTAGCTCAAGAATATTAGCATAGTTATGAAGAACTTTGCCTTGAGCCACAAATTGATCAAATTGAACCTATTTGTTTGAAAAAATATGGTCAACTTTTAAATAATGCAACTCAAAATGATTTGCAAATTAAAAAAACGAAAAAAAAAAAACTTACTTTAGATTTCTTGAAGAGTGCTTCATAAAAATCTCGCTCGGCTTCTGTTTGTTCACATTCAATCACTTTGACCTCAGTTGGCGGTAGAACAAGAATTGGCCTACATCGCGAGGACAAAATCCAAAATGGTAATAAACAATCAAATTTCTCAAGGACAGAAAATAGATCGTAGTGAATTTGTTGTTACCTTCCGTCTTTATCCTTGGACTCCTTTGTTCTTCGCAGCATCAGTGTCCTCAAAATGGCCTTAACCATTTTCATACCTCTCGGATCACCATTATCATACGGCCTCTGAACCAGCTTGTTCCACCTGTTGAGAGTTAAAATTGAACAGTAAGGCTTGTGCCAAAATGGCAAAAAGAAGTTATAAGTCTAGGTGTACTAGCACAAAGCAATTGTGGTCCATAAATGTAATCCTTGTGCCATTTTATATAGCATTCACCACAGAGTTCATACCATGCCCAGTTGCACCATGGCTCAACATGCAAGAAGCACAGTAGGCTGTACAAATCTTCCAATTTATTCTGCATATGGTGAACGGTAAATCGCTAAGTAACACATAATGATAATATGCAAGGTTTTTGGACAAAAACATGTTGAAAGGGAATTTCGAGGCAGACAGAGCGAACTAGAGCAAGTTTCTTAGGATTTTTCATAACGAAAAATTGAAAGGTTTTTTTTATCGACACTTGAGCAAAAAGAAAATGCCTCTGAATATTCAAGCAAAACAAGACGATATGCTACAGTGTAGGGATAGATTTTGAAGATTGATGGAGCTGACGTTTATAGAACTGATAGCATGCATCTTTGGCAAGTGACGCACCTGAATAGGAGTGCCAGTAAGGCACCAACGACAATACGAGGACAATGCAAAAGCGGCCTGAGCAGCCACAGTTCTTGATGATTTGATGGTGTGAGCTTCATCTAATACTACTCTATGCCATTCAACTCTATGAAAAATGCTGTTATCTGAGTCCTATAACATATATAAACAATGGAGATCAGTCACTTAAATGAAGGTTCATTCAGTAAAATTATATTGGAGATTATTATTTTTATAATACTGAAGCAAAGAAGAAGAAAATGCATTACCTTTTTATATGCTTCGGTTAAGACACCATATGTAGTCAAGACCACATCAAGACCTGCAATCACCCTTGGATTATCCGTCCTCCCCCCACCGTAGTGAACAAAGATTGATATACTATCTACAGCTGAATGGGTTTCAAGTTCATCCTGAATTACAGGAGAAAACATTAAGGATAGACTCGTTCAACTTTACATGAGAAGACAGTACATTTAACTTAAGGCAATCTGCATACTAAAGAATCGTGGTATTGGAGGCTGACCTTCCATTGGCCTAGTAAAGCCATCGGACAAATTATAAGGGTGCCACCTTTTACTTTCTTGAAAGATTCTGCATTAGAGTCCCTTCTCTTGTTCTTAATATATTCAGTCTCTGCTACTTCTTCCAGAGCAACTTGTCGATCCTCGGGGCTACCTCTGCCATTTCTTGTATGTATCAATGCAATTGTCATCACAGTCTTCCCAAGTCCCATTGCATCTGCGAGAATCTGCATTTATTTCCATCCACTTAAAAATAAGAACAAAATCTTTATATACATGAAACAATGATGTGAACTCAAACTATATATAGATAATAGGAAAAGTATAAAGAAATTGGAAAAATATAGCTTCCCAAAATTGATGGATCACGTACTTAGATGACTAAAAAAAAACTTATTCTATTCTAGACTATAAAATCTTCGATGTTAAAGTAAATTTAAACGTTCTATAGGTGTAACTGACTTACTCCTCCTCTTGCCATTTGGGTTGCAGTTGGATATTTTGTACTTGCTTCCCCAGAGAAAGTATTCACATAAATTGCTGGAGCTCTCCTGTCAAAAACAAAATCAGTTACTGTGAAGTTGGAGTACAGGGGAATGAAGTTTATTGCGACGTGTACTCCATGCCACAAATTCACAATATGTGTGTGCGTGTGAAGGGTACATACTCGTCACACACACGATATGCTGCCCAACATGGATGAAGACTCCTTGCTGCTTCTTCTACACATTCTCCCTTCTCCAACTCAAACATCCAGTAAAGTGCCTGCTTTTGGTATGGCTTTAATTTACAAGTAAGAGTCTTTGGAGGCTCCATTTCCTGAGGTTAAAAGAGTACTTGGTGAGAAGAAATGGCAAAATCAACATTGCTAGTTCTCGTTTTCTGCAAGCGAAATAGGTAAAAGGCTACTTTTGTTATGGATTTCACCTCTAAGTTATACATGTCAGCGGCACCAACCAGCTTATTCAAGGATGATTCTGAAATAATTTGCTCATCTTTGCTTTCCTGTTGGAGTTGTTGGCAGCCATTTCTTCTCTTACCTCCGGGAAGAAAAGGGGCTGTTTCATCAGAATCAACCTGAAATTTTTATTTACAGGCATAAATAAGATTTCCATGTTCCACCTTGCATGAGAAATACAGTCATGTTTCTTCTTAAAGAAAAATACAAGAAAAGAATCAAGCTATATTTTGGTAAAAATTCTGCTACTCTAAACTCTAAGATTAGATAATTAAAGTACACATACATCTAAGTTGAGGTGGCGTTTTCGAGAGTCGAGTTCTTCGGGTGTAAATTCCGCCTGTTGAAAATTTGCATAATAGAAGCATGGTAGTCAAAATAGAAATTAAAGAATGATGTGAAACCAACAACAAGACGTGCCAATTATTTGGAGGCGGCTGTTACCTTTTGAAAAGGATCAACTTTCAGAAGCTTAAACAATGTCAAAAGAGGATAAGTTGTGGCATTGTGTGATGGTTCAAGTTTCCAAGACGATAAATCACTCTCAGTGAATATCGAATGGTGTATATAGAAACTGCAGAAAACCAATGAGACCAAACTCATACAAGTATCTGTTAAAGAAGAACAGCTATAGCAAACTAAGTGAATGAAAAGCACAAACATAGGATCATATAATATTCCTTTTTACCTCACATACAACATAATCTCTTGCATCAACGCAAGATTTACTGGTGCGGCAATGCATCGACCAAGAACTTTCACCTTCGAGGAACTAACAAGGGGAACAAGGCATTTTGCCCATTCCATGGGAAGGCGTCCAATCTGAGTACCAAAAAAGTATCAATTACTCATAGAAAAAGATTTCTAATAAGGTAAGAGGTTATGATGGATGAGGGCAGTGAATCAACAGATTTGAGAAGCAAAACTTGCAACTTCAAACAGATACATGGAAGATTTTTTTTTTTTTTTTTCTGATTGAACATAATCGATTGCCCCAACCGGTATATGCCCCTAGTAAGATCCCAGTTCCAACCAAGATATAAAGATCAACAAAGAAAATTCAAAACACAATTATTCCCAGCATTAAATGAATTGAGTTTTTACAATTAAAAACAAGGAATTTAAATCTGTTAAGTTCGTCAACATTATATTAAAATTGACAGAAACATATGCATCAGAAAAGTAATATTGAAGATATAATACCTCTCCAGATCTTTTTGTTGAGAATCGAACTATACTTGAAGCTGCATTAGCAGCCTTAGCACTATAAAACTGTGAATTGCACCTATTCCCTTTAACTGCACTAGGGAAAGCAAATTGAACAATCTCATTATTCTCCAATTTTCTTCCTTTTGTCGTAGAAAGCCCGATAATGACCGTCCTCCCAACCATCAACCAATCTGGCTCCTCTGCAAAATCCCCGTCTTCTATCAATACAGTGCTCAGCCTCATTTCTTCACTCCTTTTCATTTTAGGCTTGGAATTATCGTTACCCGCTCGGATGCTTTTATACTCGTCATCGGATAATTTTCTAGCACTCAGTGGCTGTGCACTGATAACCTCTTTCACTTCATCTTTTACCAAGATCATACTTTTATTCTCACTCTCTAAGCAAGGCTCCTCTTTCACCACCTTGTTTTTGGTTTCAGGTCTAAGAGCATTTGGCCGTTTTTCAGAATTCAAATCATTTTGCTGCTCCTTAAGCAAAGTTGCAGAACTTACATCGCCACCTATCTCCGGTTTTACCTCTTCCTTTACCTCTGAGCAGCCATTTCCACGCAACTTGGCCAACCGCTCTTCGAAACTAGCCCTACTACTTACCACCAATGCAAGACATTTTTCGCCACTCGAAAAATCCTTCCCCTTCGAATAATCATCTCCTCTCCCAAAACCCACATCAAATTCTTCTTTCACTTCCAAGATTTCCCCACTTTCCCCGTTTTCTACACACATAAACTCGCCTTGGGTGGCATCTGTTTCAGTCGATTCATGCTTAACCAAGCCCCACCCATTAGAAAAACCACATTCAGAATCTCCTACCATCTCTCCGCATTTCATTTGCGAAGGCATTTGCAAACTGGATATTCTTGCGCCGCCGGTCGATGTGCTGGTTTTGATCACCGCAGGGAAGCTTGAAGGCGAATCAAAAATGTAGTTGGCCGCTGCATCTACGTTGTTGTTGCACTCGAATATTTCAGGCCCGACAACTGATTTTACCGTCTTGATTTTCCTCTGCATTTCTTCATGATACACGGACCCTGCATCCATAGCTCCTCCGATCACAGTAAAACGGGGAGAATGGAAACTTTTTCTCGTGATTTTGTGGAGACCCCGAAGGATTTTGGAATGATTTGAGGAGTTGTTTGAGCGGAATGATAATTTATTTTGGCTCCATGAGCTTTGATATTGATGAAATTTGCGGTTCTTTTGGAACTTTGGGCGCGAATTGAAAGTAAACAAAAATTTATCGAGTGCCAAAATTTTTTATTACCGAGCAAGAAATCACACGTGTTTTTTATTAAATATTAAATTAAATTTTTAAAAGAACATTTTAGTAAGGACACCTACAGTGGGAACATTACTCTCAAATATTTGTGGGTCCATCTATCCACGTCATCTTTCAAATGTCACACCTTTCAAATATCTCACTCTTCATAATCAAATATCCTACAAACCAAACATTTGTGGACCCCACTAATATTTTATTACTCTTAATTTATTTTTTATTCAAAAAATAATTACCAACATTATTTTATAACAGACTATATGACACTTACAATTAATTTAAAAGACTAAATTTATTTTAATAAAATATTTTTAAATTTGAAAATATATTATACAATTGTCATTTTATCATTCATTTATTTATTTTAATTAATTTAATTTTTAACTTTTCTTATAAATTTAAAATATTTTTTATTTCATTTATTTATTTTAATAAAATATTTATTATTTAATAAAATATTTATTATTTAATAAATTATTACTTTAAAAAAAAAGTTCAACGGGTGGACAACTGTATACCCGTAGAATCAATAAAAAAAATTAAGTGAAAATGTCCGGGCACTAATCTGTGTTTGGAGGACATTTGGAGAAATGTGTATGCCCTAAGATAAAAAGGAGGAGGTTCGAAAACTTGATTAGTCAAAATGAGTTAGGACGGTCGAATTGGTCTGTCTCATTATTTAAAATAGGTATGGGTATTAAAAATGAATTCAACTCGTCAATCCGACATGAGTCGATCCGAAAAATATTGGGTTAGGGTTGGGGTTTTTTTTTGGTTCAGGTTGATCCGAAAGCTAACATGAAAAAATCAATCTGGTTGACCCGATATGACCCGAAACTTTTTATTATTATTGTGTTTCAATATAAAATTAAGAAAGGTTTGCTTCATTTTTATGTGTTGTATGTTTGAAAAAAAATTATTGTATATTGATATAATAGATTTTCGTTTTTGTATAATTTAGATTTTTTAAAATAATTTTTCATTTTAAAATGATTTTAAAATCCCTACCAACAATCCAATCTTTATTTTAACTCCCTACCCAATATTTTCTTTGTTACAACTCACTAGTGGTCCTCAATTTTGATTTAATAATGCAATTAGTAACTAATCATTTGTACGTGACATTGTTTTTCCTATCGAACCAGTCCAGGCCATGCAGGACTAACGGTTACGCAAGGTTTCCAGCCGATATATCCTGGATTAGAGTCCAGCATGCTTCCGTATCATGAATTAATCTTAGATACCTGTTTGACCAAAATGTCGTCGAGTCATACATGCCGAGTTTTACGAAGTGCTACTCACACTCCAACCACGCAGTCGCAACAGATGGTTTCTGATGCAAGTTCCTTCAACGACACTCAGTACAACCTTAATTTGTTTTCTACCTTAAGGCGTAGGGTATAGAAGCTTAATTATAAAATATGAGCATAGTGAACAAAATATTTAGATAAATTTATTCAGACATAATATTATTACATAAATCTACTCCTTTAAAGAGGAGAAGATAACTTGTTTAGCTACTCATAGTAGCCTTGTTCTTGGAATACATAAAAAAAACTTATTACAATAGAGAGATAAACATTACAATAATTTATTTGTAAGAAAACTGAAGGGAATGATCGATGTCCTCAACTTCCTTGAACACATGTATTTATAGTTGTGATTCCACTCGTTTCACCGAGAAACTTCAGGAAATCTTACCGGCTATATTTCATGTATTTTAATGCTAATATTGATGACATCTTTTTCTAGTGGATGAGTCACATGTCTTTCTTTTTCTTTTGGCTTTATTCCCCTCACATGTCTGCTTTATTGTTGTCGGGACATATTTTTTGCTTTTGTAGTGGTCCCCTAGGAAAACGCATCTTTGATGGTCTCTGTCCACCTTTGCTTGTTTCTGAAAAATCTTTTCGATCCGTTCGGGGTCTGAAAGTTTTTCAAAATCTAGCTCTTTTTGGCTTGGACACTCTGGGCAGATAACCTCTGACCATCTTCCTATATGAGTAATGTTACAAAATTTTCGGCGAGTTTCTATACTCCCTGATAGCTTGTTGTTCCACAAAATGTTTTTCTTATTTTCGAAGAGTTATTCCGCGAAAGCCGTAGTTTTTCCTGCCATTGTGTTTAACAGGAACGATCCATTCACAGAATTCTGATAAAATTTGAACGGAAACTTAACTTTGTCCATCTCGGTGAGACAGACCCAAATACCCCATGCCCTTCGGGTGGAGATTTCATCTTCTCCAAACGTAGATACTAATGTTATTTCTTCAGATATAGGATCCTTGATAAATATTTGATTATTCATATCAGGTCTCCTAAGCTTGATGAAATGAAAGGACTCGTGTGATCATTTTTCTATCGGTTCTGGAGATGCTCTGAAGAAATATAATTCCAGCACATCTCCTCTTGACAAATGAACATTATTTTCCCATGTTTATTGGACTGCTTCATGAATCCACTTTGGTAACTGTGATATTTTCGGGAATCCTGCTAAAGTTGTATAAAATGAGGCCAAAGCCCCGAATTCATACCATAGCTTTACATCCTTAGGATTAACATTGTTTTTTAGCCAAACCCTTGGATATTTTCCTGCAACATCAACCCTGAAAGTATTCGAATTTATTTCTCTCCTTGTATCTAATTTCTCCCATCTTTATTGATAAACCTGAAATGGAGAAATGGCAGCTTGAATAGTATCAATCTTAGATTTGTCTTTGTCTGTGTTGGGCCTAAGATCGATCTTTTGCTCTTTTACCCCAGAGGCGGAGGGTTGACTTAATGATTCTTGCTCATAAATTGTTGCTTGGTCCAATTCATCAAAAGCTGGTGATGGATCAGCACTTGTTCCTTGGGTGTTAGAATCCCTAATAGTTTGTTCTACAACCAGTGGTTGTATTTCTTGTTCTTGTAAAACCAGTGGTCTTATCATTTCTTGTTTCTGAAAAATCAGTGGTTTCTCTATGGCACGAAGAATCGGCCCTTGAATAACAGCTCATAATTAAGTTTGAGCTTACAGACATCCTGTGATTCGATTGGAGATTTTTCTCCGATCATCTTGTTGTAACCTGCCCACCATATCAGCATTTATGACTAGCTGGTTGAACTCGGTTTGAAGCAACCCAAGGTGTTCCCTGAGGTTCCTCTGCATTTTCATGATGGAATCCATGTCACTGCCTTCCATATCTTGTTAAGAAATCTGCTAGAATATTTTCATGAGATTTAATAATAACAATATCAAAAATATAATTTTGACATAATGTTTGACATCTTATTAACCTAGCTTTCTCAAGTTTAGATTCAATTTTATTTTTTAGAAAAGCTTTTACCTGATTGTTATCAACTTTTAAGGTGAATTTTTTAGCAAGTAAAAATAAGGGCCATTTTTCAAAAGCCTTTTCAAAAAACTATTTTCCTACAAAATTAACCCGGAGAGTGAAATGCACGCATATGCAATAAATCACATAAAAACACATAAAACACAATGAGATGATACGAATGTATGCAAAATAAACATAAAAATAACATAAAATAATGCATACAAAAAGAACTTATCAACCAGTCCTTATTTGCAAATTTTAGAGAAAATCTCTAAATGTTTAACATGTTCATCTATATTTTTTGATGTTATAAGAATATCATTAATATAAACAAACATGAAGTTTAAATAATCATTAAATAGATTATCCATTTTTCTTTGGAATATCTGGGGTGCATTAGCCAATCTCATTGGCATAACTTCCTAAATATAATGTCCTTGTGGGGGTAGAGAAGACTGTGAATTTCTTACTGTCTTCTTCCATCCGCATCTGATAAAATCTTGACTTACAATCAAATTTTGAGAACACTTTAGCATTTCTTACACAACTAATTAGATGTTCTCTACTGGGTATGAAGTACCCATCAAATTCCAGGATTTTATTAATATCTTGGTAGTTAATAACTAGCCTGGGCTTACCTCTCTTTATTTCACCATGATTTCTGACCAGGAAACCTGAGATGCTATATGGTGAAACTCCTTCTTTGATTAGAACAAGATCTAAATGTTCCTTGATAATTATTCTCATATCCTTTTGATATGTTATGTTCATCGGAATAGGCTTGTATCTAAATAATTCATACTCTTTGCCTTCCTTTAAAGTAAGGCTGACTTTGAGTTGATTTCTATCCCACCATGCCAATGGATGCTCATTATAACTTTCTTTGAGCTTCTTTTTGACATATTCTAGGGAGACCTTGTTTTTTAACTCTATATCTCTGTGATTTAGAGTTACCTTGAGGAATTCCATATCCTCTGTTTGGAGTTTTTCTTCTGTTGTTATTTTTAACATGGTTTCTCCAAACCTTCTTGAATCTTTCATTTTTAGGTGAAAAAGTTGTCCTTTATCACCACGTTGGCTGCGAAATATTATCGGCAATTGTCGATAAAAGAAAACCTTGAGTCTTTGAACGATAATTTTATGATTACAAATTGTAGTGAACATAAGGCGTTTGGACTCATTATCTTGTGTGTACCTCTTAAATATTTGTAAGAAGTTATTTCATAACAAGATATTAGCCCTTGCATAATGGAAATATATTGGTGGTGTCTTTATCTTATATGATATGAATCTGAAAAGCTATCAAAGTGATCAAGATGCTAATGATGCTATGGAATTGATAGAGTTGCCGGAAAGTAAAAAAATCAAGGAGCCAAGGAAAGAAGTTTGAAGAGGCGCGTCGAAGAGTCGTGATGTCTCAAGAATCATGTAGCGACCCAACCCGGATCCACTACCTAATCAGAGTTTAGAGCGTAATTAAGCATGCATTAAATAAATCACTGCAAAAGACTTATGTAGTGACCCGTACCCAAATAGAGTGATTAAGCTTTAATCACTAAGTCATTATCAAGTAAATGGGATTAAGGAAGCTTCAGATGAGTCTACGAACTACAAAAACAAACTCAGAATGATCAAAAATGGCTAGGAGGGTTGGGTAGAACAAAAGCAACGTTGGGAAAACGGACGCAACGTTCTGGTTAACTGATATCATCCGTGATGTCAGCAAGATGACGTCATTGCTTACGAACGTGATGGGACAATCGGATGCAACGATCGCGGAACGGACGCAACATTCAAGAACGGATGCAACGAACCCCGAACGGACGTTCCGTTCTCTGTCTATAAATAGAGGAGCCGAGATTCATTTCTAGGTGCACCAAACTCCTCTCTTATCTTGATTCCTTAGCCTTATAACTTAGATCTAGGAAATTCTAGGCGTCCTTTTGGGAATCCGGAAGTGGCCTAACGATCCCGGCGTCGTAGCGAAGCTGTGGCCTAGTTTTGAGGCAAGCGACAGCAAAGGGCTGACAACGGATGCAGGTATAGCTTTGGCTTCCTAAAAATATTTAGGAGTATAGAATAGCTTAATTTAGGCTTTTAGAGCTTATTTAATAATGCATGGGTATTTGCATTGTAGACGCCATAGTGTGGACTTGTAGGCGTGGGATCTAGACTAGTGGTGCTAGGATTTGCCTGCAGTGTTAGAGGTACATAAGTACTGACCGAGATAGCCGACATGATATATATGCTTATATGTTGCATGAGTATGTGCTATGTGTTTTACCATGTTTTACGGCCTTAGCACATGCATGTTTTTACGATAGACTGCATCTGGTATGATGTGAGTCATGACAGTTTCCATCGGTGAGGGTTACTCCTTATGGATTCGTGTCAGGAGAGGTGAGACTCAGCCCCTGGTTTTGCTATCACTAAGAGCGGCCACAGCGGTGGATTTTGACGCTATAGTTGATAGGAGAATATACGAGTACCCCACGGAGTCGCTCTTTTAGCATGGTATTGTATATTCATGGCGCCCTGAGTAGACTGTTTTTACCAGTATTTTAAAAGTCATTTGTTTGCTGCATATTAGTTTATATATCATTGCTTTCGTATTGAGTGTTGTCGCTCACGCCCCTGTGTTTGGTATTTTGGGTACCTTGTGGCAAGGCAGGTTTGAGGCTGGATGGTCCAGGTGACTCGCAGCAGGGTTGAGTTCATTACATGTTGCAGTGAGAGTTTAGCGGTAGGGCTTGTGACCCTAAGACTTTCGATTTGCTTGTATAAGAGTATTTATACACTTTTGTTATCGCCGGTTGTATTCTGCCGATTGGATTTATTGTATTTTAAATTATCCGCTCTTTACGCTTTAAGTATTTATTGCATGCGCTAATTAACTCTAATTAGATAGTGTATCCGGGTAGGGTCGCTACAACTTAAATAAAAGCAAACCGACAGAATACAACCGGTTAAACAAATTCGATTTATACAACTCAATCGAATAAGATTAAATAAAACCTACAGCTAATCCTACTGTATTCAAAGGTCACAGGCCTCTTCAAGCTCCTGTACTCAACCCTGTACCTACACCTCCCCCGTTGAATGGGGTGTCTAGATACACAGAAAAGACTGGACGTGAACGACTACGCTCAATAAGAAAGCACGGGTAAACATACAAATATGATGCATGCAAATGACAAGGTATCCATATCTGGGATAACTGTATACAACTACTCAGAATGGCGCCTAGGATATGAGCGGTACAACTCGAGACAATCCACTGAGTACACTTCTCATTCCTACCGAACGTGGACCGTGCCCTATAGATGTCAGTGTCGGGTAATCCGTCGGTCGCGGGGTGCTCGACATTGACCGTCCGAATAGGGCTGAGCAGCCCTACATGGCTCATCTCAAAATATGGACATGCACAATATGATATGCACATGCTGCAGAATAATATGGCACACAATGCAACACATAAGCATGAAAACCCGCTGGCTATCTCAGTCAGTACTTACATACCTAACTACAGGTAGTCCTAGCAGTCCCACCCTAGGGTCCAAGCCTATCATTAACTCTACAATGCAAATATCCATGCATCATTATTTAAGCTCTAAAAGTCTTAACTAAGCTATTGCATACTCCTAAATAATTTAAGGATATCATAGCTATACCTGCATCCGTCATCAGCCCATTGATGACGAATATCCCGCAACTAGGGGCACACCCCTGCTGCAGCTCCACATCCTCGAGCACGGCTCCGCTACATGAGCACTGCTCTACAACTAGGTGAGACACTGTCTGACTATACTAAGATATATTTCCCACTCCAAATCTAAAATAAGAGTACCCAAAGCCCTAAAATAGAGCCACGTGGGCAAAGGAGAGGAAGTTGGTGCCGTTCAAAATGATGCCTCGACACCTCCTTATATAGACGAGGGATCAGATCGTCCGAACCTGCCTTCGGACCATCTAAACTCTTCATGCGTGACAAGTGTCACCTGATAGCACTTCGGACCATCTAGTCGGGACTTCGGGTCATCTGATCCCGATATTATGTCATCCATGATGTCTCTCCTTCGAACACCTGGCCGGACAAGTGTTCGGACCGTCCGATCTGGGACTTCGGATCGTCCGAACTCTAGTCTTGGAAAATCAAATAATTTCCTTATCTTATCTTATCTGAGAGATATCGAACCGTCCGATCCCTCTTCAGATCGTCCGAACTTCATCCTTCCGAAGATCTTCAGGCCCTCCGAACTTGGACACTTCGGTCCATCCGATTCCAAGATCGGAGCCTTCGATCATGTCTAAGACTCGGTACCTTCCCGACTATTTTCGATTGTTTTGGATCCATTTCTGGACTCCATTAATCCATTTGAAATTTTCTTAATCATGTTTTACTTAATCTAAACATGATCATTGGATTAATTACAATTTAATCCTTATTTCTGGATACGGGTAACTACATTCCCCCCCCCCCCCCCCCCCCCCTTAAAATATTTAGTCCTAGAAATCTAGGGTAAAACCTCGAGAACGTACAAGAGACCCTTACTTGAATGTCTGGTCGAATAGCTTTCGTCACACTCAGACTTTTGTCAAAATTCCTGCGAGATTCATTAACGCCGATTTACTTTCAGCACTCCTCAACTCCTCAGTTTGGTTCTAAAAGGTGCTATGCTATTATACGAAAATCAACTTCCTTGGAACTAATGTATCACAACATTGATACATCCTTCATCCTCAAGGCGCATCGCCTTGAGATCCTTCTGCCGAGCTAGCACTCGCAACCTCTAGATATTGATCTTGTACCAACTGACCACGAGCAACTAGAATACAAACTCTTGTTTGCTCCAGATCACCACTCACAGACGAAATCCACTAGTCTGCGACATTCGTCAAATTGTTAACTAAATCCAACTAACTATTAATTTCCCAACAACCTCGGTGTAGAACACCAATAGTAAGGAAACACTCATCCTAACACTGCTCTTGCCACAGCATAACACGAATCTCTCCTCAAGAGAATTGGCTGACACAAAGCTATACTTCTAGTAACCGTTTCCACAATTCCCAGACTGGTTATCCTTCCCACGCTCTTTGGAAGCAAAACCACTTTGCAAGCAATACTAGGAACTCAGACCACCCAGTCTAGTACTAATCACAGTTTACGTTTCTCAGTATAACTCAATACCGTTCCCTGATGGAAACTATCATCTCTTGCCCACCATGATGCTAAGTCATCTCTTAACCATTGTCCTGCGCAGCCATCCATACGCCACAATGGTAATCATCGCTTCTCCGATGAACTCCATCGTCTCGACTACCAGCTACTATACAAGAGTCAAATCACCGTACTAGTCAAATCACCCCACAAGATTCAGCTATCCTTGGACATCCCCTTAATGGTTATCCGAACTTGCAATTAATGTACACACATCAAGACTGAGGCAAGCTCCCACCAAAATGCTCTATCGGGACATTCCACAGTACACATATATATGGAAACGCTTCCTATCCTCTTGAAAGAGTGGGTGCCCGGTGAGCCAACTTGTGGCTAAGGGCTTTTATGGCTCTATGTATAAACAATCTTTTGTTTAATATAATTTACACTTTTATAATGGCATTTACTTTATCTTTTATCATAATATTATGTTGTGACATACTATAAGATGTTTAGATGAAGACCTTGAATATACTATAGTGTATGTAAGATGTGGTGGCACATGGGGATGGCTATCATGAAACACATCTTATAGTCACTGTATATTCTAAACAGTTCCTAGTCGATTGAGCCGTCCGTTAATAAGGATAAGGATCGCTCGAGATTGAGACTAGCATTTGCGATGCTGAGTACCACGTTTCATTGGTATGGAACATAGAGATGTTCAAAGCATGCAAATGGATATTCATACGATGAATGATCGAACTACCCTATCCGGACTTTCCAAGTGGTTATCACTTATCGAGTGGATAAAGTCCGCGGTTTTGGTTGTACACCATTAGTCCTTACTACTTGAAACATCATTGAGACTCTATATGCTAGTACTGTACTTTGACTCGTTTACCGACTCTATTGGGGTCATCAGGTGTCGGGATTGGGTACAGTTACGACACATATAGGAGTCGATGCTTTGTTGTCAAGGATTCACCACATACTTGCTAGTGTGGATATCCTATGCAATCTGAGGAGATATTAGTGTGACGAATCTCTGGCCAGAGTACATGATGTGTTTTAAGAAATGGTTTCTTAGTAGCACATGCGATGTCACTATTTGATTTTCAAGATGCATTGCATAGTTATCGAATCTCGAACGACTCTCGATTTACCAATGGTTGTTGATTCGATCGGGATATATGGATGAAGGGACCGTACTGTACGCTAACCAAAATCTATTGGTTCTTGCAGGCACTATCAGTGATACCTAGGGAATCATGGGGCGATGTTGCTAGGCGCTCTTACCATAATTCGATGAGCAAGTCGGAAATTGTTGTTCCGAGTCACAAGGAGTTGTGAGCCCACGGCTAGCTGTATCCCTGAACCATTGAGGGTCACACAAGTAATGGATTTCTAATCCCCGTTGAGATAATTAAATTTAAAGAGTTAAATTTAGTGAATAAAGAAGTGGGACTTCTTATATCAGAGTAGAAGAGTAAGATTTCCTAAAATGACATAGGGATGGGCATTTTTGGAAATCACTGAATTCGGATTCAGAAAATTTATCTTGACTTTAAAAGGTGCAGAAATGGTTTCTGTGCACATTGGTGAAATCGGTTTATCAATCGGAGTCATGATGAATTTTATATTAATTTCTGAACATGCGGGCTTTGCTTGTCAGGCTTGAACTTATGACTAATGGGCCCTAAGCTGTTAGCAGCCCACATTATAAATAAGTTATTGCAGTACATAAATTGAATAGAACAGAGGCATAATTTTTGAAAAACACTAGGGTTTTCTCTCTAGTGGCCGCCGCCCCTCTCCTCTCTCTGTCAGAAAATCCAGCCTGTGAATTTTGAATTTACAGTCTGGTTTAACGGATCAAATTCGTTAATTCTCATCGTAGAAACTTCTGATAGATTTTCTAGTGCAATCTATCAGAGGGATTAAACTTCTGTTCGTGGACCTGATTGAAGAATTGTTCGTCCATCAGTTCCTGGGATATACAACAAGAGCAGAGTTATCTGTTGGTGTCCATAATCTCGTTTCGAGATTCAAGGTAAAAATTTAATTGTTATTTAATTTTTACACGCACAATTTAATCGTAAAGTTTTGATAACCATGATATGGAATCGTTCCATATAAAATTTTAAAACTTCCGCTGCACCGGGTATCAATTCTGATTGATCTGAACACCGTTTTCCAACAGTGGTATCAGAGCCAGGTTGCTCAGATCAAGCGATTAAATTAATCAATTGTAAAAAAAATTTTAAGCCTCGGTTTTTGAAACAAAACAAATTTTTAAAATTAAATTTTTGACGGGCAAAACACGGGCAGTGCACGGCGCTGCCCAGGGCAGCGATCGTCGCTGCCCAAGGGGCAGCGACGGGCTGCCCGGCCCGAGCCCCTTTTGGGGCGCGGGCTGCCCGGGATCGTCCCGGGTGTAAGAGTGGGTGCCCAGTGAGCCAACTGTGTGGCTATGGGCTTTGATGACTCTTTGTATGAACAATCTTTTGTTTAATATTATTTACACTTTTATGGCAATGACTTTATATTACTTCATATTGTTATATTGTGATATACTATTGTTGTTTTGATAAAGACCTTGAATATACTATAGTGTATGTAAGATGTGGTAGAACATGGAGATGTCTATCATGAAATACATCTTATAGTCACTGTATGTTCTAAAACCGTTCCTAGTCGATTGAGCCGTCCGATAATAAGGATAAGGATCGCTCGAGTTTGAGACTAGCATTTGCGATGCGGAGTACCACGTTTCATTGGTAGGGAACATGGAGATGTTCGAAGCATGCAAATGGATATTCATAGGATGAATAATCGAACTACCCTATCCGGACTTTCCAAGTGGTTATCACTTATCGAGTGGATTAAGTCCGCGGTTTTGGTTGTACACCATTAGTCCTTACGACTTGAAACATCATGGAGACTCTATATGCTAGTGCTGTGCTTTGACTCGTTTACCGACTCTATGGGGGTCATCAGGTGTCGAGATTGGGTACAGTTACGACACATAGGAGTCAATGCATTGTTGTCAAGGATTCACCACATACTTGCGAGTATGGATATCCTATGCGATCTGAGGAGATATTAGTGTGACAAATCTCTGGCCAGAGTACTTGATGTGATTTAAGAAATGGTTTCTTAGTAGCACATGCGATGTCACTAATTTGATCTTCAAGATGTATTGCATAGTTATCGAATCTTGAGCGACTCTCGATATACCAATGGTTGTTGATTCGATCGGGATATATGGATGAAGGGACCGTACTGTACGCTAACCAAAATCTACTGGTTCTTGTAGGCACTATCAGTGATACCTAGAGAATCATGGGGCGATGTTGCTAGGCGCTTTACCATGATTCGTTGGGCAAGTCGGAAAGTGTTGTTCCGAGTCACAAGGAAGTTGTGAGCCCACGGCTAGCTGTATCCCTAAACCATTGAGGGTCACACAGTGTAATGGAGTTTTAATCCCCGTTGAGATAGTTAAATTTAAAGAGTTAAATTTAATGAACTAAGGAGTTGGACTTCTTAAATAAGAGTAAGGGAGTAGGATTTCCTAAAATGACATAGGGATGGACATTTTTGGAAACCACTGAATTCGGATTCAGGAAAATTTATTTTGACTTTAAAATGTGCAGAAATGGTTTCTGTGCACATTGGTGAAATCAGTTCATCAATCGGAGTCACGATGAATTTTATATTAATTTCTGAACGAGCGGGCTTTGCTTGTCGGGCCCCAGCTTATGACTAATGGGCCCTAAGGTGTTAGTGGCCTGCATTATAAATAAGTTATTTCAGTACAGAAATTACACACAACAGCTCATAATTTTTGAGAAGCAAAAATCGAACCCTAGCCTCTCAAAAGTTTCGGCCGTCCCCTCCCTGTCCTCTGCCCGAGAAAATTCCGGTCTGTGATTTTGAATTGCAGTCTGGAATAGCGAATCAGATTCGTTTATTCTCTTCGCAGAAAACTTCTGATAGATTTTCTAGTGCAATCTATCAGAGGGATTAAACCTCTGTTCGTGGACCTGATTGAAGGAGTTCATCGGTTCCAGGGAGAGACAACAAGAGCAGATAAAATCTGTTGGTGTCCAGTAATCTCGTTGCGAGATTGAAGGTAAAATTTAATAACTGTTATTTAAATTTTACACACACAATAATTTAATCGTTGAACGGTTGATACCCACACCATGGAATTGTTCCATGATAAAAATTTTAAACTTCCGCTGCACCGGGTAACAATCGTGATTGATCTGAGAGCCGCGTTTTCCAACAGTGGTATCAGAGCCAGGTTGCTCAGATCAAACGATTAAATTAATCAATTGTACAAAATTTTTGAGTCTCGGTTTTTGAAACAAAATAAATATTTTTAAATAAAAAAAAATTTTTTTCGGGGCAAAACCCGGGCAGCGATTGGATCGCTGCCCGGTGGGGCAGCAATTGTTGCTGCCCCGGGCGGCGCACGGCGCCGCCCAAAGGGGGCGCACGGCGCCGCCCAGGGCAGCGCTGTGCGCTGCCCAGCGCAGCGCTGGGCGCTGCTCAGGGCAGCGCTCGGCGCTGCCCAGGGGCGGCGCTCGGCGTCGCCCAGGGCAGCGCACGGCGCCGCCCAGGGGCGGCGCCAGGCGCTGCTCTAAGGGGGCAGCCGGGCTGCCCCCGGCCCGCGCCCCGGGTGCGGGCCGGCCCGGGAGTGTCCCGGGCGGCCCGCGGGAAAAATTATATTTTTATTTAAAATTAATTTTAATATTTAAAATTTTATTTTTGGTCCGGTCAAAAATTGTTTTTGATTGGTTCACGAGATTTCGGATCGAATTGTTCGAGTCCGTAATTTTAAAATTGATTTTGGATAAATTTGAATTTTTGGAAAATTTTAATATTTTATCCGTAAATTGAATTTTGAAATCAATTATTTTGGTACAATTGATGATAAGATATGATCTTATGATATATTAAGTAAAATATGATTTTATTTGTAAAATTGGATTTTATAGATAAAATATGATTTTATTTGATATAGAGATAAAATATGATTTTATATGTGAAATGAGATTTTATATATAAATATGATTTTATCTTGTTTAAATTTGAATTGCCACAGCATGTTATCCAATAAATTAATTTTGAATTAAATGTTATTGGATAAGGATGATCGATTGCCATGACCAATTTTGTAGGTGTATGTTAGGAATTTACATTTTGTCTTTATTATTGTTGGTTTTATTAATGGGCCTGGTTTATGGCCCGATATGAATGTCATATGTAATAAAAGTGGGCTTGGTTTATAGCCCGTTCCCACCCCCTAAAAATGTATCCCCTACTTGTCATTGTTATTTATTGTAAATACATTAGATTTAGTGGGAGATCAAGATTTGAAGATGGTGGGCCCAGCAGACAATGAAGACTGAAGAAATGTAAATTGGAAGCATATGTAATAGGATTGCATTTGCATACTGCATATTACCTAGGATTGGACTAAGACCCGTGATTGGCAACCACGGGTCAATTAGAAATGGAATCGATCATCCTATATAATATGTGATATTATGATTGTATGCATGTTTAGACATAAATTGCGTGAATCCGGCAATGCATGCAATAAATTAAATATGATGAGACAAATAATTTTATAAATAAAATCCCTCATTTTAAATATGATTTAAAATTTATATCAAGATAAATAAAGGAAATTTAAATATTGTTTAAATGTTCCTACCTTCCATCAACGGTCAATGTATGTGATGCTACCCGCGGATACGGTCCGGCTCATATTATTGGGGGGGCCCGTCCGTCGGAAAGCTGTACATTGGATCGACAAATGTTGTAAGTTGGGTGGAACTCCCATGGGATCGGCTCATATTATTGGGGGATCCACATGGCGACCGTCCATCACAACTTAATATTGATGGGTCATCTTGACATGTCACTTTAAACGGCGTCATATTATTGGGCCCTTATTGGACATGAGGTAAACACATGGGGGTTGCTTTGGAAGCAATTGGGCTCTACCTTTTGAGAATTATGGTTGGCTGATATTATTCGGGACCATAAGTTTGTCAATTGGACTCCATGTTCTCACTAAGGAAAAAGTTTCCCGTTTTCACTAGAGGGTGGTGAAATCGTTAAAATAGTGGGAGTGAGATTCATAAAATTAAATTCGCCTATTTTATGTCTTAGTAAATTGTTAAACAATCATTGATATATGTCTGTTTTTCTTTTCAGTATTTCATACAATGAATTCGCGAAATCCATTATTCTCGATCCTCGAACAAAACAAGTTGACTGGCGCCAACTATACGGAATGGTTCCGGAAGTTGAAGATTGTCTTAACTTCGGAGAAAATGCTCTACGTGTTAGAGAAAGCACCTCCGAAGGAAGCACCAGCTGACATAAGTCCGGAGGAATTGGCCAAACTTGATGCATGGTGTGACCATGACATCAAGACCAAATGCTATATGCAAGCCTCGATGTCTGATGAACTCCAGAGGCGATTTGAGGACACGGTGAATGCTGCTGACATTCACGCGCAACTCAAGGAACTTTTTGGGGCTCAGTCGAGGGCTGAAAGGTTCTCTACTGTTAAGGAGTTGATGACGTGCCGCATGCGTGAAGGGACTTCGGTCCGTGATCATGGGGTACGAGTGATTTGGCTCATACAGAAGTTAGCGACCCTTGATTTGGTGTTGGAGCATGAACTCAATGTGGACTTGCTGCTTCTATCTCTTCCTTCTTCATTTGATGGATTCGTGATAAATTTTAATATGAACAAGATAGAGGCCACCCTTGAAGAGATGGTCAATATGCTCGTTACATATGAATCCACACTTAAGAAGGATAAGCCAGCTTTCTTGGTGGGCTCCTCATCTTCTGCTAAGAAGGGGCCAAGTATGAAGGGCAAGAAACGTTCTGCCCCACCCAAGAAAGTGGAACCCGAGAAGAAGCAAAAGACAAAGGCTTCAAACAATGGAAAATCCAAGGATGTTTGCCATTACTGCAAGAAGCCGGGTCATTGGAAGCGCAACTGCAAGGAGTATCTTGAGCAGTTAGGAACTGCAAAGGGTATGTTCTATATCGAAATAAACATGTCACTTAATACAACTTCTTGGGTATTGGATACCGGATGTGGATCTCACATTTGCAATGATTTGCAGGTGATGACAAGAAGTCGCAGGCTTAGAATGGGTGAGACCCAGCTGAGGCTCGGGAATGGTTCCAGAGTTGAAGCTACGGCCATTGGAGATGTTTGTTTGATTTTGCAGAATGGTTTTAAATTATTGTTGAGAGATGTTTTATTTGTGCCAGATTTAATTAAAAACATTATTTCTATTTCTATGCTTGATAGAGATGGTTATTCTTGTAATTTTGTGAATGGGATTTGCAATATTTACAAGAATGAATGTTTAATTGGAAATGGACAACTTGAAAACGATCTATACAATTTAAAACTAAAAGACGTTCCAGTGAATTGTATTGACAAACCGGCGACAACAAACAAAAGGAAAATCGATAGTCAAAACCCGGCAAACCTTTGGCACGCTAGACTAGGTCATATTTCCTCAAGGAGGATGAACAAGCTAGTGGGAGAGGGCATGTTTGATATGTCTGATATTAACTCTCTACCTACTTGTGAATCCTGCCTAAAAGGAAAAATGACTAAATCTCCTTTTAAGGGGAAACCTGAGCGTAGTCAGAATCTGTTGGATTTGATCCATACAGATGTTTGTGGTCCATTTAGAGTAGGGACTCAACATGGCCACACCTACTTCATTACCTTTACTGATGATTATTCAAGGTATGGGTATTTATATTTAATGAAATATAAGTCTGAAGCATTTGAAAAGTTCAAAGAATTCAAGGCTGAAGTAGAAAACAAGCTAGGTAAAAGTATTAAAGCACTTCGATCGGATCGAGGTGGAGAATACTTGAGTACCGAGTTTTTGGACTATCTGAAAGAGAATGGGATTCTCTCTCAGTGGACTCCTCCTATGACACCACAGCTTAATGGTGTATCGGAGCGTCGTAATCGAACTTTGTTGGACATGGTTCGATCTATGATGAGCTTCACTGAGCTTCCACCTTCGTTTTGGGGCTATGCGCTTGAAACGGCGGTATTGTTGTTGAACAACGTCCACACTAAAGCAGTGGACAAAACACCATACGAGTTATGGAATGGCAAAGCTCCTAAGTATTCGTACTTGAGGATTTGGGGATGTCCTGCTTACGTGAAGCGGACAGTGGGAGATAAGTTGGATAGTCGATCCAGCTTATGTTATTTTGTAGGGTATCCGAAGAATTCAATCGGATATTATTTCTATTATCCTGCTGAAACAAAGGTGTTTGTTTCTAGGAATGCCACCTTCTTGGAGAAGGAGTTCTTATTGGATAAGAAAGGCGAGATGATGGAACTCGAAGAAGTTCGAGAAGAACCCAAAATACAAAATAACGATCCTACACCTCAGGAACCATTGCTGGACACGCCTGCACCTAGAAGATCCGAAAGGACTTCTAGACCTCCAGTTCGATATGGTCTTCTTCTTGAAGGGGATCAAGATGAACCCGACATTGGATGTGATCCAAGAAACTTCAAGGAAGCAATTTCTGATGCGGATTCGAATTTATGGCTTGAAGCTATGCAGTCAGAATTGGATTCGATGCATACAAACCAAGTTTGGTCTTTAGTAGATCCTCCCGATGGAATTGTTCCGATAGGGTGTAAATGGATCTACAAAAGAAAGCTTGGGCCTGATGGTAAGGTATTGACCTACAAGGCGCGATTGGTGGCTAAAGGTTATACTCAAAGGCAAGGAGTTGACTATGACGAAACCTTTTCACCAGTTGCAATGTTCAAGTCCATAAGAATCCTAATTGCCATAGCTGCATGGTATGACTATGAGATATGGCAGATGGATGTGAAGACTGCTTTTCTTAATGGAGACATTAAGGAAGAAATCTATATGAGGCAGCCTGAGGGGTTCACATCCATGGGAAGCGAGCATAAGGTATGCAAGCTTCAGAGATCAATTTATGGTCTAAAACAAGCATCAAGAAGTTGGAACCAGAAATTTGATGAAACAATAAAAGATTTTGGTTTCATCAAGAACCCGGAGGAACCTTGCGTGTACAAGAAAGTAGTTAAGGATGCGGTGACATTCTTAGTACTTTATGTTGATGACATCCTACTCATTGGGAATGATGTAGGGATGTTGCAGTCAACAAAGATATGGTTATCAGGTAGATTTTCGATGAAAGATTTGGGAGAGGCATCCTACATTCTTGGGATACAGATCTATAGAGATAGGTCTAAGAGAATGATAGGACTCACTCAATCAACCTACATCGATACCATATTGAAACGGTTTTCAATGGATGGGTCCAAAAGAGGACATCTACCCATGTGTCATGGAGTTTCTCTATCCAAGTCTATGTGTCCCAAGACTGATGAAGAGATAGAGAATATGACACATGTACCATATGCGTCAGCTATAGGTAGTATCATGTATGGGATGATATCTACCAGACCGGATGTAGCATTTGCTCTGAGTGTCACGAGCAGATATCAGTCTAATCCTGGTCAAATGCATTGGAAAGCCGTGAAGGACATTCTTAAGTACTTGCGAAGGACTAAGAATATGTTCATGGTTTATGGAGGACGAGAACTCAAATTGGAAGGCTATACCGACTCTAGCTTCCAAAGTGATGTGGATGACTCGAAGTCAACCTCTGGATTTGTGTTCATGCTCAATGGCGGTGCTGTCTCTTGGAAGAGTTCCAAGCAGGACACCACAGCGGATTCCACCACTGAGGCTGAATACATTGCAGCATCAGCTGCTGCTAAAGAGGCCGTTTGGATGAGGAATTTCGTCCAAGAGTTGGGCGTCATTCCTGAATTTGTTGGTCCAGTCCCGGTGTACTGCGACAACACGGGTGCCGTTGCTCAAGCAAAGGAACCAAGGTCTCATCAAAGATCCAAACACGTACTGAGGAAATACCACATAATCTGGGAGATTGTGGAAAGAGGAGACATCATTGTCGAACGAGTGGCCTCTGCAGACAATATCGCTGATCCGCTTACTAAGCCCTTGCCAGGACCATTGTTTGACAAACATCGCGAAGCAATGGGTCTACGTAGTATGACTAGTTGGCTATAGGGCAAGTGGGAGATTGTAAGAGTGGGTGCCCAGTGAGCCAACTGTGTGGCTATGGGCTTTGATGACTCTTTGTATGAACAATCTTTTGTTTAATATTATTTACACTTTTATGGCAATGACTTTATATTACTTCATATTGTTATATTGTGATATACTATTGTTGTTTTGATAAAGACCTTGAATATACTATAGTGTATGTAAGATGTGGTAGAACATGGAGATGTCTATCATGAAATACATCTTATAGTCACTGTATGTTCTAAAACCGTTCCTAGTCGATTGAGCCGTCCGATAATAAGGATAAGGATCACTCGAGTTTGAGACTAGCATTTGCGATGCGGAGTACCACGTTTCATTGGTAGGGAACATGGAGATGTTCGAAGCATGCAAATGGATATTCATAGGATGAATAATCGAACTACCCTATCCGGACTTTCCAAGTGGTTATCACTTATCGAGTGGATTAAGTCCGCGGTTTTGGTTGTACACCATTAGTCCTTACGACTTGAAACATCATGGAGACTCTATATGCTAGTGCTGTGCTTTGACTCGTTTACCGACTCTATGGGGGTCATCAGGTGTCGAGATTGGGTACAGTTACGACACATATAGGAGTCAATGCATTGTTGTCAAGGATTCACCACATACTTGCGAGTATGGATATCCTATGCGATCTGAGGAGATATTAGTGTGACAAATCTCTGGCCAGAGTACTTGATGTGATTTAAGAAATGGTTTCTTAGTAGCACATGCGATGTCACTAATTTGATCTTCAAGATGTATTGCATAGTTATCGAATCTTGAGCGACTCTCGATATACCAATGGTTGTTGATTCGATCGGGATATATGGATGAAGGGACCGTACTGTACGCTAACCAAAATCTACTGGTTCTTGTAGGCACTATCAGTGATACCTAGGGAATCATGGGGCGATGTTGCTAGGCGCTTTACCATGATTCGTTGGGCAAGTCGGAAAGTGTTGTTCCGAGTCACAAGGAAGTTGTGAGCCCACGGCTAGCTGTATCCCTAAACCATTGAGGGTCACACAGTGTAATGGAGTTTTAATCCCCGTTGAGATAGTTAAATTTAAAGAGTTAAATTTAATGAACTAAGGAGTTGGACTTCTTAAATAAGAGTAAGGGAGTAGGATTTCCTAAAATGACATAGGGATGGACATTTTTGGAAACCACTGAATTCGGATTCAGGAAAATTTATTTTGACTTTAAAATGTGCAGAAATGGTTTCTGTGCACATTGGTGAAATCAGTTCATCAATCGGAGTCACGATGAATTTTATATTAATTTCTGAACGAGCGGGCTTTGCTTGTCGGGCCCCAACTTATGACTAATGGGCCCTAAGGTGTTAGTGGCCTGCATTATAAATAAGTTATTTCAGTACAGAAATTACACACAACAGCTCATAATTTTTGAGAAGCAAAAATCGAACCCTAGCCTCTCAAAAGTTTCGGCCGTCCCCTCCCTGTCCTCTGCCCGAGAAAATTCCGGTCTGTGATTTTGAATTGCAGTCTGGAATAGCGAATCAGATTCGTTTATTCTCTTCGTAGAAAACTTCTGATAGATTTTCTAGTGCAATCTATCAGAGGGATTAAACCTCTGTTCGTGGACCTGATTGAAGGAGTTCATCGGTTCCAGGGAGAGACAACAAGAGCAGATAAAATCTGTTGGTGTCCAGTAATCTCGTTGCGAGATTGAAGGTAAAATTTAATAACTGTTATTTAAATTTTACACACACAATAATTTAATCGTTGAACGGTTGATACCCACACCATGGAATTGTTCCATGATAAAAATTTTAAACTTCCGCTGCACCGGGTAACAATCGTGATTGATCTGAGAGCCGCGTTTTCCAACAGCGGGCGGCCCGGGAAAATTAATTTTTATTTTTAATTAAAATTTTAATTTGTTAAAATTCTATTTTTGGTCCGATCGAAATTGTTTTTGATTGGTCCACGAGGCGTCGGATCGAATTGTTCGAGTCCGAAAATTTTAAAATTGATTTTTGGATAAATTTGAATTTTTGGAAAATTTATATATTTTATCCGTTAAATCAGATTTTATGAAATTAATTATTTTTGGTACAATTGATGATAAGATATGATCTTATGGAAATATTGAGTAAAATATGATTTTATGTATAAAATTGGATTTTATATGTAAAATATGATTTTATTTGATAAAAAGATAAAATATGATTTTGTATGTAAAATAAGATTTTATATATGGAATATGATTTTATCCTTTTTAATTTAATTGTCATTGCATGTTATCCAATAAATTAATTTTGAATTAAATATTATTGGATAAGGATGATCGATTGCCATGACCAATTTTGTAGGTGTATGTTAGGGAATTTACATTTGTTTTTATTGTTGTTGGATTTATTAATGGGCCTGGTTTATGGCCCAATATGAATTGTCATATGTAATAAAAGTGGGCCTGGTTTATGGCCCGTTCCCACCCCTTAAAATGTATCCCCTACTTGTCATAGTTATTTATTGTAAATACATTATACTTAGTGGGAGATGAAGATTTGAAGACGGAGGTGGGCCCAGCAGACAATAAAAACTGAAGAAATGTAAATTGGAAGCACAATGTAATAGGATTGCATTGCATACTTGCATATCACCTAGGATTGGACTTAGACTCGTGATTGGCAACCACGGGTCGATTAGTAATGGAATCGATCATCCTAAAATATAATATATGATATTATCGTTGTATGCATTCATACAAATTTTAAATGATGAGACAAATTTTCAAAATTAAAATCCCTCATTTTAAATATGATTTAAAATTGATATCAAGATTAAAAGGGAATTTAAATATTGTTTAAATGTTCCTACCTTCCATCAACGATCAATGTATGAGATGCTACCCGCGGATACGGTCCGGCTCATATTATTGGGGGGGCCCGTTCGTCGAAAAGCTGTACATTGGATCGACACATGTTGTAAGTTGGGTGGAACTCCCATGGGATTTGCTCATATTATTGGGGATCTACATGGCGACCGTCCATCACAACTTAATATTGATGGGTCATCTCGACGTGTCACAATAAACGACGTCATATTATTGGGCCCTTATTGGACATGAGGTAAAAACGTGGAGGTTGCTTTGGAAGCAATTGGGCTCTACCTTTTGAAAATTATGGTTGGCTAATATTATTCGGGACCATAGTTTGTCAATTGGACTCCATGTTCCCTCTAAGGAAAACAGTTTCCCGTTTTCACTAGAGGGTAGTGAAATCGTTAAAATAGTGGGAGTGAGATTCATAAAATAAATTTCGCCTATTTTATGTCTTAGTAAATTAATTAAACAATCACTGATTATTGTCTGTTTTTTTTCAGTATTTCATTAAGATGAATTCGCGCAATCCACTATTCTCTATTCTCGAACAAAATAAACTGACTGACGCAAACTATACGGAATGGTTCCGTAAGTTGAAGATTGTCTTGACCTCGGAGAAGATGCTCTACGTGTTAGAAAAATCTCCTCCGAAGGAAGCACCAGCTGATATAAGTCCGGAAGAGTTGGCCAAACTTGATAAATGGTGGGACCATGATATCAAGGCCAAATGCTATATGCAAGCTTCGATGTCTTATGAACTCCAGAGGCGATTTGAGGATACCGTGAATGCTGCTGACATTCACGTACAATTCAAGGAACTTTTTGGGGCTCAATCGAGAGCTGAAAGGTTCGCTACTGTAAAAGAGTTAATGACGTGTCGCATGCGTGAAGGGACTTCGGTCCGTGATCATGGGGTACGCGTGATTTGGCTCATTCAGAAGTTGGTAACGCTTGATTTGGTATTGGAGCATGAACTCAATGTGGACTTATTACTTCTCTCTCTTCCTTCATCGTTTGACGGTTTTGTGGTGAATTTCAATATGAACAAGATAGAGGCCTCCCTTGAAGAGATGGTCAATATGCTTGTAACTTATAAAGCCACTTTAAAGAAGGATAAACCGGTTCTCTTGGTGGGCTCCTCTTCTTCTGCTAAGAAGGGGCCAAGTACAAAGGGTAAGAAACGTTCTGCCCCATCCAAGAAAACCGGACCCGAGAAGAAGAACAAGACAAAGGCTTCAAACATGGAAAAGTCCAAGGATGTTTGCCATCACTGCAAGAAACCCGGTCATTGGAAACGTAACTGCAAGGAATATCTAGAGCAGTTGCGAACTGCAAAGGGTATGTTTTATATTGAAATAAATGTTTCACTTAATAATACTTCTTGGGTATTGGATACCGGATGTGGATCTCACATTTGCAATGATTTGCAGGTGATGACAAGAAGTCGCAAGCTTAGAATGGGTGAGACCCAGCTGAGGCTCGGAAATGGTTCTAGAGTTGAAGCCAAAGCTGTGGGAGACGTTTATTTAATTTTGCAGAACGATTTTAAGTTACTTTTGAGAGATGTTTTATTTGTTCCAGACTTGATTAAAAACATTATTTCTGTTTCTATGCTTGATAGAGATGGTTTTTCTTGCAATTTTGTGAATGGGATTTGCAATATTTACAAGAATGAATGTTTGATTGGAAATGGACAACTTGAAAACGATCTATATAACTTAAAATTAAAAGACGTTCCAATAAATTATGTTGATAAACCGGTAACAACGAACAAAAGGAAAATCGATAGTCAAAACCCGGCAAACCTTTGGCATGCTAGGCTAGGTCATATTTCCTCAAGGAGGATGAACAAGCTAGTGGGAGAGGGCATGTTTGATATGTCTGATATTAACTCTTTACCTACTTCTGAATCCTGCCTGAAAGGAAAAATGACTAAATCTCCATTCAAGGGAAAACCTGAGCGTAGTCAAAATCTGTTGGATTTGATCCATACAGATGTTTGTGGTCCATTTAGAATTGGTACTCAATTTGGCCACACCTACTTCATTACCTTTACTGATGATTATTCAAGGTATGAGTATTTATATTTAATGAAATATAAGTCTGAAGCATTTGAAAAGTTCAAAGAATTCAAGGCTGAAGTAGAAAACAAGCTAGGTAAAAGTATTAAAACACTTCGATCGGATCGAGGTGGAGAATACTTGAGTACCGAGTTTTTGAGCTATCTAAAAGAGAATGGGATTCTCTCTCAGTGGACTCCTCCTATGACACCTCAGCTGAATGGTGTATCGGAGCGTCGTAATCGAACTTTGTTGGACATGGTTCGATCCATGATGAGCTTCACTGAGCTTCCACCTTCGTTTTGGGGCTACGCGCTTGAAACGGAGGTGTTGTTGTTGAACAACGTCCACACCAAAGCAGTGGATAAAACACCATACGAGTTATGGAATGGCAAAAATCCTAAGTATTCGTACTTGAGGATTTGGGGATGTCCAGCTTACGTGAAGCAGACAGTGGGAGATAAGTTGGATAGTCGATCCACCTTATGTTATTTTGTAGGGTATCCAAAGAATTCAATCGGATATTATTTCTATCATCCTACTGAAACAAAAGTGTTTGTTTCAAGGAATGCCACCTTCTTGGAGAAGGAGTTCTTATTGGATAAGAAAGGCGAGATGATGGAACTCGAAAAAATTCGAGAAGAACCCAAAATACAAAATAATGATCCCATACCTCAAGAATCTTCAGAGGACACGCCTATACCTAGAAGATCCGAGAGGACTTCTAGACCTCCTATTCGATATGGTCTTCTTTTTGAAGGGGATCAAGATGAACCCGACGTTGGATGTGATCCAAGAAACTTCAAGGAAGCAATTTCTGATGCGGATTCAAATTTATGGCTTGAAGCTATGCAGTCGAAAATAGATTCGATGCATACAAACCAAGTTTGGTCTTTAGTAGATCCTCCCGATGGAATTGTTCCAATAGGGTGTAAATGGATCTACAAGAGAAAACTTGGGCCTGATGGTAAGGTATTGACCTACAAGGCACGATTGGTGGCGAAAGGTTATACTCAAAGACAAGGAGTTGACTATGATGAAACCTTTTCACCAGTTGCAATGTTCAAGTCCATAAGAATCCTTATTGCCATAGCTGCTTGGTATGACTATGAGATATGGCAAATGGATGTGAAGACTGCATTCCTTAATGGAAACATTAAGGAGGAAATCTATATGACGCAACCTGAGGGATACACATCCATGGGAAGCGAGCATAAGGTATGCAAGCTTCAGAGATCAATCTATGGTCTCAAACAAGCATCAAGAAGTTGGAACCAGAAATTTGATGAAACAATAAAGGATTTTGGTTTCATCAAGAACCCGGAGGAACCATGCGTGTACAAGAAAGTAGTTAAGGATGCTGTGACATTCTTAGTACTTTATGTTGATGACATCTTACTCATTGGGAATGATGTAGGGATGTTGCAGTCAACAAAGATATGGTTATCAGGTAGATTCTCGATGAAGGATTTGGGTGAGGCATCCTATATTCTAGGGATACAGATCTATAGAGATAGATCTAAAAGAATGATAGGACTCACTCAATCAACTTACATCGAAATCATATTGAAAAGATTTTCAATGGATGGGTCCAAGAGAGGACATCTACCTATGTGTCATGGAGTTTCTCTATCCAAGTCCATGTGTCCCAAGACTGATGAAGAGATAGAGAAAATGACACATGTACCATATGCGTCAGCCATAGGTAGTATCATGTATGGGATGATATCTACCAGACCGGATGTAGAATTTGCTCTGAGTGTCACGAGCAGATATCAAGCCAATCCTGGTCAAATGCATTGGAAAGCCGTGAAGGACATTCTTAAGTACTTACGAAGGACTAAGAATATGTTCATGGTATATGGAGGAAGAGAACTGAAATTGGAAGGCTATACCGACTCTAGCTTCCAAAGTGACATTGATGACTCGAAGTCAACCTATGGATTTGTGTTCATGCTCAATGGCAGTGCTGTCTCTTGGAAGAGTTCCAAGCAGGACACCACAGCGGATTCCACCACTGAGGCAGAATACATTGCGGCATCAGCTGCTGCTAAAGAGGCCGTTTGGATGAGGAATTTCGTCCAAGAGTTGGGCGTTATTCCTGAAGCTGTTGGTCCAGTCCCGGTGTACTGTGACAACACGGGTGCCGTTGCTCAGGCAAAGGAACCAAGGTCTCATCAAAGATCCAAACACGTACTGAGAAAATACCACATCATCCGAGAGATCGTGGAAAGAGGAGACATCACTGTCGAGAGAGTGGCCTCTGCAGACAATATCGCTGATCCACTTACTAAGCCCTTGCTAGGGCCATTATTTGACAAACATCGCGAAGCAATGGGACTGCGTAGTATGACTAGTTGGCTTTAGGGCAAGTGGGAGATTGAAAGAGTGGGTGCCCGGTGAGCCAACTTGTGGCTAAGGGCTTTTATGACTCTATGTATAAACAATCTTTTGTTTAATATAATTTACACTTTTATAATGGCATTTACTTTATCTTTTATCATATTATTATGTTGTGACATACTATAAGATGTTTAGATAAGAATATACTATAGTGTATGTAAGATGTGGTGGCACATGGGGATGTCTATCATGAAACACATCTTATAGTCACTATATATTCTAAACAGTTCCTAGTCGATTGAGCCGTCCGTTAATAAGGATAAGGATCGCTCGAGATTGAGACTAGCATTTGCGATGCCGAGTACCACGTTTCATTGGTATGGAACATAGAGATGTTCAAAGCATGCAAATGGATATTCATACGATGAATGATCGAGCTATCCTATCCGGACTTTCCAAGTGGTTATCACTTATCGAGTGGATAAAGTCCGCGGTTTTGGTTGTACACCATTAGTCCTTACTACTTGAAACATCATTGAGACTCTATATGCTAGTACTGTACTTTGACTCGTTTACCGACTCTATTAGGGTCATCAGGTGTCGGGATTGTGTACAGTTACGACACATATAGGAGTCGATGCTTTGTTGTCAAGGATTAACCACATACTTGCTAGTGTGGATATCCTATGCAATCTGAGGAGATATTAGTGTGACGAATCTCTGGCCAGAGTACATGATGTGTTTTAAGAAATGGTTTCTTAGTAGCACATGCGATGTCACTATTTGATCTTCAAGATGCATTGCATAGTTATCGAATCTCGAACGACTCTCGATTTACCAATGGTTGTTGATTCGATCGTGATATATGGATGAAGGGACCGTACTGTACGCTAACCAAAATCTATTGGTTCTTGCAGGCACTATCAGTGATACCTAGGGAATCATGGGGCGATGTTGCTAGGCGCTCTTACCATGATTCGATGGGAAAGTCGGAAATTGTTGTTCCCAGTCACAAGGAGTTGTGAGCCCACGGCTAGCTGTATCCCTGAACCATTGAGGGTCACACAAGTAATGGATTTCTAATCCCCGTTGAGATAATTAAATTTAAAGAGTTAAATTTAGTGAATAAAGAAGTGGGACTTCTTATATCAGAGTAGAAGAGTAAGATTTCCTAAAATGACATAGGGATGGGCATTTTTGGAAATCACTGAATTCGGATTCAGAAAATTTATCTTGACTTTAAAAGGTGCAGAAATGGTTTCTGTGCACATTGGTGAAATCGGTTTATCAATCGGAGTCATGATGAATTTTATATTAATTTCTGAACATGCGGGCTTTGCTTGTCAGGCTTGAACTTATGACTAATGGGCCCTAAGCTGTTAGCAGCCCACATTATAAATAAGTTATTGCAGTACAGAAATTGAATAGAACAGAGGCATAATTTTCGAAAAACACTAGGGTTTTCTCTCTAGTGGCCGCCTCCCCTCTCCTCTCTCTGTCAGAAAATCCAGCCTGTGAATTTTGAATTTGCAGTCTGGTTTAACGGATCAAATTCGTTAATTCTCATAGTAGAAACTTCTGATTGATTTTCTAGTGCAATCTATCAGAGGGATTAAACTTCTGTTCGTGGACCTGATTGAAGAATTGTTCGTCCATCAGTTCCTGGGATATACAACAAGAGCAGAGTTATCTGTTGGTGTCCATAATCTCGTTTCGAGATTCAAGGTAAAAATTTAATTGTTATTTAATTTTTACACGCACAATTTAATCGTAAAGTTTTGATACCCATGATATGGAATCGTTCCTAAAATTTTAAACTTCCGCTGCACCGGGTATCAATTCTGATTGATCTGAACACCGTTTTCCAACACCTCTCTCGAAACTCGACAGTCATTGTACTCATCATAACTCATCCCGGAGTCCCTGATGACAACCATCATCGTGAATTCTATCCTTACGAGATCTGACCAACTAATCCCAACAGATTCAACATTTTCATTAACTCATGTTACTGCTGAAACGCATCAGCCCTGACATGAATTGGAAAAGACTATGATCTCCGATGAGCACGTCATCCCTTGGAATCGTCACAAGATATTGGTCACCAAGTTACACTTAACCCATCCCTTACTCTACCTGAGTACACTATTGCTTAACACGAAGCAATTTCTTAGATCAATTTTGGCTTTTTCTTAACAAGGAAACACTATCCTTGAAAACTACCTATTTCCTTGGCTTGTTCTCACCGTCAAGTTATCGCCTAACTTGACCATACAAGTCGATTTGCAATCATCCTTGATTAGAAGCAATCCCAAAAGATCCATTCTGGCAATCATAGAGATTCCAATTTACTCAAATCACCAACTGCTCTGAGACTGTACCAATTACTCATCTTTTGTGCTCTATGCGATGAAATACTATCTCGAGTATTTCTCGATTTGCTGTATTCTAATCATCATTGATTGGACTCAACGTCTCAATCTCGTCGATCTACTATGGTTCGCACTTAGCTAGTCAGTGATAGTCGAATCCGACAACCACCGATTACCGAAACCTACATGGTTCGATTAATAACCATGTATCAGCTGCCACAAGTGAATTATTCCAAACACTTTCCGCGATCTATCATCCTAGATCATTTCCATCCCATGGAAATTCCTACGCTTAACTTTGAAACATCAAAAAATGCTTAGTGCAATCACTGGACTCACTATCCTTTGCCTCGTTCACTCAGGATGAATGCCACGACTCGTCAAGTTCGAAAATTATAACTAATTAACTCCAAAGATTCCCACAATCACTGGATAAGCTCCTGATTATACCCCTCGCTAACACTCTGCAACAATTCAAGACTGATGTAGCCTACCATGAAGTCCACTTGGAACGACCCCAAGGGTATTCTAGCATAGGTCACGCTCTCCCCTCGTCTCAAACTCTCAGCCTTGGATATAATCCATTACTAACAAAAAACTACCATCACTGAGCAATACCCATCTCCAGGTCAAAGCCTACAATCTCATATCCTGGATAAACCTTATGGCAAGAAATCTCAATTGTATCATCAAATATGATACTAAGTCAGATGATATTGTCAATCATCATTGGTAGAAATTCGACTAGTCTAGCAGTATCTCATAGGTCAAAAACCCACCTGTTTATGAAAATTGTGAACGAAATTCTAGGCGAGAATTCAATGAAAGAGCGGCTGCCCAGTGAGTCTCTCCACCACACCATGATGCTCCTCGTACGTTATCTGATCATGTTACTTATGTAGAGGAGGAGGTTCGCCAGCAGAGGCAAACACTGCAGACCTTTAAGAAGGCGTCTGGAGTGTTCATGAATTTTATGATGGAATTTACTATGGCGCTGACCCACCAGTTCTCGGATGCTGCGAGTTCCTCGCACCCATTCCCTCCTCACCCACATTGGCCTCACACTTTTGATTCTCCTGAGCAACCTCCTACATTCGATGATGAGGATGGCGGCGACCACTGACGGTCATCGCTCAAGGTACATGTCCTTGTTCTTTTTCTTGTTTTCAATCATTAGGGACAATGATTGTACCTATGTTTTTTTTTGGGGGGGGGGGGGGGGGGGGGGGGCTAATTTTTGCGGGAAAATTATTGTTTTGCTATTTTTAATGTGTCGTTGTGAGTAGTGATGTGAATGTTTATGTAGTACCTAAAATATAATCTACTAAATCGCATGCATTAAATTTAATAAATATTAGAATTATTATTTTTAAGTTGAATTGATTAAACTCTTTATGTGAATTACGTGTTAATAAAATATTTTTATTATTTATTCAATGATTTTATTGTACTAACTATTTAATTAATATTTTTAATTGTTTAATTTTATTTGTCAAAATAATTTTTATTATGCAATTTAATTGTTTTAATATTTTAAAGGTTTAGGCTTGCATATTTAAATAATTTTAATTTTAATTGTTTAGTTTATTCTCTTAAACGATTCTAATTGTCCAGTTTATTTTTTTAAATGATTTTAACTTTTTAGCTTATTTGTTTAAATATTTTCGAGTGTCCAACTTATTTATTTTAAACAACCTAAGTTTAGCGGTTAGTTATTTTAAATTATTTTAAATGCCTAGATTATTTATTTAAATGCTTTTTAATTGTCCAAATCATTTTAAAGGTTTTTATTTTCGCTTGTGTATTAATTTAAATTACTTTTAAACATTAGAATAGTTTGTTTAAATTATGTTAATCGCTCTGTTTATTATTTAAATATTTTATTTATCGCTATGACATCAAAATATTTAAGTATTGAAAATTTAGCATTTTCAAACCCGGTATATAGAATTTAAGTATTTAATTCTTGAATTTTCAAATTTGAGTATTTGGGAAATCTGGGCCTAACACTTTTACTCGCACCATATAAAATACTGCATATTATATAATATTTACTTACTCACTTAAACTCATGTGTTGACCCGGCCCAATAAGGGATTACACCCTACCTAATTGAATCGGCCCAAACACTTTTCCCCTCCCTCAAGCCTGGCCGATACAAACTTACCTGTTCTCCCTTCATTTTCCTCCCAAGGCGATCGGCACTTTCTTTCTTCCATATCCAGCCTTCGGCCGCCGCCAGCTCCATTTCTTCCGGCGAAAACACCCCTCCAGGCGAGCTGCTCAAGTTCCACCATCTTTTCCAGCTTGATTTCCAGCGGCCGAGCTCCCCTCCCCCATTTCTGATATTTTTAAGCGTGAGGCAAGATTTATGGGTTTCTTTGGCCACCAAGCAGATTTATATGATGTGTGCTTGTTTTCTTGCTTGCATTTCATTTTTTTTAGAATTTAGGAAAGTAGCTCGATTCTTTTCTGATTCTTGATGGCTCGTTCGAGCACTGATTTTTGTTGTTGGGATTTTCCATTTGAATTTCATTTCTCATTTTGCGTATTGTACTCGCTTGTGTCCGTTTCATGTTATTTATCTTATGTTGGTAAATGTGAGTAGTTGTTTCTTTCATTTGATCGCACCTGGTTCTGTCCGAATCTGTTTTGGGCATTTCTGATTCATTTTGTTGCGTGGTCTTGGATGGTAATTTAGAGGCTACCATGGGTGAGAACGTAGCTCACATGGTAGCACTTAGGTTGTGTTGTATTGGCTAGCAAATTTGGAAGTGAAGGGCTGATGTTTTGGGAGTTGAATAAGGGATGGTTTTTGCTAAGGCAGGGGCATGGTCAGTTTCTCGAGCTGGGAATTTGCTCAAGAGCAGGGGACATTTCTCGGTCATAAGGTTTGTGCGAGTTTAAGGAGTGGTTTAGATCCTAGTTTAAAGGTTGTTAGCATGGGAGATCAAGGTTTGAGTGTCTTGGAAGGAAGAAGAGTTAACGAGCCGAATTTGCCAAAGTGTTGGGGGCTGTCCGATTTCGGTCATACAAAACAACGTTATACTCATGATTTGCTTAAGGGAACGGGTTTAGGAATAGCCTAGGATGTTAGGAAAACGTTTTTTCATGCGGGAATTAATTTGGTTAAGGTTTGGTTGAGTTATAGGCTACTAATTGTTAAGGCACAAAATTTAGATGTTAAGTGTTGCTGTCCGGAAATATTATTGCCAGAAACTATTGGATAAGATTTGTATCTCGAGGATGACTTCCTATTTAAGTATAGAGTGCATGAGAACCGTGTTTTCAAGCAGAAGTCGTTTTGTCTAAGTGTTGAGTAAGTTATAAGCATTTTAAGTGGATTGCTCGGGATATGTCCTAACAGCCAAAAAGTAAAGTCTAGATTCTTAGCTATGGTTTGCCACCTATGAAACACCTACTACTAATAAAATGCGGAATTTTTTTTTTTTTTAAAATAAGACTATACATATACGCCCATACATATATGTATATAAAAATAACATATATGTCTTAAATAACCTGAAAAATATTAAATAAATAAATAAATCCTTAAAAATGTTTCATGCATCAATTTAAAAAGATAAACAATGCTGCTGAAAAATCTCATATGCGGAATAATAATAAAATAAAACATGTTTCAAAATTCCATCATAATAGACTAAATAACTGCGACGGTCACGGGGTCCACTGCTCCGTGAGCTCATACGTCCTCACCACCGGTAGGAGCTACATAAATGTCATCATGCTCACCTGCACCATATAAGCGTAGTGAGCCTAGGGGCTCAACATGTCTAATCCTTTATAACAAGGTTAAAATTAAAGCATCACGTAGATACTAATACATATACATGTACATGAGCATGCATGGAAACATTTTTCATAACATAAATGCTGAATCATAAATCTTAAACATAACATAACTTTCTTCATCATACATAACATAATTGAGCATGTCATAAACATAAAAATTGAGTATGGTCATATCCATGAATGTGACTAATAACCGTGCCGACTGATCAGTCTAAAGAACCATCGTACGTGGCGGTGGATAAATCCACCTCTATGCTGGTAGTAAACTACCTCTGTGCCAGTGGTAAACCACTTCTATGACGGTAGTAGAACTACCTCTGTGTCAGTGGTAAAATCACTTCTATGCTGTCACATCACTTCAATTTCCATAAAAATATTTTTCATGCTCAATTCTTAATCATAAACACATCATAAAATATTTCATGTATGCATTCACTTAAAATATGTCCGTAATATATATTTAAATAATTTTAATAATAAATATACTTTTACTTAAAATAAACTTCATGCATAAAAATAATTAATTATATATTCCGGACTTAGTTTATTTTCATGGGTTGGTCCAGACTGCTGGTCTCTTTACTAAATCCCTTAACTGACTTAAAGCCTGTTAACTAACTTAAAGCCCATAATTAAATAATTAATTTTTAAAATTATAATTTTTACTAAAATAAAATACTTAAATATTATTGGGCTTAAATAAAAATATTTAGGCCCATTAACTAATTAACTCATATAAACTCCTGGACTGGCCCAATAAAATCACTGACTGGCCCAAAAATTCCTATGGGCCCACGAGCCCATAAAAATCATAGGGCTAACTTAAAAATAATTTTGAAAGCCCAAATAAAATTATTTGGAAGCCCAAATAATTTTATTTCTAATTAATTGGCCCAAAAACCAATTAAAACATAAAATACTTAAAAATTAAATTACTCGAGCCCGGCCCACTAAACCCGGACCCAGACACACCTGACCCGACCCACCGTGACCTAGACCCGAACCGGACCACCCAGACCCGACCCAGCCCAAACCCGTCACCCCCCTTTCCCCCTCCCTCTCGGCTGCGTGCAGCAGCCCTTGTAGGGCTGCTGCCGCACCAGTTCGGCCGCGACCGGCCGGACCGCTGCCGGCAGGACCTTCCCAGGGTCCTGCCGGTTTGAACCCAGCCCTGGCTCGGCTGGTTCATGGCCTAGCATGAACCAGCTGTGGCCTTTTCTCTAGAACCCTAAATCTGTCACTCCTTGACCCATCTCGATCCTAGCCTTGAACCAGGCCAACTCCAGCCCTTAGCCCGACCATGGTTCCCTTCCTAGGACCCTAGCCCACCTCTGACCCGAGCCCTAGCCTCTGGACCGAGCCATGCTGAAGAAAAACGTGAGCCATGCCAAGTAGACACTCAAACATGCATCAAACATCCATGAAATTGCATAATTCGAAAATATCTGATAAAAATCTGAATAAAACTCAACATGAATGGTTAATAGCTTATATGGTGTTCAAACGAAAGAATAAACATGCCTTAAACGAAGATAGATTGAGAAACGAGACAATAATCGCGTGTACGGCGCTCCGGGACGACGAACGAACCAAAGACTCCAAGAATCTATGAAGGATCGGCTATGGAGATTGCTTTCTGCTAAATCGTGAGAATGGGGGTGGGAGGAGATGGGAGTTGTCGGCTGAGTGGGGTTAGGGTAGGGTAGGTTTTTGTTTTAAATTTTTGTAACTAGGAATAATTTAGGATAATAACTAGTATAAAATAATTAGGTAGATAATATAACATAAATATAAGATTTTAAACTCTTAAAAATACCTACTAATCTGATAACTAATCAAAAATCCCGAAATACTAATTTATAGTATTTTTAAAAATTTATAAAAGTCATTAAAATGACTTATTTTGGCTAAAAATCAACTCTTAAATAAATATATAATTAAATACTAAAATTTTCTTGACAAAATACCTTAAAATAAGATTTTAAGGCTCATAAACTCATAAAATATTTTTGGCTAAGAATTTTGGTATCTCGTCCGTCCACGGTCCCGTCTACGCGATCAAAATAATAAATATTCTCAAAAATCCAAAAATACCATAACTGCGGGTTAAATGATAAAATAAATTTAAATCATGCATATAATTCACATAATAACACATAAATGTCATTTAACCCAAATATAAATTTTTAAATAATTATTTTCCTTAATTATGCATGCGAATTTACGTATTAAAATTTTTCGGGTGTTACAATTCTCCCCCCCCTTAAATTGAATTTCGTCCTCGAAATTCGACTGATCCAATTCTAATAACGGAGTTCTTCAAAATCTACTTCACTAAGCCAACTATCACATATCTAGTTCCCAAGTTTCGGTATCCCAAAAGTCATGCTTCTGCTGCGCACTCTGATAAACCAAATATTTTTGCTTTACTAAAGGTTCCTTAAAAGAATAAGTTAGGGCATACCGGTGATCGAAGAGGTGTTTGGGTCTGCCTCAGCTGCTTGTATGACAAACACCCTCCCTGTGGTGCTCTTCTTCCTGGGACAATTCATGGACATGTGCCCCGGCTCCTTGCAATGGAAACACACATTCGACCCACTCAGGCACAGACCCGAATGTGGTTTCTGACACTTCGGGCAAATTGGTACTCCTCCTGACTTAGGGGCCCCGCCCCTCTGCTGCTGTTGTGGCTGAACCTGCTGACTCTGCTGGTTAAGGTCCTTAGATGGCCCTGTGAACTGTTTCTTCGCAGATGACTGCGAAGATGGTTGATAGGATTCCAGCTGGAATTTTCTCTTACGCTGCTGTTCCTTTTGTATATCTCTTCTCCCCTCCTCAGAGCGCAATGCTCTACTAACGGCAGCCTCATAAGTAGCGACATCCAACATACGAACGTCATGCTTAATGTCAGCCCGAAATCCATCAACAAACTGCCTCAGCTTATCCGGCGCACTGTCAGCAATAAGAGGCACGAAACGACACCCTCTCTCAAACTGGGTGATGTAATCCACCACAGACTTGTCCCCCTGACGGAGACTCATGAACTCCCGGATCATGCGGCTGCGCACATCCTCAGTAAAATACTTGGCATAGAACATACGTCTGAACTCTATCCACGTCAAAGTAGGTAGGTTCACGCCCCTAACAGCGCCTTCCCACCAAGAGGCTGCATCCCCTCTCATCATATACACCGCACACTTGACCCTATCAGCATCTGTAATCCCCATATAGTGAAATATAGACTCCAATGATCGAATCCACCCCTCGGCAATGAGCGGATCAGTGGTGCCTGTAAACTCCTTTGGTCCCTTCTTCTGGAACCGCTCAGCTACATCCTCATCGTGTGTGAGCCTAGGACGAGTAGCTTGCTGCTCTAACAAAGCAGTGATCCCTGCCATCATGTTAGCATTGGCCTGCTCCAATGCTGAGAGAGGGTTCTGCGGAGGTGGAGGTGGAGGTCCTCCGCGTCTATTCATCTGTCTGGGAGGCATTCTGTACCACCACATATTTCTCTACGTAAATCGCAATGCATAACTAAGGGTTTCAAAAATCTTACTGAACATGAAATACTTAAAATTAATACATAAGCTCCTTCTAAATCTTAATAATGCATTTAAAACTTACAGACCGGTAGCAGGATTTCTGAGCTTCACGTGACAATAGACACCCTCCAAGGACCGCGCTCTGATACCAATTGAAACACCTACTACTAATAAAATGCGGAAAAACTTTTTTTTTTTTTAAAAATAATACTATACATATACGCCCATACATATATGTATATAAAAATAACATATATTTCTTAAATAACCTGAAAAATATTAAATAAATAAATAAATCCTTAAAAATGTTTCATGCATCAATTTAAAATGATAAACAATGCTGCTGAAAAATCTCATATGCGGAATAATAATAAAATAAAACATGTTTCAAAATTCCATCATAATAGACTAAATAACTGCGACGGTCACGGGGTTCACTGCTCCGTGAGCTCATACGTCCTCACCACCGGTAGGAGCTACATAAATGTCATCATGCTCACCTGCACCATATAAGCGTAGTGAGCCTAGGGGCTCAACATGTCTAATCCTTTATAACAAGGTTAAAATTAAAGCATCACGTAGATACTAATACATATACATGTACATGAGCATGCATGGAAACATTTTTCATAACATAAATGCTGAATCATAAATCTTAAACATAACATAACTTTCTTCATCATACATAACATAATTGAGCATGTCATAAACATAAAAACTGAGTATGGTCATATCCATGAATGTGACTAATAACCGTGCCGACTGATCAGTCTAAAGAACCATCGTACGTGGCGGTGGATAAATCCACCTCTATGCTGGTAGTAAACTACCTCTGTGCCAGTGGTAAACCACTTCTATGCCGGTAGTAGAACTACCTCTGTGTCAGTGGTAAAACTACTTCTATGCTGTCACATCACTTTAATTTTCATAAAAATATTTTTCATGCTCAATTCTTAATCATAAACACATCATAAAATATTTCATGTATGCATTCACTTAAAATATGTCCGTAATATATATTTAATTAATTTTAATAATAAATATACTTTTATTTAAAATAGACTTCATGCATAAAAATAATTAATTATATATTCCGGACTTAGTTTATTTTCATGGGTTGGTCCAGACTGCTGGTCTCTCTACTAAACCCCTTAACCGACTTAAAGCCTGTTAACTAACTTAAAGCCCATAATTAAATAATTAATTTTTAAAATTATAATTTTTACTAAAATAAAATACTTAAATATTATTGGGCTTAAATAAAAATATTTAGGCCCATTAACTAATTAACTCATATAAACTCCTGGACTGGCCCAATAAAATCACTGACTGGCCCAAAAATTCCTATGGGCCCACGAGCCCATAAAAATAATTGGGCTAACTTAAAAATAATTTTGAAAGCCCAAATAATTTTATTTCTAATTAATTGGCCCAAAAACCAATTAAAACATAAAATACTTAAAAATTAAATTACTCGAGCCCGGCCCACTAAACCCAGACCCGGACACACCTGACCCGACCCACCATGACCTAGACCCGAACCGGACCACCCAGACCCGACCCAGCCCCAGACCCAGCCCAAACCCGTCACCCCCCATTCCCCCTCCCTGTCGGTTGCGTGCAGCAGCCCTTGTAGGGCTGCTGCCGCACCAGTTCGGCCACGACCGGCCGGACCACCGCTGGCAGGACCTTCCCAGGGTCCTGCCGGTTTGAACCCAGCCCTGGCTCGGCTGGTTCATGGACTAGCATGAACCAGTCGTGGCCTTTTCTCTAGAACCCTAAATCTGTCACTCCTTGACCCATCTCGATCCTAGCCTTGAACCAGGCCAAATCCAGCCCTTAGCCCGACCATGGTTCCCTTCCTAGGACCCTAGCCCACCTCTAACCCGAGCCCTAGCCTCTGGACCGAGCCATGCTGAAGAAAAACGTGAGCCATGCCAAGTAGACTCAAACATGCATCAAACATCCATGAAATTGCATAATTCGAAAATATCTGATAAAAATCTGAATAAAACTCAACATGAATGGTTAATAGCTTATATGGTGTTCAAACGAAAGAATAAACATGCCTTAAACGAAGATAGATTGAGTAACGAGACAATAATCGCGTGTACGGCGCTCCGGGACGACGAACGAACCAAAGACTCCAAGAATCTATGAAGGATCGGCTATGGAGATTGCTTTCTGCTGAATCGTGAGAATGGGGGTGGGAGGAGATGGGAGTTGTCGGCTCAGTGGGGTTAGGGTAGGGTAGGTTTTTGTTTTAAATTTTTGTAACTAGGAATAATTTAGGATAATAACTAGTATAAAATAATTAGGTAGATAATATAACATAAATATAAGATTTTAAACTCTTAAAAATACCTACTAATCTGATAACTAATCAAAAATCCCGAAATACTAATTTATAGTATTTTTAAAAATTTATAAAAGTCATTAAAATGACTTATTTTGGCTAAAAATCAACTCTTAAATAAATATATAATTAAATACTAAAATTTTCTTTACAAAATACCTTAAAATAAGATTTTAAGGCTCATAAAATCATAAAATATTTTTGGCTAAGAATTTTGGTATCTCGTCCGTCCACGGTCCCGTCTACGCGATCAAAATAATAAATATTCTCAAAAATCCAAAAATACCATAACTGCGGGTTAAATGATAAAATAAATTTAAATCATGCATATAATTCACATAATAACACATAAATGTCATTTAACCCAAATATAAATTTTTAAATAATTATTTTCCCTAATTATGAATGCGAATTTACGTATTAAAATTTTTCGGGTGTTACAACCTAAATCACTATCCTTGTCAACCATCTTTCATCATTTATTTGTGAATCGAGTAATCGAGTAAATATTTTCAAAAAAAGTCATTTCCATAATTTGCATGCTGAATCTGTGAATCAAGTCAAGAAAGAATGAAAGAAAATATTTTATGAACGAAGTGAGATGATTGTGACTACATTTATTCATGTGTATGTGTGGGGCGGAGAGACGTTTTGGACTCCCTTACCAAATCATTATGGGTTTTCTTACCTTAGCATGTGTTCGTGTGGGGCTGAGAGATATCTTGGCCTTCCCTACCAAATACAGGGCAAGATTGGGTTGGGTGTTATCCTGACCTCCTTGCGGCATAGTGCACTGCTGCCATGATCATGATCGAAAGTACAGAGTTACAATCAAGGATCTAAGTTCACAGTCACAGTTACAGTTACAGTTTATATGTTCATAGTTCAGTTAATCAGTTTACAGCTTATATTATCATATTAAATTTCAGTTTATCAGTTCTCATTTCAGTCCTTCCAGTCCTCATATTCAGTCTTGCTATGCATTTGCAGATTAAGTTCAGTTTCAGTCAGTTAGATTCAGTCTTGCATGCGTTGAATTCAAGTTACTCTCTTTGCTAGAGGTCCAGTTAAGAAAAGAAAATGTATTTTCACTATAATATATTTTTAATGGCGTGTGCATGTATATTTATTATTCATTATTCCCCCATATTCTTGCTGAGCCCCTAGGCTCACTACATCTACTTGGTGCAGGTATAGGTTATTATGGAGATCGAGGAGCAAGACTATCGAGTGGACGGCGATGGAGGCACGGCACATCCCTCCGACCTATGCTAGTATTCCGACAAAGTTCATTTTAACATTTTATAATCTTTTATTCTGTTACTTGGATTAATGTAAACGTAAATATTTATTGATCGTCTATATGATTTATGGACGTTTGGAAGGTAGAATCTTTTTCTCTAGTTCTCATTCTTTCTCGGTTTAGTTTATTTAGTATCGTTGGTCGTTTTTTTTAGTTGTTGTCTGTGACAGGCGGGTTTGACTATAAATAGATAGGTCATGCCGAAATTTTTTGAAAAATCCGCATTTTCATTATTAATTAATTTAAAATAAAGGTCAGGGTCGTTTTAGTTTATTTGCTGGTGTCGTTGTTTTTGGCGTCTGAGTTGGATGTTAAGGTTAGTGTTAAAGTTTTTTGTGTGTTGTGAAGAAATTCTCCTTGTTGCGTATGTACTTAAGGATGTTTGAGTTGTTGAGCTGAGTTGTAACAAAGTCAAGAAAGAATTGGAAAGCGTGGCCAATGATGAAAATTTTTGTTTACAAGCCATCAATGATTATCTTCCTGTCTGACTCTTTCTAAACTGGGAAACTAATTGAATGAACGATCTCTTATATACTTTGTGATGTTCACTTAATTTTGAGCTAAAAACATGCAACCATAGAGATGATTGAGGCATTATTTGTTGTTTGAGCCTGTTTTCATTGAGTTAATTCATCCCTAGTTGCCCTGTTGAGCTTTCACTAGCTTATATAAGTACATTTGGTACATGTTTTGAAAATTTGTTGGGAATCATCGTTTACTTTTGATGATTATCTGTTCTTGCACTGATTGAATTCGTACAATTTAATTGTGGATTGAGACTTGTCTAGAACTAGTTCGGACACCCTTCGAGGCGAAATATGGGTATATTGTGACTTAGGAATGATCTAGGCAATTTTTCTATAAAATGTTTGTGCCTTTCAAGCTACCCATTGATACATTTTGTCCCTAGTACCTTGTTTGAGCTTTATTGAAATCGAATGGCATGCATGATAACGTGTGATAAACCCCCATTTGGACTTGTTTCAATGTCTTACACTCACTACCAAATGAATAGCATAAACACTATTTCCTACCCAAAGGGAGTAAGTATTGAATTGAAATTTGTGTATGCTCCTGATTAAAAACTGAAGGGTGAAATAAGGTGTTGAGAAAAATTAAAAATAAAAAGAATAAAGGTAGTATTGAAGAAAAAAAGAAAAAAATTTGAAAAGTTTTGAAAAGAAAGAAATGAAAAATAAGAAAAGAGTGGTGAAATCAATGGTTTGACGAAGAGAAAGTAGATTGAAAATGAAGGAGATGGGAAACAAAGATTGATTTTAACTTACTCCTTTTTTTGTACTGTTATCCTTCGTTTGTAGCCATGAGCCAGGCCTTACATTTTAAGCTTAGAAGTCCTATTGATCGAGTCACAGTTTCCTAATATACTAGTGGAGAAGGGTTGCGAGAACTTAGCCTATGGATAGTCGAGAGACACTTTTAATGAGTATGAATTTTTAATCAAAACACGCACACACTATTTTTCTTTGCATTAAACTGATTGTGAGTGTTTTTGATTGAGATGTAACTTATCTTGAACCATTTTTACGTGAAACTCCCTCATGATCTATGAATGTGTGAATTGAACTTGGATGAAGGTGTTTTGAAACGTGAGTTACGGAGATTGTGAGTTTATGTGGCCAACCAGTTTTATGATTACATTTTTGTGTTAGTAGGTTGAATAAGATTGGATTTAAAATTTTAAAATCATTACTGAGGCCATTTCTCTATAGTATTTCTTGATAATTTTTGTTGATGTTTGGTTGATGAATTGGTAGGTATGAGTTTTTGGAATTTTGTGTTGATTAGTTTTGCTCGGGACTAGAAAAATTTAAAGTTTGGGGGTATTTGATATGTGTATTTTATACACTTAATTTGTTCATAATTTAACTTGACTTCTGTGTTAGATTGAGAGATATTGCGTGAATTTGTTGTTGTTTTTGTTAAGTGAAGAAAAAGAATAAAGCGATGATTTTGTGCTGATATGAACCAAAAAGACCATGGAAAAGAAGTAGAGAGCAAGAATTGGTCCAAAGAAAGAAAGTAAGAAGCTCGAAATTTCGTACTACATGCGCGGCTGCGCAGACTGCTAGGTGCGCCCGCGCCATTGTGTGAAGATTGAGGAAGAAAATATGCAGATGTCATGCGCGCCCGCGCTGCAGGCAAATTCTCAGGAGCTGTGGTTCGAGGTTCATATGCGCCCGTGCTGAACAATATGTGCGCCTGCGCGATCTGGGAGATTTTGAAACATGTAGAACGAGATGCATGCCCGCCCGCGCCTGTCTTACTGTGCGCCCGTGCCATCGCGATATTAGAAATTTAATTATTTCGAGAAGAAAATTCGTGGATCTTTTTTGGGCTTTTATTTGATGAATTTGAGGCACATATAAAAGGAAGATAATGCACACACGAGGAGAGGTAGCCGCCACATATCAGAAGAGAATTCGTGAGAGTTTGATCGTGAATTTAGGAGAAGAAATTGGACAAGGATTGAAGAACTTGAAGAACAAAATACAAAGATTGATCGACCGGATACGACATCGAATATTCGGATTTGTTTTCTTTCTTTCAAACTTATTATTATTTAATTGATGTCTGGATTTCTGAACATGATTTGTTTTTATCAGTTTTTGATTATGAACTAAATTCGCTTAGTCTATAGGTTGACGTAGCCTGGTGTAGACACTTCTTCGACTTTTGAGTTTTATTGGATTGAATTCTCCTAGATTAATTATTTTTTCTAGTATTGATTGTCTTTTCAATTAATTGATCACTATTTGATTTGTTATATTTATTTGAAATCGTTGCTCGGGAGAGGGAATTTTGAATAGGACATTAGAAATTATATTGTTAATTGTTTATTTAGTTCGGAAGAGTATATAACGTTAATGGTGCTTTTAAAAAGAACATCGTTTTTCATATATCATTAAGCCTAGATTTTTAATAGGGATATTGAAATCGAATCTTAATTGATACAATTTATTTGTTTCTCGAGAGAGAAAAATAATATAATTAAGTGTTCTTGGCTATTAATTGAATATTCATGAAAATAATTTAATTAGAAGTAGTTGTTGTCGAAACCAGGTGAAATAAAAACCTATAGACCATTATCTCTCATTGATATTTTTCTGAACTAAAATGCGTGGTTTGCTAAAATTTTTGAATTTATTTAATTTGAAAACCATTAATCTCTATTTAATTTTTTAGATAAAGTTTAGACTATTTTAATTACAAGTACTAAATAATTTTCACGCTACTCCTTGTGGGAACTATACTTTATTTATTCTATATTAAAACTTGACACCGTGCACTTTTGGGCACAAAAATACGCAACAATGAACAACCGACACCCTTAGTGCCAATGAGAGATCACTTCAAACCTGTTATCCATGGCCATTATTCTATTAAGATCGTGGAACTATCAATTCAACTAATTATAAGCTGAAGCCTGCACTGATCAACATGGTTAAGAAGAACCAGTTTAATGGAAGAGCCACTGCAGATCCTAATCTGCATCTGATGACATTCATGGAGATCACGGATACGGTAAAAATTAATGGTGTATCTCAGGATATTATTAGACTGCATTTGTTTCCGTTTTCTTTAAGGGGTCAGGTAAGATGTTGGCATCAATTACTAACTTTGGGGAAGCATAATTACTTGGGACGACATGGAAGTGAAATTTCTGGCAAAATATTTTCCTCCTGCCAAGTCCACCCAAATGAAGATTGAGATCAACACTTTAAGCCGCATGAATCGGAATAGCTGTACGAGGCATGATAGCGGTACAAGGACTTATTGAGAAGGTGACGGAACCACAACTTCAAGGACTGGGATCAAATCGAATTTACAATGGTTTGAATGCACTCACGAAGATGTATGTGGATTCATCTATTGGACGCAATATATTTTCTAAGGTTCCTGCTCAGGCAGTTGACATCTTGGAATAGATGACGATTAATAGCTTTCAATAGCCTAGTGAATGAGCTGGATAAAAGAAATCAGCCGGAATCTATGTCGTGGATCCTGCAACATTTCTTTCTTCTCAAGTCTCGGCACTGACTACACAAATAGCGACAATGAACAAGGCGAGTATAGAGAATGTATGGCAACGACATTTGAAGAGTAAAACACTCTTGATGCGGCCCATTACACCAAAACTAGAGGCTATGCAGGATATCGAGGTAACCCTATTTCAAATGATTATCATCCTGGTTTAAGTAATCATGAAAATTTCTCTTTTGCGAATAATAAAAATGTATTGAATCCCCCTCCAAGATTTAATACAAACAAAGGATAAGAGAAACCATCTTTTGAAGAGTTATTAGGTACTTTCGTTGCTGAATTTGGACAAAGCATGGCGAAGACTGAATCTCATTTCGATAGCCTAGAGACACATATGTGCAATATGAATGCCACGATGAAATCTTCAGAGAAACAGATTGGGCAACTAGAGAATTCACAGAAAGATCAAAACAGAGGTCAGTTCCTGAGTAACACTGAGGTGAATCCAATAGAACACTACAAAGCCATAGCGTTGAGAAGAGAAAAAGATGTTGGGGCTGATGAACCTAAAGCTGAAGTTGAGAAGGAGAAGAAATTTGAAGAGGCTGAAGGAGGTGAAAACAAGAAGAGCGATAGCAAGCCTACAAAGTCAAATGAAGGATTTCGAACACAAATATGCACTGAAGCCGAGGCTCCCTTAGCCGCAGAGATTCAAGAAGAAAGCGTTGGATGAACAATTTGTCAACTTTCTTGAGATTTTCAAGAAACTTCACATCAACATTCCATTACCCAATGCTTTGCAGCAAATGAAGAACTATGCCAAGTTCTTGAAGGAGGTGATGTCTAGGAATTGAAAACTAGAAGAGTTCGAGATCATGAAGCTGACTGAAGAGTGCAGTACTATCCTTCAAAAGAAGCTACCACAAAAATTAAAAGATCCAGGGAGTTTTAATATTCCTTGCACTATTGGTTCTTCTAATTTTTATAAAGCACTATGTGATTTAGGAGATAGCATTAATTTTATGTCTTTGTCTATTTTTAGGAGCTTGGGACTTGGAGAGGTGAAACCCATGACAATCACATTGCAGCTAGTAGATAGATCGCTCATATATCCGCGTGGAATCATCGAAGATGTTCTGGTAAAAATTGACAAATTTATATTTATTGTGGATTTTGTGGTTCTAGATAAGTAGGAAGATGAAAACATGCCATCGAACTTGTGGAGACCATTCTTGGCTACTTCTGAAGCCAAGATAGATGTCAAGAAAGGAGAGCTGTCGATGGGAGTTTAAGGTGAGAAAGTAACATTTACTGTATTCAAGGAGGATAGCAATCCATCCAAATAAAATGTGTTCATGATTGAGTAAGAAAAGACTATGGAACGCTATAGCGGAGTTGAGAGTAAAGTAAACGCGCGACGAGGGAATGACCTGCTGGTGGCAAAAAGAAGAAAAAGAAAGCTAAGTTCAAAAAGATTGTTGAGTATGTTTGGAGGGTGAAAGATAAGAGAAAAACCTCCAAAAAAATGACGGTAATGGGCTAGAATCAGCTATAGTCGAGCTAAGGACTATAAACTAAGCGCTTCTTAGGAAGCAACCCAAGTTAGTATCCTTTATTTGGAGTTATTTATTTTTTAATTTTATTTTTGTTTTTTTCACATTAATTTTTTGATTGGGTATGAGGAACTAGACATTAATCATAATTTTGAGTTTTTTAGGTGAAAAATGCGAAGTCCAAGCGCGTAGGCCCCAAAAATCAGCGCCTAAGTGCCGAAATGAGGCCAAGATGCGTAGCATTAGCACCTGTGCACAACTTCCTAGTGCCTAGGCGCTACCCCCCCCCCCCCCCTAAAAAAATTTTGGAGAGAAGACGGAGGATGATGATGATTGCGTAGAGTCCCGACGCACGGTACCCGAGTTATGTGTCCCTTGCTTTTATTTATTACTGTACGTTGGAGGTAATGCACGTATTTAAGTTTGGGGTGTGTGAAAATTTGATGAGTTAATTGAAAGATGTGATTGATTAATTGATAATTTGATTGATGATGGGTGAGTCTAATGCATGATTTTGTAAATTTATTGGCCAATGATGATGAAAACAATTGTTGTGCTAAAAGTTATGAGAAAACAGTCAGTGTTGGCTATATTTTATTTTGAGTTCTCACCCATATGCACGAATGCTATGATTTTTGATACTCCTAAACATTAGAAAACAATTATGTGGATTTATGATATGTATTAGAGGAATTGATTCTTAACTCTTGTGATTTTTTCTTGTACCTGAGGTAGAATTTTATGAAAACATAAGTGATTTAGGAAATTTTTGAATCAATTGAACCTTTTATTGAGCCTTTTTAGCCACTCTATAATTATGGTATATACAAAACTAAATGAGTAGCTAAAAAGTTGCAAAGAAATGTTCAATGGTGGAGAAAGTAAGGTGAGGGGAGGCCTTGAAAAAAAAAATAGATTGAAATTCTAATCCAATCAAATACAAGATTATAAAAAAAGAGAGAATTTATGGAGTAGAAGGAATCCGAATGTAAAATCTGGTAGTACAAATAATATTTTTTGCTACTCGTACTTCCCACTACGAACCATAAAAAGACAATTTGATCCAATCTCTTTGTTATAATCCTGATTCTTTGATTAATCCTGTTATATCCTTGGATATATGCTTTCATGGATACTTTAATTGAACCAATGATAACCGAAAAAGTCATTTTGATCTGTGCAAATAAAGATTGAACTTGGGTGATTGAATTTTGAAACTTGAGGGTGGACTTAATGAATTTATGAAGCTTAATGATTGCGTGATTTTATCGAAATTTAGGTGGGTAGATGAGATTGGAATTCACACACACACGAGAACTCTTGATGAAATTAGGCGACATGTGGACTGAATTATGGAATATAAAATTTGGAGGCCGATTGATATGAATTCTTAATGGCATGAAAAGCAAACACGATTATAGATAATATCGCGCCCTCATTCAATAACAAAAAGATTTAAATTGTTGTCCCAATCTTTTTGACACAAGTTTGGATATTCACCTCTAGTTTACTTGAAACTAACAATAAATAATCACGAGATAAACAATTGTGATTCAAAGAGACCTTCAAAGAACATGTCTTTGACAATCCACGATGAAGAACAATCGACAAACGACACAAAGTTATTAAACTTTGATATGTTTGATTTGAAGAACAAAGCAAAGCTTTGGCAAAATTCTAGAGAGAATTTATTGATAAAAACCTGAATTCAATAATCTTAATTGTTGTATTCTATAATGAATGTATGTAGTTTTATATTATAACTCGAAAAGGTAAAATAAAATACAAAAATATTTAAAGATAGTTTCCTAATGGGATTCACACACTCAAAAATAGGAAAATATCACAGAATAATAAAAATCTCCCGCACACACACTACACACCAAAGTATGTGTTTTTCCCAAATTAGCGCTGCAGCGCTAAGTGAGAAGCGCTGAGGCATGAGTGCTTCGAAGCAGTAGTGCTGAGGCACAAGATGGCAAGTGCCGTAGCGCTGACGCTTCATATATTTTTTTCTCGGAACACAAAAAAGTGCTGATGCGCTACTTCTAACGCGCTGAAGCGCTTATGCTACACATGGCCAGCACTGAGACGCTAAGAACAGGTGTTGAGGCGCTTGGTATGTATATATTTTCCTTCATTTTCTTTCATTTTTCTTCATTTTTTTGATCTTTTTGAACTTCAATAATATTTAAATAATTCCCATCCGATCTCCATGCACTCCAAATTGGTTGCCATGAATCCCAAATCCCTCTAATCTTGATGTCAAGTTGTTAGACACTCCTCGATAGATCACGAATCTTTGAAGATCTTCTTTAAATAGTTTGTTCCATCCCCTCGTCGTTGGACCTTGCAACAACTCAAGCGGATCCAATTTCTTCGTTGCCTGATAAATTCGAGAGCTATCCATGATCACATCATACTCTCCTTTTGAAAAAGATTTGTACTCAAATTAGACCTAGTTAACCCCAACACAAAAGTCATAGATATGTACAAACATTGTGCACTTGGAATAAGAAGTGATTTATTCAAATCATAGAATCATGCCCTAGTAATTCTTTGTCTACATGCCATATACTCCTCACGACCCCACTCAACATACCTCTTCATGTGTAACCATAGCAAATATTTATGAAAAATATTCATTGTTTTGGATTCTTCTAAGTAACACAAAAGGCTTACATTATATGCTCCATTAACAAGCAATTCACTCAATGATGAACATATAATGAAAATTTTATTTTCTTTACACAAGCACTCATTTCTCAAATAAAATTTATCATGAAATCCACACAAACATAACTCTCTAACATATCCTTAAAATCATCACCCAACACATAGACAATTTTGACATTCTAAAGACCCAAAAACATTAAGTCCAACTTAATTAACACAAGTCTCAAATGTTTAACATGCTCATTCAAAAATTTATTATATACTAAGATTTTATCAATGTATACCACAACAACTTTACCCAAATGTGCATGCAAAACATGACTTATCAAATGGACAATATGAAACCACGTGTCCTGGCTTTTTGCATCGATAACAAACTCTGGCACCTGCCAGACACTTTCCATGATGAGCACGATGGAATTTCAGGCATACGGGCTTCTCCACAGTCTTGGGAGGAGCGGGTCTCGGTGCCTGCTGACCCTGGGGTCGCTGAACATGATGTCCCTGAGGCCTATGGGCTATTTGCCCTTGAGGTTTAAAGGGTCCCTGCTGACGCTGCGTGTGGGAACCAGGGTTGCTAATCTTATCTTAGGGCAATTAACGATTAATAAACAATTAATCGAACAATAAAAGAATATTCAAACCAAGAGCTAAATTTTTTTTTTTTTTTTTTTAAAGAAGACACCTCGCTCGATCGGGCAAACACAGCCGATCGAGCGAGCTAAAATTCTACGCTCTCGGGTCTGCAACACTTTTGGTCTCGCTTGATCGGTGGAACTCACCCGATCGAGCGAGCCCAAAAGCTCAATACTCTGTTTTTGCAATCACAGGCCTCGCTCGATCGGTGGAGTTCACCTGATCGAGCGGGCACCCTGTCCAGAAAAATAACATGAATCTTGTTGTACAATGTGATTCCAAAACTTATACAACTTTCATATAAACTTCTAAACATGCTTCTAGCTAATTTACATGCATTCAAACTAATATCAAGTGATCTAGAATACATGAACTCTCAAGTATAAATCAATACTTGACAAAAACAACTTATACAAAGGTTCTTGCTTTCTAACATGTTTACCAAATCATAAATACATGTCTTCTGCTTAAAACCCGAATCACCACATGCTATCTCTCTTCTCAAGCTATCCAAGCCAACTCTTGCTTGATCTTGCCCCAACCTGATGCAATGCACACATACAAACAAAGCAACAGCCGGATAACTCCGGTGAGAATAAATCTCAGTATGAAAGACATGCATATACATCAGTTAAACATATAATTCATTCATATCATGAACGTTACATAATAACATAACATGCTAGCATTTATAAACGCATATTCTAAACCATAAAAATCTTTAGGTTAATGCATAAATGCAATGCATGTGCCAAGGAATAGGCTATCAAATCTGATATCAATAAATCGTAGTTCTGGGATCCCGGGGAAATAAAATCTTTAACCGACCACCGACTCTCCCAATCGAGGTGGTGTTAAATCTCTCAATTCCCCTGACTTTGGTGCAACTATAGTGAGTCATCTAGCTCTGGAAAAATAAATCTATATTCCGTGCCATGAGTCATCTGACTCTGGAAGTAAATCTACATTCCATGCCACTCACTACAGTTCTCCAAACGTCATCTGCACTCTAGGCCATTCTGCCCTCTGTGCTTTTCAGGCTAGAGTTCAAGATGAATGCAACATGTTCTGTATGCATTAAATATACATAAGCTAAAACAACAACTTGAACACATCAATCATATCATCATATGAGCATATAATCACTCATCGATACTGACAAATCTGTAAGTATCACATGTAATACATAACCATGTTCAATACAGAAAATACTATAAATCAAAGAAGACAAGTAAACATTTACATAAATATTCTGGGAATTCAAGAAGATAGCTATCTTGAATAATCTATCACATCTATGTAAATGTAAACAATAACATATATTAAAACATGTATGTATGTGATTTTAGGCAACTCGATAATCATAAACAATCTCGAGTTATTCTGCCCATCTTATTAATGTCTATTCATACCTTTCATCGCGATTCAAACCTCTTGAATCTTTTGTCAAAGCTGAGTATCTCAAAGCTAGCCAAATCAGTCATACAATGCTGCTCATTTCAATCAGTGCTACTTGAAGGTAGTCTTGCTTCAACTTCAACACTTCAACTCATTCGAACTCGAACTCGTCGATTCGACTTCGATAATCTTCAATTCAAATCTGAAATAGATTATAAAAGATCTAAAAATCAAGTTCCAATCTGAATCGATGATTCTTTAGAACTTATTCAGTTCAAATCTTGCTAAGACAATCGGAATTCAAACCGACGTCGCAACTATTCGAGTCCGATAAATCTTTCGATTCAAATATCATTATATCTTCATTCTAAACATAATCTCATATTCAATTCTTCCACAATAAACTTGAAGATGAGCTCTAGATATTTAGAATGCATAACAATTCAAAATCTTGAACCGGCTGCGTAACGATACGATTTCGAAAATCCCAAAGGCATTAACAGCATAAAGATAATCATATCATTCAAATATCATCACCAATTCTTCAGCTGAATTTCGAAATATGCAACCCCTAAAAATCAGATTTCTGACAAATCTTTCAAAAATCGGAAACATGTTCAAACGACGATCTTTTCACGATCCGTCTTAGATATGCTATCGTCGTATATGCTAGAACATGTTTATACAATCAAATCTTAAGTCTAACAACAACTTAAAATTTAAACATGGTAGAACTTCATAAAACTTACGTCAAAAAGTAGCACTCGGAGCTGTGATCGCAAATATACGATCAATCGAAAATTCTACCGGGCGGATTGAAAGATATCGGAGCTTAAAAGAAGTCAAAAATGGCTTGAAGGGTTTTCTGATCTTTTCCCTGATTCCTCACGTTAATCTGATGAAAAACAAGTGGGAATTGTGATATATATAGCCTTATTTGCATTTTGGCCCCTGAACTTTGGCCTAATTGCAATTCAGTCCCCGGACAAGCGATTTAATTCAATTTCAATCAATTTCAATCCTAAATAATTTAAGAATATTAGAATTCAAGTCTAAACTCTAAATATTCTCAAATTAAATATTCTTGGATTAAAATTAAATCATTTCAGACATTATCGCATTTTAGTCCCTGAATTGCTCAATATTTGCAAATTGGCCCTTTCTCAGATTTCATCCTCCAAATTAATTCTTGATATTTATCATCTTGGACTTCACATCTTAAATTCCATAAATATCAATTGCAAATATTTTTAATCTTTTAATTTAAGAATTCCGAATAATAAAATCTTAAAATCCGAAAATCCTCAAATTAAATATTTCTGACCCGAAATTGAAATCTCTAATTTTCATAAATTCTTAAATTCATCTTTTCACTTTTATTCGGTATTTAAATCTTAAATCCCGTAATTAAGAACTTAATATTTTCGGGCCTTACACTGCGGCCCTATGAATGACCTCTTCCCATGCTGCTGCTGCGGACCATGAGATGGTAGTGGCCTCTTACTCTGCACCTCAGCGCTGATGTCCTTCAAAGTCTGCTCAGACCTCAAAGCTCATCTGAGCACCGAAGCATAATCAGCTGACTCCGCCATGAGTACATCTCGACGGATAGTGGGCCGTAGCCCAACAATGAAGTGCTGGAGCTTCTCTGCCTCATCGTCCCCAATCAAAGTCACAAAGTGGCAACCTCGCTCAAATTTCACCACAAACTCAACCACTGATAAGTCTCCCTGTCGTAGGCTCAAAAACTCCGTCTTTAAACGGGCCCTCACATCCGCAGTGAAATACTTTTCAAAGAAAAGTCTCCTAAACTCATCCCAAGGCAGGGTATCCATGTCCACTGTCTTCTCAATCCCCTCCCACCGGAGGGCAACATCATCCTGGAGGTGAAAGATAGCACAACGGACTCGATGCGGATCTCCCAAATGCATATAGAGGAAGATCACCTCAAGCGAACGGATCCAACCCTCCGCTACCAGTGGATCAGTGGTGCCAGCAAAGTCCTTCGGATTCATCTTCCTAAACTGCTTGTAAACAGTCCCAAGTCCAGCCCTCGGAGCGCCCACATGCCGCTCTAGGATATGGGCTAAGCCCGCTAGCACCTGCGTCCCAACATCCGCAGCTGGTGGAGGTGGCGGCGGTGGAGGAGGCGGTGGAGGTGGAGGAGGCGGTGGCTGCAGAGCACGTCCACGACGAGTGGCCATCTGTACGCAAGTTCAAATTGCCACATTCAAATTTCATGCCTTTGAAAAGGATTTTCTTTAAACTTTTACAAGCTCAAAAATTAAAAGGATAAGCGGAAATGAACTTAAACAAATAGAAATAATTGCGCTTAAATCTTACAGACTTTGAGGCGAGATCCCTTTGAGTTTCGGCAGCCGGTAGTAGGCACAGACCTAACCAATACCGTGCTCTGATACCAACTGAAACGACTAGCTACTACTACTCAAATAACTAAATGAAAATAATACGAGGATTTTCAAAATAATTAAAATTTGCAAAAAAAATCGGCATGACCCGTTTGTTTATAGAACAAACCACCAACACAGACATCAGTTCAAAATATTTTAAATAAAGTCTCCAAAGCATTCAACAAGTACCGAAAACAAGTAACATGACAGTTGAGTGCCACACCGTGTTGGAGAACGCGGCGATCAGATCAATCAGGATTGATACCCGGTGCAGCGGAAGTTTAAAATTTTTATATGGAACGATTCCATAATGGGTATCAACCTTACGATTAAATTGTGTGTGTAAAAATTAAATAACGATTATAAAATTTTTACCTTTAATCTCGAATCGAGATTTTGGACACCAACAAATTTCTCTGCTCTTGTTGTATATCCCTGGAACTGATGGACGAACTGTTCTTCAATCAGGTCCACGAACGGATATTTAATCCCTCTGATAGATTGCACTAGAAAATCTATCAGAAGTTTCTACAAAGAGATTAACGAATTTGATCCGTTAAACCAGACTGCAATTCAAAATTCACAGACTGGATTTTACCGAGCAGAGGGGAGAGGGGGTCGGCCACTTCAAAGAGAAAAATAGGTTTTTTTTTGAAAATTATGACCTTGTTGTGTGTAATTTCTGTACTGCAATAACTTATTTATAATGTAGGCCACTAACAGCTTAGGACCCATTAGTCATAAGTTCAAGCCCGCCAAGCAAAGCCCGCATGTTCAGAAATTAATATAAAATTCATCGTGACTCCGATTGATAAACCGATTTCACCAATGTGCACAGAAACCATTTCTGCACCTTTTAAAGTCAAGATAAATTTTTCTGAATCCGAATTCAGTGGTTTCCAAAAATGTCCATCCCTATGTCATTTTAGGAAATCTTACTCCTCTACTCATAATTAAGAAGTCCAACTTCTTTGTTCATTAAATTTAACTCTTTAAATTTAAATATCTCAACGGAGATTAAAAATCCATTACACTGTGTGACCCTCAATGGTTCAGGGATACAGCTAGCCGTGGGCTCACAACTCCTTGTGACTCGGAACAACAATTTCCGACTTGCCCATCGAATCATGGTAAGAGCGCCTAGCAACATCGCCCCATGATTCCCTAGGTATCACTGATAGTGCCTACAAGAACCAATAGATTTTGGTTAGCGTACAGTACGGTCCCTTCATCCATATATCCCGATCGAATCAACAACCATTGGTATATCAAGAGTCGTTCGAGATTCGATAACTATGCTATACATCTTGAAGATCAAATAGTGACATCGCATGTGCTACTAAAAAACCATTTCTTAAACCACATCATGTACTCTGGCCAGAGATTCGTCGCACTAATATCTCCTCAGATCGCATAGGATATCCACACTCGCAAGTATGTGGTGAATCCTTGACAAAGTATCGACTCCTATATGTGTTGTAACTGTACCCAATACCGACACCTGATGACCCCAATAGAGTCGGTAAACGAGTCAAAGCACAGTACTAGCATATAGAGTCTCAATGATGTTTCAAGTAGTAAGGACTAATGGTGTACAACCAAAACCGCGGACTTTATCCACTCGATAAGTGATAACCACTTGGAAAGTCCGGATATGGTAGTTCGATCATTCATCGTATGAATATCCATTTGCATGCTTCGAACATCTCTATGTTCCTTACCAATGAAACGTGGTACTCTGCATCGCAAATGCTAGTCTCAAACTCGAGCGATCCTTATCCTTATTATCGGACGGCTCAATCGACTAGGAACAGTTTAGAATATACAGTGACTATAAGATGTGTTTCATGATAGACATCTCCATGTTCTACCACATCTTATATACACTATAGTATATTCAAGGTCTTTATCAAAACAACAATAGTATATCACAATATAACAATATGAAGAAAGATAAAGTCATTGCCATTAATAAAAGTGTAAATTATATTAAACAAAAGATTGTTTATACAAAGAGTCATCAAAGCCCTTAGCCACAAGTTGGCTCACCGGGCACCCACTCTTTCACACTGGGCAACCAAACGTAAAAGCGATATGAGACAAATGTTATTACGCAGGGAAACACATCCTGCTACCAACTAAAGCAAGAAAGTAGAAATGTATTTTATTACAGACTCTCAATCTGAAATGACACAGCGGAAAATAAATGGAGCCACGGTCACAGGCCTGCGCCTCCGGGAACCTCACTTAGGGGATCCTGCCCCTCAGTCCACTGATCCTCGTCCTCGCCTGATAATAGGAAGAAGAGGGTTGAGTCTAAAAGACCCAGCAAGACTATGAGGGGGAATAACGAGTACTACATAGGCACAAGCACACACAAAATTTAAAATAGTGCATAACAAAATAATCGTTAGTGCCCCTGAACTTAAAAGTAATGAACATGTATAAAGAATAAATGCATGAATAAGACATGTGCAAGCCTAAGTCAAATAACTCAATGAATAGCATAAAATGTACTGAACATGGTCATATGAATTTCGAGTGAACTCCGATACATGAATTGTGACTCTCTGATTGCGATCATTATCATGTCTATAGTGCACAATGCCGCAAGGAGGTCGAGATGAAACCCAACCCAATCTTGCCCTATATTGGTAAGGGATACCAGAATAGCTCCGGCCCCACACGAACACATGCTAAGGTAAGGAAACCCATAATGATTTGGTAAGGGAGGCCAAAACGTCCTTTAGCCCCACATGAACACATGAATATGTAGTCACAACTATCTCACTTCGTTCAAAAATATTTCTTTCCTTTATTGAATTTGAGACTTAGCATGCACATGCTGATGTAAAGTTTACAAAAATGTTGACTCAATGAACATGCAAAGGACTCGATGGTGAATGTCTGGAAATGGTGTTGTATGGGAGTTCCAAGGGTGGGAATCTAATCCATGATTAAAGTACTTAGGTAAATGGAGCGATACGCCCTAAAATCTTACAACTCACTCCCCTCTCGCCAAAAGGAATTCCGCTCAAAGAAACGTAATCCTAACTTCTTAAACTACTCCCAGTCCCAAGCCTTTACCCAAATTTTGATATCAACACTGTTTATAATGCTCAAACCCGGACATCAATATTGAAAGAGTGGGTGCCCGGTGAGCCAACTTGTGGCTAAGGGCTTTGATGACTCTTTGTATAAACAATCTTTTGTTTAATATAATTTACACTTTTATTAATGGCAATGACTTTATCTTTCTTCATATTGTTATATTGTGATATACTATTGTTGTTTTGATAAAGACCTTGAATATACTATAGTGTATGTAAGATGTGGTAGTGCATGGGGATTACTATCATGAAACACATCTTATAGTCACTGTATATTCTAAACCGTTCCTAGTCGATTGAGCCGTCCGTTAATAAGGATAAGGATCGCTCGAGATTGAGACTAGCATTTGCGATGCCGAGTACCACGTTTCATTGGTATGGAACATAGAGATGTTCAAAGCATGCAAATGGATATTCATACGATGAATGATCGAACTACCCTATCAGGACTTTCCAAGTGGTTATCACTTATCGAGTGGATAAAGTCCGCGGTTTTGGTTGTACACCATTAGTCCTTACTACTTGAAACATCATTGAGACTCTATATGCTAGTACTGTGCTTTGACTCGTTTACCGACTCTATTGGGGTCATCAGGTGTCGGGATTGGGTACAGTTACAACACATATAGGAGTCGATGCTTTGTTGTCAAGGATTCACCACATACTTGCGAGTGTGGATATCCTATGCAATTTGAGGAGATATTAGTGTGACGAATCTCTGGCCAGAGTACATGATGTGTTTTAAGAAATGGTTTCTTAGTAGCACATGCGATGTCACTATTTGATCTTCAAGATGCATTGCATAGTTATCGAATCTCGAACGACTCTCGATTTACCAATGGTTGTTGATTCGATCGGGATATATGGATGAAGGGACCGTACTGTACACTAACCAAAATCTATTGGTTCTTGCAGGCACTATCAGTGATACCTAGGGAATCATGGGGCGATGTTGCTAGGCGCTCTTACCATGATTCGATGGGCAAGTCGGAAATTATTGTTCCGAGTCACAAGGAGTTGTGAGCCCACGGCTAGCTGTATCCCTGAACCATTGAGGGTCACACAGAGTAATGGATTTTTAATCCCCGTTGAGATAGTTAAATTTAAAGAGTTAAATTTAATGAACAAAGAAGTGGGACTTCTTATTTAAGAGTAGAGGAGTAAGATTTCCTAAAATGACATAGGGATGGGCATTTTTGGAAATCACTGAATTCGGATTCAGAAAAATTTATCTTGACTTTAAAAGATGCAGAAATGGTTTCTGTGCACATTGGTGAAATTGGTTTATCAATCTGAGTCACGATGAATTTTATATTAATTTTTGAACATGCGGGCTTTGCTTGTCAAGCTTGAACTTATGACTAATGGGCCCTAAGCTGTTAGCAGCCCACATTATAAATAAGTTATTGCAGTACAGAAATTATACAACAGAGGTCACAAAATATTTTTGAAAACCCTAGCTGTTTTTACACAGTGGCCGCCGCCCCCTCCCTCTCTCTGTCGAAAATTCCAGCCTGTGAATTTTGAATTTGCAGTCTGGTTTAACGGATCAAATTCGTTAATTCTCTTCGTAGAAACTTCTGATAGATTTTCTAGTGCAATCTATCAGAGGGATTAAATCTCTGTTCGTGGACCTGATTGAAGAACAGTTCGTCCATCAGTTCCAGGGATATACAACAAGAGCAGAGTAATCTGTTGGTGTCCATAATCTCGATTCGAGATTGGAGGTAAAAATTTATAATTGTTATTTAATTTTTACACACAAAATTTAATCGTAAAGTTTTGATACCCATTATGGAATCGTTCCATATAAAATTTTTAAACTTTCGCTGTACCGGGTATCAATTCTGATTGATCTGATCGCCGTTCTCCAACAAATATGCCTATAAAATCCTATCTCTTCCCAAGGCTTGAAACTTAAGGATAACTCCCACTATTATACTCCGTTCGAAACATCGCTTTTCCTAACATTATAAGGTACCACCAGCCTTGACCTCCCTTCGAAAACCAGCCACAACCCATGCTGCATTCGCCGAATTTCCGGGCAGCAGAGACCTTCCCAGAAATCTGCTCGAGTTCAATCATCCTAAATTCGATCCAAGCTTACCAAAACGCCCCATGATCCTTGAACCACTATCCTAGAACCAAAGACCGATATCTAGACCCATCCACGACCCTTAAACAGTCTCCAAACCCCTGACAATCGCTCATTCCCAATCAACCCGAGAACTTCCCCTAGCTACTGTAAAAAAAATCGGACAGCTCCTCTACAATCTTCTATCCCACTTGGCCCAATATAATGCTACCACGTAAACTACATATCACCCGTGGTAGCCCCCACATCACCATACCGTTCACAACATCAACAACACAAAGAAAAGAACTGGAAAACAAATCGAAACAGCAAACCAAGAAACTGAAACTTTCGAAAATGACTTAACATAAACACCATTGCATTCCATAGTTCTATAATCAAACAATCTACACCTGTTATCAATAACAACCAACTACAAAAAGAAATTTACAGGCAGGCACCTCTCGGCCATGAAACGAAATGAAAACAGGGAACTACGGGATTTTTAATGTGAGGATTAATAAAGCTAACAACAATCGACACTTTTAGATAATAAATAATGCAAACAATGAACCATAATCTTGTCTAGATAGAACAAGTAAGAAATCGGTGAACCAAAATAAGGAGGAAGCTGCGGCCGAGCAAGAAAAAGCTGGAATGGAAATCTGGGAAAAAGAAACTCCGAGAACAACGATCACTAGCTCCATTTCCAACTGGCCATGAATCGATTCTGAGAAAAATCGAAGCTGGAAGAGGCACGGTGAAGATCCAAAGGAGAGGAATGAAGAACAGGGGATTCTCTCCTCTCTCTCGGCGTATGAGTGTGTGCTTTTGGCGAGAAGGTGTGCGTGTGTTTGGGTGTTAGTGTGTGTGTGTGAGATTTAAAAGCTAGGGTTAAACCCAACCTAGGTGAAAATGTCAATTAAAATAAAGTGTTAAACTAAGGTGATAACTTTACATCTTAAATTAGTTCGCACCAAAATACACACTAGGATTTCCAAATAAAAATAAAAGATCGAATTCGATAGCCCGAAAATTAAAATACTAATCCTGTTAAAAGAAATAGCTCAAGAGCGCGGGAAAATTAAATTTAAAAGAGACTGCCACCGAGAATTTAGAATAATTAAATAATATAAAATTTAAAACTGAGTTAAGCAATTAAATACCAAAAATTAAAAATTATAAATATTAAAACAGGTTTAGGCACAAAACTCAAATTATGGAAATTCTAGGCGTCACATTTATAATCCGAGCAGGAGACATCGCAATGTCATTATGTCGGAACTCATTCCTGGACTTCCACAGAAACCAAATTATGATAAATGGCATAATCTCTCGGACATGTCCTTTCTTACTCCAGTTATCTTTGATTTTCCAACTATCAAAAGAAAAAGGAACATGAACTCCAAATATATTGGAATAGTATGTCCAAACTGTTGTAGCTACAGGACCTACAAATAAAAGATGATCAAAGGTTTCTGAGCTCCTACAACAATGGCAAGCCGACGCCAATGCAATGCCCCTCGATTGTAATATATCATCCACTGGGAGCCTTCGATAAAACCAATGCCAAAAAAAGAAAGAAATCAAAGCTTTAATAAGCTTCGACCAGCACCCATCAAACCAACGAACGACCGACATCTTCAACCGAACCAATTCCCAAGCATATATTCGAAGAGAATAATCCATTCGGAGAATGTTTCCAGATAGGCCGATCAATCCCCAAATTGTTAAGACCAATTCCCAAAATCTTATCCACGATATTCGGGGGGAACAATCGACAATAACCGATCCACATTCCAATTGTCATCTATGATTAACCAGATCAGCCTTATTTGGACTTGAGGGTTCAACCATAGAGGAAGTCGGACCTTCAGGGAGCCAAGTATTGAACCAAAAACTGATATCTCCAACCCCAATCCTCAAACCAATACCAGCTTCTGCTAACACACGAACCTTCATCATTCTTATCCATGTAGGCGACACCGCCTGTTTTAATTGGACCACCGCATGTAGCTCCTTATGACAATAATGATCATGCAGATAATGGCTCCAAATGAATCAGACGTACTGAATCAATTTTACAATTAGAATTCAAAAGCAGTAACCAAATCTTTAATTCTCCTAATCCCAAGGCCTCCTTCTGCCGCAGGCAAGCAAACTTTCTCCCAAGCTATCCAATGAATCTTTCTTGTACCTTCTTTCAAACACCATAAAAATTTGGCACAAAGCATTTCGAATCGATGAATGACTGCTCCAGGAGGCTGTAACACTTGGAATAAGTATACATGCATCGAGCAAAGAACACTTTTGATCAGCAATAGTCTGCCAATCACATTCTGAAAGTATTTCCTATAGGCACTGGCAATCACATAATGGAAAGTATGTCGACTTCCTTGGCCCAATGAACAAAAGGGCTCCTAAATATCGATTAGGGAAAGATCCATCTCCAAAACCCGTGATATGAAAGAATTTAGCCTTTACTGCCACACTGCAATATTTTGAAGAAATCACCACGCTCTTGCATTACTAATAAGCTGGCCCAAACACTCCTCATAATGATAAAGAAAATTCCTCAGACGTTGTACATTCCGTACCGCACCATTAGAAAATATCATAATGTCATCTGCATAAGCAAGATGGAAAATGTTGCACGCTCTTCCATAATAGAATTTCATCAGAGGATATCTGTCAAAAATATTATCCAATCCTATGGATAAATATTCAGCTGCAATAACAAATAGAAGAGGAGAAAGAGGATCTCCTTGCCGCAATCCTCTTTGAGACCGAAAGAATCCAGAAAGGGAACCATTAATACTAACTAAAAACCATCAATTAGATATGCAACGTAAAATCATATCCCTGACACCTTCAGAAAAACCAAAAGCATGCATTACATCCGCTAAGAAATACCATTTGATTCTATCATAAGCCTTAGCCATGTCAAGCTTCAAAATAATATTCCCACCCCTCACCTTAAAATTTATCTGCTTAACTAACTCCTGAGCCATTAATATATTGTCAGAAATTAGTCTACCAGATACAAATCCACTTTGCGTCGGCGAAATAATTCTAGTCAAAATGTCTCTCATCCTAATAGCCATAAGCTTTGAGATAATTTTATTCATCATGTTACAAAGGTTAATAGGTCTGAAATCAAACCAATCTTGAGCATTCAAAACCTTGGGAATAAGAACTATTGTAGTGGCCGTGACAGCCCTGGGAAAAGCATTACCCATAAAAAATTCTCTAATTGCATCGATCAGATCAAGTTTAATAATATTCCAACAATGCTTAAAAAAACCTTCAGAATACCCATCCGGACCAGGCGCACTGTCTGCCTGCAAAGTCTGTAAGAAATCTTCTCCGATATGTTCCTCAAAATAAATTCGATATATTTTTCCGTCACCAACACCAAAATGTGGCTCATATCTGATTGATTCAACGCCGTCGGATCCTCATTAAGGATATTTTCGAAAAATTCCACCCCTGACTTCTGAATATCCACAGAATTCTCCACTGCAACTCCATCCTCCCATATACGATATATCTTATTCGAGGACCTCCTCGATTCACCATATTATGAAATAATTTAGTATTACGTTATCCTTCCGCCGCCCATTTACAAGCTGCTTTCTGTTTCCAAAAAGCCTCCTCCATCGAAAGCCCCAAAGAAAGATTAGCCTTAGCTAAAGACAAAGCCATTCTATTATAATCATATGGAACCTTATCAAATAAATCTTCAGCATCAGCAACCAAAGACTCTAAAGCCCGGGCTTTATCCATAACATTTCCAAACACCTCTTTATTCCACCACTTCAGATTATATTTAAGACGTTTCAATTTAGCAACCATACGAAACATACCCATACCAGAACAAGGTAAATTTCAATTCAATCTCACTGTCTGTAAGAATTCTGGATGAAGAACCCACATATTCTGAAAACGGAACGAAGAGACTGGCTTCGGCAAAAAAGGAGCAGAGATTTTTAACGGACAATGATCTGACGAGCCCCTATGAATATGTTCCACTTTAAACGAATTGAAATATTTTGACCAATCTGAAGAAATCAAAACTCTGTCAAATTGCTTCCAAACAATCTATTAATTCACGTGTACTTCGACCCCACATAACCAACATCAATCAAACCAGCATCCACAATAAATTCAGAAAAATCTTGCATTCCTGATGGTCTGCTAACTGATCCCAAGGAATGTTCTAAAGGATCTGCAATAACATTGAAATCCCCTCCAACAATCCAGGGACAGCTCCGCTCTGGTTTTGTAGTATCCCGTATCCAAAACTAATAATTAATGAGTAAATTAATTGAAGGATCATGTTCGGATTAAGTAAAACATAATTAAGGAAATTTTAAATGGATTAACGGAGTCCAGAAATGGATCCAGGACACTCAAAAATGGTGAGTATGGCTCGGCAGGTTCGGGCGCTCCGAACTTGAGTTCGGAGGATCCGAACATGGACGGAGCCAGGCTTCGGAGGCTCTGAAGACTTCGGACGGTCCAAAGTGGGTTCGGACGATCCGAACTCATGCGGCCAGCTGTCCCAAAATAATATGTCATTGGTGACATCATCGAGAAGATGTTCGGACGACCCAAACAGTGTATTGGACAGGTGTATGGTTGCATGCGATTGGTTGGACTCGTGGCGAAGATCGGATGATCTGATGAGGCAATCAGACGGCCCGAAGCAGTTCGGACGATCCAAAGTCAGGATCGGACGATCCGAACGTGCTCTATAAATATGAGGTCCGAGCTCCTCATTTGGTGCGAATTCCGAGTTCCTCTCCTTCGCCCACGTGGCTCTATTTTAGGGCTTTGGGTACTATTATTTTAGAGTTGGAGTAGGAAAAAGTATTATAGTATAGTCAGACAGTGTCTGACATAGTAGCAGAGCAGTGCTCGTGTAGCGGAGCAGTGCTCGAGGCTGTGGAGCTGCAGCAGGGGTGTGCCCCTAGTTGCGGGATAGTCGCCATCAGTGGGCTGACGACGGACGCAGGTATAGCTATGGTCTCTGACTGATTATTTCGGTATTAAAAATAATTACTGGAAAGTGTACCAGGTCAAGTTATAATATAGTTGGACAGAGTCCAAGTCGATCCCACAGAGACTAATGTTTAAATACTAAGATATAGACTATTCAAATTAATCTAGGCTAAATAAAATGAAGAATTTTTCTGAACTATTAAACTAATTAAATTAAAATAAATTATTCTAAAACAGAAACTTAAATTAAATTAAAAGAGCAGAAAAGCTTTAAGACTGATTCAAATTTTAGGAAAACGACCAGGAACACACAACGGTACCAGACATCGATAATTGCCACGTATTGGATTTAATCAAACAAAACTCATTCATATTCACGACGAAATTCCCTAGAATAATTATTAACCTATTTCTAGAATTAATAACCCTATTTTCATTTGAATTCATAATAAAATAAAACAGAAAAAGAGGAAAAGAAAATTCTCAGCAATAGTGCCGAATCTTGCTTGCGTTGCGCGTTTCTTCTCTTCCAAGCTCCAGCCGTCAAATCCCGAAAATCTCTCCAAAATTTATCAGTTTAAAATCAGAAGTTCAAAAGTCCCCCTCTAATTAGGGCTTGATTCCCTTTTATACCTCCCTTATTTTTGTCCAAAATAATATCCAATATAGCCCAAAATAATCAGAATTCAAAAATTCGCAAATTCTGCGCGAATTATTTTTTTTCCATATTTGCGATGTACACGGACCTCGAAATCTGGTCCGTGCCTAGGTCCGTGTATTAAAACTTCAGCCCAAACAAAATACGAAGCCACACGGACCCTCTTCCGGAAGGTGCACGGGGTCCGTGCATTTCTCTGTTATGAAAATCTCAACGCCGAAGGTACACGGACCCTTTCCCAGACAGTGCACGGGGTCCGTGTATTATTTTTCTTCCAAGGTCTTTTGCTTCGAACATGCACAGAACCCCTTCTAGACGATGCACGGGGTCCGTGCATTATTTCCTTCCTTCAATTCTCTTTGCTACTTAAGATTTTTCCGTGTTCCCCGGACAAGTTCCAACGTGACATTGAATTGTTTGACTTTTTCTTCAATATTCAGTTCTTCTCAAATCTTAGTCAAACCTACAATCATAGAAAATAAGACGATTTATGCACAAAACTCGGAATATAAATGCCAAATAAGCACGAATACGACAAAATAAAGTGCCAAATAAGCTATAAACTTCGTGCTTATAAAAACCCCCACACTTAGCTTGTGTTCGTCCTCGAACAAATCAGAAGAAATTAGAGATGAGAAATATCGCACAAAGTAGCACAATCAAAACCTTTTAATCTACCAAATCTCGTCACACCCAATCAAAAGCTCATACTTCGAAAATCACAAGCCTCGCTTTCGTCACAATTCAAAACTCGAACACTACCCAGTAAAGATCAACAAAATGAGACGTGTGTAGTGTGAGTGTCAGAACCTATACTCCTCAAAAGTTATTCGGTTCAAGGATCTCTCATGTTTATTCCCCAAACAATTTTTTTTTCTCGCCTCATATGCTTATCTTTCATATCCCTCTCTACTAAATGTGGAACAATCATGACTCGGTCAATAGGTCTTTTAAGCTTATAATGTTAGGCCACGGTTCACGGCTACAATAAAGGATAAAAAAGCAAAAATGAGAGAAAACAAACAAATTGTCATTTAGCGCAATTAAAAAGCTCCATTCCCCATCTATTTTTGAATTTCATCACTTTCTTTTGATTCATCAATACAACCCATTCTCTTCTTCTTTTTCCTCCTTTTCTTTTCAATACCCCTTGAATTCTTTTCGGGTACTTTTCTTTTTCTTTTTTTTTTCTTTTTTTTTTCAACCCTTTCTTTCATTCAAAAATAATTCACCAACTCCTTCAAATATTTTTCTGTGAATACTTGGAGTTTTTGTATCTTTAAAAGCGCCAAAAGGGTATGTTTCTCTCAAAACGTAGGTAGGAAAAATAGTGTATAGGCTAAAAATTAGGTGGTCAATGTAGGATAGAAAGAATGACGAATGGGGTCTAATTGTGTGCCATTGGCACACACCATTCGATTTTTATCAGGCTCAATGGGGTTACTAGGGATAAAAGTGATGCATCAGGTAGGCTCGAAAGGCACAAACGGTCCAAAGATCGCCTAAATCATCCCTAATTCATGATCATTCAAATTTTCGCTTCGAGGACTAATCAAACAAGTTCTAGGGATAAAAACTGCTTCAAAAACTCTCCAATTTTTTTTTTCATGAGATCACCTCTTACCAATTCACAATTAACTTGCATAAGTCTGACAAAAGTGCATTAAGGGTGTCTCATAAATTCAATGCAAAACTAGTTCATATCAAAGTCTCTCCTTGCAACTGCAGCTAATCTCATTCAGTTCTAGGCACAAAACAATTTTTCAGGCGATCAAAAATCTAGCAAACTAATTGGTATGTCATGTACCACAAGTGCTCATCTCATTTTATTTTGAAAAATTTTGCTAAGTGATGCTAAGTGATGTGAAACATAGTGTAATGAACGACCTACCCCCACACTTAGAATGCGACACTGTCCTCAGTGTTAAATGCTCGATAAAAAATAAAGAGAAAAATAACAATAGCAAAAACACTTCCCTGAAAAATGTCATGGACCATGCAAAAGTAAGAGCAAGCGGCAGCCTGAGAAAGAGAACAACAAACCAACCAAACCGCGTAAAATAGAAAAATCACGCACACAAGCACACAGATAGGCTTCCCAAAATAAATTTAACAAGGAGTAAGCACCACTGAGGAAAATAACCACAATATTCATAAAACTCCATCTAATAAAAGTGATAAAGTGCAGCAACAGTTAAGATCCACGACATAACTAGAATAAGCTAAAGAATCCGCAAAATATGTCGAAAGAGTAGCAACTACATCAAATAAACTCCAAAACACAAATAGTTCAAAACCCATAAAAAAATATCCATAATATCCAAAAGAACCACAGCAGAAAATATAACTAAACTACTCCTCCTCCGATGCAGAAGCTGACTCGGCAAGGTCATCCAGGGCAGAGCGATCAAAAGGCGGCGCATGAATGTCAGTGGAGTAGGACTGAGAAGTGGCATGATGCTGCAGGCGAACCATACCAGTGCGAAGCTCATCCAAGTAGTCAAATATGGCAGAGAAAACGCGACGAGTGCCCCTCGGAGCTCTGGCATGGACGTGTGCACCTACTGGAGGATCAGCAGCCTGATCAAGGGCAGCTTCTTCCTGAATGCGAGCCTTTCGGGCTTCATCTGCAGCTGTAGGTGGTGGGACAAGGGGATCTCGTGCATGATAATGAGTGTTGCGGCTCTCAGGGTTCTTATACCATCCACCCCGTCGAAAGATAAAATACATACCAGTCATCGCGTGGGCGGTGGCACGTGCTTCGGCGCTGCTGCAAGAGAAGCCTCCCCAATCAAATCAACGCCGCAAGCCGCCAAGATCCTCGAAACTGTAATGGAGAAAGGAGCGTGCTGCTTGGCATTCGGAGCACAAGACAAGTGAGCAACAGTACGCAAATGTGAGATCAAGATGCTCGCCAATGGAATCGCAGTAATATCTCCCAACCCGTATAACATCTTATGAATCAAATACATATCTAGGTTGCGCACCTCATTATTCCCAGCCTTCCGAGGGATGATGTTTGCACTGATAAAGTAGCAGATGAGGCGATCAATCAAAGGGAGAGTGGTAGGGAGGATGCTGTAACGAGAACCAGTCTTGACCCTACGATAGGTGAGGCGCGACATAGCAAGGTTGAAATTGTAGGTAGGGTCAGACAAGATAGCATCATATTGGTTGTAAACAACCGGAGGGCCCTCATTAGGAATGTGCAAAAGCTGGGCCAAGAACTCACTCGTCACCTCAATGCGAACTCCCTTCACAAAAGTCTGAATTGTTTGCATCCCTGTTTTGTCCTTCTCTTCAATATTGGCATAGAACTGCCAAACCAACTCGGGATAGTAATCCCCTCGGATATCCATAATAGAACCCCAGCCAAATCTATCAAACTCCGCTCGCAGTGGTACCTGAGCATCAATAGTCGGGTGGATCGATTTCTCAACAATCATGGAATTACCCTTCATTTTCTCGTACCACTGAAAATTCTCTAAACTAGTAAACCGAGACACATCAAAATAATTCCCCTGACCACTGCGAGAAGAAGAAGAACCGCCCCTCGCACGCTTACCTACAGTTTTCTTCGGCGCCATAGCAAAATAAACAACAATTCCGACACCACCCCTTAGAAAATTTTAACACCAATACAGACAACCACCACTGATCAAGATAACCCAATCTCCTCAAAAAAAACAAAATAACCAAATTAAGCACCAACAACAACTAGATATCACGGTAATCCAACTTCCTCTCAAATCAACACCACAAAATTTAAATTAGCGGCTAAACTCCTCGCAGCTACACCAATGACGAAGCTAATCCTCAGAATTTTAATTATACTCAACTCCCAGCATAAATTCAACGCAAACCCGACAACCAACGAACTACAAGACAAACACAATCACGAAATCAATACACCTAAAGCCAACTAGATTCCAGCAGCAAGGGATAAGGGATAGCCACGCTTACCCACAGGAAACCAACAAGACGCCGGGATTAATCATGAGACAAGAACAAGCAGAGGCGGCCGATCAGCAACAGGATCAGAAAACGAGATATGGGTGGCGTCGTGCAAATCAGAGGTGGGGCGGAGGTGATGTCTCGGCAGCTTGAGGAGGTGCGGAGGTGGTTTCTCGGCGGCACGGAGGTGTATACGGGCAAAGGAAACTGAGGGGAGAGACGGAGGAGGACGAACGGGGTCTGGAAAGGGAGAAATAAGGGGGATCGGATTTGGGGATTTAGGGATTGAAAAGGTTTGAAAAAGAGACAGATTGCGAGTCTGCAGATTTAAACACAAAATCAAATGGCACAGACCCCGTGTAAGGGTCCTTGTCTACATCCGTGTGCCCTCGCATTTTAGAAAAGTTCAGAGTGAAAAATGCACGGACCCCGGAATCTGGTCCGTGCCCTCCTCCGTGCATCCATGCATTTTTTTTTAAAAAAAAATTCGATGAAAACTAGCACGGACCCTGGAAGAAGGTCCGTGTACCCTCCTTGCCTTGACGATTACGGGTGGACAATACACGGACCCCGGACAATGGTCCGTAGTTTGGTCCGTGTGGCTACGCATTTTCAAAATCTTTCGCAGTTTAAATGTCCGGACCCTTACACGGGGTCCGTACATGGTCCGTGTCAACCCTTTTCATTTCAAAAAAATAAACAAAAAATAACCCTTAAACAAACCATCTTAAACCACACAAATTAGTTTGCATCTAAGAATTTCAGATAAAACACTCAAGCACGCAAGATGCAAAAATGTACAGAGACTCCCCTGAATGATACGATTCCCAACAATATATGTGCTCTCCTCCGCAACCAATAGTATATCAGCTTCAGTAAAAAAAAATCTGCATCCAACAAAAATCACTGAGATCAAAGAAAAAAATAAATCAACCAATAAACCAAAAATAAAACGAAATAAAAAACAAAAAGAAAAGAAACTGGGTTGCCTCCCAGTCAGCGCTAAATTTATAGTCTATAGCCCGACTTTTATTCCCTTTTAATTTGCATCTTGTAAATTCACGGTGATCTGCTCATCGACCACCTCACCACCTCGATAGACCTTAAGTCTTTGGCCGTTCACTTGAAATTTTCCAGTTGCTTCGCTAGTGATTTCCAAGGTTCCATATGGAAAGACTTGAGTAATCGTGTATGGGCCTGACCAACGTGACCGCAACTGACCTGGCATAAATTTCAAACGAGAATTATATACTAATACCTGTTGTCCCACTTCAAATTCTTGATTCACAATATTCTTATCATGCCAACGTTTGGTCTTTTCCTTGTACAGTTTGGCATTCTCATAAGCATCAAGCCGAAACTCTTCCAATTCTTGTAACTGCAGCAACCTCTCTTCACCTGTGGCTTTGACATCAAAATTCAAAATTTTAGTAGCCCAATAAGCCTTATGTTCAAGTTCGACAGGTAAGTGACATGATTTTTCATACACTAGACGAAATGGAGACATTCCAATTGGGGTTTTAAAAGCTGTACGATAAGCCCACAGTGCATCATCGAGTTTACTAGACCATTCTTTCCTTGAAGCACCAACGGTCTTCTCTAGAATGCATTTTATTTCTCTGTTCGACACCTCGACTTGACCACTGGTCTGAGGATGGTAAGGTGTTGCCACCTTATGCCTAACCCCATACTTAGCTAACAGACTGTCAAACTGACGATTACAAAAATGAGTACCCCCATCACTGATAATTTCTCTAGGTGTGCCAAAACGTGAAAAAATATTTTTCTTGAGAAACTGAATGACAACCTTAGCATCGTTATTTTTGCAGGCACTCGCTTCTACCCACTTAGACACATAGTCTACAGCAACCAAAATATACTTATTCCCAAAAGAAACTGGGAATGGACCCATGAAGTCTATACCCCACACATAAAAAAGTTCACAAACCAAGATGTTATTGAGTGGCATTTCGTGTCTCCTAGAAATGTTACCAGTACGCTGACACTCATCACACTTTATCACATATTCATGCGCATCCCTAAACAAAGTGGGCCAATAAAAGCAAGATTGAAGCACTTTGGATGCAGTTCTGGTCGCACCAAAGTGACCTCCAGTTGGACCCTTATGACAGTGAAATAAAATCTCACTTACCTCTTCCTTGGGAACACACCGCCTAATAATACCATCTGCGCATATTCTAAACAAATAAGGATCTTCCCACAAATAGTATTTCAAGTCAAAAAAGAATTTCTTCTTTTGCTGATAAGTAAAGTGCGGTGGTAGAAACTTACTTGAGAGGTAGTTTACAAAATCAGCATACCATGGTAAATTGTTCACCTCAAAAAGCTGTTCATCAGGAAATTCATCACGAAGAATGCTATTGCTCTGAACGGGATTCTCCAAGCGTGAAAGATGGTCCGCCACTTGATTCTCAGTACCCTTCCTATCGATGATCTTCAGATCAAATTCCTGCAAGAGAAGAATCCAACGAATTAATCTTGGTTTTGCATCTTTTTTATTCATCAAATATTTCAGGGCCGAATGGTCAGTGTGCACGATCACTTTGCTCCCAAGCAGATAAGATCTGAATTTATCCAGTGCAAAAACCACAGCGAGTAGCTCCTTTTCTGTTGTAGCGTAATTCAGTTGTGCGGCTGATAGTGTCATACTAGCATAGTAGATGACATGTATGCATCTGTCGCGCTTCTGCCCCAAAACTGCTCCTAAAGCTGTGTCACTCGCATCACACATCACCTCAAAAGGTGATTCCCAATCAGGTGCTACAATCACCGGTGCAGTGATTAATTTCTTCTTCAAAATCTGAAATGTCTGCACACACTCAGCAGAAAAATCAAACGGTACATCTTTTATAAGCAAATTAGTCATTGGCTTGGCGATGCTAGAAAAATCCTTAATGAACCGTCTATAAAATCCTGCATGTCCTAAAAAACTACGCACCTGGTAGCGCTTATCGTGTACGCCCAAATTACCCAACTCAATCAGATAAACAAATAATGCAGTAGTGTGAGTAGGGATCGTTTCCACGAGGAAAGGTAAATTTAAAAGTGTTCTTTAAAATAAAAGGGGGTTTTGGAGTTGAGATTAACTACTAAAAATCTTAGCAATTAAATAATTGAATTATCACTATCATGCAAGATTAAAAATTAACTGAGGAAATCAATAAGAAATAAAACTTGGTATCGGTCGACTACACCCTTGATATTCATTCATTCAATCATCGATTCACTAAAATAAAAATTAATCTCATCAAATATTCGTCATTGGAAATTTAATTCCAGTCTCACCGTAATATTAGTTAACTAGACAACAGCAGTCTAAGTTAACCCTTACCCTAAAAACTAACCCAATACCAGCGATCAGATTTAAATTCACGGTAGCATTCAAACTAGTAAAACTGACGAAACTAAACAACACAAACACCAGCGGTTGTATTTATCCTAGTCAATTATTATCCCTACGAAATAATAAATTCAACAACAGAAAATAATTACACACAGATGCTTCGCAAATTAGAGGTTTCAAACAATTACGGATTTGAATTCTAATTTAGCTTTTGTTTGTATAATAAAATCCTAAGATGACCAATCTAAAAATCTCATACATAAGCATATCAATCAATTCAGAATAATTCTTGATACTTGATAAAAATCAAACATTGAAAATCAAAATCTCATGAATAAACTAAATCAAGGGTTTTGTCTTCCTCAACCAAGTATTAAGGTTTAGCCAACAATACTCATGAATTTTCTACAAAAAATCATGAGAGAAAATAAAAATAAGAAAAGATAGATGAAAACCTAGCCGTCCACAGAGAGTTCTTTGCGTTCTCAGCGTGTAGAATAGTCTGATAATCTCCCTAAAACCGACTTAAAAATCCAATAAAAGTCTAGAGCCTTAATTAAAAGAGTTTTCCAAAAATTACAACTTTTTCCCGCAATAGACTCGCGCGCTCGATCCGGGAAAATGCTAGGATCGAGCGCGCACAAAATAGCAAACTTCTGCCTCAAAAATTCCTTCAGCTCGCTCGATCCGAGACTTCCACCCGATCGAGCGCACAACATTGAGCATCCTACTGCCTTCAGACTTCCTTGGCCGCGCTTGATCCTACAACTTTCCCGGATCGAGCGCATCACTTGTTGATGAAAATTTTGACTTCACCTATTTCCTTCGACGCATGGACGCGTTCCAATTTCTTTAACCAACAAAATATCAATTCCTAGACAATAAACCAATAAAACATTAGGAAGCTAAATGCACGACATAAAATAAAACTAGACTAAAACATAAATAATGACACAAAATGCATGCAAAACACTAATCAAAACGACACTAAAAATGCAAACAAAACACTACTATCAAATACCCCCACACTTAAACCTTGCTCGCCCTCGAGCAAGTTATGCAAAAACAAAATGAAACAGAACAAAAACATAAGCAAGGATGAATCATGCAAATCATAGCCTCAGAGAAAACCATTTTCACCTAAAAAAAATAAGCTCATAGCAAACTCTCAATTATCAATGATACACCTTCAGTCGAATGCGAACGTGTGTGTGTGCCATGTTACCCCAGTTACATGAAACTTCAAAAGACAAAGTTTCAAGACTGTTCGTCGACCTATAACAATTCAGTGCAAGCTACACCATCAAGAACTCTCCTCCCAACAATCCTTCAACGCAACACAACTTTCTTGAGAATGATTACGCACCTCCGGATTTTACACCCGGTATTGCTTTAGCCCCAATAATTACCCGCAAACTTAGCTACAACTAAGACAGGATTAGAATTTCAATCCCCTCGTCTATAGCCCGGATGGAGCATCAACCCCATTATATCCGCATACTTAGCCTTGAATTTGATTTTTTTAGGATTAGGATTTCAATCCTTTTCAGGCCCGGATGGAGTTGTAAATTTTTTTTTTCTAGGTGCGCCCAAGATCATTTTTGTCATATCAAAGAAATAATCAAGATTCAAACACTATCAAGTTTCACAAACACCTATTATCGTGCAATGGTCCAACAGACATCCACGATATCTAATACATCGCTACACTTCACTGGTTAAACATGCGTGCTTAAGAATATTCAACAAACAACCTACGGTTTCTCATATCCAATCAAGAGTTAAATTTTTTTCAAAAATCATCATTTTTCAACTATCTCATCATAGGCTAACAATCATCATCCTACTCATATAACACAAAACACTCATGAAACAATTTACGAACTATATGCAAGTACGCAACAAACACAATGCAAAACAAACAACAAAACACTGAATGCACCCCCCCACACTTAAACGAAGCATTGCCCTCAATGCTCGAGAACTAAACTAAACAACTAACAACACAAAAGAAAATGAATGCAATGCAAAGAAATGAAAAGATAAAAAGAAAACTCCCCAGGTTTATGGATTGGCGTCCGCCCCGTCCTCATCATGCTCTGGCGGTGGCACTGGGTCGACCCATGGAAACTCAAAAGGTGGCGGGAAAGGAATAGCTGGTGGGAGAGTGGTGGGATCAATCCCAAGTCTCTTGGAGATGCCACGAGTAATGTAATCTATCACCTGAAAATTTGCAGCTGTGGCCGCATTGAACATGTTCTGGTGCTGAGTGAAAGCGGCCATCTCTTGAACAGTAACTGCAGTCGGGCGGCGTGGAGGTGGAATAGGATGCACCGGTTGGTGCACCGCCACAAATTGGTCATCCACCAGAAATAGGCTCCGCCTATAAGATCTTTTGGAATCAACAGCTGCTTGGTCTATGGAACGCATCGGCTGCAACCACTCCTCGTCTGCTCTAGCTTGCACACCAGCGCGCAGGCATAACTGTGTAATGATCATGGGAAAGAAAAGACCGGATGTCTTAGAAGTGATCGACTGCCGTATCTGATCATGAATAACTCGACCCAAATTGACCGAGAGTCCGACATCAAGAGCGTATAGCAGCACAACACGCTCAACATGAACTTCACTCTTGTGTGAGATTGGCATTAGGCGGTGGCAGAGGAATGCGTACCAGGTGGCCGGATTCACAAAAAGATATTTCTCTTTGAAGCACTTGTAAGTAACCGGATCCAACCAAGCAGCCCCGGTAAAGCACAGCTGAGTAAGGATCTCGTCAACTTCCGGGGAAAGGGCAGCACTTTGGAAAATGCTGTCATCGACATCTGGTGTCTCTAGCATGGCATTCAACTCAGAAGTTGCGTAGGAAATCAAAGTGCCCCGAACAAAGGCCTTTCCATCCGTCCACTCCGCAGCATTAGCATAGAATTCCCTAACAAAAGGGACAATGGCTGGAGCGGGTTGCTTACAGAACGTTCCCCACACACGTGCCAAGACTTGAGCCGCTACTTCGTTTACAGTCACATCGAGATCAAAACCCCTCTCAGTAATAGGGGAGCGATGGTTCTTAGTGTGGTCGTAGCGATCCCGGGCCGCTTGATTGACAAAACGGCCGGCAAGGTTGAAGGATGCGGTTGTAGCTCGTGTGCCTTGGCGAGAAGATTCTCCTCTCTCAGTAGTACGCTTTGGACCCATGATCACTCAAAAATTTGCAAGAATTGGTGATATTGGCAATTCGTCGAACACCTTGTGTGCACGAACAATTCCGGCTTTTCTAGCAAAATATGGCCTTGGAGGAGTAGAGAGGAGAAAAAAAATGAAGATTCCAAGCCCTTGAATGATCCTGCAATAGATAGATAACCAATTGTGAAAAATTTGGAAATTTCAAAAATTTGGAGAAAATTGGTTCTAAGGGCCGAGGGGAATTTTGAAAGGGGGAGTGGGGGAAAAGAGGGAGAAAACGCTCAGAAATAAAGCAAAGTAAGGGGCGCGCTCGATCCTACAACTTTCCCGGATCGAGCGCGCCTGTTAAAATGTGCGGGCAGTGAGTTTAGAAATTCCGCGCGCTCAATCCTACAACTTTCCCGGATCGAGCGCGCCTGTTAAAATGTGTGGGCAGTGGACTTACGATTTCGGTGCGCTCGATCCTAAAAGAAATCAGGATCGAGCGCGCCTGCTACTTCAGAAGTTATATTTTTTTAATTTTCAAAAAATTTTCTGAAACCAAAAGTAAAAACAAAAATTCTCTGAAACCAAAATTAAAAACAAAAATTCAAAGAAACAAAAAATAGAACGAAGCAAAAACAAAAAAAAACTAATTGCTGGGTTGCCTCCCAGTCAGGGCCTTTGTTTACGGTCGTTGGCTCGACTGAATGTTGTAGTTCCTTAGGGTGGTTTAAATCTGGTTCCTTTGTCCACCTTTACCCACTTCATAATTTTTCCAGTCAATGTTCCATGCTTTTTCTGCTTCGACTTCTTGGTGATTCTTTTCGCTCGGTCAGGAGGATGTTTTGTCGCGATTTTTGGTTCCTGCATATCAGAGATAAAATTTTCAGCAGTAGAAATTTCAGCAGGCGTTGCAAGTATATTAACAACACTCTCACAAACAGGATTTTTCAGGGCATCAAAAATATTAAATTTGGCAATTTTCTCATCGAATTCCATAGTGAGAGTACCGTTATCAACATCTATTACAGACTTAGAAGTTTTCAAGAATGGCCTTCCTAATAAAATAGGATTATTCAATTCATTGTTTTTCATGTCAAGAATATAAAAATCAGCCGGGAAGACCAATTCGCCAACTTGCACTAGGACATCTTCTAATAAACCCCTCGGGAAAATAGTAGATCGATCAGCCATTTGGATAACAATATCAGTTTCATTCAAAGACCCAAGATTTAAGGAAGCATATACAGAGTATGGCATGACATTAATCGACGCTCCTAAATCTAGCATGGCTGTATCAAGCTGAAAATCTCCTATTTTACATGGAATCGAGAACATACCTGGGTCCTTGCATTTTGCAGGTACCTTTCTTTGAATAACAGCAGAGACCTGTTCTCCCAATTCAACTTTCTTACAACCCTTCAATTTTTGTTCTATTTTCGCAGTACATAATTCTTTCAAAAATTTAGCATAGCGAGGTACTTGCTTAATAGCATCTAACAGTGGAATGTTTACCTCGCATCTATGAAAAGTTTCATAGAGCTCCTTAATCCCCTCATTTTTCCTAGAATCCTTCAAAGCTAAGGGAAAAGGGGCTACAGGTTTATACTCAGAAAAAGGGGAAACTTACCTCGCGGTGCTTCTTTAGGGATGGGCTCACTCTCCTCCACCTTAGATTCTTCGTCCCCTTCAGTCTCTACCGGTTCTTTGACCACTCCATTTTGAATCTGCAGCTCTTTTCCACTCCTCAAAGTAATAGCACTCACATTCTCCCTCGGATTCACCACTGTTTGTGAAGGCAAACGGCTGGAATTTTGTGCTTCCAACTTGCTGATTGCTGCAGCGAGCTGCCCCATTTGGGTACTTAAGTTTTGGATGCTCGTCCGGGTGTCCTGTTGAAAAGCCAAAGTATTAGTGGCAAGATTCTGAACTATGTTTTCAAGAGACTCACCTGGCGTAGGAATCTGAGGGCGCTGTGGTGGAGGGTACGGTTGCCTATAAGATTGATTGTGCCTTAGTGCTTGAGGTCCAGGCTGATTCGCTTGTGGATTGCCATATCTGAGGTTTGGATGATCCTTCCAACCTGGATTGTATGTGTTAGAGTAAGGATCGTACCTCTGCTGAGGTGGCCCTGGAAATCCTCCAGCTGCATTAACTTGTTCCACAGACCCCTCTTGAAGAGTGGGACACATGTCAGTTGCATGTCCCAATTGAGTAAAAATTCCACATACCCTTGCAATCTGTCCATTCCCTACAGCCATATGACGCACAAGAGACGTCAGTTCGCTCAGTTGTTGTTCAAGGGAAGAAACGTTTACCTCGTTACTTTTTTTGGGCGCAGGATCACTTCTAGTGGTGCAAAATTACTGAGAATTGGCAGCCATATTCTCTATTAGATTTCTTTCTTGCACTAGAGTTTCCTGTCATGAGACAACAACCCTTCATAACAGTATTGAATTAGTAAATTTTCACTTATCTGGTGCTGCGGACAGCTGGCGCAAACTTTCTTGAAGCGCTCCCAATACTCGTGCAGTGACTTTCTCATCTGCTGTTTGCACCCATAAATTTCTTTCCGGATGTTTGCTGCTCTAGAAGCTGGAAAGTACTTCTCTAAAAATATCCTCTTCATCTCAGTCCAGGTTGTGATGGATCCAGAAGGTAGGTAGTACAGCCAATCCTTAGCAGAACTCTTTAAAAAGAAAGGAAAGGCTCTGAGCTAAATCTGTTCCTCTGTAACTCCATGCGGTTTCATGCTGGAACACACCACGTGGAATTCCATCAGATGTTTGTGCGGATCCTCACCTGCAAGACCATGAAAAGCAGGCAGTAAGTGTATCAGTACAGATTTCAATTCAAAATTAGCATTATTTTCTAGAGTGGGGAAAGTAATGCATAATGGCTGTTGGTTAGGATCAGGAGTGCCCAATTGTCTCAAACTCAGATTGGCGTTAGCAGCCATCTCTTCTTCTGGGAATGCAGCTCGAGCAGCTTCCTCTTGTTGTTTCCTACGAAGTTCTCTCCTCCGCGTATGCAAGGTCCTTTCTATTTCCGAATCGTAGAGAAAATATTCTTCAGCAGAGTCACCTGAAAGCATGAACAAACCAGAGTAGCACTACGAGGAATAAAAAAAATAAAAAAATTAAAATTAAAAATAAAGTAAGAAGAACACAATAAATTAACACCGATTCCCCGGCAACGGCGCCAAAATTTGGTAGCGCTTATCGTGTACGCCCAAATTACCCGACTCAATCAGATAAAAAAATAATGCACTAGTGTGAGTAGGGATCGTTCCCATGAGGAAAGGTAAATTTAAAAGTGTTCTTTAAAATAAAAGGGGGTTTTGGAGTTGAGATTAACTACTAAAAATCTTAGCAATTAAATAATTGAATTATCACTATCAAGCAAGATTAAAAACTAACTGAGGAAATCAATAAGAAATAAGACTTGATATCGGTCGACTACACCCTTGATATTCATTCATTCAATCATCGATTCACTAAAATAAAAATTAATCTCATCAAATATTCGTCATTAGAAATTTAATTCTAGTCTCACCGTAATATTAGTTAACTAGACAACAGCAGTCTAAGTTAACCCTTACCCTATAAACTAACCCAATACCAGCGATCAGATTTAAATTCACGGTAGCATTCAAACTAGTAAAACTGACGAAACTAGACAACACAAACACCAGCGGTTGTATTTAGCCTACTCAATTATTATCCCTACGAAATAATAAATTCAACAGCAGAAAATATTACACGCAGATGCTTCGCAAATTAGAGGTTTCAAACAATTACGGATTTGAATTCTAATTTAGCTTTTGTTTGTATAATGAAATCCTAAGATGGCCAATCTAAAAATCTCATACAAAAGCATATCAATCAATTCAGAATAATTCTTGATACTTGATAAAAATCAAACATTGAAAATCAAAATCTCATGAATAAACTAAATCAAGGGTTTTGTCTTCCTCAACCAAGTATTAAGGTTTAGCCAACAATACTCATGAATTTTCTACAAAAAATCATGAGAGAAAATAAAAATAAGAAAAGATAGATGAAAACCTAGCCGTCCACAGAGAGTTCTTCGCGTTCTCAGCATGTAGAATAGTCTGATAATCTCTCTAAAACCGACTTAAAAATCAAATAAAAGTCTAGAGCCTTAATTAAAAGAGTTTTCCAAAAATTACAACTTTTTCCCGCAATAGACTTGCGCGCTCGATCCGGGAAAATGCTAGGATCGAGCTTGCACAAAATAGCAAACTTTTGCCTCAAAAATTCCTTCAGCTCACTCGATCCGGGACTTCCACCCGATCGAGCGCTCAACATTGAGCATCCTACTGCCTTCAGACTTCCTTGGCCGTGCTCGATCCTACAACTTTCCCGGATCGAGCGCATCACTTGTTGATGAAAATTTTGACTTCTCCTATTTCCTTCGACGCATGGACGCGTTCCAATTTCTTTAACCAACAAAATATCAATTCCTAGACAATAAACCAATAAAACATTAGGAAGCTAAATGCATGACATAAAATAAAACTAGACTAAAACATAAATAATGACACAAAATGCTTGCAAAACACTAATCAAAACGACACTAAAAATGCAAACAAAACACTACTATCAGCACCCCTTTCAGATTTGATGGCGGAGGAAGTTTCTCAATTACCTCGATTTTCGCTTTGTCAACCTCAATTCCACTTTCAGAAATTTTATGCCCCAACACTATTCCCTCTCTCACCATAAAATGACACTTTTCCCAGTTCAAAACTAAATTGGACTCTTCACATCTTTCTAAAACCTTAGACAAATTCAGCAAGCAAGCATCAAAAGAAGAGCCAAACACTGAAAAATCATCCATGAATATTTCAATAAAATCCTCAATCATGTCATGGAAAATTGCCATCATGCAGCGTTGGAAAGTAGCCGGTGCGTTACAAAGACCGAATGACATTCGTTTATATTCAAAGGTCCCGTAAGGACATGTAAAAGTGGTTTTTTCTTGATCTTCAGGATCAATGGGAATTTGCATATAACCTGAATAGCCATCCAAGAAACAATAAAAAGGATGTCCGGTTAATCTTTCCAACATTTGATCAATGAAGGGTAGGGGAAAATGATCTTTACGGGTTGCATCATTTAGTTTTCTATAGTCTATGCAAACACGCCAACCTGTAACAGTTCTGGTGGGAATTAATTCATTATTCTCATTTTTCACAACAGTAATCCCACCCTTTTTCGGAACAACCTGGACAGGACTAACCCACTTACTATCAGAGATGGGATAGATAATACCTGCATCTAGAAGCTTAATTACCTCTTTCTTGACCACTTCTTGCATAGCAGGATTGAGTCTCCTTTGAGGTTGGGTAGAGGTTTTGTGATCTGCTTCCATCAGAATTTTGTGCATGCACATGGAAGAGCTGATCCCCTTTATATCCGCTATGCTCCACCCAATGGCCTTGATATTCTCCCTCAACACTCGAGTCAATTTCTGTTCCTCATCCCCTGTCAAAGTAGAAGAAACAATTACAGGCAGTTTATCATTATTAAGCAAAAATAAGTATTTTAAATGCGAAGGGAGAGGTTTCATCTCAAGGATCGGGGCTTCTTCAACTGATGGCTTTAATGCTCTTGGAACGTGTCCAAGCTCCCCAATACTTGAGTTTACCATCCTTGAGAGTGGTTTTCCGGCGTCCAAATACTGTATGCATTCCTCAATCTCCTCCTTATCCAATTCTTTTGGTGCTGGATGTGTCAAGCATAACTCCAAATGATCTTCACAGATAAATTCCTGCACATCACACTCAACAAACTCATCAGTAGCATCAATTCTAAAACAATTAGAAACATTGGAGGGATATTTCATAGAGTGAAACACATTAAATACTACTCTCTCATCATTTAATCTCAACACCAATTCACCCTTCTGAACATATATCAGAGCTTTCCCAGTGGCCAAAAATGTTCTACCCAAAATAAGAGGAATCTCACGATCCTCTTCCATATCCAAAACAACAAAATCCACTGGGAAAATAAATTTATCGACCTTCACCAAGACATCCTCTACAATTCCCCTAGGATATTTAATTGATCTACCTGCTAACTGTAGGGAAATTGTGGTTGGTTTCACCTCACAAATTCCTAACTTTTCAAAACAAGAATAGGGCATCAAATTAATGCTTGCACCAAGATCACACAAAGATTTTCTAAAAAATGAATTTCCTATGGTGCAAGGAATAGAGAAGCTACCAGGATCCTTAAGCTTCGGAGGTAATTTGTTTTGTAAAATTGCAGAGCATTCCTCCGAAAGCTTCACTGTCTCAAAATCCACCAGTTTCCTCTTGTTTGATAAAATTTCTTTTAAAAATTTTTCATAAGAGGGCATTTGAGCCAAAGCTTCTGCAAACGGGATATTAATATGCAACTTCTTAAAAATCTCTAAAAATTTTGAAAATTGGGTATCAAGTTGCAGTTGCTTTGCTCTTTGGGGAAAAGGGAGAGAATTTATATCAATATCAACATTTGAGTTCAGAAACTTACCTTTCTCCCTCGAATTCTCGCCTTGCTGCTTGGCTGATGCTTCCTCCTTTTCTGATTTTTTGACCTCAGCATCCTCCTTCTTTACCTGTTCAGCTACTATGACTGCATTGACGCCCTTTGGATTTTTTTCTGTGTCACTAGGAAGTGAACCTGGGGCCCGTGTAGCGAACTGATTTGCCAACTGTCCTAACTGGGTTTCCACTCTTTGCATCATGACATCGTGATTCTGCCATCTCATCTCATTCCCCGCTATGTACTTTGCAAGCATGTCTTCCACATTTGATTTATTCTCAGATGGCTTAAAACCTGGCGGCATAGAAGGTCCAGCACCTTGTGGAGGTCGAACTGCTTGCTGAGGAGGCCTGTGTTGTGCAGGTTGCTGCGGTGGATTAAAATGTAGAGGCTCAACAGAATTTTCAGCCTGTTTCCACCCAAAATTTGGGTGGCTTCTCCATCCCGGATTATATGAGAAACTGTATGGATTAAACTGCTGTCTCCCTTGGTTCCCCACATAATTCACTGAATCACCTTCAAAAACTGGCGGTCCTTCAAAAAATGAATCTGGCATGTATGGAATGCCACTCGCTGATCCTTCAACTGCCTCAGTGCTTCCCATGACTTGATTCACCTGCTTTGATGGTGCAGATTTATTCGCTTGCAGTTGAGATACTTGATGAGTCAGTCCATCAAGTTTTGCTGTAATTGCTATTAGAGCATCCATCTCCATAAATCCAACTTTCTTTTCCCTCCTGCTGTCTTTCCAACTAACATTGCTTTCAGCCATATTTGAAATGATTTCAAGTGCTGCTGCAGGAGTTTTTCTATATAGGCTGCCATTGGCAGCTGCATCAAGCATGGAACACACAGATGAATCAACCCCGTAGTAGAAAGTCTCTACTTGTTGGCCTATGGAAAGATCGTGTACTGGACATACTCTCAACATCTTTTTAAATCTCGACCATGCGGCATTCAGTGATTTTCCATCTTTATGCCTAAATGACATAATTGCATTCCGAAGCTGTGTAACTTTGGTGGGTGGAAAATACTTATGCATGAATACTTCAACCAAACCATCCCAAGTAGTAATTGATCCCTCTGGCAAGTCTCGCAGCCATTCTATCGCTTCTCCTTGTAGAGAAAACGGAAAGAGCCTCAATCGAACAGCACTCCATTAAATTTTAAGGTGTCACAGATTGACAAGAATTGCTCCAGATGAGCATTTGGATCCTCAGAAGGCGTGCCTCCAAATCTGACTTGCATCTGAATCATCTGGATGATGGCTGGTTTAAGTTCAAAAGTATTCGCCTGAACTGCAGGGCGAATGTAGTGACCCTTACCCGGATCACCTACTAAACAGAATTTATGCATGCAATTAAATTAATTAAACAGATATCAGAATAAAACTGCGGAAATCATAAACAATATACAATCCCAAGTAAAGGAATCTGTAATTTATCCAATAATATACAACCAAATGGAATAGCTGTATAAACCCAAACAACAGTAATAAAACCTAGACGAAGCTCCAGCTGGCCAACCACTGACTAGCCCCTCCTGGATCCACCCTCCTCGTCCAATCGCAAACCTGCCCCAATGGAATAGGGTGTCCAGAAAATACAGAGTACGAGACGTGAGCATAAAACGCTCAGTACGAGAGTATGAGTATACATGCATGCAAAGTGAACTCCCTATAGACTCGAGGTCAAGGATCAGATAACAGAGACAGACCGGGCCCTAGTATGTAGCACGCTGTGCCGTCGCTTCAGGAGGTGGCTCCCATATTGAGATAACCATGGATACGCCGGACCCAAATCGATGGAAGTCCATCCACTAACAGGATAGGGTACAACCCTACTAACAGACATCTCAAAAGAGATACAGCAAGATGCAAATGAATGCAGCATAATATCATGGCATATAAATCATGCAGTCACATAATACATGCATACTCAGTCAGGATATATCGAATATACTTTTGTACCTCAAAACAGTGCAAGCTCTACCAACTCTAGGTCCATGCCTATAGTCTGCTCTACACTGCCAAATGATACTACTATCATTAAAGTGCTCTAAAAGCCTTAACTAAGCTATTGCATACTCCCAAATATTTATAGGAAGAAAAAGCTATACCTTCGTCCGTCGTTAGCCCTTTGATGTCGATGCCTCCAGAACTTGGGCACAACTCCGCTACGACTACCGAACGCCTCGCCGACCTCCGGACCAAGCCTAAGAAGACTAGAACAGCTTCAAAAGGACTAGAATGGAAAGGAGAACTCGGAATTGGAAAATGAAAGTGAAGCCTCGGCCTTCTATTTATAGACAACGATCGGAACTTCCGATCCTTGATCGGAACGTCCGAACCTCGATCGGAACGTCCGATCCTGCCATCGAAGCTTCCGAAGATCCTGATCTGCCACGTGTCAAAATATCACTTGTTGACTCCGGATAGGGGTGATCGGAGCTTCCGGTCCTGATCGGAGCTTCCGATCTTGCCACACGTCATGCCTGACGTAATATCGATCGGAGCTTCCGATCCTGATCGGAGCTTCCGAACTCACCTTCGGAGCTTCCGAACTCTACCCAAGTAATTATGATTAATTCCTTAATTACTGATTTTGGTTACGGGCTACTACATTCTCCCCCACTTAAGATATTTTGTTCTCGAAATCAGATCTTAAGTACCGAATGCAAATACAGAAATCAGAAACATTCTTTATTCAAATCAAACGTTTACAGAGTTTGCAACTGAATACAACTTAAAGAATGAAATCAAAACAACTCAGGGTGGTCTTTACGCATCCTGTCCTCAAGCTCCCAAGTAGCTTCCTCAGTGCCTCGGCGCTGCCACTGAACTAAAACCAAAGGAATGACTTTGTTCCGTAAAACCTTATCCTTATAATCCAGGATACGAAGAGGTTTCTCAACATAAGTCAAATCCTTGTCTATCTGAACCTCAGACCACTACAGAATATGAGATTCATCCGCCACATACCGTCGCAACAGAGATACATGGAACACGTCGTGAATACTGGATAGATGCGGTGGAAAAGCTAATCGATAAGCCAAATCGCCAATGCTCTCCAAGATCTCAAACGGACCGATAAATCTGGGAGACAACTTGCCCTTAAGGCCAAATCTGAGAATCTTGCGGAAAGGTGACACTCTCAGAAACACTTTCTCCCCGACCTCGAACTGCAAGGGCCTACGCTTGATATTAGCATAACTGGCCTGACGATCCTGTGCAGTCTTAATCCGTTTCTTGATTTGATCAACAATATCTATCGCCTGCTGGATAAACTCCGGTCCCTCAGCCTGTCTCTCCCCCACTTCTTCCCAGAAGAGTGGAGTACGACAACGTTGCCCATACAACGCCTCAAAAGGTGCCATCCCAATACTAGTGTGATAGCTGTTGTTGTAAGCGAACTCGATCAACGGCAAATGATCCTGCCAGGCTGAACCAAAATCCATGACGCACGCTCTAACCATATCCTCTAACGTACGGATAGTGCGCTCTGACTGACCATCAGTCTCCGGATGATAGGCTGTACTCAAACTGAGAGTAGTACCCATCGCACGCTGAACACTCCCCCAGAATCTAGAAGTAAACCTGGGGTCCCGATCGCTGACAATGCTCACAGGCACTCCATGAAGTCGAACGATCTCCTGAATGTACATCCGTGCCATGCGATCCATAGAGTACTCTCGGCTATAGGCAATGAAATGCGCTGACTTGGTGAGTCGGTCCACCACAACCCAGATAGCATCACAGTTCCTCGGGGATATCGGCAAATGGGTCACAAAGTCCATTGTGATAAACTCCCATTTCCATTCAGGAATAGGCAGACTGTGAAGCAATCCTCCAGGTCGTCGGTGCTCTGCCTTGACCTGTTGACACACCAAACATCTCGAAACAAACTGATAAACACTGCGTTTCATTCCCTTCCACCAGAAACAAGTACGTAGATCCTTGTACATCTTGTTGCTCCCATGATGAATACTCAACTTAGTGCGATGCGCCTGAGACAAAATCTCCTCTTGCAACTCTTCATCCTGCGGAATCACAAGCCTACCAGACAAACACAGAAAGCCATCTGACTGATAATGAAATCCAGACGAGCTACCCTCGTTAGCTAGACGAGCTAAACACTGGGTCTTCGAATCAGACATCTGAGCATCTCGGATCCGCGAATACAAGGCTGGCTCAGATAATATCGCAAACATCTGGATACTCTGCATACCTTTCTTATTCTTGAAGGTATAACCTGAAGTACAACAGTCACTGATCGCACTAGACATCGAACAAGTCTGAAGTGCGGATAGTCGCACCTTGCGACTCAAAGCATCAGCGGTGAGATTAGCAGCTCCCGGATGGTACTTAATCTCGCAATCATAGTTCTTAAGCAAGTTCATCCAACGTCTCTGCCTCATGTTCAACTCCACCTGAGTGAACAAATACTTGAGACTCTTATGGTCGGTGAAGATCTCAAATTTCTCGCCATACAGATAATGACGCCAGATCTTTAAAGCGAACACAATGGCTGCTAACTCCAAATCATGGACTGGGTAGTTGTCCTCGTGAAGCTTCAGCTGTCTAGAAGCGTATGCGATCACATGCCCATTCTGAGTCAGGACACAACCTAACCCCTGAAGAGAAGCATCCGTGTAAACTACATGAAAGAGTGGGTGCCCGGTGAGCCAACTTGTGGCTAAGGGCTTTGATGACTCTTTGTATAAACAATCTTTTGTTTAATATAATTTACACTTTTATTAATGGCAATGACTTTATCTTTATTCATATTGTTATATTGTGATATACTATTGTTGTTTTGATAAAGACCTTGAATATACTATAGTGTATGTAAGATGTTGTAGAACATGGGGATGTCTATCATGAAACACATCTTATAGTCACTGTATATTCTAAATTGTTCCTAGTCGATTGAGCCGTCCGATAATAAGGATAAGGATCGCTCGAGTTTGAGACTAGCATTTGCGATGCAGAGTACCACGTTTCATTGGTAAGGAACATAGAGATGTTCGAAGCATGCAAATGGATATTCATACGATGAATGATCGAACTACCCTATCCGGACTTTCCAAGTGGTTATCACTTATCGAGTGGATAAAGTCCACGGTTTTGGTTGTACACCATTAGTCCTTACTACTTGAAACATCATTGAGACTCTATTACAACACATATAGGAGTCGATACTTTGTTGTCAAGGATTCACCACATACTTGCGAGTGTGGATATCCTATGCGATCTGAGGAGATATTAGTGTGACGAATCTCTGGCCAGAGTACATGATGTGTTTTAAGAAATGGTTTCTTAGTAACACATGCGATGTCACTATTTGATCTTCAAGATGTATTGCATAGTTATCGAATCTCGAACGACTCTCGATATACCAATGGTTGTTGATTCGATCGGGATATATGGATGAAGGGACCGTACTGTACGCTAACCAAAATCTATTGGTTCTTGCAGGAACTATCAGTGATACCTAGGGAATCATGGGGCGATGTTGCTAGGCGCTCTTACCATGATTCGATGGGCAAGTCGGAAATTGTTGTTCCGAGTCACAAGGAGTTGTGAGCCCACGGCTAGCTGTATCCCTGAACCATTGAGGGTCACACAGAGTAATGGATTTTTAATCCCCATTGAGATAGTTAAATTTAAAGAGTTAAATTTAATGAACAAAGAAGTTGGACTTCTTAATTATGATTAGAGGAGTAAGATTTCCTAAAATGACATAGGGATGGACATTTTTGGAAATCACTGAATTCGGATTCAGAAAAATTTATCTAGACTTTAAAAGGTGCAGAAATGGTTTCTGTGCACATTGGTGAAATCGGTTTATCAATCGGAGTCATGATGAATTTTATATTAATTTCTGAACATGCGGGCTTTGCTTGTCGGGCTTGAACTTATGACTAATGGGCCCTAAGCTGTTAGTGGCCTACATTATAAATAAGTTATTGTTGTACAGAAATTACACACAACAGGTCACAAATTTTCGAAAACCTAGTATTTTTCTCTAACAGTGGCCGCCCCCCTCCCCTCTGCTCAGGAAAATCCAGCCTGCGAATTTTGAATTTGCAGTCTGGTTTAACGGATCAAATTTGTTAATCTCTTCGTAGAAACTTCTGATAGATTTTCTAGTGCAATCTATCAGAGAGATTAAATATCCGTCCGTGGACCTGATTGAAGAACAGTTCGTCCATCAGTTCCAGGGATATACAACAAGAGCAGAGCAATCTGTTGGTGTCCAAAATCTCGATTCGAGATTGAAGGTAAAAATTTATAATTGTTATTTAAATTTTACACACACAAATTAATCGTAAGGTTTTGATACCCATTATGGAATCGTTCCATATAAAATTTTTAAACTTCCGCTGCACCGGGTATCAATTCTGATTGATCTGATCGCCGCGTTCTCCAACAGTGGTATCAGAGCCAGGTTGCTCAGATCAAGCGATTAAATTAATCGATTGTACAAAAAAATTTTAAGCCTCGGTTTTTGAAACAAAATAAATATTTAAAAATAAAAAAAAAAATTTCAGACAAAAACCCGGGCAGCGATTGGATCGCTGCCCGGGGGGGGCAGCGATCGTCGCTGCCCCAGGTAACGCACGGCGCTGCCCACGGCGGCGCACGGCGCTGCCCTAGGGGCAGCCGGGAATGTCCCGGGCGGCCCGCGGAAAAAATAATTTTTTAATTTTTAAATTAAATTTTAATATGTTAAAATTCTATTTTTGGTCCGATCGAAAATTGTTTTTGATTGGTCCACGAGGCATCGGATCGAATTGTTCGAGTCCGAAAATTTTAAAATTGATTTTTGGATAAATTTGAATTTTTGGAAAATTTAAATATTTTATCCGTTAAATTGAATTTTGAAATTAATTATTTTTGGTACAATTGATGATAAGATATGATCTTACGGATATATTGAGTAAAATATGATTTTATGTATAAAATTGGATTTTATAGATAAAATATGATTTTATTTGATAAAAAAATAAAATATGATTTTGTATGTAAAATAAGATTTTATATATGGAATATGATTTTATCCTTTTAAATTTAAATTTCCATTGCATGTTATCCAATAAATTAATTTTGAATTAAATGTTATTGGATAAGGATGATCGATTGCCATGACCAATTTTGTAGGTGTATGTTAGGAATTTACATTTGTTTTTATTGTTGTTGGATTTATTAATGGGCCTGATTTATGGCCCAATATGAATTGTCATATGTAATAAAAGTGGGCTTGGTTTATGGCCCGTTCCCACCCCTTAAAAATGTATCCCCTACTTGTCATTGTTATTTATTGTAAATACATTAGATTTAGTGAGAGATCGAGATTTGAAGATGGAGGTGGGCCCAGCAGACAATAAAGACAGAAGAAATGTAAATTGGAAGCTCAATGTAATAGGATTGCATTGCATACTGCATATTACCTAAGATTGGACTAAGACTCGTGATTGGCAACCACGGGTCGATTAGAATTGGAATCGATCATCCTATATAATATGTGATATTATTGTTGTATGCATGTTTTAGACAAAATTGTGTGAATCCGGCATGCATACAAAATTTTAAAAATGATGAGACAAATTTTCAAAATTAAAATCCCTCATTTTAAATATGATTTAAAATTGATATCAAGATAAATAAAGGAAATTTAAATTTGTTTAAATGTTCCTACCTTCCATCAACGATCAATGTATGAGATGCTACCCGCGGATACGGTCCGGCTCATATTATTGGGGGGGCCCGTTCGTCGAAAAGCTGTACATTGGATCGACACATGTTGTAAGTTGGGTGGAACTCCCATGGGATCGGCTCATATTATTGGGGGATCCACATGGCGACCGTCCATCACAACTTAATATTGATGGGTCATCTTGATATGTCACAATAAACGGCGTCATATTATTGGGCCTTATTGGACATGAGGTAAAAACGTGGAGGTTGCTTTGGAAGCAATTGGGCTCTACCTTTTGAAAATTATGGTTGGCTGATATTATTCGGGACCATAGTTTGTCAATTGGACTCCATGTTCTCACTATGGAAAACAGTTTTCCGTTTTCACTAGAGGGTAGTGAAATCGTTAAAACAGTGGGAGTGAGATTCATAAAATAAATTTCGCCTATTTTATGTCTTAGTAAATTCATTAAACAATCATCGATTATTGTCTGTTTCAACTCAGTATTTCATTACAATGAATTCATAATCCACATGTTCTCGAACAAAACAAACTTTCTGGCGCAACTATACGGAATGGTTCCATAAAGTCAAGATTGTCCTAAGTTCGGAAAAGATTTTCTAAGTGTTAGAAAAGGCTTCTCCGAAAACAACCCCGGCTAATGTAACTGCCAAAAGGTTGGCCGAATTAGAGAAATGGTTGGACCATTACTGCAAGAAACCCGGTCATTGAAAACGTAACTACAAGGAATACCTCGAGCAGTTGCGAACTGCAAAGGGTATGTTTTACATTGAAATAAATGTTTTTATTAATACTACTTCTTGGGTATTGGATACCAGATGTAGATCTCATATTTTCAATGAGTTGCAAATGATGACAAGAAGTCGCAGGCTTAGAATGGGTGAGACCCAGCTGAGGCTCGGAAATGGTTCCAGAGTTGAAGCTAAAGCTGTGGGAGATATTTATTTAATTTTGCAGAACGGTTTTAAGTTACTTTTGAGAGATGTTTTATTTGTTTCAGATTTGATTAAAAACATTATTTCTGTTTCTATGCTTGATAGAGATGGTTATTCTTGCAATTTTGTGAATGGGATTTGCAATATTTACAAGAATGAATGTTTGATTGGAAATGGACAACTTGAAAATGATCTATATAACTTAAAACTAAAAGACGTTCCAATAAATTATGTTGATAAACCGGCAACAACAAACAAAAGGAAAATCGATAGCCAAAACCCGGCAAACCTTTGGCATGCTAGGCTAGGTCATATTTCCTCAAGGAGGATGAACAAGCTAGTGGGAGAGGGCATGTTTGATATGTCTGATATTAACTCTCTACCTACTTGTGAATCCTGCCTGAAAGGAAAAATGACTAAATCTCCTTTTAAGGGGAAACCTGAGCGTAGTCAAAATCTGTTGGATTTGATCCATACAGATGTTTGTGGTCCATTTAGAGTTGGTACTCAATATGGCCACACCTACTTCATTACCTTTACTGATGATTATTCTAGGTATGGGTATTTATATTTAATGAAATATAAGTCTGAAGCATTTGAAAAGTTCAAAGAATTCAAGGCTGAAGTAGAAAACAAGCTAGGTAAAAGTATTAAAGCACTTCGATAGGATCGAGGTGGAGAATACTTAAGTACCGAGTTTTTGGACTATCTGAAAGAGAATGGGATTCTCTCTTAGTGGACTCCTCCTATGACACCACAGCTGAATGGTGTATCGGAGCGTCGTAATCGAACTTTGTTGGACATGGTTCGATCCATGATGAGCTTCACTGAGCTTCCACCTTCGTTTTGGGGCTATGCGCTTGAAACGGCGGTATTGTTGTTGAACAACGTCCACACTAAAGCAGTGGACAAAACACCATACGAGTTATGGAATGGCAAAGCTCCTAAGTATTCGTACTTGAGGATTTGGGGATGTCCTGCTTACGTGAAGCAGACAGTGGGAGATAAGTTGGATAGTCGATCCACCTTATGTTATTTTGTAGGGTATCCGAAGAATTCAATCGGATATTATTTCTATTATGCTGCTGAAACAAAGGTGTTTGTTTCAAGGAATGCCACCTTCTTGGAGAAGGAGTTCTTATCGGATAAGAAAGGCGAGATGATGGAACTCGAAGAAATTCGAGAAGAACCCGAAATACAAAATAACGATCCTACACCTCAGGAACCATTGATAGACACGCCTATACCTAGAAGATCGGAGAGGACTTCTAGACCTCCTATTCAATATGGTCTTCTTCTTGAAGGGGATCAAGATGAACCCGACGTTGGATGTGATCCAAGAAACTTCAAGGAAGCAATTTCTGATGCGGATTCAAATTTATGGCTTGAAGCTATGCAGTTGGAAATAGATTCGATGCATACAAACCAAGTTTGGTCTTTAGTAGATCCTCCCGATGGAATTGTTCCAATAGGGTGTAAATGGATCTACAAGAGAAAGCTTGGGCCTGATGGTAAGGTATTGACCTACAAGGCGCGATTGGTGGCGAAAGGTTATACTCAAAGACAAGGAGTTGACTATGATGAAACCTTTTCACCAGTTGCAATGTTCAAGTCCATAAGAATCCTTATTGCCATAGCTGCTTGGTATGACTATGAGATATGGCAAATGCATGTGAAGACTGCTTTTCTTAATGGAGACATTAAGGAAGAAATCTATATGAAGCAGCCTGAGGGGTTCACATCCATGGGAAGCGAGCATAAGGTATGCAAGCTTCAGAGATCAAGTTATGGTCTAAAACAAGCATCAAGAAGTTGGAACCAGAAATTTGATGAAACAATAAAGGATTTTGGTTTCATCAAGAACCCGGAGGAACCATGCGTGTACAAGAAAGTAGTTAAGGATGCTGTGACATTCTTAGTACTTTATGTTGATGACATCCTACTCATTGGGAATAACGTAGGGATGTTGCAGTCAACAAAGATATGGTTATCAGGTAGATTCTCGATGAAGGATTTGGGTGAGGCATCCTATATTCTAGGGATACAGATCTATAGAGATAGATCTAAGAGAATGATAGGACTCACTCAATCAACCTACATCGACACCATATTGAAACGGTTTTCAATGGATGGGTCCAAGAGAGGACATCTACCCATGTGTCATGGAGTTTCTCTATCCAAGTCTATGTGTCCCAAGACGGATGAAGAGATAGAGAAAATGACACATGTACCATATGCGTCAGCCATAGGTAGTATCATGTATGGGATGATATCTACCAGACCGGATGTAGCATTTGCTCTGAGTGTCACGAGCAGATATCAAGCTAATCCCGGTCAAATGCATTGGAAAGCCGTGAAGGACATTCTTAAGTACTTACGAAGGACTAAGAATATGTTCATGGTATATGGAGGAAGAGAACTAAAATTGGAAGGCTATACCGACTCTAGCTTCCAAAGTGACGTGGATGACTCGAAGTCAACCTTTGGATTTGTGTTCATGCTCAATGGCGGTGCTGTCTCTTGGAAGAGTTCCAAGCAGGACACCACAGCGGATTCCACCACTGAGGCAGAATACATTGCAGCATCAGCTGCTGCTAAAGAGGCCGTTTGGATGAGGAATTTCGTCCAAGAGTTGGGCGTCATTCCTGAAGTTGTTGGTCCAGTCCCGGTGTACTGTGACAACACGGGTGCCGTTGCTCAGGCAAAGGAACCAAGGTCTCATCAAAGATCCAAACACGTACTAAGGAAATACCACATCATCCGGGAGATTGTGGAAAGAGGAGACATCACTGTCGAAAGAGTGGCCTCTGCAGACAATATCGCTGATCCACTTACTAAGCCCTTGCCAGGACCATTATTTGACAAACATCGCGAAGCAATGGGTCTACGTAGTATGACTAGTTGGCTATAGGGCAAGTGGGAGATTGAAAGAGTGGGTGCCCGGTGAGCCAACTTGTGGCTAAGGGCTTTGATGACTCTTTGTATAAACAATCTTTTGTTTAATATAATTTACACTTTTATTAATGGCAATGACTTTATCTTTCTTCATATTGTTATATTGTGATATACTATTGTTGTTTTGATAAAGACCTTGAATATACTATAGTGTATGTAAGATGTGGTAGAACATGGGGATGTCTATCATGAAACACATCTTATAGTCACTGTATATTCTAAACTGTTCCTAGTCGATTGAGCCGTCCGATAATAAGAATACGGATCGCTCGAGTTTGAGACTAGCATTTGCGATGCAGAGTACCACGTTTCATTGGTAAGGAACATAGAGATGTTCGAAGCATGCAAATGGATATTCATACGATGAATGATCGAACTACCCTATCCGGACTTTCCAAGTGGTTATCACTTATCGAGTGGATAAAGTCCGCGGTTTTGGTTGTACACCATTAGTCCTTACTACTTGAAACATCATTGAGACTCTATATGCTAGTACTGTGCTTTGACTCGTTTACCGACTCTATTGGGGTCATCAAGTGTCGGGATTGGGTACGGTTACAACACATATAGGAGTCGATGCTTTGTTGTCAAGGATTCACCACATACTTGCGAGTGTGGATATCCTATGCGATCTGAGGAGATATTAGTGTGACGAATCTCTGGCCAGAGTACATGATGTGTTTTAAGAAATGGTTTCTTAGTAACACATGCGATGTCACTATTTGATCTTCAAGATGTATTGCATAGTTATCGAATCTCGAACGACTCTCGATATACCAATGGTTGTTGATTCGATCGGGATATATGGATGAAGGGACCGTACTGTACGCTAACCAAAATCTATTGGTTCTTGCAGGCACTATCAGTGATACCTAGGGAATCATGGGGCGATGTTGCTAGGCGCTCTTACCATGATTCGATGGGCAAGTCGGAAATTGTTGTTCCGAGTCACAAGGAGTTGTGAGCCCACGGCTAGCTGTATCCCTGAACCATTGAGGATCACACAGAGTAATGGATTTTTAATCCCCGTTGAGATAGTTAAATTTAAAGAGTTAAATTTAATGAACAAAGAAGTTGGACTTCTTAATTATGAGTAGAGGAGTAAGATTTCCTAAAATGACATAGGGATGGGCATTTTTGGAAATCACTGAATTCGGATTCAGAAAAATTTATCTAGACTTTAAAAGGTGCAGAAATGGTTTCTGTGCACATTGGTGAAATCGGTTTATCAATCGGAGTCATGATGAATTTTATATTAATTTCTGAACATGCGGGCTTTGCTTGTCGGGCTTGAACTTATGACTAATGGGCCCTAAGCTGTTAGTGGCCTACATTATAAATAAGTTATTGCAGTACAGAAATTACACACAACAGGTCACAAATTTTCGAAAACCTAGTATTTTTCTCTAACAGTGGCCGCCCCCCTCCCCTGTGCTCAGGAAAATCCAGCCTGCGAATTTTGAATTTGCAGTCTGGTTTAACGGATCAAATTTGTTAATCTCTTCGTAGAAACTTCTGATAGATTTTCTAGTGCAATCTATCAGAGGGATTAAATATCCGTTTGTGGACCTGATTGAAGAACAGTTCGTCCATCAGTTCCAGGGATATACAACAAGAGCAGAGCAATCTGTTGGTGTCCAAAATCTCGATTCGAGATTGAAGGTAAAAATTTATAATTGTTATTTAAATTTTACACACACAATTTCATCGTAAGATTTTGATACCCATTATGGAATCGTTCCATATAAAATTTTTAAACTTCCGCTGCACCGGGTATCAATTCTGATTGATCTGGTCGCCGCGTTCTACAACACTACATACCCTCCAGATCCTGTCGGTAATGCCAACATCGGCGCAGAAGTCAACCTCCATCGAAGCTCACAGAAATTCTCCTCGCACTCGGAGGACCACTCGAAATCCACACCCTTGCGGGTAAGCTGCGTCAACGGTCGAGCTAACTGAGAAAAGTTCAGAATGAAGCGACGATAATACCCTGCTAGACCCAGAAAACTACGGATCTTAGCAACTGTCATCGGACGCGACCAATTAAGTACCGCTTCAATCTTGCTTGGATCAACAGAAATCCCCTACCTGGATATGATATGGCCAAGAAAGACCACTCTATCCATCCAGAACTCACACTTGCTCAGCTTGGCGTACAACTGCTCATCTCGAAGAGTCTGTAGTACCAACCGCAAGTGAGAAACATGCTCTTCCGTATTACGTGAATACACCAAGATGTCGTCAATGAAGACCACGACAAACTTGTCCAAATACTCCCTGAAGACACGGTTCATCAGATCCATGAATATAGCCGGCGCATTAGTCAAACCAAATGGCATCACTAGGAACTCGTAATGCCCATAGTGAGTACGGAATGCAGTCTTGGCTACGTCCTGATCACGGACTCTAAACTGATGGTACCCAGATCTCAAGTCAATCTTGGAGTAAACTGATGTGCCCTGCAGCTGGTCAAACAAGTCATCAATACGAGGCAATGGATACTTGTTCTTCACAGTGGCTCGATTCAGCTGCCGATAGTCAATGCACAGCCGCATCGACCCATCCTTCTTCTTCACGAAGAGAACAGGAGCTCCCCAAGGAGATACACTAGGACGAATGTACCCCTTGTCCAAAAGATCCTGTAGCTGATTCTTCAACTCACGCATCTCTGACGGAGCCAGACGATACGGTGCTCTATAAATAGGCGAAGTACCCGGCATCAACTCTATGCCAAACTCGACTTCCCTAGCAGGAGGAAAACCCGGAATCTCATCATGAAATACATCTGGGAATTCATCCACAACAGGAAAGCTCTCTATCCCAATGCTCTCAGCGGACAAATCAACTGCATAGATAAGGTAGCCTTCCTCGCCAGACTCTAGAGCTCGACAGGCTCTCAAAGCTGATACCAAAGGCATCGGGGGTCGCGCTCCCTCACCATAGAAAAACCAACTCTCACTCCCCTCTAGATGAAAGCATACTAATCTCTGATAGCAGTCCACTGAAGCTCGATAGGTAGTCAACATATCTATTCCCAGAATGCAATCAAATTCGTCCATCGCCAGGACCATGAGATTCGCTAACAGAATGTTCCCTTCGAACTCTAAAGGGCAACCCATCACTAGACGCTTAGCCAAAGAAGATTGGCCCGTCGAAGTAGAAACAGACATCACTACGTCTAGTGCAATGCATGGTAACTTATGCCTCTTAACAAAACGTGCAGAAATGAAGGAATGAGATGCACCAGTGTCAATAAGTACAAGAGCAGGTATACCATAAAGCAAAAATGTACCTGCGATGACTTTCTCATTCTCCTCCACAGCCTGATCATGTCTCAGGGCAAACACCTGGCCAGAAGCTCATGGCCTAAAATGAGAACTCCCAGCAGACTATCCCTGCGACCTCTGCTATACGGTGGCCTGAGAACCTGATCCTGAACCAGATCCAGAACCGCCTCCCCCAGACAGTGGACAATCCCTTCGGATATGACCAGTCTCTCCACAACGGAAACAAGCTCCAGAAGCTCTACGGCACTTGTCGGATGGATGGTTCTTCCCACAGTGATCACACTTGTCCTTCTTACCGTAACGGACAACACCTCCAGAACCAGAGGAAGAAGAAGATCCAGACTTCTTGAAAGTTTGGGCACGGGGACCCAAAGAACTAGCAGGCCTCGACTGAGGGAAAGACCTGTTCCGCCGAATGCTGTCCTCCGCCTGGTGACAACGGCTCACCAAACCCTCGTAGGACATGTCGTCGCCAACCGCCACACGGTCATGGATCTCAGGGTTAAGGCCCTGAAGGAACAGATTATACTTCATCTCTGAGCTATCAGCAATCTCGGGGCAATAGGATAGCAGATCAAAGAACCTCTGCTGATACTCATCGATAGACATGGCTCCTTGTTGCAGACTCAGTAGCTCACCTGCCTTCGACTGACGGAGTGCAGGAGGAAAATACCGCTTTTGGAAAGCTGTGCGGAACTCGGCCCAGGTGGCCACTCCTCTCGCCGCAACAAAAGGTGCAGAAGTAAACCTCCACCACCTGCGCGCACGCCCATCCAGAAGATAGCCAAGGGTCTCCACCTTCTGCTCCTCAGTGCATTGGAAAGTCTAAAAAGTCGTCTCCATGCGGTCTAACCAGTTCTCCGCATCCTCCGGAGACTCACCTCCAACTAAGGGCTTAGGACCCATAGCTAAGAATCGACGCACAGTGAAACGCTCGTCGTCATGATGACGATGACGCCGTTCTCGACGAGGCTCCCGGTCGGCATCACCCCAACGCCCACCAACACTGCCATGAGAACTCCGGTCGTCACGATTTGCCATCTACAAAAATACCTCAAGATGAGACTAAATCCCAAGAATTCTTTTGCATGCTCTGATACCATAAATGTAGTGACCCTTACCCGGATCACCTACTAAACAGAACTTATGCATGAAATTAACTTAATTAAACAGATATCAGAATAAAACTGCAGAAATCATAAACAATATACAATCCCAAGTAAAGGAATCTGTAATTTATCCAATAATATACAACCAAATCGAATAGCTGTATAAACCCAAACAACAGTAATAAAACCTAGACGAAGCTCCAGCTGGCCAACCACTGACTAGCCCCTCCTGGATCCACCCTCCTCGTCCAATCGCAAACCTGCCCCAATGGAATAGGGTGTCCAGAAAATACAGAGTACGAGACGTGAGCATAAAACGCTCAGTACGAGAGTATGAGTATACATGCATGCAAAGTGAACTCCCTATAGACTCGAGGTCAAGGATCAGATAACAGAGACAGACTGGGCCCTGGTATGTAGCATGTTGTGTCGTCGCTTCAGGAGGTGGCTCCCATACCGAGATAACCGTGGATACGCCGGACCCAAATTGATGGAAGTCCATCCACTAACAGGATAGGGTACAACCCTACTAACAGACATCTCGAAAGAAATACAGCAAGATGCAAATGAATGCAGCATAATATCATGGCATATAAATCATGCAGTCACATAATACATGCATACTCAGTCAGGATATCTCGAACAGTACTTTCGTACCTCAAAACAGTGCAAGCTCTACCAACTCTAGGTCCACGCCTATAGTCTGCTCTACACTGCCAAATGATACTACTATCATTAAAGTGCTCTAAAAGCCTTAACTAAGCTATTGCATACTCCCAAATATTTATAGGAAGCAAAAGCTATACCTTCGTCCGTCGTTAGCCCTTTGATGTCGATGCCTCCAGAACTTGGGCACAACTCCGCTACGACTACCGAACGCCTCGCCGACCTCCGGACCAAGCCTAAGAAGACTAGAACAGCTTCAAAAGGACTAGAATGGAAAGGAGAACTCGGAATTGGCAAATGAAAGTGAAGCCTCGGCCTTCTATTTATAGACAACGATCGGAACGTCCGAACCTTGATCGGAACGTCCGATCCTGCCATCGGAGCTTCCGAAGATCCTGATCTGCCACGTGTCAAAATATCACTTGTTGACTCCGGATAGGGGTGATCGGAGCTTTCGGTCCTGATCGGAGCTTCCGATCTTGCCACACGTCATGCCTGACGTAATATCGATCGGAGCTTCCGATCCTGTTCGAAGCTTCTGATCCTGATCGGAGCTTCCGAACTCACCTTCGGAGCTTCCGAACTCTACCCAAGTAATTATGATTAATTCCTTAATTACTGATTTTGGTTACGAGCTACTACAGCGAACAATGTTGGATCCATATCCTCCAACTAACGGTCGATGAAGGTCCATCAGAGTGCGGTTGTTCTCTTCCTCAGCCATATTTTCTAACTCCTCTTGAGATTCAAAATTAATGGCTAAGTTATGTTGTCTTCGTTCTCTACGTATACGACGAAGAGTGCTTTCAATCTCTGAATCAAGCGGTATGAGGTCTTCAGAATCTCGAGCATGGCTCATATAACATGAGATATACTCCTGAAAAAATTTAAAGTGCACAAATCAACCACTTGAATAACAATTAAACAACGTAAAATAAAAACCTAGTCTCAACTAAATAATCAATCTTAATAGTAAACAAATATTCCCCGGCAACGGCGCCAAAAACTTGACTGATTATTTTGGTATTAAAAATAATTACTGGCAAGTGTACCAGGTCAAGTTATAATATAGTTGGACAGAGTCCAAGTCGATCCCACAGAGACTAATGTTTAAATACTAAGATATAGACTATTCAAATTAATCTAGGCTAAATAAAATGAAGGATTTTTCTGAACTATTAAACTAATTAAATTAAAATAAATTATTCTAAAACAGAAACTTAAATTAAATTAAAAGAGCAGAAAAGCATTAAGACTGATTCAAATTTTAGGAAAACGACCAGGAACACACAACGGTACCAGACATCGATAATTGCCACGTATTGAATTTAATCAAACAAAACTCATTCATATTCACGACGAAATTTCCTAGAATAATTATTAACCTATTTCTAGAATTAATAACCCTATTTTCATTTAACAGTCCAATTATTTCTAAATGAATTTAATTAAACAAAAACTCATTCACGAGTTATGGAATTTCAGCTTTCGCCGAAAATCGCAAACTGAAACCGAATACTATTTCTAGTCGGTTTAACCATGTGTTGATCAATATTTTTGAAGCTATATTTCAATCTTTTCTTTTTCAAGTCCAGATCGAATGACATACAGGCAATTAATTGGCAAGATTAAAAGCAAGAATTATGCACAAACATTAATCAATAAATATTCCATAAATCAAAATTTAATCAATCCGTTCCATGAACAAAAATCAATAGTCTGGCCCTATTGTGGCCCCGGTCAAAAGACGACTACTCCATAATAATAAAATCAAACAAAAGTTTCATGTTTGAATTCATAATAAAATAAAACAGAAAAAGAGGAAAAGAAAATTCTCAGCAATAGTGCCGAATCTTGCTTGCGTTGCGCGTTTCTTCTCTTCCAAGCTCCAGCCGTCAAATCCCGAAAATCTCTCCAAAATTTATCAGTCTAAAATCAGAAGTTCAAAAGTCCCCCTCTAATTAGGGCTTGATTCCCTTTTATACCTCCCTTATTTTCGTCCAAAATAATATCCAATATAGCCCAAAATAATCAGAATTCCAAAATTCCCAAATTCTGCGCGAATTATTTTTTTCCATATTTGCGATGTACACGGACCCCGGAATCTGGTCCGTGCCTAGGTCCGTGTATTAAAACTTCAGCAAAAACAAAATACGAAGCCACACGGACCCTCTTCCAAAAGGTGCACGGGGTCCGTGCATTTCTCTGTTATGAAAATCTCAAACGCCGAAGGTACACGGACCCTTTCCCAGACAGTGCACGGGGTCCGTGTATTATTTTTCTTCCAAGGTCTTTTGCTTCGAACATGCACGGACCCCTTCCAGACGATGCACGGGGTCCGTGCATTATTTCCTTCCTTCAATTCTCTTTGCTACTTAAGATTTTTCCGTGTTCCCCGGCCAAGTTCCAACGTGGCATTGAATTGTTTGACTTTTTCTTCAATATTCAGTTCTTCTCAAATCTTAGTCAAACCTAAAATCATAGAAAATAAGACGATTTATGCACAAAACTCGGAATATAAATGCCAAATAAGCACGAATACGACAAAATAAAGTGCCAAATAAGCTATAAACTTCGTGCTTATCAGTCTCCTTAAATTATTTAGGAGTATGCAATAGCTTAGTTAAGGCTTTTAGAGCTTAATGAATGATGCATGGGTATTTGCATTGTAGAGTTGATGATAGGCTTGGAACCTAGAGTTGGACTGCTAGAACTGCCTGTAGAAAGGTACGTAAGTACTGACTGAGATTGCCAGCGGATATGCATGCTTATATGTTGCATTTATGTGTTTGCATGTCATTGTTATTGATATATGGCATGTACATATCATCTTGTGCCTGTACGTCTGTACATCTTTTGAGATGATCCAGTTAGGGTTACTCAGCCCTGTTTGGGCGTTTGATATCAAGTACCCTTAGGTACTGATACCTAGAGACCTCCGTGGTCTGCATCCGAGATTCGGGAGTGAGTGGTCGCACACAGTGGTTAGCTACCCCGATGTGACGAGCTCGTACTCCAGGCGCCAGTCTGAGCAGTTTGTATACAGTTATCCCAGATATGGATACCCTGTCATTTGCATGCATCATATTTGTATGTTTATCCATGCTTTCGTATTGAGCTTAGCGCTCACGTCCAGTCTTTTCTGTGTATCTGGACACCCCATTCGACGGGGCAGGTTTAAGTGCGGGATTGAGCACCAGGAGTTTGGAGAGACCAGTAGCCCTTGAAGACAGCAAGATTAGCTGTAGGTTTATTTTAAGTAATTCGATTGGGTTGTATAATCGAGTCTGTAACGCCCCGATTTTATCTTAATTGACTTTATTTGAGATAATCGGAGATTCGAGAGTTCAAGAGCCGACTTTATTTTGTTCAGGGTCCTTTTTGCAAATTTCGGATTTTTGAGGGACTAAAATGCAAATATTGGATTTGTTAGATATTTATAGGAGATTTTACTATTCTTTTCACTGGATCACCTTCCTCTTCACGCCTCCCTCCTCCATTGTTGAAGAAATCGATTCTCCAAGCTATCAGATTTCATCTCGAGCTCGATCCGTCCGTTGAAATTTATTTCTGAAGGCAGATTAGCGATCACGGCTGCGAGAACTTCGTTCTACAGTAAGTATTTCTCCGATCAGATACGTTCTAGTTTTGGGATGTCGTTAGAATCGTTTGAGATTCGAGTATGTTGATCTTTGCAGAGTTCTGATCGTTTATTCTCTGTCGGTTTTGAAATAGAGTGTCGTTCGGAATTGTTATGAATTTTTGAAGGGATTTTCGAAAATGTGAGTTTGGATATGTGTTGGATTTGAGTTTGAATGTTTGAATGTTGATTGATTTGAGTCTATTGGATTGATATTATGTTGTCTGCATTTCCGGTTTGATCAGATTATAGCCGTTATGCCGTCGGTTTGAGTTTTGGATTGTCTATCGGTTCGAATTATTTGAGCCAAGCCTTCGATTGAGTTGTATGTTAATCTCGAGCCTTATTACTTTTTGTACAGATTGATTTGAGGCCAGTGGAGTTGCGAGATTGCAGCTTTGTGCAACTTGGAGATTGGAGCCGGTATAGTATCGATTCTCTTATTATCGACTAGGAAGTTTGATTGAATCTTGAATTGAGGAATCGTTGTTGTTTCCAGGTTTGGAGCATCGACGTTGTTGAAAAGAGGTATAAGATGACTTAGACTGGAATGGAACGTGTGACTCGAATCCGACTTGATTCGAGTGTTCCGAAGAATCACATATTTGCATGTTATTTCTCTTGAATTTAGTTGATTGAGTTATGTTTTGCATTGCATTCATCTTGAGCCAGAATCCTTGATTTGAACAGCGGGCAGGACGACCCTTTTATGATAGACGTTTTGGGGATTATATTGTGAGTGGCCTGGGTGTAGCCGTTTCACCTAGTGCTAGCATACTCCTTATAGTCGCACCAAAGTCTAGAGGATGGAGATACGTAGCACCACCTCGATCGGGAGAGTCGGTGAGTTGTTTACATGACCTCGTCCTCGGGATCCCAAAAGCAAAAGCAGCAACTCTTTTGATTATCCGACTTGATAATCCCAGATTTAAAGACATGCATTGCATTTATGCATCTGAATTGAGTTTATATATGCTTTCGAAATTGCATGGTTGTTAATTGAATATCTGGAAGTTGATGCATTTCGTTTGAGATGTTTTTATGATATGCATGTTTGTCTCTTTTACTGGGAATTATATTCTCACCGGATTATCCGGCTGTTGTCTTTGTTTGTATGTGTACTTGGCAACAGGTGGGGCAGGACCGAGTCAGAGGCAGCATGGCTAGGTGGTTGAGATGATAGACGTGAGGCCTTGTTGTTTTAGAAGTCGAATATGTAATCGAACGTAGATTGTATTCGAACTTGTTTTGTATCGGTTATGGAACTTAGAAGTGATGCATGTTCTACTAGATTGATTATTGTACAACTCTAGAACTTCATGTATTGTATTTTGACAGTTTGGTGTATCAATGCATGCTTATGATTAAGTTGGTTTATGGTTTTGCACTTTCCCAAGCTTTAGTTTTGCTTTTTGAGAGTGTTTTTCAGTGCAGGTCGAAGGGGCAGCGCGCCCGCACGACTTGAGGAGCGCCCGCGCCTCCCCTGGGCTTGGAATTTCGCATTTTGCGAAATTCCGGCGCGCCCGCGCCACCAAGAGACGCGCCCGCGCCTGAAGCTCGATTTTTAAAAAAAAAAAAATTTGTTGTTTTGCGACGTGATTCTGCGTCGCCAAATGTCCGATTTTGCGTCGCCAATTGTGCTGGATTAATTTTATGTTTTCTTTGTCGAGATTTGATGATTAGAATCGAGGTCTCACAGAGTCTGTTTAGCCGGTTGTATTCTGCCGGTCTTCTTGTATTTAAGTCTTCCGCAGCGATTTTATTTAATGCATGCTTAATTATGCTCTTATCTCTGATTAGGTAGCGGATCCGGTATGGATCGCTACATTTATGGTATCAGAGCCGCATGCAAGGGACTTAGAAAATGATAATGAGACTTTTGATTATCCTTGTAGGATTGATGAGGCATAGCGAAAGAAGATTTGGTTATTCATTACCGAGGCTTGCGACAGAAGTCTTTGTTATAAGGAATGCAACAGTGATGAGAACACCTGTAGTAGCATATCGATAGATAGATTGACTGTTGTGTACGGATCATCATTCGGTGCATTGGGATACAGATCGAAGAACATATGGATTCCAGCCAGGAAAGACTGGAAGAGAAAAACGAGTATATCATGTCAGATACCTTTGAGGGCTTTTTGGAACGAATGGTTTGTAATAACCCATTTGGTTTCAGTTCGAAGATATTCTCCACTCATAGTTGGAGAGAGTGTCATATAGACCTTCACCAGGAAATGCCTCGAGTGCTTAAGGCATGATGGGTTTTGAGTGTAAGGTCATTAAACTCATGCGGAACATGGTTTTGCCTGTATGCTTGTATCGATGCTTTCGGTAGGCAAATGGGAAACTTCATGTTCAAAGGCATGATATGGATACAAGAAGAACGCTGATGGTAGATCGTGAGCATAGGTGGTCGACTGACGTGCACTGACGCAGAGCATAGCTGGTTAGCTATCACGTGCCATTTCTCCGAAGTTCTTCGTAGGAGGACATGTAGAGAGACTTGGATGGGAGTATGCTTGTATCGATGCGTGTGTCGATTAGAAGCTTCATGCTCAAGAAACGAAGACTAGTACGATGATTTCAAATACTGTATTGTTGTAGTTGTAAACAGTATTTCAGTTGTAATGAATCATCGGAATTTGGTTGTATCATTTCAAGTTATTGGTTGTACATTTAGTTGTATTTTGAATACTGTATGTATTACATGGGATTGTAATAAAGAAGTTGTACATAACTTGAATTAATGTATATGTATTAATTATCCAGGAATTTGTGAATGACTGCGATGATTTTCTAAGTTTGGCTTGGTCCTAGTTGATTAGTGATCAACTATGCTAGCTCATGGGTTTTGAGTAAGCCAGCTGTAACTGATTGACATGGGGTTAGTCTAGGTGTTTCCTAGGATTGAACTAATTAGCCGTTTGACTGGCCTAATGTTAGGTGATGAGGTGATTCATCTGGAGGTACGTAAATATTGTTCGAATAGGAACTTTGGGCTTTGTTCTAGGTTGTTTCCTTAGAACGGTAATCTGATTGACCTTCGTTAGGTTGAGAATTGCGATGATGGGATTTCATCAGGAACCAGGTCGAGTATATGTCGAGTTGTGGACTATGATCATGACTAGACGTGATGGGGCGCGACCCTATGCTGGTATTACTCTGGGAGTCTTCGCACTTCGGAGGTTGTCTGGAAGCCCTTGTGCTTCAGGATCGGCGGTGGGAAGGCTTCTCAGTATAGAGTCTTGGTAACAGTCACGACGGGATATGACCATGGATTAGGTACCTGGTTAGGTACCAGTGGTTCAGATATTGTCTGACTGTCGTCGGAGATATTTGTTTGGATTTCTGCCGTAAGGACTAGTCCTGGAGGGATTTCCTTGACGAGCGTGTATTCTGAGCAGATAGTTTTAGTCAATGGGATACTGCGAGACTAGTGGATCTAGTCGATGATTGGGTTCTCTTGTGGTAGGAGTTATCCAGGAGATGGTTTTGTAAAATTGTCTGAAACATTGACCCGGGGGAAGTATCTTCCAGCAATGATGGTTTCCTTCAATAATGAGCTATATCTGATGCTAAGGATTGTACATGACTATTTGAGACGTGAGGGAAGCGTGACTTGTGATAGTGTACACTTGGTGGTAATTCCAGGTGGGACATCGTGGTAGGTTACCTCAGTCTTGATTTGTTTCGGTCTTAGCGAGGGATATAACTATCAGGAGCGTGTTCAACGATAGTTGGACTCTTTTGGACTTGTATTGCATCCTGAGTTTAGAAAGTCCTAATAGTAATTTTGAATGAATATAGACAGTGGATAGTATGTCTAGACGGGTGCAGGCTTAGCACTAGTGACTACGTGCAACTGTTGGTTGACTCTATCAGAGATAGAGGATTGAATCAAGTGTGATTATTTTGATTTCAAGTATTTAGGATTTGCGGACGTGTGGCAGTGAGATCATCGATACTGATCGAGCCCTGAGAGTTTGTCATTGATAAGTAATTGTCTGATTATAATTGATATCGTCAGGCGGAATGAGAGCTACAATAGATCGACTGGAATCGATCAGATTATTCCAATTGGTGCAGATTGGGATATAGTGAATCAGGAAGTACTTGGGATAGTACTAGAAATATGGTATGCTTAGATTCAGCGATTCAAGTGCATTTAGGGAATTCTTCAGCCATTAGGAATCCCCAGGAATGCGGGAATCGGGACTTTTGGATTCTGCAGATCACGAAAGTGGTCTTAGGTTGACTTGTGTGATCATAGTTTGTTGATATCGTTGCTGAGATTACCATGGACGGATTTTGATCTGAGCATAGCTTGGTGTTAGCAATGAGTGATCCATTTTGCGGAAATATGATTTAGTGATTGTCCCAGGATTGTCAGCGGACAAAATTTTGGGGACTGTTAGTCGAAGTGTTTTGCTTGGATGCTTCCAGCATAGTTCTCAAGAGTTGTTCTTGAGGGACGATTCGACAAGTGCTTATGGATTTCAACGAGCATTTACTGGTTAGCATTAGTTGCTTCATGGGATGAGACAACAGCTGAGACTTGTGTTTCTGAGTCTGGCGGGAGTGTTGTCGCTGATATCCCAGTCAGTTCTGTTATGCTGTGTCGTTGAGAGGTTGAGATAGCGGGATTGCCGCTAGTATTGATAGATTATGTGTGGGATCAAGGTGAACCATGGTGGTTATTTCAGTTAGCGAGTCAAGGGTTTTTCGTTATCTAGGACAAGATAACTGAAATCTTTTTCGTCGATACTATCTTTAGTGACGAGATAGAGTTAAGCGTTCGATATAGACTACTAATGCTGAGGATGGTGTTAGTCCATCCAAGAGTTTCAGCAGGATGGTAGTATATTTCGAGGCGATGACCTTGAAGAGTGCTTTAAGACAAGAAATTGTGTACAATGATTTTTTCACAATTGGGGTTAGTAGACAGAGATTTTGTCATCTGTTTACTTAGTTGGTTTTCTTGGGAACATCCGTCAGCATCAGGCAGGGTAAGTACTGAAGATACGTGTTATGATGCCAGGAATTGTTAAGATTTGGTTGTTATCCATGGCAGGATGACTAATGCGATCGAATAGATACTATCTACGATGGCGAGATTCGGATAAAGATCGATCGCAATCAGTCTGAGGATTTCAGATGGTTAGAGCAGGATCTAGATCTATTGTTGAGCGATTTGCGATAACATCGAGGGATGCGATGATATCGTTAGATCAGGGATATACAATGTGTTGTATCTTGTTTTGCTCGTTAGGCAGCGATGGAATTCGTGCGTGTCTAGAGATAGCTGAGAACTAGTTACGATCTTAGCAGGAGTGTCATCGCTAAGATTTGGAATCAGTGCGGATTCTAAACCAAGTATATGTTCTGATGTGATTGAACAGACCCTGCAGGTTAGCGAGGTTTGGGGTTGTCAAGGTTATTCGACCAGATGTTTCGAACTGGAACTATTGGTGGATTGGGCTAGTGGTCTATGTTACGTTCTCGGGGTTTACCCTAGATTTCGAGGACGAAATCTTTCAAGGGGGGGAGAATGTAGTAGCCCGTAACCAAAACTAACAATTAATGAGTAAATTAATTGAAGGATCATGTTCGGATTAAGTAAAACATGATTAAGGAAATTTCAAATGGATTAACGGAGTCCAGAAATGGATCCAGGACACTCAAAAATGGTGAGTATGTCTCGGCAGGTTCGGGCTCTTTGAACTTGAGTTCGGAGGATTCGAACATGGACGGAGCCAGGCTTCGGAGGCTCTGAAGACTTCGGACGGTCTGAAGTGGGTTCGGACAATCCGAACTCATGCGGCCAGCTGTCCCAAAATAATACGTCATTGGTGATGTCATCGGGAAGATGTTCGGATGACCCGAACAGTGTATTGGACAGGTGTATGGTTGCATGCGATTGGTTGGACTCGTGGCGGAGATCGGATGATCCGATGAGGCGATCGGACGCCCGAAGCAGTTCGGACGATCCGAAGTCAGGATCGGATGATCCGAACGTGCTCTATAAATATGAGGTCCGAGCTCCTCATTTGGTGTGAATTCCGAGTTCCTCTCCTTCGCCCACGTGGCTCTGTTTTAGGGCTTTGGGTACTCTTATTTTAGAGTTGGATTAGGGAAAATTATTATAGTATAGTCAGACAGTGTCTGACATAGTAGCAGAGCAGTGCTCGTGTAGCGGAGCAGTGCTCGAGGCTGTGGAGCTGCAGCAGGGGTGTGCCCCTAGTTGCGGGATAGTCGCCATCAGTGGACTGACGACGGACGCAGGTATAGCTATGGTCTCCTTAAATTATTTAGGAGTATGCAATAGCTTAGTTAAGGCTTTTAGAGCTTAATGAATGATGCATGGGTATTTGCATTGTAGAGTTGATGATGGGCTTGGAACCTAGAGTTGGACTGCTAGAACTGCCTGTAGAAAGGTACGTAAGTACTGACTGAGATTGCCAGCGGATATGCATGCTTATATGTTGCATTTATGTGTTTGCATGTTATTGTTATTGATATATGGCATGTACATATCATCTTGTGCCTGTACATCTGTACATCTTTTGAGATGAGCCAATTAGGGTTACTCAGCCCTGTTTGGACGTTTGATATTGAGTACCCTTAGGTACTGATACCTAGAGGACTCCGTGGTCCGCGTCCGAGATTCGGGAGTGAGTGGTCGCACACAGTGGTTAGCTACCCCGATGTGGCGAGCTCGTACTCCAGGCGCCAGTTTGAGCAGTTTGTATAAAATTATCCCAGATATGGATACCCTGTCATTTGCATGCATCATATTTGTATGTTTATCCGTGCTTTCGTATTGAGCTTAGCGCTCACATCCAGTCTTTTCTGTGTATCTGGACACCCCATTCGACGGGGCAGGTTTAGGTGCGGGATTGAGCACCAGGAGTTTGGAGAGACCAGTAGCCCTTGAAGACAGCAAGATTAGCTGTAGGTTTATTTTAAGTAATTCGATTGGGTTGTATAATCGAGTCTGTTTAGCCGGTTGTATTCTGCCGGTCTTCTTGTATTTAAGTCTTCCGCAGCGATTTTATTTAATGCATGCTTAATTAAACTCTTATCTCTGATTAGGTAGCGGATCCGGTATGGGTCGCTACAGGTTTACACTCCAATAAACCTTCCCAAAGAGACATTCTATCATTCCTGTTACACTTCGCATACACAACTGACAAATATATATCCACATGAAAAGCAGTAGACGACATTTTCAATTGCAAAAACTGAACATGATCCACCAAAACTTGCACATCCACTTCACTACCATAAAAAAAAACCAAATTGTGTTACTAACATTTGCTATCACATCCGAGAATCCAAATGATCTAGACATCCCAACCACATCAAGTTGACGCATAGGTTTCAAAATTGCCACGCACAAAAATCTGTTAACTTATTTAAGAAGCTTAATTCTTCTTTGGTCAGATTTATTATCAATCCCTCTAATATTCCAAATTAGACAATTCATTGAGAAAGATCGTTAGAGACTTCACCTTGATTTTTTGACGGAGCTTTTTTCAACGACGCAGGCACTGATTTTTTTCTTTTAGGAGGTCTACCACGACCACGTCCAGGACCCCATTTTATAGAATTATCCATTCAAGCAAATTGATCATCACCCATCTCGACAATCTCCTCAAACTCAACCATTTTCAGAATGGATCCCCTTGCCACAGCAGATTCGAAAATTGACTCATATGCACCTTCATCAATATCTTCCCAAAATTTTCCTATCAAAGTATGAGCTGGTATCATCTCACGCTGGGCCACAGTAGCAAATACACTAGTCTGCTCAATATTTTTTTCAGGCTCAACACCATCATTACCAATGTTAACATGATGTATAGTTTGATCATCCACATCTTGTCCCTCATAATCGTTTTCCAAATCGGCATTGGCTTCCATGTTCGATTCAGGAACTTTACTACCTTGTGGCTGGTCTGAACTCTAAGCTTCTGATTCTTTAAGTTTCTCAAAAACAACCACATTCATGGAAAAGGAATAGTCGACATCTTTTCCTAGGAACACCCCATCAACCCATCTTCCTTCTATTTCTTCATTCACGATTTCGTTACATTTAAGATTTATCTTTTCCACAGTCTCCTCAAGAATAACAACATCACTGCTACTGTTGTCTACTCCAAGATCCAAAAGAAGAGGATCAAATCTGTTTGAGGAATAAGGACTATTTCGAGCCACATTAACACCATATCCTTCAACCGCATCATGCATACCCCCTTCCGATTACCAACCTCCTTCCACTCCAATCTATTCGAATTTGCCTGCTTAGGAACGTTGGAAGTGGTGTTCATAGAAATGATCCGGACAGAAGATAAATCCGGTGGTCCACAGAATGGTGAGTTTGAAGAACCTTGGGTTCCTCAAATACCGCCTTATAGTTGGCTATAAGGTTTTTCACGAGATTAGGAAGCTCTTGCGGAGTCGGACTTGCTGTAGCAAGCAAAGACATGGTGATGGAATAACGAGCAGTGACGAGAGAAGTTCTCAATAGAGTGCATAACTTGTTATAAGATAGGGTCTCTGCATTAGTAACTTGATTACCCTTCAAACAAATACGTGTCATTGCCATGAGAATTCCATGGTTAAGGCCTCATGGTCATGGAGACACAGACCAAGTGTGCATAACCATTGCATTCCGAGGACCACATCTAACCCCCAGATCGATAATACGAATAAATTGATGAAAAAATCATGATCCTATATGAGTAAATAAACCTAAAGACAACATTTGTCACACCATAAATATTGGCCATTACCCATGTAGACCCGAAATCATTTGGCATTGTCACAAGGGATCCCCAATTTTTCAACCAACCCCTCTTGAATAAAATTTTTATGACTTCCCGTGTCAATCAAAATTTCAACTGGTACCTAATTGTGCGATGCTCTGATACAGAAAATACGAGGATTTTTCACATTGGTAAAAGTATGTAAACTGAACTCCATGTCCTCTTCACTCTTTGTGGACGTTTCAGTGCCCCTTCTGTAATAGATTTATCAAAGTGTTCCTCCCCTTGTCTGGATAAAACCATGATGCAATTTTTGCAAAGATGAGTGGGGCTATATTTTTCCTCACAACTGAAACACAACCCTTTTTATTTTTTTTGTTGATTCTCGATAAGGAATAATCGCTCTTAGCTGGCGGGGTGACGAACGGATTATGGTGTCTAGTAGACCCAGGTGGAATAGCAAATTATCCACTTTATGAAAAAATACCATCGGTGGTTTAGGATTCAGTGACACACTTGATCCCGATTGTGGAACAGCATTATAGAGTGCCCCTCGTAATTCAGCATTCTGATCATCAAACAATTGAGCTTTTTCCATGGCTTCAGTGAGATATTGAGGAGGATTGAGTAATATTTCTCGACAAATCTCTTGTTTAAGTCCCAAATACAAAAATTAAGAAACATAGCTTCTGAAACGCCAACCACTTGGTTCATTAACTCCTCAAAATCAGCACAAACTTTGAGACGCTCCCTGTCTGCACTAGTTTTGAAATATGACCCAAAGGATCAGCATAAATCGATGTCCCAAAATGCTCAGTAAGGGCGATAAAAACTGATCCCAATTTTTCAACGCCCCATTATAATCCATCCATTTAAACCACACCGCTGCGTCGCATTCAAAATGGAAAACCACTATCTCAAAACATATGTCCTTAGGGATAGCATGTAGAGAGAAATACCTGTCAATCTTATAAGTCCAGTTATGGGCGCCCTCGCCTTTGAATTTGAGTGTCGAATTTGAAGCCCTTTAATTATGATGATAACTCTTTCTCAACTACCCTTGGTTGTCATGAACAATCGCCCCCCGACTGAGAGGAGTCCCGCAAGTTTACTTTTTCTTCCGTGACGTGTTGAAACATTGGAGACATTTGGCCAAGGCATAACTCCATGGTATTCATGTATCGTTCTAGTAATTTGGTATAGGTGGCCAATTGAGCTTCAAAATGAAGCTTGAAATTGGATTCCAATTTTTTCATGGCTTTGGCAATATCTTTGTTTCTCATGTTGGATACTGGTAAAAGAAAGATCAACTATAGCACCAATATGATAGTAAACCAAGCACTCTTCGAGTTGTGCAGACTCCAAAGTAAACATCAATACATTAAAATATTCTCAATGTCCCTCACTTTTCTCAATTACAGAATATAAATCTCTTCACTTGAATAAAGCTCGAACAATCAATTAAAAATGCAAACAAATTCGTAACTAACTAGCATAAGCAAAAATAGTGCTCCTTTAACCTATGACATAATATTTCATCCATGTGGGTTTGGTATGCTAGCGTGAACGAATGTGTGGGTTCTCTTCCTTCTCCTCATCTACATGTGTATCTGCATCAAGAGTTTCCCATTTTGGCTCTTGGGTTTGATCAATATTAATAATTCCCTTCATAGCCCAATCGAATAATTCTTGGTCCACTACCTCTAGACCCATTTGAATTGTGATGGGCTTATCTTTGTCGATCACCTCTAATTCCACAACTTGATTCTTCATGTGCCGCCTCACATTTCTCCTTCCATTGCCACCATCACCCTCACTCTCACACCCATATATTTTGTAATGAATGCTAAAAAATTTTAAAAACAGATTTAAGAGTACACATAAATAATGAACATGCAATGAAAGAATATTTTCATAACAAGAATAAAATTATAATGGTATAACATGTTGCAGTGATGAAAATAACCCAAAGCTTGAACAAGAATATTGAACCAAACACAAAAATAGGTAAAAAAGACTCGAGAAATGAAACTAAGTAACTCAACCAATTTCTTACGGTAAAGAATGAACCTTAGTATACATTTGATCAAAAACATCAACTTCGTTACCCCTAATGGGTGTCTTAGTTGATGGAGTAGATAAACACTTTGCAAGATATCAACAGTTAGATTCTCCTACTAACACTTTTTTGGACTACCCTGTTGCACAGGACTTGCCCAGTATAGTTTACCTAGCTAGCATAGTTTGCAGGCTATTGCGTTAGTCCGGAGATTTATCGAGTGCGCACCGAAAATTAGCGGTTGCGGGTTCTCACGTCATAAAAAACATCAACTTCATTATCAAATTATGAATGTCGAAAAGAGTGATTCTTGATAAATTCCAAAAAAAATGGGTTTCAAGAGAGAATGCTGATTTTTTTTAAAAAAAATCATGACAGGGTTGGTTTAGGGGTGTTCTTCCTCGATTGATACTACTGTAGCAGTTGACCCTCGAAATATTTGATTTATTTCAATTGAGGTTGGTCAATTTAACTGCTTCCTTCTCGTATGTTGATGTCAAATTGTTAAACACTTAATATGTCTGGAATGATGTCAACTAACAGATTAAAACTATAATCAAATAACAAGTTTGAGTTTGTGAGTGAAAGAAGGTGCTCGACTGATATAAGAGTAAAATTGTAAAGTAAAATGCACAAGTGATTTTTTTATAGATGTTCGGAGCTAAAACTCCTATGTCACCCCTTCTTCTTCCTCGAAATGATTTACTCTCAAAGACTTTGACTATTACAACACTTTACAATAGCCCACTCCAATACTGGACTTACACTCAATTGCCTATCCCAGAACTCATGGACATAAGAACTCAGCCCTTGATTGATTCTTGTTACAATGAGGTTTGCATCACCTCAACTCATAAACAATTACAACACTTGTATGACAACTCAACACTTAGCACAATAAAATCTTAACTGATCTGATACATTGATATGCGTGCTTGTGTTCTTCGGCTCTTGATATATTCTTTGAAGCAAGATTTAAGCTCCTCAACAGAATATTTGTGATTAAACTGAAAGTGTTCAGTTTATCTCTTGATAACTTGAATATATTTGTGAGTTATTTATAGAGACGGATGCATCTTCAAGAACCCCTTGACATATATTTATACTTGGATTGTAACGGCTCTTTTAATTCAAATTGTGGGCGTTATCTTGTCTTGTCTGGTACCTTATATATCTTCTGACACAAAGGTGCACTTGTGGCGCATTGTGGCTTTGCGGCATCAGCTATATATGGAAGATCTTATCCACAAGAGTTAAACTGATGTAATGAATTCAGTTTTGATCACGAAGCCTTAGAATAGTTCAGTATTGCAATCGTTTAGTCTTGGTAATTCAGTTTCGCTTTTTTGAAGTAGTTTGGCTCTCTGAAAAGTTTGTCTTTGTGGGAGACTGATTCATTTTAGCTCCCTAAACAGAATACAATTTACCAAGTGAATTCAGTTTGATTTCCTTGATTTATTAATGAATTCAGTCTGGCTCTGGTCAAAGCCAACTCAGTTTACACACTTCTGTTTAACTTGGAATATTGTTCAGCCGGCCAAATCGACGTTTGAATATCTGTCGGCACTGTTCATGTGTTCTCCGCCCGTTGTTTCTCAGATCCCGGCATCGTCCAGGTTGATCCGACCATTTGGGTCTGCAATATGGAATCCTCACCTCTAGACACTTCAGCTGCATCTACCCTCATCATTTTCACATCTCCCAATCGACGGGAATTTTAGATCTACGGTGCGGTCCACGGATTTGCATGCACCGATTTCTCCTTTTTCCAATTACTCCGGCGTCTGTGCTTTGATTCTCAATCAATTTGGTAAGTATTCTCCTCTCTTCATGGGTAATCATATGGTACCTTTAATTGGGTCATCGGAGCTCCCGTTCGGAAATGCCCAATTTCCGATTGGGTTTTCCACTCCCGCAACCGAGTTACCTCAATTCACGCCGATTCTGACCGATTCTGTGGGAGTTGTCACCGGCTCTGGTCTCCCATCACCTTCGTCAGCGTCCCATGCACATCACAGTTCTTGGAAAACATCGGTAAGCGGGTGAAAAAATCCATTGTCACGTGCTCTCACTTACCTTTTTAAAACAAAAGATAATTCAAGTTTCGAGGACAAAACTCCCAATAAGGAAGGATGAATGTGAATACCAAACCTACAACATCAATAAAAATAAAAAGAGCCGATGGAATGAGGCATAAATACAATATAATTTTGAAAATTCAAAGAGCCAGATTCAACTGATTTGAGAGGAGTTGTGACAACACAATGAAGGAGGAATAATGGCGCTATTAAATGGAGTAATTAGCCATGAATGGAGGACCTTTCAGCTGGTTATTTGCAGCCTATAAATAGTGGCCAAAGTTAGAGTGAAATCACACCCAAAAACCTCACTGTGACGCCTAGAATTTCTTAATTTAAGTTTCATGCCTGAATTAGTCGTTAATATTTATTATTTTAATTATTTTAATTTTCTGTGCTAATTGGCTAAATGTTATATTTTTCCCGCGCAATAGAATTTATTATTATTAACTTTTGCGAAAATTAATATTTTTATTTTCGGACTAGTAAAATCAAATTTAATATTTTAAATTAGGATTCTAAGCTTGCATTTTTATTTAGTGCGATTTTAATTGTAGTCCTAATTTTTTTTTTGGTTTGGCATTTTTTTAGTGTATAGCACTTTTCCCTAAATTTCATAACACTTCAATTTTTTTTTCTAGGGTTATCTATTCTAACACTTGGACTCAAATATCTAACCCAAATCACTCACTCACTCACACAACACATGCACACATACACACAAAAGCGTCGACCTCCCCTGTTCTTCAAGAAACGCACGGCCTCTTTGATTCTGCTTCTGGAGCTCTTCAATCTCCGATTTCTTCTCTAGAAATCGTTCCATCTCTAGCTGGGAGTGATTCTTGAGCTCGATTTTTAGCTTTTTCCAGCTCTTTTCCCCAGCCCTGCTCTCGACCGCAGCTCACGAGATTTCTGGACATCCATCGATTTTTTTTTCTTCTTGCTTTAGCTAGGCAAGATTATGGCTTCATTGCTCACCTTGTAGACTATTATTGTGTGTTTCGATTGGTGTTAGATTTTTGTATATCTCTTTTTCAAAAATATCATGTATGCGTGCCCTGTTTGTTTTTTTTCACGGCCGGATTGTTTTTTTTTTTTGGGATTTTGATTGTTAGTTGATTTAATAATGTTCATATGTGAAGAATGAACAATTTTAAAGCATTGGAATGAAATTGTAAGCATGTTAGCCATTTTTCGAAAATTCAGAAATGTTCTTGGTTAGTATGTTCGAATTTTGTGTATTTTGATTGTTGGTGGATTGGTTTGGTGATTTAGGAGCTACCACGGGTGATATGTAGTTCACGTGTTAGCGTTAGATTGAATGAAATTGAAATATGGTCTTGGATGGGGAAATTCGAAACTGCCAGCTTCTTAGGAATTAGTTTTGGTTGAATTTGGTGGAGTTACGGATGGGCTGGGTTATGTTAAATTTTCAAGAGTTTTGGGGGAGCTTAGAAGTTGGTTAGTGATGCTAAGACAGTGGCTTGGGTTTGAGGTCAAATGGACAAGTTTGGTTTGGATTTGAAAGGTTGAACCTGAGCAGATTTCGTGGACTTAGGGGCTGTCCAGAACCGTGAGTTCATAACAGGGTTAGAGGCTGGTCTAGGTTAAGGTCTCGGGGCTAGTGATACCTTAGGATGTTATGGAAATGACATTTTGAACGGAGTTCAATTTGGTGGAGTTTTCCCTAAGTTTCAAGCCTTGGGACTTATGAGAGATAGAATTTTAGACGACAAGTTGCTGTCCGGGTTTGAACATTTAAAACAGTGTTAAGATAGGAATTTGGGTAAGGGCTCGGGACTGGAAGTATCTTAAGAGGTTAGGATTATGTCGTTTCAAGCGGAATTCCTTTTTGGCAAGTATTGAGTGAGTTATAAGATTTTAAGGCGTACCGCTCCATTCACCTAAGTGTTATAACTTTGGGTTAGATTCCCATCCTTGGTGTGTTCCCTAAATCACCATTCCGGTCATTCACCATCGAGTCTCTTGCATGTTCATGTAAGAGTGGGTGCCCAGTGAGCCAACTGTGTGGCTATGGGCTTTGTTGACTCTTTGTATAAACAATCTTTTGTATAATATTATTTACACTTTTATGGCAATGACTTTATATTACTTCATATTGTTATATTGTGATATACTATTGTTGTTTTGATAAAGACCTTGAATATACTATAGTGTATGTAAGATGTGGTAGAACATGGAGATGTCTATCATGAAATACATCTTATAGTCACTGTATATTCTAAAACCGTTCCTAGTCGATTGAGCCGTCCGATAATAAGGATAAGGATCGCTCGAGTTTGAGACTAGCATTTGCGATGCGGAGTACCACGTTTCATTGGTAGGGAACATGGAGATGTTCGAAGCATGCAAATGGATATTCATAGGATGAATAGTCGAACTACCCTATCCGGACTTTCCAAGTGGTTATCACTTATCGAGTGGATAAAGTCCGCGGTTTTGGTTGTACACCATTAGTCCTTACGACTTGAAACATCATGGAGACTCTATATGCTAGTACTGTGCTTTGACTCGTTTACCGACTCTGAGGGGGTCATCAGGTGTCGAGATTGGGTACAGTTACGACACATATAGGAGTCAATGCATTGTTGTCAAGGATTCACCACATACTTGCGAGTGTGGATATCCTATGCGATCTGAGGAGATATTAGTGTGACAAATCTCTGGCCAGAGTACTTGATGTGATTTAAGAAATGGTTTCTTAGTAGCACATGCGATGTCACTAATTTGATCTTCAAGATGCATTGCATAGTTATCGAATCTTGAGCGACTCTCGATATACCAATGGTTGTTGATTCGATCGGGATATATGGATGAAGGGACCGTACTGTACGCTAACCAAAATCTACTGGTTCTTGTAGGCACTATCAGTGATACCTAGGGAATCATGGGGCGATGTTGCTAGGCGCTTTACCATGATTCGTTGGGCAAGTCGGAAAGTGTTGTTCCGAGTCACAAGGAGTTGTGAGCCCACGGCTAGCTGTATCCCTGAACCATTGAGGGTCACACAGTGTAATGGAGTTTTAATCCCCGTTGAGATAGTTAAATTTAAAGAGTTAAATTTAATGAACTAAGGAGTTGGACTTCTTAATTAAGAGTAAGGGAGTAGGGTTTCCTAAAATGACATAGGGATGGACATTTTTGGAAACCACTGAATTCGGATTCAGGAAAATTTATTTTGACTTTAAAACGTGCAGAAATGGTTTCTGTGCACATTGGTGAAATCGTTTCATCAATCGGAGTCACGATGAATTTTATATTAATTTCTGAACGAGCGGGCTTTGCTTGTCGGGCCCCAGCTTATGACTAATGGGCCCTAAGGTGTTAGTGGCCTGCATTATAAATAAGTTATTTCAGTACAGAAATTACATACAACAGGTCATAATTTTTGAGAGCAAAAATTCGAAAACCCTATTCTCTCTCAAAGAATTTCGGCCGCCCCCTTGCTCTGCCCGAGAAAATTCCGGTCTGTGATTTTGAATCGCAGTAAGGAATAACGAATCAAATTCGTGTATTCTCTTCGCAGAAAACTTCTGATAGATTTTCTAGTGCAATCTATCAGAGGGATTAAACCTCTGTTCGTGGACCTGATTGAAGGAGTTCATCGGTTCCAGGGAGAGACAACAAGAGCAGAATTGTTCTGTTGGTGTCCATTAATCTCGTTGCGAGATTTGAGGTAAAATTTATTTAATTGTTATTTAAATTTTACACACACGTAATTCAATCGATGAACGGTTGATACCCATACCATGGAAACGTTCCATGAAAAATTTTTAAAACTTCCGCTGCACCGGGTATCAATCGTAATTGGTCTGGGAACTCGCCAGTTTTTTTCCAACAGTGGTATCAAAGCCAGGTTGCTCAGATCAATCGATTGAATAATCAATTGTACAAAATTTTTGAGTCTCGGTTTATGAAACAAAATAAATATTTTTAATAAAAAAAAAAAAAAATTTTCCGGGGCAAAACCCGGGCAGCGATTGGATCGCTGCCCGGTGGGGCAGCAATTGTTGCTGCCCCGGGCGGCGCACGGCGCCGCCCAAAGGGGGCGCACAGCGCCGCCCAAGGCGGCGACCGTCGCCGCCCAGGGCGGCGCACGGCGCCGCCCAGGGAAGCGTTGTGCGCTGCCCAGCGCAGCGCTGGGCGCTGCGCAGGGCAGCGCTCGGCGCTGCCCAGGGGCGGCGCTCGGCGCTGCCCAGCGCAGCGCTGGGCGCTGCGCAGGGCGGCGCTCGGCGCCGCCCAGGGCAGCGCACGGCGCCGCCCAGGGGCGGCGCCAGGCGCTGCCCTAAGGGGGCAGCCGGGCTGCCCCCGGCCCGCGCCCGGGTGCGGGCCAACCCGGGAGTGTCCCGGGTGGCCCGCGGGAAAAATTATATTTTTATTAATTTTAATATTTAAAATTTTATTTTTGGTCCGGTCAAAAATTGTTTTTGATTGGTTCACGAGATTTCGGATCGAATTGTTCGAGTCCGTAAATTTTAAAATTGATTTTGGATAAATTTGAATTTTTGGAAAATTTTAATATTTTATCCGTAAATTGAATTTTGAAATCAATTATTTTGGTACAATTGATGATAAGATATGATCTTATGATATATTAGATAAAATATGATTTTATTTGTAAAATTGGATTTTATAGATAAAATATGATTTTATTTGATATGGAGATAAAATATGATTTTATATGTGAAATGTGATTTTATATATAAAATATGATTTTATCTTGTTTAAATTTGAATTGCCACAGCATGTTATCCAATAAATTAATTTTGAATTAAATGTTATTGGATAAGGATGATCGATTGCCATGACCAATTTTGTAGGTGTATGTTAGGAATTTACATTTTGTCTTTATTGTTGTTGGTTTTATTAATGGGCCTGGTTTATGGCCCGATATGAATGTCATATAAAAGTGGGCTTGGTTTATAGCCCGTTCCCACCCCCTAAAAATGTATCCCCTACTTGTCATTGTTATTTAATTGTAAATACATTAGATTTAGTGGGAGATCAAGATTTGAAGATGGTGGGCCCAGCAGACAATGAAGACTGAAGAAATGTAAATTGGAAGCATATGTAATAGGATTGCATTTGCATACTGCATATTACCTAGGATTGGACTAAGACCCGTGATTGGCAACCACGAGTCAATTAGAAATGGAATCGATCATCCTATATAATATGTGATATTATGATTGTATGCATGTTTAGACATAAATTGCGTGAATCCGGCAATGCATGCAATAAATTAAAAATGATGAGACAAATATTTTTATAAATAAAATCCCTCATTTTAAATATGATTTAAAATTTATATCAAGATAAATAAAGGAAATTTAAATATTGTTTAAATGTTCCTACCTTCCATCAACGGTCAATGTATGTGATGCTACCCGCGGATACGGTCCGGCTCATATTATTGGGGGGGCCCGTTCGTCGGAAAGCTGTACATTGGATCGACAAATGTTGTAAGTTGGGTGGAACTCCCATGGGATCGGCTCATATTATTGGGGGATCCACATGGCGACCGTCCATCACAACTTAATATTGATGGGTCATCTTGACATGTCACTTTAAACGGCGTCATATTATTGGGCCCTTATTGGACATGAGGTAAATACATGGGGGTTGCTTTGGAAGCAATTGGGCTCTACCTTTTGAGAATTATGGTTGGCTGATATTATTCGGGACCATAAGTTTGTCAATTGGACTCCATGTTCTCACTAAGGAAAAAGTTTCCCGTTTTCACTAGAGGGTGGTGAAATCGTTAAAATAGTGGGAGTGAGATTCATAAAATTAAATTCGCCTATTTTATGTCTTAGTAAATTGTTAAACAATCATTGATATATGTCTGTTTTTCCTTTTCAGTATTTCATACAATGAATTCGCGAAATCCTTTATTCTCGATCCTCGAACAAAACAAGCTGACTGGCGCCAACTATACGGAATGGTTCCGGAAGTTGAAGATTGTCTTAACTTCGGAGAAAATGCTCTACGTGTTAGAGAAAGCACCTCCGAAGGAAGCACCAGCTGACATAAGTCCGGAGGAATTGGCCAAACTTGATGCATGGTGTGACCATGACATCAAGACCAAATGCTATATGCAAGCCTCGATGTCTGATGAACTCCAGAGGCGATTTGAGGACACGGTGAATGCTGCTGACATTCACACGCAACTCAAGGAACTTTTTGGGGCTCAGTCGAGGGCTGAAAGGTTCTCTACTGTTAAGGAGTTGATGACGTGCCGCATGCGTGAAGGGACTTCGGTCCGTGATCATGGGGTACGAGTGATTTGGCTCATACAGAAGTTAGCGACCCTTGATTTGGTGTTGGAGCATGAACTCAATGTGGACTTGCTGCTTCTATCTCTTCCTTCTTCATTTGATGGATTCGTGATAAATTTTAATATGAACAAGATAAGGCCACCCTTGAAGAGATGGTCAATATGCTCGTTACATATGAATCCACACTTAAGAAGGATAAGCCAGCTTTCTTGGTGGGCTCCTCATCTTCTGCTAAGAAGGGGCCAAGTATGAAGGGCAAGAAACGTTCTGCCCCACCCAATAAAGTGGAACCCGAGAAGAAGCAAAAGACAAAGGCTTCAAACGATGGAAAATCCAAGGATGTTTGCCATTACTGCAAGAAGCCGGGTCATTGGAAGCGCAACTGCAAGGAGTATCTTGAGCAGTTGGGAACTGCAAAGGGTATGTTCTATATCGAAATAAACATGTCACTTAATACAACTTCTTGGGTATTGGATACCGGATGTGGTTCTCACATTTGCAATGATTTGCAGGTGATGACAAGAAGTCGCAGGCTTAGAATGGGTGAGACCCAGCTGAGGCTCGGGAATGGTTCCAGAGTTGAAGCTACGGCCATTGGAGATGTTTGTTTGATTTTGCAGAATGGTTTTAAATTATTGTTGAGAGATGTTTTATTTGTGCCAGATTTAATTAAAAACATTATTTCTATTTCTATGCTTGATAGAGATGGTTATTCTTGTAATTTTGTGAATGGGATTTGCAGTATTTACAAGAATGAATGTTTAATTGGAAATGGACAACTTGAAAACGATCTATATAATTTAAAACTAAAAGACGTTCCAGTGAATTGTATTGACAAACCGGCAACAACAAACAAAAGGAAAATCGATAGTCAAACCCGGCAAACCTTTGGCACGCTAGACTAGGTCATATTTCCTCAAGGAGGATGAACAAGCTAGTGGGAGAGGGCATGTTTGATATGTCTGATATTAACTCTCTACCTACTTGTGAATCCTGCCTAAAAGGGAAAATGACTAAATCTCCTTTTAAGGGGAAGCCTGAACGTAGTCAAAATCTGTTGGATTTGATCCATACAGATGTTTGTGGTCCATTTAGAGTAGGGACTCAACATGGCCACACCTACTTCATTACCTTTACTGATGATTATTCTAGGTATGGGTATTTATATTTAATGAAATATAAGTCTGAAGCATTTGAAAAGTTCAAAGAATTCAAGGCTGAAGTAGAAAACAAGCTAGGTAAAAGTATTAAAGCACTTCGATCGGATCGAGGTGGAGAATACTTGAGTACCGAGTTTTTGGACTATCTAAAAGAGAATGGGATTCTCTCTCAGTGGACTCCTCCTATGACACCACAGCTTAATGGTGTATCGGAGCGCCGTAATCGAACTTTGTTGGACATGGTTCGATCCATGATGAGCTTCACTGAGCTTCCACCTTCGTTTTGGGGCTATGCGCTTGAAACGGCGGTATTGTTGTTGAATAACGTCCACACTAAAGCAGTGGACAAAACACCATACGAGTTATGGAATGGCAAAGCTCCTAAGTATTCATACTTGAGGATTTGGGGATGTCCTGCTTACGTGAAGCGGACAGTGGGAGATAAGTTGGATAGTCGATCCAGCCTGTGTTATTTTGTGGGGTATCCGAAGAATTCAATCGGATATTATTTCTATTATCCTGCTGAAACAAAGGTGTTTGTTTCGCGGAATGCCACCTTCTTGGAGAAGGAGTTCTTATTGGATAAGAAAGGCGAGATGATGGAACTCGAAGAAGTTCGAGAAGAACCCGAAATACAAAATAACGATCCCACACCTCAGGAACCATTGCTGGACACGCCTGCACCTAGAAGATCCGAGAGGACTTCTAGACCTCCAGTTCGATATGGTCTTCTTCTTGAAGAGGGTCAAGATGAACCCGACATTGGATGTGATCCAAGAAGCTTCAAGGAAGCAATTTCTGATGCGGATTCGAATTTATGGCTTGAAGCTATGCGGTCAGAATTGGATTCGATGCATACTAACCAAGTCTGGACTTTAGTGGATCCTCCCGATGGAATTGTTCCAATAGGGTGTAAATGGATCTACAAAAGAAAGCTTGGGCCTGATGGTAAGGTATTGACCTACAAGGCGCGATTGGTGGCTAAAGGTTATACTCAAAGGCAAGGAGTTGACTATGACGAAACCTTTTCACCAGTTGCAATGTTCAAGTCCATAAGAATCCTTATTGCCATAGCTGCATGGTATGACTATGAGATATGGCAAATGGATGTGAAGACTGCTTTTCTTAATGGAGACATTAAGGAAGAAATCTATATGAAGCAGCCTGAGGGGTACACATCCATGGGAAGCGAGCATAAGGTATGCAAGCTTCAGAGATCAATTTATGGTCTAAAACAAGCATCAAGAAGTTGGAACCAGAAATTTGATGAAACAATTAAAGACTTTGGTTTCATCAAGAACCCGGAGGAACCTTGCGTGTACAAGAAAGTAGTTAAGGATGCGGTGACATTCTTAGTACTTTATGTTGATGACATCCTACTCATTGGGAATGATGTAGGGATGTTGCAGTCAACAAAGATATGGTTATCAGGTAGATTTTCGATGAAGGATTTGGGTGAGGCATCCTACATTCTTGGGATACAGATCTATAGGGATAGATCTAAGAGAATGATAGGACTCACTCAATCAACCTACATCGATACCATATTGAAACGGTTTTCAATGGATGGGTCCAAGAGAGGACATCTACCCATGTGTCATGGAGTTTCTCTATCCAAGTCTATGTGTCCCAAGACTGATGCAGAGATAGAGAATATGACACATGTACCATATGCGTCAGCTATAGGTAGTATCATGTATGGGATGATATCTACCAGACCGGATGTAGCATTTGCTCTGAGTGTCACGAGCAGATATCAGTCTAATCCTGGTCAGATGCATTGGAAAGCCGTGAAGGACATTCTTAAGTACTTGCGAAGGACTAAGAATATGTTCATGGTTTATGGAGGACGAGAACTCAAACTGGAAGGCTATACCGACTCTAGCTTCCAAAGTGATGTGGATGACTCGAAGTCAACCTCTGGATTTGTGTTCATGCTCAATGGCGGTGCTGTCTCTTGGAAGAGTTCCAAGCAGGACACCACAGCGGATTCCACCACTGAGGCTGAATACATTGCAGCATCAGCTGCTGCAAAAGAGGCCGTTTGGATGAGGAATTTCGTCCAAGAGTTGGGCGTCATTCCTGAATTTGTTGGTCCAGTCCCGGTGTACTGCGACAACACGGGTGCCGTTGCTCAAGCAAAGGAACCAAGGTCTCATCAAAGATTCAAACACGTACTGAGGAAATACCACATAATCCGGGAGATTGTGGAAAGAGGAGACATCAGTGTCGAACGAGTGGCCTCTGCAGACAATATCGCTGATCCACTTACTAAGCCTTTGCCAGGACCATTGTTTGACAAACATCGCGAAGCAATGGGTCTACGTAGTATGACTAGTTGGCTATAGGGCAAGTGGGAGATTGTAAGAGTGGGTGCCCAGTGAGCCAACTGTGTGGCTATGGGCTTTGTTGACTCTTTGTATAAACAATCTTTTGTATAATATTATTTACACTTTTATGGCAATGACTTTATATTACTTCATATTGTTATATTGTGATATACTATTGTTGTTTTGATAAAGACCTTGAATATACTATAGTGTATGTAAGATGTGGTAGAACATGGAGATGTCTATCATGAAATACATCTTATAGTCACTGTATATTCTAAAACCGTTCCTAGTCGATTGAGCCGTCCGATAATAAGGATAAGGATCGCTCGAGTTTGAGACTAGCATTTGCGATGCGGAGTACCACGTTTCATTGGTAGGGAACATGGAGATGTTCGAAGCATGCAAATGGATATTCATAGGATGAATAGTCGAACTACCCTATCCGGACTTTCCAAGTGGTTATCACTTATCGAGTGGATAAAGTCCGCGGTTTTGGTTGTACACCATTAGTCCTTACGACTTGAAACATCATGGAGACTCTATATGCTAGTACTGTGCTTTGACTCGTTTACCGACTCTGAGGGGGTCATCAGGTGTCGAGATTGGGTACAGTTACGACACATATAGGAGTCAATGCATTGTTGTCAAGGATTCACCACATACTTGCGAGTGTGGATATCCTATGCGATCTGAGGAGATATTAGTGTGACAAATCTCTGGCCAGAGTACTTGATGTGATTTAAGAAATGGTTTCTTAGTAGCACATGCGATGTCACTAATTTGATCTTCAAGATGCATTGCATAGTTATCGAATCTTGAGCGACTCTCGATATACCAATGGTTGTTGATTCGATCGGGATATATAGATGAAGGGACCGTACTGTACGCTAACCAAAATCTACTGGTTCTTGTAGGCACTATCAGTGATACCTAGGGAATCATGGGGCGATGTTGCTAGGCGCTTTACCATGATTCGTTGGGCAAGTCGGAAAGTGTTGTTCCGAGTCACAAGGAGTTGTGAGCCCACGGCTAGCTGTATCCCTGAACCATTGAGGGTCACACAGTGTAATGGAGTTTTAATCCCCGTTGAGATAGTTAAATTTAAAGAGTTAAATTTAATGAACTAAGGAGTTGGACTTCTTAATTAAGAGTAAGGGAGTAGGGTTTCCTAAAATGACATAGGGATGGACATTTTTGGAAACCACTGAATTCGGATTCAGGAAAATTTATTTTGACTTTAAAACGTGCAGAAATGGTTTCTGTGCACATTGGTGAAATCGTTTCATCAATCGGAGTCACGATGAATTTTATATTAATTTCTGAACGAGCGGGCTTTGCTTGTCGGGCCCCAGCTTATGACTAATGGGCCCTAAGGTGTTAGTGGCCTGCATTATAAATAAGTTATTTCAGTACAGAAATTACATACAACAGGTCATAATTTTTGAGAGCAAAAATTCGAAAACCCTATTCTCTCTCAAAGAATTTCGGCCGCCCCCTTGCTCTGCCCGAGAAAATTCCGGTCTGTGATTTTGAATCGCAGTAAGGAATAACGAATCAAATTCGTGTATTCTCTTCGCAGAAAACTTCTGATAGATTTTCTAGTGCAATCTATCAGAGGGATTAAACCTCTGTTCGTGGACCTGATTGAAGGAGTTCATCGGTTCCAGGGAGAGACAACAAGAGCAGAATTGTTCTGTTGGTGTCCATTAATCTCGTTGCGAGATTTGAGGTAAAATTTATTTAATTGTTATTTAAATTTTACACACACGTAATTCAATCGATGAACGGTTGATACCCATACCATGGAAACGTTCCATGAAAAATTTTTAAAACTTCCGCTGCACCGGGTATCAATCGTAATTGGTCTGGGAACTCGCCAGTTTTCCAACAGTTCATTGAGTAAATATTTTTGAGTTCATTACATCTACACGTGCATGCTAAGTCTTATATCCAATAAAGAAAGGAAAATATTTTGAACGAAGTGAGATGATTGTGACTACATATTCACGTGTAAGTGTGGGGCTGGAGACGTTTAGCTTCCCTTACCAACTATTCATGTGTATTGTGTGGGGCTGGAGACGTTTAGCTTCCCTTACCAACTATTCATGTGTATTGTGTGGGGTCAAAGACGTTTGGCTTCCCTTACCAAATTTTCATGTGTATGTGTGGGGCAAGGAGAAATCTTAGTCTCCCTTACCACCAGAGCAAGATGGGTTGAGAGATATCCTGACTTCTTGCGGCATAGTGCACTACAGCCATGATCATGATTGAAATCACAGAGTCACAATTCAAGGATCTAAGTTCACCAAAAATTATTATGACCATGTTCTATACAGTTTATGCAATTCATTGAGTTTATTGGACTTAGCCTTGCACATGTCATATTCATGCACTCATTTCTTTTTACATGTTCATCATTTTTAAGCTTAGGGGAATGAACAATTATTTTTTTACGCATTATTTTAAATTTTGTGTGTGCTTGTATCTATGTAGTACTCGTTACCCCCCCCCCCCCCCAATATTCTTGCTGAGTCCTTTAGACTCGCTACACTTATTTGATTTCAGGTGATGACTATTACATTGAGGCTGAGGGGCAGGATCCCCAGAGCGAGGTCACTGGGGTGCAGGCCCTAAACCGACGTGCTTTTAGTTGTTCTGCAAACTCTGATGTTGCCCTTTTTATTTATGAGTGATATATTTTCATACACTATCAGTCATTTGCAGGATGTGTTTTCCCTGCTTTAAAACTTTTGGCATGTAAATGTGACGCCCAAAATCCTTAAATTAAATTCCATGCCTAAAATTTGTTTTAATGTTTAAAATTCTAAAATTTATGGTAATTTAAATGATTTAAATCTCTTTAGAATTTATTTGTATGATATTGAAATTTTAATTGCTTAAATTGCTTATATTGGTGACTTTCGGCTTCGGCACGCGGCAAAGGCGAACATAGCGGGAAAATCCTTTATTTTTAAATATAGATGATCTAAATTTCATGAGAGGTGAGAATATAAAATAATATCTTTCTTTTTAGATTTTCCATTTAAGAAAAATCGCGTAAGCGCATTTTCGCGCGTAATTCTTTAAATTTCCCAAATTAGCCTTTTTGGAACCGGATAAGTGAAATTCCATTCTTGGCATTTAAAATTTAAGATTCTAGACTTAGAACTTTAAATTAGAGGCAATTCTACAAGCTAAAATTTTAAAATCAAAACTAGCACTTTTATTGGTCAAAAACCACTTTTTGACTTGTCCTACTCTCACACACTCATACCTATACATATATATACATATTATATCACACACAACTAAAACCCTAGCTCTCTAAATCTCACTTAGCCGCCTATCCCTCCTATTATTCCCTCACTCCTAGCCTCCTCTCCCTTTCTCCCCAAGAAAACCATCGACATCACCTTTTCTCTTCTTCTCGCCGCCGGCCACCTCCTCCCAGACGTGCAGCCGCCGTCCAGCTGCCGTGAAGACACCTTGGAGGCCGAGTATCAGCTGCCATCCTCTCTATTCCTCCCTTTCTTTTTGGTTTGATATCTTGTAGAGGCAAGAATCTCCATTCTCTTTTTAAACCCAAGAATAGAATATGTGTTCTTGGTTCCTCCCTTTAAATTTTGAAATTTTCAGAATATTTTGTGCATAAATGGTGAATGTGTTTTCAAAATTCAGTAGGTATGGGAGTGGGAAATTGATTTTGTGTGCCTTTAATTTTTTACTTGATTTATGAAGTCGTATGGAATGAATTCTTGTATTAAAACAAAATTTTGGATGTCAAGGATGGAAAATCAGATTTTTTCATGTCGTGTTCAGCCCATTTTTATGTGTGGTTGATTGGATTTAATCCTCACTTGGTGTTAGGTAAGTTAAATTGCATTTATATGTTGAAATGTTGCGAAATGTATTAAGTTTGTGGCGTTTGAATCAAAATTTTATATGAATGGATGAAAGGGGTTGAGGGGCTGCCCATGGGATGTTCATAGGGTTTAACATGTGTTTTTGATTGAGTTTTGGGTTGATTATAGGGCTGGTCGTTGGGCTTTTGTTGGATTGTCGGCTAGTAGAGTTTTGAAGACGTTGAGCTAAATGTTTCGGGCAAAAAGGAGAAGTTAGGTAGCGTCGAGCTAGAGCCTTGTACAAGGGCCCTAGCTGGTGGTATGGGCATGTTTAATAGTTTTCCTTGAGGGTTTTTGATTTTTAATAGCTTGAGGGATGAGTTTGGGTAGCCATAGTTGTAAGATGACCAAAACATATTTTTTGTCACTTCGTCTTGTCTAGGGAAAACAGGGCTGGTTGGATTGGTAAATGAGGTCTGGGCAGGGGCTACCCCTGATATTCTGAATATATGGAATGTTAGGGTCATGTCGGTACAAATTGGGCTTGTTTCGGATAAGAATCGATTAGGTTAAGGGCGTTTTAAGTTGGGGTGTCGTGAGCAAATTTTTCTATTACCTAGGGGCTGTCTGGAAATTTAAATCATATGGGTGGTTTGGATTGCCATTTAAGGTTTACCACTGATCCTAGGCATACTTTAAGGTGTGTTTGAGGTGCTGGTTCAAACGGGAAGTTTTTTGAATTTAATTAGGATGAGTTATGGATATTTTGGGTTAACCGCTCGAGTTAAGCCCTTTTTGAGCATAAACTAAAGTGTAAGTTGAAAGCCCTTAAGCCTAGGGTGCTCACTTATACTCCAAATATTCATTCATATTATTTTCACACTATCTTTTGAGTTTCATGTCATCTAAATTATTCAACGCCATTTTTTCTCGTGTGTGACTTCAAATTTGTTTAATATTCTAGCCCCGAAGTCTTGTATTAAAGAATGCTTGTAAAGGCAAATGTTGAAATGAGAAAATGTTAAATGATTGAAGAGTATGCGAATGAAGTGAGTTGATTGTGACTTGTACATGCAATGTCGGTCGAGGGATGCCCTGACTCACTTGCCAAATGAGACGTGTAGTAAGCGGCTAGGAGACATCCCAGCTCCCCTACCAAATGAGACGTGTAGTAAGCGGCCGGGAATCCATCTCGGCTCCCCTACCAAAAAGAATGAAAAAGGGGCAATGTGGCGATGAGATTAATCTCGGTGTCCTTTCCAGCGTAGTATACTGCAGCCATTGATCGATCAAAATCATAGTCACAATCGAGGATCCAAATTCAAAGTAAAAGTAAAGGATAATTGATTCATGAATGTGTTTTCCATCGCATATTGCTATTGTTCTTACTTCGGGCATGTCATGACTTCTTCCCTCTTCGTGTGAGATTCATAAGTGTACTGAGTACTATTTTTAGTATTATGCATTATTTTGAACCCTTGCTGTGTTATTTAAATCTTGTTGGGCTTTTAGGCTCACTATTATGCTTGGTACAGGTGAGCATGCGGACGAGGCTGCGGGGCAGGATTTCCAGGGCCCATAGGTGTTCGGTGGCACACCCTGACCGTTGCCGCTCTTTTCTTTCCGCATTATGTCTTTGTAATAATTATACTTTGTCATATGTTGTTTCCTTTTCAGTAGCAGGATGTGTTATTCCCTGCAAATTATGTTGGCATGTAGACACTTCATGTTTCCTTTCGTCTGGCGTCAAACTAGTTACTATTCACGTATTGCTTTGTGGGATGTTTACCTCGGGTTGAGGTTTATTTTAAACCGCTGTTTGAGACAGGTGGATTTATTATTCAAACAAATAGGTCATGCCAAATTTTTTTAAAATTTTCCGTATTTTCTTTATTTATTTAGATATTAGTAGTTAGGGTCGTTTCAGTAAACTTAACTGTTTATTGTTCCGCAACTGTGTGGGATTAACTCTTTTTTTTTTAGATTATATGATTACTGTATTTGAATTTTTATCTTGTATTCATTTTATTTTGATATTAATGCTGACTGTGTAAGTTGGGCTTACAATATTTTGAAGCGAGTCATGGCGAAAATTTTTAAGAATTCCGCAAATCCCTTATTTATTATTTATATTTTAGAGGGTATTAGGTCGTTTCAGTTGGTATCAGAGCAAGGTCTTAGTTTGGGCTGTGCCTACTACCGGTTGCCAAAACTCAATGGATCTCGCCTCAAAGTCTGTAAGATTTATGTTTCATTTATTACTATTTGTTCAGATTAGTAGCGTTAGTTTCCTAAATTATTTGAGCATGTTTAAGTTTAGATAAAATATTTTTCTTTAAGCATGAAATTTAAATTTTTGGAATTTGAACTTGCGCACAGATGACACCTCGTCGTGATCCCCATGAACCTCCACCACCTCCGCCGCCGCCGCCACCTCCTCCGCCCCCTCCACCAGTTGATGTTGGTGCTCAGGTGCTAGCTGGCCTCGCTTGTATCTTAGAGCAGCATGCCGAGGCCCCCAGGGCTAGACCTAGTGCGATCTATGAGCAGTTCAGGAAGATGGATCCTAAGGACTTTTCTGGCACTACGGATCCGATGGTAGCGAAGGGCTGGATTCGCTCGCTTGAAGCGATTTTCCTCTACATGGAGTTGGGAGATGGAGAACGAGTTTGCTGTATGACGTTCCTACTCAAGGAAGACGCTGCCTTGTGGTTTGAGGGTGTGGAGAAGACTGTTGATGTTACCACCCTGACTTGGGAAGCATTCAAGACCCTCTTCTATGAGAAATACTATACAGCTGAGGTGAGGGCGCAGTTGAAGAAAGATTTCATGAGTCTCCGGCAGGGAGATCTGTCTGTATCCGAGTTTGTGCGCAAATTCGAGAGGGGCTGCCACTTTGCTCCATTGATAGGGAATGATGAGGCGGAGAAGTTGCAACATTTTGTTGCTTGTCTTCGGCCTACTATTCGTAGGGATGTGATTTTGTCTGAGCCCGCGGACTATGACGCCGCTATCAGGAAGGCTTTACGGTCCGAGCAGTCCTTGAAGGACATCAGTGCTGAGGTTCATGGCAAGAGGGCCTTCACTCATCAGGGCCACCATCAGCAGCAGAGCAAGAGGCCATTTGTTGGGCCACAGAGACAGCAGGGACCCTTCAGACCTCAGGGGCATCTGGCCCATAGACCCCAAGGGCATCATGCTTAGAGACCTCAAGGGCATCAGGCCCAGAGACCCGCTCCTCCCAAGATTGGGGAGAAACCCATGTGCACGAATTGCAATCGTGCTCACTTTGGAAAGTGCCTGATTGGTGCAGGAGTCTGTTATCGGTGCAAGAATCCGGGGCACGTGGTTTCAGATTGTCCATTGCACATGATGCCGACTCAGGAGAGAGTCTATGTGATGCAGGCCGAGGAGGCTGATCCTGATACCACGCTCATCACAGGTAATATTTAGAATATTTAATTAAGGGTGATTTAATTGATTCATTGAAGTAATTTTTGATTATGAGCTTCTCTTATTGGGAATTTGAACTTATTAGGTTGCATGTTTCGTGTTAGTTATCTGTGTTGGCATGAATAATTTTGGTTTTTGGGAATTCGATGACTTAGAATGAACCTGGGTAGAACTAGTTTTGTTCGTGTTCAATCTTTCCGGGGTTGTAATCACCTTTAATGCAGGTCGAATTTTAGTAGCCGGTGTGGCCACTAGAGCCTTGTTAGGCTCGGGGGCTACACATTATTTTATTTCGGAGGCTTTTACCCGCAAGCGGGGTATTGAGTGTGAAGAGCTGTTTGGTGGATTCACAGTGACCATCCCATCGGGGGAATAACTGTCCACGAGGAATATAGTGAAGAATCTTGAGCTCTTGTTGCAAGGGCAATCAGTGAGTGCAGATCTGATAGTTTTGCCCATGCCTGAGTTTGACATGATACTTGGGATGGACTAGATGACGATGAATGTTGTGGTGATTGACTTCCAGCAGAGATCAGTGATGGTCAGACCGGAGGGAGAAGAACCGTTTTGGTTTTAGACTACTAGGGGTTCGAGGAGGACTCGGATTATATCTTTCATGCAAGCTAAGCAGTTGGTGCATGATGGAGGTGAGACATTCTTAGCCAGTATATCTTTGACAGAGTTGCCACCACGTCCAGATATTTCAGATGTGGACATTGTCAGAGATTTTGAGGATGTGTTTCCAGGCGATGTTGCAGGTATTCCACCTGATAGAGAAGTTGAGTTCTCTATTGACTTGGTACCGGATACTGTTCCAATATCTAAGGCACCGTATAGATTGGCTCCTACGGAAATAAAAGAACTAAAAGAGCATATTCAAGAGTTGCTTGATAAGGGATTCATACGCCCTAGTTTCTCTCCGTGGGGCGCACCAGTGCTCTTTGTGAAAAAGAAGGATGGGAGCCTAAGGATGTGCATTGATTACCGAGGGCTGAATGGAGTGACGGTAAAGAACAAGTACCTGCTTTTTAGAATTGAGGATCCCTTCGATCAGTTGCAAGAAGACTCTGTATTTTCGAAGATTGATCTTCGTTCCGGTTATCACCAGTTGAAGGTGAAGGAATCAGATGTGTTCAAGACACCATTTAGGACTCGTCATGGCCACTACGAGTTCCTTGTGATGCCGTTCGGAATGACAAACGCGCCCGCGGTATTCATGGATCTTATGAACCGCGTATTCCAGCCATACTTGGACCAGTTTGTCATTGTTTTCATTGATGATATCCTCATTTACTCGAAGGATAGAGAGGAGCATTCGCAGCATTTGAGGATTGTCTTAGAGGTGCTCCGAGACCGAAAGTTGTTTGCTAAGTTTGACAAATGCGATTTTTGGTTGGAGAGAGTAGCATTCTTGGGGCATGTCATTTCCGAGAGAGGTGTTGAGGTAGTGTAACACCCTCAACCGATGAAGATGTTACAAACTAACATGACGTTAAAACTAGTTCGGAAAAGAAAATTTTTTAAAGATGTATGCATACATCAAACCTTACTTAAAACATTTCAGAATAGTTTACAAACCAAATCATAACAATTTGAAACATAAAGCGTATTTTCTTCAATTAACATAACAACATTTAGTTCATTAACTTGACACAAACACTCTCAACACATAACACACTCATGCATCGTCCGCCGGTCCGACTCCTTGCTCTTCTTCATGCCCGGCATTGAACTAATCGACATATGCATAAATGTCATCCTCATTACCTGCACCATTCAAATATAGTGAGTCTAAAGACTCAGCAAGAGTATGCAGTAAAAATCATGAGATTTCAATAATCATTTAAACTTAACATAACATAACATAAGCTTATCATTTGGTGACGAATTATGCAAAATTGTGGCAACCGTCATAATGGGCACATTCATCTTTTCTTGTTGATCAACAATCATATGGCATTACGCCTCGTAACATTCGTTCTTTCATTTTCGGAGGCCCCTCTGGAGCTCATCCCGGAGGACCTAACCCGTACATTGAGCCGTATTTGGGAGGGCCCCTCCGGAGCCCAAACCGGAGTACCGTTCCCGTATTGCCACCACAAAGACACATAAGACATCAAAATATTTTCATGCATCAACATATTATATCTTCATAATTCAACATAACATTATTCATTCATGCTTCATCATTATTCATTTCATCAACATATCATTTCATTCATCATGAAGCATCATTGAAACATCATAATTTCCATCTTAACTTTTGTTTCATGAACATAAAACTTTACTCGATAATTTCATGCATGTAAAAAATGATAAAAATCATAATTTCATATTGAACATAGGTTTCATGAAAGAAACTTAGACATGTACATGCATCACATAACGTAGTCGGTCCACGTAAGTCGTTCTTTTCGTTCTTGACTTAAAACTTGAAACCTTTTGCATAGAAACTCTTAAATATATTTTAGAAGCCTTAAAAGATCATAACCATGAATTAAGGACTCAAAAATCAAAACTTAAGAAAATTAATTCGAAGCTACAGCGCTCCAGCGCTAGAAGAGAGGCGCTGGGGCGCTATACTTAAGCATTTATTGTTCTGCTGCACTGCAGTTGCTATGCATTCACACTGATATTTCAAGTTCTTGCACCCAGAATTTAAAAAAGTGGTAAACATAAAAGTTTTAGCCCTTGATCTAAACTTTCAAATTCAGAAACCCTCACTTTAATTGGATATTTCAGTAGAAAGTTATGCATTTGCTCCAGAGATGTGTCACTGCCAAAAATTCAAACCACTTGACACACTTCGGGGCTATTTTGGCCAATCTTATAGAATGATTTTGACAAAACTCAAAGCATGAAAGTTGTAGCTATATGAGTTATCTTTCAAATACAATTAGCCTCATCTCATTTGGATTACTACAATAGACTTAATCCACAAAATTGCAACAAGTGTTGCTAATCCGAGACAACCCAACACATGCAACGCTTCAAAGCTTTAACTAAAACTAACTCAACACTTCAAAATTCAACACACACCTTCAAAATCAGTCCTTTCTCAACTCTAAACCATAAGAATCTATCATCACATATTATTTATCAAGAATTTCACAAGAACGACTTACATATCACGATATCATAAACCTCATGCTTTTATGCTTCTCAAATCTTTAAAATCATGCATAAAACTCATCAACACACATCATTTCTTATCAAAATAGATATATCTTGAATGGTGGTTTAAAATTCTTTAAAAACTTGCCTTGAATGGAGGAGGAGTTGATCCGGAACTTCGGAGACGAGCTAAACCTTGGACGAACTAAAAACTGGTACCTAAAACTCACTTGAATCTTGAAGGATTTGATGAAGGAGATAATGAATAGTGAGGGGGAGGAGAAAAACGTGTAAGGGAGAGGAGGATAATGAATAAGTCTGATAGAATATGTCAAGGGAATCACTAACATGTAGGGTATAAGGTTGTTAAGTGTAGTTTTCATAATTAATGCACATCGTGTATTGATTGCTTAAAATGCAGTCAAAGAAACACATCTCGACTCGTCTGATAAAAAATTCTATCTTTTGACTCGTTTATAAAAAATGTAACAATATCATACTTAAAATACTCGTAAAAATGTACTCTATTATCTCGTTCCTAGGTTAGCCTCGTCCCGCGAGTCCAGAATCGAACTCTACCTGGAATCATTTACTTAATCAAAATTGTTACATGTAAGATAAACATAATCATGAAATCATAATCATTAAATCATAACTTAAACAATTTAAGGCATAAAATCATTAAAAATTTATGTTTAAATAATCGTGAGCAAGTTTAATGGATTTTTGGACTTTACAATTCTACCCTCCTTAAAAGAATTTCGTCCTCGAAATTCGACTTACCAAATATTTCTGGGTATCGGCTACGCATATCTTGTTCGGTCTCTCAAGTAGCCTCTTCCACTAATTGATTGCGCCATAAGACCTTTACCATCTTGATCTCTTTGTTTCTCAGCTTTCGGACTTGTGTATCCAAAATTTGGATAGGTATTTCTTCATAAGACAAGTCTGGTGTCCATAGAACTGGCTCGTGGCAAATGACATGGGAAGGATTTGAGATATACTTTCTCAACATTGAGATATGGAATACGTTATGTACACCTTCCAAGTTTGGAGGCAATGCTACTCGGTAAGCTCTTGTTCCAACCTTGTCTAGGATCTCGAAAGATCTTATATATCTTGGGCTCAACTTTCCTTTCTTCCCAAATCTTAAGACTCCTTTCCAAGGTGAAACCTTCAAAAACACGTGATCACCTACTTGGAACTCCAACTCTCTACGCATCTGATCGGCATAGCTTTTCTGTCGACTTTGAGCCGTCAACATTCTGTCCTTGACTTTTGCTATCATATCGACTGTCTGTTGCACTATTTCTGGCCCTAATACAGCTCTTTCTCCCACTTCATCCCAATGCAATGGAGTCCTACACTTTCTACCATACAAAGCCTCATAAGGAGCCATTCCAATAGTAGCTTGATAACTATTGTTATATGTGAACTCCACTAAATGAAATTTTGATTCCCAATTATTTCCAAAGTCAATCATGCAAGCCCTGAGTAAATCTTCCAGTATCTGAATCACTCGCTCAGATTGTCCATCTGTCTGCGGATGAAAAGATGTACTAAAAGCTAGCTTTGTTCCCAATCCATGATGTAAACTCTTCCAAAAGTTTGAAGTGAACCTAGGATCCCTATCAGAGACTATCCTTGCTAGAACTCCATGCAATCTAACTACCTCTCGAATATATAACTCTGCATATTGATTCATCGAGAAGTGGTTTCTAACTGGTAAGAAGTGAGCTGACTTTGTCAACCTGTCAACTATTATCCATATTGAATTCATTCTTCGTTGCGTAATTGGTAGTCCAATCACAAAGTCCATTGTGACATCTTCCCATTTCCAAGTGGGAATATGTAATGGTTTCAGAAGTTCTGCTGGCCTTTGATGTTCAACTTTCACCTGTTGACATGTCAAACATTCGCTAACAAACTTAACAATGTCTTTCTTCATACCTGGCCACCAGTATAGAATCTGTAAATCCTTGAACATCTTTGTACTCCCTGGATGAATAGAATATGGTACCGTGTGAGCCTCAGTCATCACATCTTCCCTCAGTGAATTTACTGCCGGTATCCACATTCGCCCTTTGTGATGCACGACCCCATCCTTCACCGTATACAATGCACCCCCTTTTGCTTCATCTTTAAGTTTCCAAATTAATAATTGCTGGTCTGAAGCCTGCCCTTTTCGAATCTTGTCGAGCAAACTTGGAATCATTGTTAAGGTTGATAAGGCACAAACTTCCATTGGCTCAACTACTTCCAATCTGAGTCGTTCAAAATCTACAAGCAACTCTTGTTGAGTTGTCATTCTATTCAAAGTTGCAGATTTACGACTCAAAGCATCTGCTACTACATTAGCTTTACCCGGATGGTAGCTAATGTCACAGTCATAATCTTTCACCTATTCGAGCCATCTTCTCTGCCTCATGTTCAACTCCTTCTGTGTGAAGAAGTACTTCAGACTTTTATGATCGGTGAAAATCTGACACTTCTCACCATAAAGGTAATGTCTCCACAGTTTCAGTGCGAAGACAACTGCTGCCAATTCGAGGTCATGGGTAGGGTAATTCTTTTCATGAATCTTCAACTGTCGTGAAGCATATGCTATTACCTTTCCATCTTGCATCAGGACAACCCCTAATCCACTCTTGGAAGCATCTGTATAAATTACGAATCGACCTATGCCTTCTGGTATGGCTAGTACTGGTGATGTCATCAACTTTTTCTTCAACACTAAAAAGCTTTTCTCACACTGATTAGACCATTCAAACTTCACACTTTTGCGAGTTAATGACGTTAGTGGCAGCGCTATCTTGGAGAAATCCTGAATGAATCTCCTATAGTAACTCGCTAATCCCAAGAAACTTCGTACTAGAATTCTTTGGAGTAACCCAATTTTTAATTGCTTCTATCTTTGCTGGATCAACCTCTATTCCCTTAGCCGAAACTAGGTGACCCAAAAATGCAATCTGTTCCAGCCAAAATTCACACTTACTGAACTTAGCAAACAATTGTTTTTCTTTCAGAACCTGCAAGAATGTAGTTAGATGCTGACGATGCTCATCGAAACTACGAGAGTAAATCAGTATGTCATCTATGAATACTATGACAAACTGATCCAAGAAAGGCTGGAACACTCTGTTCATAAGATCCATAAACACTGTCGGTGCATTGGTAACTCCAAACGGCATGACTAAGAACTTGTAGTGGCCATAACGAGTCCTGAAAGCCGTTTTAAGAATATCTTCGTCTTTCACCTTCAATTGGTGATAACCTGATCTCAAATCGATCTTGGAGAACACTACTTCCCCTTGTAACTGATCAAACAAATCATCTATCCTTGGAAGTGGGTATTTGTTCTTCACTGTTACTCGATTCAGCTCTCTATAATCGATGCACAGTCTCATAGACCCATCTTTCTTCTTGACAAACAATACCGGTGCACCCCAAGGCGATACACTCGGTCTAATAAAGCCTTTATTGAGTAGCTCTTGTAGTTGCTCCTTCAATTCCTTCATTTCAGTCGGTGCTAACCTGTATGGTGCTTTGGAAACTGGTTGGGTTCCAGGCATTAATTCAATTCCAAATTCTAACTCCCTAGCTGGAGGTAATCCTGCAATATCATCAGGAAATACTTCTGGGAAATCTCTCACTACTTCGACGTCTTCAAGTTTCGTTCGAGGTAATTCTTGGTCGCAAGTGACACTTGCAAGAAAACCTGCACATCCTTTATTCAACAGTTGCCATGCCTTACCCACTGAAATTAAAAGAGATGAATTGTGTTTCGGTGTGGCATGGAATAGAAACGGTTCTCCATCATTAGTTTTCAAGGAAACCATTCTCCGTTTACAGTCTATAGTAGCCTCGTATCGAGACAACCAATCCATCCCGAATATCACGTCAAAATCAGACATATTCAAGATAATAAGATCAGCAAGTAACTCGTGACTCTGCATTTGTACACTGCATCCTCTGATAATCAAATCACTACTCAATTCTTCCCCTGAAGGCAAGGATATACTAAATCCTGATATTGACTTATCCGGTACTAATCCCGATTTATTAACAAATTCAATAGATATGAATGAATGTGTAGCTCCAGTATCAATTAAGACATGAGCGGGATTACTGGAAACATTAATCATACCTGTAACTATAGTTGTATTTGGATTCACTTGATCATGTGCCATTGCAAAAACTCGTCCTCTTACCGGTTCTTTGGATTGAGGGCAATCTTTTCGATAGTGCCCTGGCTTTTTGCAAAGGAAACATACTCCAGGCCCTGCCATGCATTTACCTGAGTGAAGTTTTCCACATTTTTGACAAGTTGTTGGTGCAATTGCCGGTTTTGGTGCTGGTAGAGCCAATTGTTTCTGCCCCTGAGGTCGAGGCTGCTGCTGTTGGTATGGTCGGTGTTGGGGTGGGGCTTGGTACGGTCTCTTTCTGCTAGAATTTCCTTGTTGGTCCCGATTCTGATAACTAGATCTTTTTGCCTGTGACTCTCGGATAATGTCGTTTCTGTCCTTTTCGGACAGCATGGCCTGGTCCACCGCATCTTTGTAATTTTTCGCTCCACTTAGTCTAACATCCTTTCTGATGAAGGCATTCAATCCTTCTGTAAAATGTTTCAACTCTTCAGCAGGATCACCAGAAATCATCGGTACAAAGTATCTTCCCCTTTCAAACTTCTTAACATACTCCGCAATCGACATGTTTCCTTGACGGATTTCCAAAAAATCTCTGGCCAACCGGGTTCGGGTGCTCACTGTGAAATATTTGTCGTAGAACACATCCTTGAATCCATTCCAAGTAAGGGTAGTGAGGTTCAACGCTGCTTTGGCTCCATTCCACCAAACACGAGCGTCATCGCGGAACATATAGGTAGCACATCTCAATCTATCCGCATCCGTGATCTGCATGAATTCAAAAGCAGTCTCCATAGCTTGGAACCATTGTTCTGCTATCAAAGGATCAGTCTTTCCTTTGAACTCAGGTGGTCCCAACTCTAAGAACCTTTTGTATATAGGGTTCTGATTAGCTGTAGGATGGTTATTTTCAGCATTAGTTGTCTGGGCTTGAAGCAACTGTTGGATTTGAGCTCCCTGAGCACGGCTTTGCTCTTGAAGCAGAGCAGTTAATCCCGCCAAAAACTGGTTGTTTTGATTGTTCTCACTATCTGGCCCGCAATCACTATGGTTGTTGTTTGCGGAATTGGTGTTGCTGTTGGTGTTGTTTCCCCTACGTGATGTCATAGTCCTAAAGTCCAATATTATCCACACCGCTCAGTCACGATTCAAAACGTGAATATACTTTAACATATAACATGCATACATATATCTCATTGCATTATCATACACATAATCACATAAGACACATAACTTACAGACATGAAGACGGAGCGTTGGAGTCGTGGCGAGTATGCATGAGTGTTTCAAGAAAACCCAGAGCGAACTGCTCTGATACCAAACTGTAACACCCTCAACCGATGAAGATGTTACAAACTAACATGACGTTAAAACTAGTTCGGAAAAGAAAATTTTTGAAAGATGTATGCATACATCAAACCTTACTTAAAACATTTCAGAATAGTTTACAAACCAAATCATAACAATTTGAAACATAAAGCGTATTTTCTTCAATCAACATAACAACATTTAGTTCATTAACTTGACACAAACACTCTCAATACATAACACACTCATGCATCGCCCGCCGGTCCGACTCCTTGCTCTTCTTCATGCCCGGCATTGAACTAATCGACATATGCATAAATGTCATCCTCATTACCTGCACCATTCAAATATAGTGAGTCTAAAGACTCAGCAAGAGTATGCAGTAAAAATCATGAGATTTTAATAATCATTTAAACTTAACATAACATAACATAAGCTTATCATTTGGTGACGAATTATGCAAAATTGTGGCAACCGTCATAATGGGCACATTCATCTATTCTTGTTGATCAACAATCATATGGCATTACGCCTCGTAAAATTCGTTCTTTCATTTTCGGAGGCCCCTCTGGAGCTCATCCCGGAGGACCTAACCCGTACATTGAGCCGTATTTGGGAGGGCCCCTCCGGAGCCCAAACCGAAGTACCGTTCCCGTATTGCCACCACAAAGACACATAAGACATCAAAATATTTTCATGCATCAACATATTATATCTTCATAATTCAACATAACATTATTCATTCATGCTTCATCATTATTCATTTCATCAACATATCATTTCATTCATCATGAAGCATCATTGAAACATCATAATTTCCATCTTAAATTTTGTTTCATGAACATAAAACTTTACTCGATAATTTCATGCATGTAATAAATGATAAAAATCATACTTTCATATTGAACATAGGTTTCATGAAAGAAACTTAGACATGTACATGCATCACATAACGTAATCGGTCCACGTAAGTCGTTCTTTTCGTTCTTGACTTAAAACTTGAAACTTTTTGCATAGAAACTCTTAAATATATTTTAGAAGCCTTAAAAGATCATAACCATGAATTAAGGACTCAAAAATCAAAACTTAAGAAAATTAATTCGAAGCTACAGCGCTCCAGCGCTAGAAGAGAGGCGCTGGGGCGCTATACTTGCGCATTTACTGTTCTGCTGCACTGCAGTTGCTATGCATTCACACTGATATTTCGAGTTCTTGCACCAAGAATTTGAAAAAGTGGTAAACATAAAAGTTTTAGCCCTTGATCTAAAATTTCAAATTCCGAAACCCTCACCTTAATTGGATATTGCAGTAGAAAGTTATGTGTATTCTCCCGAGATATGTCACTGCCAAAAATTCAAACCACTTGACACAATTCGGGGCGATTTTGGCCAATCTTATAGAATGATTTTGGCAAAACTCAAAGCATGAAAGTTGTAGCTATATGAGTTATCTTTCAAATAAAATTGGCTTCAACTCATTTGGATTACTACAATAGACTTAATCCACAAAATTGCAACAAGTGTTGCTAATCCGAGACAACCCAACACATGCAACGCTTCAAAGCTTTAACTAAAACTAACTCAACACTTCAAAATTCAATACACACCTTCAAAATCAGTCCTTTCTCAACTCTAAACCATAAGAATCTATCATCACACATTATTTATCAAGAATTTCACAAGAACGACTTACATATCACGATATCATAAACCTCATGCTTTTATGCTTCTCAAATCTTTAAAATCATGCATAAAACTCATCAACACACATCATTTCTTATCAAAATAGATATATCTTGAATGGTGGTTTAAAATTCTTTAAAAACTTGCCTTGAATGGAGGAGGAGTTGATCCGGAACTTCGGAAACGAGCTAAACCTTGGACGAACTAAAAACTGGTACCTAAATCTCACTTGAATCTTGAAGGATTTGATGAAGGAGATGATGAATAGTGAGGGGGAGGAGAAAAACGTGTAAGGGAGAGGAGGATAATGAAGAAGTCTGATAGAATATGTCAAGGGAATCACTAACATGTAGGGTATAAGGTTGTTAAGTGTAGTTTTCATAATTAATGCACATCGTGTATTGATTGCTTAAAATGCAGTCAAAGAAACACATCTCGACTCGTCTGATAAAAAATGCTATCTTTTGACTCATTTATAAAAAATGTAACAATATCATACTTAAAATACTCGTAAAAATGTACTCTATTATCTCGTTCCTAGGTTAGCCTCGTCCCGCGAGTCCAGAATCGAACTCTACCTGGAATCATTTACTTAATCAAAATTGTTAAATGTAAGATAAACATAATCATTAAATCATAACTTAAACAATTTAAGGCATAAAATCATTAAAATTTATGTTTAAATAATCGTGAGCAAGTTTAATGGATTTTTGGACTTTACAGGTAGACCCCTCCAAAGTTCAAGAAGTGTAGGAGTGGTCAGTACCTAGAAACGCAACGGAGATTCGCAGTTTTCTCGGGTTGGCTAGTTATTACCAAAAGTTTATCAAGGGATTTTCATCCATTGCAGTGCCCTTGACAGCATTGACCAAGAAGAATGCTAGGTTTGTTTAGAGTTCCGAGTGTCAAAGGAGCTTTGATGTATTGAAAGAAGCTCTTACATCAGCACTAGTATTGGCCATGCCATCAGGGCAAGGTGATTTCGTGGTTTACGCAGATGCTTCCAAGTTGGGATTGGGAGCAGTTCTTATGCAGCGTGATAGGGTTATTGCTTATGCTTCTAGGCAGTTGAAGGAGCATGAGAAGAATTACCCTACACATGATTTAGAGTTGGCAGCAGTGGTATTTGCTCTCAAGATTTGGAGACACTATCTCTATGGAGAGAAGTGCAAGATATTCACGGACCATAAGAGCATCAAGTACTTCTTCACCCAGAAGGAGTTGAATATGAGGCAACGAAGATGGCTAGAGTTGGTAAAAGATTACTATCTTGAGATCAGTTACAACCCGGGTAAGGCTAATGTCGTTACAGATGCGTTGAGCCGGAAGACAGCAGTGGTTGCTTCCATGTCAGTGGCTAGACCATTGCAGGATGAGATTCAGAGGTTCGGATTGGAGTTCTATGCTGAGGGTAGGGCTACTAGATTGTCAACCTTGTCAGTGCAGACCACATTGTTTGACCGTATCAGAGTTGCTCAAGCAGATGATGAGCAGCTGAGAAAGTGGAGACGGAGAGCTGAGGAGAAGGACAGTTGTCTGTATTCAGTGGTAGATGGGATTGTGAGGTTTAGAGGTCGACTTTGGGTGCCCTAAAGTGATTCTCTGCGAGTTACTATCATGGCAGAGGCGCATACATCACCGTACTCTATCCACCCAGGCAGTACGAAGATATATCAGGGCCTTCAGCAGTTATATTGGTGTCCGGGCATGAAGCGTGATATAGCCCGCTTTGTATCAGAGTGCTTGACATGCCAGCAGGTCAAAGCACAACATCAGAGACCTGCGGGATTGCTTAAGCCACTCCCTATCCCCGAGTGGAAATGGAAGAATATTACCATGGATTTCGTTGTTGGCTTGCCGAGGATAGTGAGAAGTTCGAATGCTCTTTGGGTTATTGTCGACCGTCTCACTAAGTCGGCGCACTTTTTGCCAGTAAGGACGAATTTCTCTATGACTTAGTATGCGGAGTTGTATATCCGGGAGATATTCAGGCTACATGGTATCCCTGTTTCCATAGTGTCTAATAGAGATCCGCGGTTTACTTCATCTTTTTGGAAGAGTCTTCACTCAGCTTTGGGGACAAAGTTTTTGTTTAGCACTGCCTTTCACCCCCAGACGGATGGACAGTCCGAGAGGGTGATACAGATTCTAGAGGATCTTTTGAGAGCCTGCGTCTTGGACTTTCATGAAGTTGGGAGTCGAGGTTACCATTGGTGGAATTCGCTTATAACAACAGCTTTCAAGCCACCATTGGTATGGCGCCTTACGAGGCACTCTATGGGAGACCATGTACATCACCAGTATTGTGAACGGAGATTGATGAGAAATCAGAGTTGGGACCCGAGATTGTTCAGCAGACTGCAGAGGTTGTAGCCAAGATCCGGGATAGGATGAGGACTGCACAAAGCAGGCAGAAGAGTTACGCTGACCATAGGAGGAGAGACTTGGAGTTCTCGGTGGGAGATCATGTGTTTGTCCGAGTAGCACCTATGAAGGGAGTTATGAGATTTGGGAAGAAAGGGAAATTAGCACCGAGGTTCGTAGGACCCTTCGAGATTTTGGACATAGTAGGGGCATTGGCATATAGGGTGGCCTTGCCTCCTAACCTTGATGGAGTTCATAACGTCTTCCATGTATCGATGCTGAGGAAGTACGTCTCGAATCCGTCCCATGTGCTTAGCATGGAACCTCTTCAGTTATCTCCTCACGTGATGTATGAGGAGAGGCCCATCCAGATTTTGGATCGACAGGAGAGGAGACTCCGTAACAAGTCGATTCCTATGATCAAAGTGAGATGACAGAACCATTCAGAGGAAGATGCCACTTGGGAAGCAGAGGCAGATATTAAGACTCGTTACCCAGAGCTTTTTGGTAAGTCTTAATTTCGATGACGAAATTCCATATTAGGGAGGGAGGAATTGTGACGCCTAGAATTTCTTAATTTAAGTTTCATGCCTGAATTAGTCGTTAATATTTATGATTTTAATTATTTTAATTTTTGTGCTAATTGGCTAAATGTTATATTTTTCCCGCGCAATAGAATTTACTATTGTTAACTTTTGCGAAAATTAGTATTTTTATTTTCGGACTAGTAAAATCAAATTTAATATTTTAAATTAGGATTCTAATCTTGCATTTTTATTTAGTGCGATTTTAATTGTAGTCCTAACTTCTTTTTTTTGGTTTGACAATTTTTTAGTGTATAGCAATTTTCCCTAAATTTCATAACACTTCCATTTTTTTCTAGGGTTACCTATTCTAACACTTGGACTCAAATATCTAATCCAAACTCACTCACTCACACAACACACGCACACACACACAAAAAAGCGTCGACCTCCCCTGTTCTTCAAGAAACGCACGACCTCTTCGATTCTTCTTCTGGAGCTCTTCAATCTCCGATTTCTTCTCCAGAAATCGTTCCATGTCTAGCTAGGAGTGTTTCTTGAGCTCGATTTTTAGCTTTTTCCATCTCTTTTCCCCAGCCTTGCTCTCGGCCGCAGCTCACGGGATTTCTGGACTTCCATCGATTTGTTTTTTCTTCTTGCTTTAGCTAGGCAAGATTATGGCTTCATTGCTCACCTTGTAGACTATTATTGTGTGTTTCGATTGGTGTTAGATTTTTGTATATCTCTTTTTCGAAAAATCTCATGTATACGTGCCCTGTTTCTTTTTTTTTTTTCACGGCCGGATTGTTTTTTTTTGGGATTTTGATTGTTAGTTGATTAATAATGTTCATATGTGAAGAATGAATGATTTTAAAGCCTTGGAATGAAATTGTAAGCATGTTAGCCATTTTTCGAAAATTCAGAAATGTTCTTGGTTAGTATGTTCGAATTTTGTGTATTTTGATTGTTGGTGGATTGGTTTGGTAATTTAGGAGCTACCACGGGTGATATGTAGTTCACGTGGTAGCGTTAGATTGAATGAAATTGAAATATGGTCTTGGATGGGGAAATTCGAAACTGCCAGCTTCTTAGGAATTAGTTTTGGTTGAATTTGGTGGAGTTACGGATGGGCTGGGTTATGTTAACTTTTCAAGAGTTTTGGGGAAGCTTAGAAGTTGGTTAGTGATGCTAAGACAGTCGCTTGGGGTTGAGGTCAAATGGACAGGTTTGGTTTGGAATTGAGAGTTTGAACTTGAGCAGATTTCGTGGACTTAGGGGCTGTCCAGAACCGTGAGTTCATAACAGGGTTAGAGGCTGGTCTAGGTGAAGGGCTAGGGGCTATTGATACCTTAGGATGTTAGGGAAACGACGTTTCGAACGGAGTTCAATTTGGTGGAGTTTTCCCTAAGTTTCAAGCCTTGGGACTTATGAGAGATAGAATTTTAGACGACAAGTTACTGTCCGGGTTTGAACATTTAAAACAGTGTTAAGATCAGAATTTGGGTAAGGGCTCGGGATTGGAAGTAGCTTAAGAGGTTAGGATTATGTCGTTTCAAGCGGAATTCCTTTTTGGCAAGTATTGAGTGAGTTATAAGATTTTAAGGCGTACCGCTCTATTCACCTAAGTGTTATAACTTTGGGTTAGATTCTCATCCTTGGTGTGTTCCCTAAATCACCATTCCGGTCATTCACCATCGAGTCTCTTGCGTGTTCATTGAATAAATATTTTCGAGTTCATTACATCTACACGTGCATGCTAAGTCTTATATTCAATAAAGAAAAGAAAATATTTTAAACGAAGTGAGATGATTGTGACTATATATTCACATGTAAGTGTGGGGCTGGAGACGTTTAGCTTCCCTTACCAACTATTCATATGTATTGTGTGGGGTCAAAGACGTTTGGCTTCCTTTACCAAATTTTCATGTGTATGTGTGGAGCCAGGAGAAATCTTGGTCTCCTTTACCACCAGGGCAAGATGAGTTGGGAGATATCCTGACTCCTTGCGGCATAGTGCACTACAGCCATGATCATGATCGAAATCACAGAGTCATAATTCAAGGATCTTAGTTCACCAAAAATTATTATGACCATGTTCTGTACAGTTTATGCAATTCATTGAGTTTATTGGACTAAGCCTTGCACATGTCATATTCATGCACTCATTTCTTTTTACATGTTCATCATTTTTAAGCTTAGGGGCACGAACAATTATTTTTTTACGCATTATTTTAAATTTTGTATGTGCTTGTATCTATGTAGTACTCGTTATCCCCCTCCCCCCAAATATTCTTGCTGAGTCCTTTAGACTCACTACACTTATTTGATTTCAGGTGATGACTATTACATTGAGGCTGAGGGGTAGGATCCCTAGAGCGAGGTCACCGATGGTGCAGGCCCTTGACCGACGTGCTTTTAGTTGTTTCGCAAACTCTGATGTTGCCCTTTTTATTTATGAGTGAAATATTTTCATACACTGTCAGTCATTTGCAGGATGTGTTTTCCCTGCTTTAAAACTTTTAACATGTAAACTTAACAGTTTATTGTTCCGCAACTGTGTGGTATTAACTCTTTTTTTTTTTAGATTCTATAATTGCCGTATTTGGATTTTTATCTTGTGTTTATTTTATTTTGATATTAATTGCTGACTGTGTCAGTTGGACTTACAATATTTTGAAGCGTGTCATGACGAAAATTTTTAAGAATTCCGCAAATCCCTTATTTATTATTTATATTTTAGAGGGTATTAGGTCGTTTCACTCATCCAATACTTTCCAATATTGAGCATCAAGCCATGCCATTTTATATCGAGAAAAATTGCCGCTGGAATTGAAAGTTCAGCACAATATGAAGCCAACATGAATCAAGTTTTGAATCATATTTTTCGAAGCCCTACAACAACATTTTTTGAAGCCTAAATTCGGCTCATTGTCGAGCATAAGTTCTATCAAAAATCTCGAGAAGTCGACAGCGTTTTGAATCAAGTTTTGTTCACTTTCGAAGCCTTTCAACAACATTCCGAGAAAAAAATTGTCCATGTTTTTGGAGCAAGCACCTACAGCAACCATCGGAGCTTTAGCAGCATATTTCAAGCCAAAAATCTGCTCGAATTCGATCAAGAATCAGATCTGAAGTTTGATCAAAGAGGCTGCATTATTCTGCACAAAACCAAGCGGCCTATTTCCTCCTAATATCGATCAAAGTTTGGTATTCGCCCAAGTTCGAGAAGAGTTTTGCTCAAGTTCGAGGCTTTCCAACAACAGTTATTCCTACACGTTTTCCTAATATCAATATCAAGTAAGTGGGATTTTTCACCTATCTCCTCCTAAGATCGATCAATGTCTGGTCTTCTCTAGCTTCTACCACCTATCCCATGTCAAAAAAGGGTACAAAGGAAGAATTTGAGCTTGCAGAGCCATCAGTGCCAAACTCTGCCAAGCCAATGATTCCGGCTATAGGATACTTCTGAGTAACATTAGTTATTACTATCTAAAAAGGGGAATGAAAGAGGATATTTAATATAAAGTCCAACTTCTCACCTCCCAACCATTTAAGTAGATGAAGATCTAAAAGTTTTCAATTTATTGGAGAGTTTATGGATGATGTTAAATCGAATGAATAAAGGTAGATTAATATGACGATGAGATTAAATAGTCATCTTGTTCGAGCTACGAAAAATTACGCTTTAATTTTTGAAGTGCTATCGCATTCCAAATGCTTCCAGGGCTATTTAGTAACATTTGGTAAGTGGGATTTATTTTAAAGTCACATTTTATGTCCAAATAAAAATATATTTACGTGTATATTTTAAAATTATGGTTTTTCCAAAAATATGATTAGCGATTACTGATCTTCGTGCAATGAAGAATTATGAACCCAGTGGCAGAAATACATTATTCAGAACACTACTAATTATTGTTTAATATTAATAGGCAAGTCTCACCCCTTAGAGGATTAAAAATATAAGACATTGAAATTAGTTTATGAATGAGGAACATAGTAATTTCAGTTCACTTGCGAATAATTTATGTGATCACCGATCATTGCTATTCCAATTTTTATTATTATTTTTTTTTGTAATAATACTCTAGTATTATATATGTATTGCTTTCAAAATCGGGAGGATTATCGATTTATCGCACACATATGTTGAGTGACGATCATATTCTCACCCCATTCATCCTTCTTCTAATAAAAAATGAAGATGAGGCGAACGAATTGAATAGAATCGCATTTTTGGGAGGGTAAATAGCTGATGATGTTGATTTTCTACTAATGTTAATTGAAGAATTATATTGTTTCTTGGTTCATAATATTTTTTCCCTGCTATTATATTCAGGAATTTCATAATATAAAGATGCATAACATAATATTGTTTTTATGGAACTAAAGACTGATTTCAATATTTATGTGCTACTGAAGTTTGTTGTTTTCAAATTCTTTTCTAGAAATATGCCGATGTCACCAGCTTCGAGCACAGAGCGTGATATCGAACTTGTTACATGTGCATTTTTTTTAAAATTTTTTTGATAGATGTTACATGTGTATTTTTTAATCCCTAAAACATATATATTTTGTTTTTATTAATTAAATTTTTAAAAAATATAAGTTTTTCTGGTAAATTATTGTCATCAAACAACTTTTGTATGCACTTATACATGACATAATTTTTAAACACGATATTTATTATTTTATATGTAATTATACATGACAACGGATTGTTAAAATTTTTACTAAATTAAAATACACAGTCATTAGAAAAATTGAATTTGGCTAAAAATGTGAACGGACAAAATTGCCACTATTTTTTTTTTTTTTGTGATCTAAAATCAGAAGGGCAAAACAAAGATTGGACCAAACCCAACCTTCCCCACACTCACGTTTCTTTATTCTCCATCATCAATCCTTCCACACGATTTCAATGTTCTTTTTTTTCCGAGCTTAGAATTTATGTTAATAAATCTTATATCTTACTAATTGATTATATAAGATATCAATTGATTATATTCAAATATTAGATTATACACGCAATGCATGTATCCCGTAGCTAGTTATTATTATTAAGATAAATATAGAAATATTTGTTTTATGTAGAAAATTAAAAATATATACACAATGATATAACTTGGTTGCATCAATAAATTCGCATAAAATTTTCGAACAATATCACATATATATTTTATGAATGTTCTGTAATCATATATTTATTGTCGGCAAGTAATATTTGCATACGTAATACGATCATGTAAAAGTTTCGAGTAGTATCACATATATATATTACGAATGTTTCATAACCGCGTATTTATTATCGACATGTCATATTAACATTTAATAAATCTTATATCTTACTAATTGATTATATAAGATATCAATTGATTATATTCAAATATTAGATTATACACGCAATGCATGTATCCCGTAGCTAGTTATTATTATTAAGATAAATATAGAAATATTTGTTTTATGTAGAAAATTAAAAATATATACACAATGATATAACTTGGTTGCATCAATAAATTCGCATAAAATTTTCGAACAATATCACATATATATTTTATGAATGTTCTGTAATCATATATTTATTGTCGGCAAGTAATATTTGCATACGTAATACGATCATGTAAAAGTTTCGAGTAGTATCACATATATATATTACGAATGTTTCATAACCGCGTATTTATTATCGACATGTCATATTAACATACATAATCCGATCTCTTGTAATAAAAATATTATAATATAATTTTTAAAGATATAATTACGAATAAAATAAGAAATAGATAAAAAAGTTTATATTTTAAGATATTTGAGAGTCAAAATTTAAAAATTTCACCAAGGGAGATTTTATCGTTTGCTAGAGAGGAGAGGGGAGAGAGAGGGAGGGAGAGAGTTTCTTCTCAAAATTCAACGAAAAAAAAAAAAAAACCCTAACCCCAAATTAGACCAACGCTTCCCAATATTTATTGAGCAGAAGATGTATATGGTCACATCGGAATCATATAAATACCCAATTATTTTTTTCCAATTTAATTTCCTCCGCCTCTCTTTTGCTGCTCTTCCTGTTCAACTCCTCAAATCTTTCTCTATCTGATACCTCTAATTGGTAAAACTAACGCATGAAGCCTCATTCTTTTTTCTTGAGGTCCATTTGTTGTCTGTTTCTCGATCTGAGGAGATTGGCTGTTTTCTGTTTTTATTCAATTGATTTTCATGGGTTTATTGATTCGATTTTGAATTCATGTCCGGGTTTTGTTGTTGTAGGGCTTGCTTGTTTCAATGGGACTGTTTTGGGATTTTACCTAATTGATGTTCTGATGGGGGTTTGTTATTGATTGGGTTGACAGTTTGGTGTTGAGGGATTACTGGGATTTCTTGATCACGTCGAGAAGGTTTAGGTGTTTGCTTGGTGGTTGTTAATTATGACTAATGGGAGTTGGGTTTATTCTTTGTTCATTTGTTTTCAATCGATTTGGGGATTCTGAACCGGGGTTTTATCAAATTCTTTGTTTTCTGATGTGGGTTTCTCGAGGTTATGGAGTAAGAACGGAGTTTGGTTCATTTTGTCTGCTGCGATTGCAAATTATTTTTCTTTCTGTTGTTTAACCCGTGCATTCTACAGAACAATTGAAGGGTTCTTTGTGTTGTTTGGCAGCAAAAATGTGCCATCCTTTTGCATTAGATACAATCCACCTTGCAAACTTTTCATGTTTTGTCAAATGAATTTGACTATTTTTTTACCATCTAGTGCTGATATTTGTTTGCCGGGCTTCAATTTCTTCACTTTCTTGTGTTTAGTTTTGCATTTTCACGACGCTTTTGTGTTGATTGAAGGTGGAGAAGGGTAAGGGTAAGGGTCGAGGAGTGGGAGAAATGGCTGGTGTTGCATCTGAGGAACCAGTAGTAGGAAGATCGGTGGATGAGGTTCCAAATGGTCAGCAGCTATGTCAATCAGGGGAAGCGTTGGTTGAATGGAGGTCTTCAGAGCAGATTGAAAATGGGACTCCTTCTACTTCGCCCCCTTATTGGGATAGTGACAATGATGATGGAGGTCTGCTGTTTTTTCCTCTTAATTAACTTGGCAGGGGAATTATGATCTCTTCTCTCTAGTTCTTGGCATTTATGTTTTGAATTGACTTGCTATATCAGTCAATGACTGAGTACAATGCTTGACATCTGTAGGACAGTGTGAATTTATTCTGCTCAATCCTTTAAAACATCAGTTCTCAATTAAAGGAAAGAGAAAAATGAAAAGGAAAGAACATTAAAAGTTACAATGACAAAATATCTGAAAGATTTTGATCACATTAATAGATAGTGATAATATTCTCAATGAATACCTTTTCTTTCAACTCCACGACTTTCGTAGTTTTGTCTTGCCAATCAAGCTCGATGTGAAGTTTATTTTTATCTTTGACGAAAACAACTTGGGCAGAAGGATATCTTGCAAAGCTGGCCTCTGGCATCATAATTTTATGAAAGTGACCAAGGAACTGTGACACGGTGCTTGTCATCTGGGATAATATTTCTGCTGGTTTTGACCTTTCTGAGTTCATATACACGTGCTCTGACATTCATGTTATAATCTTGCTTATCACTTCTCCCGATGAGGATGGGGGCATTTCTGCCTTCTTGAGATTTAGAAGTTCAATACTGTCGTGTGGATGTAGGCATTAAAGTGCAATGAGCTGAAGGAGGTTAGAGAATATGGAAGGAAACATTGAATCAAGATAGGAAAATATTATTGTGGTGAATAAATTGAGAGTTCATACCTGTAGGTTTGCACATATCAAGTTCTTTTTTTTTTACTTTGCATACCTCGCTCAAGTTGGCATTTTTTCGTATATTCTAATTATACGCCTCTGTGATATCCTTTTCATTGTCCCTAGGTTGTTATTGTTATTTTTAATTTAAAGCTATTAAGTACCTGACATAGTATTTGGGTTTTGGAAATGGCGTATTGGATACAACTTTTTTGTTTTCTGCATGTTCAAATTTACCTGTCCATCTTATAGTATAGAATATTACATGCTTTAACTTGTGTGTACCATTATAACAACTCTGTCATCATCATTTTTCATTTGTGCCTCTTCCTATGCTGCAGGACCAAAACCTTCTGAGTTGTATGGAAAGTATACCTGGAAGATTGATAAGTTTTCACAAATAACCAAAAGAGAACTTCGGAGCAATGCATTTGAGGTTGGTGGATACAAATGGTATGTTCTAAAGTCAAATTTTTGTTACCTGGCTTTGCATAATGATCTCCAGTCATCACTAATTCCAAATATCTTTACATATTTGATAATGGCAGATGTTATTGCTTTTATTCTTTTTTGCATCCAGAAATAAGAATAACCATCTTCTTGATTATTTCTGATTTATGTTATATTCTTTTAAGGAAAGCATTTTTCTATGCATTTTACAACTTTCTCAAGACTATAAAGTTGTCCTTGGAGGATCTACAGGCGTGAGTACCGGCTTTGTCTTCTACCATTTGTGGTGCTTCTCGTAGTACCAAATGAATGGATGTATTTCAATTAGTTTTTTTTATCATTCTCTTACTAATGGACTCTCATCAATTTCAACATAGCCACCTTCACAACAAAAAAATTTTCTTCCTGTGTGCCATCACAATGTCTTAATTTTTGTTATTTTTATGTTGTATAATATATAGCACTTCTGTGGAATAGTGGAACTGAATGTTGATATGGTTTAACCTTGATTGACAGGTACATTTTAATTTATCCTCAAGGATGTGATGTTTGCAACCATCTCTCTTTGTTTCTTTGTGTGGCCAATCATGACAAGCTTCTGCCTGGTACGGTGTGTGATTGTTTTTGTCTACTAAATATGTTGTTTGGAGTCTGTATCATGTGTTGTTTCCATATGGATAGGATGGAGTCATTTTGCACAATTCACCATTGCTGTGGTGAATAAAGATCCTAAAAAATCCAAATATTCAGGTAGTTTTGCTTTTCCTTGTTCTTTTTGTAATTAATATTCCAATCCTTGTCAGATCGACCTTAAAGTATTTTGATTAACTTGCAGATACGTTACATCGTTTCTGGAAGAAGGAACATGACTGGGGATGGAAAAAATTTATGGAGCTATCAAAAGTGATGGATGGATTTATTGATGCTGACACTTTGATAATTAAAGCTCAAGTCCAAGTAATAAGGTACTCTTATGATAATTTCGCTTTCAATTTTTTTTATGGTTGGTTGAAGATAATAAGTGGCTTATGGTCCATTAAAGAAGTAAGATCAGTGATGCATATGTTATTTAATTATATTCTATTACCTTTTTAATCAGCCCCACTTGTAGCACGGTGGAATATGTTTACCTGTGGTTTGAAAATCAAATCTATAGTGTACTGGTTAAGCACAATCGAAGAGGATTTAAATTACGAATTTGAATATTTAACTGCCAGTTGGCCACTTAAGGAAACCTAGAAACTGACGTTTGCTTTCTGTATCAGAACACATTCTTCCTTTGATGAATATGATACTCTTTGTACAATCTTTTCATTTTCACATATGCTTGCATCTGATTGAGCTTGTTAAAGAGCTTGATAGATTCTTTCTGCTGCCTGATTTGAGTGAGTTGGATGTCCTGGAGGATGGATATCATTTCGCATATTGAAGAAAAGAAATGAAGAAGATATAAAACAAAAACAATAACTTATCATTTTTTCCATGCATCATGGTCAAATTGAACACTCATTTGTAAGATCTACTGGAAGTGTGCTTTTATCTACTTTTTCAGTCGACCAATATTGGGTGCTGTATTTATTTATTTTTTGTGCTTCAGTCAGTAGATCCTTTTCAGAATTTAAAGCTGAGTTACTCATGCGCAGGGAAAGAGCTGATCGTCCATTTCGTTGCCTCGATTGTCAATATAGGAGGGAACTTGTCCGAGTATATTTGACAAATGTAGAACAAATTTGCCGTCGTTTTGTAGAAGAACGTCGGGGCAAGCTGGAAAAGCTAATAGAGGATAAAGCTAGATGGGCGAGGTAATTTGTGCCTGTTTTTTCTCGCGTTGACTCTTTCCTGCTTATACAATGATTGAAAGTTTTTTGCATTGAGACATGATTGGAAGCAAGTCAAACTAGTTTGATTAAATTTGATCTGACTACGGTTACTGTTTAGAGATACATATTGACAAAAATTATGTCATGTATTTTACACTCTTATTGTCTTTTTATTCCAAGTGTGATAGCTAAATTGTTGAAAGTTAGTTTCAAATTGATGTACGTAATGGCTCAGTAACGTATTTGCAACTTGTAATAAATTTCAGCTTCCGTGCTTTCTGGTTGGCTATGGACCAAGGTTCCAGGAGGCGCATGTCTCGAGAAAAAACAGACTCTATACTAAAAGTACTTGTGAAGCATTTCTTCATAGAAAAAGAAGTCACATCTACCCTGGTCATGGATTCATTATATAGTGGATTGAAAGCTCTTGAAGGCCAAACTAAGGGAAAGAAAAGCAAGGGAAACATTTCAGAAACAGAAGAATTACCAGTGCGTGTTATTTGCATTGAGAAAGAAACACTTATGCTGGTGGATGATGTGTTGCTGCTACTCGAGAGGGCTGCCATGGAACCTTTGCCTCCAAAGGACGACAAGGGTCCTCAAAATCGTACAAAGGTGAGTAGCACCATGATGTGAAACTATCTTTACTTTGCCTATTGTGTGCCATCGAGCTTTGTTTTCAGCAGTTACAAATTAGTGACAACCATGTGCCAGTGGAGGTGTTGGTGGCAAATTCTCATGGAAATCGACTGCTTTATTGTTAGTTCACATATTTTACTTTTGTTATTTGTTTTTCTATTTTATAATCATCCATTTTCTTAAATGGAGATTGTAAAATTCTACATAGGGTGGCAGTGGACATCTCCTTCGGTAAACAACTAAATATGCTCACTGAATTTTTTTATAAAGTCTGGTGATTCTAGTCGAAACAAGAACTCTGTGACTTTTGCTAGAATGTTATTGAATGTGGTAGGCATGATTTAGTAATAATTTCTTCTCCATGCTCGTCTGTTCTATTTAAGCATTTAATTGCAGTTTTAATCTTTATTTTACACTTCCACGAAGCATCTGCATTGAATCAGACGGAGTTTGGCTGTAGTTTCTTGTTAAATGAGCATCTTCTGATTCTAGGTTCTTGTTTTAGGATGGGACTGCTGGAGAGGAGTTCAACAAGGATTCTATTGAACGTGATGAGAGGCGGCTTACGGAATTGGGTCGTCGTACCATTGAGATATTTGTCCTTGCTCACATTTTCAGGTATTTCGTTTCTGATTGTCCATTTTATGTCATTTTGGTATGGCCACACTTCAGCCTTCCACTGTATTATTAATTGGTCGTCGTTTTGTTCTGCAATTAGCAGCCTAAATTTCCCCCACTTAGATGTAGGTGCTGAGTTAACCTTTGGGAAGGATCAAAGTTTATTTCGTTGCTCAACGTAGAACTTCACACAAGCTGAACCGAATTCAAGTAGTGCTATACTGCTATGGTTTGATCTGGCACTTGTCGAGCTTGATCAAATAGTTAATAATATGAGAAGTATTGACTCCCATGCATGCAAGTTCAAGTAGCTTGGAATTTTTTGAAAAGTTGAAAGTGATTGGAATGCCTTTCCAGTTTCTGTATAAGTTGTTAAGACTAATATTTATTGAAAGATGTGAGGTAATTGTCTTTTTGAATAACCTTTAAAAGATCAAGAATAAGTACATGTGATTCAAGTTTGAGGAGCTCAATGATCATCATCTTTACTTACGGTTTCTTGTGTGACATGATGGAGTACGTTACCCCAAAGCTCCAACTGCCTCTGCGATACTTTTGTTGGATTAGTAGTGGTAGGCTCTGCCAATTTCCTAAGTATTTTCTGTTGCCTCTTCAGTAAAATTGAAGTTGCATACCAGGAGGCTGTGTCTTTAAAGAGGCAAGAGGAACTAATTCGTGAAGAGGAGGCAGCCTGGCTTGCTGATGTCGAGCAGAAAATGAAACGCGGAACAGGGGATAAGGAGAAGAAGTCTAAAAAAAAACAGGTTTGTTGAAAGCACTATTAACAACTAGCTTTGCATATATAAGCAATTCTTTTTTCGAAAGACAAGTTTTTGACACTTCAAATGAGATTGAATATTCTTTTCCCACAGCTTGTGTGATGCACTTTGTGAAGAATTTTGGATTGAAATCGTCCCCTCATATTTACTGATTTCTTACAATTTTGTTACTTTTGGTGAATGGGTGAAACAAAAGTAAAGCCTCCCAGTTTTGTTTTGTGTCTTGATGCTATCAGTAAGACAATGGGAAAGTATTATTGAGTTTTTTGGAACAGAGTGAAATCTTGAGAAATTTTATTTTCAGGGAAAGCAGAAACGTAGTAATCGCAAAGGAAAAGACAAGGGCAGGGATGAAAAGCCTGATGTGAACGTGCTAGACAAGACTGAGCAAGATATTACTAACATTGCAAGAAAAGGATTATTAAACATTGAATCAGAAGCGGTACTTGAAAAAGTTGATGCAGTGGAAGATGTGTCAGATCTGTCTGACTCTGCCGATCGTGTTCCTGAATCGCTTCCACCAGATTCAGAAGACAGAGATTCAAGTTCCTTTAATTGCAATGTTGACATGTCTGAAGTGCATTCTCCCACATTACCAAGTGGTAGCATTATTACCGTGCTTTCAAGTGTTCAAAATGGAACTGAAGCTACGAGTCTATCTATTGTGGATGATAGCTCATCAACGTGTTCCACTGATTCAGTTCCTTCTGTTATGACAAGTTTGCCTGGCAATGGCAATTCTAGCAACCACAAAACCCAAAAATATTCAAGCAGGTAAACATTTCTATTTGATTGCTGGCAGGATTTTCAGCAGGTATTATGGTTAATATCATGATGTGTTGCTTCGACTCTGCAGTGGCAGGAACCCACAACGCAGAGTGACTTCTGAGGCAATTGTCTGTGTTAATGACGAACTAGGCCAACTAACTGAAACAGCACCAGATATAAATGGTGCTGCACGAAATTCCAAGACCATTGAATCTACTCCTAGAGCTGCTGTTAACTCTTTGCAGGACAGTGGTAACTTAATGGGGCGGCATATTGAGAAGGTTTTTCTTCCTTGCTTCATTCATGTGATATTTTATTTGAGAAAAAGTAAACAGAATAGTTTTTTCCTAGAGTTTTAGTGCTTTTACAAGCACCCTACAAAAAGTTTTTGTACTGCTCCTGTCTTTATTTCTTCCGTCCTTGCTAACCTTTTTAACCCTTGTTTACTGTAGGAGGAAGTGCATGGAAGCTCCCGTGTCAAACACATGCGCGATACGGAAGTGTCTGGGGATGGTACAGCGTCTGTGAGGTCGCCACCCCAGAGCCCTTCCAGAAACACTCCATCTATCGCTCCTTTGAAGTTGGAATCTAAGATAAAAGCTGCAAGCGATCCAATTGTTGGCAAGAAGTTGTCTTTGGACAGTCCTAAACAATCCGACAGATCAACAGGCTTGGAAAAGCCAGCTGAAATTGCTGCCACATCAAAACGCGAATCTCAGAAATTTTCAACTCCAAAGCCTATAGAAAATCCATCTGGACATCAAGTACCCGTTTTGAGTGAAAAACCTCCTGCACAAGCCATGCGAGTCACAGCCGAAAGGCCCTCTATGCCTCCAATGCCTGTCGCATCTAGGCCCTTGAGCGCTCCTATATTTCCTGCCCCTAGGCCTGTCATTTCCAAGGTTTCTGCCATCCAAACAGCTCCTACGTTGGCACGTTCAGTTAGCGCAACTGGTCGGCTTGGTCCCGAAGCTACTGTATCTTCAAGCCAGAGTTATGTTCCTCAGTCCTATCGAAATGCAATTATAGGGAGCCATGTTCCTGTAAATTTGCCCTCCTATACTCAAAGTCATTCAGCAAGTCCAGCGGTAAATGCATCACATTCGTACTCACAAGCACCGGCCCTAGTATCTGCGCCATTCTTTTTACCACACAACTCTGAGAGGATGGATTCAAATTCAGTCAGACCAAGCTTTCCATATGGAATGCAGAATCACCATGATATGTTGCCGAATAGACCGGTATGGATGGAAACTTCTCAAAGGGATAACAGCAGGAATTTAAGTACTGATTGTCCCTCCCTACTTAATGACATGCAAAGCTATGATTCATACAATCCGATGCTCAGCAGGTCTAAAGATCACCCCTCATCCGAACTCCCAGCCAGCACATCTGGTCGTCAAAGCCGTGGATTGGTGGATGAATTTCCGCACATAGACATTATAAATGACTTGCTTGAAGATGAACAGGGAATTGGGATGACAACTCAATCAAACTTTGGACGTTCAACTTTCAACAACGGGCCCCACAATCTAAACCGGCAATTCAGCTTCCCGGGTTACCCCAGCATGTCTGGTGGTGGCCTGAGCCAAACATCTGGCTCAAGTCAGTCTGAAAGGACCCATAATTATCTCGACACTGGATTTCAACGGGGATACGGTTCATTTGCTGGAAACCCTTATGATTCAGTTAGGGATATAATTCCCCAAGCTGGTCAACAGCCATACATAAATGGTCCGATTGATGGTTTGATACCGAACCAGTGGCAGATGGCTGGTTCTGAGTTTCCCTATTCGAGCATCAGGAATGCAGATAACAGTAGCTACCCTTATCATATACTTGATTATCCTAACCACAACGTTGGTGTCAACGGGTACACAGTATTCCGGCCATCAAATGGACTTTAAGTTTACAACCTGGGTTTTCAACGGAAGAAGAGGGTCTTCTACCGATGAAACAAGTTTATCTGATGGAAACCAATGGTGTTAGATTTGGGTCTGGGGGTGTAACTTACTTTTGGTGAGAGAGAAACACTTTGTAAAGAATGATTCTGCTTTCTTTGTTCCATTTTTTTAGTTTTCTAAAATGTTGGGCTTAGTGGCTTTTGAGCTTGACATATTAACTTGAATTTTTAGCTTTATCAGTATATTTGAGTTTCTCATCATATTTGTCTTTACTTATTGCTGATACTGAACTAAATTGTACATTTCTTGCTTGCAATTGCCCTATGGTGAGTTTGTGTTATCCAAATCGGAAAAATCAAACACTGAACAGAAAGTTGGATTTTGAAATTCGAATATAAATGTTAAAATTAAAAATAATTTGGTTGGTTTCGAATTATATATGTCAAAATCAAATCGATAGGAAACCGAAATTTCATTAACTAATAATTTTATTTATATTTATATTATATATATATATATATATATATATATATATTATGAGATGATATTTAATGAATGAAAGTGTCATTTATAGTAATTTTTAGTTCATTATTGTTTATTTAAGTCATTTAGACTTTGAATTTAAATGTTTTAAAAAATCATGTAAAAATATAACATATTATATTTTAAAATACATTTATATCTAATAAAAATAATTGTATACAAATTAAAAACTGAAATAACCGAAACGAACCGGAAGAAAACGGTTTGGATATCGGATTATATATTTCTAAAATCGAAAACCGAAAAAAAAACCGAAAAACGAATCGACCGATGAACACCCCTAACATCGATGGTCCTACTTTCGGTGTGATTTTATAAGACGTTCGAAATGAAGATCTCCGTGTAAAACAAAAAAGTTCTGATATATCTCAAATATTTCGTTTTGCAGTGAGATGTTATTAAAAAAAAAAAGAAAAGAGATTACTTCTCCGAGTATATTACAGGCTCACCTAGTATTTTTAAGTGAAAATGTTGTTTTATGTTTTTGGATTTGGGTAAAACAATTAACAAATTCAATCATATCATTTTGTGTAAGTTGTGAGTGTGCCTTTCAATCAAATGAATTATTTCATGGAATCTTTACATTTCGTCTTTTATATTTATTTCTTTATAGTTTTAGTATTATATATTGTTAAACTTCAGTTTTAGTTTTTTATATTTGTCTTTTTAAAAATATTTTAAATCATTTTCTAACATTACGTTTATATGATACACTCCCCCAATGAATGCAAAATGACTGAAATTTCAAAAAATAAGATGATACAAGATTAATATTGAATTTGACAACATTCAGAATTAAGATTCCATTTTTTCTTATTTTAGACTCTAGATCAACTAGAATCACAATTCAATTTCTTTGGTTTGAATTGATTGAACATTATTAAATCAAGTTCGGAACTATGGATCAATCTCGCGAGCTCATCTAGTTTTTGAACTGTGTACAATTTTGGTTATATATTTGGCTTATTACAATTTTAATATTTTAATTCTTTATATTGACAAATTTCAGTTTAATCAGTATATTTTAATTTTTTATAATTGTAATATTTTTCAGGCGAAAACTCTAATGTGACACTGAACAACGTCATGTCCGTGTCATTTTCATGTTACGTGGAAAAAAATATTGCAAGAAAAAAATAAATAATAACACACTAAAACTAAAATTTGATATCAGAGTGTTGGGTCCGGAAATACAAACAATCTTGATTTAGATAATAACAAAAAAATTTTATTGTGTTTATAATATTGTACTCAAGTGTGTAATTAGTAGATCAAAAGTTGAAAGTTTGAGAAGTTGAAACTCAAATTTATCAACTGAATTTCTGGCGAGCTGAAGCCTTTCGAGCATATCTCACAGCTCGGTGATCCAAATGACTAGAGTCAAAAACGTTGAATAGACAACTAAAAAGTCTACAAGTCATACTTCAGATCCGTTGGACTAGTTCGGATGTTATGTAGGTCAAACTGACACCTCAAGATAGAGCTAGACGAACTTATAGCAGCAAATAGTTTTGATAGATCAGTTCTGGTTACATATCTCTCAGCTCCATTATTGAAATGGAATGATTTACCATGCATTTCAAAGATAAGATCAGGATCTACAAATCATATTCACAAGTCAAAGTCTGAATCGGAATTTAAGAAGCTGATAAATGGCATTGAAGTGTCTGGTTCTGCACTCAAATTCAGTTGAGATGAATTTATGGAATAGTTGAGTTTTCGGAGCATATCTCTCTCGTAAGAACTCAAAATCAAATGATTCTTGATGCTATGGAAAGCCAAGACAAAGAGCTACAGCTTTCATGTTCATCACTTTATTTAAATACAGTGATTCTCTCTGGAATCACCTACTAACCAAAAAATTAAGTATGCAATTAAACTTAAACAGAAAACGAAATCAAAGTTAAACGCTGAAACTTAAATAATTACCAAACAAGCATAAAAAACCGGTAAATAGCTGGAAATTAACATAAATGATAATACAACTCAATCGAATGAATAAAAATCGAATAAATATTTCTTAAACTAAAAACCACGAAAACTCCTGCCTCCAAGCCCTAGTCACCTAATCAACCACTGAACTCGCTCTTTATGCACCTGCAAACTTGTTCCGTCGAATGGGGTACCCGAGACAAAAGCAGGGACGTGAGTGCTATCACCCAGAAAGCAAAGTACGAGTACAAAAATCTATATGATGCATGAAACATGAAATATGAATGCGCTGGTACACTGGGTCAAGATCTGGAATATCATGCTAAAAAACATAGGTGCCACCAGTATACTCACGATGCTCTGAAGATACGTGAGTGCCACATATTGAACCCCGGATCTTGGACCATCACCGTTTGGGTAAAACCGCACATGCAGCTCAGTCGATACTATGGGTGTCACAAGGTACCTAATCTGAAACGACTCGTTCATACTACTACTGAATTGTTTTTAAACAAATACTTAAATACTTAATATAAATAAATAAACACTTAATATATATTATATATATCGTGTAATAATACTAATAATACATAAATTACTTAAACTAAAATATAACTTTCCATAAAATATTCTACATAAAAATTCCATAATTTTTGCATGCAAATAAATATCTTTAAAATAAATATAAATCCATGCATAAAAATATTTCAAATTAAATCTTTCATAAAAATATCATCGCTCGAACTCTCATAAAATTCTCAACATAAAAATCCATAAACTCATAAATAAGATAAATAAAACTTGTGCGGAAATTGTATTAATATTCAAAACCATTCAAAACATAAACTTGAGCATAGGCCACGGGCTAGCCAACCACCGTGAGCTCATACGTCCTCATCGTCAGTCGGGGTAATATTCTCCATGTCATAATCTTGCTCACTTGCACCATTTAAGTCTAGTGAGCCTAGAGACTCAACACATTCTATCTCATAATAACAACATGCTTCAAAATTCATGTAACATATAATACATGCAATATACATAATATATATATATATATATATATATATATATATTTATATATATATATATATTTATATATATATATATATATGCATGTCTTTAAACTTCATAATCCATGATCGTCACATAAGTATATCATACATACTCTTTACATAACATATTCATCATGCATCATATTTAGGACATATCATAATTTAAAATCTCTGAAGGTTATATCCATGCCGTGTGACCGTGAAAGTGATTGATCAATCAAATAACCAACGTACGTGGCCGTGAGATCTCCATCTCTTATGCCACTTCACCAGGCTGACCCCGGATCCATAGGCGCATCATCATAACATATGGAAAGGTAATCGGGCCCCAGTATTCCAACTCACAGTCCCTACTCTATGGAAAGGGCTCCGGGCCTAGGTATTCCATCCCCAATCCCGTATTTGTCACACACCCACTTCAATTTTCTTAAAATATTTTTCATGTCCAACATCATACATATAACATGTATTATCATCATGTACATGCATAAAATTCTTCATGATCTTATTTTCATAAAATCTTACCTGTAAATATATATTTAATTATTTTATATTTATATAAAAATAATACTTTTACATACTTAAAATATTCATGCAAGAATTAAATATATATTTACGGACCATGCATATTTTTCATGGATTGGTTCAGGCTGCTGACTCCTTAGACTTAGGTCCATAAACTTCTAGACTGGCCCAATAAATCAACTTAGATCCATTAACTTAAATTTAGTCCAAATAATTTATTTAAGCCCAATAGTACATTCATGACCCATTAATTAGCCCAAACCCATTAAAAACTTAATCTGGCCTAATAGGCCCAATTTACCATAAACTGACCAAATAATTTCCAGGGGCCCTAGACCCATAAAAATTAATGGATTTACTTAAATAATTATTTAAGCCCAAATAATAAAACCCATGTGGCTCATTTATTTAATTAACTTAGACTTAAGCCCATATCACTTAAACTAATAATTAACATAAAAATAAAATACCCGAGCTCAACTAACACAACCCGGACCCGGACCCAAATAACTTGACCCGTGACATTTTAGACCCGACCCGGACCCGAAAACCCAAGCCCGGCCCGCCTAAACACAAGACACAACCCGAGCCTTCCTCTCCCTAAGCCCAACCCGCGGCAGCCCTGAGCGGCTTCATAAAATCTGATCCTGCTGTCCGCTCCGGCCACATCTGGTCGTGAAACCACCGCCCATACTTAGAATACATCCAGGTGATTCTAACCCAACAAATTTTACCTCAAATCGAGCCTTGTAGAAGGTGAACAAACCAAAACAATCTACCCCTAGTTCCTTCTCGCGTGCAGAACGTGACCCGCCACTTCAGGCCGTTTGGCCGCCCAGATACGGCCATTAACGGCCAGAGAACCACCTGTAATACCTTCCCCAAACTCCTCAATCTGCGAACCAGCTAGAACCAACCTCTAACTCGCACCCTACAGTGTGAGACCTCGGTTCTAAACAACTAATCTTGGCTTAAACAACAATTAAGCATACAAGATCCAAGACCAAAGTAAGAAAGAAAATTTTTTTTTTAAAAGGGGGCTGCGCTCGGGCGGGCAAAAACTGCCGCTCGAGCGCGTCCTAAACTCCAGCACTGCTGGACAATAAATAGGGGGGATGCGCTCGGGCGGGCAAAAACTGCCGCTCGAGCGCGCCCTCTGCAGCAGAAACAGAACAGAGCAGAAAAAGCTTGGCAACTCAAACTAAAAGTTATTCCATACATCAAACTCAAATTCATGCTTTAAAAACATAACTTCTCCAGTTATTACATGAAATGCTAGTGTTGATCAACTACGCACCAGTCTATAACATGCAACATAAGACTCGCATAATCGATACAACATAAACAACGAAGTTCGAGATCTAAACATGTTCCAAAACAACTAGGTAGACATGCTGACACGACTTCTAAACCGAGTCTCACTACTAGCTCTCCCTCTTGTTGCTAACCAGGCCTTCGCTGACTTGGTCCTGCCCCACCTGTTGCCAAGTACACATACAAAACAAAGCAATAGCCGGATAAACCGGTGAGAATGATAATCCCAGTAAAAACAACATATCAAGTAATACAACAATAAACATGCTTTCAAGACAACAAACGAAATCAATAACGATGTAATGAAATGCATGTCTTTAAACCGGGATATCAAATCTGATAATGAGGGATTGCTACTGTGCTTTTGGGATCCCGAGGGTGAGATTACGTAACGACTCACCGACTCACCCAATCGAGGTGGTGCCACGTATCCCACTCCTCTAGACTTTGAGCAACTATAATGAGTATGCTAGCACTAGGCGAAACGACTAGGACCTAGGCCACTCAATCATAGTTCCCAAACGTCTAAACAAAAAGGGCGGTTCTGCCCGCTGAAAACAAGATTGGCTCAAGATGAATGCATAACAGAAACATAAAACATAGCCATATAACAAAAGCTCAATCAAAACAACAAAACACAAGTTCCTCATGCTAGAACGAGTGTAGATGCAAGTATGTGATTTTTAGGGAAACTCGAGAACCAACTGTCCCGAGTATGCTATCCCGCTATCGATGTCTGCTTTTACCTTTCAATGCAGTAGTTCCAACTCTGGATAAGCTACAACAAAAGGTTTAATCAACAACTAAACAATCCAACAACAAAGGCAACGGTTCAAGGTAATCTCTTTACCGTTCTTCATCCAATTCTCGACGATCAAATGCTGCTAACACAGGGCTTGACAACTCCAAACGAATCTGTTCAGATACAATCAAAGATCAATTACCATGATCGACTTACAAGCCAAGTTCAACAACTTCAAAAATGGTTCAAATCTCCAAAACTCAAACCGACGGCATAACGGCTATAACTGAACAAACCGACAACGCAGACAGCAGTTCAATAGCGATATAACCTCATAACAATTATAAAATAACCAAAACAAGGCAATCCCAACAAATCTCAAATCATAATTTTCGAAAATGGCTTCCAAAAATCATAACAATTCCGAACGTCGCTCAAATTCAAAACCGACAGATAATAGACGATCAGAACTCTGTAGAGAACAACATACTCAAATCTAGAACGATTCTAACAACATCCAAAAACTAGAATGTATCTGATTGTAGAAAAACTTACGATATAACAGAGCTCTCACTGCAGTGATTGATAATCTGCCATCAGAAATAATTTCTAACGGACGGATCGAGCTCGGACTGAAATCTAGAAGCTTGAAAAGTTGACGGGGCATTTCAATGGAGGAGGAGCCGGCTAAGGAAGGAGAAGGATTAAAGAGAAAAGTCAAAATCGGCTCGTGAACTCTGCAATCTCTGATTAACTCAAATAAACTCATTTAAGATAAAAATGGGGCGTTACAATTCTCCCCCTCTAAGAAGAGATTTCGTCCTCGAAATCAACAATAACCACAACTCATAAGATAGAATAAAGAACTAAAGACAGTAAGAAGAACTCACGTCATCCGAATAACTCCAAAAATCGCTGTCTCATGTCAGATTCTGTCTCCCAAGTCGCTTCCTCGACTCCGTGACGGCTCCACTGCACTTTCACTAATGGAATCAACTTGGTTCTGAGTTGCTTTTCTTTCCGATCAAGGATCTGAATCGGTCGTTCAAAATAGCTCAGAGTCTCGTCTAACTCTGCTCGTCAGGCTGAAGAACATGAGAAGGATTTGGATGATACTTTCGCAGCATAGAGACGTGAAAAACGTCGTGAATACCAGATAAAGATGGAGGAAGTGCAAGTATATAGGCAAGATCACCTATCTTCTCGAGAATCTCGTACGGCCCGATGAATCTCGGAGATAACTTCCCTCTCTTACCAAATCTGACAGTGCCTCTGAAAGGTGAAATCTTCAGAAAGACTCGGTCTCCCTGATCAAAACTCAGAGGTCTATGCCTGACATTCGCATACTTCGCCTGTCTATCTTGAGCTGACTTCATTCTTGTCTGAATGATCTTAACCTGCTCTGCCATATCTCTAAGCATCTCCGGTCCCAAATCTAGTGACTCGGACAATTTATCCCAAAACAACAGAGATCGGCACTTCTTACCATACAAAGCCTCAAAAGGCGCCATACCGATACTCGCTTGGAAGATGTTGTTGTAAGAAAACTCGACAAAAGGCAAAGAATCCTGCCAACTAGTGCCAAAGTCTAGCACTACCGCTCGCAGCATATCCTCTAACGTCTGGATAGTCCGCTCAGACTGTCCATCGGTCTGAGGATGATAAGCTGTACTCAGATGCAATCGAGTACCAAGTGCCCCCTGAAGACTGTGCCAAAAGTGAGAAGTGAATCTAGAATCTCTGTCTGAAACGATCGACTTTGGCACACCATGCAATCTCAAAACATTTCTAACATACAACTCAGCCATCTGATCATGATGATACGTCATTGCACATATACTCAACATTAAATCACATAAACTCAACCCCATAACACATTTAGCAAAATCAGCCCCTTAAATGCCCAAATTCGAAACCCTAACATCACAACATCATGCATTTTCGAAATTATTGCAAGAATTCTTAAGGGTGGGGGTAGATATTGCTTGAATGTTAGCCCAAAGAAATAGTTACACTTGCCTTCACCAATCTACCAACAAATTTCGAACAAGAAGAGGAGATAAGAGTGTAACTTCAACCAAACACCAAGCTAAGCACCTAGGGGAGCTTCTCCGGTGGCTGGGACGGCGGCAGGCGGTGGCTGGAGGGGTTGGACGGCTTCTTCAAGGGAGAGGGGAGAAGTGGGCGGCTAGGGCTAGGGTTTGGGAGTTAGGGTTTGTGTCTTGATTTTAATTGAAATGTTTTAATGATAGTGTAAATTAAAAGTGTAGTGTATTGTGTGTAGTGTTTTAAAATTTCACTTGTACTAGCAAAAGTACTACTTGTACTATTAAAACTTTTTACCTCAAACTTTTTGCTATTTTCAAACTTCTAAATTTAAAATTTCAACTCTCAACATTTTAATGGAAATACCACTAACCCGGATTTAATAAAATCCTATTTTATGGAAAATTTAGGAAATAACCCAAGAAAATGATAAAATTGCTTTTTGACCCCTAAAAATTCAAAATTTGCATTTTTGGCCAAAACCCCTCTTTTACCTCTAACTTAAAATCTTAAAATTAAAAATCTTGAAAATAAACCACCGAAGCCCACCGTCGTCGCCTGCCTGGATAAAAATTACTAACTAAACAGTTCAAGGCATTTAATTCAAATAAGTCAAGCAAGGCTAACTTTAACTGAAACTTAAACAATTAACTTCAAGAAATTTAAAATATAAATACTGAAAATAATTTTAGGCATGATTTTAGAATTTTAGAAGTTCTTGGCGTTACACCAGCGCTGCTGGACAATAAAAAGGGGGGGTGCGCTCGGGCGGGCAAAAACTGCCGCTCGAGCGCGCCCTAAGCAGCAGAAACAGAACAGAGCAGAAAAAGCTTGGCAACTCAAACTAAAAGTTATTCCATACATCAAACTCAAATTCATGCATTAAAAACATAACTTCTCCAGTTATTACATGAAATGCTAGTGTTGATCAGCTACGCACCAGTCTATAACATGCAACATAAGACTCGCATAATCGATACAACATAAACAACGAAGTTTGAGATCTAAACATGTTCCAAAAAAACTAGGTAGACATGCTGACATGACTTCTAAACCGAGTCTCACTACTAGCTCTCCCTCTTGTTGCTAACCAGGCCTTCGCTGACTTGGTCCTGCCCCACCTGTTGCCAAGTACACATATAAAACAATGCAACAGCCAGATAAACCGGTGAGAATGATAATCCCAGTAAAAACAACATATCAAGTAATACAACAATAAACATGCTTTCAAGACAACAACGAAATCAATAACGATGTAATGAAATGCATGTCTTTAAACCGGGATATCAAATCTGATAACGAGGGATTGCTGCTGTGCTTTTGGGATCCCGAGGGTGAGATTACGTAATGACTCACCGACTCACCCAATCGAGGTGGTGCCACGTATTCCACTCCTCTACACTTTGAGCAACTATAATGAGTATGCTAGCACTAGGCGAAACGACTACGACCTAGGCCACTCAATCATAGTTCCGAAACGTCTAAACAAAAAGGGCGGTTCTGCCCGCTGAAAACAAGATTGGCTCAAGATGAATGCATAACAGAAACATAAAACATTGCCATATAACAAAAGCTCAATCAAAACAACAAAACACAAGTTCCTCATGCTAGAACGAGTGTAGATGCAAGTATGTGATTTTAAGGGAAACTCGAGAACCAACTGTCCCGAGTATGCTATCCCGCTATCAATGTCTGCTTTTACCTTTCAATGCAGTAATTCCAACTCTGGATAAGCTACAACAAAAGGTTTAATCAACAACTAAACAATCCAATAACAAAGGCAACGGTTCAAGGTAATCTCTTTACCGTTCTTCGTCCAATTCTCGACGACCAAATGCTGCTAACACAGGGCTTGACAACTCCAAACGAATCTGTTCAGATACAATCAAAGATCAATTACCATGATCGACTTACAAGCCAAGTTCAACAACTTCAAAAACGGTTCAAATCTCCAAAACTCAAATCGACGGCATAACGGCTAAAACTGAACAAACCGACGATGCAGACAGCAGTTCAATAGCGATATAACCTCATAACAATTCTAAGACAACCAAAACAAGGCAATCCCAACAAATCTCAAATCACAATTTTCGAAAATGGCTTCCAAAAATCATAACAATTCCGAACGTCGCTCAAATTCAAAATCGACAGATAATAGACGATCAGAACTCTGTAGAGAACAACATACTCGAATCTAGAACGATTCTAACAACATCCAAAAACTAGAATGTATCTGATTGTAGAAAAACTTACGATATAACAGAGCTCTCACTGCAGTGATCGATAATCTGCCTTCAGAAATAATTTCTAACGGACGGATCGAGCTCGGGGTGAAATCTAGAAGCTTGAAAAGGTGATGGGGCGTTTCAATAGAGGAGGAGCCGGCTAAGGAAGGAGAAGGATTAAAGAGAAAAGTCAAAAGTTGAGTAGATAATATATAAAATCTATTATTTGTGTTTTAGTCCCTCAAATTTCCAAAATTTGCAAAATAGACCCCGATCAAAATCAAGTTGGCTCGTGAACTCTGCAATCTCTGATTAACTCAAATAAATTCATTTAAGATAAAAACGGGGCGTTACAATTCTCCCCCTCTAAAAAGAGATTTTGTCCTCGAAATCAACAATAACCACAACTCATAAGATAGAATAAAGAACTAAAGATAGTAAGAAGAACTCACGTCATCCGAATAACTCCGGAAATCGCTGTCTCATGTCAAATTCTGTCTCCCAAGTCGCTTCCTCGACTCTGTGACGGCTCCACTGCACTTTCACTAATGGAATCAACTTGGTTCTGAGTTGCTTTTCTTTCCGATCAAGGATCTGAATCGGTCGTTCAAAATAGCTCAGAGTCTCGTCTAACTCGGCTTCGTCAGGTTGAAGAACATGAGAAGGATCTGGATGATACTTTCGCAGCATAGAGACGTGAAAAACGTCGTGAATACTAGATAAAGACGGAGGAAGTGCAAGTCTGTAGGCAAGATCGCCTATCTTCTCGAGAATCTCGTACGGCCCGATGAATCTCGGAGATAACTTCCCTCTCTTACCCAATCTGACACAGCCTCTGAAAGGTAAAATCTTCAGAAAGACTCGGTCTCCCTGATCAAAACTCAGAGGTCTACGCCTGACATTCGCATACTTTGCCTGTCTATCTTGAGTTGACTTCATTCTGGTCTGAATGATCTTAACCTGCTCTGCCATATATCTAAGCATCTCCGGTCCCAAATCTGGTGAATCGGACAATTCATCCCAAAACAACGGAGATCGGCACTTCTTACCATACAAAGCCTCAAAAGGCACCATATCGATACTCGCTTGGAAGCTGTTGTTGTAAGAAAATTTGACAAGAGGCAAAGAATCCTACCAACTAGTGCCAAAGTCTAGCACTACCGCTCGCAGCATATCCTCTAACGTCCGGATAGTCCGCTCAGACTGTCCATCGGTCTGAGGATGATAAGCTATACTCAGATGCAATCGAGTACCAAGTGCCCCCTGAAGACAGTGCCAAAAGTGAGAAGTGAATCTAGGATCTCTGTCTGAAACGATCGACCTCGGCACACCATGCAATCTCACAACATTGCTAACATACAACTCAGCCATCTGATCATGACGATACGTCATCCTGTACGAAATAAAACATGCAGACTTCGTCAATCGGTCGATCACTACCCAAATAGCATCACATCCTCGAACGGATCGTGGTAGCTTCATGACAAAATCCATAGAAATGTGATCCCATTTCCATTCAGGAACAGACAGACTGTGCAAAAGACCTCTTGATCGCTTCCGCTCTGCTTTTACTTGCTGGCGGTTCAAACACCGAGATACAAACCTTGCTACGTCGCTCTTCATTCTCTTCCACCAGAACTGACTCTTCATATCGTTGTACATCTTACGACCTCCAGGATGAATACTAAACCGACTGCAATGAGCCTCTCGGAGAATACGCTGTCTCAACTCCGCAACATCAGGAACAACAAGACGGTTATTCAAAAACAAGACTTCATCTCTAACCTGGAACTCAGACTGATGCCCAGATCTGACTTTCTCTATTGAAACTTGAATACTCGGCTCAGACTTCTGTGCTTCTCAGATTGCAACAAACAACTCCGGCTCGGCTTGAATAGCAAATACTCTGATCGTCTCCCTATCTGTTTCAAACTCTAAGCCAGAAGTGCAACAATCATCGATCAACTGAGAAACACCAATAGTAGAAAGAGATAAAGAACAAAGCTTTCGGCTCAAGGCATCTGCAACTGCATTCGACTTTCCCGGATAATACTTGATTTCGCAGTCAAAATCCTTCAACAGATCTAACCATCTTCTCTGTCTCATATTCAGCTCTGCCTGTGAAAACAAGTACTTAAGGCTCTTATGGTCAGAAAAGATCTCGAAAGACTCACCATAAAGATAGTGACGCCAGATCTTTAGAGCAAAGACGATCGCAGCTAGTTCAAGATCATGAACCAGATAACGAGTCTCGTGCGGTTTCAGCTGCCTCGACGCATACGCTATAACGTGCTTGTGCTGCATAAGGACACAACCTAAACCTCGGTTAGAAGCATCACAATACACGGTAAAACCTCCAGTACCCTTCGGAATAGAAAGAATCGGAGCACTGGTCAGTCTCCTCTTTAGATCAACAAAGCTCGCCTCACAATCTGAAGTCCAAACAAAAGGCGCATTCTTCTGAGTCAGCTGCGTAATCGGCTTAGCAATGGACGAGAATCCCTCGATGAAACGACGGTAATAACCAGCTAGTCCCATGAAGCTTCGGATCTCAAGTACTGATGTCGGTCTAGGCCAATTCATAACCGCTTCAATCTTGCTGGGATCGACAGAAATCCCATCTTCAGAAATAATGTGACCGAGAAAAACAACTCGATCCAACCAGAATTCACATTTCGACAGCTTGGCAAACAACTGCTCCACTCATAAGATCTGCAAGATGATCCTCAAGTGCTCTACATGGTCAGTACGGTTCTTTGAATAGATAAGAATATCATCAATGAAGATAATGACGAACTCATCTAGATAGCGCTGAAAGATACGGTTCATCAATCCCATAAAAACCGCGGGAGCATTAGTCAAACCGAATGGCATGACTATAAACTCAAAGTGACCATACCTCGTTCTGAATGCGTTCTTAGGAACATCTTCCTCTCGCACTCTCAACTGGTGATAACCTGACCTCAAATCAATCTTAGAATAGACAGAAGAATCCTGCAGCTGATCAAAAAGGTCATCTATTCGGGGTAAAGGATACCTGTTCTTAACTGTAGCCTGATTCAATTGGTGGTAGTCAATACAGAGCCGCATAGAACCATCCTTCTTCCGCACAAATAGAATAGGAGCACCCCAAGGCGATACACTAGGTTTGATGTATCCCTTGGCAATCAAATCCTCAAGCTGCTCCTTCAACTCTCTCAATTAAACAAGTGCCATACGATAAGGAGCTTTTGAAATAGGTTGAGTACCTGGCACTAAGTCAATGCTGAATTCAACCTCTCGAATGGGTGGCAATCCAGGAACATCTTCCGGAAACACATCCGCAAATTCTCTAACCACCGGTAAATCCACCAAAGCTGGGCTAGATTTCAGTACATCAACTGCATACACCAAAAATCCTTCTGTACCTTTCTGTAGCAAACGAGTCATAGATAACACTGAAATCAAAAGAATTCTAGATCGAGAACCCTTACCAAAGAATTTCCACTCGTCTGCCATTTCAGGTCTGAACCTGACAACTTTTAGAAAACAATCAACTGTTTCCCTGTACTTGGTTAAAGCATCTATACCGACAATACAATCAAAATCTGACAGTCCAAGTACGATACAGTCGAATTCTAACAAATTTCCTTCAAAACACAATTCACAGTTCCTGACTAATCTGACAGAAACAATTCCTCCACCCAAAGGTGAAGTAACAGCTACTACTGTAGGCAACAACTCAATAGGAAAAGCATACAATAACACAAATTTCTCAGAGATAAAGGAATGGGAAGCACCTGTATCCATCAAAACATGAGCAGAATGACCAAAAATCGAACAGTTACCTGCTATAACATCATCAGGTGGTGCCTGAGCCTGATCCTCTATCAAAGCAAAGACTCGTGCTTGCTGTCTCGGAGGCTGGTACGCACTAGAGTTACCTCCCTGTCTGTTCTGCGGCTGGGGCTGGAAGGAGTGCACTGCAAAATACTGCCTCTCCGGCTGAATTGCAGGTCTAGACGAACTCCCACTCTGAGCTCTATCTCTATTACGCTAAGGGCACACCTTAGAGAAGTGTCCCGGTTGCTGACAGGTGTTACAATTACCAAACACTCCCACACACTGATCCAGTGAGTGTCTTCCCCCACACTTGCTGCAGTACAAGGATGATGATCAAGAACTCTGTCCTAAACCGAATTGCTTCGAACCACTGGAACTAGAAGAACTGTTCCCCTGCCTCTTGAACTGTTTACCTCTTGCTTTGTACTGATCTTTTCTGTTTCCCCCACTGCTACCACCTTCATACCTCTGCTGCTGGTTCTGATGCTGAGGTGGCTGATTCTGATACTGAGATGGTGGGTTCTGATACTGCCTCTGTTGCTGAGGTGCTACCTGGTTACCTCTATTCCTCCACAAGCCTGCTTCTGCTCCCTTTGCGTGATTCATAGCATCCGCAAAGTTGTTAGGCCTGTTGGTGTTAACCAACGTGAAGACGTCGGGGTTCAACCCATTGATGAACTGATCTTCCTTAGCTTCTTCATCCCCGGCAATTAGCGGCGCAAAATGCAACAGACTATCAAACTTAGCCACGTACTCTTCAATGTTCAGATTCCCTTGCCTCAGGTTGGCAAACTCTGCTCCCTTGTCTTTGCGATACGAGATATGGAAAAACCGCTTATAAAACTCAGATTTAAAAAGCGTCCAAGTAACTTCCGTACCTCTATTCTCAAATGCTTTCTTTGTCATGATCCACCAGCTCTTAGCACCACCACGCAGCTGATGAATTACTAACCTGATTCGGCGGTCATCTGTGTAGTCAATGGAATCAAACAACTGATCCCTATCATCCAACCAACTCTCACAGTCAACTGAATTTTCTGAACCCATCAACAACGGCGGATTGAACGACTGAAACCTCTTCAGCAAGGTTTCCATAGGCGTTGCTGAAGCATCCAATTGATCAACTTTAGTGCTAGCTTGCTCAGTCCCAGGGATAACTGGCGGTGTGTTTCTGTTTATCACTCGACGAGGACCCATCTGAATAACAAAGGTTAGGACACGAGATATCTCAATCGCTACAATCAGTGCCCTTACAACCGCTTGGAATACCGGATACCAGTCGATAACAGAAACAGTTATATCTCAAGTAGATCATGCTTTATAAATTAAATCACATAACCATGTAATTCAATAATTCTCAATAATAAAGCATGCTCGCATGGAATTAAGTACACAGTTAAAATAATTCAAACACATGCGAGGAGCCAAATACACGCAGATTCGATCTACCCGCTCACTCTAGTTCGACCAAGAATCTTGATTCTCTGATACCACTTAATGTGAGACCTCGGTTCTAAACAACTAATCTCGGCTTAAACAACAATTAAGCATACAAGATCCAAGACCAAAGTAAGAAAGAAAATTTTTTTTTTAAAAGGGGGCTGCGCTCGGGCGGGCAAAAACTGCCGCTCGAGCGCGTCCTAAACTCCAGCTGAAACGGCCCTCACTACTAGACTATAATTAAAATAAAGGAAAATTACGGATTTTTTTAAAATTTTGCCATGACCTATTCGTAAAACAAACAAGCCAACAAGACTCAGTCAGCAATTCAAATAAGGAAAGGAATACTGACATAAAAACTCATGCGCTAATCATAAACATGCAATCCTAGTAACCACCTCCCGGTTACAGCATAAAGTAAACTAAGGTATTTAAAATCTCCGACGATAATCATAAACATGCATAAGCGGAAAACGTACTTCAAATCGTAAACTGTAGCACAAGGGATGCACATCCTGGCTATAAATACTAAAAATACTCAAATAATACTTCATTATTACAAATTCGATAACTGTGCGGAAAATCATAAACTAAAAGGAAGCAACGGTCACTGGGTCTCGCACTACCGATGGCCTCATCCCAGTAGATCACGCCCCTCCGTCTCCTCCACAAAATCCTCACCTGCAAACATTCAAGCATAGTGAGTCTAAAGACTCAACAAGCATAACTAGGATAATAACAAGGGTTTAAAATACGTGATGCAAAAACTCAACTTAAACTGTAATATGCATGAAACTAGAAAGATATAGAAATCATGCATTAATGAACTCACACTATGATAAACTTTAACTTTCATAACATTCAACTTAGACTCATGCATAACTGAAAGACTGACATCAATGCAAAACGAGTCAACTAAAATTGTGAAACTTTAACTTTTAAACTTTTCTTTACTTTTTCCTCTTAGAAATCCGATCCCTGATTTGTGACCCTCTGTTTCGATCATGTTCATGGCTGCAGTGCACTATGCCGGCAAGACGACGAGATTTCTCCCGACGAACTTAACCCCTCTATGGCAAGGAGACCGAGATGCCTCCCGATCCCACATTGCCCCTCTGTGGCAAGGGTAAACAAGATGTCTCTTGCTCCTTGCCTAACCTCTATAACCTCTTGGTGAGTAGACCGAGGCATCCCCCGGCCTAGCAACACACCTCTTGTCACAAACAGATTACTTCATTCAAAAATATTTGCTTTCTTTTCCCTTTTCATTTATAAAGACTCAACTCATATATTAAATGACATGCAAACAAGTAAACTTCCTTTTTCTTTATTAAACTCAAGAACACGTCAAATGCACACGAATAAGCAATCTTTAAGACATGAGACTCGACTCAAAAATGTGAGTTTAAGGTGGATGAGTGGCTGCCCCTAAGTCCAAAGAAGACAACTTACCCAACAAAATCCTCAAACTTGACTTAACTCGAGCAAGTAAACCGAAAAGCCCTTAACTTTGTCATGCCTTATCCAAAACCCGTCCCGCTTGAACCGACACTCAAAAATCACTCCAAATCATCCCAAGGAATAGGTGGTATCATCAAAAGATCAAAAGAGCAAATTTTCAAAACACAAAAATCGGACAGCCCCTATTCAAAGGAAAAATCTGCACTTACACCCAATTTTGAAAAATCCATAACTCACTCAATTCTTATCCGAATCGAGCCTATTTTATATCGACGCGACCACAACGACACGAACTTTACTGTGGTTCAGACCAAACACTGCCCAGACCTCAGACCAGCCCTGCCCTGCCCCGTGAACAGTACTGTCCTGCACCTCACACACCTCCAATTCCAACAATTCAAACACTTAGCCCACTTTCCTCAACTTATCTCCACACCAAACACCCAAACACCTCAAATAACCTCTCTTAGGACTTTTCCCAAACACTTGGGCTTCACTCAATCCACACTTTCACAACACATATCAAGAACATCAAGAATTAAACATCAAAACTCCAAAATGTTGAACAATCAATCAAGACCAATGCAAGACCATTAAATACTTCAACATCAATTAAATTTCAGCCCCTACACATGCAAAATTTCGAAATTTAGGTCCTTATACATTCTGAAAATTCGAATTTTGGCAAGAACATCCATATAAATCCATGTCATTGCACATATACTCAACATTAAATCACATAAACTCAACCCCATAACACATTTAGCAAAATCAGCCCCTTAAATGCCCAAATTCGAAACCCTAACATCACAACATCATGCATTTTCGAAATTATTGCAAGAATTCTTAAGGGTGGGGGTAGATATTGCTTGAATGAGAATGATAATCCCAGTAAAAACAACATATCAAGTAATACAACAATAAACATGCTTTCAAGACAACAACGAAATCAATAACGATGTAATGAAATGCATGTCTTTAAACCGGGATATCAAATCTGATAACGAGGGATTGCTGCTGTGCTTTTGGGATCCCGAGGGTGAGATTACGTAATGACTCACCGACTCACCCAATCGAGGTGGTGCCACGTATTCCACTCCTCTACACTTTGAGCAACTATAATGAGTATGCTAGCACTAGGCGAAACGACTACGACCTAGGCCACTCAATCATAGTTCCGAAACGTCTAAACAAAAAGGGCGGTTCTGCCCGCTGAAAACAAGATTGGCTCAAGATGAATGCATAACAGAAACATAAAACATTGCCATATAACAAAAGCTCAATCAAAACAACAAAACACAAGTTCCTCATGCTAGAACGAGTGTAGATGCAAGTATGTGATTTTAAGGGAAACTCGAGAACCAACTGTCCCGAGTATGCTATCCCGCTATCAATGTCTGCTTTTACCTTTCAATGCAGTAATTCCAACTCTGGATAAGCTACAACAAAAGGTTTAATCAACAACTAAACAATCCAATAACAAAGGCAACGGTTCAAGGTAATCTCTTTACCGTTCTTCGTCCAATTCTCGACGACCAAATGCTGCTAACACAGGGCTTGACAACTCCAAACGAATCTGTTCAGATACAATCAAAGATCAATTACCATGATCGACTTACAAGCCAAGTTCAACAACTTCAAAAACGGTTCAAATCTCCAAAACTCAAATCGACGGCATAACGGCTAAAACTGAACAAACCGACGATGCAGACAGCAGTTCAATAGCGATATAACCTCATAACAATTCTAAGACAACCAAAACAAGGCAATCCCAACAAATCTCAAATCACAATTTTCGAAAATGGCTTCCAAAAATCATAACAATTCCGAACGTCGCTCAAATTCAAAATCGACAGATAATAGACGATCAGAACTCTGTAGAGAACAACATACTCGAATCTAGAACGATTCTAACAACATCCAAAAACTAGAATGTATCTGATTGTAGAAAAACTTACGATATAACAGAGCTCTCACTGCAGTGATCGATAATCTGCCTTCAGAAATAATTTCTAACGGACGGATCGAGCTCGGGGTGAAATCTAGAAGCTTGAAAAGGTGATGGGGCGTTTCAATAGAGGAGGAGCCGGCTAAGGAAGGAGAAGGATTAAAGAGAAAAGTCAAAAGTTGAGTAGATAATATATAAAATCTATTATTTGTGTTTTAGTCCCTCAAATTTCCAAAATTTGCAAAATAGACCCCGATCAAAATCAAGTTGGCTCGTGAACTCTGCAATCTCTGATTAACTCAAATAAATTCATTTAAGATAAAAACGGGGCGTTACAATTCTCCCCCTCTAAAAAGAGATTTTGTCCTCGAAATCAACAATAACCACAACTCATAAGATAGAATAAAGAACTAAAGATAGTAAGAAGAACTCACGTCATCCGAATAACTCCGGAAATCGCTGTCTCATGTCAAATTCTGTCTCCCAAGTCGCTTCCTCGACTCTGTGACGGCTCCACTGCACTTTCACTAATGGAATCAACTTGGTTCTGAGTTGCTTTTCTTTCCGATCAAGGATCTGAATCGGTCGTTCAAAATAGCTCAGAGTCTCGTCTAACTCGGCTTCGTCAGGCTGAAGAACATGAGAAGGATCTGGATGATACTTTCGCAGCATAGAGACGTGAAAAACGTCGTGAATACTAGATAAAGACGGAGGAAGTGCAAGTCTGTAGGCAAGATCGCCTATCTTCTCGAGAATCTCGTACGGCCCGATGAATCTCGGAGATAACTTCCCTCTCTTACCCAATCTGACACAGCCTCTGAAAGGTAAAATCTTCAGAAAGACTCGGTCTCCCTGATCAAAACTCAGAGGTCTACGCCTGACATTCGCATACTTTGCCTGTCTATCTTGAGTTGACTTCATTCTGGTCTGAATGATCTTAACCTGCTCTGCCATATATCTAAGCATCTCCGGTCCCAAATCTGGTGAATCGGACAATTCATCCCAAAACAACGGAGATCGGCACTTCTTACCATACAAAGCCTCAAAAGGCACCATATCGATACTCGCTTGGAAGCTGTTGTTGTAAGAAAATTTGACAAGAGGCAAAGAATCCTACCAACTAGTGCCAAAGTCTAGCACTACCGCTCGCAGCATATCCTCTAACGTCCGGATAGTCCGCTCAGACTGTCCATCGGTCTGAGGATGATAAGCTATACTCAGATGCAATCGAGTACCAAGTGCCCCCTGAAGACAGTGCCAAAAGTGAGAAGTGAATCTAGGATCTCTGTCTGAAACGATCGACCTCGGCACACCATGCAATCTCACAACATTGCTAACATACAACTCAGCCATCTGATCATGACGATACATCATCCTGTACGAAATAAAACATGCAGACTTCGTCAATCGGTCGATCACTACCCAAATAGCATCACATCCTCGAACGGATCGTGGTAGCTTCATGACAAAATCCATAGAAATGTGATCCCATTTCCATTCAGGAACAGACAGACTGTGCAAAAGACCTCTTGATCGCTTCCGCTCTGCTTTTACTTGCTGGCGGTTCAAACACCGAGATACAAACCTTGCTACGTCGCTCTTCATTCTCTTCCACCAGAACTGACTCTTCATATCGTTGTACATCTTACGACCTCCAGGATGAATACTAAACCGACTGCAATGAGCCTCTCGGAGAATACGCTGTCTCAACTCCGCAACATCAGGAACAACAAGACGGTTATTCAAAAACAAGACTTCATCTCTAACCTGGAACTCAGACTGATGCCCAGATCTGACTTTCTCTATTGAAACTTGAATACTCGGCTCAGACTTCTGTGCTTCTCAGATTGCAACAAACAACTCCGGCTCGGCTTGAATAGAAAATACTCTGATCGTCTCCCTATCTGTTTCAAACTCTAAGCCAGAAGTGCAACAATCATCGATCAACTGAGAAACACCAATAGTAGAAAGAGATAAAGAACAAAGCTTTCGGCTCAAGGCATCTGCAACTGCATTCGACTTTCCCGGATAATACTTGATTTCGCAGTCAAAATCCTTCAACAGATCTAACCATCTTCTCTGTCTCATATTCAGCTCTGCCTGTGAAAACAAGTACTTAAGGCTCTTATGGTCAGAAAAGATCTCGAAAGACTCACCATAAAGATAGTGACGCCAGATCTTTAGAGCAAAGACGATCGCAGCTAGTTCAAGATCATGAACCAGATAACGAGTCTCGTGCGGTTTCAGCTGCCTCGACGCATACGCTATAACGTGCTTGTGCTGCATAAGGACACAACCTAAACCTCGGTTAGAAGCATCACAATACACGGTAAAACCTCCAGTACCCTTCGGAATAGAAAGAATCGGAGCACTGGTCAGTCTCCTCTTTAGATCAACAAAGCTCGCCTCACAATCTGAAGTCCAAACAAAAGGCGCATTCTTCTGAGTCAGCTGCGTAATCGGCTTAGCAATGGACGAGAATCCCTCGATGAAACGACGGTAATAACCAGCTAGTCCCATGAAGCTTCGGATCTCAAGTACTGATGTCGGTCTAGGCCAATTCATAACCGCTTCAATCTTGCTGGGATCGACAGAAATCCCATCTTCAGAAATAATGTGACCGAGAAAAACAACTCGATCCAACCAGAATTCACATTTCGACAGCTTGGCAAACAACTGCTCCACTCATAAGATCTGCAAGATGATCCTCAAGTGCTCTACATGGTCAGTACGGTTCTTTGAATAGATAAGAATATCATCAATGAAGATAATGACGAACTCATCTAGATAGCGCTGAAAGATACGGTTCATCAATCCCATAAAAACCGCGGGAGCATTAGTCAAACCGAATGGCATGACTATAAACTCAAAGTGACCATACCTCGTTCTGAATGCGGTCTTAGGAACATCTTCCTCTCGCACTCTCAACTGGTGATAACCTGACCTCAAATCAATCTTAGAATAGACAGAAGAATCCTGCAGCTGATCAAAAAGGTCATCTATTCGGGGTAAAGGATACCTGTTCTTAACTGTAGCCTGATTCAATTGGTGGTAGTCAATACAGAGCCGCATAGAACCATCCTTCTTCCGCACAAATAGAATAGGAGCACCCCAAGGCAATACACTAGGTTTGATGTATCCCTTGGCAATCAAATCCTCAAGCTGCTCCTTCAACTCTCTCAATTCAACAAGTGCCATACGATAAGGAGCTTTTGAAATAGGTTGAGTACCTGGCACTAAGTCAATGCTGAATTCAACCTCTCGAATGGGTGGCAATCCAGGAACATCTTCCGGAAACACATCCGCAAATTCTCTAACCACCGGTAAATCCACCAAAGCTGGGCTAGATTTCAGTACATCAACTGCATACACCAAAAATCCTTCTGTACCTTTCTGTAGCAAACGAATCATAGATAACACTGAAATCAAAAGAATTCTAGATCGAGAACCCTTACCAAAGAATTTCCACTCGTCTGCCATTTCAGGTCTGAACCTGACAACTTTTAGAAAACAATCAACTGTTTCCCTGTACTTGGTTAAAGCATCTATACCGACAATACAATCAAAATCTGACAGTCCAAGTACGATACAGTCGAATTCTAACAAATTTCCTTCAAAACACAGTTCACAGTTCCTGACTAATCTGACAGAAACAATTCCTCCACCCAAAGGTGAAGTAACAGCTACTACTGTAGGCAACAACTCAGTAGGCAAAGCATACGATAACACAAATTTCTCAGAGATAAAGGAATGGGAAGCACCTGTATCTATCAAAACATGAGCAGAATGACCAAAAATCAAAAAGTTACCTGCTATAACATCATCAGGTGCTGCCTGAGCCTGATCCTCTGTCAAAGCAAAGACTCGTGTAGCTGCTGTCTCGGAGGCTAGTTCGTAGTAGAGTTACCTCCCTGTCTGTTCTGCGGCTGGGGTTGGAAGGAGTGCACTGCAGAAGACTGCCTCTTCGGCTGAATTGCAGGTCTAGACGAACTCCCACTCTGAGCTCTATCTCTGTTACGCTGAGGGCACACCTTAGAGAAGTGTCCCGGTTGCTGACAGGTGTTACAATTACCAAAGACTCCCACGCACTGATCCAGTGAGTGTCTTCCCCCACACTTGCTGCAGTACAAGGATGATGATCCAGAACTCTGTCCTAAACCGAATTGCTTCGAACCACTGGAACTAGAAGAACTGTTCCCCTGCCTCTTGAACTGTTTACCTCTTGCTTTGCACTGATCTTTTCTGTTTCCCCCACTGCTACCACCTTCATACCTCTGCTGCTGGTTCTGATGCTGAGGTGACTGATTCTGATACTGAGATGGTGGGTTCTGATACTGCCTCTGTACCTGAGGTGCTACCTGGTTTCCTCTTTGCCTCCACAAGCCTGCTTCTGCTCCCTTTGCGTGATTCATGGCATCCACAAAGTTGTTAGGCCTGTTGGTGTTAACCAACGTGAAGACGTCGGGGTTCAACCCATTGATGAACTGATCTTCCTTAGCTTCTTCATCCCCGGCAATTAGCGGCGCAAAATGCAACAGACTATCAAACTTAGCCACGTACTCTTCAATGTTCAGATTCCCTTGCCTCAGGTTGGAAAACTCTGCTACCTTGTCTTTGCGATACAAGATAGGGAAAAACCGCTTATAAAACTCAGATTTAAAAAGAGTCCAAGTAACTTCCGTACCTCTACTCTCAAATTCTTTCTTTGTCATGATCCACCAGCTCTTAGCAATACCACGCAGCTGATGAATTACTAACCTGATTCGGCGGTCATCTGTGTAGTCAATGGAATCAAACAACTGATCCATATTATCCAACCAACTCTCACAGTCAACTGGATTTTCTGAACCCATCAACAACGGCGGATTGAACGACTGAAACCTCTTCAGCAAGGTTTCCATAGGCGTTGCTGAAGCATCCAACTGATCAACTTCAGTGCTAGCTTGCTCAGTCACAGGGATAACTGGCGGTGCATTTCTGTTTATCACTCGACGAGGACCCATCTGAATAACAAAGGTTAGGACACGAGATATCTCAATCGCTACAATCAGTGCCCTTACAACCGCTTGGAATACCGGATACCAGTCGATAACAGAAACAGTTATATCTCAAGTAGATCATGCTTTATAAATTAAATCACATAACCATGTAATTCAATAATTCTCAATAATAAAGCATACTCGCATGGAATTAATTACACAGTTAATGTAATTCAAACACATGCGAGGAGCCAATACACGTAGACTCGATCTACCCGCTCACTGTAGTTCGACCAAGAATCTTGATTCTCTGATACCACTTAATGTGAAACCTTGGTTTTAAACAACTAATCTCGGCTTAAACAACAATTAAGCATACAAGATCCAAGACCAAAGTAAGAAAGAAAAAAAATTTTTTTTAAAAGGGGGCTGCGCTCGGGCGGGAAAAAACTGCCGCTCGAGCGCGTCCTAAACTCCAGCGATGCTGGACAATAAAAAGGGGGGTGCGCTCGGGCGGGCAAAAACTGCCGCTCGAGCGCGCCCTAAGCAGCAGAAACAGAACAGAGCAGAAAAAGCTTGGCAACTCAAACTAAAAGTTATTCCAAAAATCAAACTCAAATTCATGCATTAAAAACATAACTTCTCCAGTTATTACATGAAATGCTAGTGTTGATCTACTACGCACCAGTCTATAACATGCAACATAAGACTCGCATAATCGATACAACATAAACAACGAAGTTTGAGATCTAAACATGTTCCAAAACAACTAGGTAGACATGCTGACACAACTTCTAAACCGAGTCTCACTACTAGCTCTCCCTCTTGTTGCTAACCAGGCCTTCGCTGACTTGGTCCTGCCCCACCTGTTGCCAAGTACACATACAAAACAAAGCAACAGCCGGATAAACCGGTGAGAATGATAATCCCAGTAAAAACAACATATCAAGTAATACAACAATAAACATGCTTTCAAGACAACAACGAAATCAATAACGATGTAATGAAATGCATGTCTTTAAACCGGGATATCAAATCTGATAACGAGGGATTGCTGCTGTGCTTTTGGGATCCCGATGGTGAGATTACGTAACGACTCACCGACTCACCCAATCGAGGTGGTACCACGTATCCCACTCCTCTAGACTTTGAGCAACTATAATGAGTATGCAAGCACTAGGCGAAACGACTATGACCTAGGCCACTCAATCATAGTTCCCAAACGTCTATACAAAAAGGGAGGTTCTGCCCGCTGAAAACAAGATTGGCTCAAGATGAATGCATAACAGAAACATAAAACATAGCCATATAACAAAAGCTCAATCAAAACAACAAAACACAAGTTCCTCATGCTAGAACGAGTGTAGATGCAAGTATGTGATTTTAAGGGAAACTCGAGAACCAACTGTCCCGAGTATGATATCCCGCTATCGATGTCTGCTTTTACCTTTCAAGGTTTAATCAACAACTAAACAATCCAACAACAAAGGTAACGGTTCAAGGTAATCTCTTTACTGTTCTTCGTCCAATTCTCGACGACCAAATGCTGCTAACACAGGGCTTGACAACTCCAAACGAATCTGTTCAGATACAATCAAAGATCAATTACCATGATCGACTTACAAGCCAAGTTCAACAACTTCAAAAATGGTTCAAATCTCCAAAACTCAAATCGACGGCATAACGGCTAAAAATGAACAAACCGACGATGCAGACAGCAGTTCAATAGCGATATAACCTCATAACAATTCTAAGACAACCAAAACAAGGCAATCCCAACAAATCTCAAATCACAATTTTCAAAAATGGCTTCCAAAAATCATAACAATTCCGAACGTCGCTCAAATTCAAAACCGACAGATAATAGACGATCAGAACTCTGTAGAGAACAACATACTCGAATCTAGAACGATTCTAACAACATCCAAAAACTAGAATGTATCTGATCGTAGAAAAACTTACGATATAACAGAGCTCTCACTGCAGTGATCGATAATCTGCCTTCAGAAATAATTTCTAACGGACGGATCGAGCTCGGACTGAAATCTAGAAGCTTGAAAAGGTGATGGGGCGTTTCAATGGAGGAGGAGCCGGCTAAGGAAGGAGAAGGATTAAAGAGAAAAGTCAAAAGTTGAGTAGATAATATATAAAATCCATTATTTGCGTTTTAGTCCCTGAAATTTCCAAAATTCTCAAAATAGACCCCGATCAAAATCAAGTTGGCTCGTGAACTCTGCAATCTCTGATTAACTCAAATAAACTCATTTAAGATAAAAACGGGGCGTTACAATTCTCCCCCTCTAAGAAGAGATTTTGTCCTCGAAATCAACAATAACCACAACTCATAAGATAGAATAAAGAACTAAAGACAGTAAGAAGAACTCACGTCATCCGAATAACTTCGGAAATCGCTGTCTCATGTCAGATTCTGTCTCCCAAGTCGCTTCCTCGACTCCGTGACGGCTCCACTGCACTTTCACTAATGGAATCAACTTGGTTCTGAGTTGCTTTTCTTTCCGATCAAGGATCTGAATCGGTCGTTCAAAATAGCTCAGAGTCTCGTCTAACTTGGCTTCGTCAGGCTGAAGAACATGAGAAGGATCTGGATGATACTTTCGCAGCATAGAGACGTGAAAAACGTCGTGAATACTAGATAAAGACGGAGGAAGTGCAAGTCTGTAGGCAAGATCGCCTATCTTCTCGAAAATCTCGTACGGCCCGATGAATCTCGGAGATAACTTCCCTCTCTTACCGAATCTGAAAGTGCCTCTGAAAGATGAAATCTTCAGAAAGACTCGGTCTCCCTGATCAAAACTCAGAGTTCTACGCCTGACATTCGCATACTTCGCCTGTCTATCTTGAGCTGACTTCATTCTGGTCTGAATGATCTTAACCTGCTCTGCCATATCTCTAAGAATCTCCGGTCCCAAATCTGGTGACTCGGACAATTCATCCCAAAACAATGGAGATCGGCACTTCTTACCATACAAAGCCTCAAAAGGCACCATATCGATACTCGCTTGGAAGCTGTTGTTGTAAGAAAACTTGACAAGAGGCAAAGAATCCTACCAACTAGTGCCAAAGTCTAGCACTACCGCTCGCAGCATATCCTCTAACGTCTGGATAGTCCGCTCAGACTATCCATCGGTCTGAGGATGATAAGCTGTACTCAGATGCAATCGAGTACCAAGTTCCCCCTGAAGACAGTGCCAAAAGTGAGAAGTGAATCTAGGATCTCTGTCTGAAACGATCAACTTCGGCACACCATGCAATATCACAACATTGCTAACATACAACTCAACCATCTGATCATGACGATACGTCATCCTATACGGAATAAAACACGGAGAATTCGTCAATCGATCGATCACTACCCAAATAGCATCACATCCTCGAATGGATCGTGGTAGCTTCATGACAAAATCCATAGAAATGTGATCCCATTTCCATTCAGGAACAGACAGACTGTGCAAAAGACCTCCTGGTCGCTTCCGCTCTACTTTTACTTGCTGGCAGTTCAAACACCGAGATACAAACCTCGCTACGTCGCTCTTCATTCTCTTCCACCAGAACTGACTCTTCAGATCGTTGTACATCTTACGACCTCCAGGATGAATACTAAACCGACTGCAATGAGCCTCTCGGAGAATACGCTGTCTCAACTCCGCAACATCAGGAACAACAAGACGGTTATTCACAAACAAGACTTCATCTTTAACCTGGAATTCAGACTGATGCCCAGATCTGACTTTCTTTATTGAAACTTGAATACTCGGCTCAGACTTCTGTGCTTCTCTGATTGCAACAAACAATTCCGGCTCGGCTTGAATAGCAAACACTCTGATCGTCTCCCTATCTGTTTCAAACTCTAAGCCAGAAGTGCAACAATCATCGATAAACTGAGAAACACCAATAGTAGAAAGAGATAAATAACAAAGCTTTCGGCTCAAGGCATCTGTAACTGCATTCGACTTTCCTGGATAATACTTGATTTCGCAGTCAAAATCCTTCAACAGATCTAACCATCTTCTCTGTCTCATATTCAGCTTTGCCTTTGAAAACAAGTACTTAAGGCTCTTATGGTCAGAAAAGATCTCGAAAGACTCACCATAAAGATAGTGATGCCAGATCTTTAGAGCAAAGACGATCGCAGCTAGTTCAAGATAATGAACCGGATTACGAGTCTCGTGCGGTTTTAGCTGCCTCAACGCATACGCTATAACGTGCTTGTGCTGCATAAGGACACAACCTAAACCTCGGTTAGAAGCATCACAATACACGGTAAAACCTCCAGTACCCTTCGGAATAGAAAGAATCGGAGCACTGGTCAGTCTCCTCTTTAGATCAACAATGCTCGCCTCACAATCTGAAGTCCAAACAAAAGGCGCATTCTTCTGAGTCAGCTGGGTAATCGGCTTAGCAATGGACGAGAAACCCTCGATGAAACGACGGTAATAACCAGCTAGTCCCATGAAGCTTCGGATCTCAGGTACTGATGTCGGTCTAGGCCAATTCATAACCGCTTCAATCTTGTTGGGATCGACAGAAATCCCATCTTCAGAAATAATGTGACCGAGGAAAACAACTCGATCCAACCAGAATTCACATTTTGACAGCTTGGCAAACAACTGCTCCACTCGTAAGATCTGCAAGATGATCCTCAAGTGCTCTGCATGGTCAGTACGGTTCTTTGAATAGATAAGAATATCATCGATGAAGATAATGACGAACTTATCTAGATAGTGCTGAAAGATACGGTTCATCAATCCCATAAAAACCGCGGGAGCATTAGTCAAACCGAATGGCATGAATATAAACTCAAAGTGACCATACCTCGTTCTGAATGCGGTCTTAGGAACATCTTCCTCTCGCACTCTCAACTGGTGATAACCTGACCTCAAATCAATCTTAGAATAGACAGAATAACCCTGCAGCTGATCAAAAAGGTCATCTATTCGGGGTAAAGGATACCTGTTCTTAACTGTAGCCTGATTCAATTGGCGGTAGTCAATACAGACCCGCATAAAACCATCCTTCTTCCGCACAAATAGAACAGGAGCACCCCAAGGCGATACACTAGGTCTGATGTATCCCTTGGCAATCAAATCCTCAAGCTGCTCCTTCAACTCTCTCAATTCAACAAGTGCCATACGATAAGGAGCTTTTGAAATAGGTTGAGTACCTGGCACTAAGTCAATGCTGAATTCAACCTCTCGAATGGGTGGCAATCCAGGAACATCTTCCGAAAACACATCCGCAAATTCTCTAACCACCGGTAAATCCACCAAAGCTGGGCTAGATTTCAGTACATCAACTGCATACACCAAAAATCCTTCTGTACCTTTCTGTAGCAAACGAGTCATAGATAACACTGAAATCAAAGGAATTCTAGATCGAGAACCCTTACCAAAGAATTTCCACTCGTCTGCCATTTTAGGTCTGAACCTGACAACCTTCAGAAAACAATCAACTGTTGCCCTGTACTTGGTTAAAGCATCTATACCGACAATATAATCAAAATCTGATAGTCCAAGTATGATACAGTCGAATTCTAACAAATTTCCTTCAAAACACAGTTCACAGTTCCTGACTAATCTGACAGAAACAATTCCTCCACCCTAAGGTGAAGTAACAGCTACTACTGTAGGCAACAACTCAGTAGGCAAAGCATACAATAACACAAATTTCTCAGAGATAAAGGAATGGGAAGCACCTGAATCTATCAAAACATGAGCAGAATGACCAAAAATCGAACAGTTACTTGCTATCACATCATCAGGTGCTGCCTGAGCCTGATCCTCTGTCAAAGCAAAGACTCGTTTCTGCTGTCTCGGAGGCTGGTTCGCACTAGAGTTACCTCCCTGTCTGTTCTGCGGCTGGGGCTGGAAGGAGTGCACTGCAGAAGACTGCCTCTCCAGCTGAACTGCAGGTCTAGACGAACTCCCACTCTGAGCTCTATCTCTGTTACGCTGAGGGCACACCTTAGAGAAGTGTCCCGGTTGCTGACAGGTGTTACAATTACCAAAGACTCCCACACACTGATCCAGTGAGTGTCTTCCCCCACACTTGCTGCAGTACAAGGATGATGATCCAAAACTCTGTCCTAAACCGAATTGCTTCGAACCACTGGAACTAGAAGAACTGTTCCCCTGCCTCTTGAACTGTTTACCTCTTAATTTGTACTGATCTTTTCTGTTTCCCCCACTTCTACCACCTTCATACCTCTGCTGCTGGTTCTGATGCTGAGGTGGCTGATTCTGATACTGAGATGGTGGGTTTTGATACTGCCTCTGTTGCTGAGGTGCTACCTGGTTACCTCTTTGCCTCCACAAGCTTGCTTCTGCTCCCTTTGCGTGATTCATGGCATCCGCAAAGTTGTTAGGCCTGTTGGTGTTAACCAACGTGAAGACGTCGGGGTTCAATCCATTGATGAACTGATATGCCTTAGCTTCTTCATCCCCGGCAATTAGCGGCACAAAACGCAACAGACTATCAAACTTAGCCACGTACTCTTCAATGTTCAGATTCCCTTGCCTCAGGTTGGCAAACTCTGCTCCCTTGTCTTTGCGATACGAGATAGGGAAAAACCGCTTATAAAACTCAGATTTAAAAAGAGTCCAAGTAACTTCCGTACCTCTACTCTCAAATGCTTTCTTTGTCATGATCCACCAGCTCTTAGCACCACCACGCAGCTGATGAATTACTAACCTGATTCGGCGGTCATCTGTGTAGTCAATGGAATCAAACAACTGATCCATATCATCCAACCAACTCTCACAGTCAACTGGATTTTCTGAACCCATCAACAAAGGCGGATTGAACGACTGAAACCTCTTCAGCAAGGTTTCCTTAAGCGTTGCTGAAGCATCCAACTGATCAACTTCAGTGCTAGCTTGCTCAGTCGCAGGGATAACTGGCGGTGTATTTCTGTTTATCACTCGACGAGGACCCATCTGAATAACAAAGGTTAGGACACGAGATATCTCAATCGCTACAATCAGTGCCCTTACAACCGCTTGGAATACCGGATACCAGTCGATAACAGAAACAGTTATATCTCAAGTAGATCATGCTTTATAAATTAAATCACATAACAATGTAATTCAATAATTCTCAATAATAAAGCATACTCGCATGGAATAAATTACACAGTTAAAATAATTCAAACACATGCGAGGAGCCAATACACGTAGACTCGATCTACCCGCTCACTCTAGTTCGACCAAGAATCTTGATTCTCTGATACCACTTAATGTGAGACCTTGGTTCTAAACAACTAATCTCGGCTTAAACAACAATTAAGAATACAAGATCCAAGACCAAAGTAAGAAAGAAAAAAAATTTTTTTTAAAAGGGGGCTGTGCTCGGGCGGGCAAAAACTGCCGCTCGAGCGCGTCCTAAACTCCAGCGCTGCTGGACAATAAAAAGGGGGGTGCGCTCGGGCGGGCAAAAACTGCCGCTCGAGCGCGCCCTAAGCAGCAGAAATAGAACAGAGCAGAAAAAGCTTGGCAACTCAAACTAAAAGTTATTCCATACATCAAACTCAAATTCATGCATTAAAAACATAACTTCTCCAGTTATTACATGAAATGCTAGTGTTGATCAACTACGCACCACTCTATAACATGCAACATAAGACTCGCATAATCGATACAACATAAACAATGAAGTTTGAGATCTAAACATGTTCCAAAACAACTAGGTAGACATGCTGACACGACTTCTAAACCGAGTCTCACTAATAGCTCTCCCTCTTGTTGCTAACCAGGCCTTCGCTGACTTGGTCCTGCCCCACCTGTTGCCAAGTACACATAAAAAACAAAGCAACAGCCGGATAAACCGGTGAGAATGATAATCCCAGTAAAAACAACATATCAAGTAATACAAGAATAAACATGCTTTCAAGACAACAACGAAATCGATAACGATGTAATGAAATGCATGACTTTAAACCGGTATATCAAATCTGATAACGAGGGATTGCTGCTATGCTTTTGGGATCCCGAGGGTGAGATTACGTAACGACTCACCGAATCACCCAATCGAGGTGGTGCCACGTATCCCACTTCTCTAGACTTTGAGCAACTATAATGAGTATGCTAGCACTAGGCGAAACGACTACGACCTAGGCCACTCAATCATAGTTCCCAAACGTCTAAACAAAAAGGGCGGTTCTACCTACTGAAAACAAGATTGGCTCAAGATGAATGCATAACAGAAACATAAAACATAGCCATATAACAAAAGCTCAATCAAAACAACAAAACACAAGTTCCTCATGCTAGAACGAGTGTAGATGAAAGTATGTGATTTTAAGGGAAACTCGAGAACCAACTGTCCCGAGTATGCTATCCCGCTATCGATGTCTACTTTTACCTTTCAATGCAGTAGTTCCAACTCTGGATAAGCTACAACAAAAGGTTTAATCAACAACTAAACAATCCAACAACAAAGGCAACGGTTCAAGGTAATCTCTTTACCGTTCTTCGTCTAATTCTCGACGACCAAATGCTGCTAACACAGGGCTTGACAAATCCAAAAGAATCTGTTCAGATACAATCACAGATCAATTACCATGATCGACTTACAAGCCAAGTTCAACAACTTCAAAAACGGTTCAAATCTCCAAAACTCAAATCGACGGCATAATGGCTATAACTGAACAAACCGACAACGCAGACAGCAGTTCAATAGCGATATAACCTCATAAAAATTCTGAGACAACCAAAACAAGGCAATCCCAACAAATCTCAAATCACAATTTTCGAAAATGGCTTCCAAAAATCATAACAATTCCGAACGTCGCTCAAATTCAAAATCGACAGATAATAGACGATCAGAACTCTGTAGAGAACAACATACTCGAATCTAGAATGATTCTAACAACATCCAAAAACTAGAATATATCTGATCGTAGAAAAACTTACGATATAACAGAGCTCTCACTGCAGTGATCGATAATCTGCCTTCAGAAATAATTTCTAACGGACGGATCGAGCTCGGACTGAAATCTAGAAGCTTGAAAAGGTGATGGGGCGTTTCAATGGAGGAGGAGCCGGCTAAGGAAGGAGAAGGATTAAAGAGAAAAGTCAAAAGTTGAGTAGATAATATATAAAATCCACTATTTGCGTTTTAGTCCCTGAAATTTCCAAAATTTGCAAAATAGACCTCGATCAAAATCAAGTCGGCTCGTGAACTCTGCAATCTCTGATTAACTCAAATAAATTCATTTAAGATAAAAACGGGGCGTTACATACAGTGTATACGAACCAATCTCCCCGAACTGCTCAATCTGCGATTGTTGTGCATCAGAAGAGATGGCTTCGGTTCCATCCCATCCCATTCCAGCCCCAAACCCTAACCAAGCTCGACCCTAGGGACCCTAAGACACCCACCTAGCCATGAACCAGCAGCCATAACCGAGCCATGATAGAAAACGTGAGTAAACTTCAAGAGTGTGATGAAAAAAGTGGACTGTTCATACACACATGCAAGAATATTCACAAAAATGAATGCAATATGTTAGATCAATCATATTTTATGCAAGATCAGAATATATGGCTTAAATGTGTCCAAGGAGAGAATTCAAATGTGCCTTTTAGATTTTCGAAGCTAAAATCGTGTTCTTGATGCGTACGACGATCTCCAGGACGAACAAGCTACCAAGCTTTGTTTAGATCTTCAAAAACGTGTTTGAGGATTGTGTTTTTCTGATGGGAACGTGAGGGAGAGGGGAGATGGCGGCTAGGATGAAATAATGTGAAAAAGAAGAAGATAAAAACTAAGTCTATATAAATCTATTTATTTGTTTAAATTTTTGGGAGATAATTATGTAAATTTTTAATATAAAAATAGCTCATAAAAATTAATATTTTTTTGATTAAATTTCGTAATATATAATTATAGGTTTTTAAAAACCTATTAAAAACTCTTAAAATAGCTTATTTTGGTGAAAATTGGACTCTTATATATAAATATATTTTAAAACTACTAATTGATGAAAATTATACCTTAAAATAATAATTTAAAGCTCATAAAATTCTCATAAAAATAGTTGGAGTAAAATTCCTATATCTCGTTCATCCGCGGTCTCGTCTACGCGATCGAAAAATATTATTTCTTAAAATTTCAAAAATGGCATAACTGCGGGTTACATGATAAAAATACAATTTAAAACATACAAATAATTCCATATAAATTCACATAATAGCACATAAAATCATTTCACCCCTTTTTATAATTTTTAAATAATTAAATTCCCTAGTTATGCATGCGGGTTTACGTAAACGAATTTTCGAGCGTTACACAATCGTACAAAGAAAACCCTTGGGCTGAGAGACCCTAGAATAACTGGCTATCTCGAAATAATATACAGGCTCAAAATAGTATGACAATGCCACATAAAAATCTTGAACAATAACATCATGCATCTCATGACAGATAATAATGCAACACATGAACATGTATACTCAGCTGGCCATCTCAGTCATTAGTTACATACCTCAACTACTGGTCTAGGTGAACACTGTCTACAATCCAAGCCTACAAGGCAAGATAATACCATATCACCGATACTAATCTAAAAGCCTTAACTAGACTAATACCTACTCCCAATAGATATTAAGAGTCTAGACTTAAACCTACGTCCGTCGTCAGCATGCTGATGACGAAGGCTCTGACCCAAGAACATCTCCGCTACAAGCCCCATAGCACCTCTTTATTCCCGACCCTAAAAAATAAGACTAAAATAATACGAATTAAACACTGGCTTGAAATTTACACCTAAAACATACATTAACTATGAGAAATCTTGCTCCTATTTATAGACCACGATCAGATCTTCTGATTACCAGTTCGTACGTTTCGATCGCACTTCGGAACTTCTGATCGCCTGATTGGTGCTTCCGATCACTGCCCACCGAACACGTGTCCCATGATTGGACAACACACTGCTGCCGAAGGAGTTCGGATCTTCCGATCTCAGAGTTCATAGCTTTTTATATGTCACCCATAAAATCACCAATCAAAACCCATACCTTGTCTGATTGAGGGAGTTTGGAACCTTCGATTGTGAGTTCGAAACTTCCGATTGTGAGTTCGGAGCTTCTGAACTCTCCCTCTACATCCAAAAATTGAAATCAACACTCCATCTGATCAATCCGGAACTTCCAATCTTGTCTTAGTTCAAGTTTGGATCTTCCGAACTACTCAAACTCTTGGAAACCTTCGAACCATTTTTGAACGTCCTGAATCCGATTATCCACTCAATAAACCCAAATTAGGACTCTTTAATCATTTTTAAACCATTCTAAAAATGCTTAGACATTTAATTTCTTAATTTGGAAATCGGGATACTAAATCATATATCAACGAGCCATGCTCAACTAATCAGTTTAGTTGCTCAACTGATCTGGTTGCTCGACTGAACCAATTCGCAACTGAACTCACCCACAATTGAATTGAACTCATCCTCAATTGATCCAGTTGAGTTGCTCAACTGATCGAGCTCAACTGATTTGCTTAACTGATCCAAGTTTCTCAATTGATCCAGATCTGCTCAACAATTCCAGTTTTGCTCCAACAATACAGTACTTTTCTAGCGGCCATATTTTTGTGTCTAACGTTCATATCATTCTTTAAGGCCATAAATACAACATGTGGAAGATCAAACAACAAATTTTGATGAGGAAAAAATCATGGGTAGATTATACGAGAAGAAGGGATTCTATCAAAAATTCATAAGCTAGTTAAGAGACTGCCCTTGGTGTGAAGAAAAAAACAAAATTCTTAAACTTTTACAATCAAGTTCTTCATACTCCAACTCACTCACACACATATATGAGAGATGTGTTCATAGATTAGTTGAGTGAGAGTCTTTGCATAAAAACGTTAAACAATGTGCAAATCTTTGTAAACTTTGTAATGAGTTTTGAATGTGTTGTCCATTTGAAAGTGATAGAATAAGAGTTCCGATTTAGACAGTGGGTAAGTCCTATGATTGGAGTGGGGCAGTTACAAGAAGTTTCATACTCAAAGTCTTCTAGTGAAATCCTTCCAGAAATGGAAGAAGGTGAGATATGGAAAGATTTGACCTTTGAACTTTAATAAAAAAATCCGTGTCTCTTTACTCTATTGCATTTACGATGTTTTGAGATGAATTTTTGAAGCATTTTATGTGTGTTGGGATAAGTTTTGGTATTTGACAAAATATGAAAAAATAGTTCTAAGCAGTCCAGTCGAGAGACAAACAGTCCAGTCGAGATAAAAGCAGCCCAGTCGAGAGACAATTAGTCTAGTCAGAAAATATAGTGATACAGTTCAAGATCAATTGAAAAAGATTATTCACATATCCAATTCAAGTATCAAGACTGCTAAGGAAATGAATTATTCAATACATATTTCAAATATAAAGACCGTTAAAAGATCTAGACATTTTTATTGAAGAACAAGCAACATTATTAAAGTCCTCATAAAGAATTATTGAAGATCTAGAGGCAAAGGAGATATGCATTTATGATGAAGATGAATGTTGCAAACATGCATATATAAATGTATGAGAAAGCTTCAAAAAAGAGAGAGTGAAAAAATACAACATATATAGCAGCAAGTTACACGAAGATACAAAGATGCTTGAGCACTCATAAAATTTTCATGTAAGCTGCTCAAATTGCCCACATATACAAGACATACATCTGATCATCTCAAAGTATCATCAAAGGCCAATAATCAACTCTCAACTTCCTATTTATTTATAATGATTTGATCTACTGTTTGAGTCTACATATTCATTCATCACTGTAATTTGATTGTTCGGACGAGGTGTTTTAACTAGGTTGTGTTCTAGGAGTTTCAATCTATGCAAGGGTAAGTCCTACGATTGAAATGGGTTGTATACAAGATGTTATATAATCCAAAGTCTTTTAATGAATCCTTCCCTCATGGAAGAAGGGGTGACATAGGATTTTTGTCTCCGAACATCCATGAACATCTATGTGTTAATTATATTTATGTCAAGTCATTTCCATTGTTATTTAATATTTTATTTGGCCTCTTTTCACAGAAATACTTGTTGGCAAATTAAAATTGACATGCGAGAAAGAATAGAACTAGTTGCTAACAACAATTGATCTCATATAAGAAGTTTGTCAAGTGAACTACTCACGGAAGTTGCATAAGAGCAGCCCAAATTGATCCTAACAATGTGTTTGATAAAATACCAAAATGTGGCATACAAAGTGTTTGATAAAATACTTCAAACAAATTGTTTTTTATTATTTCAACTTGCATTATTTTCAAATTATTTATAAATTTTTAAATCAGTTTTTAGAGGGATTATTTTGATTGTCTTCCGCTTGATTTGAGAACCGAACTCGATATAATTTCTCGGTGCTCGGTTCATCATTGAAAATTTTAGGAACGAGCTATTGTAGCTCAAAATATTTTAAAAAGTGTGTATTCACCTCCCTCTACACACGTTTTCGATCCTATCAATTGGTATCAGAGCGGGTTTTTTGAAAGAGCATTTGAAACTGAATTTATTTTCAAATTTTGGATTTTGAGATTTTTCTAAAATATATATGCCTATTTGAGTATTTCTGGCAGCTTGATGTGAATTTTTGAAAAATGGCATAACTCCTTGCTTGAGTGTCAAAATGACAAATCTCCTTTTGCATTGCAAATTAGACTCGTAGAGGATCGCAGCGGTACAAAATTTGAAGCCGGCTCACGCACGAGGAAAACAATTTATTGGTTAAATTCGAACAAAGTATGCTGCAGCAAAAAATAGGCATGGACAAGAGTTGGTGTTTTTGTCAAGAAACTCAAGGATGTTGCACTCATAATATAAGAGACAAATTAATTCAAATTTGAACCACACATCGTCAAGAAAACTCGGCACACTTGTTCTAAAATTAGCCTTAAGAGAGCATTTGAGTTTGACTACCATCTTGATGTTCTACTTGTGCTAGAATTTCTTTGATAATAAGAAAATATAGTCATTTTCCTTACATCAGTGGTAGTGCTTAAATATTAAAAGGGACGCTTAAATGATTTATAAATATTTCAGTTGGCTTGCCGATCTCGACTTTTTGTTGCTTGGTAGTTTGAGCTAATCTTGACCAATCTTAATGAAGGTTGTTAGTTGCTCAACTTATTTATTTGTGTTAATTATCTCACTATAATTTTTTTAATTAAGTTGAAATTGATTTTCTTGTGCATTGCATTCATTTTTTTTATTTAAATCATGAAATGACTTTTAATAAGGGGGAGCAAGGATGGGAAATTCAGTTGAGTATCTGGATTTAGCCCTCTATCTTTTATAAAATTGTAGTGACCCACTCCGAAATCCGAAATCACCTACTAAACATTCTTATGCATGCAATTAAAACTTTAAACCACGATAATCAGATAAACTACAGAAAAATTTAAAACAAATACTAACAACCCGAAAGAAAATACAACCTATAAACTACTATAAAACCAAATAGTAATATTAATACAACCCAATCGAAGAATAAATACCGAAATGAAGTCTTAAACTAGAAATCTCTGGCGACCCCTGCTACAAAAGCCCTGGTCACTGATCAACTGTTGTTCTCACTCCTGATCCATATTCAAACATGTCCCATCAAATGGGTGTCCGAGATATGATGTGATGATATTTTTCTATATTTATTTGAGTTAAATTATTATGATTAGGTGCGTTTTGAGCGATTAAATTGGTTTTATAGTCACTATTCATTGTTTGTGAATTGATATAGGAAAAGGCGGAGAATGGAGCAAAAGAAGGAAATTTTTGAGATTTATGCACAGACCCCGTGCACCTTTTAGAGGAAGGTCCGTGTGTATTGAAAAAGAAATATTTTTACCAGTTTAATGAACAGACCCCGTGCAACTTTTGAGTATGATGAGTTGTTCGGATTTATTTATCATGCTTGTGTGTTTGATTATTAGCTTGATCACCTAATGCTTTTTCATACAATCTAAAACTAAATTGGATATCAAATCCGTAAATGTTTGATTTCTCTAATTTGCGAAGCAACTATGATTAATAATTTCTACTTTTGAATTTATTAATTCGTAGGAACATCACTTGACTATATTAAATACAATCTCTTGTGTTTGTGGTGTCTAGATTAATCAATTTCACAAGTTTGAATGCTACGTACCTTGGATTTAAATCTTGATCGCTTGCATCTTGGTTGATTTATTGGTAAGGGTTAATTTAGAACGCTTGTGTCTAATTAAATAAGATTAAGGTGGGATAGAAATTGATATTTAAATGATGAATATTCAAATTAAATTCAATTATTTTTAGAGAATCGATGATCGAGTGAATAAACTTCAAGGGTATAGTCGACCGATACCAAGACTTGTTTATTTATTTATTAGTAAAATTAAATTTCCAGTCTTGCATGCTAGTTAACAAAATTTATTTTTATTTTCTTTTAATTTTTAAAAGTTAATTTCAAATATAAAACCCCCTTATTTATTTTCAGTATTTTTAAGAATACAATAAATTTCACCTTTCTCGTGGGAACGATCCTTACTCTCACTACTACATATTTATTTGTCTGAGTTGAGTGGGTTAATTTGGGCATGACACGACTAAGCGCTACCAAATTTTGGCGCCGTTTCCGGGGAGTATGTTTAATTTATTTGTGTTTTTTGTTTTTGTTTTATTTCTATTCTTTCTTCCAGTTCTTCTCTGGTTTGTTCATGTGTGCAGCTGAATCTTCAGAAGAAGAAGAATTTCCTTACGATCCGGAGGTAGAGAGAACGTTCCATAGACGAAAGAAGGAAGCTCAAAGGAGATTTGAAGAGGAAGAAAAAGTTTTATTTGAAAAGCCTAGAGAAGAGATGGCTGCAAATGCAAATTTGATCTTGAGACAACTTGACACCCAAAATCTGAATCAACAACCTTTATGCATTACTTTTCCTACTTTAGAGGCTACTGCTTCTTTTGAACTTAAGTCTGGACTACTACATTTGTTTCCTTTTTTCATGGCCTTGCAGGTGAGGATCCCCATAAACATCTGATGGAGTTTTATGTGTTATACACAAGCATGAAACCCGATGGAGTGACGAAAGAACACATTCAATTGAGAGCCTTTCCATTTTCTCAGAAAGATGCTGCAAAGGATTGGCTATACTACCTACCTCCTGGATCCATCAAAACTTGGACAGAGATGAAGAGGATTTTTATAGAGAAATATTTTCCAACTTTGAGAGCAGCGAACATCAAAAAAGAGATTTATGGCATCAAGAAACATATGGGAGAGTAACTTCATGAATATTGGGAGCTATTCAAGAAGCTTTGTGCTAGTTGTCCGCAACATCAGATAAGTGAAAATCTCTTAATTCATTATCTCATGATAGGTGATGCGACGGTATTTTCCTATATTTATTAGTGTTAATTCATGTGATTAGGATAATTTGCATTGATTAAATCTATTGTTTAGTTCCTAATCATTATCTTTGAATTAATATAGGAAAAGTGGAGAAAATTTGATAACAAGAATGATGGAGCAGTTAAGCCATGAGTTTTGTTGCTGCGTTTGTTGCATGCTTAAGAAAGAAATTGTAGTAGCCCGTACCCTAATTGAGTAATCAAAGGATTAATGCTAATTAAATAAATTGGGTATCGGACGAATCGGAAGCTCCGAAGGCACGATCGGAAGCTCCGAACAGGAACGGAAGCTCCGATGAGCGATCGGAGGCACCGATGATATTACGTCATTCATGACGTGTTGTTAGATCGGAAGCTCCGATCAGGACCGGAAGCTCCGATCACCCCTATCCGGATTCAACAAGTGATATTTTGACACGTGGCAGATCAGGATCTTCGGAAGCTCCGATGGCAGGATCGGACGTTCCGATCGAGGTTCGAACGTTCCGATCAAGGATCGGAAGTTCCGATCGTTGTCTATAAATAGAGGGCCGAGGCTTCATTTCCAATTGCCAATTCCGAGTGTTTCCCTCTCCTTTCTAGTCTATTCGAGTTGTTCTAGCCTTCCTAGGCTTGACCCGGCGGTCGGCGAGGCGTTCGGTAGTCGTAGCGGAGTTGTGCCCAAGTTCTGGAGGCATCGACATCAAAGGGCTAACGACGGACGAAGGTATAGCTTTTGCTTCCTATAAATATTTAGGAGTATGCAATAGCTTAGTTAAGGCTTTTAGAGCACTTTAATGATAGTAGTATCATTTGGCAGTGTAGAGCAGACTATAGGCGTGGACCTAGAGTTGGTAGAGCTTGCACTGTTTTGAGGTACGGAAGTACTGTTCGAGATATCCTGACTGAGTATGCATGTATTATGTGACTGCATGATTTATATGCCATGATATTATGCTGCATTCATTTGCATCTTGCTGTATCTCTTTTGAGATGTCTGTTAGTAGGGTTGTACCCTATCCTGTTAGTGGATGGACTTCCATCGATTTGGGTCCGGCGTATCCACGGTTATCTCGATATGGGAGCCACCTCCTGAAGCGATGGCACAGCGTGCTACATACCAGGGCCCGGTCTGTCTCTGTTATCTGATCCTTGACCTCGAGTTTATAGGGAGTTCACTTTGCATGCATGTATACTCATACTCTCGTACTGAGCGTTTTATGCTCACGTCTCGTACTCTGTGTTTCTGGACACCCTATTCCATGGGGTAGGTTTGCGATTGGACGAGGAGGGTGGATCCAGGAGGGGCTAGTCAGTGGTTGGCCAGCTGGAGCTTCGTCTAGGTTTTATTACTGTTGTTTGGGTTTATACAGCTATTCGATTTGGTTGTATATTATTTGGATAAATTACAGATTCCTTTACTTGGGATTGTATATTATTTATGGTTTCCAAAGTTTTATTCTGATATCTGTTTAATTAAGTTAATTGCATGCCTAAGTTCTGTTTAGTAGGTGATCCAGGTAAGGGTCACTACAGAAATGAAGAAAATATGGAACAACTGCACTTGGAGAAAGGATAAAGGGCTGATGCAATTGTATCTGCACTAAGGAGAGTGCAACTGATTATGGAGAAGCTTGGAAAAGAAGTGATGTTGATTGAGGAAAAGGCTGGTGCACATGCATGAGGAAATAGAGCAGCTGCAGTTTGCTGATGCGAAGAGAGACAAGAGTGCAGCTGCGGATTGGAGAAAGATATTGAAGCACTGTACATGGTGAAGGGCGGAAGAATGATGCGCTATTGACAAGCACAATCGCGCAAGGAAATAAAGAGGTCGCGCGGATGGAGAGTGATGTAGCGCGATAGCGCTTGTTATCTGCGCGCTTGAATATTTTGGATGCGCATATGCGCTAATGATCTGCGGCCTATAGAATTGAAGAAGAAACTTGCACGCTCGATCCTGCCAACTGGACGGATTGAGCGCGCCTATGAAAAATCGGGACAGTAAGTTGGCATATTTTCTCGCGCTCGATCAGTCCAGTTCACCCTATTGAGCGCGCGAGTCGTGCAGAGGAAAAATTAAAATTTTGGAATTTTAAAACTCTTATTTTGCGGGATTTAATTCGTGGGCTTTCAAATAAATATAAATACATATTCGAACGGCAGAAAAAGGGGATTGGAACGCAGTGATTAGACGACTACATACAGAGAATTCATCTGGCGGCTAAGTTTTATCTTTCTTGTTCTTAGATTTAATTATTTGTTAGTACTTGGTTAAGGAAGACGAAACCCTTGATTTTATTCAATTTGTGAGATTCAATTTTCATTTGTTTAATTTGAATTGCGTATCAAAAGTTGTTCTGATTTATTTCATGCTTGTATGTGAGATTTTAGGATTGATCACCTTAGGATCTTGCTTTACAATCTACCGCTAAATTAGAATTCAAATCCGTAATTGTTTGAATCATCTAATTTGTGAAGGAACTGCATTTAATATTTTCTGCTGTTGAATTTGTTAAATCATAGGAACAACAATTGACTAGGCTAAATACATCCGCTGGTCCATGTGTTGTCTAGATTCATCGGTTTCACTCACATGAATGCTACCTTAGATTTAAATCTAGATCGCTGGTATTTGGATTGATTTATTGGTAAGGGTTAATCTAGAACGCTGGTGTCTAATTAACTAAGATTAAGGTGGAACAGGAATTAGATTTTCAATGGTGAATATTCAATTAAAATTAAATATTTTTAGAGAATCGATGATCGAGTGAATGATTTCAAAGGTGTAGTCGACCGACACCGCCTCGTTAATTTATTGATCTTTCTTATTTTACTTCTTGCATAGTAGTTAATAGAATCAAAAAACCCCCTTTTAATTATTTTTAGTATTTTTAAGAACACAAATAAATTTCACTTTCCTCGTGGGAACGATCCCTACTCTCGCTACTACATGTTTATTTAGTTAATCTGAGTTGGGTTAATTTGGGCGCGACACGACTAAGCGCTACTAAATTTTGGCGCCATTGCCGGGAAATGGTGTTTAATTTATTGTGTTCTTTTTCTTTTAATTTTGTTTTGTTTAATCTTACTCTCTTCTCTTTTCTTTGTTTCTAGTCTCTCTCGTTCATGATTTCAGGTGATTTTGCTGAAGAAGACTTTCTCTACGACCCGGAGATCGAAAGGACTTTGCACAGGCGAAGGAGAGAACTTTGTAGGCAACAAGAAGCAGAAGAGATTCGAACAGTAATTCTGGAAGAAGAGATGGCTGCTAATGCGAATCTGAGTCTTAGACAATTGGCCACTCCTGATCCCAATCAACAACCTTTATGCATTACTTTTCCTACATTAGAAAATAATGCCACTTTTGAGCTTAAATCTGGATTTATTCAATTATTATCTTCTTTACATGGTCTTGTAGGTGTGGACCCTAATAAACACTTGATGGAATTTCATGTGGTGTAGTGACCTGCACCGTGATCACCTACTAATCAGAAGCTTAAGCATGCAATTAATCAATAATAAATCTAAATCAGAGTAACTGTGGAATATTAAAATAAAATAATACCAGGTAGGCAAAACCTAGTGGTCAACCCTGCTATCCAGCCTTGGTCACCACCTAATCTCCCTATCTCCGAGAGAACTACCTGCAACTGCCCCATGGAATAAGGAATCCAGCCAACAGAAAAAACCCGAAGTGAGCCTAACATGCTCAGTATGAGAGTATGAGTATACAATATTATATGCGCATGAATGCAAATGAACTGGGTATCAATACACTCAGGTCAAGAAACAAGCTCATAGACCGGGCCCAGGGTATATAGCACGATGCACCGTCGCATCAGGAGGTGGCTCATATACCCAGTGGATAATGGTGACCTGATACTAGTACATGTGTGAAAGAGTGGGTGCCGGATTAGCCAACTTGTGGCTAAGGGCTTTTATGACTCTAGGTAAAACAATCTTTTGTTTAATATAATTTACACGTTTATAATGGTATTGACTTTATCTTTCTTCATATTGTTATATTATGATATAATATTTTTGTTTTGATAAAGACCTTGAATATACTATAGTGTATGTACGATGTGGTAGCACATGGGGATGTCTATCATGAAACACATCTTATAGTCACTGTATATTCTAAACTATTCCTAGTCAATTGAGCCGTCCGCAAATAAGGATAAGGATCGCTCGAGATTGAGACTAGCATTTGCGATGCCGAGTACCACGTTTCATTGGTATGGAACATAGAGATGTTCAAAGCATGCAAATGGATATTCATATGATGAATGATCGAACTACCCTATTCGAACTTTCCAAGTTGTTTTCACTTATCGAGTGGATAAAGTCCGCGGTTTTGGTTGTATACCATTAGTCCTTATTACTTGAAACATCATTGAGACTCTATATGCTAGTACTGTACTTTGACTTGTTTACCGACTCTATTGGGGTCATCAGGTGTCGGGATTGGGTAGAGTTGCGACACATATAGGAGTCGATGCTTTGTTGTCAAGGATTCACCACATACTTGCGAGTGTGGATATCCTATGCGATCTGAGCAGATATTAGAGTGACGAATCTCTGGCCAGAGTACATGATGTGTTTTAGGTTAATTGGTTATCCTAGTAACACATGCGATGTCACTATTTGATCTTCAAGATGTAATGCATAGTTATCGAATCTCGAACGACTCTCGATATACCAATGGTTGTTGATTCGATCGGGATATATGGATGAAGGGACTGTACTGTACGCTAACCAAAATCTACTGGTTCTTGCAGGCACTATCAGAAATACCTAGGGAATCATGGGGCGATGTTGCTAGGCGCTCTTACCATGATTCGATGGGTAAGTCGGAAATTGTTGTTCCGAGTCACAAGGAGTTGTGAGCCCATGGCTAGCTGTATTCCTGAACCATTGAGGGTTACACAAGTAATGGATTACTAAAACCCCGTAGAGATAGTTAAATTTAAAGAGTTAAATTTAATGAAAGAGAAGTTGGAATTCTTAACTAAAGGGAGTGGGATTTCCTAAAATGACATAGGGATGGGCATTTTTGGAAATCGTTGAATTCGGATTCAGAAAAATTATCTTGACTCTAAAAGATGCAGAAATGGTTTCTGTGCACATTGGTAAAATCAGTTTATCAATCGGAGTCACGATGAATTTTATATTAATTTTTAGAACAACGGGCTTGGCTTGTTGGGCTTAAGTTATGGATTGTGGGCTTTAAGGAGTTAGAGTCCTAACACAATTATAACTTAACCTAGTCTAGAAATTATCTATAAATACATGTAGTGGGTTCGAAAATTGTGTGTGATTCAGTCTTAATTTTCGAACACTGTATATTATTTTCTAAGGGTTTTTCGAAAATCCTTGCTCCTTTTGAGAAAATTCGGATTGTGATTTTTTGTGAAAAATTACAATTCTGAATTAACAGATCATATCTGTTTATTCTCTACGCAAAACTTCTGATTGATTTCTAGTGCATTCAATCAGAGAGTTTCTGTTTTCTGTTCGTGGACCTTATTCCGGTGATTGATCGTGATGCCATCAGTTCCCGGGATTTACAAGAAGAGCAGATTAAATTCTGTTGGAGTCCATAATCTCGTTTCGAGATTTAAGGTAAAACATTAATTGTGATTATTTGTTTTACTTGTATGAATTTAATCGTAAAAGTTTTGATACCCAGATATGGAATCGTTCCATATTAATAAAAATAAATTTTTAAACTTCCGCTGCACCGGGTATCAATTCTAATTGATCTGAACACGGTTTTCCAACAGTGGTATCAGAGCCAGGTTGCTCAGATCAAACGATTAAATTAATCGATTGTACAAAATTTTTAAGCCTCGGTTTTTGAAACAAAACAAATTTTTAAAATTAAATTTTTGACGGGCAAAACACGGGCAGCGATCGTCGCTGCCCAATGGGAAGCGGTGGGCTGCCCAGCCCGAGCCCCGGTCGGGGCACGAGCTGCCCGGGATTGTCCCGGGCGGCCCGGAAAATTAAAATTTTAATTTTTAAAAATTTTGAATTTTTTGAAATTCGAGAGTTTGATCCGATCGAAAATTGTTTTTGATTAGATCACGAGGCATCGGATCGAATTGTTCGAGTTCGAAATTTTTAAAATTGATTTTTGGATAAATTTGAATTTTTGGAAAATTTATAAATTTTATCCGTTAAATTAAATTTTATAAAATTAATTATTTTGGTACAATTGATGATAAGATATGATCTTATGGATGGATAAGATAAAATATGATTTTATCTTTTAATTATGATGCCATTGCATGTTTATCCAATTATTTTAATTATTGAATTAATTATTGGATAAAAGGATGATCGATTGCCATGACCAATATTATAGGTGTATGTTAGGTGATTTACATTTGTCTTATTGTTGTTGGTGTTTATTAATGGGCTTGGTTTATAGCCCAATATGATTGTCATATGTAATAAAAGTGGGCCTGGTTTATGGCCCGTTCCCACCCCTTAAAATGTATCCCATATTTGTCATCGAAATTTATTGTAAATTTATTAGACTTAGTGGGAGACAAAGTTTTGAAGAAATGGTGGGCCCAGCAGACAATGAAGACCGAAGAAATGTAAATTGGAAGCACAATGTAATAGGATTGCATTGCATACTTGCATAAAACCTAGGATTGGACTTAGACTCGTGATTGGCAACCACGGGTCGATTAGTAAATGGGATCCATCATCCTTAAATAATATATGATATTATTGATGTATGCATGTTTAGACATAAATTGTATGAATCCCGCAAGCATACATAAATTGCATGATGAGACAAATTTTCAAAATAAAATCCCTCATTTTAAATATGATTTAAAATTGATATCAAGATAAACAAAAGGGAATTTTAAATATTGTTTAAATATTCTTACCTTCCATCAACGATCAATGTATGTGATGCTACCCGCGGATACGGTCCAGCTCATATTATTGGGGGGGCCCATTCGTCGGAAATCTGTACATTGGATCGACACATGTTGTAAGTTGGGTGGAACTCCCATGGGATTGGCTCATATTATTGGAGATCCACATGGCGACCGTCCATCACAACTTAATATTGATGGGTCATCTTGACATGTCACAATAAACGACGTCATATTATTGGGCCCTTATTAGACATGAGGTAAAAACATGGAGGTTTCTTTGGAAGCAATTGGGCTCTACCTTTTGAAAATTATAGTTGGCTGATATTATTCGGGACTATATTTTGTCAATTGGACTCCATGTTCCCACTAAAGAAAATGTTTCTCGTTTTCACTAGAGGGTAGTGAAATCGTCAAAATAGTGGGAGTGTAATTCATAAAATGAAATTCGCTATATTTTATGTCTTAGTAAATTAATTAAACAAATCACTGATTATTGTCTGTTTCCTTTTCAGTATTTCATTACTATGAATTCGCGTAATCCACTACTCTCAATTCTCGATCAAAACAAGTTGACTGGCGCTAACTATACGGAATGGTTCCGTAAGTTAAAAATCATTCTAAATTCGGAGAAGGCTTTCTATGTGTTAGAGAAGCGTCCTCCGAAGGAATCCCCGGCTAACACTAGTCCGGAAGAGTTGAAAAAGCTTGATGATTGGTGGGACCATGATGTCAAGGCAAAGAGTTATATGCTAGAATCAATGTCTGATGAACTCCAGAGGCGATTTGAGGATGCGGTGAATGCTGCTGACATTCACAGCGCACTCAAGGAACTTTTTGGAGCTCAGTCAAGGGCCGAGAAATTTGCGACTGTCAAAGAGCTCATGACTTGCCGCATGAGAGATGGGACTTTGGTCCGTGAGCATGGGGTACACATGATTGGGCTCATTGAAAAGTTGGTAAAACTCGAACTGACATTAGAGCATGAACTCAATGTGGACTTGTTGCTTCTTTCACTTCCTTCGTCGTTTGACGGCTTTGTGATGAACTTCAATATGAACAAGATAGAGGCCACCCTTGAAGAGATGGTCAATATACTTGTGACTTATGAAGCCACACTAAAGAAGGATAAATCGGTACTCTTGGTTGGCTCCTCTTCTAACTCTAAGAAAGGACCAAGTGGAAAGGGTAAGAAACGTTCTGCCCCGCCCAAGAAGATTGTACCAAATAAGAAGGGAAAGGCCAAGGCTTCAATTGAGATAAAAGATGAAAACGTTTGCCATTACTGCAAGAAACCCGGTCATTCGAAACGTAACTGCAAGGAATACCTCGAACAGTTGCGAACTGCAAAGGGTATGTTTTACATTGAAATAAATGTTTCGCTTAATAATTCTTCTTGGGTATTGGATACCGGATGTGGATCTCATATTTGCAATGATTTGCAGGTAATGACAAGAAGTCGTAAGCTAAGGATGGGTGAGACCCAGCTAAGGCTCGGGAATGGTTCTAGAGTCGAAGCCAAAGCTATAGGAGACATTTATTTAGTTTTGCAGAACAATTTTAAGTTATTTTTGAGAAATTTTTTATATGTTCCGGATTTGGTCAAAAACATTATATCTATTTCTATTCTTGATAGAGATGGTTTTTCTTGCAATTTTGTAAATGGGATTTGCAATATTTACAAGAATGAATATTTGATTGGAAATGGACAACTTGAAAACGATCTATATAGCTTAAAATTAAAAGACGTTCCAATTAATTATGTTGATAAACCGGTAACAACAATTAAAAGGAAGGACGATAGTCAAAACCCGGCAAACCTTTGGCATGCTAGGCTAGGTAATATTTCCTCAAGGAGGATGAACAAGCTAGTGGGAGAGGGCATGTTTGATATGTCTGATATTAACTCTCTACCTACTTGTGAGTCCTGCCTAAAGGGAAAAATGACTAAATCTCCTTTCAAAGGGAAACCTGAGCGTAGTCAAAATCTGTTGGATTTGATCCATACAGATGTTTGCGGTCCATTTAGGATTAGTACTAAATGTGGCAACACCTACTTCATTACCTTTACTGATGATCATTCTAGGTATGGGTATTTATATTTAATGAAATATAAGTCTGAAGCATTTGAAAGGTTCAAAGAATTCAAGGCTGAAGTAGAAAACAAACTAGGTAAAAGTATTAAGGCACTTCGATCGGATCGAGGTGGAGAATACTTAAGTACCGAGTTTTTGGACTATCTAAAAGAGAATGGGATTCTCTCTCAGTGGACTCCTCCTATGACACCTCAGCTTAATGGTGTTTTGGAGCGTCGCAATCGAACTTTGTTGGACATGGTTCGATCCATGATGAACTTCACTGAGCTCCCACCTTCGTTTTGGGGCTACGCGCTTGAAACGGCGTTATTGTTGTTAAACAACGTCCACACTAAAGCAGTAAATAAAACACCATACGAGTTATGGAATGGCAAAGCTCCTAAGTATTCGTACTTGAGGATTTGGGGATGTCCTGCTTACGTGAAGCAGACAGTGGGAGATAAGTTGGATAGTAGATCCTCCTTATGTTATTTTGTGGGGTATCCGAAGAATTCAATCGGATATTATTTCTATCATCCTAATGAAACAAAAGTGTTTGTTTCAAGGAATGCCACCTTCTTGAAGAAGGAGTTCTTATTGGATAAGAAAGACAAGATGATGGAACTCGAAGAAATTCGAGAAGAACCCGAGATACAAAATAGCGATCCTACACCTCAAGAATCATCACAAGACATGCCTACTACTAGGAGATCCGAGAGGACTTCTAGGCCTCCTATTAGATATGGTCTTCTTCTTGAAGGGGATCAAAGTGAACCCGACATTGGATGTGATCCAAGAAACTTCAAGGAAGCAATTTCTGATGGGGATTCAAATTTATGGCTTGAAGCTTGTTGGAAAACTGGCGAGTTCCCAGACCAATTACGATTGATACCCGGTGCAGCGGAAGTTTAAAATTTTTCTCATGGAACGATTCCATGGTGTGGGTATCAACCATACAACGATTGAATTACGTGTGTGTAAAATTTAAATAACAATTAAATAAATTTTACCTCAAATCTCGCAACGAGATTAATGGACACCAACAGAACAATTCTGCTCTTGTTGTCTCTCCCTGGAACCGATGAACGCCTTCAATCAGGTCCACGAACAGAGGTTTAATCCCTCTGATAGATTGCACTAGAAAATCTATCAGAAGTTTTCTGCGAAGAGAATACACGAATTTGATTCGTTATTCCTTACTGCGATTCAAAATCACAGACCGGAATTTTCTCGGGCAGAGCAAAGGGAGGGGACGGCCGATCGGTTTTGAGAGGGTCTAGGGTTTTCGAAATTTGCTCTCAAAATTTATGACCTGTTGTATTTAATTTCTGTACTGAAATAACTTATTTATAATGCAGGCCACTAACACCTTAGGGCCCATTAGTCATAAGCTGGGGCCCGACAAGCAAAGCCCGCTCGTTCAGAAATTAATATAAAATTCATCGTGACTCCGATTGATGAAACGATTTCACCAATGTGCACAGAAACCATTTCTGCACGTTTTAAAGTCAAAATAAATTTTCCTGAATCCGAATTCAGTGGTTTCCAAAAATGTCCATCCCTATGTCATTTTAGGAAACCCTACTCCCTTACTCTTAATTAAGAAGTCCAACTCCTTAGTTCATTAAATTTAACTCTTTAAATTTAACTATCTCAACGGGGATTAAAACTCCATTACACTGTGTGACCCTCAATGGTTCAGGGATACAGCTAGCCGTGGGCTCACAACTCCTTGTGACTCGGAACAACACTTTCCGACTTGCCCAACGAATCATGGTAAAGCGCCTAGCAACATCGCCCCATGATTCCCTAGGTATCACTGATAGTGCCTACAAGAACCAGTAGATTTTGGTTAGCGTACAGTACGGTCCCTTCATCCATATATCCCGATCGAATCAACAACCATTGGTATATCGAGAGTCGCTCAAGATTCGATAACTATGCAATGCATCTTGAAGATCAAATTAGTGACATCGCATGTGCTACTAAGAAACCATTTCTTAAATCACATCAAGTACTCTGGCCAGAGATTTGTCACACTAATATCTCCTCAGATCGCATAGGATATCCACACTCGCAAGTATGTGGTGAATCCTTGACAACAATGCATTGACTCCTATATGTGTCGTAACTGTACCCAATCTCGACACCTGATGACCCCCTCAGAGTCGGTAAACGAGTCAAAGCACAGTACTAGCATATAGAGTCTCCATGATGTTTCAAGTCGTAAGGACTAATGGTGTACAACCAAAACCGCGGACTTTATCCACTCGATAAGTGATAACCACTTGGAAAGTCCGGATAGGGTAGTTCGACTATTCATCCTATGAATATCCATTTGCATGCTTCGAACATCTCCATGTTCCCTACCAATGAAACGTGGTACTCCGCATCGCAAATGCTAGTCTCAAACTCGAGCGATCCTTATCCTTATTATCGGACGGCTCAATCGACTAGGAACGGTTTTAGAATATACAGTGACTATAAGATGTATTTCATGATAGACATCTCCATGTTCTACCACATCTTACATACACTATAGTATATTCAAGGTCTTTATCAAAACAACAATAGTATATCACAATATAACAATATGAAGTAATATAAAGTCATTGCCATAAAAGTGTAAATAATATTAAACAAAAGATTGTTTATACAAAGAGTCAACAAAGCCCATAGCCACACAGTTGGCTCACTGGGCACCCACTCTTACAATCTCCCACTTGCCCTATAGCCAACTAGTCATACTACGTAGACCCATTGCTTCGCGATGTTTGTCAAACAATGGTCCTGGCAAAGGCTTAGTAAGTGGATCAGCGATATTGTCTGCAGAGGCCACTCGTTCGACACTGATGTCTCCTCTTTCCACAATCTCCCGGATTATGTGGTATTTCCTCAGTACGTGTTTGGATCTTTGATGAGACCTTGGTTCCTTTGCTTGAGCAACGGCACCCGTGTTGTCGCAGTACACCGGGACTGGACCAACAAATTCAGGAATGACGCCCAACTCTTGGACGAAATTCCTCATCCAAACGGCCTCTTTAGCAGCAGCTGATGCTGCAATGTATTCAGCCTCAGTGGTGGAATCCGCTGTGGTGTCCTGCTTGGAACTCTTCCAAGAGACAGCACCGCCATTGAGCATGAACACAAATCCAGAGGTTGACTTCGAGTCATCCACATCACTTTGGAAGCTAGAGTCGGTATAGCCTTCCAGTTTGAGTTCTCGTCCTCCATAAACCATGAACATATTCTTAGTCCTTCGCAAGTACTTAAGAATGTCCTTCACGGCTTTCCAATGCATCTGACCAGGATTAGACTGATATCTGCTCGTGACACTCAGAGCAAATGCTACATCTGGTCTGGTAGATATCATCCCATACATGATACTACCTATAGCTGACGCATATGGTACATGTGTCATATTCTCTATCTCTGCATCAGTCTTGGGACACATAGACTTGGATAGAGAAACTCCATGACACATGGGTAGATGTCCTCTCTTGGACCCATCCATTGAAAACCGTTTCAATATGGTATCGATGTAGGTTGATTGAGTGAGTCCTATCATTCTCTTAGATCTATCCCTATAGATCTGTATCCCAAGAATGTAGGATGCCTCACCCAAATCCTTCATCGAAAATCTACCTGATAACCATATCTTTGTTGACTGCAACATCCCTACATCATTCCCAATGAGTAGGATGTCATCAACATAAAGTACTAAGAATGTCACAGCATCCTTAACTACTTTCTTGTACACGCAAGGTTCCTCCGGGTTCTTGATGAAACCAAAGTCTTTAATTGTTTCATCAAATTTCTGGTTCCAACTTCTTGATGCTTGTTTTAGACCATAAATTGATCTCTGAAGCTTGCATACCTTATGCTCGCTTCCCATGGATGTGTACCCCTCAGGCTGCTTCATATAGATTTCTTCCTTAATGTCTCCATTAAGAAAAGCAGTCTTCACATCCATTTGCCATATCTCATAGTCATACCATGCAGCTATGGCAATAAGGATTCTTATGGACTTGAACATAGCAACTGGTGAAAAGGTTTCATCATAGTCAACTCCTTGCCTTTGAGTATAACCTTTCGCCACCAATCGCGCCTTGTAGGTCAATACCTTACCATCAGGCCCAAGCTTTCTTTTGTAGATCCATTTACACCCTATTGGAACAATTCCATCGGGAGGATCCACTAAAGTCCAGACTTGGTTAGTATGCATCGAATCCAATTCTGATTGCATAGCTTCAAGCCATAAATTCGAATCCGCATCAGAAATTGCTTCCTTGAAGCTTCTTGGATCACATCCAATGTCGGGTTCATCTTGACCCTCTTCAAGAAGAAGACCATATCGAACTGGAGGTCTAGAAGTCCTCTCGGATCTTCTAGGTGCAGGCGTGTCCAGCAATGGTTCCTGAGGTGTGGGATCGTTATTTTGTATTTCGGGTTCTTCTCGAACTTCTTCGAGTTCCATCATCTCGCCTTTCTTATCCAATAAGAATTCCTTCTCCAAGAAGGTGGCATTCCTAGAAACAAACACCTTTGTTTCAGCAGGATAATAGAAATAATATCCGATTGAATTCTTCGGATACCCCACAAAATAACACAAGCTGGATCGACTATCCAACTTATCTCCCACTGTCTGCTTCACGTAAGCAGGACATCCCCAAATCCTCAAGTACGAATACTTAGGAGCTTTGCCATTCCATAACTCGTATGGTGTTTTGTCCACTGCTTTAGTGTGGACGTTGTTCAACAACAATACCGCCGTTTCAAGCGCATAGCCCCAAAACGAAGGTGGAAGCTCAGTGAAGCTCATCATGGATCGAACCATGTCCAACAAAGTTCGATTACGACGCTCCGATACACCATTAAGCTGTGGTGTCATAGGAGGAGTCCACTGAGAGAGAATCCCATTCTCTTTCAGATAGTCCAAAAACTCGGTACTCAAGTATTCTCCACCTCGATCCGATCGAAGTGCTTTAATACTTTTACCTAGCTTGTTTTCTACTTCAGCCCTGAATTCTTTGAACTTTTCAAATGCTTCAGACTTATATTTCATTAAATATAAATACCCATACCTTGAATAATCATCAGTAAAGGTAATGAAGTAGGTGTGGCCATGTTGAGTCCCTACTCTAAATGGACCACAAACATCTGTATGGATCAAATCCAACAGATTTTGACTACGCTCAGGCTTCCCCTTAAAAGGAGATTTAGTCATTTTCCCTTTTAGGCAGGATTCACAAGTAGGTAGAGAGTTAATATCAGACATATCAAACATGCCCTCTCCCACTAGCTTGTTCATCCTCCTTGAGGAAATATGACCTAGTCTAGCGTGCCAAAGGTTTGCCGGGTTTTGACTATCGATTTTCCTTTTGTTTGTTGTCGCCGGTTTGTCAATACAATTCACTGGAACGTCTTTTAGTTTTAAATTATATAGATCGTTTTCAAGTTGTCCATTTCCAATTAAACATTCATTCTTGTAAATACTGCAAATCCCATTCACAAAATTACAAGAATAACCATCTCTATCAAGCATAGAAATAGAAATAATGTTTTTAATTAAATCTGGCACAAATAAAACATCTCTCAACAATAATTTAAAACCATTCTGCAAAATCAAACAAACATCTCCAATGGCCGTAGCTTCAACTCTGGAACCATTCCCGAGCCTCAGCTGGGTCTCACCCATTCTAAGCCTGCGACTTCTTGTCATCACCTGCAAATCATTGCAAATGTGAGATCCACATCCGGTATCCAATACCCAAGAAGTTGTATTAAGTGACATGTTTATTTCGATATAGAACATACCCTTTGCAGTTCCCAACTGCTCAAGATACTCCTTGCAGTTGCGCTTCCAATGACCCGGCTTCTTGCAGTAATGGCAAACATCCTTGGATTTTCCATCGTTTGAAGCCTTTGTCTTTTGCTTCTTCTCGGGTTCCACTTTCTTGGGTGGGGCAGAACGTTTCTTGCCCTTCATACTTGGCCCCTTCTTAGCAGAAGATGAGGAGCCCACCAAGAAAGCTGGCTTATCCTTCTTAAGTGTGGATTCATATGTAACGAGCATATTGACCATCTCTTCAAGGGTGGCCTCTATCTTGTTCATATTAAAATTTATCACGAATCCATCAAATGAAGAAGGAAGAGATAGAAGCAGCAAGTCCACATTGAGTTCATGCTCCAACACCAAATCAAGGGTCGCTAACTTCTGTATGAGCCAAATCACTCGTACCCCATGATCACGGACCGAAGTCCCTTCACGCATGCGGCACGTCATCAACTCCTTAACAGTAGAGAACCTTTCAGCCCTCGACTGAGCCCCAAAAAGTTCCTTGAGTTGCGTGTGAATGTCAGCAGCATTCACCGTGTCCTCAAATCGCCTCTGGAGTTCATCAGACATCGAGGCTTGCATATAGCATTTGGTCTTGATGTCATGGTCACACCATGCATCAAGTTTGGCCAATTCCTCCGGACTTATGTCAGCTGGTGCTTCCTTCGGAGGTGCTTTCTCTAACACGTAGAGCATTTTCTCCGAAGTTAAGACAATCTTCAACTTCCGGAACCATTCCGTATAGTTGGCGCCAGTCAGCTTGTTTTGTTCGAGGATCGAGAATAAAGGATTTCGCGAATTCATTGTATGAAATACTGAAAAGGAAAAACAGACATATATCAATGATTGTTTAACAATTTACTAAGACATAAAATAGGCGAATTTAATTTTATGAATCTCACTCCCACTATTTTAACGATTTCACCACCCTCTAGTGAAAACGGGAAACTTTTTCCTTAGTGAGAACATGGAGTCCAATTGACAAACTTATGGTCCCGAATAATATCAGCCAACCATAATTCTCAAAAGGTAGAGCCCAATTGCTTCCAAAGCAACCCCCATGTATTTACCTCATGTCCAATAAGGGCCCAATAATATGACGCCGTTTAAAGTGACATGTCAAGATGACCCATCAATATTAAGTTGTGATGGACGGTCGCCATGTGGATCCCCCAATAATATGAGCCGATCCCATGGGAGTTCCACCCAACTTACAACATTTGTCGATCCAATGTACAGCTTTCCGACGGACGGGCCCCCCCAATAATATGAGCCGGACCGTATCCGCGGGTAGCATCACATACATTGACCGTTGATGGAAGGTAGGAACATTTAAACAATATTTAAATTTCCTTTATTTATCTTGATATAAATTTTAAATCATATTTAAAATGAGGGATTTTATTTATTAAAATATTTGTCTCATCATATTTAATTTATTGCATGCATTGCCGGATTCACGCAATTTATGTCTAAACATGCATACAATCATAATATCACATATTATATAGGATGATCGATTCCATTTCTAATTGACCCGTGGTTGCCAATCACGGGTCTTAGTCCAATCCTAGGTAATATGCAGTATGCAAATGCAATCCTATTACATATGCTTCCAATTTACATTTCTTCAGTCTTCATTGTCTGCTGGGCCCACCATCTTCAAATCTTGATCTCCCACTAAATCTAATGTATTTACAATAAATAACAATGACAAGTAGGGGATACATTTTTAGGGGGTGGGAACGGGCTATAAACCAAGCCCACTTTTATTACATATGACATTCATATCGGGCCATAAACCAGGCCCATTAATAAAACCAACAACAATAAAGACAAAATGTAAATTCCTAACATACACCTACAAAATTGGTCATGGCAATCGATCATCCTTATCCAATAACATTTAATTCAAAATTAATTTATTGGATAACATGCTGTGGCAATTCAAATTTAAACAAGATAAAATCATATTTTATATATAAAATCACATTTCACATATAAAATTATATTTTATCTCCATATCAAATAAAATCATATTTTATCTATAAAATCCAATTTTACAAATAAAATCATATTTTATCTAATATATCATAAGATCATATCTTATCATCAATTGTACCAAAATAATTGATTTCAAAATTCAATTTACGGATAAAATATTAAAATTTTCCAAAAATTCAAATTTATCCAAAATCAATTTTAAAATTTACGGACTCGAACAATTCGATCCGAAATCTCGTGAACCAATCAAAAACAATTTTTGACCGGACCAAAAATAAAATTTTAAATATTAAAATTAATAAAAATATTAAAAATTAATTTTTCCCGCGGGCCACCCGGGACACTCCCGGGTTGGCCCGCACCCGGGCGCGGGCCGGGGGCAGCCCGGCTGCCCCCTTAGGGCAGCGCCTGGCGCCGCCCCTGGGCGGCGCCGTGCGCTGCCCTGGGCGGCGCCGAGCGCCGCCCCTGGGCAGCGCCGAGCGCTGCCCTGGGCGGCGCCGTGCGTCGCCCTGGGCGGCGACGGTCGCCGCCTTGGGTGGCGCCGTGCGCCCCCTTTGGGCGGCGCCGTGCGCCGCCCGGGGCAGCAACAATTGCTGCCCCACCGGGCAGCGATCCAATCGCTGCCCGGGTTTTGCCCCGAAAAAAAAAAATTTTATTTAAAATATTTATTTTGTTTCAAAAACCGAGACTCAAAAATTTTGTACAATTGATTAATTCAATCGATTGATCTGAGCAACCTGGCTCTGATACCACTGTTGGAAAACTGGCGAGTTCCCAGACCAATTACGATTGATACCCGGTGCAGCGGAAGTTTAAAATTTTTCTCATGGAACGATTCCATGGTGTGGGTATCAACCATACAACGATTGAATTACGTGTGTGTAAAATTTAAATAACAATTAAATAAATTTTACCTCAAATCTCGCAACGAGATTAATGGACACCAACAGAACAATTCTGCTCTTGTTGTCTCTCCCTGGAACCGATGAACGCCTTCAATCAGGTCCACGAACAGAGGTTTAATCCCTCTGATAGATTGCACTAGAAAATCTATCAGAAGTTTTCTGCGAAGAGAATACACGAATTTGATTCGTTATTCCTTACTGCGATTCAAAATCACAGACCGGAATTTTCTCGGGCAGAGCAAAGGGAGGGGACGGCCGATCGGTTTTGAGAGGGTCTAGGGTTTTCGAAATTTGCTCTCAAAATTTATGACCTGTTGTATTTAATTTCTGTACTGAAATAACTTATTTATAATGCAGGCCACTAACACCTTAGGGCCCATTAGTCATAAGCTGGGGCCCGACAAGCAAAGCCCGCTCGTTCAGAAATTAATATAAAATTCATCGTGACTCCGATTGATGAAACGATTTCACCAATGTGCACAGAAACCATTTCTGCACGTTTTAAAGTCAAAATAAATTTTCCTGAATCCGAATTCAGTGGTTTCCAAAAATGTCCATCCCTATGTCATTTTAGGAAACCCTACTCCCTTACTCTTAATTAAGAAGTCCAACTCCTTAGTTCATTAAATTTAACTCTTTAAATTTAACTATCTCAACGGGATTAAAACTCCATTACACTGTGTGACCCTCAATGGTTCAGGGATACAGCTAGCCGTGGGCTCACAACTCCTTGTGACTCGGAACAACACTTTCCGACTTGCCCAACGAATCATGGTAAAGCGCCTAGCAACATCGCCCCATGATTCCCTAGGTATCACTGATAGTGCCTACAAGAACCAGTAGATTTTGGTTAGCGTACAGTACGGTCCCTTCATCCATATATCCCGATCGAATCAACAACCATTGGTATATCGAGAGTCGCTCAAGATTCGATAACTATGCAATGCATCTTGAAGATCAAATTAGTGACATCGCATGTGCTACTAAGAAACCATTTCTTAAATCACATCAAGTACTCTGGCCAGAGATTTGTCACACTAATATCTCCTCAGATCGCATAGGATATCCACACTCGCAAGTATGTGGTGAATCCTTGACAACAATGCATTGACTCCTATATGTGTCGTAACTGTACCCAATCTCGACACCTGATGACCCCCTCAGAGTCGGTAAACGAGTCAAAGCACAGTACTAGCATATAGAGTCTCCATGATGTTTCAAGTCGTAAGGACTAATGGTGTACAACCAAAACCGCGGACTTTATCCACTCGATAAGTGATAACCACTTGGAAAGTCCGGATAGGGTAGTTCGACTATTCATCCTATGAATATCCATTTGCATGCTTCGAACATCTCCATGTTCCCTACCAATGAAACGTGGTACTCCGCATCGCAAATGCTAGTCTCAAACTCGAGCGATCCTTATCCTTATTATCGGACGGCTCAATCGACTAGGAACGGTTTTAGAATATACAGTGACTATAAGATGTATTTCATGATAGACATCTCCATGTTCTACCACATCTTACATACACTATAGTATATTCAAGGTCTTTATCAAAACAACAATAGTATATCACAATATAACAATATGAAGTAATATAAAGTCATTGCCATAAAAGTGTAAATAATATTAAACAAAAGATTGTTTATACAAAGAGTCAACAAAGCCCATAGCCACACAGTTGGCTCACTGGGCACCCACTCTTACAAAGCTATGCAATCGGAAATAGATTCGATGCATTCTAACCAAGTTTGGTCTTTAGTAGATCCTCCCGATGGAATTGTTCCAATTGGGTGCAAATGGATCTACAAGAGAAAGCTTGGGCCTAATGGAAAGGTATTGACCTACAAGGAACGATTGGTGGCAAAAGGTTATACTCAAAGACAAGGAGTTGACTATGATGAAACCTTTTCACCAGTCGCAATGTTCAAGTCCATAAGAATCCTTATTGCCATAGCAGCATGGTATGACTATGAGATATGACAAATGGATGTAAAGACTGCTTTTCTTAATGGAAACATTAAGGAAGAGATCTATATGATGCAGCCTGAGGGATACACATCCATGGGAAGCGAGCATAAGGTATGCAAGCTTCAGAGATCAATTTATGGTCTCAAACAAGCATCAAGAAGTTGGAACCAGAAATTTGATGAAACAATAAAGGATTTTGGTTTCATCAAGAACCCGGAGGAACCATGCGTGTACAAGAAAGTAGTTAAGGATGCGGTAACATTCTTAGTACTTTATGTTGATGACATCCTACTCATGGGGAATGACGTAGGGATGTTGCAGTCAACAAAGATATGGTTATCAGGTAGATTCTCGATGAAGGATTTGGGTGAGGCCTCCTATATTCTTGGGATACAGATCTATAGAGATAGATCTAAGAGAATGATAGGACTTTTTAAATCAACCTACATCGAAACCATATTGAAAAGGTTTTCAATGGATGGGTCCAAGAGAGGACATCTACCTATGTGTCATGGAGTTTCTTTATCCAAGTCTATGTGTCCCAAGACTGACGAAGAGATAGAGAAGATGACACACATACCATATGCGTTAGCCATTGGTAGTATCATGTATGGGATGATATCTACCAGATCGGATGTGGCCTATGCTCTGAGCGTCACGAGCAGATATCAAGCCAATCCCGGTCAAATGCATTGGAAAGCCGTGAAGGATATTCTTAAGTACTTGCGAAGGACTAAGAATATATTCATGGTTTATGGAGGAAGAGAATTGAAGTTGGAAGGCTACACCGACTCTAGCTTCCAATGTGACGTGGATGACTCGAAATCAACCTCTGGATTTGTATTCGTGCTCAATGGCGGTGCTGTCTCTTGAAAGAGTTCCAAGCAAGACACCACAGCGGATTCCACCACTGAGGAAGAATACATTGCAGCATCAGCTGCTGCTAAAGAGGCGGTTTGGATAAGGAAATTCATCCAAGAGTTGGGTGTAATTCCTGAAGCTGTTGGTCCAGTCCCGGTATACTGTGACAACACGGGTGCCGTTGCTCAGGCAAAGGAGCCAAGGTCTCATCAGAAGTCCAAACACGTACTGAGGAAATACCACATCATCCGGGAGATTGTGGAAAGAGGAGATATCAGTGTCGAGAGAGTGGCCTCTACAGACAATATCGCTGATCCGCTTACTAAGCCCTTGCCAGGACCATTGTTTGACAAACATCGCGAAGCAATGGGATTACGTAGTATGACTAGTTGGCTTTAGGGCAAGTGGAAGATTGAAAGAGTGGGTGCCCGGTTAGACAACTTGTGGCTAAGGGCTTTTATGACTCTATGTAAAACAATCTTTTGTTTAATATAATTTACACGTTTATAATGGTATTGACTTTATCTTTCTTCATATTGTTATATTATGATATAATATTGTTGTTTTGATAAAGACCTTGAATATACTATAGTGTATGTACGATGTGGTAGCACATGGGGATGTCTATCATGAAACACATCTTATAGTCACTGTATATTCTAAACTGTTCCTAGTCAATTGAGCCGTCCGCAAATAAGGATAAGGATCGCTCGAGATTGAGACTAGCATTTGCGATGCAGAGTACCACGTTTCATTGGTATAGAACATAGAGATGTTCAAAGCATGCAAATGGATATTCATATGATGAATGATCGAACTACCCTATTCAGACTTTCCAAGTGGTTATCACTTATCGAGTGGATAAAGTCCGCGGTTTTGGTTGTATACCATTAGTCCTTATTACTTGAAACATCATTGAGACTCTATATGCTAGTACTGTACTTTGACTCGTTTACCGACTCTATTGGGGTCATCAGGTGTCGGGATTGGGTACAGTTACGACACATATAGGAGTCGATGCTTTGTTGTCAAGGATTCACCACATACTTGCGAGTGTGGATATCCTATGCGATCTGAGGAGATATTAGTGTGATGAATCTCTGGCCAGAGTACATGATGTGTTTTAGGTTAATTGGTTATCCTAGTAACACATGCGATGCCACTATTTGATCTCCAAGATGTAATGCATAGTTATCGAATCTCGAACGACTCTCGATATACCAATGGTTATTGATTCGATCGGGATATATGGATGAAGGGACCGTACTGTACGCTAACCAAAATCTACTGGTTCTTGCAGGCACTATCAGAAATACCTAGGGAATTATGGGGCGATGTTGCTAGGCGCTCTTACCATGATTCGATGGGTAAGTCGAAAATTGTTGTTTCGAGTCACAAGGAGTTGTGAGCCCACGGCTAGCTGTATTCCTGAACCATTGAGGGTTACACAAGTAATGGATTACTAAAACCCCGTAGAGATAGTTAAATTTAAAGAGTTAAATTTAATGAAAGAGAAGTTGGACTTCTTAACTAAAGGGAGTGGGATTTCCTAAAATGACATAGGGATGGGCATTTTTGGAAATCGCTGAATTCGGATTCAGAAAAATTATCTTGACTCTAAAAGATGCAGAAATGGTTTCTGTGCACATTGGTAAAATCAGTTTATCAATCGGAGTCACGATGAATTTTATATTAATTTTTAGAACAACGGACTTGGCTTGTTGGGCTTAAGTTATGGATTGTGGGCTTTAAGGAGTTAGAGTCCTAACACAATTATAACTTAACCTAGTCTAGAAATTATCTATAAATACATGTAGTGGGTTCGAAAATTGTGTGTGATTCAGTCTTAATTTTCGAACACTGTATATTATTTTCTAAGGGTTTTTCGAAAATCCTTGCTCCTTTTGAGAAAATTCGGATTGTGATTTTTTGTGAAAAATTACAATTCTGAATTAACAGATCATATCTGTTTATTCTCTACGCAAAACTTCTGATTGATTTCTTGTGCAGTCGATCAGAGGGTTTCTATTTTCTATTCGTGGACCTTATTCCGGTGATTGATCGTGACGCCATCAGTTCCCGGGATTTACAAGAAGAGCAGATTAAATTCTGTTGGAGTCCATAATCTCGTTTCGAGATTTAAGGTAAAACATTAATTGTGATTATTTGTTTTACTTGTATGAATTTAATCGTAAAAGTTTTGATACCCAGATATGAAATTGTTCCATATTAATAAAAATAAATTTTTAAACTTCCGCTGCACCGGGTATCAATTCTAATTGATCTGAACACCGTTTTCCAACAATGTGTCCAACCATAAAGGTGACCTGACACAAGGCTTACGTATCCAACCATCCACAAACTCGTAGGGTGAGCACCCTACTATAGGATATCTCTAAGATAATGACTCAATATTCTCATATATGCAACATACAGTCATGACATGCTGTATATAAAGACATATAAAACATTCAATCACATAATCCATGCAAACACATAATACATGCATACTCAATCTGGATATCTCGAATAATACTTCCGTACCTTACTAAGGAAGATCCTAGAAGCTTTCCTCCTAGGTCCAAGCCTACAATGCATCACTACAACATAAATAACCCATGCATTACCTAGCATGACAAACATCACCTACTAGGCTCTAAAAGCCTTAATTAAACTGTAGCCTACTCCCTATTTACTATAGGGAACCAAAGCCATACCTTCATCCGTCGTCAGCCCGCTGATGTCGCATGCCCCAGAGCCTGGGCATAGCCTAGCTACAACCCCTAGACGCCTCTCCAGAGCTCCGCCACCTGGCTGCTACTGCGGACACTGTCCGCTACTATGTCAGACACTGTTTGACTATACTAAAATATAAACTTCCTACTCCAACTCTAAAATAAGAGTACCCAAAAGGCCCTAAAATAGAGCCATATGGGCGAAGGAGAGGATTCTGAACAGCTGAAAATGAGCAAATCTCACCCATATTTATAGACGGAGAACGGACGCAATGTTCTGGCGAACGGACGCAACTTTTTTCACCATCCAGCCACGTGTAATGATCTTGTTGACATGTGTCCTGCCAGCAGAACGGACGCAACGTTCGTCAGATCGGAAGCAACGTTCCGGTCTGGATCGTTGCGTCCGTTCGGGTTCAGACGCAACATTCGCATCTGGTCCTTCCGAACTCGTTTGGCTATTTTTGGTCTGTTTTAAGACCTTCGGGACCTTTCCTACCATTTTTGGACTTTTCGGATCTGATTATCCACTTATTTTCACCAAATAATGACTCCTTAAACATGTTTTGACACTTTTAAAATTATATGTCATTTTCTAACATGTTTAAAATCACTTAATCTTGTAAAATGGAACCGGGCTACTACATTCTTCCCCTACTTAAGATATTTCGTCCTCAAACAATCTTAAGTACTGAATGCAGTAAAATATTGAATAAACATCTTTTATTCAAACTGATTCATTTTACAAGTTACAATCTAGAAATACAACAATTCAAAATAACTCTGGGTAGTCTGTACGCATACGACTCTCAAGTTCCCAAGTGGCCTCCTCAGTGCCTCGGCGTTGCCACTGAACTAGAAAAAGAGGAATGGTCTTGTTGCGTAACACCTTATCCTTATGACCTAAGATACGCAAAGGTTTCTCCACGTAGGTCAAATCCGAGTCCAACTGTACCTCAGACGGCTGTAAGATATGAGACTCATCTGCCACATACCGTCGCAACAATGAAACATGGAACACGTCGTGGATACTTGACAAATACGGCTGTAACGCCAACCTGTAAGCCAGATCTCCAACACTCTCCAGAATCTCGAATGGACCAATGTACCTAGGAGATAGCTTACCCTTGAGACCGAATCTCAAATTCTTGCGAAATGGTGAGACTTTCAGGAATACTTTCTCACCCACCTTAAACTGAAAAGGTCTGCGCTTGACATTTGCATAGCTATCCTGTCGATCTTGCGCAATCTTAATTCTCTTCTTGATCTGTCCAACAATATCAACAGCCTGCTGGACTAACTCTGGTCCCTCAACCTGTCGCTCCCCCACTTCCTCCCAGAGCAGTGGAGTACGACACCGTCGCCCGTAAAACGCCTCAAACGGAGCCATCCCAATATTGCGATGGTAACTGTTGTTTTACGCAAACTCAATCAATGACAACTGATCTTGCCAAGCTGGATCAAAATCCATAGAACATGCAAGCAACATGTCTTCAAAAGTACAAGTCGTGTGCTCTGATTATCCGTCAATCTCTGGGTGATAAGCTGTACTCAAGATAAGTGTAGTACCCATAGCGCGCTGAAGACTCCCCCAAAACCTGGAAGTAAACGTTGGATCTCGATCGCTGACTATGCTCACAGGCACTCCGTGCAATCGAACAATCTCCTGGATGTACAACCGTGCCATCCTGTCAAAACTGTAGTCCCGGTTTTAAGGAATGAAATGTGATGAATTGGTGAGTCGGTCCATCACAACCCAGATAGCATCACAATTCCTCGAGCTCACCGGTAAATGGGTCACGAAATCCATCATGATCAACTCCCATTTCCACTCAGGAATGGATAAACTGTGAAGCAATCCTCCAGGTCGTCGGTGTTCTGCCTTGACCTACAGATACACTAAACATCTAGAAACATACTGATACACATTTTTCTTCATTCCTTTCCACTAGAAAGAACCTCGTACAGAAATCTTTGTACAACGAAAGGATTCTCATACTTTATGACTAACACTTGTCATAACACCTGTGAAAACGTCGTTGTCCACAATTCTTGATTTACTGAACTCTTCAGGTTCTTTTTTTTTGTAAATATCAATACAAATATTCTTATTGACTCAAAATTCGATGAGTACAATATCTAGTACTAATATAATGACATCTATCTCATAACTTGAGATAACATCTGAAAATGAGAATGCTGATTATCCTGCCACGGATAACAATTCCTTGCTGACTTCTGACTTATGTTATTAGATGAACAAAACTCTTTCATCCTTATTTGGCAAAGTCCTTAAATCAAAACAATCTAGTTAACCCCTGATTCGATCTCATAGAATCTGACTTATCAATGGTCTAACGCATCCATTAGACATCCCAAAAAATCAGTGACAACAATCCTTCTAGATCTTGTAACTTTAGATCTCAGCTGCTGTCTTTTTTTTTTTTCCATGTCTAAACACTTGATGCTATCCTGTTAGTATCCATTAAAATTCAAACGCTTGCTAGATCAATTTCTAACACTCAAGTCTCATAATTACTGCAAATCATTCCTGAGAACTGAATATCTGAGTACTGTACTCATCTTATCAGTCTACCAAAAAGTGAACAATTAATCCAATCGTTCCTTATGCAAAAGAATATTTAGCTCCCCAATCACGGGGTTATAACATTTGTACCTACCTCAAAAAAATAGTTGCAAATAGTCATTAGGCACCAAAATTGCACCAATTTAACTGACCATTTTAAAACATACATGAACACCTAAGTGCTCAACTTTCACTATCCAAGTGAATTGTCATAATGACGAATCCATGCTGTAACTTAGCAGGCTCATGAAATCTGTCAATAAAATCGAGTATCTTTTCATGGTTATCAAATTGACACCAAATTATATTTGAACGTAACTGTTGCAATGATCTCTAGACTGAGTAAATTTTCCATCCCCTTCTGAAGTACAAAATACTTCCAGAATATCAATGGAAATATACTCTCCCATGTCTATCGTTGATCACAGTTCATGTCTCCCAGTATAAGTCATCCAGTGTCCTGATAAAACTCATCTTTTCTTGATAACCCATCAATCAAATTCCAATTCTTACAGGAAATCTTACCTAAGTAAACTCATCACTTATAATTTCTTGTTCATCTCGTAATCAAGATCCTGATCACTAATTATACCTCTGATAGAATCATAAAATACTGGTAAAATCTCCTGGTTCTTCCCTAGTATCACGTGCGAGAACTACCCTTCCAGAATATTCACTTGTCAAGGAATCCTTTCCAAGACTATTCTGTCCACGGAAACCAAAGTCTGTATCTCTGATAAAGTCAGTCGATAACTCAAATCCCTTGGAACTAATTCAGTATCAAGTATAATTCTGGAAGACTCAAATAAATCCTGAATATTATCCTGATAGTTATACCCATTGCTATGACTGTACATACAACGAGACTGAGGTAAGTCTTCCTATAATGCCAAACTGGAACAAAAGAATCCTTCCAGAGTACACCGGAATAAGGTCGCACTTACTATACCATCTCGGAACCCGACAGTCAAGAGCACCTGGCATAACTCATCCCTGAGTTTATGATATTATGAAATATTCCTATCCGGACCAAAATCATTGGTCAAGGAAAATTCTCTACAGAGGCACAACTCAAATCCCGAGTCTGCAAGCATATGATAAATAAACAACCAACTGTTCTAAGGAAATCCGTCTAGAGTTTTTTAAGGAAATCCCTTGGAATTTTTTAGCCTGTCATCCTGATGTTGTATGACAGGATAATACCGACTAAGGGTCGCGCTTTCTCACGTCTAGTCCTAATTACAGTCCACAACTCTTGGAATTTTTTAGCCTGTCATCCTGATGAAAATCCATCATCACTTGGTAACAACCTAAAAATATCAAAACAGCCAACTGTTCTAAGGAAATCCGTCTAGAACAAACATTCATGCATCCTGATGAGTCACATCATCCCTGGAAAACACTTGGCTTACTAGAATATTCTAGGTAAACATGTAGAATTATTTATTGAAAACATGAAAAATCCCAAGTACTCATTAAAACAATGATCAGTCTTTATTCAAAATAACCAAGTTAATCTCAAGATTACAACACTTGAACCACCAATCCAGGTTCTAATACAATCTTTATTACAATCCCATGTAATACATAACTTAATCAAAAGATTACACTGAAAGATGTATAATACAACAATAACTGAGTACATCAAATACCAAAATCTTTAATACATCTGATTACAACTAAAATACTGTTTATAACAAAATACAATATTTAAATTCATGCGCAAGTCTTTCATTCCGTCTTCTGATATTGAACATGAAGTTTCCTGTCTGCTACTCATGTCAGCAGAACTTCTACCTCACAAGATCTAAAAGAATAAAATCTTGCTAATCTACCGGATCCTTTCAATATTGTTGGGTTCCTTATCTGGTAGATGAGACAAGACTTTCCCGTCAATCTCTCCAACTACTAGTGGAGAGTCTTCCGGGGTGGCTTACTTGGTCGACTCAGAATGGATGACTACATGTCACACATTCCTTTCAACCTGGAGAAGTGTCTGGCGTTGAAAACTGGATCTTCTCTTCCAGCTCCATCCTGCTGGGATCCACATAATACGAAACTCTGATGCCGACCTTGGCAATGACGATCTTGGAAAAGCCTAGATATCCTGCTATTCCAATTTCTGATACTGCTATCGTCATCAAATCCAACTTGAAATCCTACAAAGGATAACCCAATATCAATAATATGTCCCAAAGAATCTTATTGCATGCTCTGATACCATAAATGTAGTGACCTGCACCGTAATCACCTACTAATCAGAAGCTTAAACATGCAATTAATCAATAATAAATCTAAATCAGAGTAACTGCGGAATCTTAAAATAAAATAATACCAGGTAGGCGAGACCTAGTGGTCAACCCTGCTATCCAGCCTTGGTCACCACCTAACCTCCCTATCTTCGGGAGAACTACCTGCAACTGCCCCATGTAATAGGGAATCCAGCCAACAGAAAACAACCGGAAGTGAGCCTAACATGCTTAATATGAGAGTATGAGTATACACTATTATATGCGCATGAATGCAAATGAACTGGGTACCAAGACACTTAGGTCAAGAAACAAGCTCATAGACCGGGCCCAGGGTATATAGCACGCTGCGCCGTCGCATCAGGAGGTGGCTCATATACCCAGTGGATAATGGTGACCTGATACTAGTACATGTGTCCAACCATAAAGGTGACCTGCCACAAGACTTATGTATCCAACCATACACAAACTCGTAGGGTGATCACCTTACTACAGGATATCTCTAAGATAAAGGCTCAATATGCTCATGTATATGCAACATACAGTCATGACATGCTATATATAAAGGCATATAAAACATACATTCACATAATCCATGCAAGCACATAATACATGCATACTCAATCTGGATATCTCGAATAATACTTCCGTACCTTACTAAGGCAGATCCTAGAAGCTTCCCTCCTAAGTCCAAGCCTACCATGCATCACTACAACATAAATAACCCATGCATTACCTATCATGCCAAACATCACCTACTAGGCTCTAAAAGCCTTAATTAAACTATAGCCTACTCCCTATTTACTATAGGGAACCAAAGCCATACCTTCGTCCGTCGTCAGCCCGCTGATGTCGCATGCCCCAGATCCTGGGCATAGCCTAGATATGACCCCTAGACGCCTCGCCAGAGCTTCGCCGCCTGGTTGCTACTGTGGACACTGTCCGCTACTATGTCAGACACTATCTGACTATACTAAAATATAAACTTCCTACTCCAAATCTAAAATAAGAGTACCCAAAAGGCCCTAAAATAGAGCCATATGGGTGAAGGAGAGGATTCTGAACGACTGAAAATGAACAAATCTTGCCCATATTTATAGACGGAGAACGGACGCAATGTTCTGGCGAACGGATGCAACTTTTTGCACCATCCAACCACGTGTAATGATCTTGTTGACATCTGTCCTACCAGCAGAACGGACGCAACGTTCGTTAGATCGGAAGCAACGTTCTGGTCCGGATCGTTGCGTCCGTTCAGGTTCGGACGCAACGTTTGGGTCTGGTCCTTCCGAACTCGTTTGCCTGTTTCTGGTCTGTTTTATGACCTCCGGGACCTTTCCTACCATTTTTGGATGTTCCGGATCTGATTATCAACTCATTTTCACCAAATAATGACTCCTTAAACATGTTTTGACATTTTAAAATTATATGTCATTTTCTAACATGTTTAAAATCACTTAATCTTGTAAAATGGAACCGGGCTACTACATGTGGTTTGCACAAGTATTAAACCCCATGGGGTGACAGAGGAGCAGATTCAGCTAAGAGCCTTTCCTTTCTCTTTGAAGAGTGCTGCTAAGGATTGGCTATATTACTTACCCTCTGGTTCTATCACAACTTGGACGGAGATGAAAAGAATATTTCTGGAAAAATATTTCCCAGCCTCTAGAGCTTCAAACATCCGGAAGGAAATCTATGGAATCAAGCAATACTCAGGGGAATCACTGCATGAATACTGGGAGCGGTTCAAGAAGCTTTGTGCTAGCTGTCCGCAGCACCAGTTAAGTGAAAATCAATTGATTCAATTTTGCTATGAAGGTTTGTTACCTCATGACAGGAGCATGCTAGACGCAGCCAGTGGAGGAGTTTTTGTGGACAAAACTCCGGTACAAGCGAGGAATTTGATAGAGAACATGGCTGCCAATTCTCAACAATTTGGCACCATCAGGAATGATCATGCACCAAAGAAGAGCAGTGAGGTAAATGTCTCTTCCCTTGAGCAACAATTAATTGAATTGACGTCTCTTGTGCGTCAAATAACTGTAGGAAATGGACAGACTGCAAAGGCACGTGGTATCTACGCTGCAATGGGACACGCCACTGATATGTGTCCTACACTTCAAGAGGATTCGGTTGAACAGGTAAATGCCACTGGCGGATTTCCTGGACCACCACAGCGGAAGTATGATCCATATTCCAACACGTACAATCCTGGTTGGAAAGATCATCCAAATCTGAGATACGAAAACCCTCAGGAAAATCAACCTGGACCTCAAGAACCATCGCACAATCAAGCATATAGGCCACCGTATCCTCCACAACAGCAGCGTCCACAGATTCCAGCACCAGGTGAGTTTCTTGAAAACATAGTTAAGGATCTTGCAACTAATACTTTGTCTTTCCAACAGGAAACCCGAGCAAGCATCTAGAACTTGAACACCCAAATGGGGCAACTCGCCACTGCAATCAACAAGTTGGAAGCACAGAATTCCAATGGTTTACCATCACAAACAATTCCGAACCCCAGAGAGAACGCAAGTGCAATTACTCTAAGGAATGGGAAGGAGTTGAAGATCAAGGAGAAAGAAGTGGATGCTACGCCCAAAGAGAAGCTGCAAGAAGGGCCGAAATTGACTGATGGAGCCCGGGCGCCTCCAAAAACTGCAACCTGGTGTTTGGCTTGAAGAGGTGTGCGCCCGGGCGGCTAAAAACTACAGCCCGGGCGCCCCCTGCTGCAGAACAAGGAAACATCAGAAAACAAGGAGGCTCGACTCCAACCCTTTCAAAACAAAATCATGCATTACAACGCAACTCAAAACGTTAATACCCATGCATAATCCAATACAGAGTAGTTCTAAAGTTATACAATCTCAAACTAATAGAACATGCTTCAATCTAGCTTATTCAATGCAATACAATACAAGTTCGAATACGATCTAAGTTCGATTACATATTCGACTTCTAAAACAACAAGGCCTCACTCTATCAACTCGACCACCTATCCATGCGATCTCTGACTCGGTCCTGCCCCACATGTTGCCAAGTACACATACAAACAAAGACAACAACCGGATAATCCGGTGAGAATAATATTCCCAGTAAAAGAGACAACCATGCAATATCAAATAAGTATCTCAAACAAAATACATCAACTTTCAGCTATTCACATATCAACCATGCAATTCCAAGAGAATTCAAAATGAAATGCATGTCTTTAAATCTGGGATTATCAAGTCGGATAATCAAAAGAGTTGCTGCTTTTGCTTTGGGATCCCGAGGACGAGATCACGTAAACAACTCACTGACTCTCCCGATCGAGGTGGTGCTACGTATCTCCATCCTCTAGACTTTGGTGCAACTATAAGGAGTATGCTAGCACTAGGTGAAACGGCTACACCCAGGCCACTCACAATATAATCCCCAAAACGTCTATCATCAAAAGGGCAGTCCTGCCCGCTGCTCAAATCAAGGATTCTGGCTCAAGATGAATGCAATGCAAACATAACTCAATCAACTATATTCAATCAAAAGAAAATAACATGCAAGTATGTGATTCTTTGGAACACTCGAATCAAGTCGGATTCGAGTCACACATTCCATTCCAATCTAAGTCATCTTATACCTCTTTCAAACGTCGATGCTCCAAACCTGGAAACAACAACAATACAAGAATTCCAAATCAAAATTCCATTCCAAAAAAAGTTCAACGATGAAGATAATTCAAGTCAACTTCCGAGGATGAGATCAACTCGATACCAAACCTCGATCAACTCTTCAACGATTCGAAAGCTGTCAATTTTGAACTCCGCTATCTTCAATCAATCTGTACGGATACAAACACAGTCCAATAACAATCCATCCAAACCAAAAATAATCCCAAAACTCAACAAAAATTCCAAAATTCTTAAAATTCAAACCGGCGGCATAACGGCTAGAAATTCACCTAACCAAAAATGCAAACATCTAAATATAAATCCCAACAACCCATAACAACAATAATTCATCCAATCCAATCCAATCCAATTCCAACAAATCCAAAAATCCCATTTTTGAATTAAAGCCTAAAAATTAATAACAAATCCGAACGACGCTCTATTTCAAAACCGACAGATAATAAACGATCAGAACTCTGCCAAGATCAACATACTCCAAATTCAATCGATTCTAACAACATCCGAAAAATAGAACGAATCTGATCGGAGAAATACTTACGATATAACGAAGCTCTCTCAGCTGTGATCGCTAATCTTCCTTCAGAAATAATTTCCAACGGACGGATCGAGCTCGGGGAGAAATCTAAAAGCTTGAAGAACTTGGGAATCGCTTCAATGGAGGGAGACGAATTGAAGGGGAAGGGAATGAGTGAAGAAAAGTCAATCTCATGCTTAAATATCTAACAAATCTCAAATTTGCATTTTAGTCCCTGAAAATTCCGAAATTTGCAAAAAGGACCCTGATCAAAATTAAGTCGGCTCTTGAACTCTGGAATCTCCAATTATCTCAAATAAAGTCAATTAAGATAAAATCGGGGCGTTACACCAAGGAAGAAGTGCCAAGAGGTAAGTTTCCTCCCCTTTCTGAATATAAGCCTGTTGCTCCTTTTCCCTTGGCCCTTAAGGAGTCTAGAAAAGACGAAGGGATAAAGGAACTTTATGAGACTTTTCATAGATGAGAGGTGAATATTCCATTGCTAGATGCTATTAAGCAGGTACCTCGATACGCAAAGTTTTTGAAGGAATTGTGCATAACAAAGAGCAAACAGACACTGAAGGGTTGTCAGAAGGTGGAGCTAGGTGAGAATGTATCTGTTGTGATCCAACGAAAATTGCCCGCAAAATGCAAGGATCCATGTATGTTTTTGATAAGTGTGTTTAGTATGCATTATTTTATGTCTTTTTATATTTTAGTTTGCATGCATTTATGTCATTTTCGTGAGTTTTATTAGTGTTTTATTTTATGTGCATGCATTATACTCTCCCGGTTGAATTTTGTAGGAAAATAAGCATTTTCGAAAATTTCTGTGCGGATGAGGTGCGCGCGCGCGAGGTCTACACCTCATGCATGCGCAGAGTTAATGACCAGAGGCATCCGAGCCAAGGTGCGCACGGGCGAGCTCTTGCCCCGCGCGCACGCAGAACAAAGTTCCAGAGTGTTGCAGGGAAGTCGCGCGCGCGCGAGCTTCCTCCTCGCGCGCGCGAGGCGTTTGAAGATTCACTGTTTTTTAAAGGTGCGCGCGCGCGAGCTGCGCCATGCGCGCGCGCGTGTGTTCGGGAGACCTAAAATCCGAGAATTTCAATGTTACGAGGATTCTAATTAGCGTGGCCCTATAAATAGAAATTGTATGCTCTTTTTACAGACTTTTGGTCTTTTTGAGTACGCGAAGCACACGGCGGCTGCTGAAGAAACTTTTTCAGATTTTTTTCTACTCTAGTATTTTTTATTTTATGATTTTAAACTTGATTTATTTAATCATGTTTATTAGTGAGTAGTATCTTTTATTCGATCAAGGCCACGTGATTGGTTTAGACAATTTATGTATAAAACTCGTTTGTGTATTTGAGATTTTCAGACTTGATTTGAATTTATTGTTTATTGAATTCATATTTGTCTTGTGAATTTCCTGGCCAGTTATTTTTTTGCATGTTAATTGATTCCAATTAGACAGAGGAGGTTTCGATTTTGATCACTTCAATAATCAACATAGTGTAAAACTGACTAGAAATAGAATTCGGTTTCATTATGCGGTTTAGGTGTTTACTGAATTTTTATAGTTATTCATGCATTCAAATTTGATTAGAATTACGAAAGATTAGTTCATCAATATTTGAATAGGTTTGATTGTTCTAGAAATAGTCCTTCGAACAAATTAGAAAATTCCCGTGAATTAAGATTAAGTCTGATATCTTAGATCGACTGCTTGTTACTTGAATTGTCTGGTACCTACGTGTGTCCTTGATCGAGTTTTTTCCAAATTTGATTTAAATCTAAAATTTCCAGCTGCATTTTATTTAATTTAATTTCAATTGCAACTTTTTATTATTAGTTTAAAATCTGAATCACCTTTATTCATTAGTCTAGATTAAGTAGAAATAAATATATTTTGGTATTCATATATATACAGTCCCTGTGGGTTCGACATCTGGACTTTTGTTCACTATATTATAATTTGACCTGGTGCGCTTGCCAGTTGATTTTTAATCACACCGATTTAGCCGGTCAAGTTTTTGGCGCCGTTGCCGGGGACTGTTTGATATCAGAATTTTTATTTCGCTTGAGATTACACCATATTTATTTTCTTAATTTCTGACTATAATTTCTTGGTGATTTTCAGGTACCTTCTATTGTGCATGCATAGCATTCGATCAAGGAAATTACTACCACTTGATTTGGAGATCGAACGCACGCTTAGCAGGATCCGAAAAGCCAAGAAATCTATCAATCTTGAACTAGAGTCAGAATCTGAATCTGAAGTAGAGATGACAGACAACCGTACTGTTTGATATATAATCTGTAACGCCACGTTTTTATCTTAAATGAGTTTATTTGAGTTAATTGGAGATTACAGAGTTCACGAGCCGACTCGATTTTGATCAGGGTCTATTTTGCAAAAATTGGATTTTTCAGGGACAAAAACGCAATTATTGGATTTTAAATATTATATACACTTAGAATTGAGATTGAAAAGTCTTCATCTCCTTCCCCATTCCTTCCTCCTCCTTTGTAGCCGATTCCTTTTGCTTCCAAGCTTCTAGATTTCAGTCCGAGCTCGATCCGTCCGTTAGAAATTATTTCTGAAGGCAGATTATCGATCACTGCAGTGAGAGCTCTGTTATATCGTAAGTTTTTCTACGATCACATACATTTTAGTTTTTGGATGTTGTTAGAATCGTTCTAGATTCGAGTATGTTGTTCTCTACAGAGTTCTGATCGTCTATTATCAGTCGATTTTGAATTTGAGCGACGTTCGGAATTGTTATGATTTTTGGAAGCCATTTTCAAAAATTGTGATTTGAGATTTGTTGGGATTGCCTTTTTTTGGTTGTCTTAGAATTGTTATGAGATTATATTGCTATTGAACTGCTGTCTGCATTGTCGGTTTGTTCAGTTATAGCCGTTATGCCGTCGGTTTGAGTTTTGGAGATTTGAACCGTTTTTGAAGTTGTTGAACTTGTCTTGTAAGTCGATCATGGTAATTGATCTTTGATTTGTATCTGAACAGATTCGTTTGGAGTTTGTCAAGCACGTGTTAGCAGCATTGTTCGTCGAGAATTAGACGAAGAACGGTAAAGAGATTACCTTGAACCGTTGCCTTTGTTGTTGGATCGTTTAGTTGTTGATTTAACCTTTTGTTGTAGCTTATCCAGAGATGGAACTACTTCATTGAAAGGTAAAAGCAGACATCGATAGCGGGATAGCATGCTCGGGACAGTTGGTTCTCGAGTTTCCCTTAAAATCACATACTTGCATCTACACTCCTTCTAGCATGAGGAACTTGTGTTTTGTTGTTTTGATTGAGCTTTTGTTATATGGCTATGTTTTATGTTTCTGTTATGCATTCATCTTGAGCCAATCTTGTTTTCAGCGGGCAGAACCTCCCTTTTTGTTTAGACGTTTGGGAACTATGATTGAGTGACCTAGGTCGTAGTCATTTCGCCTAGTGCTAGCATACTCATTATAGTTGCTCAAAGTCTAGAGGAGTGGGATACGTGGCACCACCTCGATTGGGTGAGTCGGTGAGTCGTTACATAATCTCACCCTCGGGATCCCAAAGGCACAACAGCAATACCTCGTTATCAGATTTGATATCTCGGTTTAAAGACATGCATTTCACTACATCGTTATTGATTTCGTTGTTGTCTTGAAAGAATGTTTATTGTTGTATTACTTGATATGTTGTTTTTACTGGAATTATCATTCTCACCGGTTATCCGGCTGTTGCTTTGTTTTATATGTGTACTTGGCAACAGGTGGGGCAGGAACAAGTCAGACGAGGTATGGTTAGCTCCGAGGGAAAGTTGTAGAAGTGAGACTCGGTTTAGAAGTCGTGTCAATATGTTTATCTAGTTATATTAGAACATGTTTAGATCTCGAACTTCTTTGTTTATGTTGTATCGATTATGCGAGTCTTATGTTGCATGTTAGAGACTGGTTCGTAGTTGATCAACGTTAGCATTTTATGTAATAACAGGAGAAGTTATGTTTTTAATGCATGAATTTGAGTTTGATGTATGGAATAACTTTTAGTTTGAGATACCAAGATTTTCTGCTCTGTTCTGTTTCTGCTGCAGGGGGGGAGCCCGAGCTGCAGATTTTAGCAGCCCGAGCGCACCCTAGTTCGAGTAATCCAGCAGCGCTGGAGTTTAGGGCGCGCTCGAGCGGCAGTTTTTGCCCGCCCGAGCGCATCCCCATTTAAAAAAAAAAATTTCTTTCTTACTTTGGTCTTGGATCTTGTATGATTAATTGTTGTTTAAGCCGAGATTAGTTGTTTAGAACCGAGGTCTCACATTAAGTGGTATCAGAGCGTTAAGATTCTTGGTCGAACTAGAGTGAGCGGGTAGATCGAGTCTGCGTGTATTGGCTCCTCGCATGTGTTTGAATTATTTTAGCTGTGTACTTAATTCCATGTGAGCATGCTTTATTATTGAGAATTATTGAATTACATGGTTATGTGATTTAATTTATAAAGCATGATCTACTTGAGATATAACTGTTTCTGTTATCGACTGGTATCCGGTATTCCAAGCGGTTGTAAGGGCACTGATTGTAGCGATTGAGATATCTCGTGTCCTAACCTTTGATTATCAGATGGGTCCTCGTCGAGTGATAAACAGAAACACACCGCCAGTTATCCCTGCGACTGAGCAAGCTAGCACTGAAGTTGATCAGTTGGATGCTTCAGCAACGCCTATGGAAACCTTGCTGAAGAGGTTTCAGTCGTTCAATCCGCCGTTATTGATGGGTTCAGAAAATCCAGTTGACTGCGAGAGTTGGTTGGATGATATTGATCAGCTGTTCAGTATTCATCCTGGAGGTCGTAAGATGTACAACGACCTGAAGAACCAGTTCAGGTGGAAGATAATGAAGAGCGATGTTGCGAGGTTTGTATCTCGGTGTTTGAACTGTCAGCAAGTAAAAGCAGAGCGGAAGCGACCAGGAGGTCTTTTGCACAGTCTGTCTGTTCCTGAATGGAAATGGGATCATGTTGGAGAACGCGGCGATCAGATCAATCAGGATTGATACCCGGTGCAGCGGAAGTTTAAAAATTTTATATGGAACGATTCCATAATGGGTATCAAAACCTTACGATTAAATTGTGTGTGTAAAAATTAAATAACAATTATAAATTTTTACCTCCAATCTCGAATCGAGATTATGGACACCAACAGATTGCTCTGTTCTTGTTGTATATCCCTGGAACTGATGGACGAACTATTCTTCAATCAGGTCCACGAACGGATAATTAATCCCTCTGATAGATTGCACTAGAAAATCTATCAGAAGTTTCTACGAAGAGAATTAACGAATTTGATCCGTTAAACCAGACTGTAATTCAAAATTCACAGACTGGATTTTACCGAGTAGAGAGGGGAGGGGGCGGCAACTTTAGAGAGAAAACACTAGGTTTTTCGAAAATTTGTGACCTGTTGTGTGTAATTTCTGTACTGCAATAACTTATTTATAATGTAGGCCGCTAACAGCTTAGGGCCCATTAGTCATAAGTTCAAGCCCGACAAGCAAAGCCTGCATGTTCAGAAATTAATATAAAATTCATCATGACTCCGATTGATAAACCGATTTCACCAATGTGCACAGAAACCATTTCTGCACCTTTTAAAGTCAAGATAAATTTTTCTGAATCCGAATTCAGTGGTTTCCAAAAATGCCCATCCCTATGTCATTTTAGGAAATCTTACTCCTCTACTCTTAAATAAGAAGTCCAACTTCATTGTTCATTAAATTTAACTCTTTAAATTTAACTATCTCAACAGGGATTAAAATTCCATTACTCTGTGTGACCCTCAATGGTTCAGGGATACAGCTAGCCGTGGGCTCACAACTCCTTGTGAATCGGAACAACAATTTCCGACTTGCCCATCGAATCATGGTATGAGCGCCTAGCAACATCGCCCCATGATTCCCTAGGTATCACTGATAGTGCCTGCAAGAACCAATAGATTTTGGTTAGCGTACAGTACGGTCCCTTCATCCATATATCCCGATCGAATCAACAACCATTGGTATATCGAGAGTCGTTCGAGATTCGATAGCTATGCAATACATCTTGAAGATCAAATAGTGACATCGCATGTGTTACTAAGAAACCATTTCTTAAAACACATCATGTACTCTGGCCAGAGATTCTTCACACTAATATCTCCTCAGATCGCATAGGATATCCACACTCGCAAGTATGTGGTGAATCCTTGACAACAAAGCATCGACTCCTATATGTGTTGTAACTGTACCCAATCCCGACACCTGATGACCCCAATAGAGTCGGTAAACGAGTCAAAGCACAGTACTAGCATATAGAGTCTCAATGATGTTTCAAGTAGTAAGAACTAATGGTGTACAACCAAAACCGCGGACTTTATCCACTCGATAAGTGATAACCACTTGGAAAGTCCGGATAGGGTAGTTCGATCATTCATCATATGAATATCCATTTGCATGCTTCGAACATCTCTATGTTCCCTACCAATGAAACGTGGTACTCTGCATCGCAAATGCTAGTCTCAAACTCGAGCGATCCTTATCCTTATTATCGGACGGCTCAATCGACTAGGAACAGTTTAGAATATACAGCGACTATAAGATGTGTTTCATGATAGACATCCCCATGTTCTACCACATCTTACATACACTATAGTATATTCAAGGTCTTTATCAAAACAACAATAGTATATCACAATATAACAATATGAAGAAAGATAAAGTCATTGCCATTAATAAAAGTGTAAATTATATTAAACAAAAGATTGTTTATACAAAGAGTCATCAAAGCCCTTAGCCACAAGTTGGCTCACCGGGCACCCACTCTTTCAATCTCCCACTTGCCCTATAGCCAACTAGTCATACTACGTAGACCCATTGCTTCGCGATGTTTGTCAAATAATGGTCCTGGCAAGGGCTTAGTAAGTGGATCAGCGATATTGTCTGCAGAGGCCACTCTCTCGACAGTGATGTCTCCTCTTTCCACAATCTCCCGGATGATGTGGTATTTCCTCAGTACGTGTTTGGATCTTTGATGAGACCTTGGTTCCTTTGCCTGAGCAACGGCACCCGTGTTGTCACAGTACACCGGGACTGGACCAACAACTTCTGGAATGACGCCCAACTCTTGGACTAAATTCCTCATCCAAACGGCCTCTTTAGCAGGAGCTGATGCTGCAATGTATTCTGCCTCAGTGGTGGAATCCGCTGTGGTGTCCTGCTTGGAACTCTTCCAAGAGACAGCACCGCCATTGAGCATGAACACAAATCTAGAGGTTGACTTTGAGTCATCCACGTCACTTTGGAAGCTAGAGTCGGTATAGCCTTCCAATTTTAGTTCTCTTCCTCCATATACCATGAACATATTCTTAGTCCTTCGTAAGTGCTTAAGAATGTCCTTCACGGCTTTCCAATGCATTTGACCGGGATTAGCTTGATATCTGCTCGTGACACTCAGAGCAAATGCTACATCCAGTCTGGTAGATATCATCACATACATGATACTACCTATGGCTGACGCATATGGTACATGTGTCATTTTCTCTATCTCTTCATCCGTCTTGGGACACATAGACTTGGATAGAGAAACTCCATGACACATGGGTAGATGTCCTCTCTTGGACCCATCCATTGAAAACCGTTTCAATATGGTGTCGATGTAGGTTGATTGAGTGAGTCCTATCATTCTCTTAGATCTATAGTATCCCTAGAATATAGGATGCCTCACCCAAATCCTTCATCGAGAATCTACCTGATAACCATATCTTTATTGACTGCAACATCCCTACGTCATTCCCAATGATTAGGATGTCATCAACATAAAGTACTAAGAATGTCACAGCATCCTTAACTACTTTCTTGTACACGCATGGTTCTTCCGGGTTCTTGATGAAACCAAAATCCTTTATTGTTTCATCAAATTTCTGGTTCCAACTTCTTGATGCTTGTTTTAGACCATAAATTGATCTCTGAAGCTTGCATACCTTATGCTCAGGCTGCTTCATATAGATTTCTTCCTTAATGTCTCCATTAAGAAAAGCAGTCTTCACATCCATTTCCCATATCTCATAGTCATACCAAGCAGCTATGGCAATAAGGATTCTTATGGACTTGAACATTGCAACTGGTGAAAAGGTTTCATCATAGTCAACTCCTTGTCTTTGAGTATAACCTTTCGCCACCAATCGCGCCTTGTAGGTCAATACCTTACCATCAGGCCCAAGCTTTCTCTTGTAGATCCATTTACACCCTATTGGAACAATTCCATCGGGAGGATCTACTAAAGACCAAACTTGGTTTGTATGCATCGAATCTATTTCCGACTGCATAGCTTCAAGCCATAAATTTGAATCCGCATCAGAAATTGCTTCCTTGAAGTTTCTTGGATCACATCCAACATCGGGTTCATCTTGATCCCCTTCAAGAAGAAGACCATATCGAATAGGAGGTCTAGAAGTCCTCTCGGATCTTCTAGGTATAGGCGTGTCTATCAATGGTTCCTGAGGTGTAGGATCGTTATTTTGTATTTCGGGTTCTTCTCGAATTTCTTCGAGTTCCATCATCTCGCCTTTCTTATCCAATAAGAACTCCTTCTCCAAGAAGGTGGCATTCCTTGAAACAAACACCTTTGTTTCAGCAGGATAATAGAAATAATATCCGATTGAATTCTTCGGATACCCTACAAAATAACATAAGGTGGATCGACTATCCAACTTATCTCCCACTGTCTGCTTCACGTAAGCAGGACATCCCCAAATCCTCAAGTACGAATACTTAGGAGCTTTGCCATTCCATAACTCGTATGGTGTTTTGTCCACTGCTTTACTGTGGACGTTGTTCAACAACAATACCGCCGTTTCAAGCGCATAGCCCCAAAACGAAGGTGGAAGCTCAGTGAAGCTCATCATGGATCGAACCATGTCCAACAAAGTTCGATTACGACGCTCCGATACACCATTCAGCTGAGGTGTCATAGGAGGAGTCCACTGAGAAAGAATCCCATTCTCTTTCAGATAGTCCAAAAACTCGGTACTCAAGTATTCTCCACCTCGATCCGATCGAAGTGCTTTAATACTTTTACCTAGCTTGTTTTCTACTTCAGCCTTGAATTCTTTGAACTTTTCAAATGCTTCAGACTTATATTTCATTAAATATAAATACCCATACCTAGAATAATCATCAGTAAAGGTAATGAAGTAGGTGTGGCCATATTGAGTACCAACTCTAAATGGACCACAAACATCTGTATGGATCAAATCCAACAGATTTTGACTACGCTCAGGTTTCCCCTTAAAAGGAGATTTAGTCATTTTTCCTTTCAGGCAGGATTCACAAGTAGGTAGAGAGTTAATATCAGACATATCAAACATGCCCTCTCCCACTAGCTTGTTCATCCTCCTTGAGTAAATATGACCTAGCCTAGCGTGCCAAAGGTTTGCCGGGTTTTGACTATCGATTTTCCTTTTGTTTGTTGTTGCCGGTTTATCAACATAATTTATTGGAACGTCTTTTAGTTTTAAGTTATATAGATCATTTTCAAGTTGTCCATTTCCAATCAAACATTCATTCTTGTAAATATTGCAAATCTCATTCACAAAATTGCAAGAATAACCATCTCTATCAAGCATAGAAACAGAAATAATGTTTTTAATCAAATCCGGAACAAATAAAACATCTCTCAAAAGTAACTTAAAACCGTTCTGCAAAATTAAATAAATATCTCCCACAGCTTTAGCTTCAACTCTGGAACCATTTCCGAGCCTCAGCTGGGTCTCACCCATTCTAAGCCTGCGACTTCTTGTCATCACCTGCAAATCATTGCAAATGTGAGATCCACATCCGGTATCCAATACCCAAGAAGTAGTATTAAGTGAAACATTTATTTCAATATAGAACATACCCTTCGCAGTTCGCAACTGCTCTAGATATTCCTTGCAGTTACGCTTCCAATGACCGGGCTTCTTGCAGTAATGGCAAACATCCTTGGATTTTTCCATGTTTGAAGCCTTTGTCTTGTACTTCTTCTCGGGTTCGATTTTCTTGGGTGGGGCAGAACGTTTCTTACCCTTTTACTTGGCCCCTTCTTAGCAGAAGAAGAGGAGCCCACCAAGAAAGCCGGTTTATCCTTCTTTAAGGTGGATTCATATGTCACAAGCATATTGACCATCTCTTCAAGGGAGGCCTCTATCTTGTTCATATTGAAATTCACCACAAATCCGTCAAATGAAGAAGGAAGAGATAGAAGTAGTAAGTCCACGTTGAGTTCATGCTCCAACACCAAATCAAGGGTTACCAACTTCTGTATGAGCCAAATCACTCGTACCCCATGATCACGGACCGAAGTCCCTTCACGCATGCAACACGTCATTAGCTCCTTTACAGTAGCGAACCTTTCAGCCCTCGATTGAGCCCCAAAAAGTTCCTTGAGTTGTACGTGAATGTCAGCAGCATTCACGGTGTCCTCAAATCGCCTCTGGAGTTCATCAGACATTGAGGCTTGCATATAGCATTTGGCCTTGATATCATGGTCCCACCATGTATCAAGTTTGGCTAACTCTTCCGGACTTATGTCAGCTGGTGCTTCCTTCGGAGGAGATTTTTCTAACACGTAGAGCATCTTCTCCGAAGTCAAGACAATCTTCAACTTACGGAACCATTCCGTATAGTTTGCGCCAGTCAATTTATTTTTTTCGAGGTCGAGAAAAGTGGATTACGCGAATTCATCTTTATGAAATACTGAAAAGAAACAGACAAATATCAGTGATTGTTTAAGTAATTTACTAAGACATAAAATAGGCGAAATTTATTTTATGAATCTCACTCCCACTATTTTAACGATTTCACTACCCTCTAGTGAAAACGAGAAACTGTTTTTCTTAGTGAGAATATGGAGTCCAATTGACAAACTATGGTCCCGAATAATATCAGCCAACCATAATTTTCAAAAGGTAGAGCCCAAAAATTCTTCCAAAGCAACCTCCACGTTTTTACCTCATGTCCAATAAGGGCCCAATAATATGACGCCGTTTATTGTGACATGTCAAGATGACCCATCAATATTAAGTTGTGATGGACGGTCGCCATGTGGATCCCCCAATAATATGAGCCGATCCCATGGGAGTTCCACCCAACTTACAACATGTGTCGATCCAATGTACAGCTTTCCGACGAACGGGCCCCCCCAATAATATGAGCCGGACCGTATCCGCGGGTAGCATCTCATACATTGATCGTTGATGGAAGGTAGGAACATTTAAACAAATTTAAATTTCCTTTATTTATCTTGATATCAATTTTAAATCATATTTAAAATGAGGGATTTTAATTTTGAAAATTTGTCTCATCATTTTAAAATTTTGTATGCTTGCCGGATTCACACAATTTTGTCTAATACATGCATACAACAATAATATCACATATTATATAGGATGATCGATTCCATTTCTAATCGACCCGTGGTTGCCAATCACGAGTCTTAGTCCAATCCTAGGTAATATGCAGTATGCAATGCAATCCTATTACATTGTGCTTCCAATTTACATTTCTTATGTCTTTATTGTCTGTTGGGCCCACCTCCATCTTCAAATCTTCATCTCCCACTAAATCTAATGTATTTACAATAAATAACAATGACAAGTAGGGGATACATTTTTAAGGGGTGGGAACGGGCCATAAACCAAGCCCACTTTTATTACATATGAAAATTCATATTGGGCCATAAACCAGGCCCATTAATAAATCCAACAACAATAAAAACAAATGTAAATTCCTAAGATACACCTACAAAATTGGTCATGACAATCGATCATCCTTATCCAATAACATTTAATTCAAAATTAATTTATTGGATAACATGCATTGACAATTTAAATTTAAAAGGATAAAATCATATTCCATATGTAAAATCTTATTTTACATACAAAATCATATTTTATCTTTTTATCAAATAAAATCATATTTTATCTATAAAATCCAATTTTATACATAAAATCATATTTTACTCAATATATCCATAAGATCATATCTTATCATCAATTGTACCAAAAATAATTAATTTCAAAATTCAATTTAACGGATAAAATATTTAAATTTTCCAAAAATTCAAATTTATCCAAAAATCAATTTTAAAATTTTCGGACTCGAACAATTCGATCCGACGCCTCGTGGACCAATCAAAAACAATTTTCGATCGGACCAAAAATAGAATTTTAACATATTAAAATTTAATTTAAAATTAAAAAATTAATTTTTCCGCGGGCCGCCCGGGACACTCCCGGGCCCGGCTGCCCCTAGGGCAGCGACGATCGCTGCCCAGCGCAGCGCCCAGTGCCTTGCGCTGCGCTGGGCAGCGCCGTGCGCTGCCCGGGGCAGCGACCATCGCTGCCCCCCCGGGCAGCGATCCAATCGCTGCGCGGGTTTTGCCCGAAATTTTTTTTTATTATTTTTAAAATATTTATTTTGTTTCAAAAACCGAGGCTTAAAAATTTTGTACAATCGATTAATTTAATTGTTTGATCTGAGCAACCTGGCTCTGATACCATTGTTGGAGAACGCGGCGATCAGATCAATCAGGATTGATACCCGGTGCAGCGGAAGTTTAAAAATTTTATATGGAACGATTCCATAATGGGTATCAAAACCTTACGATTAAATTGTGTGTGTAAAAATTAAATAACAATTATAAATTTTTACCTCCAATCTCGAATCGAGATTATGGACACCAACAGATTGCTCTGTTCTTGTTGTATATCCCTGGAACTGATGGACGAACTGTTCTTCAATCAGGTCCACGAACGGATAATTAATCCCTCTGATAGATTGCACTAGAAAATCTATCAGAAGTTTCTACGAAGAGAATTAACGAATTTGATCCGTTAAACCAGACTGTAATTCAAAATTCACAGACTGGATTTTACCGAGTAGAGAGGGGAGGGGGCGGCCACTTTAGAGAGAAAACACTAGGTTTTTCGAAAATTTGTGACCTGTTGTGTGTAATTTCTGTACTGCAATAACTTATTTATAATGTAGGCCGCTAACAGCTTAGGGCCCATTAGTCATAAGTTCAAGCCCGACAAGCAAAGCCCGCATGTTCAGAAATTAATATAAAATTCATCATGACTCCGATTGATAAACCGATTTCACCAATGTGCACAGAAACCATTTCTGCACCTTTTAAAGTCAAGATAAATTTTTCTGAATCCGAATTCAGTGGTTTCCAAAAATGCCCATCCCTATGTCATTTTAGGAATCTTACTCCTCTACTCTTAAATAAGAAGTCCAACTTCTTTGTTCATTAAATTTAACTCTTTAAATTTAACTATCTCAATGGGGATTAAAAATCCATTACTCTGTGTGACCCTCAATGGTTCAGGGATACAGCTAGCCGTGGGCTCACAACTCCTTGTGACTCGGAACAACAATTTCCGACTTGCCCATCGAATCATGGTATGAGCGCCTAGCAACATCGCCCCATGATTCCCTAGGTATCACTGATAGTGCCTGCAAGAACCAATAGATTTTGGTTAGCGTACAATACGGTCCCTTCATCCATATATCCCGATCGAATCAACAACCATTGGTATATCGAGAGTCGTTCGAGATTCGATAGCTATGCAATACATCTTGAAGATCAAATAGTGACATTTCATGTGTTACTAAGAAACCATTTCTTAAAACACATCATGTACTCTGGCCAGAGATTCTTCACACTAATATCTCCTCAGATCGCATAGGATATCCACACTCACAAGTATGTGGTGAATCCTTGACAACAAAGCATCGACTCCTATATGTGTTGTAACTGTACCCAATCCCGACACCTGATGACCCCAATAGAGTCGATAAATGAGTCAAAGCACAGTACTAGCATATAGAGTCTCATGTTTCAAGTAGTAAGGACTAATGGTGTACAACCAAAACCGCGGACTTTATCCACTCGATAAGTGATAACCACTTGGAAAGTCCGGATAGGGTAGTTCGATCATTCATCATATGAATATCCATTTGCATGCTTCGAACATCTCTATGTTCCCTACCAATGAAACGTGGTACTCTGCATCGCAAATGCTAGTCTCAAACTCGAGCGATCCTTATCCTTATTATCGGACGGCTCAATCGACTAGGAACAGTTTAGAATATACAGCGACTATAAGATGTGTTTCATGATAGACATCCCCATGTTCTACCACATCTTACATACACTATAGTATATTCAAGGTCTTTATCAAAACAACAATAGTATATCACAATATAACAATATGAAGAAAGATAAAGTCATTTCCATTAATAAAAGTGTAAATTATATTAACAAAAGATTGTTTATACAAAGAGTCATCAAAGCCCTTAGCCACAAGTTGGCTCACCGGGCACCCACTCTTTCAGATCACATTTCTATGGATTTTGTCACAAAGCTACCACGATCCGTTCGAGGATGTGATGCTATTTGGGTAGTGATCGACCGATTGACGAACTTTGCGTGTTTTATTCCGTACAGGATGACGTATCGTCATGATCAGATGGCTGAGTTGTATGTTAGCAATGTTGTGAGATTGCATGGTGTGCCAAAGTCGATCGTTTCAGACAGAGATCCTAGATTCACTTCTCACTTTTGGCAAGTCTTTAGGGGGCACTTGGTACTCGATTGCATCTGAGTACAGCTTATCATCCTCAGACCGATGGACAGTCAGAGCGGACTATCCAGAAGTTAGAGGATATGCTGCGAGCGGTAGTGCTAGACTTTGGCACTAGTTGGAAGGATTCTTTGCCTCTTGTCGAGTTTTCTTACAACAACAGCTTCCAAGCGAGTATCGGTATGGCGCCTTTTGAGGCTTTGTATGGTAAGAAGTGCCGATCTCCGTTGTTTTGGGATGAATTGTCCGAGTCACCAGATTTGGGACCGGAGATGCTTAGAGATATGGCAGAGCAGGTTAAGATCATTCAGACCAGAATGAAATCAGCTCAAGATAGACAGGTGAAGTATGCGAATGTCAGGTGTAGACCTCTGAGTTTTGATCAGGGAGACCGAGTCTTTCTGAAGATTTCACCTTTCAGAGGCACTGTCAGATTCGGTAAGAGAGGGAAGTTATCTCCGAGATTCATCGGGCCGTATGAGATTCTCGAGAAGATAGGCGATCTTGCCTACAGACTTGCACTTCCTCCGTCTTTATCTGGTATTCACGACGTTTTTCACGTCTCTATGCTGCGAAAGTATCATCCAGATCCTTCTCATATCCTTTAGCCTGACGAAGCTGAGTTAGACGAGACTCTGAGCTATTTTAAACGACCGATTCAGATCCTTGATCGGAAGGAGAAACAACTCAGAACCAAGTCAATCCCGTTAGTGAAAGTGCAGTGGAGCCGTCACGGCGTCGAGAAAGCGATTTTGAAGACAGAATCTGACATGAGGCAGCGATTTTCGGAGTTATTCGGATGACGTGAGTTCTTTTTACTGTCTTTAGTTCTTTATTCTATCTTATGAGTTGTGGTTCTTATTGATTTCAAGGACGAAATCTCTTCTTAGTGGGGGAGAATTGTAACGCCCCGTTTTTATCTTAAATGAGTTTATTTGAGTTAATCGGAGATTACAGAGTTCACGAGCCGACTTGATTTTGATCAGGGTCTATTTTGCAAAAATTGGATTTTTCAGGGACTAAAACGCAATTATTGGATTTTATATATTATCTACACTTAGAATTGAGATTGAAAAGTTTTCATCTCCTTTCCCATTCCTTCCTCCTCCATTGTAGCCGATTCCTTTTGCTTCCAAGCTTCTAGATTTTAGTCCGAGCTCGATCCGTCCGTTAGAAATTATTTCCGAAGGCAGATTATCGATCACTGCAGTGAGGGCTCTGTTATATCGTAAGTTTTTCTACGATCAGATACATTCTAGTTTTTGGATGTTGTTAGAATCGTTCTAGATTCAAGTATGTTGTTCTCTACAGAGTTCTGATCGTCTATTATCTGTCGGTTTTGAATTTGAGTGACGTTCGGAATTGTTATGATTTTTGAAAGCCATTTTCAAAAATTGTGATTTGAGATTTGTTGGGATTGCCTTGTTTTGGTTGTTTTAGAATTGTTATGAGATTATATCGCTATTGAACTGCTGTCTGCATTGTCGGTTTGTTCAGTTATAGCCGTTATGCCGTCGGTTTGAGTTTTGGAGATTTGAACCATTTTTGAAGTTGTTGAACTTGGCTTGTAAGTCGATCATGGTAATTGATCTTTGATTTGTATCTGAACAGATTCGTTTGGAGTTTTTCAAGCCCGTGTTAGCAGCATTGTTCGTCAAGAATTAGACGAAGAACGGTAAAGAGATTACCTTGAACCGTTGCCTTTGTTGTTGGATCGTTTAGTTGTTGATTTAACCTTTTGTTGTAGCTTATCCAGAGTTGGAACTACTGCATTGAAAGGTAAAAGCAGACATCGATAGCGGGATAGCATGCGCGGGACAGTTGGTTCTCGAGTTTCCCTTAAAATCACATACTTGCATCTACACTCGTTCTAGCATGAGGAACTTGTGTTTTGTTGTTTTGATTGAGCTTTTGTTATATGGCTATGTTTTATGTTTTTGTTATGCATTCATCTTGAGCCAATCTTGTTTTCAGCGGGCAGAACCTCCCTTTTTGTTTAGACGTTTGGGAACTATGATTGAGTGGCCTAGGTTGTAGTCGTTTCGCCTAGTGCTAGCATACTCATTACAGTTGCTCAAAGTCTAGAGGAGTGGGATACGTGGCACCACCTCGATTGGGTGAGTCAGTGATTCGTTACGTAGTCTCACCCTCGGGATCCCAAAAGCACAGCAACAATCCCTCGTTATCAGATTTGATATCCCGGTTTTAAGATATGCATTTCACTACATCGTTATTGATTTCGTTGTTGTCTTGAAAGCATGTTTATTGTTGTATTACTTGATATGTTGTTTTTACTGAGATTATCATTATCACCGGTTATCCGGCTGTTGCTTTGTTTTGTATGTGTACTTGGAAACAGGTGGGGCAGGAACAAGTCAGAAGAGGCATGGTTAGCTCCGAGGGAAAGTTGTAGAAGTGAGACTCGGTTTAGAAGTCGTGTCAATATGTTTATCTAGTTATATTAGAACATGTTTAGATCTCGAACTTCGTTGTTTATGTTGTATCGATTATGCGAGTCTTATGTTGCATGTTATAGACTGGTTCGTAGTTGATCAACGTTAGCATTTCATGTAATAACTGGAGAAGTTATGTTTTTAATGCATGAATTTGAGTTTGATGTATGGAATAACTTTTAGTTTGAGATGCCAAACTTTTGTGCTCTGTTCTATTTTTGCTGCACGGGGGACGCCCGAGCTGCAGTTTTTAGCAGCCCGAGCGCACCCCAGTTCGAGTAATCCAGTAGCGCTGAGTTTAGGGCGCGCTCGAGCGGCAGTTTTTGCCCGCCCGAGCGCACCCCCCTTTAAAAAAAAAATTTTCTTTCTTACTTTTGTCTTGGATCTTGTATGCTTAATTGTTGTTTAAGCCGAGATTAGTTGTTTAGAACCGAGGTCTCACATAATCCGTCCGCCAACTGAAGGCTATGGATCTAGCATAGTTCGCACCGCTGTTGAGGCGAACAATTTTGAGCTGAAACCCTCTACTATTCAGTTGATTCAATTGCAAGCTAGATTTGGGGGTACATCTGTGGAAGACCCCTACGCTCATTTGGAGCGTTTTCTGTCAATCTGCGACACGTTCAAAGTGAATGGGGTAACATCTGATGCAGTGCGACTACGGTTATTCCCATTCTCTCTACAAGGAGAAGCTGCTGAGTGGCTAGATGATCTGCCTGCTGGTTCTATCACTACCTGGAACCAACTTGTTCAGACTTTTCTGAACAAATATTTTCCTCCCACTAAGATGGCAAAACTGTTCTCCGATATCATCTCATTCAGGCAGAAGGAAGCTGAATCTTTACATGATGCTTGGACTCGATTCAAAAAGATGTTGAGGATGTGTCCTCAACATAATCTCACTCAGAGCCAGCAGACTCAAACTTTCTACAATGGGGCTGATCAATCTGTTCGATCCATGTTGGATGCTGCTGCTAACGGAAGCCTATTCAGGAAGACACCGGTAGAGGCATGGGAAATAATTGGAAATATGGCCGAAAGCAACATTGGATGGCCAGATGCTAAAAAAGAGAGAAAAAATGGAGTTCTAGAAGTCGATGCACTAACTGCACTAAATGCCAAGATCGATGCACTTACTCATCAGATGGCAGTTATGCCGACATCTTCAGCCAATCAAGTGCAAGTCCAACAGCCTGACGAACAGCAAGTATTTGAAGTTGATGCTGCAAATTTTATGGGGAATAAAGGGAGACAGCAATACAACCCCTACATCAATACTTACAATCCTGGCTGGAAGAACCATCCAAACTTTGCTTGGAAAGCTGCAGACCCCACAGCCAATACATCGAAGCTAGTCAAGAAGAAGCCCTCCTTTGAAGAAATTATGATGAAATATGTAGCTGGTACTGAGACTCGACTACAGAATCAGGAGGCAATGTTGCAGAAGTTAGAAACACAGATGAGCCAAATAGCAACACAGCTGTATACTAGGCCAGCTGGTTCGTTACCTAGCAATACCGAGAGGAATCCCAAGGATGTCAATGCTATTCTGGCGGTGACTAGATCGCAAGCAGAGACTGTGGAGAAAAATACTGAGGATGAGGAAGCAAGCGAGCTAAGCAAGGAAAAAGGGCTGGAGGAAGCGCCAACCCAGTAAAACTCAACGCCTACAGGCAAGAAAGGTAAGTCCTCTCACCCAATTATTAATGAGAATATTGACTTGAGTAAACTTCCCTTTCCCCAAAGAGCAAAGCAACTGCAATTGGATAATCAATTTGCAAAATTCTTAGAGATTTTCAAAAAGCTTCATATTAATATTCCCTTTGCTGACGCTTTGGCTCAAATGCCCAGTTATGAAAAATTTTTGAAAGAGATTTTGTCTAACAAAAGAAAACTTGTGGATTTTGAAACTGTGAAGTTGTAGGAGGAATGTTCTGCTATTTTACAAAATAAACTCCCTCCAAAACTTAAGGATCCTGGTAGCTTTTCAATTCCATGCACTATTGGAAAATCATTTTTTAATAAGGCTTTATGTGATCTAGGTGCAAGTATTAATCTTATGCCTTATTCATGTTTTGAAAAGCTATAAATTGGTGAAGTTAAGCCAACTACTATCTCCCTGAAATTAGCTGATAGATCTATAAAATATCCAAGGGGGATTGTAGAAGATGTGTTAGTTAAGGCTGATAAGTTTATATTTCCAGTGGATTTTGTTGTGCTTGATATGGAAGAGGATCGTGTGATACCTCTTATTTTGGGTAGACCGTTCTTAGCCACTGGAAAAGCTTTGATTGATGTGCATAAGGGAGAGTTGATATTGCGTATGAATGATGAGAAAGTGATATTTAATGTTTTTCAGGGCATTCGATATCCTGCAGACAATTCTGATTGTTTCAGAATTGATATTACTAATGATTTGGTTGAGTGTTCTCTGCAGGAACAGTTGTCTATGGATCCATTAGAAATATGTTTGACAGGTACAACTGATGAAAAGCATGTTAGTGAGGAGGTTCATGAAGTAGCACAGTATTTTGAATTAGAGTCTACCCTTCGACAGACTCATCAATACCAAGATGGGGGAGCTTAACCATACTCCAAAACCAATGAAGCCATCCACCGAGGAGCCCCCTACTCTTGAACTAAAACCACTCCCTTCTCATTTGAAATATTTGTATTTATTAAAGAATGATAAACTGCCAGTAATTTGTTCATCTTCATTGAAAGGTTGTGAGGAGGAAAAGCTGTTGCGGGTGATTCGAGATCACATAAGAGCCATAGGATGAAGCTTGGCTGACATCAAGGGGATTAGCCCAACCATGTGCATGCACAAAATATTGATGGAAGCGGAGCACAAGACATCTACTCAACCACATAGGCGACTCAACCCGACGATGCAAGAGGTAGTGAAAAAGGAGGTAATCAAGCTCCTTGATGCAGGTATTATTTATCCTATATCTTATAGTGAATGGGTGAGTCCAATTCAAGTAGTGCCTAAAAAGAGAGGGATGACTGTAATTGAAAATGCAAATAATGAATTGATTCTTACTAGAACTATTACGGGGTGCCGGGTTTGTATTGATTATAGGAAACTGAATTATGCCACCCGTAAGGATCACTTCCCCTTCCCTTTATTGATCAGATGGTTGAGAGACTTTTTGGGCATGCATTTTATTGTTTTTTGGACGGTTATTATGGATATATGCAAATTCCTATAGCACCTGAGGACCAACATAACCACTTTTACATGTCCTTATGGTAATTTTGCATATAAACGGATGCCGATTGGTTTGTGTAATGCCCCTGCCACTTTTCAGCGATGTATGATGGCTATTTTTCATGATATGGTTGAAAAATTTATAGAAGTGTTTATGGATGATTTCTCTGTGGTTGGATCTTCGTTTGATGCATGCTTATTTAATCTGAAAAAAGTATTGCAAAGATGTGAGGAGAGTAACCTTGTGTTGAATTGGGAAAATTCCACTTCATGGTGAAAGAGGGCATTGTTTTAGGACATAAGGTGTCTGAGGTAGGTGTGGAGGTGGACAGAGCAAAACTTGAAGTAATTGAAAAACTTCCACCTCCCACAAATTTGTAAGGAATTAGGAGTTTTCTTGGGCATGCGGGTTTCTATAGGAGATTTATTAAGGACTTTTCGTCTATTGCTAAACCCCTTACTAATCTGTTAATCAAAGAGGTGCCTTTTAATTTTTCTTCTGAGTGCTTGCAGGCCTTTTAGATTTTGAAGCAGAAATTAACAACTGCACCAGTGATAGTAGCGCCTGATTGGAATCTGCCATTTGAGTTGATGTGTGACGCCAGTGACACTGCATTGGGAGCCGTGCTTGGAAAAAAAGGGACAAAGTACTTCATGTGATTTACTACGCCAGTATCACCCTGTCAGCTTCCCAACTGAACTATGCAACTACTGAAAAAGAACTTCTCGCAGTCGTGTATGCCCTGGATAAATTTAGGTCTTATTTGGTGGGAAGAAAAGTCATTGTTCACACGGACCATTCGGCATTGAAGTATTTGATGAGCAAAAAGGATGCTAAACCCAGGTTAATTCGTTGGGTTTTATTGTTGCAAGAGTTTGATTTGAAAATTGTTGACAGGAAGGGCGTGGAGAATCAAGTTGCAGACCACCTTTCACGCTTGGAAAATCAAGGAACTGAAATGTAAATAATTCATGATGATTTTCCAGATGAGCAGTTGTTTGAGGTAACGAAACTATCATGGTATGCAGACATAGTAAATTACCTCTCAAGTAAGTTTCTTCCCTCGCATTTAACTTATCAACAAAAAAAGAAATTTTTCTCTGAGTTGAAATATTTTTTGTGGGAAGACCCTTTTCTGTTTAAGATATGTGCAGATGGTATAATTCGTAGGTGTATTCCAGCGGAGGAGGTAAGCCTCATACTCTCACACTGTCACATAGGTCCGACTGGAGGTCACTTCGGCGCGGGTCGTACCGCCGCTAAAATACTTCAGTCGAGATTTTATTGTCCTTAATTGTTTAAGGATGCTTATACCTATGTGCTTGCTTGTGATGCTTGTCAGAAAGTTGGTAATATTTCTAGGAGGCATGAGATGCCTTTAAATAATATTCTTATGTGTGAGGTTTTCGATGATGGGGTATAGATTTCATGGGACCGTTTTCTGCGTCTAAAGGGAACAAATATATTTTGGTTGCGGTCGATTATGTGTCAAAGTGGGTTGAAGCACTTGCATGTAGGACTAATGACTCTAGGGTGGTTGTGAAATTTTTTAAAAAAATTATCTTTGCTAGATTTGGTACCCCTAGAGCCATAATTAGTGATGGAGGAACCCACTTTTTCAATCAGCAATTTGATACACTTTTGACGAAATATGGGGTCACTCACAAGGTGGCAACACCTTATCACCCCCAGACTAGTGGGCAAGTTGAGATTTCTAATAGGAAGTTGAAAAGAATTTTGGAAAAAACTGTGAATTCAAACAGGAAAGAGTGGTCGAATAAATTAGATGATGCGTTATGGGCCTATCGAACTGCTTTTAAAAAACCTATAGGAACTTCTCCCTTTAGGTTGTTATATGGCAAAGCATGTCATCTTCCTGTTGAACTTGAGCATAAAGCACTATGAGCTACTAAATTTTTGAATTTTGATGTGCAGGCTACAGGGGAAGAACGTTTGCTACAGTTGAATGAACTTGAGGAGCTTAGGATGGATGCCTATGAAAATGCCAAAATTTACAAGGAAAAGACCAAGAAATGGCATGATCAGCGCATTGTCTCACGTGAGTTCGAAGTCGGACAAACTGTTTTATTATATAACTCACGTTTGAAGCTCATGCCAGGAAAGCTACGTTTGAGATGGTCAGGACCATTTAATATCAAGCAAGTGATGCCGTATGGTACGGTAGAAATTTATAGTCCTTCCACAAGAGCATTCAAAGTTAATGGGCAAATAATAAAAGTTTATCGTGGTGGTATCTTGGATCAAACACAGACCATCGTCGACTTGCAAGACCCGTTAAATTAAAAAGGGAGTTACAGTCGGGCTATAGACTATAAATTTAGCGCTATTTGGGAGACAACCCAGTGTTTATTTTTATGGTTTGTTTGTTTTTATTTTAGTTTTGTTTTGGTTTTATTTCGTTTTTCTTATTTTATTTATTTTTATTTTTTTAAAGAATTTTTGATGGGTTTCAACGTTTTGCAGGCAAATGTTTCTGCCCTAATGCACTGCGCACGCGCGAGGTCCCTTCCTCGCGCGCGCGCAGGCTAATACTCCAGGACTCGCAAAGGGGAACGTGCGCGCGCGAGCCTCATGCTTGTGCGCGCAGTACAAACATCCAGAGGGCACCTAAAGGCTCGCGCGCGCGCGAGAGACGTAGATTGAAAAAGATGGGAGTCCCTCTTTCTCTCCCATTCTTTTCTACCTCTTTTTTTTCATATTTCCCACAAACCCTAAATCCCCAAATCGTTCCTCTCCAATTCCTCCATGTAATTTTGACATCCTTGCTCGTAATTTGCAGATTGTTGGAGTTATCATCGCGCTTCAAGTTCGGGTCTGTAAATTTTTGCCCAAATCCTTCTATTGCTCACCACCCTGCAACGCCGCCTCTTACCACCGTCAACCGCAGCCAATCGCCGCCTCTGTTCCGGTTGACCACCACCATGCCAGCCAAGAAATTTTGTTAGTCCGGCCCTATCGTCGCTAGCTCCTCATCCCCCACGAACATCTCCAATAGGTTCGTCTCTCGGGAAGCTCAAGAAAGGTATGAACATGCTCGCCTCAATCGCAATCCTATTGCTGAGCATGGAATAACTTTGGATTGTAATGAATTTGTTGCTTTGGGGATTATTAAGATAAAATGGATTGTATTTTGTCAAGTGCCCGAACCCGCCATTGTTCCAGTGGTTCGGGAATTTTATGCTAATGCCCCCGCCCGAGATGACTCGAAAGCTTTTGTCCGAGGAACACTTGTTTCGTTTGATGCCGCAACATTGAATAAGTTATTTGATACTCCTGCTGTGGATGATAGCCAATTTATGAGTTTTAAGGGGAATCCGGATTATTCTTTGATGTTGAGAGAGATGTGTTATGCGGGAGTTCATTGGCACGATCCCCTCCGGTTCACTCATTTCCCGGAGCATTTTCTTAAAATTGAGCCGGCGTTGTGGTATGCCTTCATTTCCCAGCGACTTTTACCCGTACTCCACACAGTTGACGTACAGGCAGATAGGGCTAATATTGTATATGCTATCACGAAGAGGTGGCCGGTTGATGTGGGCACTCTTGTCCACGATTCCATTCTTTATTTGATGCGGACTCCGACGGTAGGCCTCTACTTTCCCCACACCATCACAACCCTATGTCGTCAGGCGGGTGTGCAGTTTAGTCCCGATGAGGAGTGGCTTCCGCCTTTCAAGACCGTGGATGAGAAGCTTGCTACTTCCAAGCAAGAGAAGCGTAATTTGGAATTTTATAGGGGTCAGCATCATGTTGGGAGCTCCTCCAGCAGTCGACCACCGCCTCAGCCATCTCCTCCTCGCCGCACCGCTCAGGACATGGCCATCGAGAGTTCCTCTTTCGACCACTATGCCATTGTAACGCCCCGTTTTTATCTTAAATGAGTTTATTTGTGTTAATCGGAGATTTCAGAGTTCACGAGCCGATTTGATTTTGATCAGGGTCCTTTTTGCAAATTTTGGAAATTTCAGGGACTAAAACGCAATTATTGGATTTTATATATTATCTACAACTTGATTGAATTGAGAATAGTCTTCATCTTCTCCTCCATATCCATCTCCCTCCATTAGAACGCCTTCAAGCTTTTCCAAGCTTTCAGATTTCCTTTCGAGCTCGATCCGGCCATTGGAAATTATTTCTGAAGGCAGATTATCAATCACTGCAGTGAGAGCTCTGTTATATCGTAAGTTTTTCTACGATCAGATACATTCTAGTTTTTGGATGTTGTTAGAATCATTCTAGATTCGAGTATGTTGTTCTCTACAGAATTCTGATCGTCTATTATCTGTCGGTTTTGAATTTGAGCGACGTTCGGAATTTTTATGATTTTTGGAAGCCATTTTCGAAAATTGTGATTTGAGATTTGTTGGGATTGCCTTGTTTTGGTTGTCCTAGAATTGTTATGAGGTTATATCGCTATTGAACTGCTGTCTGCATTGTCGGTTTGTTCAGTTATAGCCGTTATGCCGTCGGTTTGAGTTTTGGAGATTTGAACCGTTTTTGAAGTTGTTGAACTTGAATTGTAAGTTGATCTTGGTTATTGATCTTGTAGTTCATCTGGACAGATTCGTTTGGAGTTTGTCAAGCCAGAGTTAACAGCATTGTGATCGTCAAGAGTTGGACAAAGATCGGTAAAGAGTTTTACCTTGAACCGTTGTTGTTGTTTAGGTTGTATAGTTGTTGATACAATCTTTTGTTGTAGCTTATCCGGAGTAGGATCTACGACATTGAAAGGTAAAAGCAGTCATTGTAGCGGGATAGCATACTCGGGACTGTTGGTTCTCGAGTTTCCCTTTCAAATCACATATTGCATCAATACTTGTTCTAGCATGTGGAACTTGTATTTTGGTTGTTATTTGAGTTGTTTATGTGGCTTATGTTTATGTTTTGATATGCATTCATCTTGAGCCAATCTTGTTTCTAGCGGCAAAACCGCCCCTTTTGTTTAGACGTTTGGGAACTATGATTGAGTTGCCTAGGTCGTAGTCGTTTCGCCTGGTGCTAGCATACTCATTATAGTTGCTCAAAGTCTAGAGGAGTGGAATACGTGGCACCACCTCGATTGGGAGAGTCGGTGAGTCGTTAGGTGATCTCATCCTCGGGATCCCAAAAGCACAGCAGCAATCCCTCTTTTATCAGATTTGATATCCCGGTTTAAAGACATGCATCTCATTACGTTGTTATTGATTTCGTCGTTGTCTTGAAATCATGTTTATTGTTGTATTACTTGTTATGTTGCTTTTACTGGGATTATCATTCTCACCCGTTATCCGGCTGTTGCTTCATTTTGTATGTGTACTTGGCAACAGGTGGGGAAAGACCAAGTCAGCGAAGGCCTGGTTAACATCAAGAGGGAGAGCTAGTAGTGAGACTCGGTTTAGAAGTCGTGTCAGCATGTCTACCTAGTATATGTTAGAACATGTTTAGTTATCGAACTTCGTTTTTATGTTGTATTGATTATACGAGCCTTGTCGACATGTTACCATCACATATTCTATATTTGGAGCGGTTGTATGACTCAAGTACTTCATGTATTAGTTGGAGAACTTGTGATTGAAATGCATGATATTATTTTGTGGGTCTTGGACTCAAGTTTCTAGCATGAATTATGCTGTTTTTGGCTCTGTTTCTGTCACCGCTCGATTGGCAATATTTTGCGGATCGAGCGAGGGCATTTTGATGCAGTTTTTGTTTTGGAATTTTTGTGGCTCGCTCGATCCGCAAGATCTTACGGATCGAGCGAGGGCTGGTTTTCTCGGGCAGAACCTTTTGAGTTTTTGGCTCGCTCGATCGGTAAGATCTTACCGATCGAGCGAGGCACTATTTCAAAAAAAAAAAATCTTTATTGCTTTTAACCTTTGGTTATTGTATGCCTTATTGTTGTTTAATCCCAAGATTAGTCATTTGGAATGGAGGTCTCACATTAAGTGGTATCAGAGAGTTAAGATTCTTGGTCGAACTAGAGTGAGCGGGTAGATCGAGTCTGCGTGTATTGGCTCCTCGCATGTGTTTGAATTATTTTAACTGTGTACTTAATTCCATGCGAGCATGCTTTATTATTGAGAATTATTGAATTACATGGTTATGTGATTTAATTTATAAAGCATGATCTACTTGAGATATAACTGTTTCTGTTATCGACTGGTATCCGGTATTCCAAGCGGTTGTAAGGGCACTGATTGTAGCGATTGAGATATCTCGTGTCCTGACCTTTGATTATCAGATGGGTCCTCGTCGAGTGATAAACAGAAACACACCTCCAGTTATTCCTATGACTGATCAAGCTAGCACTGAAGTTGATCAGTTGGATGCTTCAGCGACTCCTATGGAAACCTTGCTGAAGAGGCTTCAGTCGTTCAATCCGTCGTTGTTGATGGGTTCAGAAAATCCAGTTGACTGTGAGAGTTGGTTGGATGATATTGATCAGCTATTCGATTCCATTGATTACACAGATGACCGCCGAATCAGGTTAGTAATTCATCAGCTGCGTGGTGGTGCTAAGAGCTGGTGGATCATGACAAAGAAAGCAATAGAGAGTAGAGGTACGGAGGTTACTTGGACTCTTTTTAAATCTGAGTTTTATAAGCGGTTTTTTCCTATCTCGTATCGTAAGGATAATGGAGCAGAGTTTGCAAATCTGAAGCAAGGGAATCTGAACATCGAAGAGTACGTTGCCAAGTTTGATAGTCTGTTGCGTTTTGCACCGCTAATTGCCGGAGATGAAGAAGCTAAGGCAGATCAGTTCATCAATGGTTTGAACCCCGACGTCTTCACGTTGGTAAACACCAACAGGCCTAACAACTTTGCGGATGCCATGAATCACGCAAAGGGAGTAGAAGCAGGCTTGTGGAGGCAAAGAGGTAATCAGGTGGCACCTCAGAAACAGAGGCAGTATCAGAACCAACCGTCTCAGTATCAGAATCAACCATATCAGCATCAGAACCAGCAGCAGAGGTATGAAGGTGGTAGCAGTGGGGGAAACAGAAAGGATCAGTACAAGGCAAGAGGTAAATAGTTCAAAAGGCAGGGGAACAGTTCGTCTAGTTCAAGTGGTTCCCGACAGTTTGGTTCAGGACAGAGCTCTGGATCGTCATCCTTGTACTGCAGCAAGTGTGGAGGAAGACACTCACCGGATCAGTGTGTGGGAGTCTTTGGCCATTGTAACACCTGTCAGCAACCGGGACACTTCTCTAAGGTGTGCCCACAGCGTAACAGAGATAGAGCTCAGAATGGGAGTTCGTCTAGACTTGCAGCTCAGCTTGAGAGGCAGTCTTCTGCAGTTCACTCTTTCCAGCCCCAGCATCAGAACAGACAGGGAGGTAACACTACTGCAAACCAGCCCCCGAGACAGCAGGCATGAGTTTTTGCCTTGACAGAGGATCAGGCTCAGGCAGCACCTGATGATGTTATAGCAGGTAACTGTTCGATTTTTGGTCATTCTGCTCATGTTTTGATAGATACAGGTTCTTCCCATTCCTTTATCTCTAAGAAATTTGTGTTATTGCATGCTTTGCCTACTGAGTTGTTGCCTACAGTAGTAGCTGTTACTTCACCTTTAGGTGGAGGAATTGTTTCTGTCAGACTAGTCAGGAACTGTGAACTTTGTTTTGAGGGGAATTTGTTAGAATTCGACTGTATTGTGCTTGGGTTGTCAGATTTTGATTGTATAGTCGGTATAGATGCTTTGACCAAGTACAGGGCAACAGTTGATTGTTTTCTGAAGGTTGTCAGGTTCAGACCTGAAATGGCAGACTAGTGGAAATTTTTTGGTAAGGGTTCTCGATCTAGAATTCCTTTGATTTCAGTGTTATCTATGACTCGTTTGCTACAGAAAGGTGCAGAAGGATTTTTAGTGTATGCAGTTGATGTACTGAAATCTAGCCCAGCTTTGGTAGAATTACAGTTGGTTAGAGAATTTGCTGATGTGTTCCCAGAAGATGTTCCAGGTTTGCCACCTGTGAGACCTCGATTCTAAACCACTAATCTCGGATTGAACAAAAATTAAGCGAACAAGAATCCAAGAGTAAAACAAGTCAAAGTTTTTTTTTTTTTTTTTTTAAAAAAAAAAAACGCCGCGCGCCCGCGCTCGCGCGGGCAAACGATCCCGAGGCCCAACAGAGGCCTCGCGCGCGCGCGAGGAACGCCTCGCCCGCGCGCGGAAGGCCTGGGCAGAAAAATGCTCAGGCTGCAGAAAAAAAAAAGGATTCCGCGCTTGGTCCGACATGCCTTCAAATACAAATGCAATAACAGAGTGTAGGGAAACATGCCATAACAAGTCATGCTTTCAGAAGGCCTAAAAACAACCAGAAGTCTAAATCGATACAACAACAACATACTTCGATTTCAGATTACAATCCGAATACAAACTAATTCGAATAACAAAACATATCAAGTTCGAGTTCTAACATGCTTCAATCTTAAACTAGATAAACATGCTAATTCGACTCCTAAACCGAGTCTCACTTCTACTACTTGCCCTCGAAGCTAACCATGCCTCTTCTGACTTGTTCCTGCCCCACCTGTTGCCAAGTACACATACAAAACAAAGCAACAGCCGGATAACCGGTGAGAATGATAATCCCAGTAAAAGCAACATATCAAGTAATGAATACACAACATGCTATCAAACCACATATTCAAGTCGAAGTTAATGATATGCATGTCTTTAAAACCAGGATATCGATTCTGATAAACACGGGAGTATTGCTCTGCTTTTGGGATCCCGAGGATGAGATCACGTAACGACTCACCGACTCTCCCAATGAGGTGGTGCCACGTATCCCACTCCTCTAGACTTTGAGCAACCATAATGAGTATGCTAGCACTAGGCGAAATACTACAACCTAGGCCACTCAATCATAGTTCCCAAACGTCTAACAAAAGAGGCGGTTCTGCCCGCTGAAATCAAAGTAGGCTCAAGATGAATGCATAACAGACACATAAACATAAGCCACATCACAAAACTCAATCAATCAACAATTACAAGTTCCACGTGCTAGAACAAGTATCAATGCAATATGTGATTTAAAAAGGGAAACTCGAGAACCAACAGTCCCGAGTATGCTATCCCGCTACGATGGCTTCTTTTACCTTTCAAGGCAGTAGCTCCAACTCTGGATACGCTACAAAAATAGGTTGTATCAACAACTAACAATCTAACAGTAACAACAACAACATGGCAATGGTTCAAGGTAACTCTTTATACCGATCTTCGTTCAAATCTCTGAAACGATCAAACAACTGCTAACTCAGGGCTCGACAACTCCAAATGAATCTGTTCAGATACAAGAGATGATTGATCAATAACCATGCTCAACTCACAAGCCAAGTTCAATCAATACAAAAACGATTCGAAAACCCAAAACTCAAACCGACGGCATAACGGCTATAAACTGAACAAATCGGCAATGCAGACAGCAGTTCAATACTGATAACAACTCAATTCAATGCCCAAAACAACAACAACAAAGCAAACCCATCAATCTCAAAATCCACATTTTCGAAAATGGCTTCCAAAAATCATAACAAATCCGGACGTCGCTCTAATTCAAAACCGACAGATAATAAACGATCAGAACTCTGTAGAGAACAACATACTCGAATCTCAAACGATTCTAACAACATCCAAAAACTAGAATGTATCGGATCGAAGAAGAACTTACGATATAACAGAGCTCTCACTGCAGTGATCACTAATATGCCTTCAGAAATAAATTCCAACGGTCGGATCGAGCTCGGACTGAAATCAGAAAGCTTGAAAGCTCAATGAATCGGCTTCAATGGAGGGAGGCAATGCAATGGAGGAGATGGAGAAGAAAAAGGGCCCAAAAGCCTTATAAATATCTATAAAAACCGATAATTGCGTTTTAGTCCCACAAAAATCCAATTTTTGCAAAAAGGACCCTGATCAAAATCAAACCGGCTCGAGAACTCTGTAATCTCTGATTAACTCAAATAAATTCAATTAAGATAAAAACGGGGCGTTACAATTCTCCCCCACTAAGAAGAGATTTCGTCCTCGAATCCACAAGAACTAAAACTCATAAGATAGAATAAAGAACTAAAGACAGTAAGAAGAACTCACGTCATCCGAATAGCTCTGGAAAATGCTTTCTCATGTCAGACTCTGTCTTCCAAGTCGCTTCCTCAACACCGTGACGGCTCCACTGCACCTTCACTAACGGAATCAACTTGGTCCTGAGTTGCTTTTCTTTCCGATCAAGGATCTGAATCGGTCGCTCAAAATAGCTCAGGGTCTCGTCTAACTCGGCTTCGTCAGGCTGAAGGATATGAGAAATATCTGGTTGATACTTTCGCAGCATAGAGACGTGAAAAACGTCGTGAATACCAGATAAAGACGGAGGAAGTGCAAGTCTATAGGCAAGATCGCCTATCTTCTCGAGAATCTCGTACGGACCGATGAATCTCGGAGATAACTTTCCTCTCTTACCGAATCTGACGGTGCCTCTGAACGGAGAAATCTTAAGGAATACACGGTCTCCCTGCTCAAAACTCAGAGGTCGACGTCTGACATTCGCATACTTCGCCTGTCTATCTTGAGCTGACTTCATTCTGGTCTGAATGATCTTAACCTGCTCTGCCATATCTCTAAGCATCTCCGGTCCCAATTCTGGTGACTCGGACAATTCATCCCAAAACAACGGAGATCGGCACTTTCTACCATACAAAGCCTCAAAAGGCGCCATACCGATACTCGCTTGGAAGCTGTTGTTGTAAGAAAACTCGACAATAGGCAAAGAATCCTGCCAACTAGTGCCAAAGTCTAGCACTACCGCTCGCAGCATATCCTCCAACGTCTGGATAGTCCGCTCTGACTGTCCATCTGTCTGAGGATGATAAGCTGTACTCAGATGCAATCGAGTACCAAGCGCCTCTTGCAAACTATGCCAGAAGTGCGAAGTGAATCTAGGATCTCTGTCTGAAACGATCGACTTCGGCACACCATGCACTCTCACAACATTTCTAACATACAACTCAGCCATCTGATCATGACGATACGTCATCCTGTACGGAATAAAACACGCAGAATTCGTCAATCGGTCGATCACTACCCAAATAACATCGCATCCTCGAACGGATCGTGGTAGCTTCGTGACAAAATCCATAGAAATGTGATCCCATTTCCATTCAGGAACAGATAGGCTGTGCAAAAGACCACCTGGTCGCTTCCGCTCTGCTTTCACTTGCTGACAATTCAAACACCGAGATACAAATCTCGCAACATCGTCCTTCATTCTCTTCCACCAGAACTGACTCTTCAGATCGTTGTACATCTTACGACCTCCAGGATGAACGCTAAACCGACTGTAATGAGCCTCTCGGAGAATACGCTGTCTCAACTCCGAAAAATCAGGCACAACAATACGATTATTTACAAACAAAACGTCATCTCTAACCTGGAATTCTGACTGATGCCCAGTTCTGACTTTCTCTACTGAAACCTGAATGCTCGGCTCAGACTTCTGTGCTTCTCTGATTGCAACAAACAACTCCGGCTCGGCTTGAATAGCAAACACTCTGATAGTCTCCCTATCTGTTTCAAACTCTAAACCAGAAGTGCAACAATCATCGACCAACTGAGAAACACCGATAGTTGAAAGAGATAAAGAACAAAGCTTTCGGCTCAAGGCATCTGCAACTGCATTCGACTTCCCTGGATAATACTTGATCTCACAGTCAAAATCCTTCAACAGATCTAACCATCTTCTCTGTCTCATATTCAGCTCTGCTTGAGAAAACAAGTACTTAAGACTCTTATGGTCAGAAAAGATCTCGAAAGACTCACCATAAAGATAGTGACGCCAGATCTTCAAAGCAAATACAATTGCTGCAAGTTCAAGATCATGAACAGGATAACGAGTCTCGTGCGGTTTCAGCTTCCTCGATGCATACGCTATCACATGCTTATGCTGCATAAGAACACAACCCAAACCTCGGTTAGAAGCATCACAATACACTGTGAAAACTCCAGTACCCTTCGGAATAGAAAGAATTGGAGCACTGGTCAGTCTCCTCTTCAGATCAACAAAGCTAGCCTCACAATCTGAAGTCCAGACAAAAGGCGCATTCTTCTGAGTCAGCTGGGTAATAGGCTTGGAAATAGACGAGAAACCCTCGATGAAACGACGGTAATAACCAGCTAAACCCATGAAGCTTCGGATCTCAGGTACTGATGTCGGTCTAGGCCAATTCATAACCGCTTCGATTTTGCTGGGATCGACAGAAATCCCATCTTCAGAAATAATATGACCGAGAAAGACAACTCGATCTAACCAGAATTTGCATTTCGATAGCTTGGCAAACAACTGCTCAACTCGTAAAATCTGCAAGATGATTCTCAAGTGCTCTGCATGGTCAGTACGGTTCTTCGAGTAGATAAGAATATCATCGATGAAAATAATGACGAACTCATCTAAATAACGCTGAAAGATACGGTTCATCAAACCCATAAAAACAGCTGGAGCGTTAGTCAAACCGAACGACATGACTATAAACTCAAAGTGACCATACCTCGTTCTGAATGCGGTCTTAGGAACATCTTCCTCTCGCACTCTCAGCTGATGGTAGCCTGACCTCAGATCAATCGTAGAGTAGACAGAAGAACCCTGCAGTTGATCGAACAAGTCATCTATTCGGGGTAAAGGATACCTGTTCTTAACTGTAGCCTGATTCAATTGACGGTAGTCGATACAGAGCCGCATAGAACCATCCTTCTTCCGAACGAATAGAACAGGAGCACCCCAAGGCGATACACTAGGTCTGATGTATCCCTTGGAAATCAAATCCTCAAGCTGCTCCTTCAACTCTCTCAATTCAACAAGTGCCATACGATAAGGAGCTTTTGAAATAGGTTGAGTACCTGGCACTAAGTCAATGCTGAATTCAACCTCTCGAATGGGTGGCAATCCAGGAACATCTTCCGGAAACACATCAGCAAAATCTCTAACCACTGGTAAGTCAACCAAAGTTGGGCTAGATTTCAGTACATCAACCGCATAAACCAAAAATCCTTCTGTACCTCTCTGTAACAAACGAGTCATAGATAACACTGAAATCAAAGGAATTCTAGATCGAGAACCCTTACCAAAGAATTTCCACTTGTCTGCCATTTCAGGTCTAAACCTGACAACCTTCAGAAAACAATCAACTGTCGCCCTGTACTTGGTTAAAGCATCTATCCCGACAATACAATCAAAATCTGACAGCCCAAGTACAATACAGTCGAATTCTAACAAATTCCCCTCAAAACAAAGTTCACAGTTCCTGACTAGTCGGACAGAAACAATTCCTCCACCCAAAGGTGAAGTAACAGCTACTACTGTAGGCAACAATTCAGTTGGCAAAGCATGCAATAACACATATTTCTCAGAGATAAAGGAATGGGAAGCACCTGTATCTATCAAGACATGAGCAGAATGACCGAAAATCGAACAGTTACCTGCTATGACATCGTCAGGTGCTGCCTGAGCCTGATCCTCTGTCAATGCAAAGACTCGTGCTTGCTGTCTCGGAGGCTGATTTGCACTAGAGCTACATCCTTGTCTGTTCTGCTGTTGCTGGGGATGGAAAGAGTGTACTGCAGACGACTGCCTCTCCGTCTGAGCTGCAGGTCCAGATGAACTCCCACTCTGAGCTCTATCTCTATTACGTTGAGGGCACACTTTAGAGAAGTGTCCCGGTTGCTGACATGTGTTACAATTGCCGAAGACTCCCACACACTGATCCGGTGAGTGTCTTCCTCCACACTTGCCACAGTACAAGGATGATGACCCAGAACTCGGTCCTGAACCGAATTGCTTCGAACCACTGGAACTGGACGAACTGTTCCCCTGTCTCTTGAACTGTTTACCTCTTGCCTTGTACTGATCCTTTCTGTTTCCACCTTCATACCTCTGCTGCTGGTTCTGATGTTGAGGTGGCTGATTCTGGTACTGAGATGGTTGGTTCTGATACTGCCTCTGCTGCTGAGGTGCCCCCTGATTACCTCTTTGCCTCCACAAGCCTGCTTCTGCTCCCTTTGCGTAATTCATGGCATCCGCAAAGTTGCTAGGCCTGTTGGTGTTAACCAACGTGAAGACATCGGGGTTCAACCCGTTGATGAACTGATCTGCCTTAGCTTCTTCATCTCCGGCAATTAGCGGTGCAAAATGCAACAGACTATCAAACTTAGCCACGTACTCTTCAATGTTCAGATTCCCTTGTCTCAGATTTGCAAACTCTGCTCCCTTATCCTTACGATACGAGATAGGGAAAAACCGCTTATAAAACTCAGATTTAAAAAGAGTCCAAGTAACCTCTGTACCTCTACTCTCAAATGCTTTCTTTGTCATGATCCACCAGCTCTTAGCACCACCACGCAGCTGATGAATTACTAACCTGATTCGGCGGTCATCTGTGTAGTCAATGGAATCAAACAACTGATCCATATCATCCAACCAACTCTCACAGTCAACTAGATTTTCTGAACCCATCAACAATGGCGGATTGAATGACTGAAACCTCTTCAGCAAGGTTTCCATAGGAGTTGCTGAAGCATCCAACTGATCAACCTCAGTGCTAGCTTGCTCAGTCGCAGGGATAACTGGTGGTGTGTTTCTGTTTATCACTCGACGAGGACCCATCTGATAATCAAAGGTTAGCACACGAGATATCTCAATCGCTACCATCAGTGCCCTTACAACCGCTTGGAATACCGAATACCAGTCGAGAACAGAAACAGTTATATCTCAAGTAGATCATGCTTTATTAATTTAAATCACACAACCATGTAATTCAAATAATGCTCAAACAATAAAGCATGCTCGCATGGAATTAAGTACACAATTAAATAATTCAAACACATGCGAGGAGTCATTACACACAGACTCGATCTACCCCGCTCACTCTAGTTCGACCAAGAATCTTATAGCTCTGATACCACTTAATGTGAGACCTCGATTCTAAACCACTAATCTCGGATTGAACAACAATTAAGCGAACAAGAATCCAAGAGTAAAACAAGTCAAAGTTTTTTTTTTTTTTTTTTTTTTTTTTAAAAAAAACGCCGCGCGCCCGCGCGAGGAACCAAGCTCGCGCGCGCGCGGGCAAACGATCCCGAGGCCCAACAGAGGCCTCGCGCGCGCGCGAGGAACGCCTCGCCCGCGCGCGGAAGGCCTGGGCAAAAAAATGCTCAGGCTGCAGAAAAAAAAAAGGATTCCGCGCTTGGTCCGACATGCCTTCAAATACAAATGCAATAACAGAGTGTAGGGAAACATGCCATAAGTCATGCTTTCAGAAGGCCTAAAAACAACCAGAAGTCTAAATCGATACAACAACAACATACTTCGATTTCAGATTACAATCCGAATACAAACTAATTCGAATAACAAAACATATCAAGTTCGAGTTCTAACATGCTTCAATCTTAAACTAGATAAACATGCTAATTCGACTCCTAAACCGAGTCTCACTTCTACTACTTGCCCTCGAAGCTAACCATGCCTCTTATGACTTGTTCCTGCCCCACCTGTTGCCAAGTACACATACAAAACAAAGCAACAGCCGGATAACCGGTGAGAATGATAATCCCAGTAAAAGCAACATATCAAGTAATGAATACACAACATGCTATCAAACCACATATTCAAGTCGAAGTTAATGATATGCATGTCTTTAAAACCAGGATATCGATTCTGATAAACACGGGAGTATTGCTCTGCTTTTGGGATCCCGAGGATGAGATCACGTAACGACTCACCGACTCTCCCAATCGAGGTGGTGCCACGTATCCCACTCCTCTAGACTTTGAGCAACCATAATGAGTATGCTAGCACTAGGCGAAATACTACAACCTAGGCCACTCAATCATAGTTCCCAAACGTCTAACAAAAAGGGCGGTTCTGCCCGCTGAAATCAAAGTAGGCTCAAGATGAATGCATAACAGAAACATAAACATAAGCCACATCACAAAACTCAATCAATCAACAATTACAAGTTCCACGTGCTAGAACAAGTATCAATGCAATATGTGATTTAAAAAGGGAAACTCGAGAACCAACAGTCCCGAGTATGCTATCCCGCTACAATGACTGCTTTTACCTTTCAAGGCAGTAGCTCCAACTCTGGATATGCTACAAAAATAGGTTGTATCAACAACTAACAATCTAACAGTAACAACAACAACATGGCAATGGTTCAAGGTAACTCTTTATACCGATCTTCGTTCAACTCTCTGAAACGATCAAACAGCTGCTAACTCAGGGCTCGACAACTCCAAACGAATCTGTTCAGATACAAGAGATGATTGATCAATAACCATGCTCAACTCACAAGCCAAGTTCAATCAATACAAAAACGATTCGAAAACCCAAAACTCAAACCGACGGCATAACGGCTATAAACTGAACAAACCGGCAACGCAGACAGCAGTTCAATACTGATAACAACTCAATTCAATGCCCAAAACAACAACAACAAAGCAAACCCATCAATCTCAAAATCCACATTTTCGAAAATGGCTTCCAAAAATCATAACAAATCCGGACGTCGCTCTAATTCAAAACCGACAGATAATAAACGATCAGAACTCTGTAGAGAACAATATACTCGAATCTCAAACGATTCTAACAACATCCAAAAACTAGAATGTATCGGATCGAAGAAGAACTTACGATATAACAGAGCTCTCACTGCAGTGATCACTAATCTGCCTTCAGAAATAAATTTTAACGGTCGGATCGAGCTCGGACTGAAATCAGAAAGCTTGAAAGCTCAATGAATCGGCTTCAATGGAGGGAGGCGATGCAATGGAGGAGATGGAGAAGAAAAAGGGCCCAAAAGCCTTATAAATATCTATAAAAACCGATAATTGCGTTTTAGTCCCTGAAAAATCCAATTTTTGCAAAAAGGACCCTGATCAAAATCAAACCGGCTCGAGAACTCTGTAATCTCTGATTAACTCAAATAAATTCAATTAAGATAAAAACGGGGCGTTACACCACCTATTCGAGAAATCGAATTCAGCATTGACTTAGTGTCAGGTACTCAACCTATCTCCAAAGCTCTGTATCATATGACACTTATTGAATTGAGAGAATTGAAGGAGCAGCTTGAGAATTTAATTGCCAAGGGATACATCAGACCTAGTGTATCGCCTTGGGGTGCTCCTGTGCTTTTTGTTTGGAAGAAGGATGGTTCTATGCGGCTCTGTATCGACTACCGCCAATTGAATCAGGCTACAGTTAAGAACAGGTATCCTTTAGCCCGAATAGATGACCTTTTTGATCAACTGCAGGGTTCTTCTGTCTACTCTAAGATTGATCTGAGGTCAGGTTATCACCAGTTGAGAGTGCGAGAGGAAGACGTTCCTAAGACCGCATTCAGAACGAGGTATGGTCATTTTGAGTTTATAGTCATGCCGTTCGGTTTGACTAACTCTCCAATGGTTTTTATGGGTTTGATGAACCGTATCTTTCAGCGTTATTTAGATGAGTTCGTCATTATCTTTATCGATGATATTCTTATCTAGTCGAAGAACCGTACTTACCATGCAGAGCACTTGAGGACCGTACTGCAGATTTTGCGAGTTGAGCAGTTGTTTTCCAAGTTGTCTAAATGTGAATTCTGGTTAGATTGAGTTGTCTTTCTCGATCATATTATTTTTGAAGATGGGATTTCTGTCGATCCCAGCAAGATTGAAGCGGTTATGAATTGGCCTAGACCGATATCAGTACCTGAGATCCGAAGCTTCATGGGTTTAGCTGGTTATTACCATCGTTTCATCGTGGGTTTCTCGTCTATTGCCAAGCCTATTACCCAGATGACTCAGAATAATGCGCCTTTTGTCTGGACTGCATATTGTGAGGCTAGCTTTGTTGATCTGAAGAGGAGACTGACCAGTGCTCCGATTTTTTCTATTCCGAAGGGTACTGGAGGTTTCACAGTCTATTGTGATGCCTCTAACCGAGGCTTGGGTTGTGTTCTTATGCAGCATAAGCATGTGATAGCTTATGCTTCTAGGCAGCTGAAACCGCACGAGACTCGTTATCCGGTTCATGATCTTGAACTAGCTGCGATTGTATTTGCTCTGAAGATCTGGCGTCACTATCTTTATGGTGAGTCTTTCGAGATCTTTTCTGATCATAAGAGTCTTAAGTACTTGTTTTCTCAGGCAGAGCTGAATATGAGACAGAGAAGATGGTTATATCTGTTGAAGGATTTTGACTGCGAAATCAAGTATTATCCGGGAAAGTCGAATGCAGTTGCAGATGCCTTGAGCCTAAAGCTTTGTTCTTTATCTCTTTCTACTACCGGTGTTTCTCAGTTGATCGATGATTGTTGCACTTCTGGTTTAGAGTTTGAAACAGATAGGGATACTATCCGAGTGTTTGCTATTCAAGCCGAGCCGGAGTTGTTTGTTGCGATCAGAGAAGCACAGAAGTCTGAGCCGAGCATTCAGATTTCAGTAGAGAAAGTTAGATCGGGACATCAGTCTGAATTCCAGGTTAGAGATGATGTTTTGTTTGTAAATAACCGTGTTGTTGTGCCTGATATTTTGGAGTAGAGACAACGTATTATCCGAGAGGCTCATTGCAGTCGGTTCAGCGTTCATCCTGGAGGTCGTAAGATGTACAACGATCTAAAGATTCAGTTTTGGTGGAAGAGAATGTAGAGCGACGTAGCGAGGTTTGTATCTCGGGGTTTGAATTGTCAGCAAGTGAAAGTAGAGCGGAAACGACCGGGTGGTCTGTTGCACAGCCTATCTGTTCCTGATTGGAAATGGGATCACATCTCTATGGATTTCGTCACGAAGCTACCACGATCCGTTCGAGGATGCGATGCTATTTGGGTAGTGATCGACCGATTGACGAAGTCTTCTTGTTTTATTCCGTACAGGATGACGTATCGTCATGATCAGATGACTGAGTTGTATGTTAGCAATGTTGTGAGATTGCATGGTGTGAAGAAGTAAATCGTTTCAGACAGAGATCCTAGATTCACTTCGCACTTCTGGCATAGTCTTCAGGAGACACTTGGTACTCGATTGCATCTGAGTACAACTTATCATCCTCAGACGGATGGACAGTCAGAGCGGACTATTCAGACGTTAGAGGATATGCTGCGAGCGGTAGTGCTAGACTTTGGCACTAGTTGACAGGATTCTTTGTCTCTTGTCGAGTTTTCTTATAACAACAGCTTCCAAGCGAGTATCGGTATGGCGCCTTTTGAGGCATTGTACGGTAAGAAATGCCGATATCCGCTGTTTTGGGATGATTTGTCCGAGTCACCAGATTTGGGGCCGGAAATGCTTCGAGACATGGCAGAGCAGGTTAAGATCATTCAGACCAGAATGAAGTCAGCTCAAGATAGGTAGGCAAAGTATGCGAATGTCAGGCGTAGACCTCTGAGTTTTGATCAGGGAGACCGAGTCTTTCTGAAGATTTCACCTTTCAGAGGCTCTGTTAGATTTGGGAAGAGAGGAAAGTTATCTCCGAGATTCATCGGTCCGTACGAGATTCTCGAGAAGATAGGCAATCTTGCCTACAGACTTGCACTTCCTCCGTCTTTATCTGGTATTCACGACGTTTTTCACGTCTCTATGCTGCGAAAGTATCATCCAGATCTTTCTCATATCCTTCAGCCTTACGATGCCGAGTTAGACGAGACTCTGAGCTATTTTGAACGACCGATTCAGATCCTTGATCGGAAAGAAAAGCAACTCAGAACCAAGTTGATTCCGTTAGTGAAAGTGCAATGGAGCCATCACGGTGTTGAGGAAGCGACTTGGGAGACAGAGTCTGACATGAGACAGCATTTTCCAGAGTTGTTCGGATGACGTGAGTTCTTCTTACTATCTTTAGTTCTTTATTCGATCTTATGAGTTGTAGTTCTCGTTGATTTCGAGGACGAAATCTCTTCTTAGTAGGGGAGAATTGTAACGCCCCGTTTTTATCTTAAATGAGTTTATTTGAGTTAATCGGAGATTTCAGAGTTCACGAGCCGATTTGATTTTGATCAGGGTCCTTTTTGCAAATTTTGGAAATTTTAGGGACTAAAACGCAATTATTGGATTTTATATATTATCTACAATTTGATTGGATTGAGAATAGTCTTCATCTTCTCCTCCATAGCCGTCTCCCTCCATTAGAACGCCTTCAAGCTTTTCCAAGCTTTCAGATTTCTTTCCGAGCTCGATCCGGCCGTTGGAAATTATTTCTGAAGGCAGATTATCGATCACTGCAGTGAGAGCTCTGTTATATCGTAAGTTTTTCTACGATTAGATACATTCTAGTTTTTGGATGTTGTTAGAATCGTTCTAGATTTGAGTATGTTGTTCTCTACAGAGTTTTGATCGTCTATTATCTGTCGGTTTTGAATTTGAGCGACGTTCGGAATTGTTATGATTTTTGGAAGCCATTTTCGAAGATTGTGATTTGAGATTTGTTGGGATTGCCTTGTTTCGGTTGTCTTAGAATTGTTATGAGGTTATATCGCTATTGAACTGCTGTCTGTGTTGTCGGTTTGTTCAGTTATAGTCGTTATGCCGTCGGTTTGAGTTTTGGAGATTTGAACCATTTTTTAAGTTGTTGAACTTGAATTGTAAGTTGATCTTGGTTATTGATCTTGTAGTTCATTTGGACAGATTTTTTTGGAGTTTGTCAAGCCAGAGTTAACAACATTTTGATCGTCAAGAGTTGGACGAAGATCGGTAAAGAGTTTTACCTTGAACCGTTGTTGTTGTTTAGGTTGTATAGTTGTTGATACAATCTTTTGTTGTAGCTTATCCGGAGTAGGATCTATAGCATTGAAAGGTAAAAGAAGTCATTGTAGTGGGATAGCATACTCGGGACTGTTGGTTCTCGAGTTTCCCTTTCAAATCACATATTGCATCAATACTTGTTCTAGCATGTGGAACTTGTATTTTGGTTGTTATTTGAGTTGTTTATGTGGGTTATGTTTATGTTTTGATATGCATTCATCTTGAGCCAATCTTGTTTCTAGTGGCAGAACCGCCCCTTTTGTTTAGACGTTTGGGAACTATGATTGAGTGGCCTAGGTCGTAGTCGTTTCGCCTGGTGCTAGCATACTCATTATAGTTGCTCAAAGTCTAGAGGAGTGGGATACGTGGCACCACCTCGATTGGGAGAGTCGGTGAGTCGTTACGTGATCTCATCCTCGGGATCCCAAAAGCACAGCAGCAATCCCTTGTTTATCAGATTTGATATCCCGGTTTAAAGACATGCATCTCATTACGTTGTTATTGATTTCGTCATTGTCTTGAAAGCATGTTTATTGTTGTATTACTTGTTATGTTTCTTTTACTGGGATTATCATTCTCACCAGTTATCCGGTTGTTTCTTCGTTTTGTATGGGTACTTGGCAACAGGTGGGGCAGGACCAAGTCAGCGAAGGCCTGGTTAACATCAAGAGGGAGAGCTAGTAGTGAGACTCGGTTTAGAAGTCGTGTCAGCTTGTCTACCTAGTATATGTTAGAACATGTTTAGTTATCGAACTTCGTTTTTATGTTGTATTGATTATGCGAGCCTTGTCGACATGTTATCATCACATATTCTATATTTGGAGCGGTTGTATGACTCCAGTACTTCATGTATTAGTTGGAGAACTTGTGATTGCAATGCATGATATTATTTTGTGGGTTTTGGACTCAAGTTTCTAGCATGAATTCTGCTGTTTTTGGCTCTGTTTCTGTCGCCGCTCGATCGGCAATATGTTGCGGATCGAGCGAGGGCATTTTGATGCAGTTTCTGTTTTGGAATTTTTGTGGCTCACTCGATCCTCAAGATCTTACGGATCGAGCGAGGGCTGGTTTGCTCGGGCAGAACCTTTTGAGTTTTTGGCTCGCTCGATCGGTACGATCTTAACGATCGAGCGAGGCACTATTTCAAAAAAAAAATTCTTTATTGCTTTTAACCTTTGGTTATTGTATACCTTATTGTTGTTTAATCCCGAGATTAGTCGTTTGGAACGGAGGTCTCACAGCCATGGATTATTTTCAGGCTACTTCCACTCATCTCCATAATGTGGAAGACATGATGCGCAACATGGCGACGCAATTGGGGCTTGATACATCGGGCTTTCGAGCAGCACCTCATTACCCACCTCCATTTCCATTCTAGTCTACTGTACCACCCCAGTATGCTTCGGTTGCACCACAGGATCCATCCATTCCCGAAAAAGAAGACGACGACTAGTCACCAGGGGAGTCCCTTTTTATTTTTTTGCATTCTGTGTTCTGTTTTGCATTGCATTTGTTCGTTGTTTCTTTGTTGGTTTTGTGTTTGTGTATCTCTGAAGCATTGAGGGCAATGCTTTAGATAAGTATGAGGGGGGGGGGGGTGTTTAAGTGTTTATTTATCGTGTGTTGTGTTCATTCTGTTTTCATTCATCTTATTTTTTAGTTGCATCGAGTTCGTATTCATAGCATGTCATTGTGTGTTTTTGTGTTGAGTCAAGAAAGAATTGGATAGCATGGCCAATGATGAGAGCTTTGTTTTGAAACTGTAATCCATGACCGTCTGTCTGTCTGACCAATTTGAACAGGTGAAACCAATTAGATGAATGATCTCTGATATACTCTGTGACTTGTGCTAGAATCTGAGTTTGAAAAATGCAAACATAGAGATGATTGAGGCGTTGTTGAGATTTTTGGGCCTAATTTTCTTTGAAGTACTTATCTCTAGTTGCCCTTTTGAGCTTACACTTATATGAGTACATGAGGTACATTTTCTGAATTTGTTGATAATCATCGTTCGCTGTTGATGATTGTTTGTTTCTGCACTGATTGAATTTGTATGATTTGATGGTGAATTGAAACATGTCTAGAACTAGTTCGAACACTCTTCGAGGCGCAATGCGGGAACAACTATGATTAGGGATGATTTCGGCAATTTTTCTGTGAATCGTTTGAGCCTTTCAAGCTACCCATTGATACATTCTATCCCTAGTACCTTATTTGAGCTTTAATGAAATCGAATGGCATGCGTTAAAACGTGTGGTAAACCCCCATTCGGCATCTTTTCAAGGTCCTACACTCACTACCTGATAATAGCTTAAACACTAATTCCCACCTTAAAAAGGAGTAAGTTGAATATGTGAATTGTCTATCCTCCTGAATTTGAATTTGAAGAGTGGAATGGTGTGAAAAAAAAACAAAAAAAAAAGAAAAAAAAAAAGTAGTGGTAAAAAAGAAAAATAAAATTGATAGCATGGGTTGAAAAGGGAAATCTTAAAAACAAAGTGAATCAATGGTTTGATGAAGTGATTTTTAATGAAACAAAAAGAAGGAGGTGAATAATAATGGTTAGTCATAATTTTTTCCTTGCTTTGAACTGTTATCCTTCATTTGTAGCCATAAGCTTGGCCTAACATTACAAGCTTATTAAGTCCTCTTAACCGAGTCACAGTTGCCCAATATACTAGTGGAGAAGAGTTGTGAGAATTTAGCATATGGACTGTTGATAGACACTGTTGAGGAGTATGAATTTTAATCAATGCACGCACGCACTTACTGTTTCTCTTTGTATTAAGCCAACTGTGAGTGTGTTGATACCATCTGTTTGATCCCCTTGTTACCTTAAAAAGTCCTCATGATATATGAATGTATGGATTGAATTTGGATGAAGGTACTTTGAAACATGAGTTGAAGAGATTATAAGTTTATGCGGTGAACTATTTTATTTATAAACTGTTACGTGTTAGTAGGTTTGATGTGATTGGATGTGATTTTTTTTTTTATTGCTGAGGCCATTGCTCCATAGTATTTCTTGATTCTAGTTTGTGTGTTTGTTTAGTCTTGCTCGAGGGCGAGCAAGGTTTAAGTATGGGGGTGTTGATAAGTGTGTTTAGTATGCATTATTTTATGTCTTTTTATGTTTTAGTTTTCATGCATTTATGTCATTTTCGTGAGTTTTATTAGTGTTTTATTTTATATGCATGCATTATACTCTCCTGGTTGAATTCTGTAGGAAAATAAGAATTTTCGGGAATTTCTGTGCGGATGAGGCGCGCGCGCGCGAGGTCTACACCTCGCGCATGCGCAGAGTTAATGTCCAGAGGCATCCGAGCCAAGGCGCGCGCGGGCGAGCTCCTGCCCCGCGCGCGCACAGAACAAAGTTCCAGAGTGTTGCAGGGAAGTCGCGCGCGCGCGAGCTTCCTCCTCGCGCGCGCACGAGGCGTTTGAAGATTCACTGTTTTTTAAAGGTGCACGCGCGCGAGCTGCGCCATGTGTGGGCGCGCGTGTTCAGGAGACCTAAAATCCAAGAATTTCAATGTTACAAGGATTCTAATTAGCGCGGCCTTATAAATAGAAATTGTATGCTCTTTTTACAGACTTTTGGTCTTTTTGAGTATGCGAAGCACACGGCGGCTGCTGAAGAAACTTTTTCAGATTTTCTTCTACTCTAGTATTTTTTATTTTATGATTTTAAACATGATTTATTTAATCATGTTTATTAGTGAGTAGTAGCTTTTATTCGATCAAGGCCACGTGATTGGGCCAGACAATTTATGTATAAAACTCGTTTGTGTATTTGAGATTTTCAGACTTGATTTGAATTTATTGTTTATTGAATTCATATTTGTCTTGTGAATTTCCTGGCCAGTTATTTGCTTGCATGTTAATTGATTCCAATTCGACAGAGGAGCTTTTGATTTTGATCACTTCAATAATCAACATAGTGTAAAACTGACTAGAAATAGACGGTTTCATTATGCGGTTTAGGTGTTTACTGAATTTTCATAGTTATTCATGCATTCAAATTTGATTAGAATTACGAAAGATTAGTTCATCAATATTTGAATAGGATTGATTGTTCTAGAAATATTCATTCGAACAAATTAGGAAAATTCCCGTGAATTAAGATTAAGTCTGATATCTTAGATCGACTACTTGTTACTTGAATTGTCTGGTACCTACGTGTGTCCTTGATCGAGTTTTTCCCAAATTTTATTTAAATCTAAAATTTCCAGCTGCGTTTTATTTAATTTAATTTTAATTGCAACTTTTTATTATTAGTTTAAAATCTGAATCACCTTTATTCATTAGTCTAGATTAAGTAGAAATAAATATATTTTGGTATTCATATATATACAGTCCCTGTGGGTTCGACATCTGGACTTTTGTTCACTATATTATAATTTGAACTGGTGCGTTTGCCAGTTGATTTTTAATCACACCGATTTAGCCAGTCAATTTTTTATCCCATGCACTATAGGGAATGTTAGACTTGAGAAGGCCATGCTAGATCTAGGAGCATCAATCAATGTTATGCCATATTCTATTTATGCATCCTTGAAACTTGGTCCATTGAATAAAACTGAAATTGTTATTCAGTTAGCTGATAGGTCTAATGCATACCCCAGAGGAATAGTGGAAGATGTGTTAGTGCAAGTGAATAACTTGGTATTTCCTGCAGATTTTTATGTGCTCGACATGGAAAACGGTGATCACAATAGTCCTATTTTATTAGGCAGACCATTCTTGAAAACTTCCATGACTAAAATTGATGTTCATAGTGGCACACTCACTATGGAATTTGTTGGAGAAGTACTGAAATTCAATATTTATGATGCCATGAAATTTCCCGACAGTGATGATTGTGTATATTCCGTTGATATTGTGGATTACTTGGCTCAAGATTATTGTGAGCATGCAGGAAAAGATGATCTAGAGGTGGCTATTGTTGCACCCATTCAATAGGATGATGGAATTGGTTTCAGTGACGAAGTGAAAAAGGATGACGAATTTGTTCTCAACCGAATTCAAAATGGGTGGAGGGTTTGTATAGATTATAGGAAATTAAATGCTGTAACCCGAAAGGACCACTTCCCTTCACCCTTTATTGATCAAATGTTTGAACGTTTAGCATGTCATCCTTATTATTGTTTTCTTAATGGCTATTCTGGTTATTTTTAGATTGCTATTGTCCCAGAAGATCAAGATAAGACGACGTTTACTTGCCCGTTTGGCTCTTTTGCATATCGACGGATGCCCTTTGGAATTTTCAATGCACCGGCCACTTTCCAACGGTGTATGGTTAGTATCTTTTTTGATTTCATTGATCATATCTTAGAAGTTTTTATGGATGATTTCACTGTCTATGGTGATTCATTTGAAAACTGTCTGTCTAACCTTGCTCTTGTCCAAAAGAGGTGTGTCGAAACCAACCTAGTCCTAAATTCTGAAAAGTTTCATTTTATGGTTGGGCAAGGTGTTGTGTTGGGTCATGTCGTTTCATCTAGGGGAATAGAGGTAGACAAAGCTAAAATTGATATTATTCAGTATCTCCCTTATCCCACATGTGTGCGGGAAGTGCGTTCTTTTCTTGGCCATGCAGGTTTCAACAGGAGATACATTCATGACTTTGCCGAGATCGCATCTCCCATGTGCAAACTGTTCCAAAAAGATGTCCCGTTTGAGTTTGATGAACCATGCAAAAAGTCTTTTGACAAACTCAAGGACTCTTTGACATCTGCACCAATAATCCAACCGCCTGACTGGAGAAAACCATTTGAGATTATGTGTGATGCCAGCGACTATGCTGTGGGCGCGGTTTTGGGCCAAAAAGTTGGGATAGCATTGCATGCTATCTACTACGCTTTGCGTATCCTGAACGATGCACAACGGAATTACTCCACCACTGAAAAAGAGCTCTTGGCTCTTGTATTTGCATTAGAAAAATTTTTCTCTTATTTACTTGGTTCTAAAGTCATTGTTTATTCTGATCATGCAGCTCTTTGCTTTCTGATGGCGAAAAAGGAGGCAAAACCAAGGTTAATAAGATGGATACTGCTTTTGAGAAAATTTGATGTGGAGATCAAGAACAAAAGAGGAACATAGAATTGAGTCGCTGACCACTTGAGCCGCCTGGTGCATATCGATGAGGAGCTGAGCTTGCGTGAAGAATTTTCTGATTAGCAGTTATTTTCAGCGATCGCAGAATTACCCTGGTACGCAAATATTGTAAATTATTTAGTTCTAAAGGATTTCCCTCTGAATTTTCCAAGGCCCAAAAAGACAAAGTGAGAAGAGATGCTAAGTACTTCGTGTGGGATGATCCATACTTTTAGAAACATTGCGCTGATCAAGTCATACGACGATGTGTACCGGCAAGCAAGGTAATCCCTATTCTCACGTTTTGTCATTCATATGCTTGTGGTGGCCATTTTGGAGCGAAAAGGACAACAAGAAAGGTGTTGGATTGCGGATTTTTCTAGCCATCCTTATTTCGAGACGCTTACATCTTCTATAAGTCGTGCGCTAAATGCCAGAACACAGGTAATATATCACAACGTAAGGAGATGCCCCAACAACCTATTTTAGTTTGTGAAAACTTTGATGTTCGGGTCATCGACTTCATGGGACCTTTTCCAAGTTCATATGGATATATATATATATATATATATATATATATATATATATTACTTGATGTTGACTATGTCTTGAAATGGGTGGAAGCAAAGGCCACCCGTACTGATGATTCTAAAGTTGTTGCAGAGTTTATTAAGCACAATATTTTCTCAAGGTTTGGGATTTCACGAGCCATCATTAATGATAGAGGAACGCACTTCTGCAACCGAACTGTGGCCATTTTGCTTAAAAAGTACCATGTGACGCATATGATCTCCACTGCATACCATCCACAATCAAATGGTCAGGCTGAAGTTTCGAATAGAGAGATCAAGTCCATCCTAGAAAAGACCATGAATCCTACAAGAAAGGACTGGAGCTTGCGCCTGGATGACGCTTTGTGGCTTATAGAACCGCGTTCAAGATGCCGATTGGAATGTCCCCATATCGGCTGATGTTTGGGAAACCATGTCATCTGCCAGTGGAATTGGAGCATAGAGCCTATTGGGACATCAAAAAATTTAACATGTAGATGTATGAGAGTGGCGAGCACCGGAAGCTGCAGTTGCAATAATTAGAAGAGATCCACAATGATTCTTATGCCAGTTCAAAGATCTACAAAGACAAGACAAAGTTATTCCACGACAAGATGATTTCTAGACGGGAATTCTAAGTCGGTCAGAAAGTTTTACTCTATCACTCACGACTTCGGTTATTTCCAGGTAAGTTGCGTTCACATTGGAATGGTCCGTTTGTTGTCACTAATGTCTTTCCCCATGGTGCAGTCGAAATTCAGAGCTTGAACAAATCCAAAACTTTTAAGGTGAATGACCACCGACTTAAACACTACTATGAAGGAGCCCAAGAGAATGTATGAGGGGACGAGCATGATATCACTCTAGATGCTCCGCCAAATGTCGAGTAAATTGCGGCATGCAGTCGAGCTATAGACTGACTATAAATTTAGCGCTGATTGGGAGGCAACCCTGTGTTTCTTTCCCTTTTGTTTTTGTTTGAGTTTAATTATTGGTTTGTTTTGCTTTTGTTTGATTTTTGGAAAATTTTGAAAAATATAAAAATGGTATTTGCTGCAGACTCAGCGCGCACGATCCTAGGAGTTCACAAAATCGAGCGCAAGAAAGCCCTTTACGTACTATCCCGAACTTTTAAGGTCCGCGCTCGATCCTGCGAACTCACCCGATCGAGCGCGCTATTTTCCCCAACTCACTGCCCCAAAAATATTTTGGGTGCGCTCGATCCTGGAAACTCATGCGATCGAGCACACCCCCTTTTACGCGTTTTCTTTACTTTGCTTTCTTTTCTTTTCCCCTATCTCCCCCCTTTATTCTCTCATCTTCCCTAGAACCCTAAATCCCCAAAATTTTGAATTCTCCCGAATCATTACCAATTGTTCTTCATCTCTTGCAGGGATTATTCGAAAGCTTGGCATCATCATCTCTCTTCTCCAATACTCATCTCCACCGCCACAGTTTACTAGACGCCGGAATCGTTGTTGCACACCAAGTGTTCGAAGAATCGCCTCTGTCACTCTTTCTTGCAATATTTGGGATATAATGGCTCTGAAACGCAATAGAGAGCCCGACGAGTCTTCTCTCCAAGGCACCAGGGCTTCAACCGCTGCACTCAACCTTTCCGGCCGATTTGTCAACCAAGCGGCTCGGGAAAGGTATGATCATGCCAAAAACCATCGCTCCCTTATTACTGAGAGGGGTTTTGATGTTGATGTTAACGAAAGCGATGTGGCTGTCCAAGTATTGAACCGTGGGTGGGGAAAATTATGCAAGCAACCTCCTCCGGCCATTGTTCCTATTGTTAGATAATTTTATGCTAACGCTGCGGAACGGGTGGATGGCAAGGCCTTCGTCAGAGGCACTTTGGTTTCTTATGCGCCCAATGAGTTGAATAGTATGCCGGAGACGCCGGATTTTGATGATAGCTTATACCAAAGCATCGCCCTCGCCCCGGATTTACACAAGGTTCTTCAGCAATTGTGCTTTTTCGGGGCTGCCTGGTTAAACCCTGTTACTTTCAAATGCTTTAAGGAGAAATACCTTTATTTGGGTCCGGCCACTTGTTACACCTTCTTCGCCCGCCGTCTGATGCCCATCTCCCACACGAGTGATGTACACGTTGAGCGTGCAGTGCTACTCTACACTCTTGATCTTAATTTGCCGGTCAATGTGGGACGAGTAATTCACGATCAGATGCGGCGTTCGATCACTTCCAGGACAACGGGTCTTTTCTTCCCGATGATCATCACACAGCTGTGCCTGCACGCCGGTGTGCAACCTTGTATCGATGAGGAATGGTTACAACCAATGAGTCCCATTTACAAAGCGGCTATCGATGCAAAGCAAGCTTATCGGAGGAGCCAATTTTTGGTGGACGACCAATTCGTTCCAATCCACGATCCCATGCGCCCTATTCTGCTTCCGCGCCGCATTACTACTGTTACTGTTCGGGAGGTGGCCGCCTTCACCCAGCACCAAAATGCTTTCAATGCGGCTACGACTTCAAATTTTCAAGTATTGTACTAAATTTGTCGCGGCATCTCCGAGAGGCTAGGGATCAACCCCACCACGCTCCCACCGACTGTACCATTCCCACTACCTTTCGAGTTCCCAAATCTTGACCCTGTGGCTCCGCCAGAGCATGAAGAGGACGCCGTCGATCGCTAGACCAGGGGAGTTCTGTTTTTCATTTTTTTTCTCCATTGCATTATGTTTAGTTATTTTTTGTGTTTTGTGTTTGAGGCATTGAGGGCAATGCTTCGTTTAAGTGTGGGGGGGTGCATTCATGCATTGCATTTGTTATTGTTGCGTTGTTGCATTTAGTGTCATTTCATTGTGTTGAATTTTTATTGAGTTGAGAAAAAATGGGTAGCCTGGCCAATGATGAAGACTTATTTGTGTTGTTCAGTAACTGAATTCCATGCCTATCTGACAAAATTTTTGCATTGATGGAACCAAATAGACGAGTGAACTCCTATATACTCTATGAATTATGCTTGAATCTAAAGATTTGAAACATACAAACATGGATAGGATTGAGGCATTGTTTGGATTCTTTGGGCCGAAATTTTTCTTGAATTATCCTTAGATGCCCTGTTGAGCTTTCACATTATATATGAGAACATGAGGTGTGTAATTCTGAATTTTGTGAAAAATCATCGTTTACTGCTGATGATTCTTTATTTCTGCACTGATTGAAATTTTTATGAATTGACTGTGAATTGAGACATGTCTAGAACAATTTAGGGCACCCCTCGAGTCAAAATACGGGTAAATTGTGACTTAGGAGTGATGTAGACAATTTTTCTGAATATCATTTGAGATTTTCAAGCCACCCACTGAATTATTTATCCCTAGTACCTTGTTTGAGCCTGATTGAAAAACGAATGGCATGCGTGCAAACGTGTGGTAAACCCCCATTCGACATTGTTTCAAGGTCCTACAACTACTACCTTTAGCCTAAAAACTAATTCTTACCTTAAAGGGAGTAAGTTGAATGTTAGAAATATTTTATGCTCCTACTTTGTATTGTGAATATGGAATGGTGTGGTGATAGAAATTTGAAAACAAAAGATTGTAGTGAAAGGGGATAGAAAAGAATAAATAAAGTGGTGAAAAAAAAGAAAATATTGTTGGTGAAAAGCAAAAAGAAAAAATAGAATCAATGAGGTGAAAAGAGGCGTGAAATCTGAATAAAAGGAGTGGACTTTACAAAAAGAGCATAATTTACTCCCTCTTTGAATTCCTTTTCCTTCATTGTAGCCATGAGCCAAGACTAACATTATAAGCTGATTAAGACCTATTGAACGAGTCACAGTCGCCCAATATACTAGTGGAGAGGGGTTGCAAGAATTTTTCCTATGGACTGTCGATTGACACTTTCGATGAGTATGAATTTTTGATCGAAACACGCACACACTAGAATTCTTTGCATTTACCCGATTGTGAGTGTGTTTATTTGATTATCTATTCATTGTGATCCTGTAATACCTTGAAAAGTCCTCATGATATATGAATGTGTGAATTGAATTTGGAAGAGATTGTTTTAAACTTGAGTTGCGGAGTTTATAAGTTTGTGCGGTGAAATCAGTCTGTGTTTTTAAAATTTTTCAAAAGAATGTTAGTTGGTTGGATATGGATGGATATGAAAATTTTGAAATTGCTGAGGCCAGTGTTCCGTAGTATTTCTTGATTCTTGTTTGTTTTGTTTCATCTTGTTTTTGCATGAATTTCTCGAGGGCGAGCAAGATTCAAGTATGGGGAAATTTGATAGTGTTGTTTTGTTTGCATATTTTGGTGTCATTTTGTTAGTATTTTTCATGCATTCATGTGTCTTTGTTAATGTTTTAATTTAGTTTCGTTTTATGCCATGCATTTATCTACATAACATATTCCCGGTTCAATGTGTAGAAAATGCCATACTTTGATGAAGAAGTCGGATTTGTTCCAGTGCGCTCGATCGGACAAACTCATAGGATCGAGCGCGTCCATAGAAGAATCAAGGCAGAAGGATCGAGCGCGTCCATGCGCTCGATCTCACCAACTCATAGGATCAAGCGCGGCCGAGAAAATTTCAAGACAGTAGGTTCAGAAATTTCCGTGCGCTCGATCGGACCAACTCATAGGATCGAGCGCGAAAGTCTGATCGGGAAGAATTTGTGATTTTGGACTCTAGCTTTTATTAGGCTTTTATTCCGTTTTGGAGATTAATTATCAGACTTTGGCATATCTCTAAGGCGGCTAGGTTTTGTTTTACAACTCTCTCTGAAGATTTCTTCATTTCTTTGAATTTTTCTTGAGTTTTTCATGAATCGTTGTAGCTAAAATTTTATACTTGGTTGAGGAAAACAAGCCCTTGATTTTGTTTGTTCATGAGATTCGGTTTTCATGCTTTAATCTTTATTGAATATCAATAGTTGATCTGTTTTATTTCATGGTTGTATGCGAAATTTTCAGATTGGCCAGCTTAAGATTTTGCTATGCAAATTATAGCTAAATTAGAATTCAAATCCGTAATTGTTTGAATCAACTACGTTTGATATTTTCTGTTGTTGAATTTATTAAATCGTAGGAACAACTTTTGACTAGATTAAATACATCCGCTGGTGCATGTGTTGTCTAGGTTCATCAGTTTACTTGTTTGAATGCTACCTTAAATTTAAATCTAGATCGCTGGAATCCGGGTTAATTTATTGCTAAGGTTCAATCTAGAACGCTGGTGTTTAATTAACTAAGATTAAGGTGAAACAGGAATTTGATTTTCAATGATGAATATTTGATATGATTAATTATTCTTAGGGAATCGATGATTGAATGAATAAATATCAAGGGTGTAGTCGACCAATACCAAGGCTTGTTTCTTATTGATTTTTCCAGTTTAATTTTCAATCTTGCATGATAGTGATGATATTTCTCTTTAATTGCTTAAATTTTCAGTAGTTAATCCCAAAACTCAAAAACCCCCTTTATTTTATTTAGAACACATTAAATTTCTCTTTTCTCGTGGGAACGATCCCTACTCACACTACTACATATTCTTGGTTATCTGATTGAGTTGGGTAATTTGGGCGTAATACGACTTAGGGCTACCAAAATTAACCCAACTCAGATTAACCCAACTCAGATTAACTAAATAAACATGTAGTAGCGAGAGTAGGGATCGTTCCCACGAGGAAAGTGAAATTTATTTGTGTTCTTCAAAATACTGAAAATAATTAAAAGAGGGTTTTTGGATTCTATTAAATACTATGCAAGAATTAAAATAAGAAAGATCAATAAATTAACGAGACTTCGTATCGGTCGACTACACCCTTGAAATCATTCACTCGATCATCGATTCTCTAAAAATAATTAATTTTCATTAAATATTCACCATTGAAAATCTAATTGATGTTCCAACTTAATCTTAGTTAATTAGACACCAGCGTTCTAGATTAACCCTTACCAATAAATCAACCCAAATACCAGCGATCTAGATTTAAATCTAAGGTAGCATTCATATGAGTGAAACTGATGAATCTAGACAGCATATGCACCAGCGGATGTATTTAGCCTAGTCAATTGTTGCTTACGATTTAACAAATTCAACAATAGAAAATATTAAACGCAGTTGCTTCACAAATTAGATGATTCACACAATTACGGATTTGAATTCTAATTTAGCGGTAGATTGTAAAGCAAGATCCTAAGGTGATCAATCCTAAAATCTCACATACAAGCATGAAATAAATCAGAACAAATTTTGATAGCAATTCGAATTAAACAAATGAAAACTGAATCTCAAAAATTGAATAAAATCAAGGGTTTCGTCTTCCTTAACCAAGTACTAAGAAAGAATTAAATCTAAGAACAAGAAAGATAAAACTTAGCCTCCAGATGAATTCTCTGTATGTAGCCATCTAATCCCTGCGTTCCAATCCTCTTTTTCTGCCGTCCAAATATGTATTTATGTTGCTTTGAAAGCCCACGAATTAAATCCCGCAAAATAAGAGTTTTAAAATTCCGAAATTCTAATTATTCCTTTGCACGATGCGCGCGCTCGATCGGGTGAACTGGACGGATCGAGCGCAAGAAAATATGCCAACTTACTGTCCCGATTTTTCATAGGCGCGCTCGATCCGTCCAGTGAGCAGGATCGAGTGCGCAAGTTTCTTCTTCAATTCAATAGGCCACAGATCACTAGCGCAGATGCGCATCCAAAATCTTCAAGTGCGTAGATAACAAGCGCAATCGCACTACATCACTCTCCATCCATGCGACTTCTTTATTTCCTTGCGCAATTGCGCTTGTCAATAGCGCATCATTCTTGCGCCCTTCACCATGTACAGCGCTTTGATATCTTGCTCCAAGCCGCAGCTGCACTCTTGTCTCTCTTCGCATCAGCTAACCGCAGCTGCTCTATTTCCTCATGCATGTGCACCAGCCTTTTCCTCAATCAACATCACTTCTTTTCCAAGCTTCTCCATACTCAGTTGCAGTCTCTTGTCTCTCTTCGCATCAGCTAACCGCAGCTGCTCTATTTCCTCATGCATGTGCACCAGCCTTTTCCTCAATCAACATCACTTCTTTTCCAAGCTTCTCCATACTCAGTTGCACTCTCCTTAGCGCAGATACAATTGCAGAAGACCTTTATCCTTTCTCCAAGTGCAGCTGTTCCATCTTTTCTTCATTTCTTTCTTAAGCATGGAACAAACGCAGCAACAAAACTCATGGCTTAACTGCTCCATCATTCTTAATATCAATTTTTCTCCTCTTTTCCTATATTAATTCAAAGATAATGATTAGGAACTAAACAATAGATTTAATAAATGCAAATTATCCTAATCACACGAATTAACACTAATAAATATAGGAAAATACCGTCGCATAAAACTCCCCCATACTTAACTTTGCTCGCCCTCGAGCAACACAAAACCAGAAATAAGTTTGAGCTCATAATCCATAACAAAAATAACAATGATCTACACATGTATGCCTCAGCAATTAAACTCAATGCATGATCAAGAAAGAGGTTAAAATGCTAACAATGGAACAAGTTCAATATCCAAACATTTCAACTAGAGATATAGCCCCGAACGTGTGTGTGTGTGGTCATTAGCCAGTGTCATGCACACTTCACAGATCCATTCAATGTAAATCCCACAACAGCTCAAGTTGCACACCAACAAATCAAATTAAACCATTGATAAATTTTATAGTCTTTTCACTTGTCCGAGTAATTGCACCCGGTTAACCTCAACTCCGTACATTCTCCTCCATATTTAGCTCTTGGAATTTATAGGACTTGAATTTCAATCCCCATTCCAATGCCTCCCCTCACCTTACTAAATCCATTCTTTACTCTTTTTATTTTCCTTTTTTTTAAGTTCAAAATGGAGGTTGATAGGCTAGCGACTTCCTAAGACTATCACAAGGCTCACACGACCTGCACTATGTCATATACAATTCACAAGCCATGACTCATGCGTGCTTAAAAAAAATATTCAACAACCATATCAAAGTCTAATTTGCATTGGATATCAAAGTGTTCCAAAGTTAGCAAATCATCTATTTTCAAAAACATGCATGTCATAAATTAGATATCATCATGGGCTAGTGAATTTCAACAGTCAAATTCATCACAAACTATGAGCTCTAATTTTTTTGTTTTTTCAAAAATAGGCTAAATTCTCTCTGATTGGCTAAGTCTCTCCCCCATACATAAAATCTTACATTGTCCCCAATGTAAGTAAAAATAAAAAAACAAAAATAAATAAAAACTAAAAGTGAAAGAAAATACTCTCATTGGGTTGCCTCCCAAGCAGCGCTTGGTTTTCAGTCTTCAGCTTGACCCTCGGAAGCACTCCTCAATGAGCGGCTGACGCCCAAAGTAAGTTTCATATGACACCACAAATGGGTCTTTGATCCATGTTCCCTCAAGCTTGGCTAGATATAAATAGTTTAAGCTCGTCACCTCAACAACACTCCATAGCGGCTGGTAAACATGGGAAGAGAACGTCTCGGTGGGCTCTCGGAAGCCAACATCTTTTGAAACTGGTACTGATGGAAGGGAAGGATTTTTTGGATGTGTGTATGATAATACTATCAATGAGCTCAAATCGATAGACTCTTGAATTCCGTCATCCTCAAACTCGAGTGGCAAAATATTTCCATCATACCCTATTTTTTCCATAACATCTTCCGACTGCGGTTCAATAAGAAGAGAAGACTCAAACGCCTCTAAATCTTCAGAATAATTTTGATTCGCACTCCCAATCTTGGTTTTCTGAGTCATCATCATCGAACCAAATCGGGTTGGTCACTGCTTGCGTTTCTTGCTTCACTTAATGTTCTTTGTGTTCATGGCAGATTGATCTCTTGATATTCTCTATGTGCTCCACAAGGTTACATCTAGAAATTTTTAAATCTTCTATAGCTTCCTCAGTTGATGCCACAAGCTTGCTCATAATATCCTCTAACGGATTTAAGACCAATTTAGAACAACTTCCCTCCTCTTTTTGAAGCCCGTATGGTTGGTCTGTAAAATCCGGGTGTGTAATATCCCAATACCGGTAATAGTCAAATTCTGCCATATCATCCAATAGATGTATTAGACTATCATCATCTCGGCAAAATATTGAACTACCGGCTGCGAAAGCTCCTTCAGTTACCCATCTTCTTGTCACTGCATCCAAACCATCAAGAAAAAATGTAAGGGGAGAACAGTTAGAAAAATCATGAAACCGGAAGATGGTCGCTAAATCCTTGAATCTCTCCCATGCTGCGTAGAAAGGCTCTCCATGTTGCTGGATAAAACTTGTGAATACTTGTCGATTTGACATATCGAAGTATTACACAACAACAAATCTTGCAAAAACTGAAAAAAAGTGAAAAAAAATAATTAAAAAAAAACACAAATAAATTAAACGCCTTCCCCGGCTACGACGGCAAAATTTGGTAGCGCTAATTCGTATCACGCCCAAATTATCCAACTCAATCAGATAACCAAGAATATGTAGTAGTGCGAGTAGGTATCGTTCCCACGAGAAAAGGGAAATTTAATGTGTTCTAAATAAAATAAAGGGGGTTTTTGAGTTTCGGGATTAACTACTGAAAATTTAAGCAATTAAAGAGAAATATTATAACTATCATGCAAGATTGAAAACTAAACTGGAGAAATCAATAAGAAACAAGCCTTGGTATTGGTCGACTACAACCTTGATATTTATTCATTCAATCATCGATTCCCTAAGAATAATTAATCATATCAAATATTCATCATTGAAAATCAAATTCTTGTTTCACCTTAATCTTAGTTAATTAAACACCAGCGTTCTATATTAACCCTTACCAATAAATTAATCCAGATTCCAGCGATCTAGATTTAAATTTAAAGTAGCATTCAAACAAGTAAAACTGATGAACCGACAGCACATGCTCCAGCGGATGTATTTAAACTAGTCAAAAGTTGTTCCTACGATTTAATAAATTCAACAACAGAAAATATCAAACGTAGTTGCTTCGCAAATTAGTTGATTCAAACAATTACGGATTTGAATTCTAATTTAGATATAATTTGCATAGCAAAATCCTAAAATGACCAATCCAAAAATTTCGCATACAAACATGAAATAAAACAGATCAACTATTGATATTCAATAAAGATTAAAGAATGAAAACCGAATCTCATGAACAAACAAAATCAAGGGATTGTATTTCTCAACAAGTATAAAATTTTAGCTACAACGATTCATGAAAAACTCAAGAAAAATTCAAAGAAAGGAAGAAATCTTCAGAGAGAGTTGTAAAACAAAACCTAGCTGCCTTAGAGATATGCCAAAGTCTGATAATTAATCTCCAAAAAATGGAATAAAAGCCTAATAAAAGCTAGAGTCCAAAATAAAAGAGTTTCCAAAATCACAAATTCTTCCCGATCAGACTTTTGCGCTCGATCCTATGAGTTGGTCCGATCGAGCGCACGAAAATTTCTGAACCTACTGTCTTGAAATGTTTTCGGCCACGCTCGATTCTATGAGTTGGTGAGATCAAGCGCACTGGAACAAATCCGACTTCTTCATCAAAGTATGGTATTTCCTACACATTGAACCGGGAATATGTTATGTAGCTAAATGCATGGCATAAAACGAAACTAAATTAAAACATTAACAAAGACACATGAATGCATGCAAAACACTAACAAAATGACACCAAAATATGCAAACAAAACAACACTATCAATAGGAGTATGGTGGATGCGGCCAGTGGAGGAGTTTTTGTAGATAAAAAAACGCAAGATGCGAGTAACTTAATTGAGAACATGACAGCCAATTCTCAAAAAATTGGCACCAGCAGAGGTGATCCAGCACCAAGAAGGAACAATGAGGTAAATGTCTCTTCCCTTGAACACAACTGATTAGTCTAACGTCTCTTGTGTTTCAAATTGATGTAGGGAATGGACACAATGTGAAATCATGTGGAATATGTTCCGTAGTGGGGAACCCAACTGACATTTGTCCCAAACTTCAAGAGGAATCGGTTTAGCAATTCAATGCAACATGAGGATTTCAAGGACCACTACAGCAAAAATATGATCCTTATTCAAACACGTACAATCCAGGGTGGAGAGATCATCCTAACCTCAGATATGGAAACCCTCCGATGAACCATCCTGCTCCTCAAGTTCAGCCGAGTAATCAATCATGTAGGCCACCGTATCTGTTGTGAAAAATACTCGCAAGAGTACGAGTGTCATGTTTTAATATAGTGATAAAATCAAGTATCGATCCCACAAGGAGTAAAATGAAAATATTCAGTGCTTGTAATTAAAATAGTCTAAAATTTATCTAGAAAATCAAACTTTGATAATTTTGCAGAAAAATAAAATAAACAGATGATTTTAATAGAACACACACAACATTCAGATAAATATCAATCAGAGAAAAATGGTCTAGAGGTATAGATTTCACCTGGTTTCAACAACAATCAATCCTAATTAATTAATCTTCATGAACTTCAATCAATTAATAGCCAAGAACACTTAAGTGTATTATTCCCTCTCCCGAGTGCCGAATAAAATATATCAACTACAATTCAATTCCAATATCCCTATTAAGAATCTACTTGCAGTGATCAATTCAAAACAATGTTTTTTTTAAAAGCTCAGTTAGTATTATACACTCTCCCGAGCGATATAAATAATTAACAGTGTATTTTCTATTGGTCCTATTCAAAATCTCCTCTTCCGAGTGCCAGATTTCAAATAAATATTACAAATAAATTATTGATCAGGTAATTGAAAAGACAATAAATTCTAGAAAAACAATTAATCTAGAAGAAACTCAATTCAATAAAATCAAAAATTCATGAAAGTGTCTACATCAGGTTTCATCCGACCTCTAGACTATAAAAAATTAGTTCATAATAAAATTCTGAATAAAACAAAACATGTTCAAAAATCTAGACATAAATTCAGAATTAAATAAATAAAGATAAGAATCAAATATGTTGTCGACGCCGTGTCCGGTCTATCGATCTCCGTCTTTGTTCTTCAAGTTAAGCTCCAGTTATTCTTCAGAATAATCCCACGATCAATTCCCTGTTCTCTGATGTGTTGTACGTATTGTGTCTGTTATGGCTGCTCTCCCCTTATTGCACGATCAGAATTCTCCTTATATATCTCACAATAAAAAGCCCATAAAAAAATAGCCCAATAAAATATAAAGAACACTGCGCGTCAGCTCTTCCCTTCCTCTCCTTTAGCGCTTAATGAAGCGTTAACAACAAGGCCCAATAAGAAGCCCAATTCACTTCTCTCGTTTCTTTCTTCCCAGCCTCTTCTATTTCTTCTTTTATTCCTTTCTTTTATTCTTTTAATTCCTTTCTCTTCTCAAATTCTTATTTTCTTCTCTTTTCCACATAAATTCAATAATTCTCTGCAATCACAAAAACAACAAAACACTCACATAAATTTGCTTGAAACAAACAATTAATAATTAAAATCATATATAAATTAAGTGTATAAAATACACTTATCAAATACCCTCAAACTTAGACTTTTGCTAGTCCCGAGCAAAACTATTCAAAACCAAATTCCAAAAACTAATACTGACCCAAAAACCAACAAGACTAGTCAAGAAATATTATGGAGCAATGGCCTCGGCAATAATTTCAAAAATTCAAATCCAATCTCATCCAACCTACTAACACTTGAAAGTTTCAGTCATAACAAAATAACCGCATAAACTCACAATCTCCGCAACTCACGTTCAAAACACCCTTATCCAAGTTCAATTCACACATTCATAGATCATGAAGACTTTTCAAGGTAGCAAGGGATCAAATATAGGATATAAATAAAAAACACTCACAATTAGGTAAATGCAAAGAATAATAGTGTGTGCTCGTGTTTCGATGAAAAATTCATAATCATTAAAAGCATCAATCAACAGTCCATAGGCTAAATTCTCGCAACTCTTCTTCTCTAGTATATTGGGCAACTGTGACTCGGTCAATAGGACTTAATCAGCTTAAAATGTAAGGCCTGGCTCATGGCTACAAATGAAGGATAAGAATTCAAAATAAGGAGTAATTTACATTTATGCTCAATCTAACTTCAACTCCTTTTCATTAACAAATTTACACTTTTTCTCTTCACTTCAATGATTTTTCCATTTTTTCACAACTCTTTCACAACTCTTTCAACCACAAATTTTTTCAACTCTTTTTTTTTTTCTATTACCTCTTTCTTTTCACAACTACCTTCTTCATTTCAATTCATCCACCACACCATTCCATTTTCACAAATAAAACTAGGAGCATATAACATTTTAGCATTCAAATTACTCCCTTAAAGGTAGGAAATATTGTTTAGGCTATTCAGGTAGTCAATATTTTTTAGGCTATTCAGGTAGTCAATGTAGGACCTTGAAATAATGACGAATGGGGGTTTATCACACGTTTACACGCATTCAATTCGATTTTCAATACGACTCAAACAAGGTACTAGGGATAACATAAATTAATAGGTAGCTTGAAAGGCTCAAACGAATTCAGAAAAATTTCCTAAATCACTCCTAATCACAGTTTTGCCCGTATTTCACCTCGAAGAGTGTCCGAACTAGTTCTAAACAAGTCTCAATCCACAATTAAATCATACAAATTTCAATCAGTGCAAAAAAGAATAATCATCAGTAGTAAATGACGATTTTCACAACAAATTTCAGAATTTTGTTTTTCGTACCTCAATGTACTCATATACGTGTAGGCTCAAATGGACAACTAAGGATAAATAAATTCAATGAAAATTAGGCCCAAAAATTCAAACAATGCCTCAATCATATCTATGTCTGTATAATCAGATTCAAGTATTAATCACAGAGTATATAGAAAATTTTTCATCTAATTGGTTCCATTTTTTCTCAAAAATATTTGTCAGATAGGTGGACAATCATGGATTTCATTTATAGCACAAAAAAGATTTTTTCATCATTGTTCATGCATCCAATTCTTTCTTGACTTCTTTTCAAAACTCAACTCTTTTAAACAACAACTAAACTCAACAAATTTCTTTTTTCTATGAAGCACACAATACAATTCAACGAAACAACTATCAACCAACCAAATCAAAGAAAAATTGATTCACCCCCAAACTTAATTTAATCATTGTACCTAATGATTAAAAACAAATAAAAAGAACAAGGGACTCGTACCTTCGACATCGAGCATCAGTACCCGGCATCATCATCATCATCTCCATGGAAAGAAGGTGCAACATCAGCAGTAACATCAGGTGACCACTGTGGTGGAGGTGGATACGGCACAACTGTGGGAGGATATTCTGGGCGAGAGCGGCAGTGAAGTCATGCATATATTTCATATGTGCTTGCATCATCTTCCACTGCTTCTTCATCTGAGCAAGAATGACTTTAGAATCATCAGGAGTAGAATACTCCGTGGCCGGATGCGACGGTAGTGACATAGGCTCTTCCAAATGGGGAGGTGCTGGCTCAAAGTATGGTAGTGACTCAGAGGGCTGCGGTGGTTCAACAGACTGTTTAGAAGTACTGGCCGCCTTCTTCTACATATCTCGTTTTAATGCACCAGTAATTTTTATAGGACCCCGTATCTCAAGATGCTGCTCAGTATCATCCCATACAACACCGGCTCTCTAGCAAAGTTCTGTAATCAAAGAGGAATGGGGTATATTGATAGTTGAGGATCCCTTAACAGCAGCAATGATAGAATCTTGAATAACTCTCCCAGCATCAATAGATTTTCCCGTCACAATGTAGTAAACAAGAGTAGCCTTAGCCTTCGTCACATTTGATGTATGCCCAGATGGAAACATCCTAGCAGCCACAAACTCATGCCTATTATTCGCTTCTTGTCGAAGAAAAATAGATGGAATTGTAACAGGTTCTTGCCTTGCATTTTTCTTCCATTCCGCCCCCTCATGACGCAAAGTCTGAAGTACAAGATCATCGGGAAATGGATCATTTTTGAATGCCTGGTACTCATCATCTTCAAGATTTGGCATGCCATAGAGATTATTAATTGTACTCCTGTCAAACGCCACCATTTTACCTCTAACTCTAACCTTAAAATTCACATCTTTGATCATTAGATTAGCGTAAAACTCACAAACAAAAGATATAATGGCCTCCGACGGACTCTTAAAAAACATTTCCCAACCTCTTCTTCTTGCTTCAATTAGTGCCGGAGCATCAAGCTCTCTTTGGCTCATTCCTCATTCTTTCTGCATTCTCTTCTCTGTCAAATCAACATAATAGGATTCGGCTGTGGCATTCAAAAAACGATGGCGATCATATGGGGCAACAGATGAAGAAGACAGTTCTCCCTTACCTTTAGTCTTTGGCGGCATTGTAACTCAACAATTCAATACAAATCAAATGCCTCGATCAAATTACCACAGTCTCAAATACACAACTCAGCAACGTTCAACCACAAAGATATCCCAGACAATTCATCAAAAACTTGGCATGCACTAGTGCAATGCTAATTAAATACATCGATCATCAAATCGTGTCAACCCAAAAATATCAGAAATCAACTTCTCAAGTCACAAATGTAACACGGCTAGAATTTAAGATAAACAAATTTGAGCTTTTTACCGTTCAGACTAATCTTCAAAAACCTTCCTAAATCCCCTGTTTGAGCAAACCAGATCTGGCGGAGAACCCAATTCGGAAGCTCGGCGTTGTGGCTATGATCAAAATCCCAAATCACAGAGATAGTTTGGTTGATTGGAGAAGTGATTCATAGTGGTAAGAACTTGAGCGGATGTAATCATGAAAGTGCGAGAGTAGTGCAAGAGTGGTGCGAGAGTGGCTAGCACATAAGACCAAAGTCCTTATTTTAATCTCTGCGCATTTGAGATGCGCGTTTGCGCGTAAGTTGCATGGAAGAGAAGTTTTTTTGCGCCTAAGTTGCGCGGTTGCGCTAATGTCCGTGCAAATGAGTATCAGCGTTTGCGCTTGGTGAGCGCAGATGAGTTGCGCGATTGCGCTGGAGTAGCGCAGATAGGTTGCGCGATTGCGCTGGAGTAGCACAGATAGGATGTATTGTTTGCACTTTGATTGCGCTGTTGAGGTACTAGTGCATCAATTAAGCGAATAGTGTGCGCGGGCGCTCAAGAATCATAAGCGAGCGCGCATAAGCTTCTACCGGAAGCTCTAAAATCCTGAAAAAAAATCAAAAACTTTATAATATCAGGCCTCCAAAATTATAAAGAATGCATTCAAAAATCATAAATTAACTAATGAAGAACACATAAAAATCAAATCATAAATTGAATAATAAAAAAAAATTGAAATAAAAAAAAACACAAAAATAACACAAAAATTTTGGGTTGCCTCCCAAAAAGCTCTTGGTTTAGAGTCGTCAGCCCGAATTTCACCGGTGCTAAGTCTTTTCTTTCTCTTTCACTCGCCAAATAAATTCCACGAACCGCCTTTTAAATTTCGCTCTCTTTTTCGTGGCCTTCTTCGTTGGTAAATTTGGCGCTTCCAGCTTCTCAACCGGCTCAATCAAGCACAATTCCTCGATGGGTGGATTAAGTGTCTTCATGAATAATTTAAAAATCACTCGTTCGCAGTCCACGCCCATCGACAATTCTCCCTTCTTCACTTCAATTTTTGCATCCGCCGTAGCTAAAAATGGTCTCCCAAAATTCAGCGGAGCTCCATGATCTGATGCAATATCCAATATCATAAAATCCGCTGGGAAGATGAATTTATCCACCTTGACGAGAACATCTTCAACAATACCCAATGGATATATGATGCTCCGATCCGCCAACTGCAATGAAATCATAGTCGATTTCATCTCTCCCAACTCCAAGGCCCTGTAAATAGACAACGACATTAAATTAATATTGGCCCCAAAATTACAAAGTGCAGTAGTAAAATGAGAACCACCAATAGAACAAGGAATAGTAAAACTCCATGGATCTTTCAGCTTTTGTGGCATTTTCTTTTGTAGCACCGCACTACATTCTTCAGTCAAATTCACCACTTCATTCTCTAGCAGTCTCCTTTTCTTGGACATCATCTCCTTGATGAACTTTGCATAATTCGGCATTTGCTCCAAAGTATCAGCAAAGGGGATGTTGATATGAATCTTCTTGAAAATCTCCAAGAATTTGGAGAACTGCTCATCTAAAGAATTTTTCTTGAACCTCTGAGGATATGGCAGTGGAGGCTTGTACATCGGTTTTGGTTCAGCTTCAATCTCCTTCTCCTCAACTTTCTTCTCTTCAACAACAGCTCTTTCAGTCCTTTCAGATGACTGGCTTTCTTCTCTATCCACTTGCTTTCCACTCCTCAACATGATAGCATTGCATTGCTCCTTCGGATTTACCTCTGTGTTGCTTGGGAATTGACCGCGATTATTATCTTTCAGTGCGTTTTCCAACTGCCCAATGCTAGTCTCCATGGATTGAAGTACAACACCCATGTTGGCCATGTGCGTCTCCAAGCTGTCAAGGCGAGACTCAGTTCTCGCCATCCTCTTACCTGATTCCTGCACAAAGGTACTAACAACGTCCTCCAAAGAAGGCTTACCATCACCCTTATTAGTATTGTTAGCATATGAAAAATTTTCATTATTCCGCAAACTAGGGTGATAAGTATTGGGAACAGGATTACCTCTGTAAGCTCCATAACCTCGGTAGCCATTAGGATTGATATAATTAACTTCCTCTGGTGTATGTGATCCTTCAACTCGAGTTGAATCTGCAACATTAATCTTATTCAAAGAAGCTACCTGTGTAGTCAGTGCAGATAATTGGGCAGTGATGGATGTGAGAGGATCCACTGCATACACTCCAGCTGGTTTTTTTTACTCCCGTATGATCAGATGGCCATTGAAAACTATTGATCGTCATCTGTTCCAGCATATCATAGGCCTGTACATGGTCCTTTGCAAATATAGTACCTCTAGCCGCAGAATCCACATTCATCCTTGTAGGCGTATTCAATCCATTGTAAAACCACTCGATCTGTTCCCAATCTGCAAAATTGTGGTTAGGACAACGTTTTAATAATTCTTTATACCTTTCCCACGCCTCGTAGAGCTGTTTAGTGTCCATCTGCCTGAATGTGCGGATCTCTATCTTCAGTTGGGTGGATTTGGCAGGAGGAAAATATTTTGCGAGAAATTTTTCTGCCATCCCCTCCCATGTAGTGATGCTCCCTAAAGGCAGTGACTGCAACCAACTTCTTGCTTGATCCCTGAGAGAGAAAGGAAACAAGCGTAAACGAATAATATCCTCCGACACACCATTAATTTTTACCGTATCGGTTATCTCCAAGAAAGTGCGTAGGTATAGGTGAGGATTAGCAGTGGCGCTCCAATTAAATTGTTTTGATTGCACCATGTTGATTAACGCCGGCTTCAGTTCAAAATTGTTGGCGTTAATGGTCCCTCGAGCGATTCCAAAATAGTGAGCCTGGATCTTCGGTCTGAAGTGGTCTCTAATTGACACCAGAGGAGTTTGTTGTGCTTCTTCTTCAGCCATGTTCCCTAATTCTTCTCTTCTAATTCTTCTTAAAGTACGTGCAGTGCGCTCGATCTCCGGATCAAATAGTAAAGAATTTGCACTTTGAGATCGTCGCATAAACTTCAATAAAAAAAAAGAAATTAATTAGTAACTTAAAAAAATAAAAATAAACTCTAAATTAAAATCTAGACTAATTTGTAACAAGACTAAAAAAATAATCAAAATTTATTCCCCGGCAACGACGCCAAAAACGTGTTGTGAAAAATACTCGCAAGTGTACGAGTGTCAAGTTTTAATATAGTGATAAAATCAAGTATCGATCTCACAGGGAGTAAAATGAAAATATTCAAATGCTTGTAATTAAAATAGTCTAAACTTTATCTAGAAAATCAAACTTTGAGAATTTTGCAGAAAAATAAAATAAACAGATGATTTTAATAGCACGCACACAACTTTTCAGATAAATATCAATTAGAGAAAAATGGTCTAGAGGTATAGATTTTACCTGGTTTCAATAACAATCAATCCTAATTAATTAATCTTCATGAACTTCAATCAATTAATAGCCAATAACACTTAAGTGTATTATTCCCTCTCCCGAGTGCCGAATAAAATATATCAACTACAATTCAATTCCAATATCCCTATTAAGAATCTACTTGCAGTGATCAATTCAAAACAATGTTCTTTTTAAAAGCTCTGTTAGTATTATACACTCTCCCGAGCGATATAAATAATTAACAGTGTATTTTCTATTGGTCCTATTCAAAATCTCCTCCCCCGAGTGCCAGATTTCAAATAAATATTACAAATCAATTATTGATCAGGTAATTGAAAAGACAATAAATTCTAAAAAAACAATTAATCTAGAAGAAACTCAATTCAATAAAATCAAAAATTCATGAAAGTGTCTACACTAGGTTCCATCCGACCTCTAGACTATAAAAAATTAGTTCATAATAAAATTCTGAATAAAACAAAACATGTTCAAAAATCTAGACATGAATTGAGAATTAAATAAATAAAAGATAAGAATCAAATCCGTCATCGACGCCGTGTCTAGTCTATCGATCTCCGTCTTTATTCTTCAAGTTAAGCTCCAGTTATTCTTCAGAATAATCCCACGATCAATTCCCTTTTCTCTGATGTGTTGTACGTATTGTGTCTGTTGTGGCGGCTCTCCCCTTATTGCACGATCAGAATTCTCCTTATATATCTCACAATAAAAAGCCCATAAAAAAATAGCCCAATAAAATATAAAGTTTCCTTCCGCTGAAATCTCGCGACGCGCTGGTGCTCCACAACTCTAGGCGGGCACGCATGACGTTCTGGAATCCACTTTCTCGCCTTTACAAGAACACTGCGTGTTAGCTCTTCCCTTCCTCTCCTTTAACGCTTAATGAAGCGCTAACAACAAGGACCAATAAGAAGCCCAATTCACTTCTCTCGTTTCTTTCTTCCCAGCCTCTTCTATTACTTCTTTTATTCCTTTCTTTTATTCTTTTAATTCCTTTCTCTTCTCAAATTCTTATTTTTTTCTCTTTCCCACATAAATTCAATAATTCTCTGCAATCACAAAAATAACAAAACATCCACATAAATCTGCTCGAAACAAATAATTAATAATTAAAATTATATATAAATTAAGTGTATAAAATACACTTATCAGTATCCTCAAAAACCGCAACGTCCTCAAATTCCCACCCCTGTTGAGTTTTTAGAAAATATTATTAAGGATCTTGCCACTAATACTTTGAATTTTCAACAGGAAATGAGAGAAAGTATCCAAAACTTGAACACTCAAGTGGGACAGTTTGAAACCGCAATAAATAAGTTGAAAGCACAACATTCTGGCAGTTTGCCATCTCAAGCAGTACCGAACCCAAAGGAAAATGCTAGTGCAATCACACTCAGGAATGGGAAGGAGTTGAAGATCTAATAAAAAGTGATTAAGCCTTCATAAAAGGATGAACAAGATGAGGAAGTGAAGATGAAAGAAAAGGAACGAACTCAAGAAGACACACAAAGAGGTAAGTTTCCTTCCCTTTCAGAGTATAAACTTGTAGCCCCTTTTCCCTTAGCATTGAAAGAGTCTAGAAAAGATAAAGGAATCAAAAAATTGTATGATACCTTTTGTAGATATGAGGTAAATATTCCCTTGTTAGATGCTATCAAACAGATACCTCGCTATGCTAAATTTTTAAAAAAATTGTGTACTGCAAAAAAAAATAAAAGTTGAAAGGATGCAAAAAGGTGGAGCTAGGAGAGAATGTGTTCGCTGTAATACAGAGAACGATACCTACGAAATGCAAAGATCCAGGTATGTTCTCTATTTTGTGTACAATAGGGAATGTTCGGATTGAAAATACCATGTTAGACTTAGGAGCATCAATTAATGTCGTGCCATGTTCTATTTATGCTTCCTTAAAACTTGGTCATTTGAACAAAACTGGGATTGTTATCCAGTTGGCTGATAGGTCTAATGCATATCCTAGAGGTGTAGTTGAAGATGTTTTGGTGCAAGTTAATAATTTCGTTTTCCCTGCTGATTTCTATGTTCTTGATATGGAGAATGGTGATCATAATAGTTCCATTTGATTAGGAAGGCCATTCATGAAAACATCGATGACCAAAATTGATGTTCACAGTGGCACACTTACTATGAAATTTGATGGTGAAGTCGTTAAATTCAATATTTATGATGCCATGAAATATCCTTGCAATGATGATTATGTTTACTCCGTTGATATTGTGGATTACTTGTCACAAGAATGTTTTGAGCTTACAAATCTGAATCGCGTTCCTGAACTGCCACAGTCAGGTAATCTATCATATATTTTGCTTCCGATATCTAACAAGAGGCGTCTTCCATATGTTTTGCAGGCACCTATAATTGATTTGAAGCCTCTTCCTGCCAATCTCAAATATTTTTTCGTTGGAGAAGGAGAAACATTGCCAATGATCATCTCTAGTAAATTGGAGAACGAGTAGGAAGAGAAACTCATACAAGTTTTGAAGGAGCACAAGACTGCAATAGGATGGACTATTGCAGATATCAAGGGAATCAGCCCTTCCATGTGTATGCATAGGATCGTATTGGAAGAAGGAACTAGCCCTACACGTCACCCACAGAGAAAACTGAACCCACCTATGATGGATATGGTGAAGGAAGAAATCCTCAAGCATCTTGAAGTTGGAGTGATTTATCTTATTTCAGATAGCGTGGGTGATCCCAGTTCAGGTTGTTCCCAAGAAGACAGGAATTACGGTGGTAAAGAACATGAATGATGAGTTGGTTCCCACGCGAATTCAGAATGGGTGGAGGGTTTGTATAGATTATAGGAAATTAAATACTGTGACCCGAAAGGACCATTGTCCTTTTCCCTTTATTGATTAGATGTTAGAGAGATTAGCTTGTCATTCGTATTATTCTTTCCTTGATGGTTATCTAGTTATTTTCAGATTGCAATCGCACCAGAGGATTAGGACAAGACAACATTCACCTGCCTGTTTGGCACATTTGCTTACCGGCGTATGCCCTTTGGACTATGCAATGCACTAGCCACATTCCAACGGTGTATGGTTAGCATATTCTCTGATTTCATTGAGCACATTTTGGAAGTTTTCATGGATGATTTTACTATCTATGGGGATTCATTTGAGAATTGTTTGTCTAACCTTACACTTGTCCTCAAAAGGTGTGTAGAAACTAACCTCGTGATAAATTCTAAAAAAATGCCACTTTATGGTTGAACAAGGTATATTTTTGGGTCATGTTGTCTCTTCCAATGGTATTGAGGTAGATAAAGCTAAAGTTGATATCATTCTATCTTTACCTTACCCCACTTGTGTGGGGAAAGTGCGTTCTTTTCTTGGACATGCAGGTTTTTATAGGAGGTACATTCAGGATTTTGCTAAAATCGCATCGCCCATGTGCAAGCTGTTGCAAAAAGAAGTCACTTTTGAGTTTGATGATGCATGCAAAATTTCCTTTGACAAGCTGAAAGACTCATTGACTTCTGCACCCATCATTCAACCACCGGACTGGAGTAAGCCATTTGAGATTATGTGTGACACTAGTGATAATGCAGTGGGAGCAGTCTTGGGACAAATACTTGGGAAAGCATCTCATGCCATATACTATGCCTCAAGAATTCTGAATGATGTTCAGAGAAATTATTCAACTATAGAGAAGGAGCTTTTAGCTGTTGTTTTTGCTTTGGAAAAATTTAGATCTTATTTACTTGGAACTAAAGTCATTGTTTATTCTGACCATGCAGTTCTTCGCTATTTGATGACAAAGAAGGAGGCAAAACCAAGGTTAATAAGATGGATACTGCTCCTGAGTGAATTTTACTTGGAAATTAAGGACAAACGAGGGGCGGAGAATCGATTGGCGGATCAATTAAGCCGTTTAGTCCACGTTGATGAGGAATTATGCTTGCAAGATGAATTTCCTGATGAGCAATTATTTTCTGCAAGCACAACACTACCGTGGTATGCACATATAGTAAATTATTTAGTTACCAATGGGTTACCTTCTGATTTTTCTAGAGGTCAAAAAGATAAGGTCAAAAGTGATGACAAGTACTATGTTTGGGATGACCCTTACTTATGGAAGCATTGCGCCGACCAAGTCATAAGAAGGTGTATGCCTAAAAGCGAGGTAATTCCTATCCTTACATTTTGTCATTCTTTTGCTTGTGGAGGTCACTTTGGAGCCAAGAGAACGGCGAGGAAAGTATTAGATTGTGGATTATTTTGTCCATCCTTGTTTTGAGATGCTTATTATTTTTGCAAGTCATGCCATCAATGTCAAAAGACTCGTAACATATCTCAATGCAAGGAGATGCCTCAACACCTCATTCTGGTTTGTGAAATTTTTTATGTGTGGGGGCATTGACTTCATGGGACCATTTCCTAGCTCTTTTGGATATGTTTATATATTACTTGTTGTGGATTATGTCTCGAAGTAGGTGGAAGCTAAAGCCACCCGGATTCGAAAGTGGTTGCAGATTTTGTCAAGAATAATATTTTCTCCAGATTTGGGATTCCAAGAGAAATCATAAGTGATAGAGGTACTAATTTTTGCAACCGGACTGTGGCAAGCTTATTGAAGAAATACCATGTGACACACAAGATTTCTACTGCATATCATCTGCAATCTAATGGACAAGCTAAAGTGTCAAATAGGGAGATCAAGTATATTCTGGAGAAGACAGTGAATCCTACTAGAAAAGATTGGAGCCTAAGATTAGATGACGCTTTGTGTTCTTACAGAATTGCATACAAGACACCGATCGGAATGTCACCATATCGATTAGTCTTCGGAAAACCTTGTCATCTTCCAGTGGAATTGGAGAACAAAGCTTATTGGGCTATCAAGACTTTTAATATGAAGATGGATGAAAGTGGGGAGCATAGGAAGCTACAGTTGCAAGAACTAGAGAAAATACGCAATGATGTCTTTGACAGTTCAAAGATCTACAAGGAGAAGACAAATGCCCTTCATGATAAGATGATTTCTAAGAGGGATTCGAAGTTGGCCAGAAAGTTCTTCTCTATCATTCATGAATTCAGTTATTCTCAGGTAAGTTGCGTTCGAGATGAATAGGGCCTTTTGTTATTACTAATGTTTTCCCCATGGTGCAGTTGAGATTCAGAGATTGGAAACTTCAAAGATATTCAAAGTGAATGGAAATATATTGTAACATTATTATGATGGATTCCAAGCAAAAGGCGTCGAGGAGGTGAATGAACTGGAACTCGAGGATCCACAAAGAATTGAGTGAATTAAAGCATAATTTGGGCCAATGACAATAAAAAAGGCGCTGCCTGGGAGGCAACCCAGGGGAGTTTTCTGAATTCCTTTTCTTATTTTATTTGTTTTTCTTTAGTTCATTTTTACTTAAATTGGGGACAATGAAAGATTTAAGTATAGGGGAGAGAACTTAGCCAGTCATTTATAGAATTTAGCCGGTTTTTGAAAAAAAAAGTTTTTAAATCTCATAGTTAGTGATGAATATAACTGTTAATATTCACTAGCCTATGATGATATCTAATTGATGACATGCATGTTTTTGAAAATAGATGATTTGCTAACCTTGAAACACTTTGATCTCCAATGCAAATTAAAATTTTATATGGTTGTGGAATATTTTTTAGCACAATGAGTCATGGCTTGTGAAATGTATATCTCATAATGAAGGTCGTGTGAGCCTTGTGGAAGTCTTAGGAAGTATCTAGTGCATGTTTGAACTTAACTACATATTCTTTGAGGCATATATCTAGACTGTGAGCAAATATGAAAATGATGTAGGAGATTTTTGATTCGTTTGAGCCTTTCGAGCCTACCATGTAAATAAAATTTATCCATAGTGCCCCCTTTGAGTTTAATTGAAAACAATGGTATATGCTTAGCATATTTTTAGACCCCATTCGACATTCTTTGGCTAGCCTATCAACTACCCTAATGAACTTAAATATGATATTTTAATCCATACATTTGAAGAGATTATGATGTGTTTTGTTATATGCATTGTGGTTATCATGGTTTATCTATTCTTGAGTTTTTTTTATCAAGAAGATCAGTGCATGAAAAAAAAAATATCTACCTTGAAAAAAATATGTGTATGTCTCCCAATGGAGCAGAAAAAAAAAAGAGAAGTCAAGGTTTTAAAAAAAAAAAGAAAAGAAACAAAGGAAAAGAAAGAAGGAAAAAGAAAATTCATGCAAAGAAAAGAGAAGTTTTCATTGTGCATATTTTCATACTCTTTTATTTGTTTTATCCTTACCTTTCTTTCATTAACCAATACCTAGGCCCCGTTACAAGTTAATAAAGTCCGACTTGATTTGTATTTGCAAGTGGTTAGATAGTGGAAAAGTGTGTGCAAGTGAGCTTATGCGTGTATCGGTGTGCAACTTGAGCTATTGTGGGGTTTTGCATTGAATGGATCTGTGGAGTGTGCATGACACTTGTTAATGACCATACACACACACACGTTCGAGGCTATATCTAGTTGAAATGTCTGGGTATTGAACTTGTTTCGTTAGCATATTAACGTCTTTCTTGATCATGCATTGAGTTAATTGCTGAGGCACACATGTGTAAATAATGGTTAATTTCATTACGATATATGAGCTTGGAACTTATTTTTAGTTTTGTGTTGCTCGAGGATGAGCAAGGTTTAAGTATGGGAGAGTTTGATGTGATGGTATTTTTCTATATTTATTTGAGTTAAATTGAGATGATTAGGTGCATTTTTAGCGATTAAATTGGTTTTATAATCATTAATCATTGTTTGTGAGTTGATATAGAAAAAGGTGTAGAATGGAGAAAAAGAAGGAAATCTTTGAGATTTATGCACAGACCCCGTGCACCTTTTGGAGGAAGGTCCGTGCATACTGAATAAAGAAATATTTTTACCAGTTTAATTCACAGACCCCGTGCACCTTTTGGTGGAAGGTCCGTGCATACTTTTAGTCAAAAAATTTGAGGCAGAGAGCACACGGAGGTGGGCACGGACCTTAGCACGGGGCCCATTCACCCTGTTATTAACGAATCGTAAAATGCACGGAGGTAGAAACGGAGGTTGTCCAGGGCCCGTGCATGTCGCGAATTTGAAAAAAATATATTGCGCAGAGTTTGAAAATTTCGGGACTCTTTTATATTGGGAAATATTGAACACTAATAGAGGACGAAAAATAGAGTTTTTTGGACGGGAGAACGCAGAGAAAAACTCTTTGGAGGCTAGGTTTTCTTTCTTTAATTTTAGATTTAATTTCTTTCTTGAATTTTTCTAGAGATTTCATGAATTTTAGTGGCTAAGTTTTAATTCTTGGTTGAGGAAGACGATACCTTGAAGTTTTATTTTCTCGTGAGATTTTGATTCACGGTCGTCGTTTGATTTTTTATTTGAGTATCAAGAGTTGTTTGGATTTATTTATTATGCTTGTGTGTTTTATTATTAGCTTGATCACCTAATGATTTTTCATACAATCTAAAGCTAAATTGGATATCAAATCCGTAATTGTTTGATTTCTCTAATTTTCTAAAAAACTATGATTAATAATTTCTAATTTTGAATTTATTAATTTGTAGGAACATCACTTGACTAGATTAAATACAATCGATTGTGTTTGTGTTATCTAGATTCATCAATTTCACAAGTTTAAATGCTACCTTGGATTTAAATCTTGATCGCTTGCATCTTGGTTGATTTATTGGTAAAGGTTAATTTAGAACACTTGTTAACTAAGATTAAGGTGGGATATAAATTGATATTTCAAATTAAATTCAATTATTTTTAAAGAATCGATGATCGAGTGAATAAACTTTAAAGGTGTAGTCGACCGATACCAAGACTTATTTATTTATTGATTAGTAAAATTAAATTTCCAGTCTTGCATGCTAGTTAACAAAATTTATTTTTATTTGCTTTTAATTTTTAGAAGTTAATTTCAAACATAAAACCCCCTTTTCTTATTTATTTTCAGTATTTTTAAGAACACAATAAATTTCACCTACTCTCGCTACTACATATTTATTTGTTAGAGTTGAATGGGTTAATTTGGACATGACATGAATAAGCTCTACGAAGATAAAAGCAGGGACGTGAGCGCTAATGCTCAGAACGAAAATTACGAGTACACAAGTCTATATAATGCGTGCAATGCGAAATAATGAATGCTCTGGTACACTGGGATCAAAAGCTATAACATCATGCTCAGAACACAGGCTCCACTAGTATGCGAATGCTGCTTTGAAGATACAGTGCGTGCCGCACATACTGAAATCCGATCTTTAACTATCACCATCCTGGGTAAAACCATACACTCTACTTCGTTGATACAGTGGGTATCACACGATACCTGATCATACAAAGAAACCTAAGGGCTGAGCGACCGTAGAAACAACAAGCTATCTTGATTGAATAAACAGGATCAACGTGATATGTTAATGCCGCATATAAGTCATGAATAGTAATATCATGCATCTCATGCAGATAGTAATGCAACACACAATAATGCAACACATAAACATGCATACTCGTTGGCTATCTTATGCAGTACTTACGTACATCAACTACCGATCTAGGTGAACAACTTCCTACAATCCAAGCCTACAAGACATGATTATACTGCATCACCAATACTTATCTAAAAAGCCTAAACAAGACTAATAGCTACTCCCAATAGCTACTAAGAGTCCAGACTTATACCTGCGTCTGTTGTCAGCCCCTAACAAAGAACCTAGCCCAATCACAGCTTCGCCACGAGCCCTGTAGCTCCTTGCTATCATTGTCAGCCCGCTGAAAATTCCTTGTGGAAATCTGACCAAATGGCACGCCCTCGCTCAGCCAGCACAGATGCCGACGCTGACCTCCACAACTTGCGAGCCCTACTCTCTAGAAAAAAACTTAATGTCCTCCATCTTCTACTCTTCCAAGCAATGAAAAGACCTAAAACAACGCTCCATGCATTCCAACCAATCTTGGGCAGCCTCTGGGGTCTCACTGCCAACCAGTGGATTAGGCCCCAACCGAATAAATTTGTGCAAGTCAAACCGAAGACGATCATTCTCCATTCTATGGCGACGAGCTCGAGGATATCTCTGTTCTTCCTCATTCCCCCAACGACCGACACTGCCAGGACTAATCTCGTCATCATGTCTAGACATATCTACAAAGACACACCATAAATCATTCCCAACAAGAGGTTCTATATCCCTAAATCTAATGCATACTCTGATACCAATAAATGTAGTGACCCACTCTAGAATCACCTACTAAAAATTATTACGCATGTATTTAAAACTTTACACCATGATAATAACAGAAAATGAAGAAAAATTTAAACCAAATACTAACAACCCGAAAGAAAATACAACCGGTAAACCACATGAAAGCCCAATAGTAAGATTAATACAACCCAATCGAAGAATAAATACCAAAATGAATTTTTAAACTAGAAACCTCTAGTGACCCCTGCTACCAAAGCCTTGGTCACTGATCAACTACTGATCTCATTCCTGATCCATCTACAAACTTTTCCCTTCGAATGAGATGTCTGAGATAAAAATAAGGATGTGATCGCTAACGCCCAGAAAAAAAAGTACGAGTACACAAGTCTATATAATGCGTGCAATGTGAAATGATGAATGCTCCGGTACACTAGGATCAAAAGCTAGAACATCATGCTCAGAACACAGGCGCCACTAGTGCGCACGCTAATCCAAAGATACAGTGGGTGCCACATATACTGAACTCCAATCTTGGACTATCACCATCCTGGCTAAAATCATACATGCTGCTCCATTGATACAGTGGGTGTCACACGGTATCCGATTTACAAAGAAATCCTAGGGCTGAGCGACCCTAGAAAAGACAGGATTCCTTGAAAGAATACACTTGCTAAACGTGATATGATAATGCAGCATATAAGTTATGAATAGTAATATCATGCATCTCATTCAGATAGTAATGCAATACATAATCATGAATACTCGCTGGCTATCTCAGTTATTGCGTGTTTTATTTGCTTGAAAGCGCACGATGTCAAGTTTAATATAGAATGAGTAAAGTATCATTCTCATGGAAAATGAATAATTGATATTATACTTGTTAGAGAAGGTGCCCGTCGAGCCAAGTGTTGGCCGATGGTCCTTGAGATAACTCTTATATGACAATCTTTATTTTAATAATATTTGAATTATTTAATTTGACACATCTTTATCTGAATACCCATGCTAGCTTCATAGAAAAAGCCCTTGAATATACAAATAGTAGAAAGAATATGAGATGGTCATGGGATGACTATCATGAAACTCATATTTGGAATAATGTATATTCTAAAGCGTTCCTAGTCAATTCAGCCGCCACAAAAGAAGGATAAAGACCGCTCGAGCTTGAGACTAGTATTTGCAATGTGAGTACCAAGTTTCATTGGTAGGGGACATGGTGATGTTCAAGCATGCAAATAGGTGCTCCTTGTAGAGTGCACTGAACAACCCTCACTAAAGGACTTTCCAAGTGGTTCTCACTTATCGAGTGAAATAGTCCTAGTTTATGGTTGTACACCATTAGTCCTTATGACCCGGGACAACATGGAGACTCTATATGCTAGTGCTTCAGTTTGACTTGTTTACCGACTCAACTGGGGTCATTAGGTGGAAATGTTGGGTGTTGTGACGAAACATATAGGAGTCGATGCATTGTAGTTGGGGATTCTCCGCTTACCTACGGGTTTGGATATCCTATGTGATCTCATGTAGCTTGAAATCTCTGATCAGAGTAGGTGGTAATTAAGAAAAGGGTTTCTTGAATTACACCTACAATGCAACTACGACATGACACATAGTTATCGATTCAATGACAATTCTCGATAAACCAATGGTTGTCGAATCGGTCGGGATATATGAGTTGATGGGACCGCACTGTACGCTAACCATAATTGATTGGTTCTTGCAGGCACTATCATTTGATACCTAGGGAGTCATTTAAGAGATGCTGCTAGACGTTTAATATGACTGGTTGGGTACTATCAGACTTGCGTTTTCTGACATTCTTATTATCAAGGGGTTGATTAATAGGAATGGAGCTATATAGGGTATGCTCATATAAGGAAATTGTTCTTCCCGAATCACATGGAGATGTGAACCCACTGCTAGTTGTATCAATGAATCATTGAGGGTCACACAAGTACTAGCTTTCTAGACCTCATTGGGATTAAAATTAGTTCAATGTGTTGAACAACTTATAAAGGAGTTTATAAGTAAAATAAATTAGAAGTATGACTTCTAATTGAGAATAAATGGGAAAGTAAATTTTAATTTGTGAATGTGTTCCAAGATTAAAAGTTGACTTGAATAAATAATTAGTTTTTGAAAATGGTTATTTTCAAAACTATTATTTTGAACTTAATTAAATTAATTCAAGGGTAGTAGAATTTGTAAAGTATAAATTATTAAATTAATTCAAGTGTTGGATTAATTAAACACTATTCAGTCTAGTAGAGCTCAAAATAAAATAGTTTTGAATAATTATTTTATTAGTGGACTTGAATAAGTTTAATTTGGATTTAATTAATTGATTAAACTTAAATGGGTTTGAGTTTAATAATTAATTAAATATTATGTTTAAGGGCCATGTATATATATATATGTATATGTTTGACATATATATATTTGCATAATATATATGTGAGAGGGAATATGAAAGGTTAAAGGTTGGATGCAATTTTCCATGCATGATTTAATTGTATCAATTTTATCTTTGACCATGAATATTATATATCAAATATTCCTCCACTAAGAAGGTGTGGCCGTGCACTTCATCACATACAATTCTCCAATTTTGTCTTTTGACTTTGGGAGAAAAGACAAGAAATATGTAGTAACCCGCATTTCTAATTAGTGATTAATGAGTAATTAATCATGTGATCATATTTAGATTAAGTAAAACATGATTAAGTATGTTCCTGTTGGGATAACGGACTCCAGAAATAGATCCAGAATACTCGAACATGGTGGGCATTGCTCGGGAAGTTCGGACGCTCCGAACTGGAGTTCGGAGGATCCGAAGAGGATCGGAGGCTCCGTCGGTGGGATCGGAGGACCCGAACAGGGTTAGGCTTACGTCAGCAAGGTGACATCATGGATGACATCACTGATGGGACTTCGGAGGACCCGAAGTAAAGATCGAACGGTCCGATCGTGTTCGGACGATCCGAAGTTATGATCGGAGGATCCGAACCAGTTTGGAGGGCCCGAAGCCAAGTTCGGACGGCCCGAACGTCGTCTATAAATAGAGGAGCCGAGGCTCATTTGTGACTCACACATTTCCTCTCTTCTCTCTCTCAATTCCTAAGCCTTCTAACTCAGATCTAGGGAGATCTAGGCATCCTACGGGGAATCCGGAAGTGGCTTAGTGATCTAGACGTCGTCGCGGAGCTACGGCCTAGTTTTGAGGCTATCGACAGCAAAGGGCTAACGACGGACGCAGGTATAGCTTTGGCATCCTAAAAATATTTAGGAGTATGCAATAGCTTAATTAAGGCTTTTAGAGCTTAATTGTTGATGCATGGATATTTTCATTGTAGTAGCTGTAGACTGTACTAGTAGGCTTGGAGTCTAGGTCAGTGGAGCTAGGTTTGACCAGCAGTGTTAGAGGTACGTAAGTACTGACCGAGATAGCCGGCATGATATATTTGCTTGTATGTTGCATGAGTATGTGCTATATGCTTTATCATGTTTTAGCATGTTTTATCGTCTTAGCACATACATGATTTTACGTGTGACTGCATCCGGAGAGATGTGAGTCATTGACAGTCTCCATAGGAACTATGATCTCATTTTGGACTCGAGTCAGGTATGACAGTTTCCATATGAGACTTGTATCATGTTTTGGATTCGGGTCAGGATGGGGTTGGCTCAGCCCTGATATGGAGTATAAGAGTACCCCGCGGAGTAGCTCTCTAGCCGGTATTATATATTCTCGGCGCCATGAGCAAGTGTTTTCACTTGAGTTTTAAATCATCTGTGTGCGCATATTTGTATTTATATCATTGCTTCATATTGAGCGTTCTAGCTCATGCCCCTGTGTTTGGGTATTGTGTACTTTGTGGCGGGGCAGGTTTGAGGCTGGACGGTCCAGGCGACTCTCAGCAAGATTGAGCTTTGGAGAGTGCAAGGTTGTAGAGGGTAGGGATTTATTTACCCTGAACCTTCGATTTGATTGTATAACAGTACTTATACACTTATAATAGCGTCGGTTGTATTCTGCCGATTGGATTTGTTGTATTTTAATTATCCGCACTTTATGCTTTAAGCTTTATTTGCGTGTGCTTTTACTATAACTCTGATTAGGTAGTGGATCCGGGTTGGGTCACTACAAAATATCTCAATGAAAAATGCTCAAAATATTCTAGTGCATATTTAGAGTGGATCTAGTTCGATTAGTTGTGAACCTAATTTGAAGAGGAGCTATTTTCAAACAAGTGCATCCTTAAAAGGTTGAATCCATTTTTTAGTAAGGTGTGCTCTTGGAAGCTTGTAGATTTTGTTTACCATTTCAAGAGCTAAGTTGTTCACAACTTGGTTGGAGCCATAAATCAATCTATTGAGATTGATATGTAGTAGCCCGTACCCTAATTGAGTAATTAAAGAAATTAATCATAATTACTTTGGTAGAGTTCGGAAGCTTCGAAGGTGAGATCGGAAGCTCCGATCAGGATCGGAAGCTCCGAACAGGATCGGAAGCTCCGATCGGTATTACGTCAGGCATGACGTGTGGCAAGATCGGAAGCTCCGATCAGGATCGAAAGCTCCGATCACCCCTATCCGGAATCAACAAATGATATTTCGACATGTGGCGGATCAATATCTTCGGAAACTCCGATGGCAGGATCGGACGTTCCAATCGAGGTTCGGAAGTTCCGATCAAGGATCGGAAGTTCCGATCGTTGTCTATAAATAGAAGGCCGAGACTTCACTTTCAATTGCCAATTCCGAGTTCTCCTTTCCTTTCTAGTCCTTTTGGAGCTGTTCTAGTCTTCTTAGGCTTGGTCCGGAGGTCGGCGAGGCGTTCGGTAGTCATAGCGGAGTTGTGCCCAAGTTCTGGAGGCATCGACATCAAAGGGCTAACGACGGACGAAGGTATAGCTTTTGCTTCCTATAAATATTTAGGAGTATGCAATAACTTAGTTAAGGCTTTTAGAGCACTTTAATGATAGTAGTATCATTTGGCAGTGTAGAGCAGACTATAGGCGTGGACCTAGAGTTGGTAGAGCTTGCACTGTTTTGAGGTACGAAAGTACTATTCGAGATATCCTGACTGAGTATGCATGTATTATGTGACTGCATGATTTATATGCCATGATATTATGCTGCATTCATTTGAATCTTGTTTTATCTCTTTCAAGATGTCTGTTAGTAGGGTTGTACCCTATCCTGTTAGTGGATGGACTTCCATCGATTTGGGTCCGGCGTATCCACGGTTATATCGGTATGGGAGTCACCTCCTGAAGCGACGGCACAGCGTGCTACATACCAGGGCCCGGTCTGTCTCTGTTATCTGATCCTTGACCTCGAGTCTATAGGGAGTTCACTTTGCATGCATGTATACTCATACTCTCGCACTGAGCGTTTTATGCTCACGTCTCGTACTCTGTATTTTCTGGACACCCTATTCCATGGGGCAGGTTTGCGATTGGACGAGGAGGGTGGATCCAGGAGGGGCTAGTCAGTGGTTGGCCAGCTGGAGCTTCGCTTAGGTTTTATTACTGTTGTTTTGGGTTTATACAGCTATTCGATTTGGTTGTATATTATTGGATAAATTACAGATTCCTTTTCTTGGGATTGTATTTGTTTCTGGTTTCCGCAGTTTTATTTTGATATCTGTTTAATTAAGTTAATTGCATGCATAAGTTCTGTTTAGTAGGTGATCCAGGTAAGGGTCACTACATTTATGGTATCAGAGCATGCAAAAGAATTCTTGGGATTTAGTCTCATCTTGAGGTATTTTTGTAGATGTCAAATCGTGACGACCGGAGTTCTCATGGCAGTGTTGGTGGGCATTGGGGTGATGCCGACCGGGAACCTCGTCGAGAACGGCGTCATCGTCACCATGACGACGAGCGTTTCACTGTGCGTCGATTCTAAGCTATGGGTCCTAAGCCCTTAGTTGGAGGTGAGTCTCCGGAGGATGCGGAGAACTGGTTAGACCGCATGGAGATGACTTTTCAGACTTTCCAATGCACCGAGGAGCAGAAGGTGGAGACCCTTGGCTATCTTCTGGATGGGCGTGCGCGCAGGTGGTGGAGGTTTACTTCTGCACCTTTTGTTGCGGAGAGAGGAGTGGCCACCTGGGCCGAGTTTCGCACAACTTTCTAAAAGCGGTATTTTCCTCCTGCACTCCGTCAGTCGAAGGCAGGCGAGCTACTGAGTCTGCGACAGGGAGCCATGTCTATCGATGAGTATCAGCAGAGGTTCTTTGATCTGCTATCCTATTGCCCCGAGATTGCTTATAGCTCAGAGATGAAGTATAATCTGTCCTTCAGGGCCTTAACCCTGAGATCCATGACCGTTTGGTGGTTGGCGACGACATGTCCTACGAGGGTTTGGTGAGCCGTTGTCACCAGGCAGAGGACAGCATTCGGCGGAACAAGTCTTTCTCTCAGTCGAGACCTGCTAGTTCTTTGGGTCCCCGTGCCCAAACTTTCAAGAAGTCTGGATCTTCTTCTTCCTCTGGTTCTGGAGGTGTTGTCTGTTTCGGTAAGAAGGACAAGTGTGATCATTGTGGGAAGAACCATCCATCCGACAAGTGCCGCAGAGCTTCTGGAGCTTATTTTCGTTGTGGAGAGACTGGACATATCCGGAGGGATTGTCCACTGTCTGGGGGAGACGGTTCTGGCTCTGGTTCAGGATCGGGTTCTCAGGCCACCGTACAGCAGAGGTCGCAGGGACAATCTGATGGGAGTTCTCATTTGAGGCCACGAGCTTCTGGCCAGGTGTTTGCCCTGAGACATGATCAGGCTGTGGAGGAGAATGAGAAAGTCATCGCAGGTACATTTCTGCTTTATGGTATACCTGCTCTTGTACTTATTGACACTAGTGCATCTCATTCCTTCATTTCTGCACGTTTTGTTAAGAGGCACAAGTTACCATGCATTGCACTAGACGTAGTGATGTCTGTTTCTACTCCGACGGGCCAATCTGCTTTGGCTAAGCGTCTAGTGATGGGTTGCCCTTTAGAGTTCGAAGGGAATATTCTGTTAGCGAATCTCATGGTCCTGGCGATGGACGACTTTGATTGCATTCTGGGAATAGATATGTTGACTACCTATCGAGCTTAAGTGGACTGCTATCAGAGATTAGTACGCTTTCATCCGGAGGGGAGTGAGAGCTGGTTTTTCTATGGTGAGGGAGCGCGACCCCCGATGCCTTTGGTATCAGCTTTGAGAGCCTGTCGAGCTCTAGAGTCGGGCGGGGAAGGCTACCTTATCTATGAAGTTGATTTGTCCGCTGAGAGTATTGGGATAGAGAGCATTCCTGTTGTGGATGAATTTCCAGATGTGTTTCCTGATGAGATTTCGGGTTTTCCTCCTGCTAGGGAAGTCGAGTTTGGCATAGAGTTGATGCCGGGTACTTCGCCTATTTCTAGAGCACCGTATCGTCTGGCTCCGTCAGAGATGCGTGAGTTGAAGAATCAGCTACAGGATCTTTTGGACAAGGGGTACATTCGTCCTAGTGTATCTCCTTGGGGATCTCCTGTTCTCTTCGTAAAGAAGAAGGATGGGTCGATGCGGCTGTGCATTGACTATCGGCAGCTGAATCGAGTCACTGTGAAGAACAAGTATCCGTTGCCTCGTATTGATGACTTGTTTGACCAGCTGCAGGGCACATCAGTTTACTCCAAGATTGACTTGAGATCTGGGTATCATCAGTTGAGAGTCCGTGATCAGGACGTAGCCAAGACTGCATTCCGTACTCGCAATGGGCATTACAAGTTCCTAGTGATGCCATTTGGTTTGACTAATGCGCCTGCTATATTCCTGGATTTGATGAACCGTGTCTTCAGGGAGTATTTGGACAAGTTTGTCGTGGTCTTCATTGACGACATCTTGGTATATTCGCGTAATACGGAAGAGAATGTTTCTCACTTGCGGTTGGTACTGTAGACTCTTCGAGATGAGCAATTGTACGCCAAGCTGAGCAAGTACGAGTTCTGGATGGATAGAGTGGTCTTTCTTGGCCATATCATATCCAGGGAGGGGATTTCTGTTGATCCAAGCAAGATTGAAGCGGTACTTAATTGGTCACGTCCGACGACAGTTGCTGAGATCCGTAGTTTTCTGGGTCTAGCAGGGTATTATCGTCGCTTCATTCTGAACTTCTCTCAGTTAGCTCAACCGTTGACGCAGCTTACCCGCAAGGGTGTGGATTTCGAGTGGTCCTCCGAGTGCGAGGAGAATTTCCGTGAGCTTCGACGGCGGTTGACTTCTGCGCCGGTGTTGGCATTACCGTCAGGATCTGGAGGGTATGTAGTTTACACGGATGCTTCTCTTCAGGGGTTGGGTTGTGTCCTGACTCAGAATGGGCATGTGATCTCATACGCTTCTAGACAGCTGAAGCTTCACGAGGACAACTACCCAGTCCATGATTTGGAGTTAGCAGCCATTGTGTTCGCTTTGAAGATCTGGCGTCATTATCTGTATGGCGAGAAATTTGAGATCTTCACCGACCATAAGAGTCTCAAGTATTTGTTCACTCAGGCGGAGTTGAACATGAGGCAGAGACGTTGGATGGACTTGCTTAAGGACTATGATTGCGAGATTAAGTACCATCCGGGAGCTGCTAATCTCACCGCTGATGCTTTGAGTCGCAAGGTGCGATTATCCGCACTTCAAACTTGTTCGATGTCTAGTGCGATCAGTGACTGTTGTACTTCAGGTTATACCTTCAAGCATAAGAAAGGTATGCAGAGTATCCAGATGTTTGAGATATTATCTGAGCCAGCCTTGTATTCGCGGATCCGAGATGCTCAGATGTCTGATTCGAAGACCCAGAATTTAGCTCGTCTAGCTAACGAGGGTAGCTCGTCTGGATTTCATTATCAGTCAGATGGCTTTCTTTGTTTGTCTGGTAGGCTTGTGATTCCGCAGGATGAAGAGTTGCGAGAGGAGATTTTGTCTCAGGCGCATCGCACTAAGTTGAGTATTCATCCTGGGAGCAACAAGATGTACAAGGATCTACGTACTCGTTTCTGGTGGAAGGGAATGAAACGCAATGTTTATCAGTTTGTTTCGAGATGTTTGGTGTGTCAACAGGTCAAGGCAGAGCACCGACGACCTGGAGGATTGCTTCACAGTCTGCCTATTCTTAAGTGGAAATGGGAGTTTATCACAATGGACTTTGTGACCCATTTGCCGGTATCCCCGAAGAACTGTGATGCTATCTGGGTTGTGGTGGACCGACTCACCAAGTCAGCGCATTTCATTGCCTATAGCCGAGAGTACTCTGTGGATTGCATGGCACGGATGTACATTCAGGAGATCGTCCGACTTCATGGAGTTCCTGTGAGCATTGTCAGCGATCGGGACCCCAGGTTTACTTCTAGATTCTGGGGGAGTGTTCAGCGTGCGATGGGTACTACTCTCAGTCTGAGTACAGCCTATCATCCGGAGACTGATGGTCAGTCAGAGCGCACTATCCGTACGTTAGAGGATATGCTTAGAGCGTGCGTCATGGATTTTGGTTCAGCCTGGCAGGATCATTTGTCGTTGATCGAGTTCGCTTACAACAACAGCTATCATACTAGTATTGGGATGACACCTTTTGAGGCGTTGTATGGGCGACGTTGTCGTACTCCACTCTTCTGGGAAGAATTGGGGGAGAGACAGGCTGAGGGACCAGAGTTTATCCAACAGGCGATAGATATTGTTGATCAAATCAAGAAACGGATTAAGACTGCACAGGATCGTCAGGCCAGCTATGCTAATATCAAGCGTAGGCCCTTGCAGTTCGAGGTCGGGGAGAAAGTGTTTCTGAGAGTGTCACCTTTCCGCAAGATTCTCAGATTTGGCCTTAAGGGCAAGTTGTCTCCCAGATTTATCGGTCCGTTCGAGATCTTGGAGAGCATTGGTGATTTGGCTTATCGACTAGCTTTGCCACCGCATCTATCCAGTATTCACGACGTTTTCCACGTATCTCTGTTGCGACGGTATGTGGCGGATGAATCTCATATTCTGCAGTGGTCTGAGGTTCAGGTAGACAATTATTTGGCTTATGTTGAGAAACCTCTTCGTATCCTGGATTATAAGGATAAGGTTTGACGGAACAAAGTCATTCCTTTGGTTTTAGTTCAGTGGCAGCGCCGAGGCACTGAGGAAGCTACTTGGGAGCTTGAGGACAGGATGCGTAAAGACCATCCTGAGTTGTTTTGATTTCATTCTAAAGTTGTATTCAGTTGAAAACTCTGTAAACGTTTAATTTGAATAAAGAATGTTTCTGATTTCTGTTTTTGCATTCGGTACTTAAGATCTGATTTCGAAGACGAAATATCTTAAGTGGGGGAGAATGTAGTAGCCCGTACCCTAATTGAGTAATTAAAGGAATTAATCATAATTACTTGGGTAGAGTTCGGAAGCTCCAAAGGTGATATCGGAAGCTCCGATCAGGATCGGAAGCTCCGAACAGGATCGGAAGCTCCGATCGGTATTACGTCAGGCATGACGTGTGGCAAGATCGGAAGCTCCGATCACCCCTATCCGGAATCAACAAATGATATTTCAACACGTGGCAGATCAGGATCTTCGGAAGCTCCGATGGCAGGATCGGACGTTCCGATCGAGGTTCGGACGTTCCAATCAAGGATCGGAAGTTCCGATCGTTGTCTATAAATAGAAGGCCGAGGATTCACTTTCAATTGCCAATTCCGAGTTCTCCTTTCCTTTCTAGTCCTTTTGGAGCTGTTCTAATCTTCTTAGGCTTGGTCCGGAGGTCGGCGAGGCGTTCGGTAGTCGTAGCGGAGTTGTGCCCAAGTTCTGGAGGCATCGACATCAAAAGGCTAACGACGGACGAAGGTATAGCTTTTGCTTCCTATAAATATTTAGGAGTATGCAATAGCTTAGTTAAGGCTTTTAGAGCACTTTAATGATAGTAGTATCATTTGGCAGTGTAGAGCAGACTATAGGCGTGGACCTAGAGTTGGTAGAGCTTGCACTGTTTTGAGGTACGAAAGTACTGTTCGAGATATCCTGACTGAATATGCATGTATTATGTGACTGCATGATTTATATGCCATGATATTATGCTGCATTCATTTGCATCTTGCTGTATCTCTTTCGAGATGTCTGTTAGTAGGGTTGTACCCTATCCTGTTAGTGGATGGACTTCCATCGATTTGGGTCCGGCGTATCCACGGTTATATCGGTATGGGAGCCACCTCCTGAAGCGACGGCACAGCGTGCTACATACCAGGGCCCGGTCTGTCTCTGTTATCTGATCATTGACCTCGAGTCTATAGGGAGTTCACTTTGCATGCATGTATACTCATACTCTCGCACTGAGCGTTTTATGCTCACGTCTCCTACTCTGTATTTTTTGGACACCCTATTCCATGGGGCAGGTTTGCGATTGGACGAGGAGGGTGGATCCAGGAGGGGCTAGTCAGTGGTTGGCCAGCTGGAGCTTCGCTTAGGTTTTATTACTGTTGTTTTGGGTTTATACAGCTATTCGATTTGGTTGTATATTATTGGATAAATTACAGATTCCTTTTCTTGGGATTGTATTTGTTTCTGGTTTCCGCAGTTTTATTCTGATATCTGTTTAATTAAGTTAATTGCATGCATAAGTTCTGTTTAGTAGGTGATCCAGGTAAGGGTCACTACATGATATGTAAAATCTTCTTAAACACCCTATGGATGTTTAATGTTTTCAATGTTACACAAGTGCTCTGTGTTTATAAATTAAAAATTTAAACTTTTGCTGCATTTTCGGTCATGAGGTAACCGATCACCAACATTGGTATCAGAGCCAGGTTACCATTTTTGTGTAGCATTTGTTTAATATTATGTTGAGGTCAATTTCTAACCGCATGAGAAAATCATTTCTTCAACTTTTGGGGCTGTTTTTGAAAAAAATTTATAAAATGAGGGGCTGCCCATTTCGGGCAGTTTGGGGCAGCTTAATTTTAATAAAAAAAAAATTTGGCCGGAATACGTCGATGGAGCTTTGCTAACGACTATGACGACTTGTGTTTCCAAAAGGTGTTTTGGGATATCAAGTGTCATAGGCCATAAGTTGCTAAAATCATTATAGTTGATTTTTGTGAAAAATTAAACTTTATAATGTTTGTATTTTCTCATGAAATAAATAATTAAAGTGTGACTTTGATTATTTATAGTAAATGATGATTTACAAGAAATTTGTTTATAATAAATTAATTGGAAAGTAAACAAAGGTGTTTGTTTATTTTGTTAATTTAATTTATAATTGTGGAGGTTAGTGATTGGACCAAGATACATAATATTTGATCAATTGATTATTATGATAATTAATTGATGATGTATGATATGTGATATTATGCATGAATGATGATCAAAATCCTAAGACCAATTTGCTAGGTGTATGCTAGGATATTTTGTGTTGAATTATTTGTAATAATTATCAAATTATAAATTGGGCTTGGTTTATAGCCAATTCCCACCCCATGAGATATATCCCAATTTTCTATGGATATTTAATGTAAAATATTTGATAGTGGAATATCAATATTGGAAGATGGTGGTCCATGATGAATTATGAAGATCCAGGACATGTAAATATTAGAAGCTTATGTAATTGTTGCATTTGCATCTCGTGCATTCCCTAGGATTGGACCTAGGCCCGTGTTTGGCTCACACGGGTCAAATAGTTTAACGCCCCAAATTTATCTTAATAGAGTTTATTTGAGATAATCGGAGATTATAGAATTCAAGAGCCGATTTGATTTTGTTCAGGGTCTATTTTGCAATTTTTGGATTTTTCAGGGACTAGAATGCAAAAATGGAAATTGTTAGATATTTATAGGGGGAGTTGACTTCTTCTTCACCATTCCTTCTTCCCTTTCACGCCTCAAAGCCGATTCCTCCATTAAAGCTTTCTCCAAGCTTTGTGATTTCATTTCGTGCTCGATCCGTCCATTAGAATTTCAATCTGAAGGCAGATTAGCGATCACGGATGCGAGAGCTCTGTTCTACCGTAAGTTTTTATTTGATCCAATATTCTTCAATTTTGGGATGTTGTCAGAATTTGTTTAAATTCGGATATGTCGTTCTTGAGCTAGCATATATCGTATATCTGAAGCCAGATCGAAAAAAAAACGTCGTTCCGATTTGTTATGATTTTTAGGCCAAAATTCAAAATTTTGGTTTTAGAAATGGTTGTTTATTGGATAATTTGTTGTTGTTGGGAGTTGTTATGGATCGTTATATTGCAGTCTGTGATTTTCGGTTAGTTGGTCTATAGCTATTATGCCGCCGGTTTGAGTTTGTGATTTTGATTCGTTTGAATTGTTGAACCATTGGCAGTTGGGTCTGATTGTCGTTGTTGATTTTATTTTGCCTCCGTACAGATTCTTTTGAAGTTGATTGAGCTCAGGGTTAGCAGTAATCTATCGTCGAAGAGTTGGACGAAGAGTTGGACGAAGAGCGGTAAAGAGTTTACCTTGAGCGTTCGTTATTGTTTTTTGATATAACCTTTTATTGTAGCTTATCCAAAGTTGGAGCTATTCATATCGAAAGGTACAAGCAGTCATCGTGTTAGCGGGATAGCACACTCAAGACTGTTGGTTCTTGAGTTTTTCCCTTAAATCACATACTTGCATCAATACTTGTTCTAGAATGTGGGACTTGTATTTTGTTGTTTGAGTTTTTGTTATATGTCTTAATGCTTTATGCTGTTCTTATGCATTCATCTTGAGCCAAACCTTTGATTTCAGCGGGCAGAACGACCCTTCTTGTTAGACGATTTGGGGTTTATAATCGAGTGACCTGGATGTAGCGGTTCACCTAGTGTCAGCATACTCCTTGTAGTCGCACCAAAGTCTAGAGGATGGAGATACGTGACACCACCTCGATCGGGAGAGTCGGTGGGTTGTTTACGTTATCTCATTCTCGGATCCCAAAAGCAGAGCTGCAATTCCTTGATTATTAGAATTTATATACCTGTTTTAAAGACATGCATTTCATTCGTATTAACCTTGAAGATGTTGTCTTTATATCATGCTATTGATATATATTACTTGTTATTGCATGTTATGTTGCTTTTACTGGGAATATCATTCTCGCCGGAGTTATCCGACTGTTGTTTTGTTTTGTATGTGTACTTGGCGACAGGTGGGGCAGGATTGAGTCAGCAAAGACCAGGTTAACATCAAGAGTGAGAGACAGAAGTGGGAATCGGCTTAGAGGTTGAGTCCGCATGTCAATCTAGTTTATGTTGGAACATGTTTAGAACTCGAACTTCTTATTATTTGTTGTATCGTTTATGCGAGTATTGAGGTTTGTATGTTGTTGTTGCATGTATTTTATAATCTTGTGATGCATTGTATAAATTTGGAGTTGATTTGGTATGCTTAACTTCTGGAAATTCTTGTTCAGAGCTGGACGCTCGATCGGTAGAGTTTAACCGATCGAGCGAGAGAGCTGCAGCCTATTCTCTGTTTTTGCAAAAATCTTGCCCGCTCGATCAGTTGAACTTTACCGACCGAGCGGTGCTGATGTTTCCAGCCGGGCAGTAAGTTTTGGAGAACTTGCTCGCTCGATCGATTGAGTTCTACCGATCGAGCGAGGCACTGTTTATTTTAAAAAATATATTTCTTTATTGCTTTTAGTCTTGGATCTTGTATGCTTAATTATTGTTTATATCCAAGATTAGATGTTTAGAACCGAGGTCTCACATTAAGTGATATCAGAGAGATGAGTTCTTGGTTGAACTAGAAGTGAGTGGGGTAGATCGAGTCCACATGGTTTGATTTCTCGCATGTGATTGAATTTTTTAAATGATTATTTAAACGTTATGCGAGCATGCTTTATTAGTCCATGAACTATTTGAATTAATGGATTATGTTATTTAAATATTAAAGCATGATATTTATTAGAATTGCGGATTTAATTATTCCTGATATGGAATGAGATTTTTGAAAAGAGATTAAGGACACAAGATTGTTGAATTGAGATATTTGTGTCCTAATCCTCTTGAATATGAGATATGTTTCCTCGATGAATTTTTGGATCAGGAAACATTCAGTAGCAACCCCGATTGAACAACTTTGTTCTGCGACTGAAAGAATGGATGTCACTCCGACATCGATGGAAGCACTTTTGTTAAGGTTTCAGTCGTTCAACCCACCAACTCTGAAGAGTAATGAGAATGCTGTGGAGTGAGAGAATTGGATAGAAGAGACCGATCAGTTGTTTGATTCTCTTGACTACACCGATGAGCATCGAATTCGGTTAGTAGTGTACCAACTTCATGGGATGGCCAAAGGTTGGTGGATTTCAAGGAAGAAAGCCTTGGAGAATGAAGGTATGCTTGTTTCTTGGAGTTTATTTAAAGCAGAATTTATTCGACAGATTCCGTTCCTACAACCGACTGGATATAGAGGAAGTAATACGAGAGATCAATTACAACCAAGAGGGAAACAATTCAAGAAGTCTGGGAGCAGTTCTTCTAGCTCCAGCAGATCCATACAGTTTGGTTCAGGACAGACTTCTAGATCTTCCGGATTATCTTGCAGCAATTGTGGAGGTCGACACCTCAGCGAGCACTATCTAGGAATTTATGGTTGTTGCAATATCTGCCAACATATCGGATGCTACGCAAGGAGATGTCCTCAGTGTGATACCGTTGGATCTCGGCCAGGGCGATCTTTTAGACCGATGGTTTAATAGGGGCGGCAAGCTTCTGTGGTTCATTCCTTTCAACCGCCGCAGCATAATCTACTAGGAGGTTATCCGAATATGAATCAATCTCCAATGCAACAAACTTTAGTATTTGATCTTAATGAGGATACACAGACTCAGGTTGCACCTGGATATGATAAGACAGGTAACCAATCAAATTTTTGGGTTTTTCTGCATGTTAATGTTAGATATTGATATTTCCCTACCTTTTTCTTGAGGAATCTAGTTTGATGCATTCCCTTTTGTTGAGCTTTTGGGTTACTTTAGTCGCAAATCTTGATTTGGTTGCGAATAAGATTGAACTGAGTAGCTGGTACTTAGGTTATCGGATTATGAGTTATTATCCGTTGAGCTGTTTAACCAAGTACAGGGCAACCAAGGATTATTTTCAGTAAGTTTCCATATTTCAGATTTGATTCGTTAGACGAGTGGAAATCCTCCGGTAAGATATCTTAATTCGTAGATTCTTTTGATATTTGTTCTGTAGAATGACCGTTTATTACAGAAATGTGCGGAGAAATTCTTTATGTTGGCAGAGGATGTCCTGGAATTTTAACCCGATCTGGTTGATACACCAGTGGTTATAGAAATGCAGACGATGATATAGCAGGATGAGCTTCCGGTTTTGATTTCGATTCGTTATATTGATATCAGCTTGAATTGAGATTAGAGTATCATCTTCCCAAAACTGGACTCAGAACGAGGTATGTTGCTTGAACTTTGTATTGCAGTTGTTTTGGCAGGCGCTCCTGCAGTGCGTATGAATTTTAGGAGCCAAATATTCAGAGATATTTGGATGAAATTGTGAATATTTTTATCGATGAAATTCTTATCCGTTCGAAGAGTCGTACTGATCTTTCAGATTCTTGAGAGTTGTTTGCAGATTTGCATGCCGAGCAGTGTGATGCTTTCTCTATAGACGTCTGAATTATGATTGGATCGAGTTGTCCTTCCTCGATCATATTATCTGAAGGTAAAATTTTTGTTGATCACCTCAAGACCGGAGCCGATATGAATTGATCTAGAGCGACGTCCTTACCTGGAATTTGCAGATTCTTGATTTAACAAGTTCTATCGAAGACTCTTCAAAGGAATCTTATCAGTTGTGAAGCCGATTACTCAGCGGAATATGTTCTTCTGTCTGGAATTAATCTTATGAGACCAATTCTTATTGATTGAAGAAGAGGTTGATCAGCGCCTCATTATTCTATTATTTATTCTGTATTGATGAAATTTTGGTGCTTGCACTTATTCTTATTGAGATTTAAGGTACATTCTTGTTCAGAAGAATCACTTATAGCATGAGCATCGAAACAGCTGAAGACGCTCGAGACTCAATGTATGATTCTGGATTTTGAGCTCGTAGCGATCTTATTGATTAGAAGATCTGGTATCTATTTTCTTACTAGGAAATTTCCTTAATCTTCCTGATCTTAGAAGCTATAGTACTGGTTTTGCCGTACAGATTGGGTATGAGAAAGAGAAGATGATTAGAGGTACTGAGGAATTTCCGATTGGAAATCGTTTCTACCCGGAGTAATTGAATTCAACAGATGTTGCTTTGAGCCGAAAGATCTGTGCTTATTTTATCTACTCTCGGTATATTGTTGTGATCGTTGATTGCTGCACTTCTGATCAGAGTTTGAAACGGATAGAAGGACTATCAGAGTGTTTGCTATTCAAGCCGAGACAGAGTTATTTATTCTGATCAAGGAAGCACATAATTCTGATCCGAGCACTCAGATTTCATTAGAGAAAGTCAGAACTCAACCAGTCTGAGATTCAGGTTGGTGTTGATTCTTAATTGTGTTAAGAATTTTGTTGTGCCTGATGTTCCTGATGGAGACATCGTATCTTGAGATTGGCACATTGTAGTCTATTCAGTATTCTTTCAGATGATTGAAAGGTATACGATGATTGAAGAGTTAGTTCTAGTAATTGCAGATGAAGAACAATACTAGAGGTATGTTTTTCCAATGTTTTGGACTGTATGCAGTTGATATCAGAGAGAGCACAACCCGACGATCTGTTATACAGTTTATTCTGGTTCAGAATTAGATAGAGATCATGTTTCTGATGGATTCGTCAGGAAACTTCCCTGGGCAGTTTTATTTTAAGGTACTATCTGTTTAAGATTGACCGATTGGTGAAAGCTGCTTCTGTATTCCACACAGAATGATTATCAGACATAATCAGATGATAGATATTCTGTCAAAAATTTTGTCAGATTGTTTGATTGCCGAATTTGGGCGTTTCAGACAGAGATCTTTGATATACCCTTTCTTGGTATATTCTTCGAAGAGGATTTTGTTATTCGATTGCAGCTGAGTACAATTGTTATCCTCAGAATGACGGACAGTTAGAACAGACATTTTTTATTAGAGGCTTTGCCGAGCTATAGTGCTAGGCCGACCCAATATCTGTATAGCCTGATTTGGGCTAGGTGAGGGTGAGCGATCCATGCCATCACTTAAGCTCAATTATAACCAGAATTGGTAATTCATGGTACCTATCCTGAAGGTCCATGGTTCAAATTAGAGTAAGTTATAAAAACTCCTTGATCTAGGGAGGAGAAGAGCCTGAGTTTAGTTCCTGATTCTGGCACTAGCTGCCGAGTGTCACTAACTCCTTTGAAATTCTTGAACATCAACAACTATCAGATGATTATCCGGATGGCATCTTTCGATGAGTTGTGCGAGCAGTAATGAAAACCTCTGTTGTTTTGGGATTATTCTTCTTCTAAGTCACCTGTTTTAAGACCAGTTTTGTTTCGAAGTTTATGAACAGTTGATGATAGTGTGTCGAGAATGAAGAGGACTTGGACTAAGTGGTCGTAGTATACAAATGTTAGATGCAAACTTTCGTATTTTGATCGGAAAGGTCGAATATTTCGGAAGCTTTCGACTTTCTGAGGATTTGTCAGATTTGAGAAGAGAGAGAAATCGTCTCTGAGATTGTTTTGAATCTCACTAGAGTCTAGAGTTGATAGGAAATCTTGCAAACAGACTTGTTTTGTTCCATCTCCTTCTGGTTTTCACGAGGAGAAATCCATCTTTAATTGCAGATTATTGTCAGATCCATGCTGCTGAATTAACCGACCAGATTTTCTTTTATTCTTTATTTGGTGAGAGCGGAATTTGACGAGTTATCGAATTTCTTGAGACGATTGATTCAGAGTTTTAACCAAACAGAGAAGCAGATCCGAGACAATTCGATTCAGTTTGAGTTAATACCTTTGAGCCATTGCGGAATTGAAAAGGAAAGTTGGGGAGCAGAGTCCGATTTAGAGCATAAAAGTTTCTGGACTTAATTCTTAGAGTTGAATTCTCTTGCAGTTTGGGTTTTATCCCTTAGCTTTTGAGATTGAACAGTATTCGATTTCAAGGACGAAATCAGTTCTTAGAAGGGGAGAATTGTAACGCCCCGAATTTATCTTAATAGATTTTATTTGAGATAATCGGAGATTATAGAATTCAAGAGCCGATTTGATTTTGCTCAGGGTCTATTTTGTAATTTTTGGATTTTTCAGGGACTAGAATGCAAAAATGGAAATTGTTAGATATTTATAGGGGGAGTTGACTTCTTCTTCACCATTCCTTCTTCCCTTTCACGCCTCAAAGTCGATTCCTCCATTAAAGCTTTCTCCAAGCTTTGTGATTTCATTTCATGCTCGATCCGTCCGTTAGAATTTCAATCTGAAGGAAGATTAGCGATCACGGCTGCGAGAGCTCCGTTCTACCATAAGTTTTTCTTTGATCCAATATTCTTCGATTTTGGGATGTTTTCAGAATTTTTTTAAATTCGGATATGTCATTCTTGAGCTAGCATATATCGTATATTTGAAGCCAGATCGGAAAAAGAACATCATTCGGATTTGTTATGATTTTTAGGGCATAATTCAAAAATTTGGTTTTAGAAATGGTTGGTTATTGGATAATTTGTTGTTGTTGGGAGTTGTTTTGGATCGTTATATTGTTGTCTATGATTTTCGGTTAGTTGATCTATAACCGTTATGCCATCGGTTTGAGTTTAGGATTTTTATTCGTTTGAATTGTTGAACCGTTGGCAGTTGGATTTTATTGTCGTTGTTGATCGTCTTTTTCCTCCGTACAAATTCGGTTGAAGTTGATTGAGCTCAGAGTTAGCAGTAATCTATCTTCGAAGAGTTGGACGAAGAGCGGTAAAGAGTTCACCTTGAGCGTTTGTTGTTGTTAGATTGTATAGTTTTTGATATAACCTTTATTTTAGCATATCTAGAGTTGGAGCTATTCGTATCGAAAGTTACAAAAAGTCATCATATTAGCGGGATAGCACACTCGAGACCGTTGGTTTCTGAGTTTTTCCCTTAAATCACATACTTGCATCAATACTTGTTCTAGAATATGGGACTTGTATTTTGTTGTTTGAGCTTTTGTTATATGTCTTAATGCTTTATGTTGTTCTTATGCATTCATCTTGAGCCAACCTTTGATTTCAGCGGGCAGAACAACCCTTTTTGTTAGACGATTTGGGGGCTATAATCGAGTGGCCTGGGTGTAGCGGTTCACCTAGTGTCAGCATACTCCTTGTAGTCGCACCAAAATATAGAGGATGGAGATACGTGACACCACCTCGATCGGGAGAGTCGGTCGGTTTTTTACGTTAACTCATCCTCGGGATCCCAAAAGCAGAGCAACAATTCCTTGATTATCAGAGTTGATATCCCTGTTTTAAAGACATGCATTTCATTCGTATTAACCTTAAAGATGTTGTTTTTATATCATGCTATTGATATATATTACTTGTTATTACATGTTATGTTTCTTTTATTGGGAATATCATTCTCACCAGAGTTATCCGGCTGTTGCTTTATTTTGTATGTTTACTTGGCGACAGGTGGGGCAGAATCGAGTCAGCAAAGACCTGGTTAACATCAAGAGTGAGAGATAAAAGTGGGACTCGGTTTAGAATTCGAATCCGCATGTCAATCTAGTTTATGTTGGAACATGTTTAGAACTCAAACTTCTTATTATCTGTTGTATCGTTTATGCGATTATTGAGGTTTGTATGATGTTGTTGCATGTATTTTGTAGTGACCCTACTCGGATCCACTACCTAATCAGAGTTAAGAGAAAAATTAAACATGCATTAAATAAATCACTACGGAAGACTTAAATAAAAACAGACCGGCAGAATACAACCGGTTTAAACCAATTCGATTTATACAACCAAATCGAATAAATAGCCTAAAGGCAAAACCTACAGCTAATCCTGCTATCTTCACTGGTCACTGGCTACTCCAAGCTCCTGGTGCTCCACCCTGCACCTATACCTGCCCCGTCGAATGGGGTGTCCAGATACACAGAAAAGACTGGACGTGAGCTCTAAGCTTAATATGAAAGCACTGGATAAAACATACAAATATGATGCATGCAAATGATAGGGTATCCATATTTGGGATAACTGTATATAACTGCTCAGTAATGGCGCCTAGTACATGAGTGGTACAACCCGGGAAGCAAACCCTGCGTACATTGCTCATTCCTACAGGACGTGGACTGTGTCCCCAGATGCTAACTACCCATGACCCGTCAGTCACTGGGCACTAGACATCACCCGTCCAGACAGGGCTGTGCGGCCCTACATGGCTCATCTCAAAAGATGGACAGGCACAATATGATATGCACATGCTGCATAATAATATGACACACAAATGCAACATATAAGCATGCAAAGCCCGCTGGCTATCTCAGTCTGTACTTACGTACCTTACTACAGGCAGTCCTAGCAGTCTCACTCTAGGTTCCCAGCCTATATCAGCTCTACAAAACATGTAGTAACCCAGATTCCATTTTAAGATAATAATATGATAAACATGATTAAGGGTTGATAATTAATCAATTTCGGAGTGTTATTGGACTTCGAAAGAGAATTTGGTCTTTTGATTTTGGGCCGGATCGGAAGCTCCGAACCCAGATCCGAAGCTTCGATCCCAGCCACTTCGGAAGCTCAGCGGAAGCACCGAGATCGGAAGCTCCAATCCTGGAACAAGCGTTCCGATCTTCGGCTGCCAGCTTTACCCGATGAATCAGCCACGAGTTTTGACAAGTGTTGATCGGAGGCGAGATCGGAAGCTCCGATCATCGGATCGGACGTTCCGATCCCGGCGTGTCATGCATGCAAAGCGTGAGCTGGATCGGAAGCTCCGATCCCGAGATTGGTGGTTCCGATCCTGGCCGGAAATTTTGCCTATAAATAGGGCTTCCCAGATTCATTTCTAAATACGAATTCCGAGTTTCCTTCTTCAGTTATGTAGTGTGAGATATACACTTGAGGGCCCTATCGGTTACAATAGAGGTTCTGGAATAACCAAGGAGTGGTTATAGTCATCCGGGACTAGCGACTCCAAAGGGCTATCTACGGACGAAGGTATGGTCCGGGAATCTATTTAAGTTTTGGGAGTACTTATTAGCTTAGTTAAGGCTTATAGAATTTATGTAGTGATACGGTGAACTTTTGAATATAGGCTTGGAACCTAGGATCCTACTATACTTCAACTAGCCTAGAGGTACCTACACATTGACTCAGATTTCCAGCGAGTATACATGTTTATATGTTGCATTTATTTGGCATTATTATATGGCATGATATATGATTTACCGCTTTCTATATTCATATGTCATGTGCATATACACGTTGAGCCTATACCTTGTTATACTTGACTATAGAGCCGCTTAGCTCTATACTCGATAGTCTGTCACTGAGAGTACCGCGACGGCGGGGGCATTTATGTCTGTCTACTCTATTGTACTAGACGAGTGTGGTTGCACCCAGAGGTTGATCCGTGCGGTGGCAGCACTCATGTGGCGCCGGTTCGGAGCATGACTTTTTAGATGACCCTTTACCAGTCATCATGTTGCATGCATTATATACATATGTGTACTCATGTCTATGTACTGGGCGTTAGCGCTCACGTCCTAGTTGTTATCTTGGACACCCTATTCCATGGGGCAGGTCGCAGGATGGACGGAGCTGGTGGTTCAAGGCAGGATTAGGAAGCAGGCCTTGAGGAGTTAATTATACAGCAGGATTCTCCGTGGGGAGCACCTGTTTTGTTCGTCAAGAAGAAGGATGGATCGATGTGATTGTGTATTGATTACAGGCAGTTGAATCGTGTCACCATCAAGAATAAGTATCCTTTGCCGCTGATTGATGATCTGTTTGATCAATTACAGGGTACTTCTGTCTATTCTAAGATAGATCTGAGATCTGGATACCACCAAATGCGGGTACGAGACACAGATATTTCTACGACTGCTTTCAGGACCAGATACGGGAATTATGAATTTCTGGTGATGCCATTCGGTTTGACGAATGCACCGGCAGTCTTTATGAATCTGATGAATCAGGTATTTCGAGAATATTTGGATAGATTTGTCATCGTCTTCATTGATGATATTCTTGTCTATTCTCATGACAAGGATGAGCATGCACATCATTTGAGGATTGTTTTACAGACGTTACGAGGTAAGCAGCTGTATGCGAAATTGAGCAAGTGTGAATTCTGGCTTGATCGGGTAGTATTTCTCGGTCATGTGATTTCTAATGAAGGGATATCTGTTGATCCTAGTAAGATAGAGGCAGTGCTGAACTGGTCTCGTCCGACGACGGTTGCTGAGATTCGTAGTTTCTTGGGTCTAGCTGGATATTACAGTCGGTTCATCGAGAATTTTGCATAGTTGGCCAGACCTTTGACACAGCTTACACGGAAAGATGTTGCCTTCATATGGTCCTCGGATTGTGAGGAGTCATTTCACGAGCTGCGTGGACGTCTTACTACTGCACCTGTGCTAGCTCTACCTTCTGGATCAGGAGGTTATGTTGTCTATACTGATGCCTCTGGTCAGGGGTTAGGATGTGTTCTGACACAGCATGGACATGTTATTGCCTATGCTTCTCGACATTTGAAGACGCATGAGAGTAATTATCCAGTACATGATCTCGAGTTAGCCGCCATTGTATTTGCACTCAAGATCTGGAGGCATTATCTTTATGGCGAGAAATTTGAGATATTCACGGATCACAAGAGTTTGAAGTATTTATTCACTCAGGCGGAGTTGAATATGCGACAGAGACGCTGGATGGATCTTCTAAAGGATTATGATTGTGAAATCAAATATCATCCAGGTTCTGCTAATCTTACTGCTGATGCCTTGAGTCGGCAGGTGAGACTTTCTGCACTTCAGACTAGTGAAGTATCTCATATGATTCAAGAGTGCTGTTCATTGAGTTTTACGCTCAAACACAAGAAAGGAAGAAATGGGATTCGGTTGTATACTATTTTGTCTGAGCCAACATTGTATTCTCGGATCAAAGATGCTCAGATATCTGATGTTAAGACTCAGCGTTTGACACGTTTAGCCAATGCAGTTAATACATCTGGATTTCATTTTCAGGCAGATGGTTTATTGTGCTTATCTAATCGAGTGGTTGTACCTAATGTTGCGGAGCTCAGGAACAATATTCTATCTCAAGCTCACTGGAGTCGATTATCAGTTCATCCTGGAAGCATGAAAATGTATAAGAACTTGCGAACTAGATTCTGGTGGAAAGGGATGAAGAGGAGTGTGTATCAATTTGTTTCGAGATGTTTAGTTTGTCAACAGGTCAAGGCTGAACATCGACGACCAGGTGGATTACTGCAGAATCTTGAGATTCCCGAATGGAAGTGGGAGCACGTGACTATGGATTTTGTTACCCACTTACCTATGACTTCACATCAGTGTGATGCTATCTGGGTCGTTGTTGACCGTTTGACAAAATCAGCACACTTTATTCCTTATAACTGGGAGTATTCTTATGATCGCATGTCACGTTTATACATCCAGGAGATAGTGTGATTGCATGGGATTCCAGTGAGCATAGTCAGTGATAGAGACCCGCGATTTACCTCACGTTTTTGGGGTAGTTTTCAGGATGCATTGGGTACCACTCTGAGTTTGAGCACTGCATTTCATCCGGAGACTGACGGAGTCAGAGCGAACGATTTGTACATTGGAGGATATGCTACGTTCATCTGTCATGGATTTTGGCTTATCTTGGCAGGATCAGTTACCTTTGATCGAATTTGCCTACAATAACAGTTATCATCGTAGTATTGATATGGCACCTTTCAAGGCATTGTACGATCGACGGTGTCGTACTCCGTTATTCTGGGATGAAGTTGGGGAACGACAAGTCGAGGGTCCTGAATTGGTGCAGCAGATTGTAGACAAGGTAGATTTGATCAAGCATAGGATCAAAGTTGCTCAAGATAGACAAGCCAGTTATGCTAATATTCGTCGCAGGCCACTTCAAGTTGAGCCTGGTGAATATGTGTTTCTACGAGTATCACCTTTCAGGAAGGTGATGAGATTCGGCGTGAAATGCAAGTTGTCTCCTCGTTTTATTGGACCTTTCCAGATACTGGAGAAGATCGGAGATGTTGCATATCGTTTGGCTTTACCGCCAAATCTTTCCAGTATACATAATGCTTTTCATGTGTCATTACTTCGACAGTATATAGCTAATGAATCTCATGTGATTCAGTCTACTGATATTCAGCTAGAGCCAGATCTGTCTTTTGTTGAACGACCAATCCGTATCTTAGACAGAAAGGAGAAAGTTCTTCGGAACAAGACTATACCACTTGTGATGGTACAGTGGCAGCGCCGAGGCATTGAAGAAGAAACTTGGGAAACTGAGAGACGTATTCAAGCAGAATATCCTGAGTTGTTTGCTTTGTATTGTTGATTACCATGTAGTTGTAATTACAGTTGTAATAAAACATGGTTTGATATTTCATATTGTTATCTTAATTTGTCTTTAGATGTTATTTCGCGGACAAAATATCTAAAGGTGGGGAGAATGTAGTAACCCAGATTCCATTTTAAGATAATAATATGATAAACATGATTAAGGGTTGGAAAATAATCAATTTTGGAGTGTTATTGGACTTCGAAAGAGAATTTGGGCTTTTGACTTTGGGCCGGATCGGAAGCTCCGATCCCAGCCACTTCGGAAGCTCAGCGGAAGCACCGAGATCGGAAGCTCCGATCCTGGAACGGACGTTCCGATCTCCGGCTGCCAGCTTTACCCGATGACTCAGCCACGAGTTTTGACAAGAGTTGATCGGAGGCGAGATCGGAAGCTCCGATCGTCGGATCGGACGTTCCGATCCCGGCGTGTCATGCATGCAAAGCGTGAGCTGGATCGGAAGCTCCGATCCCAAAATCGGTGGTTCCGATCCTGGACGGAAATTTTGCCTATAAATAGGGCTTCTCAGATTCATTTCTAAATACGAATTCCGAGTTTCCTTCTTCAGTTATATAGTGTGAGATATACACTTGAGGGCCCTATCGGTTATAATAGAGGTTCTAAAATAACCAAGGAGTGGTTATAGTCATCCGGGACTAGCGACTCCAAAGGGCTATCTACGGACGAAGGTATGGTCCGGGAATCTATTTAAGTTTTGGGAGTATTTATTAGCTTAGTTAAGGCTTATAGAATTTATGTAGTGATACAGTGAACTTTTGAATATAGGCTTGGAACCTAGGATCCTACTATACTTGAACTAGCCTAGAGGTACGTACACATTGACTCAGATTGCCAGCGAGTATACATGTTTATATGTTGCATTTATTTGGCATTATTATATGGAATGATATATGATTTACCGCATTCTATATTCATATGTCATGTGCATATACACGTTGAGCCTATACCTTGTTATACCTGACTATAGAGCCGATCAGCTCTATACTCGATAGTCTGTCACTGAGAGTACCGCGACAGCGGGGGCATTTATGTCTGTCTACTCTAGTGTACTAGATGAGTATGGTTGCACCCAGAGGTTGATCCGTGCGGTAGCAGCACTCATGTGGCGCCGGTTCTGAGCATGACTTTTCAGATGACCATTTACCAGTCATCATGTTGCATGCATTATATACATATGTTTACTCATGTCTATGTACTGGGCGTTAGCGCTCACGTCCTAGTTGTTATCTTGGACACCCTATTCCATGGGGCAGGTCGCAGGATGGACGGAGCTGGTGGTTCAAGGCAGAATTAGGAAGCAGGCCTTGAGGAGTTAATTATACAGCAGGATTCGATATAGCTGTATAATGTTAACTTTTAAGTATTTCGATATGGTTGTATCACTACTGATAAATAAGCTTGACACTTTTATACTAAGCTGATATGTAAATTATGGTTAAAGTTTCTGCACGTTTTTACTCTGTTAAGTATTTTGCTGTATTAATTTTAATGCATGCTATTAGTTGCCAGTTAGTAGGTGATTCCATGCAGGGTCACTACAATGCAAATACCCATGCATCAATAATTAAGCTCTAAATGCCTTAATTAAGCTATTGCATACTCCTAAATAATTTAAGGAGACCATAGCTATACCTGCGTCCGTCGTCAGCCCGCTGAGGACAGTTGCCTCAAAACTTAGGCACATCTTCGCCTCGACGTCGGGATCGCTATGCCACTTCCGGATTCCCAATAGAATGCCTAGAACTCCATAGATCTGAGTTAGAAGGCCAAGGAATTGAGAGAGGTAAAGGAGAGGTGCGAGTTGAAAATGAAATTTCAGACCTCTATTTATAGGCGAAGTTCGAGCCGTCCGAACTCGGCTTTGGATCCTACGAACTGGTTTGGATCCCCCGTTCCTGACTTCGGAGCCTCCGTTCCTATTCGGAGCCTCCGATCCTGACTTCGGATCCTTCGAAGTCCCATCAAGGATGTCACTCATGACGCATTATCTTCGAAGCCTCCGATCCGAGTTCGGATCCTCCGAACCCGTTCGGATCCTCCGATCTTTGGTTCGGATCCTCCGATCCAGTTCGGAGCCTCCTAACCCGGTTCGGAGCCTCCAAACCATCCGAACCCTCGGAACCTTCCCGACCATTTTCGAGTGTCCTGAATCCATTTCTGGACTCCGTTAACCCATTTGGAATTTCCTTAATCATGTTTTACTTAATATAAACATGATTACATGATTAATTACTCATTAATAGTCAATTCTGGATACGGGTCACTACATTCTCCCCCCCCTTAAAAGATTTCGTCCTCGAAATCTAGGGTAAAACCTCGAGAACGTACAAGAAACCCTTGCTCGAGTGTCTAGTCGAAATAGCTTCCGACACACTCAGACTCTCGTCGAATTCCCTATAAGCTCCATTAATGCTTAACTGCATTAATATTCTTTCACTGAAGATTACTGCGCTACTGGTCGACAGTCAAACTTCCCTAGCGCTAGCGTATCGTAACACTGATACATCTTTCACTCAGACCACGATCTTCCTGACCACGAAGGATACAATACCCACTTGATCAAGATTATCGTCTCAAAGGAAATGTTATAGTGACGAAGACCAAGTCATAATCTGACTGGTTTTACGACAATCGTCGAATCACAAATCAAAACTAACCATCTAATGGTTCCAAAAGTTCTCGGTGCTCAACACCTCTAGTCAGGAAAACACTAATCCCAACATTGTGCTGACACATTCTAACATGAATCTCGCTTTAAGATAATCCAGTGGACTCAAGTCTATGCTTCAACGTAACTGTTCGCAATGTTCCCTAGACTGGTTATCCTCCCCACTCTCCCTGAAGCACAACAGGCTTCCCAAGGAATACTGGGAACTTAAACCATCATGTCTAGTACATTCTGCTATCCACGTTTCTTAGTATAACCTCAACACTGTGCCCTGATGATAACTATCATCACTTGCAATTCATGACGCTACGTTATCTCCTAGCCATTGGCCTGCGAAATCACGCATACATTGCAATAGAAGTCATTACACCTCTGATGATCTGCATCATCTCAATCATATGTTATTCACCCATGAATCTCAATCGTTGGACATCCTCCTGATAGTTATACATACTCGCAATCACTGTACGCTCATCAAGACTAAGGCAAGCTCCCACCAATATGCTCGACTGGGACTTTCCACAGTGCACAGACATATGGAAACGCTTCCTATTTCGTCTCGAAACTCGACAGTCATTGCACCTGGTATAACTCAACTCAGATTCTTTGATAATACCATCAGCTCATACCAACCTCCCAAGGTTGAACATACTGATCCTAGAACTAAATCCCAACGGATTTTCAATAGTCAAATCGCTCCCTTGTCAAATGCATCAGTCTCAGCACTGAACGATCTAACTCGTCGATTCCCTATTTAATCCTGGAAAATATTTGTGCTCGAAGTAACTTGCCACACAATGCGTCTCTGATTGTCATTTATTGCTACAATGCAATATCTTTGACAAACAGTCTGCATAGATGTGACTCACTGACTCGAAAGAACAACTCGATGAAAGAGTAGGTGCCCGGTGAGCCAACTTGTGGCTAAGGGCTTTGATGACTCTTTGTATAAACAATCTTTTGTTTAATATAATTTACACTTTTATTAATGGCAATGACTTTATCTTTCTTCATATTGTTATATTGTGATATACTATTGTTGTTTTGATAAAGACCTTGAATATACTATAGTGTATGTAAGATGTGGTAGCACATGGGGATGGCTATCATGAAACACATCTTATTGTCACTGTATATTCTAAACTGTTCCTAGTCGATTGAGCCGTCCGATAATAAGGATAAGGATCGCTCGAGTTTGAGACTAGCATTTGCGATGCAGAGTACCACGTTTCATTGGTAAGGAACATAGAGATGTTCGAAGCATGCAAATGGATATTCATACGATGAATGATCGAACTACCCTATCCGGACTTTCCAAGTGGTTATCACTTATCGAGTGGATAAAGTCCGTGGTTTTGGTTGTACACCATTAGTCCTTACTACTTGAAACATCATTGAGACTCTATATGCTAGTACTGTGCTTTGACTCGTTTACCGACTCTATTGGGGTCATAAGGTGTCGGGATTGGCTACAGTTACAACACATATAGGAGTCGATGCTTTGTTGTCAAGGATTCACCACATACTTGCGAGTGTGGATATCCTATGCGATCTGAGGAGATATTAGTGTGACGAATCTCTGGCCAGAGTACATGATGTGTTTTAAGAAATGGTTTCTTAGTAACACATGCGATGTCACTATTTGATCTTCAAGATGTATTGCATAGTTATCGAATCTCGAACGACTCTCGATTTACCAATGGTTGTTGATTCGATCGGGATATATGGATGAAGGGACCGTACTGTACGCTAACCAAAATTTATTGGTTCTTGCAGGGACTATCAGTGATACCTAGGGAATCATGGGGCGATGTTGCTAGACGCTCTTACCATGATTTGATGGGCAAGTCGGAAATTGTTGTTCCGAGTCACAAGGAGTTGTGAGCCCACGGCTAGCTGTATCCCTGAACCATTGAGGGTCACACAGAGTAATGGATTTTTAATCCCCGTTGAGATAGTTAAATTTAAAGAGTTAAATTTAATGAACAAAGAAGTTGGACTTCTTAATTAAGAGTAGAGGAGTAAGATTTCCTAAAATGACATAGGGATGGGCATTTTTGGAAATCACCGAATTCGGATTCAGAAAAATTTATCTTGACTTTAAAAGGTGCAGAAATGGTTTCTGTGCACATTGGTGAAATCGGTTTATCAATCGGAGTCATGATGAATTTTATATTAATTTCTGAACATGCGGGCTTTGCTTGTCGGGCTTGAACTTATGACTAATGGGCCCTAAGCTGTTAGCGGCCTACATTATAAATAAGTTATTGCAGTACAGAAATTACACACAACAGGTCACAAAATTATTTTCGAAAAACCCTAGTTTTCTCTCTAATAGTGGCCGCCCCCCTCCCCTCTGCTCAGGAAAAATCCAGCCTGTGAATTTTGAATTACAGTCTGGTTTAACGGATCAAATTCGTTAATTCTCTTCGTAGAAACTTCTGATAGATTCTAGTGCAATCTATCAGAGGGATTAAATCTCTGTTCGTGGACCTGATTGAAGAACAGTTCATCCATCAGTTCCAGGGATATACAACAAGAGCAGAGCAATCTGTTGGTGTCCATAATCTCGATTCGAGATTGGAGGTAAAAATTTATAATTGTTATTTAATTTTTACACACACAATTTAATCGTAAAGTTTTGATACCCATTATGGAATCGTTCCATATATAAAATTTTTAAACTTCCGCTGCACCGGGTATCAATTCTGATTGATCTGATCGCCGTTCTCCAACACTCGATCTGTCACGATCTTGCGAAATCTTCGACCCCAAAGGCAAACCTCGTTGGCTACTAAGTCGATCCTTGACTATCTCAGTCACATATCGCACATCACTCGCTGGAAGATTAGTGACACAACCTGCTGGATCTCGAGAATTAGATCCCAGCTAATGTCACATAGATCAGACAACTGATGTTCCTTGCTAATGTCCATTAGCATTTCTAACTACTTGTCGGATCCAAACACAATGGTATACATAGGTGTCCTCGCAGGAACACTTCATCAAAATGTCCGGTTGACACTCTTCACTATTGTTGTTTAATGGAAAACTCTCACATGAAACAACAACATGATCCTTTCCTGACCTATTGTTATCACTAAGAAATTGATTGAATCAATATCAGCTTCCTTCTTAACAAGAATGCACTATACTGGAAACTACCAACTCCCTTGCTTGTCTCTACTGTCAAGTTAGCACCTAACTTGATCATACAAGTCCACTTGCAATCGTTCCCGATTACAACAATCCCAGAATATTCATCTCTGGCGATCATTGAGACTAAATAACTCAAATCTCCGATTTCTCTGAGATGGTATACAGTACTCATCCCATAAGCATTACTTGACAAAATACTATTCCAAGTATTTCTTAATTGCTACATCCTGATCAACTCTGATTGGCTCAACCAATCGAATTCGTCAATCTACTTAAGCTCGCACTTATCAGATCATACCACCACTGATCATCCAACCTACATGTCTCGGTCAATAACCATGACTCAACTGCCACAAAGAACTATTTCCAAACAGTGTCAGATCACGGTACATAAGTAGTTTACTTGGCACAAGTCCTGCGCCTTTTCAGCACTACTAACCGCTGCTTCGTATTCCGAACTTAATCACCCTAACTCTGACAGAGTTAGCCAATAACCACTTGTAGTCACTAGCACAGATCCCGTGCCACCTTAGCACTACCAATTGTTGTCTTGTTCACCCAAAGCAAACATCAAGATAAACTAAGCCCATTTCCATCCCATGGAAAATCCTACGCTCAATCTCTGAAAATATCAGACAGTACTTAGTGCAACAACTGGACTCACTATCCTTACCTCGTTCATTTAGAATGAACACCACGGCTCGTCAAGTCCAAGAAGAATAAGTAAAGAATCCTAAAGATTTCCACAATCTTCGAACACTCTCCTGATCATATCCCTCGCTTAAGATTGTGCAACAATTTAAGACTAAGGTAGCTTACCATGTTAACCCACCTGGACAACCACCAAGGCTTCACGGGTATAGGCCACGCTTCCCTCATATCTCAGATAGCTCTGTACAATCTTTAGCGTCTGACATAATCTATCACAGATGAAGTCAATCATCATGGAGTAGTCCTCGTATTCGAGTCTAAGTCTTAAAGTAACATTCCATCCAGTGTCTTGGATAATTCCTATCACAAGGAAATTTTAACCACAATTCTGATGACAACCCCTAGTCATCGCTGGTAGAAATCCGTCCACCTACTAGATCCACACGTCTAGCAGTAACGCAAAGGTTAAAACCTATCTGCTCAGAGCACACACTTGTCAAGGAAATCCCTCCAAGACTGGTTCCTACAGCAGAATACTCGAACTATATCTCTGGCATACCAGACGATATCGAACCATTGATATCAAACCTGATATCTTAATCCAAGGTCATACCGTGTCGTGACTGTCAACAAATCCCTAGACTGAACAGCCTTCCCACGGCCAATCCTGAAGCACAAAGGCTCCCAGATAACCTCTGAAGTACAAGGACTCCCAGAGTAACACTGGCATAGGGTCGCGCCCCATCACGTCTAGTCTTGGTCATAGTCCACAACTCTCGGCATATACTGGACCTGGTATCCTGATGAAAACCCATCATCACAAGCCTCAACCTAACAAAGGTCATAAAACCTACGATTCTAAGGAAACAACTTAGAATGAAGCCCAACGTTCTAAACCAAACAATACCCTTAATGCTTCCAGATGAGTCCACTCATCGCTGGCACTAACTTAGTCCACCGACCAACTAGGTCAATCCTAGGAAAATGCCTAGACTAACCACAAGTCAAACAGTCACAGTTGGCTCACTCAAATCCCATGAGCTACAGCAGTTGAACACTAATCAACTAAAACAATGTCAATCCTAGCAAAATCACTCGCAATCATTCACGAATTGCTGGATAAATAAAACATGTATCATTGCTTCCATTTATGTACAATTTCTCAATTACAATCCCCTGTAATACATACAGTATTCAAAATACAATGAAATGTAAAATCGAACTTGAAATGATACAACCATAGTATGATGATTCATTACAACTGAAATACTGTTTACAACTACAACGATACAGTATTTAAATCATCGTACTAATCTTGTTCCTTGAGCATGAAGCATCTAATCGACACACACATTGATACAAACATACTCCCGACCAAGTCTCTCAACATGTCCTCCTACGAAGAACTCCGGAGAAATGGCTCGTGATAGCTAACCAGCTATGCTCTGCGTCAGTGCATGTCAGTCGACCCCTTTTGCTCACGATCTACCATCAGCGTTCTTCTTGTATTCATATCATGCTTTTGAACATGAAGTTTCCCATGTGCCTACCGAACGCATCGGTACAAGCATACCGGCAAAACTATGTTCCGCATGAAAATCTCTCCAACTACGACTGGAGAATCTTCAGAGTAGTGTCATCATGGTAATGACTTTACAGATGCAAGAATCAAGTAAGTCCCCACCAATCCTCTACCACTGCCTCTGGCATCCGGTACTCGATCCAAAGCTAGGATCCACATGAGTAGAAGTCTTGAAAACTCGGACACGATCCATCACTCCTGTCCGCACTTGCTGGTATACCATAAGCCAAATCTTTAGAAATCCTGCCGATGATGAAATTCTCTAAGCAAACTAATTGCCGCATCATCACCTCTTCCAAGGTCTAATCAATCCTATAAGGATAACCCAAAGTCTCATTACTATATCCCATGTCTCTTGCACGCATATGCTCTGATACCAATCAATGTAGTGACCCTACCCAGATCCACTACCTAATCAGAGTTAAGAGCATAATTAAACATACATTAAATAAATCGCTGCGGAAGACTTAAATAAAAATAGACCGGCAGAATACAACCGGTTTAAACCAATTCGATTTATACAACCAAATCGAATAAATAGCCTAAAGGCAAAACCTACAGCTAATCCTGTTGTCTTCACTGGTCACTGGCTACTCCAAGCTCCTGGTGCTCCACCCTGCACCTACACCTGCCCCATCGAATGGGGTGTCCAGATACATAGAAAAGACTGGACGTGAGCTCTAGGCTCAATACGAAAGCACTGGGTAAAACATACAAATATGATGCATGCAAATGATATGGTATCCATATCTGTGATAACTGTATATAACTGCTCAGTAATGGCGCCTAGGACATGAGTGGTACAACCTGGGGAGCAAACCCTGCGTACACTGCTCATTCCTACAGGACGTGGACTGTGTCCCCAGATGCTAACTACCCATGACCCGTCAGTCACTGGGCACTAGACATCACCTGTCCAGACAGGGCTGAGCGGCCGTACATGGCTCATCTCAAAAGATGGACAGGCACAATATGATATGCACATTCTGCACAATAATATGACACACAAATGCAACATATAAGCGTGCAAAACCCGCTGACTATCTCAGTCTGTACTTACGTACCTTACTACAGGCAGTCCTAGCAGTCCCACTCTAGGTTCCCAGCCTATATCAGCTCTACAATGAAAATACCCATGCATCAATAATTAAGCTCTAAAAGCCTTAATTAAGCTATTGCATACTCCTAAATAATTTAAGGAGACCATAGCTATACCTGCGTCCGTCGTCAGCCCGCTGATGACAATTGTCTCAAAACTTAGGCATATCTTCGCCTCGACGTCGGGATCGCTATGCCACTTCCGGATTCCAAATAGGATGCCTAGAACTCCCTAGATCTGAGTTACAAGGCCTAGGAATTGAGAGAGGAAAGGAGAGGTGCGAGTTGAAAAAGAAATTTCGGACCTCTATTTATAGGCGAAGTTCGGGTCGTCCGAACTCGGCTTCGGATCCTTCAAACTGGTTCGGATCCCCCATTCCTGACTTCGGAGCCTCCGTTCCTGTTCGGAGGCTCTGATCCTGACTTCGGATCCTACGAAGTCCCATCAAGGATGTCACCGATGACGCATTATATTCGGAGCCTCCGATCCGAGTTCGGATCCTCCGAACCCCTTCAGATCCTCCGATCCAGTTCGGAGCCTCCTAACCCGGTTCGGAGCCTCCGAACCATCCGAACCCTCGGAACCTTCCCGACCATTTTCGAGTGTCCTGAATCCATTTCTGGACTCCGTTAACCCATTTGGAATTGCCTTAATCATGTTTTACTTAATCTAAACATGATTACATGATTAATTACTCATTAATAGTCAATTCTGGATACGGGTCACTACATATTTTATACTCTTGAGATGCATTGTATGAATTTGGAGTTGATTTGGTATGCTTAACTTCTGGAAATTCTTGTTCAGAGCTGGCCGCTTGATCGGTATAGTTTAACCGATCGAGAGAGAGAGCTGCAACCTATTCTTTGTTTTTGCAAAATGCTTGCCCGCTCGATCGGTAGAACTTTGCCAACCGAGCGGTGCTGGTGTTTCCAGCCGGGCAGTAAGTTCTGGAAAACTTGCTTGCTCGATCGGTTGAGTTCTACCGATCGAGCGAGGCACTGTTTATTTTTTTTAAAAAAAAATCTTTATTGCTTTTAGTCTTGGATCTTGTATGCTTAATTGTTGTTTATATCCGAGATTAGATGTTTAGAACCGATGTCTCACAAATAGTATTTGGGCAATTAATCATTCTTGTTAATTTACTGTTTATAATATATGCATGATATATTATAAATAATAAGTATGTGCGTTATTATTTTATAATAACAAAGTAGTATAAATCCGGCAATCATGCGAACAAACATGGCGAGTTTTAAAATTAATGATGAGACCATTTCAAAATTAAAAAACCCTCATTTTGAATTAGATTCAAAATTTATATCAAGCCCGAAAAAGGGAGTTATAAATTTGTTTATGATTTTCTTGTCTTCCATCGACAATGAGTGCATGATGAACGCTGCCCGTATTCAATGCTCGACTCATTTTATTGGGGGGTTTGGATGCCGAAAAGATGTGACATCCATTGACATGGTGATGTGAAATACGTGGAACTTGTTGGAAAACTGGCGAGTTCCCAGACCAATTACGATTGATACCCGGTGCAGCGGAAGTTTAAAAATTTTTCATGGAACGTTTCCATGGTATGGGTATCAACCGTTCATCGATTGAATTACGTGTGTGTGTAAAATTTAAATAACAATTAAATAAATTTTACCTCAAATCTCGCAACGAGATTAATGGACACCAACAGAACAATTCTGCTCTTGTTGTCTCTCCCTGGAACCGATGAACGCCTTCAATCAGGTCCACGAACAGAGGTTTAATCCCTCTGATAGATTGCACTAGAAAATCTATCAGAAGTTTTCTGCGAAGAGAATACACGAATTTGATTCGTTATTCCTTACTGCGATTCAAAATCACAGACCGGAATTTTCTCGGGCAGAGGGGGAGGGTTCGGCCGATTTGTTGAGAGAGAGGCTAGGGTTCGATTTTTGCTCTGTCTCAAAAATTATGACCTGTTGTGTGTAATTTCTGTACTGAAATAACTTATTTATAATGCAGGCCACTAACACCTTAGGGCCCATTAGTCATAAGCTGGGGCCCGACAAGCAAAGCCCACTCGTTCAGAAATTAATATAAAATTCATCGTGACTCCGATTGATGAACTGATTTCACCAATGTGCACAGAAACCATTTCTGCACATTTTAAAGTCAAAATAAATTTTCCTGAATCCGAATTCAGTGGTTTCCAAAAATGTCCATCCCTATGTCATTTTAGGAAATCCTACTCCCTTACTCTTATTCAAGAAGTCCAACTCCTTAGTTCATTAAATTTAACTCTTTAAATTTAACTATCTCAACGGGGATTAAAACTCCATTACACTGTGTGACCCTCAATGGTTCAGGGATACAGCTAGTCGTGGGCTCACAACTCCTTGTGACTCGGAACAACACTTTCCGACTTGCCCAACGAATCATGGTAAAGCGCCTAGCAACATCGCCCCATGATTCCCTAGGTATCACTGATAGTGCCTACAAGAACCAGTAGATTTTGGTTAGCGTACAGTACGGTCCCTTCATCCATATATCCCGATCGAATCAACAACCATTGGTATATCGAGAGTCGCTCAAGATTCGATAACTATGCAATACATCTTGAAGATCAAATTAGTGACATCGCATGTGCTACTAAGAAACCATTTCTTAAATCACATCAAGTACTCTGGCCAGAGATTTGTCACACTAATATCTCCTCAGATCGCATAGGATATCCACACTCGCAAGTATGTGGTGAATCCTTGACAACAATGCATTGACTCCTATATGTGTCGTAACTGTACCCAATCTCGACACCTGATGACCCCCTCAGAGTCGGTAAACGAGTCAAAGCACAGTACTAGCATATAGAGTCTCCATGATGTTTCAAGTCGTAAGGACTAATGGTGTACAACCAAAACCGCGGACTTTATCCACTCGATAAGTGATAAACACTTGGAAAGTCCGGATAGGGTAGTTCGACTATTCATCCTATGAATATCCATTTGCATGCTTCGAACATCTCCATGTTCCCTACCAATGAAACGTGGTACTCCGCATCGCAAATGCTAGTCTCAAACTCGAGCGATCCTTATCCTTATTATCGGACGGCTCAATCGACTAGGAACGGTTTTAGAACATACAGTGACTATAAGATGTATTTCATGATAGACATCTCCATGTTCTACCACATCTTACATACACTATAGTATATTCAAGGTCTTTATCAAAACAACAATAGTATATCACAATATAACAATATGAAGTAATATAAAGTCATTGCCATAAAAGTGTAAATAATATTAAACAAAAGATTGTTTATACAAAGAGTCAACAAAGCCCATAGCCACACAGTTGGCTCACTGGGCACCCACTCTTACAATCTCCCACTTGCCCTATAGCCAACTAGTCATACTACGTAGACCCATTGCTTCGCGATGTTTGTCAAACAATGGTCCTGGCAAAGGCTTAGTAAGTGGATCAGCGATATTGTCTGCAGAGGCCACTCGTTCGACACTGATGTCTCCTCTTTCCACAATCTCCCGGATTATGTGGTATTTCCTCAGTACGTGTTTGGATCTTTGATGAGACCTTGGTTCCTTTGCTTGAGCAACGGCACCCGTGTTGTCGCAGTACACCGGGACTGGACCAACAAATTCAGGAATGACGCCCAACTCTTGGACGAAATTCCTCATCCAAACGGCCTCTTTAGCAGCAGCTGATGCTGCAATGTATTCAGCCTCAGTGGTGGAATCCGCTGTGGTGTCCTGCTTGGAACTCTTCCAAGAGACAGCACCGCCATTGAGCATGAACACAAATCCAGAGGTTGACTTCGAGTCATCCACATCACTTTGGAAGCTAGAGTCGGTATAGCCTTCCAGTTTGAGTTCTCGTCCTCCATAAACCATGAACATATTCTTAGTCCTTCGCAAGTACTTAAGAATGTCCTTCACGGCTTTCCAATGCATCTGACCAGGATTAGACTGATATCTGCTCGTGACACTCAGAGCAAATGCTACATCCGGTCTGGTAGATATCATCCCATACATGATACTACCTATAGCTGACGCATATGGTACATGTGTCATATTCTCTATCTCTGCATCAGTCTTGGGACACATAGACTTGGATAGAGAAACTCCATGACACATGGGTAGATGTCCTCTCTTGGACCCATCCATTGAAAACCGTTTCAATATGGTATCGATGTAGGTTGATTGAGTGAGTCCTATCATTCTCTTAGATCTATCCCTATAGATCTGTATCCCAAGAATGTAGGATGCCTCACCCAAATCCTTCATCGAAAATCTACCTGATAACCATATCTTTGTTGACTGCAACATCCCTACATCATTCCCAATGAGTAGGATGTCATCAACATAAAGTACTAAGAATGTCACCGCATCCTTAACTACTTTCTTGTACACGCAAGGTTCCTCCGGGTTCTTGATGAAACCAAAATCTTTTATTGTTTCATCAAATTTCTGGTTCCAACTTCTTGATGCTTGTTTTAGACCATAAATTGATCTCTGAAGCTTGCATACCTTATGCTCGCTTCCCATGGATGTGAACCCCTCAGGCTGCCTCATATAGATTTCTTCTTTAATGTCTCCATTAAGAAAAGCAGTCTTCACATCCATCTGCCATATCTCATAGTCATACCATGCAGCTATGGCAATTAGGATTCTTATGGACTTGAACATTGCAACTGGTGAAAAGGTTTCGTCATAGTCAACTCCTTGCCTTTGAGTATAACCTTTAGCCACCAATCGCGCCTTGTAGGTCAATACCTTACCATCAGGCCCAAGCTTTCTTTTGTAGATCCATTTACACCCTATCGGAACAATTCCATCGGGAGGATCTACTAAAGACCAAACTTGGTTTGTATGCATCGAATCCAATTCTGACTGCATAGCTTCAAGCCATAAATTCGAATCCGCATCAGAAATTGCTTCCTTGAAGTTTTCTTGGATCACATCCAATGTCGGGTTCATCTTGACCCTCTTCAAGAAGAAGACCATATCGAACTGGAGGTCTAGAAGTCCTCTCGGATCTTCTAGGTGCAGGCGTGTCCAGCAATGGTTCCTGAGGTGTGGGATCGTTATTTTGTATTTCGGGTTCTTCTCGAACTTCTTCGAGTTCCATCATCTCGCCTTTCTTATCCAATAAGAACTCCTTCTCCAAGAAGGTGGCATTCCGTGAAACAAACACCTTTGTTTCAGCAGGATAATAGAAATAATATCCGATTGAATTCTTCGGATACCCCACAAAATAACACAAGCTGGATCGACTATCCAACTTATCTCCCACTGTCCGCTTCACGTAAGCAGGACATCCCCAAATCCTCAAGTATGAATACTTAGGAGCTTTGCCATTCCATAACTCGTATGGTGATTTGTCCACTGCTTTAGTATGGACGTTGTTCAACAACAATACCGCCGTTTCAAGCGCATAGCCCCAAAACGAAGGTGGAAGCTCAGTGAAGCTCATCATAGATCGAACCATGTCCAACAAAGTTCGATTACGACGCTCCGATACACCATTAAGCTGTGGTGTCATAGGAGGAGTCCACTGAGAGAGAATCCCATTCTCTTTCAGATAGTCCAAAAACTCGGTACTCAAGTATTCTCCACCTCGATCCGATCGAAGTGCTTTAATACTTTTACCTAGCTTGTTTTCTACTTCAGCCTTGAATTCTTTGAACTTTTCAAATGCTTCAGACTTATATTTCATTAAATATAAATACCCATACCTAGAATAATCATCAGTAAAGGTAATGAAGTAGGTGTGGCCATGTTGAGTCCCTACTCTAAATGGACCACAAACATCTGTATGGATCAAATCCAACAGATTTTGACTACGCTCAGGCTTCCCCTTAAAAGGAGATTTAGTCATTTTCCCTTTTAGGCAGGATTCACAAGTAGGTAGAGAGTTAATATCAGACATATCAAACATGCCCTCTCCCACTAGCTTGTTCATCCTCCTTGAGGAAATATGACCTAGTCTAGCGTGCCAAAGGTTTGCCGGGTTTTGACTATCGATTTTCCTTTTGTTTGTTGTCGCCGGTTTGTCAATACAATTTACTGGAACGTCTTTTAGTTTTAAATTGTATAGATCGTTTTCAAGTTGTCCATTTCCAATTAAACATTCATTCTTGTAAATATTGCAAATTCCATTCACAAAATTACAAGAATAACCATCTCTATCAAGCATAGAAATAGAAATAATGTTTTTAATTAAATCTGGCACAAATAAAACATCTCTCAACAATAATTTAAAACCATTCTGCAAAATCAAACAAACATCTCCAATGGCCGTAGCTTCAACTCTGGAACCATTCCCGAGCCTCAGCTGGGTCTCACCCATTCTAAGCCTGCGACTTCTTGTCATCACCTGCAAATCATTGCAAATGTGAGATCCACATCCGGTATCCAATACCCAAGAAGTTGTATTAAGTGACATGTTTATTTCGATATAGAACATACCCTTTGCAGTTCCTAACTGCTCAAGATACTCCTTGCAGTTGCGCTTCCAATGACCCGGCTTCTTGCAGTAATGGCAAACATCCTTGGATTTTCCATTGTTTGAAGCCTTTGTCTTTTGCTTCTTCTCGGGTTCCACTTTCTTGGGTGGGGCAGAACGTTTCTTGCCCTTCATACTTGGCCCCTTCTTAGCAGAAGATGAGGAGCCCACCAAGAAAGCTGGCTTATCCTTCTTAAGTGTGGATTCATATGTAACGAGCATATTGACCATCTCTTCAAGGGTGGCCTCTATCTTGTTCATATTAAAATTTATCACGAATCCATCAAATGAAGAAGGAAGAGATAGAAGCAGCAAGTCCACATTGAGTTCATGCTCCAACACCAAATCAAGGGTCGCTAACTTCTGTATGAGCCAAATCACTCGTACCCCATGATCACGGACCGAAGTCCCTTCACGCATGCGGCACGTCATCAACTCCTTAACAGTAGAGAACCTTTCAGCCCTCGACTGAGCCCCAAAAAGTTCCTTGAGTTGCGTGTGAATGTCAGCAGCATTCACCGTGTCCTCAAATCGCCTCTGGAGTTCATCAGACATCGAGGCTTGCATATAGCATTTGGTCTTGATGTCATGGTCACACCATGCATCAAGTTTGGCCAATTCCTCCGGACTTATGTCAGCTGGTGCTTCCTTCGGAGGTGCTTTCTCTAACACGTAGAGCATTTTCTCCGAAGTTAAGACAATCTTCAACTTCCGGAACCATTCCGTATAGTTGGCGCCAGTCAGCTTGTTTTGTTCGAGGATCGAGAATAAAGGATTTCGCGAATTCATTGTATGAAATACTGAAAAGGAAAACAGACATATATCAATGATTGTTTAACAATTTACTAAGACATAAAATAGGCGAATTTAATTTTATGAATCTCACTCCCACTATTTTAACGATTTCACCACCCTCTAGTGAAAACGGGAAACTTTTTCCTTAGTGAGAACATGGAGTCCAATTGACAAACTTATGGTCCCGAATAATATCAGCCAACCATAATTCTCAAAAGGTAGAGCCCAATTGCTTCCAAAGCAACCCCATGTTTTTACCTCATGTCCAATAAGGGCCCAATAATATGACGCCGTTTAAAGTGACATGTCAAGATGACCCATCAATATTAAGTTGTGATAGACGGTCGCCATGTGGATCCCCCAATAATATGAGCCGATCCCATGGGAGTTCCACCCAACTTACAACATTTGTCGATCCAATGTACAGCTTTCCGACGGACGGGCCCCCCCAATAATATGAGCCGGACCGTATCCGCGGGTAGCATCACATACATTGACCGTTGATGGAAGGTAGGAACATTTAAACAATATTTAAATTTCCTTTATTTATCTTGATATAAATTTTAAATCATATTTAAAATGAGGGATTTTATTTATAAAAATATTTGTCTCATCATATTTAATTTATTGCATGCATTGCCGGATTCACGCAATTTATGTCTAAACATGCATACAATCATAATATCACATATTATATAGGATGATCGATTCCATTTCTAATTGAACCGTGGTTGCCAATCACGGGTCTTAGTCCAATCCTAGGTAATATGCAGTATGCAAATGCAATCCTATTACATATGCTTCCAATTTACATTTCTTCAGTCTTCATTGTCTGCTGGGCCCACCATCTTCAAATCTTGATCTCCCACTAAATCTAATGTATTTACAATAAATAACAATGACAAGTAGGGGATACATTTTTAGGGGGTGGGAACGGGCTATAAACCAAGCCCACTTTTATTACATATGACATTCATATCGGGCCATAAACCAGGCCCATTAATAAAACCAACAACAATTAAGACAAAATGTAAATTCCTAACATACACCTACAAAATTGGTCATGGCAATCGATCATCCTTATCCAATAACATTTAATTCAAAATTAATTTATTGGATAACATGCTGTGGCAATTTAAATTTAAACAAGATAAAATCATATTTTATATATAAAATCACATTTCACATATAAAATCATATTTTATCTCCATATCAAATAAAATCATATTTTATCTATAAAATCCAATTTTACAAATAAAATCATATTTTACTCAATATATCATAAGATCATATCTTATCATCAATTGTACCAAAATAATTGATTTCAAAATTCAATTTACGGATAAAATATTAAAATTTTCTAAAAATTCAAATTTATCCAAAATCAATTTTAAAATTTACGGACTCGAACAATTCGATCCGAAATCTCGTGAACCAATCAAAAACAATTTTTGACCGGACCAAAAATAAAATTTTAACATATTAAAATTAATTTTTAATAAAATATTAATTTTTCCCGCGGGCCACCCGGGACACTCCCGGGTTGGCCCGCACCCGGGGCGCGGGCCGGGGCAGCCCAGCTGCCCCCTTAGGGCAGCAACGCTTGCTGCCCTGGCGGCGCCTGGCGCCGCCGCTGGGCGGCGCTGTGCGCCGCCCTGGGCGGCGCCGAGCGCTGCCCTGCGCAGCGCCCAGCGCTGCCCTGGGCAGCGCCGTGCGCCGCCTTGGTCGCTGCCCCTTCCGGGCAGCGATACAATCGCTGCCCGGGTTTCGCCCCCGGAAAAAAAAAATTTTTTTTTATTAAAAATATTTATTTTGTTTCAAAAACCGAGACTCAAAAATTTTGTACAATTGATTAATTCAATCGATTGATCTGAGCAACCTGGCTTTGATACCACTGTTGGAAAACTGGCGAGTTCCCAGACCAATTACGATTGATACCCGGTGCAGCGGAAGTTTAAAAATTTTTCATGGAACGTTTCCATGGTATGGGTATCAACCGTTCATCGATTGAATTACGTGTGTGTGTAAAATTTAAATAACAATTAAATAAATTTTACCTCAAATCTCGCAACGAGATTAATGGACACCAACAGAACAATTCTGCTCTTGTTGTCTCTCCCTGGAACCGATGAACGCCTTCAATCAGGTCCACGAACAGAGGTTTAATCCCTCTGATAGATTGCACTAGAAAATCTATCAGAAGTTTTCTGCGAAGAGAATACACGAATTTGATTCGTTATTCCTTACTGCGATTCAAAATCACAGACCGGAATTTTCTCGGGCAGAGGGGGAGGGTTCGGCCGATTTGTTGAGAGAGAGGCTAGGGTTCGATTTTTGCTCTGTCTCAAAAATTATGACCTGTTGTGTGTAATTTCTGTACTGAAATAACTTATTTATAATGCAGGCCACTAACACCTTAGGGCCCATTAGTCATAAGCTGGGGCCCGACAAGCAAAGCCCACTCGTTCAGAAATTAATATAAAATTCATCGTGACTCCGATTGATGAACTGATTTCACCAATGTGCACAGAAACCATTTCTGCACATTTTAAAGTCAAAATAAATTTTCCTGAATCCGAATTCAGTGGTTTCCAAAAATGTCCATCCCTATGTCATTTTAGGAAATCCTACTCCCTTACTCTTATTCAAGAAGTCCAACTCCTTAGTTCATTAAATTTAACTCTTTAAATTTAACTATCTCAACGGGGATTAAAACTCCATTACACTGTGTGACCCTCAATGGTTCAGGGATACAGCTAGCCGTGGGCTCACAACTCCTTGTGACTCGGAACAACACTTTCCGACTTGCCCAACGAATCATGGTAAAGCGCCTAGCAACATCGCCCCATGATTCCCTAGGTATCACTGATAGTGCCTACAAGAACCAGTAGATTTTGGTTAGCGTACAGTACGGTCCCTTCATCCATATATCCCGATCGAATCAACAACCATTGGTATATCGAGAGTCGCTCAAGATTCGATAACTATGCAATACATCTTGAAGATCAAATTAGTGACATCGCATGTGCTACTAAGAAACCATTTCTTAAATCACATCAAGTACTCTGGCCAGAGATTTGTCACACTAATATCTCCTCAGATCGCATAGGATATCCACACTCGCAAGTATGTGGTGAATCCTTGACAACAATGCATTGACTCCTATATGTGTCGTAACTGTACCCAATCTCGACACCTGATGACCCCCTCAGAGTCGGTAAACGAGTCAAAGCACAGTACTAGCATATAGAGTCTCCATGATGTTTCAAGTCGTAAGGACTAATGGTGTACAACCAAAACCGCGGACTTTATCCACTCGATAAGTGATAACCACTTGGAAAGTCCGGATAGGGTAGTTCGACTATTCATCCTATGAATATCCATTTGCATGCTTCGAACATCTCCATGTTCCCTACCAATGAAACGTGGTACTCCGCATCGCAAATGCTAGTCTCAAACTCGAGCGATCCTTATCCTTATTATCGGACGGCTCAATCGACTAGGAACGGTTTTAGAACATACAGTGACTATAAGATGTATTTCATGATAGACATCTCCATGTTCTACCACATCTTACATACACTATAGTATATTCAAGGTCTTTATCAAAACAACAATAGTATATCACAATATAACAATATGAAGTAATATAAAGTCATTGCCATAAAAGTGTAAATAATATTAAACAAAAGATTGTTTATACAAAGAGTCAACAAAGCCCATAGCCACACAGTTGGCTCACTGGGCACCCACTCTTACAGAACTCCCATGACTTCGGCTCATATTATTTGGGCAACTCATGGCGACCTTCCATTAAGGTTCAATATCGATGGGTAAGGCTTGACACGTAAAGATGAACGACATCATATTATTGGGTCCTAATCAAGCGTGAGACAAAATTTTACGTAAGGGTTGCATGGAGATTCAATTGGAAACTAATTTTTAGGAATTTTGATTTGCTGATATTATTCGGAATCATGATTGGCTAATTGGACCTTACGTACCTACTGAGGAAATGTGTTTTCCGTTTTCACTAGAGGGTAGTGAAAATGTCAAAACAGTGGGAGCAAAAATTTATAAAGCAAAAATCCATACTTTATATATTATTAAATATTTTAAAATATTCATTAACATTTATCTGTTATTATTTTTCAGTACAAAACTTTTTACATGTCATCAATTCGCAATCCGTTATCTGCAATACTCGACAAACATGTACTGACTGGTCCAAATTACCTCGATAGGCTAAGAAATCTGAAAATTGTCTTAAACTCGGAGAGGATTGCATATACACTTGATAAGTCACCCCCTGCTGAGGCTCCAACTGGATGTAGCCCGGCTGAGCTACAAACTTACAAGGATTGGTGTGATCATGACTTGAAAGCCAAGTATTATATGCAAGCTTCTATGAATGATGAGCTGCAATGGCGTTTTGAGGGTGCAAAGCATGCTGCTCTCAAAGAACTTTTTGGTGAGCAAACACGCCCGCTTCGACATGCGACTGTCAAGGAACTGATCACTTTGCGCATGCGAATTGGATGTTTAATTGGTACAGGATAATATCTACAAGAATGAATGTTTAATATGTTTGACATATATATATTTATATAATATATGTGAGAGGGAATATGAAACATTAAAGGTTGGATGCAATTTTCCATGCATTATTTAATTGTATCAATTTTATCTTTGACCATGAATATTATATATCAAATATTCCTCCACTAAGAAGTTGTGGCCGTGCACTTCATCACATACAATTCTCCAGTTTTGTCTTTTGATTTTGGGAGAAAAGACAAGAAATATCTCAATGAAAAATGCTCTAGATATTTTAGTGCATATTTAGAGTGGATCTAGTTCGATTAGTCGTGGACATAATTTGAAGAGGAGATATTTTCGAACAAGGTGCATCCTTGAAAGGTTGAATCCATTTTTGAGCAAGGTGTGCTCTTGGAAGCTTGTAGATTGTGTCTACCATTTCAAGAGATAGGTTTTTCACAACTTGGTTGGAGCCATAAATAATTTTTTTGAGATTGATAGGTAAAATCTTCTTAAACACCCTATGGATGTTTAATGTTTTGAATTCTACACAAGTGGTCGGTGTTTATAAATTAAAAATTTAAACTTCCGTTGCATTTCCGAGCACGAGGTAACCGATCACTAACAATACTAAATATATTTTTTTCCCAAAGCCGCCTGTTGTGGCGGGGGATTTTGCGGACCTCTACCCGTTTATTAGAGAAAAATAAAGGAAATACAAGAGAGGGGGGACTAGACCAAAACCTCTCAAAAATTAAAAGAGCAATAAAAAATATGATACACCAAATTAAATCAAGTTTGAGTTGATCCTAACATATGGAAACCCAACTCTATCTAGTCTACAAATTCCTTTAAGCTGCCCCTGAATATCTTCTGGCCGAATTGTAGCCATCCCTCGTTCCAACCCTAGGTTCTCCAATTCATCTGCCGCCGCATTCGCCTCTCTGAATATATGAGACTTGTGCCAAGAGGCCCCAAATAAAATTTGTTGGATCAGAGTGAGAGTGTTACTGAGATCCCAAATAGTTTTAGTCGCTTCAATGATGTTAAGCGCTGCCATGGAATCCTCTTCAAGCCATAATGGAAATAAGTTATATGATCTGCAAATTTGAAGCCCCTTAAGGATTGCTCGAAGCTCTGTCCGAGTATTCGATCCTGCACCAATGTTCTCATGAAAGGCAACAATTGGTCTACCCATATGATCTCGAACAATGCCTCCAATTCTAGATTCTCCTCCACCTTTTCAGCAACCATCCGAATTAAGCTTGTAATAACCAATTTGAGGAGGAATCCAACGCACCTCCCGAATGAAGACCTTCCGAATAATATGTGGATCTAACCCCAATCGATTAGCTACATATCTGCATCCAATCCAATGTTCATCCCGCAGAATACCTGCACGATCAATCAAAACAATATAATCATCAATTTGCCTAATGATTCTGGAGGCCAATATGGGAATTCCTCTGTGTTTGTGCTCATTCCTTTCTTTCCAAAGGAACTAGATAATAAGAAAACGAATCAGTTCCTGGATGTGTCCACCCTTCCTCCAAACCAAACCCACCCTCCAATTATTAAAATTTTGAGGGTATTGAATAGCAAAGTCTCGAGCATAATGACTCCACACATAGTCGCCGGAACACTCGATAAAAATATATGATTAAAATTTTCCTGTCCCCCGACAACACTGACATATCAAAGCCAAAGACAGCCCTCAAACCTGAAGAATGTCATCAATGGGTAACCTCCTACAAAACCATCTCCAACAAAAAATAAATATGGAAGGGCAAAGGAGCTTGGACCAGCAGCCATTAAACCAATCAATATCTGGTTTATTACAACTCACCACCTCCCAAGAAGATTTAGTAAAAAAACTGCCAGTAGTGGTCTTCTTCCAAATAGCCCTATCTAAATCCGTCAGATGAATGGGAACCTCCATAATATTCCAAGATACCTCTTCTGAAACAACAAGGAGAAGTTTATCAAGATTCTAGCTTCTCTCATCACAAAACCAATTTACTTTCATGTCTGCTTGTCCCTGAACAGGGACCAACAAAACTAGAGGCCCTTCTGGTAACCAAGAATCAAACCAGAAACTGATATTTACATCACCAATGACCCAACCAAGATCCATTTCAGCTCTGTTTCTGATATTCATCATCCTTCTCCAAGTGGTGGAAACATTCTGAAGAAGATTAAATGCAGCGGGTGGTGACCTCTTGCAATATCTACTGTGTAAAAATCTGCTCCATATAGAACCCATCGTTCTGAATCGTATCAAAAGTTTAATAAAGAAGGCTGTCACTGAATCCTTTAGTCTTTGAATACCCAGACCACCTTTTGAAACAGGCAGACATAATTTCTCTCAGGAAATCCAGTAAATATTCTTATCCATTGTTTTTTACCCCTAAATAAATTTAGCGCACAACATTTCCAACCGGTGAAGAACAGTTCCAGGTGGTTGTAACACCTGAAATAAATAAATCGGCATGAAGCATAACACAGTTTTGATTAAGACCAGCCTACTCCAAAAAGACATCATTTTCGATTCCCACTCCTGAAGCTTCATGTTGGCACAAACAATCAAATTATCAAAATAAGAACTCTTCCTAGGACCCAAGAACAAAGGCGCCCCAAGATACCGTAACGGCAAATTGCCTTCCCAAATCCTGTAATAGAATAATAACAACCCTTCCTCTCCACTGAAAATTTTTTCGAAGTAATGATGATAATCTTTGAATTGTTAATGATTTGGCCCGAGCATTGCTCATAATGAAATAGGAAATCACGTAAAATCTTCAAGCTCAGAATCGCACCATAAGAGAAGATAATAAGATCATCTGCATAAGCCAAGTGAGATAAGATGATCGGCCGACCCGTTTGATAAACAAATTTCTTTTGCCTCTAAAAAAGGTTGTCCAACCCACGAGACAGATACTCAGTAGCAAGAATAAATAATAGTGGAGACAAAGGATCACCCTGTCTGAGACCCCTCTTAGAAGCAAAGAAACCTGATAGATTGCCATTGATATTAATTGAAAACCAACAATTACTGATACAACACTGAATCTGATTGCAAATCCATCCCAAAAATCCCAGAGTACTCAACATATTCATCAGAAAATTCCAATTAACTCTGTCATAAGATTTAGCCATGTCAATCTTGAGAATAATGTTGCCCCCCTCGATTTGTAGTTGAGATGATTCACCATATCCTGGGCCATCAAAATGTTATCAGAAATCACTAGACCAGCAACAAATACACTATGAGACGGTGATATAATCCGAGAAAGGATCGGCCGCATCCGCAGATAGATAATCTTGGTTATGATTTTATTACTGACATTGCAAAGGCTAATCGGTCTAAACTCAGACCATTGTTGCACATCAATACTTTTTGGAATCAGAATAATAGTAGTTGTTGTAATACATCTGGGAAGTGGAGAACCACTACAAAAATCCCGAACTGCATCGATTACATCTGCCTTAATGATCTCCCAACAAGCTCAAAAGAACCCAGCTAAAAAAATCCATCTGGACCTGCAGCGCTGTCCTCATGAATAGAAAAAACACAATCCCTCACCTCTTCCTCAGTAATAGGATTCATAAGAGCCGTGTTCTCTTCTTCATTAACTAATGCCGGAATGTTCTCGAACTCTGCTCTATTCAGAGGTGAATATTCCCCTGTCAATAAATTCTCAAAGAATTGAACCCCTGATTCCTGAATTTCCGCCTTATTCTCCAAAGCTACCCCATTCTCCCACATTCTAAAAATTTTATTTTTAGCTCTACGCCTGTTAACCGAATTATGGAATAGACTGGTATTTCTTTCTCCTTCAACAACCCACCTAACAGATGCTTTTTTTTTTTGCAGAAAGCTTCCTCCATCGATAAAACTAGAGCGAGCTTCGATTGAGCTAAATCAAGTGACTCTCTATTTTGATCAAAAGGCAAAAGATAAAAAAACTCCTTAGCCTGTTTAGCAGCCGCATCAAGAACATTAACTTTGTCATGAATGTTACCAAAAATGTAGTAACCCGTATCTAGAATTGACGATTTATGAGTAATTAATCGTGTAATTATGTTTAGATCAAGTAAAACATGATTAAGGAAATTCCAAATGGGTTAACGGAGTCCAGAAATGAATTCAGGACACTCGAAAATAGCCGGGAAGGTCCCGAGGATCCGGAGGGTTCGGAAGCTCCGAACCAAGTCAGGAGGCTCCGAACTGGATCGGAGGATCCGAACTCAGGATCGGAGGCTCCGAAGTGGATCGGAAGCTCCGTCGGTAAGATCGAACGTTCCGATCGGGACCAGGGCACGTGTCATCGCTGACGTCACCAAAGTGACGTCATGGCTGACGTAATATTGGGCGATCGGACGCTCCGAAGATGGGATCGGAGGTTCCGATCATGTTCGGACGATCCGAACCGGGTTCGGAGGCTCCGAACTTCGTCTATAAATAGGGGGCCGAAATTTCATTTTCAAGTGCACCTTTCCCTCTCTTCTCTCTGATTCCTAAGCCTTCTAACTCAGATTTAGGGAGTTCTAGGCATCCTATTGGGAATCCGGAAGTGGAATAGCGATCCGGCGTCGAGGCGGAGCTGTGGCCTAGTTTTGAGGAAATTGTCATCAGCGGACTGACGGCGGACGCAGGTATAGCTATGGTCTCCTTAAATTATTTAGGAGTATGCAATAGCTTAATTAAGGCTTTTAGAGCTTAAATATTGATGCATGGATATTTGCATTGTAGAGCTGATATAGGCTTGGAACATAGAGTAGGACTGCTAGGAACTGCCTGTAGTAAGGTACGTAAGTACAGACTGAGATAGCCAGCGGGTTTTGCATGCTTATATGTTGCATTTGTATGTCATTTATTATGCAGCATGTGCATATCATATTGTGCCTATCCATCTTGTGAGATGAGCCATGTAGGGCTGCTCAGCCCTGTCTGGACGGTTGATGTCTAGTGCCCAGTGACTGACGGGTCATGGGTGATTAGCATCGGGGGACACAGTCCACGTCCTGTAGGAATGAGCAGTGTACGTAGGGTTTGCTCCCCGGGTTGTACCACTCATGTCCTAGGCGCCACTACTGAGCAGTTATATACAGTTATCCCAGATATGGATACCCTATCATTTGCATGCATCATATTTGTATGTTTTACCCAGTGCTTTCATATTGAGCTTAGAGCTCACGCCCAGTCTTTTCTATGTACCTGGACACCCCATTCGACGGGGCAGGTGTAGGTGCAGGATTGAGCACCAAGGAGCTTGGAGTAGTCAGTGACCAGTGAAGAGAGCAGGATTAGCTATAGGTTTTGCCTTAAGGGTTTATTTATTCGATTTGTTTGTATAAATCGAATTGGTTTAACCGGTTGTATTCTTCCGGTATGTTTTTATTTAAGTCTTCCGCAGCGAATTTATTTAATGCATGTTTAATTATGCTCTTAACTCTGATTAGTTAGTGGATCCAGGTAGGGTCACTACATTTATTGGTATCAGAGCATATGCATGCAAGAGACTTGGGATATAGTAATGAGACTTTGAGTTATCCTTATAGGATTGATGAGACCTTGGAAGAGGTGATGATGCGGTAATTCGTTTGCCCAAAGACTATCGTCATCGGCCGGATTTCTGAAAGATTTGGCTTATGGGATTCCAGCAAGTGCGGACAGGAGTGATGGATCGTGTTCGAGTTTTCAAGACTTCTACTAATGTGGATCCTATCTTTGGATCGAGTACCGGATGCCAGAGGCAGTGGCAGAGCATTGGATGGGACGCACTTGATGCTTGCATCTGTATCGTCCATACCATGATGACACTACTCTGAAGATTCTCCAGTCATAGTTGGAGAGATTGTCAGATAGACCTTCACCAGGGAATGCCTCGAGTGCCTAAAGCATGACAGGTTTCGAGCGTGAGGTCTTTAACCTCATGCAGTACATGGTTTTGCCGGTATGCTGATATCGATGCATTCGGTAGGCACACGGGAAACTTCATGTTCAAAAGCATGATTTGGTTACAAGAAGAAAGCTGATGGTAGAACGTGAGCAGAAGAGGTCGACTGACATGCACTGACGCAGAGCATAGCTGGTTAGCTATCACGAGCCATTTTTCCGGAGTTCTTCGTAAGAGGACATGTGGTCGGGATTATGCTTGTATCGATGCATGTGTCGATTAGAAGCTTCATGCTCAAGAAATGAAGACTAGTACGATGATTTAAATACTGTATTGATGTAGTTGTAAACAGTATTTCAGTTGTAATGAATCATCATACTTTGGTTGTATCATTTCAAGTTCGATTATACATTTCATTGTATTTTGAATGTTGTATGAATTACATGGGTTTGTAATAAAGAGAATTGTACATAACTTGAAATAAGTGATGCATGTTTTATTTATCCAGCAATTCGTGGATGATTGCATGATTGTGCGGAAGTTTGGATTGAGTTTAGTTGATTAGCGTTCAACTATTGCAGCTCATGGGATTTGAGTGGGCCGACTGTGACAGTGTGACTTGCGGTTAGTCTAGGCGTTTTCCTAGGATTGACCTAGTTAGTCAGTGGACTATGTTAGTGCCAATGATGAGTGGACTCATCTAGAGGCATTAAGGGTATTGTTCGGTTTAGAACATTTGGGCTTTGTTCTAGGTTGTTTCTTGGAACAGTAGGCTGTCTGACCTTTGTTAGGTTAAGGCTTGTGATGATGGGTTTTCATCGGGATACCAGGTCGAGTATATGCCGATAGTTGTGGACTATGACCATGACTAGATGTGATGGGGCGCGACCCTATGCCAATGTTACCTGGGAGCCTTTGTGCTTCGGGATTTGGCAGTGGGAAGGCTACTCAGTCTAGGGATTTGGTGACAGTCACGACGAGGTATGACCTTGGATTAGATATCAGGTTTGATATCGATGGTTCGATATCGTCTGGTATGCCAGAGATATAGTTTGAGTATTCTGCTGTAGGAACCAGTCATGGAGGGATTTCCTTGACGAGTGTGTACCTTGAGTAGATAGGTTTTAACCTTTGGGTTACTGCTAGACGTATGGATCTAGTAGGTGGACGGATTTCTACCAGGAATGACTAGGGGTTGTCATCAGAGTTGTGGTTAGAATTTCCTTGTGATAGGAATTATCCAAGATATTGGATGGGGTGTTGTTACGAGACTTTGACTCGAATGTGAGGACTACTCCATGATGAATGACTTCATCTGCAAGGGATTATATCAGATGTTGAGGATTGTACATGACTATTTAAGATGTGAGGGAAGCATGGCCTATAACCGTGAAACCTTGGTAGTTGTCCAGGTGGGTTAACATGGTAATCTATCTTAGTCTTAAATTATTGCACAATCTTAAGCGAGGGATATAATCAGGAGAGTGTTTGAAAATTGTGGAAATCTTTGGAATTCCTTAGGTATAACTTTGGACTTAACAAATCGCGATGTTCATCCTGAATGAACGAGGAAAGTGAGTCCGGTGATTGAACTAAAGTACTTTCTGATAATTTCAGGTATTGAGCGTAGGATTTTCCATGGGATGGAGATGGGCTTAGTTTATCTTGATGTTTGCCTTGGGTAAACAAGACAACGATTGGTAGTGCTAAGGTGGCACGGGATCTGTGCTAGTGACTACTAGTGGTTATTTGCTAACTCTGTCAGAGTTAGGATGATTAAGTTCAGAATACGAAGCAGCGGTTAATAGTGCTGAAAAGGCGCAGGACTTGTGCCAAGTAAACTACTTACGAACCGTGATCTGACACCGTTTGGAAATGGTTCTTTGTGGCAGCTGAGTCATGGTTATTTACCGATCCATGTAGGTTGGATGATCAGTGGTGGTTCGATCTGATAAGTGCAAGCTTAAGTAGATCGACGAGTTCGATTGGTTGAGCCAATCAGGGTTGATCAGGATGTAGCAATTAGGAAATACTTGGGGTAGTATTTTGTCGCTTAGTGCTTAGGAGACGAGTACTTAGTACAATCTCAGAGCATTCGACAATTTGGATGATTTAGAATCTCTAGGTTTGCCAGAGACGAATCTACCGAAGGATTATGATTGACTTGTATGATCAAGTTAGGTGCTAACTTGACAGTGGAGGCAAGCAAGGGAGTTGCTAGTTTCCAGTATAGTGCATTCTTGTTAAAAAGAAAGCTGATATTGATCCAATCAATTGCTTAGTGATAGCAATAGGTCAGGAAAGGATCATGTTGTTGTTTCATGTGAGAGTTTTTCATTGAACAAAAATAGTGAAGATTATTGACCGGACATTTCGGTTAAGTAAGGGCATCTATGTGTACCGTTGTGGTTGGATCCGACGAGTAGTTGGAAATGCTAATGGACATTAGAAAGGAAACATCAGTTGTCTGATCTGGGTGACATTAGCTAGGATCTGATCCTCGAGATCTAGCAGGATGTGTCACTAGTCTTCTAGCATGTGATGAATGATGTCTCTGAAATGACAGAGATAGTATAATTTCAACTTAGTAGTCAACATGATTGTTGTGGGAATTGAAGATTTCGCAAGGTAGCAATGAAGCAATTTTGTTATTTCCAGTCAACCAGCCATATCCGTGCGGATTCTTTGTCAAGAATATTGCGCGTTAGCAATGATCGACATCTAGATGTGCGTCAGGTGACAAGTTACTTCGAGCACAAGTATTTCCCAAGATTTACTAGGGAATCGACGAATTAGATCTTTTAGTGCTGAGACTGATGCGTTCGGCAAGGGAGCAATTTGACTATTGAGAATTCATTGGGATTTAGTTCCAGGATCAGTATGTTCAACTTTGGGAGGTTAGTATGAGCTGATGGTATTATCAGAGACTCTGAGTTGAGTTATATCGGGCGCAATGACTGTCGAGTTTTTGAGATGGGATAGGAAGCGTTTCCATATGTCTGTGCACTGTGGAATGTCCCAGTCGAGCATATTGGTGGGAGCTTACCTTAGTCTTGATGAGCGCACAATGATTGCGAGTATGTATAACTATCAGGGGGATGTCCAACGATTGAGATTCATGGGTGAATAACCTATGGTTGAAATGGTGTAGATCATCAGAGGCGTGATGACTTCCATTGCAATGTATGCGTGATTTTGCAGGCCAATGGCTAGGAGATGACATAGCGTCATGAATTGCATGTAATGATAGTTATCATCAGGGCACAGTATTGAGGTTATACTAAGAAACGTGGACAGCAAAATGTACTAGACATGATGGTTTAAGTTCCCAGTATTCCTTGGGAAGCCGGTTGTGCTTCAGGGAGAGTGGGGAGGGTAACCAGTCTAGGGAACATTGTGAGCAGTTATGTTGAAGTATAGACTTGAGTCCACTGGATTATCTTTAAGCGAGATTCATGTTAGAATGTGTCAGCACAATGTTGGGATTAGTGTTTTCCTAACTAGAGGTGTTGAGCACCGAGAACTTTTGGAACCATTAGATGGTTAGTTTTGATTAGTGATTCGACGAGTGTCATAAACCAGTCAGGTTATAACTTGGTCTTCGTTAGTCTAAAATTACTTTGGGACGATGATATTGATCAAGCGGGTATTGTATCCTTCGTGGTCAGGAAGATCGTGGTCCGAGTGAAAGATGTATCAGTGTTACGATACGCTAGCGCTAGGGAAGTTTGACTGTCGACCAGTAGCGCAGTAATCTTCAGTGAAAGAATATTAATGCGGTTAAGCATTAATGGAGCTTATAGGGAATTTGACGAGAGTCTTGATTGTGTCGAAGGATATTTCGACCAGACACTCGAGCAAGGGTTTCTTGTACGTTCTCGAGGTTTTACCCTAGATTTCGAGGACGAAATCTTTTAAGGGGGAGAGAATGTAGTAACCCGTATCCAGAATTGACGATTTATGAGTAATTAATCGTGTAATTTTGTTTAGATCAAGTAAAACATGATTAAGAAAATTCCAAATGGGTTAACGGAGTCCAGAAATGAATTCAGGACACTCGAAAATAGTCGGGAAGGTCCCGAGGATCCGGAGGGTTCGGAAGCTCCGAACCAAATCAGGAGGCTCCGAACTGGATTGGAGGATCCAAATTCAGGATCGGAGGCTCCGAAGTGGATCGGAAGCTCCGTCGGTAAGATCGGACGTTCCGATCGGGACCAGGGCATGTGTCATCTCTTACGTCAGCAAAGTGACATCATGGCTGACGTAATATTGGGCGATCGAATGCTCCGAAGATGGGATCGGAGGTTCCGATCATGTTCGGACGATCCGAACCGGGTTCGAAGGCTCCGAACTCCGTCTATAAATAGGGGGCTGAAATTTCATTTTCAAGTGCACCTTTCCCTCTCTTCTCTCTGATTCCTAAGCCTTCTAACTCAGATCTAGGGAGTTCTAGGCATCCTATTGGGAATCCGGAAGTGGCATAGCGATTCAGGCGTCGAGGCGGAGCTGTGGCCTAGTTTTGAGGAAATTGTCATCAGCGGACTGACGACGGACGCAGGTATAGCTATGGTCTCCTTAAATTATTTAGGAGTATGCAATAGCTTAATTAAGGCTTTTAGAGCTTAAATATTGATGCATGGATATTTGCATTGTAGAGCTGATATAGGCTTGGAACCTAGAGTGGGACTGCTAGGAACTGCCTGTAGTAAGGTACTTAAGTACATACTGAGATAGCCAGCGGGTTTCGCATGCTTATATGTTGCATTTGTATGTCATTTATTATGCAGCATGTGCATATCATATTGTGTCTATCCATCTTGTGAGATGAGCCATGTAGGGCCGCTCAGCCCTGTCTGGACGGTTGATGTCTAGTGCCCAGTGATTGACGGGTCATGGGTGATTAGCATCGGGGGACACAGTCCACGTCCTGTAGGAATGAGCAATGTACGCAGGGTTTGCTCCCCGGGTTGTACCACTCATGTCCTAGGCGCCATTGCTGAGCAATTATATACAGTTATCCCAGATATGGATACCCTATCATTTGCATGCATCATATTTGTATGTTTTACCCAGTGCTTTCGTATTGAGCTTAGAGCTCACGCCCAGTCTTTTCTGTGTACCTGGACATCCCATTCGACGGGGCAGGTGTAGGTGCAGGATTGAGCACCAAGGAACTTGGAGTAGCCAGTGACTAGTGAAGACAGCAGGATTAGCTGTAGGTTTTGCCTTAAGGGTTTATTTATTCGATTTGGTTGTATAAATCGAATTGGTTTAACCGGTTGTATTCTGCCGGTATGTTTTTATTTAAGTCTTCCGCAGCGAATTTATTTAATGCATGTTTAATTATGCTCTTAACTCTGATTAGATAGTGGATCCGGGTAGGGTCACTACAAAAGACTTCCTTATTCCACCATTTAAGATGACCCTTAAGCCATTTCAATTTAATCACCAACGGGGTCAGACCCCTAGCGTAACAGGAGTTATTCCAATTCAGCCTAACTGTCTGGGAAAACTCTGGGTGATGAATCCACATATTCTGGAATCGAAAAGATCCTAAAGGCCGTGGCATATTAGGAGCCGAAATCAGCAGGGGACAGTGATCTGAATAGCCCCGATGCAAATGTTCAAGCTTGAAAGAATTAAACTGATTTGCCAAATATGAAGATAAAAGAACCCTGTCCAGCCTCTTTCAAATTCTATAATTTGTCCAGGTAAACTTGGACCCAACAAACCCAGCATCAATCAGGCCAGCATCAGTAATGAACTCTGTGAATTCATACATACCTCATGGACGACTAACCATGCCGAGAGAATGTTCACTGGGTTCTGCAATAATATTAAAAACACCGCCCACCACCCAAGGGCCTCCATCTTGCGGTTTACAGTTTAATAAACCCTCCCAAAGAACGCGCCTTACACTCCTGTCACAACTGGCATAGACAATAGTAAAAAAAATATCTTTCGGGAAGAGCCCAGAGGAAAGCTTCATATGAAGGAACTGATCATGATCTGTCACCACTGAAACCGAAACCTCCCCTGAGTGATAAAAACAAATTTTACTACTAGCATTAGACAAAACTGACGAGAAACCAAAAAGTTTATTCCGCCATTCCTGATCAAGCTGTCACTTAGGTTCTACAATAGCCATAAAAAGAAGATTTTGAGTTTCCTTAAGAAACTTAATCCGTCTCTGAGATGACTTATTCCCAATACCTTTAACATTTTAGATTGTACCAATCATTGAGAAATATCGGACGAAATAGAATCAAGCTTTCTTATATTACCTCGATTTCCAAATGTAAGAACCGATCTAGTTCTCTTCGGAGGCCTACCTGGTCCTCTCTTTGTAGATTTTTCCCTTTTCGGAACAGCATCTGGAACAGATTCAGGAACATATTATAGAAGCTTAATACACTTTATCACCACCACCCTCTGGATTATTTGGCAGTTCCTCATTCAATGACACCTCCAGCGACTGCTCTTGCTCACCTAAAGCATCATGCGAGCCTTCATATATAACCAAAACATTATCACGAACTTCTTTTGATCTAGCTCGATATCCACACCTAGCCGATCAACTATCTCAGCACCCATAGCATCAAGGTTCACTGTCGGTTCCAAAACCCCCTGATGGGCTAACCCATTCTGCACACTCTAGTGTTGCTCTTCTAAACCATCCAAACCATCTTGGAAAAACACACCATTTATCCAAGAACCCTGCCATAAACCATCCAATAGATTGGGTACTAAAATATTTCGAAAAATATCCAAATCTCTAGAAAGCACCCGATCATTAACAAGATTGTCCACCTTAGGATCAAACTTGTCAAAAACTTCTCCTTGCTGAACATCCAAGGAATTAGGGACCAAACTTGATACACCAGGATCTTTATTCACCAAAGCCTACTAAAAAATACAAGCCATCAAAGGATCAAATCTGTTAGATTTTTGTAATCCCTCATCAGGCATCGGACTCCTAGGATTACCTCCAATTGAACTTGAAGGGCCATGCAACGATGGACTCCTAACATCCAAGCCTTCACCCACCTTCTCTTTTCCTTTCTTCAAACCCACCTATTTCCAAACCAACCTTGGAGCATCTGAATTATCACATGTATCTTTCGAACCAATCTGGTTTTCCTCTACCCTGGCAGATGTTTCTTTTGACCTTTTTTCATTGATAAAAGTCCTGAAGTCCGCTGGATTTTTTGCTTTTGAAGGAGGGCGTGGGACACGACCATTCACAAAACACTCATCCACTCCATGCCCAACGTGACAACAATCCGTGCAATACTTTGGAAGGCTCTCATAAATAACGCTTTTCTTGATTATCTTGTCACCGAGCCCAATAAATATTTGATAATGCCTCGGTTTCAATAAATCTAATTCAACACATACAGTGGCCAACATTAGATGTTCCGATTTTGGATGTCAACTCATCCATTTTCAGTGGCTTTCCAACCAAATTTGCTACTGAATATAAGTGTTTCTTATTAAATAGTGAGATAGGCAGATCCGAGAACCTTACACAAATCGGAACGATCGAGCTCTCCCTCTGGTAATCAAATTTTGGAGTCCATTTGAAGACACGTAGCAAGTGTCCTTGAAGGAACCATCGTCCCTTACCCCAAAATCGAGCCATGTCCTTCTCTAACTGGAAATCAATGAATAAGAATCCTGGACGCAATAATTTCACCACGTACGGGCCCAAAAATCCTACTACTGCAAATGCTTGCAGCATCCGATTTCTTGATGGCCAGCCACCGAAAAATTTTCCAATCAAAGCATTCGGGTAAGCCTTCTCCATTTCGCTTGTTTCCTCAGAAAAGAAAATTCCTGGTTTATTCTTATAAAATACCGTCGGCTTGGAAGGCAGCAATGATCCTTCTCCATATAAAAAAATTTTCTGCATCGTTCTTGGAGAAAAAGAAAGAAAAGCAAAAGCGTACAACTTCCTCCCACCATCCGGTGGTTTAGGCTCAGGAGGCGGCAAGCCACCGTGGGTGGACTGGTCGAACGTAGGGTTTTGGATGTTCATGGGATTATTATATTAAATATATGAAACTAATGTAATATAAATCTTATTTAGATCTACGAAAGTAGAGTGATATTTTAATTACTAAAATTTGCAATAAAATAAATATGTAGCACGAAGATCAAATGGAGATAAATGATAGAGGTTCGATTTCACTTGACTTTCAACCATGTTCAATTCCCTAATATATCTAAATCAAAAGTTCTTCTAGTTTACTAGCAAAGAATTCTTAATATTTTCAATCCCCTTTCCCAAGTGGGAAATAGAACTTTCGAATCTAATACCGGTTTCAATATTCCAATCTAAGATCGAATATCAAATCCGATAAATAGCATGGAAATTCTCTAATGGCTTCACTGGCGTTATAGGAATTCCGAACTCTATAAACACCGATGATATATTTTTCTACGGTCCTATTCAAAATTTCATCTCTCGAGTGCCAGATTTCAAATAAATATGACAATTCAATTAATGATCAATTAATTGAATGCAATAAAATCAAGAAAACATAAATAAACCTATGAATAGTTCTAATATATAAATCAAAATATCAAGAACATGGTATTACTAAAGCTACGTCGTTCCTCTAGATGGGAAGTTTAGTTCATGATGAATTTGATAGAATAGTAAAACATATTCTGAAAATAATCTATCAAAATAGATAAATTATGGATGGAAAGAAACGAGGATGAAGCTTGAAAAGCGTTCTCCATTTCCAGATTGATGCATCTTTGTTTTCTTCCAAAAATCTTCTGCCTTCCGATGTTCTCCAAGCGTTCCTCCTAGTTCCAGCCGATGTCCCTCATGTAAAACCTTTGATAAATCTCGATAATAGGTGAGGAAATCTTTTTAAACTCAAGGGTCCAACGTTCCAAAAATTCTGCACTTCATGTAGCGTCACGACGCTATGAAAGTCACGCAGGTGCACGGACAATTCTGTTTTGGGACCCTTTTTTTTGTCCAGGTTGTGCAGGGATACGGAAATATGGCGCAGGGGCACCAGAAAGTTGCGTGGGTGCACTGCGCCTGTTGGAATTTTTTCTTTATTTTTTTTTCAACTCTTTCTTCCATATTTTGGTCTCTTTCCATGTCATTTCATGCCTCAAACATTGGTTGTTGCTTAATTCCCTACAAAGAACACAAATGACAAAAAAAACGCATAATATCGCTCGAGAAATAACAAGAATCCTAGTTAAACACATGAAATAGAAGTGCAATAAATTGCACTTATCAAATCCTTTCAAACTCATATTTTTGCTAGTCCCGAGAAAAATAGAATATGATAGTATCGAACACGGTGTGTAGGGGGGGGGGGGGAGAATACACATTTTAAAACATTTCTTGAGCTAAAATAGCTCGGTTCTTGAAATACTGAGCATCGATGAATTAAATCGAGTTTGGTTTTCAAACCAAGTGGAATACACTCGAAATAATCCTTCGTAGAAACTATTTTAAAATTTTTTAAATCATTTGAAAAGGATGCAAGTTGATAGATGAAAATAGTTTAGTTGAACATTTTATCAAACACTTTGAATTCAACATTTAGGTATTTTATCAACCACATAAAATGCTTCAACAATGCAATCCAAAACAGTAGCAATGAATAAATGCAAGAAATAAAGAGACAAGGATTTGTTTATGGATGTTCGGAGATTTCAACAACTCCTACGTCACCCCTTCTTCCACCTCGAAAGGATCCAATAGAAGACTTTTATTTATATAACTCATTTGTACAAACCCAATCCGGTTTAGGGCTTACCCACTGCCTAAACAAGAACTCCTAGCCACACTCGATTATAGGTCGCAATCTCACAATTCGCATAATATTTAACGTCTTTATGCCAAGACTAAAACACAATATTTAACGTCTTTGTGTAAAGACTCTCACTCAACTAATCTATGAAATACATCTCTCTTTTATATGTGAGTGAGTTGGGTGTGAAGAAATTGACTTTTCACGCTCAAGAATTTTGATGTATTCTTCACACCTTGGGCTTTGCTCTCAACTAGATGGTTTCTTCAAGTAGGCTGCCCATGCTTTGAATCTCCTTGCAAGACTTGTGTTTAAACTCCAAGATGTTGTATTTATAGGCTCCAAGAGTGATATAGTCGTTATACACAGAAATAGTGCCGTTAAAATACTTTTATACTGTTTCTGTACTTTTTCTGGAGCTAAACTGAATTTCACTAAACTGATCTTGGTGAACTGAATTTGGTGAAAAACTGGTGCTGTAGCAGTTTCGATACTGTAGCAGTTGAGCGATTTTCAGTTTGGGTAGGTAAACTGATCTTGGCAAATTTTAGTTTAGGAGCGAGACTGATTTTGGAGCAGTTTAGTAATTATATGATTAGTTTAGAATCATTTAACTGATTCGTTGATTTTTGGGCAAAGTGATAAACATGAAAGTTGTATCACTTGATCTTAGATTTCCACATAATCAAGAATCACTCCATTTCGAGTTTATATGCAAAAGTTATGATATAAATACCAGAGCTGCTCAAACTTCAGTTGAGCACAAAATCAGTTCAGTGCATATGATCAGTTTAGTGCTATATCTCTTGATTTCTTGATTTCTGGGCAAAGTGATAAACATAAAGGTTGTAGCCCTTTTTCTTAGCTTTCCATGAAATCAAAAATCACTCAATTTGGATTTCATATGAGAGAGTTATGCTTGATATACCAGACTATGCCAGAAATTCTGCTCTGCAGAATTTCTGTTCCTAACTAGTAACTTCAACGCAGTTTAGCATCTTCTAAGGTTCCGATTCAGTCTTTGACTTGTGAATATGATTTGTAGATCATTGTCTTAGCTTTCCAACTCATGTTTCAACATTCCATTCGGATAATGTAGCTGCAAGATATGGCCAAAATACAGGAACTGCTTGAGGTAAATTGATGGTGTATTTTCTGCTAAACTGATCGGATTCAGTTTGGTATTGCGACGTTTTTTTGACCAAGATAACATCCGTTTTTCTCAAATGACGTGAAATACAATATGTTCCATATTTATTTTTTGTTGTATTTGTTTTAGCAGATAATCATTTGCATCTCTGATATATGAGATATCATCAAAACAGTAGAGATTGCAAGAGATTCAGTTTTTCTAACTTTGACTTTTGGTTTCAATCTTGAGTTATCAACTTCACACTTAGAGTAAATATGTTAGAAACACAATAACAAGTTTTGTTATCATCAAAAGAAGGATTGCTTGTGTTCCAAAACCCAACAATCTCCCCCCTTTTTGATGATCACAAAACTTGGATAAAAGTATGAACATTGAAACTCAAGTAATGAAAAAATCATATTTTTAACTCACATATTTCTCCCCCTTTTTGTGTTAATAAAAAAGACACAAAATAAGCAAAAAAAAAATTTCTCCCCCTTAAAATTATAATTAGCTCTCCCCCTATATTTTTGAAATTCGAAATCGATAAGGGTAGAGGGGTATTTAACCAACATATTTTCAAAATATGCAATGCACAAAAATTTCTAACAAAAATAAAAAAAAAGTTGAGCAACTAGCAAACTTCATCATGAATTTACAAAATTAACTCCAACCGCCAAGCCACACAAAGTCAAGATTGACATACCAACTAAAATATTCATAAATCACTTAAGCGTCCCTTTATAATATTTAAGCACAACCACTGACGTAAGAAAAATGACTATTCATGCTTAAAGTCAAAGACATGCTAGCACAAGTAGAACATCATATTTGCAGTCAAACTGAAGTGCTCTTTCAAAGAAAATTTAAACTGAGTGTAACAAGTTTTATTGACGATTTTTGGCCGTGATTTGAGGTAATAAGTCCCTTCAATCGATGAGTGCAACATCCTTGAGCTTCATGACAAAAACGCCAACTCATGTCTTATGCTCTGTTTTTTGCGACATCACACTAGTCTGAATTCAAGGAATAAACTGATTTTACTCATGCATAACCAGGCTGCAAATTTTATACCGCTGCGATCATCTACAAGTCTAGTTTGCAATGCAAAAAGCGGTTTGTCGTTTGGACATTTGAGAAAATAGTTTTGCCATTTTTTCCAAAGTCGCTACAAGCTTACAGAAAACTCAACTATGTATATATATGTTAGAAAAATCATGAAAAACGAATTTTAAAGATCAAAATCAGTTTCAAATGCTTTTTCAAGAACAACCTTCTTTAATTCCAATTGATAGGATCGAACACGGTGTGTAGAGGGGGGGGTGAATACACATTTTAAAACATTTATTGAGAAACAATAACTCGGTTCTTGAAATATTGAGCACCGATGAATTAAATCGAGTTTGGTTTTCAAACCAAGCGGAATACAATAGTAATAATCCTTCGTAGAAACAATTTTAAAACTTTTTAAATCATTTTAAAAGGATGCAAGTTGATAGATGAAAACTGTTTAGTTGAAACATTTTATCAAACACTTTGAATGCAACATTTAGGTATTTTATCAAACACATAAAATGCTTCAACAATGCAATCCAAAATAGTAGCAATGAATAAATTCAAGAAATAAAGAGACATAGATTTGTTTATGGATGTTCGGAGATTTCAACAACTCCTACGTCACCCCTTCTTACACCTCGAAAGGATCCACTAGAAGACTTTGATTTATACAACCCATTTGTAAAAACCCAATCCGGTTTAGGGCTTACCCACTGCCTAAACAAGAACTCCTAGCCACACTCGATTGTAGGTCACAACCTCACAATTCGCATAATATTTAACGTCTTTATGCCAAGATTACAAACACAATCTTTAACGTCTTTGTGTAAAGACTCTCACTCAACTAATCTATGAAATACATCTCTCTTTTATATGTGAGTGAGTTGGGTGTGAAGAACTTGACTTTTCACGCTCAAGAATTTTGATGTGTTCTTCACACCTTGGGCTTTGCTCTCAACTAGCTGATTTATTCAAGTAGGCTGCCCATGCTTTTAATCTCCTTGCAAGACTTGTGTTTGAACTCCAAGATGTTGTATTTATAGGATTCAAGAGTGATATAGCCGTTATACACAGAAATAGAGCCGTTAAAATACTTTTGTACTGTTTCTGTACTTTTTCAGGAGCTAAACTGAATTTCATTAAACTGATCTTGGTAAACTGAATTTAGTGCGAAACTGGTACTGTAGCAGTTTCGACACTGTAGCAGTTGAGCGATCTTCATTTTGGGTAGGTAAACTGATCTTGGCAAATTTCAATGTAGGAGCGAGACTGATTTTGGAGCAGCTTAGTAATCATATGATTAGTTTAGTATCATCTCTTGATTCATTGATTTCTGGGAAAAGTGATAAACATGAAAGTTGTAGCACTTGATCTTAGATTTCCACATAATCAAGAATCACTCCATTTCAAGTTTATATGCAAAAGTTATGATAGAAATACCAGAGCTGCTCAAACTTCAGTTGAGTGCATATGATCAATTTAGTTCTATATCTCTTGATTCCTTGATTTATGGGCAACGTGATAAATATAAAATTGTAGCCCTTTCTCTTATCTTTCCAAGGAATAAAAAATCACTCAATTTGGATTTCATATGAGAGAGTTATGCTTGATATACCAGAGTGTGCCAGAAATTATGCTCTGCAGAATTTCTGTTCCAAACTAGTAACTTCAACGCAGTTTAGCATCTCCTTAGGATCCGATTCAGTCTTTGACTTGTATATATGATTTGTAGACCATTGTCTTAGCTTTCCAACGCATGTTGCAAATTCCATTCGGATAATTGTGCTGCAAGATATTGCCAAAATACAAGAACTGCTCGAGGTAAATTGATGGTGTATTTTCTGCTAAACTGATCGGATTCAGTTTGGTATTGCGACGTCTGTTTGACCAAGATAACCTCCGTTTCTGCTTAACTGACATGAAATACAATATGTTCCAACAAGAGTTTTATTTGTAGTTATTTTAACGGATAATAATTTTCATCTCTGATAATAGAGATATCATCAAAACGGTAGAGATTGCCAGATATTCAGTTTTGCTAACTTTGAGATTTTGCTTCAATCTTGAGTTATCAACTTCACACTTCGAGTAAATATGTTAGAAACACAATAACATGTTTTGTTATCATAAAAATCAAGATTTCTTGTGTTCCAAAACCCAACAGAATAAAACAAAGAAAGTAAGAACAATAAATCAAAATACGAAACAACAAACTAATGTTGTGAAATCTTGTGACTGTATCAAGCCTCGGAGATAATCGTGTGGTCACCACAACATGCTCAATAGTTTTTCATTTGTGTATGGATTTTCCAATCCCATCTGACCAATCCAACCCCCGAATAGATCTATGCTACTAGAAAACTTCACAAACTCATAAATTCTGCAACTCACGTTTCGAACCACAATCCACCAAGTTCAATATTTAATCACACAGATCAAAAATACTTTTTAGGTAAAAATTGAGTTCAAAATATCATTCAAATCAAGCCGAGTATACCTAAAAATAACTCAATACAGTGAGACGTGTGTGTGTGTGTGTGTGTGTGTGTGTGTGTGAATTGAACAAGATCTATTCTCATTGAAAGCATCTCTCGAGTGCCCATAGGCTTAACCCTCACAACCCTTCTCCACTAGTATATTGGACACCATGACTTAGTCAATAGGATTTCTAAGCTTGTAGTGTAAGGCCTCGACTCATGGCTACAAACAATGTTTAAAAATGCAAAGTAGGGAGTAAGTAGGAATTTGTGTCTTTTGTGCACTCCCATTCAAATTCCACCTCTATCTTGATTCATCATTCAATATTTTGTTGTTTATTTTTCAAGTTCACCTCATCCCATCCACTCTCATGCTTCTTTTATTTTCTCATTTTTTTTTCATATGGGAGAATTTCTACTTCAGACTATTGGAATTCTTACTCCCTTAAAAGGTAGGTAAAAAGTGTATAAGATATTCACTAGGTAGTCATTGTGATATTTTGAAATCATCTCAAATGGGTGTTATTCACACGTATTACATGTGTCATTCGAATTTTATAGGCTAAAATGAGGTAACTAGTGATGAATGATGTCATTTGGTGGCTTGAAAGACTCAAACGGGTCAAAAATTGCCTATGTCATTCCTCAGTCACATTTTGTCCGTATTTCGCCTCGAAGGGAATCCGAACAAGTTATAGATAATCTCTAAATTCACAATAAAATCACATAGTCTCAAACATCGTGCTCAAAATTATCTCAATGCATGAACATAAATGTCTGTTGGAAAACGGTGTTCAGATCAATGAGAATTGATACCCAGTGCAGCGGAAGTTTTAAAATTTTATATGGAACGATTCCATATCATGGGTATCAAAACTTTACGATTAAATTGTGCGTGTAAAAATTAAATAACAATTAAATTTTTACCTTGAATCTCGAAACGAGATTATGGACACCAACAGATAACTCTGCTCTTGTTGATATCCCAAGAGCTGATGGACGAACAATTCTTCAATCAGGTCCACGAAAAGAATTCGAATCCCTCTGATAGATTGCACTAGAAAATCTATCAGAATTTTCTACGAAGATAATTAACGAATTTGATCCGTTAAACCAGACTGCAAATTCGAAATTCACAGGCTGGAATTTTCGAACAGAGAGAGGAGAGGGGCGGCCACACCTAGAGAGAACAGCTAGGGTTTTCGAAAATTTTGTGACCTCTGTTGTGTAATTTCTGTACTGCAATAACTTATTTATAATAAGGGCTGCTAACAGCTTAGGGCCCATTAGTCATAAGTTCAAGTCTGACAAGCAAAGCCCGCATGTTTATAAATTAATATAAAATTCATCGTGACTAAGATTGATAAACCGATTTCACCAATGTGCACAGAAACCATTTCTGCATCTTTTAAAGTCAAGATAAATTTTCTGAATCCGAATTCAGTGATTTCCAAAAATGCCCATCCCTATGTCATTTTAGGAAATCTTACTCTTCTACTCTGATATAAGAAGTCCCACTTCTTTATTCACTAAATTTAACTCTTTAAATTTAATTATCTCAACGGGGATTAAAAATCCATTACTTGTGTGACCCTCAATGGTTCAGGGATACAGCTAGCCGTGGGCTCACAAATCCTTGTGACTCGGAACAACAATTTCCGACTTGCCCATCGAATCATGGTAAGAGCGCCTAGCAACATCGCCCCATGATTCCCTAGGTATCACTGATAGTTCCTGCAAGAACCAATAGATTTTGGTTAGCGTACAGTACGGTCCCTTCATCCATATATCCCGATCGAATCAACAACCATTGGTAAATCGAGAGTCGTTCGAGATTCGATAACTATGCAATGCATAGTGACATCGCATGTGCTACTAAGAAACCATTTCTTAAAACACATCATGTACTCTGGCCAGAGATTCGTCACACTAATATCTCCTCAGATTGCATAGGATATCCACACTAGCAAGTATGTGGTGAATCCTTGACAACAAAGCATCGACTCCTATATGTTGTTGGAGAACGGTGATCAGATCAATCAGAATTGATACCCGGTGCAGCGGAAGTTTAAAAATTTTATATGGAACGATTCCATAATGGGTATCAAAACTTTACGATTAAATTGTGTGTGTAAAAATTAAATAACAATTATAAATTTTTACCTCCAATCTCGAATCGAGATTATGGACACCAACAGATTACTCTGCTCTTGTTGTATCTCCCAGGAACTGATGGATGAACTGTTCTTCAATCAGGTCCACGAACAGAGATTTAATCCCTCTGATAGATTGCACTAAAAAATCTATCAGAAGTTTCTACGAAGAGAATTAACGAATTTGATCCGTTAAACCAGACTGCAATTCAAAATTCACAGGCTAGATTTTCCCGAGCAGAGAGGGAAGGGGGGGCGGCCACTTTTAATAAAAACAACTAGGGTTTTTCGAAAATTGTGAGCCTCTGTTGTGTAATTTCTATACTGCAATAACTTATTTATAATGTGGGCTGCTAACAGCTTAGGGCCCATTAGTCATAAGTTCAAGCCTGACAAGCAAAGCCCGCATGTTCAAAAATTAATATAAAATTCATCGTGACTCAGATTGATAAACCAATTTCACCAATGTTCACAGAAACCATATCTGCATCTTTTAGAGTCAAGATAAATTTTCTGAATCCGAATTCAGTGATTTCCAAAAATGCCCATCCCTATGTCATTTTAGGAAATCTTACTCCTCTACTCTTAAATAATAAGTCCCACTTCTTTGTTCATTAAATTTAACTCTTTAAATTTAACTATCTCAACGGGGATTAAAAATCCATTACTCTGTGTGACCCTCAATGGTTCAGGGATACAGCTAGCCGTGGGCTCACAACTCCTTGTGACTCGGAACAACAATTTCCGACTTGCCCATCGAATCATGGTAAGAGCGCCTAGCAACATCGCCCCATGATTCCCTAGGTATCACTGATAGTGCCTGCAAGAACCAATACATTTTGGTTAGCGTACAGTACGGTCCCTTCATCCATATATCCCGATCGAATCAACAACCATTGGTAAATCGAGAGTTGTTCGAGATTCGATAACTATGCAATGCATCTTGAAGATCAAATAGTGACATCGCATGTGCTACTAAGAAACCATTTCTTAAAACACATCATGTACTCTGGCCAGAGATTCGTCACACTAATATCTCCTCAGATTGCATAGGATATCCACACTCGCAAGTATGTGGTGAATCCTTGACAACAAAGCATCGACTCCTAAATGTGTTGTAACTGTACCCAATCCCGACACCTGATGACCCCAATAGAGTCGGTAAACGAGTCAAAGTACAGTACTAGCATATAGAGTCTCAATGATGTTTCAAGTAGTAAGGACTAATGGTGTACAACCAAAACCGCGGACTTCATCCACTCGATAAGTGATAACCACTTGGAAAGTCCGGATAGGGTAGTTCGATCATTCATCGTATGAATATCCATTTGCATGCTTTGAACATCTCTATGTTCCATACCAATGAAACGTGGTACTCGGCATTGCAAATGCTAGTCTCAATCTCGAGCGATCCTTATCCTTATTAACGGACGGCTCAATCGACTAGGAACCATTTAGAATATACAGTGACTATAAGATGTGTTTCATGATATACATCCCCATGTTCTACCACATCTTACATACACTATAGTATATTCAAGGTCTTTATCAAAACAACAATAGTATATCACAATATAACAATATGAAGAAAGATAAAGTCATTGCCATTAATAAAAGTGTAAATTATATTAAACAAAAGATTGTTTATACAAAGAGTCATCAAAGCCCTTAGCCACAAGTTGGCTCACCGGGCACCCACTCTTTCAATCTCCCACTTGCCCTAAAGCCAACTAGTCATACTACGTAGACCCATTGCTTCGCGATGTTTGTCAAATAATGGTCCTGGCAAGGGCTTAGTAAGTGGATCAGCGATATTGTCTGCAGAGGCCACTCTTTCGACAGTGATGTCTCCTCTTTCCACAATCTCCCGGATGATGTGGTTTTTCCTCAGTACGTGTTTGGCTCTTTGATGAGACCGTGGTTCCTTTGCCTGAGCAATGGCACCCGTGTTGTCACAGTACACCGGGACTGGACCAACAACTTCAGAAATGACGCCCAACTCTTGGACGAAATTCCTCATCTAAACGGCCTCTTTAGCAGCAGCTGATGCTGCAATGTATTCTGCCTCAGTGGTGGAATCCGCTGTGGTGTCCTGCTTGGAACTCTTCCAAGAGACAGCACCGCCATTGAGCATGAACACAAATCCAGAGGTTGACTTCGAGTCATCCACGTCACTTTGGAAGCTAGAGTCGGTATAGCCTTCCAATTTTAGTTCTCTTCCTCCATATACCATGAACATATTCTTAGTCCTTCGTAAGTACTTAAGAATGTCCTTCACGGCTTTCCAATGCATTTGACCGGGATTAGCTTGATATCTGCTCGTGACACTCAGAGCAAATGCTACATTCGGTCTGGTAGATATCATCCCATACATAATACTACCAATGGCTGACGCATATGGTACATGTGTCATTTTCTCTATCTCTTCATCAGTCTTGGGACACATAGACTTGGATAGAGAAACTCCATGACACATAGGTAGATGTCCTCTCTTGGACCCATCCATTGAAAACCTTTTCAATATGGTTTAGATGTAAGTAGCTTGAGTAAGTCCTATCATTCTCTTAGATCTATCTCTATAGATCTGTATCCCTAGAATATAGGATGCCTCACCCAAATCCTTCATCGAGAATCTACCTGATGAAAGAGTGGGTGCCCAGTGAGCCAACTTGTGGCTATGGGCTTTGATGACTCTTTGTACAAACGATCTTTTGTTTAATGTAATTTACACTTTTATTAATGGCAATGACTTTATCTTTCTTCATATTGTTATATTATGATATACTATTGTTGTTTTGATAAAGACCTTGAATATACTATAGTGTATGTAAGATGTGGTAGAACATGGGGATGTCTATCATGAAATACATCTTATAGTCACTGTATATTCTAAACTGTTCCTAGTCGATTGAGCCGTCCGATAATAAGGATAAGGATCGCTCGAGTTTGAGACTAGCTTTGCGATGCGGAGTACCACGTTTCATTGGTAGGGAACATGGAGATGTTCGAAGCATGCAAATGGATATTCATAGGATGAATAATCGAACTACCCTATCCGGACTTTCCAAGTGGTTATCACTTATCGAGTGGATAAAGTCCGCGGTTTTGGTTGTACACCATTAGTCCTTACTACTTGAAACATCATGGAGACTCTATATGCTAGTACTGTGCTTTGACTCGTTTACCGACTCTATGGGGGTCATCAGGTGTCGGGATTGGGTACAGTTACAACACATATAGGAGTCGATGCATTGTTGTCAAGGATTCACCACATACTTGCGAGTGTGGATATCCTATGCGATCTGAGGAGATATTAGTGTGACGAATCTCTGGCCAGAGTACTTGATGTGATTTAAGAAATGGTTTCTTAGTAGCACATGCGATGTCACTAATTTGATCTTCAAGATGTATTGCATAGTTATCGAATCTTGAGCGACTCTCGATATACCAATGGTTGTTGATTCGATCGGGATATATGGATGAAGGGACCGTACTGTACGCTAACCAAAATCTACTGGTTCTTGTAGGCACTATCAGTGATACCTAGGGAATCATGGGGCGATGTTGCTAGGCGCTTTACCATGATTCGTTGGGCAAGTCGGAAATCGTTGTTCCGAGTCACAAGGAGTTGTGAGCCCACGGCTAGCTGTATCCCTGAACCATTGAGGGTCACACAGTGTAATGGAGTTTTAATCCCCGTTGAGATAGTTAAATTTAAAGAGTTAAATTTAATTAATAAAGAAGTTGGACTTCTTAAATAAGAGTAAGGGAGTAGGATTTCCTAAAATGACATAGGGATGGACATTTTTTGGAAATCACTGAATTCGGATTCAGGAAAATTTATCTTGACTTTAAAATGTGCAGAAATAGTTTCTGTGCACATTGGTGAAATCGGTTCATCAATCGGAGTCACGATGAATTTTATATTAATTTCTGAACATGCGGGCTTTGCTTGTCGGGCCTCAACTTATGACTAATGGGCCCTAAGGTGTTAGTGGCATGCATTATAAATAAGTTATTGCAGTACAGAAATTACACACAACTGGTCATAATTTGAGAGACAGAAAATCGAAAACCCTAGCTCTCTCTCAAAAGAAATTCGGCCGCCCCCCTCCCTTCTCTGCGTGAGAAATTCCGGTCTGTGATTTTGAATTGCAGTCTGGAATAGCGAATCAAATTCGTTTATTCTCTTCGTAGAAAACTTCTGATAGATTTTTTAGTGCAATCTATCAGAGGGATTAAACCTCCATTCGTGGACCTGATTGAAGGACAGAATATTCATCAGTTCCAGGGAGAGACAACAAGAGCAGATTAAATCTGTTGGTGTCCAGAATCTCGATTCGAGATTAAAGGTAAAAATTACATAACAGTTATTTAATTTTTACACACACAAATAATTTAATCGTAAAAGGATTGATACCCACACTATGGAATTGTTCCATACAAAATTTTAAACTTCCGCTGCACCGGGTATCAATACCGATTGATCTGAGAGCCGCGTTTTCCAACAGTGGTATCAGAGCCAGGTTGCTCAGATCAAACGATTAAATTAATCGATTGTACAAAAATTTTTGAGTCTTGGTTTTTTAAAACAAAATAAATATTTTAAATAAAAAAAAAAAAAATTCGGGCAAAACCCGGGCAGCGCACGTCGCCGCCCAGGGGCGGCGCTCGGCGCTGCGCAGGGCAGCGCTCGGCGCTGCCCAGGGCGGCGCACGACGCCGCCCAGGGGCGGCGCCAGGCGCCGCCAGGGCAGCGATTGTCGCTGCCCTAAAGGGGCAGCCGGGCTGCCCCGGCCCGCGCCCACGGGTGCGGGCCGGCCCGGGAGTGTCCCGGGCGGCCCCCGGGAAAAAATATTTTTTTTTATTTAAATTAATTTTAATGTGTTAAAATTTTATTTTTGGTCTGGTCAAAAATTGTTTTTGATTGGTTCACGAGGCATCGGATCGAATTGTTCGAGTCCGAAAATTTTAAAATTGATTTTTGGATAAATTTGAATTTTTGGAAAATTTTAATATTTTATCCTTAAATTGAATTTTGAAATCAATTATTTTTGGTACAATTGATGATAAGATTTGATCTTATGTATATATTAAGTAAAATATGATTTTATCTATAAAATTAGATTCTGTAGATAAAATATGATTTTATTTAATAAAAGGTAAAATATGATTTTATATGTAAAATATGATTTTATATATAAAATATGATTTTATCCTGTTTAAATTTAAATTGCCATATGCATGATATCCAATAAATTAATTTTGAATTAAATGTTATTGGATAAGGATGATCGATTGCCATGACCAATTTTGTAGGTGTATGTTAGGAATTTACATTTGTTTTATTGTTGTTGGTTTTATTAATGGGCCTGGTTTATGGCCCAATATGAATGTCATATGTAATAAAAGTGGGCTTGGTTTATGGCCCGTTCCCACCCCTAAAATGTATCCCCTACTTGTCATTGCTATTTATTGTAAATACATTAGATTTAGTGGGAGATCAAGATTTGAAGATGGTGGGCCCAGCAGACAATAAAGACGAAGAAATGTAAATTGGAAGCTAATGTAATAGGATTGCATTGCATACTGCATATTACCTAGGATTGGACTAAGACTCGTGATTGGCAACCACGAGTCAATTAGAAATGGAATCGATCATCCTATATATAATATATGATATTATGATTGTATGCATGTTTTAGACATAATTGTATGAATCCGGCAAGCATAAATAAAGGAAATTTAAATTTGTTTAAATGTTCCTACCTTCCATCAACGGTCAATGTATGTGATGCTACCCGCGGATACGGTCCGGCTCATATTATTGGGGGGGGCCGTCCGTCGGAAAGCTGTACATTGGATCGACACATGTTGTAAGTTGGGTGGAACTCCCATGGGATCGGCTCATATTATTGGGGGATCCACATGGCGACCGTCCATCACAACTTAATATTGATGGGTCATCTTGACATGTCACTATAAACGGCGTCATATTATTGGGCCCTTATTGGACATGAGGTAAATACATGGGGGTTGCTTTGGAAGCAATTGGGCTCTACCTTTTGAGAATTATGGTTGGCTGATATTATTCGGGACCATAAGTTTGTCAATTGGACTCCATGTTCTCACTAAGGAAAAAGTTTCCCGTTTTCATTAAAGGGTAGTGAAATCGTTAAAATAGTGGGAGTGAGATTCATAAAATTAAATTCGCCTATTTTATGTCTTAGTAAATTGCTTAAACAATCATTGATATATGTCTGTTTTTCTTTTCAGTATTTCATACAATGAATTCGCGTAATCCATTATTCTCGATCCTCGAACAAAACAAGTTGACTGGCGCAAACTATACGGAATGGTTCCGGAAGTTGAAGATTGTCTTGACTTCGGAGAAGATGCTCTACGTGTTAGAGAAATCACCTCCGAAGGAAGCACCAGCTGACGTAAGTCCGGAGGAATTGGCCAAACTTGATGCATGGTGGGACCATGACATCAAGACCAAATGCTATTTGCAAGCCTCGATGTCTGATGAACTCCAGAGGCGATTTGAGGACACCGTGAATGCTGCTGACATTCACGCTCAACTCAAGGAACTTTTTGGGGCTCAATCGAGGGCTGAAAGGTTTGCTACTGTTAAGGAGCTAATGACGTGTCGCATGCGTGAAGGGACTTCGGTCCGTGATCATGGGGTACGAGTGATTTGGCTCATACAGAAGTTAGCAACTCTTGATTTGGTGTTGCAGCATGAACTCAACGTGGATTTACTGCTTCTGTCTCTTCCTTCTTCGTTTGGCGGATTTGTGGTAAATTTTAATATGAACAAGATAGAGGCCACCCTTGAAGAGATGGTCAATATGCTTGTGACATATGAATCCACACTAAAGAAGGATAAACCATCTTTCTTGGTGGGCTCCTCATCTTCTGCTAAGAAGGGGCCAAGTACGAAGGGTAAGAAACGTTCTGCCCCACCCAAGAAAGTCGAACCCGAGAAGAAGCACAAGACAAAGGCTTCAAACAATGGAAAATCCAAGGATGTTTTCCATTACTGCAAGAAGCCCGGTCATTGGAAGCGCAACTGCAAGGAATATCTAGAGCAGTTGGGAACTGCAAAGGGTATGTTCTATATTGAAATAAACATTTCACTTAATACTACTTCTTGGGTATTGGATACCGGATGTGGATCTCACATTTGCAATGATTTGCAGGTGATGACAAGAAGTCGCAGGCTTAGAATGGGTGAGACCCAGCTGAGGCTCGGGAATGGTTCCAGAGTTGAAGCTACAGCCATTGGAGATGTTTGTTTAATTTTGCAGAACGGTTTTAAGTTATTTTTAAGAGATGTTTTATTTGTTCCGGATTTAATTAAAAACATTATTTCTGTTTCTATGCTAGATAGAGATGGTTATTCTTGCAATTTTGTGAATGGGATTTGCAATATTTACAAGAATGAATGTTTGATTGGAAATGGACAACTTGAAAACGATCTATACAACTTAAAACTAAAAGACGTTCCAATAAATTATGTTGATAAACCGGCGACAACAAACAAAAGGAAAATCGATAGTCAAAACCCGGCAAACCTTTGGCACGCTAGACTAGGTCATATTTCCTCAAGGAGGATGAACAAGCTAGTGGGAGAGGGCATGTTTGATATGTCTGATATTAACTCTCTACCTACTTGTGAATCCTGCCTAAAAGGGAAAATGACTAAATCTCCTTTTAAGGGGAAACCTGAGCGTAGTCAAAATCTGTTGGATTTGATCCATACAGATGTTTGTGGTCCATTTAGAGTTGGGACTCAACATGGCCACACCTACTTCATTACCTTTACTGATGATTATTCAAGGTATGGGTATTTATATTTAATGAAATATAAGTATGAAGCATTTGAAAAGTTCAAAGAATTCAAGGCTGAAGTAGAAAATAAGCTAGGTAAAAGTATTAAAGCACTTCGATCGGATCGAGGTGGAGAATACTTAAGTACCGATTTTTTGGACTATCTAAAAGAGAATGGGATTCTCTCTCAGTGGACTCCTCCTATGACACAACAGCTTAATGGTGTATCGGAGCGTCGTAATCGAACTTTGTTGGACATGGTTCGATCCATGATGAGCTTCACTGAGCTTCCACCTTCGTTTTGGGGCTATGCGCTTGAAACGGCGGTATTGTTGTTGAACAACGTCCACACTAAAGCAGTGGACAAAACACCATACGAGTTATGGAATGGCAAAGCTCCTAAGTATTCGTACTTGAGGATTTGGGGATGTCCTGCTTACGTGAAGCGGACAGTGGGAGATAAGTTGGATAGTCGATCCAGCTTATGTTATTTTGTAGGGTATCCGAAGAATTCAATCGGATATTATTTCTATTATCCTGCTGAAACAAAGGTGTTTGTTTCAAGGAATGCCACCTTCTTGGAGAAGGAGTTCTTATTGGATAAGAAAGGTGAGATGATGGAACTCGAAGAAATTCGAGAAGAACCCGAAATACAAAATAACGATCCTACACCTCAGGAACCATTGTTGGACACGCCTATACCTAGAAGATCCGAGAGGACTTCTAGACCTCCTATTCGATATGGTCTTCTTCTTGAAGGGGATCAAGGTGAACCCGATGTTGGATGTGATCCAAGAGACTTCAAGGAAGCAATTTCTGATGCGGATTCAAATTTATGGCTTGAAGCTATGCAGTCGGAAATAGATTCGATGCATACAAACCAAGTTTGGTCTTTAGTAGATCCTCCCGATGGAATTTTTCCAATAGGATGTAAATGGATCTACAAGAGAAAGCTTGGGCCTGATGGTAAGGTATTGACCTACAAGGCGCGATTGGTGGCAAAAGGTTATACTCAAAGACAAGGAGTTGACTATGATGAAACCTTTTCACCAGTTGCAATGTTCAAGTCCATAAGAATCCTTATTGTCATAGCTGCATGGTATGACTATGAGATATGGCAAATAGATGTGAAGACTGCTTTTCTCAATGGAGACATTAAGGAAGAAATCTATATGAAGCTGCCTGAGGGGTTCACATCCATGGGAAGCGAGCATAAGGTATGCAAGCTTCAGAGATCAATTTATGGTCTAAAACAAGCATCAAGAAGTTGGAACCAAAAATTTGATGAAACAATAAAAGATTTTGGTTTCATCAAGAATCCGGAGGAACCATGCGTGTACAAGAAAGTAGTTAAGGATGTTGTGACATTCTTAGTACTTTATGTTGATGACATCCTACTCATTGGGAATGATGTACGGATGTTGCAGTCAACAAAGATATGGTTATCAGGTAGATTTTCGATGAAGGATTTGGGTGAGGCATCCTATATTCTTGGGATACAGATCTATAGAGATAGATCTAAGAGAATGATAGGACTCACTCAATCAACCTACATCGACACCATATTGAAACGGTTTTCAATGGATGGGTCCAAGAGAGGACATCTACCCATGTGTCATGGAGTTTCTCTATCCAAGTCTATGTGTCCCAAGACTGATGAAGAGATAGAGAAAATGACACATGTACCATATGCATCAGCCATAGGTAGTATCATGTATGGGATGATATCTACCAGACCGGATGTAGCATTTGCTCTGAGTGTCACGAGCAGATATCAAGCTAATCCCGGTCAAATGCATTGGAAAGCCGTGAAGGACATTCTTAAATACTTACGAAGGACTAAGAATATGTTCATGGTATATGGAGGACGAGATCTGAAATTGGAAGGCTATACCGACTCTAGCTTCCAAAGTGACGTGGATGACTCGAAGTCAACCTCTGGATTTGTGTTCATGCTCAATGGCGGTGCTGTCTCTTGGAAGAGTTCCAAGCAGGACACCACAGCGGATTCCACCACTGAGGCTGAATACATTGCAGCATCAGCTGCTGCTAAAGAGGCCGTTTGGATGAGGAATTTTATCCAAGAGTTGGGCGTCATTCCTGAATTTGTTGGTCCAGTCCCGGTGTACTGTGACAACACGGGTGCCGTTGCTCAAGCAAAGGAACCAAGGTCTCATCAAAGATCCAAACACGTACTGAGGAAATACCACATTATCCGGGAGATTGTGGAAAGAGGAGACATCACTGTCGAACGAGTGGCCTCTGCAGACAATATCGCTGATCCGCTTACTAAGCCCTTGCCAGGACCATTGTTTGACAAACATCGCGAAGCAATGGGTCTACGTAGTATGACTAGTTGGCTATAGGGCAAGTGGGAGATTGAAAGAGTGGGTGCCCAGTGAGCCAACTTGTGGCTATGGGCTTTGATGACTCTTTGTACAAACGATCTTTTGTTTAATGTAATTTACACTTTTATTAATGGCAATGACTTTATCTTTCTTCATATTGTTATATTATGATATACTATTGTTGTTTTGATAAAGACCTTGAATATACTATAGTGTATGTAAGATGTGGTAGAACATGGGGATGTCTATCATGAAATACATCTTATAGTCACTGTATATTCTAAACAGTTCCTAGTCGATTGAGCCGTCCGATAATAAGGATAAGGATCGCTCGAGTTTGAGACTAGCTTTGCGATGCGGAGTACCACGTTTCATTGGTAGGGAACATGGAGATGTTCGAAGCATGCAAATGGATATTCATAGGATGAATAATCGAACTACCCTATCCGGACTTTCCAAGTGGTTATCACTTATCGAGTGGATAAAGTCCGCGGTTTTGGTTGTACACCATTAGTCCTTACTACTTGAAACATCATGGAGACTCTATATGCTAGTACTGTGCTTTGACTCGTTTACCAACTCTATGGGGGTCATCAGGTGTCGGGATTGGGTACAGTTACAACACATATAGGAGTCGATGCATTGTTATCAAGGATTCACCACATACTTGCGAGTGTGGATATCCTATGCGATCTGAGGAGATATTAGTGTGACGAATCTCTGGCCAGAGTACTTGATGTGATTTAAGAAATGGTTTCTTAGTAGCACATGCGATGTCACTAATTTGATCTTCAAGATGTATTGCATAGTTATCGAATCTTGAGCGACTCTCGATATACCAATGGTTGTTGATTCGATCGGGATATATGGATGAAGGGACCGTACTGTACGCTAACCAAAATCTACTGGTTCTTGTAGGCACTATCAGTGATACCTAGGGAATCATGGGGCGATGTTGCTAGGCGCTTTACCATGATTCGTTGGGCAAGTCGGAAATCGTTGTTCCGAGTCACAAGGAGTTGTGAGCCCACGGCTAGCTGTATCCCTGAACCATTGAGGGTCACACAGTGTAATGGAGTTTTAATCCCCGTTGAGATAGTTAAATTTAAAGAGTTAAATTTAATTAATAAAGAAGTTGGACTTCTTAAATAAGAGTAAGGGAGTAGGATTTCCTAAAATGACATAGGGATGGACATTTTTTGGAAATCACTGAATTCGGATTCAGGAAAATTTATCTTGACTTTAAAATGTGCAGAAATAGTTTCTGTGCACATTGGTGAAATCGGTTCATCAATCGGAGTCACGATGAATTTTATATTAATTTCTGAACATGCGGGCTTTGCTTGTCGGGCCTCAACTTATGACTAATGGGCCCTAAGGTGTTAGTGGCATGCATTATAAATAAGTTATTGCTGTACAGAAATTACACACAACTGGTCATAATTTGAGAGACAGAAAATCGAAAACCCTAGCTCTCTCTCAAAAGAAATTCGGCCGCCCCCCTCCCTTCTCTGCGTGAGAAATTCCGGTCTGTGATTTTGAATTGCAGTCTGGAATAGCGAATCAAATTCGTTTATTCTCTTCGTAGAAAACTTCTGATAGATTTTCTAGTGCAATCTATCAGAGGGATTAAACCTCCATTCGTGGACCTGATTGAAGGACAGAATATTCATCAGTTCCAGGGAGAGACAACAAGAGCAGATTAAATCTGTTGGTGTCCAGAATCTCGATTCGAGATTAAAGGTAAAAATTACATAACAGTTATTTAATTTTTACACACACAAATAATTTAATCGTAAAAGGATTGATACCCACACTATGGAATTGTTCCATACAAAATTTTAAACTTCCGCTGCACCGGGTATCAATACCGATTGATCTGAGAGCCGCGTTTTCCAACAGTGATAACCATATCTTTGTTGACTGCAACATCCCTACGTCATTCCCAATGAGTAGGATGTCATCAACATAAAGTACTAAGAATGTCACAGCATCCTTAACTACTTTCTTGTACAAGCATGGTTCCTCCGGGTTCTTGATGAAACCAAAATCCTTTATTGTTTCATCAAATTTCTGGTTCCAACTTCTTGATGCTTGTTTGAGACCATAGATTGATCTCTGAAGCTTGCATACCTTATGCTCGCTTCCCATGGATGTGTATCCCTCAGGCTGCGTCATATAGATCTCTTCCTTAATGTTTCCATTAAGAAATGCAGTCTTCACATCCATTTGCCATATCTCATAGTCATACCAAGAAGCTATGGCAATAAGGATTCTTATGGACTTGAACATTGCAACTGGTGAAAAGGTTTCATCATAGTCAACTCCTTGTCTTTGAGTATAACCTTTCGCCACCAATCGTGCCTTGTAGGTCAATACCTTACCATCTGGCCCAAGCTTTCTCTTGTAGATCCATTTACACCCTATTGGAACAATTCCATCAAGAGGATCTTCTAAAGACCAAACTTGGTTTGTATGCATCGAATCTATTTCCGACTGCATAGCTTCAAGCCATAAATTTGAATCCACATCAGAAATTGCTTCCTTGAAGTTTCTTGGATCACATCCAACATCGGGTTCATCTTGATCCCCTTCAAGAAGAAGACCATATCGAATAGGAGGTCTAGAAGTCCTCTCGGATCTTTTAGGTATAGGCGTGTCCATCATTGGTTCCTGAGGTGTAGGATCATTATTTTGTATTTTGGGTTCTTCTCGAATTTCTTCGAGTTCCATCATCTCGCCTTTCTTATCCAATAAGAACTCCTTCTCCAAGAAGGTGGCATTCCTTGAAACAAACACCTTTGTTTCAGCAGGATGATAGAAATAATATCCGATTGAATTCTTCGGATACCCTTCAAAATAACATAAGGTGGATCGACTATCCAACTTATCTCCCACTGTCTGCTTCACGTAAGCAGGACATCCCCAAATCCTCAAGTACGAATACTTAGGAGCTTTGCCATTCCATAACTCGTATGGTGTTTTGTCCACTGCTTTGGTGTGGACGTTGTTCAACAACAATACCGCCGTTTCAAGCGCATAGCCCCAAAACGAAGGTGGAAGCTCAGTGAAGCTCATCATAGATCGAACCATGTCCAACAAAGTTCGATTACGACGCTCCGATACACCATTTAGCTGAGGTGTCATAGGAGGAGTCCACTGAGAGAGAATCACATTCTCTTTCAGATAGTCCAAAAACTCGGTACTTAAGTATTCTCCACCTCGATCCGATCGAAGTGCTTTAATACTTTTACCTAGCTTGTTTTCTACTTCAGCCTTGAATTCTTTGAACTTTTCAAATGCTTCAGACTTATATTTCATTAAATATAAATACCCAAAGCTAGAATAATCATCAGTAAAGGTAATGAAGTAGGTGTGGCCATATTGAGTACCAATTCTAAATGGACCACAAACGTCTGTATGGATCAAATCCAACAGATTTTGACTACGCTCAGGTTTCCCCTTAAAAGGAGATTTAGTCATTTTTCCTTTCAGGCAGGACTCACAAGTAGGTAGAGAGTTAATATCATACATATCAAACATGCCCTCTCCCACTAGCTTGTTCATCCTCCTTGAGGAAATATGACCTAGCCTAGCATGCCAAAGGTTTGCCGGGTTTTGACTATCGATTTTCCTTTTGTTTGTTGTTACCGGTTTATCAACATAATTTATTGGAACGTCTTTTAATTTTAAGTTATATAGATCGTTTTTAAATTGTCCACTTCAAAACAAACATTCATTCTTGTAAATATTGCAAATCTCATTCACAAAATTACAAGAAAACCCATTCTATCAAGCATAGAAATAGAAATAATGTTTTAATGAAATCTTTGGCACAAATAAAAATATCTTTCTCATAATACAACTTAAAATTGGTTTGCAAAATTTAAACAAATATTTCCCATAGCTATGGATTTAACTCTGGAACCATTCCCGAGCCTTGACTGGGTCTCACCCATCCTTAGCCTATTACTTCTTGTCATCATTTGCAACTCTTTGCAAATGTGAGATCTACATCTGGTATCCAATACCCAAGAAGTAGTATTAAGAAAAACATTTATTTCAATGTAAAACATACCCTTTGCAGTTCGCAACTGCTCGAGGTATTCCTTGCAGTTACGTTTCCAATGACCGGATTTCTTGCAGTGATGGCAAACTTGTTTAGACTTGTCCAATTTTTCATGTAACATTTGGCCTTGAGATCATGGTCCAACCATTTCTCTAGTTCGGCCAACCTTTTGGCAGTTACATCAGCCGGGGCTGTTTTCGGAGAAGCCTTTTCTAACACTTAAAAAATCTTTTCCGAACTTAGGACAATCTTAACTTATGGAATCATTCTGTATTGTTTGCGCCAGTCAGTTTATTTTGTTCGAGAATAGAGAATAGTGGATTGCGCGAATTCATCTTAATGAAATACTGAGATGAAACAGACAATTATCGGTGATTGTTTAATTAATTTACTAAGACATAAAATAGGCGAAATTTATTTTATGAATCTCACTCCCACTATTTTAACGATTTCACTACCCTCTCAGCCAACCATAATTTTCAAAAGGTAGAGCCCAATTGCTTCCAAAGCAACCTCCACGTTTTTACCTCATGTCCAATAAGGGCCCAATAATATGACGCCGTTTATTGTGACATGTCAAGATGACCCATCAATATTAAGTTGTGATGGACGGTGGCCATGTGGATCCCCCAATAATATGAGCCGATCCCATGGGAGTTCCACCCAACTTACAACATGTGTCGATCCAATGCTGCTTTCCGACGAACGGGCCCCCCCAATAATATGAGCCGGACCGTATCCGCAGGTAGCATCTCATACATTGATCGTTGATGAAAGGTAGGAACATTTAAACAATATTTAAATTTCCATTATTTATCTTGATATCAATTTTAAATCATATTTAAAATGAGGGATTTTAATTTTGAAAATTTGTCTCATCATTTTAAAATTTGTATGCTTGCGGGATTCATACAATTTTGTCTAAAACATGCATACAACTATAATATCATATATTATATAGGATGATCGATTCCATTTCTAATCGACCCGTGGTTGCCAATCACGAGTCTAAGTCCAATCCTAGGTAATATGCAGGTATGCAATGCAATCCTATTACATTGAGCTTCCAATTTACATTTCTTCTGTCTTTATTGTCTGCTGGGCCCACCTCCGTCTTCAAATCTTCATCTCCCACTAAGTCTAATGTATTTACAATAAATAACCATGACAAGTAGGGGATACATTATAAGGGGTGGGAACGGGCCATAAACCAGGCCCACTTTTATTACATATGACAATTCATATTGGGCCATAAACCAGGCCCATTAATAAATCCAACAACAATAAAAACAAATGTAAATTCCTAACATACACCTACAAAATTGGTCATTGCAATCGATCATCCTTATCCAATAATATTTAATTCAAAATTAATTTATTGGATAACATGCAATGGCAATTTAAATTAAAAGGATAAAATTATATTCCATATATAAAATCTTATTTTACATACAAAATCATATTTTATCTTTTTATCAAATAAAATCATATTTTACATATAAAATCCAATTTTATACATAAAATCATATTTTACTCAATATTTCCATAAGATCATATCTTATCATCAATTGTACCAAAAATAATTAATTTCATAAAATCTGATTTAACGGATAAAATTTATAAATTTTCCAAAAATTCAAATTTATCCAAAAATCAATTTTAAAATTTTCGGACACGAACAATTCGATCCGACGCCTCGTGGACCAATCAAAAACAATTTTTGATCGGACCAAAAATAGAATTTTAACATATTAAAATTTTAATTTTAAAATTAAAAATTAATTTTCGCGGGCCGCCCGGGACGTTCCCGGGCTGCCCGCGCCCCAAAGGGGCTCGGGCCGGGCAGCACGTCGCTGCCCCTAAGGCAGCGACGATCGCTACCCGTGTTTTTGCCCGAAAAAATTTTATTTTAAAAAAAATATTTATTTTGTTTCAAAAACCGAGGCTTAAAAAATTTTTGTACAATTGATTAATTTAATCGCTTGATCTGAGCAACCTGTCTCTGATACCACTGTTGGAGAACGGTGATCAGATCAATCAGAATTGATACCCGGTGCAGCGGAAGTTTAAAAATTTTATATGGAACGATTCCATAATGGGTATCAAAACTTTACGATTAAATTGTGTGTGTAAAAATTAAATAACAATTATAAATTTTTACCTCCAATCTCGAATCGAGATTATGGACAACAACAGATTACTCTGCTCTTGTTGTATCTCCCAGGAACTGATGGATGAACTGTTCTTCAATCAGGTCCACGAACAGAGATTTAATCCCTCTGATAGATTGCACTAGAAAATCTATCAGAAGTTTCTACGAAGAGAATTAACGAATTTGATCCGTTAAACCAGACTGCAATTCAAAATTCACAGGCTGGATTTTCCCGAGCAGAGAGGGAAGGGGGGGCGGCCACTTTTAATAAAAACAACTAGCGTTTTTCAAAAATTGTGAGCCTCTGTTGTGTAATTTCTGTACTGCAATAACTTATTTATAATGTGGGCTGCTAACAGCTTAGGGCCCATTAGTCATAAGTTCAAGCCTGACAAGCAAAGCCCGCATGTTCAGAAATTAATATAAAATTCATCGTGACTCAGATTGATAAACCAATTTCACCAATGTTCACAAAAACCATTTATGCTTCTTTTAGAGTCAAGATAAATTTTCTGAATCCGAATTCAGTGATTTCCAAAAATGCCCATCCCTATGTCATTTTAGGAAATCTTACTCCTCTATTCTTAAATAATAAGTCCCACTTCTTTGTTCATTAAATTTAACTCTTTAAATTTAACTATCTCACGGGGATTAAAAATCCATTACTCTGTGTGACCCTCAATGGTTCAGGGATACAGCTAGCCGTGGGCTCACAACTCCTTGTGACTCGGAACAACAATTTCCGACTTGCCCATCGAATCATGGTAAGAGCGCCTAGCAACATCGCCCCATGATTCCCTAGGTATCACTGATAGTGCCTGCAAGAACCAATAGATTTTGGTTAGCGTACAGTACGGTCCCTTCATCCATATATCCCGATCGAATCAACAACCATTGGTAAATCGAGAGTTGTTCGAGATTCGATAACTATGCAATGCATCTTGAAGATCAAATAGTGACATCGCATGTGCTACTAAGAAACCATTTCTTAAAAACACATCATGTACTCTGGCCAGAGATTCGTCACACTAATATCTCCTCAGATTGCATAGGATATCCACACTCGCAAGTATGTGGTGAATCCTTGACAACAAAGCATCGACTCCTATATGTGTTGTAACTGTACCCAATCCCGACACCTGATGACCCCAATAGAGTCGGTAAACGAGTCAAAGTACAGTACTAGCATATAGAGTCTCAATGATGTTTCAAGTAGTAAGGACTAATGGTGTACAACCAAAACCGCGGACTTCATCCACTCGATAAGTGATAACCACTTGGAAAGTCCGAATAGGGTAGTTCGATCATTCATCGTATGAATATCCATTTGCATGCTTTGAACATCTCTATGTTCCATACCAATGAAACGTGGTACTCAGCATTGCAAATGCTAGTCTCAATCTCGAGCAATCCTTATCCTTATTAACGGACGGCTCAATCGACTAGGAACCATTTAGAATATACAACGACTATAAGATGTGTTTCATGATAGACATCCCCATGTTCTACCACATCTTACATACACAATAGTATATTCAAGGTCTTTATCAAAACAACAATAGTATATCACAATATAACAATATGAAGAAAGATAAAGTCATTTCCATTAATAAAAGTATAAATTATATTAAACAAAAGATTGTTTATACAAAGAGTCATCAAAGCCCTTAGCCACAAGTTGGCTCACCGGGCACCCACTCTTTCATATGTGTCGTAACTGTACCCAATCCCGACACAAGATGACCCCAATAGAGTCGGTAAACGAGTCAAAGTACAGTACTAGCATATAAAGTCTCAATGATGTTTCAAGTAGTAAGGACTAATGGTGTACAACCAAAACCGCGGACTTTATCCACTCGATAAGTGATAACCACTTGGAAAGTCCGGATAGGTTAGTTCGATCATTCATCGTATGAATATCCATTTGCATGCTTTGAACATCTCTATGTTCCATACCAATGAAACGTGGTACTCGGCATTGCAAATGCTAGTCTCAATCTTGAGCGATCCTTATCCTTATTAACGGACGGCTTAATCGACTAGGAACTGTTTAGAATATACAGTGACTATAAGATGTGTTTGATGATAGCCATCCCCATGTGCCACCACATCTTACATACACTATAGTATATTCAAGGTCTTCATCTAAACATCTTATAGTATGTCACAACATAATAATATGATAAAAGATAAAGTAAATGCCATTATAAAAGTGTAAATTATATTAAACAAAAGATTGTTTATACATAGAGTCATAAAAGCACTTAGCCACAAGTTGGCTCACCGGGCACCCACTCTTTCAATCTCCCACTTGCCCTAAAGCCAACTAGTCATACTACGTAGTCCCATTGCTTCGCGATGTTTGTCAAATAATGGTCCTGGCAAGGGCTTAGTAAGTGGATCAGCGATATTGTCTGCAGAGGCCACTCTCTCGACAGTGATGTCTCCTCTTTCCACGATCTCCCGGATGATGTGGTATTTCCTCAGTACGTGTTTGGATCTTTGATGAGACCTTGGTTCCTTTGCCTGAGCAACGGCACCCATGTTGTCACAGTACACCGGGACTGGACCAACAGCTTCAGGAATGATGCCCAACTCTTGGACGAAATTCCTCATCCAAACGGCCTCTTTAGCAGCAGCTGATGCCGCAATGTATTCTGCCTCAGTGGTGGAATCCGCTGTGGTGTCCTGCTTGGAACTCTTCCAAGAGACAGCACCGCCATTGAGCATGAACACAAATCCAGAGGTTGACTTTGAGTCATCCACATCACTTTGGAAGCTAGAGTCGTTGTAGCCTTCCAATCTCAATTCTCTTCCTCCATATACCATGAACATATTCTTAGTCCTTCGTAAGTACTTAAGAATGTCCTTCACGGCTTTCTAATGCATTTGACCGGGATTGGCTTGATATCTGCTCGTGATACTCAGAGCAAATGCTACATCCGGTCTGGTAGATATCATCCCATACATGATACTACCTATGGCTGATGCATATGGTACATGTGTCATTTTCTCTATCTCTTCATCAGTCTTGGGACACATGGACTTGGATAGAGAAACTCCATGACACATAGGTAGATGTCCTCTCTTGGACCCATCCATTGAAAACCTTTTCAATATGGTTTCGATGTAAGTTGATTGAGTGAGTTCAATCATTCTTTTAGATATATCTCTATAGATCTGAATTCCTAGAATATAGGATGCCTCACCTAAATCTTTCATCGAGAATCTACCTGATAACCATATCTTTGTTGACTGCAACATCCCTACATCATTCCCAATGAGTAAGATGTCATCAACATAAAGTACTAAGAATGTCACAGCATCCTTAACTACTTTCTTGTACACGCACGGTTCCTCCGGGTTCTTGATGAAACCAAAATCCTTTATTGTTTCATCAAATTTCTGGTTCCAACTTCTTGATGCTTGTTTGAGACCATAGATTGATCTCTGAAGCTTGCATACCTTATGCTCGCTTCCCATGGATGTGTATCCCTCAGGTTGCGTCATATAGATCTCTTCCTTAATGTTTCCATTAAGAAATACAGTTTTCACATCCATTTGCCATATCTCATAGTCATACCAAGCAGCTATGGCAATAAAGATTCTTATGGATTTGAACATTGCAACTGGTGAAAAGGTTTCATCATAGTCAACTCCTTGTCTTTGAGTATAACCTTTCGCCACCAATCATGCCTTGTAGGTCAATACCTTACCATCAGGCCCAAGCTTTCTCTTGTAGATCCATTTACACCCTATTGGAACAATTCCATCGGGAGGATTTACTAAAGACCAAACTTGGTTTGTATGCATCGAATCTATTTTTGACTGCATAGCTTCAAGCCATAAATTTGAATCCGCATCAAAAATTGCTTCCTTGAAGTTTCTTGGATCACATCCAACGTCGGGTTCATCTTGATCCCCTTCAAGAAGAAGACCATATCGAATAGGAGATCTAGAAGTCCTCTCGGATCTTCTAGGTATAGGCGTGTCCTCTGAAGATTCTTGAGGTATGGGATCATTATTTTGTATTTCGGGTTCTTCTCGAATTTCTTCGATTTCCATCATCTCGTCTTTCTTATCCAATAAGAACTCCTTCTCGAAGAAGGTGGCATTCCTTGAAACAAACACCTTTGTTTCAGCAGGATGATAGAAATAATATCCGATTGAATTTTTTGGATACCCCACAAAATAACATAAGATGGATCGACTATCCAACTTATCTCCCACTGTCTGCTTCACGTAAGCAGGACATCCCCAAATCCTCAAGTACGAATACTTAGGAGCTTTGCCATTCCATAACTCTTATGGTGTTTTATCTACTGCTTTAGTGTGAACGTTGTTCAACAACAAAACCGCCGTTTCAAGCGCGTAGCCCCAAAACGATGGTGGGAGCTCAGTGAAGCTCATCATGGATCGAACCATGTCCAACAAGGTTCAATTACGACGCTCCAAAACACCATTCAGTTGTGGTGTCATAGGAGGAGTCCACTGAGAGAGAATCCCATTCTCTTTTACATAGTCCAAAAACTCGGCACTTAAGTATTCTCCACCACGATCCGATCGAAGTGCCTTAATACTTTTGCCTAGTTTGTTTTCTACTTCAGCCTTGAATTCTTTGAACTTTTCAAATGCTTCAGACTTATATTTAATTAAATATAAATACACATACCTTGAATAATCATCAGTAAAGGTAATGAAGTAGGTGTGGCCAAATTGAGTACCAATTCTAAATGGACCACAAACATCTGTATGGATCAAATCCAACAGATTTTGACTACGCTCAGGTTTCCCCTTGAATGGAGATTTAGTCATTTTTCCTTTCAGGCAGGATTCACAAGTAGGTAGAGAGTTAATATCAGACATATCAAACATGCCCTCTCCCACTAGCTTGTTCATCCTCCTTGAGGAAATATGACCTAGCCTAGCATGCCAAAGGTTTGCCGGGTTTTGATTATCGATTTTCCTTTTGTTCGTTGTTACCGGTTTATCAACATAATTTATTGGAACGTCTTTTAATTTTAAGTTATATAGATCGTTTTCAAGTTGTCCATTTCCAATCAAACATTCATTCTTGTAAATATTGCAAATCTCATTCACAAAATTGCAAGAAAAACCATCTCTATCAAGCATAGAAACATAAATAATGTTTTTAATCAAGTCTGGAACAAATAAAACATCTCTCAAAAGTAACTTAAAATCGTTCTGCAAAATTAAATAAACGTCTCCCACAGCTTTGGCTTCAACTCTAGAACCATTTCCGAGCCTCAGCTGGGTCTCACCCATTCTAATCTTGCGACTTCTTGTCATCACCTGCAAATCATTGCAAATGTGAGATCCACATCCGGTATCCAATACCCAAGAAGTAGTATTAAGTGAAAACATTTATTTTAATATAAAACATACCCTTCGCAGTTCGCAACTGCTCTAGATATTCCCTGCAGTTACGTTTCCAATGACCGGGTTTCTTGCAGTGATGGCAAACATCCTTGGACTTTTCCATGTTTGAAGCCTTTGTCTTGTTCTTCTTCTCGGGTCCGGTTTTCTTGGATGGGGCAGAACGTTTCTTACCCTTTGTACTTGGCCCCTTCTTAGCAGAAGAAGAGGAGCCCAGCAAGAGAACCGGTTTATCCTTCTTTAAAGTGGCTTCATAAGTTACAAGAATATTGACCATCTCTTCAAGGGAGGCCTCTATCTTGTTCATATTGAAATTCACCACAAAACCGTCAAACGATGAAGGTAGAGAGAGAAGTAATAAGTCCACATTGAGTTCATGCTCCAATACCAAATCAAGCGTTACCAACTTCTGAATGAGCCAAATCACGCGTACCCCATGATCACGGACCGAAGTCCCTTCACGCATGCGACACGTCATTAACTCTTTTACAGTAGCGAACCTTTCAGCTCTCGATTGAGCCCCAAAAAGTTCCTTGAGTTGTACGTGAATGTCAGCAGCATTCACGGTATCCTCAAATCACCTCTGGAGTTCATCAGACATCGAAGCTTGCATATAGCATTTGGCCTTGATATCATGGTCCCACCATTTATCAAGTTTGGCCAACTCTTCCGGACTTATATCAGCTGGTGCTTCCTTCGGAGGAGATTTTTCTAACACGTAGAGCATCTTCTCCAAGGTCAAGACAATCTTCAACTTACGGAACCATTCCGTATAGTTTGCGCCAGTCAGTTTATTTTGTTCGAGAATAGAGAATAGTGGATTGCGCGAATTCATCTTAATGAAATACTGAAAAGAAACAGACAATAATCAGTGATTGTTTAATTAATTTACTAAGACATAAAATAGGCAAAATTTATTTTATGAATCTCACTCCCACTATTTTAACGATTTCACTACCCTCTAGTGAAAACGAGAAACATTTTCTTTAGTGGGAACATGGAGTCCAATTGACAAACTATAGTCCCGAATAATATCAGTCAACCATAATTTTCAAAAGGTAGAGCCCAATTGCTTCCAAATCAACCTCCACGTTTTTACCTCATGTCCAATAAGGGCCCAATAATATGACGTCGTTTATTGTGACACGTCAAGATGACCCATCAATATTAAGTTGTGATGGACGGTCGCCATGTGGATCCCCAATAATATGAGCAAATCCCATGGGAGTTCCACGCAACTTACAACATGTGTCGATCCAATGTACAGCTTTCCGACGAACGGGCCCCCCCAATAATATGAGCCGGACCGTATCCGCGGGTAGCATCTCATACATTGATCGTTGATGGAAGGTAGGAACATTTAAACAATATTTAAATTCCTTTTTAATCTTGATATCAATTTTAAATCATATTTAAAATGAGGGATTTTAATTTTGAAAATTTGTCTCATCATTTAAAATTTGTATGCTTGCGGGATTCATACAATTTAGTCTAAACATGCATACAACGATAATATCATATATTATATTTTAGGATGATCGATTCCATTACTAATCGACCCGTGGTTGCCAATCACGAGTCTAAGTCCAATCCTAGGTGATATGCAAGTATGCAATGCAATCCTATTACATTGTGCTTCCAATTTACATTTCTTCAGTCTTTATTGTCTGCTGGGCCCACCTTCGTCTTCAAATCTTTGTCTCTCACTAAGTCTAATAAATTTACAATAAATTTCGATGACAAATATGGGATACATTTGTAGGGGTGGGAACGGGCCATACACCAGGCCCACTTTTATTACATATGACAATCATATTGGGCTATAAACCAAGCCCATTAATAAACACCAACAACAATAAGACAAATGTAAATTCCTAACATATACCTACAAAATTGGTTATGGCAATCGATCATCCCATTATCCAATTTTAAATTCAAAATTTAAATAATTGGATAAACATGCTGTGGCATCATAATTTAAAAGATAAAATCATATTTTATCTTATCCAACCATAAGATCACATCTTATCATCAATTGTATCAAAATAATCAATTTTCAAAATTCTATTTAACGGATAAAATATTTAAATTTTCCAAAAATTCAAATTTATCCAAAAATCAATTTTAAAAATTTCGGACTCGAACAATTCGATCTGATGCCTCGTGATCTTATCAAAAACATTTTTCGATCGGATCAAACACTAGAATTTCAAAAATTCAAAATTTTCAAAAATCAATTTTTAATTTTTCCGGGCTGCCCGGGACAATCCCGGGCAGCCCGTGCCCTGACCGGGCGGGGGCTGGGCAGCCCGCCGCTGCCTTTTGGGCAGCGACGATCGCTGCCCTGGGCAGCGATCCAATCGCTGCCCTTTTTCTTGCCCGTCAGAAAATTTAATTTTAAAAATTTGTTTTGTTTCAAAAAACCGAGGCTTAAAAATTTTGTACAATCGATTAATTTAATCGCTTGACCTGAGCAACCTGGCTCTGATACCACTTTTGGAAAACGGTGTTCAGATCAATCAGAATTGATATCCGGTGCAGCGGAAGTTTTAAAATTTTATATGGAACGATTCCATATCATGGGTATCAAAACTTTACGATTAAATTGTGCATGTAAAAATTAAATAACAATTAAATTTTTACCTTGAATCTCGAAACGAGATTATGGACACCAACAGATAACTCTGCTCTTGTTGTATATCCCAGGAGCTGATGGACGAACAATTCTTCAATCAAGTCCACGAACAGAATTTGAATCCCTCTGATAGATTGCATTAGAAAATCTATCAGAAGTTTCTACGAAGAAAATTAACGAATTTTATCCGTTAAACCAGACTGCAAATTCGAAATTCACAGGCTGGAATTTTCGAACAGAGAGAGGAGAGGGGCGGCCACACCTAGAGAGAACAGCTAGGGTTTTCGAAAATTTTGTGACCTCTGTTGTGTAATTTCTGTACTGCAATAACTTATTTATAATGTGGGCTGCTAACAGCTTAGGGCCCATTAGTCATAAGTTCAAGCCTGACAAGCAAAGCCCGCATGTTCAGAAATTAATATAAAATTTATCGTGACTCAGATTGATAAACCAATTTCACCAATGTGCACAGAAACCATTTCTGCATCTTTTAAAGTCAAGATAAATTTTCTGAATCCGAATTCAGTGATTTCCAAAAATGCCCATCCCTATGTCATTTTAGGAAATCTTACTCTTCTACTCTGATATAAGAAGTCCCACTTCTTTATTCACTAAATTTAACTCTTTAAATTTAATTATCTCAACGGGGATTAAAAATCCATTACTTGTGTGACCCTCAATGGTTCAGGGATACAGCTAGCCGTGGGCTCACAACTCCTTGTGACTCGGAACAACAATTTCCGACTTGCCCATCGAATCATGGTAAGAGCGCCTAGCAACATCGCCCCATGATTCCCTAGGTATCACTGATAGTACCTGCAAGAACCCATAGATTTTGGTTAGCGTACAGTACGGTCCCTTCATCCATATATCTCGATCGAATCAACAACCATTGGTAAATCGAGAGTCGTTCGAGATTCGATAACTATGCAATGCATCTTGAAGATCAAATAGTGACATCGCATGTGCTACTAAGAAACCATTTCTTAAAACACATCATGTACTCTGGCCAGAGATTCGTCACACTAATATCTCCTCAGATTGCATAGGATATCCACACTAGCAAGTATGTGGTGAATCCTTGACAACAAAGCATCGACTCCTATATATGTCGTAACTGTACCCAATCTCGACACCTGATGACACCAATAGAGTCAGTAAACGAGTCAAAGTACAGTACTAGCATATAGAGTCTCAATGATGTTTCAAGTAGTAAGGACTAATGGTGTACAACCAAAACCGCGGACTTTATCCACTCGATAAGTGATAACCACTTGGAAAGTCCGGATAGGGTAGTTCGATCATTCATCGTATGAATATCCATTTGCATGCTTTGAACATCTCTATGTTCCATACCAATGAAACGTGGTACTCGGCATCGCAAATGCTAGTCTCAATCTTGAGCGATCCTTATCCTTATTAACGGACGGCTCAATCGACTAGGAACTGTTTAGAATATACAGTGACTATAAGATGTGTTTCATGATAGCCATCCCCATGTGCCACCACATCTTACATACACTATAGTATATTCAAGGTCTTTATCTAAACATCTTATAGTATGTCACAACATAATAATATGATAAAAGATAAAGTAAATGCCATTATAAAAGTGTAAATTATATTAAACAAAAGATTGTTTATACATAGAGTCATAAAAGCCCTTAGCCACAAGTTGGCTCACCGGGCACTCACTCTTTCAATGTCATGAAAGAATAATGAATGGATTTTCCAAGAATTAAAGAACAAATAACATGTCCATTAATTTTTTCATGTAGGATCAAAGGGCGGCAATCAGATAAGTTTGATCAATAAACGCATACCCAAATTTCAATAAATGGCTAAATCATCTCTATGCTCGTAAAAATCTATCTCGACATCAAGTGAAAATCACAGAAAATTTAAGAAGTTATTTGTCAATTTAGAATCATCAAGTTTACACAAATGTTCTCTAAGCATCAAGAATGACAGATGGTCATGGCTTTACGTGCATAAAATATTGAAAAACTCAGAGAAAAATCAAGAACACAACCTTATTCGATCGCTCAACTTACTTTTTCATCATTGGCCACAACAATAACATCTTCCACGACATCAACACAACATATTTTATAGGTAATACCATAAACTGAAACAACAGTAGCAGGAGTCTAAGCAAACAACAACTAGCAGTAAAAAACAAGACATACCCCCAAACTTAAAACCGTGAATTGTCCTCAATGAAAAATAAAGCAAAAAGAACAGAGGGCGGAACATACCTCTAGCGACAACCATCTGTAGTCATCGCTCTCTCCATCATCATAAGAGGTGTGGTGGAACTACAACACTTGGCGTTAGCATACAACTGGAACTTGAAAATAACTAAAATCTCAATGTTATTATGATCACACATGTAAATTAAAATATAAATTAACAAAAATTATGATTAAAATATAAAACACAAAAAGAATAAAAAAAATAATAAAATTATATAATGCTTGGGTTTTCTCCCAAGAAGCGCTTTGTTTAAAGTCACCAGCCTGACTGTTTGCCAATCTTAGCTCGTCACTTTCACTTTGATGGAGGTCCTATTCTTCTCTTTCACCCTCCAAACCTTCTTGATTTGATCTCTATTCATTTTGAACTTCTTCACTATCCTCTTCATTAAGTCGAGCTCTTTCCTTTGATCTTCAATCACCTCAATTTTGTAACATTGTTCAGCTCTTCTATCTTGTTCCAACTTTTGGGCCTCTTGCTCTTCTCTGGATGGATTCCCGAGTTGAAAACATTGAAGGTGACCTTTTCTTCTTCAACTTGCATAGTTAGTTCACCTTTCTTCACATCGATCTTTGCTTCTCCCGTGGCTAAGAAAGGTCGTCCCAAATTGATAGGAACATGATAATCTTCTATGTCAAGAACAAAAAAATCTGTAGGAAGTATCAACTTGTCCACCTTTACTAGTACATCTTCCACCAAGACACAAGGATACTTAACTGATCTATCTGCCAACTCCGAAATTACTCTGGTGGGCTTCATCTCAGTTAAACCAAGTTTATTATAGACAGATATAGGCATCAGATTCACACTCACCCCAAAATCACAAAGTGCGCTTCCCACAAACTGAACTCCTATAGCACATGAGATCGTAAAACTGCTTGGATCCTTAAGATTATGTGGAAGCTTCTTTTGAATATTAGCGCTACATTCCTCAGTTAATGCCACATTCTCAAACTCAGCAAATTTCTTCTTCTTCGACAAGATCTCGTTAATAAACTTGGCATAACTTGGTGACCGCTTAAATCGGTGTCTACTAGCAAGTATACTAGGTCAAGTAATAGTAAAGTGGATAGAGAGTCAAAGTATCAATCCCACAGAGACTGTAGTAAATTGTCAAAAATTAATTATTTAGCTTAATCTAGACAGAATAATAAAAAGATTGGGATGTCGACTTGGAATCAATTAACATGCAAGCAAACAATTGGCCAGATCATTCACAAACATATATAAATCTAATAATCAATAAAATAAAACCAAATCTGAAAAATCTCAAACAAACATCCAAGTTTTCTACATAGATTTTTTCGGCCCAATCACGTCGTCTTGGTTGAAATAAAACTAATCAATAGTTGAAAATAATATTCAAAAATAAAAAAGAATAAGAAGAAAGAAGAAGAACTAGAATGGAGTCTTCAATACCGAGCCCTAGCCGCCACCTCTCCTATGATAGAACACATATGGCACCCTTCCAATCTGATGAATATTCGCTATTTATACGCCCAAGAATCGAGATCCCAAAGTTTCCATTCAAAAGAGTCCCAAATAATCAATTTTCCTTCTCTGCGATCGCGCTCAAGCGCAAGAACATGCGCCCGAGCGAGATATCATCTGTTTTATTTTTTTTCAAACCGTTCCAGGTGTGCATGAACATGCGCTAGGGTGAGATGTACTCTGTCCTCTTCCCATTAAAATATTCTAGCTCGCGCATAATTCTTGAAAAATTCATAACTTGACTTCTAACAGTCGGATTGAGCTGAAATTTGGACAGCCTCTTCACAACATATTGAAAGTAATTTTGAATGGTGAAGATCTGATTTGGGTTTCTCTAGAATCAAAAATAAATTTTGGACCATCACTGCTCCGTAATTCATTTTTGCGGCTCTTCTGTTGCCCCAAAATCATGAGTTCTTCACAAATTCCTACAAAAATCAACCCGAAGAGTGAAATGCACACATATGAAATAAATCAAATAAAAACACATAAAAACACAATGAGACAATACAAATGCATGCAAAATAGACATAAAAATAACATAAAATAATGCACACAAAATATATTTATCACTTGGCATTCTCTCTAAAGCTTCAACAAAAGGGATATTGATATGAATTTTCTTGAAAACTTCCAAGAACTTAGAAAACTGAGCATCCAATCCCTTTTTCTAGAAACTCTGGGGAAAATTCATGTGGGCCTTAAGAATATCCGGTGTTTCAATCAATGTAGATGATTTTGTCTTAAGGCCCCTTTTTGATTGATCACTTAGTTTCTCCACTCTCGTATCCTTCCTTTCCATATCCAAATATTTGGTGGCTGGATCAAATTCGTTCACATCTCTCAACATAATAGCATTTAATTATTCCTTAGGATTTGTTTCAGTGTTTCTAGGAAACATTCCTCTCTGCTGATTATTTATAACACTTTCAAGTTAACCAATTTTCACTTCAAGAGATTTCATAGTGTCACCCATATTGGTCACATGTGTTTCAAGGTTTTCAATTCGAGACTCACTTCTATCTAACCTCTTAGAAGACTCAATAACAAAAGTTCTCATCAAATCCTCTAACGAAGATTTACCCTCTCCCTTTTGATTGTTGAATCTCGGTGGAGGATTCAACACATTATTTTTGTTGGCATATGAAAAGTTTTCATGATTACGCAGGCCAGGATGATAATGATTTGGAAGAGGGTTACCTCAATAGCCGCTGAAATTTCTGTTATTTGTATATTGGGCTTACTTCACGGTTCCTTCTACTTCAACAGAGTTTATTCCGGTAGCAAATGCCGCAGACTCGGTCATTTGGTTTTCCTTGTTCATTGCTGCAAGCTGTGAAGAAATAGCGGCCATTTGGGAGGACAACGAGGTAAACTCATCAAACTCGTAAATTCCGGTAGGTTTTCTTTGTTGTAATCTCTCACTTGGACACTAGTAGCTGTTAATAGTCATTTGCTCAAGCATATGCAGCTTTGGGGCTTTAGAGAAAACAGTCCCTCCAGTGGCAACATCGACTGACATCCTCGTTCGTCCATTTAATTAACCCATTGTAAAACAACTCTATTTGCTCTCAGTCCTTGAAATTATGGATTTCATATTTCCGCAGCAATTCCTTATAGAACTCCCAAGCTTCATATAACTGCTCTAAGTCTTGCTGTCGGAAGGTTGTGATTTCTATCTTCAATTGAGCAGATTTTGTAGGTGGGAAATATTTTTTCAAAAATTTGGAGGCCATATCTTCGAAACTGATTCTGATGTACCATATTTATCAGTGCGGGTTTCAGCTCAAAATTATTGGCAGTGATAGTCCTACGAGCAATTCCAGAGTAGTTAGTGTTGATGATCGGCCGAAAATGGTTTCTAATCGATACAGGACCGGTATTCTCCTGTCCACCCCTATTGTTTTGGTTCTCAACTATTCTCTTTAATTCTTCTCTCCTCTCTTTTATCAAAGCTTTAACAGTCTTTTCTATTTCTGGATCAAAGAGTAATGAATAAAAGCTTTGGCTTTTGCACATAAACTGCATACACAGAGACGGATAAAGTTAAAAAAAATGAAAAATAAAAATTTTCTCTAAATCAAAATTAAAACTAATTAGTAACGATTTAGTATAAATAAAATAAAATTGATTTTCCGGCAACAATGCCAAAAACTTGTTGCGTGTTTTATTCGTTCGCAAGCTCACAATGTCAAGTTTTAATATAGAATGAATAAAGTATCGTTTCCACGGAAAATGAATAATTTATATTATACTAAATATATTGAACTAATTTAATGTTAATCTTATTTAGAGCTATGAAAGTGGAGTGATATTTTAATTACTAAAATTTGCAATAAAATAAATATGTAGAACGAAGATCAAATGGAGATAAATTCTAGAGGTTCGATTTCACTTGACTTTCGACTATGTTCAATTCCCTAAGATATCTAAATCGGAAGTTTTTCTAGTTTAATAGCCAAGAATTTTTAATATTTTCTATTCCCTTTTCCAAGTGGCAAATAGAAAATTCAAATCTAATATCGATTTCAATATTCCTATCTAAAATCAAATATCAAATCCGGTAAATAGCATGAAAATTCTCTAATGGCTTCACTGATGTTATAGGCCTTCCTAACTCTATAAACATCGATGATATATTTTCCTAAGGTCCTATTCAAAATCTCATCTTTCGAGTGCCAAATTTCAAATAAATATGACATTTCAATTAGTGATCAATTAATTGAATACAATCAAATCAGGAAAACATAAATAGACCAATGAAGAGTTCTAATTTTATCAATAAAAATATCAAGAACATGGTATCAATCAAGATACGTCGTTTCCCTATATAGGAAGTTTAGTTCATGATGAATTTGATATAATAGTAAAACATATTCTGAAAATAATCCATCAAAAGAGATAAATCATGAAAGGAAAGAAACGAGGATGAATATTGAAGAGCTTTCTCCGTTCTCGGATTGATGTGTCTTCATCTTCTTCCCAAAATCTTTCGCCTTTTGTTGTTCTCCAAGCGTTCCTCCTATTTCCAGTCGTCGTTCCTTGTGCAAAACCCTTGACAAATCTCGATAATAGGTGAGGAAATCTTTTTAAACTCCAGAATCCAACTTTCCAAAAATTTTGCACTTCATGTAGCGTCGCGACGCTATGAAAATCGCATGCAGGTGCACGGCCAATTCTATTTTAGGACATTTTTTTCGTGCAGGTGGTGCAGGGGAACGAAAATGTGGCGTAGGGGAACCAAAAATTTGCGCGGGTGCACTGCCTCTGCTGAAACTTTCCTTTATTTTTTTTAATTTTTTTCTTCCATATTTTGGTATATTTCCATGTTATTTCATGCCTCAAACATTGGTTGCTGCTTAGTTCCCTACAAACGACACGAACGAACTGCCTACAGTCCAAGCTTACAAGGACAGATTATACCACATCACCAATAATTATCTAAAAATCCTTAGCTAGAATAATAGCTACTTCCAATAGCCACTAAATTTCAGACTTATACCACATCACCAATAATTATCTAAAAATCCTTAACTAGACTAATAGCTACTCCCAATAGCTACTCCCCAAAAAGTGCGCAACTTCCTCTGGAGAACGTTAGCAAGATGCCTTCCAACTAGAATGGCTCTGAAGAACAGGAGAATCGAGACTCAGATTTGGTGCCCTTTCTGCAATCATTATCCTGAAACAGATTTTCATGTCTTAGTCCAATGCCCTTTTGCCCGAAATGTTTGGTGTCTCACCTATATTGGAAGCTTTGTTGGTACAGCTTCATCTTTCAAAGATTGGTGGATTTCCTTAACCACAAATCACTCTCCTTCTGACATTGACATCGCTGCCATGATATTATGGAACATTTGGAATGCTAGGAATGATTTGATTTGGAAAGAAATCACAAGACCAACATATATTATTTTCCAATCAGCATCAGATTCTCATAACCAATGGCTTATAGCAAATGCAAGGAATAAAAGCCCACTTTCTCCTTCAGCCCAACAGTCCACCCATGCTTGGACCAACCCTCCAGTCAATTTTGTAAAATTCAATGTTGACGCTGCTCTTTTCAAGGATCCACCTCGCATGGGTTATGGTTGTATTATTCGCGATGCCTCCAGAACTATTATCAATGTTATATATGGATGCTTCCTTGGCAATTTCCTTTTTTCTACAGATGAAGCATTAGGAATTCGTGAGGCCCTCAGCTGGATAAAGGAGCTTAAGCTCATCAACGTTATCATTGAATCATATGCGCTCCTAGTGATCAATGCCATCCATTCTTCTGATATGGATGTATCATGCCTAGGCCTTTTGGTGGAAGATTGTAGATTTCTATTATCAGAACTACCATATTGTATTTTATCTTTTGTTTATAGATCAGTGAACCAGATGGCTCATTCTTTAGCAAGGTCGGCTGGTTCTTTGACTGATCGTGACAGACGGGTCCTTAACCTGTCGTCAAATGTAATTCCCCCGGTTTGATTTTATAATATGTGCCTTTGAAAAAAAATTTGCATTTATCATCAGTCAGTACTTACGTACTTCAACTACGGGTCTAGGTGAACAACTGCCTACAGTCCAAGCCTACAAAGAAATATTATACCACATCACCAGTAATTATCTAAAATTCCTTAACTAGACTAATAGCTACTCCCAATAGCCACTAAAGTTCAGAATTATACCTGCTTCCGTCGTCAGCTCGCAGATTCGAAGACCCTGGCCCAAGCACACTTTCTCCACAAGCCTTGTAGAGCCTTGCTATCGTCCGGCCCTCGAGAAGATTACTAAATCCTAAGAAATAGACACTAGCTAGAAACCCACACCTAAAACATGTAGTAACAATGATAAATTTGGACCTTATTTATAGACGAAGATCGAACGTTTTGATCACCAGTTCGGACATTCCTAACGCTCTTTGGAGCTTCCTATCACCCTTTCGATATCTCATTGTCTAACGCACGTCCTTGATTGGACAACACACTGTTGTCGACAAAGTTTGGAGCTTCCGAACTGTCACCCGTCCAATCAAACAATCAAAACCTTAACCTGTCTGACAATAGAAATCGAACTACTGATCGTGGGTTCGGAGCTTCCTAACTCACCCTCTGCTTCGGAACAGCCATTCCCCTTCCGAACACTTCAGAACAACCGATCTTCCTAGCTACCAAGTTCGGACCTTCCGAAACACTCGAGTCCTTGGTACCATCCAAACTATTTCCAGACATCCTGAATCCGATTTTCTACATAATAAACCTAAATTAAGATTCCTTGATCATGTTATAACCATTATAACATGCTTAGTCTTTATAATTACTAAAAAGAGATCAGGTTACTACATTTATCCACACCTTAAGAGATTTTATCCTCAAAATCAGGTCTTGGTCAACCCTGAGAAAGTAACCAAAAAATGCTTCCCAACAATTTTCTTATCCAACATAGATCTAAGCCCACAAGATTTAATAATTCTGTATTCAAATACTAAAACACTAGACCCTTCAGTCATAAAATTGAGCAATCAACTTGTAACGCCCCAAATTTATCTTAATTGAGTTTATTAGAGATAATTGGAGATTATATAATTTGAGAGCCGATTTGATTTTGATCAGGGTCTATTTTGAAATTTTTGGAATTTTCAGGGACTTAAATGCAAAAATGAGATTTTATATAATATCTTGAGTTGGCTAGTTGACTTGGTATTCATTTATTTCTTCCTTCTCCTTCTCCAAAGCCGTCTCCTCCATTGAAGCATAGAAGCAAGATCTTCAAGCTTTTCCTCTCCGGGTTTTGCTCGATCCGCCCAGTAGAAATTTAATCCGAAGGCAGATTCGCGACCACGGCATCGAGAGCTTCGTTCTATCGTAAGTATTTCTCTGATCAATTATATTTCATTTTTCGGATGTCGTTGTAATTCAATTCTTTTTTAGTATGATGTTCTTGAGATATCTCTTATCGTTTATTCTCAATCGGATCAGAAAAAGAACGTCGTTCGGAATTGTTATGATTTTTTAGGCATATTTAAAAATATGGAGTTTTGTGATTTGTTGGTTTTGATTTGTTATTGATGATTTGGTATTGGTATGAGTTGGTTTCGATGTTATACCGATGTCTGTGATTTCGGTTGATCAGAATATAGCCGTTATGCCGCCAGTTTGAGTTTTGGGTATCGTTTGATTTGAATTGATTGAACCGTGTTAGTTTGGGTTTGATTTTCGTTGTTGATCCTCTATTGCCTCCATACAGATTGGTTTGAAGATTGTTGAGCCTAGAGTTACCAGGATTCGAATCGTCGAAGAGTTAATCGAAGAGCGGTAAAGAGTTTTACCTAGTTCGTTTGAATTATTGGTTGATTAGATTTTGATATAAATCTCTTATTGTAGCTTATTAAGAGTTGGAGCTTTTGAATCAAAAAGGTATAAGCAGACATCGGTTAAGCGGGATAGAACACTCAAGATAGATGGTTCTTGAGTTTCCCCTAAATCACAAACTTGCATCAATACTTGTTCTAGAGTGGGGAACTTGTATTTTGTTGATTGAACTCTTGTTTTTAATTGAATTATGGTTTAATGCTTTGCGTTTTCTATATGCATTCATCTCGAGCCTAACTCTTTGATTTAAGCGGGCTGAATGGCCCTTTTGTTGAGATGTTTTGGGGGATATATTCGAGTGGCCTGGGTTGTAGAAGTTCACCTAGTGCCAGCATACTCCTTATAGTCGCACCAAATTCTAGAGGATGGAGATACATGACACCACCTCAATCGGGAGAGTCGGTGAGTTGTTACGTGATCTCATCATCGGGATCCCAAAAGAATAGTAGAAATTCCTTCGATTATCAGAGTTAATATCCTAGTTTTAAGGACATGCATTTCATTCGTATTAACATTGAATATGTTGTTTTATATCATGTTACTGATATATTATTTGTTATTGCATGTTATGTTGCTTTTACTGGGAATATCATTCTCACCGGAGTTATTCGAATGTTGTCTTGTCTTTGTATGTGTGCTTGGCAACAGGTGGGGCAGGACCGAGTAAAATATCGCATGGCTAGGTGGTTGAGTTGATAGAAGTGTGGACTTTGGTGTTTTAGAAGTCGAGTTGTTTTTGAACTTGATTGTATTTGGGCTTTTAATTCATAGCCGAAGCATGTTTTATGTTTGTGTAATATTCGAATAACTCTAGAAATGCTTGTATGAATTTTTATGAGTTTCGAGTTGAAATGCATGTTGATTTATATGTGTTGAGTTGATTTGTCCTTGGAATTCTATTTTGTCATGCCCTTTTCTTTTGCTAGTGCAACAGGGCACGGACCCCGTGCCACGTCCGTGCAAGGGTCCGTGTCCCCTCGCATTTTTGGAGTGTACTATTTTTTTATTGATGAACGGACCCCGTGCCATCTTCGAGTGAGGGTTCGTGTGGTGAGATAGAAAGTCAAGTTTTTAGTGTATTGATTTCGCACGGACCCGGACACAGAGGTTGTAGTAGCCCGTACCCTAATTGAGTAATTAAAGGATTAATGCTAATTAATTGAATTGGGTATCGGACGGATCGGAAGCTCCGAAGGCACGATCGGAAGCTCCGAACAGGATCGGAAGCTCCGATGAGCGATCGGAGGCACCGATGTTATTACGTCAGGCATGACGTGTGGTTGGATCGGAAGCTCCGATCAGGACCGGAAGCTCCGATCACCCCTATCCGGAGTCAACAAGTGATATTTTGACACGTGGCAGATCAGGATCTTCGGAAGCTCCGATGGCAGGATCGGACGTTCCGATCGAGGTTCGGACGTTCCGATCAAGGATCGGAAGTTCCGATCGTTGTCTATAAATAGAAGGCCGAGGCTTCACTTTCATTTGCCAATTCCGAGTTCTCCTTTCCTTTCTAGTCCTTTTGGAGCTGTTCTAGTCTTCTTAGGCTTGGTCCGGAGGTCGACAAGGCGTTCGGTAGTCGTAGCGGAGTTGTGCCCAAGTTCTGGAGGCATCGACATCAAAGGGCTAACGACGGACGAAGGTATAGCTTTTGCTTCCTATAAATATTTAGGAGTATGCAATAGCTTAGTTAAGGCTTTTAGAGCACTTTGATGATAGTAGTATCATTTGGCAGTGTAGAGCAGACTATAAGAGTGGACCTAGAGTTGGTAGAGCTTGCACTATTTTTGAGGTACGAAAGTACTGTTCGAGATATCCTGACTGAGTATGCATGTATTATGTGACTGCATGATTTATATGCCATGATATTATGTTGCATTCATTTTCATCTTGCTGTATCTCTTTCGAGATGTCTGGTAGTAGGGTTGTACCCTATCCTGTTAGTGGATGGACTTCCATCGATTTGGGTCCGGCGTATCCACGGTTATCTCGGTATGGGAGCCACCTCCTGAAGCGACGGCACAGCGTGCTACATACCAGGGCCCGGTCTGTCTCTGTTATCTGATCCTTGACCTCGAGTCTATAGGGAGTTCACTTTGCATGCATGTATACTCATACTCTCGCACTGAGCGTTTTATGTTCACGTCTCGTACTCTGTATTTTCTGGACACCCTATTCCATGGGGCAGGTTTGCGATTGGACGAGGAGGGTGAATCCAGGAGGGGCTAGTCAGTGGTTGGCCAGCTGGAGCTTCGTTTAGGTTTTATTACTGTTGTTTGGGTTTATACAGCTGTTCGATTTGGTTGTATATTATTGGATTATTTACAGATTCCTTTTCTTGGGATTGTATAATGTTTATGGTTTCCGCAGTTTTATTCTGATATCTGTTTAATTAAGTTAATTGCATGCCTAAGTTCTGTTTAGTAGGTGATCCGGGTAAGGGTCACTACAGAGGTGGTGCGAGGTCCGTGTTCCCTTAAGATAAATGCACGGACCCGTGCACGGATGTGTGCACGGGGTCCGAGCATGTTCTTTAAAAAAAATTCTTTACTTATTTTGTCTTGACTTGTAGTATCTATTGCATGTTTATTCGATATTAGATGATTAGAGACGAGGTCCTCACAATAAGTGGTATCAGAGCGATAAGTTCTTGGTTTGAACTAGAAGTGAGCGGGGTAGATCGAGTCCGCTTGTATTGGCTTCTCGCATGTGATTGAGTTATTTATTTGATTATTTGAATTCCATGCGAGCATGTTTTATTATTTGAGAATAATTTGAATTACATGATTATGTGATTTAATTTATAAAGCATGGACTACTTGAGATATAACTGTATTTGATTCTCGACTTGTATCCGAATTCCTAAGAGGTTGAAGGGCACCGAATTGTAAAGATTGAGATATCTTATGTCCTAACCCTTTGATTATCAAATGGGTCCTCGTCGAGTAATTAATAGAAAACCACCGCCAGTTACTCCTCCGAACGAACAGGCTAGTACCGAAACTGATCAGATGGACGTCACAGCGATGCCTATGGAAACCTTGCTGAAGAGGTTTCAGTCGTTCAAACCGCCAACCTTGAAGGGTTCTGAGAATGCTATTGACTGTGAGAGTTGGCTGGAGGACAATGATTAGTTGTTCGATTCTCTCGACTATTCAGATGACCGCCAAATCAGGTTAGTGATTCATCAGCTACAGGGTGTTGCAAAGAGCTGGTGGATTTCGATGAAAAAGGCTCTTGAGAATCGAGGTACAGTTGTCTCATGGAGTTTGTTCAAGACTAAGTTCTATAATCGTTTCTTTCCAGTGTCTTATAGAAAGGACAAGGCTGCTGAATTTGCCACTCTGAAGCAAGGGAACATGAATATTGAGGATTACGTGTCTATGTTTGATAGCTTGCTGAAGTTTGCACTGCACTTTGCTGACAACGAAGAAGCAAAGGCCGACCAGTTCATTAATGCCTTGAACCCTGGTATCTTTACGTTGGTGAACACTACTAGGCCTGATAATTTTGCGGATGATATGAATCATGTAAAGGGAGCTGAAGCAGGTTTGATGAGACAGAGAGGAGATCAGCATGTGCCTCAGCAGCCGAGACAGTATCAGAACCAACCGTATCAGTATCAGAACCAACCACCGAGGTATGAAGGAGGAAGCAGTGGCGGTAACATAAGGGATCATTTCAGAGCAAAGGGGAAACAGTTCAAGAAGCCCAGGAGCAGTTCTTCTAGCTTCAGTGGCTCCAAGCAGTTCGGTTCAGGACAAAGTTCTAAATTTTCATCTATGTTTTGCAACAAGTGTGGAGGTAGGCACCCCCAAGAGCAGTGTAAAGGAGTTTTCGGGAACTGCAATATCTGTCAGCAGCCAGGACACTTTGCTAAGGTATGTCCTCAACGAGGTAATGAACGAGCTCAGAGTGGGAGTTCTTATAGACCTACAGCTCAGCCTGAGAGGCAGACTTCTGCGGTTCACTCATTTCAGCCTCAACAACAGAATAGACAGGGAGGTAACCCAAATGCAAACCAGCCTCCGAGTCAGCAGGAATGAGTTTTTGCTCTGATTGAGGATCAGGCTCAGGGAGCACCTGACAATGTTATAGCAGGTAACTGTTTGATTTTCGGTTATTCTGCACATGTTTTGATAGATACGGGTGCATCTCATTCTTTTATATCAGAGAAATTTGTTTTGACGCATTCCTTACCTACTGAGCTTTTGCCTGTTGTAGTAGCTGTTACTTCACCTTTGGGTGGGGTAATTGTGTCCGTAAGATTGGTTCGAAACTGTGAACTATGTTTCAAAGTCAATGAGATTGGATTCGATTGTATTGTACTTGTGTTGTCAGATTTTGACTATATTATCGGTATTGATGCTTTAACCAAGTATAGGGCTACCGTTGACTGTTTTCATAAAGTAGTCCATTTTAGACCGGAGATGGCAGAGGAGTGGAAATTTTTCGGTAAGGGTTCTCGATCCAGAATTCCAATAAACATCTGTATTGTCGATGACTCGTTTGTTACAGAAAGGAGCAAAGAGATTCTTGATCTATGCAGTGGATGTCTTGAAATCTAGCCAAGAATTGGTTGATATACCAGTGGTTAGAGAGATTTATGACGTCGTTCCAGATGAGATTCCTGGATTGCCATCTATTCGAGAGATAGAATTCAGCATTGAGTTATTGTCAGGTACTCAATTGATTTCCAAAGCTCCTTATCGTATGGCACCGGTCAAATTGAGATAATTAGAAGAACAGCTCGAGGATTTGATTGTCAAGGGATACATCAGACCTAGTGTGTCACCTTGAGGTGCTCCTGTTCTATTTGTGCGGAAGAAGGATGGATCTATGCGGCTCTGTATTGATTACCATCAACTGAATCAAGCGACGGTAAAGAACAGGTATCCTTTATCTAGAATATATGACCTTTTTTATCAAGTGCAGGGTTCTTCTGTCTATTCGAAGATTGATCTGAGGTCGGGATATCATCAGTTGAGAGTGTGAGAGGAAGATATTCCTAAAACCGCATTCAGAACGAGGTTGGGTCATTTTGAGTTTATAGTCATGCCGTTTGGTTTGACTAATGCTCTAGTAGTTTTTATGGGTTTTATGAACCGTATCTTTCAACGTTATTTGGATGAGTTTGTTATTATTTTCATCGATGATATTCTTATCTATTCGAAGAGCCGTACTACCATGCACAACATTTGAGGATCATCTTGAAGATTTTGCGGGCTGAACAGTTGTTTTACAAGCTATCTAAGTGTGAGTTCTGGTAGGATCGAATTGTATTTCTCGGTCTTATTATTTCTGGAGATGGGATTTCTGTCGATCCCAGCAAGATCGAAGCGGTTATGAATTGGCCTAAACCGACATCTGTGCCCGAGATTCGAAGTTTTATGGGTTTAGCGGGTTACTATCGCAGATTTATCAAGGGATTCTCATCTATTGCGAAGCCGATTACTCACCTAACTCAGAAGAATGCTCCTTTTGTCTGGACTGAAGAGTGCGAGGCCAGTTTTATTGATCAGAAGAAGAGACTGACTAGTGCTCCAATTTTATCTATTCCATCAGGTACTGGAGGTTTTAACTTTTATTGAGATGCTTCTAACCAAGTTTGGGATGTGTTCTTATGCAAAGAAAGCATGTGATAGCTTATGCATCGAGGCAGTTGAAGCCGCACGAGACTCGATATCCGGTTCATGATCTTGAACACGCCGCGATCGTATTTTCTTTGAAGATCTAGCGTCATTATAGTTATGGTGAGTCTTTTGAGATCTTTTCTAATCATAAGAGCCTTAAGTATTTGTTTTCACACTCAGAACTGAATATGAGACAGAGGAGACGGTTAGATTTGTTGAAGGATTTCGACTGTGAAATCAAATACTACCCAGGAAAGTCGAATGCAGCTGCAGATGCCTTGAGCCGAAAGCTTTGTTCTTTATCTCTTTCTACTATCGGTGTTTCTCAGTTGAACGATGATTGTTGAACTTTTGGTTTAGAGTTTGAAACAGATAGGAGGTGATATGAATCTAGGAGGTGCTCAAAAATTCATATTATTCCAAGATTTTCTCCATGATTTACAAACGAGAGTTGAAGGGTTTGGAATTCATTAGAACGAAGTTAGAATGCTTGGATATTATTTTGGAGGTTATTATAATGTTATTGAAGACCAAAGGGATCAAGAAAGTGAAGAAAATGAAGGCCAAAGTCGAAGCCAAGGCGCGCCCGCGCATCTGAACTCGCGCGCCCGCGCCATCACCTACGAAAGGTTAGCGCGCCCGCACCTCTGAACCTGCGCGCCCGCGCTGCCAAGTGTATTTTTTACGATGGAAATGCGAAGGTGACGCGTGCCCGCGCAACCTGTCCACGCGCCCGCGCTGTATTCTCTCACACACACTTCGGCGTGTTTGTGAGTGTTCGGGGATTTTTTGATATATTTTGATATATTGTGTTATTTTGAGTCTTATAATTCTATTAGGAAACTTTTAGATGATATCTTTGATATCTTTTGCATTATATTGCACTATCTTTAGGATTTTGGAATTATAATCCAACTAAGAAATCTTTAGTCTAATTCTATTAGGATTCTTAGTTTATTTCTTTTATATATATTGTAAATATCTCATTCATAAGATATAGAACAATTAAGATTTTCAGATTATTGATTACTCAATACATAAAATTCTCTCTAGAATTTTATTGAAGCTTTGTGCTTTATTCAAAATCAAACTTATCAAAGTTCTTCAACTTTGTGGCGTTTGTCGATTGATTATCCTCGTGGGTTGTCAGAGACAGATTTTCTGAAGGTCCCATTGTGATCAATTGTTTCTTCGTGATTATCTGTTGCTAGTTTCGTTGTAAGCTAGAGGTGGATAATCCAAAACTTTTACTTGTTTTCAAGATTGGGAAAATTTCTTGATTTCTTTTGTTATTGGATTGAGGGTACGATTTTAATATATTCGTGTTTGCCTTCCATACATTAAGAATTCATATCATTTGGTATCAAAGCAAAGGTTTTGAATCAAGTATCTTATCTTTTTTTCGTTCTTTGTGTTCTTCGTGTTCTTTGTTATTCATCTTTCGTTCTTCATCTGAGTCTATTTTATTTCAAATTTCTAAGTTGTTTCTGTGTCAATCTTGTCACCCAAGTTTTTTGTGTCTTGTGCTACAAATTATCTCGAAAAAAGTCAAAAAAAATCGAAAAATCGAAAAAGTCGAAAAAAAAATAGTGGAAAAATCGGTCAAAAAAAATATTGAAGGACCGAAAAAGCTTCAAAAAAAAGGAGAAGCAAAATAACTTGTGGCAAAGTTCTTGTGTCTTGTGAGTCTTTGGGTAAAAAGTTATTTCAATCTTCATAAAGTCAATTCCTTGTTTTTGTGCAATCTACGTGAGTCGATTGGCAAGTGTTTACAAGTTTTGAACTTGTGAGTTTGATACACACAAAACAACAAAGTATAAAGCTATTCCATATTTTGAGTGAAAAAAAGAGTGTTTGAGCGATTTATTTGGAGTGACTTGTGAGATTTTGGGTGAGGAATATTTTATTACTAACCTTTTTCTTGCAGGTACAATGTTTGAAAGAAAATTTGTTGGGTATAGGGAGAGTGAAAGGAGATTTGATTATGGGAGTAGGAGAGAGAGAAAAATTGATGTGTATAGAGATGAAGATGGTTGTCGTAGAGAAAAAGATTTTGAATATTATTTGGATAGGATTAAGAAAAATAAAATTCCGTTGTTCCATGGAGATATGGATTCAGAACCGTACTTGAAGTGGGAGAAAAAGGTAGAGAATATATTTGATGGTCGTGATTTTTCTGAAGCTAAGAAGGTTAAACTTGTCTTACAAGAATTTTCCGACTATGCTTGCACTTGGTGGGATAAAGTGATGGTGAATAGAAAAAGACATGGAATGAGTCCGGTTTCTACATGGGATGAGATGAAGAGAGCTATGCGGACACATTTTGTTCCTAATGAGAAGAAAAGTGGAGTTTCCAAGCGTGAACATTAAGGTACATCTAAACTTTCAAATTCTAGTACCTTTGATATTAAAAGCTTATGGTGTCATAGAAAAGATAAGCATGATATGAGCCAATGTTTTAATGAGGCTATGATGAAAGTGGCGGATTCTCGAGTAGAGATTGAATCTAATGTTGTCGTAGAGGTTGAGTCAAAATTTGAAGTTGAGTCAAGAATTGAGGATGAAACTTCAATGATTGATGACGAGAGTGTTGAAATTTGGGCGGTGGAAGGTGAATGGCTTGACGAGAAATCTTCTATTGTGCATGACATGGTTGATAATGGTATTAGTGTTGGCAAATATGAAGTGGTAGGTGAGTTTGTAGGTGTTGAAGAGTCATCTAATATTTTTGTGGTAGATGAGAGTCCTATTGATGTTCATAGTGGGACTAGTAATTTGTTGGATGAGTTTTGTAATATTGCTATTCAATTGAGTCCAAAAGAATTTCTTGAGGATCAATTGGAAATTGAAAATTTGAGTGATATGGCTGAAAAAAATAGTGATAAAAAAGTGAGATAGCCATGGAAAAATAAAAAGAAAAATAAATAATTGAGGCCAAAAGAAAGGGTGTTCAAAAGAGTGAGATGACCTTTGAGAGAAAAAAAGAGAGGAAAGAGACCAATGAAAAAAGAAAATATTATGGTCCAAAATAGTGAGGTTGAAAATTTTGTTCAAATGAATAAAATCCCTAAAGTACTTTTGTACAAGGAGGTTTTATCTCATTGTCATGATTTAGTCGGTTCAATCCCGAGCATCGTTTGTTCTTCTTTGTAGGATTTTGGAGATGTGTTGATGAAGACGCAAAGGAGATACAACACTAAAAGACTTAAGATGTTGGATCTATGTGAAGTTTGTCATACACAAAGTGAGGTTAGCAATTTGAGAGTTGTTCCATTCGAGAGGTATGATTTAACTTTAAATGTTGAATACCAATCAAATGTCTACTTTCAAAGGTATGGTCTAAGTTCTATATTGCTTGGATTAAGTTTCTTTGTTGAGAGATTTGTGAATATGCTATCTATGAAAGATGGATTGAATTCAAATCTTGATCTTAAGTTATTGGAATCTAGGTATGTTGAGGAATTGAATAATTTGGATCATATGGTAATGTTGAAATCATTTGTTGATCTTAATGTGTTGGAATCTTGGTGTAATACGAGATTAAGCAAGTTGGTTTATGTTGTTGTGTGTGAATGTTGCATGAATGACATAGGTGAAAAGTCATATTCGCTTGAGTGGCTAGTGATGACTTTTGGGCTAGCTAATGTGCGTAATACTTTCATGGGATGGATGGTAATTGTTTTGCATGCATCTATGGGTAAATTTGTTGTGGTATACTTTGATTATGTCATAGTATATAGCAAAATTTTAATGGGCATGTTGAACATTTGATAATTGTGTTATCTACACATAGTGAAAGGGATTTTTATGAAAATTTAAAAAAGTGTGTAGTGTGCAAAAGAAAACTTGTTGTATTTGTTTATGGTGTGCGCCCTCAAGGAAAGCAAGTTGTTGATGGAAAGGTGATTAATTGGCAACAAGGTAAGGAGTATGTGGTAGTTACTACACTGTCACAAAGGTACATATTTTTATCTACCTTGTTCTTAAGGTTGTTATGGATTGAGAATGTTAATGAGTTTTCTGCGTTTGATAATTATTTTAAGGATGTGAGTGTGTTTTGTTTGTATCGTGACATTCATGATCAATTTTGTGTTAGTAATTGGTACTTGATTGAAGAGGATCAAAATTTTATGCCCTGCTCGTTGTTGAGTGATATATTTGTTGATGGATTATGTGATGTAAATTTGTTGTGTTACTATGAGAGATCCAAACGATTGAGTCTAATGGATGAGTATTTGTTGTGGTTGCATATGAAGAGATATGTTGAGTGGAGTTGTGAGGGGCATATTGCATGTGGCTTGAATCTTATTCCTAGAAAACCATGGTTGTACTTAACTATGAATTTTGTGATGGTGTTAACTAGGTCTAAGAAGGGGAGGAATTTAGTGTATGTATTGCTTAATGGAATATTAATCATGTTTTTGCATGCTAATGATGTTTATGTGTATACTTTGTGCATGAGATATTTCGTGAGTCTTGATATGGTTTTGAGTGTGCAAGGTATATTATTTCTTATGAGAAATATTTTTAAAGTTTCTAAGTCTTGCTTGGTTTTTGTAGACAAAGGCCAAGATTTGAGGACAAATCTTTTTGAAGAAGGGGAGTCTGATATGAATCTAGGAGGTGCTCGAAGATTCATATTATTCCAAGATTTTCTCCATGATTTACAAACGAGAGTTGAAGGGTTTGAAATTCATGGGAACCAAGTTGGAATTCTTGGATATTATTTTGGAGGTTATTATAATGTTATTGAAGACCAAAAGGATCAAGAAAGTGAAGAAAATGAAGGCCAAAGTCGAAGCCAAGGAGCGCCCGCGCATCTGAACTCGCGCGCCCGCGCCATCACCTGCAAAAGGCCAGCGCGCCCGCGCTGCCGAATTGATTTTTGACGATGGAAATGCGAAGGTGACGCACGCCCACAAAACCTATCCGCGCGCCCGCGCTGTATTCTCTCACACACACTTCGGCGTGTTTATGGGTGTTCAGGGATTTTTTGATATATTTTGATATATTGTGTTATTTTGAGTCTTATAATTCTATTAGGAAACTTCTAGATGATATCTTTGATATATTTTGCATTATTTTGCATTATCTTTAAGATTTTGGAATTATAATTCAACTAGGAAATCTATAGTCTAATTCTATTAGGATTCTTAGTTTATTTATTTTTATATATATTGTAAATATCTCATTCATGAGATATAGAACAATTAAGATTTTCAGATAATTGATTACTCAATAAATAAAATTCTTTCTAGAATTTTATTGAAGCTTTGTGCTTTATTCAAAATAAAACTTATCAAAGTTCTTCAACTTTGTGGCGTTTGTCTATTGATTATCGTCGTGGGTTGTCAGAGACAGGTTTTCTGAAGGTCTCGTTGTGATTAATTGTTTTCTTTGTGATTATCTGTTGCTAGTTTCGTTGTAAGCTAGAGGTGGATAATCCAAAACTTTTACTTGTTTTCAAGATTGGGCAAATTTCTTGTAGTGACCCTTACCCGGATCACCTACTAAACAGAACTTATGCATGCAATTAACTTAATAAAACAGATATCAGAATAAAACCGCGGAAACCAATAACATCATACAATCCCAAGTAAAGGAATCTGTAATTATCCAATAATATACAACCAAATCGAATAGCTGTATAAACCCAAACAACAGTAATAAAACCTAGACGAAGCTCCAGCTGGCCAACCACTGACTAGCCCCTCCTGGATCCACCCTCCTCGTCCAATCGCAAACCTGCCCCATGGAATAGGGTGTCCAGAAAATACAGAGTACGAGACGTGAGCATAAAACGCTCAGTGCGAGAGTATGAGTATACATGCATGCAAAGTGAACTCCCTATAGACTCGAGGTCAAGGATCAGATAACAGAGACAGACCGGGCCCTGGTATGTAGCACGCTGTGCCGTCGCTTCAGGAGGTGGCTCCCATACCGAGATAACCGTGGAAACGCCGGACCCAAATCGATGGAAGTCCATCCACTAACAGGATAGGGTACAACCCTACTAACAGACATCTCGAAGGAGATACAGCAAGATGCAAATGAATGCAGCATAATATCATGGCATATAAATCATGCAGTCACATAATACATGCATACTCAGTCAGGATATCTCGAACAGTACTTTCGTACCTCAATACAGTGCAAGCTCTACCAACTCTAGGTCCACGCCTATAGTCTGCTCTACACTGCCAAATGATACTACTATCATTAAAGTGCTCTAAAAGCCTTAACTAAGCTATTGCATACTCCTAAATATTTATAGGAAGCAAAAGCTATACCTTCGTCCGTCGTTAGCCCTTTGATGTCGATGCCTCCAGAACTTGGGCACAACTCCGCTACGACTACCGAACGTCTCGCCGACCTCCGGACCAAGCCTAAGAAGACTAGAACAGCTCCAAAAGGACTAGAAAGGAAAGGAGAACTCGGAATTGGCAAATGAAAGTGAAGTCTCGGCCTTCTATTTATAGACAACGATCGGAACTTCCGATCCTTGATCGGAACGTCCGAACCTCGATCGGAACGTCCGATCCTGCCATCGGAGCTTCCGAAGATCCTGATCTGCCACGTGCCAAAATATCACTTGTTGACTCCGGATAGGGGTGATCGGAGCTTCCGGTCCTGATCGGAGCTTCCGATCCAACCACACGTCATGCCTGACGTAATAACATCGGTGCCTCCGATCGCTCATCGGAGCTTCCGATCCTGTTCGGAGCTTCCGATCGTGCCTTCGGAGCTTCCGATCCGTCCGATACCTAATTCAATTAATTAGCATTAATCCTTTAATTACTCAATTAGGGCACGGGCTACTACATTCTCCCCCACTTAAGATATTTCGTCCTCGAAATCAGATCTTAAGTACCGAATGCAAATACAAAAATCAGAAACAATCTTTATTCAAATCAAACGTTTACAGAGTTTGCAACTGAATACAACTTAAAGAATGAAATCAAAACAACTCAGGATGGTCTTTACGCATCCTGTCCTCAAGCTCCCAAGTAGCTTCCTCAGTGCCTCGGCGCTGCCACTGAACTAAAACCAAAGGAATGACTTTGTCCGTAAAACCTTATCCTTATAATCCAGGATACGAAGGGGTTTCTCAACATAAGTCAAATCCTTGTCTACCTGAACCTCAGACCGCTGCAGAATATGAGATTCATCCGCCACATACCGTCGCAACAGAGATACATGGAACACATCGTGGATACTGGATAGATGCGGTGGCAAATCTAGTCGATAAGCCAAATCGCCAATGCTCTCCAAGATCTCAAACGGACCGATAAATCTGTGAGACAACTTGCCCTTAAGGCCAAATCTGAGAATCTTGCGGAAAGGTGACACTCTCAGAAACACTTTCTCCCCGACCTCGAACTGCAAAGGCCTACGCTTGATATTAGCATAGCTGGCCTGACGATCCTGTGCAGTCTTAATCCGTTTCTTGATCTGATCAACAATGTCTATCGCCTGCTGGATAAACTCCGGTCCTTCAGCCTGTCTCTCCCCCACTTCTTCCCAGAAGAGTGGAGTACGACAACGTCGCCCATACAACGCCTCAAAAGGTGTCATCCCAATACTAGTGTGATAGCTGTTGTTGTAAGCGAACTCGATCAATGACAAATGATCCTGCCAGGCTGAACCAAAATCCATGACGCACGCTCTAAGCATATCCTCTAACGTACGGATAGTGCGCTCTGACTGACCATCAGTCTCCGGATGATAGGCTGTACTCAAACTGAGAGTAGTACCCATCGCACGTTGAACACTCCCCCAGAATCTAGAAGTAAACCTGGGGTCCCGATCGCTGACAATGCTCACAGGCACTCCATGAAGTCGAACGATCTCCTGAATGTACAACCGAGCCATGCGATCCACAGAGTACTCTCAGCTATAGGCAATGAAATGCGCTGACTTGGTGAGTCGGTCCACCACCACCCAGATAGCATCACAGTTCCTCGGGGATACCGGCAAATGGGTCACAAAGTCCATAGTGATAAACTCCCATTTCCATTCAGGAATAGGCAGACTGTGAAGCAATCCTCCAGGTCGTCGGTGCTCTGCCTTGACCTGTTGACACACCAAACATCTCGAAACAAACTGATAAACACTGCGTTTCATTCCCTTCCACCAGAAACGAGTACGTAGATCCTTGTACATCTTGTTGCTCCCAGGATGAATACTCAACTTAGTGCGATGTGCCTGAGATAAAATCTCCTCTCGCAACTCTTCATCCTGTGGAATCACAAGCCTACCAGACAAACACAGAAAGCCGTCTGACTGATAATGAAATCCAGACGAGCTACCCTCGTTAGCTAGACGAGCTAAACGCTGGGTCTTTGAATCAGACATCTGAGCATCTCGGATCCGCGAATACAAGGCTGGCTCAGATAATATCGCAAACATCTGGATACTCTGCATACCTTTCTTATGCTTGAAGGTATAACCTGAAGTACAACAGTCACTGATCGCACTAGACATCGAACAAGTCTGAAGTGCGGATAATCGCACCTTGCGACTCAAAGCATCAGCGGTGAGATTAGCAGCTCCCGGATGGTACTTAATCTCGCAATCATAGTCCTTAAGCAAGTCCATCCAACGTCTCTGTCTCATGTTCAACTCCGCCTGAGTGAACAAATACTTGAGACTCTTATGGTCGGTGAAGATCTCAAATTTCTCGCCATACAGATAATGACGCCAGATCTTCAAAGCGAACACAATGGCTGCTAACTCCAAATCATGGACTGGGTAGTTGTCCTCGTGAAGCTTCAGCTGTCTAGAAGCGTATGCGATTACATGCCCATTCTGAGTCAGGACACAACCTAACCCCTGAAGAGAAGCATCCGTGTAAACTACATACCCTCCAGATCCTGACGGTAATGCTAACACCGGCGCAGAAGTCAACCGTCATCGAAGCTCACGGAAATTCTCCTCACACTCGGAGGACCACTCGAAATCCACACCCTTGCGGGTAAGCTGCGTCAACGGTCGAGCTAACTGAGAGAAGTTCAGAATGAAGCGACGATAATACCCTGCTAGACCCAGAAAACTACGGATCTCAGCAACTGTCGTCGGACGCGACCAATTAAGTACCGCTTCAATCTTGCTTGGATCAACAGAAATCCCCTCCCTGGATATGATATGGCCAAGAAAAACCACTCTATCCATCCAGAACTCACACTTGCTCAGCTTGGCGTACAATTGCTCATCTCGAAGAGTCTGCAGTACCAACCGCAAGTGAGAAATATGCTCTTCCGTATTACGCGAATAAACCAGGATGTCGTCAATGAAGACCACGACAAACTTGTCCAAATACTCCCTGAAGACACGGTTCATCAGATCCATGAATATAGCCGGCGCATTAGTCAAACCAAATGGCATCACTAGGAACTCGTAATGCCCATAGCGAGTACGAAATGCAGTCTTGGCTACGTCCTGATCACGGACTCTCAACTGATGATACCCAGATCTCAAGTCAATCTTGGAGTAAATTGATGTGCCCTGCAGCTGGTCAAACAAGTCATCAATACGAGGCAACGGATACTTGTTCTTCACAGTCACTCGATTCAGCTGCCGATAGTCAATGCACAGCCGCATCGACCCATCCTTCTTCTTCACGAAGAGAACAGGAGCTCCCCAAGGAGATACACTAGGACGAATGTACCCCTTGTCTAAAAGATCCTGTAGCTGATTCTTTAACTCACGCATCTCTGACGGAGCCAGACGATACGGTGCTCTAGAAATAGGCGAAGTACCCGGCATCAACTCTATGCCAAACTCGACTTCCCTAGCAGGAGGAAAACCCGGAATCTCATCAGGAAACACATCTGGAAATTCATCCACAACAGGAATGCTCTCTATCCCAATACTCTCAGCGGACAAATCAACTGCATAAATAAGGTAGCCTTCCCCGCCAGACTCTAGAGCTCGACAGGCTCTCAAAGCGGATACCAAAGGCATCGGGGGTCGCGCTCCCTCACCATAGAAAAACCAACTCTCACTCCCTTCCGGATTAAAGCGTACTAATCTCTGATAGCAGTCCACTGAAGCTCGATAGGTAGTCAGCACATCTATTCCCAGAATGCAATCAAAGTCGTCCATCGCCAGGACCATGAGATTCGCCAACAGAACGTTCCCTTCGAACTCTAAAGGGCAACCCATCACTAGACGCTTAGCCAAAGCAGATTGGCCCGTCGGAGTAGAAACAGACATCACTACGTCTAGTGCAATGCATGGTAACTTATGCCTCTTAACAAAACGTGCAGAAATGAAGGAATGAGATGCACCAGTGTCAATAAGTACAAGAGCAGGTATACCATAAAGCATAAATGTACCTGCGATGACTTTCTCATTCTCCTCCACAGCCTGATCATGTCTCAGGGCAAACACCTGGCCAGAAGCTCGTGGCCTCAAATGAGAACTCCCAGCAGACTGTCCCTGCGACCTCTGCTGAACGGTGGCCTGAGAACCCGATCCTGTACCAGAACCAGAACCACCTCCCCCAGACTGTGGACAATCCCTCCGGATATGACCAGTCTCTCCACAACGGAAACAAGCTCCAGAAGCTCTACGGCACTTGTCGGATGGATGGTTCTTCCCACAGTGATCACACTTGTCCTTCTTACCGAAACGGACAACACCTCCAGAACCAGAGGAAGAAGAAGATCCAGACTTTTTGAAAGTTTGGGCACGGGGACCCAAAGAACTAGTAGGCCTCTACTGAGGGAAAGACCTGTTCCGCCGAATGCTGTCCTCTGCCTGATGACAACGGCTCACCAAACCCTCGTAGGACATGTCGTCACCAACCGCCACACGGTCATGGATCTCAGGTTTAAGGCCCTGAAGGAACAGATTATACTTCATCTCTGAGCTATCAGCAATCTCGGGGCAGTAGGATAGCAGATCAAAGAACCTCTGCTGATACTCATCGATAGACATGGCTCCCTGTCGCAGACTCAGTAGCTCGCCTGCCTTCGACTGACGGAGTGCCGGAGGAAAATACCGCTTTTGGAAAGCTGTGCGGAACTCGGCCCAGGTGGCCACTCCTCTCGCCGCAACAAAAGGTGCAGAATTAAACCTCCACCACCTGCGCGCACGCCCATCCAGAAGATAGCCAAGGGTCTCCACCTTCTGCTCATCGGTGCTTTGGAAAGTCTGAAAAGTCATCTCCATGCGGTCTAACCAGTTCTCCGCATCCTCCGGAGACTCACCTCCAACTAAGGGCTTAGGACCCATAGCTAAGAATCGACGCACAGTGAAACGCTCGTCGTCATGATGACGATGACGCCGTTCTCGACGAGGCTCCCGGTCGGCATCACCCCAACGCCCACCAACACTGCCATGAGAACTCTGGTCGTCACGATTTGACATCTACAAAAATACCTCAAGATGAGACTAAATCCCAAGAATTCTTTTGCATGCTCTGATACCATAAATGTAGTGACCCTTACCCGGATCACCTACTAAACAGAACTTATGCATGCAATTAACTTAATAAAACAGATATCAGAATAAAACCGCGGAAACCAATAACATCATACAATCCCAAGTAAAGGAATCTGTAATTATCCAATAATATACAACCAAATAGAACAGCTGTATAAACCCAAACAACAGTAATAAAACCTAGACGAAGCTCCAGCTGGCCAACCACTGACTAGCCCCTCCTGGATCCACCCTCCTCGTCCAATCGCAAACCTACCCCATGGAATAGGGTATCCAAAAAATACAGAGTACGAGACGTGAGCATAAAACGCTCAGTGCGAGAGTATGAGTATACATGCATGCAAAGTGAACTCCTTATAGACTCGAGGTCAAGGATCAGATAACAGAGACAGACCGGGCCCTGGTATGTAGCACGCTGTGCCGTCGCTTCAGGAGGTGGCTCCCATACCGAGATAACCGTGGAAACGCCGGACCCAAATCGATGGAAGTCCATCCACTAACAGGATAGGGTACAACCCTATTAACAGACATCTCGAAGGAGATACAGCAAGATGCAAATGAATGCAGCATAATATCATGGCATATAAATCATGCAGTCACATAATACATGCATACTCAGTCAGGATATCTCGAACAGTACTTTCGTACCTCAATACAGTGCAAGCTCTACCAACTCTAGGTCCACGCCTATAGTCTGCTCTACACTGCCAAATGATACTACTATCATTAAAGTGTTCTAAAAGCCTTAACTAAGCTATTGCATACTCCTAAATATTTATAGGAAGCAAAAGCTATACCTTCGTCCGTCGTTAGCCCTTTGATGTCGATGCCTCCAGAACTTGGGCACAACTCCGCTACGACTACCGAACGCCTCGCCGACCTCCGGACCAAGCCTAAGAAGACTAGAACAGCTCCAAAAGGACTAGAAAGGAAAGGAGAACTCGGAATTGGCAAATGAAAGTGAAGTCTCGGCCTTCTATTTATAGACAACGATCGGAACTTCCGATCCTTGATCGGAACGTCCGAACCTCGATCGGAACGTCCGATCCTGCCATCGGAGCTTCTGAAGATCCTGATCTGCCACGTGTCAAAATATCACTTGTTGACTCCGGATAGGGGTGATCGGAGCTTCCGGTCCTGATCGGAGCTTCCGATCCAACCACACGTCATGCCTGACGTAATAACATCGGTGCCTCCGATCGCTCATCGGAGCTTCCGATCCTGTTCGGAGCTTCCGATCGTGCCTTCGGAGCTTCCGATCCGTCCGATACCTAATTCAATTAATTAGCATTAATCCTTTAATTACTCAATTAGGGCACGGGCTACTACATTTCTTGATTTCTTTTGTTATTGGATTGAGGATACAATTTTAATATAGTCGTGTTTGCCTTCCATACATTAAAAATTCATATCAGGAGGTCTATCAGAGTTTTTGCCATTCAAGCCAAACCAGAGTTGTTTATGAAGATCAGAGAGGCACAAAAATCCGATCCGAGTATTCAGATTTCGATAGAGAAATCCAGAGCTGGACATCAGTCTAAATTCCAGGTTAGATATGATACTTTGTTTGTGAATAATCGTATTGTTGTGCCCGATGTTTTTGAGTTGAGACAGCAAATCCTACGAGAGGCACATTGCAGTAAATTTAGCATTCATCCTAGAGGTCGAAAGATGTACAATGATTTGAGAAATCAGTTCTGGTGGAAGAAGATGAAGAGCGATGTTACGAGATTCGTATTCCGATGTTTGAACTGTCAATAGGCGAAAGTAGAGAGGAAGCGGCCGGGTGGTCTGTTGCACAGTTTATCTGTTACTAAATGGAAGTGGGATCACATTTCGATGGATTTCGTCACAAAGCTATCGCGATCTGTTCGAGAATGCGATGCTATTTGGGTAGTGATCGAGATGACTGAGTTGTATGTTAGCAACGTTGTAAGATTGCATGGTTTGCCGAAGTCGATAGTTTTAGACCGAGATCCTAGATTCACTTCATACTTTTGGCACAGTCTTCAAGAGGCACTTGATACTCGATTGCATCTGAGTACAACATATCATCCTTAGATCGACGTACAGTCAGAGCGGACTATCCAGACTTTAGAGTATATGCTACGAGCAGTAGTGCTAGACTTTGGCACTAATTGGCAGGATTCTTTGCCTCTTATTGAGTTTTCTTACAACAACATTTATCAAGCGAGTATCAGAATGGCACCTTTTGAGGCTTTATACGGTAAGAAGTGTCGATCTCCTTTGTTTTGGGACGATGTGTTCGAGTCACTTGATTTGGGACCGGATATGCTTCGAGACATGGCAGAGCAAGTAAAGATCATTCAGACGAGAATGAATTCAGCTCAGGATGGACATGTGAAGTATGTGAATATCAGACGTAGACTCTGAGTTTTGATCAGGGAGACCAAGTATTCCTGAAGATTTCTCCTTTCAGAGGCATTGTTAGATTTGGAAAGAGAGAGAAGTTATCTCTGAGATTCATCGGACCGTATGAGATTCTCGAGAAGTTAGGTGATCTTTCCTACACACTTGCACTTCCTCCATCTTTATTTGGCATTCAAGACGTTTTTCACGTCTCTATGTTGCGAAAATATCATCCAGATCCTTCCCATATCCTTCAGCCTGATGAAGCCGAGCTTGACGAGACTCTGAGCTACTTTGAGCGACCGATTCAGATCCTTGATCGAAAGGAGAAGCAGCTCAGAACCTAGTTGATTCCTTTAGTGAAATTTTAGTGGAGCCGTCACAGAATCAAAGAGGCGACTTGGGAGACAGAGTCTGATATGAGACAGCGGTTTCCAGAGTTATTCGGATGACGTGAGTTCTTCTTTCTGTCTTAAGTTCTTAATTCTACCTTATGTGATTGATTCTTATTGATTTTGAGGACGAAATCTTTTATAAGAGGGGGAGAATTGTAACGCCCTAAATTTATCTTAATTGAGTTTATTAGAGATAATCAGAGATTATAGAATTCGAGAGCCGATTTGATTTTTATCAGGTCTATTTTGCAATTTTTGGAATTTTCAGGGACTTAAATGCAAAAATGAGATTTTATATAATATCTTGAGTTGGCTAGTTGACTTGGTCTTCATTTCTTTCTTCCTTTTCCTTCTCCAAATTCGTCTCCTCCATTAAAGCATAGAAGCGAGATCTTCAAACTTTTCTTCTCCAAGTTTTGCTCGATCCGCCCGGTAGAAATTTAATCCGAAGGAAGATTCGCGATCATGACATCGAGAGATTCTTTCTATCGTAAGTATTTCTCCGATCAGTTATATTTCATTTTTCGGATGTCGTTGGAATTCAATTCTTTTTGAGTACGATGTTTTTGAGCTAGCTCTTATCGCTTATTCTCAGTCAGATCAGAAAAAGAACGTCGTTCGGAATTGTTATGATTTTTGAGGCATATTTCGAAATATGGAGTTTTGTGATTTGTTGGTTTTGAATTGTTATTGATGATTTGGTATTGGTATGAGTTGGTTTCGATGTTATACTGATGGCTGTGATTTCGATTGATCATAATATAGCCGTTATGCTGCCAGTTTGAGTTTTGGATTATCGTTTGATTTGAATTGTTTGAACCATTGTTTGGGTTTGATTGTCGTTGTTGATCCTTTATTGCCTCCGTACAGATTGGTTTGAAGATTGTTGAGCCCAGAGTTAGCAGGATTCGAATCGTCGAAGAGTTAGTCAAAGAGCGGTAAAGAGTTTTACCTTGTACGTTTGAATTATTGGTTGATTAGATTTTGATATAAATCTCTTACTGTAGTGTATCCAGAGTTGGAGCTTTTGAATCAAAAAGGTATAAGCAGACATCGGTTAAGCGGGATAGAACACTCAAGATAGATGGTTCTTGAGTTTCCCCTAAATCATATACTTGCATCAATACTTGTTCTAGAGTGGGAAACTTGTATTTTGTTGATTGAACTCTTGTTATTAATTGAATTATGGTTTAATGCTTTGCGTTTTCTATATGCATTCATCTCGAGCCTAAATCTTTGATTTCAGCGGGCCGAACGGCCCTTTTGTTTAGACGTTTTGGGGGCTATATTCGAGTGGCCTGGGTTGTAGAAGTTCACCTAGTGTCAGCATACTCCTTATAGTCGCACCAAAGTCTAGATGATGGAGATATGTGACACCACCTCGATCGGGAGGGTCGGTGAGTTGTTACGTGATCTCATCCTCTGGATCCCAAAAGAATAGCAGAACCTTCGATTATCAGAGTTGATATCCTGTTTTAAAGACATGCATTTCATTCGTATTAACATTGAATATGTTGTCTTTATATCATGTTACTGATATATTATTTGTTATTGAATGTTATGTTTCTTTTACTGAGAATATCATTCTCATCGGAGTTATCCGGCTGTTGTCTTGTCTTTGTATGTGTGCTTGAAAACAGGTGGGGCATGACTGAGTAAAAGATCACATGGATAGATGGTTGAGTTGATAGTAATGAGGACTTTGGTGTTTTAGAAGTCGAGTTGTTTTCGAACTTGATTGTATTTGGGCTTGTAATTCAGAACCGAAGCATGCATGACGACTTCATATACTAAGGATATAGTGACATTTATGTTTTAGTGACACTCATGAAAAATGTCATCTATTCTAATGTCATCTTAAGCTTCATGACAAGAATATAGGCTTTTAGTGGCATTTAAAAATGTCATTATACTAAGGATATAATGACATTTATGCTTTAGTGACACTCATGAAAAATGCCCTCTATTCTAATGTCGTCTTAAGCTTCATGATATTTTTTAATGTCATTATAAGATATTAATGACGACTTCATAGGTGCCACTTATTAGTCATTTAATGACAATATGAAGTGTCAGAAAAACTCATGTTTTAAAGACATTTATATATGCCTTGTTATTATGATAATAATGACAAATTTATATGTCATTTAAAATCATTTATAAGGGCAACTATAAGTGCCTTATATTTTATTTACGCTGACAATTAAAAAGGTCACTAACGATAGTTTGTAAGGTCAATTTAAAATGTCTCGTTAACTAATTTGTAGTGACACTTATAAATATCTTCTATACTAGCCTATAAGGACACTAAAAACTATCATTAATAGTTATTTATAATGACATTTTGAAATGTCTTATTTTGAGTTTTACAATGACATTTTTTTGTACAATATTTGATGTTATATTGTGACATAAAAAAATGTCATATATGAAATAGGTAATCCAGTTTCAAGATTTTCATGATATAATATTCACGCATACAACAAATTAATATAAATAAAAACAAAATTTTCAAAATAGAAATTAAAGTGCTAATGAATAATTTTCATTCATCTCATAATCATTAATGTACAATAGCAATGACAAATTTTTCACCAAGAAAAATGTCTATACACTAACAAATGTAACCAAAGTATCTAATTTAAAAACTAACAATAAATTAAGTATCATAAAGCAAAACATCAGCAAACTTGCGGTGCACAAAAATAAAGATTAAAATTAATATATTTCTATCAATCAAATAAAATAAAAGATGCACAAAAATAAAGATTAAAATTTAAGTCAAACCATTGAATATCATACCATATGAGATACTGAAAAAAAAACTATCATTTATCCAAATGCACTTAATAGAAGTCTTCATCATTAACTGTCAACTGCAAATATAATTGATATTGATTTAAAAAGACAATAACATGACGAGTATATACAATAAACAATAGTTGACTGAAAATTCGAATATCATACCAAGTAACAAGGCCAAGCTATCATTCCTCCAAGTGCATCCCCAAACTTTTGTAAAAGATCATATGGCCTAATCAAACTCTCTTCATGTTCTAAGAAAACTAAAACTTATATTTCACACCAATTTGCTCCCAACATCTGTCTTCCTACTTCAATATTCGGATCCATGCTACGAACCACTCCTTTTGCCACAATTTTCGTCGAATCAAATAGACTTTTTATCGAGACAGAACATCCAATCTACAGCAAAATGCAAAATAGAAGGTTTTGATCGATGAATACAAATATGGTAGTAAGAAAAATCACATGATGAGTAGATAATTAAAAGCCCGCATAATTAATCTTAGTTTACAAAATAGCAACTTCAACTCATCATGCCACGTTGAACTATAAAATGATCAAAGTAAGCAACAAGAACCATTTATTCATCTAACTTATGTCATCAACAAAAATATACCATCAAAACCAATAAATGACTAAATCAAGATAATCTTAGCTTTCAAATAAGCGAACTCCAATTCATTATGTCACATCATATAATAAATAATACCAAAATAAAAAATAAAACATCAGTCATACATGTAATATATATTTTCAACCAAAATATACCATCTAAATCAATAAATGACTAACTCAATATAATTATAAGCTCGCACAAAACATAGCAAACAAGAAACACAAATGACCTCCTAACAAGACACACGGAGAGAAAAATGATGAAGAAGCAAGTGGGTTACTTCTTACTCATGGGTAAAACTTTAAGATACATTATTTTTTTGCATGCAATAAAAAAATGACCCCAAATAACAAAAAAAAAATATAGATGAGTGGCTGTGTAAAGAAAAAAAAGCAAGTGGAGCAGAAATATTGTTGTTGGGGATGGAAGAAAGGTTCATTAACTGCAATTTCATGAAAAGAGTGTGTGATGTGTGCTCAATAAAGTATGAACTCAATATGATAATAAAGTAATAAAACTGAAAATGAACTTACCCTCGGAGATAAACTACGTCTAGGAGGATTAGAAAGTAATGAATTGCTAGATGTTGATGTGTGTTGTATATTGTTGCTGTTTTGAACCAAGGTTTTGGTTTGGTTGATTGAAAATCTTTGATTCTAACATTGAAATGAGTTGTCCTTGCTTTCTAATTTGCTCATCCATTTTTTGTAACTTTTTCTTTTGCCCCATCACTATTCGGTTGCATGTATTATGGCATGGAGCTTCACCCCATAAATCAGATGGGTTAACACCATTACCAAGCATACATACTCGGCCTGGTCTATCTGGTCCAATGATTTGAGAAAATATGTCACTTTGACCAACTTGATCATCCTCATCTTCAGGAAGTTGATTTTCTAGTTCTTTCATTGCAGCCTTTACCAAAAAATCAAAAGCCATAATTTATACATAGTGATATGAAAACAAATATCTTTGAAAGTAATGTAGTTGAAGTTTATAATGCAGCTTTCCAATTTTTCTGCAACAATACTGCTTGAGGGGCTTCCATTAGCATGAGTGAAGCAAGCATTAAATAATTCAACTCGTGATGGAGGACACCCCTTTTCTTTTCTCTGAAATTACAATTGGTTACCATTTTGTACATTCTAATGCATGTAGAATTAAAACATTATTAAGAGATTACCAATTTTTGTTGTACTTGGGCGAATGATCTTCTTCCTGTTGTCTGATTCATTATCTTTTGCTTTCGAGCAACCTTATTTTTTTCACTTCTCTCCTAATATATTAAATTAAACTTGACGCAAGACATAAGTCTATATGAAAAATTTATAAACAGATAATACAATATACCTTTGATTTTTCTGAGTTCCAGTGAGCAACTAGTTTCATATATTGTTCTACAAAAACTCTTTTATCTCTTTGTTTCAGAAGATCTTGCATTGATAACTCAGGATAATAATACTTCTTTTTTACTTCTGCCTTCCAGTTTCTGCAGTTTTTGCTATTGAACGTAGTGTCCAACTTTCTGTTCCAGGAGGAAGGTCGTACTTTTCCTACAAAGGCATTTAGACAGTTTACCCTCATAACAAAAACTTACTTGACGATGAATTTTTTTTAAAGCTGTTAAAGAATATTCACTTCACACATAAAATTATGAAACTAGAGTGGAATCCAAACATCAAATTTAGTAAGAATATTCCAATTTTTTCTTAAAAAAAAAAAAACAAGTCATTTCAATTTCCAAATTCGATCAAACACAAACATCGGTCATCACTTAATCCACACATAAAATAATGAAACAATACAAAAACATATCTAAAAATTTTGAAACTAATAAAATTGGAGTGACCAAAAAACAATATTTAAACTAATCAAAAAAAAAATGCATAGTTGCATACATCTAATTAAGCTAATCATGAACCATCGTCACCAACATCTAGTAAATAAAATATAAGTAGATAACCAATGTATTGTTAGAATAAATATTAATTTTTTTGTAAAATTATTAGAAATCAAAAAAATAATATTAATTTGTAAAGTATAGACCTATTTTGTATACAATAGATATTTCCATTATACATTCATACTTAACATAGAATTACATTTCTTCTATATATAATCAATCATATTATATCATTCATCACCTATCCTCATAGCTATATATCATGGATAGATATATATTTAAGATTTGTTCCTATTTATGGCATCATGCTAATATATCGGACAGCTATATTATCAACAAAGTGTGCCGGCCAACAATATAGTTTTAAGATTAGGAACAAGACCAGCTAATACTCCAATTCCCTCAAAACTTAATCTTGTGTTGCAAAGATTCAAGTATCGTAAATTAGCTCCTATAAAGTGTTCAAATGAATTGTCAACCAGTGAGCTATCACCCAGATTCAAATGGATCATTACTTCCATAGAAGACAAATAACAGAATGAATCGAGGGAAAAATTAGATATATCCAAGAAACTAAGCATATTGGTTTCAATATACTGGAAAACTTCATAAGCATCTGTAATTTTAGCCCAAGTAAAACAGAGCAAAATGGAGGATCACGTGTGATATCCAAAAATAAAATAACCAGGTAGGTCATTCGAATAAAATACGTGTATTCATATGAGAATAAAAATAGATAGACATCCAAACAAAAAATGAAACAAAACAATACCATAACAAAGAATAACAAAGAAAAATGGGAATATAATTGACCCAGAGACCATGATATAAAATAAAACCCCACAAAGTGACTCCAGACAGTTTTTAAAATGTTATTCATGGAAAAGGGTAGGCAAAAATTGATGGTGCAGGCACAGAAAAGATAAACAAAAAGTGCAATACCATGATAGCACAAACTAAATTCAATTTTGAATATTTTTTCTCCAGATATAACTTAAAGATTAAGTGGATCTTCAAAACTTTAAAAAAAACTGCACTATAAAATATGTGTGCCAAGCCCATACAACTAATCATTTATCTTTATTGAGAAATAGAAGATTCAAAGGTTGTATAAAAATTAAATAAATAAAATTCGAAAAAAGCTATGTTGTTGTCCATATATTTACATTAAGCCTCCAAGAAGCTGATATTGCAGATGTCATTTTTAATCAAGTACATCATGAACTACAACTACCGGATCGTGTAAAAGAAGGAGCATACTTCTTATTCTTGTTGTTTTCTGCAAACTAAAAAAGAATAAAAATTACTTCAAAACAAGGGAAAGACATAGAACTAAACTAAAATCTCAGAACAAAAGGATCTCTTAACCTTTTTGAAAGAGAATCCTAAATAGGGTAAATCTTTAGACTTTAGTTAAAGAATACATTTAAGCCACACATGATGTACACCACAGAAACAGAGCAATGAACTACCATCACTGAAAGCATAAGGTAGATAGCCAAATCGGGATTGAAATTCAAAATAAATCTAAAATAGAGCATTGATTAACTAAATCTATAAATAAATATGGCAACCATTCGTATTTAAAGTCAATCCATTTGACATGATTATAGGATAATTCTGCGTGTGAAAGATTCAATCTCGGGCCAAGAAACTTTGATTTAAAGGCAAAACCCACCACGCAAAACAATTGTTAGAGGTGCCATTAGATACAGCTGAGAATGAAATCAAGCATTAGAAACATGAGTTCTCACTTACGACGTGAAAAAGGTTAACTTCAAAAATAAAAACACTCGACGGAAAAATAAAAACCACCTAGGACTGGAACAGTTAATTTCAATTTTGGAAAGGGAAAAGTTGAACAGGTAAATTTAAAAAGAGAAGAGAAAATTACCTCGGTAGACCAAGAGGAATTGACGCGAGCGGTGTGAAGAGGAGGCAGGCGAGAAATCGTGAAGTGAAAAATCAAAATCGACATGAAGAGAGAAAACGTGGGGTGAAGAATTTTGGTCGGCTGCTGAAGAAAAGGATCGGAAGTAAAAAAAAAAAAAAGAGAGAGGGAGAGAGAGAGAGTAGGGTAGACATATTAACCCAAAAATATTAAAGGGGGGAAATAATTCTGGAGGTGGAGGTAAAAGAATTCGCTTCCCTCCAACAAACGATAATGCATTGATTAAAAATGTCATTAAAAATAGTTTAATATGTATTTTTTACTTTTAAGATTATGAGTTTTTACAAGTGTCATTATAAAATATTTATAACAATACTAAATAAAAAATGTCAGCAAGAAAGTGTCACTATAGACTATTATATGTTTTATGTTTGTGTAATATTCGAATAACTCTAGAACTGCTTGTATGACTTTTTATGAGTTTCGAGTTGAAATGCATGTTGATTTATATGTGTTGAGTTGATTTGGCCTTGGAATTCTTTTATGTCATGCCCTTTTCTTTTGCTGGTGCAAGAGGGCATGGACTCCGTGCCACGTCCGTGCAAGTTTTTATTGATGCACGGACCCCGTGCCACCTCCGGGTGAGGGTCCGTGTGATGAGACAGAAAGTCAAGTTTTTAGTGTATTGATTTCGCACGGACCCGGACACGGAGGTGGTTCGGGGTCCGTGTGCCCTTCAGATAAATGAACGTACCCGTGCACGAGGTCCAGGTATGTTCTTTAAAAAAAATTTCTTTACTTATTCTGTCTTGACTGGTAGTATCGATTGCATGTTTATTCGAGATTAGATGATTAGAGACGAGATCCTCACACAACCGAACACTTAATCAATTAGAACCAACATCGGAATTAAACCACAAAATTCAATACGATTCTATATTACAGTCCCAAACAAGAAAACAAAAGCAATCGATTACAAGGATACCCAAACAACTAAACCGTCAAAATTCATCCGGCATATCCTCATTCATCTTAGGTTCTTCTCTCCAGATGCATACACTTTGCTCGACACTTGAGACTGCTGACTGCCTCCAAAATGCCTACTCTGGGTTATCTGCTGCACTGAAACCTTTGATGGTCTAATAGTCTGAGATGCTACCATCGATCCATGTCCACTCTGTCAACCACGCTTAGGACAATCTCTCTTGAAGTTTTCCACACAACCACAAATAAAACAAGCTCTGCAGCCGCTCGACACTTCTCGGTGGGGTGATCTCTCGCGCAATGGTCACACTGCAACTTCATCTTACTAAAATGACGAGCCTCGCCAGATCCTACAGATGAAGAAGATCCGATCTTCTTGAACGACTGCCCCCTTGATGCAAACATACTCGGAGTCCTACGTGCCTGTAGAGACTTCTACCTCAATGCAATGTTCTCTGCCTGCCTACGGCGGTTAACCAAGCTCTCATAATTAGTGGGATTAGCGAAAACAACCACACGCTCATAGATATCTTGATTAAACCCTAACATGAACTGAACATGCTTCGCATCTGAACTCTCAATGATGTGAGGACAAAACGGCAACAAGTCTATGAACTTCTGCTGATACTCATCAATTGTCGTCTCCCCTTGTTTAAGGCTCAACAATTCCATTTCCCTAGCCCGACGAAGTTCTGGAGGAAAATGAAAGTCTAAAAATTTCTTGCGGAAATCTGCCTAAGTGACACGCCCTCGCTCAGCCAGCACAGATTCCGACGCATACCTCTACCACTTGCAATCCCTACTCTCCAGAAAAAACTCAGTAGCCTCCATCTCCTGCTCTTCCGAGCAATGGAAAGACCGAAAACAATGCTCAATGCATTCAAACCAATCTTGGGCAGCCTTCGGGTTCTCACTGTCAACCAGTGGCTTAGGCCCCAACCGAATAAACTTGTGCAAGTCAAATCGATGATGATCATTCGCCTTTCGATGGCAATGAGCTCGAGGATACCTATGTTATTTCTCATCCCCTCAACGACCGACACTGCCATGAATACTTTCATCATCATGTCTAGACATCTCTAAAAAGACACAACAGAAATCATTCCCAACAGAAGGTTTTATATTCCAAAATCTAATGCATGATCTGATACCAATAAATGTAGTGACCAACTTCGGAATCACCTACTAAACATTCTTACACATGCAATTAAAACTTTAAACCACGATAATCAGAGAAACTGTAGAAAAATTTAAACAAAATACTAACAACCCGGCAGAAAATACAACCTGTAAACCACTAGAAAACCCAACAGTAATATTAATACAACCCAATAAAAGAATAAATACCGAAATGAAGTTTTAAACTAGAAACCTCTGGTTACCCCTGCTACCAAAGCCCTGGTCACTAAAAAATTTCTGATCTCACTTCTGATCCATATGCAAACATGTCCCATTGAATGGGATGTCCAAGATAAAATCAGGGACGTGAGCGCTAATGCCTAGAACGAAAAGTACGAGTACACAAGTCTATATAATGTGTGCAATGTGAAATATTGAATGCTCTGGTACACTGGGATCAAAAGCTAGAACATCATGCTGAAAGAGTTGATGCCCCGCTAGCCAAGTTGTGGCTAAGGGCTTTGAGAGTCTCTTATTGTAAACAATCTTTGTTTAATATAATTTACATTCATTAATGGCATTTTCTTTATCTTTCTTCATAATGTTATATTGTGATATACTATTGTTGTTTTGATAAAGACCTTGAATATACTATAGTGTAAGTAAGATGAGATAGTGAATAAAGAGATATCACTATCATGAAACACATCTTATAGTCACTGTATATTCTAAACAGTTCCTAGTCAATTGAGTCGTCCGCAAATAAGGATAAGGATCGCTCGAGATCGAGACTAGCATTTGCGATGCCAAGTACCACGTTTCATTGGTATGGAACATAGAGATGTTCAAAGCATGCAAATGGATATTCATATGATGAATGATCGAACTACCCTATTCGGACTTTCCAAGTGGTTATTATTAATTGAGTGGATAAGTCCGCGGTTTTGGTTGTACACAATTAGTCCTTATTACTTGAAACATCATGGAGACTCTATATGCTAGTACTGTACTTTGACTCATTTACCGACTCTATGAGGGTCATCAGGTGTCGGGATTGGGTACAGTTACGACACATATAGGAGTCGAGGCTTTGTTGTCAAGGATTCACCACACGCTTGCGAGTGTGGATATCCTATGCGATCTGAGGAGATATTAGTGTGACAAATCTCTGGCCAGAGTACTCGATGTGATTTAGGTTACTTGGTTTTCTAGTAGCACATGCGATGTCACTATTTGATCTTCAAGATGCATTGCATAGTTATCAAATCTCGAACGACTCTCGATGTACCAATGGTTGTTGATTCCATCGGGATATTTGGATGAAGGGACCGTACTGTATGCTAACCAAAATCTACTGGTTCTTGCAGGCACTATCAGTGATACCTAGGGAATCATAGGGCGATGTTGCTAGGTGCTCTTACCATAATTCGATGGGTAAGTCGGAAATTGTTGTTCCGAGTCACAAGGAGTTGTGAGCCCACGGCTAGCTGTATCCCTGAACCATTGAGGGTCACACAAGTAATGGATTACTAATCCCCGTTGAGATAGTTAAATTTAAAGAGTTAAATTTAATGAAAGATAAGTTGGACTTCTAAACTAAAGGGAGTGGAATTTCCTAAAATGACATAGGGATGGGCATTTTTGGAAATCACTGAATTCGGATTCAGAAAAATTATCTTGACTTTAAAAGGTGCAGAAATGGTTTCTGTGCACATTGGTGAAATCAGTTTATCAATCGGAGTCATGATGAATTTTATATTAATTTCTATAATAACAGACTTGGCTTGTTGGGCTTAAGTTATGGATCATGGACCCTAAGGAGTTAGTGTCCTAATAGACTTATAACTTAATCTAGTCTAGAAATTATATATATATATATATATATATATATATATATATATATATATATGTGTGTGTGTGTGTGTGTGTGTGTGTGTGTAGTTTTTGAAAATACTAGGGAATTACATCTTGCAATTTTCGAAAATCACACATATTATTCCAAGGGGAATTTTCGAATTCCACTACTCCTTTTTGAGAGAATTCAGTCTGTGATTTTTATGAAAAATTACATTCTGAATTGACAGATCAAATCTGTTTAATCTCTTCGATAAACATCTGATTGATTTCTAGTGCAATCAATCAGAGGGTTTTAGTTTTCTGTTCGTGGACCTAATAATGGAGATTGATCGAGCAAGTCATCAGTTCCTGGGATTTACAACAAGATCAGATTTAATCTGTTGGAGTCCATAATCAAGCCATAGCTTGAAGAGGTAAAATATTAATTGTTATAATTATTTTACTTGCATAATTTAATCGTTGGGATTTGATACCCATGATATGGAATCGTTCCATATAAAAATTTTTAAACTTCTGCTGCACCGGGTATCAGATCTATGATTATAACGCGTGTTCCAACAGTGGTATCAGAGACAGGTTGCTCTCATATCAAACGATTAAATTAATCGATTGTGCAAAATTTTTGAGCCTCGGGTTTTAGAAACCAAAACGAAAATTTTTGAAATTAAATTTGAAGAGGGCAACGGGGCAGCGATCGTCGCTGCCCGGGGTAGCGAGATTGCAGCACAATGGCAGCAATCGTTGCCGCCCAATGGCAGCAATCGTTGCTGCCCAGGGCAGCAAGATCGCCGCCCAAGGGGCAGCAATCATTGCTGCCCAAGGGCAGCAAGAACGCTGCCCAGGGCAGTGAAGGGGCTGCCCTAGGCCCCACGTGGGGGTGCAGCTGCCCGGGAACGTCCCGGGCAGCCCAGAAAATTAAAATTTGATTTTTTAAAAGAATTTTAGATTTTTGAAATTTTAGTTTTTGGTCCGATCGAAAATTGTTTTTGATTGGTCCACGAGGCATCGGGTCAAATTGTTTGAGTCCGAAATTTTTAAAATTGATTTTTGGATAAATTTGAATTTTTGGAAAATTTATAAATTTTATCCGTTAAATTAGATTTTATAAAATTAATTATTTTGGTACAATTGATGATAAGATATGATCTTATGTATATATTATATAAAATTTGATTTTATCTTTTAATTATGTTGCCATTGCATGTTATCCAATGATTTAATTATTGAATTAAATATTGGATAAAAGATGATCGATTGCCATGACCAATTTTGTAGGTGTATGTTAGGAAATTTACATTTGGTTTTTGTTATTGTTGTTGGGTTTTATTAATGGGCTTGATTTATGGCCCAATTTGATTTGTCATTTGTAATAAAAAGTGGGCCTGGTTTATGGCTCGTTTCCACCCTTAAATATGTATCTCCTACTTGTCATCGAAATTACTATTTCACGTCCTCTTCTGGGATTGGTATTGTTTTGGGAAATTTTTGTTTCTATCATATTAATCTCCTGTTTTTTGTTAAATTATTTGAATGCTGAGTTGAGACAGGTGGGTTCTAGTATAAACAGATAGGTCATGCCGAATTTTTTTGAAAAATCCGTATTTTATTTGACTATTAATTATAGTAGAGGTAGAGGTCGTTTCACTAAGTCCTGCCCCATATACCAAAATCGAGGACGTGAGATAAAAATGCTCAGTATGAAAGTATGAGTCATACTGAGTATACACATGCTATGAATTCTAAATGCAAATGAATGGGTATCGGAAACCTATCACGGTAGAACTCAACGAATGGCGCCATGGTATGTAGCATACTAGGTCATCGCATCAGGAGGTACTCCCATACGATAAGAAATATGTGGAATAACTGGGGCCAAATCCTTGGAATCCATCCACATGACCACGGGGCTGAGTAACCACTCTACTGGTAATATCAAGGTATAGGCTCAACGTGATAATACATGCAGCATAATAATCGTGACATAATAAATGCACATAAGTCATGCCATATAAACCATGAAAATATAGAACATGCATAATCAACTAGAGTATCTTGGAGAGTACGACTGTACCTCAAAATAAGCAACCTAGGGATACTGACTCTCTAGTCCAAGCCTATAAGTAGACAATCACCGTATCACTAAATGTTTACTAAAAGTCTTAACTAGACTAATAGCTACTCACTGAAGCTAATAAGAGTTTAGCGATATACCTGCTTCCGTATTCAGCCCTTTGATGACGATTGCCCTAAACTCAATGCACAACACTACTACGATCCCGGTAGCGCTTTGTCACCACCTAGACCTCGAATACGATGCCCGAAAACCCTCAAGACTAGCTAAGAACGAGAGAGAAACTTGAGAAATGTGTGAAAAAAGTGAGGCTCTTGGCCCCTATTTTAGACCTTGATCGGAACGTCCGATCCCTCATTCGGAGCTTCCGAACATAATTCGGAACTTCCGATCGTCCTTCCGACTCCCTCTACTAAACGCGTGTCTCTGATTGGACTACACACTGCTGCCGACATAATTTGGATCTACTGAACTCTAGTTCGAAGCTTCCAAACTATCTCAAGTCTGATCACCAAATCAAAACCCATACCCTGTCTGATTGACACGAGATCGGAGCTTCTGATCTGCAGTTTGGTGCTTCCAAACTGCTCAGTACTTCCAATCAACAACACTGGCTTCCGAACTAATTCGGTGCTTTCGAACCCCTCTTCGGAGCTTCCGAACTGTCCCAACACTTGAAACTCTCGAAACCATTTTTGGTCGTTTTGAATCCGATTTTCAAATCCTTAAACCCAAATGAAAACCCTTGAACCATGTTTAGGCAGTAGATTAACTTAATTTTGAGTCGGACTACTACAGTATAAACACTTCTCAGTCTGGAAGCATCATGGTATGTAGCACGTCGTGTCGTCGCATTATGAGGTGGCTCCCATACCATAAAGAATCTATTGATATCAGTGACCTGATCCATGAAACGGATCCAGCCATCCACTCAAGAACGCGGTACTGAACGACCACACTACAGGCTATGTTAAGGTACATGCTCAACATGATAATGCATGCAACATAATAATCGTGACATAATATATGCACATAAACCATTCCATATAAACTAAAAAACATAAAACATGCATGCTCAACCAGAATATCTCGGATAGTACGTCCATACCTCTACTCAAGAAACTCAAGCAACCTAGTCAATTGCTTACTCAAGTCCAATCCTATAAGCAAGTAATCACCATATAATTTATTTCTTACTAAAATCCTTAATGGCTACTCACTAAAGCTAATCAGAGTCTAGCATTATACCTGCGTCCGTCGTCAGCCCTTTGATGTCGAAGATTCTGACCCAAGCACAGCTCCGCTACAAGTCTCATAGCACCTTCCTTTCGCTCAGCCCTCGAAAAAATGACTAAACACTTTGAATTAAACACTGGCTCAAAATCCACACCTAAAACATGCACCAACTATGAGAATTCTAGCCCCTATTTATAGACCACGATCGAACCTTTCGATCGTAAGTTTGGATGTTCTGATCGCACTTCGGAACTTTCAATCGCCTGATCGGAGCATCCAATCACTGTCCATCAAACATGTGTCTATTGATTGGACAATTCATGCTGCCTATAACGTTCGGACCTTCCGAACGCACTCTTGTAAAATTCCCAATCAGAAACTCATATTTCACTGTCGTGGAAAGTTTGGATCTTCCGAACTCAGGATCAGAGCTTCCGAACTCAATTCTTGTTTTCGAAGGGTTCGGAAGTTGGAACTACCGATCTGCTCTTTGTTCAAATTCGGATCTTCCGAACTAATTGAACACTTGAGACCCTCCTACCATTTTCAAACGTCCTGAATCCGATTTTCTACTTATTAATCTCAATCGAGGATTCTTTAATCATGTTTTAACTATTCTAATCGAGGATTCTTTAATCATATTTTAACCATTCTAAACATGTTTAGACATTAATTGCTTAATTTGAAAATCAGACTACTACATTATGTCTATTAGAATTTAGAATTTTCATAGGTTACTGTAGTGACCCGTATCCAGAATTAATGATTAATGAGTAATTAATCATGTGATCATGTTTAGATTTAGTAAAACATGATTAAGGGATTTCCCAACAAGTCTAAGGAGTTCAAAAATGGATCTAGGACACTCAAAATGGCCGGGAAGGTTCCGAGGGTTTGGAGGGATCGGAGGCTCCGAACTGAGATCGGAGGATCTGAACGGGATCAAAGGCTCCGAACTTGCATGGCCAACTGTCCGAGAGAATACGTCATTGGTGACGTCACTGATGGGACTTCGGAGGATCCGAAGTCGGGAATGGAGGATCCGAACCGGATCGGAGGATCCAAATTCAGGATCGGAGGCTCCGAACTAGATCGAAGACTCCAAAGTCGGGTTCGGAGGCTCCGAACTCCGTCTATAAATAGGGGGCCAAGATTTCATTTTTGAGCGCAACAAATTCTTATCTCTTCTCGATTCCTTAGCCTTCTAGCTTAGATTTAGGATATTCTAGGCGTCTTTTTGGGATTCCGGAAGTGGCATAGCGATCCAGGCGTCGTAGCGAAGCTGTGGCCTAGTTTTGAGGCAATTGTCATCAGCGGGCTGACGACAGACGCAGGTATAGCTATGGTCTCCTTAAATTATTTAGGAGTATGCAATAGCTTAGTTAAGGCCTTTAGAGCTTATTGAATGATTCATGGGTATTTGCATTGTAGAGTTGATGATAGGCTTGGAACCTAGAGTGGGACTGCTAGGACTGCCTGTAGTAAGGTACGTAAGTACTGACTGAGATAGCCAGCGGGTATGCATGCTTATGTGTTGCATTTATGTGCCATGTTTTGCATGTTATTTCATGGGTTATTATGCGGAATGTGCATATCATATTGTCTATGTACATCTTTTGAGATGAGCCATGGAGGGCCGCTCAGCCCTGTTTGGACGGTTGAGGTCTAGCGCCCAGCGACCGACGGGTTGGGTGGCACTAGAATCTGGGTGACACAGTCCATGTCCGATAGGAATGAGCAGTGTACACAGGGTTTGATTCACAGGTTGTACCACTCATGTCCTAGGCGCCATACTGAGCAGATTATATACAGTTATCCCAGATACGGATACCCAGTCATATTCATTTGCATGCATCATGTTTTTATGTTTTACCCGTGCTTTCGTATTGAGCTTAGAGTTCACGTCCAGTATTTTCTGTGTACCTGGACACCCCATTCGACGGGGCAGGTGTAGGTGCAGGATTGAGCACCAAGAGTTTGGAGTAGCCAGTGGCCAGTGAAGACAGCAAGATTAGCTGTAGGTTTTAACTACCCTTAGGATTATTTAATTTGATTGGATTGTATATTGGTTTTATTTAACCGATTGTATTCTGCCGGTCTGCTTTTATTTAAGTATTTCGCTGCAATTTTATTTAATGCATTCTTAATTATGCGCTAACTCTGATTAAGTAGTGGATCCGGTTTGGGTCGCTACATTTATTGGTATCAAAGCTGCATGCAAGACTTGGGATTTAGTACTGAGACTTTGGGATATCCTTGTAGGATTGGTGAGACCTAGCGGATGAGGATTTGGTTCATCATTGCCGACATTGGCATTGGTTGTTTCCATTTTGCGGAATGCAACAATGATGAGAACACCAGTAGTGGCTTACCAGTAGATAGGCTGTCTGCGGTGGGTGGCTCATCATTGAGGCATAATATAGCTGATCGAAGATCGTTTGGATTACAGCAAGAGAAGTCTGGAAGAGACGATCAAGTATTTTTCATCATATGCATCTGAGGACTTTTTGGAATTCATGGTGTGTAACAACCCATGTGGCTTCAGTCCGAAGAGATTCTCCACTCGTAGTTGAAGAGATTATCATATAGACCTTTACCAGGGAATGCCTCAAGTGGCTAAGGCATGACTGGTCCTGAGCGTAAGGTCATTAAACTCATGCAGAACATGACCCTACATGTATGCTTGTGTCGATGCTTTCGGTAGGCATACGAGAAACTTCATGTTCAAAAGCATGAATTGGATGCAAGAAGAACGAGGACGTTAGATTGTGAGTAGAATAAATCGACTGACATGCACTGACGTAGAGCATAGCTGGTTAGCTATCACGTGCCATTTCTCTGGAGTTCTTTGCAGGAGTACAGGTAGAGAGACTTGGACGGGAGTACGCTTCCATTGATGCGTGTGTCGATGAGAAGCTTCATTCTCTAGAAACGAAGACGAGTACGATGATTTTAAATACTGTATTGTTGTAGTTGTAAATAGTATTTCAGTTGTAATAAATCATCAGACTCTGGTTGTATCATTTCAAGTTCGGTTGTACATTTCATTGTATTTTGAATACTGTACGGATTACATGGAATTGTAATAAAGAAATTGTACATAACTTGAAGAAATGATACGTGTATTATTTAACAATTCGTGATTGATGGCATGATTTTGCTAAGATTGGTATGGTTCTAGTTGATTAGTGTTCAACTGTTGTACTCATGGGTTTTGAGTAATCCAATCGTGACCGTTTGACTTGTGGTTAGTCTAGGCCTTTTCCTAGGATGACCTGAGTTAGTCAGTGGAATAAGTTAGTGCCAGCGATGAGGTAATTCTTCAGTAGGCGTGGGAATATTGTTCGGGTTAGAACATTGGGCTTGTTCTAGGTTGTTTCCTTAGAACAGTAGTATGTTGGACCTTCTTAGGTTGCAACATTGTGATGATGGGTTTCATCATGGAACCAGGTCGAGTATATACCGGGAGTTGTGGACTATGACCATGACTAGACGTGAGGAGGCACGACCCTATGCCGGTGTACTCGGGAGCCTTTGCGCTTCGGGAGGTGGCGGTGGGCAGGCTAATCAGTCTAGGGGATTTGGTAGCAGTCACGACAGGTTATGACCGTGGTTTGGATATCGAGTTTGATATCAGTAGTTAGATATCGTCTGGTTTTGTCAGAAATATGGTTTGAGTGTTCTGCTGTGAGAACCAGTCTTGGAGGGATTTCCTTGATGAGTGTGTACTCGGAGCAGATAGGTTTTAACCTTTGGGTTACTGCTAGACGTGTGGATCTAGTAGGTGGACGGATTTCTACCAATGATGATTGGGGATATCATCTGACTAGTATCATATTAGATGATATGATTGGATTCTCTTGAGATAGGATTTATCCAGAAGAGAAGATTGTAGACTGTCTGGGACATTGACTCGGAGATGAGTATTTCCCAACGATGATAGTTTTCCTTAGTAATGGATTAGATTAGATGCGAAGGACTGTACAGGACCATTTAAGACAAGAGGGAAGCGTGGCCTATGCTCGTGAATCCTTGGTGGTTGTCCAGGTGGGTTATCAAGTTAAGCTACCTCGGTCTTGAATTTTTGCATAGTCTTAGCAAGGGATATAATCAGGAGCATATCCGGAGATTGTGGGAATATCTGGGATTCATTAGTTAAAATTTTTGGACTTGAAAAGCCGTGGCGTTCATCCTGAATGAACGAGGTAAGGATAGTGAGTCTAGTGTTTGCGCTAAATATTGTCTGATGTTTTCAGAATTAAGCGTAGGATTTTCCATGGGATGGAATGGTCTAGGTTGATAGATCACGGAAATTCTTGGGCTTAGTTTGCTTTGATGTTCGCGTGGAGTGAACAAGACAATGATTAGTAGTGCTGAGGTAGCATGGGACTTGTGCCAGTAGATTACTTGAAGACTGTTAACTGACGTCGTCAGGAATGGATGAGAGAAATTCCATGCATTTACTTTGATTTCCAAAGCATTTGGAAATAGTTCATTTGTGGCAGCTGAGTCATGGTTATTGATCGAGCCACGTAGGTCTAGATGATCAGTGGTAGTCTGATTCGATCGACGACGAGGTCGATGAATTGAGCCCGATCAGTGATGTTTAAGAGGTAGCAAATCAATAAATACTTGGGATAGTATTTTGTCGCATAGTGCTTAGGAGATGAGTACTTGGTACAGTCTCAGAGCAGTCGGCGATTTAGATATATCCGGAGTCTCTAGGATTGCCAGAGATGGATATTTTGGTATTGCTGCTAATCGAGGACGATTGCAATTTGTCTTGTATGGTCAAGTTGGGTGTTAACTTGACAAGAGGAACAAGCAAAAGAAATGGGTAACTCCCCGAATAATGTTTCGTGCTAGGGAGAAGCCAAAATTGATCCAACCAATTGCTTAGTATTAGCAATAGTATACTCAAGGTTAAGTAGGGAAGGGATCAAGTATTGCTCCATGTCGGTGGTGGACGATAATTCTCTAAGATGGTCAACCGAACATTTGATAAAGTGTTCTTGTGACGATGTCTGAATACACCATTGGGTTTGAGATCCAACGAGAATTGTGTACTCGTATGGACATCAGTTGTCAAGTTGAGTAGTGACATTAGCTAGGATCTAGATCTCGGGATCTAGAAAGTTGTGTCACTAATTTTCCAGAGTGTGGTGCGCGATGTCATTAAGATGACTGAGATAGTCGATGGTCGACTTAGTAGCCAACGAGATTTGCTGTTGGATTGGAAGACTTCGTAAGATTGTGATTTTCCAGGGATGGCGTGTTCGCCAGGAATCTTTGTCTTTTCAGTACTAAGGCTGATACGTTCAGCCAAGGCATGAATTGACTGTATCGAATCCGTTGGGATTAATTCACTTTAAGGTCAGTGGGTCAGATCTCATAAATATGGAATTAATGATGATGGTATCATCAGGAAATCTAAGATGAGTTATACCGAGTGCAAATGACTGTTGAGTTTTCGAGACGGGAGAGGAAGTATTTCCATATGCTGGTGTAATGTGGAATGTCCCAGTCGAGCATTTTGGTGGAATCTTGCCTTAGTCTTGATATGTGTACAGTAATTGAAAGAATGTATAACTATTAGGAAGATGTTCCAGGATGGCTAAATCCTATAGAGAGATTTGACTAGCCTATCATTTGAAACTCTTGAGTGAGTAGCCGGGTGGTCGAGACGATGAAGTCATGGGAGGTGCGATGATTTTCATTGAGACATTTGCGTGGCTTCGCAGGTCAATAGTAAGGAGATGACTTAGCGTCATGATTTTCAAGTGAATATAGTTTCATCAGGGCACAGTATTGAGTTATATTGAGAAACGTGAACTGCGATTAGTACTAGACTTGGTGGTCTGAGTTTCTAGCAATGCTTTAGAAGCTTGTCTTTGCTACAGGAGAGCATGGGAAGGATAACCAGTCTGCGAATCGTGGGAAGCAGTTACGTTAAAGTATAGCTTTGTGTCAACTGAATTCTCTTGAGGAGAGACTCTTGAGATACTGTGTCAAGCGCAGTGTGGGGAATGGTGTTTCCTGACTATGGGTATTCTTCACAGAGATTGTTGGGAAAGAAATAGATAGTTGGAATCCAGCCAGTGATTTGGCGAATGTCGCGAACCAATTAGGTTTCGATCGAGGGTTCATATACATAAGATTTTCCTTGTGGATGGTGATGTTGAGCAAGCAGATGTTTGCATCCTTTTGTTGTGGTCAGTTGGTACAAGATCAGTACCCAAAGGTTACGAGTGTTAGCTCACCAGAAATATCTCGAGTAGATGTGCCTTGAGGACGAAGGATGTATCAGTGTTGTGATACATTAGTGCCAAGGAAGTTGATTTTCATATAGTAGCGCAGTAGCTTTCAGAACCAAACTGAGGAGTTTGAGGAGTGCTGAAAGTAAATCGGCGTGAATGGATCTCACAGGAATTTAGTCAAGAGTCTGAGTGTGCCGAAAGCTATTCGACCAGACACTAAAGTAAGAGTCTCTAGTACGTTCTCAAGGTTTACCCTAGATTTCGAGGACGAAATCTTTTAAGGGGGGGAGAATGTAGTGACCCGTATCCAGAATTAATGATTAATGTGTAGTAACCCGTACCCAGTTTTAGTAAGTAATTGCTAATTAAACCGATAAATGGGATTAAGAAGACTTCTAATGGATTAACGGAGCCCGAGATTAGACCCAGAATGATCAGAAATGGTTAGGAGGGTCAGGCAGAACGGAAGCAACGTTCTAGGAACGGATGCAACATTCGTGCGATCAGTAATGCGTCACTGCTTACGTACTTGATGTGACATGGCACCATCGGAAGCAACGATGGTGAACGGACGCAACGTTTGTCAGGCAGAACGGACGCAATGATGGAGGAATGGACGCAACGTTTGTTGTCTATAAATAGGGGTGCCGAGGCTCACATTTGAGCACACCTTTCATCTCTTCTCTCTCGATTCCTTAGCCTTCTAACTCAGATCTAGGGAATTCTAGGCGTCCCATTAGGAATCCGGAAGTGGCATAGCGATCCAGGTGTCGTAGCGAAGCTGTGGCCTAATTTTGAGGCAATCGACATCAAAGGGCTAACGACGGACAAAGGTATAGCTTTTGCTTCCTAAAAATATTTAGGAGTATGCAATAGTCTAGTTAAGGCTTTTAGAGCACTTTAAAGATATTAGTATCATTTGGCAGTGTAGTGCAGATTTTAGGCGTAGACCTAGAGCTGGTAGAGTGCACATAGTATTTGAGGTACGAAAGTACTGTTCGAGATATCCTGACTGAGTATGCATGTATTATGTGACTCCATGATTTATATGTCATGATTTTATGCTGCATACATTTACATCTTGAGTTATCTCTATTGAGATGTCTGTTAGTAGGGTTTACCCTATCCTGTTAGTGGATGGACTTCCATCGATTTGGGTCCCACGTATCCACTAGTATTTCGGTATGTGAGCCATCTCCTGAAGCGACGACACAGCGTGCTACATACCAGGGCCCGGTCTGTCTTTGTTATCTGATCCTTGACCTCGAGTTTTAGGGAGTTCACTTGCATACATGTATACTCATACTCTCATGTTGAGCGTTTTATGCTCACGTCTCGTACTATGTGTTTCTGGATACCCTATTTCCTTGGGGCAGGTTTGCGATTGGACGAGGCAGGTGGATCCAAGAGGGGCTAGGCAGTGTTTGACCAGCTAGAGCTTCGCCTAGGTTTTTATTCTGTTGTATTGGGTTTATACACTGTTCGATCTGGTTGTATAATATTTGGGTATTTACAGATTCCTTTCCTTGGGATTGTATAATGTTTTTAGTTTCCGCAGTTTAATTCTGATTACTATTTTGATTAAGTTAATTGCATGCCTAAGTTCTGTTTAGTAGGTGATCTCGATAAGGGTCACTACATTTAGGGTATCAGAGCATGCATAGTATTCTTGGGAATTTAGATTATGCATAAGATAACCGTGAGGTACTTTTGTAGATGGCGAACTACGATGATCTGAGTAGCTATGGTAGTGTAGGTGGACGCTGGGGAGACGATGACCGTGAGCATCGTTGGGAGCGTCATCATCGTCGATGTGATGAGGATCGTTTCAGTATGCGTCGGTTCTTGCGGATGGGTCCTAAGCCCTTGGTTGGAGGCGAGTCTCCAGAGGATGCGGAGAACTGGTTAGACCGCATGGAAACGACTTTCCAAACTTTCCACTGCACTGAGGAACAGAAGATGGAGACACTGGGTTACCTTCTGGATGGGCAAGCCCGTAGGTGGTGGAGGTTTACTTTTGCACCCTTTGTTACGGCGAGAGGAGTGGCCACCTGGGCCGAGTTCCGCATAGCTTTTCAGAAGCTGTATTTTCCTCCTGCACTCCGACAGTCGAAGGCGGGATAGCTACTGAGTCTGCGACATGGAGCCATGTCTATTGACAAGTATCAGCAGAAGTTCTTTGATTTGTTGTCTTGTTGCCCTGAGATTGCCGATAGCTCTGAGATGAAGTATAATCTGTTCCTTCAGGGCCTTAACCCTGAGATCCATGACCGTGTGGCGGTTGGTGATGACATGACCTACGAGGGTTTGGTGAGCCGTTGTCACCAGGCGGAGGATAGCATTCGGCGGAACAGGTCTTTCTCTCAGTCTAGGCCTGCAAGTTCTTTGGGTCCCCGTGCTCAGACTTTCAAGAAGTTTGGATCTACTTCTTCTTCCTCTGGTTCGGCTGGTGTTGTCCGTTTTGGGAAGAAGGACAAGTGCGATCATTGTGGGAAGAACCATTCGACCGACCGATGCCGCAAAGCTTCTGGAGCTTGTTTTCGATGTGGAGAGGTTGGTCATCTCCGGAGGGATTGTCCACAGTCTGGGGGAGGCGGTTCTGGTTTAGGATCTGGCTCTCAGGCTACCGTTCAGCAGAGGTCGCAGGGACAGCCTGCTGGGAGTTCTCATTTGAGACCGTGGGCTTCTGGCCAGGTGTTCGCCTTGAGGCATGATCAGGTTGTGGAGGAGAATGAGAAGGTCATCGCAGGTACATTTTTACTTTATGGTATACCTGCTATCGTACTTATTGACGCTGGTGCATCTCATTCCTTCATTTTTGCACGTTTTGTTAAGAGGCATAAGTTACCATGCATTGCACTAGATGTAGTAGTTCCTGTTTCTACTCTGATGGGTCAATCTGCTTTGGCTAAGCATCTAGTGATGGGTTGCCCTTTAGAGTTCGAAGGGAATATTCTGTTAGCGAATCTCATGGTTCTTGCAATGGAAGACTTCGATTGTATTCTGGGGATAGACATGCTGACTAACTATCGAGCTTCAGTGGACTGCTATTAGAGATTAGTTCGCTTTCATCCGGATGGGAGTGATAGCTGGTTTTTTTATGGTGAGGGAGCGCGACCCCTGATGCCTTTAGTATCAGCTTTGAGAGCCTGTCGAGCTCTAGAGTCTGGCGAGGAAGGCTACCTTATCCGTGCAGTTGATTTGTCCGCTGAGAGCGTTGGGATAGAGAGCATTCCTGTTGTGGATGAATTCACATATGTATTTCCAGATGAGATTCCGGGTTTTCCTCCTGTTAGGGAAGTTGAGTTTGGCTTAGAGTTGATGCGTGGCACTTCTCCTATTTCTCGAGCACCGTATCGTTTGGCTCCGTCAGAGATGCGCGAGTTGAAGAATCAGTTACAGGATCTGTTGGACAAGGGGTACATTTGTCCTAGTGTATCTTCTTGGGGAACTCCCGTTCTCTTTGTGAAGAAGAAGGATGGGTCTATGCGGTTGTGCATTGACTATCGGCAGCTGAACCGAGTTACTGTGAAGAACAAGTATCATTTGCCTCGTATTGATGACTTGTTTGATCAGCTGCAGGGCACTTCGGTTTACTCCAAGATTGACTTGAGATCTGGGTATCATCAGTTGAGAGTCCGAGATCAGGATATAGACAAGACTGCATTCCGTACTCGCTATGGGCATTACGAGTTTCTAGTAATGCCATTTGGATTGACTAATGCGCCGGCTATATTTATGGATCTGATGAACCGTGTCTTCAGGGAGTATTTAGACAAGTTTGTCGTGGTTTTCATTGACGACATCTTGTTGTATTCGCGTAATGCGGAAGAGCATGCTTCTTACTTGCGAGTGGTATTGTAGACTCTTCGGGATGAGCAGTTGTACGCCAAACTGAGCAAGTGTGAGTTATGGATGGATCGAGTGGTTTTTCTTGGCCATATCATATCCAGGGATGGGATTTCTGTTGATCCGAGCAAGATTGAAGCTGTGCTTAATTGGTCGCGTCCAATGACGGTCACTGAGATCCGTAGTTTTCTGGGTCTAGCAGGTTATTATCGTCATTTCATTCTAAACTTCTCTCAGCTAGCTCGACCATTGATGCAGCTTACCCGCAAGGGTGTTGATTTCGAGTGGTCCTCCGAGTGCGAGGAGAATTTTTGTGAGCTTCGACGGCGGTTGACTTCTGCGCCGGTGTTGGCATTACCGTCAGGATCTGGAGGGTATGTGGTTTACACATGTTCTTCTCTTCAGGGGTTAGGTTGTGTCCTGACTCAGAATGGGCATGTGATAGCATTCGCTTCTAGACAGTTGAAGTTGCACGAGGACAACTATCCAGTTCACGATTTGGAGTTGGCAGCTATTGTGTTTGCTTTGAAGATCTGGCGTCATTATCTGTATGGCGAAAAATTTGAGATCTTCACCGACCACAAAAGTCTCAAGTATTTGTTCACTCAGGCGGAGTTGAAAATGAGGCAGAGACGTTGGATGGACTTGCTTAAGGACTATGATTGCGAGATTAAGTACCATCCAGGAGCTGCTAATCTCACTGCAGATGCCTTGAGTCGCAAGGTGCGACTGTCCGCACTTCAGACTTGTTCGATGTCTAATGCGATCAGTGATTGTTGTTCTTCAGGGTTTACCTTCAAGCACAAGAAAGGTATGAAGAGTATCCAGATGTTTGCGATATTATCCGAGCCAGCTTTGTATTCGCAAATTCGAGATGCTCAGATGTCGGATTCAAAGACCCAGCGTTTGGCTCGTCTAGCCAACGAGGATAGTACGTCTGGATTTCACTATCAGTCAGATGGTTTTCTGTGTTTGTCTGGTAGACTTGTGATTCCTCGGGATGAAGAGTTGCAAGAGGAGATCGTTCGACTTCATGGAGTGCCTGTGAGCATTCTGTTGGAAAACTGGCGAGTTCCCAGACCATTTACGATTGATACCCGGTGCAGCGGAAGTTTAAAAATTTTTCATGGAACGTTTCCATGGTATGGGTATCAACCGTTCATCGATTGAATTACGTGTGTGTAAAATTTAAATAACAATTAAATAAATTTTACCTCAAATCTCGCAACGAGATTAATGGACACTAACAGAACAATTCTGCTCTTGTTGTCTCTCCCTGGAACCGATGAACGCCTTCAATCAGGTCCACGAACAGAGGTTTAATCCCTCTGATAGATTGCACTAGAAAATCTATCAGAAGTTTTCTGCGAAGAGATTACACGAATCTGATTCGTTATTCCTGACCGCGATTCAAAATCACAGACCGGAATTTTCTCGGGCAGAGCAAAGGGAGGGGACGGCCGATCGGTTTTGAGAGGGTCTAGGGTTTTCGAAATTTTCTCTCAAAATTTATGACCTGTTGTGTGTAATTTCTGTACTGAAATAACTTATTTATAATGCAGGCCACTAACACCTTAGGGCCCATTAGTCATAAGCTGGGGCCCGACAAGCAAAGCCCGCTCGTTCAGAAATTAATATAAAATTCATCGTGACTCCGATTGATGAAACGATTTCACCAATGTGCACAGAAACCATTTCTGCACGTTTTAAAGTCAAAATAAATTTTCCTGAATCCGAATTCAGTGGTTTCCAAAAATGTCCATCCCTATGTCATTTTAGGAAACCCTACTCCCTTACTCTTAATTAAGAAGTCCAACTCCTTAGTTCATTAAATTTAACTCTTTAAATTTAACTATCTCAACGGGGATTAAAACTCCATTACACTGTGTGACCCTCAATGGTTCAGGGATACAGCTAGCCGTGGGCTCACAACTCCTTGTGACTCGGAACAACACTTTCCGACTTGCCCAACGAATCATGGTAAAGCGCCTAGCAACATCGCCCCATGATTCCCTAGGTATCACTGATAGTGCCTACAAGAACCAGTAGATTTTGGTTAGCGTACAGTACGGTCCCTTCATCCATATATCCCGATCGAATCAACAACCATTGGTATATCGAGAGTCGCTCAAGATTCGATAACTATGCAATGCATCTTGAAGATCAAATTAGTGACATCGCATGTGCTACTAAGAAACCATTTCTTAAATCACATCAAGTACTCTGGCCAGAGATTTGTCACACTAATATCTCCTCAGATCGCATAGGATATCCATACTCGCAAGTATGTGGTGAATCCTTGACAACAATGCATTGACTCCTATATGTGTCGTAACTGTACCCAATCTCGACACCTGATGACCCCCTCAGAGTCGGTAAACGAGTCAAAGCACAGTACTAGCATATAGAGTCTCCATGATGTTTCAAGTCGTAAGGACTAATGGTGTACAACCAAAACCGCGGACTTTATCCACTCGATAAGTGATAACCACTTGAAAAGTCCGGATAGGGTAGTTCGACTATTCATCCTATGAATATCCATTTGCATGCTTCGAACATCTCCATGTTCCCTACCAATGAAACGTGGTACTCCGCATCGCAAATGCTAGTCTCAAACTCGAGCGACCCTTATCCTTATTATCGGACGGCTCAATCGACTAGGAACGGTTTTAGAATATACAGTGACTATAAGATGTATTTCATGATAGACATCTCCATGTTCTACCACATCTTACATACACTATAGTATATTCAAGGTCTTTATCAAAACAACAATAGTATATCACAATATAACAATATGAAGTAATATAAAGTCATTGCCATAAAAGTGTAAATAATATTAAACAAAAGATTGTTTATACAAAGAGTCAACAAAGCCCATAGCCACACAGTTGGCTCACTGGGCACCCACTCTTACAATCTCCCACTTGCCCTATAGCCAACTAGTCATACTACGTAGACCCATTGCTTCGCGATGTTTGTCAAACAATGGTCCTGGCAAAGGCTTAGTAAGTGGATCAGCGATATTGTCTGCAGAGGCCACTCGTTCGACACTGATGTCTCCTCTTTCCACAATCTCCCGGATTATGTGGTATTTCCTCAGTACGTGTTTGGATCTTTGATGAGACCTTGGTTCCTTTGCTTGAGCAACGGCACCCGTGTTGTCGCAGTACACCGGGACTGGACCAACAAATTCAGGAATGACGCCCAACTCTTGGACGAAATTCCTCATCCAAACGGCCTCTTTAGCAGCAGCTGATGCTGCAATGTATTCAGCCTCAGTGGTGGAATCCGCTGTGGTGTCCTGCTTGGAACTCTTCCAAGAGACAGCACCGCCATTGAGCATGAACACAAATCCAGAGGTTGACTTCGAGTCATCCACATCATTTTGGAAGCTAGAGTCGGTATAGCCTTCCAGTTTGAGTTCTCGTCCTCCATAAACCATGAACATATTCTTAGTCCTTCGCAAGTACTTAAGAATGTCCTTCACGGCTTTCCAATGCATCTGACCAGGATTAGACTGATATCTGCTCGTGACACTCAGAGCAAATGCTACATCCGGTCTGGTAGATATCATCCCATACATGATACTACCTATAGCTGACGCATATGGTACATGTGTCATATTCTCTATCTCTGCATCAGTCTTGGGACACATAGACTTGGATAGAGAAACTCCATGACACATGGGTAGATGTCCTCTCTTGGACCCATCCATTGAAAACCGTTTCAATATGGTATCGATGTAGGTTGATTGAGTGAGTCCTATCATTCTCTTAGATCTATCCCTATAGATCTGTATCCCAAGAATGTAGGATGCCTCACCCAAATCCTTCATCGAAAATCTACCTGATAACCATATCTTTGTTGACTGCAACATCCCTACATCATTCCCAATGAGTAGGATGTCATCAACATAAAGTACTAAGAATGTCACCGCATCCTTAACTACTTTCTTGTACACGCAAGGTTCCTCCGGGTTCTTGATGAAACCAAAGTCTTTAATTGTTTCATCAAATTTCTGGTTCCAACTTCTTGATGCTTGTTTTAGACCATAAATTGATCTCTGAAGCTTGCATACCTTATGCTCGCTTCCCATGGATGTGTACCCCTCAGGCTGCTTCATATAGATTTCTTCCTTAATGTCTCCATTAAGAAAAGCAGTCTTCACATCCATTTGCCATATCTCATAGTCATACCATGCAGCTATGGCAATAAGGATTCTTATGGACTTGAACATTGCAACTGGTGAAAAGGTTTCGTCATAGTCAACTCCTTGCCTTTGAGTATAACCTTTAGCCACCAATCGCGCCTTGTAGGTCAATACCTTACCATCAGGCCCAAGCTTTCTTTTGTAGATCCATTTACACCCTATTGGAACAATTCCATCGGGAGGATCCACTAAAGTCCAGACTTGGTTAGTATGCATCGAATCCAATTCTGACTGCATAGCTTCAAGCCATAAATTCGAATCCGCATCAGAAATTGCTTCCTTGAAGCTTCTTGGATCACATCCAATGTCGGGTTCATCTTGACCCTCTTCAAGAAGAAGACCATATCGAACTGGAGGTCTAGAAGTCCTCTCGGATCTTCTAGGTGCAGGCGTGTCCAGCAATGGTTCCTGAGGTGTGGGATCGTTATTTTGTATTTCGGGTTCTTCTCGAACTTCTTCGAGTTCCATCATCTCGCCTTTCTTATCCAATAAGAACTCCTTCTCCAAGAAGGTGGCATTCCGCGAAACAAACACCTTTGTTTCAGCAGGATAATAGAAATAATATCCGATTGAATTCTTCGGATACCCCACAAAATAACACAGGCTGGATCGACTATCCAACTTATCTCCCACTGTCCGCTTCACGTAAGCAGGACATCCCCAAATCCTCAAGTATGAATACTTAGGAGCTTTGCCATTCCATAACTCGTATGGTGTTTTGTCCACTGCTTTAGTGTGGACGTTATTCAACAACAATACCGCCGTTTCAAGCGCATAGCCCCAAAACGAAGGTGGAAGCTCAGTGAAGCTCATCATGGATCGAACCATGTCCAACAAAGTTCGATTACGGCGCTCCGATACACCATTAAGCTGTGGTGTCATAGGAGGAGTCCACTGAGAGAGAATCCCATTCTCTTTTAGATAGTCCAAAAACTCGGTACTCAAGTATTCTCCACCTCGATCCGATCGAAGTGCTTTAATACTTTTACCTAGCTTGTTTTCTACTTCAGCCTTGAATTCTTTGAACTTTTCAAATGCTTCAGACTTATATTTCATTAAATATAAATACCCATACCTAGAATAATCATCAGTAAAGGTAATGAAGTAGGTGTGGCCATGTTGAGTCCCTACTCTAAATGGACCACAAACATCTGTATGGATCAAATCCAACAGATTTTGACTACGTTCAGGCTTCCCCTTAAAAGGAGATTTAGTCATTTTCCCTTTTAGGCAGGATTCACAAGTAGGTAGAGAGTTAATATCAGACATATCAAACATGCCCTCTCCCACTAGCTTGTTCATCCTCCTTGAGGAAATATGACCTAGTCTAGCGTGCCAAAGGTTTGCCGGGTTTTGACTATCGATTTTCCTTTTGTTTGTTGTCGCCGGTTTGTCAATACAATTCACTGGAACGTCTTTTAGTTTTAAATTATATAGATCATTTTCAAGTTGTCCATTTCCAATTAAACATTCATTCTTGTAAATATTGCAAATCCCATTCACAAAATTACAAGAATAACCATCTCTATCAAGCATAGAAATAGAAATAATGTTTTTAATTAAATCTGGCACAAATAAAACATCTCTCAACAATAATTTAAAACCATTCTGCAAAATCAAACAAACATCTCCAATGGCCGTAGCTTCAACTCTGGAACCATTCCCGAGCCTCAGCTGGGTCTCACCCATTCTAAGCCTGCGACTTCTTGTCATCACCTGCAAATCATTGCAAATGTGAGATCCACATCCGGTATCCAATACCCAAGAAGTTGTATTAAGTGACATGTTTATTTCGATATAGAACATACCCTTTGCAGTTCCCAACTGCTCAAGATACTCCTTGCAGTTGCGCTTCCAATGACCCGGCTTCTTGCAGTAATGGCAAACATCCTTGGATTTTCCATCGTTTGAAGCCTTTGTCTTTTGCTTCTTCTCGGGTTCCACTTTCTTGGGTGGGGCAGAACGTTTCTTGCCCTTCATACTTGGCCCCTTCTTAGCAGAAGATGAGGAGCCCACCAAGAAAGCTGGCTTATCCTTCTTAAGTGTGGATTCATATGTAACGAGCATATTGACCATCTCTTCAAGGGTGGCCTCTATCTTGTTCATATTAAAATTTATCACGAATCCATCAAATGAAGAAGGAAGAGATAGAAGCAGCAAGTCCACATTGAGTTCATGCTCCAACACCAAATCAAGGGTCGCTAACTTCTGTATGAGCCAAATCACTCGTACCCCATGATCACGGACCGAAGTCCCTTCACGCATGCGGCACGTCATCAACTCCTTAACAGTAGAGAACCTTTCAGCCCTCGACTGAGCCCTAAAAAGTTCCTTGAGTTGCGTGTGAATGTCAGCAGCATTCACCGTGTCCTCAAATCGCCTCTGGAGTTCATCAGACATCGAGGCTTGCATATAGCATTTGGTCTTGATGTCATGGTCACACCATGCATCAAGTTTGGCCAATTCCTCCGGACTTATGTCAGCTGGTGCTTCCTTCGGAGGTGCTTTCTCTAACACGTAGAGCATTTTCTCCGAAGTTAAGAAAATCTTCAACTTCCGGAACCATTCCGTATAGTTGGCGCCAGTCAGCTTGTTTTGTTCGAGGATCGAGAATAAAGGATTTCGCGAATTCATTGTATGAAATACTGAAAAGGAAAAACAGACATATATCAATGATTGTTTAACAATTTACTAAGACATAAAATAGGCGAATTTAATTTTATGAATCTCACTCCCACTATTTTAACGATTTCACCACCCTCTAGTGAAAACGGGAAACTTTTTCCTTAGTGAGAACATGGAGTCCAATTGACAAACTTATGGTCCCGAATAATATCAGCCAACCATAATTCTCAAAAGGTAGAGCCCAATTGCTTCCAAAGCAACCCCCATGTATTTACCTCATGTCCAATAAGGGCCCAATAATATGACGCCGTTTAAAGTGACATGTCAAGATGACCCATCAATATTAAGTTGTGATGGACGGTCGCCATGTGGATCCCCCAATAATATGAGCCGATCCCATGGGAGTTCCACCCAACTTACAACATTTGTCGATCCAATGTACAGCTTTCCGACGAACGGGCCCCCCCAATAATATGAGCCGGACCGTATCCGCGGGTAGCATCACATACATTGACCGTTGATGGAAGGTAGGAACATTTAAACAATATTTAAATTTCCTTTATTTATCTTGATATAAATTTTAAATCATATTTAAAATGAGGGATTTTATTTATAAAAATATTTGTCTCATCATTTTTAATTTATTGCATGCATTGCCGGATTCACGCAATTTATGTCTAAACATGCATACAATCATAATATCACATATTATATAGGATGATCGATTCCATTTCTAATTGACCCGTGGTTGCCAATCACGGGTCTTAGTCCAATCCTAGGTAATATGCAGTATGCAAATGCAATCCTATTACATATGCTTCCAATTTACATTTCTTCAGTCTTCATTGTCTGCTGGACCCACCATCTTCAAATCTTGATCTCCCACTAAATCTAATGTATTTACAATTAAATAACAATGACAAGTAGGGGATACATTTTTAGGGGGTGGGAACGGGCTATAAACCAAGCCCACTTTTATTACATATGACATTCATATCGGGCCATAAACCAGGCCCATTAATAAAACCAACAACAATAAAGACAAAATGTAAATTCCTAACATACACCTACAAAATTGGTCATGGCAATCGATCATCCTTATCCAATAACATTTAATTCAAAATTAATTTATTGGATAACATGCTGTGGCAATTCAAATTTAAACAAGATAAAATCATATTTTATATATAAAATCACATTTCACATATAAAATCATATTTTATCTCCATATCAAATAAAATCATATTTTATCTATAAAATCCAATTTTACAAATAAAATCATATTTTATCTAATATATCATAAGATCATATCTTATCATCAATTGTACCAAAATAATTGATTTCAAAATTCAATTTACGGATAAAATATTAAAATTTTCCAAAAATTCAAATTTATCCAAAATCAATTTTAAAATTTACGGACTCGAACAATTCGATCCGAAATCTCGTGAACCAATCAAAAACAATTTTTGACCGGACCAAAAATAAAATTTTAAATATTAAAATTAATAAAAATATTAAAAATTAATTTTTCCCGCGGGCCACCCGGGACACTCCCGGGTTGGCCCGCACCCGGGGCGCGGGCCGGGGGCAGCCCGGCTGCCCCCTTAGGGCAGCGCCTGGCGCCGCCCCTGGGCGGCGCCGTGCGCTGCCCTGGGCGGCGCCGAGCGCCGCCCTGCGCAGCGCCTGGCGCTGCGCTGGGCGGCGCCGAGCGCCGCCCCTGGGCAGCGCCGAGCGCTGCCCTGCGCAGCGCCCAGCGCTGCGCTGGGCAGCGCACAGCGCTGCCCTGGGCGGCGCCGTGCGCCGCCCTGGGCGGCGACGGTCGCCGCCTTGGGTGGCGCCGTGCGCCCCCTTTGGGCGGCGCCGTGCGCCGCCCGGGGCAGCAACAATTGCTGCCCCACCGGGCAGCGATCCAATCGCTGCCCGGGTTTTGCCCCGAAAAAAAAAATTTTTATTTAAAATATTTATTTTGTTTCAAAAACCGAGACTCAAAAATTTTGTACAATTGATTAATTCAATCGATTGATCTGAGCAACCTGGCTCTGATACCACTGTTGGAAAACTGGCGAGTTCCCAGACCAATTACGATTGATACCCGGTGCAGCGGAAGTTTAAAATTTTTCTCATGGAACGATTCCATGGTGTGGGTATCAACCATACAACGATTGAATTACGTGTGTGTAAAATTTAAATAACAATTAAATAAATTTTACCTCAAATCTCGCAACGAGATTAATGGACACCAACAGAACAATTCTGCTCTTGTTGTCTCTCCCTGGAACCGATGAACGCCTTCAATCAGGTCCACGAACAGAGGTTTAATCCCTCTGATAGATTGCACTAGAAAATCTATCAGAAGTTTTCTGCGAAGAGAATACACGAATTTGATTCGTTATTCCTGACCGCGATTCAAAATCACAGACCGGAATTTTCTCGGGCAGAGCAAAGGGAGGGGACGGCCGATCGGTTTTGAGAGGGTCTAGGGTTTTCGAAATTTGCTCTCAAAATTTATGACCTGTTGTATTTAATTTCTGTACTGAAATAACTTATTTATAATGCAGGCCACTAACACCTTAGGGCCCATTAGTCATAAGCTGGGGCCCGACAAGCAAAGCCCGCTCGTTCAGAAATTAATATAAAATTCATCGTGACTCCGATTGATGAAACGATTTCACCAATGTGCACAGAAACCATTTCTGCACGTTTTAAAGTCAAAATAAATTTTCCTGAATCCGAATTCAGTGGTTTCCAAAAATGTCCATCCCTATGTCATTTTAGGAAACCCTACTCCCTTACTCTTAATTAAGAAGTCCAACTCCTTAGTTCATTAAATTTAACTCTTTAAATTTAACTATCTCAACGGGGATTAAAACTCCATTACACTGTGTGACCCTCAATGGTTCAGGGATACAGCTAGCCGTGGGCTCACAACTCCTTGTGACTCGGAACAACACTTTCCGACTTGCCCAACGAATCATGGTAAAGCGCCTAGCAACATCGCCCCATGATTCCCTAGGTATCACTGATAGTGCCTACAAGAACCAGTAGATTTTGGTTAGCGTACAGTACGGTCCCTTCATCCATATATCCCGATCGAATCAACAACCATTGGTATATCGAGAGTCGCTCAAGATTCGATAACTATGCAATGCATCTTGAAGATCAAATTAGTGACATCGCATGTGCTACTAAGAAACCATTTCTTAAATCACATCAAGTACTCTGGCCAGAGATTTGTCACACTAATATCTCCTCAGATCGCATAGGATATCCATACTCGCAAGTATGTGGTGAATCCTTGACAACAATGCATTGACTCCTATATGTGTCGTAACTGTACCCAATCTCGACACCTGATGACCCCCTCAGAGTCGGTAAACGAGTCAAAGCACAGTACTAGCATATAGAGTCTCCATGATGTTTCAAGTCGTAAGGACTAATGGTGTACAACCAAAACCGCGGACTTTATCCACTCGATAAGTGATAACCACTTGGAAAGTCCGGATAGGGTAGTTCGACTATTCATCCTATGAATATCCATTTGCATGCTTCGAACATCTCCATGTTCCCTACCAATGAAACGTGGTACTCCGCATCGCAAATGCTAGTCTCAAACTCGAGCGACCCTTATCCTTATTATCGGACGGCTCAATCGACTAGGAACGGTTTTAGAATATACAGTGACTATAAGATGTATTTCATGATAGACATCTCCATGTTCTACCACATCTTACATACACTATAGTATATTCAAGGTCTTTATCAAAACAACAATAGTATATCACAATATAACAATATGAAGTAATATAAAGTCATTGCCATAAAAGTGTAAATAATATTAAACAAAAGATTGTTTATACAAAGAGTCAACAAAGCCCATAGCCACACAGTTGGCTCACTGGGCACCCACTCTTACACATTGTCAGCGATCGAGACCCTAGGTTCACTTCTAGGTTCTGGGGGAGTGTTCAGCGTGCGATGGGCACTACTCTCAGCTTGAGTACTGCATATCATCCGGAATCAGATGGTCAGTCAAAACGCACTATCCGTACTTTGGAGGATATGCTTCGAGCTTGCACTATGGACTTTGGTACAGCCTGGCAGGATCATTTGCCATTGATTGAGTTTGCGTACAACAACAACTATCATACTAGCATTGGGATGACACCTTTTGAGGCGTTGTATGGGCGACGTTGTCGTACTCCACTCCTCTTGGAAGAAGTGGAGGAGAGGCAGGCTGAGGGACCGGAGTTTATCCAGCAGGCAGTAGATGTTGTTGATCAGATCAAGAAATGGATTAAGACTTCACAGGATCGTCAGGCCAGCTATGCTAACACTAAGCGTAGGCCTCTGCAGTTTGATGTTGGGGAGAAAGTATTTCTGAGAGTGTCACCTTTCCGCAGGATTCTCAGATTTGGCCTTAAGGGCAAGTTGTCTCCCAGGTTTATCGGTCCGTTTGAGATTTTGGAGAGCATTGGCGATTTGGCTTACCGGCTAGCCTTGCCACCGTATCTATCCAGTATTCACAACGTGTTCCACGTATCTCTGTTGCGACGGTATGTGGCAGATTCGTCTCATATTCTACAGCGGTCTGAGGTTCAGGTGGATAAGGATTTGACCTATGTTGAGAAACCTATTCGTATCCTAGATCATAAGGATAAGGTCTTGCGGAATAAAGTCATTCCTCTAGTTTTAGTTCACTGGCAGTTCCGAGGCACTGAAGAAGCCACTTGGGAGCTCGAAAGCAGGATGCGCACAGAACATCCTGAGTTATTTTGATTTCATTTTCGAATTGTATTCAGTTGTAAACTCTGTAAATTTTGCAATCTGAATAAGAGAATGTTTCTGCACCATGTTTTACATTCGGTACTTAAGATCTGATTTCGAGGACGAAATATCTTAAGTGGGGGAGAATGTAGTAACCCGTACCCAGTTTTAGTAAGTAATTGCTAATTAAACAGATAAACTGGATTAAGAAGACTTCTAATGGATTAACGGAGCCCGAGATTAGACCCAGAATGATCAGAAATGGTTTGGAGGGTCAGGCAGAACGGAAGCAACGTTCTAGAAATGGATGCAATGTTCGTGCCATCAGTAATGCATCACTGCTTACGTACTTGATGTGACATTGGCACCATCGGAAGCAACGATGGTGAACGGACGCAACGTTTGTCAGGTAGAACGGATGCAACGATGGAGGAACGGACGCAACGTTCGTTGTCTATAAAAAGGGGTGCCGAGGCTCACATTTGAGCAGACCTTTCATCTCTTCTCTCTCGATTCCTTAGCTTTCTAACTCGTATCAAGGGAATTCTAGGCGTCCCATTGGGAATCCGGAAGTGGCATAGCGATCCAGGCGTCGGAGCAGAGCTGTGGCCTAGTTTTGAGGCAATCAATAGCAAAGGGCTAACGACGGACGAAGGTATAACTTTTGATTCCTAAAAATATTTAGGAGTATGCAATAGCCTAGTTAAGGCTTTTAGAGCATTTTAATGATATTAGTATCATTTGGCAGTGTAGTGCGGATTTTAGGCGTAGACCTAGAGCTGGTAGAGCGCGCCTAGTATTTGAGGTACGAAAGTACTGTTCGAGATATCCTGACTGAGTATGCATGTATTATGTGACTGCATGATTTATATGCCATGATTTTATGTTGCATACATTTGCATCTTAAGCTATCTCTATTGAGATGTCTGTTAGTAGGGTTTACCCTATCCTGTTAGTGGATGGACTTCCATCAATTTGGGTCTGGCGTATCCACTGGTATTTTGGTATGTGAGCCACCTCTTGAAGCGACGGCACAACATGCTACATACCAGGGCCTGGTCTGTCTTTGTTATCTGATCCTTGACCTCGAGTTTTAGGGAGTTCACTTGCATGCATGTATACTCATACTCTCGTGCTGAGCGTTTTATGCTCACGTCTCATACTTTGTGTTTCTGGATACCCTATTTCCTTGGGGCAGGTTTGCGATTGGACGAGGCAGGTGGATCCAAGAGGGGCTAGGCAGTGTTTGGCCAGCTGGAGCTTCGTCTAGGTTTTTATTCTGTTGTATTGGGTTTGTACACTGTTCGATCTGGTTGTATAATATTTGGGTATTTACAGATTCCATTCCTTGGGATTGTATAATGTTTTTAGTTTCCGCAATTTAATTCTGATTACTGTTTTGATTAAGTTAATTGTATGCCTAAGTTCTGTTTAGTAGGTGATCTCGGTAAGGGTCACTACATAATGAGTAATTAATCATGTGATCATGTTTAGATTTAGTAAAACATGATTAAGGGATTTCCTAACAAGTCTAAGGAGTTCAAAAATGGATCCAGGACACTCAAAATGGCCGGGAAGGTTCCGATGGTTCGGAGGGATCGGAGGATCCGAACGGGATCGAAGGTTCCAAACCTCGGATCGGAGGCTCCGAACATGCATGGCCAGCTGTACGAGAGAAATACGTCATTGATGACGTCACTAATGGGACTTGGGAGGATCCGAAGTCGGGAACGGAGGATCCGAAGTCCGGATTGGAGGCTCCGAACTGGATCGGAGGCTCCGAACTCCGTCTATAAATAGGGGGCCGAGATTTCATTTTTGAGCGCACCAAATTCCTCTCTCCTTTCGATTCCTTAGCCTTCTAGCTTAGATCTAGGAAATTATAGGCGCCATTTTGGAATTTCGGAAGTGGCATAGCGATCCAGATGTCGTAGCGAAGCTGTGACCTAGTTTTGAGGCAATTGTCATCAGCGGGCTGACGATGGACGCAGGTATAGCTATGGTCTCCTTAAATTATTTATTAGTATGCAATAGCTTAGTTAAGGATTTTAGAGCTTATTGAATGATGCATGGATATTTGCATTGTAGAGTTGATGATAGGCTTGGAACCTAGAGTGGGACTGCTAGAACTGCTTGTAGTAAGGTACGTAAGTACTGACTGAGATAACCAGCGGGTATGCATGCTTATGTGTTTTATTTATGTGCCATGTTTTACATGTTATTGCATGGGTTATTATGCGGCATGTGCATATCATATTGTGCATGTACAACTTTTGATATGAGCCATGGAGGGCCGCTCAGCCCTGTTTGGACGGTTGATGTCTAGCGCTGATAAGTGCATTTTGTATGCATTAGTTCGTGATATTTTTATGTTTATTTTGTGTGCATTCATATTATTTTGTGTGTTATTTTGTGTTTATTGCATTTGTGTGAATTTCATTCTCCGGGTTCTATTTGTAGGAAAAATGAAATTTAAAAGAGTTTTGAAGAGAGGAGAAGAGAAGAGAGGAAAAGAGAAAAGAGAAGAAAAGAAAAAGAAAAAAAAAGAAGATTGAAGCGCTTGTGCAAACGAAATTGTTTGCACAACATGTTGTGCAAACGGGAGGGACTTATGCGCGTTAGCGCTAGAGTTTGTGCAAACGAAATTGTTTGCATTAGATGTAGTGCAAACAAGGAGGAATGAAGTGCAAACGCGCATGGAGGAGAAGAGATTAGCGCTAGGTGGAAGCGCTAACGCGCAAGAGAAGATGGGAACCGTGCAAGGAAGTCAGTTCGTGAGTTTTTCTTGGGCAGAGACATGCTCGCTCTAGCGAGAGCTTGTGCTCGCTCGAGCGAGCGAGAAATACGTGAATTAAAATCCTCGGAACAGAGAGTCTCTCGCTCGAGCGAGAGGTTGTGCTCGCTCGAGCGAGATGTCGGGAGCAGAAAAAAATCAGAAATTTCGGAATTTAAAAAGTCTTATTTTTCGGGCTTTATTCTATGGGATTTTTAAGACATATAAATAGAGGAGATTAGACGTGAGAAAGGGTTCCGGATCGCAGCACAGAGAACACAACGCAGAGGCGGCTACTGCTACTTCTTGGGAGATTTTCTTCTTTTTTTTTTATTTTTACTTTTTCATGATTAAAAACCTTATTTGATCATGAATTTATTTATTGAGTTGTTTTCTTTTTTGATCAAGGACACGTGTTTGGGCCAGATAGTTTATGTAGAAAACTTGATTTGTTTATTTGAGATTTTCAGACTTGATTTGATTTTATTGGTTATCGAATTTATATTTGTCTTGCAAATTTCTTGGCCAGTTATTTGTTTGTTTGTTAATCGATTCCAAGTCGACAGAGGAGGTTTCGATTTTGATCACTTTGATATTCAACATAGTGTAAAACTGACTAGAAATAGAATTCGGTTTCATTATGCGGTTTGGGTGTAAACTAAATTTTCACAGTTATTCATGCATTCAAATTTGGTTAGAATTATGAAAGATTAGTTCATCAATATTTGAATAGGTTTGATTGTTCTAGAAATAGTCCTTCGAACAAATTAGGAAAATTCCCGTGAATTAAGATTAGGTCTGATGTCTTAGATCGACTGCTTGTTACATGAATTATCTGGTACCTACGTGAGTCTTTGATCGAACTTTTCCCATATTTGAATTAGCAGTGTACGCAGGGTTTGATTCCCGGGTTGTACCACTCATGTCCTAGGCGCCATACTGAGCAGATTATATACAGTTATCCCAGATACGGATATCCAGTCATATTCATTTGCGTGCATCATGTTTGTGTGTTTTACCTGTGCTTTCGTATTGAGCTTAGATCTTACGTCTAATATTTTCTGTGTACCTGGACACCCCATTCGACGGGGCAGGTGTAGGTGCAGGGTTGAGCACCAGGAGCTTGGAGTAGAATGTGGCCAGTGAAGACATCAGGATTAACTGTAGGTTTTAATTACCCTTAGGATTATTTAATTCGATTGGGTTGTATATTGGTTTTATTTATCCGGTTGTATTCTGCCGGTCTGCTTTTATTTAAGTCTTCCGCAACAATTTTATTTAATGCATGCTTAATTATGCTCTAATTCTGACTAGGTAGTGGATTCGGATTGGGTCGCTACAGTTACACCCATGTAATTAATCCTAATTTTTATACTAGGTAAATGTCAAATGTGTAAAGTATTGAGAGACGAATTCAAATCAAATAAGCTATCTTTGCTAAAACATGCTTATGTTACTCTTTTGCATATATGTAAGAGAAAGAAAACTAACACAGTATGAAAAATTCAAAGAATCACCAAAACGCAACAAAAATCATAACACAAATCACAACAACCTTTAAAATAAGTTATTTTAATCTTCACCAAATGACAGCAATAGATGATATGATTAACTAGTTTGGGTATAAAGAAGTGGCACACAAATGATGAGCAAAGCCAGGGATCTATGGTTATGCTATTTTGATTTATTGATCGATATCGAACCAATAACTTCCTCTTAATCATTGCTTTTCAAACCATCGTCACCATTTTTTACGCAATTTCTAGATCAACAGAATTTCATTCCACATGAATGAGCAGAGATATTTAAATAACAAACCTAGGACCCATAAGAAGGAATACAAACCGAATTATTAAACATAAACATCGAGAAGCCAAACAAAATACATTACATAAATTAATACCAAATGAGATTATTAATTTGAGTGAAATTTATTTAATAATTATCAATTTAACTCAGTGTCAGGAATTAGACGAGAAGTACATGAGAAAACATTGAATATATATGGAATAGAAAATAGTGTCTTTAATGTGGAAGACAAAACAAGAAACAAAATACAACGAAATACGAAATACCACAAAACCAGAATCAATAAAAGGCCCAACAGTGAATGTTACATCTCTGTGTAATTAGACACAACCACTTGCAATTTCACACTCTGCATGCTAAATCACGCGTGAGCATTTAAATGCAAAGTTCCAATATACATTCTGAATCATCAATGGAAATTACAATGTAATTAGTGTCACGTGAATCAAAAGTGTACCAACCTGTAACAGGGATTTCAACGACGAACTTTGTGTAGCAGAAGACAGAAAGTAAGGCAGAGAGGCCGGAGATGACATAAGACAGCACGACGGCGGCGCCGGCGTGTAGGCTCGCCTCTTGGCCGGTGAGGACGAATATTCCGGAGCCAAATTAGGGATAAATTAGAGAAAACTGGTGTACAATTGGGAGAAAAATCAAAATTAGGGTAAGTAAGATTTGTAATACATGAAGGGTAATCTAACGGGTTGCACAAGAGGGTTAGTTCCGATCCAAATTAAAATCCGTCGCAAGAAATATGACCCGTGCAACGGTCTCATACAAGTGTTTGCCATTTAGAAATCGGACTACTACATTATGTCTATTAGAATTTAGAATTTTCATAGGTGACACCCATGTAATTAATCCTAATTTTTATACTAGGTAAATGTCAAATGGGTAAAGTATTGAGAGACGAATTCAAATGACACATGTTGACGTTTTTTTTTTTTTTTTTGAACAAAAGACACATGTTGACGTTAATACGTATAAGATTGGAAATGCGATCAACTTTTTTAAGTATTTGAAAAAAATAACAAATATATTTTCCAATTTCCATGTTCTACACTTGACAATAATTCTCCTGCTCCTCCCGTAATCTGTTTACATAATCCAATTCTGCGTTATTTTGAAATCAAGATTTTGAAGATCCGCGAATTTCGTGAACTTCTTGCCATTTCTTGCTGCTACGACGCTGCATATACACTCAGTCATCGTCTCGGAGGCGCTGAAATCCATCGCAATCAATGAGCTACCGGAGGTTCGTGTCTCGTCCATGTTTGTATGAATTTCGAGATTCGCGTCCTAAATTTTGTGGTTTAATGGTTTTCGCTTCTAGCCTGATTGCATTGTCGGTGAATTTTGTACCTTGCTGTATGTAATTGGTAGATGTGGGATTGAGGGGAAAGTAGATTGGTAGAGGAAAGGATCAGCTACATTGATCTCATATCGTGGAATATGATTTCTGGGTGGCTATGGTTGATTGTGGCGGTGGACTCAGAACAGAGAACAGGGGTTGAGGTGAGGGTGGGGTGGGAGATGTTTTATACATTTCGGGGGTGAAACTTAAGCTTAATATTTGAGTTTCTTGGTTGTTTGATCGGGGCAAAACAGGAGAAATGAATTTTAGTTAATTTTTTTTATGTGAAATTCAAAGTTTGCTCCTATTATACTTTGTACTTGTGAAATAGTAATTGGATTTCTTATGTTCTTGTTAAGAAATTGTGAAAATATCAAATACTATAGTTGGGTGGCTACAACTGAGGAAAGCCTGGGATGGGGATTTTGTTTAGTCCAATCATTTGAAGCAACAGCGCATCCGTATCGTTAACTTTATTAGATCTGAAACTGAAATGCATGTATTCAGTTATTGTATAGTGAGTTGATTTTGGTTGTGGTTTTGGTTTAGGTACATTTTCTTGTGTTACTTCTGTTTCCAATCTGATCCATGCGATGCTTTTTAAAATTCTTAATTTATAGTGAAGCATGTTTGTGACAGGGACCATCGAGCTTCAAGAGGTGCCCTTCTTGATAACTTGGATAGCCTTGAAGAAGGTGGTCTTAGGGCCTCTTCCTCTTATTCAAATGACAACGATGATCATAATGAAAAAGCCATGGACAGTTTGCATGATAGAGTCAGGTTTCTGAAAAAGGTTAGCTTTTCTTGAAGTATCTCCTTTTTCTTATGATTTGTGTAAAGCTTCTGTCAATTTCAGTTTCTTTAGACAATGCAATTCATCTATGTTTACCTTTTCTTTTTCCTCATCATCAACATTATCATCCCACCTCATTTATTCACCTTATCTTCGTCATGGTATTTACTACTTTGACGCAAAATGTAATTGATTGTCACGTTAAGTCTTAAAGAAGGTTGATGATAAAGCAAGATTTATTTGTGGCTTGAGGTTTCTACCTCTAATGAAATTGAAGTTTAATGAAATACTATCTAAAAAGACAAAGGGGCAAGAAGGGTTGGTGATCTGTGTTAAACTTGTGTATGACAAGGGAAAAGGTGACATTTCATGTCTATATTTTATGCTTAGAGTAGCTATAGTTGCCGCACAGGTAATAAGCATTTGAGTAGATATTGCAAGTTGCAATGATTTTCCTAAACTTTTTTAGGGAGGCAATTTTGAGGGATTTTCTTAATTGGCCTCCTATAAAGTACTATAATTAATTTTGGCCTTAAACTAAGTTGGTTTATAAAATTAACCTTTTTTAATTATGTTAAATTCCAAATAATTCCTTCAACCCTTTTCCTTCTTTCACTATCAATTTCTCATTAAGTTCGCTCACAATCCTATATATTTGAAAAGAGACAAAAGGCAGATTGTGATTTCATGAATTTGTTATGCGCAAAAATTCTTGACGCCGTCAGCCAAAAAAAGAAAATCTTAACGCCTTTATTCGGTGCATAAGAAAGGCTTCTCAGCCATTTTTATTTCTACAGGAGAAGAAAAGAAATGGAAAACTTCAAACACTCACATTTATTTATAGAACAAAACATATTTTTTAACATAAGAATGCCTAAATATGCTTATCAATGGCTAATAGTGATTAAAATATTAATTTTTTGTTTTTTGTGTATTATTGGTACTGTAACTTTCTGGGCAAGGTCAATGAGCTCTAATTGTACGCGGTTCAGATGCATTATATGCAGGTCTATAATGTAAATATTTAATAAATAAGGCTATTTTGAAATGTAGTGCGTTTGGTTACGGAAGTCAACCAAAAAAAAACACTTATTTTTTTTAAAAAGTGCTTTTTTAAAAAACTTAGGCATTTTGTTACAATAGCAGTGTTTAAAAAAACACTTATTTAAGTCCAAATAAGTGTTTTTTTTAAAAGCCAGAAATTTTGTATTTTTGGCTTCTGCTTCTGTTTCTATTTAAAAAATTATTTTTTTAACATTTATCCAAACGCTAAAACCGCTTCTAATTTTTTTAATAAAAGCACTTTAAAAAGCTAGACTTATTTAGTTGATTTTTTAAGCCAATGACTTTTGTATCCAAACTGGCCCAACTTATAGGTTCAAGATGGGATAAAACAATTAATTCCCAATTTTATTTTATTTTTTTCTGTCTCTGGTATTGTACATTCCTTGAAAATAATGGTACTTGGAATTCAAGTTTATAGTATATTTACTGGCACTCGTGCATGGAAGCATGCTAAAACATTGAGTTTGACAGTTGACAGGAGACGTACATGAGGAGGTCGAGAGTCATAAACGTATGCTTGATCGAATGGTATGATAGTTAAAATTTAATCAAAAGAAGAATGCATGAAGTTCTGGCTGAAACACTTTTATTCTTTATCTGTTGATTTGTTTTTGCCCAAATCAGGGAAATGAGATGGATGCATCTAGAGGAATTATGTCAGGAACAATGGATCGTTTCAAGATGGTATAATGATGGTTTTAACTTCTGACATCATTCTCTATTGGCTTAAAATTTTCCCAAGGCTGATCCGATGATATTTTAGGTGTTCGATAAGAAATCAAATAGGAGAGCCTGCAAACTTGCCATGTATTTTGTTATATTGTTCTTTGCGCTGTACTATATTATAAGGTGAGCATCTGTTTCTTGTATCTACTGTTCCTTTCATTGCCCACACCGAACTTTTTCATCAAATAGCTTCTGCATGTAATTATTTCTCATGCGCAAACAATTTGTGCCTACAAGTCTTCACTTTTTAGTGAAGTACTGGATTGAGTGACACTTTAGTTTTATGATCACATTAAAATTAAGGGGGGAGGGGGGAATTCAAAAGCACAAAATTTTGAAGAAGCTATTTATCGAAGCAAAGGGTAAAATTCAAACCGCGAAGATGCTTGTAGAAAACTGCATAGATAGGAGTGGAGGGAAAAGGTTCAAGTGATGATCTGGTGAATCAGTTCTTTACGATGTTATGGTCTGCCTCCTGTTTCATGCTATATTGATGAACCCTTCATTGTTATTGACCAAACAAGTATGTAGGTATATCCAGGAGAAGAATACGAGTAGCCTAACCGACACAATCACCCATTAGAGTATCATGAAGATAGAGAAATCAGAGTATGTGAAGACCTTGAAACTCTGAGAACCTACTGAGCTCATGTTGTCTTAAACTTAGAGAGAGTTTGCAGAAGATTATGCTTATATACTAGGGATTAAATTTATAGATTATGAAAAAGTGAGAAAATCAAAAGTGAGGAGTGTTTGAGAATAAAAGTGAGAATCTAAAATTTAAGGTACAGTACTTGATAAATAATAGATTCTCATACTAGATTTTTAATAAAATAACAAAAATACCCTTATTAGAGAACATATACCTCTCTTCATTTATTTGACTAAATGTGAAGGGGTAATTTTCGACTAGACAAATATTTGAGGTCAAAGTGTTGAGAAGAATTTTTATTTACTTACTAAAACACCATAGTCAACTTTGAAGAATCAGAGTCAACTTGAAACTAGCTTTGATATTTTAATTCAATTGAGCAGAATTAGAAGCAAATCTGGGGTCAAGAAACACAAATACTGATTTTTTTTAAGTGGACAGAGTCGTCTTTTTTTTTTTTAAGTGATTACAAACACCCCCCTTAATAACTCTGGAGGATATTCAATACATTGTGCGAAGGAAATGGAGATGAATGATTGACTTGAGGAAGCTCTTTCTTCAGCACAGAGAAACCATGAATCCCCCACTATTAATGAAAATTGAAAAAGAAGCAGCGTTGACACACTCCATGACCCAATAACCGATAATCGATTCTTGGACCTCTCTTCACAATGGCAGCCTGCACTAGATCAGTAATAGAGTCCAGAATACTTGCAATTGTAAGAGGACGAATCTTGGTCATGACTTTAGAGAAAAAAAAATTGCAGTAAGAGATAGCCAATCAGTTTCTGACTACTAGTTATGGAAACCTGCAGAGAGCAATAAGCCTATGTGAACATGGCAGACAAGAAATCTTGGGAATTTGTAGATAGATTGAAGCATTGACAAAACTAACTATTGTTGAATAGAATGCATGCTTGTTTTTATGTTTTTTTTTTACATTAATATATTTTTTGGTTTTTGAGGTGGTTAAATTTGGTGTGCTGTTGTGATGTTGGAGATACTTTTGCCAACTCGACTTCACATTGTGCTGGCTATTCTCTCATTTTCAGGGTGCTCTTTAATTTCATGTATGGTTGAAGATGGTTCACTAATCTTACCCGGAGATAGTTCATGCAATTTAGCATATCGCTCCATCTCCTTTGTTTTTCCGTCCTACGATCATACAGGATGCAGGGAGACTGAGTCTATACAGTTGCAGAGTCGAGAAAATTTATGCTTAGAGCATAACGGTAATCATTGTCATTTTTGGTTCATGGAAAGTTAAAGTTCGACCATTCATTCACATGGTGACAATATTCATGATGTAGGTAATTTTTTCACACTACATTGTTGATGTACATACAATTTGGTTGCTGCATTCATCTTAAGAATTCAAAATTTACTGCCAAAGTCCATGTACTATGTCTGATTAATGGATCTTCTATTCCGGGTTTGAATACAAGATTGCAGAAAGTAACTTTTAAAATATATTTAAGTAAAACCTCTCATTTCCCTCGATTTATTTGACATTTATATCCCTTACATCTAGAATAGTCAAATGAATCATCCCGCAACAATCCACCATTTCGTGGGGTGGGTGAGCCAAACCTCTATTTGGGCGGTTGGGAATTTCTAAACCCAATCCACTTATTTTGCGGTGGGACGGACTGAAAAATTATCAACTCAATCCGCATATTGAACGGAGCGAGGCTAGGTGAGCTGACGACAGACCTCTATACTTTTAACACACTCTCGAGAATAACATTTTTTTTTTACTCGTAACAGATTCTGTATTCTAAATCTTACCCACAACAGCAACACCCATAACATAATTGCAACAGCTGAAAAGACATTTTTCTCCGTGTAACAAGTTGGACCTGAGTAGTAGCGTGCATTGGTTGTATGAACATCTGCTCGACCCTTCGGCTACTCAACACAGAACCATTTCTTATAACTACTGAGCTTACTTCAATAATGTATGTATATATATATATATACACACACACACACACACACGAGTTTTGATCCTACGCACCCTAGGGTGCGTGGGGTTCCACATGCACCCGTGCCCAAAACAACTCCGGTTGTCTTGAAATTTTCACGGTGAGATCGTCTCGAAAATGCGAATCCATCGATATATCATATGATAAAAAGTTCAACTTCAGTGTTCGAAAATAGGAAGATACCGGAAATTGCATATTTCATCTAATTTCCGGCTATTTTCCCATTTTCGACTACCGAGATTGAAATTTGTGTCATATGATATATCGTTGGATTCGCATTTTTGAGACGATCCTACCGTGAAAATTTCAAGACAATCGAAATTGTTTTGAGCGCGGGTGCACGTGGAACCCACGCACCCTAGAGTGCGTGGGATCAAAACTCTATATTCACACATAATCATACATAACAAAAAAATTATAAAAATATAATAATGAAGTATAAATAACATATTTTTAAATTTCATATTTAACTTACAATATCTCATACCTAAAATTTTCTGAAAATAATTAATAATAACTGCATTTAACAAGCTACATAATATTTCTCAAAAAACAAAAAAAAACAAGCTACATAATATATCCCTTTCAATATGAATATCTGTTGAGAAATTAAGTTTTGGTGTTTATAAGATATAGTACTAAACTGAAGACAAAATTGATGCGAGGCTAAACTGAAGCGCTAAGCCCAAACCAAAACTACCGCATAAAGAAAGAAGCGCTAAACTGGCAAACATATCTCTCGTATGAGTTCAACTGATAGTATTCAAGTCAACCAAACTGAAGACACTAAACTGACCTATCGTCAGTTTACCCTCGCGCCTTTTTAGATAAAATTTTCCGTACCCTGACACATTCTGCAGAAGTTAGAGCCGCGATCCAAAGGGAAATGTCGGCTTCAAAAATTCTTCGTGAAAATGTCAGGTGCAACGGGAATAATTCAAATTTTATCTGAAGATCCATTTTGAAATTATTACCGTTAGCATCCGAAGGGTATAAATAAAGATCTTAATCGATTGAAGAACAACTTTCACCAACAACGCTTACTGTGAGAATATCTAAAATTTCAAAGCTTGGAAATCGATCAAAGAACTCGAAGCACAAACACTCTACCTGATATTCTGATCATTTAAGGATCATTTTTGTGCCAAGTCAATCGAGTTGTAAACATATCTATTTTATTATTGTAGGACTGAAACTGAGTTGTAACCAGAAGTTCTTGTTTAGGCAATGTATAAGTCCTAAACTGGATTGAGGTTTTGCAAATTGCTTGTAAAATTCAAAGTCTTCTAGTGATATCCTTCCGAGGAGAAAGAAAGGGTGACGTAGGAATAATTGAAATTTCCGAACATACATAAACATCTCATTGTGTCTTCTATCAGTTTACCTTCTTACGATCTATCTTGCATACACTGTTTTTTTATATGTGTTCAAATCTGCAACTTGACATATTTCCGCACATACTCTGTTTGTCAAATTTCATTAGACATCAAGATAAACATAGAATTCAATCATTAAACCGATTGAATTCAATCCCTTCTCATCGAAAAGTTTTTTAAAGTGTATTCACTCACCCCCTCCCCCCTCTAAACTCTAAATCGATCCTAACAAGTGGTATAAGAGAGAGGTTTTTATCTTGCCTCTGAACACTTTTTCAAAATGTTTTCATTTAGCAAGATTCTCATGTTCTCTAAAGAGGACTTTGATGATTGGAAGATTCGCATACAAGCTCACTTATCAGCTCTAGATGATGACATGTGATTTGTCATTACCGACGGACCTCTTACCATCACCAAAGTAAACACTGCTATAGCCATCTCAAGTGGTGGACCACAATACATTGAGAAACCAAAGGTGAAATGGATTGATGAAGATAAGAAGAAAGCAAATCTTGACAATGTTGCCAAATATATTTTATACAAGACTCTTGATAAAAATACTTTCAGCAAGATCAAGAAGTGTAAAACTGGAAAAGAAATTTTGAAAAAATTGATTCAGTTTTGTGAAGGAAATGAACAGACAAAAGAGAACAAACTGTCTGTGGCTACTCAAAAATTTGATAATATCAAAATGAAGCCAGGAGAATCTATGATAGAATTGGATGAACGAGTCATCAGCATTGTGATTGAACTCAATTCTCTGGGAAAAACATATCTAAACAGAGAAGTTGTCCTGAAAGTTATTCGAGGTCTTCCCAAAGAATGGGATGTAAAAACAATGGCAATGAGAGAATCAAAGGACCTGAATAAACTAGAACTTCATGATCTATTTGCTGATCTAAAGGTCTATGAGTTTGAGTTGAAAACTCGAGAAGAGGACCAGTCTACCTCTCAACTGACAAAAGCCTTAGCAGCAGTCAAAATAGAGTCATCGACTCAGACTGAAAAGAACTGCATAACTACTAAGTAGTGATGCTATGTCACTATTTGTGAAAAATTTTGGAAAGTTCATCAGGAGAAATCAATAAGGATCCTATAGAAGAAATTTTCAGAAGAAAAATGCAAATGAAGAACAGAGAGCATGCTTCAATTGTGGGAAGACAGGACACTTCATAGCAGATTGTTCTAAATCGAAGAAAGATGAAAAAATATCAACAGAGAAAGGAAAGAAGAAGTTTGAAAGAAAGAGGAGTTCAAAAGATGCCAAACATACTTCTAAAAAGAAGCATGAAGCACTTGTTGCCGAAGAAAGTAAAGCCAAATGGGCAGAGACTGACAGTGAATCAGATGAATCAAACTACTCCTCTAGTTCTAGTGATGATGAGGAAGAAGTAACATGTCTGATGGATAATGATCATGAACAAGCATCTACAAGTGAACATGTATTCAATTTTAGCTCAGATGAATTCACTAGAGAAGATCTCATCACAGCACTTCACGAAATGGAAAATGAGTATCACAAACTGTCCATAGCATTTGATGAAGTCAAAGCAAAGCAAGAGGATCTGCAAGACACCTAAACTGAACCCAACTGGGAACAATCAGCTGAGAAAATTAATCTTGAAACAGAGATTGCTAAGCTTGAGACCGAGAATGAGCAACTTAAGATCGATCGTATGAATCTTAAAATGGAAAATCAAAGATTGAATGATTTGGTTAGCTCATGAAATAGATCTTCAAGCATGTTGACAGAGATGCACAGTTTACAAAAAAACCCACAAATGACAAAAGTGGTCTAGGGTTTGGTAAAACTGATGACATCGATGAGTCCAGTACTCTAACCAAACTGAATATGTGCAAAGAGAAGTTTATACACTTTTTACGGGCAGTTAGGGAAAATGAACATGATAAACCTGTCTTAAAAAGTTGGAAGTCAATTGAGCAAATGAACAGGAATAGATTTGGTATCGGTTTCACTCCTGAGGAAGTAAAGGTTGAAGATGTTAAAAGTCCTGATCAGAGCAATACAAATCAACCAAACCATATGAGAGGAAATCGAAATCAATATCACAATCAACGTCCTGTTCAGAAGAGATATTGGTAACTCAACAACTTGAGAAAGGGAAAACAACATATTGTATCACAAGCACATCACTCTCCACGACGTAGAGCACAAAATTTAGCACAAACCTATAGGAACACTAAAACTGGTAAACTGGTTAAAGTTATCTAGATTTGGGTTCCTAAAGGATTAATCCCTCGTGGACACAAATAGATTTGGGTACCAAAATTATTCTACTTTGTGACTGCAGGTAACAAGTGTTGAAGAAAACATGGATGAATCATGGTACTTAGACAACGGATGTTCAAGACATATGACTGGGAATGCAAAACTGTTGTCTGAACTCATTAAAAGCAATGGTTCAACTATCACATTTGGTGATAACTCACACGGTAGGACCGTGGGTAAGGGTAAGATTATTCACGGTAACATAATTTTTAAGGATGTTTTACTAGTTGAAAACTTGAAATATAATTTGATTAGTATCAGTCAACTATGTGATTATAAGCATATAGTTGAGTTTCAAAAACATTCATGCCTTGTTAAAATGTTTTTGGTGATATTATCTTAACAGGAAACAAGTGTGGAAATACATAAATATTATGTTGGAATGATCAATCTAGCAAACCAGTTTGCCTCGTAGCTTCCAATTCTAAGCGCAACTGGCTTTGGCACAAGAGATTGAATCACCTTAACTTCAAGGCTATTGCCAGTCTGAGTAAGATTGAGCTAGTAACAAGACTACCTAAAATCGATTTTTCAAAAGAAAAAGTTTGTTCAGCTTGTCAGTTTGGGTAGCAAGTTAGGTCATCTTTTAAGAACAAGGGATATAACTCATCTACCCGATGCTTGGAACTGTTACATATGGACCTGTTTGGTCCTATACCACTAACTAGTTTAAGGTGAATGAGATATACTCTTGTCATCATTGATGACTACTCTCGTTTCACTTGGGTCATTTTTTTAAAATCTAAAGACCAAACTGCTCATCAACTGATCAAAATTTTCAAAAGACTTTTCAATGAAAAATCAAATAAGATTGACAGAATCAGGAGTGACAGTGGAACTGAATTTGTCAATCAAACTCTGTCTTTTTTTTAGAGCATTATGGAATCAAACATGAATTCTCAGCAGCTAGAACACCACAACAAAATGGTGTTGCAAAAAGGAGAAATCGTACTCCAAAAGAAGCTGCGAGAACCATGTTATCTGATTCTAAAGTGTCTCAAAGATTTTGGGTAGAAGCTGTGAACACTGCTTGCTATACTCATAACAGATCAATGATATGTAAGAAATTTTTTAAAACACCATATGAGATCTGTAATGGTAAATAGTCTAATGTGTCCTACTTCAAAATATTTGGCTGTAAATGCTACATTCACAACAATGGTAAAAATCATCTGACTGCATTTGATGCAAAGTCAGATGAGGGTATATTTCTTGGATATTCTTCAATTAGTAAAGCTTATAGATTCTTTAACAAAAGAACTTTGAATGTTGAAGAATCTATACATGTCATGTTTGATGAAGATATGTCAACAGAAACTTCAACTAATGTCAATAAGATCTCAGATCTATTTCAGAAAATACAGCTGGAAGATGATAGTTAAGATGACTCATCTACGATCATTAGAACTTTTCAAACTATAGAACCTAAACTGATAGATCTAGCAGCTTACAGGCCTCAAACTGAACAAATAGTTGAAGATCAACAGACTTATCCAACCGAGAAAAATGAAGGACATCAGCAAGAAACTCAAGGAGATCACTCTTTCAATGAGAATACAAAAAATGCTCAGCGAAACATGAATGATCAAACTCAAGGAGAAATATTGAACCCTGAAAATCAACTTGTACCAAATCTGAAATGGTCAAAGAAACATCCACCAAATCTAGTGATAGGAAATCCAATAGCACCTTTGAGAACAAGAGGGCAAATAATCAAAGAATTTCTTCATGTAGCCTTCATATCACAAACAGAGCCAAAGAAAATTGATGATGCACTAGCTGACAGTTGCTGGATAGAGGCTATGCAAGAAGAACTAAATCAGTTTACTAGAAATTCAGTCTGGGATATTGTTCCAAGACCATCTCAACAATCAGTTATTGGAACTCGATGGGTATTCAGAAACAAGTTAAATGAATATGGAACTGTCATCAGGAACAAAGCAAGATTAGTTGCTCAAGGGTACATTCAAGAGGAATGAATTGACTATGATGAAACTTATGCAATAGTAGCCAGACTGGAAGCAATAAGAATGTTCCTTGCCTATGCATCATTCACAGATTTCAAGGTATATCAAATGGATATCAAAAGTGCCTTCCTAAATGGAAAACTCCAAGAAGAAGTCTTTGTTGACCAACCGCCTGGATTAATAAATCATCAATTTCCAAACCACGTCTTTCATCTTAACAAAGCTCTATATGGACTTAAACAGGCTCCTAGAGCTTGGTATGATACCTTAACCAAATTTTTTATTGAACACGAATTTACTATAGGCACAGTTGATAAAACCTTATTTAAATTCGCAAAAGGTGAACACACACTTTTTGTTCAAATTTATGTTGATGATATCATTTTTGGGTCAACTAACCCCAAATTATGCAAGAGATTTTCTAAGTTAATGCAGAAAAAATTCGAGATGAGCATGATGGGTGAACTGAACTTCTTTCTTGGTTTATAAGTTCGGTAATTGGAGAATGGAATATTGATAAGTCAAACCAAATACACCAAGGAACTCATCAAAAAATTCAGAATGAAAAACTGCACCACTGATACTACTCCCATGAGCTCATCGATTAAACTTGATAAAGATGAAGGGGGAACGTCAGTTAAGGCAAACATGTATCGAGGTCTAACAGGGTCACTTCTTTACTTAACCGTAAGGAGACCTGATATCATATTTGCAGTTTGTCTTTTTGCCAGGTTTCAATCAAATCCAAAGCAATCACACTACATAGCTGCCAAGCGGATACTGAAGTATCTTAAAGGAACTCAGAATGTTGGACTGTGGTATGATAAGGATAATTCATTCAACTTATTTGGATACTCAGATGCAGATTATGCTGGGTGTAAACTAGATAGAGAAGTACGAACGGATCATGTCAATTCTTAGGGGATAGACTGATTTCTTGATTTAGCAAGAAACAAACGTCTATAGAAACCTCTACAATAGAAGCAGAGTATCTAGCTACAGGGAGATGTTGTACTCAACTGCTCTAGATGCAACAATAGCTGAGGGATTATGGAATTGAAGCAAATGAATCACCTATATTTTGCGATAATACCAGCACAATCGCTATCTCTTATAATCTCATTCTTCATTCAAGAACTAAACATATCGATGTCAGACATCATTTGTAGTGGCCCATATCCAGAATTAACGATAATGAGTAATTATCGTGTGATCATGTTATATTTAGTAAGACGTGATTAAGAAGACTTCTAAATGGATTAACGGAGCCCGGAAATAGACCCAAAATGATCAGAAATGGTCCGGAGGGTCAGACAGATCGGAAGCTCCGAAGTTAGGATCGGATGCTCCGAAGGTGATCGGAAGCTCTGATGAACGATCGGAAGCTCCGATCGAATTACGTCATCCATGACGTGTGGTTGATCGGAAGCTCCGAACAGGATCGGAAGCTCCGATCACCCCTATCCGAAGTCAACCAATGAGATTTTGACATGTGGCAGATAAGGATGTTCGGAAGCTCCGATGGCAGGATTGGACGTTCCGATCAAGGATCGGTAGTTCCGATCGAGGATCGGAGGTTCCGATCGATTCCTATAAATATAAGGTCCGAGGCATTCATTTCTTGCCAATTCCGAATTCTCTCCTTCGCCCTCGTGGTCCTATTTTAAGGCTTTGGGTACTCTTATTCTAGAGTTGGAGTAGGATATTTGTTTTAGTATAGTCAGACAGTGTCTGACATAGTAGCGGAGCAGTGCTCGTGTTGTAGAGTCGTGTTCGAGGCTGTGGATTTGCAGCAGGGGAGTGCCCTAATTGCGGGATAGTCGCTATCAGTGGGCTGACGACGGACGCAGGTATAGCTATGGTCTCCTTAAATTATTTAGGAGTATGCAATAGCTTAGTTAAGGCTTTTAGAGCTTATTGAATGAAGCATGGGTATTTGCATTGTAGACTTGATGATAGGCTTGGAACCTAGAGTGGGACTACTAGGACTGCCTTAGAAAGGTACGTAAGTACTGACTGAGATTGCCAGCGGATATGCATGCTTATATGTTGCATTTATGTGTTTGCATGTTATTATTGTTATGCGGCATGTGCATATCATCTTGTGCCTGTACATCTGTATATCTTTCGAGATGAGCCAGTAAGGGTTGCTCAGCCCTGTTAGGACGTTTGATATCGAGTACCCCTAGGTACTGATACCTGAAGGACTCCGTGGTCCGCGTCCGTGATTCGGGAATGAGTGGTCGCACACAGTGGTTAGCTACCCCGATGTGACGAGCTTATATCCCAGGCGCCAGTCTGAGTAGTTAGTATACAGTTATCCCAGATATGGATACCCTGTTATTTTCATGCATCATATTTGTATGTTTATCCGTGCTTTCGTATTGAGCTTAGAGCTCACGTTCAGTATTTTTTTGTGTATCTGGATACCCTATTCGACGGGGCAGATGTAGGTGCAGGATTGAGCACCAGGAGCCTGGAGGAGCCAGCGACCTTGTAGACAGCAGTATTTAGCTGTAGGTTTTTATCTATGTAAATTCGATTGGGTTGTATAAATCGATGATGATTAGCCGATTGTATTCTGCCGGTCTGCTTGTATTTAAGTCTTCCGCAGCGATTTTATTTAATGCATGCTTAATTATGCTCTTAACTCTGATTAGGTAGTGGATCCGGGTCGGATCGCTACATTTATTGGTATCAGAGCTGCATGCAAGGGAATTAGGAAATTGATAATAAGACTTCTTGATTATCCTTGTAGGATTTATTGAGGCCTAGCGAAAGAAGATTTGGTTCTTCATTGCCAAGGTTTGCGGCAGAAGTTTTTACTATAAGGAATACAGCAGTGATGAGAACACCAGTAGTAGCATATCGATAGATAGACTGACTGCTGTGGACGGTTCATCATTCGATGCATTGGGATGTTGATCGAAGAACATGTGGATTCCAGCCAGGGAAGACTGACATGCACTGACGCAGAGCATAGCTGGTTAGCTATCACGTGCTATTTCTCCGGAGTTCTTCACTGGAGGACATGTAGAGAGACTTGAACAGAAGTATGCTTGTATCGATGCGTGTGTCGATTGGAAGCTTCATGCTCAAGGAGTGAAGACAAGTTCGACGATTTTAAATACTGTATTGATGTATTTGTAAACAGTATTTCAAGTTGTAATGAATCATCAGAATTTGGTTGTATCAGTTCAAGTTATTGGATGTACATTTTGTTGTATTTTGAATACTGTATGTATTACATGGGATTGTAATAAAGGAAATTGTACATAACTTGAAGTAATGATACATGTTTTACTTATTCAAAGATTCGTGTTTGATTACAAGTAATTTTACTAAGTTTGGCTTGGAATTAGTTGATTGGTGATCAACTTTGTTAACTCATGGATTTTGGGTAAGCCAGCGGTAACGAATTGACATGGGGTTAGTCTAGGTGTCTTCCTAGGGCTGACCTAATTAGTCATTTGACTGGGTTAATGCCATTGATGAGGTAATTCATCTGGGGGCATGAGAATTTTGATCTTGTTTGAAATTTTGAGTTTCGTTCTAGGTTGTTTCCGTAGAACAGTAGCCTGATTGACCTTCATAGGTTGGGAATTCGTGATGATGGGATTTCATCAGGAACCAGTTGAGTACATATCGAGAGTTGTGGACTATGATCATGACTAGACATAATGGAGCGCGACCCTATGCCAGTATTACTCTGGGAGTCTTTTGTACTTCGAAGAATACCTGGAAGCCTTCGTGCTTCAGGATTGGCGGTAGGAAGGCTACCTAGTCTAGAGTTTTGGTAACAGTCACGACGGGGTATGACATTGGATTAGATGCCTGGTTAGGTATCAGCGGTTTAGATATCGACTGACTGTCGTCAGAGATATTGGTTTGTAGTTTTGTCATAAGGACCAGTCTTGAAAGGGATTTTCCTTGACGAGTGCGTACTCTGAGCAGATAGTTTTAAGCTATTGGGAACTGCTAGACTAGTGGATCTAGTCGGTGTTTGGATGCTCTCGTAATAGGGGCTATCCAGGAGATGGTTTGTGAACTTCCTGTAACATTTGACTCGGGGATGAGTAGTTTTCAGCATTGATGGTTTCCTTCAGTGATAGATTATATCCGATGCTAAGGATTGCACATGACTATTTGAGGCATGAGGATAGCGTGAATTATACCAGTGTACACTTGGTGGTGATTTCAGGTGGGACACCGCGGCAAGTAACCTCAGTCTCGATTTGTTGCAGTCTTAGCAAGAGATATAGTTATCAGGAGCATGTTCAACGATAGTTGAAATCTTTTCGGACTTGTATTGCGGCTTGGATTGAACAAGTCCTTATGATCATCTTGAATGAATATAGACAGTGGATAGTATGTCTGGACTGGTGCAGGTTTAGCACTAGTGATTACTTGTAACTGTTGTCTGACTCTGTCAAAGATGAGTGATTGAATCAGCTGCGATTCTTTTGATTCCAAGTATTTGGGATATGCGGACGTGTGGCAGTGAGATCATCGATATTGATCGGCCAGAAGAGTTTCATTGATCTGTGATTGTCTGATTAGGGTTGATATCGTCAGGCAGAGCGAGAGCTACAGTAGATCAACTTGATCGATCAGATTATTCCAATCGGTACTGATTGGGATGTAGTGAATCAAGAAGTACTGGGAATAGTACTATAAGTATGATATGTTTTGATATAGCGATTCAAGTGCATTTAGGAAATTCTTTAGTTGCTAAGGAATTTCCAGGGATGCGAGAATCAGGGCTTTTTGGATTCTGCAGATCATAAGAATAGTCATAAGTTGGCTCTTGTGATCGTAGATGTTGGTAACGTTGCTTTGACTACCAGTGACGGATTTTGATCTGAGCATTGCTTGGTGTTAGCAATGAATTATTCAATTTGCGAAAATATGATTCAGTGATCGTCCCAGGTTTTCCAGTGGACGAATTTTGAAGACTGTTAGTCAGAGTGTTTTGCTTGGGGTGCTTCCAGCAGATTTCTCAAGATTTGTTGTTGAGAGGCGATTCGACAAGTGCTCATGGATTTCAATGAACATTAGCAGGTTAGCATTAGTTGTTTCATGGGATGAAACAACAGCTGAGACTTGTGTTTCTGAGTCTGGAAGGATTTTTGTCACTGAGATCCCAGTGCGTTTTGATATGTTGTGTCATTGAGAGGGTTAGATAACGTAATTGCCACTAGTATTGATAGATTCTGTGCGGGATCAAGGTGAATCAGTTTGGTTATCCCCGCTAGTGAGCCAAAGGTTTGGTTATCTGGAACAGGATAACCGGAATTGTTTTTTGTCGATACTATCTCTAGTTCCGAGATAGAAGTAAGCATTCGATATAGGCTACTAATGCTGAGGGTGGTGTTGGTCCATTTGAGGGTTTCAGCAGGATGGTAGTGAATTTCGAGGCGACGACCTCGAAGGATGCATTTAGACAAGAAATTGTGTATAAAGATTTTGTCATCTGTTTACTTAGTTGGTGTTCTTTGGAAAACATTCATCGGGCAAAGTGAGTACTGAAGGTACGTACTATGACGCCAGGAATTGTCAGGATTTTGTTGTTATCCATGGAAGGATGACTAATGCGATCGAGTAGATGCTATCTACGATAGCGGGATTCGGATCAAGGTTTATCGCAATCAGTCTGAGGATTTCAGATGGTTAGAGTGGTGGTAGTGATGCGATTGCTTTGCGAACTGGTGGCCGGTAGTTTCCATTTCTATTCGCATAAGGTACTGTTTTGGGAAGAAATATTTTATCCTTCATGATAAAGAGTAACTCACATGAGTTCTTGGAAGAAGGATATCTAGGGTTTGACCGAAAGTCAAATCTAGATCAATTTGTTTTAGAACTTTGCGATAACGTCAAGGGATGCGATGTTACCGTTAGACCAGTGAAATATAATGTGTTGTATCTGGTTTTATCGTGGGCAGCGATGGAGTTTGTGCATGTCTAGAGAATAGCTGATGGCTAGTTACGATCTTAGCAGGAGTGTCATCACTAAGATTTGTAGGCAGTGTGGCTGATACAGTCGGCAATTTGGACCGAAGGTGCCGTGTTGTTGCGGTTATCGATGGATAACCGACGATAGTCAGCAGTGTTACTCGATTCTCGCAGGATTGCTGATAAGAAGGCAGTGATTTCCAGAGTGATTGTTAAAAGCGTGCGAGTTTGAAATTAGTGCGAATTATAAATCGAGTTTATGTTCTGATGTGGTTCAGTGAATGAACAGACCTTGCAGGTTTAGCGAGGTTTGGTATTGTCGAAGGTTATTTGACCAGATGTTTTGAACCGGAACTACTAATGAATTGGACGAATGGTTTATACTATAGTCCCAAGGTTTACCTTAGATTTCGAGGACGAAATCCTTTTAAGGTGGTGGGAATGTAGTGGCCCATATCCAGAATTAACGATAATGAGTAATTATCTTGTGATCATGTTATATTTAGTAAAACGTGATTAAGAAAACTTCTAAATGGATTAACGGAGTCCGGAAATAGACCCAAAATGATCAGGAATGGTCCGGAGGGTCAGACAGATCGGAAGCTCCGAAGTTAGGATCGGATGCTCCGAAGGTGATCGGAAGCTCCGATGAACGATGGAAAGCTCCGATCGAATTACGTCATCCATGACGTGTGGTTGATCGGAAGCTCCGAACAGGATCGGAAGCTCCGATCACCCCTATCCGAAGTCAACCAGTGAGATTTTAACATGTGGCAGATAAGGATGTTCGGAAGCTCCGATGGCAGGATCGGACGTTCCAATCAAGGATCGGAAGTTCCGATCGAGGATCGGAGGTTCCGATCGATGCCTATAAATATAAGGTCCGAGGCATTCATTTCTTGCCAATTCCAAATTCTTTCCTTCGCCCTCGTGGTCCTATTTTAAGGCTTTGGGTACTCTTATTCTAGAGTTGGAGTAGGATATTTGTTTTAGTATAGTCAGACAGTGTTTGACATAGTAGCGGAGCAGTGCTCGTGTTGTAGAGCCGTGTTCGAGGCTGTGGATTTGCAGAAGGGGAGTGCCCTAGTTGTGGGATAGTCGCCATCAGTGGGCTGACGACGGACGCAGGTATAGCTATGGTCTCCTTAAATTATTTAGGAGTATGAAATAGCTTAGTTAAGGCTTTTAGAGCTTATTGAATGATGCATGGGTATTTGCATTGTAGACTTGATGATAGGCTTGGAACCTAGAGTGGGACTACTAGGACTGCCTTAGAAAGGTACGTAAGTACTGACTGAGATTGCCAGCGGATATGCATGCTTATATGTTGCATTTATGTGTTTGCATGTTATTATTGTTATGCGGCATGTGCATATCATCTTGTGCCTGTACATCTGTATATCTTTCGAGATGAGCCAGTTAGGGTTTCTCAGCCATGTTAGGACGTTTGATATCGGGTACCCCTAGGTACTGATACCTGAAGGACTCCGTGGTCCGCGTCCGTGATTCGGGAATGAGTGGTCGCACACAATGGTTAGCTACCCCGATGTGACGAGCTTATATCCTAGGCACCAGTCTGAGTAGTTCGTATACAGTTATCCCAGATATGGATACCCTGTCATTTTCATGTATCATATTTGTATGTTTATCCGTGCTTTTGTATTAAGCTTAGAGCTCACGTTCAATATTTTTTTGTGTATCTGGATACCCTATTCGACGGGGCAGATGTAGGTGCAGGATTGAGCACCAGGAGCCTGGAGGAGCCAGCGACCTTGTAGACAACAGTATTTAGCTGTAGGTTTTTATCTATGTAAATTCGATTGGGTTGTATAAATCGATGATGATTAGCCGGTTGTATTCTGCCGGTCTGCTTGTATTTAAGTCTTCCGCAGCGATTTTATTTAATGCATGCTTAATTATGCTCTTAACTGTGATTAAGTAGTAGATCCGGGTCGGGTCGCTACATCATTTTATCCAAGATCATGCAGTACTCAAAAATAACATACGACTTGAACACATCTCAATTGAGCAACAAGCTGCTTATATCTTCACCAAACCTCTTTCGGAGACTAAGTTTTCTTACTTTAGAAATATTCTAGGACTTATTGAGTTAACATGAGTTAGAAATAACTATTTCTATGCGTCAAATTCTTTCATCAGTCTAGCACAGGGTAAACTAGGCAAGTATTTAAACCCTAGACTGAAACTGAAAAGTTCAGTTTAGTTGTGAACCAGTTTAGCTACTTTTGGGTGATAAAGTGAAACTGAAAATTTTTCTAAACTCATGTTATCCTTTTTTAACGCTCTTTATCAAATTTAGTCTCTTTTAAAAGCACATTTTAAGGGTGAACTTATTTACTTGTGCATTATTTTCTCTGTTGAACAGTTTACTAAAGATTCATAAAGAAAGACGATGGGAGGAACACACTTGGCAGAGAAATAAAGAGATTTAATTAATAATGATTGATTACAATTTCTATTTCAAAGTCTACTGCCATTTTTCAGAAATTCATCCATTCCATCATCTATTTCTTCAAAGGCAGCAAGGAGTGACACCATCTCCAACTCCTTCTTTAAGAGCAGCAATTGAATGCCCTCTCTACTAAGGACATAAGCAGGGTCACGGTTTCCAAGCCTCTGCTTGTACCTCTACAACCGATGAGCATCCACGGGATTGAGGAACTCTATACCTCGAGACTGAATTGTATAACCTTTGCCTTCAGAAGAGCAACCTTCTGTTCAACAAGATTTTCATATGCTTGTTTTAGTGCTTCCATTTTTCTTTTATGTGATATAATTTCCACTGAAATATTTCTTTTTTTTATAGTACATACTCACAGATATCGAAGAGTCGTTTCTTTTATGATTAGGAATGTGAAGAGTCTTTTACGTGCGTCTTATAAAAATTACTTAAGATTTTATGACATCACTTAGGATTATTTTATTTGAATAAACTCACCATGTTTGCATGTACTTTAAATTAGTTTAGTTTTGATTACATATTATATGCACTGAGTTAGTTTAGTACTCATTTACCTTCTAAAGTCATTATTACATTATTTATATCAATAACCATGATATTTCATTAATAGGAAAATAAGAAATGTGATTACAATTCTCTATGATTCTTCAGCCTAAGAAAAATTTCTTCACTCCATTCCATAATCCATTTCCTAAGAGGAGCTGCAGCAGGGTCCATAAGCTCATCAGAAGATGCTATACGCACGAGTGTTCTAAGATCCTTGATGAGCATCAAATAGAGAACATTCTGACTCGTTTATATGAGCTTGGAATCAACTGCATCAATCTCAATCATATACCATTTCTCTCGCTCAGCTATCACTTCTGCCTCCTTGATCTTTCTTGGCGGAAACAGATAATGGTGATACATATGCAGCTCTTCAATCTTCAACCATAGTGACATTACCTTGTCCCAAACCTTCTCCTCGATTTTCTTCTTCTCCAGCTCAAAATACTTATCCTTGCAAGCTTCACAAGCTATGTATGGATTCTGAACAAAACCAAAAAGAGGAACTCTACTATACCTTTTTTTTTTGCCTTAGCCTCTAATCGATGAAATTTTTGTGCATTTTTTTGGTATTTATAGATAAAATAAGTCGAAAATAAGAGGGAAATACGTGTACCTTTTTTCCCGCGCCCCTGTGTACTTTGTTTTTCAAACATCTACTTGCCACTTCATTAAAACTTATTGTATTATCCAAGTTATGCATTTTGTTGTATAACAGTTTACCCCTTTCAAACCCTAACCATTATTCTCTTGATCTAACATTTTCAATTTCTTTACAGAATCAACTGCAAATGGCAACCTCTTCTTGAAAGAGTGGGTGCCCGGTGAGCCAACTTGTGGCTAAGGGCTTTGATGACTCTTTATATAAACAATCTTTTGTTTAATATAATTTACACTTTTATTAATGGCAATGACTTTATCTTTCTTCATATTGTTATATTGTGATATACTATTGTTGTTTTGATAAAGACCTTGAATATACTATAGTGTATGTAAGATGTGGTAGTGCATGAGGATGACTATCATGAAACACATCTTATAGTCACTGTATATTCTAAACCGTTCCTAGTCGATTGAGCCATCCGTTAATAAGGATAAGGATCGCTCGAGATTGAGACTAGCATTTGCGATGCCGAGTACCACGTTTCATTGGTATGGAACATAGAGATGTTCAAAGCATGCAAAATGGATATTCATACGATGAATGATTGAACTACCCTATCCGGACTTTCCAAGTGGTTCTCACTTATCGAGTGGATAAAGTCCGCGGTTTTGGTTGTACACCATTAGTCCTTACTACTTGAAACATCATTGAGACTCTATATGCTAGTACTGTGCTTTGACTCATTTACCGACTCTATTGGGGTCATCAGGTGTCGGGATTGGGTACAGTTACAACACATATATGAGTCGATGCTTTGTTGTCAAGGAATCACCACATACTTGCGAGTGTGGATATCCTATGCAATCTGAGGAGATATTAGTGTGACGAATCTCTGGCCAGAGTACATGATGTGTTTTAAGAAATGGTTTCTTAGTAGCACATGCGATGTCACTATTTGATCTTCAAGATGCATTGCATAGTTATCGAATCTCGAACGACTCGATTTACCAATGGTTGTTGATTCGATCGGGATATATGGATGAAGGGAGCGTACTGTACGCTAACCAAAATCTATTGGTTTTTGCAGGCACTATCAGTGATACCTAGGGAATCATGGGGCGATGTTGCTAGGCGCTCTTACCATGATTCGATGGGCAAGTCGGAAATTGTTGTTCCGAGTCACAAGGAGTTGTGAGCCCACGGCTAGCTGTATCCCTGAACCATTGAGGGTCACACAGAGTAATGGATTTTTAATCCCCGTTGAGATAGTTAAATTTAAAGAGTTAAATTTAATGAACAAAGAAGTGGGACTTCTTATTTAAGAGTAGAGGAGTAAGATTTCCTAAAATGACATAGGGATGGGCATTTTTGGAAATCACTGAATTCGGATTCAGAAAAATATATCTTGACTTTAAAAGATGCAGAAATGGTTTCTGTGCACATTGGTGAAATTGGTTTATCAATCTGAGTCACGATGAATTTTATATTAATTTCTGAACATGCGGGCTTTGTTTGTCAGGCTTGAACTTATGACTAATGGGCCCTAAGCTGTTAGCAGCCCACATTATAAATAAGTTATTGGAGTAAAGAAATTATACAACAGAGGTCACAATTTTCGAAAACCCTAGTTGTGTTTTCTCTAAGTGGCCGCCCCCTCCCTCTCTGCTCGGGAAAATCCAGCCTGTGAATTTTGAATTTGCAGTCTGGTTTAACGGATCAAATTCGTTAATTCTCTTCGTAGAAACTTCTGATAGATTTTCTAGTGCAATCTATCAGAGGGATTAAATCTCTGTTCGTGGACCTGATTGAAGAACAGTTCGTCCATCAGTTCCAGGGATATACAACAAGAGCAGAGTAATCTGTTGGTGTCCATAATCTCGATTCGAGATTGGAGGTAAAAATTTATAATTGTTATTTAATTTTTACACGCACAATTTAATCGTAAAGTTTTGATACCCATATGGAATCGTTCCATATAAAATTTTTAAACTTTCGCTGCACCGGGTATCAATCTTGATTGATCTGATCACCGTTCTCCAACAGTGGTATCAGAGCCAAGTTGCTCAAATCAAGCGATTAAATTAATCGATTGTACAAAAATTTTTAAGCCTCGATTTTTGAAACAAAATAAATTTTTTTTTAAAATAAAAATTTTTTTTCGGGCAAAACACGGGCAGCGCACGGCGCTGCCCAGGGCAGCGATCGTCGCTGCCCTAGGGGCAGCTACGGGCTGCCCGGCCCGAGCCCCTTTTGGGGCGCGGGCAGCCCAGGAGTGTCCCGGGCGGCCCGGGAAAAAAATTAATTTTTAATTTAAATTAAAATTTTAATATGTTAAAATTCTATTTTTGGTCCGATCGAAAATTGTTTTTGATTGGTCCACGAGGCGTCGGATCGAATTGTTCGAGTCCGAATATTTTAAAATTGATTTTTGGATAAATTTGAATTTCTGGAAAATTTATAGATTTTATCCGTTAAATCAGATTTTATGAAATTAATTATTTTTGGTACAATTGATGATAAGATATGATCTTATGAAAATATTGAGTAAAATATGATTTTATGTATAAAATTGGATTTTATATGTAAAATATGATTTTATTTGATAAAAAGATAAAATATGATTTTGTATGTAAAATAAAATTTTATATATGGAATATGATTTTATCCTTTTAAATTTAATTGCCATTGCATGTTATCCAATAAATTAATTTTGAATTAAATGTTATTGGATAAGGATGATCGATTTCCATGACCAATTTTGTAGGTGTATGTTAGGAATTTACATTTGTTTTTATTGTTGTTGGATTTATTAATGGGCCTGGTTTATGGCCCAATATGAATTGTCATATGTAATAAAAGTGGGCCTGGTTTATGGCCCGTTCCCACCCCTTAAAATGTATCCCCTACTTGTCATGGTTATTTATTGTAAATACATTAGACTTAGTGGGAGATGAAGATTTGAAGACGGAGGTGGGCCCAGCAGACAATAAAGACTGAAGAAATGTAAATTGAAAGCTCAATGTAATAGGATTGCATTGCATACCTGCATATTACCTAGGATTGGACTTAGACTCGTGATTGGCAACCACGGGTCGATTAGAAATGGAATCGATCATCCTATATAATATATAATATTATAGTTGTATGCATGTTTTAGACAAAATTGTATGAATCCCGCAAGCATACAAATTTTAAATGATTAGACAAATTTTCAAAATTAAAATCCCTCATTTTAAATATGATTTAAAATTGATATCAAGATTAAAAAGGAATTTAAAATTGTTTAAATGTTCCTACCTTCCATCAACGATCAATGTATGAGATGCTACCCGCGGATACGGTCCGGCTCATATTATTGAGGGGGCCCGTTCATCGGAAAGCTGTACATTGGATCGACACATGTTGTAAGTTGGGTGGAACTCCCATGGGATCGGCTCATATTATTGGGGGATCCACATGGCGACCGTCCATCACAACTTAATATTGATGGGTCATCTTGACATGTCACAATAAACGGCGTCATATTATTGGGCCCTTATTGGACATGAGGTAAAAACGTGGAGGTTGCTTTGGAAGCAATTGGGCTCTACCTTTTGAAAATTATGGTTGGCTGATATTATTCGGGACCATAGTTTGTCAATTGGACTTCATGTTCTCACTAAGGAAAACAGTTTCCCGTTTTCACTAGAGGGTAGTGAAATCGTTAAAATAGTGGGAGTGAGATTCATAAAATAAATTTCGCCTATTTTATGTCTTAGTAAATTAATTAAACAATCACTGATTATTGTCTGTTTCTTTTCAGTATTTCATAAAGATGAATTCGCGTAATCCACTATTCTCTATCCTCGAACAAAATAAATTGACTGGCGCAAACTATACGGAATGGTTCCGTAAGTTGAAGATTGTCTTGACCTCGGAGAAGATGCTCTACGTGTTAGAAAAATCTCCTCCGAAGGAAGCACCAGCTGATGTAAGTCCAGAAGAGTTGGCCAAACTTGATACATGGTGGGACAATGATATCAAGGCCAAATGCTATATGCAAGCCTCGATGTCTGATGAACTCCAGAGGCGATTTGAGGATACCGTGAATGCTGCTGACATTCACGTACAACTCAAGGAACTTTTTGGGGCTCAATCGAGAGCTGAAAGGTTCGCTACTGTAAAAGAGCTAATGACGTGTCGCATGCGTGAAGGGACTTCGGTCCGTGATCATGGGGTACGAGTGATTTGGCTCATACAGAAGTTGGTAACGCTTGATTTGGTGTTGGAACATGAACTCAACGTGGACTTATTACTTCTATCTCTTCCTTCTTCGTTTGACGGATTTGTGGTGAATTTCAATATGAACAAGATAGAGGCATCCCTTGAAGAGATGGTCAATATGCTTGTAACATATGAATCCACTTTAAAGAAGGATAAACCGGCTTTCTTGGTGGGCTCCTCTTCTTCTGCTAAGAAGGGGCCAAGTACAAAGGGTAAGAAACGTTCTGCCCCACCCAAGAAAACCGAACCGGAGAAGAAGTACAAGACAAAGGCTTCAAACATGGAAAAGTCCAAGGATGTTTGCCATTACTGCAAGAAGCCCGGTCATTGGAAACGTAACTGCAAGGAATATCTAGAGCAGTTGCGAAATGCGAAGGGTATGTTCTATATTGAAATAAATGTTTCACTTAATACTACTTCTTGGGTATTGGATACCGGATGTGGATCTCACATTTGCAATGATTTGCAGGTGATGACAAGAAGTCGCAAGATTAGAATGGGTGAGACCCAGCTGAGGCTCGGAAATGGTTCTAGAGTTGAAGCTAAAGCTGTGGGAGATGTTTATTTAATTTTGCAGAACGATTTTAAGTTACTTTTGAGAGATGTTTTATTTGTTCCAGATTTGATTTAAAACATTATTTCTGTTTCTATGCTTGATAGAGATGGTTATTCTTGCAATTTTGTGAATGAGATTTGCAATATTTACAAGAATGAATGTTTGATTGGAAATGGACAACTTGAAAACGATCTATATAACTTAAAATTAAAAGACGTTCCAATAAATTATGTTGATAAACCGATAACAACAAAAAAAAGAAAAATCGATTGTCAAAACCCGGCAAACCTTTGGCATGCTAGGCTAGGTCATATTTCCTCAAGGAAGATGAACAAGCTAGTGGGAGAGGACATGTTTGATATGTCTGATATTAACTCTCTACCTACTTGTGAATCCTACCTGAAAGGAAAAATGACTAAATCTCCTTTTAAGGGGAAACCTGAGCGTAGTCAAAATCTGTTGGATTTGATCCATACAGATGTTTGTGGTCCATTTAGAATTGGTACTCAATATGGCCACACCTACTTCATTACCTTTACTGATGATTATTCTAGGTATGGGTATTTATATTTAATGAAATATAAGTCTGAAGCATTTGAAAAGTTCAATGAATTCAAGGCTGAAGTAGAAAACAAGCTAGGTAAAAGTATTAAAGCACTTCGATCGGATCGAGGTGGAAAATACTTAAGTACCGATTTTTTAGACTATCTGAAAGAGAATGGGATTCTCTCTCAGTGGACTCCTCCTATGACACCACAGCTAAATGGTGTATCGGAGCGTCGTAATCGAACTTTGTTGGACATGGTTCGATCCATGATGAGCTTCACTGAGCTTCCACCTTCGTTATGGGGCTATGCGCTTGAAACAACGGTATTGTTGTTGAACAACGTCCACACTAAAGCAGTGGATAAAACACCATACGAGTTATGGAATGGCAAAGCTCCTAAGTATTCGTACTTGAGGATTTGGGGATGTCCTATGTAGTAGCCCGTGCCCTAATTGAGTAATCAAAGGATTAATGCTAATTAATTGAATTGGGTATTGGACGGATCGGAAGCTCCGAAGGCACGATCGGAAGCTCCGATGAGCGATCGGAGGCACCGATCGATATTACGTCAGGCATGACGTGTGGTTGGATCGGAAGCTCCGATCAGGACCGGAGGCTCCGATCACCCCTATCCGGAGTCAACAAGTGATATTTCGACACGTGGCAGATCAGGATCTTCAGAAGCTTCGATGGCAGGATCGGACGTTCCGATCGAGGTTCGGACGTTCCGATCAAGGATTGGAAGTTCCGATCGTTGTCTATAAATAGAAGGCCGAGACTTCACTTTCATTTGCCAATTCCGAGTTCTCCTTTCCTTTCTAGTCCTTTTGGAGCTGTTCTAGTCTTCTTAGGCTTGGTCCGAAGGTCGGAGAGGCGTTCGGTAGTCGTAGCGGAGTTGTGACCAAGTTCTGGAGGCATCGACATCAAAGGGCTAACGACGGACGAAGGTATAGCTTTTGCTTCCTATAAATATTTAGGAGTATGCAATAGCTTAGTTAAGGCTTTTAGAGCACTTTAATGATAGTAGTATCATTTGGCAGTGTAGAGCAGACTATAGGCGTGGACCTAGAGTTGGTAGAGCTTGCACTGTATTGAGGTACGAAAGTACTGTTCGAGATATCCTGACTGAGTATGCATGTATTACGTGACTGCATGATTTATATGCCATGATATTATGCTGCATTCATTTGCATCTTGCTGTATCTCTTTCGAGATGTCTGTTAGTAGGGTTTTACCCTATCCTGTTAGTGGATGGACTTCCATCGATTTGGGTCCGGCGTATCCACAGTTATCTCGGTATGGGAGCCACCTCCTGAAGCGACGGCACAGCGTGCTACATACCAGGGCCCGGTCTGTCTCTGTTATCTGATCCTTGACCTCGAGTCTATAGGGAGTTCACTTTGCATGCATGTATACTCATACTCTCGCACTGAGCGTTTTATGCTCACGTCTCGTACTCTGTATTTTCTGGACACCCTATTCCATGGGGCAGGTTTGCGATTGGACGAGGAGGGTGGATCCAGGAGGGGCTAGTCAGTGGTTGGCCAGCTGGAGCTTCGTCTAAGTTTTATTACTATTGTTTGGGTTTATACAGCTATTCGATTTGGTTGTATATTATTGGATAAATTACAGATTCCTTTTCTTGGGATTGTATAATGTTATTGGTTTCCGCAGTTTTATTCTGATATCTGTTTTATTAAGTTAATTGCATGCCTAAGTTCTGTTTAGTAGGTGATCCAGGTAAGGGTCACTACATTTATGGTATCAGAGCATGCAAAAGATTTCTTGGGATTTAGTCTCATCTTGAGGTATTTTTGTAGATGTCAAATCGTGACGACCAGAGTTCTCATGGCAGTGTTGGTGGGCGTTGGGGTGATGCCGACCGGGAGCCTCGTCGAGAACGGCGTCATCGTCACCATGACGACGAGAGTTTCACTGTGCGTCGATTCTTAGCTATGGGTCCTAAGCCCTTAGTTGGAGGTGAGTCTCCGGAGGATGCGGAGAACTGGTTAGACCGCATGGAGACGACTTTTCAGACTTTCCAATGCACCGATGAGCAGAAGGTGGAGACCCTTGGCTATCTTCTGGATGGGCGTGCGCGCAGGTGGTGGAGGTTTACTTCTACACCTTTTGTTACGGCGAGAGGAGTGGCCACCTGGGCCGAGTTACGCACAGCTTTTCAAAAGCGGTATTTTCCTCCTGCACTCCGTCAGTCGAAGGCAGGCGAGCTACTGAGTCTGCGACAGGGAGCCATGTCTATTGATGAGTATCAGCAGAGGTTCTTTGATCTGCTATCCTATTGCCCCGAGATTGCTGATAGCTCAGAGATGAAGTATAATCTGTTCCTTCAGGGCCTTAACCCTGAGATCCATGACCGTGTGGCGGTTGGTGACGACATGTCCTATGAGGGTTTGGTGAGCCGTTGTCACCAAGCGGAGGATAGCATTCGGCGGAACAGGTCTTTCCCTCAGTCGAGGCCTGCTAGTTCTTTGGGACCCCGTGCCCAAACTTTCAAGAAGTCTGGATCTTCTTCTTCCTCTGGTTCTGGAGGTATTGTCCGATATGGTAAGAAGGACAAGTGTGATCACTGTGGGAAGAACCATCCATCCGACAAGTGCCGTAGAGCTTCTGGAGCTTGTTTCCGTTGTGGAGAGACTGGTCATATCCGGAGAGATTGTCCAATGTCTGGGGGAGGTGGTTCTGGTTCTGGTTCAGGATCGGGTTCTCAGGCTACCGTTCAGCAGAGGTCGCAGGGACAGTCTGCTGGGAGTTCTCATTTGAGGCCACGAGCTTCTGGCCAGGTGTTTGCCCTGAGACATGATCAGGCAGTGGAGGAGAATGAGAAAGTCATCGCAGGTACATTTATGCTTTATGGTATACCTGCTCTTGTACTTATTGACACTGGTGCATCTCATTCCTTCATTTCTGCACGTTTTGTTAAGAGGCATAAGTTACCATGCATTGCACTAGACCTAGTGATGTCTGTTTCTACTCCGACGGGCCAATCTGCTTTGGCTAAGCGTCTAGTGATGGGTTGCCCTTTAGAGTTTGAAGGAAACGTTCTGTTGGCGAATCTCATGGTCCTGGCGATGGACGACTTTGATTGCATTCTGGGAATAGATGTGCTGACTACCTATCGAGCTTCAGTGGACTGCTATCAGAGATTAGTACGCTTTCATCCGGAAGGGAGTGAGAGTTGGTTTTTCTATGGTGAGGGAGCGCGACCCCCGATGCCTTTGGTATCAGCTTTGAGAGCCTGTCGAGCTCTAGAGTCTGGCGGGGAAGGCTACCTTATCTATGCAGTTGATTTGTCCGCTGAGAGTATTGGGATAGAGAGCATTCCTGTTGTGGATGAATTTCCAGATGTGTTTCCTGATGAGATTCCGGGTTTTCCTCCTGCTAGGGAAGTCGAGTTTGGCATAGAGTTGATGCCGGGTACTTCGCCTATTTCTAGAGCACCGTATCGTCTGGCTCCGTCAGAGATGCGTGAGTTGAAGAATCAACTACAGGATCTTTTGGACAAGGGGTACATTCGTCCTAGTGTATCTCCTTGGGGAGCTCCTGTTCTCTTCGTAAAGAAGAAGGATGGGTCGATGCGGCTGTGCATTGACTATCGGCAGCTGAATCGAGCCACTGTGAAGAACAAGTATCCGTTGCCTCGTGTTGATGACTTGTTTGACCAGCTGCAGGGCACATCAATTTACTCCAAGATTGACTTGAGATCTGGGTATCATCAGTTGAGAGTCCGTGATCAGGACGTAGCCAAGACTGCATTCCATACTCGCTATGGGCATTACGAGTTCCTAGTGATGCCATTTGGTTTGACCAATGCGCCGGCTATATTCATGGATCTGATGAACCGTGTCTTCAGGCAGTATTTGGACAAGTTTGTCGTGGTCTTCATTGACGACATCTTGGTGTATTCGCGTAATACGAAAGAGCATGTTTCTCACTTGCGGTTGGTACTACAGACTCTTCGAGATGAGCAGTTGTACGCCAAGCTGAGCAAGTGTGAGTTCTGGATGGATAGAGTGGTCTTTCTTGGCCATATCATATCCAGGGTGGGGATTTCTGTTGATCCAAGCAAGATTGAAGCGGTACTTAATTGGTCGCGTCCGACGACAGTTGCTGAGATCCGTAGTTTTCTGGGTCTAGCAGGGGATTATCGTCGCTTCATTCTGAACTTCTCTCAGTTAGCTCGACCGTTGACGCAGCTTACCCGCAAGGGTGTGGATTTTGAGTGGTCCTCCGAGTGTGAGGAGAATTTCCGTGAGCTTCGACGGCGGTTGACTTCTACGTCGGTGTTAGCATTACCGTCAGGATCTGGAGGGTATGTAGTTTACACGGATGCTTCTCTTCAGGGGTTAGGTTGTGTCCTGACTCAGAATGGGCATGTAATCGCATATGCTTCTAGACAGCTGAAGCTTCACGAGGACAACTACCCAGTCCATGATTTGGAGTTAGCAGCCATTGTGTTCGCTTTGAAGATCTGGCGTCATTATCTGTATGGAGAGAAATTTGAGATCTTCACCGACCATAAGAGTCTCAAGTATTTGTTCACTCAGGCAGAATTGAACATGAGACAGAGACGTTGGATGGACTTGCTTAAGGACTATGATTGCGAGATTAAGTACCATCCGGGAGCTGCTAATCTCACCGCCGATGCCTTGAGTCGCAAGGTGCGACTATCCGCACTTCAGACTTGTTCGATGTCTAGTGCGATCAGTGACTGTTGTACTTCAGGTTATACCTTCAAGCATAAGAAAGGTATGCAGAGTATCCAGATGTTTGCGATATTATCTGAGCCAGCTTTGTACTCGCGGATCCGAGATGCTCAGATGTCTGATTCGAAGACCCAGCGTTTAGCTCGTCTAGCTAACGAGGGTAGCTCGTCTGGATTTCATTATCAGTCAGATGGCTTTCTGTGTTTGTCTGGTAGGCTTGTGATTCCACAGGATGAAGAGTTGCGAGAGGAGATTTTGTCTCAAGCACATCGCACTAAGTTGAGTATTCATCCTGGGAGCAACAAGATGTACAAGGATCTACGAACTCGTTTCTGGTGGAAGGGAATGAAACGCAGTGTTTATCAGTTTGTTTCGAGATGTTTGGTGTGCCAACAGGTCAAAGCAGAGCACCGACGACCTGGAGGATTGCTTCACAGTCTGCCTATTCCTGAATGGAAATGGGAGTTTATCACTATGGACTTTGTGACCCATTTGCCGGTATCCCCGAGGAACTGTGATGCTATCTGGGTTGTGGTGGACCGACTCACCAAGTCAGCGCATTTCATTGCCTATAGCCGAGAGTACTCTGTGGATCGCATGGCACGGATGTACATTCAGGAGATCGTCCGACTTCATGGAGTGCCTGTGAGCATTGTCAGCGATCGGGTCCCCAGGTTTACTTCTAGATTCTGGGGGAGTGTTCAGCGTGCGATGGGTACTACTCTCAGTTTGAGTACAGCCTATCATCCGGAGACTGATGGTCAGTCAGAGCGCACTATCCGTACGTTAGAGGATATGCTTAGAGCGTGCGTCTTGGATTTTGGTTCAGCCTGGCAGGATCATTTGCCGTTGATCGAGTTCGCTTACAACAACAGCTATCACACTAGTATTGGGATGGCACCATTTGAAGCGTTGTATGGGCGACGTTGTCGTACTCCACTCTTCTGGGAAGAAGTGGGGGAGAGACAGGCTGAGGGACCGGAGTTTATCCAGCAGGCGATAGACATTGTTGATCAGATCAAGAAACGGATTAAGACTGCACAGAATCGTCAGGCCAGCTATGCTAATATTAAGCGTAGGCCTTTGCAGTTCGAGGTCGGGGAGAAAGTGTTTCTGAGAGTGTCACCTTTCCGCAAGATTCTCAGATTTGGCCTTAAGGGCAAGTTGTCTCCCAGATTTATCGGTCCGTTTGAGATCTTGGAGAGTATTGGCGATTTGGCTTATCGACTAGCATTGCCACCGCATCTATCCAGCATTCACGACGTGTTCCACGTATCTCTGTTGCGACGATATGTGGCGGATGAATCTCATATTCTGCAGCGGTCTGAGGTTCAAGTAGACAAGGATTTGACTTATGTTGAAAAACCTCTTCGTATCCTGGATTATAAGGATAAGGTTTTACGGAACAAAGTCATTCCTTTGGTTTTAATTCAGTGGCAGCGCCGAGGCACTGAGGAAGCCACTTGGGAGCTTGAGGACAGGATGCGTAAAGACCATCCTGGGTTGTTTTGATTTCATTCTTTAAGTTGTATTCAGTTGCAAACTCTGTAAACGTTTGATTTGAATAAAGAATGTTTCTGATTTTTGTATTTGCATTCGGTACTTAAGATCTGATTTTGAGGACAAAATATCTTAAGTGGGGGAGAATGTAGTAGCCCGTGCCCTAATTGAGTAATCAAAGGATTAATGCTAATTAATTGAATTGGGTATTGGACGGATCGGAAGCTCCGAAGGCACGATCGGAAGCTCCGAACAGGATCGGAAGCTCCGATGAGCGATCGGAGGCACCGATCGATATTACGTCAGGCATGACGTGTGGTTGGATCGGAAGCTCCGATCAGGACCGGAGGCTCCGATCACCCCTATCCGGAGTCAACAAGTGATATTTCGACACGTGGCAGATCAGGATCTTCGGAAGCTCCGATGGCAGGATCGGACATTCCGATCGAGGTTCGGACGTTCCGATCAAGGATCGGAAGTTCCGATCGTTGTCTATAAATAGAAGGCCGAGACTTCACTTTCATTTGCCAATTCCGAGTTCTCCTTTCCTTTCTAGTCCTTTTGGAGCTGTACTAGTCTTCTTAGGCTTGGTCCGGAGGTCGGAGAGGCGTTCGGTAGTCGTAGCGGAGTTGTGCCCAAGTTCTGGAGGCATCGACATCAAAGGGCTAACGACGGACGAAGGTATAGCTTTTGCTTCCTATAAATATTTAGGAGTATGCAATAGCTTAGTTAAGGCTTTTAGAGCACTTTAATGATAGTAGTATCATTTGGCAGTGTAGAGCAGACTATAGGCGTGGACCTAGAGTTGGTAGAGCTTGCACTGTATTGAGGTACGAAAGTACTGTTCGAGATATCCTGACTGAGCATGCATGTATTACGTGACTGCATGATTTATATGCCATGATATTATGCTGCATTCATTTGCATCTTGCTGTATCTCTTTCGAAAAAATCTGTTAGTAGGGTTTTACCCTATCCTGTTAGTGGATGGACTTCCATCGATTTGGGTCCGGCGTATCCACAGTTATCTCGGTATGGGAGCCACCTCCTGAAGCGACGGCACAGCGTGCTACATACCAGGGCCCGGTCTGTCTCTGTTATCTGATCCTTGACCTCGAGTCTATAGGGAGTTCACTTTGCATGCATGTATACTCATACTCTCGCACTGAGCGTTTTATGCTCACGTCTCGTACTCTGTATTTTCTGGACACCCTATTCCATGGGGCAGGTTTGCGATTGGACGAGGAGGGTGGATCCAGGAGGGGCTAGTCAGTGGTTGGCCAGCTGGAGCTTCGTCTAAGTTTTATTACTATTGTTTGGGTTTATACAGCTATTCGATTTGGTTGTATATTATTGGATAAATTACAGATTCCTTTTTTTGGGATTGTATAATGTTATTGGTTTCCGCAGTTTTATTCTGATATCTGTTTTATTAAGTTAATTGCATGCCTAAGTTCTGTTTAGTAGGTGATCCAGGTAAGGGTCACTACATCCTGCTTACGTGAAGCAGACAGTGGGAGATAAGTTCGATAGTCGATCCACCTTATGTTATTTTGTAGGGTATCCGAAGAATTCAATTAGATATTATTTCTATCATCCTGCTGAAACAAAGGTGTTTGTTTCAAGGAATGCCACCTTCTTAGAGAAGGAGTTCTTATTGGATAAGAAAGGCGAGATGATGGAACTCGAAGAAATTCGAGAAGAACCCGAAATACAAAATAATGATCCTACACCTCAGGAACCAATGATGGACACGCCTATACCTAGAAGATCCGAGAGGACTTCTAGACCTCCTATTCGATATGGTCTTTTTCTTGAAGGGGATCAAGATGAACCCGATATTGGATGTGATCCAAGAAACTTCAAGGAAGCAATTTCTGATGCGGATTCAAATTTATGGCTTGAAGCTCTGCAGTCGGAAATAGATTCGATGCATACAAACCAAGTTTGGTCTTTAGTAGATCCTCCCGATGGAATTGTTTTAATAGGATGTAAATGGATCTACAAGAGAAAGCTTGGGCTTGATGGTAAGGTATTGACCTACAAGGCACGATTGGTGGTGAAAGGTTACACTCAAAGACAAGGAGTTGACTATGATGAAACTTTTTCACCAGTTGCAATGTTCAAGTCCATAAGAATTCTTATTGCCATAGCTGCTTGGTATGACTATGAGATATGGCAAATGGATTTGAAGACTGCATTTCTTAATGGAAACATTAAGGAAGAGATCTATATGACGCAGCCTGAGGGATACACATCCATGGAAAGCGAGCATAAGGTATGCAAGCTTCAGAGATCAATCTATGGTGTCAAACAAGCATCAAGAAGTTGGAACCAGAAATTTGATGAAACAATAAAGGATTTTGGTTTCATCAAGAACCCGGAGGAACCATGCGTGTACAAGAAAGTAGTTAAGGATGCTGTGACATTCTTAGTACTTTAGGTTGATGACATCCTACTCATTGGAAATGATGTAGGGATGTTGCAGTCAACAAAGATATGGTTATCAGGTAGATTCTCGATGAAGGATTTGGGTGAGGCATCCTATATTCTTGGGATACAGATCTATAGAGATAGATCTAAGAGAATGATAGGACTCACTCAAGCAACCTACATCGACACCATATTGAAACGGTTTTCAATGGATGGGTCCAAGAGAGGACATCTACCTATGTGTCATGGAGTTTCTCTATCCAAGTCTATGTGTCCCAAGACTGATGAAGAGATAGAGAAAATGACACATGTACCATATGCGTCAGCCACAGGTAGTATCATGTATGGGATGATATCTACCAGACCGGATGTAGCATATGCTCTGAGTGTCACGAGCAGATATCAAGCTAATCCCGGTCAAATGCATTGGAAAGCCGTGAAGGATATTCTTAAGTACTTACGAAGGACTAAGAATATGTTCATGGTATATGGAGGAAGAGAACTAAAATTGGAAGGCTATACCGACTCTAGCTTCCAAAGTGACGTGGATGACTCGAAGTCAACCTCTGGATTTGTGTTCATGCTCAATGGCGGTGCTGTCTCTTGGAAGAGTTCCAAGCAGGACACCACAGCGGATTCCACCACTGAGGCAGAATACATTGCAGCATCAGCTGCTGCTAAAGAGGCCGTTTGGATGAGGAATTTCGTCCAAGAGTTGGGCGTTATTCCTGAAGTTGTTGGTCCAGTCCCGGTGTACTGTGACAACACGGGTGCCATTGCTCAGGAAAAGGAACCAAGGTCTCATCAAAGATCCAAACACGTACTGAGGAAATACCACATCATCCGAGAGATTGTGGAAAGAGGAGACATCACTGTCGAGAGAGTGGCCTCTGCAGACAATATCACTGATCCACTTACTAAGCCCTTGCCAGGACCATTATTTGACAAACATCGCGAAGCAATGGGTCTACGTAGTATGACTAGTTGGCTTTAGGGAAAGTGGGAGATTGAAAGAGTGGGTGCCCGGTGAGCCAACTTGTGGCTAAGGGCTTTGATGACTCTTTTTATAAACAATCTTTTGTTTAATATAATTTACACTTTTATTAATGGCAATGACTTTATCTTTCTTCATATTGTTATATTGTGATATACTATTGTTGTTTTGATAAAGACCTTGAATATACTATAGTGTATGTAAGATGTGGTAGTGCATGGGGATGACTATCATGAAATACATCTTATAGTCACTGTATATTCTAAACCGTTCCTAGTCGATTGAGCCGTCCGTTAATAAGGATAAGGATCGCTCGAGATTGAGACTAGCATTTGCGATGCCGAGTACCACGTTTTATTGGTATGGAACATAGAGATATTCAAAGCATGCAAATGGATATTCATACGATGAATGATCGAACTACCCTATCCGGACTTTCCAAGTGGTTATCACTTATCGAGTGGATAAAGTCCGCGGTTTTGGTTGTACACCATTAGTCCTTACTACTTGAAACATCATTGAGACTCTATATGCTAGTACTGTGCTTTGACTCGTTTACCGACTCTATTGGGGTCATCAGGTGTCGGGATTGGGTACAGTTACAACACATATAGGAGTCGATGCTTTGTTGTCAAGGATTCACCACATACTTGCGAGTGTGGATATCCTATGAAATCTGAGGAGATATTAGTGTGACGAATCTCTGGCCAGAGTACATGATGTGTTTTAAGAAATGGTTTCTTAGTAGCACATGCGATGTCACTATTTGATCTTCAAGATGCATTGCATAGTTATCGAATCTCGAACGACTCTCGATTTACCAATGGTTGTTGATTCGATCGGGATATATGGATGAAGGGACCGTACTGTACGCTAACCAAAATCTATTGGTTCTTGCAGGCACTATCAGTGATACCTAGGGAATCATGGGGCGATGTTGCTAGGCGCTCTTACCATGATTCGATGGGCAAGTCGGAAATTGTTGTTCCGAGTCACAAGGAGTTGTGAGCCCACGGCTAGCTGTATCCCTGAACCATTGAGGGTCACACAGAGTAATGGATTTTTAATCCCCGTTGAGATAGTTAAATTTAAAGAGTTAAATTTAATGAACAAAGAAGTGGGACTTCTTATTTAATAGTAGAGGAGTAAGATTTCCTAAAATGACATAGGGATGGGCATTTTTGGAAATCACTGAATTCGGATTCAGAAAAATTTATCTTGACTTTAAAAGATGCAGAAATGGTTTCTGTGCACATTGGTGAAATTGGTTTATCAATCTGAGTCACGATGAATTTTATATTAATTTCTGAACATGCAGGCTTTGCTTGTCAGGCTTGAACTTATGACTAATGGGCCCTAAGCTGTTAGCAGCCCACATTATAAATAAGTTATTGCAGTAAAGAAATTATACAACAGAGGTCACAATTTTCGAAAACCCTAGTTGTGTTTTCTCTAAGTGGCCGCCCCCCTCCCTCTCTGCTCGGGAAAATCCAGCCTGTGAATTTTGAATTTGCAGTCTGGTTTAACGGATCAAATTCGTTAATTCTCTTCGTAGAAACTTCTGATAGATTTTCTAGTGCAATTTATTAGAGGGATTAAATCTCTGTTCGTGGAACTGATTGAAGAACAGTTCGTCCATCAGTTCCAGGGATATACAACAAGAGCAGAGTAATCTGTTGGTGTCCATAATCTCGATTCGAGATTGGAGGTAAAAATTTATAATTGTTATTTAATTTTTACATGCACAATTTAATCGTAAAGTTTTGATACCCATTATGGAATCGTTCCATATAAAATTTTTAAACTTCCGCTGCACCGGGTATCAATCTTGATTGATCTGATCACCGTTCTCCAACACTTCTGCCGTATAAATTCTCAATTCTCTTCTCGTCGACTTTGAGTCACTTTATGGAATGAACAAGGAAGGAATCACCAAAATTTGTCAAGCACTTGAGAGCTCTGGTCTTTGCATGTTTCTCGAAAGAAAATTTCTGCATTATTATCAGAAGGATATAACCTCCTTGTATCACAAGAGTGTCTTAGCCGATGATGGAAAGCTATTACTCTTCGTTGGAGGACACCTGGTAGCAATTGATGAAGCATTCTTTGCAGAAACATTCAGCTTACCAACTGCCGGTATTATTGATTTCAATATTATTCCTGCCAGTGATCTTACTGAAATGCAGAATACCTTCTCAAATTCCAATCAAGCTATCTCTCTCTGTGCATTCAAAAGAGATTTGAAGCTGGAATATCAACTTCATGCCGATAACGTGGCAAAAAGTATTCTAGCAAAAGGAGGATCTTTTGCTAAACTGACAGTTGAAAAGTTCAAACTAATGACAACAATTGTCAAGGGTATCAAGATCAACTGGGGTAATATTCTCTTCAAAATCTTTACTCAAATGATGACTACATACAAACAATCTCTGGGTTATGTATCTCAAATCAGTAGACTACTCGAGAGTTTGGAAGTCACTCTCCAAGAAACCTCTCTTCTACACAAATTGAGAGTCATGAACACTGAATACTTGACCAACTTTCACTCCAAGGAGTCTACCGATCCTCCCGTTGCTAGAAAACCCAAGACCACAGCCAAAAAAACCATCAAGAAGAAAAGGAACCTTGTAATCTCTGATAGTGAGGAAACTAACAGCGAGGAGATTTTGAAGCCTCCACCGAAAAAGTTAAGAACTCTACAGGACAAGCCCACAAAATCTCCTACCAAACTGATCATTTTCTTGGTTCCCAAATCAACAGGTATCTCCACAAAAGAAGCTCCCAGTTCATCTGATGAAACACTCTAGGATCTATACACTCAAGCAAAATCTGATATCAAGGGAAAACAACCAATGGTTGTAGAACCAATTCAAAGTGTGAAAACTCTACAATAATCTCAGACAAATGAAGATTCTGACAACAATGTTAAAGCTCAACATGCACAATTCCAAACCGTTTCTATTCCAACAAATCTACCTCCAGCAAAACCTTTAGGGGGTTTATCTTCAACACAATTGGTTGAGTGTACTTACTCTGGTCTTGATTTACAATCAGGAACATCTCATACTCCAATTGCTTCTTCTTCAGATCCTGACAGGCCTACAAATGCAATCCAAGTCCAAATAGATTTAACCATGGATGAAGTTCTTGAATATGCTGAACAAAGCACTGAAAAACTTTATGATAAATGACATAAATATAAGACTTCGACATTGTCCCGACATCTCAAGAAAAAGAACGAATTGAATAGTTTTGTTAAATATGAGAAAATTGTGCTAAGGGTAGTTGTTAGAACCTAATGGGGGGGGGGGGGGGTCTAGGTTTTATTGACAACTTTAGTAATTCAAAGTGATTATGAAAAAACGCAAGCAGAAGACTTAAAGCAATCAAAAATAAATGCGATAAATAAAAGCGGTAAGTAAATAAAGCAGTAAAGAGATATGATATGTTTATGGAAGTTCGACGATAAATCGTCTACGTCTCCCCTTCTTGGTTAAGGTTGATTTAACCAAGGATCCACTAGCACAGCAACGTCTTTACCTTGATGGCTCCAAGGATATCCGTACAATAACAACACGATCACCGTGTCGACAACTTTACAAATCGATACAACTTGGCCTTAAGGGTTCCAAGGATAGCCTCACATTACTCGATGAACTTGGCTTCATACTCGAATATTCAACGATGATTTTTCTCAAACACTATACAACTCGATTACACAAATGTATTTGAGACACTTGAAATATGCTTAAAAGCTTTGATGGATCGCTCAATATATGCTTCAGAAGATGAGAGAATTGTTGGATGAGCTGATAATTGAAATGGCCTTGGAATGGCTCTATTTATAGTGCTGATTCGAGTGAATTTGGACCGTTCGATCTAGCTTCGAAGCGTTCGAACCGTGCTAGTTTAAATTCAAAAATCTGCGGCTGAGTAACTGTTCGGACAGTCCGAACTGGGCTTCATATCGTCCGATCGGCTGCATTAAATTCACTGTCTGTAAAAATCCTTCCGACAAAATCTATCAACGCCGTAAAGAGATCGGACCGTCCGATCATGACTTTGGATCCTCTGATCTTTGGAGTCGTGTCCTCCGAACATGACTCCAAAGAATAAAATATTCTTTATATAGTTCGGACTGTAGTAGCCCGTAACCAAAATCAGTAATTAAGGAATTAATCATTATTACTTGGGAAGAGTTCGGAAGCTCCGAAGGTGAGTTCGGAAGCTCCGAACAGGATCGAAAGCTCCGATGCAGGATCGGAAGCTCCGATGGTATTACGTCAGGCATGACGTGTGGTTGGATCGGAAGCTCCGATCACCCCAATCCGAAGTCAACAAGTGATATTTTGACACGTGGCATATCAGGATCTTCGGAAGCTTCGATGGCAAGATCGGACGTTCCGATCGAGGTTCGGACGTTCCGATCGAGGATCGGAGGCTCCGATCGTTGTCTAAAAATAGAAGGTCGAGAATTCATTTTCAATTGCCAATTCCGGATTTCCTCTCTACTCTAGTCGTATTCAAGTTGTTCCAGCCTTTTTAGGCTTGACCCGGAAGTCGGCGAGGCGTTCGATAGTCGTAGCGGAGTTGTGCCCAAGTTCTGGAGGCATCGACATCAAAGGGCTAACGACGGACGAAGGTATAGCTTTTGCTTCCTATAAATATTTAGGAGTATGCAATAGCTTAGTTAAGGCTTTTAGAGAACTTTAATGATAGTAGTATCATTTGGCAGTGTAGAGCAGACTATAAGCGTGGACCTAGAGTTGGTAGAGCTTGCACTGATTTGAGGTACAAAAGTACTGTTCGAGATATCCTGACTGAGTATGCATGTATTATGTGATTGCATGGTTTATATGTCATTGATTTATGCTGCATTCATTTGCATACTGAGCTATCTCCTTCGAGATGTCTGTTAGTAGGGTTTTTTCCCTATCCTGTTTGTGGTTGGACTTCCATCGATTTGGGTCCGGCATATCCACTTGTATTATGGTATGGGAGCCACCTCCTGAAGCGACGGCACAACGTGCTACATACCAGGGCCCGGTCTGTCTCTGTTATCTGATCCTTGACCTCGAGTTTATAGGGAGTTCACTTTGCATGCATGTATACTCATACTCTCGTGCTGAGCGTTTTATGCTCACGTCTCTTACTCTGTGTTTCTGGACACCCTATTCCATGGGGCAGGTTTGCGATTGGACGAGGTGGATGGTTCCAAGAGGGGCTAGACAATGGTTGGCCAGCTGGAGCTTCGTCTAAGTTTATTTCTGTTGTTTTGGGTTGATACAGCTTTCGATTTTGTTGTATAATTTATTTTGGATATTTACAAATTCCTTGCCTTGGGATTGAAATCTTAGTAATGTTTCCGCAGTTTATTCTGATATCTGTTTATTAAGTTATTTGCATGCCTAAGTTCTGTTTAGTAGGTGATCCAGGTAAGGGTCACTACATTTATGGTATCAGAGCATGCATAGTATTTTTGGGATTTAGACTCTGCATAAGGTAACCGTGAGGTGCTTTTGTAGATGGCGAACTACGATGACCAGAGTAGCCATGGTAGTGGAGGTGGACGCTGGGGAGATGACGATCGTGAGCGTCATCGGGACCGTCATCATCGTCGTCGTGATGAGGATCGTTTCACTGTACGGCGATTTCTGCAGATGGATCCTAAGCCCCTTGTTGGAGGTGAGTCTCCGAAGGATGCGGATAACTGGTTAGACCGCATGGAGACGACTTTTCAGACTTTCCAATGCACCAAGGAGCAGAAGATGGAGACCCTTGGCTATCTTCTGGATGGGCATGCGCGAATGTGGTGGAGGTTTACTTCTGCACCTTTTGTTGCGGCGAGAGGAGTGACCACCTGGGCCGAGTTCCGCACAGCTTTTCAGAAGCTGTATTTTCCTCCTGCACTCCGTCAGTCGAAGGCAGGCGAGCATCTGAGTCTGCGACATGGAGCCATGTCTATTGATGAGTATCAGCAGAAGTTCTTTGATCTGCTATCCTATTGCCCCGAGATTGCTGACAGCTCTGGGATGAAGTATAATCTGTTCCTTCAGGGCCTTAACCCTGAGATCCATAACCGTGTGGCGGTTGGCGACGATATGTCCTATGAGGGTTTGGTGAGCCGTTGTCACCAGGCGGAGGACAGCATTCGGCGGAACAGGTCTTTCCCTCAGTCGAGGCCTGCTAGTTCTTTGGGACCCCGTGCCCAATCTTTCAAGAAGTCTGGATCTATTTCTTCCTCTGGTTCTGGCGGTGTTGTCCGTTTCGGTAAGAAGGACAAGTGTGATCACTGTGGGAAGAACCATCCATCCGACAAGTGTCGTAGAGCTTCTGGAGCTTGTTTCCGTTGTGGAGAGACTGGTCATATCCAGAGGGATTGTCCACTATCTGGGGGAGGAGGTTCTGGTTTTGGTTCAGGATCTGGTTCTCAGGCTACCGTTCAGCAGAGGATGCAAGGACAGCCTGCTGGGAGTTGTCATTTGAGGCCACGAGCTTCTGGCTAGGTGTTTGCCCTGAGACATGATCAGGCAGTGGAGGAGAATGAGAAAGTCATCGCAGGTACATTTCTGCTTTATGGTATACCTGCTCTTGCACTTATTGACACTGGTGCATCTCATTCCTTCATTTCTGCACGTTTTGTTAAGAGGCATAAGTTACCATGCATTGCACTAGACGTAGTGATGTCTGTTTCTACTCCGATGAGCAAATCTTCTTTGGCTAAGCGTCTAGTGATGGGTTGCCCTTTAGAGTTCGAAGGGAAAATTCTGTTAGCAAATCTCATGGTCCTGGCGATGGACGACTTTGATTGCATTCTGGGAATAGATATGTTGACTACCTATCGAGCTTCAGTGGACTGCTATCAGAGATTAGTACGCTTTCATCCGGAGGGGAGTGAGAGCTGGTTTTTCTATGGAGAGGGAGCGCGACCCCCGATGCCTTTGGTATCAGCTTTGAGAGCCTGTCGAGCTCTAGAGTCTGGCAGGGAAGGCTACCTTATCTATGCAGTTGATTTGTCCGCTGAGAGCATTGGGATAGAGAGTATTCCTGTTGTAGATGAATTCCCAGATGTTTTTCCTGATGAGATTCCGGGTTTTCCTCCTGCTAGGGAAGTCAAGTTTGGCATAGAGTTTGTGCCAGGTACTTCACCTATTTCTCGAGCACCGTATCGTCTGGCTCCGTCAGAGATGCGTGAATTGAAGAATCAACTACAGGATCTTTTGGACAAGGGGTACATTCGTCCTAGTGTATCTCCTTGGGGAGCTCCTGTTCTTTTTGTAAAAAAGAAAGATGGGTTGATGCGGCTGTGCATTGACTATCGGCAGCTGAATCGAGTCACTGTGAAGAACAAGTATCCGTTGTCTCGTATTGATGACTTGTTTGATCAGCTGCAGGGCACGTCAGTTTACTCCAAGATTGACTTGAGATCTGGGTATCATCAGTTGAGAGTCCTTGATCAGGACGTAGCCAAGACTGCATTCCGTACTCGCTATGGGCATTACGAGTTCCTAGTGATGCCATTTGGTTTGACTAATGTGCCGACTATGTTCATGGATCTGATGAACCGTGTCTTTAGGGAGTATTTGGACAAGTTTGTCGTGGTTTTCATTGACGACATCTTGGTGTATTCGCGTAATACGGAAGAGCACGTTTCTCACTTGCGGTTGGTACTGCAGACTCTTCGGGATGAGCAGTTGTACGCCAAACTGAGCAAGTGTGAGTTCTGGATGGATCGAGTGGTCTTTCTTGGCCAAATCATATCTAGGGAGGGGATTTCTGTTGATCCAAACAAGATTGAAGCGGTACTTAATTGGTCGCGTCCGACGACAGTTGCTGAGATCCGTAGTTTTCTAGGTCTAGCAGGTTATTATCATCGCTTCATTCTGAACTTCTCTCAGTTAGCTCGACCTTTGAAGCAGCTTACCCGCAAGGGTGTGGATTTTGAGTGGTCCTCCGAGTGTGAGGAGAATTTCTATGAGTTTCGATGGCGGTTGACTTCTGCACCGGTATTGGCATTACCGTCAGGATCTGGAGGGTATGTGGTATACACTGATGCTTCTCTTCAGGGGTTAGGTTGTGTCCTGACTCAGAATGGGCATGTGATCGCATACGCTTCTCGACAGCTGAAGCTTCACGAGGACAACTACCCAGTCCATGATTTGGAGTTAGCAGCCATTGTGTCCGCTTTGAAGATCTGGCGTCACTATCTGTATGGCGAGAAATTTGAGATCTTCACCGACCATAAGAGTCTCAAGTATTTGTTCACTCAGGCGTAGTTGAACATGAGGTAGAGACGTTGGATGGACTTACTTAAGGACTATGATTGCGAGATTAAGTACCATCCGGGAGCTGCTAATCTCACCGCTGATGCTTTGAGTCGCAAGGTGCGACTATCCGCACTTCAGACTTGTTCGATGTCTAGTGCGATCAGTGACTGTTGTACTTCGGGATATACCTTCAAGCATAAGAAAGGTATGCCGAGTATCCAGATGTTTGCGATATTATCTGAGCCAGCTTTGTATTCGCGGATTCGAGATGCTCAGATGTTTGATTCGAAGACCCTGCGTTTAGCTCGTCTAGCTAACGAGGGTAGCTCGTCTGGATTTCATTATCAGTCAGATGGCTTTCTGTGTTTGTCTGGTAGACTTGTGATTCCTCAGGATGAAGAGTTGCGACAGGAGATTTTGTCTCAGGCGCATCGCACTAAGTTGAGTATTCATCCTGGGAGCAACAAGATGTACAAAGATCTACGTACTCGTTTCTGGTGGAAAGGAATGAAACGCAGTGTTTATCAGTTTGTTTCGAGATGTTTGGTGTGTCAACACGTCAAGGCAGAGCACCGACGACCTGGAGGATTTCTTCACAGTCTGCCTATTCCCGAATGGAAATGAGAGTTTATCACTGTAGTAGCCCGTGCCCTAATTGAGTAATTAAAGGATTAATGCTAATTAATTGAATTAGGCATCGGACGGATCGGAAGCTCCGAAGGCACGATCGGAAGCTCCGAACAGGATCGGAAGCTCCGATGAGCGATCGGAGGCACCGATGTTATTACGTCAGGCATGACGTGTGGTTGGATCGGAAGCTCCGATCAGGACCGGAAGCTCCGATCACCCCTATCCGGAGTCAACAAGTGATATTTTGACACGTGGCAGATCAGGATCTTCGGAAGCTCCGATGGCAGGATCGGACGTTCCGATCGAGGTTCGGACGTTCCGATCAAGGATCGGAAGTTCCGATCATTGTCTATAAATAGAAGGCCGAGACTTCACTTTCATTTGCCAATTCCGAGTTCTCCTTTCCTTTCTAGTCCTTTTGGAGCTGTTCTAGTCTTCTTAGGCTTGGTCCGAAGGTCGGCGAGGCGTTCGGTAGTCGTAGCGGAGTTGTGCCCAAGTTCTGGAGGCATCGACATCAAAGGGCTAACGACGGACGAAGGTATAGCTTTTGCTCCCTATAAATATTTAGGAGTATGCAATAGCTTAGTTAAGGCTTTTAGAGCACTTTAATGATAGTAGTATCATTTGGCAGTGTAGAGCAGACTATAGGCGAGGACCTAGAGTTGGTAGAGCTTGCACTGTATTGAGGTACGAAAGTACTGTTCGAGATATCCTGACTGAGTATGCATGTATTATATGACTGCATGATTTATATGCCATGATATTATGCTGCATTCATTTGCATCTTGCTGTATCTCCTTCGAGATGTCTGTTAGTAGGGTTGTACCCTATCCTGTTAGTGGATGGACTTCCATCGATTTGGGTCCGGCGTTTCCACGGTTATCTCGGTATGGGAGCCACCTCCTGAAGCGACGGCACAGCGTGCTACATACCAGGGCCCGGTCTGTCTCTGTTATCTGATCCTTGACCTCGAGTCTATAGGGAGTTCACTTTGCATGCATGTATACTCATACTCTCGCACTGAGCGTTTTATGCTCACGTCTCGTACTCTGTATTTTTCTGGACACCCTATTCCATGGGGCAGGTTTGCGATTGGAAGAGGAGGGTGGATCCAGGAGGGGCTAGTCAGTGGTTGGCCAGCTGGAGCTTCGTCTAGGTTTTATTACTGTTGTTTGGGTTTATACAGCTATTCGATTTGGTTGTATATTATTGGATAATTACAGATTCCTTTACTTGGGATTGTATAATGTTATTGGATTCCGCAGTTTTATTCTGATATCTGTTTTATTAAGTTAATTGCATGCATAAGTTCTGTTTAGTAGGTGATCCGGGTAAGGGTCACTACAATCACAATGGACATTGTGACCCATTTGCCGGTATCCCCGAGGAACTGTGATGCTATCCGTGTAGTGACCCAACCCGGATCCACTATCTAATCAGAGTTATAGAAAAGCGCACGCAATAAAAGCTTAAAGCGTAAAGAGCGGATAATTAAAATACAACAAATCCAATCGGCAGAATACAACCGATGCTATCACAAGTGTATAAGTACTGCTATACAACCAAATCGAAGGTTCAGGGTAAATAAATCCCTACCCTCTACAACCTCGCACTCCCCAAAGGTCAATCCTGATGAGAGCCGCTTGGACCGTCCAGCCTCAAACCTGCCCCGCCACAAGGTACACAATACCCAAACACAGGGGCGTGAGCTAGAACGCTCAATACGAAGCAATGATATAAATACAAATATGCGCACACAGATGATTTAAAACTCAAGTGAAAACACTTGCTCATGGCGCCGAGAATATACAGTACCGGCTAGAGAGCTACTCCGCGGGGTACTCGTATATTCCATTGTTGGAAAACGGTGATCAGATCAATCAGGATTGATACCCGATGCAGCGAAAGTTTAAAAATTTTATATGGAACGATTCGATAATAGGTATCAAAACTTTACGATTAAATTGTGCGTGTAAAAATTAAATAACAATTAAATTTTTACCTCCAATCTCGAATCGAGATTATGGACACCAACAGATTACTCTGCTCTTGTTGTATATCCCAGGAATTGATGGACGAACAATTCTTCAATCAGGTCCACGAACAGAGATTTAGTCCCTCTGATAGATTGCACTAGAAAATCTATCAGAAGTTTCTACGAAGAGAATTAACGAATTTGATCCGTTAAACCAGACTGTAAATTCAAAATTCACAGGCTGGATTTTCCCGAGCAGAGAGGGAGGGGGCGGCCACTTAGAGAAAACACAGCTAGGGTTTTCGAAAATATTTTGTGACCTCTGTTGTGTAATTTCTGTACTCAATAACTTATTTATAATGTGGGCTGCTAACAGCTTAGGGCCCATTAGTCATAAGTTCAAGCCTGACAAGCAAAGCCCGCATGTTCAGAAATTAATATAAAATTCATCGTGACTCTGATTGATAAACCGATTTCACCAATGTGCACAGAAACCATTTCTGCACCTTTTAAAGTCAAGATAAATTTTCTGAATCCGAATTCAGTGATTTCCAAAAATGCCCATCCCTATGTCATTTTAGGAAATCTTACTCCTCTACTCTTAAATAAGAAGTCTCACTTCTTTGTTCATTAAATTTAACTCTTTAAATTTAACTATCTCAACGGGGATTAAAAATCCATTACTCTGTGTGACCCTCAATGGTTCAGGGATACAGCTAGCCGTGGGCTCACAACTCCTTGTGACTCGGAACAACAATTTCCGACTTGCCCATCGAATCATGGGAAGAGCGCCTAGCAACATCGCCCCATGATTCCCTAGGTATCACTGATAGTGCCTGCAAGAACCAATAGATTTTGGTTAGCGTACAGTACGGTCCCTTCATCCATATATCCCGATCGAATCAACAACCATTGGTAAATCGAGAGTCGTTCGAGATTCGATAACTATGCAATACATCTTGAAGATAAAATAGTGACATCGCATGTGCTACTAAGAAACCATTTTTTAAAACACATCATGTACTCTGGCCAGAGATTCGTCACACTAATATCTCCTCAGATTGCATAGGATATCCACACTCGCAAGTATGTGGTGAAACCTTGACAACAAAGCATCGACTCCTATATGTGTTGTAACTGTACCCAATCCCGACACCTGATGACCCCAATAGAGTCGGTAAACGAGTCAAAGTACAGTACTAGCATATAGAGTCTCAATGATGTTTCAAGTAGTAAGGACTAATGGTGTACAACCAAAACCGCGGACTTTATCCACTCGATAAGTGATAACCACTTGGAAAGTCCGGATAGGGTAGTTCGATCATTCATCGTATGAATATCCATTTGCATGCTTTGAACATCTCTATGTTCCATACCAATGAAACGTGGTACTCGGCATCGCAAATGCTAGTCTCAATCTCGAGCGATCCTTATCCTTATTAACGGACGGCTCAATCGACTTGGAACTGTTTAGAATATACAGTGACTATAAGATGTGTTTCATGATAGCCATCCCCATGTGCTACCACATCTTACATACACTATAGTATATTCAAGGTCTTCATCTAAACATCTTATAGTATGTCACAACATAATAATATGATAAAAGACAAAGTAAACGCCATTATAAAAGTGTAAATTATATTAAACAAAAGATTGTTTATACATAGAGTCATCAAAGCCCTTAGCCACAAGTTGGCTCACTGGGCACCCACTCTTTCAATCTCCCACTTGCCCTATAGCCAACTAGTCATACTACGCAGTCCCATTGCTTCGCGATGTTTGTCAAATAATGGTCCTGGCAAGGGCTTAGTAAGTGGATCAGCGATATTATCTGCAGAGTCCACTCTCTCGACAGTGATGTCTCCTCTTTCCACGATCTCCCGGATGATGTGGTATTTCCTCAGTACGTGTTTGGATCTTTGATGAGACCTTGGTTCCTTTGCCTGAGCAACGGCACCCGTGTTGTCACAGTACACCGGGACTGGACCAACAACTTCAGGAATGACGCCCAACTCTTGGACAAAATTCCTCATCCAAACGGCCTCTTTAGCAGCAGCTGATGCTGCAATGTATTCTGCCTCAGTGGTGGAATCCGCTGTGGTGTCCTGCTTGGAACTCTTCCAAGAGACAGCACCGCCATTGAGCATGAACACAAATCCAGAGGTTGACTTCGAGTCATCCACGTCACTTTGGAAGCTAGAGTCGGTATAGCCTTCCAATTTTAGTTCTCTTCCTCCATATACCATGAACATATTCTTAGTCCTTCGTAAGTACTTAAGAATGTCCTTCACGGCTTTCCAATGCATTTGACCGGGATTAGCTTGATATCTGCTCGTGACACTCAGAGCAAATGCTACATCCGGTCTGGTTGATATCATCCCATACATGATACTACCAATGGCTGACGCATATGGTACATGTGTCATTTTCTCTATCTCTTCATCAGTCTTGGGACACATAGACTTGGATAGAGAAACTCCATGATACATAGGTAGATGTCCTCTCTTGGACCCATCCATTGAAAACCGTTTCAATATGGTGTCGATGTAGGTTGCTTGAGTGAGTCCTATCATTCTCTTAGATCTATCTCTATAGATCTGTATCCCTAGAATATAGGATGCCTCACCCAAATCCTTCATCGAGAATTTACCTGATAACCATATCTTTGTTGACTGCAACATCCCTACGTCATTCCCAATGAGTAGGATGTCATCAACATAAAGTACTAAGAATGTCACAGCATCCTTAACTACTTTCTTGTACACGCATGGTTCCTCCGGGTTCTTGATGAAACCAAAATCCTTTATTGTTTCATCAAATTTCTGGTTCCAACTTCTTGATGCTTGTTTGAGACCATAGATTGATCTCTTAAGCTTGCATATACCTTATGCTCGCTTCCCATGGATGTGTATCCCTCAGGCTGCGTCATATAGATCTCTTCCTTAATGTTTCCATTAAGAAATGCAGTCTTCACATCCATTTTCCATATCTCATAGTCATACCAAGCAGCTATGGCAATAAGGATTCTTATGGACTTGAACATTGCAACTGGTGAAAAGGTTTCATCATAGTCAACTCCTTGTCTTTGAGTATAACCTTTCGCCACCAATCGTGCCTTGTAGGTCAATACCTTACCATCAGGCCCAAGCTTTCTCTTGTAGATCCATTTACACCCTATTGGAACAATTCCATCCGGAGGATCTACTAAAGACCAAACTTGGTTTGTATGCATCGAATCTATTTCCGACTGCATAGCTTCAAGCCATAAATTTGAATCCGCATCAGAAATTGCTTCCTTGAAGTTTCTTGGATCACATCCAACGTCGGGTTCATCTTGATCCCCTTCAAGAAGAAGACCATATCGAATAGGAGGTCTAGAAGTCCTCTCGGATCTTCTAGGTATAGGCGTGTCTATCAATGGTTCCTGAGGTGTAGGATCATTATTTTGTATTTCGGGTTCTTATCGAATTTCTTTGAGTTCCATCATCTCGCCTTTCTTATCCAATAAGAACTCCTTCTCCAAGAAGGTGGCATTCCTTGAAACAAACATCTTTGTTTCAGCAGGATGATAGAAATAATATCCGATTGAATTCTTCGGATACCCTACAAAATAACATAAGGTGGATCGACTATCCAACTTATCTCCCACTGTCTGCTTCACGTAAGCAGGACATCCCCAAATCCTCAAGTACGAATACTTAGGAGCTTTGTCATTCCATAACTCGTATGGTGTTTTATCCACTGCTTTGGTGTGGACGTTGTTCAACAACAATACCGCCGTTTCAAGCACATAGACCCAAAACGAAGGTGGAAGCTCAGTGAAGCTCATCATGGATCGAACCATGTCCAACAAAGTTCGATTACGACGCTCCGATACACCATTCAGCTGAGGTGTCATATGAGGAGTCCACTGAGAGAGAATCCCATTCTCTTTCAGATAGTCCAAAAACTCGGTACTTAAGTATTCTCCACCTCGATCCGATCGAAGTGCTTTAATACTTTTACCTAGCTTTTTTTCTACTTCAGCCTTGAATTCTTTGAACTTTTCAAATGCTTCAGACTTATATTTCATTAAATATAAATACCCATACCTAGAATAATCATCAGTAAAGGTAATGAAGTAGGTGTGGCCATATTGAGTACTAATTCTAAATGGACCACAAACATCTGTATGGATCAAATCCAACAGATTTTGACTACGCTCAGGTTTCCCCTTAAAAGGAGATTTAGTCATTTTTCCTTTCAGGCAGGACTCACAAGTAGGTAGAGAGTTAATATCAGACATATCAAACATGCCCTCTCCCACTAGCTTGTTCATCCTCCTTGAGGAAATATGACCTAGCCTAGCATGCCAAAGGTTTGCCGGGTTTTGACTGTCGATTTTCCTTTTGTTCGTTGTTACCGGTTTATCAACATAATTTATTGGAACGTCTTTTAATTTTAAGTTATATAGACCGTTTTCAAGTTGTCCATTTCCAATCAAACATTCATTCTTGTAAATATTGCAAATCCCATTCACAAAATTGCAAGAAAAACCATCTCTATCAAGCATAGAAACAGAAATAATGTTTTTAATAAAATCTGGAACAAATAAAACATCTCTCAAAAGTAACTTAAAATCATTCTGCAAAATTAAATAAACGTCTCCCACAACTTTAGCTTCAACTCTAGAACCATTTCCGAGCCTCAGCTGGGTCTCACCCATTCTAAGCTTGCGACTTCTTGTCATCACCTGCAAATCATTGCAAATGTGAGATCCACATCCGGTATCCAATACCCAAGAAGTAGTATTAAGTGAAACATTTATTTCAATATAGAACATACCCTTTGCAGTTCGCAACTGCTCTAGATATTCCTTGCAGTTTCGTTTCCAATGACCGGGTTTCTTGCAGTGATGGGAAACATCCTTGGATTTTTCCATGTTTGAAGCCTTTGTCTTCTTCTTCTTCTCGGGTCCGGTTTTCTTGGGTGGGGCAGAACGTTTCTTACCCTTTGTACTTGGACCCTTCTTAGCAGAAGAAGAGGAGCCCACCAAGAGAACTGGTTTATCCTTCTTTAAAGTGGCTTCATATGTTACAAGCATATTGACCATCTCTTCAAGGGAGGCCTCTATCTTGTTCATATTGAAATTCACCACAAATCCGTCAAACGAAGAAGGAAGAGATAGAAGTAATAAGTCCACGTTGAGTTCATGCTCCAACACCAAATCAAGCGTTACCAACTTCTGTATGAGCCAAATCACTCGTACCCCATGATCACGGACCGAAGTCCCTTCACGCATGCGACACGTCATTAGCTCTTTTACAGTAGCGAACCTTTCAGCTCTCGATTGAGCCCCAAAAAGTTATTTGAGTTGTACGTGAATGTCAGCAGCATTCACTGTATCCTCAAATCGCCTCTGGAGTTCATCAGACATCGAGGCTTGCATATAGCATTTGGCCTTGATATCATGGTCCCACCATATATCAAGTTTGGCCAACTCTTCTGGACTTATATCAGCTGGTGCTTCCTTCGGAGGAGATTTTTCTAACACGTAGAGCATCTTCTCCGAGGTTAAGACAATCTTCAACTTACGGAACCATTCCGTATAGTTTGCGCCAGCCAGTTTATTTTGTTCGAGAATAGAGAATAGTGGATTGCGCGAATTCATCTTTATGAAATACTGAAAAGAAACAGACAATTATCAGTGATTGTTTAATTAATTTACTAAGACATAAAATAGGCAAAATTTATTTTATGAATCTCACTCCCACTATTTTAACGATTTCACTACCCTCTAGTGAAAACGGGAAACTGGTTTCCTTAGTGGGAACATTGAGTCCAATTGACAAACTATGGTCCCGAATAATATCAGCCAACCATAATTTTCAAAAGGTAGAGCCCAATTGCTTCCAAAGAAACCTCCACGTTTTTACCTCATGTCCAATAAGGGCCCAATAATATGACGCCGTTTATTGTGACATGTCAAGATGACCCATCAATATTAAGTTGTGATGGACGGTCGCCATGTGGATCCCACAATAATATGAGCCGATCCCATGGGAGTTCCACCCAACTTACAACATTTGTCGATCCAATGTACAGCTTTCCGAAGAACGGCCCCCCCCCCCAATAATATGAGCCGGACCGTATCTGCGGGTAGCATCTCATACATTGATCGTTGATGGAAGGTAGGAACATTTAAACAATATTTAAATTTCCTTTATTTATCTTGATATCAATTTTAAATCATATTTAAAATGAGGGATTTTAATTTTGAAAATTTGTCTCATCATTTAAAATTTGTATGCTTGCGAGATTCATACAATTTAGTCTAAAACATGCATACAACGATAATATCATATATTATATAGAATGATCGATTCCATTTCTAATCGACCCGTGGTTGCCAATCACGAGTCTAAGTCCAATCCTAGGTAATATGCAGGTATGCAATGCAGTCCTATTACATTGAGCTTCCAATTTACATTTCTTCAATCTTTATTGTCTGCTGGGCCCACCTCCGTCTTCAAATCTTCATCTCCCACTAAGTTTAATGTATTTACAATAAATAACTATGACAAGTAGGGGATACATTTTAAGGGGTGGGAACGGGCCATAAACCAGGCCCACTTTTATTACATATGACAATTCATATTGGGCCATAAACCAGGCCCATTAATAAATCCAACAACAATAAAAACAAATGTAAATTCCTAACATACACCTACAAAATTGGTCATGGCAATCGATCATCCTTATCCAATAATATTTAATTCAAAATTAATTTATTGGATAACATGCAATGACAATTTAAATTAAAAGGATAAAATCATATTCCATATATAAAATCTTATTTTACATACAAAATCATATTTTATCTTTTTATCAAATAAAATCATATTTTACATATAAAATCCAATTTTATACATAAAATCATATTTTACTCAATATTTCCATAAGATCATATCTTATAATCAATTGTACCAAAAATAATTAATTTCATAAAATCTGATTTAACGGATAAAATTTATAAATTTTCCAAAAATTCAAATTTATCCAAAAATCAATTTTAAAATTTTCGAACTCGAACAATTCGATCCGACGCCTCGTGGACCAATCAAAAACAATTTTCAATCAGACCAAAATAGAATTTTAACATATTAAAATTTTAATTTAAAATAAAAAAATTAATTTTTCCCGGGCCGCCCAGGACGCTCCCGGGCAGCCCGTCGCTGCCCCTAGGGCAGCGATCACGTCGCTGCCCATGGGCAGCGTCGTGCACTGCCCCCCGGGCAGCGATCCAATCGCTGCCCGTGTTTTGCCCGAAAAAAAAAAAAATTTTATTTTTAAAAATTTATTTTGTTTCAAAAACCGAGGCTTAAAATTTTTTTGTACAATCGATTAATTTAATCGCTTGATCTGAGCAACCTGGCTCTGATACCACTGTTGGAAAACGGTGATCAGATCAATCAGTATTGATACCCGGTGCAGCGAAAGTTTAAAATTTTTATATGGAACGATTCCATAATAGGTATCAAAACTTTACGATTAAATTGTGCGTGTAAAAATTAAATAACAATTAAATTTTTACCTCCAATCTCGAATCGAGATTATGGACACCAACAGATTACTCTGCTCTTGTAGTATATCCCAGGAACTGATGGACAAACAATTCTTCAATCAGGTCCACGAACAGAGATTTAATCCCTCTGATAGATTGCACTAGAAAATCTATCAGAAGTTTCTACAAAGAGAATTAACGAATTTGATCCGTTAAACCAGACTGTAAATTCAAAATTCACAGGCTGGATTTTCCCGAGCAGAGAGGGAGGGGGGCGGCCACTTAGAGAAAACACAGCTAGGGTTTTCGAAAATATTTTGTGACCTCTGTTGTGTAATTTCTGTACTGCAATAACTTATTTATAATGTGGGCTGCTAACAGCTTAGGGCCCATTAGTCATAAGTTCAAGCCTGACAAGCAAAGCCCGCATGTTCAAAAATTAATATAAAATTCATCGTGACTCTGATTGATAAACCGATTTCACCAATGTGCACAGAAACCATTTCTGCACCTTTTAAAGTCAAGATAAATTTTCTGAATCCGAATTCAGTGATTTCCAAAAATGCCCATCCCTATGTCATTTTAGGAAATCTTACTCCTCTACTCTTAAATAAGAAGTCCCACTTCTTTGTTCATTAAATTTAACTCTTTAAATTTAACTATCTCAATGGGGATTAAAAATCCATTACTCTGTGTGACCCTCAATGGTTCAGGGATACAGCTAGCCGTGGGCTCACAACTCCTTGTGACTCGGAACAACAATTTTCGACTTGCCCATCGAATCATGGTAAGAGCGCCTAGCAACATCGCCCCATGATTCCCTAGGTATCACTGATAGTGCCTGCAAGAACCAATAGATTTTGGTTAGCGTACAGTACGGTCCCTTCATCCATATATCCCGATCGAATCAACAACCATTGGTAAATCGAGAGTCGTTCGAGATTCGATAACTATGCAATACATCTTGAAGATCAAATAGTGACATCGCATGTGCTACTAAGAAACCATTTCTTAAAACACATCATGTACTCTGGCCAGAGATTCGTCACACTAATATCTCCTCAGATTGCATAGGATATCCACACTCGCAAGTATGGGGTGAATCCTTGACAACAAAGCATCGACTCCTATATGTGTTGTAACTGTACCCAATCCCGACACCTGATGACCCCAATAGAGTCGGTAAACGAGTCAAAGTATAGTACTAGCATATAGAGTCTCAATGATGTTTCAAGTAGTAAGGACTAATGGTGTACAACCAAAACCACGGACTTTATCCACTCGATAAGTGATAACCACTTGGAAAGTTCGGATAGGGTAGTTCGATCATTCATTGTATGAATATCCATTTGCATGCTTTGAACATCTCTATGTTCCATACCAATGAAACGTGGTACTCGGCATCGCAAATGCTAGTCTCAATCTCGAGCGATCCTTATCCTTATTAACGAACGGCTCAATCGACTAGAAACTGTTTAGAATATACAGTGACTATAAGATGTGTTTCATGATAGCCATCCCCATGTGCTACCACATCTTACATACACTATAGTATATTCAAGGTCTTCATCTAAACATCTTATAGTATGTCACAACATAATAATATGATAAAAGATAAAGTAAACGCCATTATAAAAGTGTAAATTATATTAAACAAAAGATTGTTTATACATAGAGTCATCAAAGCCCTTAGCCACAAGTTGGCTAACTGGGCACCCACTCTTTCATCCATATCAGGGCTGAGCCAACCCCATCCTGACCCGAATCCAAAACAGGATACAAGCCTCATATGAAAACTGTCATACCTGACTCGAGTCCAAAATGAGATCATCGTTCCCTATGGAGACTGTCAATGACTCACATCTCTCTGGATGCAGTCACACGTAAAATCATGTATGTGCTAAGGCGGTAAAACATGGTAAAACATGATAAAACATATAGCACATACTCATGCAACATATAAGCAAATATATCATTCCGGCTATCTCGGTCAGTACTTACGTACCTCTAACACCGCTGGTCAAACCTAGCTCTGCTGGTCTAGACTCCAAGCCTACTAGTCCAGTCTACTAGCTACTACAATGAAAATATCCATGCATCAACAATTAAGCTCTAAAAGCCTTAATTAAGCTATTGCATACTCCTAAATATTTTTAGGATGCCAAAGCTATACCTGCGTCCGTCGTTAGCCCTTTGCTGACGATAGCCTCAAAACTAGGCCAAAGCTCCGCGATGACGTCTAGATCACTAAGCCACTTCTGGATTCCCCGTAGGACGCCTAGATCTTCCTAGATCTGAGTTAGAAGGCTTAGGAATCAGAGAGAAGAGAGGAAATTGGTGTGAGAAATGAGCATCTCGAACCCTATATTTATAGGCGACGTTCAGAACCTCCGAACCCAGTTCGGAATGTCCGATCACGATCGGAACTTTTGATCGCCCCTTCGGAGCTTCCGATCGCCCGATATTATGTCAGCCATGACGTCACCGTGCTGACGTAACCGATGACGTGTACACTGAGTTCGATCGGAGCTTCCGATCTTGCCGACGGAGCTTCCGATCTCGATCGGAGCCTCCGATCCTGGCACGGAGCTTCCGATCCACTTCGGATCGTCCGAACTCCTCTTTGGACCGTCCGATCCCGCTGAACCAATTCAATTAATTCGAGTGCTCTGAATCCATTTCTGATGTCCGTTATCCCAACAGGAACTTACTTAATCATTTTTTACTTAATCTAAACATGATCACTTGATTAATTACTCATTTAATCACTAATCAGAAATGCGGGTTACTACATTCTCCCCCACTTAAGAAATTTCTTCCTCGAAATTTAAGTCTTAGAGGAAAACATAAATAGCCAACCAAATGTTCTTTATTACAACTGAACAAGTATAAACTCGATACAAAGAAGTACAAAATCTCAAAATAACTCGGGGTGCTCGGCTAACATCTGGCTCTCCAACTCCCAAGTTGCTTCCTCTGTACCTCTGCGCTGCCACTGTACCATAACCAATGGTATGCGCTTGTTACGAAGTACCTTGTCCTTCCTGTCAAGAATCCGTAGGGGTTTCTCCACATACGATAGATCTCGATCTACCTTTACCTCGGTCGGATGCAAAATATGTGACTCGTCCACCACATACTGCCTCAACAAGGACACGTGGAACACATCGTGGATCTCCGAAAGATCAGGTGGCAAGGCCAGACGATACGCAACATCCCCAACCTTTTCGAGAATCTCGAAAGGACCAATAAATCTAGGTGTCAGCTTACCCTTTCGACCAAACCTCATCACCTTCCGGAAAGGTGACACACGCAAGAAAACATATTCCCCTACTTCAAAATGAAGTGGTCTGCAGTGAGTGTTCGCGTAACTAGCCTGTCGATCCTGGGCTATCTTAACCCTGCGTCGGATCAACTCTACTGCATCAATCATATGCTGAATCATCTGAGGACCCTCAACCTGACGCTCGCCAACCTCGTCCCAAAACAAAGGTGTACGACAACGGCGTCCATAAAGAGCCTCAAATGGTGCCATGCCAATGCTGCGATGGAAACTATTGTTGTAGGCGAACTCCACCAAGGGTAAATGATTATGCCACGCTGGACCAAAATCCATCACCGCCGCGCGAAGCATATCCTCTAGAGTGCGAATAGTACGCTCCGACTATCCGTCCGTCTCTGGATGATAAGCCGTACTCAAGCTCAAAGTAGTACCAAGGGCTCGCTGGAAACTACCCAAAAATCTCTAGGTGAATCTCGGATCTCTATCGCTGACAATGCTCAATGGAATCCCATGCAATCGAACAATCTCCCGCACATACAATTGTTCCATCCTATCAAAAGTATAATCGCGGTTATAGGGAAGAAAATGCGCTGACTTCGACAACCGATCCACGACAACCCAAATAGCATCACAATTCCTGGAAGACATAGGTAAGTGGGTGACAAAGTCCATCGTCACATGCTCCCACTTCCATTCAGGAATCTCTAAGCTGTGAAATAACCCTTCGGCTCGTCTAAACTCTGCTTTGACTTGTTGACACACAAGGAATCGGGATACGAACTGATAAACACTGCGCTTCATCCCTTTCCACCAAAATCGAGTGCGAAGATCCTTATACATCTTCATGCTGCCTGGATGTACAGAAAATCGACTGCGGTGAGCTTGCGATAAGATCTCATCCCTCAAAGTAGAATCCTCAAGTACCACAACTCGACCAGAAAGACACAACAGACCGTCTCTTTGCAGATGAAAACCAGAAGTATTATCACCCTCAGCCAGTCGGGCCAACTTCTGAGTCTTTAGATCAGAATTCTGAGCTTCCCGGATTCGTCTGTATAGCTCTGGGTCTGCAAGAACAAAAGAAACACGAATCCCTTGCTGTTCTTTCTTATGACGGAATGTGAATCCTAAAGAACAACACTCCTCCACTGTCTTCGAAACTGAACTGGTATGAAGGGAACTCACATAAATCTTGCGAATAAGCGCATCAGCATCGGGGTTAGAAGAACCTGGATGGTACTTGATCTCACAAACGTAATCCTTCAACAGATCCATCCAACGACTCTGCCGCATGTTCAACTCAGCCTGAGTGAACAGATACTTCAAACTCTTATGATCGGTGAAGATCTCAAATCGTTCTCCGTACAAATAGTGACGCCATATCTTAAGAGCAAAGACAATGGCTGCAAGCTCTAAATCATGTACGGGATAGTTCTCCTCGTGAGTCTTCAGCTGTCTGGAGGCATAAGCGATCACGTGGCCATTCTGAGTCAACACACACCCCAAACCCTGGAGAGAAGCATCAGTGAAGACTACAAAACCACTTGATCCAGACGGTAAAGCAAGAACTGGAGCTGTCGTCAGACGAAGTCTCAACTCACAAAAACTATCTTCACAAGCATCAGACCAAACGAAAGAAACGTCTTTCTTCGTCAACTGAGTCAATGGCTTAGCTATCTGAGAGAAATTCTCCACAAAACGACGATAGTATCCTGCTAAACCAAGGAAACTACGAATCTCAGAAGCTGTAGTCGGACGTGACCAATTCAAAATAGCCTCTGTCTTGCTAGGATCCACAGATACGCCCTCCTGAGAAATGACATGACCAAGGAACACCACTAGGTCAATCTAGAAGTCACACTTACTCAGCTTCGCGTACAACTGTCTCTCCCTCAAGACCTGCAGTACAGTATAGAAATGGTAGGCATGCTCATCAATGTTGCGAGAATACACCAAAATGTCATCGATGAACACCACCACGAACTTATCCAGAAAGTCGCGGAAAACTCTGTTCATCAGATCCATAAAAACAGCTGGAGCATTCGTCAAACCAAACGGCATCACTAGAAACTCATAGTGTCCATACCGCGTACGAAATGCTGTCTTAGGAACATCCTCCTGTAGAACTCGCAACTGATGATACCCAGACCGAAGATCAATCTTCGAATAGACAGAAGTACCCTGTAACTGATCAAAGAGATCATCTATTCGCGGAAGAGGATACTTATTCTTCACTGTCGCTTGATTCAACTGACGGTAGTCAATACACAACCGCATCGAACCATCCTTCTTCTTGACAAACAGTACTGGGGCTCCCCATGGCGAAACGCTAGGTCTAATATAACCCTTATCAAGAAGATCTTGCAATTGCTTCTGCAACTCTTTCATTTCTGATGGTGCCAATCGGTAAGGAGTTCTGGAAATCGGTGTAGTCCCTGGCACTAACTCAATGCCAAACTCAATCTCCCTTACTGGTGGCAATCCTGGAATATCCTCCGGAAATACATCTGGAAAGTCACGAACCACTAATATCTCTTGGATATCTGGCTCTCCTAAGGATGCGTCAATGGCGTAGATAAGGTAGCCTTCCCCGCCAGACTCTAACACACGCCGGGCCTTCAAAGCTGAAACCACCGGCATCGGGGGTCGCGCTCCCTCACCATAGAAATGCCACGACTCGTCATCATCTGGACGAAACTGAACAAACCTCTGATAGCAATCCACTATCGCTCGGTAGGTAGTCAATAGATCTATCCCAATGATGCAATCAAGATCCTCCATCGCTAGAATCATTAGGTTCGCACTAAGCTGATGTCCCTCCAAATCCAAAACACAACCCACAACTAGACGCTTGGCTAAAACCTCGCTACCCATAGGAGTAGAAACCACTAATAACACGTCTAGAGGAATATATGGCAACTTATACTTCTTAGCAAAACGTGCTGAGACAAAAGAATGCGATGCACCGGTATCAATTAAAACATATGCAAGAAAACCACATAAACTACAGATACCTGCAATCATCCGATCGCTGTCAGCCTCTGCCTGCTCCTGGTTAAGCGCAAAGACCTGACCCTGGGCACGTGGCCTCAAAGAAGAATGACCCCGAGAAGGAGTCTGAATAGGCTGTCTCTGAGACTGTTGTGGCTGCTGGCGCTGCTGCGAATACTGCTGCTGAAAATGTGGCTGCTGGTACTGAGGTGGCTGAACAGATGCCTGAGAACCTCCAGAACCACTCGCTGCCCCAATCAGCATAGGACAATCTCTCTTCATGTGACCCTCCTGGCCACACTGGAAACATGCAGTGGCTGATCGACCACACTGCCCTGGCGGATGTCTGCGTCGGCACTGACGACAACGGTTCGGCCTTTGGCCACCAAATTTATGTACTCCACCAGATCCAGAGGAAGAAGAAGAAGTACCTCCTGGCTTCTTGAAGGACTGTCCTCTCGGACCCAAAGGACTAGAGCTCGCTGGCCTGGAAGAAGAAGAATAAAGTCCCATGTTCCTCCGAATATTGTACTCGGCCTGGCGACAACGGTCCACCAAATCCTCGTAAGTCCCATTGCCGCCCACTGCAACCATCCGATGAATGTCAGAATTCAAACCCTGAAGGAAATGATCAAACTTCGCCATAGAACTATTAGCAATATGAGGACAAAAAGGTAGCAGATCAAAGAACTTCTGCTGGTAATCCTCGATCGTCATCGTCCCCTGTCGCAAACTCAACAACTCACTGGCTTTCGCCTGACGAAGAGCTGGAGGAAAATAAAATCTCTGATAAGCAGTACGGAACTCCACCCAAGTAGCTGCACCTCTAGCTGCTATGAACGGTGCGGAAGTAGATCTCCACCACTTCCTCGCTCTGCCCTCAAGCATAAAGGCAAGAATCTCCATCCTATCCTCAGCCGTTCAACGGAACTCCTGGAAGCACTGTTCCATCCTCTCCATTCAATCCTCCGCCTCTTCGGCTGTCTCCCCACCCGTCAAAGGCTTCGGGCTAACTTCTTTGAATCTATGCATGCTCACTCGCCTGCACTCCTCGGGCTGTCCCCGACGTCTACGATCGTCCGGATCTCCCCAACGACCACCGTCTACGCTACCGTGACTCTCATCGTAATCTTCCATCTACATAAGAACAGATAATTACTTAATCCGCTTTACAATATTCCCAGTGCAATGCGTCGCTCTGATACCAAAAATGTAGTGACCCAACCCGGATCCACTATCTAATCAGAGTTATAGAAAAGCACACGCAATAAAAGCTTAAAGCGTAAAGAGCGGATAATTAAAATACAACAAATCCAATCGGCAGAATACAACCGACGCTATCACTGAAAGAGTGGGTGCCCGGTGAGCCAACTTGTGGCTAAGGGCTTTGATGACTCTTTGTATAAACAATCTTTTGTTTAATATAATTTACACTTTTATTAATGGCAATGAATTTATCTTTCTTCATATTGTTATATTGTGATATACTATTGTTGTTTTGATAAAGACCTTGAATATACTATAGTGGATGTAATATGTGGTAGAACATGGAGATGTCTATCATGAAACACATCTTATAGTCACTGTATATTCTAAACTGTTCCTAGTCGATTGAGCCGTCCGATAATAAGGATAAGGATCGCTCGAGTTTGAGACTAGCATTTGCGATGCAGAGTACCACGTTTCATTGGTAAGGAACATAGAGATGTTCGAAGCATGCAAATGGATATTCATATGATGAATGATCGAACTACCCTATCCGGACTTTCCAAGTGGTTATCACTTATCGAGTGGAAATAGTCCGCGGTTTTGGTTGTACACCATTAGTCCTTACTACTTGAGACATCATTGAGACTCTATATGCTAGTACTGTGCTTTGACTCGTTTACCGAATCTATTGGGGTCATCAGGTGTCGGGATTGGGTATAGTTACAACACATATAGGAGTCGATGCTTTGTTGTCAAGGATTCACCACATACTTACGAGTGTGGATATCCTATGCGATCTGAGGAGATATTAGTGTGACGAATCTCTGGTCAGAGTACATGATGTGATTTAAGAAATGGTTTCTTAGTAGCACATGCGATGTCACTATTTGATCTTCAAGATGTATTGCATAGTTATCGAATCTCGAGCGACTCTCGATATACCAATGGTTGTTGATTCGATCGGGATATTTGGATGAAGGGACCGTACTGTACGCTAACCAAAATCTACTGGTTCTTGTAGGCACTATCAGTGATACCTAGGGAATCATGGGGCGATGTTGCTAGGCGCTCATACCATGATTCGATGGGCAAGTCGGAAATTGTTGTTCCGAGTCACAAGGAGTTGTGAGCCCACGGCTAGCTGTATCCCTGAACCATTGAGGGTCACACAGTGTAATGGATTTTTAATCCCCGTTGAGATAGTTAAATTTAAAGAGTTAAATTTAATGAACGAAGAAGTTGGACTTCATATTTAAGAGTAGAGGAGTAAGATTTCCTAAAATGACATAGGGATGGCCATTTTTGGAAATCACTGAATTCGGATTCAGAAAAATTTATCTTGACTTTAAAAGGTGCAGAAATGGTTTCTGTGCACATTGGTGAAATCGGTTTATCAATCGGAGTCACGATGAATTTTATATTAATTTCTGAACATGCGGGCTTTGCTTGTCGGGCTTGAACTTATGACTAATGGGCCCTAAGCTGTTAGTGGCCTGCATTATAAATAAGTTATTGCAGTACAGAAATTACACAGAAAAGGTCACAATTTTTCGAAAAGCTAAGTATTTTTCTAACAAGAGTGGCCGCCCCCCTCCCTGTCTACTCGAGAAAATCCAGCCTGTGATTTTGAATTACAGTCTGGTTTAACGGATCAAATTTGTTAATCTCTTCGTAGAAACTTCTGATAGATTTTCTAGTGCAATCTATCAGAGGTATTGAATATCCGTTCGTGGACCTGATTGAAGAACAGTTCGTCCATCAGTTCCAAGGATATACAACAAGAGCAGAGAAATCTGTTGGTGTCCAAAATCTCGATTCGAGATTAAAGGTAAAAAATTTATAATCGTTATTTAATTTTTACACACACAATTTAATCGTAAGGTTGATACCTATTATGGAATCGTTCCATACAAAAATTTTAAACTTTCGCTGCACCGGGTATCAATCCTAATTGATCTGAACACCGCGTTCTCCAACAGTGGTATCAGAGCCAGGTTGCTCAGATCAAGCGATTAAATTAATCGATTGTACAAAATTTTTTTTAAGCCTCGGTTTTTGAAACAAAATAAATATTTTAAAAATAAAAATATTTTTTCGGGCAGGGGCAGCGCTCGGCGCTGCCCTAGGGGCAGCCGGGCTGCCCGGCCCGAGCCCTACGGGGCGCGGGCAGCCCGGGAATGTCCCGGGCGGCCCGCGGAAAAATTAATTTTTAATTTTTAAATTAAATTTTAATAGGTTAAAATTCTATTTTTGGTCCGATCGAAAATCATTTTTGATTGGTCCACGAGGCGTCGGATTGAATTGTTCGAGTCCGAAAATTTTAAAATTGATTTTTGGATAAATTTGAATTTTTTGGAAAATTTTAATATTTTATCCTTTAATTGAATTTTGAAATTAATTATTTTTGGTACAATTGATGATAAGATATGATCTTATGGATATATTGAGTAAAATATGATTTTATGTATAAAATTGGATTTTATAGATAAAATATGATTTTATTTGATAAAAAGATAAAATATGATTTTGTATGTAAAATAAGATTTTATGTATGAAATATGATTTTATCCTTTTAAATTTAAATTGCCATTGCATGTTATCCAATAAATTAATTTTGAATTAAATGTTATTGGATAAGGATGATCGATTGCCATGACCAATTTTGTAGGTGTATGTTAGGAATTTACATTTTTTTTTTATTGTTGTTGGTTTTATTAATGGGCTTGGTTTATAGCCCAATATGATTGTCATATGTAATAAAAGTGGGCTTGGTTTATGGCCCGTTCCCACCCCTTAAAAATGTATCCCCTACTTGTCATTGTTATTTATTGTAAATACATTAGATTTAGTGGGAGATCAAGATTTGAAGATGGAGGTGGGCCCAGCAGACAATAAAGACAGAAGAAATGTAAATTGGAAGCAAATGTAATAGGATTGCATTGCATACTGCATATAACCTAGAATTGGACTAAGACTCGTGATTGGCAACCACGGGTCGATTAGAAATGGAATCGATCATCCTATATAATATGTGATATTATAGTTGTATGCATGTTTTAGACATAATTGTGTGAATCCGATAAGCATACAAAATTTTAAAAATGATGAGACAAATTTTTATAATTAAAAATCCCTCATTTTAAATATGATTTAAAATTGATATCAAGATAAATAAAGGAAATTTAAATTTGTTTAAATGTTCCTACCTTCCATCAACGATCAATGTATGAGATGCTACCCGCGGATACGGTCCGGCTCATATTATTGGGGGGGCCCGTTCGTCGGAAAGCTGTACATTGGATCGACACATGTTGTAAGTTGGGTGGAACTCCCATGGGATCGGCTCATATTATTGGGGGATCCACATGGCGACCGTCCATCACAACTTAATATTGATGGGTCATCTTGACATGTCACAATAATCGGCGTCATATTATTGGGCCCTTATTGGACATGAGGTAAAAACGTGGAGGTTGCTTTGGAAGCAATTGGGCTCTACCTTTTGAAAATTATGGTTGACTGATATTATTCGGGACTATAAGTTTGTCAATTGGACTCCATGTTCTCACTAAGGAAAACAGTTTCCCGTTTTCACTAGAGGGTAGTGAAATCGTTAAAATAGTGGGAGTGAGATTCATAAAATAAATTTCGCCTATTTTATGTCTTAGTAAATTGCTTAAACAATCACTGATATTTGTCTGTTTCTTTTCAGTATTTCATACGATGAATTCGCGTAATCCACTTTTCTCGATCCTCGAACAAAATAAGTTGACTGGCGCAAACTATATGGAATGGTTCCGTAAGTTGAAGATTGTCTTGACTTCGGAGAAGATGCTCTACGTGTTAGAAAAATCTCCTCCGAAGGAAGCACCAGCTGACGTAAGTCCGGAGGAGTTAGCCAAGCTTGATACATGGTGGGACCATGATATCAAGACCAAATGCTATATGCAAGCCTCGATGTCTGATGAACTCCATAGGCGATTTGAGGACACCGTGAATGCTGCTGACATTCACGTTCAACTCAAGGAACTTTTTGGGGCTCAATCGAGGGCTGAAAGGTTCGCTACTGTAAAGGAGCTAATGACGTGTCGCATGCGTGAAGGGACTTCGGTCCGTGATCATGGGGTACGAGTGATTTGGCTCATACAGAAGTTGGTAACCCTTGATTTGGTGTTGGAGCATGAACTCAACGTGGACTTACTACTTCTGTCTCTTCCTTCTTCGTTTGACGGATTTGTGGTAAATTTCAATATGAACAAGATAGAGGCCTCCCTTGAAGAGATGGTCAATATGCTTGTGACATATGAATCCACATTAAAGAAGGATAAACCGGCTTTCTTGGTGGGCTCCTCTTCTTCTGCTAAGAAGGGGCCAAGTACAAAGGGTAAGAAACGTTCTGCTCACCCAAGAAAATCGAACCCGAGAAGAAGTACAAGACAAAGGCTTCAAACATGGAAAAATCCAAGGATGTTTGCCATTACTGCAAGAAGCCCAGTCATTGGAAGCGTAACTGCAAGGAATATCTAGAGCAGTTGCGAACTGCGAAGGGTATGTTCTATATTGAAATAAATGTTTCACTTAATACTACTTCTTGGGCATTGGATACCGGATGTGGATCTCACATTTGCAATGATTTGCAGGTGATGACAAGAAGTCGCAGGCTTAGGATGGGTGAGACCCAGTGAGGCTCGAATATGGTTCCAGAGTTGAAGCAAAAGCCGTGGGAGATGTTTATTTAATTTTGCAGAACGGTTTTAAGTTACTTTTAAGAGATGTTTTATTTGTTCCGGATTTGATTAAAAACATTATTTCTGTTTCTATGCTTGATAGAGATGGTTATTCTTGCAATTTTGTGAATGGGATTTGCAATATTTACAAGAATGAATGTTTAATTGGAAATGGACAACTTGAAAATGATCTATACAACTTAAAACTAAAAGACGTTCCAATAAATTATGTTGATAAACCGGCAACAACAAACAAAAGGAAAATCGATAGTCAAAACCCGACAAACCTTTGGCACGCTAGGCTAGGTCATATTTCCTCAAGGAGGATGAACAAGCTAGTGGGAGAGGGCATGTTTGATATGTCTGATATTAACTCTCTACCTACTTGTGAATCCTGCCTAAAAGGAAAAATGACTAAATCTCCTTTTAAGGGGAAACCTGAACGTAGTCAAAATCTGTTGGATTTGATCCATACAGATGTTTGTGGTCCATTTAGAGTTGGGACTCAATATGGCCACACCTACTTCATTACCTTTACTGATGATTATTCAAGGTATGGGTATTTATATTTAATGAAATATAAGTCTGAAGCATTTGAAAAGTTCAAAGAATTCAAGGCTGAAGTAGAAAACAAGCTAGGTAAAAGTATTAAAGCACTTCGATCGGATCGAGGTGGAGAATACTTGAGTACCGAGTTTTTGGACTATCTAAAAGAGAATGGGATTCTCTCTCAGTGGACTCCTCCTATGACACCACAGCTTAATGGTGTATCGGAGCGTCGTAATCGAACTTTGTTGGACATGGTTCGGTCCATGATGAGCTTCACTGAGCTTCCACCTTCGTTTTGGGGCTATGCGCTTGAAACGGCGGTATTGTTGTTGAACAACGTCCACACTAAAGCAGTGGACAAAACACCATACGAGTTATGGAATGGCAAAGCTCCTAAGTATTCGTACTTGAGGATTTGGGGATGTCCTGCTTACGTGAAGCGGACAGTGGGAGATAAGTTGGATAGTCGATCCAGCTTATGTTATTTTGTAGGGTATCCGAAGAATTCAATCGGATATTATTTCTATTATCCTGCTGAAACAAAGGTGTTTGTTTCAAGGAATGCCACCTTCTTGGAGAAGGAGTTCTTATTGGATAATAAAGGCGAGATGATGGAACTCGAAGAAATTCGAGAAGAACCCGAAATACAAAATAACGATCCTACACCTCTGGAACCATTGCTGGACACGCCTATACCTAGAAGATCCAAGAGGACTTCTAGACCTCCTATTCGATATGGTCTTCTTCTTGAAGGGGATCAAGATGAACCCGATGTTGGATGTGATCCAAGAAACTTCAAGGAAGCAATTTCTGATGCGGATTCAAATTTATGGCTTGAAGCTATGCAGTCGGAAATAGATTCGATGCATACAAACCAAGTTTGGTCTCTAGTAGATCCTCCCGATGGAATTGTTCCAATAGGGTGTAAATGGATCTACAAGAGAAAGCTTGGGCCTGATGGTAAGGTATTGACCTACAAGGCGCGATTGGTGGCAAAAGGTTATACTCAAAGACAAGGAGTTGACTATGATGAAACTCTTTCGCCAGTTGCAATGTTCAAGTCCATAAGAATCCTTATTGTCATAGCTGCATGGTATGACTATGAGATATGGCAAATGGATGTGAAGACTGCTTTTCTTAATGGAGACATTAAGGAAGAAATCTATATGAAGCAGCCTGAGGGGTTCACATCCATGGGAAGCGAGCATAAGGTATGCAAGCTTCAGAGATCAATTTATGGTCTAAAACAGGCATCAAGAAGTTGGAACCAGAAATTTGATGAAACAATAAAGGATTTTGGTTTCATCAAGAACCCGGAGGAACCATGCGTGTACAAGAAAGTAGTTAAGGATGCTGTGACATTCTTAGTACTTTATGTTGATGACATCTTACTCATTGGGAATGATGTAGGGATGTTGCAGTCAACAAAGATATGGTTATCAGGTAGATTCTCGATGAAGGATTTGGGTGAGGCATCCTATATTCTTGGGATACAGATCTATAGAGATAGATCTAAGAGAATGATAGGACTCACTCAATCAACCTACATCGACACCATATTGAAACGGTTTTCAATGGATGGGTCCAAGAGAGGACATCTACCCATGTGTCATGGAGTTTCTCTATCCAAGTCTATGTGTCCCAAGACTGATGAAGAGATAGAGAAAATGACACATGTACCATATGCGTCGGCCATAGGTAGTATCATGTATGGGATGATATCTACCAGACCGGATGTAGCATTTGCTCTGAGTGTCACGAGCAGATATCAAGCTAATCCCGGTCAAATGCATTGGAAAGCCGTGAAGGACATTCTTAAGTACTTACGAAGGACTAAGAATATGTTCATGGTATATGGAGAAAGAGAACTAAAATTGGAAGGCTATACCGACTCTAGCTTCCAAAGTGACGTGGATGACTCGAAGTCAACCTCTGGATTTGTGTTCATGCTCAATGGCGGTGCTGTCTCTTGGAAGAGTTCCAAGCAGGACACCACAGCGGATTCCACCACTGAAGCAGAATACATTGCAGCATCGTTGCTGCTAAAGAGGCCGTTTGGATGAGGAATTTCGTCCAAGAGTTGGGCGTCATTCCTGAAGTTGTTGGTCCAGTCCCGGTGTACTGTGACAACACGGGTGCCGTTGCTCAGGCAAAGGAACCAAGGTCTCATCAAAGATCCAAACACGTACTGAGGAAATACCACATCATCCGGGAGATTGTGGAAAGAGGAGACATCACTGTCGAAAGAGTGGCCTCTGCAGACAATATCGCTGATCCACTTACTAAGCCCTTGCCAGGACCATTATTTGACAAACATCGCGAAGCAATGGGTCTACGTAGTATGACTAGTTGGCTTTAGGGCAAGTGGGAGATTGAAAGAGTGGGTGCCCGGTGAGCCAACTTGTGGCTAAGGGCTTTGATGACTCTTTGTATAAACAATCTTTTGTTTAATATAATTTACACTTTTATTAATGGCAATGACTTTATCTTTCTTCATATTGTTATATTGTGATATACTATTGTTGTTTTGATAAAGACCTTGAATATACTATAGTGTATGTAATATGTGGTAGAACATGGAGATGTCTATCATGAAACACATCTTATAGTCACTGTATATTCTAAACTGTTCCTAGTCGATTGAGCCGTCCGATAATAAGGATAAGGATCGCTCGAGTTTGAGACTAGCATTTGCGATGCAGAGTACCACGTTTCATTGGTAAGGAACATAGAGATGTTCGAAGCATGCAAATGGATATTCATATGATGAATGATCGAACTACCCTATCCGGACTTTCCAAGTGGTTATCACTTATCGAGTGGAAATAGTCCGCGATTTTGGTTGTACACCATTAGTCCTTACTACTTGAGACATCATTGAGACTCTATATGCTAGTACTGTGCTTTGACTCGTTTACCGACTCTATTGGGGTCATCAGGTGTCGGGATTGGGTACAGTTACAACACATATAGGAGTCGATGCTTTGTTGTCAAGGATTCACCACATACTTGCGAGTGTGGATATCCTATGCGATCTGAGGAGATATTAGTGTGACGAATCTCTGGCCAGAGTACATGATGTGATTTAAGAAATGGTTTCTTAGTAGCACATGCGATGTCACTATTTGATCTTCAAGATGTATTGCATAGTTATCGAATCTCGAGCGACTCTCGATATACCAATGGTTGTTGATTCGATCGGGATATTTAGATGAAGGGACCGTACTGTACGCTAACCAAAATCTACTGGTTCTTGTAGGCACTATCAGTGATACCTAGGGAATCATGGGGCGATGTTGCTAGGCGCTCATACCATGATTCGATGGGCAAGTTGGAAATTGTTGTTCCGAGTCACAAGGAGTTGTGAGCCCACGGCTAGCTGTATCCCTGAACCATTGAGGGTCACACAGTGTAATGAATTTTTAATCCCCGTTGAGATAGTTAAATTTAAAGAGTTAAATTTAATGAACGAAGAAGTTGGACTTCATATTTAAGAGTAGAGGAGTAAGATTTCCTAAAATGACATAGGGATGGCCATTTTTGGAAATCACTGAATTCGGATTCAGAAAAATTTATCTTGACTTTAAAAGGTGCAGAAATGGTTTCTGTGCACATTGGTGAAATCGGTTTATCAATCGGAGTCACGATGAATTTTATATTAATTTCTGAACATGCGGGCTTTGCTTGTCGGGCTTGAACTTATGACTAATGGGCCCTAAGCTGTTAGTGGCCTGCATTATAAATAAGTTATTGCAGTACAGAAATTACACACAAAAGGTCACAATTTTTCGAAAAGCTAAGTATTTTTCTAACAAGAGTGGCCGCCCCCCTCCCTGTCTACTCGAGAAAATCCAGCCTGTGATTTTGAATTACAGTCTGGTTTAACGGATCAAATTCGTTAATCTCTTCGTAGAAACTTCTGATAGATTTTCTAGTGCAATCTATCAGAGGGATTGAATATTCGTTCGTGGACCTGATTGAAGAACAGTTCGTCCATCAGTTCCAGGGATATACAACAAGAGCAGAGAAATCTGTTGGTGTCCAAATCTCGATTCGAGAGTAAAGGTAAAAAATTTATAATCGTTATTTAATTTTTACACACACAATTTAATCGTAAGGTTGATACCTATTATGGAATCGTTCCATACAAAAATTTTAAACTTCTGCTGCACCGGGTATCAATCCTAATTGATCTGAACACCGCGTTCTCCAACAATCACAAGTGTATAAGTACTGCTATACAACCAAATTGAAGGTTCAGGGTAAATAAATCCCTACCCTCTACAACCTCACACTCCCCAAAGGTCAATCCTGCTGAGAGCCGCCTGGACCGTCCAGCCTCAAACCTGCCCCGCCACAAGGTACACAATACCCAAACACAGGGGCGTGAGCTAGAACGCTCAATACGAAGCAATGATATAAATACAAATATGCGCACACAAATGATTTAAAACTCAAGTGAAAACACTTGCTCATGGCGCCAAGAATATACAGTACCGGCTAGAGAGCTACTCTGCGGGGTACTCGTATATTCCATATCAGGGCTGAGCCAACTCCATCCTGAACCGAATCCAAAACAGGATACAAGCCTCATATGGAAACTGTCATACCTGACTCGAGTCCAAAATGAGATCATCGTTCCCTATGGAGACTGTCAATGACTCACATCTCTCCGGATGCAGTCATACGTAAAATCATGTATGTGCTAAGGCGGTAAAACATGATAAAACATATATCACATACTCATGCAACATATAAGCAAATATATCATGCCGACTATCTCGGTCAGTACTTACGTACCTCTAACACCGCTGGTCAAACCTAGCTCTGCTGGTCTAGACTCCAAGCCTACTAGTCCAGTCTACTAGCTACTACAATGCAAATATCCATGCATCAATAATTAAGCTCTAAAAGCCTTAATTAAGCTATTGCATACTCCTAAATATTTTTAGGATGCCAAAGCTATACCTGTGTCCGTCGTTAGCCCTTTACTGACGATAGCCTCAAAACTAGGCCAAAGCTCCGCGATGACGTCTAGATCACTAAGCCACTTCCGGATTCCCCGTAGGACGCCTAGATCTCCCTAGATCTGAGTTAGAAGACTTTGGAATCATAGAGAAGAGAGGAAATTGGTGTGAGAAATGAGCATCTCAAACCCTATATTTATAGGCGACGTTCGGAACCTCCGAACCCAGTTCGGAACCTCCGAACCTAGTTCGGAACGTCCGATCACGATCGGAACTTCCGATCGCCCCTTCGGAGCTTCCGATCGCCCGATATTACATCAGCCATGATGTCACCGTGCTGACGTAACCGATGAAGTGTACACTGAGTCCGATCGGAGCTTCCGATCTTGCCGACGGAGCTTCCGATCTCGATCGGAGCCTCCGATTCTGGCACGGAGCTTCCGATCCACTTCGGATCGTCCGAACTCCTCTTCGAACCGTTCGATCCCGCTGAACCAATTCAATTAATTCGAGTGCTCTGAATCCATTTCTGATGTCCGTTATCCCAACATGAACATACTTAATCATGTTTTACTTAATCTAAACATGATCACTTGATTAATTACTCATTTAATCACTAATCAGAAATGCGGGTTACTACAATCTGGGTTGTGGTGGACCGACTCACCAAGTCAGCGCATTTCATTGCCTATAGCCGGGAGTACAATGTGGATCGTATGGCTCGGTTGTACATTCAGGAGATCGTTCGACTTCATGGAGTGCCTGTGAGCATTGTCAGCGATCGGGACCCCAGGTTTACTTCTAGATTCTGGGGGAGTGTTCAGCGTGCGATGGGTACTACTCTCATTTTGAGTACTGCCTATCATCCGGAGACTGATGGTCAGTCAGAGCGCACTATCCGTACTTTGAAGGATATGCTTAGAGCGTGCGTCATGGATTTTGGTTCAGCCTGGCAGGATCATTTGCCATTGATCGAGTTCGCGTACAACAACAGCTATCATACTAGTATTGGGATGACATCTTTTGAGGCGTTGTACGGGCGACGTTGTCGTACTCCACTCTTTTGGGAAGAAGTGGGGGAGAGACAGGCTGAGGGACCAGAGTTTATCCAGCAGGCGATAGACATTGTTGATCAGATCAAGAAATGGATTAAGAATTCACAAGATCGTCAGGCCAGCTATGCTAACACTAAGCGTAGGCCTTTGCAGTTCGATGTCGGGGAGAAAGTGTTTCTGAGAGTGTCACATTTCCGCAAGATTCTCAGATTTGGCCTTAAGGGCAAGTTATCTCCCAGGTTTATCGGTGAAACGCCTACTACTAATAAATGCGAATTTTTTTTTAAAATAATACTACTATACATACATGCCCATACATATATGTATATAAAAATAACATACTTTTTCTTAAATAACCTGAAAAATATTAAATAAATAAATCCTTAAAAATGTTTCATGCATCAATTTAAAATAATAAACAATGCTGCTGGAAATTCTCATATGCGGAAACAATAATAAAATAAAACATGTTTCAAAATTCAACATAATAAACTAAATAGCTGCGACGGTCACGGGGTCCACTGCTCCGTGAGCTCATACGTCCTCACCACTGGTAGGAGCTACATAAACGTCATCATGCTCACCTGCACCATATAAGCGTAGTGAGCCTAGGGGCTCAACATGTCTAATCCTTTATAACAAGGTTAAAAATAATGCATCACATAATTACTAATACATATACATGTACATGAGCATGCATGGAAATATTTTCATCACATAATAAAACTGCTGAATCATAAACTGAATCATAACCATAATCATAAACATACTATTTCTTCATCATATATAACATAATTGAGCAATGCTTTTGAAACCTGAAGATGGTCCTATCCATAAGTGTGACGCTCATGTGTCGACTGATCAGTCTCCTGAACCAACGTACGATGGCGGTGATAAATCACCTCCTATGGTAGTAAACTACCAAATCATATGGTGGATAACCACCCCTATGGTAGTAAAACTACCGAATCATATGGTGAAAAACCACCCCTATGTCACACATATTTCAATTTCCACCAAAATATTTTATTGCTCATCATTTACATAATTATATACATAAGAAATTTCATGAATGCATGCACTGAAAATATGTCCGTAATATATATTTAATTAATTTTTCATAATATAGTTAAAATAGACTTCATGCATAAAAATAATTAAATATATATTCCGGACTTATTTATTTTTCATGGGTTGGTCCAGACTGCTGATCACTCACTCTAAGCCCATTAAACTTAAATAAAATCCAATAATCATATCTTAGCCCAAATAACTTGATTAACTTAACTGGGCCTAAATAAAAATATTTAAGCCCATTAATTTAATTAAACCCAATAAAATTCTAGACTGGCCCAAATAATTTTCTAATTAATTATTAGAGCCCAAAATATACTTAAACTATTAAATACTTAACAATTAAAATACCTGAGCCCGGCCCACCTAACCCAGACCCGGACCACCTGACCCAACTCACTATGACCTAGACCCAACCCGGACCCGCAGGACCCGGCCCAAACCCAGCCCCAGCCCAAAACCCGAACCATCCCCTATCCCCTCGGCTATTCACCTCTCGGCCGTGAGCAGCAGGCCTTCTTGGCCTATTGCCGGCCAGCTCCGGCCACCCCTGGCCGAAGCGCCGCCGCCCAGACGTAGCCCACGTCTGGGCGGTGCTAACCCACCATGGCTCAGCCCGAGCCATGGTCCCTAGCCCTAGACCGAACCCTCCTTCCAAAAACCCTTGCTGTGAGCCACCCTTGACCAACTTGTTTCCAGCCTTGCACCCGGTGAACCTAGCCTCTAACCAACCAACCAGCCCATCTCCCAAGACCCTTACGCACCCATGACGGCATGGACCAGCAGCCATGCACCACTCCATGAGAGAAAACGTGATAAATGTGCAACTAAACCATCGAATACATATAACGCAAGGAAAAATCATTATTTTCTAGCATAAATCAGAAACATGAACGTAAAAATCTTTCAAAATCTGTCCATGAATGCATACATAGCTTATATGGTGTTCAAACGAAGGAAAAAGACATGCCTTTAAATTTTTAGAACGGAGGTTGATGCGTTTACAGGTTTCCGGGACGACGAGAACCAAAAACCTTCAAAACTAGAGCTTGATCGGCTATGGGGCTTGAATTTTTCTGTCAAAAATTGTGGAGGAGGCTGATGAACGTGTGGGAAGCGATGGTGTCGGCTAAGGAGATGGTTGTGGGGTTTGGGGTAGGTTTAGGTTTAAATTATGGTAGATAATATCTTAAAAAAATATCAATAAATTAATATATAAATATTATACCTTAAATATAAAAGTTTTAAGCTCCTAAAATATTTAAAAGTCTGATAACAATTCAAAAAAATTCCGAAATAATAATTTAGGAAATTTTTAAATATTAATAAAAGTCATTAAAATGACTTATTTTGGCTAAAAATAAATTCTTAAATAAATATATAATTAAATACTAAAATTTTCTTGACAAAAATATCTTAAAATAATATTTTAATGCTCATGAAACTCATAAAATATTTTTGGCTAAGAATTTTGGTATCTCGTCCATCCACGGTCCCGTCTACGCGATCAAAACCAATAATTCCTTAAAAATCTAAAAATTCTAAAATAGCGGGTTAAATGCTAAAATAAATTAAATCATGCATATAATTCACATAATAACACATAAATGTCATTTAACCAAAATATAAATTTTAAATAATTATTTTCTTTAATTATGCATGCAAATTTACGTATTAAAATTTTCGGGTGTTACAATTCTCCCCCCCTTAAATTGAATTTCGTCCTCGAAATTAAAGTGCTTACTCGAATAACTCCGGGTAGCGAGTCCTCTTGTCTGCCTCGGTCTCCCAAGTGGCTTCCTCCTCGGAATGATTCTGCCACTGGACTTTGACCATCGGTATGACCCGCGTCCTCAATCTCCGCTCATCTCTGGCTAAGATACGAATAGGCCCTCCTCAAATGCTAGATCTGGTGCTAACTGCAAAGGCTCATAATCCAACACATGCGTCGGATTAGAGATGTATCTCCGAAGCATGGATACATGGAAAATGTTGTGCACTGCTGCAAGCCCTGGCGGTAGTGCTAAACGGTATGCCAAAGTGCCAACTCTCTCCAAGATCTCAAATGACCCAATATATCTCGGATTCAACTTGCCTCTGCGACCAAATCTCATCACCCCTTTCATAGGTGATACTTTCAAAAACACATGATCACCTACTACAAACCCAAGATCTCATTGTCGAGTATCAGCATAACTCTTCTGACGACTCTGAGCTGTCCTTATACGATCCCGTATCTGTGTCACAATATCGGCAGTCTGCTGTACAATCTCGAGACCAAGTAAAATCCTCTCGCCAACCTCATCCCAATGCACTGGCGATCTACATCTCCTCCCGTAGAGAGCTGCATAAGGAGCCATACCTATAGACGACTGAAAACTGTTATTATAGGTAAACTCCACTAATGGCAGTCTAGTCTCCCAAGAGCCCTGAAAATCAATGACACAAGCTCTCAGTAGATCCAAGAATCTGGATCACCCTCTCCGACTGACCATCTGTCTGGGGATGGAACGCTGTACTGAATAATAGCCGAGTCCCCAAAGCTATGTGCAAACTCTTCCAGAATGCAGACATTAATCTTGGATCTCTGTCCGATACTATCGACACTGGTATGCCATGCAGTCTAACAATCTCCTTGATGTAAAGCTCTGCATACTGCGTCAATGAGTAAGTAGTCCTCACCGGCAAGAAATGAGCTGACTTGGTGAGTCTATCCACGATCACCCAAATAGCTGTACATCCTCTAGTACTCCTCGGAAGGCCAACTACAAAGTCCATCGTGATGTTCTCCCACTTCCACTCCGGAATGGGTAGAGGCTTAAGTAACCCTGCAGGACGCTGATGCTCTGCCTTGACCTGCTGACATGTCAAGCACTATGATACAAATCGGCCAATATCTCTCTTCATGCCGGGCCACCAATACAATGACTGCAAATCTCTATACATCTTCGTACTTCCGGGGTGAATGGAATACGGAGATGTATGAGCCTCTGTCAAGATCTCAATCCTCAACTGATCAACGTTCGGTACCCACATACGACCACGGTACTGAACGATACCATCAACAACTGTATAGAGAAGCCCGCCCTTGGCTTCATCTCTCTGCCTCAATCGCTGCAACTCCTCATCTGCAGGCTGTCCAACTCTGATACGATTCCGAAGATTCGGCTGTACCACTAACACTGCCAAACTCGGTGCCTGACCGCTCGAGTACAACTCCAGCTCAAATCTTTGAATCTCCTCCTGAAGTGGCAACAGAACTGTCACACAAGATACCACTGAAGTCTTTCGACTCAATGCATCAGCCACTACATTAGCCTTACCCGGATGGTAGCTAATGTCACAGTCATAATCCTTAACTAATTCCAACCATCGGCGCTGTCTCATGTTCAACTCCTTCTGTGTGAAGAAGTACTTGAGACTCTTGTGGTCTGTGAAAATCTTGCACTTCTCACCATACAGATAGTGCCTCAAGATTTTCAAAGCAAAAACCACTGCTGCTAGCTCCAAGTCATGCGTCGGATAGTTCTGCTCATGAATCTTCAACTGTCTCGACGCATAGGCAATGACTCGGTCACACTTCATCAATATGGCGCCCAACCCAAGCTTAGACGCGTCCGTGTAAACCACTAACTCCTCGTGTGGAACAGGCATCGCCAACACTGGCGCAGATGTGAGTGCTTCTTTAAGTCGATTAAAGCTCCTCTGACAGTCTGAACTCCATATAAACTTCGCATTTTTCTTGGTCAAGGAAGTCAAGGGTACTGCAATAGAAGAAAAACCCTTGATGAACTTCCGGTAGTAGCCTGCTAAACCCAAGAAACTGCGAATCTCTGAAGCATTCTTCGGAATTCCCCAATCCTGCACTGCCTGCACTTTCGTCTGATCCACCGCTATCCCATCTTTCAAAAATATATGGCCAAGAAATGCCACCTGCTCTAGCCAAAACTCGCACTTACTGAATTTCGCATACAGTCGATGCTCCCTCAAAGTCTGCAATGCTGTCTGCAAGTGCTGTCTATGCTCCTCAATTCTCCTCGAGTAGATCAAGATATCATCAATAAATACTATGATAAACTGATCTAAGTACGGCTGAAATACGCGGTTCATGAGATCCATGAAGACCGCTGGAGCATTGGTCAATCCAAATGGCATTACTAAGAACTCGTAATGCCCATAGCGTGTCCGAAAAGCAGTCTTGGACACATCTGCATCTCTGATCCTCAACTGATGATAGCCAGATCGCAGATCGATCTTAGAGAAAACCGAAGCTCCCTGCAACTGATCGAACAAATCCTCAATCCTCGGCAGTGGATACTTGTTCTTCACAGTGACCCTGTTGAGCTCTCAGTAATCGATACAAAGTCTCATGCTACCATCCTTTTTCTTCACAAACAACACTGGAGCTCCCCAAGGAGAAAAGCTAGGACGAATAAAGCCCTTCTCCAACAACTCTTGAATCTGATCCTTCAACTCTTTCATCTCAGTAGGAGCAAGTCGATACGGTGCCTTAGAGATAGGCACAGTACCTGGTATCAGATCAATACTGAACTCCACCTCTCTAGCTGGTGGGACTCCCGAAACGTCCTCCGGAAAGACATCTCAAAAGTCACAAACCACCTCTATATCTGACAATGATCTGCTAGGTGGTTCTGATGAAGTGACTACACTGGCGAGAAACCCCTGGCCACCACGTCTCAATAACTTCCTCGCACGTGTATAAGAGATAACAGGCGAGATCTCACTGCTTGGAGATGCATAGAAAAAAAACTGGTCGCCTACCACTGATTTCACTGCCACTGTCCTCTGTCGAAAATCAATAACTGCTCCGTTGACTGACAACCAATCCATACCCAAAATCAGATCGAATCCAGTCAACGGTAAAACCACAAAATCTGCTCTGATAGTATGTCCCTGTAACTTTATCTCCAAATCTCTGCAGATGCTAGTGGTAGTAAGAATCTGACCAGACGGCATAGTGACATCGTAACCTGTAACAGAAACCTCAGGCTTGATGCCTACCCGCCTGATAAAATCTAGGGAGATGAACGAATGCGTGGCTCCTGAATCTAGCAACGCAAACGTGGAATTTCCTCCCACTAGAATTCTCCCTGCACGCAAAAAATCCCAACAATCGCATACTAAACTTACTTTTCTCCCAATACAAGTTACAAAATATTTCTCTTAATTAAACATGAATAAAATGAACATCCTACTCTAACCAAACAAACAGATAATTCATGCAATTTAAAATCATGAAGTAAATTCCCAAAAATTTCTTAAAAGAAGAATTTTAGGAAATACCGGTGATTAAGGAGGTATCTGGGTCTGCCTCCTCAGCCTGCATGACGAACACCCACCCAGTGGTGTTCTTCCTCTTCGGGCAATTATATGAAACATGCTCTGGCTCCTTGCAAACATAGCATACATTGGACCCCACTAGACACTTCCCGGTGTTCGGCTTCTGACACTGCGGGCAGATCGGAACTCCTCCAGTATTAGGGGCCCCGCCCCTCTGCTGCTGCTGTGGCTGATGCCCCTGAGGCCTCTGCTGCTGTCCCTACTGATTCGGGCCCTTAGACGGCCCAGTATACGGCTTCTTCGCAGGAGGCTGCGAAGTCGCCCTCTGATACCCTGGCTGAAACTGCCTCTTACTCTGCTGCTCTTGCTGCATCTCTCGCCTCCCTTCCTTAGAACGTAATGCTCTGCTAACTGCCGCCTCATAAGTAGTGACATCCAACATGCGAACTTCATGCTTGATGTCAGCCCGCAAACCATCCACAAATTGCCTCAACTTATCCGGCGCACTGTCAGCAATAAGAGGCACGAAACGACACCCTCTCTCGAATTGGGTGATGTAATCCACCACAGACTTGTCTCCCTGGCGGAGACTCATAAACTCCTGGATCATGCGACTGCGCACATCCTCAGTGAAATACTTGGCATAGAACATGCGTCTGAACTCTATCCAAGTCAATGTAGGTAGATTCACACCTCGAACCGCACCTTCCCACCAAGAGGCTGCATCACCTCTCATCATATACACTGCACACTTCACCCTGTCAGCATCAGTGATCCCCATGTAGTCAAATATGGACTCCAGTGATCGAATCCACCCCTCAGCAATGACTGGATCAGTGGTGCCGACAAACTCCTTAGGTCCCTTCTTCTGGAACCGCTCGGCAACATCCTCATCATGTGTGAGCCTAGGACGTATCGCTTGCTGCTCCAACAAAGCAGTAATCCCAGCCATCATGTTAGCATTGGCCTGCTCCAATGCTGAGAGAGGGTTCTGCGGAACTTGAGGTGGAGGTCCCCCTCGCCTATTCATCTGTCTCGGAGGCATTCTGCACCACCACATATTTTATTTACGTAAATCGCAATGCATAACTAAGGGTTTCAAAAGTCTTACTGAACATGAAATACTTAAACTTAATACATAAGCTCCTTCTAAATCTTATTAAATTATTTAAAACTTACAGACCGATAGTGAAATTTCTGAGCTTCACGTGACAGTAGACACCCTCCAAGGACCGCGCTTTGATACCAAATGAAATTCCTACTACTAATAAATGCGGAAATTTTTTTTTTTTTTTTAAAATAATACTACTATACATACATGCCCATACATATATGTATATAAAAATAACATACTTTTTCTTAAATAACCTGAAAAATATTAAATAAAAAAATCCTTAAAAATGTTTCATGCATCAATTTAAAATAATAAACAATGCTGCTGAAAAATCTCATATGCGAAAACAATAATAAAATAAAACATGTTTCAAAATTCAACATAATAAACTAAATAGCTGCGACGGTCACGGGGTCCACTGCTCCGTGAGCTCATAAGTCCTCACCACCGATAGGAGCTATATAAACGTCATCATGCTCACCTGCACCATATAAGCGTAGTGAGCCTAGGGGCTCAACATGTCTAATCCTTTATAACAAAGTTAAAAATAATGCATCACATAATTAATACATATACATGTACATGAGCATGCATGGAAATATTTTCATCACATAATAAAACTGCTGAATCATAAACTGAATCATAACCATAATCATAAACATATTATTTCTTCATCATATATAACATAATTGAGCAATGCTTTTGAAACCTGAAGATGGTCCTATCCATAAGTGTGACGCTCATGTGTCGACTGATCAGTCTCCTGAACCAACGTACGATGACGGTGATAAATCACCTCCTATGGTAGTAAACTACCGAATCATATGGTGGATAACCACCCCTATGGTAGTAAAACTACCGAATCATATGGTGGAAAACCACCCCTATGTCACACATACTTCAATTTCCACCAAAATATTTTATTACTCATCATTTACATAATTATATACATAAGAAATTTCATGAATGCATGCACTGAAAATATGTCCGTAATATATATTTAATTAATTTTTCATAATATACTTAAAATAGACTTCATGCATAGAAATAATTAATTATATATTCCGGACTTATTTATTTTTCATGGGTTGGTCCAGACTGCTGATCACTCACTCTAAGCCCATTAAACTTAAATAAAATCCAATAATCATATCTTAGCCCAAATAACTTGATTAACTTAACTGGGCCTAAATAAAAATATTTAAGCCCATTAATTTAATTAAACCCAATAAAATTCTAGACTGGCCCAAAAATCCACTGACTGGTCCAAAAATATTCATGGGCTCCCAAGCCCATAAAAATCATTAGACTAACTTAAATAAATTATTTATGGCCCAAATAAAATTATTTGGAGGCCCAAACAATTTTCTAATTAATTATTAAAGCCCAAAATACACTTAAACTATTAAATACTTAACAATTAAAATACCCAAGCCCGGCCCACCTAACCCGGACCACCTGACCCGACCCACTACGACCTAGACCCGACTCGTACCCCCAGGACCCGGCCCAAACCCAGCCCCAGCCCAAAACCCGAACCATCCCCCATCCCCTCGGCTATTCACCTCTCGGCCGTGAGCAGCAGGCCTTCTTGGCCTATTGCCGGCCAGCTCCAGCCACCCCTGGCCGGAGCACCGCCGCCCAGACGTAGCCCACGTCTGGGTGGTGCTAACACACCATGGCTCAGCCTGAGCCATGGTCCCTAGCCCTAGACCGAACCCTCCTTCCAGAAACCCTTGCTGTGAGCCACCCTTGACCAACTTGTTTCCAACCTTGCACCCGGTGAACCTAGCCTCTAACCAACCAACCAGCCCATCTCCCAAGACCCTTACGCACCCATGACGGCACGGACCAGCAGCCATGCACCACTCCATGAGAGAAAACGTGATAAATGTGCAACTAAACCATCGAATACATATAACGCAAGGAAAAATCATTATTTTCTAGCATAAATCAGAAACATGAACGTAAAAATCTTTCAAAATCTGTCCATGAATGCATACATAGCTTATATGGTGTTCAAAAGAAGGAAAAATACATGCCTTTAAATTTTTAGAACGGAGGTTGATGCGTTTACAGGTTTTCGGGACGACGAACGGACCAAAAACCTTCAAAACTAGAGCTTGATCGGCTATGGGGCTTGAAGTTTTCTGTCAAAAATGGTGGAGGAGGCTGATGAACGTGTGCGAAGAGATGGTGTTGAAAGAGTGGGTTCCCGGTTAGCCAACTTCTGGCTAAGGGCTTTTGTGACTCTATGTATAAAGACCTTGAATATACTATAGTGTAAGTAAGATGAGATAGTGAATAAAGAGAGATAACTATTATGAAACACATCTTATAGTCACTGTATATTCTAAATAGTTCCTAGTCAATTTAGCCGTCTGCTAATAAGGATAAGGATCGCTCGAGATTGAGACTAGCATTCGTGATGCCAAGTACCATGTTTCATTGGTAATGGACATGGAGATGTTCAAAGCATGCAAATGGATATTCATATGATGAATGATCGAACTACCCTATTCGAACTTTCCAAGTGGTTATCACTTATCGAGTGGATAAAGTCCGCGGTTTTGGTTGTACACCATTAGTCCTTATTACTTGAAACATCATTGAGACTTTATATGCTAGTACTGTAATTTGACTTGTTTATCGACTCTATTGGGGTCATCAGGTGTCGGGATTGGGTACATTTATGACACATATAGGAGTCGATGCTTTGTTGTCAAGGATTCACCACATACTTGCGAGTGTGGATATCCTATGCAATCTGAGGAGATATTAGTGTGACAAATCTCTGGCCAGAGTACTCGATGTGATTTAGGTTACTTGGTTTCCTAGTAGCACATGCGATGTCTCGAACAACTCTCGATGTACCAATGGTTGTTGATTCGATCGGGATATTTGGATGAAGGGAATGTACTGTACGCTAACCAAAATATACTGGTTCTTGCAAGCACTATCAGTGATACCTAGGGAATCATGGGGCGATGTTGCTAGACGCTCTTACTATGATTCGATGGGTAAGTCGGAAATTGTTGTTCCGAGTCACAAGGAGTTGTGAGCCCAAGGCTAGCTGTATCCCTTAACCATTGAGGGTTATACAAGTAATGGATTACTAAAACCCGTAGAGATAGTTAAATTTAAAGAGTTAAATTTAATGAAAGAGAAGTTGGACTTCTTAACTAAAGGGAGTGGGATTTCCTAAAATGACATAGGGATGGGCATTTTTGGAAATCACTGAATTCGGATTCAGAAAAATTATCTTGACTTTAAAAGATGCAGAAATGGTTTCTGTGCACATTGGTGAAATCAGTTTATCAATCGGAGTCACGATAAATTTTATATTAATTTCTAGAACAACGGGCTTGCCTTGTTGGGCTTAAGTTATGGATTGTGCGCTTTAAGGAGTTAGAGTCCTAATACAATTATAACTTAATCTAGTCTAGAAATTATCTATAAATAGGCAGCAGTGTTCGAAAATTCCACATAGTTCATTCTTGAATTTTCGAAAATACTGCATCAAATTATTCAAGAGGATTTTCGAAAATTCCTCTGTCCCTTTTGAGAAAATTCGGACTGTGGTTTTTGTGAAAAATTGCAATCCGAATTAACAGATCAAATCTGTTTATTCTCTACGTAAAACTTCTGATTGATTTTTAGTGCAGTCAATTAAAGGGTTTCTGTTTTTCGTTCGTGGACCTAATTTCGATGATTGATCGTGACGCCATCGGTTCCCGGGATTTACAAGAAGAGTAGATTAAATTCTGTTGGTGTCCATAATCTCGCTTTGAGATTTTAAGGTAAAATATTTAATTGTGATTATTTGTTTTACTTACACATATTTAATCGTAAAAGTTTTGATACCCTTGATATGGAATCGTTCCATATAATAAAATAAAATTTTTAAACTTCCGCTGCACCGGGTATCAATTCTTGATTGATCTGAACACGTTTTCCAACAGTGGTATCAGAGACAAGTTGCTCAGATCAAACGATTAAATTGATCGATTGTACAAAATTTTTTTAAGCCTCGGTTTTTGAAACAAAACGAATTTTTAAAATTAAAATTTAATGGGCAAATCGGGCAGCGATCGTCGCTTCCCAAGGGCAGTGATTGGATCGCTGCCCAGGGCAGCGATTGGATCGCTGCCCCTTGACGGGCTGCCCTGCCCGGGCCCCCTTTTGGGGCGCGGGCTGCTCGGGATTGTCCCGGGCAGCCCGGAAAAATTAATTTTTAATTTTTTAATTAAAATTTTTATATTTTGATATTCTAGTTTTTGATCCGATCGAAAATTATTTTTGATTGGTTCACGAGGCATCGGATCGAATTGTTCGAGTCAGAAAATTTTAAAATTGATTTTTGGATAAATTTAAATTTTTGGAAAATTTATAAATTTTATCCGTTAAATTAAATTTTATAAAATTATATATTTTGGTACAATTGAGGATAAGATATGATCTTATGGATGGATAAAATAAAATATGATTTTATCTTTTAAATTATGATGCCTTTGCATGTTTATCCAATTATTTAATTATTGAATTAATTATTGGATAAAGGATGATCGATTGCCATGACCAATGTTTTAGGTGTATGTTAGGTAATTTACATTTGTCTTATTGTTGTTGGATTTTATTAATGGGCTTGGTTTATAGCCCAATATGATTGTCATTTGTAATAAAAAGTGGGCCTGGTTTATGGCCCATTCACACCCCTAAAAATGTATCCCATATTTGTCATCGAAATTTATTATAAATTTATGAGACTTAGTGGGAGACAAAGATTTGAAGACAAGGTGGGCCCAACAGATAATGAAGACCGAAGAAATGTAAATTGGAAGCTCAATGTAATAGGATTGCATTGCATACTTGCATATCACCTAGAATTGGACTTAGACTCGTGATTGGAAACCATGAGTCGATTAGTTAATGGGATCGATCATCCTTAAATAATATATGATATTATTGATGTATGCATGTTTAGACTAAATTGTATGAATCCCGCAAGCATACATAAATTGCATGATGAGACAAATTTTCAAAATTAAATTCCCTCATTTTAAATATGATTTAAAATTGATATCAAGATTAATAAAAGGGAATTTAAATATTGTTTAAATGTTCCTACCTTCCATCAACGATCAATGTATGAGATGCTACCCGAGGATACGGTGCGGCTCATATTATTAGGGGGGCCCGTTCGTCGGAAAGCTGTACATTGGATCGACACATGTTGTAAGTTGGGTGGAACTCCCATGGGATTGGCTCATATTATTGGGGGATCCACATGGCGACCGTCCATCACAACTTAATATTGATGGGTTATCTTGACATGTCACAATAAATGGCGTCATATTATTGGGCCCTTATTGGACATGAGGTAAAAACATGGGGGTTACTTTGGAAGTAATTGGGCTCTACCTTTTGAAAATTATGGTTGGCTGATATTATTCGGGATTATGATTTGTCAATTGGACTCCATGTTCCCACTAAGGAAACGAGTTTCCCGTTTTTACTAGAGGGTAGTGAAATTGTTAAAATAGTGGGAGTGAAATTCATAAAATTAAATTTTGCCATATTTTATGTCTTAGTAAATTAATTAAACAATCACTGATTATTGTCTGTTTCTTTTCAGTATTTCATTACAATGAATTCGCGAAATCCACTATACTCAATTCTCGAACAAAACAAATTGACTGGCGCAAACTATACGGAATGGTTCCGTAAATTAAAGATTGTTCTAAACTCGGAGAAAATTTTCTACGTGTTAGAAAAGAATCCTCCAAAGGAAGCACCGGCTAATATAAGTCCGGAAGAATTGGAAAAACTTGATCAATGGTGAGACAATGATATCAAGGCTAAATGCTATATGCAAGCTTCAATGTCAGATGAACTGCAGAGGTGATTTGAGGATGTCGTGAATGCTGCTGACATACACATGCACCTCAAGGAACTTTTTGGAGCTCAGTCAAGGTCAGAGAGGTATGTCACCGTCAAAGAGCTCATGACATGCCGCATGCGAGATGGGACTTCGGTTCATGAGCATGGGGTACATATGATTAGGCTCATTAAAAAGTTGGTAATACTCGATTTGACATTGGAGCATGAGCTAAACGCGGACTTATTACTTCTTTCACTTCCTTCGTCGTTTGACGGATTTGTGGTGAACTTCAATATGAAAAAGATAGAGGCCACCCTTGAAGAGATGGTCAATATGCTTGTTTCTTATGAGGCCACATTAAAGAAGGATAAACCGGTACTCTTGGTTGGCTCCTCTTCTTACTCCAAGAAGGGGCCAAGTGGAAAGGGTAAGAAACATTCTGCCCCACCCAAGAAAATTGTACCACAAAAGAAGGCCAAAACAAAAGCTTCAAACGTGAACATATCCGGAGATGTTTGCCATCACTGCAAGAAACCCGGTCATTTGAAACGTAACTGCAAGGAATACCTCGAGCAGTTGCGAACTGCAAAGGGTATGTTTTACATTGAAATAAATGTTTCACTTAATACATCTTCTTGGGTATTGGATACCGAACGTGGATCTCACATTTGCAATGATTTGCAGGTGATGACAAGAAGTCGTAAGCTTAGGATGGGTGAGACCCAGCTGAGGCTTGTAAATGGTTCCAGAGTTGAAGCCAAAGCAGTGAGAGACGTTTATTTAGTTTTGCAAAACAATTTTAAGTTATTTTTAAGAGATGTTTTATTTGTGCCAGATTTAGTTAAAAACATTATTTCTGTTTCTATGCTTGATAGAGATTGTTTTTCTTATAATTTTGTGAATGGGATTTGCAATAATTACAAGAATGAATGTTTGATTGGAAATGGACAACTTGAAAACGATCAATATAACTTAAAATTAAAAGACGTTCCAATTAATTATGTTGATAAACCGGTAACAAAAAATAAAAGGAAAAACGATAGTCAAAACCTGGCAAACCTTTGGCATGCTAGGCTAGGTCATATTTCCTCAAGGAGGATGAACAAGCTAGTGGGAGAGGGCATGTTTGATATGTCTGATATTAACTCTCTACCTACTTGTGAGTCCTACCTAAAAGGAAAAATGACTAAATCTCCTTTCAAAGGAAAGCCTGAGCGTAGTCAAAATCTGTTGGATTTGATCCATATAGATGTTTGCGGACCATTTAGTATCGGTACTAAATTTGGTCACACCTACTTCATTACCTTTACTGATGATTATTCTAGGTATGGGTATTTATATTTAATGAAATATAAGTCTGAATCATTTGAAAAGTTCAAAGAATTCAAGGCTGAAGTAGAAAACAAACAAGGTAGAAGTATTAAAGCACTTCGATCGGATTGAGGTGGAGAATACTTAAGTACCGAGTTTTTGAACTATCTAAAAGAGAATGTGATTCTCTCTCAGTGGACTCCTCCTATGACACCTCAGCAGAATGGTGTCTTGGAGCGTCGCAATCGAACTTTTTTGGACATGGTTCGATCTATGATGAGCTTCACTGAGCTCCCACCTTCGTTTTGGGGCTATGCGCTTGAAACGGCGGTATTGTTGTTGAACAATGTCCACACTAAAGCAGTAGATAAAACTCCATACGAGTTATGAAATGGCAAAGCTCCTAAGTATTCGTACTTAAGGATTTGGGGATGTCCATCTTACGTGAAGCAGACAGTGGGAGATAAGTTGGATAGTCGATTCACCTTATGTTATTTTGTAGGATATCCGAAGAATTCAATCGGATATTATTTCTATCATCCTACTGAAACAAAAGTGTTTGTTTCAAGGAATGCCACCTTCATGAAGAAGGAGTTCTTATTAGATAAGAAAGGCAAGATGATGGAACTCGAAGAAATTCGAGAAGAACCCGAGATACAAAATAATGATCCTACACCTCAGGAACCATTGATTGACACGCCTATATCTAGGAGATCCGAGAGGACTTCTAGACCTCCTATTTGATATGGTCTTCTTCTTGAAGGGGATCAAGGTGAACCCGACATTGGATGTGATCCAAGAAACTTCAAGGAAGCAATTTCTGATGTGGATTCGAATTTATGGCTTGAAGCTATGCAGTCGGAAATAGATTCGATGCATTCGAACCAAGTTTGGTTTTTAGTAGATCCTCCCAATGGAATTGTTCCAATTGGGTGTAAATGGATCTACAAGAGAAAACTTGGGCCTGACGGTAAGGTATTGACCTACAAGGCACGATTAGTGTCAAAAGGTTATACTCAAAGACAAGGAGTTGACTATGATGAAACCTTTTCACCAGTCGCAATGTTCAAGTCCATAAGAATCCTTATTGCCATAGCAGCTTGGTATGACTATGAGATATGGCAAATGGATGTAAAAATTGCATTTCTTAATGGAAACATTAAGGAAGAGATCTATATGATGCAGCCTGAGGGATACACATCCATAGGAAGCGAGCATAAGGTATGCAAGCTTCAGAGATCAATCTATGGTCTTAAACAAGCATCAAGAAGTTGGAACAAGAAATTTGATGAAACAATAAAGGATTTTGGTTTCATCAAGAACCCGGAGGAACCATGCGTGTACAAGAAAGTAGTTAAGGATGCGGTAACATTCTTAGTACTTTATGTTGATGACATCCTACTCATTGGGAATGACGTAGGGATGTTGCAGTCAACAAAGATATGGTTATCAGGTAGATTCTCGATGAAGGACTTAGGTGAGGCATCCTATATTCTAGGAATACAGATCTATAGAGATAGATCTAAAATAATGATAGGACTCACTCAATCAACCTACATCGACACCATATTGAAAAGGTTTTCAATGGATGGGTCCAATAGAGGACATCTACCTATGTGTCATGGAGTTTCTCTATCCAAGTCTATGTGTCCCAAGACTGATGAAGAGATAGAGAAGATGACACACATACCATATGCGTCAGCCATAGGTAGTATCATGTATGGGATGATATCTACTAGACCGGATGTAGCCTTTGCTCTGAGTGTCACGAGCAGATATCAGGCCAACCCCGGTCAAATGCATTGGAAAGCCGTGAAGGATATTCTTAAGTACTTGAGAAGAACTAAGAATATATTCATGGTTTATGGAGGAAGAGAATTGAAATTGGAAGGCTATACCGACTCTAACTTCCAAAGCTACGTGGATGACTCGAAGTCAACCTCTGGATTTGTATTCATGCTCAATGGCGGTGCTGTCTCTTGGAAGAGTTCCAAGCAAGACACCACAGCCAATTCCACCACTGAGCAGAATACATTGCAGCATCAGCTGCTGCTAAAGAGGCCGTTTGGATGAGGAATTTCGTCCAAGAGTTGGGCGTAATTCCTGAAGCTGTTGGTCCAGTTCCGGTGTACTGCGACAACACTGGTGCCATTGCTCAGGCAAAGGAACCAAGGTCTCATCAAAGATCCAAACACGTACTGAGGAAATACCACATCATCCGAGAGATTGTGGAAAGAGGAGACATCACTATCAAGAGAGTGGCCTCTACAGACAATATCGCTGATCCACTTACTAAGCCCTTGCCAGGACCATTGTTTGACAAACATCGCGAAGCAATGGGATTGCGTAGTATGACTAGTTGGCTTTAGGGCAAGTGGGAGATTGAAAGAGTGGGTGCCCGGTTAGCCAACTTGTGGCTAAGGGCTTTTGTGACTCTATGTATAAACAATCTTTGTTTAATATAATTTACATTCATTAATTGCATTATCTTTGTCTTTTTTCATATTTTTATATTGTGATATACTATTGTTGTTTTGATAAAGACCTTGAATATACTATAGTGTAAGTAATATGAGATAGTGAATAAAGAGAGATCACTATTATGAAACACATCTTATAGTCACTGTATATTCTAAATTGTTCCTAGTCAATTGAGCCGTCCACTAATAAGGATAAGGATCGCTCGAGATTGAGACTAGCATTTGTGATGCCAAGTACCATGTTTCATTGGTAATGGACATGGAGATGTTCAAAGCATGCAAATGGATATTCATATGATGAATGATCGAACTATCCTATTCGGACTTTCCAAGTGGTTATCACTTATCGAGTGGATAAAGTTCGCGGTTTTGGTTGTACACCATTAGTCCTTATTAATTGAAACCTCATTGAGACTTTATATGCTAGTACTGTACTTTGACTAGTTTACCGACTCTATTGGGGTCATCAGGTGTCGGGATTGGGTACAGTTATGACACATATAGGAGTCGATGCTTTGTTGTCAAGGATTCACCACATACTTGCGAGTGTGGATATCCTATGCGATATGAGGAGATATTAGTGTGACAAATCTCTGGTCAGAGTACTCGATGTGATTTAGGTTACTTGGTTTCCTAGTAGTACATGCGATGTCACTATTTGATCTTCAAGATGCATTGCATAGTTATCGAATCTCGAACAACTCTCGATGTACCAATGGTTGTTGATTTGATCGGGATATTTTGATGAAGGGACTGTACTGTACGCTAACCAAAATCTACTGGTTCTTGCAGGCACTATCAGTGATACCTAGGGAATCATGGGGCGATGTTGCTAGATGCACTTACCATGATTCGATGGGTAAGTCGGAAATTGTTGTTCCAAGTCACAAGGAGTTGTGAGCCCACGGCTAGCTGCATCCCTGAACCATTGAGGGTTACACAAGTAATGGATTACTAAAACCCCGTAGAGATAGTTAAATTTAAAGAGTTAAATTTAATGAAAGAGAAGTTGGACTTCTTAAATAAAGGGAGTGGGATTTCCTAAAATGACATAGGGATGCGCATTTTTGGAAATCACTGAATTCGGATTCAGAATCTTGACTCTAAAAGATGCAGAAATGGTTTCTGTGCACATTGGTGAAATCAGTTTATCAATCGGAGTCACGATGAATTTTATATTAATTTCTAGAACAACGGACTTGCCTTGTTGGGCTTAAGTTATGGATTGTGGGCTTTAAGGAGTTAGAGTCCTAATACAATTATAACTTAATCTAGTCTAAAAATTATCTATAAATAGGCAGCAGTGTTCGAAAATTCCACATAGTTCATTCTTGAATTTTCAAAAATACTGCATCAAATTATTCAAGAGGATTTTCGAAAATTCCTCTGTCCCTTTTGAGAAAATTCGGACTGTGATTTTTGTGAAAAATTGCAATCCGAATTAACAGATCAAATCTGTTTATTCTCTACGTAAAACTTCTGATTGATTTCTAGTGCAGTCAATCAGAGGGTTTCTGTTTTTCGTTCGTGGACCTAATTCCGATGATTGATCGTGACGCCATCGGTTCCCGGGATTTACAAGAAGAGCAGATTAAATTCTGTTGGTGTCCATAATCTCGCTTCGAGATTTTAAGGTAAAATATTTAATTGTGATTATTTGTTTTACTTACACATATTTAATCGTAAAAGTTTTGATACCCTTGATATGGAATAGTTCCATATAATAAAATAAAATTTTTAAACTTCCGCTGCACCGGGTATCAATTCTTGATTGATTTGAACACGTTTTCCAACAGGTGTCGGCTAAGGAGATGGTGGTGGGGTTTGGGGTAGGTTTAGGTTTAAATTATGGTAGATAATATCTTTAAAAAAATCTCAATAAATTAATATATAAATATTATACCTTAAATATAAAAGTTTTAAGCTCCTAAAATATTTAAAAGTTTGATAACAATTCAAAAAAATTCCGAAATAATAATTTAGGAAATTTTTAAATATTAATAAAAGTCATTAAAATGAATTATTTTGGCTAAAATAAATCCTTAAATAAATATATAATTAAATACTAAAATTTTCTTGACAAACATATCTTAAAATAATATTTTAAGGCTCATAAAACTCATAAAATATTTTTGGCTAAGAATTTTGGTATCTCGTCCGTCCACGGTCCCGTCTACGCGATCAAAACCAATAATTCCTTAATAATCTAAAAATTCTAAAATAGCGGATTAAATGCTAAAATAAATTAAATCATGCATATAATTCACATAATAACACATAAATATCATTTAACCCAAATATAAATTTTAAATAATTATTTTCCTTAATTATGCATGCAAATTTACGTATTAAAATTTTCGGGTGTTACAATTAGCTCAATGGTACCAGGATTGAGGGAACATTGCATTTATGACCTGGAGTGCAAGGTTCGAATCCTGGGGAGGACAAAAACTCCCCACCAGGGGGAGAAGATCATGAGAGCAAGAATGAACTGGGCCAGCCCAGTTCATTACAATCGGTCCGTTTGAGATCTTGGAGAGCATTGGCGATTTGGCTTATCGACTAGCTTTGCCACCGCATCTTTCCAGTATTCACGACGTGTTCCACGTATCTTTGTTGCGACGGTATGTGGCGGATGAGTCTCATATTCTGAATTGTTCTGAGGTTCAGGTGAGCAAGGATTTGACTTATGTTGAGAAACCTATTCGTATCCTGGATTATAAGGATAAGGTTTTGCGGAACAAAGTCATTCCTTTGGTTTTAGTTCAGTGGAAGCGCCGAGGCACTGAGGAAGCTATTAGGGAGCTTGAGGACAGGATGCGTGAAGACCATCCTGAGTTGTTTTGATTTCATTCTTTAAGTTGTATTCAGTTGCAAACTCTGTAAACGTTTGATTTGAATAAAGAATGTTTCTGATTTCTGTATTACATTCAGTACTTAAGATCTGATTTCGAGGAAGAAATATCTTAAGTGGGGGAGAATGTAGTAGCCCGTAACCAAAATCAGTAATTAAGGAATTAATCATTATTACTTGGAAAGAGTTCGGAAGCTCCGAAGGTGAGTTCGGAAGCTCCGAACAGGATCGGAAGCTCCGATGCAGGATCGGAAGCTCCGATGGTATTACGTCAGGCATGACGTGTGGTTGGATCGGAAGCTCCGATCAAGATCGGAAGCTCCGATCACCCCTATCCGAATTCAACAAGTGATATTTTGACACGTGGCAGATCAGGATCTTCGGAAGCTCCGATGGAAAGATCGAACGTTCCGATCGAGGTTCGGACGTTCCGATCGAGGATCGGAGGCTCCGATCGTTGTCTATAAATAGAAGGCCGAGAATTCATTTTCAATTGCCAATTCCGGATTTCCTCTCTACTCTAGTCGTATTCGAGTTGTTCCAGCCTTCCTAGGCTTGACCCAAAAGTTGTCGAGGCATTCGATAGTCGTAGTGGAGTTGTGCCCAAGTTCTGGAGGCATCGACATCAAAGGGCTAACGACGGACGAAGGTATAGCTTTTGCTTCCTATAAATATTTTAGAGTATGCAATAGCTTAGTTAAGGCTTTTAGAGCACTTTAATGATAGTAGTATCATTTGGCAGTGTAGAGCAGACTATAGGCGTGGACCTAGAGTTGGTAGAGCTTGCACTGATTTGAGGTACGAAAGTACTGTTCGAGATATCCTGACTGAGTATGCATGTATTATGTGACTGCATGGTTTATATGTCATTGATTTATGCTGCATTCATTTGCATACTAAGCTATCTCCTTCGAGATGTCTGTTAGTAGGGTTTTTTCCCTATCCTGTTAGTGGTTGGACTTCCATCGATTTGGGTTCGGAATATCCACTTGTATTATGGTATGGTAGCCACCTCTTGAAGCTACGGCACAACGTGCTACATACCAGGGCCCGGCCTGTCTTTGTTATCTAATCCTTGACCTCGAGTTTATAGGGAGTTCACTTTGCATGCATGTATACTCATACTCTCGTGTTGAGCGTTTTATGCTCATGTCTCATACTCTGTGTTTCTGGACACCCTATTCCATGGGGCAGGTTTGCGATTGGACGAGGCGGGTGGTTCCAAGAGGGGCTAGACAGTGGTTGGCCAGCTGGAGCTTCGTTTAGGTTTATTTCTGTTGTTTTGGGTTGATACAGCTTTCGATTTGGTTGTATAATTTATTTTGGATATTTACAGATTCCTTGCCTTGGGATTGAAATCTTAGTAATGTTTCCGCAGTTTATTTTGATATCTGTTTATTAAGTTATTTGCATGCCTAAGTTCTGTTTAGGAGGTGATCCAGGTAAGGGTCACTACACGGACCGTCCGAACCGCCTTCGGATCATCTGAACTCAGCTCTGTGTCCTCCGAACTTCACATCCGATCTTTAAAATAATTGCTGGAAATTCTTTGGACCGTCCGAACACATCGTCGGATCGTCTGAACTCTGCAATCCGAACAATTGAAATATTTTCTTCAATTTTGATTATCGGTACTTGCTTCCAATATATTTATTTGACGAGAAATACTAATATCTGCAAATTTCTCACATTAAAATATTAGTAACAATTAAAGTTTTGTAATCATCAAAACATAATATTTGAGACTTGTTAATGCATTAAAAACATTAATCTCACTACACGAAATTTGTATGCGTTTAAGGCGTAACAGTAGTCAAAACTGTTGATATTCAAGAAGCCATGGAGAGAAGGCAATATTTTTTTGATCTCATGAGAATCAAGAAGTTGACTCGAATTATTGAAGAACTTCAAAAGAATTATGATCCCTCTGCCAGAACTGCCTATGAAGACAGATCATTTTTCACTCAGCTGCAAAATGATCTAATCACTCTACATATGAAAATCATGTTTTGGGAAACTGATAAGAACCTGGTCATTCCAAAGCCCTTCATTGAGAAGAAACACAAGTCTTATTATAAATCTAAATCCAAACACAAGAAGATCAAAAATACTCGAACCTCAACTGAATCCTCAGCACATACAGTTGATCAAGTCTTTGAAGAAATTCAAAAGGAAGCCTCAACCGTTCAGGACGCAAAGCATCCATCATCAATTGAGCAGCAACTACACATCTCAGAAACTGAGACAGCCTTACCAGAACTTCAGTTGATGAATGTGGATGAAGTTATCTCTCAAGTTACCTCTCATATTGAGCTTGAAGAACAGCAAGTCCCTCTTTTGGAAGAAATATCTCATCCAACTCCTGCTCTTCTAGAATTTGCCGCGCCAGAAATTGAATCACTTGCTCTGGAAACTACATCAATTACGACTGACCTCATTCAAGAACAGTCTTTGGCCATCATTCTACATCTTAAACAAATTCATACACCAAAAAGAATAGATATTCCAACATCCTTCTTTAGTGAGCCTGATGCCCACCTTCAACTTGAGTGTTGTGAACAACCTGGTCCAAATGCTGGTTTACAAGTAAAACAATATGGTCCATCTAAGGATGCTACAGAAAAATCTCCAAGCAGCAGTACTAGCTCTCAAATTGATGAAATTATTGAAGTTGAATCAAGTGATCATTTGTATTTAGATTAATGTTATTTTTCTAATTTGGGTTAATAAGAAGACCTTGTTTCACTAAACCAAGTGATCATTTTTAGATTTAAGTCGATCTACTGTGGGTGCTATTGTTTTGGTTATGAGGTCTCGTGATGACACCGAATTATTTGATGAAAAATTTTTCTTTGGACATTACGGCTAAGATTATTTTCATTTGGATGTTGCACCTACACCATGAGGAACATAAGATGATAGTTGATTTTTTGTTGGATTCCCTTGTTGTATAGGAAATGTATGTTAACAATAATTGTTTTTGATGTATGTTGCTCTAAACTCTAAGAAGAATGATTGTGGATTAAGTTTTAGAAAAAAATTTGTTGATATGCGGGGATATTTTTGAGTTGCAAGGTCATGTTTTGTTGAAATAAGTTTATTTTTGAAGTTAATATTCTAATCGCTATGTTTAAACAGACAAATTTGGGAATAAAATCGTGGCTCACAGTTGTTTGGGATGAATAATTGAATTGTACAAGTATATGCAATTAATAGAGTTGTAGTATTATGAATTTGTGGTGTTAGTAAGATGAAAATTAGCATTAAACTTTGGGTTTTATGTTTTGGTTTATGTTAACATGTGGTTGAAATTTCATTTATGGTACTAAGAGTATTGAAAGATCTCAAATTTCGAATTAAGTTGTGACGTAAGAAAGTAAAATAATTCAATTTAAGTTGTGTTTAGTGACAAGACTTGATAAGAAATGGGTTTGATTGAAATTAGAATGACAAATAAGATTGATATAATACTTTATTTTATCAGAGTGCGCAGCGGATGTATGATTTCTGAGACAAGAAAATTGGGAACTAGACGTATAAAGGTGGGATTGTATGAATTAACTTGATGAAAACCTACGTTGTTGGAGATTGATCGGTCGAATTTCGAGGAAAAAATTCTTTTCAAGGAGGGTATATTATAATACCCGAAAAATTCATAAATCAATTCATGATTTATTAAAGGAATTTTTAATGGATTTTAAGTCATTTTATTATATTGTTATGATTTAAAGGGTATTCTCAATTAAATGGTTTTATAAATTGTGTTAAATGATTTCATGGTCTTATGTTCTTTAACTATTAAAGTTATGTTTATTTTATGAGATTTTATGTTAGACATATTTTATTTTAACATTTTCGTGAAAGTTAATGTTTTCAGGGCGAGGTTGATTCTGGACATGAGGAACGAGACTAACCTATGCACGAGATCGTAAGAAATACTATTACGAGTATTTTAAGTATAATATTTTCATAGTTTTATTTTAAACCTCGAGTGAGAGTATATTTCACTAGACCGAGTTGTGACATTTTGGACTGACTATGTTCTATTTAGTCAACACACGTTTTGTATTAATTTCCCTCCTCGCCACTTATCTACTCTCCTACCCCATCCTAAATTCCATTTCCCCACCTCATTATACAATTGTCCCCCTTGACTTCCTCAATCCCCTTCACTACACGTTTCTTCCCTTCACCATCATTCTTCATTTCTTCTTCATTGGTTCTCTACGGTTCTCCAATCTTCCAAGCAATAAAACTTCCAAATCTCGTTCGTGTCGTGGTTAGCTCGTTACCGAGATTACAGATCATCTCAATCTTCATTTTAAAGGCAAGTGCAAGTTTTTAAAGCTTTTGAAACTCATTCAAGCTATTATATATTTTGATAAAATGATATGTATCAAAATGTTATATAATGATGTATGTTGAGATATGTATGCATTATTTTCAAAAAGTTCAAGAGCATGAAGTTTTGATTTTTACGAGATCATGAGCGTAAGTCATTCTTGTTGAATTCTTGAGTTTGATTCAAGAGATTAATATTTCTTTTAAGTTTGTTGTGTTCTTGAGGTTTTAAGGGATGTTTTATCCAAACTTTATAGCATGGGTATTAGAAAATATCATATTTTGAAGTGTTGGGTTAGTTTGAGTTAAAACTTTGAAATGAGACGTGTTCGGTGGCACCGGATTAACGATACTCGTTACCATTTTGATGATTAAGACTAGTGTAGTAATCCAAATGAGATGAGGCAAACTTTATTTGAAATGTAACTCATAAATATACAACTTTAATGTTTTGATTTTTGTCAAAATCCTTTTGGAAGATTGGCCAAAATCACCCCGAAGTGTGTTGAGTGTTTTGTATTTTTGGCAGTGACACATCTTGGGAGAACTAGCATAACTTTTTAATGAAAAATAAAATTAATCTTCGGTCAACGACATTGGAAATCCAAGATCAAGATCTACAACTTTTAACTTTATCACATTTCCAAATTCTGAACGCAAAATAGAGTTTGAGCGCCTGAAATATTCTACTCCAAGACAGGTCTCGCTCGAGCGTGAGATCTTGCCGCTCGAGCAAGGATGGTTCTGTACCAAAACCTTTCCTTGAATGTTTTTAAGTTCTAAATGCATGTTTATGATGTACTAAGGTGTTTTAAGTATATTGAAGAGTTCCTATGCAAAAAGTTTCAAATTTTACGTCAAAAACGAAAAGAACGACTCACGTGAATCGATTATGTTATGTATGCATGTACATGTCTAAATTTCATTCATGAAATCTATTATCAATATGCAAACATGATTTTAATCATGCATGAATTTATCGAGTAAAGTTTTATGTTCATGAAATGAAAGTTATGACGGAAGTTACGATAAAACAATGATGCTTCATAATGAATTAAATGATATGTTGAATGATAAGTTATGATGAAATGAAAGATGATGAAGCATGAATGAATGATCTTAAGATGAAGAATGATATGATATGTTGATGCACAAAAATATTTTGATGTCTTATGTGTCTTTGTGGTGGCTAATACGGGATTAGTACTTCGGGATGGGCGCCGAAGGGACCTTTCCAAATCTACGGGACTGGCACTTTGGGATAAGCTCCGGAGGGGCATTTCCAATTATGAGTTAAGAAACATAAAGACACGAGATTGGAACTTCGGGATAAGCTCCGAAGGGTCCTTTCCAATTACTTATTGATCAACATGAATGATTAGATCAGGCCTATCAGACGGTTGCCACAAATTTCACATAATTTGTCATCTGATAGTCGTGTTTGTGTTGCATATTTTAATATCGTTTTGTTGTTTTTTTGCATGCATTTATGTGTTTAATTAAATATTTTGTTCGTATTTCATGCATCGTGTCTACATTACATGCTCTCGGGTTTATTGTGTAGGATGTAGTATTTTATCGAAAAAGGAATCAGAGTTATGCTCGCTCGATCTGTGGTTTATAACCGATCGAGCGAGGTGAAGATAAAGCCGGGAGTGCAGAACAGATGAAGAGCCGCTCGATCTACATAAATTCACCGATCGAGCGAGAGCTTGGAGAAAAGAAAAAAATTTGGACAAAGGTTTTTCCGCTTGATCTGCATGAATTCACCTATCAAGCAGACGAAGGAAAAAATAACAGAAGAGGGTCAGAAATATTCTCGCTCGATCAGTCATTTCCTATCGATCGAGCGAGGTGCCGAATTCGGGAAAAAATCTTTAAATTAGGAAATTTGCTTTTGGAGGACTCTAGTCTTTAATTAGGCTTTTATTCCAAATTTTTAGCACTTTTCATCAGACTTGGACGCATAGAAGGAGAAGAAGGCTTTGGCAGCTAGGTTTTAATCTAAATTTTCTTAGATTTCTTCTTTTCTTTTGAATTTTGTTTAGGATTTCATGAATATTTGTGGCTAGGTTTTAGGTCTTGGTTGAGGAAGACAAGCCCTTGAATTTATTTAATTTGTGAGAATCGAATTTTCCATTGTTTAATTCCAATTGAGTATCAATAATTGTTTGGAATTGATTGGCATGCTTGTGTGTTTGATTATTGGATTGATCACCTGATGATTTTTCATACAATCTATCGTTAAATTAGAAATCAAATCCGTAATTATTTGATCTCTCTGATTTGTGAAGCAACTGCAATTAATAATTTTCTGCTTGTGAATTTATTAATTCGTAGGAACAACAATTGAATAGATTAAATACATCCTCTTGTGTATGTGTTGTCTAGGTTCATCAGTTTTACTAGTTCGCATGCTGCCTTGAATTTAAATCTTATTCGCTTGTATTGAGTTAATTCATTGGTAAGAGTTAATTTAGAACGTTTGTATCTAGTTAACTAAAATTAAGATGAAATAGGAATTAAGTTTCTAATGATGAATATTCAATGAGAATTAATTATTTTTAGATAATCGATGAACGAATGAATACTTTCAAGGGTTTAGTCGACCGATACTTTCTCTCATGCTAGTTGATAGAATTTCATTTTAATTTGCTTTTAATTAATAGTAGTTAATTGCAATCCAAAAACCCCTTTATTTATTTTTAGTATTTTAAGGAACACAATTAAATTTCATTTTCCTCGTGGGAACGATCCCTACTCTCACTACTACATAATTTATTTATCTGATTTGAGTTGGGTAATTTGGGCGTGACACGACTGAGCGATACCAAATTTTGGCGCCGTTGCCGGGGAAGGCGTTTAATTTATTTGTATTCTTGTTTTATGTTATTTCTATTCTTTCCCCCCAGTGCTTATCTGGTTTGTTCATGCTTGCAGGTGAATCTTCAGAAGAAGAAGAATTTCCCTACGATTCTGAGATAGATAGAACTTTTCATCGACGGAAGAGGGAAGCTCGAAGGATATTTGAAGAGGAAGAAGAGGTTCCATTCGAAGAACCTGAAGAAGAGATGGCAGCCAATGCAAATCTAAGCTTGAGACAACTTGACACTCCTGATTTAAACTAGCAGCCTTTATGCATTACTTTTCCCACTCTGGAAGCTAATGTTACATTTGAGTTAAAATCCGGATTAATTCACTTATTACCTTCGTTTCATGGTCTTGCAGGTGAGGATCCCCACAAGCACTTGATGGAATTCTGTTGTGAAAAATACTCGCAAGCATACGAGTGTCAAGTTTTAATATAGTGAAAAATCAAGTATCGTTCACACAGAGAGTAAATTAAAAATATTCAGTTTTTGTAATTAAAATAGTCCTAATTTTATTTAGAAAATCAATAATCAAGAGGTTTGCAGAAAATGTAAATAAACAGAGGATTTGATAGCACACAAAAATTCAGAGATTTATCAATTAGAGGAAAAATGGTCTAGAGGTATAGATTTCACCTGGTTTCAACAACAATCAATCCTAAATAATTTATTTTCATGAATTCCCTTTAATTAATAACCAAGAACACTTAAGTGTATTATTCCCTCTCTCGAGTGCCGAATAAAATATATCAACTACAAATCAATTTCAATATCCCTATTAAGAATCTACTTGTAGTGATCTATGCAAAACCAATGTTCTTTTCTATGTTTCGTTAAAATTATATACCCTCTCGAGCTATATAAATAATTAACAGTGTAATTCCTATTGGTCCTATTCAAAATCCCCTCTGTCGAGTGCCAAATTTCAATTGAATATTACAATTCAATTATTGATCAGGTAATTGAAAAGACATGCAATTTCAGAAACACAATTAATCTAAAGGAACTCAATTCAGTAAAATCACAAATTCATGAAAGTGTCTACACCAGGTTCCATCCGACCTCTAGACTCTAAAATTTTAGTTCATAATCAAATTTAAATAAACACAAAACATGTTTATAAATCCCAACATCAATTCAATAAACGTAGAATTCAAAGCAAGAAAACAAATCCGTAGTCGGTCTTCTGTGTCCTGTCGATCGACGTCCGTCTTTGTTGATTGATGTTCTTCTCTTCAAAATCACGTTCAAGCTCTCCAAAATATGTTCTGATGATGTGTGGCGGCTGATGATCCCCTTCTAGGGTCAGAAATTCCCTTTTATATGGCCTCCAAATCGTCCAATAAAAAGCCCACGAAAATACCCGAGTTTCCTTGAATATTAAAATTCCCTTTTAGGTAGCGCGGGCGCGCTTCAGTTACGCACTCAAATTCCTTCAGCAGCTTCTTCACCGCGCGGGCGTGCCACTCAACAGGCGCGGGCGCGCTGCGTGTTCAAATTTCAGCATTTTCTTCTACTGTTCAAGTCTTGATTTCCTCTCTTTTTTCATCTTTTTGGCTTATTTTCACATGAACTCATCAACTCCATTATTTCCTAGAAACACCAAAAACAACAACAACCTCACGCAATATCTCCCAAATAATTCACAAAAGTCGATTAATATCATCACCAATTAAGTGCACAAAATGCACTTATCAAATACCCCCAAACTTGAACATTTGTTCGTCCCGAGCAAAACTAACACAGAACTCAATACTCAAAAACACATATTCAAGCAACAAGAATTATCAAGAAATACTATGGATCAATGGCCACCGTGTTAATTTCAAAAAAAATTCAAATCCAATCATATCCAACCTACTAACATTAGAAAAATTATTTATCAAGAAAAACATCTCAACCTTATAAACTCATAAACTCCGCAACTCACGTTTCAAAATACCTTTCTCTGAACTCAATTCAAACATTCACAGATCATGAGGACTTTTAAAGGTAGCACAAGATCAAAGTAAAGGAAATTAAATCAAAAACACTCACTATCAGATTAATTCAAATAAAAGCAGTGTGTGCGTGTTTCGATCAAAAATTCATACTCATTGAAAGTGTCAATCAACAGTTCATAGGCTAAATTCTCGCAACCCCTCTCCACTAGTATATTGGGCAACTAAGACTCGGTCAATAGGACTTAATTGGCTTATAGAGTAAGGTCTGGCTCATGGCTACAAATGAAGGATTAAGAATTCAAAATAAGGAGTAATTTAATGTTTAAACTATAATTTCAACTCCTTTTCATTCACAATTTCACTCTTATTCTTCACTTCATTGATTTTTTAATTCTTTCTTTCACAACTCTTCATTCATCAATTTTTTTCTTTTTCAATCCTCTTTTTCAACTCTTTTTTACCATTTTTTTTTCAACTACCTTCTTCATTTTCAAATTTTTTCCACCACACCATTCCATATTCATAAATATAAAATAGGAGCACATAACATTTTAGCATTCAAATTACTCCCTTAAAGGTAGGAAATAGTGTTTAGGCTATTCATAGGTAGTCAATGTAGGACCTTGAACAATGACGAATGAGGGTTTATCACACGTTTACACGCATTCCATTCGATTTTCAATAAGGCTCAAACAAGGTACTAGGGATACATACATCAATAGAGTAGCTTGAAAGGCTCAAACGATTTCAGAAAAATTGCCTAAATCATCCCTAATCACATTTATGCCTGTATTTTGCCTCCAGGGGTGTCCGAACTAGTTCTAGACAAGTCTCAATCCACAAAATTCATTCAAATTTTAATCAGTGCAGAATAAATAATCATCAGCAGTAAACGATGATTTTCCAACAATTTTCAGATGTTTGTACCTCATGTACTCATATAAGTGTAAGCTCAAATGGGCAACTATATAGGGAAAAATTTGTCAACAAAATCAGGCCCAAAAATCCAAACAATGCCACAATGATCTCTATGTTTGTATGTTTCAAAATTCAGATACAAGCACAAATCACAGAGTATATAAGAGTTCAATTGTGAGACCTCGATTCTAAACATCTAATCTTGAGATTAAACAACACTAAGATAAACAATAAACAAAGGTTAAAGCAAATTAAAGAAATTTATTTTTTTTAAAATAGTGCCTCGCTCGATTCGCATGATCTTGCGGATCGAGCGAGCAACTTATGCCAAAGTTACTGCCCGGAAAACCCAGCCCTCACTTGATCCGCAAGATCTTGCAGATCGAGCGAGCCACAAAAATTTGAAACAGAGGACTGCACAGCTTGCCCTCGCTCGATCCGCAAGATCTTGCGAATCGAGCGGTGACAGAAACAGAGCAAAAACAGCAAAAATCATGCTAGAACTTGAGTCCGAAACCAACATTTTATCATGTACTACAATCACAAGTTCTCCAACTAATACATGAAATTCTAGGGTTACACAACCGCTCAAAAGTATTGGATTTGTAACGACAAACTTTCAACACAGCTCGCATAGACAATACAATAACATAACGACCTCGCAAGCTGTGCAGTCCTCTGTTTCAAATTTTTGTGGCTCGCTCGATCCGCAAGATCTTGCGAATCGAGCGGTGACAGAAACAGAGCAAAAACAGCAAAAATCATGCTAGAACTTGAGTCCGAAACCAACATTTTATCATGTACTACAATCACAAGTTCTCCAACTAATACATGAAATTCTAGGGTTACACAACCGCTCAAAAGTATTGGATTTGTAACGACAAACTTTCAACACAGCTCGCATAGACAATACAATAACATAACGAAGTTCGATATCTAAACATGTTCAAATACAACTAGGTAGACATGCTGACACGACTTCTAAACCGAGTCTCACTACTAGCTCTCCCTCTTGTTGCTAACCAGGCCTTCGCTGACTTGGTCCTGCCCCACCTGTTGCCAAGTACACATACAAAACAAAGCAACAGCCGGATAAACCGGTGAGAATGACATTCCCAGTAAAAACAACATAACAAGTAATGAATATACAACATTCTATCAAACCACATATTCAAGTCAAAGTTAATGATATGCATGTCTTTAAAACCAGGATATCAATTCTGATAAACAAGGGAATACTGCTCTGCTTTTGGGATCCCGAGGATGAGATCACGTAACGACTCACCGACTCTCCCAATCGAGGTGGTGCCACATATCCCACTCCTCTAGACTTTGAGCAACCATAATGAGTATGCTAGCACTAGGCGAAATACTACAACCTAGGCCACTCAATCATAGTTCCCAAACTTCTAAACAAAAAGGGCGGTTCTGCCCGCTGAAATCAAAGTAGGCTGAAGATGAATGCATAACAGAAACATAAACATAAGCCACATAACAAAACTCAATCAATCAACAAAATGCAAGTTTCACATGCTAGAACAAGTATCAATGCAATATGTGATTTAAAAAGGGAAACTCGAGAACCAACAGTCCCGAGTATGCTATCCCGCTACGATGACTGCTTTTACCTTTCAATGCAGTAGTTCCAACTTCTGGAAAGCTACAACAAAAGATTGTATCAAAGTCTAACCAATCTAAACAACAACAAGGCTCAAGGTAATTCTCTATACCGTTCTTCGTCCAAAACTCTGAAACGAACAATTGCTATTAATATTGGGCTTGACAAGCTCCAAACGAATCTGTTCAGATACCAATAAATGATCAATAACAACGATCAACTTACAAGCCAAGATCACAACTCAAAAACGGTTCGAAATCCCCAAAACTCAAACCGACGGCATAACGGCTATAAACTGAACAAACCGACAACGCAAACAGCAGTTCAATAGCGATATAATCTCATAACAATGCTAATACCACAATAACAAGGCAATCCCAACAAATCTCAAAACTTAAACTTTCGAAAATGGCTTCCAAAAATCATAACAATTCCGAACGTCGCTCTATTTCAAAACCGACAGATAATAAACGATCAGAACACTGAAGAGAACAACATACTCGAATCTAGAACGATTCTAACAACATCCAAAAACTAGAATACATCGGATCGAAGAAGAACTTACGATAGAACAAATCTCTCGCTGCAGTGATCGCTAAACTGCCTTCAGAAATAAATTCCAACGGACGGATCGAGCTCGGACTGAAATCCCAAAGCTTGGAATGAGAAGGGGGCGGCTCTAATGGAGGAGGCGTGCAATGATGAAGAAGGAGAAGGCTTCTCCAATCAAATCCAAGTGTAGATAATATATAAAAATCAATATTTGCGTTTTAGTCCCTAAAATTTCCAAAATTTGCAAAAAGGACCCTGATCAAAATCAAACCGGCTCGAGAACTCTGCAATCTCCGATTAACTCAAATAAACTCATTTAAGATAAAAACGGGGCGTTACAATTCTCTCCCACTAAGAAAAGATTTCGTCCTCGAAATCAACGAGAACCACAACTCATAAGATAGAATAAAGAACTAAAGACAGTAAGAAGAACTCACGTCATCCGAATAACTCTGGAAAATGCTGTCTCATGTCAGACTCTCTCTCCCAAGTCGCTTCCTCGACTCTGTGATGGCTCCACTGCACTTTCACCAACGGAATCAACTTGGTTCTGAGTTGCTTTTCTTTTTGATCAAGGATCTGAATCGGTCGTTCAAAATAGCTCAGAGTCTCGTCTAACTCGTCTTCGTCAGGCTGAAGGATATGTGAAGGATCTGGATGATACTTTCGCAGCATAGAGACATGAAAAACGTCGTGAATACCAGATAAAGACGGAGGAAGTGCAAGTTTGTAGGCAAGATCGCCTATCTTCTCGAGAATCTCGTACGGACCGATGAATCTCGGAGATAACTTCCCTCTCTTACCGAATCTGACAGTGCCTCTGAACGGAGAAATCTTAAGGAATACACGGTCTCCCTGCTCAAATCTCAGAGGTCTACGTCTGACGTTCGCATACTTCGTCTGTCTATCTTGAGCTGACTTCATTCTGGTCTGAATGATCTTAACCTGCTCTGCCATATCTCGAAGCATTTCCGGCCCCAAATCTGGTGACTCGGACAAATCATCCCAAAACAGCGGAGATAGGCACTTCTTGCCGTACAAAGCCTCAAAAGGCGCCATACCGATACTCGCTTGGAAGCTGTTATTGTAAGAAAACTCGACAAGAGGCAAAGAATCCTGCCAACTAGTGCCAAAGTCTAGCACCACCGCTCGCAGCATATCCTCTAACGTCTGGATAGTCCGCTCTGACTGTCCATCGGTCTGAGGATGATAAGCTGTACTCAGATGCAATCGAGTACCAAGTGCCTCCTGAAGACTATGCCAGAAGTGCGAAGTGAATCTAGGATCTTTGTCTGAAACGATCGACTTTGGCACACCATGCAATCTCACAACATTGCTAACATACAACTCAGCCATCTGATCATGACGATACGTCATCCTGTATGGAATAAAACAAGCAGACTTCGTCAATCGGTCGATCACTACCCAAATAGCATCGCATCCTCGAAAGGATCGTGGTAGCTTCGTGACGAAATCCATAGAAATGTGATCCCATTTCCATTCAGGAAAAGATAGGCTGTGCAAAAGACCTCCTGGTCGCTTCCGCTCTGCTTTACTTGCTGGCAGTTCAAACACCGAGATACAAACTTCGCTACGTCGCTCTTCATTCTCTTCCACCAGAACTGACTCTTCAGATCGTTGTACATCTTACGACCTCCAGGATGAATACTGAACCGACTGCAATGAGCCTCTCGGAGAATACGCTGTCTCAACTCCGCAATATCTGGCACAACAAGATGGTTATTCACAAACAAGACGTCATCTCTAACCTGGAATTCAGACTGATGCCCAGATCTGACTTTCTCTACTGAAACCTGAATGCTCGGCTCAGACTTCTGTGCTTCTATGATTGCAACAAACAACTCCGGTTCGGCCTGAATAGCAAACACTCTGATAGTCTCCCTATCTCTTTCAAAATCTAAACCAGAAGTGCAACAATCATCGATCAACTGAGAAACACCAATAGTAGAAAGAGATAAAGAACAAAGCTTTCGGCTCAAGGCATCTGCAACTGCATTCGACTTTCCGGGATAATACTTGATTTCGCAGTCAAAATCTTTCAACAGATCTAACCATATTTTCTGTCTCAAATTCAGCTCCGCCTGTGAAAACAAGTACTTAAGGCTCTTATGGTCAGAAAAGATCTCGAAAGACTCACCATAAAGATAGTGACGCCAGATCTTCAGAGCAAAGACGATCGCAGCTAGTTCAAGATTGTGAACAGGATAACGGGTCTCGTGCGGTTTCAGCTGTCTCGATGCATACGCTATCACATGATTATGCTGCATAAGAACACAACCCAAGCCTCGGTAAGAAGCATCACAATAGACTGTGAAACCTCCAGTACCCTTCGGAATAGAAAGAATCGGAGCACTGGTCAGTCTCCTCTTTAGATCAACAAAGCTAGCCTCACAATCTGAAGTCCAGACAAAAGGCGCATTCTTCTGAGTCAGCTGGGTAATAGGCTTGGCAATAGATGAGAAACCCTCGATGAATCGGCGATAATAACCAGCTAAACCCATGAAGCTTCGGATCTCAGGTACTGATGTCGGTCTAGGACAATTCATTACCGCTTCGATTTTGTTGGGATCGACAGAAATCCCATCTTCAGAAATAATATGACCGAGAAAGACAACTCGATCTAACCAGAATTCACATTTAGACAGCTTGACAAACAACTGCTCAACTCGCAAAATCTGCAGTACGGTCCTCAAGTGCTCTGCATGGTCAGTACGGTTCTTTGAGTAGATAAGAATATCATCGATAAAGATAATGACGAACTCATCTAAATAACGCTGAAAGATGCGGTTCATCAAACCCATAAAAAATGCTGGAGCGTTAGTCAAACCGAACGGCATGACTATAAACTCAAAGTGACCATACCTCGTCCTGAATGCGGTCTTAGGAACGTCTTCCTCTCGCACTCTCAACTGGTGATAACCTGACCTCAGATCAATCTTAGAGTAGACAGAAGAACCCTGCAGCTGATCAAAAAGGTCATCTATTCGGGGTAAAGGATACCTGTTCTTAACTGTAGCCTGATTCAATTGGCGATAGTCGATACAGAGCCGCATAGAACCATTCTTCTTTCGAACAAAAAGCATAGGAGCACCCCAAGGCGATACACTAGTTCTGGTCCTTGGCAATCAAATCCTCAAGCTGCTCCTGAACATATTCCGGGAATACATCCGCAAATTCTCTAACCACTGGTAAATCTACCAACGCTGGGCTAGATTTCAGTACATCCACTGCATACACCAAAAATCCTTCTGCACCTCTCTGTAGCAAACGAGTCATAGATAACACTGAAATTAAAGGAATTCTAGATCGAGAACCCTTACCAAAGAATTTCCACTCGTCTGTCATTTCAGGTCTGAACCTGACAACTTTCTGGAAACAATCGACTATCGCCCTGTACTTGGTTAAAGCATCTATCCCGACAATACAATCAAAATCTGACAGTCCAAGTACAATACAGTCGAATTCTAACAAATTTCCTTCAAAACACAGTTCACGGTTCCTGACTAATCTGACAGAAACAATTCCTCCACCCAAAGGTGAAGTAACAGCTACTACTGTAGGCAACAATTCAGTTGGCAAAGCATGCAATAACACAAATTTCTCAGAGATAAAGGAATGGGAAGCACCTGTATCTATCAAGACATGAGCAGAATAACCGAAAATTGAACATTTACCTGCTATAACATCGTCAGGTGCTGCTTTAGCCTGATCCTCTGTCAGAGCAAAGACTCGTGCTTGCTGTCTCGGAGGCTGATTTGCACTGGTACTACCTCCCTGTCTGTTCTGCTGCTGCTGAGGTTGGAAAGAGTGCACTGCAGACGACTGCCTCTCCGGCTGAACTGCAGGTCTAGACGAACTCCCACTCTGAGCTCTATCTCTGTTACGTTGAGGGCACACCTTAGAGAAGTGTCCCGGTTGCTGACATGTGTTACAATTACCAAAGACTCCCACACACTGATCCGGTGAGTGCATTCCTCCACACTTGCTGCAGTACAAGGTTGATGATCCAGAACTCTGCCCTGAACCAAACTGTTTGGAGCCACTGGAACTAGAAGAACTGTTCCCCTGTCTTTTGAACTGTTTACCTCTCTCTTTGTACTGATCCTTTCTGTTTCCCCCACTGTTACCATCTTCATACCTCTGCTGCTGGTTCTGATGCTAAGGTGGCTGATTCTGATACTGAAGTGGTTGGTTCTGATACTGCCTCTGCTGCTGAGGTGCTACCTGATTACCTCTTTGCCTCCACAAGCCTGCTTCTGCTCCCTTTGCGTGATTCATGGCATCCGCAAAGTTTTCTTGCCTAGCAGTGTTCACCAAAGTGAAGATGTCAGGATTCAAGCCATTTATGAAGCGATCTGCCTTAGCTTCTTCATCTCCGGCAATTAGTGGTGCAAAACGCAACAGACTATCAAACTTGGCAACGTACTCTTCGATGTTTAGATTCCCTTGTCTCAAATTGGCAAATTCTGCTCCCTTGTCCTTACGGTACGAGATAGGGAAAAACCGCTTATAGAATTCAGATTTAAAAAGAGTCCAAGTAACTTCCGTACCTCTATTCTCTATTGCTTTCTTTGTCATGATCCACCAGCTCTTAGCAACCCCACGTAGCTGATGAGTGACTAACCTGATTCTGCGGTCATCTGTGTAATCAATGGAATCAAACAGCTGATCAATATCATCCAACCAACTTTCACAGTCAAATGGATTTTCTGAACCCCACAACAACGGCGGATTGAAAGACTGAAACCTCTTCAGCAAGGTTTCCATAGGCGTTGCTGAAGCATCCAACTGATCAACTTCAGTGCTAGCTTGCTCAGTTGCAGGGATAACTGGCAGTGTGTTTCTTTTTATCACTCGACGAGGACCCATCTGATAATCAAAGGTTAGGACACGAGATATCTCAATCGCTACAATCAGTGCCCTTACAACCGCTTGGAATATCGGATACCAGTCGATAACAGAAACAGTTATATCTCAAGTAGATCATGCTTTATAAATTAAATCACATAACCATGTAATTCAATAATTCTCAATAATAAAGCATGCTTGCATGGAATTAAGTACACAGTTAAAATAATTCAAACACATGCGAGGAGCCAATACACGCAGACTCCATCTACCTGCTCACTCTAGTTCGACCAAGAATCTTAACTCTCTGATACCACTTAATGTGAGACCTCGATTCTAAACATCTAATCTTGAGATTAAACAACACTAAGATAAAAAAATAACCAAAGGTTAAAGCAAATTAAAGAAATTTATTTTTTTTTTAAAAAAATAGTGCCTCGCTCGATCCGCATGATCTTGCGGATCGAGCGAGCAACTTGTGCCAAAGTTACTGCCCGGAAAACCCAGCCCTTTCTCGATCCGCAAGATCTTGCAGATCGAGCAAGCCACAAAAATTTGAAACAGAGGACTGCACAGCTTGCCCTCGCTCGATCCGCAAGATCTTGCGGATCGAGCGGTGACAGAAACAGAGCAAAAACAGCAGAACTCATGCTAGAACTTGAGTCCAAAACCAACAACATTTTATCATGTACTACAATCACAAGTTCTCCAACTAATACATGAAATTCTAGGGTTACACAACCGCTCAAAAGTATTGGATTTGTAACGACAAACTTTCAACACAGCTCGCATAAACAATACAATAACATAACGAAGTTCGATATCTAAACATGTTCAAATACAACTAGGTAGACATGCTGACACGACTTCTAAACCGAGTCTCACTACTAGCTCTCCCTCTTGTTGCTAACCAGGCCTTCGCTGACTTGGTCCTGCCCCACCTGTTGCCAAGTACACATACAAAACAAAGCAACAGCCGGATAAACCGGTGAGAATGACATTCCCAGTAAAAACAACATAACAAGTAATGAATATACAACATGCTATCAAACCCCATATTCAAGTCGAAGTTAATGATATGCATGTCTTTAAAACCAGGATATCAATTCTGATAAACAAGGGAATACTGCTCTGCTTTTGGGATCCCAAGGATGAGATCACGTAACGACTCACCAACTCTCCCAATCGAGGTGGTGCCACGTATCCCACTCCTCTAGATTTTGAGCAACCATAATGAGTATGCTAGCACTAGGCGAAATACTACAACCTAGGCCACTCAATCATAGTTCCCAAACGTCTAAACAAAAAGGGCGGTTCTGCCCGCTGAAATCAAAGTAGGCTCAAGATGAATGCATAACAGAAACATAAACATAATCCACATAGCAAAACTCAATAAATCAACAAAATACAAGTTCCACATGCTAGAACAAGTATCAATGCATTATGTGATTTAAAAAGGGAAACTCAAGAACCAACAGTCCCGAGTATGCTATCCCGCTACGATGACTGCTTTTACCTTTCAATGCAGTAGTTCCAACTTCTGGAAAGCTACAACAAAAGATTGTATCAAAGTCTAACCAATCTAAACAACAACAAGGCTCAAGGTAATTCTCTATACCGTTCTTCGTCCAAAACTCTGAAAGGAACAAGTACTATTAATCTTGGGCTTGACAAGCACCAAACGAATCTGTTCAGATACCAATAAATGATCAATAACCACGATCAACTTACAAGGCAAGATCACAACTCAAAAACGGTTCGAAATCCCCAAAACTCAAACCGACGGCATAACGGCTATAAACTGAACAAACCGACAACGCAGACAGCAGTTCAATAGCGATATAATCTCATAACAATGCTAATACCACAACAACAAGGCAATCCCAACAAATCTCAAAACTCAAACTTTCGAAAATGGCTTCCAAAAATCATAACAATTCCGAACGTCGCTCTATTTCAAAACCGACAGATAATAAACGATCAGAAGACTGAAGAGAACAACATACTCGAATCTAGAAAGATTCTAACAACATCCAAAAACTAGAATACATCGGATCGAAGAAGAACTTACGATATAATGAAGCTCTTGTTGCAGTGATCGCTAAACTGCCTTCAAAAATAAATTCCAACGGACGGATCGAGCTCGGACTGAAATCCCAAAGCTTGGAATGAGAAGGGGGCGGCTCTAATGGAGGAGGCGTGCAATGAGGAAGAAGGAGAAGGCTTCTCCAATCAAATTCAAGTTTAGATAATATATAAAAATCAATATTTTCATTTTAGTCCCTGAAATTTCCAAAATTTGCAAAAAGGACCCTGATCAAAATCAAACCGGCTCGAAAACTCAGCAATCTCCGATTAACTCAAATAAACTCATTTAAGAAAAAAATGGGGCGTTACATCAATCTTTCACTTGGTTCCAATAAATTAAAATTTTTGGTCAGATAGGTGGACAGTCATGGATTTCAGTTACGGAACAAAAATTCTAACATCATTGGCCATCTTTCCATTTCATTATTGCCACACTCAATTCACATTAACACCACTTTCACTTTCACATAGATGGAAACCAAGCACAGCACAAACACCTTCAGAAACACAAAAATCCTAAAACAAACAACACAAAAGCAAACAAAACTAAAAACAAGCAAAAAGTTCAACGCACAAATTTCAAAAATTTTCAGTTTCAGTTTCAGAATTGACCACCCAAACATGGTACATTCATTGTTCGCAATGAATAAACAAGAAGGAATAAAGGACATGTACCGCAGACGACTGTCAGTGGTCGCCAACATCCGCATCATCAAAAGGAGGGGGCGGCTCAGTAGTATCAGGAGTGGGCTGCCACTGTGGTGGAGTAGGGAACGGATACGAAGAACTCGCAGCACCCGAAAACTGATGAGCTAGGGCCGATGTAAAGTCCATCATGTAGAGCATAAAGGCTCTGGATCCCCACAAGCACTTGATGAAATTCTGTTGTGAAAAATACTCGCAAGCGTACGAGTGTCAAGTTTTAATATAGTGAAAAATCAAGTTTCGTTCCCATGGAGAGTAAAATGAAAATATTCAGTTCTTGTAATTAAAATAGTCCTAATTTTATTTAGAAAATCAATAATCAAGAGGTTTGCAGAAAATGTAAATAAACAGAGGATTTGATAGCACGCACGCAAAAATTCAGAGATTTATCAATCAGAGGAAAAATGGTCTAGATGTATAGATTTCACCTGGTTTCAACAACAATCAATCCTAAATAATTTATTTTCATGAATTCCCTTCAATGAATAACCAAGAACACTTAAGTATATTATTTCATCTCTCGAGTGCCGAATAAAATATATCAACTACAATTCAATTCCAATATCCCTATTAAGAATCTACTTGTAGTGATCTATATAAAACCAATGTTTTTTTCTAAGTTTTGTTGGAAAACTGGCGAGTTCCCAGACCAATTACGATTGATACCCGGTGCAGCGGAAGTTTAAAAATTTTTCATGGAACGTTTCCATGGTATGGGTATCAACCGTTCATCGATTGAATTACGTGTGTGTAAAATTTAAATAACAATTAAATAAATTTTACCTCAAATCTCGCAACGAGATTAATGGACACCAACAGAACAATTCTGCTCTTGTTGTCTCTCCCTGGAACCGATGAACGCCTTCAATCAGGTCCACGAACAGAGGTTTAATCCCTCTGATAGATTGCACTAGAAAATCTATCAGAAGTTTTCTGCGAAGAGAATACACGAATTTGATTCGTTATTCCTTACTGCGATTCAAAATCACAGACCGGAATTTTCTCTGACAGAGTAGGGAGGGGCGCGGCCAAAAACGTTTTGAGAGGCTAGGGTTTTCGAAAATTGCTCTCAAAATAATGACCTGTTGTGTGTAATTTCTGTACTGAAATAACTTATTTATAATGCAGGCCACTAACACCTTAGGGCCCATTAGTCATAAGCTGGGGCCCGACAAGCAAAGCCCGCTCGTTCAGAAATTAATATAAAATTCATCGTGACTCCGATTGATGAAACGATTTCACCAATGTGCACAGAAACCATTTCTGCACGTTTTAAAGTCAAAATAAATTTTCCTGAATCCGAATTCAGTGGTTTCCAAAAATGTCCATCCCTATGTCATTTTAGGAAATCCTACTCCCTTACTCTTATTTAAGAAGTCCAACTCCTTAGTTCATTAAATTTAACTCTTTAAATTTAACTATCTCAACGGGGATTAAAACTCCATTACACTGTGTGACCCTCAATGGTTCAGGGATACAGCTAGCCGTGGGCTCACAACTCCTTGTGACTCGGAACAACACTTTCCGACTTGCCCAACGAATCATGGTAAAGCGCCTAGCAACATCGCCCCATGATTCCCTAGGTATCACTGATAGTGCCTACAAGAACCAGTAGATTTTGGTTAGCGTACAGTACGGTCCCTTCATCCATATATCCCGATCGAATCAACAACCATTGGTATATCGAGAGTCGCTCAAGATTCGATAACTATGCAATGCATCTTGAAGATCAAATTAGTGACATCGCATGTGCTACTAAGAAACCATTTCTTAAATCACATCAAGTACTCTGGCCAGAGATTTGTCACACTAATATCTCCTCAGATCGCATAGGATATCCACACTCGCAAGTATGTGGTGAATCCTTGACAACAATGCATTGACTCCTATATGTGTCGTAACTGTACCCAATCTCGACACCTGATGACCCCCTCAGAGTCGGTAAACGAGTCAAAGCACAGTACTAGCATATAGAGTCTCCATGATGTTTCAAGTCGTAAGGACTAATGGTGTACAACCAAAACCGCGGACTTTATCCACTCGATAAGTGATAACCACTTGGAAAGTCCGGATAGGGTAGTTCGACTATTCATCCTATGAATATCCATTTGCATGCTTCGAACATCTCCATGTTCCCTACCAATGAAACGTGGTACTCCGCATCGCAAATGCTAGTCTCAAACTCGAGCGATCCTTATCCTTATTATCGGACGGCTCAATCGACTAGGAACGGTTTTAGAATATACAGTGACTATAAGATGTATTTCATGATAGACATCTCCATGTTCTACCACATCTTACATACACTATAGTATATTCAAGGTCTTTATCAAAACAACAATAGTATATCACAATATAACAATATGAAGTAATATAAAGTCATTGCCATAAAAGTGTAAATAATATTAAACAAAAGATTGTTTATACAAAGAGTCAACAAAGCCCATAGCCACACAGTTGGCTCACTGGGCACCCACTCTTACAATCTCCCACTTGCCCTATAGCCAACTAGTCATACTACGTAGACCCATTGCTTCGCGATGTTTGTCAAACAATGGTCCTGGCAAAGGCTTAGTAAGTGGATCAGCGATATTGTCTGCAGAGGCCACTCGTTCGACACTGATGTCTCCTCTTTCCACAATCTCCCGGATTATGTGGTATTTCCTCAGTACGTGTTTGGATCTTTGATGAGACCTTGGTTCCTTTGCTTGAGCAACGGCACCCGTGTTGTCGCAGTACACCGGGACTGGACCAACAAATTCAGGAATGACGCCCAACTCTTGGACGAAATTCCTCATCCAAACGGCCTCTTTAGCAGCAGCTGATGCTGCAATGTATTCAGCCTCAGTGGTGGAATCCGCTGTGGTGTCCTGCTTGGAACTCTTCCAAGAGACAGCACCGCCATTGAGCATGAACACAAATCCAGAGGTTGACTTCGAGTCATCCACATCACTTTGGAAGCTAGAGTCGGTATAGCCTTCCAGTTTGAGTTCTCGTCCTCCATAAACCATGAACATATTCTTAGTCCTTCGCAAGTACTTAAGAATGTCCTTCACGGCTTTCCAATGCATCTGACCAGGATTAGACTGATATCTGCTCGTGACACTCAGAGCAAATGCTACATCCGGTCTGGTAGATATCATCCCATACATGATACTACCTATAGCTGACGCATATGGTACATGTGTCATATTCTCTATCTCTGCATCAGTCTTGGGACACATAGACTTGGATAGAGAAACTCCATGACACATGGGTAGATGTCCTCTCTTGGACCCATCCATTGAAAACCGTTTCAATATGGTATCGATGTAGGTTGATTGAGTGAGTCCTATCATTCTCTTAGATCTATCCCTATAGATCTGTATCCCAAGAATGTAGGATGCCTCACCCAAATCCTTCATCGAAAATCTACCTGATAACCATATCTTTGTTGACTGCAACATCCCTACATCATTCCCAATGAGTAGGATGTCATCAACATAAAGTACTAAGAATGTCACAGCATCCTTAACTACTTTCTTGTACACGCAAGGTTCCTCCGGGTTCTTGATGAAACCAAAGTCTTTAATTGTTTCATCAAATTTCTGGTTCCAACTTCTTGATGCTTGTTTTAGACCATAAATTGATCTCTGAAGCTTGCATACCTTATGCTCGCTTCCTATGGATGTGTACCCCTCAGGCTGCTTCATATAGATTTCTTCCTTAATGTCTCCATTAAGAAAAGCAGTCTTCACATCCATCTGCCATATCTCATAGTCATACCATGCAGCTATGGCAATTAGGATTCTTATGGACTTGAACATTGCGACTGGTGAAAAGGTTTCATCATAGTCAACTCCTTGCCTTTGAGTATAACCTTTCGCCACCAATCGCGCCTTGTAGGTCAATACCTTACCATCAGGCCCAAGCTTTCTTTTGTAGATCCATTTACACCCTATTGGAACAATTCCATCGGGAGGATCCACTAAAGACCAGACTTGGTTAGTATGCATCGAATCCAATTCTGACTGCATAGCTTCAAGCCATAAATTCGAATCCGCATCAGAAATTGCTTCCTTGAAGCTTCTTGGATCACATCCAATGTCGGGTTCATCTTGACCCTCTTCAAGAAGAAGACCATATCGAACTGGAGGTCTAGAAGTCCTCTCGGATCTTCTAGGTGCAGGCGTGTCCAGCAATGGTTCCTGAGGTGTGGGATCGTTATTTTGTATTTCGGGTTCTTCTCGAACTTCTTCGAGTTCCATCATCTCGCCTTTCTTATCCAATAAGAACTCCTTCTCCAAGAAGGTGGCATTCCGTGAAACAAACACCTTTGTTTCAGCAGGATAATAGAAATAATATCCGATTGAATTCTTCGGATACCCCACAAAATAACACAAGCTGGATCGACTATCCAACTTATCTCCCACTGTCCGCTTCACGTAAGCAGGACATCCCCAAATCCTCAAGTACGAATACTTAGGAGCTTTGCCATTCCATAACTCGTATGGTGTTTTGTCCACTGCTTTAGTGTGGACGTTGTTCAACAACAATACCGCCGTTTCAAGCGCATAGCCCCAAAACGAAGGTGGAAGCTCAGTGAAGCTCATCATAGATCGAACCATGTCCAACAAAGTTCGATTACGACGCTCCGATACACCATTAAGCTGTGGTGTCATAGGAGGAGTCCACTGAGAGAGAATCCCATTCTCTTTCAGATAGTCCAAAAACTCGGTACTCAAGTATTCTCCACCTCGATCCGATCGAAGTGTTTTAATACTTTTACCTAGCTTGTTTTCTACTTCAGCCTTGAATTCTTTGAACTTTTCAAATGCTTCAGACTTATATTTCATTAAATATAAATACCCATACCTTGAATAATCGTCAGTAAAGGTAATGAAGTAGGTGTGGCCATATTGAGTCCCAACTCTAAATGGTCCACAAACATCTGTATGGATCAAATCCAACAGATTTTGACTACGCTCAGGTTTCCCCTTAAAAGGAGATTTAGTCATTTTCCCTTTTAGGCAGGATTCACAAGTAGGTAGAGAGTTAATATCAGACATATCAAACATGCCCTCTCCCACTAGCTTGTTCATCCTCCTTGAGGAAATATGACCTAGTCTAGCGTGCCAAAGGTTTGCCGGGTTTTGACTATCGATTTTCCTTTTGTTTGTTGTCGCCGGTTTGTCAATACAATTCACTGGAACGTCTTTTAGTTTTAAATTGTATAGATCGTTTTCAAGTTGTCCATTTCCAATTAAACATTCATTCTTGTAAATATTGCAAATCCCATTCACAAAATTACAAGAATAACCATCTCTATCAAGCATAGAAATAGAAATAATGTTTTTAATTAAATCTGGCACAAATAAAACATCTCTCAACAATAATTTAAAACCGTTCTGCAAAAATGTCTCCTATAGCTTTGGATTTATCTCTGGAACCATTCCCGAGCCTTGACTGGGTCTCACCCATCCTTAGCCTATTACTTCTTGTCATCATTTGCAACTCATTGCAAATATGATATCTACATCTGGTATCCAATACCCAAGAAGTAGTATTAAGAAAAACATTTTAATGTAAAACATACCCTTTGCAGTTCGCAACTGCTTGAGGTATTCCTTGCAGTTACGTTTCCAATGACCGGGTTTCTTGCAATGATGGCAAACTTGTTTAGACTTGTCCAATTTTGCATGTAACATTTGGCCTTGAGATCATGGTCCAACCATTTCTCTAGTTCGGCCAACCTTTCGGCAGTTACATCAGCCGGGGCTGTTTTCGGAGAAGCCTTTTCTAACACTTAGAAAATCTTTTCCGAACTTAGGACAATCTTAACTTATGGAATCATTCTGTATTGTTTGCGTCAATAAGTTTGTTTTGTTGGAGAACAGAAACATGTGGATTACTGAGATAAAACAGACAATTATCGATGATTGTTTAAATAATTTACTAAGACATAAAATAGGCGAATTTAATTTTATGAATCTCACTCCCACTATTTTAACGATTTCACCACCCTCTAGTGAAAACGGGAAACTTTTTCCTTAGTGAGAACATGGAGTCCAATTGACAAACTTATGGTCCCGAATAATATCAGCCAACCATAATTCTCAAAAGGTAGAGCCCAATTGCTTCCAAAGCAACCCCCATGTATTTACCTCATGTCCAATAAGGGCCCAATAATATGACGCCGTTTAAAGTGACATGTCAAGATGACCCATCAATATTAAGTTGTGATGGACGGTCGCCATGTGGATCCCCCAATAATATGAGCCGATCCCATGGGAGTTCCACCCAACTTACAACATTTGTCGATCCAATGTACAGCTTTCCGACGGACGGGCCCCCCCAATAATATGAGCCGGACCGTATCCGCGGGTAGCATCACATACATTGACCGTTGATGGAAGGTAGGAACATTTAAACAATATTTAAATTTCCTTTATTTATCTTGATATAAATTTTAAATCATATTTAAAATGAGGGATTTTATTTATAAAATTATTTGTCTCATCATATTTAATTTATTGCATGCATTGCCGGATTCACGCAATTTATGTCTAAACATGCATACAATCATAATATCACATATTATATAGGATGATCGATTCCATTTCTAATTGACCCGTGGTTGCCAATCACGGGTCTTAGTCCAATCCTAGGTAATATGCAGTATGCAAATGCAATCCTATTACATATGCTTCCAATTTACATTTCTTCAGTCTTCATTGTCTGCTGGGCCCACCATCTTCAAATCTTGATCTCCCACTAAATCTAATGTATTTACAATAAATAACAATGACAAGTAGGGGATACATTTTTAGGGGTGGGAACGGGCTATAAACCAAGCCCACTTTTATTACATATGACATTCATATCGGGCCATAAACCAGGCCCATTAATAAAACCAACAACAATAAAGACAAAATGTAAATTCCTAACATACACCTACAAAATTGGTCATGGCAATCGATCATCCTTATCCAATAACATTTAATTCAAAATTAATTTATTGGATAACATGCTGTGGCAATTCAAATTTAAACAAGATAAAATCATATTTTATATATAAAATCACATTTCACATATAAAATCATATTTTATCTCCATATCAAATAAAATCATATTTTATCTATAAAATCCAATTTTACAAATAAAATCATATTTTATCTAATATATCATAAGATCATATCTTATCATCAATTGTACCAAAATAATTGATTTCAAAATTCAATTTACGGATAAAATATTAAAATTTTCCAAAAATTCAAATTTATCCAAAATCAATTTTAAATTTTACGGACTCGAACAATTCGATCCGAAATCTCGTGAACCAATCAAAAACAATTTTTTGACCGGACCAAAAATAAAATTTTAAATATTAAAATTAAAATATAATTTTTCCCGCGGGCCGCCTGGGACACTCCCGGGCCGGCCCGCACCCGGGGCGCGGGCCGGGGGCAGCCCGGCTGCCCCCTTAGGGCAGCGCCGTGCGCTGCCCTGGGCGGCGCCGAGCGCCGCCCTGCGCAGCGCCCAGCGCTGCGCTGGGCGGCGCCGTGCGCCGCCCTGGGCGGCGACAGTCGCCGCCTTGGGCGGCGCCGTGCGCCCCCTTTGGGCGGCGCCGTGCGCCGCCCGGGGCAGCAACAATTGCTGCCCCACCGGGCAGCGATCCAATCGCTGCCCGGGTTTTGCCCCGAAAAAATTTTTTATTAAAAATATTTATTTTGTTCATAAACCGAGACTCAAAAATTTTGTACAATTGATTATTCAATCGATTGATCTGAGCAACCTGGCTCTGATACCACTGTTGGAAAACTGGCGAGTTCCCAGACCAATTACGATTGATACCCGGTGCAGCGGAAGTTTAAAAATTTTTCATGGAACGTTTCCATGGTATGGGTATCAACCGTTCATCGATTGAATTACGTGTGTGTAAAATTTAAATAACAATTAAATAAATTTTACCTCAAATCTCGCAACGAGATTAATGGACACCAACAGAACAATTCTGCTCTTGTTGTCTCTCCCTGGAACCGATGAACGCCTTCAATCAGGTCCACGAACAGAGGTTTAATCCCTCTGATAGATTGCACTAGAAAATCTATCAGAAGTTTTCTGCGAAGAGAATACACGAATTTGATTCGTTATTCCTTACTGCGATTCAAAATCACAGACCGGAATTTTCTCTGACAGAGTAGGGAGGGGCGCGGCCAAAAACGTTTTGAGAGGCTAGGGTTTTCGAAAATTGCTCTCAAAATAATGACCTGTTGTGTGTAATTTCTGTACTGAAATAACTTATTTATAATGCAGGCCACTAACACCTTAGGGCCCATTAGTCATAAGCTGGGGCCCGACAAGCAAAGCCCGCTCGTTCAGAAATTAATATAAAATTCATCGTGACTCCGATTGATGAAACGATTTCACCAATGTGCACAGAAACCATTTCTGCACGTTTTAAAGTCAAAATAAATTTTCCTGAATCCGAATTCAGTGGTTTCCAAAAATGTCCATCCCTATGTCATTTTAGGAAATCCTACTCCCTTACTCTTATTTAAGAAGTCCAACTCCTTAGTTCATTAAATTTAACTCTTTAAATTTAACTATCTCAACGGGGATTAAAACTCCATTACACTGTGTGACCCTCAATGGTTCAGGGATACAGCTAGCCGTGGGCTCACAACTCCTTGTGACTCGGAACAACACTTTCCGACTTGCCCAACGAATCATGGTAAAGCGCCTAGCAACATCGCCCCATGATTCCCTAGGTATCACTGATAGTGCCTACAAGAACCAGTAGATTTTGGTTAGCGTACAGTACGGTCCCTTCATCCATATATCCCGATCGAATCAACAACCATTGGTATATCGAGAGTCGCTCAAGATTCGATAACTATGCAATGCATCTTGAAGATCAAATTAGTGACATCGCATGTGCTACTAAGAAACCATTTCTTAAATCACATCAAGTACTCTGGCCAGAGATTTGTCACACTAATATCTCCTCAGATCGCATAGGATATCCACACTCGCAAGTATGTGGTGAATCCTTGACAACAATGCATTGACTCCTATATGTGTCGTAACTGTACCCAATCTCGACACCTGATGACCCCCTCAGAGTCGGTAAACGAGTCAAAGCACAGTACTAGCATATAGAGTCTCCATGATGTTTCAAGTCGTAAGGACTAATGGTGTACAACCAAAACCGCGGACTTTATCCACTCGATAAGTGATAACCACTTGGAAAGTCCGGATAGGGTAGTTCGACTATTCATCCTATGAATATCCATTTGCATGCTTCGAACATCTCCATGTTCCCTACCAATGAAACGTGGTACTCCGCATCGCAAATGCTAGTCTCAAACTCGAGCGATCCTTATCCTTATTATCGGACGGCTCAATCGACTAGGAACGGTTTTAGAATATACAGTGACTATAAGATGTATTTCATGATAGACATCTCCATGTTCTACCACATCTTACATACACTATAGTATATTCAAGGTCTTTATCAAAACAACAATAGTATATCACAATATAACAATATGAAGTAATATAAAGTCATTGCCATAAAAGTGTAAATAATATTAAACAAAAGATTGTTTATACAAAGAGTCAACAAAGCCCATAGCCACACAGTTGGCTCACTGGGCACCCACTCTTACAAGTTTCGTTAAAATTATATACTCTCTCGAGCTATATAAATAATTAACAGTATAATTCCTATTGGTCCTATTCAAAATCCCCTCTGTCGAGTGCCAGATTTCAAATAAATATTACAATTCAATTATTGAGCAGGTAATTGAAAAGACATGCAATTTCAGATACACAATTAATCTAAAGGAACTCAATTCAGTAAAATCACAAATTCATGAAAGTGTCTACACCAGGTTCCATCCGACCTCTAGACTCTAAAATTTTAGTTCATAATCAAATTTAAATAAACACAAAACATGTTTATAAATCCCAACATCAATTCAATAAACATAGAATTCAAAGCAATAAAACAAATCCAGTCGGTCTTCTGTGTCCAGTCGATCGACATCCGTCTTTGTTGATTGATGTTCTTCTCTTCAAAATCTCAAGCTCTCCAAAATATGTTCTGATAATGTGTGGCAGCTGATGATCCCCTTCTAGGGTCAGAAATTCCCTTTTATATGGCCTTCAAATCATCCAATAAAAAGCCCACGAAAATACCCGAGTTTCCTTTAATATTAAAATTCCTCACGTTTGAAAATCCCATCGCGCGGGCGCGCTTCAGTTACACACTCAAATTCCTTCAGCAGCTTCTTCACCGTGTGGGCGTGCCACTCAATAGGCGTGGGCGCGCTGCCTCTTCAAATTTCAGCATTTTCTTCTACTGTTCAAGTCTTTATTTCCTCTCTTTTTTTCATCTTTTTGGCTTATTTTCACATGAACTCATCAACTCCATTATTTCCTAGAAACACCAAAAACAACAACAACCTCACGCAATATCTCCCAAATAATTCAAAAAAGTCAAGTAATATCATCACCAATTAAGTGCACAAAATGGACTTATCAAATTCCATGTGGTATGCATGAGCATGAAACCCCATGGAGTAACAGATAAGAAGATCCAACTGAGAGCCTTTCCGTTTTTGTTGAAGAATGCTGCGAAGGATTGGCTATACTGCCTACCTCCTGGATCCATCACAACCAGGACTGCAATGAAGAGAATTTTTCCGAAAAAATACTTCCCAGCTTCTAGAGCAGCAAATATCAGGAAGGAGATTTATGGCATTAAACAACAGATGGGGGAGTCACTTCACGAATATTGGGAGAGGTTCAAAAAGCTCTGTGCTAGCTGTCCGCAACATCAGATAAGTGAAAATCTTTTAATCCAATATTTCTATGAAGGTTTTTTGCCTCACGACAGGAGTATGGTAAACGCGGCCAGTGGAGAAGTGTTTGTTGATAAAACACCGCAAGCTGCAAGGAACCTAATAGAGAATATGGCTGCCAATTCTCAGCAATTTGGCACCAACAGAAGTGATTATGCACCCAGAAGGAGTAATGAGGTAAATGTTTCTTCCCTTGAACAACAACTGATTGATCTGATGTCTTTTGTGCGTCAAATGGCTGTAGGGAATGGACAGAATGTGAAAAGGTGTGTAATTTGTGCTGCGATGGGGCATTCAACTCACATGTGTCCCACACTTCAAGAGAAAACGGTCGAACAAGTGAATGCCACTAGAGGATTTCCCGGGCCACGACAACAGACATGATCCTTATTCCAACACATACAATCCAGGTTGAAAATACCATCCCAATCTTAGATATGGAAACCCTCCGGTGAATCAGCCTGCACCTCACGTGCAACCGAATACTCAAGCTTATAGACCACCGTATCATCCTCCACCACAACATCCTCAAATTCCAGCACCTGGTGAGTTTCTAGAAAACATTGTTAAGGATCTTGTAACTAATACTTTAAATTTTCAACAGGAAACGAGAGCAAGTATCCAACACTTGAACACTCATGTGGGACAATTGGCAACCACAATCAATAGGTTGGAGGCACAAAACTCTAGCAGTTTACCATTTCAGACAGTGCCTAATCCGAAGGAAAATGTGAGAGCCATAACTTTGAGGAGTGAAAGGGAGTTGAAGGTTCATGAAGAAGTTGTGCAAGAACCAATACAGAATGAAGATTTGAAGGATTCCAAATTAGAGGAGAATGAGCTTAATCACGAGGATACACCAAAAGGTAAGTTTCCTCCCCTTTCTGAGTATAAACCCGTACCCCCGTTTCCCTTAACGTTGAAAGAGTCTAGGAAGGATGAAATTATTAAAGGGTTGTATGACACTTTTCGTAGATGTGAGGTAAATATTCCATTGTTAAAGGTTATTAAACAAGTACCTCGCTATGCTAATTTTTTGAAAAAATTATGTACTCTGAAAAGAAAACAAAAGTTGAAGGGATGTCAAAAAGTTGAATTAGGAGAACAGGTTTCTGCTGTGATTCAGATAAATATACCTGCAAAATGCAAGGATCCAAGTATGTTTTCGATTCCTTGTAAAATAGGAGATGTTCAGCTTGATACGGCCATGTTAGATTTAGGAGCATCGATTAATGTCATGCCATATTCTACTTATGCTTCCTTAAAACTAAGGCCTTTGAATGAAACTGCAACTATTATCCATATGGCTGATAGATCTACTATTTATCCTAGGGGTGTGATAGAGGATGTTCTTGTGCAAGTTGGTAGCTTGGTTTTTCCTGCTGATTTTTATGTGCTTGACATGAAAAACAATGATTTGAAGAGCGCAATTTTGCTAGAAAGACCATTTTTGAAAACTTCAAAGTCCATCATAGATGTTAATAATGGTACTCACTGTGGGATTTGATGGGGAGGTTGTTAAGTTTAATATTTTTGATACCCTGAAAATTTCTAGTTGTGAAAGTGTTGTTAATGTTATTGATGTCAATAATCACTTGTCAAAAGAAAACAAGGAATTTGGGAATTGGAATAAGTTAGAGAAAGTTGTTGCAAAATATGCTAAACACTCCAATGATAAGATTTTCCTTTCTGATTTGCAGGTATCTAGGACTGAGCCAAAAATTTGGGAATTTTAGGATTTAATTGATATTTGATCAGGGATCGATTTGCAATTTTTGAAGAATTCAGGGACTAAAGTTCAAAATTGGAATTTTATATATTATCTTCAATGTTTTGAGTTGACTTGGGTTTTCATTCTCTTCTCCAAGAAGCCGATTCCTCCATTGAATAATCTAGGCGTCTTCTTCAAGCTTTTATCTCCCGGTTTCCGCTCGATCCGTTCGACAGAATTTTGATCTGAAGCTGGTTTCACGATCATGGCTTAGAAGGCTCCGTTATACCGTAAGTTTTTCATCGATCAACTATGCTTCGATTTTTGGATGCCATTAGAATTCGATGATTTTTGGATATGTCGTTCTTGAGCTAGCATAGATCGTTTATTTAAAGTCGGATCGGAAAAAAATGTCGTTCAGATTTATTATGATTTTAGAATTTAAATTCGAGAATTGGGTTTTGAGATTTGTTGGATTTTGGATTGAATGGGATAATTTGTTGTTGTAGGGAGTTGTATTGGATCTTTTTATTGCTGTCTGTGGTTTTCGGTTGATCAGATTATAGTCGTTATGCCGTCGGTTTGAGTTTCGGGATATCATTTGATTTAAATTGATTGAACCATTTTAGTTTGGGTTTGATTGTCGTTATTGATCCTCTATTGCCTCCGTACAAATTGGTTTGAAGATTGTTGAGCTCAGAGTTAGCAGAATTCGAATCATCGAAGAGTTAGTCGAAGAGCGATAAAGAGTTTTACCTTGATCGTTTGAATTTTTGGTTGAATAGATTTTGATATAAATCTCTTATAGTAGCTTATCCAGAGTTTGAGCTTTTGAATCGAAAAGGTATAAGCAGACATCGGTTAAGCGGGATAGAACACTCAAGATAGATGATTCTTGAGTTTCCCTTAAATCACATACTTGCATCAATACTTGTTCTAGAGTGGGGAACTTGTATTTTGTTGATTGAACTCTTGTTATTAATTGGATTATGGTTTACTGCATTTCGTTTTCTATATGCATTCATCTTGAGCCAAAATCTTTGATTTTAGCGGGCAGAATGGCCCTTTTATTTTAGACATTTTGGGGGCTATATTTGAGTGGTCTGGGTTGTAGAAGTTCACCTAGTGTCAGCCTACTCCTTATAGTCGCACCAAAGTCTAGAGGATGGAGATACGTGACACCATCTCGATCGGTAGAGTAGGTGGGTTGTTTACGTGATCTCATCCTGGGGATCCCAAAAGAATAGCAGAAATTCCTTCGTTTATCAGAGTTGATATCCCGGATTTAAAGACATGCCTTTACTCGTCTTACATTTGAATATGTTGATGTTGTATCGTGTTTATGAGATATTAGTTGATATTGCTTGTTATGTCTCTTTTACTGGGAATGTTATTCTCACCGGTTTATCTGGCTGTTGTCTTGTCCTTGTATGTGTGCTTTGCAACAGGTGGGGCAGGACCAAGTCAGAGGCAGCATGACTAAATCGGGATTGTGATGATAGAAGTGAGGATTCGGTTTAGGATTCGAATAACATGTCGAACTTTTGTTATATTGAAAGCATGTTGGAACTTGTACTTCTTTGAATTATGTTGTATCGAATATTCGAGCTTTTGAGGTTTGTACGTTGTTGTAGTTTGTATTTTATATCTCGGCATGTTTTTGAATTGATTTGGTGTTGAAGAAAATGGTTAGAGCAAGTTTTGAGTTTTTGGTTCAGAACTGGTCTCGCTCGAGCGGAGGAATTGTACCGCTCGAGCAAGGGGCTTTTTATTTTTGAGTCAGAGATTGGCTCGCTCGAGCAGACGTTTCTTCCCGCTCGAGCGAGAGCTTTTAAGAGTGCCAGACAGAGTTTTGCTCGCTCGAGCAGGCGTTTCTTGCTTCTCGAGCGGGGCACTATTTTAGGAAAAAAATTCTTTCTTTTCTTTGCTTGATTTATTTTGAGCATTGGTTTATTCAATGTATGATTTTATTACTCGAGATTAGATGATTAGAACCGAGGTCCTCACATTAAGTGGTATCAAACGATAAGATCTTGGATTGAAGTAGAGTGAGCGGGGTAGATCAAGTCCGCATGAATTGAATTCTCGCATGTGATTGAATTATTTAAATGATTATTTAAAATTCATGCGAGCATGATTTATTATTTTAGAATTTAATTGAATTACATGAATTTGTGATTTAATTGATAAAGCATGAATTATTTGAGATACGAACTGTATTAATTCCTATTTAAATCCGGATTCAGTTGAATGACATGAATAAGCATAACAGAGGTTTGTGGACACCGAATGTTTGAAGATCGAGGTAATTGTGTCCTAACTCTTATGAATATGAGATATGTTTCCTCGATGAATTTTGAACATGAAACATTCAGTAGCGAACCCCGATTGAACAGAATTGTTCTGTGACTGAATGAATGGATGTCACTCTGACACCGATGGAAGCTTTACTGATGAGGTTTCAGTCATTTAACCCGCTGAATCTGAGGAGTACTGAGAATGCTAATTGTTGTGAAAGCTGGCTAGAAGAAATTGATCAGTTGTTTGATTCTCTAGGATACACCGATGACCGACGAATTCGGTTAGTTGTGTACCAACTGCAAGGCATTGCGAAAAGTTGGTGGATATCGAAGAAGAAAGCTTTAGAGAATCAAGGTTCGTTCATTTCATGGAGTCTGTTTAGATCCGAATTTCTTCGACAGATTCAATTTCAACATTCGACTGGATATTGAGGGAGTAACTTTAGAGAACACCTTCAACCGAAGGGTAAACAATTCAAGAAGTCTGGAAGCAGTTCTTCTAGCTCCAGCGGATCGAAACAGTTTGGTTCAGGACAGAGTTCTGGATATTCCGATATATCTTGCAGCAATTCTGAAGGTTGACACCCCAACGAGCACTATCTAGGAATTTATGGTAGTTGCAATATCTACCATCAGACAGGACACTACGCGAGGAGATGTCCTCAGCGTGATACCGTTGGATCTCGGTCGGGGCGTTCATTTAGACCAATGGTTCAGCAGGGGCGGCAATCTTCTGGGATTCATTCCTTTCAGCCGCCACAGCAGAATCGACTAGGAGGTTATCCAAATATGAATCAACCTCCGATGCAACAGACTTTAGTCTTTGCTCTTAATGAGGATCCGCAGACTCGGGCTGCACCTGGAGATGGTATGATAGGTAACCACTGAATTTTTGGTTTTTCTGCCTTTTGAATGATAGGTATTAATGATTTCCCTATTTGTTGAGCTTTTGGGTTACGGTAGTCGCAACTCTTGATTTGAATGGGAAATAGATTGAACTTAGCAGTATGGTATTTAGGTTATCGGATTTTGATTTTATTATCCGTTGAGCTGTTTAACCAAGTACAGGGCAACCAAGGAAGATTTTCAAAAAATTGGCAAATTCAGATCTGAGTCGTTAGACGAGTGAAAACCCTCCGGTAAGAATTCTCGATTTTAAGATTCTATTGATATCGTACTGTAGATGAATCGTTTATCACAGAAACGTACGGAGGAATTCGGGATGTGTTCAGTTGATGTACTGAATTGTAACCTGATCTGGTTGATACACCAATGGTTATAGAAATTGCAGACGATGGTGTAGCAGGATGAGCTTTCAGCTTTGATTTCGATTCGTCAGATTGACTTCAGCTTGGAATTGAGATCAGAATATCATCTTCTTAAGACCAGACTCAGAACGAGGTATGGTCACTTGAATCTTGTCTTGCCGCTTGATTTGGCAAAAACTCCTGCTGTTTTTTAGTTGAATTCGTGAGTATTCGTATCGATGAATTTCTTATTCATTCGAAGAGTCGTACTGATCTTTCGGATTCTTTGAGAGTTGTTTTTAGATTTGCGTGCCGAGCAATTTTATGCTATTCTATCGACGTTCTTACCTAAGATTGAAGATTTATAAGTTCTATCGCAAATTCTTTGAGGAATTCTTATCGTATGTGAAGCCGATTACTCTGCAGAATATGTTCTTCAGTCTGGACTTAATCTTATGAGACCAGTTCTTATTGATTTAAGAAGAAATTGATCAGCGCTTCATTATTCTTTTATTTCTTCTGTATTGATGACCTTACGGTGCTTTGCACTTAGAAAATCTGGCATCTATTTTCTTATGAGGAGATTTCCTTAATCTTTCCTTATCTTGGAAGCTGTAGTACTGGTTCTTCCGCACAAACTAAGTATGAGAAAGAGACGATGATTAGAGGTACTGAGGAATTTATGATTGGAAATCCATTATGTCCGGAGAGATTGTATGCAGCAGCTGATGCTCTGAGCCAAAAGATTTGTTCTTACATTATCTACTATCGGCATTCTCCTTGATTGATGAATACGGCACTTCCGATTTAGAATTCGAAGCAGATAGGAGGTCTATCAGAAGAATTGTTTGAGAAGATCAAAATCGTTCAGAGATTTGATTCGATTGTCAAAATTCGATGAAGAAAAGTCAGAACTGAACCAGTCTGAGATTCAGGTAGGTGTTGATGCTTTTTTGTGATTAAGCATATTGTTGTGCCTGATGATTCTAATGGAGACAACGTATCTTGAGATTGGCACAATGTAGGATATCCGTGTTCTTTCAGATGACCGAAAGATGTTTGATGATTTGAGGAATCAGATGGGATAGAAGCAGATGAAGAATGATGTTTGAGTTTTGTTGTTCCGATGTTCTGAACTGTCTGCAGTTGATAGCAGAGAGATAACGGCCCAACGGTCTGTTATACAGTTATTTTGGTTCAGAATGGGATAGAGATCATGTTTCTAATGGATTCGTCATGAAACTTCTTTGAGCAGTCTGAGCTTGAGGTATTATCTGTTTAAGATTGACCGTTTGATGGATTCTGCTACTGTTTTTCATACAAAATGATCCTCAGACGTGATTATATGATAGATATTCTGTCAGAAATTTTGTCAGATGTTTTGATTGTCGAATGTGGTCATTTCAGACAGAAATATTTGATATAAACTTTCTTTTGGTATATTCTTCGAAGAGGCTTTTGTTATTCGATTTCATCTGAGTTCAGTTGTTATCCTCAGAATGATAGACAGTCTATCATACAATTTGGATTTAGAGGCTTTGCCGAGCTGTAGTGATGGGCCAGCCCAATATCTGAATAGATTGATTTGGCTAGGTGAGGTTGAGCGGTCCATGCCATCTCTTAAGCTCAATTTTACCAGACTTGGTAAATCATGGTACCGATCCTGAAGGTCCATGGTTCGAATTAGAGGAAGTTATGAAACTCTCTGATCCCGGGAGGAGAAGATCTGGAGCATGGGGCCTGACTCTTGCACTAGCTGACGAGTGTCGCTAACTCCTATGAAGTTCTTGTACAACAACAGCTGTCAGATGATTATCTTGATGACATCTTTTGATGAGTTGTACGAGCAGAAATGAGAATCTCGATGGTTTGAGAATGATTTCTGGGTTCCTTGAATTGGGAACATTTTCGATTTCGAGGTTCGTTTGGATAGATGAAGAATTATCAGACGAGTTTAACGACGGCTCCGGACAGATAGAAGAAGTATACAAATTTTAGATGCAGACTTTTGTATTTTGATCGGAAAGATCGAATATTTCTGAAGATTTTGACTTTCAGATGATTTGTCAGATATGAGAATAGAGAGAAATCGCCTCTGAAATTCATTGAATCTAACTAGAGTCTGGAGATGATAGGCGATTTTGCCTACAGACTTGTGATGAAGCGTCTCTTTCTGGTTTTCACGAGGTGATTTCCGTCTTCTATTGCAGATTATCGCCAGATCTGTGTTGCTGAATTAACCAACCAGGCTTTCTTATGTTCTTTAGTTGATGAGACCAGAATTTGACGAGTTACCGAATTTCTTGAGACGAATGATTCAGAGTTTTGACCAAACAGAGAAGCAGCTCCGGAACAAACCGATTCAGTTTGTGTTAGTACAATTGAGCCGTTACGGATTTGAAGAAGAGATTTGGGAAACAGGGTCCGATTTGAGACCGCGTTTTCTGGACTTAATTTTGAGAGATGAATTCTTTTCCAGTTTTGGATTTTTTTCTCTTGTCTTTTGAGATTGAACCGTATTCGATTTCGAGGACGAAATCAGTTTTTAGAGGGGGATAATTGTAACGCCCCAAAATTAGCCTAATCGAGATCATAGGAGATTAAGATTGATAATCCGAGATTAAGGAATTTTAGGATTTAATTGATATTTGATCAGGGACCGATTTGATTTTTGCAGAATTCAGGGACTAAAGTGCGAAATTGGAATTTTATATATAACCTTCAATGTTTTGAGTTGACTTGAGTCTTCATTCTCTTCTCCAAGAAGCTGATGCCTCCATTGAAGAATCTATCTTCAAGCTTTTATCTCCCGGTTTCCGCTCGATCCGTCCGACAGAATTTTTATCTGAATTTGGTTTCACGATCATGGCTTAGAAGGCTTCGTTATACTGTAAGTTTTTCTTCGATCAACTATGCTTTGATTTTTGGATGCCGTTAGAATTTGATGATTTTCGGATATGTCGTTCTTGAGCTAGCATAGATCGTTTATTTGAAGTCGGATCGGAAAGAAAACGTCGTTCGGATTTATTATGATTTTAGAAGTAAAATTCGAGAATTGGGTTTTGAGATTTGTTGGATTTTGGATTGAATGGGATAATTTGTTGTTTTTGGGAGTTGTATTGGATCTTTTTATTGTTGTCTGTGGTTTTCGATTGATCACATTATAGCCGTTATACCGTCGATTTGAGTTTTGGGATATCGTTTGATTTGAATTGATTGAACCATTTTAGTTTGGGTTTAATTGTCGTTATTGATCATCTATTGCCTCCGTACAGATTGGTTTGAAGATTGTTGAGCTCAGAGTTAGCAGAATTCAAATCGTCGAAGAGTTAGTCGAAGAGCGATAAAGAGTTTTACCTTGATCGTTTGAATTTTTGGTTGAATAGATTTTGATATAGCTTATCCAGAGTTGGAGATTTTGAATCAAAAAGGTATAACAGACATCGTTTAAGCGGGATAGAACACTCAAGATAGAGGGTTCTTGAGTTTCCCCTAAATCACATACTTGCATCAATACTGGTTCTAGAGTGGGGAAATTGTATTTTGTTGATTGAACTCTTATTATTAATTGGATTATGGTTTACTGCATTTCGTTTTCTATATGAATTCATCTTGAAAAAATATTTGATTTCAGCGGGCAGAACGGCCTTTCTATTTTAGACGTTTTGGGGACTATATTCGAGTGGCCTGGGTTGTAGAAGTTCACCTAGTGTCAGCATACTCCTTATAGTTGCACCAAAGTCTAGAGGATGGAGATACGTGACACCACCTCGATCGGGAGAATAGGTGGGTTGTTTATGTGATCTCATCCTCGAGATCCCAAAAGAATAGCAGAAATTCCTTCGTTTATCTGAATTGATATCCCGGATTTAAAGACATGCATTTACTCGTCTTAAATTTGAATATGTTGATATTGTATCGTGTTTATGAGATATTAGTTGATATTGCTTGTTATGTCTCTTTTACTAGGAATGTAATTCTCACCGGTTTGTCTTGTCTTTGTATGTGTGCTTAGCAACAGGTGGGGAAGGACCAAGTCAGAGGCAGTGGTAGCGCTAAGTCGTGTCACGCCCAAATTACCCAACTCAAATCAGATAAACAAATTATGCAGTAATGAGAGTATGGATCGTTCCCACAAGCAAAGTAAAATTTAGTGTGTTCTAAAATAAAATAAAGGGGTTTTAAGTTTTAAATTAACTACTAAAAAGTAACAACAATTAAAAATAAAATTCTATTAACTATCATGCAAGATTAAATCAAAACGAAGAAATCAATTAGAAACAAGCCTTGGTATCGGTCGACTGCACCCTTGAAATCATTCAATCGATCATCGATTACCTATAAATAATTAATTCTATCAAATATACATCATTGAAAATTAAATTCATGTTTCACCTTAATCTTAGTTAACTAGGCACAAGAGTTCTAATTTAACCATTATCAATGAATTAACTCAATACAAGCGATTAGATTTAAATCCACGATAGCATGCAAACTAGTGAAACTGATAAATCTAGACAACACAAGTACAAGCGGTTGTATTTAATCTAGTCAATTGTTGTTCCTACAATTTAATAAATTCACAAGTGGAAAATATCAATCGTATTTGCTTTGAAAATTAGTTGATTCAAACAATTACGAATTTTAATTCTAATTTAGCAGTAGATTGTATAGCGAAATCCTAGGGGGATCAATCCAAAAATCTCACATACAAACATGAAATAAATTAGAACAACTTTTTATACTCAATAAAAATCAAACAATAGAATTTCGAATCTCACAAATAAACAAAATCAAGGGCTTGTCTTCCTCAACCAAGTTCTAGAAACTAGCCACTACGATTCATGAAAAACGAAAGAAAAATCAAAATAAGAGAAGAATTCTTAAGAAAAGATGGAATAAAAACCTAGCCGCCAAGGAATACTTGATATTCTATCTCCCAAAATTCTGATGATAATCTTAACAAAACGGAATAAAGACCTAATAAAAGACTAGAATACTAAATAAAAGAGTTTTTAAAAATAAAAATTCCCTTCCAAACATCCCGTCTCGCTCGATCCGTAGACCTTGACGGATCGAGCAAAAAATTCTCTGTCTTCAAAATCCACTTTTCTTCTTCTGGCCACTTGATCGGTTGAAGTTGGCAGATCGAGCGGCCAAACTTCTGCCTTCAATTCTTCCTTGCTTCAACTCCCTCGCTCGATCGGTAGACTTTGACGGATCGAGCTACGAAATTTATGTCCATATGTTCTTCAAAATGCCACATCCTACAAAATAAACCGGGGAACATGTAACGAAGACACGATAAATGAAATACGAACAAAATACTAAATTAAAACACATAAATGCATGCAAAACAACAAAAGAATGATGTTAAAATATGCAACACAAACACGACTATCAAATTCCCCCACACTTAATCATTGCTCGCCCTCGAGCAAGTCATGCAAAAACAAAATGAAAACATAACAACCACATAAGCAAGGACGAATCATGTATAACATAGCCTCAGAGAAGTTTTTTTTCACACAAAAAACAAGCTTCCAAGTACTCTCGATTATCAATGATACACCTTCAGTCGAATGTGAACGTGTGTGTGACATGTTACCCCAGCTACATGCAATTTCAAAAGAAAAAGTTTCAAGACTATTCGCCGACCTATAACAATTCAGTGTAAGATTCACAATCAAGAACCCTCCTCTCAACAATCCATCAACACAACACAACTCTCTTGAGATATAATTACGCACCGTCGAATTTTGCACCCGACATTTTTAAAAGTCCCAATAATTATCCGCATACTTTGCTATAACTAGATAGGATTCAAATTTTAATCGCCTCGTCTATAGCCCGGATGGAACTACAATCCCATTAAATCCGGAAACTTAGCTATGAAATAGTGAATATAATTTCATTCACTTTCCAAGCCCGGATGGAATTGTTATTTTAAAATTTTTCAAAATTTTAACCCCATTTAATCCGCATACTTAGTCAAGAACAAGACGACTAGGATTTCAATCCCTTGTTCATAACCCGGATGGAGCCAACTTTATTTTTTTCACCAATGCTTTATAAAAAGTTCAAAAAGGTGCGCCCAAGAGTGTATATGCTATATCAACGAAATCATCAAGATTCAAGAGCTATCAAGTTTCAGAGACACTTATTATCGTGCAATGGTCCAACAGACATCCACAGTATCTAATACATAACTACAATTCACTGGTAAACATGCGTGCTTGAAGTATTAATCAACCAACCTACAATTTCTCATATCCAATCAAGAGTAAAAATTTTCACAAATATCTCAATTTTTTCTCACTTCCTCATCATAGGCAATAATTTCATCCACAATTCATGCATTCGAACAAACACGAAACAATGACACAACATTTCACAAACTAAATGCAACTACTCAACAAAAGCAAATGCAACATCATGAATGTACCCCCCCCCCCCCCCACCTTAAATGAAGCATTGCCCTCAATGCTGCAAAACACAAAACACAAAAAAAGAACGAAATGAAAACCCAATGCAAAATGCAAAACAAAACTCCCCTGGTTTACTGGTTGGCGTCGTCCTCCTCTTTGGACTCAGGAGGAAGAACAGGATTGGCGTACTGAAACTGGAAAGGTGGCGGGTATGGGAGAGCAACAGGGACAAAAGCTGGATCAATGCTGAGATGCATAGATATACCACGAATGAGAGCATCCACAGCTTGAGAGTTATGTGCGGCCACAGAATTGAATTCATTTTGGTGATGGGCAAAGGCGGTGAGCTCGCGGATGGAATCAGCTTGAGAGCAACGATAGGGAGGAGGTGGCCTAGGGGATACCTGATGAATAACAAATCTCCCATCCTCCACAAAGTGCTTGACCCTTAGGCTTTCTTGGCGTCAATTGCAGCTTTGTCCACGGAGCACATGGGCTGCAGCCATTCCTCATCGGGGCGAGTGGGAACACCGGCACGGACACACAGTGCTATAATAATCATCGGGAAGTAGAGACCCAAGGCGGTGGAAGTAATCGATCTTCGGATCTCGCTGTGTATCACGCGTCCCACATTTATCGGCCAACCCAAATCAAGAGTGTAGAGCAGTAAGGCACGCTCAAGATTAACATCGCTCGTGTGCACGATCGGCATAAGCCGTTTATTCAAAAAAATATACCAGGTGGTCGGAATCAATTGCAAGTAGCGCTCCTTAAAAATCATGGAAGAAACAGGATCAAGCCACGAAGCTCCCTCGTAAGCCAGTTGGTCGATTACCTCATCAAAATCCGGTTCGAGTTTGAGGCTTTGATACAGGGTATCATCGACATCCGGAGTTTCAAGCAAAGAATTCAACTCATTTGGTTCAAAAGAGATCAATTTTCCGCGAACAAATTCTTTCCCATCAATCCTCTCCGCAACATTTGCGTAAAATTCACGCACAATAGGGATGATCGCGGCTTGAGGTTGTTTAAAAAATACTTCCCAACCACGTTGAACAATCACAGGATAAATCTCGGTATTAGAGTAATCAAGGTCAAATTCGTGTTCGGGAATAGGAGAGCGGTTTACCTTGGCGTGATCGTATCGATCACGGGCCGCTTGGCTTACAAATTTTCCGACGAGATCTTTTGAAGAAGCAGCGGCCCCGGAGCGTGGGTTGGAAGACTCGCTGGTGAGTCGAACTCTTTTAGGCCCCATGATAAATCTGAATTAGAGAGACGGGCAAAAAAAATCCGGTGAACTCGGAGTGATTGGAGAACACGAGAGCTAGTGTGGCTGAGGAAAATCGGACTGGATGAGCAGCACGGCGACATAGTAGAGAAAAGGCCGGCAAAACAGGGGCGAGGGGAGGTGTATGGCGTGAGAGATATGGAGGCGCGGCTGGAGAGGATGATCGGAGATGATGACCAGAGCGGAAGCGTTCCTGCGATTCAGATGAAGTAGATTAGAGATGGTAAGGGTCTGGGGAATCAGGGATTTCAGAAAAGAGGGCAAGAAAGAATGAGAGACGGGAAAGGGTGTATCGCGATTTTAATCGCGATACAGGGGTCTCGCTCGATCGGTAAAGTTTGACCGATCGAGCGGGCAAGAAATAACACAACAAAAATATTCCAGAACATTTATCGCTCGATCAGTAGAAGTTTACTGATCGAGCGAGCTAACAATGCAAACCAAACTAATTTCCAGAGAAATTCTCGCTCGATCGGTAAAGTTTAACCGATTGAGCGAGCAAAAAGTTCCAAAAAGACTTCCGAGGCGGAGAAATTATCGCTCAATTGGTAGAGTTTGACCGATCAAGCGAGCTTAAAAACCAAAAATATTTTTGTAATTTTATATTTTCCAAAAAACAAAATAAAAACAAGAAATGAACAAGAACTAGAAAATAAAAATAAGGAAAAGGAAACGAAGAAAACTGGGTTGTCTCCCAGTCAGCGCTAAATTGACAGTCTATAGCTTGACTGTATGATGCGATTTATGCAATCTCTGGCGGAGCATCGAGTGTTAGATCCTGCGCGTCCTCTCCATCATTCTCTTGGACCCCTTCATGATAATGTTTCAATCTCTGCCCATTCACCTTGAATATTTTCGAGGTTTCCAAGCTCTGAATCTCCACTGCACCATGAGGAAAGACATTAGTAATAACAAACGGGTCAATCCATCTAGAACGCAACTTACCTGGGAATAATCAAAGTCGTGAGTGATAGAGCAGAAGTTTTTGACCGACTACGAACTCCCTTCTAGAAATCATCTTATCATGGAAAGCCTTTGTCTTTTCCTTGTAGATTTTGAAACTGGCATATGCATCATTGCTGATCTATTCTAATTCCTGCAACTGCAACTTTCGATGCTCGCCACTTTCATCCATATGCATGTTAAAGTTCTTGATAGCCCAATAGGCTCTATACTCCAATTCCACGGGTAGATGGCATGGTTTTCCAAAAATCAGTCGATATGAGGATATTCCAATTGGCGTCTTGAACGCGGTTCTGTAAGCCCATAGAGCATCATCCAATCGCAAGCTCCAGTCCTTCCTTGTCGGATTCACTGTTTTCTCTAGAATAGATTTGACCTCTCGATTCGAAATCCAATTCCATGGGTAGATGGCATGGTTTTCCAAAAATCAGCCGATATGAGGACATTCCAATTGGCATCTTGAACGCGGTTCTGTAAGCCCATAGAGCATCATCCAATCGCAAGCTCCAGTCCTTCCTTGTCGGATTCACTATTTTCTCTAGAATAGATTTGACCTCTCAATTCGAAACTTCAGCTTGGCCATTGGATTGTGGATGATATGCAGTGGAGATCTTGTGCATCACATGATATTTCTTCAGCAAACTGGCCACGTTGCAAAAATGAGTTCCTCTATCACTAATGATGTCTCTTGGAATCTTAAATCTAGAGAAAATATTATGCTTGATAAACTCTGCAACCACTTTAGAATCGTCAGTATGGGTGGCCTTAGCTTCCACCCATTTCGAGACATAATCCACAACAAGTAATAAATATATAAATCAAAATGAATTGGGAAAGGGTCCCATGAAATCGATGCCTCAAACATCAAAAATTTCACAAACTAAAATAGGTTTTTGAGGCATCTTCTTGCGCTGGGATATATTACTTGTATTTTGGCATTGAGCGCACGACTTACAGAAAACGTAAGCATCTCGAAATATGGATGGCCAAAAAAATCCACAATCTAACACTTTCCTCAATGTTCTTTTCGCTCCTAAGTGCCCACCATAAGCAAATGAGTGACAAAATGTGAGGATATGAATTACCTCGCTTGCTGGTAGCCTGGTACACATCGTCGTATGACTTGATCAGCGCAGTGTTTCCACAAGTATGGGTCATCCCACACAAAGTACTTAGCATCGCTCCGGACCTTATCTCTTTGCGCTTTGGAGAATTCAGAGGGAAACCCATTAGTAACTAAATAATTTACAATGTGTGCATACCAGGGTAATATTGTGCTCGTCGCAAATATTTTCTCATCAGGAAAATATTCTCGCAAGCTCAGCTGCTCATCAATGTGAACCAGACGGCTCAAGTGGTCAGCTACTCGATTTTCTATTCCCCTTTTATCTTTGATTTCCACATCAAATTTGCTCAAGAGTAGTATCCATCTTATCAATCTTGGCTTCGCCTCCTTCTTCGCCATCAGAAAACGAAGAGTTGCATGATCAGAATAAACAACAACTTTAGCGCCAAGTAAATAAGAACGAAATTTTTCTAAAGCAAAAACTGTTGGAAAACTGGCGAGTTCCCAGACCAATTACGATTGATACCCGGTGCAGCGGAAGTTTAAAAATTTTTCATGGAACGTTTCCATGGTATGGGTATCAACCGTTCATCGATTGAATTACGTGTGTGTAAAATTTAAATAACAATTAAATAAATTTTACCTCAAATCTCGCAACGAGATTAATGGACACCAACAGAACAATTCTGCTCTTGTTGTCTCTCCCTGGAACCGATGAACGCCTTCAATCAGGTCCACGAACAGAGGTTTAATCCCTCTGATAGATTGCACTAGAAAATCTATCAGAAGTTTTCTGCGAAGAGAATACACGAATTTGATTCGTTATTCCTTACTGCGATTCAAAATCACAGACCGGAATTTTCTCTGACAGAGTAGGGAGGGGGCGGCCAAAAAAAACGTTTTGAGAGGCTAGGGTTTTCGAAAAATTGCTCTCAAAATAATGACCTGTTGTGTGTAATTTCTGTACTGAAATAACTTATTTATAATGCAGGCCACTAACACCTTAGGGCCCATTAGTCATAAGCTGGGGCCCGACAAGCAAAGCCCGCTCGTTCAGAAATTAATATAAAATTCATCGTGACTCCGATTGATGAAACGATTTCACCAATGTGCACAGAAACCATTTCTGCACGTTTTAAAGTCAAAATAAATTTTCCTGAATCCGAATTCAGTGGTTTCCAAAAATGTCCATCCCTATGTCATTTTAGGAAATCCTACTCCCTTACTCTTATTTAAGAAGTCCAACTCCTTAGTTCATTAAATTTAACTCTTTAAATTTAACTATCTCAACGGGGATTAAAACTCCATTACACTGTGTGACCCTCAATGGTTCAGGGATACAGCTAGCCGTGGGCTCACAACTCCTTGTGACTCGGAACAACACTTTCCGACTTGCCCAACGAATCATGGTAAAGCGCCTAGCAACATCGCCCCATGATTCCCTAGGTATCACTGATAGTGCCTACAAGAACCAGTAGATTTTGGTTAGCGTACAGTACGGTCCCTTCATCCATATATCCCGATCGAATCAACAACCATTGGTATATCGAGAGTCGCTCAAGATTCGATAACTATGCAATGCATCTTGAAGATCAAATTAGTGACATCGCATGTGCTACTAAGAAACCATTTCTTAAATCACATCAAGTACTCTGGCCAGAGATTTGTCACACTAATATCTCCTCAGATCGCATAGGATATCCACACTCGCAAGTATGTGGTGAATCCTTGACAACAATGCATTGACTCCTATATGTGTCGTAACTGTACCCAATCTCGACACCTGATGACCCCCTCAGAGTCGGTAAACGAGTCAAAGCACAGTACTAGCATATAGAGTCTCCATGATGTTTCAAGTCGTAAGGACTAATGGTGTACAACCAAAACCGCGGACTTTATCCACTCGATAAGTGATAACCACTTGGAAAGTCCGGATAGGGTAGTTCGACTATTCATCCTATGAATATCCATTTGCATGCTTCGAACATCTCCATGTTCCCTACCAATGAAACGTGGTACTCCGCATCGCAAATGCTAGTCTCAAACTCGAGCGATCCTTATCCTTATTATCGGACGGCTCAATCGACTAGGAACGGTTTTAGAATATACAGTGACTATAAGATGTATTTCATGATAGACATCTCCATGTTCTACCACATCTTACATACACTATAGTATATTCAAGGTCTTTATCAAAACAACAATAGTATATCACAATATAACAATATGAAGTAATATAAAGTCATTGCCATAAAAGTGTAAATAATATTAAACAAAAGATTGTTTATACAAAGAGTCAACAAAGCCCATAGCCACACAGTTGGCTCACTGGGCACCCACTCTTACAATCTCCCACTTGCCCTATAGCCAACTAGTCATACTACGTAGACCCATTGCTTCGCGATGTTTGTCAAACAATGGTCCTGGCAAAGGCTTAGTAAGTGGATCAGCGATATTGTCTGCAGAGGCCACTCGTTCGACACTGATGTCTCCTCTTTCCACAATCTCCCGGATTATGTGGTATTTCCTCAGTACGTGTTTGGATCTTTGATGAGACCTTGGTTCCTTTGCTTGAGCAACGGCACCCGTGTTGTCGCAGTACACCGGGACTGGACCAACAAATTCAGGAATGACGCCCAACTCTTGGACGAAATTCCTCATCCAAACGGCCTCTTTAGCAGCAGCTGATGCTGCAATGTATTCAGCCTCAGTGGTGGAATCCGCTGTGGTGTCCTGCTTGGAACTCTTCCAAGAGACAGCACCGCCATTGAGCATGAACACAAATCCAGAGGTTGACTTCGAGTCATCCACATCACTTTGGAAGCTAGAGTCGGTATAGCCTTCCAGTTTGAGTTCTCGTCCTCCATAAACCATGAACATATTCTTAGTCCTTCGCAAGTACTTAAGAATGTCCTTCACGGCTTTCCAATGCATCTGACCAGGATTAGACTGATATCTGCTCGTGACACTCAGAGCAAATGCTACATCCGGTCTGGTAGATATCATCCCATATATGATACTACCTATAGCTGACGCATATGGTACATGTGTCATATTCTCTATCTCTGCATCAGTCTTGGGACACATAGACTTGGATAGAGAAACTCCATGACACATGGGTAGATGTCCTCTCTTGGACCCATCCATTGAAAACCGTTTCAATATGGTATCGATGTAGGTTGATTGAGTGAGTCCTATCATTCTCTTAGATCTATCCCTATAGATCTGTATCCCAAGAATGTAGGATGCCTCACCCAAATCCTTCATCGAAAATCTACCTGATAACCATATCTTTGTTGACTGCAACATCCCTACATCATTCCCAATGAGTAGGATGTCATCAACATAAAGTACTAAGAATGTCACCGCATCCTTAACTACTTTCTTGTACACGCAAGGTTCCTCCGGGTTCTTGATGAAACCAAAGTCTTTAATTGTTTCATCAAATTTCTGGTTCCAACTTCTTGATGCTTGTTTTAGACCATAAATTGATCTCTGAAGCTTGCATACCTTATGCTCGCTTCCCATGGATGTGTACCCCTCAGGCTGCTTCATATAGATTTCTTCCTTAATGTCTCCATTAAGAAAAGCAGTCTTCACATCCATTTGCCATATCTCATAGTCATACCATGCAGCTATGGCAATAAGGATTCTTATGGACTTGAACATAGCAACTGGTGAAAAAGTTTCATCATAGTCAACTCCTTGCCTTTGAGTATAACCTTTCGCCACCAATCGCGCCTTGTAGGTCAATACCTTACCATCAGGCCCAAGCTTTCTTTTGTAGATCCATTTACACCCTATTGGAACAATTCCATCGGGAGGATCTACCAAAGACCAAACTTGGTTTGTATGCATCGAATCCAATTCTGACTGCATAGCTTCAAGCCATAAATTCGAATCCGCATCAGAAATTGCTTCCTTGAAGTTTCTTGGATCACATCCAATGTCGGGTTCATCTTGATCCCCTTCAAGAAGAAGACCATATCGAATAGGAGGTCTAGAAGTCCTCTCGGATCTTCTAGGTTCAGGCGTGTCCAGCAATGGTTCCTGAGGTGTAGGATCGTTATTTTGTATTTCGGGTTCTTCTCGAACTTCTTCGAGTTCCATCATCTCGCCTTTCTTATCCAATAAGAACTCCTTCTCCAAGAAGGTGGCATTCCTAGAAACAAACACCTTTGTTTCAGCAGGATAATAGAAATAATATCCGATTGAATTCTTCGGATACCCTACAAAATAACATAAGCTGGATCGACTATCCAACTTATCTCCCACTGTCCGCTTCACGTAAGCAGGACATCCCCAAATCCTCAAGTACGAATACTTAGGAGCTTTGCCATTCCATAACTCGTATGGTGTTTTGTCCACTGCTTTAGTGTGGACGTTGTTCAACAACAATACCGCCGTTTCAAGCGCATAGCCCCAAAACGAAGGTGGAAGCTCAGTGAAGCTCATCATGGATCGAACCATGTCCAACAAGGTTCGATTACGACGCTCCGACACACCATTAAGCTGTGGTGTCATAGGAGGAGTCCACTGAGAGAGAATCCCATTCTCTTTTAGATAGTCCAAAAACTCGGTACTCAAGTATTCTCCACCTCGATCCGATCGAAGTGCTTTAATACTTTTACCTAGCTTGTTTTCTACTTCAGCCCTGAATTCTTTGAACTTTTCAAATGCTTCAGACTTATATTTCATTAAATATAAATACCCATACCTTGAATAATCATCAGTAAAGGTAATGAAGTAGGTGTGGCCATGTTGAGTCCCTACTCTAAATGGACCACAAACATCTGTATGGATCAAATCCAACATATTCTGACTACGCTCAGGTTTCCCCTTAAAAGGAGATTTAGTCATTTTTCCTTTTAGGCAGGATTCACAAGTAGGTAGAGAATTAATATCAGACATATCAAACATGCCCTCTCCCACTAGCTTGTTCATCCTCCTTGAGGAAATATGACCTAGCCTAGCATGCCAAAGGTTTGCCGGGTTTTGACTATCGTTTTTCCTTTTGTTTGTTGTAGCCGGTTTATCAACATAATTCATTGGAACGTCTTTTAGTTTTAAGTTGTATAGATCGTTTTCAAATTGTCCATTTCCAATTAAACATTCATTCTTGTAAATATTGCAAATCTCATTCACAAAATTGCAAGAATAACCATCTCTATCTAGCATAGAAACAGAAATAATGTTTTAATTAAATCTGGAACAAATAAAACATCTATGGATTTAACTCTGGAACCATTCCCGAGCCTTGACTGGGTCTCACCCATCCTTATCCTATTACTTCTTGTTATCATTTGCAACTCATTGCAAATATGAGATCTACATCTGGTATCCAATACCCAAGAAGTAGTATTAAGAAAAACATTTATTTCAATGTAAAACATACCCTTTGCAGTTCGCAACTGCTTGGGGTATTCCTTGCAGTTACGTTTCCAATTACCGGGTTTCTTGCAGTGATGGCAAACTTGTTTAGACTTGTCCAATTTTGCATGTAACATTTGGCCTTGAGATCATGGTCCAACCATTTCTCTAATTCGGCCAACCTTTCGGCAGTTACATCAGCCGGGGCTGTTTTTGGAGAAGCCTTTTCTAACACTTAGAAAATCTTTTTCCGAACTTAGGACAATCTTAACTTATGGAATCATTCTGTATTGTTTGCGTCAATAAGTTTGTTTTGTTGGAGAACAGAAACATGTGGATTACTGAGATAAAACAGACAATTATCGATGATTGTTTAAATAATTTACTAAGACATAAAATTGGCGAATTTTATTTATGAATCTCACTCCCACTATTTTAACGATTTCACCACCCTCTAGTGAAAACGGGAAACTTTTTCCTTAGTGAGAACATGGAGTCCAATTGACAAACTTATGGTCCCGAATAATATCAGCCAACCATAATTCTCAAAAGGTAGAGCCCAATTGCTTCCAAAGCAACCCCCATGTATTTACCTCATGTCCAATAAGGGCCCAATAATATGACGCCGTTTAAAGTGACATGTCAAGATGACCCATCAATATTAAGTTGTGATGGACGGTCGCCATGTGGATCCCCCAATAATATGAGCCGATCCCATGGGAGTTCCACCCAACTTACAACATTTGTCGATCCAATGTACAGCTTTCCGACGAACGGGCCCCCCCAATAATATGAGCCGGACCGTATCCGCGGGTAGCATCACATACATTGACCGTTGATGGAAGGTAGGAACATTTAAACAATATTTAAATTTCCTTTATTTATCTTGATATAAATTTTAAATCATATTTAAAATGAGGGATTTTATTAAAAATATTTGTCTCATCATTTTTAATTTATTGCATGCATTGCCGGATTCACGCAATTTATGTCTAAACATGCATACAATCATAATATCACATATTATATAGGATGATCGATTCCATTTCTAATTGACCCGTGGTTGCCAATCACGGGTCTTAGTCCAATCCTAGGTAATATGCAGTATGCAAATGCAATCCTATTACATATGCTTCCAATTTACATTTCTTCAGTCTTCATTGTCTGCTGGACCCACCATCTTCAAATCTTGATCTCCCACTAAATCTAATGTATTTACAATTAAATAACAATGACAAGTAGGGGATACATTTTTAGGGGGTGGGAACGGGCTATAAACCAAGCCCACTTTTATTACATATGACATTCATATCGGGCCATAAACCAGGCCCATTAATAAAACCAACAACAATAAAGACAAAATGTAAATTCCTAACATACACCTACAAAATTGGTCATGGCAATCGATCATCCTTATCCAATAACATTTAATTCAAAATTAATTTATTGGATAACATGCTGTGGCAATTCAAATTTAAACAAGATAAAATCATATTTTATATATAAAATCACATTTCACATATAAAATCATATTTTATCTCCATATCAAATAAAATCATATTTTATCTATAAAATCCAATTTTACAAATAAAATCATATTTTATCTAATATATCATAAGATCATATCTTATCATCAATTGTACCAAAATAATTGATTTCAAAATTCAATTTACGGATAAAATATTAAAATTTTCCAAAAATTCAAATTTATCCAAAATCAATTTTAAAATTTACGGACTCGAACAATTCGATCCGAAATCTCGTGAACCAATCAAAAACAATTTTTGACCGGACCAAAAATAAAATTTTAAATATTAAAATTAATAAAAAATTAAAAATTAATTTTTTTTTTTTTTTTTCCCGCGGGCCACCCGGGACACTCCCGGGTCGGCCCGCACCCGGGGCGCGGGCCGGGGGCAGCCCGGCTGCCCCCTTAGGGCAGCGCCTGGCGCCGCCCCTGGGCGGCGCCGTGCGCTGCCCTGGGCGGCGCCGAGCGCCGCCCTGCGCAGCGCCCAGCGCTGCGCTGGGCAGCGCCGAGCGCCGCCCCTGGGCAGCGCCGAGCGCTGCCCTGCGCAGCGCCCAGCGCTGCGCTGGGCAGCGCACAGCGCTGCCCTGGGCGGCGCCGTGCGCCGCCCTGGGCGGCGACGGTCGCCGCCTTGGGCGGCGCTGTGCGCCCCCTTTGGGCGGCGCCGTGCGCCGCCCGGGGCAGCAACAATTGCTGCCCCACCGGGCAGCGATCCAATCGCTGCCCGGGTTTTGCCCCGAAAAAAATTTTTTTTTATTAAAAATATTTATTTTGTTTCATAAACCGAGACTCAAAAATTTTTTACAATTGATTATTCAATCGATTGATCTGAGCAACCTGGCTCTGATACCACTGTTGGAAAACTGGCGAGTTCCCAGACCAATTACGATTGATACCCGGTGCAGCGGAAGTTTAAAAATTTTTCATGGAACGTTTCCATGGTATGGGTATCAACCGTTCATCGATTGAATTACGTGTGTGTAAAATTTAAATAACAATTAAATAAATTTTACCTCAAATCTCGCAACGAGATTAATGGACACCAACAGAACAATTCTGCTCTTGTTGTCTCTCCCTGGAACCGATGAACGCCTTCAATCAGGTCCACGAACAGAGGTTTAATCCCTCTGATAGATTGCACTAGAAAATCTATCAGAAGTTTTCTGCGAAGAGAATACACGAATTTGATTCGTTATTCCTTACTGCGATTCAAAATCACAGACCGGAATTTTCTCTGACAGAGTAGGGAGGGGGCGGCCAAAAAAACGTTTTGAGAGGCTAGGGTTTTCGAAAAATTGCTCTCAAAATAATGACCTGTTGTGTGTAATTTCTGTACTGAAATAACTTATTTATAATGCAGGCCACTAACACCTTAGGGCCCATTAGTCATAAGCTGGGGCCCGACAAGCAAAGCCCGCTCGTTCAGAAATTAATATAAAATTCATCGTGACTCCGATTGATGAAACGATTTCACCAATGTGCACAGAAACCATTTCTGCACGTTTTAAAGTCAAAATAAATTTTCCTGAATCCGAATTCAGTGGTTTCCAAAAATGTCCATCCCTATGTCATTTTAGGAAATCCTACTCCCTTACTCTTATTTAAGAAGTCCAACTCCTTAGTTCATTAAATTTAACTCTTTAAATTTAACTATCTCAACGGGGATTAAAACTCCATTACACTGTGTGACCCTCAATGGTTCAGGGATACAGCTAGCCGTGGGCTCACAACTCCTTGTGACTCGGAACAACACTTTCCGACTTGCCCAACGAATCATGGTAAAGCGCCTAGCAACATCGCCCCATGATTCCCTAGGTATCACTGATAGTGCCTACAAGAACCAGTAGATTTTGGTTAGCGTACAGTACGGTCCCTTCATCCATATATCCCGATCGAATCAACAACCATTGGTATATCGAGAGTCGCTCAAGATTCGATAACTATGCAATGCATCTTGAAGATCAAATTAGTGACATCGCATGTGCTACTAAGAAACCATTTCTTAAATCACATCAAGTACTCTGGCCAGAGATTTGTCACACTAATATCTCCTCAGATCGCATAGGATATCCACACTCGCAAGTATGTGGTGAATCCTTGACAACAATGCATTGACTCCTATATGTGTCGTAACTGTACCCAATCTCGACACCTGATGACCCCCTCAGAGTCGGTAAACGAGTCAAAGCACAGTACTAGCATATAGAGTCTCCATGATGTTTCAAGTCGTAAGGACTAATGGTGTACAACCAAAACCGCGGACTTTATCCACTCGATAAGTGATAACCACTTGGAAAGTCCGGATAGGGTAGTTCGACTATTCATCCTATGAATATCCATTTGCATGCTTCGAACATCTCCATGTTCCCTACCAATGAAACGTGGTACTCCGCATCGCAAATGCTAGTCTCAAACTCGAGCGATCCTTATCCTTATTATCGGACGGCTCAATCGACTAGGAACGGTTTTAGAATATACAGTGACTATAAGATGTATTTCATGATAGACATCTCCATGTTCTACCACATCTTACATACACTATAGTATATTCAAGGTCTTTATCAAAACAACAATAGTATATCACAATATAACAATATGAAGTAATATAAAGTCATTGCCATAAAAGTGTAAATAATATTAAACAAAAGATTGTTTATACAAAGAGTCAACAAAGCCCATAGCCACACAGTTGGCTCACTGGGCACCCACTCTTACAAAAACTACAGCCAAGAGCTCCTTCTCAGTGGTAGAATAATTCCGTTGGGCATCGTTCAGAATACGCGAGGCGTAGTAGATAGCATGCGATGCTTTCCCAACTTTCTGTCCCAACACCGCTCCTACATCATAGTCGATGGCATCACACATGATCTCAAATGGTTTGCTCCAGTCCGGTGGTTGAATGATTGGTGCCGAAGTCAATGAGTCCTTAAGTTTGTCAAACGACGTTTTCCATGGCTCATCAAATTCAAATGGGACATCTTTTTGCAACAGCTTGCACATAGGAGATGCAATCTTGGCGAAGTCCTGAATGTATCTCCTGTAAAAACCTGCATGGCCAAGAAAAGGGCGCACTTCCCGCACACAAGTTGTAACGTCCGGAAATTTGCTACGTAAATCCGCATGCATAACTAGGAGATTTAATAATTATAAAATAATGTTAAAATGTGTTAAATTAATTTTATATGTAATTACGTGAATTATGTGATTTATTGGCATGTTTTAAATATTGTTTCGACATTTAAATCGGTATGATGTTATTTATGAATTTATTTGAGAAAGTTTATTTTATGATCGCGTAGGCAGGATCGTGGACGGACGAGATGTTAATTTTCACCCAAAATATTTTATGAGATTTTTAGGAGCCTTAAAATATTATTTTAAGGTAAGATTTTAAGAAAATTATGGTATTTATATATATGTATATTTATATGTCTGTTTTTACCCAAAATAAGTCATTTTAATGACTTTTATTAAGCTTTAAAATTCTCATTAATAATAATTTCTGGATTTACTTAGTTTTATCAAATTAGAATGTATTTTAAATTTTAAAATTAAAGTATTTAATTATCCTAATTATCTATTAATTATTTAACCTAGATTATCCTAAATATTATATACCCTAAATCCCTCCCAAACCCACGCCTCACCTCTTAGCCGCCTCCATCACCCTCTTCTCCACCATTTTCACGTTCCATCAGAGTTTTCCTAGCCTCATAGCCGATCTTTGAAGGTTTTTGGATTATTTAGAAGATCCGTTCGTCCCGGCGAGCTCGATACGCGTCGTTTACGTCGTTTCGTCTAAATAATTATCAAGGCACGTCTCGAATCCATTCTTGTCCACCATTTAAATCATATTACAAAGATTTTATGCTTACAAGATCTAATATTGCATGTGTTATGATCTAGAAAAGAAAACATTAAAGTTCATGCATGTTCCTCACGTTTTTGCACTTCATGGCTCGGGTTTGCACTATTTCTGGACATGGTGTTGGAAAAACTGGCGGTCAGATCAATCACGATTGATACCCGGTGCAGCGGAAGTTTAAAAATTTTATCATGGAACAATTCCATGGTGTGGGTATCAACCGTTTAACGATTAAATTATTGTGTGTGTGTAAAATTTAAATAACAATTAAATAAATTTTACCTCAAATCTCGCAACGAGATTAATGGACACCAACAGAACAATTCTGCTCTTGTTGTCTCTCCCTGGAACCGATGAACTCCTTCAATCAGGTCCACGAACAGAGGTTTAATCCCTCTGATAGATTGCACTAGAAAATCTATCAGAAGTTTTCTGCGAAGAGAATACACGAATTTGATTCGTTATTCCTTACTGCGATTCAAAATCACAGACCGGAATTTTCTCGGGCAGAGGGGAGGGGTCGGCCGAAAACGTTTTTGAGAGGGGTAGGGTTTCGAAAATCCTGTCTGAAAAATTATGACCTGTTGTGTGTAATTTCTGTACTGAAATAACTTATTTATAATGCAGGCCACTAACACCTTAGGGCCCATTAGTCATAAGCTGGGGCCCGACAAGCAAAGCCCACTTGTTCAGAAATTAATATAAAATTCATCGTGACTCCGATTGATGAAACGATTTCACCAATGTGCACAGAAACCATTTCTGCACGTTTTAAAGTCAAAATAAATTTTCCTGAATCCGAATTCAGTGGTTTCCAAAAATGTCCATCCCTATGTCATTTTAGGAAATCCTACTCCCTTACTCTTATTTAAGAAGTCCAACTCCTTAGTTCATTAAATTTAACTCTTTAAATTTAACTATCTCAACGGGGATTAAAACTCCATTACACTGTGTGACCCTCAATGGTTCAGGGATACAGCTAGCCGTGGGCTCACAACTCCTTGTGACTCGGAACAACACTTTCCGACTTGCCCAACGAATCATGGTAAAGCGCCTAGCAACATCGCCCCATGATTCCCTAGGTATCACTGATAGTGCCTACAAGAACCAGTAGATTTTGGTTAGCGTACAGTACGGTCCCTTCATCCAAATATCCCGATCGAATCAACAACCATTGGTATATCGAGAGTCGCTCAAGATTCGATAACTATGCAATGCATCTTGAAGATCAAATTAGTGACATCGCATGTGCTACTAAGAAACCATTTCTTAAATCACATCAAGTACTCTGGCCAGAGATTTGTCACACTAATATCTCCTCAGATCGCATAGGATATCCACACTCGCAAGTATGTGGTGAATCCTTGACAACAATGCATTGACTTCTATATGTGTCGTAACTGTACCCAATCTCGACACCTGATGACCCCCTCAGAGTCGGTAAACGAGTCAAAGCACAGTACTAGCATATAGAGTCTCCATGATGTTTCAAGTCGTAAGGACTAATGGTGTACAACCAAAACCGCGGACTTTATCCACTCGATAAGTGATAACCACTTGGAAAGTCCGGATAGGGTAGTTCAACTATTCATCCTATGAATATCCATTTGCATGCTTCGAACATCTCCATGTTCCCTACCAATGAAACGTGGTACTCCGCATCGCAAATGCTAGTCTCAAACTCGAGCGATCCTTATCCTTATTATCGGACGGCTCAATCGACTAGGAACGGTTTTAGAATATACAGTGACTATAAGATGTATTTCATGATAGACATCTCCATGTTCTACCACATCTTACATACACTATAGTATATTCAAGGTCTTTATCAAAACAACAATAGTATATCACAATATAACAATATGAAGTAATATAAAGTCATTGCCATAAAAGTGTAAATAATATTAAACAAAAGATTGTTTATACAAAGAGTCAACAAAACCCATAGCCACACAGTTGGCTCACTGGGCACCCACTCTTACAATCTCCCACTTGCCCTATAGCCAACTAGTCATACTACGTAGACCCATTGCTTCGCGATGTTTGTCAAACAATGGTCCTGGCAAAGGCTTAGTAAGTGGATCAGCGATATTGTCTGCAGAGGCCACTCGTTCGACACTGATGTCTCCTCTTTCCACAATCTCCCGGATTATGTGGTATTTCCTCAGTACGTGTTTGGATCTTTGATGAGACCTTGGTTCCTTTGCTTGAGCAACGGCACCCGTGTTGTCGCAGTACACCGGGACTGGACCAACAAATTCAGGAATGACGCCCAACTCTTGGACGAAATTCCTCATCCAAACGGCCTCTTTAGCAGCAGCTGATGCTGCAATGTATTCAGCCTCAGTGGTGGAATCCGCTGTGGTGTCCTGCTTGGAACTCTTCCAAGAGACAGCACCGCCATTGAGCATGAACACAAATCCAGAGGTTGACTTCGAGTCATCCACATCACTTTGGAAGCTAGAGTCGGTATAGCCTTCCAGTTTGAGTTCTCGTCCTCCATAAACCATGAACATATTCTTAGTCCTTCGCAAGTACTTAAGAATGTCCTTCACGGCTTTCCAATGCATCTGACCAGGATTAGACTGATATCTGCTCGTGACACTCAGAGCAAATGCTACATCCGGTCTGGTAGATATCATCCCATACATGATACTACCTATAGCTGACGCATATGGTACATGTGTCATATTCTCTATCTCTGCATCAGTCTTGGGACACATAGACTTGGATAGAGAAACTCCATGGCACATGGGTAGATGTCCTCTCTTGGACCCATCCATTGAAAACCGTTTCAATATGGTATCGATGTAGGTTGATTGAGTGAGTCCTATCATTCTCTTAGATCTATCCCTATAGATCTGTATCCCAAGAATGTAGGATGCCTCACCCAAATCCTTCATCGAAAATCTACCTGATAACCATATCTTTGTTGACTGCAACATCCCTACATCATTCCCAATGAGTAGGATGTCATCAACATAAAGTACTAAGAATGTTACCGCATCCTTAACTACTTTCTTGTACACGCAAGGTTCCTCCGGGTTCTTGATGAAACCAAAATCTTTTATTGTTTCATCAAATTTCTGGTTCCAACTTCTTGATGCTTGTTTTAGACCATAAATTGATCTCTGAAGCTTGCATACCTTATTCTCGCTTCCCATGGATGTGAACCCCTCAGGCTGCTTCATATAGATTTCCTCCTTAATGTCTCCATTAAGAAAAGCAGTCTTCACATCCATTTGCCATATCTCATAGTCATACCATGCAGCTATGGCAATTAGGATTCTTATGGACTTGAACATAGCAACTGGTGAAAAGGTTTCATCATAGTCAACTCCTTGCCTTTGAGTATAACCTTTCGCCACCAATCGCGCCTTGTAGGTCAATACCTTACCATCAGGCCCAAGCTTTCTTTTGTAGATTCATTTGCACCCTATCGGAACAATTCCATCGGGAGGATCTACTAAAGACCAAACTTGGTTTGTATGCATCGAATCCAATTCTGAATGCATAGCTTCAAGCCATAAATTCGAATCCGCATCAGAAATTGCTTCCTTGAAGTTTCTTGGATCACATCCAATGTCGGGTTCATCTTGATCCCCTTCAAGAAGAAGACCATATCGAACTGGAGGTCTAGAAGTCCTTTCGGATCTTCTAGGTGCAGGCGTGTCCAGCAATGGTTCCTGAGGTGTAGAATCGTTATTTTGTATTTCGGGTTCTTCTCGAACTTCTTCGAGTTCCATCATCTCGCCTTTCTTATCCAATAAGAATTCCTTCTCCAAGAAGGTGGCATTCCTAGAAACAAACACCTTTGTTTCAGCAGGATAATAGAAATAATATCCGATTGAATTCTTCGGATACCCTACAAAATAACATAAGCTGGATCGACTATCCAACTTATCTCCCACTGTCCGCTTCACGTAAGCAGGACATCCCCAAATCCTCAAGTACGAATACTTAGGAGCTTTGCCATTCCATAACTCGTATGGTGTTTTGTCCACTGCTTTAGTGTGGACGTTGTTCAACAACAATACCGCCGTTTCAAGCGCATAGCCCCAAAACGAAGGTGGAAGCTCAGTGAAGCTCATCATGGATCGAACCATGTCCAACAAAGTTCGATTACGACGCTCCGACACACCATTAAGCTGTGGTGTCATAGGAGGAGTCCACTGAGAGAGAATCCCATTCTCTTTTAGATAGTCCAAAAACTCGGTACTCAAGTATTCTCCACCTCGATCCGATCGAAGTGCTTTAATACTTTTACCTAGCTTGTTTTCTACTTCAGCCTTGAATTCTTTGAACTTTTCAAATGCTTCAGACTTATATTTCATTAAATATAAATACCCATACCTTGAATAATCATCAGTAAAGGTAATGAAGTAGGTGTGGCCATGTTGAGTCCCTACTCTAAATGGACCACAAACATCTGTATGGATCAAATCCAACAGATTCTGACTACGCTCAGGTTTCCCCTTAAAAGGAGATTTAGTCATTTTTCCTTTTAGGCAGGATTCACAAGTAGGTAGAGAATTAATATCAGACATATCAAACATGCCCTCTCCCACTAGCTTGTTCATCCTCCTTGAGGAAATATGACCTAGCCTAGCATGCCAAAGGTTTGCCGGGTTTTGACTATCGATTTTCCTTTTGTTTGTTGTCGCCGGTTTATCAACATAATTCACTGGAACGTCTTTTAGTTTTAAGTTGTATAGATCGTTTTCAAGTTGTCCATTTCCAATTAAACATTCATTCTTGTAAATATTGCAAATCCCATTCACAAAATTGCAAGAATAACCATCTCTATCAAGCATAGAAATAGAAATAATGTTTTTAATTAAATCTGGCACAAATAAAACATCTCTCAACAATAATTTAAAACCATTCTGCAAAATCAAACAAACATCTCCAATGGCCGTAGCTTCAACTCTGGAACCATTCCCGAGCCTCAGCTGGGTCTCACCCATTCTAAGCCTGCGACTTCTTGTCATCACCTGCAAATCATTGCAAATGTGAGATCCACATCCGGTATCCAATACCCAAGAAGTTGTATTAAGTGACATGTTTATTTCGATATAGAACATACCCTTTGCAGTTCGCAACTGCTTGGGGTATTCCTTGCAGTTACGTTTCCAATTACCGGGTTTCTTGCAGTGATGGCAAACTTGTTTAGACTTGTCCAATTTTGCATGTAACATTTGGCCTTGAGATCATGGTCCAACCATTTCTCTAATTCGGCCAACCTTTCGGCAGTTACATCAGCCGGGGCTGTTTTCGGAGAAGCCTTTTCTAACACTTAGAAAATCTTTTTCCGAACTTAGGACAATCTTAACTTATGGAATCATTCTGTATTGTTTGCGTCAATAAGTTTGTTTTGTTGGAGAACAGAACCATGTGGATTACTGAGATAAAACAGACAATTATCGATGATTGTTTAAATAATTTACTAAGACATAAAATAGGCGAATTTAATTTTATGAATCTCACTCCCACTATTTTAACGATTTCACCACCCTCTAGTGAAAACGGGAAACTTTTTCCTTAGTGAGAACATGGAGTCCAATTGACAAACTTATGGTCCCGAATAATATCAGCCAACCATAATTCTCAAAAGGTAGAGCCCAATTGCTTCCAAAGCAACCCCCATGTATTTACCTCATGTCCAATAAGGGCCCAATAATATGACGCCGTTTAAAGTGACATGTCAAGATGACCCATCAATATTAAGTTGTGATGGACGGTCGCCATGTGGATCCCCCAATAATATGAGCCGATCCCATGGGAGTTCCACCCAACTTACAACATTTGTCGATCCAATGTACAGCTTTCCGACGGACGGGCCCCCCCAATAATATGAGCCGGACCGTATCCGCGGGTAGCATCACATACATTGACCGTTGATGGAAGGTAGGAACATTTAAACAATATTTAAATTTCCTTTATTTATCTTGATATAAATTTTAAATCATATTTAAAATGAGGGATTTTATTTATAAAAATATTTGTCTCATCATATTTAATTTATTGCATGCATTGCCGGATTCACGCAATTTATGTCTAAACATGCATACAATCATAATATCACATATTATATAGGATGATCGATTCCATTTCTAATTGACCCGTGGTTGCCAATCACGGGTCTTAGTCCAATCCTAGGTAATATGCAGTATGCAAATGCAATCCTATTACATATGCTTCCAATTTACATTTCTTCAGTCTTCATTATCTGCTGGGCCCACCATCTTCAAATCTTGATCTCCCACTAAATCTAATGTATTTACAATAAATAACAATGACAAGTAGGGGATACATTTTAGGGGGTGGGAACGGGCTATAAACCAAGCCCACTTTTATTACATATGACATTCATATCGGGCCATAAACCAGGCCCATTAATAAAACCAACAATAATAAAGACAAAATGTAAATTCCTAACATACACCTACAAAATTGGTCATGGCAATCGATCATCCTTATCCAATAACATTTAATTCAAAATTAATTTATTGGATAACATGCTGTGGCAATTCAAATTTAAACAAGATAAAATCATATTTTATATAAAATCTCATTTCACATATAAAATCATATTTTATCTCTATATCAAATAAAATCATATTTTATCTATAAAATCCAATTTTACAAATAAAATCATATTTTACTTAATATATCATAAGATCATATCTTATCATCAATTGTACCAAAATAATTGATTTCAAAATTCAATTTACGGATAAAATATTAAAATTTTCCAAAAATTCAAATTTATCCAAAATCAATTTTAAAATTTACGGACTCGAACAATTCGATCCGAAATCTCGTGAACCAATCAAAAACAATTTTTGACCGGACCAAAAATAAAATTTTAAATATTAAAATTAATTTTTAAATAAAAATATAATTTTTCCCGCGGGCCGCCCGGGACACTCCCGGGCCGGCCCGCACCCGGGGCGCGGGCCAGGGGCAGCCCGGCTGCCCCCTTAGGGCAGCGCCTGGCGCCGCCCCTGGGCGGCGCCGTGCGCTGCCCTGGGCGGCGCCGAGCGCTGCCCTGCGCAGCGCCCAGCGCTGCGCTGGGCAGCGCACAGCGCTGCCCTGGGCGGCGACGGTCGCCGCCTTGGGCGGCGCCGTGCGCCCCCTTTGGGCGGCGCCGTGCGCCGCCCGGGGCAGCAACAATTGCTGCCCCACCGGGCAGCGATCCAATCGCTGCCCGGGTTATGCCCCGAAAAAAAATTTTTTTTATTTAAAAATATTTATTTTGTTTCAAAAACCGAGACTCAAAAATTTTGTACAATTGATTAATTTAATCGTTTGATCTGAGCAACCTGGCTCTGATACCACTGTTGGAAAAACTGGCGGTCAGATCAATCACGATTGATACCCGGTGCAGCGGAAGTTTAAAAATTTTATCATGGAACAATTCCATGGTGTGGGTATCAACCGTTTAACGATTAAATTATTGTGTGTGTGTAAAATTTAAATAACAATTAAATAAATTTTACCTCAAATCTCGCAACGAGATTAATGGACACCAACAGAACAATTCTGCTCTTGTTGTCTCTCCCTGGAACCGATGAACTCCTTCAATCAGGTCCACGAACAGAGGTTTAATCCCTCTGATAGATTGCACTAGAAAATCTATCAGAAGTTTTCTGCGAAGAGAATACACGAATTTGATTCGTTATTCCTTACTGCGATTCAAAATCACAGACCGGAATTTTCTCGGGCAGAGGGGAGGGGTCGGCCGAAAACGTTTTTGAGAGGGGTAGGGTTTCGAAAATCCTGTCTCAAAAATTATGACCTGTTGTGTGTAATTTCTGTACTGAAATAACTTATTTATAATGCAGGCCACTAACACCTTAGGGCCCATTAGTCATAAGCTGGGGCCCGACAAGCAAAGCCCACTTGTTCAGAAATTAATATAAAATTCATCGTGACTCCGATTGATGAAACGATTTCACCAATGTGCACAGAAACCATTTCTGCACGTTTTAAAGTCAAAATAAATTTTCCTGAATCCGAATTCAGTGGTTTCCAAAAATGTCCATCCCTATGTCATTTTAGGAAATCCTACTCCCTTACTCTTATTTAAGAAGTCCAACTCCTTAGTTCATTAAATTTAACTCTTTAAATTTAACTATCTCAACGGGGATTAAAACTCCATTACACTGTGTGACCCTCAATGGTTCAGGGATACAGCTAGCCGTGGGCTCACAACTCCTTGTGACTCGGAACAACACTTTCCGACTTGCCCAACGAATCATGGTAAAGCGCCTAGCAACATCGCCCCATGATTCCCTAGGTATCACTGATAGTGCCTACAAGAACCAGTAGATTTTGGTTAGCGTACAGTACGGTCCCTTCATCCAAATATCCCGATCGAATCAACAACCATTGGTATATCGAGAGTCGCTCAAGATTCGATAACTATGCAATGCATCTTGAAGATCAAATTAGTGACATCGCATGTGCTACTAAGAAACCATTTCTTAAATCACATCAAGTACTCTGGCCAGAGATTTGTCACACTAATATCTCCTCAGATCGCATAGGATATCCACACTCGCAAGTATGTGGTGAATCCTTGACAACAATGCATTGACTCCTATATGTGTCGTAACTGTACCCAATCTCGACACCTGATGACCCCCTCAGAGTCGGTAAACGAGTCAAAGCACAGTACTAGCATATAGAGTCTCCATGATGTTTCAAGTCGTAAGGACTAATGGTGTACAACCAAAACCGCGGACTTTATCCACTCGATAAGTGATAACCACTTGGAAAGTCCGGATAGGGTAGTTCGACTATTCATCCTATGAATATCCATTTGCATGCTTCGAACATCTCCATGTTCCCTACCAATGAAACGTGGTACTCCGCATCGCAAATGCTAGTCTCAAACTCGAGCGATCCTTATCCTTATTATCGGACGGCTCAATCGACTAGGAACGGTTTTAGAATATACAGTGACTATAAGATGTATTTCATGATAGACATCTCCATGTTCTACCACATCTTACATACACTATAGTATATTCAAGGTCTTTATCAAAACAACAATAGTATATCACAATATAACAATATGAAGTAATATAAAGTCATTGCCATAAAAGTGTAAATAATATTAAACAAAAGATTGTTTATACAAAGAGTCAACAAAACCCATAGCCACACAGTTGGCTCACTGGGCACCCACTCTTACACATGGCTTGGTTCGAACTGCTGGCTGATCATTCATGGGTCTAGGTGGGTTCATAGGGGTCGGTTTAGGCAAGGTGGTTCACGCCTGGAAGGGCTGGAACCAAGGGAAAAGGGGCTGGGACAGCAGCTAGGTGGGCAGAGGGAGCTGTCTGGTTTATGGGCCTTGGCCGAGCCATGCAATGCTTGGCTCGGGCCAGGCCTGGTCCGAGGGATGAACTTGGACCCTCGGGTGGTCCAGGTGCCGGAGCTCCGGACTTTGGTGGCCGAAGCTGGTCGGAACATGCAAAGTATCATGGGCTGTCCAGAAAAGGGGCCTGCGCAGCTTGCATGGGGTTTAGGGGCCTTGGCCGAGCCATGCAAGGCTTGGCTCGAGCCAGGCCTGGTCCAGGGGTTGCACCTAGACCCTGGGGTCGTTGAGGTGTTGGAGCTCCGGCCATGGGTGGCCGGAGCTGGTCAGAAAGTTAAGGGGAGTAAGGGCTGCTCCATGGGAGGGTCTGCGTGGGGTTTCTTGGGATTTAGGGGCTGTGGCCGAGTCAAGCAGGGATTGGCTCGAGCCAGGCCCCAGGCTGGGGTTGCACCTGGACCCTGGGGTGGTCCAGGTGCCGGAGCTCTGGCCGGTGGTGGCCGGAGCAAGGTGTTTAAGGGGCTAAGGCGGCAGCTGCCGCAAGGGGGTTTGAGAATAGGTTAGGGTCGGGTTCGATGGTTTCAAGTGAGCCGGGCTCGGGTCTTTGTGTCCGATTCCGGGTTGGGTCAAGTCTTGATGGGTCAAAATATTTTTAGTCCGGGTCTAGATTTTATTATTTGGGCTTAAGTCTCTTATTTTAATTAATTAAGAGTTCAAGTTAATAAATTATGGGTTGGGCTTGATTAATTAATTGGACTAAATTAATGGGCTTTAATAATTATTGAGGTGAGCCCACTAATTTGTCATGGGTCATGTGATCCATGAAAATTATTGGGTCAAGTTGAGTCGGGTTAATAATTTTATCGGTCTAATTTATAGTAATGGTTAGTTAATAATTTTATTAATTTAACTTTAAATTAATAAGTTGATGGGCCTAAATTATGTTTTAAGTGAGCCCATTAGTTTCTCATGGGCCTGGGGGCCCATGAAGCTAATTGGGCCTGGGGTCCCATGAAGCTAATTGGGCCAGGTTAAATTGGGCTTTTGGGTTTTTGGGCCAGTCTATGAATTTTTGAGTTTAAGTCTAGTGGTCAGCAGCTCGAACAAGTCCTTGGAAAAATAAATGTCCGTAAATATATATTTAATTCATGCATGCATTTTTATTAGATATATAAGTATGATTTTTAAGAAAATAAATTAAATATATATTTACGGACAAATTTTCATGAAATAAAAAAATAAATGAGATTTTTTTTAAGTTCATGCATCATGTAAGAATTTTTATGATAAGTTTAAATGTATGTTAAGAAAAATATATTTTTATGGAAGTTGAAGTGAAGGTGGAAAGTGATGTGGTTGGAGGCCGGGATACCTGGGCCCGGTGACCTTTCTAATGATGTATAAGTATGATAAGCTTATGGATCCAGCTGAGAGGGCTGGTGAAGTGGCAGCACAGAGGTGGAAACCCCACCGCCGCGTACGTTGGTTTATAGATTGATCAATCGCTCAGTATGATGCCACGGACATGGATACGACCTGTTAAGAACTAAGAAATCATGATATGTTATTTTTACGAAAATTTAAAGTATGATGAATTATGTTATAGCATGATGATTTAGAAGTATGATTATTTATTTATGTTTATATGCATATAATTTTAAGATCATGCACATATAATTATTATTCACGTATTTTATATGATGTGTGCTTGTGTGTGGTTTCATTTTGTTATGTAAGGATAGAACGTGCTGAGTCTCTAGGCTCACTAGATTTAAATGGTGCAGGTGAGCAAAATGTCAATAAGGATAATGCGTTCCCGACTGGCGACGAGAGCGTATGAATATCCAGGCGGCTAGTACCCGTGACCATCGCTCTATTATGAATTTTATGTTGAGACTAGAACATTTATTTCCGCATAGGTTTTATTATTATAGATTTTTAGTATATGCATGAATTTTAGATTTAAGTATTTATTTTCTAAGTTTTCATGAATTTTTGTGAAAGAAATATTATTTAGGAGTTTTATTATGGCATTCTTATAAATTATTTAGTAATTATTTTTAAGTATTTAATTGCATGCGTGTACTTTTATTGTATCTTTTGTGTATTTTTATTTTAAATTAAGTAAAGTTATTTTTAAGTACGATATATATATGTATGGACATATATATATTTATATTCATTATTTCATCGTTAAAGAGTTTTAAAAAAAAAATTCCAGTATAAGTTCTAGGACGTTTCACAAGTGGGATAAGGTAGAGACTGAATAATATCAATTTTTGTTTTGTCTACCTCTATCCCCTTAGTGAGACTACATGACCCAAAACAATACCTTGTCCAACCATAAAATGGAATTTTTTGGAATTTAAAACTAGGTTTGTTTCGACACACCGCTTTAGGACAAGAGCAAGGTTAGTTAAACATTTTTCGAATGAATTACCATTGACAGTAAAATCATCCATAAAGACCTCTAAGATATGGTCAATAAAGTCAGAAAAAATACTAACCATACACTGTTGGCCGGTGCATTGCAGAGTCCAAAGGGCATACGTCGGTACGAGAAGGTTCCAAATTGGCAAGTGAATGTCGTCTTCTCCTGATCTTTTGGTGCAATCGCAATCTGAAAATAACAAGAATAGCCATCAAGAAAACAATAATAAGAATGAAATGCTAACCTTTTAATCATTTGATCAATAAACGGCAAAGGAAAATGGTCCTTTCGGGTTCCAGCATTTAGTTTCCTATAGTCTATACAAACCCTCCACCCATTTTGAATGCGGGTGGGAACCAATTCGTCATCCTTGTTCTTTACAACAGTAATCCCGGTTTTCTTGGGAACCACTTGGACGGGACTGACCCACTGACTGTCAGAAATTGGGTAGATCACTCCAACTTCAAGGAGTTTGAGAATTTCAGCCTTTACCACCTCCATCATAGGTGGGTTCAACTTTCTTTGCGGCAGACGCGAGGGGTTTGCTCCTTCCTCCATAAAGATCCTATGCATGCACGTAGAAGGGCTGTGTAATGCCCCATTTTATCTTAAATGAGTTTATTTGAGTTAATCGGAGATTTCAGAGTTCACGAGCCGATTTGATTTTGATCAGGGTCCTTTTTGCAAATTTTGGAAATTTCAGGGACTAAAACGCAAATTTAGAGTTTTATATATTATCTACACTTAGAATTCATTTGACTAAGTCTCTTATCCTTCCTCTCCTTCCCTTCCATCGGCTAAACTCCATTGAAGACGCCTCTTGGAGCTTTTGAGCTTCCAGAATTCAGTCCGAGCTCGATCCGACCGTTGGAAATTAATTCTGAAGGCAGTTTAGCGATCACGGCTGCGAGAGCTTAGTTCTATCGTAAGTTTTTCTACGATCAGATACATTCTAGTTTTTGGATGTTGTTAGAATCGTTCTAGATTCGAGTATGTTGTTCTCTACAGAGTTCTGATCGTTTATTATCTGTCGGTTTTGAATTTGAGCGACGTTCGGAATTGTTATGATTTTTGGAAGCCATTTTTGAAAATTGTGATTTGAGATTTTTTGGGATTGCCTTGTTTTGGTTGTCTTAGCATTGTTATGAGGTTATATCAGTATTGAACTGCTGTCTACGTTTTCGGTTTGTTCAGTTTATAGTCGTTATGCCGTCGGTTTGAGTTTTGGAGATTTGAACTATTTTTGAAGTTGTTGAATCAAATTGTAAGTTGATCTTGGTTATTGATCTTGTATTTCATCTGGACAGATTCGTTTGGAGTTTGTCAAGCCAGAGTTAACAGCGTTTTGTTCGTCAAGAGTTGGACGAAGGTCGGTAAAGAGTTTTCTTTGAACCGTCGTTTGTTTTTAGGTTTTATAGATGTTGATACAATCTTTTGTTGTAGCGTTTCCAGAGTTGGAGCTACTTACCTTGAAAGGTAAAAGCAGTGATCGTCGCGGGATAGCATACTCGGGACAGTTGGTTCTCGAGTTTTCCCTTTCAAATCACACATTGCATCAATACTTGTTCTAGCATGTGGAACTTGTATTTGTTGGTTGATTGAGTTTCGTTATGTGACTTTTGCTTATATTTATGCTATGCATTCATCTTGAGCCTACTTTGTTTACAGCGGGCAGAACCGCCCTTTTTGTTTTAGATGTTTGGGAACTATGATTGAGTGGCCTAGGTCGTAGTCCTTTCGCCTAGTGCTAACATACTCATTATGGTTGCTCAAAGTCTAGAGGAGTGGGATGCGTGGCACCACCTCGATTGGGAGAGTCGGTGAGTTGTTACGTGATCTCATCCTCGGGATTCCAAAAGCACAGCAGCAATCCCTCGTTTATCAGATTTGATAACCCGTTTTAAAGACATGCATTCATTACGTTAACATTGATTACTTGTTACCTTGAAAGCATGTTTATTGAATTTATTACTTGCTATGTTACTTTTACTGGGATTATCTTTCTCACCGGTTATCCGGCTGTTGCTTTGTTTTGTATGTGTACTTGGCAACAGGTGGGGCAGGACCAAGTCAGCGTAGGCCTGGCTAGCAGCAAGAGGGAGAGCTAGTAGTGAGACTCGATTTAGAAAGTCGTGTCAGCATGTCTACCTAGTTGTATTGGAACATGTTTAGATATCGAACTTCGTTTTGTTGTTGTATTGATTATGCGAGCTGTGTTTAAAGATTGTTGTTACAATCCATTACTTTTGAGTGGTTGTGTAACCCTAGAACTTCATGTATTAGTTGGAGAACTTGTGATTGCAATGCATGATATTATTTTGTGGGTTTTGGACTCAAGTTTCTAGCATGAATTCTGTTATTTTTTGCCCTGTTCCTGTCGCCGCTCGATCGGTAGAATATCACCGATCGAGAGAGGGCAAGCGTTGTAGTTCTCTGTTTTAAATTTTTTGTGGCTCGCTCGATCCGCAAGATCTTGCGGATCGAGTGAGGGCTGGTTTTCTCAGGCAGAACCTTTTAAGTTTTTGGCTCGCTCGATCGGTAAGATCTTACCGATCGAGCAGAGCACTATTTCAAAAAAAAAAAGAAAATTTTTTTTTGCTTTGATTATTGGATATTAGTTTGGACTAATTGTTGTTTAATTACCGAGATTAGATGTTTAGAATCGAGGTCTCACATTAAGTGGTATCAGAGAATTAAGATTCTTGGTCGAACTAGAGTGAGCGGGGTAGATCGAGTCTGCGTGTATTGGCTCCTCGCATGTGTTTGAATTATTTAAACTGCGTACTTAATTCCATGCGAGCATGCTTTATTGTTGAGAATTATTGAATTACATGGTTTTGTGATTTAAATTTATAAAGCATGATCTACTTGAGATATATCTGTTTCTGTTATCGACTGGTATCCGATATTCCAAGCGGTTGTAAGGGCACTGATTGTAGCGATTGAGATATATCGTGTCCTAGCCTTTGATTATCAGATGGGTCCTCGTCGAGTGATAAACATAAACACACCGCCAGTTATTCCTACGACTGAGCAAGCTAGCACTGAAGTTGATCAGTTGGATGCTTCAGCGACTCCTATCGAAACCTTGCTGAAGAGGTTTCAGTCTTTCAAACCGCCTTTGTTGTTGGGTTCAGAAAATCCAGTTGACTGTGAGAGTTGGTTGGATGATATGGATCAGTTGTTTGATTCCATTGACTACACCGATGACCGCCGAATCAGGTTAGTAATTCATCAGCTGCGTGGTGGTGCTAAGAGCTGGTGGATCATGACAAAGAAAGCAATAGAGAGTAGAGGTACGGAGGTTACTTTGACTCTTTTTAAATCTGAGTTTTATAAGCGGTTTTTCCCTATCTCGTATCGTAAGGATAAGGGAGCAGATTTTGCAAATCTGAAGCAAGGGAATCTGAACATCGAAGAGTACGTTGCCAAGTTTGATAGTCTGTTGCGTTTTACACCGCTAATTGTCGGAGATGAAGAAGCTAAGGCAGATCAGTTCATAAATGGGTTGAACCCCGACGTCTTCACGTTGGTTAACACCAACAGGCCTAACAACTTTGCGGATGCCATGAATCACGCAAAGGGAGCAGAAGCAGGCTTGTGGAGGCAAAGAGGTAATCATGTGGCACCTCAGCAACAGAGGCAGTATCAGAACCAACCGTCTCAGTATCAGAATCAACCATCTCAGCATCAGAACCAGCAGCAGAGGTATGAAAGTGGTAGCAGTGGGGGAAACAGAAAGGATCAGTACAGGCAAGAGGTAAACAGTTCAAAAGGCAGGGGAACAGTTCGTCTAGTTCCAGTGGTTCCCGACAGTTTGGTTCAGGACAGAGCTCTGGATCATCATCCTTGTACTGCAGCAAGTGTGGAGGAAGACACTCATCGGATCAGTGTGTGGGAGTCTTTGGCAATTGTAACACCTGCCAGCAACCGGGACACTTCTCTAAGGTGTGCCCACAGCGTAACAGAGATAGAGCTCAGAGTGGGAGTTCGTCTAGACTTGCAGCTCAGCCTGAGAGGCAGTCTTCTGCAGTTCACTCTTTCCAACCTCAGCAGTAGCAGAACAGACAGGGAGGTAGTACCAGTGCAAATCAGCCTCCGAGACAGCAAGCACGAGTTTTGCTCTGACAAAGGATCAGGCTCAAGCAGCACCTGACGATGTTATAGTAGGTAACTGTTCAATTTTCGGTTATTCTGCTCATGTATTGATAGATACAGGTGCTTCCCATTCCTTTATCTCTGAGAAATTTGTGTTATTGCATGCTTTTCCTACTGAGTTGTTGCCTACAGTAGTAGCTGTTACTTGACCTTTGGGTGGAGGAATTGTTTCTGTCCGATTAGTCAGGAACTGTGAACTGCATTTTGAAGGAAATTTGTTAGAATTCGACTGTATTGTACTTGGACTGTCATATTTTTATTGTATTGTCAGTATAGATGCTTTAACCAAGTACAGGGCAACAGTCGATTGTTTTTTGAAAGTTGTCAGGTTCAGACCTGAAATGGCATACGAGTGGAAATTCTTTGGTAAGGGTTCTCGATCTAGAATTCCTTTGATTTCAGTGTTATCTATGACTCGTTTGCTACAGAAAGGTGCAGAAGGATTTTTGGTGTATGCAGTTGATGTACTGAAATCTAGCCCAGCTTTGGTAGACTTACCGGTGGTTAGAGAATTTGCTGATGTGTTTCTGGAAGATGTTCCAGGTTTTCCACCTATTCGAGAGATCGAATTCAGTATTGATTTGGTGCCAGGTACTCGACCTATTTTCAAAGCTCCATATCGTATGGCACCTATTGAACTGAGAGAGTTGAAGAAACAGCTCGAGGATTTGATTGCCAAGGGATACATCAGACCCAGTGTGTCGCCTTGGGGAGCTCTTTGTGCTATTTGTGCGGAAGAAGGATGGTTCGATGCGGCTCTGTATCGACTACCGCCAATTGAATCAGGCTACAGTTAAGAACAGGTATCCTTTACCCCGAATAGATGACCTTTTTGATCAGCTGCAGGGTTCTTTTGTCTATTCAAAAATTGATCTGAGGTCAGGTTATCACCAGTTGAGAATGCGAGAGGAAGACGTTCCTAAGATCGCATTCAGAACGAGGTATGGTCATTTTGAGTTTATAGTCATGCCGTTCGGTTTGACTAACGCTCCAACTATTTTTATGGGTTTGATAAACCGTATCTTTCAGCGTTATTTAGATGAGTTCGTCAATATCTTTATCGATGATATTCTTATCTACTCAAAGAGCCGTACTGACCATGCAGAGCACTTGAGGATCGTATTGCAGATTTTGCGAGTTGAGCAGTTGTTTGCCAAGCTGTCGAAATGTGAATTTTGGTTAGATCGAGTTGTTTTCCTCGGTCATATTATTTCTGAAGATGGGATTTCTGTCAATCCCAGCAAGATCGAAGCGGTAATGAATTGGCCTAGACCAACGTCAGTACTTGAGATCCGAAGCTTCATGGGTTTAGCGGGTTATTATCGCAGATTCATCGAGGGTTTCTCGTCTATTGCCAAGCCAATTACCCAGCTGACTCAGAAGAATGCGCCTTTTTCCTGGACTTCAGATTGTGAGGCTAGCTTTGTTGATCTGAAGAGGAGACTGACCAGTGCTCCGATTCTTTCTATTCCGAAGGGTACTAGAGGTTTCACAGTCTATTGTGATGCTTCTAACCGAGGCTTAGGTTGCGTTCTTATGCAGCATAAGCATGTGATAGCGTATGAATCAAGGCAGCTGAAACCGCACGAGACTCGTTATCCGGTTCATGATCTTGAACGAGCTATGATTGTATTTGCTCTAAAGATCTGGCGTCACTATCTTTATGGTGAGTCTTTCGAGATAATTTCTGATCATAAGAGTCTTATGTACTTGTTTTCACAGGCAGAGCTGAATATAAGACAGAGAAGATGGTTAGATCTGTTGAAGGATTTTGACTGCGAAATCAAGTATTATCCGGGAAAGTCAAATTCAGTTGCAGATGCCTTGAGCCGAAAGCTTTGTTCTCTATCTCTTTCGACTATCGGTGTTTCTCAGTTGATCGATGATTGTTGCACTTCTGGTTTAGAGTTTGAAACAAATAGGGAGACTATCAGAGTGTTTGCTATTCAAGCCGAGCCGGAGTTATTTGTTGCAATCAGAGAAGCACAGAAGTCTGAGCCGAGCATTCAGGTTTCAATAGAGAAAGTCAAATCGGGACATCAGTCTGAATTCCAGGTTAGAGATGATGTTTTTTTGGTGAATAACCGTATTTTTGTGCCTGATATTCCGGAGTTGAGACAGCGTATTCTCCGAGAGGCTCATTGCAGTCGGTTCAGCGTTCATCCTGGAGGTCGTAATGTTGGGTAACTGGCGTTCAGATCAATCACGATGGATACCCGGTGCAGCGGAAGTTTAAAAATTTTTAGTATGGAACAATTCCATAGTGTGGGTATCAACCATACGATTAAATTATTTGTGTGAGTAAAATTAAATAACTATTATTAAATTTTACCTTCAATCTCGAAGCGAGATTATTGGACACCACACAGATTTCTCTGCGCTTCTTGTATCTCCCTGGAACTGATGAACAAGCTTTCCTTCAATCAGGTCCACGAATGGAGGTTTAATCCCTCTGATAGATTGCACTAGAAAATCTATCAGAAGTTTTCTGCGAAGAGAATAACGAATTTGATTCGCTAATCCTGTCTGCAATTCAAAATCACAGACCGGAAAATCTCTGACAGAGAGAGGGAGGGGCGGCCGAATTTCTAGAGAGAGCTAGGGTTTTATTTTTCGAAAATTGTCTCTCAAATTATGACCAGTTGTGTGTAATTTCTGTACTGCAATAACTTATTTATAATGCAGGCCACTAACACCTTAGGGCCCATTAGTCATAAGTTGAGGCCCGACAAGCAAAGCCCGCATGTTCAGAAATTAATATAAAATTCATCGTGACTCCGATTGATGAACCGATTTCACCAATGTGCACAGAAACCATTTCTGCACATTTTAAAGTCAAGATAAATTTTCCTGAATCCGAATTCAGTGATTTCTAAAAAATGTCCATCCCTATGTCATTTTAGGAAATCCTACTCCCTTACTCTTATTTAAGAAGTCCAACTTCTTTATTCATTAAATTTAACTCTTTAAATTTAACTATCTCAACGGGGATTAAAACTCCATTACACTGTGTGACCCTCAATGGTTCAGGGATACAGCTAGCCGTGGGCTCACAACTCCTTGTGACTCAGAACAACACTTTCCGACTTGCCCAACGAATCATGGTAAAGCGCCTAGCAACATCGCCCCATGATTCCCTAGGTATCACTGATAGTGCCTACAAGAACCAGTAGATTTTGGTTACCGTACAGTACGGTCCCTTCATCCATATATCCCGATCGAATCAACAACCATTGGTATATCGAGAGTCGCTCAAGATTCGATAACTATGCAATACATCTTGAAGATCAAATTAGTGACATCGCATGTGCTACTAAGAAACCATTTCTTAAATCACATCAAGTACTCTGGCCAGAGATTCGTCACACTAATATCTCCTCAGATCGCATAGGATATCCACACTCGCAAGTATGTGGTGAATCCTTGACAACAATGCATCGACTCCTATATGTGTTGTAACTGTACCCAATCCCGACACCTGATGACCCCCATAGAGTCGGTAAACGAGTCAAAGCACAGTACTAGCATATAGAGTCTCCATGATGTTTCAAGTAGTAAGGACTAATGGTGTACAACCAAAACCGCGGACTTTATCCACTCGATAAGTGATAACCACTTGGAAAGTCCGGATAGGGTAGTTCGATTATTCATCCTATGAATATCCATTTGCATGCTTCGAACATCTCCATGTTCCCTACCAATGAAACGTGGTACTCCGCATCGCAAATGCTAGTCTCAAACTCGAGAGATCCTTATCCTTATTATCGGACGGCTCAATCGACTAGGAACAGTTTAGAATATACAGTGACTATAAGATGTATTTCATGATAGACATCCCCATGTTCTACCACATCTTACATACACTATAGTATATTCAAGGTCTTTATCAAAACAACAATAGTATATCACAATATAACAATATGAAGAAAGATAAAGTCATTGCCATTAATAAAAGTGTAAATTATATTAAACAAAAGATTGTTTTTTACAAAGAGTCATCAAAGCCCATAGCCACAAGTTGGCTCACTGGGCACCCACTCTTTCACGTAAGATGTACAACGATTTGAAGATTCAGTGCTGGTGGAAGAGAATGAAGAGCGACATCGCGAGGTTTGTATCTCGGTGTTTGAACTGTCAGCAAGTGAAAGCAGAGCGGAAATGATCGGGTGGTCTGTTGCACAGCCTATCTGTTCCTGAATGGAAATGGGATCACATTTCTATGGATTTCGTCACGAAGCTACCACGATCCGTTCGAGGATGCGACGCCATTTGGGTGGTAATCGACCGATTGACGAAGTCTGCATGTTTTATTCCTTATAGGATGACGTATTGTCACGATCAGATGGCTGAATTGTATGTTAGCAATGTTGTGAGATTGCATGTAGTGTCGAAGTCGATCGTTTCAGACAAAGATCCTAGATTCGCTTCGCACTTCTGGCATAGTCTTCAGGAGGCACTTGGTACTCGATTGCATCTGAGTACAGCTTATCATCCTCAGACAGATGGACAGTCAGAGCGGACTATTCAGACGTTAGAGGATATGCTGCGAGTGGTAGTGCTAGACTTTGGCACTAGTTGGCAGGATTCTTTGCCTCTTGTCAAGTTTTCTTACAACAACATCTTCCAAGCGAGTATCGGTATGGCGCCTTTTGAGGCTTTGTACGGCAAGAAGTGCCAATTTCCGTTGTTTTGGGATGACTTGTCCGAGTCACCAGATTTGGGACCGGATATGCTTCGAGATATGGCAGAACAGGTTAAGGTCATTCAGTCGAGAATGAGGTCCGCTCAGGATAGACAGGCTAATTATGCGAACGTCAGGCATACACCTCTGAGCTTCGAGCAAGGAGACCGTGTTTTCCTTAAGATTTCTCCATTCAGAGGCACTGTTAGATTTGGGAAGAGAGGTAAGTTATCTCCGAGATTCATCGGGCCGTACGAGATTCTCGAGAAGATAGGCGATCTTGCCTACAGACTTGCACTTCCTCCGTCTTTATCTGGTATTCATGACGTTTTTCACGTCTCTATGCTGCGGAAGTATCATCCAGATCCTTCTCATATCCTTCAGCCTGACGAAGCCGAGTAAGACGAGACTCTGAGCTATTTTGAACGACCGATTCAGATCCTTGATCGGAAAGAAAAGCAACTCAGAACCAAGTTGATTCCGTTAGTGAAAGTGCAATGGAGCCGTCACGGTGTTGAGGAAGCGACTTGGGAGACAGAATCTGACATGAGACAGCGATTTCCGGAGTTGTTCGGATGACGTGAGTTCTTCTTACTATCTTTAGTTCTTTATTCTATCTTATGAGTTGTGGTTCTCGTTGATTTCGAGGACGAAATCTCTTCTTAGTAGGGGAGAATTGTAACGCCTTGTTTTTATATTAAATGAGTTTATTTGAGTTAATCGGAGATTTCAGAGTTCACAAGCCGATTTGATTTTGATCATGGTCCTTTTTGCAAATTTTGGAAATTTCAGGGACTAAAACGCAAATTTAGAGTTTTATATATTATCTACACTTAGAATTCATTTTACTAAGTCTCTTATCCTTCCTCTCCTTCCCTTCCATCGGCTAAACTCCATTGAAGATGCCTCTTGGAGCTTTTGAGCTTCCAAAATTCAGTCCGAGCTCGATCCGACCGTTGGAAATTAATTCTGAAGGCAGTTTAGCGATCACGGCTGCGAGAGCTTCGTTCTATCGTAAGTTTTTCTACGATCAGATACATTCTAGTTTTTGGATGTTGTTAGAATCGTTCTAGATTCGAGTATGTTGTTCTCTACAGAGTTCTGATCGTTTATTATCTGTCAGTTTTGAATTTGAGCGACGTTCGGAATTGTTATGATTTTTGGAAGCCATTTTCGAAAATTGTGATTTGAGATTTGTTGGGATTGCCTTGTTTTGGTTGTCTTAGCATTGTTATGAGGTTATATCAGTATTGAACTGCTGTCTGCGTTTCCGGTTTGTTCAGTTTATAGCCGTTATGCCGTCAGTTTGAGTTTTGGAGATTTGAACCGTTTTTGAAGTTGTTGAACTCGAATTGTAAGTTGATCTTGGTTATTGATCTTGTATTTCATCTGTACAGATTCGTTTGGAGTTTGTCAAGCCAGAGTTAACAGCGTTTTGTCCGTCAAGAGTTGGACGAAGATCGGTAAAGAGTTTTCTTTGAACCATCGTTTGTTTTTAGGTTGTATAGATGTTGATACAATCTTTTGTTGCAGCATTTCCAGAGTTGGAGCTACTTACCTTGAAAGGTAAAAGCAGTCATCGTCGCGGGATAGCATACTCGGGACAGTTGGTTCTCGAGTTTTCCCTTTCAAATCACACATTGCATCAATACTTGTTCTAGCATGTGGAACTTGTATTTGTTGGTTGATTGAGTTTCGTTATGTGACTTTTGCCTATATTTATGCTATGCATTCATCTTGAGCCTACTTTGTTTACAGCGGGCAGAACCGCCCTTTTTGTTTTAGATGTTTGGGAACTATGATTGAGTGGCCTAGGTCGTAGTCCTTTCGCCTAGTGCTAGCATACTCATTATGGTTGCTCAAAGTCTAGAGGAGTGGGATGCGTGGCACCACCTCGATTGGGAGAGTCGGTGAGTTGTTACGTGATCTCATCCTCGGGATTCCAAAAGCACAGCAGCAATCCCTCATTTATCAGATTTGATAACCCGTTTTAAAGACATGCATTCATTACGTTAACATTGATTACTTGTTACCTTGAAAGCATGTTTATTGAATTTATTACTTGCTATGTTGCTTTTACTGGGATTATCTTTCTCACCGTTTATCCGGCTGTTGCTTTGTTTTGTATGTGTACTTGGCAACAGGTGGGGCAGGACCAAGTCAGCGTAGGCCTGGCTAGCAGCAAGAGGGAGAGCTAGTAGTGAGACTCAATTTAGAAAGTCGTGTCAGCATGTCTACCTAGTTGTATTGGAACATGTTTAGATATCGAACTTCGTTTTGTTGTTGTATTGATTATGCGAGCTGTGTTTAAAGATTGTCGTTACAATCCATTACTTTTGAGTGGTTGTGTAACCCTAGAACTTCATGTATTAGTTGGAGAACTTGTGATTGCAATGCATGATATTATTTTGTGGGTTTTGGACTCAAGTTTCTAGCATGAATTCTGTTATTTTTGGCCCTATTTCTGTCGCCGCTCGATCGGTAAAATATCACCGATCGAGAGAGGGCAAGCGTTGCAGTTCTCTGTTTTAAATTTTTTGTGGCTCGCTCGATTCGCAAGATCTTGCGGATCGAGTGAGGGCTGGTTTTCTCGGGCAGAACCTTTTAAGTTTTTGGCTCGCTCGATCAGTAAGATCTTACGGATCGAGCGGAGCACTGTTTCAAAAAAATAAAGAAAATTTTTTTTTGCTTTGATTATTGGATATTAGTTTGGACTAATTGTTGTTTAATTACTGAGATTAGATGTTTAGAATCGAGGTCTCACAGGCTGATTCTCTTGATATCTGCTATGGTCCACCCAATAGCAGTCTTGTGCTCCTTTAGAACCGCAACGAGTTTCTCTTCTTGTTCGGCCTCCAAACTGTTGGAGATGATAACTGGCAATGTTTCTCCTTCTCCAAGGAAAACATACTTAAGATGTTTGGGCAGCATTTTCAGCTCAATAACTGGTGCCTGCAAAACAGATGGAAGACGCAGAGTATTAGAAATTGGTAAAGAGAGATAAGCAAGATTACCTGATTGAGGCAGCTCAGGGGCACTGTTCAGGGTGTTCACAATTTCTTTCACTTCTCCATTGCAACAAATCCCTTCATCATCATCTTGCTGAATGGGTGCTGTAATAGCCACCTCTAGCTCATCTTTTCCTGCATGCTCACAATGCTCTTGTGCCAAATAATCCACAATGTCAACAGAATAAACACAATCATCATTGTTAGAAAATTTCATGGCATCATAAATATTAAACTTTACAACCACACCATCAAATTCCATAGTTAGTGTGCCACTGTGGATATCAATTTTAGTCATTGACGTTTTCAAAAATGGTCTCCCTAATAGAATTGGACTATTGTGATCACCATTTTCCATGTCGAGCACATAAAAATCAGCAGGAAATACTAAAATATTCACTTGCACTAACACGTTTTCCACTACTCCCCTAGGGTATGCATTATACCTATCTGCTAATTGCATGACAATTTGAGTTTTATTCAAAGGAAGTTTCAAGGACGCATAAATAGAATATGGCATAACATTGATCGATGCTCCTAGATCTAACATGGTCTTTTCCAGTCTAACATTTCCTATAGTTCATGTGATAGAAAACATACCTAGATCCTTGCATTTGGCAGGAAATTTCCTTTAGATCACTGCAGATACATTCTCACCTAACTCCACCTTCTGACATCCCTTCAATGCCTGTTTCCTCTTTTTTGTGCACAATTCCTTCAAAAACTTTGCATATCGAGGTACATGCTTAATAGCATCTAGCAATGGAATTTTTACCTCACATCTACGAAAAGTTTCATGGAGTTCCTTAATCCCTTCATCTTTTCTAGATTCCTTAAGAGCTAAGGAAAAAGGTGCAACAGGCTTATATTCAGAGAGAGGAGGAAACTTACCTTGTGACGCTTCTTCCTGAGTTGCTTCTTTATCATCCACTTTTGGCTCTTCATTTTTCTCCTTCTTGGACGAAGCATCAATTTCCTTCTCCTTAACTTTCAATTCCTTCCCATTTCTTAGAGTGATGGTACTTGCGTTCTCTCTTGGGTTCGGAATTGTTTGGGATGGCAAAGCGTTGGAATGTTGTGCTTCCAACTTGTTGGTTGCGGTGGCGAGCTGTCCCATCTGGTTATTCAAGTTCTAGATGCTTGCTCGGGTTTCCTGTTGGAAAGTCAGAGTATTAGTTGCAAAATCCTTAACTATATTTTCAAGAAACTCACCTGGTTCTGGAATCTGAGGACGCTACTGTTGTGGAGGATACGGTTTCCTATAAGCTTGATTATGTGGTTGTGCCTGAGGTCCAGGTTGATTCGCCTGAGGATTTCCATATCTCATATTAGAATGATCCTTACAACCTGGATTGTATGTGTTGGAATATGGATCATACTTCCGCTGTGGAGGTCCAGGAAATACGCCCGTAGCATTCACCTGTTCCACTGAATCCTCTAGAAGTGTGGGACACATGTCAGTACCGTGTCCCACTGCAGCGCAAATTTCACATGCCTTTGAAGTTTGTCCATTTCCTACCGTCATTTGACGCACAAGAGACGTCAGTTCAATCAATTTTTGCTCAAGGGAAGATACATTTACCTCGTTATTTTTCTTTGGTGCATGATCAATTCCGTTGGTGCCAAATTGCTGAGAATTGGCAGCCATATTCTCGATCAAGTTTCTTGCTTGTACTGAAGTTTTATCCACAAAAACTCTTCCACTGGCCGCATCTAACATACTCCTGTCATGAGATAACAAACCTTCATAGCAATATCGAATTAACAAGTTTTCACTTATCTGATGTTGCGGAAAACTAGCACACAGCTTTTTGAACCGCTCCCAGTATTCATGAAGTGATTCCCCTGTAAATTTCTTGAATCCATATATTTCCTTTACGATATTTGCTGCTCTAGAAGCTGGGAAATATTTCTCCAGAAAAATCCTCTTCATCTCATTCCAGGTCGTGATGGATCCAGAGGGTAAATAATACAGTCAATCCTTAGTAGCACTCTTCAAAGAGAAAGGAAAGGCTCTGAGTTGGATCTGCTCCTCTGTCACTCCATGAGGTTTCATGCTCATGCATACCACATGGAATTCCATCAAGTGCTTGTGAGGATCCTCACCTGTGAGACCATGAAAAGAAGGTAGTAAGTGAATTAGTCCAGATTTAAGCTCAAATGTTGCATTATTTTCTAGAGTAGGAAAAGTAATGCATAAAGGCTGTTGATTTGGATCAGGGGTGCCCAATTGTCTCAGGCTCAGATTTGCATTTTCAACCATCTCTTCCTCAGGAATTTCAGTTTGAATCTCGTCCTCTTCCTGTCTCCTACGAGCTTCTCTCCTTTGCCTGTGCAAAGTTCTTTCAATCTTTGGGTCGTATGGTAATTCTTCTTCAGAAGAGTCACCTGAAAGCATGAACGACGGGAGCAGTACTAGAAAAAAAAAAGCAAAGAAAATAGAGTGAGATTAAACAAAATTAAAAAATAAAAAAACACAATAAATTAAACACCGTCCCCGACAACGGCGCCAAAATTTGGTAGCGCTAAGTCGTGTCACGCCCAAATTATCCAACTCAAATCAGATAAACAAATTATGCAGTAATGAGAGTAGGGATCGTTCCCACGAGAAAAGTGAAATTTAGTGTGTTCTAAAATAAAAAAGGGGTTTTGAGTTTTAAATTAACTACTAAAAAGTAACAGCAATTAAAAATAAAATTCTATTAACTATCATGCAAGATTAAATCAAAACGAAGAAATCAATTAGAAACAAGCCTTGGTATAGGTCGACTACACCCTTGAAATCATTCATTCGATCATCGATTACCTATAAATAATTAATTCTATCAAATATTCATCATTGAAAATTAAATTCATGTTTCACCTTAATCTTAGTTAACTAGATACAAGTGTTCTAAATTAACTCTTATTAATGAATTAATCCAATACAAGAGATTAGATTTAAATCCACGATAGCATGCAAACTAGTGAAACTGATGAATCTAGACAACACAAGCACAAGAGGTTGTATTTAATCTAGTCAATTGGTGTTCCTACAATTTAATAAATTCACAAGCGGAAAATATCAATCGTAGTTGCTTCGCAAATTATATAATTCAAACAATTACGTATTTGAATTCTAATTTAGCAGTAGATTGTATAGCAAAATCCTAGGATGATCAATCCAAAAATCTCACATACAAGCATGAAATAAATCAAAACAACTTTTGATACTCAATAAAAATCAAACAATGGAATTTTGAATCTCACAAATAAAAAAAATCAAGGGCTTGTCTTCCTTAACCAAGTTATAGAAACTAGCCACTGTTGGAGAATGCGGCGATCAGATCAATTAGGATTGATACCCGGTGCAGCGGAAGTTTAAAATTTTTATATGGAACGATTCCATAATGGGTATCAACCTTACGATTAAATTGTGTGTGTAAAAATTAAATAACGATTATAAAATTTTTACCTTTAATCTCGAATCGAGATTTTGGACACCAACAGATTTCTCTGCTCTTGTTGTATATCCCTGGAACTGATGGACGAACTGTTCTTCAATCAGGTCCACGAACGAATAATTAATCCCTCTGATAAATTGCACTAGAAAATCTATCAGAAGTTTCTACGAAGATAATTAACGAATTTGATCCATTAAGCCAGACTGTAATTCAAAATTCACAGACTGGATTTTACCGAGCAGAGGGGAGAGGGGGTCGGCCACTTCAGAGAGAAAAATAGGGTTTTCTCGAAAATTGTGACCTTGTTGTGTGTAATTTTTGTACTGCAATAACTTATTTATAATGTAGGCCACTAACAGCTTAGGGCCCATTAGTCATAAGTTCAAGCCCGACAAGCAAAGCCCGCATGTTCAAAAATTAATATAAAATTCATCGTGACTCCGATTGATAAACCGATTTCACCAATGTGCACAGAAACCATTTCTGCACCTTTTAAAGTCAAGATAAATTTTCTGAATCCGAATTCAGTGGTTTCCAAAAATGTCCATCCCTATGTCATTTTAGGAAATCTTACTCCTCTACTCATAATTAAGAAGTTCAACTTCTTTGTTCATTAAATTTAACTCTTTAAATTTAACTATCTCAACGGGGATTAAAAATCCATTACTCTGTGTGACCCTCAATGGTTCAGGGATACAGCTAGCCGTGGGCTCACAACTCCTTGTGACTCGGAACAACGATTTCCGACTTGCCCATCGAATCATGGTAAGAGCGCCTAGCAACATCGCCCCATGATTCCCTAGGTATCACTGATAGTTCCTACAAGAACCAATAGATTTTTGTTAGCGTACAGTACGGTCCCTTCATCCATATATCCCGATCGAATCAACAACCATTGGTATATCGAGAGTCGTTCGAGATTCGATAACTATGCAATACATCTTGAAGATCAAATAGTGACATCGCATGTGCTACTAAGAAACCATTTCTTAAACCACATCATGTACTCTGGCCAGAGATTCGTCACACTAATATCTCCACAGATCGCATAGGATATCCACACTCGCAAGTATGTGGTGAATCCTTGACAAAAAAGCATCGACTCCTATATGTGTTGTAACTGTACCCAATCCCGACACCTGATGACCCCAATAGAGTCGGTAAACGAGTCAAAGCACAGTGCTAGCATATAGAGTCTCAATGATGTTTCAAGTAGTAAGGACTAATGGTGTACAACCAAAACCGCGGACTATATCCACTCGATAAGTGATAACCACTTGGAAAGTCCGGATAGGGTAGTTCGATCATTCATCATATGAATATCCATTTGCATGCTTCGAACATCTCTATGTTCCTTACCAATGAAACGTGGTACTCCGCATCGCAAATGCTAGTCTCAAACTCGAGCGATCCTTATCCTTATTATCGGACGGCTCAATCGACTAGGAACAGTTTAGAATATACAGTGACTATAAGATGTGTTTCATGATAGACATCTCCATGTTCTACCACATCTTACATACACTATAGTATATTCAAGGTCTTTATCAAAACAACAATAGTATATCACAATATAACAATATGAAAAAAGATAAAGTCATTGCCATTAATAAAAGTGTAAATAATATTAAACAAAAGATTGTTTATACAAAGAGTCATCAAAGCCCTTAGCCACAAGTTGGCTCACCGGGCACCCACTCTTTCAATCTCCCACTTGCCCTAAAGCCAACTAGTCATACTAAGTAGACCCATTGCTTCGCGATGTTTGTCAAATAATGGTCCTGGCAAGGGCTTAGTAAGTGGATCAGCGATATTGTCTGCAGAGGCCACTCTTTCGACAGTGATGTCTCCTCTTTCCACAATCTCCCGGATGATGTGGTATTTTCTCAGTACGTGTTTGGATCTTTGATGAGACCTTGGTTCCTTTGCCTGAGCAACGGCACCCGTGTTGTCACAGTACACCGGGACTGGACCAACAACTTCAGGAATGACGCCCAACTCTTGGACGAAATTCCTCATCCAAACGGCCTCTTTAGCAGTAGCTGATGCTGCAATGTATTCTGCTTCAGTGGTGGAATCCGCTGTGGTGTCCTGCTTGGAACTCTTCCAAGAGACAGCACCGCCATTGAGCATGAACACAAATCCAGAGGTTGACTTCGAGTCATCCACGTCACTTTGGAAGCTAGAGTCGGTATAGCCTTCCAATTTTAGTTCTCTTCCTCCATATACCATGAACATATTCTTAGTCCTTCGTAAGTACTTAAGAATGTCCTTCACGGCTTTCCAATGCATTTGACCGGGATTAGCTTGATATCTGCTCGTGACACTCAGAGCAAATGCTACATCCGGTCTGGTAGATATCATCCCATACATGATACTACCTATGGCTGACGCATATGGTACATGTGTCATTTTCTCTATCTCTTCATCCGTCTTGGGACACATAGACTTGGATAGAGAAACTCCATGACACATGGGTAGATTTCCTCTCTTGGACTCATCCATTGAAAACCTTTTCAATATGGTGTCGATGTAGGTTGATTGAGTGAGTCCTATCATTCTCTTAGATCTATCTCTATAGATCTGTATCCCAAGAATATAGGATGCCTCACCCAAATCCTTCATCGAGAATCTACCTGATAACCATATCTTTGTTGACTGCAACATCCCTACATCATTCCCAATGAGTAGGATGTCATCAACATAAAGTACTAAGAATGTCACAGCATCCTTAACTACTTTCTTGTACACGCATGGTTCCTCCGGATTCTTGATGAAACCAAAATCTTTTATTGTTTCATCAAATTTCTGGTTCCAACTTCTTGATGCTTGTTTTAGACAATAAATTGATCTCTGAAGCTTGCATACCTTATGCTCGCTTCCCATGGATGTGTACCCCTCAGGCTGCTTCATATAGATTTCTTCCTTAATGTCTCCATTAAGAAAAGCAGTCTTCACATCCATTTGCCATATCTCATAGTCATACCAAGCAGCTATGGCAATAAGGATTCTTATGGACTTGAACATTGCAACTGGTGAAAAGGTTTCATCATAGTCAACTCCTTGTCTTTGAGTATAACCTTTTGCCACCAATCGCGCCTTGTAGGTCAATACCTTACCATTAGGCCCAAGCTTTCTCTTGTAGATCCATTTACACCCTATTGGAACAATTCCATCGGGAGGATCTACTAAAGACCAAACTTGGTTTGTATGCATCGAATCTATTTCCGACTGCATAGCTTCAAGCCATAAATTTGAATCCGCATCAGAAATTGCTTCCTTGAAGTTTCTTGGATCACATCCAACATCGGGTTCATCTTGATCCCCTTCAAGAAGAAGACCATATCGAATAGGAGGTCTAGAAGTCCTCTCGGATCTTCTAGGTACAGGCGTGTCTATCAATGGTTCCTGAGGTGTAGGATCGTTATTTTGTATTTCGGGTTCTTCTCAAATTTCTTCGAGTTCCATCATCTCGCCTTTCTTATCCAATAAGAACTCCTTCTCCAAGAAGGTGGCATTCCTTGAAACAAACACCTTTGTTTCAGCAGGATAATAGAAATAATATCCGATTGAATTCTTCGGATACCCTACAAAATAACATAAGCTCGATTGACTATCCAACTTATCTCCCACTGTCCGCTTCACGTAAGCAGGACATCCCCAAATCCTCAAGTACGAATACTTAGGAGCTTTGCCATTCCATAACTCGTATGGTGTTTTGTCCACTGCTTTAGTGTGGACGTTGTTCAACAAAAATACCGCCGTTTCAAGCGCATAGCCCCAAAACGAAGGTGGAAGCTCAGTGAAGCTCATCATGGACCGAACCATGTCCAAAAGTTCGATTACGACGCTCCGATACACCATTAAGTTGTGGTGTCATAGGAGGAGCCCACTGAGAGAGAATCACATTCTCTTTTAGATAGTCCAATAACTCGGTACTTAAGTATTCTCCACCTCGATCCGATCGAAGTGCTTTAATATTTTTACCTAACTTGTTTTCTACTTCAGCCTTGAATTCTTTGAACTTTTCAAATGCTTCAGACTTATATTTCATTAAATATAAATACCCATACCTCGAATAATCATCAGTAAAGGTAATGAAGTAGGTGTGGCCATATTGAGTACCAACTCTAAATGGACCACAAACATCTGTATGGATCAAATCCAACAGATTTTGACTACGTTCAGGTTCCCACTTAAAAGGAGATTTAGTCATTTTTCCTTTTAGGCAGGATTCACAAGTAGGTAGATAGTTAATATCAGACATATCAAACATGCCCTCTCCCACTAGCTTGTTCATCCTCCTTGAGGAAATATGACCTAGCCTAGCGTGCCAAAGGTTTGTCGGGTTTTGGCTATCGATTTTCCTTTTGTTTGTTGTTGCCGGTTTATCAACATAATTTATTGGAACGTCTTTTAGTTTTAAGTTGTATAGATCGTTTTCAAGTTGTCCATTTCCAATTAAACATTCATTCTTGTAAATATTGCAAATCCCATTCACAAAATTGCAAGAATAACCATCTCTATCAAGCATAGAAACAGAAATAATGTTTTTAATCAAATCCGGAACAAATAAAACATCTCTTAAAAGTAACTTAAAACCGTTCTGCAAAATTAAATAAACATCTCCCACGGCTTTAGCTTCAACTCTGGAACCATTTCCGAGCCTCAGCTGGGTCTCACCCATTCTAAGCCTGCGACTTCTTGTCATCACCTGCAAATCATTGTAAATGTGAGATCCACATCCGGTATCCAATACCCAAGAAGTAGTATTAAGTGAAACATTTATTTCAATATAGAACATACCCTTCGCAGTTCGCAACTGCTCTAGATATTCCTTGCAGTTATTCTTCCAATGACCGGGCTTCTTGCAGTAATGGCAAACATCCTTGGATTTTTCCATGTTTGAAGCCTTTGTCTTGTACTTCTTCTCGGGTTCGATTTTCTTGGGTGGGGCAGAACGTTTCTTGCCCTTTGTACTTGGCCCCTTCTTAGCAGAAGAAGAGGAGCCCACCAAGAAAGCCGGTTTATCCTTCTTTAATGTGGATTCATATGTCACAAGCATATTGACCATCTCTTCAAGGGAGGCCTCTATCTTGTTCATATTGAAATTCACCACAAATCCGTCAAACGAAGAAGGAAGAGACAGAAGTAGTAAGTCCACGTTGAGTTCATGCTCCAACACCAAATCAAGGGTTACCAACTTCTGTATGAGCCAAATCACTCGTACCCTATGATCACGGACTGAAGTCCCTTCCCGCATGCGACACGTCATTAGCTCTTTTACAGTAGCGAACCTTTCAGCCCTCGATTGAGCCCCAAAAAGTTCCTTGAGTTGAACGTGAATGTCAGCAGCATTCACGGTGTCCTCAAATCGCCTCTGGAGTTCATCAGACATCGAGGCTTGCATATAGCATTTGGTCTTGATATCATGGTCCCACCATGTATCAAGTTTGGCTAACTCTTCCGGACTTACGTCAGCTGGTGCTTCCTTCGGAGGAGATTTTTCTAACACGTAGAGCATCTTCTCCGAAGTCAAGACAATCTTCAACTTACGGAACCATTCCGTATAGTTTGCGCCAGTAAACTTATTTTGTTCGAGGATCGAGAAAAGTGGATTACGCGAATTCATCTTATGAAATACTGAAAAGAAACAGACAAATATCAGTGATTGTTTAAGCAATTTACTAAGACATAAAATAGGCGATATTTATTTTATGAATCTCACTCCCACTATTTTAACGATTTCACTACCCTCTAGTGAAAACGGGAAACTGTTTTCCTTAGTGAGAACATGGAGTCCAATTGACAATCTATGGTCCCGAATAATATCAGCCAACCATAATTTCAAAAGGTAGAGCCCAATTGCTTCCAAAGCAACCTCCATGTTTTTACCTCATGTCCAATAAGGGCCCAATAATATGACGCCGTTTATTGTGACATGTCAAGATGACCCATCAATATTAAGTTGTGATGGACGGTCGCCATGTGGATCCCCCAATAATATGAGCCGATCCCATGGGAGTTCCACCCAACTTACAACATGTGTCGATCCAATGTACAGCTTTCCGACGAACGGGCCCCCCCAATAATATGAGCCGGACCGTATCCGCGGGTAGCATCTCATACATTGATCGTTGATGGAAGGTAGGAACATTTAAACAAATTTAAATTTCCTTTATTTATCTTGATATCAATTTTAAATCATATTTAAAATGAGGGATTTTAATTATAAAAATTTGTCTCATCATTTTTAAAATTTTGTATGTTTGCCGGATTCACACAATTATGTCTAAAACATGCATACAACAATAATATCACATATTATATGGGATGATCGATTCCATTTCTAATCGACCCGTGGTTGCCAATCACGAGTCTTAGTCCAATCCTAGGTAATATGCAGTATGCAATGCAATCCTATTACATTTGCTTCCAATTTACATTTCTTCTGTCTTTATTGTCTGCTGGGCCCACCTCCATCTTCAAATCTTGATCTCCCACTAAATCTAATGTATTTACAATAAATAACAATGACAAGTAGGGGATACATTTTTAAGGGGTGGGAACGGGCCATAAACCAAGCCCACTTTTATTACATATGACAATTCATATTGGGCCATAAACCAGGCCCATTAATAAAACCAACAACAATAAAAACAAATGTAAATTCCTAACATACACCTACAAAATTGGTCATGGCAATCGATCATCCTTATCCAATAACATTTAATTCAAAATTAATTTATTGGATAACATGCAATGGCAATTTAAATTTAAAAGGATAAAATCATATTTCATATAAAATCTTATTTTACATACAAAATCATATTTTATCTTTTATCAAATAAAATCATATTTTATCTATAAAATCCAATTTTATACATAAAATCATATTTTACTCAATATATCCATAAGATCATATCTTATTATCAATTGTACCAAAAATAATTAATTTCAAAATTCAATTTAACGGATAAAATATTTAAATTTTCCAAAAATTCAAATTTATCCAAAAATCAATTTTAAAATTTTTGGACTCGAACAATTCGATCCGACGCCTCGTGGACCAATCAAAAACAATTTTCGATCGGACCAAAAATAGAATTTTAACATATTAAAATTTAATTTAAAAATTAAAAAATTAATTATTCCCGCGGGCCGCCCGGGACATTCCCGGGCTGCCCGCGCCCTAAAGGGGTCGGGCCGGGCAGCCCGGCTGCCCCTAGGGCAGCGACGATCGCTGCCCTGGGCAGCGCGTGCAGCGCCCAGCGCTGCGCAGGGCAGTGCCGTGCGCTGCCTGGGGCAGCGACGATCGCTGCCCCTGCCCCGGGCAGCGATCCAATCGCTGCCCGGGTTTTTGCCCGAAAAAAAAAAATTTTATTTTTAAATATTTATTTTGTTTCAAAAACCGAGGCTTAAAAAATTTTTGTACAATCGATTAATTTAATCGCTTGATCTGAGCAACCTGGCTCTGATACCACTGTTGGAGAACGCGGCGATCAGATCAATTAGGATTGATACCCGGTGCAGCGGAAGTTTAAAATTTTTATATGGAACGATTCCATAATGGGTATCAACCTTACGATTAAATTGTGTGTGTAAAAATTAAATAACGATTATAAAATTTTTACCTTTAATCTCGAATCGAGATTTTGGACACCAACAGATTTCTCTGCTCTTGTTGTATATCCCTGCAACTGATGGACGAACTGTTCTTCAATCAGGTCCACGAACGGATAATTAATCCCTCTGATAGATTGCACTAGAAAATCTATCAGAAGTTTCTACGAAGAGAATTAACGAATTTGATCCGTTAAACCAGACTGTAATTCAAAATTCACAGACTGGATTTTACCGAGCAGAGGGGAGAGGGGGTCGGCCACTTCAGAGAGAAAAATAGGGTTTTTTCGAAAATTGTGACCTTGTTGTGTGTAATTTCTGTACTGCAATAACTTATTTATAATGTAGGCCACTAACAGCTTAGGGCCCATTAGTCATAAGTTCAAGCCCGACAAGCAAAGCCCGCATGTTAAGAAATTAATATAAAATTCATCGTGACTCCGATTGATAAACCGATTTCACCAATGTGCACAGAAACCATTTCTGCACCTTTTAAAGTCAAGATAAATTTTTCTGAATCCGAATTCAGTGGTTTCCAAAAATGTCCATCCCTATGTCATTTTAGGAAATCTTACTCCTCTACTCATAATTAAGAAGTCCAACTTCTTTGTTCATTAAATTTAACTCTTTAAATTTAACTATCTCAACGGGGATTAAAAATCCATTACTCTGTGTGACCCTCAATGGTTCAGGGATACACCTAGCCGTGGGCTCACAACTCCTTGTGACTCGGAACAACGATTTCCGACTTGCCCATCGAATCATGGTAAGAGCGCCTAGCAACATCGCCCCATGATTCCCTAGGTATCACTGATAGTGCCTACAAGAACCAATAGATTTTGGTTAGCGTACAGTACGGTCCCTTCATCCATATATCCCGATCGAATCAACAACCATTGGTATATCGAGAGTCGTTCGAGATTCGATAACTATGCAATACATCTTGACGATCAAATAGTGACATCGCATGTGCTACTAATAAACCATTTCTTAAACCACATCATTTACTCTGGCCAGAGATTCGTCACACTAATATCTCCTCAGATCGCATAGGATATCCACACTCGCAAGTATGTGGTGAATCCTTGACAACAAAGCATCGAATCCTATATGTGTTGTAACTGTACCCAATCCCGACACCTGATGACCCCAATAGAGTCGGTAAACAATTCAAAGCACAGTGCTAGCATATAGAGTCTCAATGATGTTTCAAGTAGTAAGGACTAATGGTGTACAACCAAAAACGTGGACTATATCCACTCGATAAGTGATAACCACTTGGAAAGTCCGGATAGGGTAGTTCGATCATTCATCATATGAATATCCATTTTCATGCTTCGAACATCTCTATGTTCCTTACCAATGAAACGTGGTACTCCGCATCGCAAATGCTAGTCTCAAACTCGAGCGATCCTTATCCTTATTATCGGACGGCTCAATCGACTAGGAACAGTTTAGAATATACAGTGACTATAAGATGTGTTTCATGATAGACATCTCCATGTTCTACCACATCTTACATACACTATAGTATATTCAAGGTCTTTATCAAAACAACAATAGTATATCACAATATAACAATATGAAGAAAGATAAAGTCATTGCCATTAATAAAAGTGTAAATAATATTAAACAAAAGATTGTTTATACAAAGAGTCATCAAAGCCCTTAGCCACAAGTTGGCTCACCGGGCACCCACTCTTTCAGCCACAACGATTCATGAAAAACTAAAGAAAAATCAAAAGAAGAGAGGAATTCTTAAGAAAAGATGAAATAAAAACCTAGCTGCCAAGGAATACTTGGTGTTCTATCTCCCAAAAGTCTGATGATAATCTTAACCAAACGGAATATAGACCTAATAAAATACTAGAGTCCTAAATAAAAGAGTTTCCAAAGATAAAAACTCCCTTCCGAACAGCCCGTCTCGCTCGATCCGTAGACTTTGACAGATCGAGCGAAAAATTATCTGTCTCCGAAATCCACTTTTCTTCTTCTGGCCGCTCGATCAGTTGAAGTTGGCGGATCGAGCGGCCAAACTTATGTCTTCAATTCTTCCTTGCTTCAACTCCCTCGCTCGATTGGTAGACTTTGACGGATCGAGCTTCGAAAGTTCTGTCCATATGTTCTTCAAAATGCCACATCCTACAAAATAAACTAGGGAACATGTAATGAAGACACGATAAATGAAATACGAACAAAATATTAAATTAAAACACATAAATGCATGCAAAACAACAACAGAATGATGTTAAAATATGCAACATAAACACGACTATCAGGCAGCATGACTAGATCGGGATTGTGATGATAGAAGTGAGGATTCAGTTTAGGATTCGAATAGCATGTCGAACTTTTGTTATATTGAAAGCATGTTAGAACTTGTACTTCTTTGAATTATGTTGTATCGAATATTCGAGCTTTGAGGTTTGTACGTCGTTGCAGTTTGTATTTTATATCTCGACATGTTTTTGAATTGATTTGGAGTTGAAGAAAATGTTTAGAGCAAGTTCTGAGTTTTTGGTTCAGAACTGGTGTCGCTCGAGAGGAAGAACTGTACCGCTCGAGCGAGGGGCTTTTTATTTTTGAGTCAGAGATTGGCTCGCTCAAGCAGACGTTTTTTCCCGCTCGAGCGAGAGCTTTTAAGAGTGCTGAGCAGAGTTTTGCTTGCTCGAGCGAGAGTTTCTTGCCGCTCAAGCGAGGCACTATTTAAAAAAAATTTCTTTCTTTTCTTTTCTTGATTTATTTTGAGCAGTGGTTTATTCAATGCATGATTTTATTACTCGAGATTAGATGAATAGAACAGAGGTCCTCACAGTATACCCATGGGAAAAGAAAAAAGTAAGCAAGAGACGGGGACCGGCAAGAAATCAAAGTAGAATAAGCGAAGATAGAAAATAACTAAAAAAACTCTCAAGTGGGTGAAGGTGGACAAGACAACTAGATATGAACCAACATGAGCATCAGAAGCATATAGTCGGGCCGAAGACTGTAAACAGAGGCGCTGGCTGGGAGGCAACCCAGTGTTCTTTCCTTCATTTAGTTTTTACGTTTTATTTTAGTTGTTTCCAGAACCGAGTGTCGCCACCTCCGCATTCCAAGTTTCAATATGATTCTTCCGTTATTCCGTCAGACGTCGAAGATGACGACAACGCCAATACTTGAACTAGGGGAGTTTTGTTTTACTTTTGCATCTCATTGTCATTTTGTTATTTGTGTTTCTATGTTTGTATTTTTGTTCCTGAAGCATTGAGGGAAATACTTTAGCTAAGTGTGGGAGGGGGGGGGGGGGGTACATTCATTGTTTGGCATTTTGTTTTGCATTTGTTTTGTTTCATATCTGCATATAGTTCATGCATTTTTTTGTTTGTGTTTCTTGTTTGTTTCGTATGCATAAGTAGAGGATGATTTCTAGCCTATGATGATGAAGTAGAAAAGAATGAAATTTTAGAAAAAATTTTACTCTTGATTGGATATGAGAAACCATAGGTTGAGTAGTGAATATTTTAAGCACACATGTTTAACCAGTGAATGGTAGCGATATATTATATGATGTTGATGACTGTTGGACCATTGCACGATAATAGGTGTCTGTGGAACTTGATAGTTTCTTGAATCTTGATGATCTTTTTGATATGACATATACGATCTTGGGCGCACTTGTTAAAATAATTTTTGTAAATTTTGAAAACGAAGAAAATGAATGAAATTAACTCCATCCAGGTTATGAGTAAGAGATTGAAATCCTAATCTTATTGCTCTTGACTAAGTATGCCGATTGAATGGGGTTAAACCTTTTGTGAAAAAACATTTTAATAACAATTCCATCCGGGCTTGGAAAGTGATTGAAATTCTAGTCACTATTTCATATCTAAATATGTGGACCTAATGGGATTGTAGTTCCATCCGGGCTATAGACGAGGGGATAGAAATTCGAATCCTATCTTAGTTATAGCTAAGTTTGCGGGTAATTATTGGGACTTTTAAAATTTTGGGTGCAAAATCCAATGTTGTGTAATTATATCTCAAGAGAGTTGTGTTATGTTAAAGGATTGTTGGGAGGAGGGATCTTAATGGTGAAACTTACGCTGAATTGTCATATGTCAGTGAACAGTCTTAAAACTTTGTCTTTTGAAGTTGCATGTAGCTGGGGTAACATGACACACACACACGTTCACATTCGACTGGAGGTGTATCATGAAAATCGAGAGTATTCGTAAGCTTGTTTTTTTGTGAGAAACTTCGTTGAGGCTATGATATTCATGATTCTTCCTTGCTTATGTTTTTGTTATGTTTACATGTAGTCTTTTGCATATCTTGCTCGAGGGCGAGCAAGGATTAAGTGTGGGGGGAATTTGATAGTCGTGTTTGTGTTGCATATTTTAATATCATTTTGTTGTTGTTTTTGCATGCATTTATGTGTTACATTAATTATTTTGTTCGTATTTCATGTGTCGTGTCTACATTACATGATCCTGAGTTTATTGTGTAGGATGTAACATTTTATTGAAAAAGGAATCAGAGTTATGCTCGCTCGATCTGTGGTTTGTAACCGATCGAGCGAGGTAAAGATAAAGCCGAGAGTGCAGAACAGATGAATACCCGCTCGATCTGAATAAATTCACCGATCGAGCGGGAGCTTGGAGAAAAGAAAAAGATTTGGACAGAGGTTTTTCCGCTCGATCTGCATAAATTCACTGATTAAGCGGACGAAGGAAAAAAGAACATAAGAGGTTCATAAATATTCTAGCTCTATCGGTCATTTCCTACCGATCGAGCAAGTTGCCGAATTCGGGAAAAAAACTTTAAATTAGGAAATTTTCTTTTGGAAGACTCTAGTTTTTAATTAGGCTTTTATTCCAAATTTTTAGCACTTTTCATCAGACTTGGACGCATAGAAGGAGAAGAAGGCTTTGGCGGCTAGGTTTTATTCTAAATTTTCTTAGATTTCTTCTTTTCTTTTGAATTTTCTTTAGACTTTCATGAATATTTGTGGCTAGGTTTTAGTTCTTGGTTGAGAAAGACAAGCCCTTGAATTTATTTAATTTCTGAGATTCGAATTTTCCATTGTTTAATTTCAATTGAGTATCAAGAATTGTTTGGAATTGATTGCCATGCTTGTGTGTTCGATTATTGGATTGATCACCTGATGATTTTTTATACAATCTATCGCTAAATTAGAAATCAAATCCGTAATTGTTTGATCTCTCTGATTTGTGAAGCAACTGCAATTAATAATTTTCCGCTTGTGAATTTATTAATTCGTAGGAACAACAATTGAATAGTTTAAATACATCCGCTTGTGTATGTGTTGTCTAGGTTTATCAGTTTTACTAGTTTGCATGTTGTCTTGAATTTAAATCTCAATCGCTTGTATTGGGTTAATTCATTTGTAAGGGTTAATTTAGAACGATTGTGTCTAGTTAACTAAAATTAAGGTGAAATAGGAATTAAGTTTCTAATGATGAATATTCAATGAGAATTAATTATTTTTAGATAATCGATGATCGAATGAATACTTTCAAGGGTGAATTCGACCGATACCAAGGCTTTGTTTTAATTGATTTCTTCGATATAATTTTTATTCTCGCATGCTAGTTGATAGAATTTCATTTTAATTTGCTTTTAATTAATAGTAGTTAATTTCAATCCAAAAACCCCTTTATTTATTTTTAGTGTTTTAAGGAACACAATTAAATTTTACTTTCATCGTGGAAACGATCCCTACTCTCACTACTACATAATTTATTTATCTGATTTGAGTTGGGTAATTTGGACGACACGATTGAGCGATACCATCATCCAAACGATAAGTTTTTATGTCATGTTTATACCAAGAAGTCGTTTTATATTTCATGAGTTGCATATGATTTTAATGGCATATATTTCATCTATAAACGAAATGGTAAAGTTTTGAGGAAACGCATGAAGTCTATTTTCAAGATTTAAAGTTAAGTAAGTTCATGTCCAAGTTTAAGTTATTTGCATTTTTAAAGAGTTTTGAAGTTCATGTTCAAGATTTTAAGTTGTACCATGATTCTTACGTTAAAGTTTTTAAGTTTAAAGGGTCATGTTATGTATATTCAAGTACTTTTAAGTTTAAAACATTTTAAAGCTTTTACGTTAGCGATATGCATGTTTTTAATCTTGCTGAGTCTTTAGACTCACTATACTTGAATGGTGCAGTTAGATTAGAAGATTTGAATTAAAGCCTTTGGTAGATCGGCTGAAGAGTCCAAGTGGCGAAGGCATTGCATGGCACATCAGTTTCATAATTTTGATATTTTTAAAGTTTAAAGATTTTCATATGTTTATTATTATTATTATGTTGCTAAATTATTTTATGTTAAGTCTTTAAAGATCCGGATTTGATTATTATCATTTTCAGTATTTTAAATGAGGAGCTTTGAGGAATCCAAGTATTTAATATTTTTAATGTTTATTTGAGTTTGATATTGTTATGTGGGTTTTTTAATTATTTTCAAATATAATTTATGTACATAGTTATTTATTTGAATTCACATTTCTCCATCATCTTTAAATTTTTGCAGTAGGTTTTGACGTGCTGTATTTTAGATGATCTTTGTTTTAGGATTGCATCGGTATTTATTTTACTTCGTGAACGTTTAGTCACGAGTTTTATTGTTATAGATTTAGATTTTAAATTCTTTTGGAGTTAGTGTGATGCACTCCCTGCATTGTTTTAAGTTTCAAAAAAATTTCCCGCCCTTTTTTCGCAACTATTTTCATTAAATGTTTAAAATATGGGACGTCACAGTTCCGATCTTGTGACAATTAGACAGGGTGTGGGTTTTGATTTTATGATTTGATGTAAGGGAGTTTGAAAGCTCCAAACTATGTATCGGTAGTTCCAAACTACTGTCAATAGCCGAGTTGTCCAATCAGAGACACGTGGTTGGTAGAAAACAATCAGAAGCAAGATCGGAAGCTCAGAAGAGAGATAGGAAGTTCCGAGCGCGAGTTCGATAGTTTCGAACATGGTCTATAAATAGGGGCCGAGAGCTCACTTTCATTTTCTCATTCCAACTTCTCCCTCTCTCATTCTAGCTAGCTTTTTGGGTTTTTGGGCGTCCTATTCGAGGGCCAAGTGGTGAAGAAGCGCTGCTGGGATTGCAGCAGAGTTGTGCCCAAGTTCTAAGACCATCGTCATCAAAGGGATGACTACGGACGCAGGTATATCGCTAGACTCTGATTAGTTTCTGTGAGTAGCTATTAGTTTAGTTAAGTCTTTTAGTAGAAGATTAGCGATACAATGATTATCTGTTTATAGGCTTGGACTAGAGAGCCAGTATCACTAGGTTGCTTATTCTGAGATATGGATGTACTATCTGAGATACTCTGGTTGAGTATGTATGTTCTATGTTTGCATGTTCTACGTGGCATTACTGATATGTGCATATATTATGACACGGATACTATGATGCATGCATTATCATGTTGAGCTTTTACCATTGTTATAACCTGTAGAGGGATCGCTCAGCCCCATTATATTTTGTGGATGGATTCCATGGACTTTTAGATCCGGTTGTGTCCACAGATTATGGTATGGGAGTGCCTACGGATGCAACGGCCCAGCGTACTACATATCATGGCGCCTTTGACTGAGAAATGTTCTATCGATGATAGGTTTTCGTGACCCTTCACTTACATTTAGCATTCATAACATGTGTAAACTCATACATATGTACTGAGCGTCACATCTTTGATTTTTGCTCTGGACACCCCATTCCACGGAGCAGGACTTAAGTTGGACGGATCGAGTGGTAACGGTCGTTGAGCTGCAGGAGGGTGGATTGTATTGTTCCAGGTTTATTGTTTACATGATTTTTAGTGTTATCTTCGATGGGGTTGTATAATATTATTAGAATTTATTTTGGACCGGTTGTATTCCGCCGGTAGGTTTTAGTTTTTTTTTTTTTTTTTTTAAAAGGTGGCAGCGCCACTTATTTTATAAACACAGCATAACAAACACCAACTAGAGAGGGGGACTAGGCCAAGACCTCTCCAAAGGAAACAAAAGAACATTAGAGCATAAAACATAAAAGACTACAAGAGTCCAAAATAAAAAATATAACATCAGTGGGCAAAGATAAACCTGCAGAAATCACCCACCTAATAAAACCAACATAAAAACAGCTACTCAAGGAGGATTCCCTGAGGGAGCACGCTGTCGACGCTGCTGAGTCAAAGATCCATATCGCTTCTGAGAGCGCGTGCGAACAGATAGGTGATAAGTGTATTTTATACACTTAGTTTATATATGATTTTAATTGTTAAATATTTGTTTCGAGCAGATTTATGTGGGTATTTTGTTGTTTTTGTGATTGTAGGAAATTCTTGAGATTTTGTGAATTATGGAATATTGTGGAGAAAAGAAAATAATAAAAGAAAAGAAAAGAAACGTACAGACAAAAGAAAGGAATAGTGATGGGCCATATTATTGGGCCAAAGATCAGCGCTTCCCATTAGCGCTCAAAGAAGAGCTATCGCTCAAGTTCTTGGGAAGGTGAGAAACTTGAGAACAGAGGCCTATACGCGCGCGCGTGATTTTTGGAGCGGGCGCTTGTCGCCAATTTCTGAACTTGGAAATATTTTATCGGAAGGAAACTTCTATATTTTGTGGGCTTTTGAGTGGGCTTTTGAGATGCGATATAAAAGGAATACATTAGAATCTGAGAAGGGGAGCCGCCACACACGTACAGAAGGAGAAATCAGAGGTTTGATCGAGAGATTTCTTGAGGGATTTCTGGAGCTTCATCGAGAAGAACGAAGACGGAGTTTGATCGACTGGACACGGCGTCGACGACGGATTTGTTTATTTTATCTTTTATTTTATTCTGGATATGTTTGAATTTATGGATTATTGTTTTATTCAGAATTTTAGTATGAACTAATTTTTAGAGTCTAGAGGTCGGATGGAACCTGGTGTAGACGCTTTCATGAATTCATGATTTTATTGAATTGAGTTTCTTCTAGATTAATTGTTTTTTCTAGAATTGATTGTCTTTTAAATTATCTGATTAATAATTGATTTGTAATATTTATTTGAAATCTGGCACTCGGGAGAGGAGATTTTGAATAGGACCATTGGAAAATACACTGTTAATTGTTTATCTAACTCGGGAGAGCTTATAACTTTAACAGAGCTTTTAAAGAGAACATTGTTTTGAATTGATCACTGCAAGTAGATTCTTAATAGAGATATTGGAATTGAATTGTAGTTGATATATTTTATTCGGCACTCGGGAGAGGGAATAATACACGTAAGTGTTCTTGGCTATTAATTCTTTGAAATTCATGAAGATTAATTAATTAGGATTGATTGTTGTTGAAACCAGGTGAAATCTATACCTCTAGACCATTTTTCTCTGATTGATTTTTAATCTGAAAGTTGTGTGCGTGCTTTTAAATCTCTTAATTATTTATTTTATTGCAAAATTCTTGATTATTGATTTTCTAGATAAAGTTTGGACTATTTTAATTACAAGTACTAAATATTTTCATTTTATTCCCTGAGGGATCGATACTTGATTTTATCACTATATTAAAACTTGACACTCGTACGCTTGCGAGGAATTTTCACAACAAGTTTTTGGCGCCGTTGCCGGGGAGTAAATTTGATTATTTTTTAGTCTTGTTACCAATTAGTCTAGATTTTAATTTAGAGTTTTTTATTTTAATTTTAAGTTGCTAATTAATTTCTTCTTATTTTTAATTGTAGTCTATGCGACGATCTCAAAGTTCTAATTCTCTACTTTGTGATCCGGAGATCGAGCGCACTGCACGTGCTTTGAGAAGAGAGAGAAGAGAAGAACTTGAAAGAATGGCTGAACAAGAAGCAAACCAAGCTCCCCTAGTGCCTATTAAAGATCACTTCAGACCGACGATCCAGGCTCACTATTCTGGAATTGCTCGAGGAACTATCAATGCAAACAATTTTGAGCTGAAGCCTGCATTGATCAACATGGTTCAACAGAACCAATTTAATGGGAGCGCCACTGCCGATCCTTATCTACACCTACGCACCTTTTTGGAGATAACCGATACGGTAAAAATTAATGGTGTGTCTGAGGATACTATACGCTTACGCTTGTTTCCGTTTTCTCTCAGGGATCAAGCCAGAAGTTGGTTGCAATCACTGCTGCTTGGAAGCATCACTACTTGGGAGGGGATGGCAGAAAAATTTCTTGCAAAATTTTTTCCTTCTGCCAAAACCACCCAACTGAAGATCGAGATCAGCACCTTCAGGCAGATGGACACTGAACAGCTTTACGAGGCGTGGGAAAGGTATAAAGAATTATTAAGACGTTGTCCTAACCACAATTTTGCAGATTGGGAACAGATTGAGTGGTTTTACAATGGACTGAATGCGCCTACGAGAATGAATGTGGACTCAGCGGCTGGAGGTACCATATTTGCGAAGGATCATGTTCAGGCTTATGATATGTTGGAGGAGATGACGGTCAATATTTTCCAATGGCCATCTGAGCGTATAGGAGTAAAGAAGCCGGCTGGAGTGTATGCAGTGCATCCTCTCACGTCCATCACTGCTCAATTATCTGCACTGACTACACAGGTAGCTTCTTTGAATAAAATTAATGTTGCAGATTCAAATGGAGTTGAAGGATCACCGACCATAGAGCAAGTCAATTATATAAATCCAAATGGCTACCGAGGATATGGAGGCTATAGAGGTAACCCTGTCCCAAATACTTATCATCCTAGCTTGCGTAATCATGAAAATTTTTCGTATGCTAACAATAAAAATGTGCTGAATCCTTCGGAATTCAATACAAACAAGGATGAGGGTAAGCAGTCGTTGGAGGATGTGGTTAGTACTTTTGTGCAGGAATCAGGTAAGTGGATGGCGAGAACTGAGTCTCGACTTGACAGTTTGGAGACGCACATGGCCAACATGGGTGCTGTGTTGCAATCCATGGAAACCAGCATAGGGCAGTTGGCGAACGCACTGAAAGACAACAACCGCGGCCAGTTCCCTAGCAATACTGAGGTAAATCCCAAGGAGCAGTGCAATTCCATAGAGTTGAGAAGTGGAAAAGAAGTTGGAATTCAAGAACCTGCTGTTGAAGAGAAGAAAATTGAGGAAAAAGTTGAGGAGAAGGAGCCAAAACCGATGTATAAGCCTCCACTTCCCTACCCGCAAAAGTTCAAGAAGAAAGCATTGGACGAGCAGTTCTCCAAATTCTTGGAGATTTTCAAGAAAATTCACATCAACATCCCCTTTGCTGAAGCTTTGGAGCAAATGCCAAATTATGCAAAGTTCATCAAGGAGATGATGTCCAAAAAGAAAAAGCTGCTAGAGAACGAGGTGGTCAATCTGACGGAAGAGTGCAGTGCAGTGCTACAAAAGAAGATGCCTCAGAAACTTAAGGATCCAGGGAGTTTTACTATTCCTTGTTCTATTGGTGGTTCTCATTTTAATAATGCACTTTGTGATTTAGGGGCCAGTATTAATTTAATGCCATTATCTATTTACAGGGCCTTGGAGTTGGGAGACATGAAATCGACTAAGATTTCATTGCAATTGGCGGATCGGAGCATTAAATATCCACTAGGAATTGTTGAAGATGTTCTAGTTAAGGTGGATAAATTCATCTTCCCAGCGGATTTTGTGGTATTAGATATAGAAGTAGATCATGGTGCTCCACTCATTTTTGGGAGACCATTCTTGGCCATGGCGGATGCAAAAATTGAAGTGATGAAAGGGGAGTTGTCAATGGGTGTGGAGTGCGAACGAGTAATCTTCAACTTATTTACGAAAGCACCTAATCCATCCATCGAACAATTATGCTTAATTGAACCGGTTATGAAGTTGGAGGGTCATTCAAAAGCCGACATTGCGGTTGATTCATCGAATGAGAGAGCGCCAAAACCACCAAAAAAGGCCACGAAAAAAGCAAAATTTAAAAGGCGGTTCGTGAAATTTATTTGGCGAGTGAAAGAGAAAGGGAAGACTTAATACTTTGAAAGTCGTGCTGGCGACTCTAAACCAAGCGCTTTTTGGGAGGCAACCCAAAAATTTTTGTTTTATTTTTTTTATTTATTTTATTTTTTTTATTATTTAAATGTCTGCTTTAATTTTTATTTTTATTTTTTGCTCATTAGTTAATTTTATGATTTTTGAATTATTGTTGATAATTTGGGAGGCCTAATTTTAAAATTGTTGAATTATTTTTCAGGATTTTGGTCTTCTTGCAGCGCATTATGGGCGCTCGCCCAAGATTGGAGGCGTCCGCTCAAGATTTGGGAGTTGAAATCAGAGGCTTATGCGCGCCCGCCTCCACTCTACGCACTGAAGCTACACGAACAGCGCTACGCCTTGCGCCATCGCACTACTGAATAGCGCCTCACCATGCGCTATCGCCCTCCATACTAGCGCAAGAAGCATGCGCTATCGCGCACTCCAGCAGCGCAAGCACCATGCGCTAACGCGCTCCTTTATAGCGCCATCATCAAGCGCTATCGCGCTACTTTACCACCACACAAGCGCTATCGCGCGATTAAATAGCGCATGTTTAGGCGCTATCGCGCACGCATTACTTCAGGAGTTTAAAAGCCCATTCCAGAGTCTTCCTCCCAGACTTAAATCACGATCCCTAGTTCGAGTCCACCTTTAAATCTCACGCACTTGCACGATCAATCTTCTACTCAACAAAATATTATTATCTCAAGGATTGTGATCTTAATTACAAGACAGAGATTCTCAGAATTGGTCTTGCTCCATCTCAGCTTGTCGAGAAAGGGGAAATTGAAGAATTTGGAAAATGTATTCGTGAACGGTACAACAGCTGAAATTTTATCTCTTACATTTGATTTTTGATAAATGTTGTGATTTGAGGCTATTGGGTTGTCTGAGCTGTGGAATGGAGTACGTTTGATGCAGTGAAATTCTATATCATTGTATTAGTGCCTACCAAGTGTTTGTTGAATTGCTTGGGTTATATTTGAACGTTGGTTGCTGGAATTGTTGGGAGTTTATTGCATTGGTTGAGGCATTTGATTTGAATTGAGTTGAATTAGTGAGTTACAATGCCACCGAAAACCAAAGGGAAAGGAGCAATTTCTTCGTCCTCTGATGCTTCATATGATAGACATAGATTTTGGAATGCCACAGTAGAGGAGTATTGTTTTGATGTAATGGAGCGAGGGATGCACAAAGAAAGAGGAATGAGTTTGAGAGAGCATAGTGCGCCGGCGTTAATTGAAGCTAAGAGAAGAGGTTGGGAGACATTTGTGAGGAGTCCACCAGATGCTGTTATATCATTGATTCATGAGTTTTATGCAAATTTGATGGTCAAAGACGTGAATCTGAAAGTTCGAGTTCGAGGGAAATTGGTGCCTTTTGATAAGAGTACAATTAACCGTCTCTATGAAATGCCGGATTTGGACATTGCAGATGATGAGTATGAAGTATTTAAGAATCAGTCATATCCAGATAACATTGTACTTCAGACCTTGTGTGAGGATGGGGCGGAATGGAAGAAGAATGCGAAGGATGAAGTTGTTACATTTCCATCCATATTTCTTCGACGAGAAGAGAATAATTGGCATGAGTTTGTGGCTGCCAGGATGTTGCCATTTGGGCATACATCCGATGTGACTAAGGTTAGAGCTGGACTGGTGTACTGCATTGTGACAGGGAAATCCGTTGATGCTGGGAGAGTAATTCAGGAGTCTATTATTGCTGCAGTTAGGGGTTCCTCGACTATCAGTTTACCCCACTCGTCTTTGATTACTCAACTTTGCCAGTTAGCTGGTGTTGTGTGGGATGATACGGAGCAGATTCTTCCAATTCGAGGTCCTATAAGAATTACTGGTGCATTGAGACGAGACAAGAAGAAGAAAGCAGCCAGTACTTCTGAACACGCAGTTGAACCACCGCAACCCTCGGAGCCACTACCACACTTTGAGCCAGCACCTTCCCATTTGGAAGGACCTATGTCACTACCGACACATCCGGCCCCTGAGTATTCTACTCGTGATGATTCTACGGCCGTGCTTTTTCAGATGAAGAAGCAGTGGAAGATGATGCGAGCACACATGACATATATGCATGATTTCACTGCCGCTCTTGCCCAGAATTATCCGCCCACTGTTGTTCCTTATCCAGCTCCTCCGCATTGGTCTTCTGATGATACTACTGCTGCTGCACCTTCGTTCCATGGAGATGATGATGATGACGCCGAGTCCTGATGCTCGGTGTCGAAGGTATGAGTCCCTTGTTCTTTTTCTTGATTTTTAATCATTAGGGACAATGATTACATTAAGTTTGGGGGGGGGGGTGAATCAATATTTGAAATCAATATTTGATTTAGTTGTTTGGTTGTTTGGTTGATATTTGAGTAGTTGAATTTTATTGTGTGCTTTATAGATAAAATTTTTAATGTTTATTGTGTGCTTTATAGATAAAATTTTTAATTGTTGTTTTTGTTGAGTTGAGTTGAATTGAGTTGAGAAAGAAATGGATGCATGGCTGATGAAAATATTTTTGTGCTATAACTGAAATCCATGATTGTCCACTTATCTAACAAATATTTTTGAAAAAATGGAACCAATTAGATGAACAATTTCCTATATACTCTGTGATTAATACTTGAATCTGATTTTTGAGACATACAGACATAGATATGATTGAGGCATTGTTTGAAATTTTTGGGCCTAATTTTCATTGAAAAATTTATCCTTAGTTGCCTATTTGAGCCTACACGTATATGAGTACATTGAGGTACGAGAAATCTGAAATTTGTTGAAAATCATCTTTAACTGCTGATGATTATTTTTTCTGCACTGATTGAAATTTGTATGATTTAATTGTGGATTGAGACTTGTCTAGAACTAGTTCGAACACTCTTCGAGGCGAAATACGGGAAAAACTGAGATTAGGAATTATTTAGGCGATTTTTCTGAATTCGTTTGAGCCTTTCAAGCTACCTATTACTATTTTATCCCTAGTACCTTGTTTGAGCTTTATTGAAAATCGAATGGCATGCCTGTAAACGTGTGATTAAGCCCCCATTCGTAATTATTTCAAGGTCCTACATTGACTACCTGAATAGCCTATACACTATTTCCTACCTTTAAGGGAGTAATTTGAATGCTAAAATGTTTTATACTCCTAGCTTTATTTGTGAAAAAAGGAATGGTGTGGTGGTGAATTGAGAAGAAAAAATGAAAAGAGGTAGTAGAAAAAAAGAGTTGAAAAATGTGGTAGAGAGTTGAAAAAGTTCTGAAAAGAAGAGTTGTGAAAAAGTTGAGAAATGAAGTGAATTGAAAGAATGTGAAATTGTGAATGAAAAAAGAGTCGTAATTGAGTTTGATAATATGAATTACTCCTTATTTTGAATTCTTATCCTTCATTTGTAGCCATGAGCCAGGCCTTACATTATAAGCTGAATAAGTCATATTGACCGAGTCTCAGTTGCCCAATATATTAGTGGAGAAGAGTTGCGAGAATTTAGCATATGGACTGTTGATTGATGCTTTTAATGATTATGAATTTTGATCTAAACACTTACACGTTTATTCTTTGCATTTATATCCTATATTTGATCCTATGCTATCCTTGAAAAGTCCTCATGATCTATGAACGTTTGAATTGAATTTGGAGAATGGTGTTTTGAACTTGAGTTGCGGAGATTGTGAGTTTACCAGGTTATTTTGTTATGATTGAAACTTTCGAGTGTTAGTAGGTTGGATGAAATTGGATTTGATATTTTTTTGAAATCATTGTTGAGGCCATTGTTCCATAATATTTCTTGACTATTCTTGTTGGTTTGATAGAATGAGTTTTTGGAATTTATTTGTTTTGCTCGGGACTAGCAAAAGTCTAAGTTTGGGGGTATTTGATAAGTGTATTTTATACACTTAATTTATATATGATTTTAATTGTTAAATAATTGTTTCGAGCAGATTTATGTGGGTATTTTGTTGTTTTTGTGATTGTAGGAAATTCTTGAGATTTTGTGAATTATGGAATATTGTGGAGAAAAGAAAATAATAAAAAAAAAAGAAAAGAAACGTACAGACAAAAGAAAGGAATAGTGATGGGCCATATTATTGGGCCAAAGATCAGCGCTTCCCATTAGCGCTCAAAGAAGAGCTATCGCTCAAGTTCTTGGGAAGGTAAGAAACTTGAGAACAGAGGCCTATACGCGCGCGCGTGATTTTTGGAGCGGGCGCTTGTCGCCAATTTCTGAACTTGGAAATATTTTATCGGAAGGAAACTTCTATATTTTGTGGGCTTTTGAGTGGGCTTTTGAGATGCGATATAAAAGGAATACATTAGAATCTGAGAAGGGGAGCCGCCACACACGTACAGAAGGAGAAATCAGAGGTTTGATCGAGAGATTTCTTGAGGGATTTCTGGAGCTTCATCGAGAAGAACGAAGACGGAGTTTGATCGACCGGACACGGCGTCGACGACGGATTTGTTTATTTTATCTTTTATTTTATTCTGAATATGTTTGAATTTATGGATTATTGTTTTATTCAGAATTTTAGTATGAACTAATTTTTAGAGTCTAGAGGTCGGATGGAACCTGGTGTAGACGCTTTCATGAATTCATGATTTTATTGAATTGAGTTTCTTCTAGATTAATTATTTTTTCTAGAATTGATTGTCTTTTCAATTATCTGATCAATAATTGATTTGTAATATTTATTTGAAATCTGAACATTGTTTTGAATTGATCACTGCAAGTAGATTCTTAATAGGGATATTGGAATTGAATTGTAGTTGATATATTTTATTCGGCACTCGGGAGAGGGAATAATACACGTAAGTGTTCTTGGCTATTAATTCTTTGAAATTCAAGAAGATTAATTAATTAGGATTGATTGTTGTTGAAACCAGGTGAAATCTATACCTCTAGACCATTTTTCTCTGATTGATTTTTAATCTGAAAGTTGTGTGCGTGCTTTTAAATCTCTTAATTATTTATTTTATTGCAAAATTCTTGATTATTGATTTTCTAGATAAAGTTTGGACTATTTTAATTACAAGTACTAAATATTTTCATTTTATTCCCTGAGGGATCGATACTTGATTTTATCACTATATTAAAACTTGACACTCGTACGCTTGCGATGAATTTTCACAACAATAGGAACGGGGAATGACTCGAAGAGGCAGCAGGAGTCGTCGAAGTCTTCGTCTGTCTTCTACTATCCGTGGAAACATCCAACACTGGAAGACATAAAGGATCTGTAGGATCAACTCCCGAGCTCTGGACATCGGTAGAGACCACTGGCAATGGTGTAACAGAAGGCACCACCTCTATCTGTCCGGACTCATCTTCAATAGCCAACTGGGAGTCCGAAGCAGAACTAACACCAAAAGCAGGGATGCCACCCGAAGCAACATCCTGACCCACATCCTCTTTGAAGTTCCGGAGGACTTCAAAGGAATTCCTCAAAGACTGAGGTAGCACACGACGCTGAGTCTGACGATACCGCTGTCTACCCCTCTGAACAGTCCATCCATCCGAATTAGCAGGCTGAACAACACTGGAAGGGGGACCCAAGTCCTGCTGAACAGTATACGCCTGATCCCCAGGAACTGTACCAGAATCCTGAGGAACACGTGAAAACTTACCCCGACGACGGGGTCTTCTTCTGCGAACAGGGGGCCCATTCCGAGAGCAAAACTCAAGGGAATGGCCCAGCAAGCGACAATGAGTACAAAAATGGGGAACCTGTTCATAAACAACCTCAACTGTCTGACAGTGGTCACCCCAGCCAACCCAAATACGCTCCGGACGAGCCAAGAGAACATCCATCTCCACAAACACATGAGCAAAAGACCCCCTGGAACCATCAGCAGTAATCTCATCAATCTTAATAGGGTTACCTAGGATCTTTGCTATCGGGTACAGACTTTTTTGATCATAAAGGTGCAGGGGTAAATTCTGAAATTTGACCCAAATCGGAACCACTGAAGACTCCTCCTCAAACCTGAACTTCGGAGTCCATTTAGAAAACCGAATCGTAACAGACCGAATGGAGACTTCAGGCTTGCCCCAAAACATCAGGTAATCTTCCTCCAGAGAAAAATTAATAAACAAAAAACCGCGAGGAAGGAATTTCACCGTATGAGAACCCACCAAACCAATACGGGAAATCGCAGCAATAATATCACAATTAGGGGTCACCCCTCTGTTTCCTGAAATCCTCCCAACCAACGCAAATTTAAAGGGTTCAGAGAAGGAGGAAATAACCTGATCTGGGAAGAGAATCCCAGGAATCCCATCACGTACCGACGATGCAAGATTCCCAAAATCTGAATCCGCAACCCCATCAAAGCTCAAAAGTTGCGAATTAACAGACGGAGGAGCCACCACATCCCTGAAAGAGACCTTAGGAGGCGCTGAAAGAGCCGAAACAGCAACAGGAGCAGACGGAGCCAAAGAACTCGAAGGATTGACTGCCGAGTCAAGCACAACGGGTTGACTCGCTGGCTCGGCCGAGTCAACTCTCGAGTCAAGAAAGGAGCTACCACCGACGACCGGCGACGGCGAGGGGAGCAAGGAACCGGTCACCAAACCCGAAGACTCGGCCAAATCGGATGTGAAACGGGGCAACTCAGTGGCCGGAGCGGGTTGACTCACCTGAAATTGGGCGTTTGCAAACGGTGAAGGCAATGACGAAATTGATTGCACCATTGGAAAGCCCATGACCTTAGGAGTGTTCGATCCAAAAATCGTCATCAACGAAGCACCGGCGACGGAGTAATTGAGAAAAGACTCCGGAGGGCGAGTGAATAGTGGAAGCCGAAACTCAGATCCAAAATTGCCGGAGTTAGGAAACTCCGATTGTACAGTGCGTTTTGGCATAGTTTGAAACTACTGAGTACTGCGTTAAGTCCAAGAATTTACTAAGTTTATACACGGGACGAGTAATAACTTCATATTCCTCCGTATTTTTTTTCCCAAAAAAGTTGACCTAGCTTATTATATACAAAACGGCTTTTTGGCTATTTAGCACTATGCTCAACCATAAAAATATTATATTCAAGTGATTGTCCAAATTTGTGGTCTCCGGTAGATTGACAAAGTAATTATTTATATACCCCTCTTGGCCTATTCTATTAATTTTTTGACCTAGGACTTGGCACTACTTAGGTTTTACCTAATAAACCAAGACAGAGTTGTCTTATATGAAATAATATACTGGGAAATATATACATTCTTTATTTATATTTTTTTAAAAAAAGTTTTCGGATTTATATGAGTAGTATTTGTCCTTGTTATAATTTTTATAATTTGTGGTTGTATATGTATAAAAGGACGATCCACATGTGATGCTTAAATAATTATTAGAATTATTTTTGTATCTTTTTAAGTTTTAATAAAATGAAAGATGCTGATCAAGTTTATATTAAATATTATTAGAATAAAAAATATTTGTTCGGGTTAAATGAGTTTTCTCTAAGAATTATTTTTGTATCTTTTTAAGTTTTAATAAAATGAAAGATGCTGATCAAGTTTATATTAAATATTATTAGAATAAAAAATATTTGTTCGGGTTAAATGAGTTTTCTAGAGAAATTGCATGTTGGGTCGATCGAAACATAGTAGTTAGATTGCCTGATTATTAAAAACTATAGTTTTTATTTTTTAATATAACTACCAAGTCCCGATCCAGAAAAGTTATGGATGTGTACAAATCATATTGTAGTTTTTGTTGTGTGTGGATATAAAGCACAAATTGCGAATTCAGAGTATATGTTTTTCTCTATAATAAATATTTATGTAATATTTATTTTATATTGTTTTTAATTTGTTTTATTTTATTTGATGACTTTCTTGTTTTTCATTTTTATAACAAAGTATTATTTTGTTTTTCTTTTGTGTTATTTATATTTCAGTTTTGTTATTTTAAGGATCATGACACTTTCAAGAGTTTTGCAACACACATAATATCGGCATATAATAATTGTTCTTGTTAGAAAAGCGATGAACACGTGGCACTTAGAATAAACAGTTTATAAGATTTGTATCATATACTCATCTTTCTTTATTGTATTTTCTCTTGTCTTTTATTCTCTCATCTTTCTTCACTAAATTTATAACACGTTATCAGCACAAGTGCTCTAGCTTCAAGGTAGGACTCATAAATAATTTTATTTTGTAGTCTTTGTGTGAATGCTCTTGATAAAGCACAATATGTGACTTTCATATTGATGCTCTCGAAATAGCACAAATATTATCTTATGTCAATAGTTTGGGTATTATGTTAATGATCCAGTAATCACAATATTTAAATTTAATATTGATGCTCTCAAAATAGCACAAATTTTATGTTTATATTGATGCTCCAGAATAAACATAAATTTTAATTTTATGTTAATGTTCTTGAAGTAATACAACATATGTGCATATTGAAAATCTCGATAGATTTATGGATATAATATAAATTTCTAAGAATTTTCAATATTACTGAAAAATATTATCCAGGATCTTAAATTTATCAAAAATATTGACTAAATAAAATTTAGAAATATGTTTACTTCTACACACTTTTACCAAGGTTTACGCTGATTAATTCTCACTCTCTCTCGATTTGTTGAAGTTTTTTTTTCCATTAGGGCTTTTATCCTCTTTGTTTCATTTTTTGCCAAAACTAAGATTTTCGTTCAAATTTAAACCAACTTCGCTGAACAGTGAATTCGAGCTTCAAGCCGAAATCACAGCCGAATCCATCTGGGAAACGGCGGGTCGATGCGAGCCAGGGAGGCTGATCCAAATGAAGAGAAGAGAATTAAAGCCAAATCTGTGAAGTGTTCTGGAGAAGAACGAGAAGAAGATTTAAGAGACGGAGAGGAGAAAATGGAAGAGAAGAAGAAGGAAATCGTTTGGGTCTTCTGCGAAGATGTTTGATTATTTCTTTAAGCTTCTCCACACTTGCCCTGAAAATTTTGATTTGAATAAGGTAAACCAAAGTTTGGATTTTTTTACTGTATTCTTATGTATTTCTTTACTCTTTCTTTGTTTCATAGTTGAAAGTTGAAATCCATTTTTCCTGGTAGATTCTGTGCGTATAAATAACGTGATTTTCTGTTGGTTGTAAATGATTATCTTATACGAGGTTTTATCTTTTAGAGCAGAGGCTGTAGGAATTTCCTTTGTAGATGTTGAAAGATCTGTTTTTGCTTGGAATTGAATATTTTTTAGTCTGTTTCTATCTCATAACAGTTTGTTTGTCTTCTAGAGTTATTTAAAGTTATAATTTGATGCTTCCACTTTTTTTTTGTTACAGTTTAATAGTGATATGTGTTCTGCAGAATTTTCGCATGTTGGATGGCCTTGAATGGGAACGATCTTAATTTTTGCATAAAAAAGAACAGAATAATGTGATTGTGATTGTTTTTCGCATAAAGTTGATGGAGTTTCTTTTGTTGATTACATTTGCTTAAGTGCTATGAGATACATCAGTAGTTTACTCGTGTTTATTTTAGATTTGTGTATTTGTGTTGTTTATTTTAGATTTGTGTGCTTGTGTTGTGTGATCACGAGGTGTGTTTAATTTTGTTTGTTTGAGTATATTTATTGTTTAAGAGGATCCTTGATTCTTTGGAGGTTTTAGAGACTCCAAGGATCAATATTTATAGTAAAAGTTTGAACCATTCATCTTCTCTTCACTTTATATTTTCATTGTTGATTTTTTTTTTTTTAATATGAATGGTATATGCAGGTGACGAGTATCAATGTGTAGGATACAATGGTTGAAGATGCCACTCAGGAAACCAAATTCTTTTCCAAGACTTTGTTACTAGTTATGAAACTAAATGGTGTTTAATTACATTTTGTTAGTGTGACAATTTTTGAGAGTTTATTAGTAGTTTTAGCATTGAATGAGATGTTTTGTAAGGGGAAAGACAATCATAATAATATTTTTTTTTTGCTTCATTGATATTCATATTCTTATTTTGATTTTTAGATAATTTTTATTTTATTGTAACTTGTTATATGAATGAATACTGCAGATAATGAAAACTTATTAATAATAACTACGAATACCATTTGAAAGCACTTTACCAGAAAAATCCTTATAAATTATTATTAGTGACGTATTTCAATGTTCTTATAAACCAATATAGAGAGTTTCAAAAAAAATAAAACAATATAGAAGGCACTTCTAATTGTTAATATGAAGTATAGGTGACATTTGACTAGGCACACATAAGTATCCTAGAAACATGGCATTTTCAAATACCCTTAGAGAGATTTATCCTTGTGGTGGGTGTGGGTACAAAAATTTTGATCTAAATGTATGATTAAATTTAAACTTATGTGCATATTGTAGAAACATAAGTCAAAAATCACAGAGAACGAACATTTGATTTTTAAATATTAGTTCAACGAAATTGCAAACATGTTCATAACATCCTCTCTAAATAATAAATATTTCAAAAATATATACCCTTTGTTAAAATATCAATATCAATAAATAATAAATGAGGAGCATAATTTAATTTTATGGTCTTGCATCCAGCAAATGCATCTCAAAGATTACATGTTCTCTTATCACATAAAACATCATCAAAAATAGCCAAATTAACGGGAGCTTTGTATCCATCATACAACTTCTTTATGAATTGAACCTGTAAAAATGCACAACCACCAAAACTAATCAACAAATTAAAAAACAACTTTGAAAACTAAATAAATAAAAAAATAAAGATCAAATAATAAAGAACTTAAACATCTCACGGTGGAACTAAATGAAAATCAGAATAATATGATGTACCAAAAGATTAAAAAATAAAACACAGAAGGGAGATGTTCATACAAAAAGGAATTTCATTCGTCCAAATGCATTCCAGTTCCCACATGTCAGAACCTACAATAATAAATACAATTTAATTTCAATGTCTCAGGATACTATTGATTAAAATAATTAAACATTTAAAGTATTATCCATCGATGCAAAATCTTCTTTATCTATGTTGTCATCGTTGTTATGATGATCATTTACAGTTGATCTGGTAACAACACATCACCATATTTACAAAAATTAATGAAATTGTTTGGTTTGTCAATACTATAAAACAAACACAAAATTAATCGACACATACCCATTATTCAAATTTGGACAATTGCGCTAATCATGAGACACACCTCGACTCCCGCACCCATGACATAGTCTGGCCTTTGAGGTTGACTTCTCTTTTGAGGAAATCAATTTTTTCCCACATCCTTTTTCTCGCACTTCAGAAGGATCAATGATACCAAGGTTGATTTTCTTATTTTGATTTTAACTGCTTAATGTTTTCCTGATGTTGATCTCTTTAGTTTAGATTAAAATATAATTTAATTGTTCATCCAAGAAGTCTGACCCCTCATCAGTCAATGATGAATCATCAACTGCTACAGAAGCTTTATAGGATAACCTCGAGTGTCTTGACATTAAACTTTTTTCTCGATCGTCAATGACATTTTTCTTAGTCATAAAATATTTGGAATCAACCTTTGCACCTCGTGTCCATCGTTTTAGTATATACTTAACAGCCAATTGATACACTTGATTGATACGGAAAAAAGCTAACATGTGTCTGCAAGGAATGCCCTCAAACTCAAATTTCATGCAACTACACGATATATAGTCCATCTGCTTATTATGAGTGAGCGCCCTTGGTTTGGAGGAAGAACAACTCTGAAAATTCATCACATTGTAAACCACTAACTCGACTCCTATAGATTGTTGTTTCAAACAATAACCCTTACTCTCATTCATTTCTCTCTGAAACTCCGGCCATTTCTTTTTCGTGTACACCTTAACCAATTGAGTTTCCATCGGCCTCTTTGACTTAACCTTGGGACGTTCATTAATATCAATATGGTCAGCAACTAACTCATTGTGTCTTTGGTGTCGAAGTGCCCTATTGAAACGAGTGATAAAATCAATTAATGAATTCTTATTAGAGACGTACCTCTTGAAAAATGCATTGGAACTTTCCGATCTCTGACTACTTGACATTCCAGCACAAAATACATGTTTAAAATATGCTGGCACCCACTTCTGTCGCAATTCATACATCAATAACAACCAATCATTTTGTTCCAAGTTAGCAGACTTGATAACCTCTTCCAAAGACTTCTCAAATTCATCAGGCGTTGTACAATTTTGAATGACATTATTTATGCTTTGATAGTAGTCACGAAAAGTCACAGGATTTAATTTATCTGAGAATTTGTTCAGTATATGCAACAAACAATATCGATGCACTACTTGCGGGAAAACTTGTGCAATGACTTTTTTCATAGCAGGATCCTGGTCAGTAATGATCACATTTGGCGCACCTTTAGGCATGGCTTCTAGGAACTTGTTAAATAGCCAAACAAAAGACTGAGTTTTCTCGTCACTTAGAAATCCGCAACCAAAAACGATTGTCTGATGATGATGATTAACTCCAACAAATGGTGCAAAAATCATACCATATTTGTTGGTGTTATATGTCGTATCAAACACCACTACATCACTGATAAGTACATTTTGTATGCATTAGTTCGTGATTTTTTTATGTTTATTTTTTGTTCATTTATATTGTTTTATGTGTTTTTATGTGTTTTAGTACATGTGTGTATATTTCACTCCTCGGGTGTTAATTTTGTAGGAAAATAGATTTGTGAAGCATTAATTACGGAGCAGTCTTGGTCAAAAATTCAAATTTAATTTTATAGAGCTCCAAATCCAATCTTTACCGTTAAAAATTAATTTCCAGATGTTTTAAATCTGCAGTCCAAATTTCAGCTCGATCCGACGGCTAGAACTGAAGATATGAATTTTTCAAGAAAATTGTGCGCAAGCAAGGATGTATGCACGGACCCCATGCATTGGTCCGGATAAGGGTCTGTGCATCCTCGTAAAAAAAATCGGCGTTTTCAGTTTAATGCACGGAGCTAGACACGGACCCTTATTCAGGGTCCGTGCATATCGCAGAATCAGAAAAAATAGAATTTTTGGGAATTAAAACTTTCAAGTTTCCGGGCTTTATTTCTTGGGCTTTCAAAGACATATAAATAGGAGATTGTCAGACGTGAAAGGGGGTTGGAATCGCATAAGAGAGACGGCGGCTAGGAGGCTTGGAGATTGAAGAACGCTCCATTCGAGTTTTTCTTCCCTTTTTCTTTTGATTATTAAACTTTTGTTTGAACTATACTTTTCGTTTATTGATTAGTTTTTCTTCAACCAAGACGGCGAGATTGGGCCGAACAATTTTATGTTGAATATGTGGATTTTGATTTGAGATTTTTAGATCTTTCTTCAATTTATTGATTATTGGATTTAAATTCTGTCTTGTGAATAACCTGATCAATTATTTACTTGCTTGTTAATTAATTCCGAGTCGAAAGGTTAGGAATTGATTTTGATCACTCCAATAATTGACATATGGTTAAACCGACTAGAAATAGTATTCGGTTTCAGTATGCGGCTTTAGGTGAAAACTGAATTCTCACAATTCTAAATGCATTTGAATTTGATTTGAATTATGAAAGATTGATCCGTCAATATTTGAATAGGTTTAACTGTTCTAGAAATAGACTGTTAAATAAATTAGGAGAATTCGCCGTGATTTAAGATTAAATCTGGATCCTGGATTTGCCACTTATTTGCATGATTTGTTTGGTATCTGCGTGTATCTTGGTTGTCTTGTTTTAATTGAATTTATTCTTATATTTAATTATTATTTTATTTTAGTAATTAAATTTTTATTTAATTCTTAGTTATCGTTTTATTATTTTGTCTAGATTAAGTAAAATAATTAATTCTTGAGAATTGATAACAGTCCCTGTGGGATCGATACTTGGACTCTTTGTCCACTTACTATAACTTGGTCTGGTACGCTTGCCAGTAATTATTTTTAATACCGAAATAAGCGGTCAAGTTTTTGGCGTCGTTGCCGGGGACTGTTCAGTTAATATTAGGATAGATTATTTATTTGAGACTAGACATTTTTTTTCTTGCATTTGTTTTATTTTTAATTATTAATAATAATTTTTCTTACTTGTGAGGTGCTTGGAGATGGATAATCGACGGGTATTCACAAGTTTTGGACAGCAATACTCGGAGCCATTCTATGTTGTTTGGAGGAGATTCAATTATTTAGCAGACAGATTTCGATACCATAATTTTTCGAACTACACTCTAATTCAGATTTTCTATGGTGGTTTGGATGAGCCAACAAGAAGTTGGGTGGATTATGGAGCTTTGTCAACTGGCAGTCACCTATTTCAGAAAGATTACGACAGTGTGATGCACTTGTTAAATGATATGGCTGATTTCGACTACCATTGGAATTGAGATTCTTCACTGCAGGGTGAGTCACAAATATCCTCCAACACCCCACTACCCAAAATTTTCGAATCAACCACGTGAGCATAACGTGGAGAATGGAGAGTATTCTGAAGAATTTCTGAATCAGTTGCAGGACATTGTTAATAGACAGTCAGAGATCAACCAAAAATTTTCAGAAACTCACATCAATTCTTTGAGTTTCTTGGATGAACAAATAAAGCTTCTGATGCAGTCAGTTCCTGATATCAATCAAGAGAATGAAGCGATTTGTGTTGATCAATTTGCATGGGAGTGTGATCCTGCGACCGTAATTGAGCCAGATCAAGAAGAAACTTTGTTTGAGAAATTTGAATGTGACAAAGAGCCAAAAGTTACAGTGGAGGAGGAAGAAATATACAAGGAAAAAGATTTGTCCTCGTCAATGGTCTTTTCATACACACCATTAGAAGATCCGTTCTTTCCATTGACGCCACCTCTAGCATATTCCATCCTCTATGAGCTTCAGCCTAGATTCGGAGTCTCCTTCCAAAAGAAAAATTTCAGACCAAGTGTTGTTGGACCGACGAGCTTACAAAGTATATATCACTCCAAGCTTGAGGGCGAAGGAAATCAAAACCCATACGTAGAGTCGTATGATTCTTACTATGGGCGGAAGACGCTCTTTGATGGTGGCTTCTGCATAGTCAGGCTATAGACTATAATTTTAGTGCTGACTGGGAGGCAACCTAGTGTTCTCTTTTCATTATTATTATTATTATTATTTTTTTGTTTTTGTTTTTTTCCTTTCTATTATCTTTTGCTAATCCAATGCTTTACATGTCACCTTTATATGTGCAGTATATTGCCCCGCCACCAGAAGTTGCTGTTGGACTTTTACAAAGGAAGATGAAGAGGACGAATACGAAACCAGGGGAGTGTTATTTTTGTTTTCATTGTATTTTTGTTTGTCTTGCATTATGTTTATTATTCTGGAGCATTGAGGGTAATGCTTTGGATAATTATGGAGGGGTAGATTAGTTATTGCATTATTATCTATGTTTTTGTGTTGCATCTGTCATGTTTCGTGTTTGTTTTCATATTGTTTGTTTTTGTTCGTTTGTGTTGTCTTGCATGAGTTGGATGAGTCATAATAGCCAATGATGATGAAGTTTATTTGAAAAAAAAAATGGTTTTTTGAAAAATTTTGCTCTTGACTGGACATGAGAAACTGTAGGTTGAACCGTGAATATTTTTAAGCACTAATGTTAGACCAGTGAATTGTAGCGAAAGATTTGATGAAGTTTCTGTCTGTTTGACCATTGCACGGCAATAGGTGGTTTGTGGATCTTAATTGTGTTCTATGAATTTTGATGAGGCTCTAGTAAGACACTTATGATCTTGGGCGCACGTAGAAAAAAAATTATTCAATTCCATCCGAGCCTTGAAAGGATTAAAATCCTATAAAAAATTAAATTTAAGGCTAAGTATGCAGGTTAAATGGGATTGATGCTCCATCCGGGCTATAGACGAGGGGATTAGAAAGAAAAAATAGAATGATTTTTCGTATCCTAGCAAGTTATAGCTAAGTCAGCGGGTAATTATTGGGGCTAAAGCAATACCGGGTGCAAAATCCGAAGGTGTGTAATTCATTATCTCAAGAGAGGTGGGTTTAGTCTAGAGGTCGTTGGAAGGAATGGACACTAGATTGTGATACTTGCATTAATTTGTCATAGGTCCCTAAACAGATTTGTGACGAATTCGATCTAAGTTGCATGAAACCGGAATGACATTTCACACACACACGTTCATGTTAAACCGAAAGCGTATTATGAAAAGTTGAGAGCATGTCTGTGTTTTTGGTTTTGTGATTGAACTTCTCGGAGGCTGTGCACATTTATGAATCATCCTTACTTATGTTTTTGTTTGCATATTGTTTTTGCATGTCTTGCTCGAGGGCGAGCAAGAGTTAATTATGGGGGTGTTGATAAGTACATTTTGTATGCATTAGTTCGTGATTTTTTTATGTTTATTTTGTGTGCATTTATATTGTTTTATGTGCTTTTATGTGTTTTAGTACAAGTGTGTGTATTTCACTCCTCGGGTGTTAATTTTGTAGGAAAATAGATTTGTGAAGCATTAATTACGGAGTAGTCTTGGTAAAAAATTCAAATTTAATTATATAGAGCTCCAAATCCAATCTTTACCGTTCAAAATTAAGTTTCAGATTTTTGAAGCTGCAGTCCAAATTTCAGCTCGATCCGACGACTAGAACTGAAGATATGAATTTTTCAAGAAAATTGCGCGCAAGCAAGGATGTATGCACGGACCCCATGCATGGGTCCGGATAAGGGTCCGTGCATCCTCGTAAAAAATTGGTGTTTTCAGTTTAATGCACGGACCTCGACATGGACCCTTATCCAGGGTCCATGCATGTCGCAGAATCAGAAATATAGAATTTTTGAGAATTAAAACTTTCAAGTTTTCGGGCTTTATTTCTTGGGCTTTCAAAGACATATAAATAGGAGATTGTCAGACGTGAAAGGGGGTTGGAATCGCATAAGAGAGACGGCGGCTAGGAGGCTAGGAGATTGAAGAACGCTTCATTCGAGTTTTTCTTCCCTTTTTCTTTTGATTATTAAACTTTTTTTTGAACTATACTTTTCGTTTATTGATTAGTTTTTCTTCAACCAAGACGACGAGATTGAGCCGAACAATTTTATGTTGAATATGTGGATTTTGATTTTAGATTTTTAGATCTTTCTTCAATTTATTGATTATTGGATTTAAATTCTGTCTTCTGAATAACCTGATCAATTATTTACTTGCTTGTTAATTAATTCCGAGTCGAAAGGTTAGGAATTGATTTTGATCACTCCAATAATTGACATATGGTTAAACCGACTAGAAATAGTATTCGGTTTCAGTATGCGACTTTAGGTGAAAACTGAATTCTCACAATTCCAAATGCATTTGAATTTGATTTGAATTATGAAAGATTGATCCGTCAATATTTGAATAGATTTAAATGTTCTAGAAATAGACTGTTAAATAAATTAGGAGAATTCGCCGTGATTTAAGATTAAATCTGGATCCTGGATTTGCCACTTGTTTGCATGATTTGTTTGGTACCTGCGTGTGTCTTGGTTGTCTCGTTTTAATTGAATTTATTATTCTTATATTTAATTATTATTTTATTTTAGTAATTAAATTTTTATTTAATTCTTAGTTCTCGCTTTATTATTTTGTCTAGATTAAGTAAAATAATTAATTCTTGAGAATTGACAACAGTCCCTGTGGGATCGATACTTGGACTCTTTGTCCACTTACTATAACTTGGCCTGGTACGCTTGCCAATAATTATTTTTAATACCGAAATAAGCGGTCAATCACCAAATATACTGTTTGTCATCCTTGATACAGGATCCGCCCAAAAACACCGAGTAAATCTGCTATCCGAATCAGTCTCATAATCAAAGAAAAAATACGAACACTTCTCTTTCTCAGATGCAAAAAACTCAATCAATGTTTCAGCTTCGATACCCTTTTGTTCATCCCTTAAGGTTTTCTCATTGTTTCTAATATCTTTTTCTGTGCAACCAACACGCTCAGGTCCTCCATACTCTATCTTCAACAATCGCATTTGTTGACAAGTTGGTACATTTTCTTCTGAAAATTTTTGAGTCAATGCTTTCTTTACCGCCGAGACATTTCGATGCGAGCGTAGTAAATGCACCTTCAAAGGAGTCGAGAGTGGATGATTATGGCTTTCCATGAAAGTACTGACAACCCAATTAGGACCAGTTTGTTCCTTGATAATTGAAATCTTTGACTTACTTCCAGTTCTAACTTCACCACGAGCTCTTTCCTATTTCGGTTGATCGTCTTTTGCATTTTTCTTTTGTCGGAGTTCATCTGTATGTCCTTCTTTAAAGTACACAATTTTTTTCCAGACAACTTCATTTGTTATGTTATTTTTCTTACTATTGCTCATTCTCGCGCTAAATCCGGCTTCTCATGCATATTGATTATAATACGAAAATTCATCTTCTAATGAAGCGAATTTCATCCCAATTTTTGGCTTTCGATCGTCCGCAACTTGAGGAATGAATAACTGCTCATCACTGTTGTTTTCCTCCATTTCTTTGGGGAAAAAAATGACAAACACACAATTTAGAACAATATGATGATTTTGTAAATCAACCAAAGAGACTCATGAATACATGGGATGAAAAATAGACAAGTGTGTGGACAAAGAAATTAAATCTGAAGAAAAAAAAAAGCACCACACATGCAATTTTAAAAGATTGAGTCAAGATTTTATATTCAGTTCAATAATTAACAAAGAAGAACAGACAATTGAAGTAAATAAAAAATTGAAAAGTATCACTTTATGCATTGGTCAACCGCCTAGCTCACCACCATTAATTCATGAATTTCTACTGAAACAAGTTCCAATTAGAAGGAAGAATACGACATTTCAGCTCCACAAATCACGAAAAAAAAGGGATTTGTAGAGGCACATAATGTCAGACATATTCATGAAAAGAATATTGATCTATACAATTCCAAGGATCCATTCAATCCACTGTTTGTTCGATTAATCAATTCATTCAATTAAATTATTGAAATAAGGCTATCATTAGATCAATAAACAATATTATCATCATTAGTAATGATAATTATAAACCATATAGTAATGATAGTCTAAATAAATGGAAGGATTTCGCTTCTCAGGTGAAACTGGCACAAGTATATCACAACTATTCATATAATTACTCAATTAATTTGGCCAATTCATAATTATTTAGTTTCTACAATAGAACAAAAATTACTTTTGGAAAAGAAAAACCAACTTGGTAATTTACAACTAATTATCTTCTCCCAACAGAAAAAAATTACTTCTGAAAAATAAAAACCAACCTTAATTCCAGTTTCATCGCACAAAACTTAATATTTGCATGTAAAATCTGAGAACTTAATATTTAAAAACAAAACACCGAAACAAAGGAGAAGAAAGCAAAGGGAGAAGTAATTGTCAATAGTTTCCAAAATCCATTAATAAAAACCCTAATCGAAAAGAATATATAATAATTCTAAAAAAAAGAAAAGAAAATAATCTATAAACGAAAAAAATATTCATATTGTACACACAAAAAGAACAAAAATCATTTGAAGAACCGACTAGAAACCTTGAAAAAAAAACTTCAACAAATCGAGAGAGAGTGAGAATTAATCAGCGCAAACCTTGGTAAAAGTTTCACCGGAGCCTCAGCGACGGCGACGGAGATTGGACGGCGTGGTGGAGGGCGATTTTTGGAGTAGCGATCAAAGGGGCTCTGAGGAGAAGAATGATTTTCTGTGTTTTCTGAATTTTTATTGTTTTGCGTATTTAATTAATTTTTAAAAAAAATTAAAAAAAATTGAGGTGGGTGCCAGGTGGGCGCCAGCTTACCGTGCCCACCATGGTACACACAATTGTTCTGTAGTATAGAATTTCTATATATATATATATATATATATATATATTCATTAATTTGTTATTATTCTTAAATTTGGTTTTTTTTTTGTCTTTTTAACAGTTGCAATGACAAACATTACCAAATTTGAATTTGAAACACTTGACATTAGTGGAAAAAACTTTTTGCCATGGATTTTGGATGCTGAGGTTCACCTTGTTTCTAAGGATCTCAGAGATACAATAAAAGAAGAAAATAATGAATCCCCGCAGGATCTTGCAAAATCACTTATTTCCCTTTGCCACCATCTCGATGATGGATTGAAAGCTGAATATCTCATGGTGAAAAACCGACAAGAACTTTGAAAAAATCTTAAAGAAAGGTTTGACCATCAGAGGAGTGTAATTTTCCCAAGAGCTCGTTATGAGTGGATCCACATTTTCCTGCAAGATTTTAAATCTGTAAGCGAGTATAACTCTGTATTATTCAAGATTTGTTCCAAGCTCAAAATTTGTGGAGAAAATATTTCTGATCAAGATCTATTTGAAAAAACATTCTCCACTTTTCATGCTTCAAATGTGCTCCTGCAGCAGCAATATCATGAGTGTGGATTTAAAAAAAAAAAATTACTCCGAGCTTATTTTTTGTCTACTAGTTTCTGAACAAAACAATGAACTACTGATGAAAAATCATCAATTACGCCCAACTGGCTCTAAACCATTTCCTGAAGCAAATGAAACATCATTCCCAGAAGTGAATACCAATTCAACTCAAAATCCTCATAATAGAAGAGGACGTGGGCGTGGTCATGGTCTTGGGCGTGGGCATGGTCATGATCAAAGCAAAAATTATCAGCATGATGGAAAGAGACAGAAAACAAATCACCAGCATTGGAAGCCGAATAATGAAGAAGAAAAAGGGAGACATGTGAAATAGTATGAAGATAAGTGCTTTAAATGTGGAACAGAGGGGCATTGGTTGTGTACCTATCGTACGACAAAGCATCTTGTGGATCTCTACCAAAATTCAATCAAAGGAAAAGGAAAAATAGAGACGAATTTTGCTGATGATGATGACCCTATTGTCATAACTCACTTGGATGTCTCTGATTTCTTTGCACAACCAGACGAGAATATTGATCATTTGATTGGGGGTGCTGTTCTATAACAAATAGACTGATCAAATTCTGTATTTAGTGTTTTTGTGTCTCTAAGATTAGTGATTTTGGTTATCCGTGTCTTTTCTATAATATTTTGGTTATCCATGTCTTTTCTATAATATTTGGATTTGTCTTTTGGCTTGAGTTTTTTGGTAGATCAATTTTATTTTCAGTTGTAATAGTGGCTACTAATTTGAGAACCTTATTTAATATAATTCCTTTTTTATGAATATTGGAGTTGTAACTTATATTATGCATTTTTTTTTAGATTAATGGGAGAATATCAAGATATATTTCTAGCTGATAATGGTACAACACACACCATCCTTCAAAGTAAAAGGTATTTTTTGGAATTAACATTAGCTGAAAATAATATTATAACAATATCGGGTGCATCAAAAATTATTGAAGGTCATGGAAAAGCAAAAATCATTTTGCCAAATAATACAAGCCTATATATTGAAAATACACTCTATGCTAGCAAATCCAGCAGAAATTTGCTTAGATTTAAAGATATCTGTAGAAATGGATATCATATTGAAACATTGAATTCAAACAATGTTGAATACCTTTGTATTACATCCATGTTATGTGGCCAGAAGAAAATAAAAGAAAGATTACGTGCACTCTTCTTTGGGATGTATTGTACAATAATAAAGGAAATTGAGGCAAATACAGTCACAAAAAAGAAGTTTGTTGACAAGAAAAGCTTCATATTATGCACGGCCGACTTGGTCATCCTGGGAGTTCAATGATGCGAAGAATAATAGATAATTCTCGTGGACATCCCTTAAAGAACCAAATGATTCTTTTAAATGATGAATTTTCATGTGTGGCTTGTTCACAAGGTAAACTAATTATAAGTCCTTCCCCAACAAAAGTTGATGTTGAAATTCCAACATTCTTGGAAAGAATTCATGGGGATATTTGTGGGCTTATAAACCCACCATGTTGACTATTTCAATATTTTATGGTATTGATTGGTGCATCAACCAAGTGGTCACATGTTAGTTTTCTTGCAACTCGAAATATATCTTTTGCAAGACTACTTGGGCAAATTATTACATTGCGAGCTCAATTCCCTGACTACTCAATTAAGGAAATTCGCCTTGATAATGCTGCTGAATTCAAATCACAAGCATTTGATGAATTTTGTATGTCAATCTGGACTTCAGTAGAGAAATCAGTTGCCCATGTTCATACACAAAATGGTCTTGCAGAATCATTTATTAAACAATTTCAATTAATTGCAAGACCACTACTCATGAAAACAAAATTACCATCTTCAGCCTGGGGTCATGCTATCATACACGCTACATCACTGATTCGTGTAAGACCAACTAATTACCACAAATATTCACCGTTTCAACTTGCATATGGTCGAGAACCTGAAGTTTCTCACATTAGATTATTTGGTTGTGCGGTACAAGTATCTATCCCACCTACACAACGAACCAAAATGGGTCCCCAACGAAGACTTTAAATTTATGTGGGATAAGAGTCACCGTCTATCATTAGATATTTGGAACCTTTAACAGACGACTATTTTACTACAAGATTTGCAGATTTCCATTTTGATGAAACAAATTTTTCAACACTGAGTGGAGCAAAATTGTATCATGAAGAACAACAAAATATATTTTGTAATGAGAAAACATTATCTCATTACGATCCAAGAAACAATCATTGTGAGCAAGAAGTTGAAAAAATCATTCAGTTGCAAAGAATTGCAAATCAATTGCTCGATGCTTTATTAATACAAAAATGTGACAAAGTCACACATACAAGTAGAGAATAACCTAGTGAAGATCGATGTCTCTGTAGGACCATATAATATTTTACCCGCAAATGAATCTAAAACACGCTAGAAGCATGGCCGATCGATTGGTTCGAAGGATATAGTACCTAGAAAAAGGAAGGTACAAGAAAAACAAGAATTGAGAACTCCTGAAGAAAAAACCTTACATCATACAACAAGAGAAAAAAATTAAACATATGTGGATAACGTGATTCATGAAGAGCCACAACCACATGAAAATATCGAGACTTCAACAAATTATTCGATATCTTGTAAAATATGGGATCGAAGACATACAAACATCGATAAAGTTTTCACGCTTAACGTGGCTCTTGATATTATGCAAGATATTGATGATTCCAAACCACAATCCGTTAAAGATTGTCAAAATAGAAATGACTGGCCAAAATGGAAGGAAGCTATACAAGCTGAATTAGATTCTCTAGAAAAATGTAAAGTGTTTGGAACTGTAGCGACCCAACCTGGATCCACTACTAATCAGCGAATTAGAGCTTAATTAAGCATGTAATAAACACTAATCAGAATTACACTACGGAAAGATTAAATAAATGCTGACTGGCAAAATACAACCGGTTAAATAAATTTGATATACAACCCAATCGAATAAATCTTAATAACAATAGAACCTACAACTAATCTTGCTGCCCTCCCTGGTCATCGACTACTCCAAGTCGCTGGGTGTACTACCTGCACCTGCACCTGCCCCATCGAATGGGGTGTCCAGACATACAGAAAACACTGGACGTGAGCGACTACGCTCAGTACGGAAGCAATGATATATAAACATATATGCAGCACATAAATGGATTTAAAACCCTGGTAAAATAGTCTGCTCAGGGGCGCCAATGAATACACAGTATCGTGCTAGATAGCAAGTTCGTGGGGTACTCGAATATTCCCCTATCACTGTAGCATTCACCCCGCCGTCGCGGCATCTCCCAGTGATAGAAAAAAGATGGGGATGAGCCTCCCCTCACCTGACTCGAATCCATAGGGAGGTATCACCCTCGTATGGAAGCTGTCACAACTCACCTCTCACGAGATGCAGTTAATCGTAAAACATGCATGTGCTAAAACATGGTAAAACACAAAGCACATACAAATGCAACACATATATCATATATCATGTTGGCCATCTCAGTCAGTACTTACGTACCTTACTAAAGGCAGTTCTGGAAGTTTCACTCTAGGTTCCAAACCTATCATCAGCTCTACAATGCAAAATACTCATGCATCATTATTTATGCTCTAAAAACCTTAACTAAGCCAGAGCATACTCCTAAATATTTTTAGGAATCCAAAGCTATACCTGCGTCCGTCGTCAGCCAACTGATGGCGATAGTCCCCAAAATTTAGGCACAGCTCCGCTACTATCCTCGTAGCGTCTTTCCACTTCCGGTCTTTCAGTAGGGCGCCTATAATGCCCCTAAAACTATTTATAAATGGCTAAAAATGAGAGAGAAGAGAGGAATGAGCGACTGGAAATGAGCCTCGGCACCTCTATTTATAGACATCGATCGTAAGCTCTGATCTCAAGTTCGAAAGCTCCGGTCTTTGAAGCTCTGATCGGCTTGATCGGATTCTCCGATCTTTGTTCGGTAGTTTCGATCTCTGCATGCACGCCACGTGCACTGTCCTGCACATCAGAAGCTCTGTTCATGCCTTCGGAATCTCCGATGTCCCATCATAGAAGTCACCCCTTACGTCATCACGCTGACGTCACCTCGGACAGCTGGCTTGAGCAGATCGGAAGCTCCGATCGTCCTACTTCCAAAGCCAAATTGTTCTTTCGAACTTGCACTGATCGGTGGCTCCGATCCCAGATCGGTGGTTCTGATCTCTGAAACGACCCCGACCTCTACTCTAAATTAATTAATAAAGAAAAACGGATTTTAAAAAAAAAAATTCGGCATGACCAAGAGAAAGGTTCGACAACAGCACTTCCAAAACCTTTAAACAATTTCATAATTACATGCCAACAATGAATTTAAATATTATTACATTTACATAACTCAACATACAAAAATAACTAATTCAAAACATGAAAGTCTGAATAAACTCTGCGGAAGACTTGCATAGGTCGGAGGGATGTGTCATTCGCGCATCGCAGTCCACTCGATAGTCCTGCCCTCGATCTCAACAATAATCTAACATGCACCAAACAAGCGTAGTGAGTCTAAAGACTCAGCAAGTATAAACAGTGCAATAACAATGGTTAAAATACAAGCGGAGATACTAAAAATACTGTACATATAATACTTCGAAATTTACTCGAAAAAGTTATATGGTAAAAGAGATTGAGACTTACTGCATGAAATGAACTCACACACAACTCACACTTTCAAACTTGGAACTTTCTTAAACTTTAACTGAACCTCATGCATGACTGAAACTGAATATAAACTAAGTCTAGTCAAATTATAACTGATGTGTAACTGAAACTGTGAACATATAAGCTGTAACTGTATCTATGAACTTAGATCTTTGATTGTGATTCTGTATTTTTTATCATGATCATGGCTGCAGTGCACTATGCCGCAAGGAAGTCAGGATATCTCCCAACCCGTCTTTCCCATACTTGGTAAGGGAAGCCAAGATTTCTCCCAGCCCGTCCAAATCCATACTTGGTAAGGGAAGCCAAGATTTCTCCCAGCCCGTCCAAACCCATAAAGTGGTAAGGGAAGCCAAAACGTCTCCCAGCTCGTCCAAACCCATACGTAAATATAGTCCCAATCATCTTACTTCGTTCGAAAATATTTTCTTTTCCTTCTTTGACTCGACTCAATTACTTAGCATGCATGTATGGAAATGACTTTCTTTGTAAACATTTACTCGATACTCATATAAAAGATTTAAAATTATTGAAAAGGGTATAAAGCGTGATTTAAAATAAGGAAGACATGATGTTTAAGCGGCTGCCCCTAGGCTAACTAATCACCCAAGTTACACACCGAGTGTCCAAACCATAAATTCCACAATATGCCATTCCTTAACCAAATCGACTTTCGTTAGAACCTAAAAAGAACTCGATCCTACTATTACTAATTTTTTTTTTCAAATAAATAACTAATACTTAATATAATATATATATATATATATAATTAAAACGTATACATATATATATAGTAAATAATTACTTTCTAAAATAATTATAAACATAAATAATTTTCCATAAAAATGTTCCAACTAAAATCCATAATAAGAATTTGCATGCAAATAAAATAAGTATAACTCATGTAATAAAATCATCATCATCATAAATATTCTCACCTAAAATCCATAAACCCATAATTAAATCATAAAACTTGTGCGGAAAACATAATAATATTCAATTCACTGAAAACATAAATAGAGCGATGGTTACGGGATAGCCAACTGTCGGGATCTCATACGTCCTCACCGCCAGTCGGGGCTATATGCTCTACATCAATGTCTACCTGCTCACCTGTACCATTTAAGTCTAGTGAGCCTAGAGGCTCAGCACGCTCTATCTCATAATAACAACATGATTAAAAATAATGCATCACATAACACATGCACGATACATAATAAATAATATATATACATGCATGTCCTAAATACATAGCTCATGGTCATCTCATAACATAACATAACATACATACTCATAACATAGTCATCATGCATCATAATTAGGGCATATCATAATTTAAAAAAACTCTGAAGGTTATATCCATGTCGTGTGACCGTGTAAGTGATTGATCAATCAAAGAACCAACGTACGTGGCGGTGGGATCTCTTCTTGGCCCCTTTACCAGGCTGACCCCGGATCCATAGGCAAATCATCATAACATATGGAAAGGCAATCGGGCCCCAGAATCCCAACTCTCAGTCCCGTACTCTATGGAAAGGGCTCCGGGCCTAGGTATCCCATCCCCAATCCCGTAATTGTCACACACCCACTTCAACTTCCTTAAAATATTTTTATGCCCAACATCATACATATACGTACATTATCATGCACATCATAAAAATCATTCATGATCTTATTTTCATAAAAATATTGCCCGTAAATATATATTTAATTAATTAATAATATAATTATAAAAATAATACTTTTTCTTACTTAAAATATTCATGCAATAATTAAATACATATTTACGGATCATGCATATTTTTCATGGATTGGTTCAGGCTGCTGACTCCTTATACTTATGCCCATTAACTTATACTTAAGCCCAAATAATTTATTCAAACTCAATAAGACACATCTGGCCCAATAACCATTCCCAAGATCATTAATCACCTAGACTGGCCCAAAAATCCACTGACCGGCCCACAAATTCTCATGGGCTCCCAAGCCCATAAAATTATTGGGCTAACTTAAATAAAATATTTGAGTCCCAAATAAAATGATTTGGAGGCCCAAATAATTTTATAACTAATTAATTTAGCCCAAAAACACAATAAATCATTAAATACTTAAAAATAAAAATACCCGAGCATGGACCACCTAACCCGGACCCGGACCCAGACCCAACCGACTTAACCCGAAATGTTTTGACCTGATTCGGACCTAACCAAGCCCAGCCCATCCTAAGAATCTAAAGCCCGAACAGTACGTACGAGAATTGCACAATTGTACAAACTCTTGGCCGTGAGCTGCAATTTTTGTGGCCTGTTTCCGGCCAGCTCCGGCCATCCCCCGGCCGGAGCTCCACCACCCAGACGTAATCCATGTCGGGGTGGTTCCAACGAGACCAACCACAGTCCCAACCGATCACTACACAGCACTGGCGCACCACTTTCGGAAATCCCAAAAACCACCGTAATCTGCTTTGCAACAAAGGGAAAAACTTCGGTCCTAGCCATCTCCAACCCCAAGCCACGAGCCGACCTAACCCTAGGGACCCTAACATTCCCTCTGACCGTGAACCAACAGCCTTGGCCAAACTCATGAGTGATCAGCGAAGGAATCATGCAAGAAGATGAGCAAACGTGCTTTGCATATTCATACAATTAAGAGATCCATATAAATCAGTTTTTAACAGGCAAAAAAAATAAGAATTTTCATGCTTATGATAGAATATATGACTTAAACGGTGGTCAAGGAGAGAGTTCAAACGTGCCTTAATTTATTTTCTAAGTAGAAACGTGATCGCGACGCGTACGACGAACACCGGGACGAACGGATACAACCCCTTGTATAAAATCTTCAAAAAAATCGTGTGTGACAATGTATGAAATCTGATGAGTGTGAGGGGAGGGGAATAGATGACGGCTAGGGTAGATTTTACGTCAAGAAGGATTGAAGAAGATAAGCTAGATATATTTTACTTATTTATTTAAATTTTTGGAAGATAGTATATCAAGTTAATATAAAAATATAACTCCTAAAATTAAATAATTTCTGAGCAATTTTCGTAATATATAATTATATAATTTTTAAAACTCCTAAAAAGCATTTAAAATAACTTATTTTGTGAACAATTGATTTCCTATATATCTATATATATAAAAATTATTATTTTATGAAAATAATACCTTAAAATAATATTTTAAGGCTCTTAAAATTTTCTCAAAAATATTTAGAATAAAATACATAAATCTCGTCCGTCCGCGGTCCCGTCTACGCGATAAAAAAAAAACTTTATTTCTAAAAATCTCATAAATAACAAAAAAATGCGGGCTAAATGATATAAATAATATTCAAATCATGCAAATAAAATCACATAATTCACATAAAGTCATTTAACCCATTTATTAAATTAAATTTAATTATTTCTTAGTTATGCATGCGAAATCACTTAAGAAAATTCTGGGCGTTACAACTCTCCCCCCTTTTAATTGAATTTCGTCCTCGAAATTAGATTACGTACCAAATAACTCCGGATAACGAGTCCTCATGTCGGCCTCGGTCTCCCAAGTAGCTTCCTCCTCAGAATGATTCAGCCACTGGACTTTGAACATCGGAATAGACCGCGTCCGAAGCCTCCTTTCCTCACAAGCTAAGACTCGAACGGGTCTCTCCTCGAATGCTAGCTCTTGTGACAACTGTAGAGGCTCAAAATCCAAAACATGCAACGGATTAGACATACCTCCAAAGCATAGATACATGGAACACGTTGTGAACTTTTGCAAGGCTCGGTGGTAGTGCCAAACGATAAGCCAACGTGCCAATCCTCTTCAAAATCTCGAACGGACCAATATACCTCGGGTTGAGCTTGCCTCTCCTACCAAAACGCATCACGCCTTTCATAGGCAAGACCTTCAAGAATACATGATCTCCCACGGCAAACTCGAGGTCTCGTCGTCATCGATCAGCATAATTCTTCTGACGACTCTGTGCGGTCCTCATCCGCTCTCGGATCTGAGCTACAATATCCGCTGTCTGCTGTGCAATCTCGGGTCCTAGCAAGACCCTCTCTCCAACCTCATCCCAATGCATAGGAGACCTACACCGCCTCCCGTAAAGAATGGAGCCATACGTATAGACGCTTGAAAACTATTGTTATAAGTAAACTCCACTAAAGGCAATCTCGACTCCCACGAGCCCTGGAAATCAATCACACATGCCCTCAACAAATCCTCAAGTGTCTGAATTACCCTCTCCGACTGACCATCTATCTGAGGATGAAAAGCAGTGCTGAACAATAACTTAGTCCCCAAAGCTGTATGCAGACTCTTCCAAAATGAAGAAGTGAACCTTGGATCTCGGTCCGACACGATGGACACTGGAATACCGTGAAGTCTGACTATCTCCTTAATGTACAGTTCTGCAAACTGAGTCATAGTAAAATTAGTCCTCACCGGCAGAAAATGTGCAGATTTGGTGAGTCGATCGACAATCACCCAAATCGCTGTCGATCCTCTAGTACTCCTCGGTAGCCCAACTACAAAATCCATAGAGATGTTCTCCCATTTCCACTCCGGAATGGGAAGTGGTCGTAACAATCCCGCTGGTCGCTGATGCTCTGCCTTGACTTGCTGACAAGTCAAGCATTCGGAAACAAACCGACCAATATCTCTCTTCATACCCGGCCACCAATACAAGGTCCTCAAATCTCGGTACATCTTCGTACCCCCTGGATGGATGGAAAACGGAGATGCATGTGCCTCTGACATGATATCTTCTCTCAACTGATCAGTACTCGGCACCCACATACGCCCTCTGTATCAAACAATGTCATTATCCACTGTATAAAAAAGACTACCCTTCAACTCATCCTTGCGCCTCATGCGCTGCAACTGCTCATCAGTGGTCTGTCCCTCTCGAATCCGATCCTGTAGAGTCGGTTGTACTACAAGAGCGAATAATCTCAATGCACGTCCACTGGGTTAGATCTCTAAGTCAAACCTCTGAATCTCATCCTGTAGAGGTTGCTGCACTGAAACACAAGACAACACTGAAGTCTTCCGACTCAAAGCATCGGCTACTACATTAGCTTTACCCGGGTGGTAGCTAATGTCACACTCATAATCCTTAACTGACTCCAACCATCGGCGTTGTCTCATATTCAACTCCTTCTGGGTGAAGAAGTACTTGAGACTCTTGTGATCAGTGAAAATCTGGCACTTCTCACCGTACAAGTAATGTCTCCAAATCTTGAGTGCAAACACAACAGCTGCAAGCTCTAAGTCATGCGTCGGATAGTTCTGCTCATGAGTCTTCAACTGTCTCGACGCATAAGCAATCACCTTACCATTCTGCATAAGAACAGCGCCTAAGCCCATCTTAGACGCATCTGTATACACCACAAACTCCTCACAATCCACTGGCATTGCCAAAACCGGTGCAGAAGTAAGTGCCCCCTTAAGTTGATCAAAGCTCCTCTAACACTCTTGGCTCCAAACATACTTGGCGTTCTTCTTGGTCTGTAGTAACCCGTATCCAGAATTAGCGATTAATGAGTATATTAATCGTGTAATCATGTTTAAATTAAGTAAAACATGAATAGGGAAACTCCAAAAGAGTTAACGAAGTCCAGAAATGGATTCAAGACACTCAAAATAGCCGGGAAGGTCCCGAAGGTCCGGAGGGTTCGGAAGCTCCGAACCAAGTCAGGAGGCTCCGAACTGGATCGGAGGATCCGAACTCAGGATCGGAGGCTCTGAAGTGGATCGGAAGCTCCGTCGGTAAGATCAGACGTTCCGAGCGGGACCAGGGCACACGTCATCGCTTACGTCAACAAGGTGATCTCATGGCTAACGTAATATTGGGGCGATCGGATGCTCCGAAGATGGTATCGGAGGTTCCGATCGTGTTCGGACGTTCCGAACCGGGTTCGGAGGCTCCGAACTCCGTCTATAAATAGGGGGCCGAGATTTCATTTTCAAGTGTACCTTTCCCTCTCTTCTCTCTGATTCCTAAGCCTTTTAACTCAGATCTAGGGAGTTCTAGGCATCCTATTGGGAATCCGGAAGTGGCATAGCGATCCAGGCGTCGAGGCGGAGCTGTGGCCTAGTTTTGAGGCAATTGTCATCAGCGGCCTGACAACGGACGCAGGTATAGCTATGGTCTCCTTAAATTATTTAGGAGTATGCAATAGCTTAGTTAAGGCTTTTAGAGCTTAATTATTGATGCATGGGTATTTGCATTGTAGAGCTGATATAGGCTTGGAACCTAGAGTGGGACTGCTAGGAACTGCCTGTAGTAAGGTACGCAAGTACAGACTGAGATTGCCAGCGAGTTTTGCATGCTTATATGTTGCATTTTGTATGTCATTTATTATGCAGCATGTGCATATCATATTTTGCCTGTCCATCTTGTGAGATGAGCCACGTAGGGTCGCTCAGCCCTGTCTGGACGGTTGATGTCTAGTGCTCAATGACTAACGGGTCATGGGTAGTTAGAATCTGGGGGACACGGTCCACGTCCTGTAGGAATGAGCAGTGTACGCATGGTTTAATCATCATTTCGGTACTACATAACTCTTTTCTATGCAATCTGCTAGTTGTTTCTGAAGTTCTTCAGTTTACATAATGCTCTTCTATATGAGTTGCCATAATACTTTCGTACTAGACACCATTCTATATAGAACTGCATTCATGTCGTAGAAAGGTCGAAATATGTCATTGAACTATTTCTGTACATTCTAACCACTGACATAACTGTCAATTCTAGGTTACTTTTGTACTAGTTCAATATATCGACTAGACTTCTACTGACATTCTTCCACGGTCAAACATGATATAACCAGTACCGAAATAACAAAATCTACTTTCTGAAACTCATATCATAAATTTTTAGTCATGTCTATTTCTTTATCAGTGAACGGATTCAATCAACTGGTAACTGGTACTCAGTTATTGCATTAATATCTATAATGCATTCTAGCTTAATATCTCACGCCTGATATCAGCACATTCAATCTTATTTTCTCAATTTTGTATTTCATCTTCTATAACTAATCTTACAAATGTATTCCATCTACTCAAAGGAAAAATTTTAGCAAATACGATGAATAAAGGCTCATCAGATATGGCTTATAGCATAAAAAATTACTGATCTATGAATGTATGCTATGCAATCAATATATAAGCGGTTAACTAGAATTAACTCACTTACCTATAATATTTTTATCTGATACAACTTGAGCCTTTCAGCTAGGGGAGCTATGCTTCTATTTCTTCATCTGGTGGCATTTAGGCTGAATCGATCTTTGCTGCTGTTATCACTATATCTTGCTTCATAGCTATACTGCTATGAAAATTATAGTGAAGGTGATGATCATAGTGTTTCCACAATTACAGAGGCGTGAATAAAAATTCAACTCTGCTTCATACTACCGGTTCATGATTTTGTTTTTCTATTACTGGCTTGAAATCAACTTATGCTTCTATTCTGCAAAGTCTACTGTTCTATCTTCTTTAGCATATACGGAAAGAAATAATTCTGTTTACTTACCTACCAAATAATTTCAGTACTTCTTCTGGCAACTTCACCAACTTCTTGCTAAGTCCTGGAGTTGATATAAAATCAGGCTGGTTCTATGTTCATCTGAATATGCTTCTCTTGAACAACTGATCCAGCTCTTCAAATCAACTCCTTTCTAGACATAGCATATTTTGTATCTTTCTGAGTTGATGATTCATAGCTTTGGAGTTGTTCAACTTACATACTCCTCAGTGCAATCGGCTCAAAAACATACCTCAACATTGTTCTGTTCTATCTGCGGTTCTGTTCTGTCTGAGGTTCTCATGCTATCTGCATAGTCTGTCTTATTCGATAACAGAAGCAATATATATGGCAGAGATTATAATTAACATACATATACTCTCATGCTTCTAAATAGAACACATGCTTGCAAATTCTCATGCTTTTTCACATATTACATGCTTAAGACGAATTCACTATTTCTAATGAATTCAATAACTCAAGTATACATATCAGCATATAAGCATGTAATTCTTATCTCAATAAAGCAAGTAGTGTTCAATCAAGCAATCATAGTCGCATACAATTCTGTAAAACAAGTAAAGCATACTCATGCAATACTATAAATGCATGCGACTCAATCTACCCCGCTCAACTTCTATCTTAGTCCAAGACTTTATGCTCTGATACCACCTGTTGTGGGGACCTGGGTTGCTAATCTCATCTTAGGACAATTAACGATTAATAAACAATTAATCGAACAATAAAAGAATATTCAAACCAAGAGCAAAAAAATTTTTTTTTTTTTTTTTTTTTATAAAAACTGAGCATCACGCTCGATCGGGTAAATTCACCCGATCGAGCAGGCAAGAAAGTTCAGCTCTCGGGTCTGAATCCATATTGGTCTCGCTCGATCGGTGGAAATCACCCGATCGAGCGAGCCCAAAAACTCACTTCTCTGCTTTGGAAATTCACAGGCCGCGTTCGATCGGTGGAGTTCATCCGATCGAGCGGGCACCCTGTCCAGAAAAATAAAATGAATCTTTGTTGTACAATGTGATTCCAAAACTCATACACACTTCATATAAACTTTTAAACATGCTTCTAGATAATTTACATGCATTCAAACTAATATCAAGTGATCTAGAATACATTAACTTTCAAGTATAAATCAATACTTGACAAAAACAACCTATACAAAGGTTCTTGCTTTCTAACATGTTACCAAATCATAATTACATGTCATCTGCTTAAAACCCGAATCACCACATGCTATCTCTCTTCTTAAGCTATCCAAGCCAACTCTAGCTTGATCATGCCCCAACCTGATGCAATGCACACATACAAACAAAGCAACAGCCGGATAACTCCGGTGAGAATAAATTTCAGTATGAAAGACATGCATATACATCATGAAAGCATATGGAATCTATATGTCATACTAATCTAAAATCATAAAACATGTAATAACATGTAGATCATAGAATCATCATCTATTCTTAAATTCTTAAAGCATAACGATTCATCTACAGCAATAGCACACATTCATATCTAGAATAGCGTATTACAACATGCTAGCATTTATAACTGCATATTCTAAACCATAGAAAACTCTAGGTTAATGCATAAATGCAATGCATGTGCCAAGGAATAGGCTATCAAATCTGATACCAATAAGCTTAGTTCTTGGGATCCCGAGAAAATAAAATCTTCAACTAACACCCACTCACCCAATCGAGGTGAAGTCAAATACTTTATTTCCTCTGACTTTGGTGCAACCATAGTGAGTCTTCTGGCTCTGGAAGTAAGTCTACATTCCGTGTCACTCAACTACAGCCCTCCAAACGTCATATGCACTCTAGGCCTTTCAACCCTCTGTGCTTTTCGGGCTGAAGTTCAAGATGAATGCAACATATTCTGTATGCATTAAATGCTATAAAACACCTTGAATACTTAATCAAATAAGCAAGCAAAGAAATCAAAACATCTAATCACATAAAAACACATAAACAACTAAGTATGTGATTTCAGGATAACTCGAAAACCACCACGTTCTCGAGTTGTTCTACCTGGCAAGAATAATGCCAACTCATACCTTTCATCGTGATTCAAACCTCTTGAATCTGTTGCCAATGCTTATCATCTCAATGCTAGCCAAATCGGTCATCAAAATCTGCTCATTTCAATCAGTGCTACTTGAAGGTATTCTTGATTCAACTTCAAACACTTCAAGTCATTCGAACTTGAACTCGTCGAGTCAACTTCGATAATCTTCACTTAAAATCTGAAATGGTTTATAACATAGCTAAACATCAATATCCAATATGAATCAATGTTTCTTTAAAGCTTATATAGTTCAAATCTTGCTAATACAATCAGAATTCAAACCGACGTCGAACCTATTCGAGTCCGATAAATCTTTCGATTCAAATATCATTATATCTTCATTCTAAATATAATCTCATATTCAATTCATCTACAATAAGCTTGAAGATGAGCTCTAGACATTTAGAATGCATAGCAATTCAAAATCTTGAACCGACGGCGTAACGGTACGATTTCGGAAATCCCAAAGGCTTTAACATCAATATGAGCATCAACTTAATAATATAACATCATCAATTCTTCAGCTCAATTTTCGAAATATGCAGCCCCTAAAATCAGATTTCTGAAAATTCGTACAAAAATCGAAATCATGTTCAAACGACGATCTTTTCTCGATCCGTCTTAGATATGCTATCGTCGTATATGCTAGAACATGTTTATACAATCAAATCTTAATTCTAACAACAACTTAAAATTCAAACATGGTAGAACTTCATAAAACTTACGTCAAAACGTAGCACTCAGAGCTGTGATCGCAAATATATGTTCAGTCGGAAATTCTACTAGGCGGATCAAAAGATATCGGAGTTGAAAGATCAAAATTTGGCTTGGAACCCTTTCTCCCTCCTTCTCGGTTTTCTTGGCTGGGAATTCTGATATCTCACGTGAATGCTAAGACAAAAGAGATATATATTGATCTATTTGCACGTAAAATCATGTATGTGCTAAGACGGTAAAACATGCTAAAACATGATAAAACATATAGCACATATTCATGCAACATATAAGCAAATATATCATGCCGGCTATTTCGGTCAGTACTTACGTACCTCTTACACTGATGGTCAAACCTAGCTTTGCTGGTCTAGACTCCAAGCCTACTAGTCCAGTCTACTAGCTACTACAATGCAAATATCCATGCATCAACAATTGAGCTCTAAAAGCCTTAACTAAGCTATTGCATACTCCTAAATATTTTTATGATGCCAAAGCTATACCTTCGTCCGTCGTCAGCCCGCTGGTGTAGAATCGCCTCAAAACTTATGCACAACTCCGCTACGACGCCGGGATCGCTAGGAAACTTCCGGATTCCCAATAGGATGCCTAGAACTCCGTAGATCTAAGTAAGAAGGTTCAAAAACTAGAGGAAAGGAGGGGAAATCAGTGCACAGAATGAGGGCTCGGACCCCTTATTTATAGACGGCGATCGGAGCCTCCGAACCTGGTTCGAAACGTCCGAACTCGATCGGAACTTCCGATCGCCCCTTCGGAACTTCCAATCGCCCGATATTACGTCAGTCATGATGTCACCTTACTGACGTAACCGATGACGTGCACACTGAGTCCGATCAGAGCTTCCGATCTTGCCGACGGAGCTTCCGATCTCGATCGGAGCCTCCGATCCTGGCACGAAGCTTCCGATCCACTTCGGATCCTCTGAACTCCTCTTCGGATCGTCCGATCCTACTGAACCAATTCAACTTATTCGAGTGCTCTGAATCCATTTCTGAAGTCCGTTATCCCAACAGGTACTTACTTAATCATGTTTTACTTAATCTAAACATGATCATGCGATTAATTACTCATTTAATCACTAATAAAAAATGCGGGTTACTACATTCTCCCCCACTTAAGAAATTTCGTCCTCGAAATTTAAGTCTTAGAGGAAAACATAAATAGCCAACCAAATGTTCTTTATTACAATTGAACAAGTACAGATTCGATACAAAGAAGTACATAGTCTCAAAATAACTCAGGGTGCTCGGCTAACATCCGACTCTCTAACTCCCAAGTAGCTTCCTCTGTCCCTCTGTGTTGCCACTGTACCATCACCAACGGTATACGCTTGTTACGAAGTACCTTGTCCTTCCTATCAAGAATTCGTAGGGGTTTCTCCATATACGATAGATCCCGATCTACCTTTACCTCAGTCGGATGCAAAATATGCGACCCGTCCGCCACATACTGTCTCAACAAGGACACGTGGAACACATCGTGGATCTCCAAAAGATCAGGTGGCAAGGCCAGACGATAAGCAACATCCCCAACCTTCTCGAGAATCTCGAAAGGACCAATAAATCTTGGTGACAACTTACCCTTGAGACCAAACCTCATCACCTTCCGGAAAGGTGACACACGCAAGAAAACATACTCTCCTACCTCAAAATGAAGTGGCCTGTAGTGAGTGTTCGCATAGCTAGCCTGTCGATCCTGGGCTGCCTTAACCCTGCATTGGATCAATTCTACTGCATCAGTCATCTGCTGAATCATCTGAGGACCCTCCACCTGCCGCTCACCAACCTCGTCCCAAAACAAAGGGGTACGACAACGGCGTCCATAAAGAGCCTCAAATGGTGCCATGCCAATGCTGCGATGAAAACTATTGTTGTAGGCGAACTCCACCAAGGGTAAATGATCATGCCACGCTGGACCAAAATCCATTACCGCCGCGCGAAGCATATCCTCTAGAGTGCGAATAGTACGCTCCGATTGTCCATCAGTCTCTGGATGATAAGTCGTACTCAAGCTCAAAGTAGTACCAAGGGCTCGCTGGAAACTACCCCAAAATCTCGAGGTGAATCTCGGATCTCTATCGCTGACAATGCTCAACGGAATCCCATGCAATCGAACAATCTCCCACACATAAAATTGTGCCATCCTATCAAAAGTGTAATCGCGGTTATATGGAAGAAAATGCGCTGACTTCGACAACCGATCCACGACAACCCAAATAGCATTGCAATTCCTGGAAGACATAGGCAAGTGGGTGACAAATTCCATCGTCACATGCTCCCACTTCCATTCAGGAATCTCTAAGCTGTGAAGTAACCCTCTGGGTCGTCTAAACTCTTCCTTGACTTGTTGACACACAAGGCATCGGGATACGAACTGATAAACGCTGCGCTTTATCCCTTTCCACCAAAATCGAGTGCAAAGATCCTTGTACATCTTCATGCTGTCGGGATGTACAGAGAATCGACTGCGGTGAGCTTGCGATAAGATCTTATCTCTCAAAGTATAATCCTCAGGTACCACAACTCGACTAGAAAGACACAACAGACCGTCTCCTTGCAAATGTAAACCAGAAGTGTTATCACCCTCAGCCAGCCGGGCCAACTTCTGAGTCTTCAGATCAGAATTCTGAGCTTCCCGGATTCGTCTGTATAGTGCTGGCTCTGCAAGCACAGAAGAGACACAAATCCCTTGTTGTTCTTTCTTATGACGGAATGTAAATCCCAAAGAACAACACTCCTCCACTGCCTTCGAAACCGAACTGGTACAAATGGAACTCATATAAACTTTGCGACTAAGCGCATCAGCAATGGGATTTGAAGAACCTGGATGGTACTTGATCTCACAATCGTAATCCTTCAACAGATCCATCCAACGATGCTGCCGCATGTTCAACTCAGCCTGAGTGAACAGATACTTCAAACTCTTATGATCGGTGAAGATCTAAAATCGTTTTCCGTACAAATAATGACGCCATATCTTAAGAGCAAAGACAATGGCTGCAAGCTCTAAATCATGTACGGGATAGTTCTCCTCGTGAGTCTTCAGCTGTCTGGAGGCATAAGCGATCACGTGGCCATTCTGAGTCAACACACACCCCAAACTCTGGAGAGAAGCATCAGTGAAGACTACAAAACCACCTGATCCAGACGGTAAAGCAAGAACTAGAGCTGTCGTCAGACGACATCTCAACTCACAAAAACTGTCTTCACAAGCATCAGACTAAACGAAAGAAACGTATTTCTTCGTCAACTGAGTCAAAGGCTTAGCTATCTGAGAGAAATTCTCCACAAAACGACGATAGTATCCTGCTAAACCAAGGAAACTACGAATCTCAGAAGCTGTAGTCGGTCGTGACCAATTCAAAATAGCTTCTGTCTTGCTAGGATCAACAGATACGCCATCTTGAGAAATGACATGACCAAGGAACACAACTCGGTCAATCCAGAAGTCACAATTACTCAGCTTTGCGTACAGCTGTCTCTCCCTCAAGACCTGCAATACAGTATAGAGATGGTAGGCATGCTCATCCATGCTGCGAGAATACACCAAAATGTCATCGATGAACACCACCACAAACTTATCCAGAAAGTCGCGGAAAACTCGGTTCATCAGATCCATAAAAACAGCTGGAGCATTCGTCAAACCAAACGGCATCACTAAAAACTCATAGTGTCCATACCGCGTACGAAATGCTGTCTTAGGAACATCCTCCTGTCGAACTCGCAACTGATAATATCCAGACCGAAGATCAATCTTCGAATAGACAGATGTACCCTGCAACTGATCAAAGAGATCATCTATTCGCGGAAGAGGATACTTATTCTTCACTGTCACTTGATTCAACTGACGGTAGTCAATACACAACCGCATCGAACCATCCTTCTTCTTGACAAACAGTACTGGGGCTCCCCATGGAGAAACACTAGGTCTAATATAACCCTTATCAAGAAGATCTTGCAATTGCTTCTGCAGCTCTTTCATTTCTGACGGTGCCAATCGGTAAGGAGTTCTGGAAATCGGTGTAGTCCCTGGCACTAACTCAATGCCAAACTCAATCTCCCTTACTGGTGGCAAACCTGGAATCTCCTTCGGAAACACATCTGGAAAGTCACGAACCACTGGTATCTCTTGGATATCTGGCTCTCCTAAGGATGCATCAATGGCGTAGATAAGGTAGCCTTCCCCGCAAGACTCTAACGCACGCCGGGCTTTCAAAGCTGAAACCACTGGCATCGGGGGTCGCGCTCCCTCACCATAGAAATACCATGACACGTCATCCTCTGGATGAAACTGGACGAACCTCTGATAGAAATCCACTATCGCTCGGTAGGTAGTCAACAGATCTATCCCAATTATGCAATCGAAATCCTCCATCGCTAGAATCATTAGGTTAGCACTAAGCTGATGTCCCTCAAAATCCAAAACATAACCCACAACTAGATGCTTGGCTAAAACCTCGCTCCCCATAGGAGTAGAAACCACTAGCAACACGTCTAAAGGAATAAATGGCAATCTATACTTCTTAGCGAAACGTGCTGAGACAAAAGAATGCGATGCACCGGTATCAATTAAAACATATGCAGGAAAACCACATAAAATACAGATACCTGCAATCATCCGATCGCTGTCAGCCTCTGCCTGCTCCTGGTTAAGCGCAAAGACCTGACCCTGGGTACGTGGCCTCAAAGAAGAATGACCCCGAGAAGGAGTCTGAATAGGCTGTCTCTGAGACTGCTGCGGATGCTGGCGCTGCTGCGAAAATTGCTGCTGGAAAGGTGGCTGCTGGTACTGAAGTGGCTGAACAGATGCCTGAGAACCTCCAGAACCACTCGCTTCCCCAATCAGCATAGGACAATCTCTCTTCATGTGACCCTCCTGGCCACACTAGAAACATGCAGTGGCTGACCGTCCACACTGTCCTGGCGGATGTCTCCGTCGGCACTGAGTACACCGGTTTGGTCTCTGTCCACCAAAACGATGCACTCCACCAGATCCAGAGGAAGAAGAAGTACCTCCTGGCTTCTTGAAGGACTGTCCTCTCGGACCCAAAGGACTAGAGCTCGCTGGCGTGGAAGAAGAAGAATAAAGTCCCCTGTTCCTCCGAATACTGTCCTCGGCCTGGCGACAACGGTCCACCAAATCCTCGTAAGTCCCATCGCCGCCCACAGCAACCATACGATGAATGTCAGGATTCAAACCCTGAAGAAAATGATCAAACTTCGCCATAGAACTATCAGCAATATGAGGGCAAAAGGGTAGCAGATCAAAGAACTTCTGCTGGTACTCCTCGATCGTCATCGTCCCCTGTCGCAAACTCAACAACTCACTGGCTTTCGCCTGACGAAGAGCTGGAGGAAAATAAAATCTCTGATAGGCAGTCCGGAACTCAACCCAAGTAGCTGCACCTCTAGATACTATGAACGGTGCGGAAGTAGATCTCCACCACTTCCTCGCTCTGCCCTCAAGAATAAAGGCAAGAATCTCCATCCTATCCTCAGCCATGCAACGGAACTCCTGGAAGCACTGCTCCATCCAATCCTCCACCTCTTCAGCTGACTCACCACCTGTCAAAGGTTTCGGGCTAACTTCCTTAAACTTACGCATGCTGACTCGCCTGCGCTCCTCGGGCTGTCCCCGACATCTACGATCATCTGGATCGTCCCAACGACCGCCGTCTATGCTACCGTGACTTTCGTCATAATCTTCCATCTGTTACATAAGAACAGATAATTACTTAATCCGCTTTACGATATTCCCAGTGCAATGCGTCGCTCTGATACCAAAAATATAGTGACCCAACCCGGATCCACTAACAAATCAGAGTTATAGTAAAAGCGCACGCAATAAAAGCTTAAAGCGTAAAGTGCGGATAATTAAAATACAACAAATCCAATCGGCAGAATACAACCGACGTTATCACAATTGTATAAATACTGTTATACAACCAAATTGAAGGTTCAGGGTAAATAAATCCCTACCTTCTACAACCTCGCACTCTCCAAAGATCAATCCTGCTGAGAGCCGCCTGGACCGTCCAGCCTCAAACCTGCCCCGCCACAAGGTACACAATACCCAAACACAGGGGTGTGAGCTAGAACACACTTGCTCATGGCGCCGGGAATATACAGCACCGGCTAGAGAGCTACTCCGCGGGGTACTCGTATACTCCATATCAGGGCTGAGCTAACCCCATCCTGACCCGAATCCAAAACAGGATACAAATCCCATATGGAAGCTATCATACCTGACTCGAGTCCAAAATGAGATCATCGTTCCCTATGGAGACTGTCAATGACTCACATCTCTCCGGATGCAGTCACACGTAAAATCATGTATGTGCTAAGGCGGTAAAACATGCTAAAACATGATAAAACATATAGCACATACTCATGCAACATATAAGCAAATATATCATGCCGGCTATCTCGGTCAGTACTTACGTACCTCTTACACTGCTGGTCAAACCTAGCTCTGCTGGTCTGGACTCCAAGCCTACTAGTCCAGTCTACTAGCTACTACAATACAAATATACATGCATCAACAATTAAGCTCTAAAAGCCTTAACTAAGCTATTACATACTCCTAAATATTTTTAGGATGCCAAAGCTATACCTTCGTCCTTCGTCAGCCCGCTGGTGTAGAATCGCCTCAAAACTTAGGCACACCTCTGCTATGACATCGGGATCGCTAGGAAACTTCCAGATTCCCAATAGGATGCCTAGAACTCCGTAGATCTAAGTAAGAAGGTTTGAATACCAGAGGAAAGGAGGGGAAATCGGTGCACAGAATGAGGGCTCGGACCCCTTATTTATAGACGGCGATCGGAGCCTCCGAACCTGGTTCGGAATGTCCGAACTCGATCGGAACTTCCGATCGCCCCTTCGGAACTTCCGATCTCCCGATATTACGTCAGCCATGATTTCATCTTGCTGACGTAACCGATGACGTGTACACTGAGTCCGATCGGAGCTTTCGATCTTGCCGACGGAGCTTCCGATCTCGATCGGAGCCTCCGATCCTGGCACGGAGCTTCCGATCCACTTCGGATCCTCCGAACTCCTCTTCGGATCGTCCGATCCTGCTGAACCAATTCAACTAATTCGAGTGCTCTGAATCCATTTCTGAAGTCCGTTATCCCAACAGGTACTTACTTAATCATGTTTTACTTAATCTAAACATGATCATGTGATTAATTACTCATTTAATCACTAATCAGAAATGCGGGTCACTACATTTATTCTGCCGGTCTGTTTTTATTTAAGTCTTCCGCAACGATTTATTTAATGCATGTTTAATTATGCTCTTAAACTCTGATTAGGTAGTGGATCCGGGTAGGGTCACTACATTTATTGGTATCAGAGCATATACATGCAAGAGACTTGGGATATAGTATTGAGACTTTGGGTTATCCTTATAGGATTGATGAGACCTTGGAAGAGGTGATGATGCGGCAATTAGTTTGCCCAGAGACTATCATCATCGGCAGGATTTCTGAAGATTTGGCTTATGGGATTCCAGCAAGTGCGGACAAGAGTGATGGATCGTGTCCGAGTTTTCAAGACTTTTACTCATGTTGATCCTAGCTTTGGATCGAGTACCGGATGTCAGAGGCAGTGGCAGAGCATTGGATGGGATGCACTTAATGCTTGCATCTGTACAGTCCATACCATGATGACACTACTCTGAAGATTCTCCAGTCATAGTTGGAGAGATTGTCAGATAGACCTTCACCAAAGAATGCCTCGAGTGCCTAAAGCATGACAGGTTTCGAGAGTGAGGTCTTTAACCTCATGAAGAACATGGTTTTGCCGGTATCCTGATATCGATGCGTTCGGTAGGCACACGGGAAACTTAATGTTCAAAAGAATGATATGAATACAAGAAGAACGCTGATGGTAGATCGTGAGCAGGAGGGGTTGACTAACATGCACTGACGCAGAGCATAGCTGATTAGCTATCACGAGCCATTTCTCCGGAGTTCTTCATAGGAGGACATGTAGAGAGACTTGGTCGGGAGTATGCTTGTATCGAAGCGTGTGTCGATTAGAAGCTTCATGCTCAAGAAACGAAGACTAGTACGATGATTTAAATACTGTATTGATGTAGTTGTAAACAGTATTTCAGTTGTAATGAATCATCATAATATGGTTGTATCATTTCAAGTTCGATTGTACATTTCATTGTATTTTGAATACTGTATGTATTACATGGGATTGTAATTGAGAAATTGTACATAAATGGAAGCAATGATACATGTTTTATTTATCCAGCAATTCGTGAATGATTGCGAGTGATTTTTCTAGGATTGACATTGTTTTAGTTGATTAGTATTCAACTGCTGTAACTCATGGGATTTGAGTGAGCCAACTGTGGCTGTTTGACTTGTGGTTAGTCTTGGCGTTTTCCTAGTATTGACCTAGTTAGTCAGTGGACTAAGTTAGTGCCAACAAGGAGTGGACTCATCTAGAGGCATTAAGGGTATTGTTCGATTTAGAACATTTGGGCTTTGTTCTAGGTTGTTTCCTTGAGAACAGTAGGCTGTCTGACCTTTGTTAGGTCGAGACTTGTGATGATGGGTTTTTCATCGGGATACCAGGTCCAGTATATGCCGAGAGTTGTGGACTATGACCAGGACTAGACGTGATGGGGCGCGACCCTATGCCAGTATTACTCTAGGAGCCTTTGTGCTTCAGGATTGGCGGTGGGAAGGCTACTCAGTCTAGGGATTTGGTGACAGTCACGACGAGGTATGACCTTGGATTAGATATCAGGTTTGATATCGATGGTTCGATATCGTCTGGTGTGCCAGAGATATTGTTTATGTTCTGCTGTGGGAACCAGTCATGGAGGGATTTTCTTGACAAGTGTGTACTCTGAGCAGATAGGTTTTAACCTTTGGGTTACTGCTAGATGTGTGGATCTAGTAGGTGGATGGATTCTACCAGCGATGGCTATGGGTTGTCATCAGAGTTGTAGTTAGAATTTTCCTGTGATAGGAATCATCCAAGAACTTGGGTGGGATGCTGTTTTAAGACTTTGACTCGAATGCGAGGACTACTCCATGATGAATGACTTCATCTGCGAGGGATTATATCCGATGTTGAAGATTTTACATGACTATTTAAGATGTGAGGGAAGCATGGCCTATGACCGTGAATCCTTGGTGGTTGTCCAGGTGGGTTAACATGGTAAGCTACCTTAGTCTTAAATTTTTGCACAATCTTAGCGAGGGATATAATCAGGAGAGTGTTAGAAGATTGTAAGAATCTTGGAGATTCGTTAGTTATGATTCTGAATTTGACGAATCGTGATATTCATTCTGAATGAACGAGATAAGGACAGTGAGTCCAGTGGTTGCGCTAAGTACTGTCTGATATTTTCAGAGGTTGAGCGTAGGATTTTTCATGAGATGGAAATGGGCTTAGCTTATCTTGATGTTTGCCTTGGGTGAACAAGACAATGATTAGTAGTGCTAAGGTGGCATGGGATCTGTGCTAGTGACTACTAGTGGTTATTGGGTAACTTTGTCAGAGTTAGGATGATTAAGTTCAGAATACGAAGCAGCGGTTTGTAGTGCTGAAAAGGCTTAGGACTTGTGCCAAGTAAACTACTTATGTACTGTGATCTGACACCGTTTGGAAATGGTTCTTTGTGGCAACTAAGTCATAGTTATTGACCAAGCCATGTGGGTTGGATGATTTGTGGTGGTCTGATCTGATAAATGTGAGCTTAAGTAGATCGACGAGTTCGATTGGTTGAGCCAATCAGAGTTGATCAGGATGTAACAATTAAGAAATACTTGGGATAGTATTTTGTTGAGTAAGTGCTTATGAAATGAGTACTGAATACCATCTCAGAGAAATCGGAGATTTGAGTTATTTAGTCTCAATGATCGCCAGAGATGAATCTTCTGGGATTGCTGTAATTGGGAACAATTGCAAGTAGACTTGTATGATCAAGTTAGGTGCTAACTTGACAGTGGAGACAAGTAAGTGAGTTGGTAGTTTCCAGAATAGTGAATTCTTGTTAAGAAAGAAGCTGATATTGATTCAATCCATTGCTTAGTGATAGCAATAGGTCAGGAAAGGATCATGTTGTTGTTTCACGTGAGAAGTTTTTCATTGAACAACAATAAGTGAATATTGTTGACCGGACATTTCGGTTAAGTGAGGGCATCTATGTGTACCGTTGTGGTTGGATCCGACGAGTAGTTGGAAATGCTAATGGACATTAGCAAGAAAACGTCAGTTGTCTGATCTGTGTGACATTAGCTAGGATTTGATCCTCGAGATCCAGCAGGTTGTGTCACTAATCTTCCAGCGAGTGATGTACGATATGTGACTGAGATAGTCAAGGATCGACTTAGTAGCCAACGAGGTTTGACTTTGGGGTCGAAGATTTCGCAAAATCGTGACGGATTGAGTTATTTCTTTCGAGTCAGTGAGTCACATCTATGCAGACTGTTTGTCAAGGATATTGCATTGTAGCAATAAACGACAATCAGAGACGCATTGTGTGGCAAGTTACTTCGAGCACAAGTATTTCCCTGAATTGACTAGAGAATTGACGAATTAGATCGTTCAGTGCCGAGACTGATGCGTTCGACAAGGGAGCAATTTGACTATTGAGAATCCATTGAGATTTAGTTCCAGGATCAGTATGTTCAACCTTGGGAGATTGGTATGAGCTGATGGTATTATCAGAGACTCTAAGTTGAGTTATACCAGGTGCAATGACTATCGAGTTTCGAGACGGAATAGGAAGCGTTTCCATATGTCTGTGCACTGTGGAATGTCCCAGTCGAGCATATTGGTGGGAGCTTGCCTTAGTCTTGATGTGTGTACAGTGATTGCGAGTATGTATAACTATCAGGAGAACGTTTATCGATTGAATTCATGAGATGAATAACCTATGATCGAGTGATGTAGATCATTAGAGGTGTAATAACTTCTATTGCAATATATGCATGACTTCGCAGGCCAATGGCTAGGAGATGACGTAGTGTCATAAATTGAAAGTGATGATAATTATCATCAGGGCACAGTGTTGAAGTTATACTAAGAAACGTGGACAGCAGAATGTACTAGACATGATGGTTTAAGTTCCCAGTATTCCTTGGGAATCCGGTTGTGTTTCAGAGAGAGTGGGGAGGATAACCAGTCTAGGGAACATTGCGAGTAGTTACGTTGAAGTATAGACTTGAACAACTAGATTCTCTTGGGGAGAAATTTGAGTTTAGTTGTGTCGGCACAATGTTGGGAAAAGTATTTCCTAACTAGAGGTGTTGAGCACCGAGAACTTGTGGAACCATTAGATGGTTAGATTCAATAAGTAATTCGACGAATGCAGTAAAACCAGTCAGGTTATGACTTGGTATTCATCAGTATAAGATTTCCTTTGAGACGATAATCTTGATCAAGCGGGTATTGTATCCTTCGTGATCAGGAAGATCGTGGTCCGAGTGAAAGATGTATCAGTGTTACGATACGCTAGTGTTAGAGGAGTTCGATTGTCGATCAGTAGCGCAGTAATTTTCAGCTGGGAAAATGTTAATGCGGTTCAGCATTAATGGAGCTTACAGAGAGTTCGACGGGAGTCTGAGTGTGTTGGAGGATATCTCGAACAGATACTCAAGCAAGGGTTTCTTGGACGTTCTCGAGGTGGAGAATGTAGTAACCCGTATCCAAAATTAGCGATTAATGAGTATATTAATCGTGTAATCATGTTTAAACTAAGTAAAGCATGAATAAGGAAACTCCAAAAGAGTTAACGGAGTCCAGAAATGGATTCAAGACACTCAAAATAGCCGAGAAGGTTCCGAATTATTTAGGAGTATGCAATAGTTTAGTTAAGGCTTTTAGAGATTAATTATTGATGCATGGGTATTTGCATTGTAGAGCTGATATAGGCTTGGAACCTAGAGTGGGACTGCTAGGAACTGCCTGTAGTAAGGTACGCAAGTACAGACTAAGATTGCCAGTGGGTTTTGCATTCTTATATGTTGCATTTTTTATGTCATTTATTATGCAGCATGTGCATATCATATTGTGCCTGTCCATCTTGTGAGATGAGCCACGTAGGGTCGCTCAGCCCTGTCTAGACGGTTGATGTCTAGTGCTCAGTGACTGACGGGTCATGGGTAGTTAGCATCTGGGGGGACACGGTCCACGTCCTGTAGGAATGAGCAGTGTACGCAGGGTTTGCTCCCCGGGTTGCACCACTCATATCCTAGGCGCCATTACTGAGCAGTTATATACAGTTATCCCAGATATGGATACCCTATCATTTGCATTCATCATATTTGTATGTTTTACCCAGTGCTTTCGTATTGAGCTTAGATCTCACGTCCAGTCTTTTTTGTATATTTGGACACCCCATTCGACGGGGCAGGTGTAGGTGCAGGATTGAGCACCCGGAGCTTGGAGTAGCCAGTGACCAGTGAAGACAGCAGGATTAGCTGTAGGTTTTGCCTTTAGGCTATTTATTTGATTTGGTTTTATAAATCGAATTTATTTAATCGGTTGTATTCTGTCGGTCTATTTTTATTTAAGTCTTCCGCAGCGATTTATTTAATGCATGTTTAATTATGCTCTTAAACTCTGATTAGGTAGTGGATCCGGGTAGGGTCACTACATGGTCAGTGATGTCAAGGGTACTGCTATAGAAGAGAAACCCTTGATGAACTTCCGATAATAACCGGCTAAACCCAAGAAGCTGCGTATCTCAAAGGCATTCTTCGGAATTCCCAAATTCTGGACAGCCTCGACTCTTGATGGATCCACTGATATGCCCTCCTTAGAAACAATGTGGCCCAAGAATGCCACCTGCTCGAGCCAAAACTCGCACTTGCTGAATTTCGCAAACAACTTCTGCTCTCTCAAAGTCTGCAAAGCTGTCTGCAAATGATGTCTATGCTCCTCCAAGCTCCTCGAATATATCAGAATATCATCAATGAAGACAATGACGAACTGATCAAGATGTGTCCTAAAGACATGGTTCATGAGATCCATGAAAACCGCTGGAGCATTAGTCAGGCCAAATGGCATCACCATAAACTCGTAATGCCCATAACGTGTCCGAAAAGAAGTCTTGGACACATCCTCCTCTCTGACTCGAAGCTGATGATAACCCAATCGCAGATCGATCTTAGAAAACACCGAAGCTCCCTGCAACTGATCAAATAAATCCTCTATCCTCGGCAGTGTATACTTATTCTTCACGGTGACTCTATTCAGCTCTCGATAGTCAATACATAACCTCATGCTGCCGTCCTTCTTCTTCACAAATAAGACCGGCGCACCCCAAGGTGACACACTAGGGCGGATAAAGCCCTTCTCCAAAAGCTCTTGTATCTGATCCCGCAACTCTTTCATCTCAGTGGGAGCAAGACGATACGGTGCCTTAGAGATGAAAGAGTGGGTGCCCGGTGAGCCAACTTGTGGCTAAGGGCTTTGATGACTCTTTGTATAAACAATCTTTTGTTTAATATAATTTACACTTTTATTAATGGCAATGACTTTATCTTTCTTCATATTGTTATATTGTGATATACTATTGTTGTTTTGATAAAGACCTTGAATATACTATAGTGTATGTAAGATGTGGTAGAACATGGGGATGTCTATCATGAAACACATCTTATAGTCACTGTATATTCTAAACTGTTCCTAGTCGATTGAGCCGTCCACTAATAAGGATAAGGATCGCTCGAGTTTGAGACTAGCATTTGCGATGCAGAGTACCACGTTTCATTGGTAAGGAACATAGAGATGTTCGAAGCATGCAAATGGATATTCATATGATAAATGATCGAACTACCCTATCCGGACTTTCCAAGTGGTTATCACTTATCGAGTGGATAAAGTCCGCGGTTTTGGTTGTACACCATTAGTCCTTACTACTTGAAACATCATTGAGACTCTATATGCTAGTACTGTGCTTTGACTCGTTTACCGACTCTATTGGGGTCATCAGGTGTCGGGATTGGGTACAGTTACAACACATATAGGAGTCGATGCTTTGTTGTCAAGGATTCACCACATACTTGCGAGTGTGGATATCCTATGCGATTTGAGGAGATATTAGTGTGACGAATCTCTGGCCAGAGTACATTATGTGTTTTAAGAAATGATTTCTTAGTAGCACATGCGATGTCACTATTTGATCTTCAAGATGTATTGCATAGTTATCGAATCTCGAACGACTCTCGATTTACCAATGGTTGTTGATTCGATCGGGATATATGGATGAAGGGACCGTACTGTACGCTAACCAAAATCTATTGGTTCTTGCAGGCACTATCAGTGATACCTAGGGAATCATGGGGCGATGTTGCTAGGTGCTCTTACCATGATTCGATGGGCAAGTCGGAAATTGTTGTTCCGAGTCACAAGGAGTTGTGAGCCCACGACTAGCTGTATCCCTGAACCATTGAGGGTTACACAGAGTAATGGATTTTTAATCTCCGTTGAGATAGTTAAATTTAAAGAGTTAAATTTAATGAACAAAGAAGTTGGACTTCTTATTTAAGAGTAGAGGAGTAAGATTTCCTAAAATGACATAGGGATGGACATTTTTGGAAATCACTGAATTCGGATTCAGAAATATTTATCTTGACTTTAAAAGGTGCAGAAATGGTTTCTGTGCACATTGGTGAAATCGGTTTATCAATCGGAGTCATGATGAATTTTATATTAATTTCTGAACATGCGGGCTTTGCTTGTCGGGCTTGAACTTATGACTAATGGGCCCTAAGCTGTTAGCGGCCTACATTATAAATAAGTTATTGCAGTACAGAAAATATACACAACAGGTCACAATTTTCGAAAACCTAGTTATTTTCACTCTAAAGTGGCCGCCCCCTTCCCTCTCTACTCGGGAAAATCCAGCCTGTGAATTTTGAATTACAGTCTGGTTTAACGGATCAAATTCGTTAATTCTCTTCGTAGAAACTTCTGATAGATTTTCTAGTGCAATCTATCAGAGGGATTAAATCTCTGTTCGTGGACCTGATTGAAGAACAGTTCGTCCATCAGTTCCAGGGATATACAACAAGAGCAGAGCAATCTGTTGGTGTCCATAATCTCGATTCGAGATTGGAGGTAAAAATTTATAATTGTTATTTAATTTTTGCACACACAATTTAATCGTAAAAGTTTTGATACCCATTATGGAATCGTTCCATATAAAATTTTTAAACTTCCGCTGCACCGGGTATCAATTCTGATTGATCTGATCGTCGTTCTCCAACAGTGGTATCAGAGCAAGGTTGCTCAGATCAAGCGATTAAATTAATCGATTGTACAAAAAATTTTTAAGCCTCGGTTTTTGAAACAAAATAAATATTTTAAAAAAAAATAAATAAATTTCGGGCAAAACCCGGGCAGCGATTGGATCGCTGCCCGGGGTCGCTGCCCTAGGGGCAGCCGGGCTGCCCGGCCCAAGCCCTTTGGGGCGCGGGCAGCCTGGGAACGTCGCGGGCGGCCCGTGAAAAATTAATTTTAATTTTTAAATTAAAATTTTAATATGTTAAAATTCTATTTTTGGTCCGATCGAAAATAATTTTTGATTGGTCCACGAGGCATCGGATCGAATTGTTCGAGTCCAAAATTTTTAAAATTGATTTTTGGATAAATTTGAATTTTTGGAAAATTTAAATATTTTATCCGTTAAATCAGATTTTATGAAATTAATTATTTTTGGTACAATTGATGATAAGATATGATCTTATGGATATATTGAGTAAAATATGATTTTATGTATAAAATTGGATTTTATATGTAAAATATGATTTTATTTGATAAAAAGATAAAATATGATTTTATATGTAAAATAAGATTTTATATATGGAATATGATTTTATCCTTTTAATTTAAATTGCCATTGCATGTTATCCAATAAATTAATTTTGAATTAAATGTTATTGGATAAGGATGATCGATTGCCATGACCAATTTTGTAGGTGTATGTTAGGAATTTACATTTGTTTTTATTGTTGTTGGATTTATTATTGGGCCTGGTTTATGGCCCAATATGAATTGTCATATGTAATAAAAGTGGGCCTGGTTTATGGCCCGTTCCCACCCCTTAAAATGTATCCCCTACTTGTCATTGTTATTTATTGTAAATAAATTAGATTTAGTGGGAGATGAAGATTTAAAGACGGAGGTGGGCCCAGCAGACAATAAAGACAGAAGAAATGTAAATTGGAAGCTCAATGTAATAGAATTGCATTGCATACTCCATATTACCTAGGATTGGACTAAGACTCGTGATTGGCAACCACGGGTCGATTAGAAATGGAATCGATCATCCTATATAATATGTGATATTATTGTTGTATGCATCTTTTAGACAAAATTGTGTGAATCCGACAAGCATACAAAATTTTAAAATGATGAGACAAATTTTCAAAATTAAAATCCCTCATTTTAAATATGATTTAAAATTGATATCAAGATAAATAAAGGAAATTTAAATTTGTTTAAATGTTCCTACCTTCCATCAACGATCAATGTATGAGATGCTACCCGCGGATACGGTCCGGCTCATATTATTGGGGGGGGCCCGTTCGTCGGAAAGCTGTACATTGGATCGACACATGTTGTAAGTTGGGTGGAACTCCCATGGGATCGGCTCATATTATTGGGGGATCCACATGGCGACCGTCCATCACAACTTAATATTGATGAGTCATCTTGACATGTCACAATAAACGGCGTCATATTATTGGGCCCTTATTGGACATGAGGTAAAAATGTGGAGGTTGCTTTGGAAGCAATTGGGCTCTACCTTTTGAAAATTGTGGTTGGCTGATATTATTCGGGACCATAGTTTGTCAATTGGACTCCATGTTCTTACTAAGAAAAACAGTTTCCCGTTTTCACTAGAGGGTAGTGAAATCGTTAAAATAGTGGGAGTGAGATTCATAAAATAAATTTTGCCTATTTTATGTCTTAGTAAATTAATTAAACAATCATCGATAATTGTCTATTTCATCTCAGTATATCATTATGATGAATCTTCGTAATCCACATGTTTCAATTCTCCAACAAAACAAACTTACTGGCGCAAACAATACATAATGATTCCATAAGTTAAGATTGTCCTAAGTTTGGAAAAGATTTTCTAAGTGTTAGAAAAGGCTTCTCCGAAAACAGCCCCGGCTGATGTAACTGTCGAAAGGTTGGCCGAACTAGAGAAATGGTTGGACCATGATCTCAAGGCCAAATGTTACATGCAAAATTGGACAAGTCTAAACAAGTTTGCCATCACTGCAAGAAACCCGGTCATTGGAAACGTAACTGCAAGGAATACCTCGAGCAGTTGCGAACTGCAAAGGGTATGTCTTACATTGAAATAAATGTTTTTCTTAATACTACTTCTTGGGTATTGGATACCAGATGTAGATCTCATATTTGCAATGAGTTGAAAATGATGACAAGAAGTAATAAGCTTAGGATGGGTAAGACCCAGCTGAGGCTCGGAAATGGTTCTAGAGTTGTAGCCAAAGCTGTGGGAGACGTTTATTTAATTTTGCAGAACGATTTTAAGTTACTTTTGAGAGATGTTTTATTTGTTCCAGATTTGATTAAAAACATTATTTTTGTTTCTATGCTTGATAGAGATGGTTTTTTCTTGCAATTTTGTGAATGGGATTTGCAATATTTACAAGAATGAATGTTTGATTGGAAATGGACAACTTGAAAACGATCTATATAACTTAAAATTAAAAGACGTTCCAATAAATATGTTGATAAACCGGCAACAACAAACAAAAGGAAAATCGATAGTCAAAACCCGGCAAACCTTTGGCATACTAGGCTAGGTCATATTTCCTCAAGGAGGATGAACAAGCTAGTGGGAGAGGGCATGTTTGATATGTCTGATATTAACTCTCTACCTACTTGTGAGTCCTGCCTGAAAGGAAAAATGACTAAATCTCCTTTTAAGGGGAAACCTGAGCGTAGTCAAAATCTGTTGGATTTGATCCATACAGACGTTTGTGGTCCATTTAGAATTGGTACTCAATATGGCCACACCTACTTCATTACCTTTACTGATGATTATTCTAGGTATGGGTATTTATATTTAATGAAATATAAGTCTGAAGCATTTGAAAAGTTCAAAGAATTCAAGGCTGAAGTAGAAAACAAGCTAGGTAAAAGTATTAAAGCACTTCGATCGGATCGAGGTGGAGAATACTTGAGTACCGAGTTTTTGGACTATCTGAAAGAGAATGGGATTCTCTCTCAGTGGACTCCTCCTATGACACCTCAGCTGAATGGTGTATCGGAGCGTCGTAATCGAACTTTGTTGAACATGGTTCGATCCATGATGAGCTTCACTGAGCTTCCACCTTCGTTTTGGGGCTATGCGCTTAAAACGGCGGTATTGTTGTTGAACAACGTCCACACCAAAGCAGTGGACAAAACTCCATATGAGTTATGGAATGGAAAAGCTCCTAAGTATTCGTACTTGAGGATTTGGGGATGTCCTGCTTACGTGAAGCAGACAGTGGGAGATAAGTTGGATAGACGATCCACCTTATGTTATTTTGTAGGGTATCCGAAGAATTCAATCGGATATTATTTCTATCATCCTGCTGAAACAAAGGTGTTTGTTTTAAGGAATGCCACCTTCTTGGAGAAGGAGTTCTTATTGGATAAGAAAGGCGAGATGATGGAACTCGAAGAGATTCGAGAAGAACCCGAAATACAAAATAACGATCCTACACCTCAGGAACCATTGATGGACACGCCTATACCTAGAAGATCCGAGAGGACTTCTAGACCTCCTATTCGATATGGTCTTCTTCTTGAAGGGGATCAAGATGAACCCGACGTTGGATGTGATCTAAGAAACTTCAAGGAAGCAATTTCTGATGCGGATTCAAATTTATGGCTTGAAGCTATGCAGTCGGAAATAGATTCGATGCATACAAACCCAGTTTGGTCTTTAGTAGATCCTCCCGATGGAATTGTTCCAATAGGGTGTAAATGGATCTACAAGAGAAAGCTTGGGCCTGATGGTAAGGTATTGACCTACAAGGCGCGATTGGTGGAGAAAGGTTATACTCAAAGACAAGGAGTTGACTATGATGAAACCTTTTCACCAGTTGCAATGTTCAAGTCCATAAGAATCCTTATTGCCATAGCTGCTTGGTATGACTATGAGATATGCCAAATGGATGTGAAGACTGCTTTTCTTAATGGAGACATTAAGGAAGAAATCTATATGACGCAGCCTGAGGGATACACATCAATGGGAAGCAAGCATAAGGTATGCAAGCTTCAGAGATCAATCTATGGTCTAAAACAAGCATCAAGAAGTTGGAACCAAAAATTTGATTAAACAATAAAGGATTTTTGTTTCATCAAGAACCCGGAGGAACCATGCGTGTACAAGAAAGTAGTTAAGGATGCTGTGACACTCTTAGTACTTTATGTTGATGACATCCTACTCATTGGGAATGACGTAGGGATGTTGCAGTCAACAAAGATATGGTTATCAGGTAGATTCTCGATGAAGGATTTGGGTGAGGCATCCTATATTCTAGGGATACAGATCTATAGAGATAGATCTAAGAGAATGATAGGACTCACTCAATCAACCTACATCGACACCATATTGAAACGGTTTTCAATGGATGGGTCCAAGAGAGGACATCTACCCATGTGTCATGGAGTTTCTCTATCCAAGTCTATGTGTCCCAAGACTGATGAAGAGATAGAGAAAATGACACATGTACCATATGCGTCAGCCATAGGTAGTATTATGTATGGGATGATATCTACCAGACCGGATGTAGCATTTGCTCTGAGTGTCACGAGCAGATATCAAGCTAATCCCGGTCAAATGCATTGGAAAGCCATGAAGGACATTCTTAAGTACTTACGAAGGACTAAGAATATGTTCATGGTATATGGAGGAAGAGAACTAAAATTGGAAGGCTATACCGACTCTAGCTTCCAAAGTGACGTGGATGACTCGAAGTCAACCTCTGGATTTGTGTTCATGCTCAATGGCGGTTCTGTCTCTTGGAAGAGTTCCAAGCAGGACACCACAGCGGATTCCACCACTGAGGCAGAATACATTGTAGCATCAGCTGCTGCTAAAGAGGCCGTTTGGATGAGGAATTTCGTCCAAGAGTTGGGCGTTATTCCGGAAGTTGTTGGTCCAGTCCCGGTGTACTGTAACAACACGGGTGCCGTTGCTCAGGCAAAGGAACCAAGGTCTCATCAAAGATCCAAACACATACTGAGGAAATACCACATAATCCGGGAGATTGTGGAAAGAGGAGACATCACTGTCGAAAGAGTGGCCTCTGCAGACAATATCGCTGATCCACTTACTAAGCCCTTGCCAGGACCATTATTTGACAAACATCGCGAAGCAATGGGTCTACGTAGTATGACTAGTTGGCTTTAGGGCAAGTGGGAGATTGAAAGAGTGGGTGCCCGGTGAGCCAACTTGTGGCTAAGGGCTTTGATGACTCTTTGTATAAACAATCTTTTGTTTAATATAATTTACACTTTTATTAATGGAAATGACTTTATCTTTCTTCATATTGTTATATTGTGATATACTATTGTTGTTTTGATAAAGACCTTGAATATACTATAGTGTATGTAAGATGTGGTAGAACATGGAGATGTCTATCATGAAACACATCTTATAGTCACTGTATATTCTAAACTGTTCCTAGTCGATTGAGCCGTCCGATAATAAGGATAAGGATCGCTCGAGTTTGAGACTAGCATTTGCGATGCAGAGTACCACGTTTCATTGGTAAGGAACATAGAGATGTTCGAAGCATGCAAATGGATATTCATACGATGAATGATCGAACTACCCTATCCGAACTTTCCAAGTGGTTATCACTTATCGAGTGGATAAAGTCCGCGGTTTTGGTTGTACACCATTAGTCCTTACTACTTGAAACATCATTGAGACTCTATATGCTAGTACTATGCTTTGACTCGTTTACCGACTCTATTGGGGTCATCAGGTGTCGGGATTGGGTACAGTTACAACACATATAGGAGTCGATGCTTTGTTGTCAAGGATTCACCACATACTTGCGAGTGTGAATATCCTATGCGATTTGAGGAGATATTAGTGTGACGAATCTCTGGCCAGAGTACATGATGTGTTTTATGAAATGGTTTCTTAGTAGCACATGCGATGTCACTATTTGATCTTCAAGATGTATTGCATAGTTATCGAATCTCGAACGACTCTCGATTTACCAATGGTTGTTGATTCGATCGGGATATATGGATGAAGGGACCGTACTGTACGCTAACCAAAATCTATTGGTTCTTGCAGGCACTATCAGCGATACCTAGGGAATCATGGGGCGATGTTGCTAGGCGCTCTTACCATGATTCGATGGGCAAGTCGGAAATTGTTGTTCCGAGTCACAAGGAGTTGTGAGCCCACGGCTAGCTGTATCCCTGAACCATTGAGGGTCACACAGAGTAATGGATTTTTAATCCCCGTTGAGATAGTTAAATTTAAAGAGTTAAATTTAATGAACAAAGAAGTTGGACTTCTTATTTAAGAGTAGAGGAGTAAGATTTCCTAAAATGACATAGGGATGGGCATTTTTGGAAATCACTGAATTCGGATTCAGAAAAATTTATCTTGACTTTAAAAGGTGCATATATGGTTTCTGTGCACATTGGTGAAATCGGTTTATCAATCGGAGTCATGATGAATTTTATATTAATTTCTGAACATGCGGACTTTGCTTGTCGGGCTTGAACTTATGACTAATGGGCCCTAAGCTGTTAGCGGCCTATATTATAAATAAGTTATTGCAGTACAGAAATTATACACAACAGGTCACAATTTTCGAAAACCTAGTTATTTTCTCTCTAAAGTGGCCGCCCCCTTCCCTCTCTACTCGGGAAAATCCAGCCTGTGAATTTTGAATTACAGTCTGGTTTAACGGATCAAATTCGTTAATTCTCTTCGTAGAAACTTCTGATAGATTTTCTAGTGCAATCTATCAGAGGGATTAAATCTCTGTTCGTGGACCTGATTGAAGAACAGTTCGTCCATCAGTTCCAGGGATATACAACAAGAGCAGAGCAATCTGTTGGTGTCCATAATCTCGATTCGAGATTGGAGGTAAAAATTTATAATTGTTATTTAATTTTTACACACACAATTTAATCGTAAAAGTTTTGATACCCATTATGGAATCGTTCCATATAAAATTTTTAAACTTCCGCTGCACCGGGTATCAATTCTGATTGATCTGATCGCCGTTCTCCAACAAGAGATAGGCACAGTACCCGGCATCAGCTCAATACTGAACTCCACCTCTCTGGCTGGTGGAATTCCTACTACCTCATCCGGAAAGACATCCGGAAACTCACAAACGATCTCAACATCTGCAATAGATTTAGAAGACGGCTCATCCGCTGCAACTACTAAACTTGCAAGGAAGCCCTGGCAACCCTTGCGCAATAACTTCTTTGCACGCACATAAGATATGACATGCGAAGCACCACTACTTTGAGCTGCAAGGAATATGAAAGAATCTCCATCTGACGGATTCACTGAAACTGATCGCCTCCTAAAATCTATCGAAGCTCCATTAACTGAGAACCAATCCATGCCAAGAATGAGATCAAATCCTGACATCGGTAGAACCACTAGATCGGCTCTAATCAGATTCCCCTGAAGCTCCAACTCAACACCATTAAGTACACTAGAGGTAGTAAGAATCTTGCCAGATGGCAAGGTAACATCATAGCCCGTAACAGCATCCTAAGGTATGATGCCTACCTGCCTAAAAAATTCTTGAGAGATAAACGAATGCGTAGCTCCTGAGTCTAGCAACGCATACGTAGAATTAACTCTAATGAGGATCTTCCCCGTGATCAAAGACGTGTCTGGGTCAGCCTCTTCTGCCTGCATGACATATACACGCCCCGGGATGTTCCTTGCATTAGGGCAGTTCATCGCAACGTGCCCCGGTAGCTTACACTTGTAGCAGACTCCCGTACCATACATGCACTGCCCTAAATGAGGCTTCTGACAAGTCTTGCATAAAGGAATACCTCCAGGATTTGGGGCGGCTGCCCCTTTCTGCTGCGGCCTCTGTGGGCCTTGCTGCCTCTACTGTGGTCTGGGAGGATTCGGGCCCTTAACCGGCCCAGTAAACTGCTTCTTCGCCAGCTGCAAAGACTGACCACGGAAAGGCTGCTGAAACTGCCTCTTCTGCTGGTAACATGCTTGCATCTCCTTCCTCCCTTGCTCGGACCTCAAAGCTCTCTTCACTGCTGCACTATAATTCGCCACATCAGCCATGAAAACGTCGTGCTTGATATCCGGTCTAAGCCCATCAGTAAAGTGCCTCAGCCTCTCCTGCTCGTCATTCGCAATCAGGGTAGCGAAATGACATCCTCTCTCGAACTGCTTCACATATTCCGCAACAGACTTGTCTCCCTGACGGAGACTCATAAACTCCCTGATCAATCTGCCTCGTTCCTCTGTAGTGTAGTACTTCTCAAAGAACATAGTCCTGAAATTCGCCCAAGTCAGGGTCGTCAAGTTCACTCCGATTACAGCTCCTTCCCACCAAAGAGCTGCATCCTCCTTAAGCATGTAGATAGCAAATCGAACCCTGTCAGCATCAGTGACTCCCATATAGGCAAATATGGTCTTTAAAGATCGGATCCACTCCTCAGCAACAAGTGGATCGGTAGTTCCCTTGAACTCCTTGGGCTCCTGCTTCTTGAATCCTTCCGCTACATCCTCCTCATGAGACTTCCTCGGCGGAGCAGCCTGGTTCTCGAGCAGTCTCGTAATCCCGGCCCACATGTTCACACTGGCCTGCTCAAATGGAGTAAGTGGAGGTGGCGGAGGTGGGTTCTGGTTCGTGTCATCGCCATTAGTGGGGTTGGTTTCCTGAGGATTCCTTCGGGGACCCATACTGCAATTTCCATAAATCTCTCATGTGATCACAATGCATAACTAAGTATACTTAAACTTTTTTCATAATTTAAACCAATATATCATAATTAAACATAATTAAAATATTAAAACTTACAGACTGGTAGTGCGACTTATGAGCTCCACGCAGTAGGCTAGTACCCTCCAAGGACCGCACTCTGATACCAAATGAAAAGAGCTCGATCCTACTACTACTAATTTTTTTTTTCAAATAAATAACTAATGCTTAATATAATATATATATATATATAATTAAAACGTATACATATATATATATATATAGTAAATAATTACTTTCTAAAATAATTATAAACATAAATAATTTTCCATAAAAATGTTCCAACTAAAATCCATAATAAGAATTTGCATGCAAATAAAATAAGTATAACTCATGTAATAAAATCATCATCATCATAAAAATTCTCACCTAAAATCCATAAACCCATAATTAAATCATAAAACTTGTGCGGAAAACATAATAATATTCAATTCACTGAAAACATGAATAGAGCGATGGTCACGGGCTAGCCAACTGTCGGGATCTCATACGTCCTCACCGCCAGTCGGGGCTATATGCTCTACATCAGTGTCTACCTGCTCACCTGCACCATTTAAGTCTAGTGAGCCTAGAGGCTCAGCACGCTCTATCTCATAATAACAACATGATTAAAAATAATGCATCACATAACACATGCACGATACATAATAAATAATATATATACATTCATGTCCAAAATACATAGCTCATGGTTATCTCATAACATAACATAACATACATACTCATAACATAGTCATCATGCATCATAATTAGGGCATATCATAATTTAAAAAAACTCTGAAGGTTATATCCATGCCGTGTGACCGTGTAAGTGATTGATCAATCAAAGAACCAACGTACGTGGCGGTGAGATCTCCACCTCTTGGCCCCTTCACCAGGCTGACCCCGGATCCGTAGGCAAATCATCATAACATATGGAAAGGCAATCGGGCCCCAGAATCCCGACTCTCAGTCCCGTACTCTATGGAAAGGGCTCCGGGCCTAGGTATCCCATCCCCAATCCCGTAATTGTCACACATCCACTTCAACTTTCTTAAAATATTTTTATGTCCAACATCATACATATACATACATTATCATGCACATCATAAAAATCATTCATGATCTTATTTTCATAAAAATATTGCCCGTAAATATATATTTAATTAATTAATAATATAATTATAAAATAATACTTTTTCTTACTTAAAATATTCATGCAATAATTAAATACATATTTACGGACCATGAATATTTTTCATGGATTGGTTCAGGCTGCTGACTCCTTAGACTTATGTCCATTAACTTATACTTAAGCCCAAATAATTTATTCAAACTCAATAAGACACATCTGGCCCAATAACTATTCCCAAGACCATTAATCACCTAGACTGGCCCAAAAATCCACTGACCGGCCCACAAATTCTCATGGGCTCCCAACCCCATAAAAATTATTGGACTAACTTAAATAAAATATTTGAGTCCCAAATAAAATGATTTGGAGGCCCAAATAATTTTATAACTAATTAATTTAGCCCAAAAACACAATAAATCATTAAATACTTAAAAATAAAAATACCCGAGCCTGGACCACCTAACCCGGACCCGGACCCGGACCCAGACCCAACCGACTTAACCCGAAATGTATTGACCTGATTCGGACCTAACCAAGCCCAGCCCATCCTAAGAATCTAAAGCCCGAACAGTACGTACGAGAATTGCACAATTGTACAAACTCTCGGCCGTGAGCTGCAATTTTTGTGGCCTGTTTCCGACCAGCTCCGACCATCCCCCGGCCAGAGCTCCACCACCCAGACGTAATCCATGTCGGGGTGGTTCCAACGAGACCAACCACAGTCCCAACCGATCACTACACAGCACTGGCGCACCGTTTTCGGAAATCCCGAAAACCACCGTAATCTGCTTTGCAACAAAGGGAAAAACTTCGGTCCTAGCCATCTCCAGCCCCAAGCCACGAGCCGACCTGACCCTAGGGACCCTAACATTCCCTCTAACCATGAACCAACAGCCTTGGCCAAACTCATGAGTGATCAGCGAAGGAATCATGCAAGAAGATAAGCAAACGTGCGTTGCATATTCATACAATTAAGAGATCCATATAAATCGGTTTTTAACAGGCAAAAAAAATCAGAATTTTCATGCTTATGACAGAATATATGACTTAAACGGTGGTCAAGGAGAGAGTTCAAACGTGCCTTAATTTATTTTCGAAGTAGAAACGTGATCGCGACGCGTACGACGAACACCGGGACGAACGGCTACAAACCCTTGTATAAAATCTTCAAAAAAATCGTGTGTGACAATGTATGAAATCTGATGAGTGTGAGGGGAGGGGAATAGATGGCGGCTAGGGTAGATTTAACGTCAAGAAGGATTGAAAAAGATAAGCTAGATAAATTTTACTTATTTATTTAAATTTTTGGAAGATAGTATATCAAGTTAATATAAAAATATAACTCCTAAAATTAAATAATTTCTGAGCAATTTTCGTAATATATAATTATATAATTTTTAAAACTCCTAAAAAGCATTTAAAATAACTTATTTTGTGAACAATTGATTTCCTATATCTATATATATAAAAACTATTATTTTATGAAAATAATACCTTAAAATAATATTTTAAGGCTCTTAAAATTTTCTAAAAAATATTTAGAATAAAATACATAAATCTCGTCCGTCCGCGGTCTCGTCTACGCGATCAAAAAAAAACTTTATTTCTAAAAATCTCATAAATAACAAAAAAATGCGGGTTAAATGATATAAATAATATTCAAATCATGCAAATAAAATCACATTATTCACATAAAGTCATTTAACCCATTTATTAAATTTTAATTTAATTATTTCCTAGTTATGCATGCGAACCCGATATACATCCTAATCCAACCCAAGGACCATGTTATAACCTCCAAAGATCACCCGAGCAACCCAATCAAAATGAATTTTCAGGAAGCCCTCAAACTCATAAAAATTCTTCACTAGCCACCCCAACTTTAGAAATTCCTAAATTGACCAAAACTAACCCGATTTACTCCCAATTTGAACCGACACGACCAAAACATCCTAAACTTTAAGTAGGATAGGGCCAAAACCTGAACAAGCCTCCTTATCCTAACACACCAGAACTGAAAACTGAAAGCAAAGCCAGGGAATTATGCACTACTCTCCTCGGATCAATTCAAACATTTGCACCCCTTAGCCTCAACCAACCTATAACCAGTACCTAAACGCACACCATGGACCCTACCTAGGACCAGACCTAGCCCCTGGACCAGCCCATGGTTCGACCAGGCTACCAAAACCAAGCCACAAGCACCCTAACTTACATAACTCGAGCCAATACCCCTCGATTAGGACCCCCCCCCTTTCGAGCAGCCCCTAAATCCACTTCAACAACCCTTTTTAAACCAACAAATACACCAAACATGATCATAATCCAAAGATAGGGCAGCCCCTAAAACATACTTACAACATTTTCGAAATATGCACAATAGAACTCATGAGAATTTTACCAAAAAATCGAAATACCCACACATATGCATAAATCAATTGGGGGCCTTTAACATAACTCAAAATCATCACAAACCAATATAATATTTCGAAAATCATATATGCACAAACTGAAAATGCAAGAAAAATTCGAAACCCTAGTCTAAACATGATGAAATTCGAACAAGAGCTTCAACAAATAGCGCCCAACATAATATGCTTGCTTGGTGAGAAAAAGAAGGAGTATACTTGCCTATGATTTTCGAAATATTGCCCAAAACTTAGCTCAAATTGTAGAGGAGGAAGAGAGGATAACTTTTCCTTGAGGAAGCATTGAGCTCCGGCAGGCGAGGGAGGAGCTAGGGCGGCGGCAGATTGGTGAGGGAGGTGGGAGGATGCGGCGCACAAGTGAGGGAGGGAAAGGGGGCGTGTAGCCGTGCTATGCTTAATGATCCTGGGCTATGCTCAATCGTTAATATTACGAAACAATGATACCTTCAAGAACAACTTAATTATCCATTTTGGTATTCTAAAGGTCTATGCCACGCATTAGCCGTGCTATGCTTAATGATCCTGGGCTATGCTCAATCCCTTATTAGCTACTGCAACTCACAACACTTCTAAGTGTTGGAAAACTGGCGTGTTCCCAGATCAATCACGATTGATACCCGGTGCAGCGGAAGTTTAAAAATTTTATCATGGAACAATTCCATGGTGTGGGTATCAACCATTCAACGATTAAATTATATTGTGTGTGTAAAATTCAAATAACAATTAATTAAATTTTACCTTCAATCTCGAAGCGAGATTATTGGACACCAACAGAATTAATCTGCTCTTGTTGTCTCTCCCTGGAACTGATGAACTCCTTCAATCAGGTCCACGAATGGGGTTTAAATCCCTCTGATAGATTGCACTAGAAAATCTATCAGAAGTTTTTCTGCGAAGAGATTAAACGAATCTGATTCGTTATTCCTGACTGCAATTCAAAATCACAGACCGGAATTTCTCTGACAGAGAGGGAGGGGTTCGGCCGAAATATGTTTGAGAGAGAGAGGAGGGTTTCGAAAATCCTGTCTCAAAAATAATGACCTGTTGTCTGTAATTTCTGTACTGTAATAACTTATTTATAATGCAGGCCACTAACACCTTAGGGCCCATTAGTCATAAGTTGAGGCCCGACAAGCAAAGCCCGCATGTTCAGAAATTAATATAAAATTCATCGTGACTCCGATTGATAAACCGATTTTACCAATGTGCACAGAAACCATTTCTGCACATTTTAAAGTCAAGATAAATTTTCCTGAATCCGAATTCAGTGGTTTCCAAAAATGTACATCCCTATGTCATTTTAGGAAATCCTACTCCCTTACTCTTATTTAAGAAGTCCAACTTCTTTATTCATTAAATTTAACTCTTTAAATTTAACTATCTCAACGGGGATTAAAACTCCATTACACTGTGTGACCCTCAATGGTTCAGGGATACAGCTAGCCGTGGGCTCACAACTCCTTGTGACTCGGAACAACGATTTCCGACTTGCCCAACGAATCATGGTAAAGCGCCTAGCAACATCGCCCCATGATTCCCTACGTATCACTGATAGTGCATACAAGAACCAGTAGATTTTGGTTAGCGTACAGTACGGTCCCTTCATCCATATATCCCGATCGAATCAACAACCATTGGTATATCGAGAGTCGCTCAAGATTCGATAACTATGCAATACATCTTGAAGATCAAATTAGTGACATCGCATGTGCTACTAAGAAACCATTTCTTAAATCACATCAAGTACTCTGGCCAGAGATTCGTCACACTAATATCTCCTCAGATCGCATAGGATATCCACACTCGCAAGTATGTGGTGAATCCTTGACAACAATGCATCGACTCCTATATGTGTTGTAACTGTACCCAATCCCGACACCTGATGACCCCCATAGAGTCGGTAAACGAGTCAAAGCACAGTACTAGCATATAGAGTCTCCATGATGTTTCAAGTAGTAAGGACTAATGGTGTACAACCAAAACCGCGGACTTTATCCACTCGATAAGTGATAACCACTTGGAAAGTCCGGATACGGTAGTTCGATTATTCATCCTATGAATATCCATTTGCATGCTTCGAACATCTCCATGTTCCCTACCAATGAAACGTGGTACTCCGCATCGCAAATGCTAGTCTCAAACTCGAGCGATCCTTATCCTTATTATCGGACGGCTCAATCGACTAGGAACAGTTTAGAATATACAGTGACTATAAGATGTATTTCATGATAGACATCCCCATGTTCTACCACATCTTACATACACTATAGTATATTCAAGGTCTTTATCAAAACAACAATAGTATATCACAATATAACAATATGAAGAAAGATAAAGTCATTGCCATTAATAAAAGTGTAAATTATATTAAACAAAAGATCGTTTGTACAAAGAGTCATCAAAGCCCATAGCCACAAGTTGGCTCACTGGGCACCCACTCTTTCAATCTCCCACTTTCCCTATAGCCAACTAGTCATACTACGTAGACCCATTGCTTCGCGATGTTTGTCAAACAATGGTCCTGGCAAGGGCTTAGTAAGCGGATCAGCGATATTGTCTGCAGAGGCCACTCGTTCGACAGTGATGTCTCCTCTTTCCACAATCTCCCGGATGATGTGGTATTTCCTCAGTACGTGTTTGGATCTTTGATGAGACCTTGGTTCCTTTGCTTGAGCAACGGCACCCGTGTTGTCACAGTACACCGGGACTGGACCAACAAATTCAGGAATGACGCCCAACTCTTGGACGAACTTCCTCATCCAAACGGCCTCTTTAGCAGCAGCTGATGCTGCAATGTATTCAGCCTCAGTGGTGGAATCCGCTGTGGTGTCCTGCTTGGAACTCTTCCAAGAGACAGCACCGCCATTGAGCATGAACACAAATCCAGAGGTTGACTTCGAGTCATCCACGTCACTTTGGAAGCTAGAGTCGGTATAGCCTTCCAATTTCAGATCTCGTCCTCCATATACCATGAACATATTCTTAGTCCTTCGTAAGTACTTAAGAATGTCCTTCACGGCTTTCCAATGCATTTGACCGGGATTAGCTTGATATCTGCTCGTGACACTCAGAGCAAATGCTACATCCGGTCTGGTAGATATCATCCCATACATGATACTACCTATAGCTGACGCATATGGTACATGTGTCATATTCTCTATCTCTTCATCAGTCTTGGGACACATAGACTTGGATAGAGAAACTCCATGACACATGGGTAGATGTCCTCTCTTGGACCCATCCATTGAAAACCGTTTCAATATGGTGTCGATGTAGGTTGATTGAGTGAGTCCTATCATTCTCTTAGATCTATCTCTATAGATCTGTATCCCAAGAATGTAGGATGCCTCACCCAAATCCTTCATCGAGAATCTACCTGATAACCATATCTTTGTTGACTGTAACATCCTTACATCATTCCCAATGAGTAGGATGTCATCAACATAAAGTACTAAGAATGTCACAGCATCCTTAACTACTTTCTTGTACACGCACGGTTCCTCCGGGTTCTTGATGAAACCAAAATCTTTTATTGTTTCATCAAATTTCTGGTTCCAACTTCTTGATGCTTGTTTTAGACCATAAATTGATCTCTGAAGCTTGCATACCTTATGCTCGCTTCCCATGGATGTGAACCCCTCTGGCTGCTTCATATAGATTTCTTCCTTAATGTCTCCATTAAGAAAAGCAGTCTTCACATCCATTTGCCATATCTCATAGTCATACCATGCAGCTATGGCAATAAGGATTCTTATGGACATGAACATTGCAACTGGTGAAAAGGTTTCATCATAGTCAACTCCTTGTCTTTGAGTGTAACCTTTCGCCACCAATCGCGCCTTGTAGGTCAATACCTTACCATCAGGCCCAAGCTTTCTCTTGTAGATCCATTTACACCCTATTGGAACAATACCATCAGGAGGATCTACTAAAGACCAAACTTGGTTTGTATGCATTGAATCCAATTCAGACTGCATAGCTTCAAGCCATAAATTTGAATCCGCATCAGAAATTGCTTCCTTGAAGTTTCTTGGATCACATCCAATGTCGGGTTCATCTTGATCCCCTTCAAGAAGAAGACCATATCGAACAGGAGGTCTAGAAGTCCTCTCGGATCTTCTAGGTTCAGGCGTGTCTAGTAATGGTTCCTGAGGCGTAGGATCGTTATTTTGTATTTCGGGTCTTCTCGAACTTCTTCGAGTTCCATCATCTCGCCTTTCTTATCCAATAAGAACTCCTTCTCCAAGAAGGTGGCATTCCTAGAAACAAACACCTTTGTTTCAGCAGGATAATAGAAATAATATCCGATCGAATTCTTCGGATACCCTACAAAATAACATAAGCTGGATCGACTATCCAACTTATCTCCCACTGTCCGCTTCACGTAAGCAGGACATCCCCAAATCCTCAAGTACGAATACTTAGGAGCTTTGCCATTCCATAACTCGTATGGTGTTTTGTCCACTGCTTTAGTGTGGACGTTGTTCAACAACAATACCGTCGTTTCAAGCGCATAGCCCCAAAACGAAGGTGGAAGCTCAGTGAAGCTCATCATGGATCGAACCATGTCCAACAAAGTTCGATTACGACGCTCCGATACACCATTCAGCTGTGGTGTCATAGGAGGAGTCCACTGAGAGAGAATCCCATTCTCTTTTAGATAGTCCAAAAACTCGGTACTTAAGTATTCTCCACCTCGATCCGATCGAAGTGCTTTAATACTTTTACCTAGCTTGTTTTCTACTTCAGCCTTGAATTCTTTGAACTTTTCAAATGCTTCAAACTTATATTTCATTAAATATAAATACCCATACCTTGAATAATCGTCAGTAAAGGTAATGAAGTAGGTGTGGCCATATTGAGTCCCAACTCTAAATGGTCCACAAACATCTGTATGGATCAAATCCAACAGATTTTGACTACGTTCAGGCTTCCCCTTAAAAGGAGATTTAGTCATTTTCCCTTTTAGACAGGATTCACAAGTAGGTAGAGAGTTAATATCAGACATATCAAACATGCCCTCTCCCACTAGCTTGTTCATCCTCCTTGAGGAAATATGACCTAGCCTAGCATGCCAAAGGTTCGCCGGGTTTTGACTATCGATTTTCCTTTTGTTTGTTGTCGCCGGTTTATCAATATAATTTATTGGAACGTCTTTTAGTTTTAAGTTGTATAGATCGTTTTCAAGTTGTCCATTTCCAATCAAACATTCATTCTTGTAAATATTGCAAATCCCATTCACAAAATTGCAAGAATAACCATCTCTATCTAGCATAGAAACAGAAATAATGTTTTTAATTAAATCCGGAACAAATAAAACATCTCTTAAAAATAACTTAAAACCGTTCTGCAAAATTAAACAAACATCTCCAATGGCTGTAGCTTCAACTCTGGAACCATTCCCGAGTCTCAGCTGGGTCTCACCCATTCTAAGCCTACGACTTCTTGTCATCACCTGCAAATCATTGCAAATGTGAGATCCACATCCGGTATCCAATACCCAAGAAGTAGTATTAAGTGAAATGTTTATTTCAATATAGAACATACCCTTTGCAGTTCCCAACTGCTCTAGATATTCCTTGCAGTTGCGCTTCCAATGACCGGGCTTCTTGCAGTAATGGCAAACATCCTTGGATTTTCCATTGTTTGAAGCCTTTGTCTTGTGCTTCTTCTCGGGCTCGACTTTCTTGGGTGGGGCAGAACGTTTCTTGCCCTTCATACTTGGCCCCTTCTTAGCAGAAGATGAGGAGCCCACCAAGAAAGCTGGCTTATCCTTCTTAAGTGTGGATTCATATGTAACGAGCATATTGACCATCTCTTCAAGGGTGGCTTCTATCTTGTTCATATTAAAATTTACCACAAATCCGTCAAACGAAGAAGGAAGAGACAGAAGCAGTAAATCCACATTGAGTTCATGCTCCAACACCAAATCTAGGGTCGCTAACTTCTGTATGAGCCAAATCACTCGTACCCCATGATCACGGACCGAAGTCCCTTCACGCATGCGACACGTCATTAGCTCCTTCACAGTAGCGAACCTTTCAGCCCTCGATTGAGCCCCAAAAAGTTCCTTGAGTTGAGCGTGAATGTCAGCAGCATTCACGGTGTCCTCAAATCGCCTCTGGAGTTCATCAGACATCGAGGCTTGCATATAGCATTTGGTCTTGATGTCATGGTCCCACCATGCATCAAGTTTGGCCAATTCCTCCGGACTTACATCAGCTGGTGCTTCCTTCGGAGGTGCTTTCTCTAACACGTAGAGCATTTTCTCCGAAGTCAAGACAATCTTCAACTTTCGGAACCATTCCGTATAGTTGGCGCCAGTCAACTTGTTTTGTTCGAGGATCGAGAATAAAGGATTACGCGAATTCATCATATGAAATACTGAAAAGAAAACAGACATATATCAATGATTGTTTAAATAATTTACTAAGACATAAAATAGGCGAATTTAATTTTATGAATCTCACTCCCACTATTTTAACGATTTCACCACCCTCTAGTGAAAACGGGAAACTTTTCCTTAGTGAGAACATGGAGTCCAATTGACAAACTTATGGTCCCGAATAATATCAGCCAACCATAATTCTCAAAAGGTAGAGCCCAAATTCTTCCAAAGCAACCCCCATGTATTTACCTCATGTCCAATAAGGGCCCAATAATATGACGCCGTTTAAAGTGACATGTCAAGATGACCCATCAATATTAAGTTGTGATGGACGGTCGCCATGTGGATCCCCCAATAATATGAACCGATCCCATGGGAGTTCCACCCAACTTACAACATTTGTCGATCCAATGTACAGCTTTCCGACGGACGGGCCCCCCCAATAATATGAGCCGGACCGTATCCACGGGTAGCATCACATACATTGATCGTTGATGGAAGGTAGGAACATTTAAACAAATTTAAATTTCTTTTATTTATCTTGATATCAATTTTAAATCATATTTAAAATGAGGGATTTTTAATTATAAAAATATTTGTCTCATCATATTCAATTTATTGCATGCTTGCCGGATTCACGCAATTATGTCTAAACATGCATACAATCATAATATCATATATTATTTAGGATGATCGATTCCATTTCTAATTGACCCGTGGTTGCCAATCACGAGTCTTAGTCCAATCCTAGGTAATATGCAGTATGCAATGCAATCCTATTACATGTGCTTCCAATTTACATTTCTTCAGTCTTTATTGTCTGCTGGGCCCACCATCTTCAAATCTTGATCTCCCACTAAATCTAATGTATTTACAATAAATAGCAATGACAAGTAGGGGATACATTTTTAGGGGTGGGAACGGGCCATAAACCAAGCCCACTTTTATTACATATGACATTCATATTGGGCCATAAACCAGGCCCATTAATAAAACCAACAAAAATAAAACAAAATGTAAATTCCTAACATACACCTACAAAATTGGTCATGGCAATCGATCATCCTTATCCAATAACTTTTAATTCAAAATTAATTTATTGGATAACATGCAGTGGCAATTCAAATTTAAACAAGATAAAATCATATTTTACATATAAAATCTCATTTCACATATAAAATCATATTTTATCTCTTTATCAAATAAAATCATATTTTATCTACAAAATCCAATTTTATAGATAAAATCATATTTTACTTAATATATCATAAGATCAAATCTTATCATCAATTGTACCAAAATAATTGATTTCAAAATTCAATTTAAGGATAAAATATTAAAATTTTCCAAAAATTCAAATTTATCCAAAAATCAATTTTAAAATTTACGGACTCGAACAATTCGATCCGAAATCTCGTGAACCAATCAAAAACAATTTTTGACCGGACCAAAAATAAAATTTTAACACATTAAAATTAATTTAAATAAAAAAAAATAATTTTTCCCGCGGGCCGCGGGCGCGGGCCAGGGCAGCCCGGCTGCCCCTTTAGGGCAGCGACAATCGCTGCCCTGGCGGCGCCGTGCGCCGCGCTGGGCAGCGCCGAGCGCTGCCCTGACGGCGCTGAGCGCCGCCGTGGGCGGCGGAAGTTTAAAAATTTTATCATGGAACAATTCCATAGTGTGGGTATCAACCATTCAACGATTAAATTATATTGTGTGTGTAAAATTCAAATAACAATTAATTAAATTTTACCTTCAATCTCGAAGCGAGATTATTGGACACCAACAGAATTAATCTGCTCTTGTTGTCTCTCCCTGGAACTGATGAACTCCTTCAATCAGGTCCACGAATGGGGTTTAAATCCCTCTGATAGATTGCACTAGAAAATCTATTAGAAGTTTTTCTGCGAAGAGATTAAACGAATCTGATTCGTTATTCCTGACTGCAATTCAAAATCACAGACCGGAATTTCTCTGACAGAGAGGGAGGGGTTCGGCCGAAATATGTTTGAGAGAGAGAGGAGGGTTTCGAAAATCCTGTCTCAAAAATAATGACCTGTTGTCTGTAATTTCTGTACTGTAATAACTTATTTATAATGCAGGCCACTAACACCTTAGGGCCCATTGTCATAAGTTGAGGCCCGACAAGCAAAGCCCGCATGTTCAGAAATTAATATAAAATTCATCGTGACTCCGATTGATAAACCGATTTTACCAATGTGCACAGAAACCATTTCTGCACATTTTAAAGTCAAGATAAATTTTTCCTGAATCCGAATTCAGTGGTTTCCAAAAATGTACATCCCTATGTCATTTTAGGAAATCCTACTCCCTTACTCTTATTTAAGAAGTCCAACTTCTTTATTCATTAAATTTAACTCTTTAAATTTAACTATCTCAACGGGGATTAAAACTCCATTACACTGTGTGACCCTCAATGGTTCAGGGATACAGCTAGCCGTGGGCTCACAACTCCTTGTGACTCGGAACAACGATTTCCGACTTGCCCAACAAATCATGGTAAAGCGCCTAGCAACATCGCCCCATGATTCCCTAGGTATCACTGATAGTGCCTACAAGAACCAGTAGATTTTGGTTAGCGTACAGTACGGTCCCTTCATCCATATATTCCGATCGAATCAACAACCATTGGTATATCGAGAGTCGCTCAAGATTCGATAACTATGCAATACATCTTGAAGATCAAATTAGTGACATCGCATGTGCTACTAAGAAACCATTTCTTAAATCACATCAAGTACTCTGGCCAGAGATTCGTCACACTAATATCTCCTCAGATCGCATAGGATATCCACACTCGCAAGTATGTGGTGAATCCTTGACAACAATGCATCGACTCCTATATGTGTTGTAACTGTACCCAATCCCGACACCTGATGACCCCCATAGAGTCGGTAAACGAGTCAAAGCACAGTACTAGCATATAGAGTCTCCATGATGTTTCAAGTAGTAAGGACTAATGGTGTACAACCAAAACCGCGGACTTTATCCACTCGATAAGTGATAACCACTTGGAAAGTCCGGATAGGGTAGTTCGATTATTCATCCTATGAATATCCATTTGCATGCTTCGAACATCTCCATGTTCCCTACCAATGAAACGTGGTACTCCGCATCGCAAATGCTAGTCTCAAACTCGAGCGATCCTTATCCTTATTATCGGACGGCTCAATCGACTAGGAACAGTTTAGAATATACAGTGACTATAAGATGTATTTCATGATAGACATCCCCATGTTCTACCACATCTTACATACACTATAGTATATTCAAGGTCTTTATCAAAACAACAATAGTATATCACAATATAACAATATGAAGAAAGATAAAGTCATTGCCATTAATAAAAGTGTAAATTATATTAAACAAAAGATCGTTTGTACAAAGAGTCATCAAAGCCCATAGCCACAAGTTGGCTCACTGGGCACCCACTCTTTCACTAAGGATAATTAAAAATTTCCTTAAGCAACGACTCTAGTTCAGTTACCCTTCAAGTGGGACAAATGACTCTCATCAACTTAGGATTGATTGACTTGTTTCCATAAATTAGTCTAATCCAATCCTCGATAAGAAAATATAACCATAAAATCCATTGTTGTTCAGTCCTAAGGTATTAACCGATAACATATAGAATCCGGATAGGTGACTAAACAGATCCCAATTATCCATTCACCAATTAATACGTTCATCTCTGGCATCTTTGATTCTACCAAAAGATCAATTCTTAATTAAGATTTCCCAACAGATTTATCCACCGTTTGTTGGAAAACGCGGCGTTCAGATCAATTAGGATTGATACCCGGTGCAGCAGAAGTTTAAAATTTTGTATGGAACGATTCCATAATGGGTATCAACCTTACGATTAAATTGTGTGTGTAAAAATTAAATAACGATTATAAAATTTTTACCTTTAATCTCGAATCGAGATTTTGGACACCAACAGATTTCTCTGCTCTTGTTGTATATCCCTGGAACTGATGGACGAACTGTTCTTCAATCAGGTCCACGAACGGATATTTAATCCCTCTGATAGATTGCACTAGAAAATCTATCAGAAGTTTTCTACGAAGAGATTAACGAATTTGATCCGTTAAACCAGACTGTAATTCAAAATCACAGGCTGGATTTTTCTCAAGCAGAGGGAGAGGGGGCGGCGGCCACAATCAATAAAATTAGGGTTTTCGAAAATTATTTTGTGACCTGTTGTGTGTAATTTCTGTACTGCAATAACTTATTTATAATGTAGGCCACTAACAGCTTAGGGCCCATTAGTCATAAGTTCAAGCCCGACAAGCAAAGCCCGCATGTTCAGAAATTAATATAAAATTCATCGTGACTTCGATTGATAAACCGATTTCACCAATGTGCACAGAAACCATTTCTGCACCTTTTCAAGTCAAGATAAATTTTTCTGAATCCGATTTCAGTGATTTCCAAAAATGGCCATCCCTATGTCATTTTAGGAAATCTTACTCCTCTACTCTTAAATAAGAAGTCCAACTTCTTCGTTCATTAAATTTAACTCTTTAAATTTAACTATCTCAACGGGGATTAAAAATCCATTACACTGTGTGACCCTCAATGGTTCAGAGATACAGCTAGCCGTGGGCTCACAACTCCTTGTGACTCGGAACAACAATTTCCGACTTGCCCATCGAATCATGGTATGAGCGCCTAGCAACATCGCCCCATGATTCCCTAGGTATCACTGATAGTGCCTACAAGAACCAGTAGATTTTGGTTAGCGTACAGTACGGTCCCTTCATCCATATATCCCGATCGAATCAACAACCATTGGTATATCGAGAGTCGCTCGAGATTCGATAACTATGCAATGCATCTTGAAGATCAAATAGTGACATCGCATGTGCTACTAAGAAACCATTTCTTAAATCACATCATGTACTCTGGCCAAAGATTCGTCACACTAATATCTCCTCAGATCGCATAGGATATCCACACTCGCAAGTATGTAGTGAATCCTTGACAACAAAGCATCGACTCCTATATGTGTTGTAACTGTACCCAATCCCGACACCTGATGACCCCAATAGAGTCGGTAAACGAGTCAAAGCACAGTACTAGCATGTAGAGTCTCAATGATGTCTCAAGTAGTAAGGACTAATGGTGTACAACCAAAACCGCGGACTTTATCCACTCGATAAGTGATAACCACTTGGAAAGTCCGGATAGGGTAGTTCGATCATTCATCATATGAATATCCATTTGCATGCTTCGAACATCTCTATGTTCCTTACCAATGAAACGTGGTACTCTGCATCGCAAATGCTAGTCTCAAACTCGAGCGATCCTTATCCTTATTATCGGACGGCTCAATCGACTAGGAACAGTTTAGAATATACAGTGACTATAAGATGTGTTTCATGATAGACATCTCCATGTTCTACCACATCTTACATACACTATAGTATATTCAAGGTCTTTATCAAAGCAACAATAGTATATCACAATATCACAATATGAAGAAAGACAAAGTCATTGCCATTAATAAAAGTGTAAATTATATTAAACAAAAGATTGTTTATACAAAGAGTCATCAAAGCCCTTAGCCACAAGTTGGCTCACTGGGCACCCACTCTTTCAATCTCCCACTTGCCCTATAGCCAACTAGTCATACTATGTAGACCCATTGCTTCGCGATGTTTGTCAAATAATGGTCCTGGCAAGGGCTTAGTAAGTGGATCAGCGATATTGTCTGCAGAGGCCACTCTTTCGACAGTGATGTCTCCTCTTTCCACAATCTCCGGATGATGTGGTATTTCCTTAGTACGTGTTTGGATCTTTGATGAGACCTTGGTTCCTTTGCCTGAGCAACGGCACCCGTGTTGTCACAGTACACCGGGACTGGACCAACAATTTCAGGAATGACGCCCAACTCTTGGACGAATTCCTCATCCAAACGGCCTCTTTAGCAGCAGCTGATGCTGCAATGTATTCTGCTTCAGTGGTGGAATCCGCTGTGGTGTCCTGCTTGGAACTCTTCCAAGAGACAGCACCGCCATTGAGCATGAACACAAATCCAGAGGTTGACTTCGAGTCATCCACGTCACTTTGGAAGCTAGAGTCGGTATAGCCTTCCAATTTTAGTTCTCTTCCTCCATATACCATGAACATATTCTTAGTCCTTCGTAAGTACTTAAGAATGTCCTTCACGGCTTTCCAATGCATTTGACCGGGATTAGCTTGATATCTGCTCGTGACACTCAGAGCAAATGCTACATCCTGTCTGGTAGATATCATCCCATACATGATACTACCTATGGCTGACGCATATGGTACATGTGTCATTTTCTCTATCTCTTCATCAGTCTTGGGACACATAGACTTGGATAGAGAAACTCCATGACACATGGGTAGATGTCCTCTCTTGGACCCATCCATTGAAAACCGTTTCAATATGGTGTCGATGTAGGTTGATTGAGTGAGTCCTATCATTCTCTTAGATCTATCTCTATAGATCTGTATCCCTAGAATATAGGATGCCTCACCCAAATCCTTCATCGAGAATCTACCTGATAACCATATCTTTGTTGACTGCAACATCCCTACATCATTCCCAATGAGTAGGATGTCATCAACATAAAGTACTAAGAATGTCACAGCTCCTTAACTACTTTCTTGTACACGCATGGTTCCTCCGGATTCTTGATGAAACCAAAATCTTTTATTGTTTCATCAAATTTTTGGTTCCAACTTCTTGATGCTTTTTTTAGATTATAAATTGATCTCTGAAGCTTGCATACCTTATGCTCGCTTCCCACGGATGTGAACCCCTCAGGCTGCTTCATATAGATCTCTTCCTTAATGTCTCCATTAAGAAAAGCAGTCTTCACATCCATTTGCCATATCTCATAGTCATACCATGCAGCTATGGCAATAAGGATTCTTATGGACTTGAACATTGCAACTGGTGAAAAGGTTTCATCATAGTCAACTCCTTGTCTTTGAGTATAACCTTTCGCCACCAATCGCGCCTTGTAGGTCAATACCTTACCATCAGGCCCAAGCTTTCTCTTGTAGATCCATTTACACCCTATTGGAACAATTCCATCGGGAGGATCTACTAAAGACCAAACTTGGTTTGTATGCATCGAATCTATTTCCGACTGCATAGCTTCAAGCCATAAATTTGAATCCGCATCAGAAATTGCTTCCTTGAAGTTTCTTGGATCACATTCAACATCGGTTTCATCTTGATCCCCTTCAAGAAGAAGACCATATCGAATAGGAGGTCTAGAAGTCCTCTCGGATCTTCTAGGTACAGGCGTGTCCAGCAATGGTTCCTGAGGTGTAGGATCGTTATTTTGTATTTCGGGTTCTTCTCGAATTTCTTCGAGTTCCATCATCTCGCCTTTCTTATCCAATAAGAACTCCTTCTCCAAGAAGGTGGCATTCCTTGAAACAAACACCTTTGTTTCAGCAGGATAATAGAAATAATATCCGATTGAATTCTTTGGATACCCTACAAAATAACATAAGCTGGATCGACTATCCAACTTATCTCCCACTGTCCGCTTCACGTAAGCAGGACATCCCCAAATCCTCAAGTACGAATACTTAGGAGCTTTGCCATTCCATAACTCGTATGGTGTTTTGTCCACTGCCTTAGTGTGGACGTTGTTCAACAACAATACCGCCGTTTCAAGCGCATAGCCCCAAAACGAAGGTGGAAGCTCAGTGAAGCTCATCATGGATCGAACCATGTCCAACAAAGTTCGATTACGACGCTCCGATACACCATTAAGCTATGGTGTCATAGGAGGAGTCCACTGAGAGAGAATCCCATTCTCTTTTAGATAGTCCAAAAACTCGGTACTCAAGTATTCTCCACCTCGATCCGATTGAAGTGCTTTAATACTTTTACCTAGCTTGTTTTCTACTTCAGCCTTGAATTCTTTGAACTTTTCAAATGCTTCAGACTTATATTTCATTAAATATAAATACCCATACCTTGAATAATCATCAGTAAAGGTAATGAAGTAGGTGTGGCCATATTGAGTCCCAACTCTAAATGGACCAAAAACATCTGTATGGATCAAATCCAACAGATTTTGACTACGCTCAGGTTTCCCCTTAAAAGGAGATTTAGTCATTTTTCCTTTTAGGCAGGATTCACAAGTAGGTAGAGAGTTAATATCAGACATATCAAACATGCCCTCTCCCACTAGCTTGTTCATCCTCCTTGAGGAAATATGACCTAGCCTAGCGTGCCAAAGGTTTGCCGGGTTTTGGCTATCGATTTTCCTTTTGTTTGTTGTTGCCGGTTTATCAACATAATTTATTGGAACGTCTTTTAGTTTTAAGTTGTATAGATCATTTTCAAGTTGTCCATTTCCAATCAAACATTCATTCTTGTAAATATTGCAAATCCCATTCACAAAATTGCAATAATAACCATCTCTATCAAGCATAGAAACAGAAATAATGTTTTTAATCAAATCCGGAACAAATAAAACATCTCTTAAAAGTAACTTAAAACCGTTCTGCAAAATTAAATAAACATCTCCCACGGCTTTTGCTTCAACTCTGGAACCATTTCCGAGCCTCAGCTGGGTCTCACCCATCCTAAGCCTGCGACTTCTTGTCATCACCTGCAAATCATTGCAAATGTGAGATCCACATCCGGTATCCAATACCCAAGAAGTTAGTATTAAGTGAAACATTTATTTCAATATAGAACATACCCTTTGCAGTTCGCAACTGCTCTAGATATTCCTTGCAGTTACGCTTCCAATGACCGGGCTTCTTGCAGTAATGGCAAACATCCTTGGATTTTTCCATGTTTGAAGCCTTTGTCTTGTACTTCTTTTCGGGTTCGATTTTCTTGGGTGGGGCAGAACGTTTCTTACCCTTCGTACTTGGCCCCTTCTTAGCAGAAGAAGAGGAGCCCACCAAGAAAGCCGGTTTATCCTTCTTTAATGTGGATTCATATGTCACAAGCATATTGACCATCTCTTCAAGGGAGGCCTCTATCTTGTTCATATTGAAATTTACCACAAATCCGTCAAACGAAGAAGGAAGAGACAGAAGTAGTAAGTCCACGTTGAGTTCATGCTCCAACATCAAATCAAGGGTTACCAACTTCTGTATGAGCCAAATCACTCGTACCCCATGATCACGGACCGAAGTCCCTTCACGCATGCGACACGTCATTAGCTCCTTTACAGTAGCGAACCTTTCACCCCTCTATTGAGCCCCAAAAAGTTCCTTGAGTTGAACGTGAATGTCAGCAGCATTCACGGTGTCCTCAAATCGCCTCTGGAGTTCATCAGACATCGAGACTTGCATATAGCATTTGGTTTTGATATCATGGTCCCACCATGTATCAAGCTTGGCTAACTCCTCCAGACTTACGTCAGCTGGTGCTTCCTTCGGAGGAGATTTCTCTAACACGTAGAGCATCTTCTCCGAAGTCAAGACAATCTTCAACTTACGGAACCATTCCGTATAGTTTGCGCCAGTCAACTTATTTTGTTCGAGGATCGAGAAAAGTGGATTACGCGAATTCATCGTATGAAATACTGAAAAGAAACAGACAAATATCAGTGATTGTTTAAGCAATTTACTAAGACATAAAATAGGCAAAATTTATTCTATGAATCTCACTCCCACTATTTTAACGTTTTCACTACCCTCTAGTGAAAATGGGAAACTGTTTTCCTTAGTGAGAACATGGAGTCCAATTGACAAACTTATGGTCCCGAATAATATCAGCCAACCATAATTTTCAAATGGTAGAGCCCAATTGCTTCCAAAGCAACCTCCATGTTTTTACCTCATGTCCAATAAGGGCCCAATAATATGACGCCGTTTATTGTGACATGTCAAGATGACCCATCAATATTAAGTTGTGATGGACGGTCGCCATGTGGATCCCCCAATAATATGAGCCGATCCCATGGGAGTTCCACCCAACTTACAACATGTGTCGATCCAATGTACAGCTTTCCGACGAACGGGCCCCCCCAATAATATGAGCCGGACCGTATCCGCGGGTAGCATCTCATACATTGATCGTTGATGGAAGGTAGGAACATTTAAACAAATTTAAATTTCTTTTATTTATCTTGATATCAATTTTAAATCATATTTAAAATGAGGGATTTTTAATTATAAAAATTTGTCTCATCATTTTTTAAAATTTTGTATGCTTGCCGGATTCACACAATTATGTCTAAAACATGCATACAACTATAATATCACATATTATAAAGGATGATCGATTCCATTTCTAATCGACCCGTGGTTGCCAATCACGAGTCTTAGTCCAATCCTAGGTAATATGCAGTATGCAATGCAATCCTATTACATTTGCTTCCAATTTACATTTTTTCTGTCTTTATTGTCTGCTGGGCCCACCTCCATCTTCATATCTTGATCTCCCACTAAATCTAATGTATTTATAATAAATAACAATGACAAGTAGGGGATACATTTTTAAGGGGTGGGAACGGGCCATAAACCAAGCCCACTTTTATTACATATGACATTCATATTGGGCCATAAACCAGGCCCATTATAAAACGAACAACAATAAAACAAATGTAAATTCCTAACATACACCTACAAAATTGGTCATAGCAATCGATCATCCTTATCCAATAACATTTAATTCAAAACTAATTTATTGGATAACATGCAATGGCAATTTAAATTTAAAAAGATAAAATCATATCTCATACATAAAATCTTATTTTACATATAAAATCATATTTTATCTTTTTATCAAATAAAATCATATTTTATCTATAAAATCCAATTTTATACATAAAATCATATTTTACTCAATATATCCATAAGATCATATCTTATCATCAATTGTACCAAAAATTAATTAATTTCAAAATTCAATTAAAGGATAAAATATTAAAATTTTCCAAAAATTCAAATTTATCCAAAAATCAATTTTAAAATTTTCGGACTCGAACAATTCGATCCGACGCCTCGTGGACCAATCAAAACAATTTTCGATCGGACCAAAAATAGAATTTTAACATATTAAAATTTTATTTAAAAAATTAAAAATAATTTTTCCCGCGGGCCGCCCGGGACGTTCCCGGGCCGGGCAGCTCGGCTGCCCCTAGGGCAGCGATCACATCGCTGCCCCTCCCGGGCAGCGATCCAATCGCTGCCCTGGTTTTTGCCCGAAATTTTTTTTTTTATTTTTAAATATTTATTTTGTTTCAAAAACCGAGGCCTACAAAAATTTTGTACAATCGATTAATTTAATCGCTTGATCTGAGCAACCTGGCTCTGATACCACTGTTGGAAAACGCGGCGTTCAGATCAATTAGGATTGATACCCGGTGCAGCGGAAGTTTAAAATTTGTATGGAACGATTCCATAATGGGTATCAACCTTACGATTAAATTGTGTGTGTAAAAATTAAATAACGATTATAAAATTTTTACCTTTAATCTCGAATCGAGATTTTGGACACCAACAGATTTCTCTGCTCTTGTTGTATATCCCTGGAACTGATGGACGAACTGTTCTTCAATCAGGTCCACGAACGGATATTTAATCCCTCTGATAGATTGCACTAGAAAATCTATCAGAAGTTTTCTACGAAGAGATTAACGAATTTGATCCGTTAAACCAGACTGTAATTCAAAATCACAGGCTGGATTTTTCTCAAGCAGAGGGAGAGGGGGCGGCGGCCACAATCAATAAAATTAGGGTTTTCGAAAATTATTTTGTGACCTGTTGTGTGTAATTTCTGTACTGCAATAACTTATTTATAATGTAGGCCACTAACAGCTTAGGGCCCATTAGTCATAAGTTCAAGCCCGACAAACAAAGCCCGCATGTTCAGAAATTAATATAAAATTCATCGTGACTCCGATTGATAAACCGATTTCACCAATGTGCACAGAAACCATTTCTGCACCTTTTAAAGTCAAGATAAATTTTTCTGAATCCGAATTCAGTGATTTCCAAAAATGGCCATCCCTATGTCATTTTAGGAAATCTTACTCCTCTACTCTTAAATAAGAAGTCCAACTTCTTCGTTCATTAAATTTAACTCTTTAACTTTAACTATCTCAACGGGGATTAAAAATCCATTACACTGTGTGACCCTCAATGGTTCAGGGATACAGCTAGCCGTGGGCTCACAACTCCTTGTGACTCGGAACAACAATTTCCGACTTGCCCATCGAATCATGGTATGAGCGCCTAGCAACATCGCCCCATGATTCCCTAGGTATCACTGATAGTGCCTACAAGAACCAGTAGATTTTGGTTAGCGTACAGTACGGTCCCTTCATCCATATTCCCGATCGAATCAACAACCATTGGTATATCGAGAGTCGCTCGAGATTCGATAACTATGCAATGCATCTTGAAGATCAAATAGTGACATCGCATGTGCTACTAAGAAACCATTTCTTAAATCACATCATGTACTCTGGCCAGAGATTCGTCACACTAATATCTCCTCAGATCGCATAGGATATCCACACTCGCAAGTATGTGGTGAATCCTTGACAACAAAGCATCGACTCCTATATGTGTTGTAACTGTACCCAATCCCGACACCTGATGACCCCAATAGAGTCGGTAAACGAGTCAAAGCACAGTACTAGCATGTAGAGTCTCAATGATGTCTCAAGTAGTAAGGACTAATGGTGTACAACCAAAACCGCGGACTTTATCCACTCGATAAGTGATAACCACTTGGAAAGTCCGGATAGGGTAGTTCGATCATTCATCATATGAATATCCATTTGCATGCTTCGAACATCTCTATGTTCCTTACCAATGAAACGTGGTACTCTGCATCGCAAATGCTAGTCTCAAACTCGAGCGATCCTTATCCTTATTATCGGACGGCTCAATCGACTAGGAACAGTTTAGAATATACAGTGACTATAAGATGTGTTTCATGATAGACATCTCCATGTTTTACCACATCTTACATACACTATAGTATATTCAAGGTCTTTATCAAAGCAACAATAGTATATCACAATATCACAATATGAAGAAAGACAAAGTCATTGCCATTAATAAAAGTGTAAATTATATTAAACAAAAGATTGTTTATACAAAGAGTCATCAAAGCCCTTAGCCACAAGTTGGCTCACTGGGCACCCACTCTTTCACCGTTTCTATCCCAAACGCAATGACTAAGAAATCCATATTTACACATCAAATCAAAATATACCACGAGCTATTATCCACCTATTGGATTAGATGGTCTTAAGTACCAAACAATTCTTACATATCGCCTGAAGCCATATCTCAAATTCCTAGTTCAACTCGTCAGCTAGTCTGAAAATCCCAAATTATTATATGTATAACCTGAATTCATATTTTTAGATCTTAATATATAATTAGACATCTAGAAGAGTTTGTAACTCAATCGCAATTGCTTTCTAAATGTTCCTCCAGTAGCTTAGCATATCATCGGTACGTAAGTCTACAGCTTATCCAGAAATCTTCCTAAATATTCTCTTCATCCTTCTATACCAATAGTTGGTACATTAATCTTACCGGTTGAAATTCAAAAAAAAATCTTAGAATGCAACTATAAAGTACCCAAAAGTCTCTAGGGACCACTCTATTTCCTATCTCGTATCTGTTCACCCATTCAGCTTACCAAAAAAAAAATAATAATAATAATAATAATAATAATAATAATAATAATCTGTTTACTCTTAACGATCTTATTTAAAATTGAAACAACCCATTCAAATAATTTACTAACTAGCAATCTTTTCACTAGAACTTGTTATAACTAGTAGTCGTCATTCCTCGGATCTCAACAATAACTTAGGATTTTATCTAGTGCTAATAATAAATTCCAACGGTCTAAAAACTTACTATGCGGCTACGAGCCAATTTTCTACACAAGAAATCGAAATGATAATTGGAATTATGATCCACCCAAATCCTCACCAAGATGGATCATGAAAGGAAACAAACATACAAGTAACGCTGCTTAATACAAAATAAAATAGTGCATGCATTACAAACAAATGAGATGAAAATGAAAATCTAGATAAGTGGAAACAACTCACTCATAATTCAATTCTAGGGATGGGTGACTAATAATGGAGGCTCCATGAATAATAAATATGAGCCAATAAGATACAAATCTCGTGATCATCCATCCATGAGCAATGAAATCATGCTCAAACAATTAAAGCACAATCAAGGCAATCAGTGTGCCTTTGCTCGAGAGAATTCCACACAAGTCGATAATCAGGGGAAACAATGGTCCTAAGACATATTCAGATGTCAAACACAACATAAGTAGATCACCAAAAAGGAAGGCAAAGTGGATCTTACTCACATCAACATGTGGCTCTAGAACCAAAGAAAATTTCAAGAAGTGTGAAATATAAACAAGATTTTACTAAGAAGTTCAACTAATGCCAAGGTAGCATAATTCAACGATGATTAATGTCGTACGAATCCATAAATGCTCAAAGGAAGTGTAAAGAAATTTCGGATACTCAAAAGTATATGTTGCAACGGAATTGAGCACAAAAGAAGGGAAAAAAATAAAAAAATAACGATCGGAATAATAGTTCACATAATTGAAAGGCTCATAGTAACCGACTCACTATTTCCAAAAATTATATTTGCCCAAATAACAAAAGGAAAACTCAAACTATCCAAAATAATATAAAACCAAGTTCGTATCCAAGTCTTCACATGAGTTCTATTCATAAACTTAACTGACTAAACACACATCTATGAATTTCTAAGCAAACTATACACTTAGCTGTATCCGACAATAGTCCATCCATAAGAGAATAAATTACAACAAGGACACATCGATTAATATCTCCTAAAGCACAAGTTTAATATTTTCCAACAAACTCTTACAATCTCATAAAATTATTAGTATTACCTAATAACTCAAACAACATCCACGTAATGCCTAAAAATAGAAGGAATATTGGTACACCAGCTGCGTTCAACTTGAAGTCGCATGCTATAAAAATAAACATTTGAATGGTACACTTTAAACGGCTAAAATAAATTTTTAAACAAAATAAACACCGAGTTACACACTTAAATAAATTAAACAGCAAGTTTTGAAAATATTTTTTTTTTTTAAAAAAAAGATGACATCAAAACATTTAAAGTATTAATTCAAGTATGACTAACATATAAAATTCCTTAAAAACTTACAGACTTTGAGGCGAGATTTCTCGAGTTTCTTGCAACCGAAAGTAGACACAACCCAACCAGAACCATGCTCTGATACCAACTGAAACGACCCTGACCTCTACTCTAAATTAATTAATAAAGAAAAATGGATTTTTCAAAAAAAAAATTCGGCATGACCTATCTATTTATAGTACAACCCACCTGTCACAGACAACAGCAAAAAAAAAGTAAACGACTGACAATACTAATAAACTCAACCAAGAAAAAGAATGAGAACCAAGAGAAAGGTTCGACAACACCACTTCCAAAACCTTTAAACAATTTCATAATTACATGCCAACAACGAATTTAAATATTATTACATTTATATAACTCAACATACAAAAATAACTACTTCAAAACATGAAAGTCTGAATAAACTCTGCGGAAGACTGACATAGGTCGGAGGGATGTGTCGTGCCCGCATCGAAGTCTACTCGATAGTCCTACCCCTCGATCTCAACAATAATCTAACATGCACCAAACAAGCGTAGTGAGTCTAAAGACTCAGCAAGTATAAACAGTGCATGCAATAACAAGGGTTAAAAATACAAGCGGAGATACTAAAAATACTGTACATATAATACTTCGAAATTTACTCGGAAAAGTTATATGGTAAAAGAGACTGAGACTTACTGCATGAAATGAACTCACACACAACTCAAACATTCAAACTTGGAACTTTCTTAAACTTTAACTGAACCTCATGCATGTCTGAAACTGAATATAAACTAAGTCGAGTCAAATTAGAACTAATGTGTAACTGAAACTGTGAACATATAAACTGTAACTGTATCTGTGAACTTAGATCCTTGATTGTGATTCTGTATTTTTTATCATGATCATGGCTGCAGTGCACTATGCCGCAAGGAAGTCATGATATCTCCCAACCCGTCTTTCCCATACTTGGTAAGGGAAGCCAAGATTTCTCTTAGCCCGTCCAAATCCATACTTGGTAAGGAAAGCCAAGATTTCTCTCAGCCCGTCCAAACCCACAAAGTGGTAAGGGAAGCCAGAACGTCTCCCAGCCCATCCAAACCCATACATAAATATAGTCACAATCATCTTACTTCGTTCGAAAATATTTTCTTTTCCTTCTTTGACTCGACTCAATTACTTAGCATGCATGTATGGAAATGACTTTCTTTGTAAACATTTACTCGATACTCATATAAAAGATTTAAAATTATTGACAAGGGTATAAAGCGTGATTTAAAATAAGGAAGACATGATGTTTAAGCGGCTGCCCCTAGGCTAACTAATCACCCAAGTTACACACCGAGTGTCCAAACCATAAATTCCACAACTTTACCATTCCTTAACCAAATCGACTTTCGTTAGAACCGATATATACATCCTAATCCAACCCAAGGACCATGTTATAACCTCCAAAGATCACCCGAGCAACCCGATCAAAATGAATTTTCGGGCAGCCCTCAAGCTCATAAAAATTCTTCACTAGCCACCCCAACTTGAGAAATTCCTAAATTGACCAAAACTAACCCGATTTACTCCCAATTCAAACCGACACGACCAAAACATCCTAAAATTTAAGTAGGACAGGGCCAAAACCTGAACAAGCCTCCTTAGCCTAACACACCAGAACCGAAAACTGAAAGCAAAGCAAGGGAACGTCAAATTCTGCACTACTCTCCTCGGATCAATTCAACCATTTGCGCCCCTTAGCCTCAACCAACCTATAACCACCCCCTACACGCACACCATGGACCCTACCTAGGACTAGACCTAGCCCCTAGACCAGCCCATGGTTCGACCAGGCTACCAAAACCAAGCCACAAGCACCCTAACTTACACAACTCGAGCCAATACCCCTCGATTAGGACCCCCCCCCCCTTCGAGCAGCCCCTAAATCCACTTCAACAACCCTTTTTACACCAACAAATACACCACAACATGATCATAATCCAAAGTTAGGGCAGCCCCTAAAACATCCTTACAACATTTTCGAAATATGCACAATAGAACTCATGAGAATTTTACCAAAAATTCGAAATACCCACACATATGCATAAATCAATTGGGGGCCTTTAACATAACTCAAAATCATCACAAACCAAAATAATATTTCGAAAATCATATATTCACAAACTGAAAATGCAAGAAAAATTCGAAACCCTAGTCTAAACATGATGAAATTCGAACAAGAGCTTCAACAAATAACGCCCAACATAATATGCTTGCTTGGTGAGAAAAAGGAGGAGTATACTTGCCTATGATTTTCGAAATATTGCCCAAAACTTAGCTCAAATTGTAGAGGAGGAAGAGAGGAGAACTTTTCCTTGAGGAAGCATTGAGCTCCGGCAGGCAAGGGAGGAGCTAGGGCGGCGGCAGATTGGTGAGGGAGGTGGGAGGAGGCGGCGCACAAGTGAGGGAGGGATAGGGGGTGTAGCACCTAAAATCTAATCTACTAAATCGCATGCATAAAATTTAATAACTATTAGGATTTATTATTTTTAGGTTTAATTGAGTTAAATTCTTTATTTGAATTATGTGCTAATAAAATATTTTTATTATTTATTCAATGATTTTATTGTACTAACTATTTAATTAATGTTTTTAATTGTTTAAGTTTATTTTTTAAAATGATTTTTATTATGCAATTTAATTGTTTTAATATTTTAAAGGTTTAAGCTTGCATATTTAAATGATTTTAATTAATTGTTTAGTTTATTCTTTTAAATGATTTTAATTGTTTAGTTTATTATTTTAAATGATTTTAACTGTGTAGTTTATTTGTTTAAATATTTTCGAATGTCCAACTTATTTATTTTTAAATAGTCTTAGTTTAGCGGTTAGTTATTTTAAATTATTTTAAATGTCAAGCTTATTTATTTAAATATTTTTTTAATTGTCCAAATCATTTTAAAGATTTTTATTTTCGCTTGTGTATTTATTTAAATTGTTTTTAAACGTTAGTCTAGTTTGTTTAAATTATTTTAAATTGCTCTGCTTGATAGTTAAATATTTTACTCGTTGCCGTGACATCGAAATATTTAAAGTGTTTAAATTTTTGGATTTTCAAGCTTGTGTTTTATTTAGTGCAATTTAATTCATAGTCTTAGTTGCCAATTGGAGTAGCACTTTTAAAAGTGTGTAGCACTTTTTTTCCAATCACTCACACACTCACATTTTATATGCTTACACATATACATACACTCTCAACCTTACACTTAGACTTAACCCTAGCCCTAAAATTCACACTCAAATCTCACTCATTTCAAACACAACTCATGCCCATTTTCTCTCATTCTCTCAAATGCATCGACTTCTCCCATTTTCTTCTTCTTCCATCGGCTTTCTTATTCCCCTTCTTCTTCAAATCTTCCCGTCGCCGCCAGCCATCCTCCTCTCTGGCGAAGCATCTTATTGGACAGTGGAGCGAGCTGTTCCTCTTCCTTTTAGGAGCTCGGATTCCAGCATATAGCATCCCCATGGCCGTCGGTTTTAGCTCATTTGAGCTCCTGCATTTCGATTCCAAGTTAGGCAAGGATGTGGTTCTTTCCTCCCTAAAAAAGATTAACATATCTTGGGTGTTGCATTCCATGTAAAATTTCAAAATACATATGCCCTGTTTTATTTTTTTTGCTATACAAAATGGTTAAGCAGACTTCTTTTCGATTTCTTCACATTTGGGATATTTGATACTATAATCTTTGCTTGTGAGGAATAAAACGAGGTTATGCATTTTATTGTTATTGTCTTGAATGCCATGAGGATTACAAAATTTCAGATTTGATCGTTCCTAGCATGTTGGTACGAGCATTTTTCCAGTTTTTCTTGATGCCTTGATGTTCGAATTTTTCCAGTTTTCTTCATGCTTGTTGGTTCGAAATTTTCAGTTTATTTCCTTATCATGTTGGTTCGAAATTTCCAGATTATTTCCTTAGTATTGTGGTTCGAACAAGTTCAGTTTTGTTCATCATTTTAGTTCAAATATTGGTGTTGTACTTTGTTGAGTGGATGGTGAATTTAGGGGCTACCATGGATGAAATGTAGTTCACATGGTAGCATTAGGATGGGTTGAAGTTAGATGGTGAATTGGTTTGGAGGAACTTCGGATTTTTCCAGATTTTTGGGGCTTGGTTTGGTTTCTTTGTTGAGTGGAATTTGAGCTGGTTTATGGGAGTTTCTAAGGGATTAAGATGAGCTTAAATGATGGTCTTGAACCTAGAATAGTGGCTTAGGAACTTTGGGGTCTTGTGGCTAAGTTTTTTATTGAGTTGAGACTGAGGCAAGAGCAGAATATTTGAAAGTGAGTGGGCTGTCTAGAAACTTGTTTTAAAACAGGGGTTAAACTCGGGTTTTGGTCAAGGGCTCGGGTATGGAATTAGTCTCAGATGTTAGGAATATGTCGGTTTAAGCGGGAATTAGTCCGGTTAAGTTTTGGTCGAGTTTTAGATTTTTGATTTAATAAGGTGCAGATTATTTTTTAAGCCAAAGGGCTGCTGCCTGGAATTTTGAGTTTTGTAAAATGATTGCTTAGGAATAAAATTAAGTGGAAGATTTCCCTACTTAGTTCTAAGTGTCATGGAGTCGTGGTTTCAAGCGGAATCCCTTTCGATTAAGAATCGAGCAAGATACAAATTTTACGGGCAAACCGCTCGAATTGGTCTTAAGCGCAAATTATGGGTTAAATTTTCATCCTTTGGTTTGTCTCCTAAATCACCATCCCGGTCATTCTTGTGTGAGTCATATGCATGATTATCGATCAACATTTACATGTACATCATATTTACATATGCATGCTAAGATCATATTTATGAATGAAAGAAAGTATTTTATGAACGAAGTGAGATGATTGTGACTACAGTAAAATTCATGTGTTTGGACGGGCTGGGAGACGTCTTAGCTTCCCTTACCGAAATTCATGTGTATGGATGGGCTAGGAGAAATCTTGGCTTCCCATACCAACCATAAGGCAAGACGGGTTGGGTGTTATCCTGACTTCCTTGCGGCATAGTGCACTGCAGCCATGATCATGATCGAAACCCACAGAGTCGCAATCAAAGGATCTAAGTTCACAGTTTCAGTTCAAGTCATTTATATACATGTTCAGTACAGTATATTCAGTTTCATTGTTCATGTTTGACTTATCCATGCATATGTTACATTCATATTCACGACATTTATTCAGAAATCTTCTATTTAAGTTTAAGGGCTCAAAAGTATTTTATTACAAGTTATTTTCAATCTGCTTGTGCTTGTATTTATGTAGTACTTGTTATCCCCCCCCCCCCCCCATATTCTTGCTGAGTCTTTTAGACTCACTACACTTATTTGTTTTCAAGCAGGTATAAGCCATCATTAAGATCGAGGGGCAAGACTAGGGGTGCATTCGAGCCGAATCGAGCCGAATATTACACAAATATTAATATTCGAGCTCGAGCTCGAAACATATGTTCGATATTCATATTCGATTCGAAGTTCGAAAATATGAAAAAATTTGGCTCGAGCTCGGTTCGAAATGATGTTCGAGCTCGAGTTCGATTCGAACTATTCGAATCTTCATTCGAATATTTTTATCCAATATATGACATAAAATAGAAAAACAAATTAGGAAATGACCAAAGACAAAATGAAAAATTCACCAAACTTGTAAAACAGTGCAGAATAATAAAGTTCATCAGCTTACACATTTGAATGAGTTAGCAAAAATCAAGCTAATGACTAAAAAACTTCCTCCATCTAAGATTCAAATCCAAACTAAATAGAGATAGTCACAACCTAATTGCTACCCTTCCAAGTCCCAAGTTAATCCATTGTTGGATTTACATACCAAAATATACAAAAGTTCCAACTGATACCTCTCAAGTCAAGCAATTGTTGTTTTTACTACCAAAATATACAAAAGTCCTAACTGTTACTCCCAAGCCAAGCCATCGTTGCTTTTACCATATCAAAATATACAAAACTTCAAGTCCCACACTTCTAGATCTGAAGACCTGTAAATAATAAATTAGTCACAATATGCACATAATGCTTCCTTTGGTATCTGAAAACTATTGCATATTAGAGTCATACTCAGATTTAAGCAAAAAAAATAAAACGTATATGACTTGAAGTTTTAAAGCAACACAAAAATATGTATATTAGAGCTTATATGACTTTGATATATGAAATCTGTTGCATACTCTTATATGCAACTCAAAAACAGAATTTCAAGTCCCACATTTTTACACATGAGTATGACTCTAATTTGCAACACAAAAATATAAGTTTTAAGCACATAATGCTTCCTTTGATATCTGAAATCTGTTGCATATTCAAATACACATGTTAGTAAACTCAAATAAAATGTCAAAAATGAAATTAAAACTAATTATACTTTAGATATACAATAATTTACTTTAAAAAATACCTGTTCTTTAAAGTTCTATCCATCAATTTAATCTATAGGAAGATCAATTATCAAAGCTTGCTTTTCAACCTGCAATAACAAAGATAAATTCATCATTTAACAGCTTAATTTAAAAAAAAAACACAGAAAACTTTATATCATACCTTAATTTTTTTAGTCACCCCATGTCGTTTTCGACTCCAATCTCCACCGCACATCAACATTTCTACTATTGTGGGAGCTAAAGAAGCACGATACTTGTCAATTACACGAGTTCCATCACTAAATGTTGCCTCTAAAGCTACTGTGGTAATAGGTATTGCCAATATATCTCTGGCCATAGTCGACAACACCGGAAATTTGTATGTATTGAGCTTCCACCAACCAAGAGCATCAAATGTTTTGCTCGGATGCCTGTGACACCCTTCTTCTAAATACACATCTAACTCGGATTTTTCAGGCTGTACCATTTCAATTTTATTCAAATAAGAAGAGAATTCAGACCATCCAGAAGCAAAACTAGTAATTTCATCCCTACTTTGAGTTGACCTGCTGCTGCCACCTTGAGACTCAGAATTGGTTCTTGTTCCTTGAATTTTTTGAGCAACTGCATCTGAATATTCTTTGTAAATTACATACAGAAGCTTCTGAACCTCTTTAATATTACTTTCTTCTTCAAATGAGGTATAAAGTTTAGGAAAACTAAATTCAAGTGCACGCATTTTGCGCCTAGGATCCAAAACACAACCAACAGCCATTAACAAATTGCATTCACCCCAGTATTTATCAAATTTTGCCTTCATTTTTTGCACCATTTTTCTGATAAACTCTTCCTCATCACAAGATCTCTCATCCAAGACTACTTTTACTCGAAAGACTTCATTCAGAAAAGATTGGCAGTGGGATACTCACTTCCAGAAATTATGTTTGTTGCATCATAAAATACTTTCAAGATTGAAAATACTTTATGCAATTTTTCCCAATCATCTTCAGTTGGACAATGAATGTAGCTTGGTTCCCGATCTTTAAATCTTGGAAACACATCTTTGAAAGCAATTGCTGTTGCTAACATCTCATAAGTTGAATTCCATCTTGTCTTACAATCATCAACCAATTTTCTTTCATTTAATTTCAATTGCTTCACAATTTCAGCAAATTGAATGAGTCTAGCATCTGTTCTTCTAATGAAATCCACGCTTTGACGAATTACATGAACAATCCCCCTAATTTCACTAAGTCCATCTTGAGCTATAAGATTTAAAATGTGAGCGCAACATCGCACATGAAATAATTTCCCCCCACAAACCAGTTTTTTATTTATTCTCAAGAAATCTTCCTTCATATATTTAATTGCAGCATCATTAGCACTTGCATTATCAACAGAAACAGTGAACACCTTATTTTCAATTTCCCATTGCCTTGCACATTTTAGAAGAGAATTTGAAATTTGAGGACCACCTCGAGGGGGAGGAATATGAAAGAAATTGAGAACACGTTTATTCAATTTCCAAGATGAGTCAATCCAATAACCAGTGATCACCATGTACTCTAATTTCTGATTTTTTGACTTCCATAAATCTGTTGTGAGACTAATCTTTTCTATATTTTTCAGCAATCCATGCAATTTTTTCTTCTCGGCTTCATATATCACTGAACAACTCTTTTTTGTTGTTGTTCGTGATATACGAGTCCACTCAGGCATTCCACGTCTACAAAACATATTAAAACCTTCTTCTTATAATAATGTAAATGGATGTTCATGCATTAATATCCATGTGGCAGCTGCTTCTTTCATGCGTTCCATGCAAAACTTTCCATCATGTAACAAAGGTGGCATAGTTGTCTCTACACTTTCGAAGCCTAACACTAGCTGTTGTTGTTTGAGTTTATCATGTTGTTTTTTAGACTCCAAGTGCTGGACACAATGGTCTAAATGTCGTATTAAGTGTGATGTTGTACCTGAACCTACTTTTGCGAGTAGTTTATGACAATGTTTGCACTTGTACTTGTACTTTTTCCCACCACCTTTTGGGTCTTCAACTTCAGTCATCTCTGACCATACATCAGATCTCTTTTGTCTCTTTGTCTGATGAAGTTGATTGTCATCATTACTTTGCACATCCCCTTCTATTATTTGTTCTTGGGTCTCATTTGAATCTAACGAAACTTGTACATTAGCTGAGTTTGCTGCAGGAGTTGAATCAGCCATACCTGAAAAAAAAAAAAAAGTATGCTTTAGAGTGAATATATAAAGATAACCCGTTAAACATAACATGGATGATTTTCTTCATCATATATAATATAATATAATATAATATAATATAAATAAATAAATAAATAGATACAAAACCATGCATAATTAAATCTTTGACATTGTTGACAGTGTACTAAGTGCAAGTAAATTAGAAACTAAATACATATAGATAAATTCATAGATACAAGTCAGTTAGAAATTAAATTTTAATATTGCAGTTGTATCCCAGTGTACTAATTAAGTGCAAACTGCATTCTCCAGACTTTTTGTACCATTATTTCCATTAAAAGAGAATAAAATAGAGATGAAAATATTTTGACATAGGTACCCAACAAAGACTGGCAATTTCTATTATTTTGACATGAGCATTGGTAGTCCAAACTCGTTGTTGAGGAGTGAAACTTCAAAATACGTCATCTTTTAAAGAAAATTAGACCTTTAGTTTCTAATTGAGAACATAATCCTATTAGATGGACTCATGAACATTTAAATCATAGACTTGACATCTGCCACCAATTTGTGAGATTTGACCAACGAAATTTAATTTCACGTGGCCATATGCTTATTCTTATAATCAACAGACTATAATCTCGTGTTTGCCGCCATAGATGCACAGGACACCTTTTCTCAAACAAGGAAAGTACAGAGGTAAGGAGCAAAACAATCGAACAATGATGCAGATCAATATATGATTGAGGTGTTAAGAGATACAAGATAAACTTGATAAAAGAGAAGTCAACGCACTGTTTCAGAAATATAATAAAAAGAACAAAAAAGATAGAAATATATGTACATACTCTCGGAACGAGGGGATCTGCTTGGACGTGTTGCTTCTTTATTGTTTCTCTAGCTGGAAATAGACGTATGCTTAAAACCCCCTTTTTATCTGAATAAGAAACAATAAAGTCATTTATTCACTTGAAATATGCCATAAAAGTACCAGGAATGCATCGATCTACACTTATTCATCCCATTCACGCTATTCGGACGGAACGAATTCCGTCAGGAAAAAAAAGAAAATAGATTCATGAGCGAAAAAATATACTTACGGTTATGTAGATCTGAGATCCAAAGTCAGATTTCAAGTGTGAGCATTGAGGGCTGAGGACTGACCGGATTAAGAGTTACTGTGTAAGAGGCTCCGCAAGAAGAGAAGAAGAAGTCATCTAGGGTTAATGAATAATGATTCACACGATTCACAGCACAGGTGTAGTGATATATTTAAATTTGAATATATATTTAATATTTAATTAATGTTTAGTATAATATGTAATTAAATATTATATATATATAATATTAAATAAAAGTTCGCGAATAGTTCGTGAGCTATCGAACAAAATATTTTAGGCTCGTATTCGGCTCGATAAATTTTCGAGCATGTTCGAGCTCGGCTCGAGTTCGATAATTTCGAATACGAATCAAATATTTATCGAGTAGGCTCTAAAAGCTCGTGAACGTTTTTGGTTCGATTGCACCCCTAGGCAAGACTATCGAGTGGACTGCGATGCGGGTACGGCACATCCCTCCGACCTATGCTCGTCTTCCGCATAGTTACTCGAATTAATATGTTATGAAGTGTTTATTTTGCTTACTTGAAAATTTTATGTGTAATGTTTTGATAGAATTTTTTTTGGGCATGTAAACATTAGACTTTCAATCTTTTGGATATTTGATATGTCGAATCTTTTTCTTGGGTTCTCGTTCTTGTCTCAGTCTAGTTTACTTGTGTTGTCGGTTGTTTATTTCTTTTATTTTATTCTGTTTGCTGTATGAGACAGGCGGGTTTTCATATAAACAAATAGGTCATGCCGAAATTTTTAATTTTTATTAAATCCGCATTTTCTTTATTAAGTAATTTAAAATAGAGGTTAGGGTCGTTTCAGTTGGTATCAGAGCATGGTTCTGGTTTGGCTTGTGCCTACTGCCGGTGGAAAGAAACTCGAGAAATCTTGCCTCAAAGTCTGTAAGTTTTTAAAGAATTTTATATGTTAGTCATACTTGAATTAATACTTTAAATGTTTTGATGTCATCCTTTTTAGAATATTTTCAAAACTATATATTTAATTTATTTAAGTGAGTAGTTTAGTGTTTATCTTCGTTTAAAACTTCTTTTATAGTTTAAAGTGTACTATTTGAATGTTTATTTTTGTAGCATGCGGTTCCATGTTAAACGGAGTTGGTGTACTAATATTTCTTCCAGTTTTGGATAGTACGTGGATGTTGTTTGAGTTATTAGGTAGTGTTAATAATTTTATGAGATTTTAGGCACTTGATGAAAAATACTAAACTTGCGTATTAGGAGATATTAGTCGTTGTGTCCTTGTTGTCATTTATTCTCTTATGGATGAAATTTAGTCGGATAAAACTAAGTGTATAGTTTGCTTGGGAATTTCTAGGTGTGTGTTTAGTCAGTTAAGTTTATAAATCGAACTCGTGTGAAGACTTGGGATACGTACTTTGTTCTATATTATTATGGATGGTTTGAGTTTTCTTTTGTTATTTGGGCAAATATGATTTTGTAAAATAGTGACTCGGTTACTATGAGCCTTTCAATTATGTGAACTATTATTTCGATAATTATTTTCTTATTCTTCATTTGTGCTTGTATCTATTGCAACAAATACTTTTGAGTATCCGAAATTTCTTTGCACATCCGTTGTTCATTTATGGATTCGTATGACATCAATCAACATTGTATTCTTGTAGTGACCCTTACCCGGATCACCTACTAAACAGAACTTAGGCATGCAATTAACTTAATAAAACAGATATCAGAAATAATCTAGCGGAAACCATAAATAAATACAATCACAATGAAAGGAATCTGCAATTATCCAAATATTATACAACCAAATCGAATAGTTGTATCAACCCAGAACAACAGAAATAAAAACCTAGACGAAGCTCCAGCTGGCCAACCACTACCTAGCCTCTCTTGGATCCCCCAGCCTCGTCCAATCGCAAACCTGCCCCATGGAATAGGGTGTCCAGAAACACAGAGTACGAGACGTGAGCATAAAACGCTCAGTACGAGAGTATGAGCATACATGCATGCAAAGTGAACTCCCTATAAACTCGAGGTCAAGGATCAGATAACAGAGACAGACCGGGCCCTGGTATGTAGCACACTGTGCCGTCGCTTCAGGAGGTGGCTCCCATACCATAATACAAGTGGATATGCCGGACCCAAATCGATGGAAGTCCAACCACTAACAGGATAGGGAAAAACCCTACTAACAGACATCTCGAAGGAGATAGCTCAGTATGCAAATGAATGCAGCATAAATCAATGACATATAAACCATGCAGTCACATAATACATGCATACTCAGTCAGGATATCTCGAACAGTACTTTCGTACCTCAAATCTGTTGGAACACGGTCGTTCTTCGGATTGAAAAAGAAAGTGATACCCGGTGCAGCGGAAGTTTAAATTTTTTTTATATGGAACGATTCCATATGGGTATCAAATTCCTACGATTAAAATTGATAATATAAAATTTAAACAATATAAATTTTACCTTAAAATCTCGAAACGAGATTATGGACACCAACAGATTAAACTGCTCTTGTTGTATATCCCAGGAACTGATGAACGAACAATTCTTCAATCAGGTCCACGAACAGAAGTTTAATCCCTCTGATAGACTGCACTAGAAAGTCTATCAGAAGTTTCTACGAAGAGATAGAACAGATATGATCTGCTAATTCAGAATGCAAATTCGAAATTCGCAGACTGAAAATTCTCTAAGACAGAGAGATGGGGGCGGTCGAAATTCCTAGACTGGAGGCTAGGGTTTTCGAAAATCTGAGTGTAAGTTGTGTGTAATTTCTGTACTGCAATAACTTATTTATAATGTGGGCTGCTAACAGCTTAGGGCCCATTAGTCCTAAGTTTAAGCCTGACAAGCAAAGCCCGCATGTTCAGAAATTAATATAAAATTCATCGTGACTCAGATTGATAAACCAATTTCACCAATGTGCACAAAAACCATTTCTGCATCTTTTAAAGTCAAGATAAATTTTCTGAATCCGAATTCAGTGGTTTCCAAAAATGTCCATCATTATGTCATTTTAGGAAATCTTACTCCCTCTACTCTTAAATAATAAGTCCCACTTCTTTATTCACTAAATTTAACTCTTTAAATGTAATTATCTCAACGGGGATTAAAAATCCATTACTTGTGTGACTCTCAATGGTTCAGGGATACAGCTAGCCGTGGGCTCACAACTCCTTGTGACTCGGAACAACAATTTCCGACTTGCCCATCGAATCATGGTAAGAGCGCCTAGCAACATCGCCCCATGATTCCCTAGGTATCACTGATAGTTCCTGCAAGAACCAATAGATTTTGGTTAGCGTACAGTACGGTCCCTTCATCCATATATCCCGATCGAATCAACAACCATTGGTAAATCGAGAGTCGTTCGAGATTCGATAACTATGCAATGCATCTTGAAGATCAAATAGTGACATCGCATGTGCTACTAAGAAACCATTTCTTAAAACACATCATGTACTCTGGTCAGAGATTCGTCACACTAATATCTCCTCAGATTGCATAGGATATCCACACTCGCCAGTATGTGGTGAATCCTTGACAACAAAGCATCGACTCCTATATGTGTCGTAACTGTACCCAATCCCGACACCTGATGACCCCAATAGAGTCGGTAAACGAGTCAAAGTACAGTACTAGCATATAGAGTCTCAATGATGTTTCAAGTAGTAAGGACTAATGGTGTACAACCAAAACCGCGGACTTTATCCACTCGATAAGTGATAACCACTTGGAAAGTCCGGATAGGGTAGTTCGATCATTCATCGTATGAATATCCATTTGCATGCTTTGAACATCTCTATGTTCCATACCAATGAAACGTGGTACTCGGCATCGCAAATGCTAGTCTCAATCTCGAGCGATCCTTATCCTTATTAACGGACGGCTCAATCGACTAGGAACTGTTTAGAATATACAGTGACTATAAGATGTGTTTCATGATAGCCATCCCCATGTTCCACCACATCTTACATACACTATAGTATATTCAAGGTTTTCATCTAAACATCTTATAGTATGTCACAACATAATAATATGATAAAAGATAAAGTAAATGCCATTATAAAAGTGTAAATTATATTAAACAAAAGATTGTTTATACATAGAGTCATAAAAGCCCTTAGCCACAAGTTGGCTCACCGGGCACCCACTCTTTCAGTCTCCCACTTGCCCAAAAGCCAACTAGTCATACTACGTAGTTCCATTGCTTCGCGATGTTTGTCAAATAATGGTCCTGGCAAGGGCTTAGTAAGTGGATCAGCGATATTGTCTGCAGAGGCCACTCTCTCGACAGTGATGGCTCCTCTTTCCACGATCTCCCGGATGATAAGGTATTTCCTCAGTACGTGTTTGGATCTTTGATGAGACCTTGGTTCCTTTGCCTGAGCAACGGCACCCGTGTTGTCACAGTACACCGGGACTGGACCAACAGCTTCAGGAATAACGCCCAACTCTTGGACGAAATTCCTCATCCAAATGGCCTCTTTAGCAGCAGCTGATGCCGCAATGTATTCTGCCTCAGTGGTGGAATCCACTGTGGTCTCCTGCTTGGAACTCTTCCAAGAGACAGCACCGCCATTGAGCATGAACACAAATCCAGAGGTTGACTTCAAGTCATCCACGTCACTTTGGAAGCTAGAGTCAGTATAGCCTTCCAATTTCAGTTCTCTTCCTCCATAAACCATGAATACATTCTTAGTTCTTCTCAAGTACTTAAGAATATCCTTCACGGCTTTCCAATGCATTTGACCGGGATTGGCTTGATATCTGCTCGTGACACTCAGAGAAAATGCCACATCCGGTCTGGTGGATATCATCCCATACATGATACTCCCTATGGCTGACGCATATGGTATGTGTGTCATTTTCTCTATCTCTTCGTCAGTCTTGGGACACATAGACTTGGATAGAGAGACTCCATGACACATAGGTAGATGTCCTCTCTTGGACTCATCCATTGAAAACTTTTTCAATATAGTGTCGATGTAGGTAGCTTGAGTAAGTCCTATCATTCTCTTAGATATATCTCTATAGATCTGTATCCCTAGAATATAGGACGCCTCACCCAAATCCTTCATCGAGAATCTACTTGATAACCATATCTTTGTTGACTGCAACATCCCTACATCATTCCCAATGAGTAAGATGTCATCAACATAAAGTACTAAGAATGTCACAGCATCCTTAACTACTTTCTTGTACACGCACGGTTCCTCCGGGTTCTTGATGAAACCAAAATCCTTTATTGTTTCATTAAATTTCTGGTTCCAACTTCTTGATGCTTGTTTGAGACCATAGATCGATCTCTGAAGCTTGCATACCTTATGCTCGCTTTCCATGGATGTGAATCCCTCGGGCTGCATCATATAGATTTCTTCCTTAATGTTTCCATTAAAAAATGCAGTCTTCATATCCATTTGTCATATCTCATAGTCATACCATGCTGCTATGGCAATAAGAATTCTTATGGACTTGAACATTGCGACTGGTGAAAAAGTTTCATCATAGTCAACTCCTTGTCTTTGAGTATAACCTTTTGCCACCAATCGTGCCTTGTAGGTCAGTACCTTTCCATCAGGCCCAAGTTTTCTCTTATAGATCCATTTACACCCTATTGGAACAATTCCATCGGGAGGATCTACTAAAGTCCAAACTTGGTTTGTATGCATTGAATCTATTTCCGACTGCATAACTTACAGCCATAAATTCGAATCTGCATCAGAAATTGCTTCCTTGAAGTTTCTTGGATCACATCCAATGTCGGGTTCACTTTCATCCCCTTCAAGAAGAAAACCATATCTAATAGGAGGACTAGAAGTCTTCTTGGATCTTCTAGTAATAGGCGTGTCAATCAATGGTTCCTGAGGTGTAGGATCATTATTTTGTATCTTGGGTTCTTCTCGAATTTCTTCGAGTTCCATCATCTTGCCTTTCTTATCCAATAAGAACTCCTTCTCCAAGAAGGTGGCATTCCTTGAAACAAACACTTTTGTTTCAGTAGGATGATAGAAATAATATCCGATTGAATTCTTCGGATACCCTACAAAATAACATAAGGTGGATCGACTATCCAACTTATCTCCCACTGTCTGCTTCACGTAAGCAGGACATCCCCAAATCCTCAAGTACGAATACTTAGGAGCTTTGCCATTCCATAACTCGTATGGTGTTTTGTTCACTGCTTTAGTGTGAACGTTGTTCAACAACAATACCGCCGTTTCAAGAGCATAGCCCCAAAATGAAGGTGGGAGCTCAGTGAAGCTTATCATGGATCGAACCATGTCCAACAAAGTTCGATTGCGACGCTCCGAAACACCATTAAGTTGAGGTGTCATAGGAGGAGTCCACTGAGAGAGAATCCCATTCTCTTTTAGATAGCTCAAAAACTCGGTAGTCAAGTATTCTCTACCTCGATCTGATCGAAGTGCTTTAATCCTCTTACCTAGTTTGTTTTCTACTTCAGCCTTGAATTCTTTGAACTTTTCAAATGATTCAGACTTATATTTCATCAAATATAAGTACCCATACCTAGAATAATCATCAGTAAAGGTAATGAAGTAGGTGTGACCAAATTTTGTACCAATACTAAATGGTTCGCAAACATCCGTATGGATCAAATCCAATAGATTTTGACTATGCTCAGGTTTTCCTTTGAAAGGAGATTTATTCATTTTTCCTTTCAGGCAGGACTCACAAGTAGGTAGAGAGTTAATATCAGACATATCAAACATGCCCTCTCCCACTAGCTTGTTCATCCTCCTTGATGAAATATGACCTAGACTAGCATGCCAAAGGTTTGCCGGGTTTTGACTATCGATTTTCCTTTTGTTCGTTGTTACCGGTTTATCAACATAATTTATTGGAACGTCTTTTAATTTTAAGTTATATAGATCGTTTTCAAGTTGTCCATTTCCAATCAAACATTCATTCTTGTAAATATTGCAAATCCCATTCACAAAATTGCAAGAAAAACCATCTCTATCAAGCATAGAAACAGAAATAATGTTTTTAATCAAGTCTGGAACAAATAAAACATCTCTCAAAAGTAACTTAAAATCGTTCTGCAAAATTAAATAAACGTCTCCCACAGCTTTGGCTTCAACTCTAGAACCATTTCCGAGCCTCAGCTGGGTCTCACCCATTCTAAGCTTGCGACTTCTTGTCATCACCTGCAAATCATTGCAAATGTGAGATCCACATCCGGTATCCAATACCCAAGAAGTAGTATTAAGTGAAACATTTATTTCAATATAAAACATACCCTTCGCAGTTCGCAACTGCTCTAGATATTCCTTGCAGTTACGTTTCCAATGACCGGGTTTCTTGCAGTGATGGCAAACATCCTTGGACTTTTCCATGTTTGAAGCCTTTGTCTTGTTCTTCTTCTCGGGTCCGATTTTCTTGGATGGGGCAGAACGTTTATTACCCTTTGTACTTGGCCCCTTCTTAGCAGAAGAAGAGGAGCCCACCAAGAGAACCGGTTTATCCTTCTTTAAAGTGGCTTCATAAGTTACAAGCATATTGACCATCTCTTCAAGGGAGGCCTCTATCTTGTTCATATTGAAATTCACCACAAAACCGTCAAACGATGAAGGAAGAGAGAGAAGTAATAAGTCCACATTGAGTTCATGCTCCAATACCAATTCAAGCGTTACCAACTTCTGAATGAGCCAAATCACGCGTACCCCATGATCACGGACCGAAGTCCCTTCACGCATGCGACACGTCATTAACTCTTTTACAGTAGCGAACCTTTCAGCTCTCGATTGAACCCCAAAAAGTTCCTTGAGTTGTACGTGAATGTCAGCAGCATTCACGGTATCCTCAAATCGCCTCTGGAGTTCATCAGACATCGAAGCTTGCATATAGCATTTTGCCTTGATATCATGGTCCCACCATTTATCAAGTTTGGCCAACTCTTCCGGACTTATATCAGCCGGTGCTTCCTTCGGAGGAGATTTTTCTAACATGTAGAGCATCTTCTCCGAGGTCAAGACAATCTTCAACTTACGGAACCATTCCGTATAGTTTGCGCCAGTCCGTTTATTTTGTTCGAGAATAGAGAATAGTGGATTGCGCGAATTCATCTTAATGAAATACTGAAAAGAAACAGACAATAATCAGTGATTGTTTAATTAATTTACTAAGACATAAAATAGGCAAAATTTATTTTATGAATCTCACTCCCACTATTTTAACGATTTCACTACCCTCTAGTGAAAACGAGAAAAATTTTCTTTAGTGGGAACATGGAGTCCAATTGACAAACTATAGTCCCGAATAATATCAGCCAACCATAATTTTCAAAAGGTAGAGCCCAATTGCTTCCAAAGAAACCTCCATGTTTTTACCTCATGTCCAATAAGGGCCCAATAATATGACGCCGTTTCTTGTGACATGTCAAGATGACCCATCAATATCAAGTTGTGATGGACGGTCGCCATGTGGATCCCCAATAATATGAGCCAATCCCATGGGAGTTCCATCCAACTTACAACATGTGTCGATCCAATGTACAGCTTTCCGACGAACGGGCCCCCCCAATAATATGAGCCGGACCGTATCCGCGGGTAGCATCTCATACATTGATCGTTGATGGAAGGTAGGAACATTTAAACAATATTTAAATTTCTTTTATTTATCTTGATATCAATTTTAAATCATATTTAAAATGAGGGATTTTAATTTTGAAAATTTGTCTCATCATTTAAAATTTGTATGCTTGCGGGATTCATACAATTTAGTCTAAACATGCATACAACGATAATATCATATATTATATTTTAGGATGATCGATTCCATTACTAATCGACCCGTGGTTGCCAATCACGAGTCTAAGTCCAATCCTAGGTGATATGCAAGTATGCAATGCAATCCTATTACATTGTGCTTCCAATTTACATTTCTTCAGTCTTTATCATTGCTTGCTGGTCCCACCTCCATCTTCAAAAACTCCCACTATTTCTAGTGAATTTACAATAAATTACTATGACAAATAAAGGGATACATTGTAGGGGTGTGAACGGGCCATAAACCAGGCCTACTTTTATTACAAATGATAAAATCAAATTTGGGCCATAAACCAGACTCATTAATAAAACCCAACAATCAATAATAAAGTCAAATGTAAACAACCTAGCATACACCTATAATATTGGTCATGGCAATCGATCATCCTTATCCAATAATATTTAATTCAAAAATTAATTTATTGGATATCATGCAATGGCAATAAATATAAATAGATAAAATCATATTTCATACATAAAATCTTATTTTATATATAAAATCATATTTTATCTAGTTTATCCATAAAATCATATTTTACATATAAAATCCAATTTTATACATAAAATCATATTTTATTATCAATTGTACCAAAATTAATAATTAAAGATTTAATTTATGGGATTAAATTTATAAATTTCTAAAATTCAAAATTTATCCAAAAATTAATTTTCTTAAAAATTTTGGGCTCAAACAATTTTGACTCATTGCCTCGTGGACCAACTGAAACAATTTTCAATCGGGCCAAAAACTGGGCCCAAAACCATTTTGGGCTAGAATTCATAATTCACGAAAAAATTTAATTTTTTAATAAAAAAATTTCTGGGCAGCCCGGGACAATCAAGGGCTGCCCGCCCGTCGCTGGGCTGGACTCGTCCAGCCCAGCCGCTGGGCCGCTCCATGCGGCCCAGCTGCGCGGGCTAGGGCAACGCTTGCCCTAGCTCGCGCAGGGCTGCTGCGTGCAGCCCATCTGCGCGCAGGGCTGCACGCGGCGCTGCTCGCTGCCTTCTGGCAGCGGGTAGCCCAAAAATATATTTTTTTTTTCTTTTCCGTTTTATTTTTCTGAAAAATCGAGGCTTTGTACAATCGATAAAATTTTAATCGTAAAATCCGAGAACAACCTGGCTCTGATACCACTGTTGGAACACGGTCGTTCTCCGGATTGAAAAAGAAAGTGATACCCGGTGCAGCGGAAGTTTAAAATTTTTTTATATGGAATGATTCCATATGGGTATCAAATTCCTACAATTAAAATTGATAATATAAAATTTAAACAATATAAATTTTACCTTAAAATCTCGAAACGAGATTATGGACACCAACAGATTAAACTGCTCTTGTTGTATATCCCAGGAACTGATGAACGAACAATTCTTCAATCAGGTCCACGAACAGAAGTTTAATCCCTCTGATAGACTGCACTAGAAAGTCTATCAGAAGTTTCTACGAAGAGATAGAACAGATATGATCTGCTAATTAAGACTGCAAATTCGAAATTCGCAGACTGAAAATTCTCTAAGACAGAGAGAGGGGGGCGGCCGAAATTCCTAGACTGGAGGCTAGGGTTTTCGAAAATCTGAGTGTAAGTTGTGTGTAATTTCTGTACTGCAATAACTTATTTATAATGTGGGCTGCTAACAGCTTAGGGCCCATTAGTCCTAAGTTCAAGCCTGACAAGCAAAGCCCGCATGTTCAGAAATTAATATAAAATTTATCGTGACTCAGATTGATAAACCAATTTCACCAATGTGCACAGAAACCATTTCTGCATCTTTTAAAGTCAAGATAAATTTTCTGAATCCGAATTCAGTGGTTTCCAAAAATGTCCATCACTATGTCATTTTAGGAAATCTTACTCCCTCTACTCTTAAATAAGAAGTCCCACTTCTTTATTCACTAAATTTAACTCTTTAAATTTAATTATCTCAACGGGGATTAAAAATCCATTACTTGTGTGACCCTCAATGGTTCAGGGATACAGCTAGCCGTGGGCTCACAACTCCTTGTGACTCGGAACAACAATTTCCGACTTGCCCATCGAATCATAGTAAGAGTGCCTAGCAACATCGCCCCATGATTCCCTAGGTATCACTGATAGTGCCTGCAAGAACCAATAGATTTTGGTTAGCGTACAGTACGGTCCCTTCATCCATATATCCCGATCGAATCAACAACCATTGGTAAATCGAGAGTCGTTCGAGATTCGATAACTATGCAATGCATCTTGAAGATCAAATAGTGACATCGCATATGCTACTAAGAAACCATTTCTTAAAACACATCATGTACTCTGGCCAGAGATTCGTCACACTAATATCTCCTCAGATTGCATAGGATATCCACACTCGCCAGTATGTGGTGAATCCTTGACAACAAAGCATCGACTCCTATATGTGTCGTAACTGTACCTAATCCCGACACCTGATGACCCCAATAGAGTCGGTAAACGAGTCAAAGTACAGTACTAGCATATAGAGTCTCAATGATGTTTCAAGTAGTAAGGACTAATGGTGTACAATCAAAACCGCGGACTTTATCCACTCGATAAGTGATAACCACTTGGAAAGTCCGGATAGGGTAGTTCGATCATTCATCGTATGAATATCCATTTGCATGCTTTGAACATCTCTATGTTCCATACCAATGAAACGTGGTACTCGGCATCGCAAATGCTAGTCTCAATCTCAAGCGATCCTTATCCTTATTAACGGACGGCTCAATCGACTAGGAACTGTTTAGAATATACAGTTACTATAAGATGTGTTTCATGATAGCCATCCCCATGTGCCACCACATCTTACATACACTATAGTATATTCAAGGTCTTCATCTAAACATCTTATAGTATGTCACAACATAATAATATGATAAAAGATAAAGTAAATGCCATTATAAAAGTGTAAATTATATTAAACAAAAGATTGTTTATACATAGAGTCATAAAAGCCCTTAGCCACAAGTTGGCTCACCGGGCACCCACTCTTTCAAAATCAGTGCAAGCTCTACCAACTATAGGTCCACGCCTATAGTCTGCTCTACACTGCCAAATGATACTACTATCATTATAGCGCTCTAAAAGCCTTAACTACGCTAAAGCATACTCCTAAATATTTTTAGGAAGCAAAAGCTATACCTTCGTCCGTCGTTAGCCCTTTGATGTCGATGCCTCCAAAACTTGGGCACAACTCCGCTACGACTATCGAATGCCTCGACGACTCCCGGGGTAAGCCTAGGAAGGCTAGAACAACTCGAATACGACTAGAGTTAGAGAGGAAATCCGGAATTGGCAATTGAAAATGAATTCTCGGCCTTCTATTTATAGACAACGATCGGAGATTCCGATCCTCGATCGGAACGTCCGAACCTCGATCGGAATGTCCGATCCTACCATCGGAGCTTCCGAAGATCCTGATCTGCCACGTGTCAAAATATCACTTGTTGACTTCGGATAGGGGTGATCGGAGCTTCCGATCTTGCCACACGTCATGCTTGACGTAATACCATCGGAGCTTCCGATTCTGCATCGGAGCTTCCGATCCTGTTCGGAACTTTCGAACTCACCTTCGAAGCTTCCGAACTCTATCCAAGTAATTATGATTAATTCCTTAATTACTGATTTTGGTTACGGGATACTACATTCTCCCCCACTTAAGATATTTCGTCCTCGAAATCAGATCTTAAGTACTGAATAAAATACAGAAATCAGAAACATTCTTTATTCAAATCAAACGTTTACAGAGTTTGCAACTGAATATAACTTAAGAATGAAATCAAAACAACTCAGGATGGTCTTCACGCATCCTGTCCTCAAGCTCCCAAGTAGCTTCCTCAGTGCCTCGGCGCTGCCACTGAACTAAAACCAGAGGAATTACTTTGTTCCGCAAAACCTTATCCTTATAATCCAGTATACGAATAGGTTTCTCAACATAAGTCAAATCCTTGTTCACCTGAACCTCAGACCGCTGCAGAATATGAGATTCATCCGCCACATACCGTCGCAATAGAGATACGTGAAACACGTCGTGAATACTGGATAGATGCGGTGGCAAAGCTAGTCGATAAGCCAAATCGCCAATGCTCTCCAAGATCTCAAACGGACCGATAAACCTGGGAGATAACTTGCCCTTAAGGCCAAATCTGAGAATCTTGCGGAAAGGTGACACTCTCAGAAAACTTTCTCCCGACATCGAACTGCAATGGCCTACGCTTGGTATTAGCATATCTGGCCTGACGATCCTGTGCAGTCTTAATCCGTTTCTTGATCTGATCGACAATGTCTACCGCATGCTGGATAAGCTCCGGTCCCTCAGCCTGTCTCTCCCCCACTTCTTCCCAGAAGAGTGGAGTACGAAAACGTCGCCCGTACAATGCCTCAAAAGGTGCCATCCCAATACTAGTGTGATAGCTGTTGTTGTACGCGAACTCGATCAACGGCAAATGATCCTGCCAGGCTGAACCAAAATCCATGACGCACGCTCTAAGCATATCCTCCAAAGTACGGATAGTGCGCTCTGACTGACCATCAGTCTCCGGATGATAGGCAGTACTCAAACTGAGAGTAGTACCCATCGCACGCTGAACACTCCCCCAGAATCTAGAAGTGAACCTGGGGTCCCGATCACTGACAATGCTCACAGGCACTCCATGAAGTTGAACGATCTCCTGAATGTACAACCGAGCCATACGATCCACATTGTACTCTCGACTATAGGCAATGAAATTCGCTGACTTGGTAAGTCGGTCCACCACAACCCAAATAGCATCACAGTTCCTCGGGGATACCGGCAAATGGGTCACAAAGTCCATTGTGATAAACTCCCATTTCCATTCAGGAATAGGCAGACTGTGAAGCAATCCTCCAGGTCGTCGGTGCTCTGCTTTGACCTGTTGACACACCAAACATCTCGAAAAAAACTGATAAACACTGCGTTTCATACCCTTCCACCAGAAACGAGTACGTAGATCCTTGTACATCTTGTTGCTCCCAGGATGAATACTCAACTTAGTGCGATGCGCCTGAGACAAAATCTCCTCTCGCAACTCTTCATCCTGCGGAATCACAAGCCTACCAGACAAACACAGAAAGCCATCAGACTGATAATGAAATCCAGACGAACTACCCTCGTTAGCTAGACGAGCTAAATGCTGGGTCTTAGAATCAGACATCTGAGCATCTCGGATCCGCGAATACAAAGCTGGCACAGATAGTATCGCAAACATCTGGATACTCAGCATACCTTTCTTAAGCTTGAAGGTATATCCCGAAGTACAACAGTCACCGATCGCACTAGACATCAAACAAGTCTGAAGTGCGGATAGTCGCACCTTGCGACTCAAAGCATCAGCGATGAGATTAGCAGCTCCCGGATGGTACTTAATTTTGCAATCATAGTCCTTAAGCAAGTCCATCCAACATCTCTGCCTCATGTTCAACTCCGCCTGAGTGAACAAATACTTGAGACTCTTATGGTCGGTGAAAATCTCAAATTTCTCGCCATACAGATAATGACGCCAGATCTTCAAAGCGAACACAATGGCTGCCAATTCCAAATCATGGACTGGATAGTTGTCCTCGTGAAGCTTTAGCTGTCTAGAAACGTATGTGATCACATGCCCATTCTGAGTCAGAACACAACCTAACCCTTGAAGAGAAGCATCAGTGTATACCACATACCCTCCAGATCCTGACGGTAATGCCAACACTGGCGCAGAAGTCAACCGCCGTCGAAGCTCACAGAAATTCTCCTCACACTTGGAGGACCACTCGAAATCCACACCCTTGCGGGTAAGCTGCGTCAAAGGTCGAGCTAGTTGAGAGAAGTTCAGAATGAAGCGACGATAATACCCTGCTAGACCAAGAAAACTAGGGATCTCAGCAACTGTCATCGGACGCGACCAATTAAGTACCGCTTCAATCTTGCTTGTGTAGTGACCCTTACCCGGATCACCTACTAAACAGAACTTATGCATGCAATTAACTTAATTAAACAGATATCAGAATAAAACTGCGGAATCCAATAACATTATACAATCCCAAGTAAAGGAATCTGTAATTATCCAATAATATACAACCAAATCGAATAGCTGTATAAACCCAAACAACAGTAATAAAACCTAGACGAAGCTCCAGCTGGCCAACCACTGACTAGCCCCTCCTGGATCCACCCTCCTCGTCCAATCGCAAACCTGCCCCATGGAATAGGGTGTCCAGAAAATACAGAGTACGAGACGTGAGCATAAAACGCTCAGTGCGAGAGTATGAGTATACATGCATGCAAAGTGAACTCCCTATAGACTCGAGGTCAAGGATCAGATAACAGAGACAGACCGGGCCCTGGTATGTAGCACGCTGTGCCGTCGCTTCAGGAGGTGGCTCCCATACCGAGATAACCGTGGAAACGCCGGACCCAAATCGATGGAAGTCCATCCACTAACAGGATAGGGTACAACCCTACTAACAGACATCTCGAAGGAGATACAGCAAGATGCAAATGAATGCAGCATAATATCATGGCATATAAATCATGCAGTCATATAATACATGCATACTCAGTCAGGATATCTCGAACAGTACTTTCGTACCTCAATACAGTGCAAGCTCTACCAACTCTAGGTCCACGCCTATAGTCTGCTCTACACTGCCAAATGATACTACTATCATTAAAGGGCTCTAAAAGCCTTAACTAAGCTATTTCATACTCCTAAATATTTATAGGGAGCAAAAGCTATACCTTCGTCCGTCGTTAGCCCTTTGATGTCGATGCCTCCAGAACTTGGGCACGACTCCGCTACGACTACCGAACGCCTCTCCGACCTCCGGACCAAGCCTAAGAAGACTAGAACAGCTCCAAAAGGACTAGAAAGGAAAGGAGAACTCGGAATTGGCAAATGAAAGTGAAGTCTCGGCCTTCTATTTATAGACAACGATCGGAACTTCCGATCCTTGATCGGAACGTCCGAACCTCGATCGGAACGTCCGATCCTGTCATCGGAGCTTCCGAAGATCCTGATATGCCACGTGTCAAAATATCACTTGTTGACTCCGGATAGGGGTGATCGGAGCCTCCGGTCCTGATCGGAGCTTCCGATCCAACCACACGTCATGCCTGACGTAATATCGATCGGTGCCTCCGATCGCTCATCGGAGCTTCCGATCGTGCCTTCGGAGCTTCCGATCCGTCCGATGCCAAATTCAATTAATTAGCATTAATCCTTTAATTACTCAATTAAGGCACGGGCTACTACATTCTCCCCCACTTAAGATATTTCGTCCTCGAAATCAGATCTTAAGTACCGAATGCAAATACAGAAATCAGAAACATTCTTTATTCAAATCAAACGTTTACAGAGTTTGCAACTGAATACAACTTAAAGAATGAAATCAAAACAACTCAGGATGGTCTTTACGCATCCTGTCCTCAAGCTCCCAAGTAGCTTCCTCAGTGCCTCGGCGCTGCCACTGAACTAAAACTAAAGGAATGACTTTGTTCCGTAAAACCTTATCCTTATAATCAAGGATGCGAAGAGGTTTCTCAACATAAGTCAAATCCTTGTCTACCTGAACCTCAGATCGCTGCAGAATATGAGATTCATCCGCCACATACCGTCGCAACAGAGATACGTGGAACACGTCGTGAATGCTGGATAGATGCGGTGGCAATGCTAGTCGATAAGCCAAATTGCCAATACTCTCCAAGATCTCAAACGGACCGATAAATCTGGGAGACAACTTGCCCTTAAGGCCAAATCTGAGAATCTTGCGGAAAGGTGACACTCTCAGACACACTTTTTCCCCGACCTCGAACTGCAAAGGCCTACGCTTAATATTAGCATAGCTGGCCTGACGATCCTGTGCAGTCTTAATCCGTTTCTTGATCTGATCAAAAATGTCTATCGCCTGCTGGATAAACTCCGGTCCCTCAGCCTGTCTCTCCCCCACTTCTTCCCAGAAGAGTGGAGTACGACAACGTCGCCCATACAACGCTTCAAAAGGTGCCATCCCAATACTAGTGTGATAGCTGTTGTTGTAAGCGAACTCGATCAACGACAAATGATCCTGCCAGGCTGAACCAAAATCCATGACGCACGCTCTAAGCATATCCTCTAACGTACGGATGGTGCGCTCTGACTGACCATCAGTCTCCGGATGATAGGCTGTACTCAAACTGAGAGTAGTACCCATCGCACGCTGAACACTCCCCCAGAACCTAGAAGTAAACCTGGGGTCCCGATCGCTGACAATGCTCACAGGCACTCCATGAAGTCGAACGATCTCCTGAATGTACAACCGAGCCATGCGATCCACAGAGTACTCTCGGCTATAGGCAATGAAATGCGCTGACTTGGTGAGTTGGTCCACCACAACCCAGATAGCATCACAGTTCCTCGGGGATACCGGCAAATGGGTCACAAAGTCCATAGTGATAAACTCCCATTTCCATTCAGGAATAGGCAGACTGTGAAGCAATCCTCCAGGTCGTCGGTGCTTTGCCTTGACCTGTTGACACACCAAACATCTCGAAACAAACTGATAAACACTGCATTTCATTCCCTTCCACCAAAAATGAGTACGTAGATCCTTGTACATCTTGTTGCTCCCAGGATGAATACTCAACTTAGTGCGATGTGCCTGAGATAAAATCTCCTCTCGCAACTCTTCATCCTGTGGAATCACAAGCCTACCAGACAAACACAGAAGGCCATCTGACTGATAATGAAATCCAGACGAGCTACCCTCGTTAGCTAGACGAGCTAAACGCTGGGTCTTCGAATCAGACATCTGAGCATCTCGGATCCGCGAGTACAAGGCTGGCTCAGATAATATCGCAAACATCTGGATACTCTGCATACCTTTCTTATGCTTGAAGGTATAACCTGAAGTACAACAGTCACTGATCGCACTAGACATTGAACAAGTCTGAAGTGCGGATAGTCGCACCTTGCGACTCAAAGCATTAGCGGTGAGATTAGCAGCTCCCGGATGGTACTTAATCTTGCAATCATAGTCCTTAAGCAAGTCCATCCAACGTCTCTGTCTCATGTTCAATTCTGCCTGAGTGAACAAATACTTGAGACTTTTATGGTCGGTGAAGATCTCAAATTTCCCGCCATACAGATAATGACGCCAGATCTTCAAAGCGAACACAATGTCTGCTAACTCCAAATCATGGATTGGGTAGTTGTCCTCGTGAAGCTTCAGCTGTCTAGAAGCGTATGCGATCACATGCCCATTCTGAGTCAGGACACAACCTAACCCTTGAAGAGAAGCATCTGTGTAAACTACATACCCTCCAGATCCTGACGGTAATGCTAACACCGGCGCAGAAGTCAACCGCCGTCGAAGCTCACAGAAATTCTCCTCACACTCGGAGGACCACTCAAAATCCACACCCTTGCGGGTAAGCTGCGTCAACGGTCGAGCTAACTGAGAGAAGTTCAGAATGAAGCGACGATAATACCCTGCTAGACCCAGAAAACTACGGATCTCAGCAACTGTCGTCGGACGCGACCAATTAAGTACCGCTTCAATCTTGCTTGGATCAACAGAAATCCCCTCCCTGGATATGATATGGCCAAGAAAGACCACTCTATCCATCCAGAACTCACACTTGCTCAGCTTGGCGTACAACTGCTCATCTCGAAGAGTCTGTAGTACCAACCGCAAGTGAGAAACATGCTCTTCCGTATTACGTGAATACACCAAGATGTCGTCAATGAAGATCACGACAAACTTGTCCAAATACTCCCTGAAGGCACGGTTCATCAAATCCATGAATATATCCGGCGCATTAGTCAAACCAAATGGCATCACTAGAAACTCGTAATGCCCATAGCGAGTACGGAATGCAGTCTTGGCTACGTCCTGATCACGGACTCTCAACTGATGATACCCAGATCTCAAGTCAATCTTGGAGTAAATTGATGTGCCCTGCAGCTGGTCAAACAAGTCATCAACACGAGGCAACGGATACTTGTTCTTCACAGTCACTCGATTCAGCTGCCGATAGTCAATGCACAGCCGCATCGACCCATCCTTCTTCTTCACGAAGAGAACAGGAGCTCCCCAAGGAGATACCCTAGGACGAATGTACCCCTTGTCCAAAAGATCCTGTAGTTGATTCTTCAACTCACGCATCTCTGACGGAGCCAGACGATACGGTGCTCTAGAAATAGGCGAAGTACCCGGCATCAACTCTATGCCAAACTCGACTTCCCTAGCAGGAGGAAAACCCGAAATCTCATCAGGAAACACTTCTGGAAATTCATCCACAACAGGAATGCTCTCTATCCCAATACTCTCAGCGGACAAATCAACTGCATAGATAAGGTAGCCTTCCCCGCCAGACTCTAGAGCTCGACAGGCTCTCAAAGCTGATACCAAAGGCATCGGGGGTCGCGCTCCCTCACCATAGAAAAACCAACTCTCACTCCCTTCCGGATGAAAGCGTACTAATCTCTGATAGCAGTCCACTGAAGCTCGATAGATAGTCAATATATCTATTCCCAGAATGCAATCAAAGTCGTCCATCGCCAGGACCATGAGATTTTCTAACAGAATGTTCCCTTCGAACTGTAAAGGGCAACCCATCACTAGACGCTTAGTCAAAGCATATTGGCCCGTCGGAGTAGAAACAGACATCACTACGTCTATGCAATGCATGGTAACTTGTGCCTCTTAACAAAACGTGAAGAAATGAAGGAATGAGATGCACCAGTGTCAATAAGTACAAGAGCAGGTATACCATAAAGCATAAATGTACCTGCGATGACTTTCTCATTCTCCTCCACTGCCTGATCATGTCTCAGGGCAAACACTTGGCCAGAAGCTCGTGGCCTCAAATGAGAACTCCCAGCAGACTGTCCCTGCGATCTCTGCTGAACGGTAGCCTGAGAACCCGATCCTGAACCAGAACCAGAACCACCTCCCCCAGACATTGGACAATCTCTCCGGATATGACCAGTCTCTCCACAACGGAAACAAGCTCCAGAAGCTCTACGGCACTTGTCGGATGGATGGTTCTTCCCACAGTGATCACACTTGTCCTTCTTACCGAAACGGACAATACCTCCAGAACCAGAGGAAGAAGAAGATCCAGACTTCTTGAAAGTTTGGGCACGGGGACCCAAAGAACTAGCAGGCCTCGACTGAGGGAAAGACCTGTTCCGCCGAATGCTGTCCTCTGCCTGATGTCAACGGCTCACCAAACCCTCGTAGGACATGTCGTCGCCAACCGCCACACGGTCATGGATCTCAGGGTTAAGGCCCTGAAGAAACAGATTATACTTCATCTCTGAGCTATCAGCAATCTCGGGGCAATAGGATAGCAGATCAAAGAACCTCTGCTGATACTCATCGATAGACATGGTTCCCTGTCGCAGACTCAGTAGCTCGCCTGCCTTCGACTGACGGAGTGCAGGAGGAAAATACCGTTTTTGGAAAGCTGTGCGGAACTCGGCCCAGGTGGCCACTCCTCTTGCCGCAACAAAAGGTGCAGAAGTAAACCTCCACCACCTGCGCGCACGCCCATCCAGAAGATAGCCAAGGGTCTCCACCTTCTGCTCCTCGGTGCATTGGAAAGTCTGAAAAGTCGTCTCCATGCGGTCTAACCAGTTCTCCGCATCCTCTGGAGACTCACCTCCAACTAAGGGCTTAGGACCCATAGCTAAGAATCGACGCACAGTGAAACGCTCGTCGTCATGGTGACGATGACGCCGTTCTCGACGAGGCTCCCGGTCGGCATCACCCCAACGCCCACCAACACTGCCATGAGAACTCTGGTCGTCACGATTTGACATTTACAAAAATACCTCAAGATGAGACTAAATTCCAAGAAATCTTTTGCATGCTCTGATACCATAAATGTAGTGACCCTTACCCGGATCACCTACTAAACAGAACTTATGCATGCAATTAACTTAATTAAACAGATATCAGAATAAAACTGCGGAATCCAATAACATTATACAATCCCAAGTAAAGGAATCTGTAATTATCCAATAATATACAACCAAATCGAATAGCTGTATAAACCCAAACAACAGTAATAAAACCTAGACGAAGCTCCAGCTGGCCAACCACTGACTAGCCCCTCCTGGATCCACCCTCCTCGTCCAATCGCAAACCTGCCCCATGGAATAGGGTGTCCAGAAAATACAGAGTACGAGACGTGAGCATAAAACGCTCAGTGCGAGAGTATGAGTATACATGCATGCAAAGTGAACTCCCTATAGACTCGAGGTCAAGGATCAGATAACAGAGACAGACCGGGCCCTGGTATGTAGCACGATGTGCCGTCTCTTCAGGAGGTGGCTCCCATACCGAGATAACCGTGGAAACGCCGGACCCAAATCGATGGAAGTCCATCCACTAACAGGATAGGGTACAACCCTACTAACAGACATCTCGAAGGAGATACAGAAAGATGCAAATGAATGCAGCATAATATCATGGCATATAAATCATGCAGTCATATAATACATGCATACTCAGTCAGGATATCTCGAACAGTACTTTCGTACCTCAATACAGTGCAAGCTCTACCAACTCTAGGTCCACGCCTATAGTCTGCTCTACACTGCCAAATGATACTACTATCACTAAAGTGCTCTAAAAGCCTTAACTAAGCTATTGCATACTCCTAAATATTTATAGGGAGCAAAAGCTATACCTTCGTCCGTCGTTAGCCCTTTGATGTCGATGCCTCCAGAACTTGGGCACGACTCCGCTACGACTACCGAACGCCTCTCCGACCTCCGGACCAAGCCTAAGAAGACTAGAACAGCTCCAAAAGGACTAGAAAGGAAAGGAGAACTCGGAATTGGCAAATGAAAGTGAAGTCTCGGCCTTCTATTTATAGACAACGATCGGAACTTCCGATCCTTGATCGGAACGTCCGAACCTCGATCGGAACGTCCGATCCTGTCATCGAAGCTTCCGAAGATCCTGATCTGCCACGTGTCAAAATATCACTTGTTGACTCCGGATAGGGGTGATCGGAGCCTCCGGTCCTGATCGGAGCTTCCGATCCAACCACACGTCATGCCTGACGTAATATCGATCGGTGCCTCCGATCGCTCATCGGAGCTTCCGATCCTGTTCGGAGCTTCCGATCGTGCCTTCGGAGCTTCCGATCCGTCCGATGCCTAATTCAATTAATTAGCATTAATCCTTTAATTACTCAATTAGGGCACGGGCTACTACACTTGGATCAACAGAAATCCCTTCCCTGGATATGATATGGCCAAGAAAGACCACTCGATCCATCCAGAACTCACACTTGCTCAGCTTGGCGTACAACTGCTCATCCCGAAGAGTCTGTAGTAGCAACCGCATGTGAGAAACATGCTCTTCCGTATTACGCGAATACACCAAGATGTCGTCAATGAATACCACGACAAACTTGTCCAAATACTCCCTGAAAACACGGTTCATCAGATCCATGAATATAGCCGGCGCATTAGTCAAACCAAATGGCATTATTAGAAACTCGTAATGCCCATAGCGAGTACGGAATGCAGTCTTGGCTACGTCCTGATCACGGACTCTCAACTGATGATACCCAGATCTCAAGTCAATCTTGGAGTAAACTGACGTGCCCTGCAACTGATCAAACAAGTCATCAATACAAGGCAACGGATACTTGTTCTTCACAGTGACTCGATTCAGCTGCCGATAGTCAATGCACAACCGCATTGACCCATCCTTCTTCTTCACAAAGAGAACAGGAGCTCCCCAAGGAGATACACTAGGACGAATGTACCCCTTGTCCAAAAGATCCTGTAGCTGATTCTTCAACTCACGCATCTCTGACGGAGCCAGACGATACGGTGCTCGAGAAATAGGCGAAGTACCCGGCATCAACTCTATGCCAAACTCGACTTTCCTAACAGGAGGAAAACCCAAAATCTCATCAGGAAATACATCTGGAAATTCATCCACAACAGGAATGCTCTCTATCCCAATACTCTCAGCGGACAAATCAATTGCATAGATAAGGTAGCCTTCCCCGCCAGACTCTAGAGCTCGACAGGCTCTCAAAGCTTATACCAAAGGCATCAGGGGTCGCGCGCCCTCTCCATAAAAAAACCAGCTCTCACTCCCCTCCGGATGAAAGCGTACTAATCTCTGATAGCAGTCCACTGAAGCTCGATAGGTAGTCAACATATCTATTCTCAGAATGCAATCAAAGTCATCCATCGCCAGGACCATGAGATTTTCTAACAAAATGTTCCCTTCGAACTCTAAAGGGCAACCCATCACTAGACGCTTAGCCAAAACAAATTGGCCCATCGGAGTAGAAACAGACATCACAACGTCTAGTGCAATGCATGGTAACTTATGCCTCTTAACAAAACGTGCAGAAATGAAGGAATGAGATGCACAAGTGTCAATAAGTACAAAAGCAGGTATACCATAAAGCAGAAATGTACCTGCGATGACTTTCTCATTCTCCTCCACTGTCTGATCATGTTTCAGGGCAAACACCTGGCCAGAAGCTCGTGGCCTCAAATGAGAACTCCCAGCAGGCTATCCCTGCGACCTCTGCTGAACGGTGGCCTGAGAACCAGATCCTGAACCAGAACCAGAACCGCCTCCCCCAGATAGTGGACAATCCCTCCGGATATGACCAGTCACTCCACAGCGGAAACAAGCTCCAGAAGCTCTACGGCACTTGTCGGATGGATGGTTCTTCCCACAGTGATCACACTTGTCCTTCTTAACAAAACGGACAACACCAGCAGAGCCAGAGGAAGAAGAAGTAGATCCAGACTTCTTGAAAGATTGGGCATGGGGACCCAAAGAACTAGCAGGTCTCGACTGAGAGAAAGACCTGTTCCGCCGAATGCTGTCCTCCACCTGGTGACAACGGCTCACCAAACCCTCATAGGACATGTCATCGCCAACCGCCACATGGTCATGGATCTCGGGGTTAAAGCCCTGAAGGAACAGATTGTACTTCATCCCAGAGCTGTCAGCAATCTCGGGGCAATAGGATAGCAGATCAAAGAACTTCTGCTGATACTCATCAATAGACATGGCTCCCTGTCGCAGACTCAGAAGCTCGCCTGCCTTCGACTGACGGAGTGCAGGAGGAAAATACAGCTTTTGAAAAGCTGTGCGGAACTCGGCCCAGGTGGCCACTCCTCTCGCCGCAACAAAAGGTGCAGAAGTAAACCTCCACCACCTGCGCGCACGTCCATCCAGAAGATAACACAGGGTCTCCATCTTCTGCTCCTCGGTGCATTGGAAAATCTGAAAAGTCATCTCCATGCGGTCTAACCAGTTCTCCGCATCCTCCGAAGACTCACCTCCAACTAAGGGCTTAGGACCCATAGCTAAGAATCGACGCACAGTGAAACGCTCGTCGTCATGATGACGATGACGCCGTTCTCGACGAGGCTCCCAGTCGGCATCACCCCAACGCCCACCAATACTGCCATGAGAACTCTGGTCATCACGATCTGCCATCTACAAAAGTACCTCACGGTTAACTTATGCAGAGTCTAAATCCCATGAATACTATGCATTCTCTGATACCATAAATGTAGTGACCCTTACCCGGATCACCTACTAAACAGAACTTAGGCATGCAATTAACTTAATAAAATAGATATCAGAAATAATCTAGCGGAAACCATAAATAAATACAATCCCAATGAAAGGAATCTGCAATTATCCAAATATTATACAACCAAATAGAATAGTTGTATCAACCCAGAACAACAGAAATAAAAACCTAGACGAAGCTCCAGCTGGCCAACCACTGCCTAGCCTCTCTTGGATCCCCCAACCTCGTCCAATCGCAAACCTGCCCCATGGAATAGGGTGTCCAGAAACACAGAGTACGAGACGTGAGCATAAAATTCTCAGTACGAGAGTATGAGCATACATGCATGCAAAGTGAACTCCCTATAAACTCGAGGTCAAGGATCAGATAACAGAGACAGACCGGGCCCTGGTATGTAGCGCGCTGTGTCGTCGCTTCAGGAGGTGGCTCCCATACCATAATACAAGTGGATATGCCGGACCCAAATCGATGGAAGTCCAACCACTAACAGGATAGGGAAAAACCCTACTAACAGACATCTCGAAGGAGATAGCTCAGTATGCAAATGAATGCAGCATAAATCAATGACATATAAACCATGCAGTCACATAATACATGCATACTCAGTCAGGATATCTCGAACAGTACTTCCGTACCTCAAATCAGTGCAAGCTCTACCAACTCTAAGTCCACGCATATAGTCTGCTCTACACTGCCAAATGATACTACTATCATTATAGCGCTCTAAAAGCCTTAAATACGCTAAAGCATACTCCTAAATATTTTTAGGAAGCAAAAGCTATACCTTCGTCCGTCGTTAGCCCTTTGATGTCGATGCCTCCAAAACTTGGGCACAACTCCGCTACGACTATCGAACGCCTCGACGACTCTCGGGGTAAGCCTAGGAAGGCTAGAACAACTCGAATATGACTAGAGTTAGAGAGGAAATCCGGAATTGGCAATTGAAAATGAATTCTCGGCCTTTTATTTATAGACAACGATCGGAGCTTCCGATCCTCGATCAGAACGTCCGATCCTGCCATCGGAGCTTCCGAAGATCCTGATCTGCCACATGTCAAAATATCACGTGTTGACTTCGGATAGGGGTGATCTGAGCTTCCGATCCTAATCGGAGCTTCCGATCTTGCTACACGTCATGCCTGACGTAATACCATCGGAGCTTCCGATTCTGCATCGGAGCTTCCGATCCTATTCGGAACTTCCGAACTTACCTTCGGAGCTTCTGAACTCTATCCAAGTAATTATGATTAATTCCTTAATTACTGATTTTGGTTACGGGCTACTACAATTCTGCTACTTTGACCCTGGTTAAATTTCTTAATAAAATATTGTTTATATTTCGCACTTTTTGAAATTTTTCTTCGGTTCTAGGGACACATGTTTATCTGAGTAAGATCCACCTTGTCTTCCTTTTTGGTGATCTACTCATGTTGTGGTTGACATCTGAATCTGTCTTAGGACCGTTGTTTCCCCTAATTATTGACTTGTGTGGACTTCTCTCGACCGAAGTCGCACTGATTACCTTGATTGTTCTTTGATCGTTTGAGCATGATTTCATCACCCACAGATGAATGATTACGAGATTTGGATCTTGTTAGCTCATGTTCATTATTCATGAAGCCTTCATTATTATTCATTCATCCCTAGAATTGAATTATGAGTAAGTTGTTTTCACTTATCTAGAATTTTATTTTCAGCTCGTTTGTTTGTAATGCTTGCATTATTTCATTTCACATTAAGCAGCATTACTTGTATGTCTGTTTTCTTTCATGATCCATCATGATGAGGATTTGGGTGGATCATAATTTCAATCATCATTTCAAATTCTTTTGTAAATAATTGGCTCGTAGCTGCTTAGTAAGTATTTAGACTATTTGAATTTAGTATTAGTACTAGATAAATCCTAAGTTATCGTTGTGTTCCGAGGAATGGCGGCTATCAATTATGTCTAGTTCTAGCGAGAAGACTGCTAGTTAGTGAGTTAGTGGAATGAGTTGTTTCATTCTAAACAGGATCATTAAGAGTAAACAGACGACTTTGGTTAGCTAAATGATAGTGTTAATGACCCAATTGGAAATTGGAGCATGTTCGAGAGTGAATATTCCCATAGAGAATCGATAATTTGGTTGATTAGTCGCGAGGCAAGGAATTAGAGTTGTCCCTAGAGGATTTTGGGTACATTATATTAGCATTCTAAGATTTTGTGAATGTCAACCGGTAAGACTAATGCACCAAATATGGGTACAAAATGAATAGAATATTCAGGCAGTTTTTCGGATAATCTGTAGATTTATTTATTGGTGAAATGCTAAGGTACTTGAGGAACATGAGAAAGCATTTTCAATCGAATTACAAACTCTTCAAGGTTTCTAACTGGGTACTAAGTTCTTGAAATACGAATTCAGGTTGTACATATAATAATTTGGGAATTTTTGGATTTTCAGACTTGCTGTCAAGTTGAACCAAGGATTTTACATATGTCTTCAGGCGATATGTAGGAATTTTTTGGTACTTAGAGATCATCTAATCCAATAAGTGGATAATAGCTCGTAGTATATTTTTACTTGAAGTGTAATTATGGATTTCTTAGTCGTTGTGTCTGGGATAGGATAGGTGGATAAATTTATTGGGAAATTTTAATTAAGAGTTGAACTTGCGATAGAATCAAGGATGCTAGAGATGAACACATAAATTTGTGAATGGATATTTGGGATCTGTCTAGTCACCTATTTGGATTCTATATGTTATCGGATAATATCTTGGAACCTAACAACATGTTATGGGTATATTTTCTTATCAAGGATCAGATTAGATTTATTTATAGAAGGGGGTCCGATTCATATCATATCTTGAGGCCTAACGAGGTAGAATTGTATAGTCCCTTAGCTATCCTATTTAGAAGAGTTTAGTGTTTAGTTGCTAAGTCTTTTGAGAACTTGTGAATTTCTTAAGAGTTCGAGTTCTATATTGTATAAGTTGAGTTTAATTAGTAATTAGACATTAAGCATAGCTTCGTTGCTAGAAAGTTTTTTAGTTATGAGTAAGGTCGACATAAATTATTTATTGGTTATATGGGCTCTATTGCTTAGAATCCCGACGTAGGATATAAGGTTAAAAAAATGTAGGTTGTGCAATAACATAAAGGTCTAAGAATTTATAAGTTGTGGAACTTATCAGTGCGGTAGGATGACGTTCTTAAGTTGATAAATTTAGATCGAAAATAAATTTGAGGAGTGATAAAATTTCATTGAGGATAAGACCACTTGGGAAGATGTAAGAACTGTAAACTTTATATTGCAATAAGAGTTAGTCAGATCCTTTATGATCTAGATATCAGTAAGCATCAGAGTGCGCAGCGAAACTTGACCTGGACCAACTATTGTGGGGGCAGAGTTAGAAAATCTAGTGTTGATCTGGTCTAAGGTATTCGAACCTAGTTAGTAAGTCTTGAATTTCGAGAAGAAAATTCCATTTAAGGGGGGAAGGAATTGTAGTACCTAAAATCTAATCTACTAAATCGCATGAATTAAATTTAATAAATATTAGGATTTATTATTTTTAGGTTTAATTGAGTTAAATTCTTTATTTGAATTATGTGCTAATCAAATATTTTTATTATTTATTCAATGATTTTATTGTACTAACTATTTAATTAATGTTTTTAATTGTTTAAGTTTATTTGTCAAAATGATTTTTATTATGCAATTTAATTGTTTTAATATTTTAAAGGTTTAAGCTTGCATATTTAAATGATTTTAATTAATTGTTTAATTTATTCTTTTAAATGATTTTAATTGTTTAGTTTATTCTTTTAAATGATTTTAACCGTGTAGTTTATTTGTTTAAATATTTTCGAGTGTCCAACTTATTTATTTTTAAATAGCCTTAGTTTAGCGGTTAGTTATTTTAAATTATTTTAAATGTCTAGCTTATTTATTTAAATCTTTTTTTAATTATCCAAATCATTTTAAAGATTTTTATTTTCACTCGTGTATTTATTTAAATTGCTTTTAAACGTTAGTCTAGTTTGTTTAAATTATTTTAAATCGCTCTGCTTAATAGTTAAATATTTTACTCGTTGCCGTGACATCGAAATATTTAAAGTGTTTAAATTTTTGGATTTTCAAGCTTGTGTTTTATTTAGTGCAATTTAATTTATAGTCTTAGTTGCCAATTGAAGTAGCACTTTTAAAAGTGTGTAGCACTTTTTCTCCAATCACTCACACACTCACATTTTATATGCTTACACATATACATACACTCTAAACCTTACACTTAGACTTAACCCTAGCCCTAAAATTCACACTCAAATCTCACTCATTTCACACACAACTCATGTCCCTTTTCTCTCATTCTCTCAAATGCATCGACTTCTCCCATTTTCTTCTTCTTCCATCGGCTTTCCCATTCCCCTTCTTCTTCAAAGCTTCCCGTCGCCGCCAGCCATCCTCCTCTCCGGCGAAGCATCTTCTTGGAAAGTGGAGCGAGTTGTTCCTCTTCCTTTTAGGAGCTCGGATTCCAGCATATAGCATCCCCATGGCCGTCGGTTTTAGCTCATTTGAGCTCCTGCATTTTGATTCCGACTTAGGCAAGGATGTGGTTCTTTCCTCCCTATAAAAGATTAACATATCTTGGGTGTTGCATTCCATGTAAAATTTCAAAATACATAATGCCCTGTTTTATTTTTTTTGCTGTACGAAATGGTTGAGCAGACTTCTTTTCGATTTCTTCACGTTTGGGATATTTCATACTATAATCTTTTCTTGTGAGGAATAAAACGAGGTTGTGAATTTGATTGTTGTTGTCTTGAATGCCATGAGGATTTCGAAATTTCAGGTTTGGTCGTTCCTAGCATGTTGGTCCGAGAATTTTTCCAGTTTTTCTTGATGCCTTGATGTTCGAATTTTTCCAATTTTCTTCAGTTTTGTTGGTTCGAAATTTTCAATTTATTTCCTTATCATTTTGGTTCGAAATTTCCAGATTATTTCCTTAGTATTGTGGTTCGAACAAGTTCAGTTTTGTTCATCATTTTAGTTCAAATATTGGTGTTGTACTTTGTTGAGTGGATGGTGAATTTAGGGGCTACCATGGATGAAATGTAGTTCAGATGGTAGAGTTAGGATGGGTTGAAGTTAGATGGTGAATTGGTTTGGAGGAACTTCGGATTTTTCCAGATTTTTGGTGCTCGGTTTGGTTGCTTTGTTGAGTGGAATTTGAGCTGGTTTATGGGAGTTTCTAAGGGATTAAGATGAGCTTAAATGATGTTCTTGAACCTAGTCTTGGGAACTTTGGGGTCTTGTGGCTAAGTTTTTTATTGAGTTGAGACTGAGGCATGAGCAGAATATTTGAAAGTGAGTGGGCTGTCCGGAAAATTGTTTTAAAACAGGGGTTAAACTCGGGTTTTGGTCAAGGGCTCGGGTATGAAATTAGTCTAAGATGTTAGGAATATCTCGGTTTAAGTGGAAATTAATTCGGTTAAGTTTTGGTTGAGTTTTAGATTTTTGATTTAATAAGGTGCAGATTATTTTTGAAGCCAAAGGGCTGCTGCCCGGAATTTTGTGTTTTGTAAAATGATTGCTTAGGAATAAAATTAAGTGGAATATTTCCCTATTTAGCTCTAAGTGTCATGGAGTCGTGGTTTCAAGCGGAATCCCTTTTGATTAAGAATCGAGCATGATACAAATTTTATGGGCAAACCGCTCGAATTGGTCTTAAGCGCAAATTATGGGTTAAATTTTCATCCTTTGGTTTGTCTCCTAAATCACCATCCCGATCATTCTTGTGTGAGTCATATGCATGATTATCGATCAACATTTACATGTACTTCATATTTACATATGCATGCTAAGTCTCATATTTATGAATGAAAGAAAGTATTTTACGAACGAAGTGAGATAATTGTGACTACAGTAAAATTCATGTGTTTGGATGGGCTGGGAGACGTCTTAGCTTCCCTTACCGAAATTCATGTTTATGGACGGGCTAGGAGAAATCTTGGCTTCCCATACCAACCATAGGGCAAGACGGGTTAGGTGTTATCCTGACTTCCTTGCGGCATAGTTCACTGCAGCCATGATCATGATCGAAACCCACAGAGTCACAATCAAATGATCTAAGTTCACAGTTTCAGTTCAAGTCATTTATATACATGTTCAGTACATTATATTCAGTTTCATTGTTCATGTTTGACTTAGTCATGCATATGTTACATTCATATTCACGACATTTATTCAGAAATCATCTATTTAAGTTGAAGGGCACAAAAGTATTTTATTACAAGTTATTTTCAATCTGCTTGTGCTTGTATTTATGTAGTACTCGTTATCCCCCCCCCCCCCTATTCTTGCTGAGTCTTTTAGACTCACTACACTTATTTGTTTTCAGGCAGGTATAAGTCATGATTAAGATCGAGGGGCAAGACTATCGAGTGGACTGCGATGCGGCACGGCACATCCCTCCGACCTATGCTCGTCTTCCGCATAGTTACTCGAATTAATATGTTATGAAGTATTTATTTTGCTTACTTGGCAAATTTATGTGTAATGTTTTGATAGAATTTTTTTTGGGCATGTAAACATTAGACTTTCAAACTTTTGGATATTTGATATGTCGAATCTCTTTCTTGGGTTCTCGTTCTTGTCTCAGTCTAGTTTACTTGTGTCGTCGGTTGTTTATTTCTTTTATTTTATTCTGTTTTCTGTCTGAGACAGGCGGGTTTTCATAAAAACCAATAGGTCATGCCGAAATTTTTAATTTTTTTTAAATCCGCATTTTCTTTATTAATTAATTTAAAATAGAGGTTATGGTCGTTTCAGGGGGCGTGTAGTGTGTGTGTTCTAGGGTTTAGTTGTGAGTGATAAATGTGTCTGTATATATATGTGTGTGTAGTAGTTGATATTTCAACTAATAGAAGTGCTACTTATTAAAATAGCAACTACTACACTACACCTACTACACTATATTAAAATACTACTTTTTAAAGATTGCAATTTGAAAGGAATTTAAATAATATCTATCCAGGTCTGAAAGAAAAATACTAATTTTGAAGGTAGATAAATAAACTCTGAAATTCTCCTAAAATAATTAATCACCACCCGAAGATTCTTAAAATAAAGTTTTATCTACTTTCTCATAAATTCCAAATCCGTGAAAAATAAAGGTTACCGCCAAGAATCCACCGTCTCCTCGCGCCAGGCCCGGAACCACTAACTTAAAAACTCAAGAATAATTAACTTAGATATTTGAGCAACTTAAACTTTAAAAAAAAAAATTTAACAATATCTTAAAAATTAAAATCAACATTTTAAATATTTTGATGTCGTGGCGATAAAGAAAATATTTAAACTCAATAAACAGAGCGATTAAAATAATTTAAATAAACTAAATGTATGTTTAAAAGTCATTTAAATAAATACACAAGTGGAATAAAAACCTTTAAAATGATTTTGGACAATTAAAAAGGATTTAAAATAAATAAGCTAGACATTTAAAATAATTTTTTTAAAAAATAATTAACCGCTAAACGTATGCTATTTAAAATAAAAAAGTTGGACAACCAAGAGTATTTAAATAAACAAGCTAAACAGTTAAAATCATTTAAATGAATAAACTAAACAATTAAAAATCACAATCATTTAAATAAGCAAAACCTTAAACCTTTAAAATATTTAAAACAAATAAATTGTACAATAAAATTATTTGAATAAATAATAAAATATTTTATTAGCACATAATTCAAATAAAAAAAATTTAAATCAATTAAACTTAAAAATAGTAATCCTAATATTTATTAAATTAATGCATGCGATTTAGTAGATTGGATTTTAGGTGCTACAATCTCACTCGAGCTTTGGGACCCTCCGAACTATATTCGAGCTTCTGTATCTATTTTAGAACTCCTTAGGCCCGTTTGAAAATCCCTTAATCATGTTTTACTTAATCTAAACATGATAACTTGATTAATTATTACTTAATCATTAATTTCGGATACGGGTTACTATAGGACCCGTAGTTCAAACACCTAAAAATGTAATCCCTGTATGATACAAATGGGTGTTTGTATGAAAAAAATTGAAAATGGCGAAATTGTAAGATACAAAGCCAGAATTGTAGCCCAAGATTTCTCTCAAAGACCTAGAATCGACTATGAGAAAACATACTCACCTGTGATGGATACCACAACTTTTCGATTCTTGATTAGTTTGGTTGTATCAGAAAATTTGAACATGCGACTTATGGATGTGGTCACTGCATATTTATATGGTTCACTTGAAAGCGACATATACATGAAAATCCCTGAAGGATTTAAACCATCAGAAGCAAGTGATAAAACTCCCAAGACCATGTTCTCAATTACATTGCAAAAATCGTTATATGGATTAAAACAATCCGGGCGCATGTGGTACAATCACCTTAGTAAGTATTTACTACAAGAAAGTTACACAAATAATGTTATTTGCCCATGCGTTTTTACAAAAAAGATGGATGAGGGTTTTGCAATCGTGGCAGTATATGTTGACGATCTAAATCTTATAGGAACTCCCGAAGAGCTCACCAAAACTGCCAATTATTTAAAAAAGAATTTGAGATGAAAGATTTGGAAAAATAAAGTTTTGTATTGGATTACAAATTGAACATTTATCAGAAGAAATATTTGTTAATCAATCCTCATACACAAAGAAAATATTAAAACGCTTTTACATGGACAAATCACATTCATTAGCATACTAATGGTCGTTCGATCACTTGACACTAATAAAGATCCTTTTCGTCCACTTGAAGATAGAGAAAATATCATTGGTCCTGAAGTACCATATCTTAGTGCAATTGGTGCATTGTCATATCTTGCAAATTATACTCGACCAGATATAGCATTTTCTATCAACCTTCAAGCAAGACATAGCTCTTCTCCAACCCGAAGACATTGGAATGGTGTAAAAAAACATATTTCGCTACCTTCTCGGCACAACTGACATGGGATTATTTTACTCGAAAAAATCAAATTTCTCTTTAATAGGATATGCAGATGCAGGCTATCTTTCAGACCCCACATAAAGTCAAATCGCAAACGGGTTATGTGTTTACACGAGGGGGCACCCCTATTTCATGGAAGTCTACAAAGCAAACTTTGACAGCGACATCATCAAATCACTCTGAGATCATTGCAATGCATGAAGCAAGCCGAGAATGTATATGGTTGAGATCTGTAACCAAACACAATCAAGAATCATGCAGAGTACCAACAAAGAAAGATAGTCTGACGACTATTTTCGAAGATAATGCTGCTTGCATTGCACAATTAAAGGGAGGTTATATCAAAGACGATCGGATGAAACACATTTCACCAAAATTTTTCTACATGCACGAACTTCAGAAGAAATGTGATATTGATGTCCAACAAATTCGTTCAAGTGACAATGTGGCTGATTTATTCACAAAAGCATTACCGACATCAACATTCAAGAAATTGGTGCACAAGATAGGGATGCATCAATTAAAAGATATTCGGTGATTGAAATTAGGGGGAGTATGAATCGTTGTACTCTTTTTTCTTCAGGTTTTCCCCACTGGGTTTTACTGACACGGTTTTAACGAGGCAACATTGAACTTTCCATCAATCATCTAAGGAAGAGTGTTATATATATAGATTGGTATATATAGATGTAATATAGTTGATTGATTTGATTGTAATTTTCCTTTTCTACACTAATCCCTCTACCCTATAAATAGAGGTGTTTAGTCCATATATTATACACTTATCTTTTTCTATTATATTCTCTCTTGTCTTTTATTCTCTCATCTTTCTTCAGTAAATTTATAACACATTATCAGCACGAGTGCTCTTCAAGGTAGAAAAAAAATTATTATCATCTTTGCATGAATGCTCTCGAAGAAGCACAATATTTCGATCTTATATTGATGCTTATCAAAATCGCATAGATTTTATTTTTATGTTCATACTTCTAGTTAATCATTGATGCTCCTGAAGAAGCACAACATTTAATTTTATGTTGATGTTCTTGATATAACACACCATGTTTTTATATTGACATTTGATAGATCCACGGATACAATATCATCATTTAATTATCAATATTTCCGAAGAATATTGATACGAGATATAAAAAAAAATTGTCAATATAGATATATGATTTAAGATCTGACAATATTCCTGAAGAATATTGACTTGATGACATGATATATTAATATTAATCAATATTCCAAAAGAATATTGATTTGATTTTAACAAACTAGGAAAACTTATGATTTAATGTTTAAATCAAAGATTGTTTATATTCTTGAAGAATATTGATTCAAGATTTAAGATCTATCTATATTTTTGTATATCTATCAATATTTCTTGATGGAATATTGATCCAATATATAGAGTTTGTCAATATTTATGAAGAATCAAATATTTCGAGATTTTTTAAAATTCTAGAAGAATTTTGATATTAGATTTGTCAACGATAATGATATAAGATCTAATATATATCAATATTAACAAACAATATTGATTTGAGACCTAATATATATCAACATTCCTGCAGAATCTTTACATGTTTGTTTATTATTCTTAATTTTGTTTATTTAACTAGTTGCTAATATATTTTTTTAGTTAAACATAAATATTTGATTGATTAGTAACTATGGCAATATTAAAAGTTTATATAAATTTCCATACTCTACAAGATATCATGTTTATTTATATTTTCTTTGCACAAATCGTGATCTATACCTTAGATAAATTTAACTTATTTATTTTGGTAGCTCATCATTTAATCTTTCAGATGTTCATATCCTTCATGAAAATAATGATATAAGTTATATTATTTTGTTGCGTTAATTGTATATGTCTTTGATGTAATTTCTTTGAGCTATACCTTATCTAAATTATAAATTTATTTTTAGATTAATGAAGGAATATCACGATGGATGTCTAGCTGATAGTGGTACAACACACACCATCCTTCAAAGTAAAAGGTATTTTTTGGAATTAACATTAGCTAAAAATAATGTTATAACAATCTCGGGTGCATCAAAAATTATTGAAGGTCATGGGAAGGCAAAAGTCATTTTACCAAATGAGAGAAGCCTGTATATTAAAAATGCACTATATGCAAACAAATCAAGTAAAAATTTGCTTATCCTTAAAGATATCCGCCGAAATGGATATAATATTGAAATATTGAATGCAAAAAATGTTGAATATCTTTGCATTAAATCCATTATATCTGGCCAGAAGCAGATAAAAGAAAGATTACGTGCACTTTCCTCTGGAATGTATTACACAATAATAAAATCAATTGAAGCAAATACAGTCACAAACAAGAAGTTTGTTGACAAGAAACGTTTTGTATTCTGGCACGACCGACTTGGTCACCCTGGGAGTTCAATGATGCAAAGAATAATAAATAATTCTCGTGGACATCCCTTAAAGAACCAGAAGAGTCTCTTACATGATGATTTTTCATGTGTGGCTTGTTCACAGGGAAAATTAATTATAAGATCTTCCCCAACAAAGGTTGATATTTAAATTCCAACCTTCTTGAAAAGAATTCATGGGGATATTTGTGGGCCTATACACCCACCATGTGGACAATTTCGATACTTCATGGTATTGATTGATGCCTCGACTAGGTGGTCACATGTTAGTTTGTTAGCATCTCGAAATATAGCTTTTGCTAGATTACTTGGGCAAATAATTAAATTACGAGCTCAGTTCCCTGATCACTCAATCAAGACAATTCGTCTTGATAATGCTGCTGAATTCAAATCACAAGCATTTGATGAATTCTGTATGTCGATCGGGATTTCAGTTGAGCATTCAGTTGCCCATGTTCATACACAGAATGGTCTTGCAGAATCATTTATTAAACGATTGCAATTGATTGCTAGACCGCTACTCATGAAAACAAAACTACCATCTGCAGCTTGGGGTCATGCTATAATACATGTTGCATCATTGATTCGTGTGAGACCAACTAATTACCACCAATACTCACCTTTGCAACTTGCATATGGTCAATAACCTGAAGTTTCTCATTTTCGAGTATTTGGTTGTGCGGTAAAAGTCCCTATCCCACCTACACAACGGACCAAAATGGGTCCACAACGTAGACTTGGAATTACGTGGGATATGATTCACCATTTATCATTAGATATTTGGAGCCTTTAACGGGTGATTTATTTACTGCAAGATTTGCAGATTGCCACTTTGATGAAACTGATTTTCCAACTCTAGGGGGAGCAAAGTTGTATCCTAAGGAACAACAAAAAATTTGTTGGAATGAGAAAACATTATCTCATTATGATCCCCGAAACAACCAATATGAGCAAGAAGTTGAAAGAATTATTCATTTGCAAAGAATTGCAAATCAATTACCCGATGCTTTTGTTAACGCAAAAAATGTGACAAAATCATATACACAAGTAGAGAATACTCCGGTGAAGATTGATGTCCCTGTAGGACCATGTAATACTTTACCCGCAAACGAATCTAAAATACGCCAGAAGCATGGTCGACCAATTGGTTCGAAGGATATGGTACCTAGAAAAAGAAAGGTACAAGATAAAGAAGCAGTTATAACTCCAGAAGAATCAACTTTACATGATACAACAAGAGAAATAAATGAAACAGATGTGGAAAACATGATTCATGAAGAATCACAATCACATGAAAATATCGATATTTCAACCAATTATTTGATATCTCGTAAAATATGGGATCGAAGTAATAAAAACATCGATGATGTTTTCACTCTAAATGTAGTCTTTGATATTATGCAAGACAATGATGATCCTGAACCACAATGTGTTAAAGATTGCCAACAAAGAAATGATTGGCCAAGATGGAAGGCAGCCATACAAACTGAATTAGATTCTTTAGAGAAACGTAGAGTGTTTGGGCCCGTAGTTCAAACACCTAAAAATATAATCCCTATAGGATACAAATGGGTGTTCGTACGAAAAAAAAATGAAAATGGAAAAATTGTAAGATATAAAGCCAGACTTGTAGCCCAAGGTTTCTCTCAGAGACCTGGAATTTACTATGAGGAAACGTACTTACCTGTAATGGATGCCCCCAATTTTTTATTCTTGATTAGCTTGGCTGTATCAGAAAAATTGGACATGCGACTTATGCATGTGGTTATTTCATATTTATATGGTTCACTTGATAACGACATATACATGAAAATCCCTGAAGGATTTAAGCCATCAAAAGCAAGTGATACAATCCCTAAGACCATGTTCTCAATAAAACTGCAAAAGTCATTATATGGATTAAAACAATCCGGGCGCATGTGGTACAATCGCCTTAGTGAGTATTTATTACAAGAAGGTTACACAAACGATGCTATTTGTCCATGCGTTTTTACGAAAAAGACGTATGAAGGTTTTGCAATCGTGACAGTATATGTGGATGATCTAAATATCATAGAAACTCCCGAAGAGCTCACCAAAACTGCCAATTATTTAAAAAGTGAATTTGATATGAAGGATTTGGGAAAGAAAAATTTTTGTCTTGGCTTGCAAATTGAACATTTGCAAGAAGGAATATTTGTTCATCAATCCTCATACGTAGAAAAAATATTAAAACGATTTTACATGGATAAAGCACATCCATTAGCATCACCAATGGTCGTTAGATCACTTGACACTAAGAAAGATCCTTTTCGTCCACTTGTATATGGAGAGAATATCATTGGTCCGGAAGTACCATATCTGAGTGCAATTGGTGCATTATCATATATTGCAAATTGTACCCGGCCAGATATAGCTTTTTCTGTTAACCTTCTAGCAAGATATAGTTCTTCTCAAACCCGAAGACATTGGAATGGTGTAAAACATATATTTCGTTACCTTCGTGGTACAACTGACATGAGATTATTTTATTCGAAAAAATGAAATTTTTCTTTAATAGGATATGCAGATGCAGGCTATCTTTCAGACCCACATAAAGCCAAATCCCAAACGGATTATGTGTTTACACGAGGGGACACCGCTATTTCATGGAAGTCGACAAAGCAAACTTTGACAGCGACATCATCAAATCACTCCGAGATCATTGTAATGCATGAAGCAAGTCGAGAATGTATATGGTTGAGATCTATAACTCAACATATTCAAGAATCATGCGGACTACCAACAACAAAAGATATTCCGACGACTATTTTTGTAGATAATGCTGCTTGCATTGCACAACTAAAGGGAGAGTATATCAAAGGCGATCGAACGAAACACATTTCACCAAAGTTTTTCTACATGCACGAACTTCAACAGAAAGGTGAAATTGATATCCAACAAATCCGTTCAAGTGACAATGTAGCTGATTTATTCACAAAGGCATTACCGCCATCAACATTCAAGAAATTGGTGCAAAAGATAGGGATGCATCAATTAAAAGATATTCGGTGATTGAAATCAGGGGGAGTATCAGTTGTTGTACTCTTTTTCCTTCGTTCAGGTTTTTCCCACTGGGTTTTACTGACAAGGTTTTAACGAGGCAACATTGGACTCTTCATCAATCATCTAAGGGGAAGTGTTATATATAGATGTAATATAGTGATTTGATTGTAATTTTCTTTTTCTACGCTAATCTCTCTACCCTATAAATAGAGGTGTTTAGTCCATATATTATACACTTATCTTTTTCTATTATATTCTCTTTTGTCTTTTATTCTCTCATCTTTCTTCACTAAATTTATAACATAGATGATATTTAAGTAATTGATGTGATTGTAATTTTCCTTCTTTACACTAACCTCTCTACCCTATATATAGAGATGCTTAGTTCATATATCATACACTCATCTTTCTTTATTGTATTTTCTCTTGTCTTTTATTCTCTCATCTTTCTCCACTAAATTTATAATAATAATAATAATAATAATAATAATAATAATAATTTAATGGTAACAATTTTATGTACAATGAATTCCAAAATATTACCCCATTTAGCAGAATCACCTTTTAAAAAGTTTATTCTTATACTTTGATAAAAGTACGACTTTTCTAATTTTATTCAATATAAATCGTTGTTGTGAAAAAGTAAAAATTTACGGTAAAAAGTAAATACTCCAAAACTCAAAATATATCAAACTCTACACTTTATAATATTTTTCTATCAACTCAATTGTATTTTTCATCACAAATGAAGACTTATTTATAGATCCACATTTGAGATTAGTCCAAAAATTAATACATCATCATCTACATCATCACACACTAATTTTCCACATTTTACAACTCAATATTCAACATTCAACATTCAATATTCAATATTCAACATAATAATAATAATATATTTTTCAACACTCCCCCTTGTGATGATGATCGTGATATGATGACTGTCTTCATTATGTGTTTTATACTGCCTCGTTAAAAACCTTACTAGGAAAAACCCAGTGGGATAAAAACCATAGTAAGAAAAAAAGAGTGCAGCCACGTAAACTCCCCCTCATGTTAACATGAGTGATTCTTCACATATTTCGTAGATTTCGCATCCCAATATTATATATATTCTTTCTGAATATTGAAGTAGAAAGTGCCTTTGTGAAGAGATCTGATGAGTTCTCACTTGATTGAATATAACAGATATCAATATCTTTATTCTTCTCAAGCTCTTGAGTGTAGGCAAAGAATTTTGGGGGGATATGTTTGGTTCTGTCACTTTTGATGTATCCTTCTTTAATTTGAGCAATACAAGCAGCATTATCTTCATACAGCGTCACAGGCTTCTTGTCTATTGATAATCCAAAAGAAATTTGGATATGTTGTGTCATTGATTTTAGCCAAACACATTCACGACTTGCTTCATGTAGCGCAATAATCTCAGCGTGATTTGATGAAGTTGTTACGAGTGTTTGCTTCTGTGAACGCCAAGAAATCACGATGCCTCCACGAGTAAATACATATCCGGTTTGGGAATGTGCCTTATGGATTAGATAAATATCCAGCATCAGCATAACCAATGATACTTTGATTTGTGTCTTTTGAGTACAAAAGTCTCAAATCTGTCGTTCCTCGTAGATAACGGAATATATGTTTAATTCCGTTCCAGTGACTCTTTGTTGGATATGAACTGAATCTTGCCAATAAATTTACAGCAAAAGATATATCAGGTCTAGTGCAATTTGCAAGATACATAAGGGCACCAATGGCACTTAGATATGATATGTCTGGACCAAGAATAACTTCATCATCTTCACATAGACGAAATATATCATTTTCTATGTTTAATGATTACAACCATTGGAGTACTTAATGGATTTGATTTATCCATATTAAAACGTTTAAGGATATTTTCTGTATAATTTGACCAGTGAACAAAAATTCCACATTCTTTTTGTTCGATTTGCAAACTCAGACAGTAATTGGTTTTTCCAAGATCCTTCATTTCGAATTCTTCCTTCAAGTACATCATAACTTCTTGAATTTCTTTATTCGTTCCAATGATGTTTAAATCATCAACATATACAGCAATAATTACACATCCGGATGTTGTTTTCTTGATGAAAACACAAGGGCATATTGGATCATTTACATATCCCTTTTCCATCAAATGCTCACTTAGCCGATTATACCACATTTGACCGGATTGCTTTAACCCATATAATGATATTTGCAATTTTACAGAATAAAATTCTCTGGGTTTTGAACTTTGTGCTGCAGGCATCTTAAATCTTTCAGGGATTTTCATGTATATATCACTATCAAGTGATCCGTAGAAGTAAGCTGTAACAACATCCATAAGACACATTTCCAAATTTTCAGACACGGCCAAACTAATAAAATATCGAAAAGTAATTGCATCCATAACAGGAGAATACATTTCTTCATAATCAATTCCAGGCCTTTGAGAAAAATCTTGTGCAACAAGTCTAGCTTTATATCTTGCTATTTCATTTTTTTCATTTCGCTTTCGAATAAAAACCCATTTGTATCCAACAGGTTTTACACCTTTAGGTGTGAGGACTATAGGTCCAAAAACATTGCGTTTATTTAGCAAATCCAATTCAACCTGGATGACATCTTTCCATTTTGCCCAATCATGACGAGTTTTACATTCACCAAAAGTTTTTGGTTCATGATCCTCATTTTCATTTATGATGTCGCATGCCACATTATAAAAAAATATCTCATCAATATCTTCTATATCTTTTCGGTTCCATATTTTTCCATTATTAATATAATTGATAGAGATTTCACAATTCTCGTCAGTTTGTGGTTCTGACAGAACATTTTCATCATCAGGAATTTTTCTGGAACACCATTTTCTATTTTATGATCATCATGTTTCTCTATGCCTTTTTTTTTCGAGGATTTTTATCCTTAGAACCGACTGGCCTTCCACGCTTCAAGCGTTTTATGACATCATGAGTGTCTTCAATTTGTTTCTTTAGAATTTCAATTTGAGCAGGGGCATTTACAGCATGTATATATGATTTTGTTACCCCTTTTGTGTCTGCAAATGCATCTGGCATTTGATTTGCAATTCTTTGCAAGTGCACAATTTGCTGTACATCTTTCTCACATTGTTTGGTCCTTGGATCCAAATATAATAATGTTGGTACATACCATGTGATTTCTTTTTTGATGCGTTTCTTTTCTCCCCCTAACATTGGGAAGATTTCTTCATTAAAATGACAATCAGCAAAGCGTGCTGTAAACACATCGCATGTCTGAGGCTCAAGATATCGAATGATTGATGGGCTATCATAATTGATATAAATACCGATTTTTCTTTGAGAACCCATTTTTTATCGTTGTGGTGGTGCAATAGGCACATACACCATACATCCAAAAATTTTCAGATGAGAAATATTTGGTTCTTTACGAAATGCAAGCTGCAATGGGGAGAATTTATGATATACACTTGGTCTGATGTGAATTAATGCCGCAGCATGTAAAATTGCATGTCCCCATATAGAAATAGGGAGTTTTGTTCTCATAATCATTGGTCTAGCAATCAGTTGTAGACGTTTAATCATTGATTCAGCTAATCCATTCTGTGTATGAACATGAGCAACAGAATGTTCAACAGTAATTCCCATTGACATACAATAGTCATTGAAAGTTTGAGAAGTAAATTCTCCAACATTATCAAGTCTTATTTTCTTGATTCTATAATCGGGAAATTGATTCCGCAATTGTGTTGTTTGAGCCATTAATCTTGCAAATGCCACATTTAGAGTTGACAATAAGCATACATGTGACCATCTTCTAGAGGCATCGATCAATACCATAAAATATCGAAATTGTTCACATGGTGGATGAATTGGCCCACAAATATCACCCTGAATACGTTCAAGAAATATGGGTGATTATGTTTGGATTTTAGCTGGCGATGGTCTTATAATAAGTTTTTCAAGAGAACATTCTTTACATTGAAACTTATTATTCTGAAAGATCTTCTGGTCTTTCAATGGATGACCATGCGTATTTTCAATAATTCTTTGCATAATTATTGAACCAGGATGTCCCAATCGATCATGCCAATTGGTTAAAATTGAAGAACTATTAACCACCATATTTGATTCGATTGGCCTTATATGTGTATAATGCAATCCAATAGGGAGCATTGATAATTTTTCAACCACATATTTTTTTCCTGATTTATATGTGGTAAGACACATATATTTCTGATTTCCATCAGTTATCGTCTCAATATCATACCCATGAGAATATATATCATTAAAACTCAACAAATTTCTTTTTTGATCCTGGTGAATATAAAGCATCATTTATCAAAAAATTTGTACCATTAGGTAACAAAAAATGTGATTTTCCATAACCTTCAATCAAGTCTACAAGACCTGATATTATATTCACCATTGTTTTTGTTGGTTTTAATTCCAAAAAATATCTTTTATCTCGGAGAATGGTGTGCGTTGTACCACTATCGGGTATGCAAACTTCCATGAGTTTATCTTTGCTCATAGCATTTTCCATACTTCAAAAAAATGCAATAAAGAAAATCAAGGATAATATATATATGCAAAATATAGCATGTTTCATAAGAATTCATGAAAATTATAGCATGTTACATTTCAGTCCCACCAATATATTAATCAATGTTCTCGAAATCATTTGAAAAAATCGGCAGCATTGAAATAAGTTGAACCACTTAAATGGTTACTGTTTTCAACAAAATTGGTCTCTTTTTCTTTCCCCTTTATCGATACTTTAAAGAGCTTATATAAGTGCTCAAGGGTACGTGAACAATGTCTTGGAGTGCCACATTTATAACAAACACTCTCATATCCTTTTGAGTGATTTTTATTTTCACTCATATTTTCATGCTGCCTTTTTGGGTGGTTCGTGGCGTTCTTTTGAGATTAGTTATTGAAGTACGTTCATGACCACATCCTCGACCTCGACCAAAATCTAGTTTATGCCTTTGATTTTGTTTTTCATTTTTACTTACGACATTTTCTTCTGGAAATGTCATAGATACATTGGGTCGGGATTGATGATTTCTCATTAACAATTTTTTGTTCTTTTCTAGTGATATCAAGAGTAACGAATTTAAGCTTTGTAAAATTTGACATGGTGGTACTAGAAAAATAACAATGCATTTTATAAGTTAATTTCCATTAATATGACAATACAAAATAATGGATAAACGATGAGTACAAATATGTTTAAAAATAGATGAAAAGTGTGCGGTGGATAATCGCCGGTGAGTACAAGACTCGTGAGCATGATGATCATAATAATTATGAAAAATAGCCTTAGAAATGCCATCATCTTCATGATCTTCGAAAAAACCGAGGAGAAAATATTTTGAGAGAATGAGTGAATTTTGGTGTGATTGAAAATGAGTTTGAGTGAACATATTTATAGGCCAAAAACTAGCCGTTTTGTTACCGTTTGTGACCGTTGGGGGTAAAAAAAAAATCGAGTATGTGTTGAATAAAAATTCGTGATAATCATGTGATGCATATAATGATAATGATAATCATAAATAAATATACGCAATAAAATATATATCATATCACGTTATTATAAGGTCAGTGTCTTAGACAACCTCTTATATAATAACATGAAATTATATATTGATATAGTTAGTATATATACATAATAAATATATATCATATCACGCTATTGTTTAAAAACCTTAGAGGCTTTTATACTTGTCGTATCCCTTACTGGGAGTGTGGGATGTCGTCTTAACATCCTCCCAGGATTTATAACAAGTTTTTTTAAAAACTATTTTTTTTTATCATTTCTGATAATAACATGATATTATATATTAAATATATACACAACAAATAAATAAACAATAAAATAAATATTCTTAATTTTGTTACTTTTTTCTTGTGTTTTGGAGCTTGAAAAAATATGGAGGACTTTTAGAGCTTCGTGCTGATAACGTATTGTGAAAAAAGTAAAAATTTACAGTAAAAAGTAAATACTTCAAAACTCAAAATATATCAAACTCTACAATTTATAATATTTTTCTCTCAACTCAATTGTATTTTTCATCACAAATGAAGACCTATTTATAGATCCACATTTGAGATTAGTCCAAAAATTAATACATCATCATCTACATCATCACACACTAATTTTCCACATTTTACAACTCAATATTCAACATTTAACATTCAATATTTAATATTCAACATAATAAAAATAATAATAATATATTTTTCAACAGTTGTAAATTTGTAGCGTTCCTATAAAATATAAAATAACTCTCAACGACTTGAGGTGCCTCCTGATTTCTTGCACAATTCCCTTTAATAAATTTTTTTTAGAAAAAAGAATAAAGTATAACATTATATATAGCATAGTTTTCATTATTTTGTACCAACTTGGGTCCAAATCATCTCAAATTTCACAATAATATCACCCTTTTCAACTCTATAACATAATTTAATTATTATATGGTCAAATATGGAGCCCTTTATCACTTTTCTTTTTCCTTAAATAAGAACTTCCCTTCCAAAAAAAAAAAAACAAACAAACAAAACTTATGGACACTAAAGAATCTTGAAATCGTACGGAAAAATGTCACGTTTGTGAATTGTGATATCGTGGCATAATTTTGGTCATTAATTCGAAATATTTACTCTTTACTTACTAATATTCTTTTTTATATTTAATTAAATTCAGTGGAAAAAAAATTTAAAAGATTGTGTTTTTTTAAAAAAAATAAGATTAATATTTCATAAAAAAGGATAAATATTCGATATGACATAATAAACAAAGATTCAAAGCACGTAGTGGTCAAGCTTTAATTTATAAACAATCACTCATAATATATAAACTCCTCTCGAACAAATAAAAAAATCAAGTGCAGGAAGAGACGTGTTAGATGTAATAAAATTATTATTTATTTAATCTCAATATTTTTTTTTCAAGCTAAATATCACAAGAAAATAACCTTTTGGGGTTTTTAGAGTAGGGGTGTAAATAAATCATCTCGATTCCTGCTAGAGACTTGCACACTTAATGCGTGTGTTTGTTAATATATATTATTAAATTATAGAACATAAAATATATTTAATAGTTGTTATTATTATTATTATTATTATTATTATTATTATTATTATTTTATTTTTAAAAAAAATCCTCAAACAATTAAACATATGATGGAAATTATTTTTCAAAATCTAAAAATCAATATATTTGATTTTCTAATTTAATTAAAAATTACTTTATTAAGTGGAGGGTAATTTTAGAAATTCACTTAAAAATACCAAATCAATTACTATAAGGGGAAAGTCTCGATAAATCCCCATGAGCAAACTTAAATGATTTCTCAGTCCCTGTGTAAGAGAATTTGTGTTCTAGCTCACTGACAAATGTCTGCAATATGTTTGAGCTCCCTATTTGTGACCAATTGACCAAACTACCCCCAATTTCTTTGATAACCCCACAATACCCTCTACTCTTATTTGAAAAGAAAAGAAAAGAAAAACATAAAGGTAAATAAGAACGATCAGAGTAAGAACGATCGGTAATTTCCCTCCTTTTTCTTTGTAGATCGGATTAATGAACCATCTGTACTTTCCTTCCATCACCTTGGGTTTCTTGTAGATCTGCGTTGACTGAAGAAAACCGCCAATCCTTGTGCTCAGTGCTCATAGTAAGTTTTTTCTAGATTTGAAGGTTTTAATTTCGATTTGAAATATTATAAACCGTGGGCGAACATTAGATTGTCCCAAATTGATGTATTGTGTTCGTGTTTAAAATGCTGAATCGATGGAATTGTTTGAGATTTTGTTATGATTTTAGAGGTTGCGTTTAATTTGTGGCATTGCAATAATTTTATAGATTTGCTTACAATATCTATTTTACACGTCTGTTACTGGGAATCCTGTTCATTTTGTGGAATTTTGTGATAGATTAGCTTGTATTTGTTATTGTTCTTGATTATAATGTTTTAATTCCTAATATAATGGTTTTAGTTTTAAAACGTACTGTAATTGTTCTTGAAGTTGTTATCGTGTAGTATTTGTCTGTGTATAATGTGTTATGAATGAGTGTATCATATTTTGATTTTTGAGTCTGTGTTTATGTAGTTTGAAAATGGAATATGAAAGTGATTAAAGCAATGTTACGTTTTTGGGTTGCTGTAAATAAAAGAAGAAATTTGTCATCTAAATCTTTGGAGGTTGTAGCTTGATGGATGTTTTTGTGAGTCTAGGCAAAAAAATGTGCAGAAATATCTCCGAAATCCATGATTTATGGAATTGTTTGAGATTTTGTCATGATTTTAGAGGTTGCGTTTAATTTGAGGCATTGCGATAATTTTACAAATTTGCTTACAATATCCATTTTATATGTCTGTTACTGGGAATTCAGATCATTTTATGGAATTTTGTGATAGATTAGCTGGTATTTCTCATTGTTCTTTATTGTAATGTTTTAATTTCTAATATAATGGTATTAGTTTTAAATCCTACTGTAATTGTTATTGAATTTGTTATTGTGTGCCTGGTTTTTGTAGCTTGAAAATCTCAATCTTTAGTGGTTGTAGCTTGATGGATATTTTTATGAGTCTAGGCAAAAAATATGCATAAATATCTCCGGAATCCATGATTCTTCACTACGTAGCTCCATTGCATAAGATGCTTGTGTCTTTGAACGATGATGATGATGTTCTTAATATGATTCATCTTCATATGTGTGTAAATCTTACGACAATTGAATTGAGGGCAGAGAAAAAAACCGAACACCTCGACAAATTGAATTATGGGAGGTAATATATTACATTTATTTATTATTAAACACAATTTCGTACTTCTGTTTTGATAATATTTTAGTACCATGTTTAAGAAATTAAAAACGAAGGGTTAAATATTGTAGATTGGTTCTTACACATTATCAATTCGTTATTTATTTGAAACAAATACAAATCTGGCAGATATTTTATATTTGTTCTTGTAGTTCTTGTTCTTTTTCATATTATTAATTGTATATTAAACTGGTAAGGGTTGATGAGGAAGACACGCAGTCGAGGAGTGATAACGAGGTTGAAAAGGCCCTTTGCTCCAATACCATAGATGTCTGGGTTAATTGCATTCGTGGTGCAGTACAAACATTCGAGGGTGCTGCTGAATTTAGGAAATGTTTGAAAAACTATTCTGTTGCTATCAGACGTTCATTTTTGTATGTTAAAAATGACAGTGAGAAGGTTATTGTCATTTGTACTGAGAAGAGCTGTGAATGGAGAATTTATGGTTTGAAACATAAATCAGACAATATTTTTGGCATCAAAAAATGTATGTTGAAGCATAGTTGTGGTGAGAACAATCTACGTAGTAGAGGGCATCCTAGAGCTGATGCGTATTGGATAGCGAATGTTGTGAAAGAAAAATTGAGAGGAGAGCCCTCTTATCGTCCTTGTACAATGCAGCAGGACTTGCAAAGAGAATTTGGGGTAGAGTTAGAATACCGCAAAGTTTGTAAGGGTAAAGAGTTGGTGATGCATGATATTCATGGCACAGATGAAGGATGCTATGATAAATTACGATGGTACTGTAGAGTGCTGTTAAAAAGACTAATCTCGGTAGTATTGTTGAGTGTGAGATTGATCCTTTGACCAAAAAATTCAGAAGGTTGTTCATTTGTTTTCATGCATGTGCTGTTGGTTTTGTTAGTGATTGTATGCCATTGATTTTTTTGGATGGTACTCATATAAAGAATAAGTATAAAGGATGTATCTTAGTTGCTGTGTCAAAAGATGCAAACGATGATCTTTTCACAATTGCCTATGCCGTAGTAGATGCTGAGAATGATGTGAACTGGGATTGGTTTTGTTATCATTTTAGAAGTGTGCTCCTTTCCCATCAATGCATTCCATTCGACGAGTTCACATTTTTTTCAGACAGACATCCTAGTATTATCAAGGCAGTGAATCAAATATTTCTTGAGAGTGGCCATGCTTATTGTTTGAGACATTTAGTGGATAATTTTTTGAAACAGGTAAATTCTAAATCACGTATCCTTGACCAATTGTAATGTAAAATTTTCATACTATTTTATTATTTTAAGCTGAATGTAAATTGTTTTTTTTCATTTTAGGTGTTGAGAAGTTATCCCAGACATAACGAAAAACATTGGTCTTCGGTATTCAAGAAAGCTGCGTATGCTCCGTCCTTCCAAGAATATGAACAACATATAAAAGTATATTCGAGTCAATGCCACTTGCTAGAGGGTTTATTCTAAATTCTAATCCACAGAGTTGGGCGAATTCGTTGTTTGTTGGTAACAGATGAGGTGTTATAAATAATAATATTTCCGAGTATTGGAATAGTTGGGTTTGGCCAGCTCGTCATCTGCCTATTGTTGGTATGGTGGATCACATATGCGTGCAGATAATGAGCATGATGCACCGACGGCGTGAATCAACTTTATCCATGAATAAGGAATTAAGTACAAGAAAAGAAAAGTCTGTTTCAAGCGTATATATCGAATCAAGAACATTAAGAGTGCATCGTTCGTGTAATTGGAAGTTTGAGGTTGTTGATGGTGAAAAGTCATTTGTCGTGGATTTAGCGGATAGAACTTGTTCATGTAGAGCTTGGCAGATCAATAAGCTTCCATGCAAGCACGCCTGCTCTGCCATTGAGTCAAAATCGCTGTCATTATATGATTTTTGTGACAGGTATTTCAAAATCGAGATGTATCGTGCGGCTTACAAAGGAATTATTAACTCAATCCCAACCTTTGACACGAGTGAGGCATGTGTTGATGAATCCGAAATAATCCAAGCTCCTTGTGTGCGTAGTCAGCCCGGTCGTAGGAAGACGAAGAGGATACCGTCGCAAGTTAATACACGTGTGTCAACATGTGGTCGTTGTCATACGAGAGGACACAACAGAAGTAGTTGCAAAGAACCTATATAGTAGCTGTAATTGCTTCAAAAATTTGTGTTTCCATTTTTTTGTTATTAGTAAAATTTTGTAACAGACTTTATTAAAAAATTAATCTACTTTGCGATACACATATGCAGGAGAAAGCGATTATTGGAAGGGGGTTCGAGCATGGAATTGCCCTCGAGACGACATACACGTTCAAGCGGAAGCATTGCTGGATTGAACTTGGTTTGAGGCATTTGTGGAACCAACAGTTGTGATATTTGAACTTGATATGTGGTTGTAGTTTACTCTAGGCATTTTGTGTTGTCTTATGTTCTTCCAAAACCAACTGCTTTTGTGGTAAACAATTATGCCACTAGTGTACTCTAGGCATTTTGTGTTGTCTTATGTTCTTCCGAAACCAACTGCTTTTGTGGTAAACAATTATGCCACCCATTTGACTACTATGTAATGTTCGAATTTGAGAAATGCTCTTTTTCTTGAATGTTTCAGTGAAATATGTTTTTCCAGTTACGAAATAATCAAATTAGTCGTTCTTTTTAAATTTTAAAATGGAAGATACTAATTGCTATGTAGTTCGTACAACTTGTATTTAATTTGGAATAAAACTAAATAAATCTAGAACTTATTGTCTGATTATTACAATAAACAGAGCTAGAAGTAAAATTAGCGCAAGAACAAAACACGTGCAACCAAAAAAACAACATATTTCTATGATATGGTCGGGCCCGGGTGTTCTAGTAGACTGGTTGTCTAGAACATCAGAGGACGAATGCTTCTTCTTCTTGTAGTTGAACTGTTCTGTTGAATCATGGATGGACGATGATGCAGATTGTTGATTCATTGAATATGCGCAGCTCTCTCTATCTTGCTTACTTGGGTCTGGTTTGAAATTTGATGATTTTTGAAGAAATTCACCGTGATAATCATCGTACCAAAAAAAAACGATTTTTATGTTGCAGCTCACGAGGGTAAATATAATACAGCTCTCCTGGGCGGGTCGAACGTGGTCCCTCTCTTCGTAAAATCATTTCTCCGAAACCACATAAACATTGTGGTGCAATCTTCATTTCCATTGTGCTCGATCTTGAAGAATGAAATTTTTTTTTGAAAAGCAAAACCCTAACCAAACGAGAAAGAAGAAGTGAATGGATAAAGTGTACCGACAGAGCTTAATAATGAGGGGTAGGTGAGAGTCAAAGTCTTTTTTTATTATTTTTTTTTATTGTGAGGGTCAAAAGAGTAATTTCAATACATGTGACATGTCATCTTGTTCCGTAAATCAAATAGATAATTTTGCATAATTTAAGGATTGTTCCATATATGTAACATTTTGAGCCGATACACCTTAGTCATCTTAGTGCATTTGCAAACGATAAATATCAAGTTCACAATGACATGTCATCTTGTGCCTTAAATCGAACAGATTATTCTGAATATGTCTCGGGTTATTCCAAATATCTGCAGTGTATTATATGATTTTGGGGCATGCCTTTTTGTTCCTCAAATCGAAAAGATTATTCTTTATAAGGCTAAGATTGTTCCTAATACATGAAATTTTGCTCCAAAGGCACTTTCACTAAGAGAGTGTGATCCACATAGCCCACAATGTTTGTCCTAAAATTGGAACACATTGTTTTTAATTTAATAATATTTATCCCATCCATGCGTACTAGTTGTGTTCGATCCCTCACTGACTTGTTCTTAAAGATGTGTGGAATTATAGCAAATGTTAGTCCTTAAAGATGAGAAAACATCATATTAAACAAGTTATGAGTTTGGATTTTGGAAAATATACCCTTACTATATACATTGAGTATCAATGGACATCCCCAAATGGTGCTGTCATTGGTTCATGATCAATGTCTTTCTCCTACATCTTAGACAATGTAGAGCACAATACATTACTAGACAAACACTTGGATGATGGTTCTACCAAACTTTAAGGATTGAAAACTCCTATTCACTTGTGTCATGCAGTGTATTACATAATTTTGGTGCATGTTAACATGGGCATGCCTTTTTGTTCCTCAAATCAAAAAGATTATTCTTTATAAGGCTAAGATTGTTCCTAATACAGGAAATTTTGCTCCAAAGGAACTTTCACTAGGAGAGTGTGATCCACATGGCCCATAATGTTTGTCCTATAATTGGAACACATTGTTCTGGATTTAATAATATTTATTCCATCCATGCGTACTAGTTGTGCTCGATCCCTCACTGACTTGTTCTTAAATATGTGTGAAATTATAGCAAATTTTAGTCCTTAAAGACGAGAAAACATCATATTAAACAATTTATGAGTTTGTATTTTGGACAATATACCCCTACTATATACATTGGATGTCAATGGACATCCCCAAATGGTGCTCTCATTGGTTCATGATCATTGTCTTTCTCCTACACCTTAGACAATGTAGAGCACAATACATTACTAGACAAACTCTTGGAACAACTTGGTTCTTATCAATCTCTAAGGATTGAAAACTCCTCTCCACTTGTGTCATGCAGTGTATTATATGATTTTGGTGCATGTTAACATGGGAATGCTTTTTTGTTCTTCAAATCGAAAAGATTATTCTTTATAAGGCTAAGATTGTTCCTAATACATGAAATTTTGCTCCAAAGGCACTTTTACTAGGAGAGTGTGATCCACATGACCCACAATGTTTGTCCTACAATTGGAACACATTGTTCAGGATTTAATAATATTTATTCCATCCATGCGTACTAGTTGTGCTCGATCCCTCACTGACTTGTTCTTAAAGATGTGTGGAATTATAGCAAATTTTAGTCCTTAAAGACGAGAAATATCATATTAAACAAGTTATGAGTTTGTATTTTGGACAATATACCCCTACTATATACATTGGGTGTCAATGGACATTCCCAAATGGTGCTCTCATTGGATCATGGTCAATGTCTTTCTCCTACACCTTAGACAATGTAGAGCACAATACATTACTAGACAAACACTTGGAACAAATTGGTTCCTATCAATCTCTAAGGATTGAAAAATCCTCTCCACTTGTGTCATGCAGTGTATTATATAATTTTGGTGCATGTTAACATGGGCATGCCTTATTGTTCCTCAAATCAAAAAGATTATTCTTTATAAGGCTAAGATTGTTCCTAATACATGAAATTTTGCTCCAAAGGCACTTTCACTAGGAGAGTGTGATCCACATGGCTCACAATGTTTGTCCTACAATTGGAACACATTGTTCTCGATTTAATAATATTTATCACATCCATGCGTACTATTTGTTCCAATGAAATGTCATATTGTGCCTTAAATCGAACAAATTATTCTGAATATGTCTTGGGTTGTTCCAAATATCTGACATTTAGACCCGATATCAATTTCACTAAGAGAGACTGATCTCAATGACCCAAATGATAGTCCTCAAATTTGGGACAAATTGTGCTCGATTAAATCTAATGTGTCCTATTACCGAGTACTAGTTGTGCCTGAACTCACTGACCATATTCTATATGATTAGTGGTATTGAAGTACATGATTCTGAGTTATTTACCATTCGTTCTTAATTTTTCTAAATCTATTATACTTTCATCCTAAATTGAATTTTACAAAATATGAGTTTAATCGAACTTGTTTCATCTCAAATAGAGTTTTACAAAATAATTTAAACATACTTACGTATTATATCTCCATAAACCATAAAAGCATAGAAAGATTATACATGTTAATCAAAGTTGTTTTTCAGCATTTCCCTTTTGTGACATAAAATACTTGCAGCTACTCTTGCACGGTAGGTGTCCATCTTCACAGTCTTTTGATATGTCTACATTTCATCTGAGTCACGGGCTAGACACTCTACCCACATACATGCATAAACACCACAGTCAAGTGTTTCGCCTTGATGACGCATACGCTCCCTCAACCATCAGAGTCGGGTATGATGAAATTTGAATGATGACGAACCCAACCAACCAAAAAACGTGCCTTCAAAGATAAATATTATCAAAATACATTTATACAATTCACATAACATGACACAACGAAGACTCTCCAAAGTTCTACATGCCCCTAGGCTGAACGAATCGGGAATTGAATTCCACATTTTGAATATCCCTTCCTTTGCGTGAAATACTAGCAGAAACCAATGCACTCTGCTATTGATTGGAAAAATGAGGTATTTGCATCTCTTAAACAAATCACCATTCATTTTCTGCAAAAATAACTTCGAGGCAGAAGAGAGTCGCGAAAAAAAAGGAGCCGTAATCATTATTTTGAACCTTCATTTTTTTCCAAATTTTTTGAGGTGCTCAAACAATTCTGCCTGCAAACAAAAGAACAAGAAAATTGAAAAACTAACTCAAGTGTATAGTATATCAAACGTAAAACATTTAAATTTTACTAACCTGCACCAAAGTGTCCATGCAAAATATTTCATTTCCATTGTCCACACTGTATTTTTCCATCACGCGCATTTGAACATTTATAATCTCATGACTAACAAGCTTACCAAACAAGAAATCATAGAAAACGGACCCTGGTAAATGGACAATTTCGTCTTGCCAAACATCAACACTACAAGAAAATATGAATTATTTTGTACTAAAAAAAGATCCCAAAAAAAAGATTAAAAAAATACACGATCTTTCAGATAGAAAGTCATATGCTATGTCATCACTCGAAAGATATTTTGTCAGCAACTTTTTCTCATCGTCAGTGGCTTCTTCATGTCCACAGAAATCTGTTCTACCTTGATATTCACCAGTCCAAGCCTTACTCAAGTCGTTATCAGGTAGCTCCTCAACATCAATTACTTTATTTGCCTACGCTAGAATACACAAAGATGGTAAAAAACAATAAAGATTTCCAAGAATTAAAATATAGGACTTCAATATCAAATAATCAAGGTTAAAGTAGGTTCCTATCAAAGTCACACCTTTTTTCTGCCCTTCCTCTTTGGCGTGGTACTGGGTGGAGTCACGAACATTGACGATTTTCTTTTCTTTACCCGATCACCCCTCGTTCTGACATTATCGACAATAGAAGATTGGAAATTAATGACTTTCTCAACCTTCTCAGAATTATCTTCAGTCTCGTCTAGCCCACCACTTTTGTCTGAAGTATCCTCATCAATACGCCTTTCAACCACATTGGTTGAAATATCACCCGCAGAAACATTATTCTCTTTAACCACTTCTGTTACAATATTATCCAACAACTTATCAATCTCATTCAGATCTTCACTACTACCGTCACATGATCCGTTAAGAGAATTCTCTCCATCGGCTTTGCTTTTTTCCATTTCCATGTCACCACTTTCTTCATTTTTATCCCTCTCAAGCTCAGCACCAACAAAACCTTTTTCATCCCCCAAGTCATCAACACCTATACTTTCTTTCATCTCAAATTCGACACAAGCCACACCCTTTCCCTTATCCAATCCGTCAGCACATACATCTTCACCCTTCTTAAATTCACAAATATCTGGAATTTTGGTCTCAACCAATTTCTGAACAACCTCACCTTCTGCATTCACATTTTCAGATAAACCAACACTTTTACTCGTAACCATTTGGTCATTATCTGCCCTTTTTTCCTTCAACGAGTAATCAACAGAATTATGGATAGGCACATCAAAAAAATCAAAAAAAATTACCACCTTGGTCATGTCTCAAAATCAACTCTTCTTCTTCAATTGTCTTATCGGCCCCATCAACACCGTCATCAGAACTCGGATCATTGTCAACTACAACATCCTTTTCTTTGCGATTTCGAGCAACTTCCTTCTCTAACACTACATTTTCTTTCACATCAAACATCTTCCTCTTCGCTCTAACTCTTTCACGTTTCAACTGTGCACAAATGCGTTTCAACATTTTTATCTCAGCAATTTGTTTCTTCACTGTTTTGTCGAGTTCAAAATTATCTGGACTGCCTCCTTGTTCCTTCAAAACCGGCAGCACCAACTACAATAATAAACAAATTAATACAAAATGATTTTTTATTTCTAAAAATATCAAATAAAGGATGCTACTAGAATTACCTTGTTGTCCAATAACATTTCCTCCTCTGGAAAGGGTTATATTGACAAAACCTGATCCAAAAATAAATATATATATTAATGCTCCTACATTCAAAATAGGATAAGTAATATGAAAGATACCTTGGTTGAAGATATGGAATCGAAAACCGATTCAGCTTTGACAGCATCCAAATGGATCTTGCTTTTTCCAAAATGAAACAAACGAGAAAAGATATGAATACCACGTGGTACACCTAATGATGACACTCTCTCGTAAAACCAAGTCTAAGCCAAAAATTATATATTTAAACAAATTCAAAAAATTAATATGATAATAACTGATAGAACTTAATACTCACCATCAATCCAACAATGCAACCATCCAAGTAAAGTTTGCTTCCTTGCAGGGGCGGATCCAGAAGTCCATGTTCGGGGGGGCCGCGTTCGCATATAAAGAGAAAAGTCATATATTTTGTAAAAGATATTTTTGATATATAGCAAAATTTATCGTTGTACATATCAGAATTTGTTGTCTTTTTATATTTTATAATTATTTTTTTTCATCTATAAGTCTATAACAAAAAAAACATGTTAAGCGAGAGCCACTATCTTAATTCACAAATATGTTTTATTCTATATATTATCAAAATATTAACAATAAAAAGTAATATGTAATCTCTCGTTCAATGAATTAAACTTTTATTGTATTTTTTTATTTTGCAAGCACAACTGTACAAGTGGACGCGACGTTGTTTTTTGTCTAAGTTGATGAGTAAGTTTTCTCATTAGAACAAAACTATTTCAACTTAAAAGTAATTTATAAGATTCAAAATCAAGACGGTAGGTATAAGAAAATAAAACACATCATAGACAAAACAAAAATATAACGAAATAGATTAAAATAGTTACGAAATAAAATGAAAAAAACATAACCAAATTTGATGTTAATAAAATTCAAAAAAATTACCAAACTTTGGTTTAAAAACAATAAGATTATCAGCTACCAAAAAATTCTAAAATCTCAAACCTAAAAATCACTTCAAATTATTAAAAAAAACGAGTAAGCTGTGTATTGAAGCTGAATTAAAAAAAAAATTTAAGAAATTAAAAAATATACAGTCTTTTAATTTTTTAAATAAATGATGATAAATTTTAAATAATAAAAAATAAAAATTTGTACTATAGTTTAAAATAAAAAGTGCCAAGTTTTAAAAAAAAAATGGTGACCGCGTTTTTAATTAAAGGTGCTAAAGTAATAACATATAATAAAAATAAAAATTGAAAGGTAGTGAGCGCGTGAAATCAAAACTGAACTTCTCATCCTAAGCGGTGATTAAGTTTGGAAAGCCAACCACTAGGCCAAATGCCAACAGTTAATTCAATATCGGGCCAAATAATATATATACAAAAATGTAAAAAATACATGCTATATACTATTCAAAAATTTTCGGGCGCCCTACAGTAAATCCGCCCCTGCTTCCTTGATTATCTAATTCTCGGTAAAGAAACCGAAACGCAACATCTCTCCAAACAAACTTAAAAAATGTGCTCAGATCACCCATATAAGGAAAAATAAAACCAGGAGTAATATAATTACCGGTGGAGAATATTACACAATTGAATACAAACAAAATAAACATCCGAACAAAATCATCAATGTCAGCTTCGACATTACTACTCGCAAGTGAAAAAAGTTTCTTTTTTATAACAATCCTGTGAGTGTTGTTTATTTTTCCTCCGAAGTGTCGAGACAGGAAGCTTGATTCAAGCTTGAGGTCCAAATCAACTTGTTGACCTCTCTGATGCAAACCAAGCACGATGGAGAAGTCTCTTGACGTGAAAGGAATGAAAATATCACCACCAACAATAAAAGAGCACGAAGGGCTATCAAATCTTTTAAAGAGATAGTCTACTCTGCCACTACTCACAAGAAGAACTGACATGTCTATCCATTTATCAACTGGAGTATCCTTTATCCTACTGAGTTGTTTGTTCCCTACAATCGGCTTCAACTCTTCCATGATTTTTTTTACAATAAGCAGGGGAACATCGTGTAAATATTATCTTTCCACTATTCATCAACTCAACATCATCATTTATTTCCTCTTTATCGGCCATTTCTAATATTTAAAAATTTGTACAAAATATTATCATTATCAAATCAAATAATAAAATATGGAATGGTCAAGAACAACCCAATCATATTTGGGAACAATTTACAATATATTTCCAAAAACTGGTCATTTGTCGAATTAGCTATATAAAACTATACAATATAAATTCACAACAACAAAACCGTCAAATTTCATAACAAAATGTCATTCATTGACAAAGATTGATGTTCTAAACCAAGATATACTTTAACAAACATCTTCAAGAACAAAACCCTAACAATTGGGGATAAAATATATATCATGAAGAACTGTAACAAATAAATACGAAATTCAGAATAATCATTTCAATTTTTCGACAAAAATATCAATCAAAACATAACAAATTATGCAAAAAATAAAAGTACCAACATATTTGACAACAAAATCCTAAAAAATTGGGACAAAACGAAACTAGAAAAAATTTTAAAAATTAAATAAGACCAAATTATTCATCAAAACGCTAAAATTGTGGGTTACTCGCGAAAAATAATACATTGTGGTCGATTTCAATAATAGAATACATGTTTAACCTGTTTCGGATTTCTTCTTCTTTATCATATTCAGCGATTTTTTTTCCTTCCTCACTTTACCAGTGCCTGAACCTGACTTCTCTTTCGAATGTTTGCCTCTCCTCGTCATCGGTGCCATCATCAAGACTAAGAAGATTGTAGCTAAAGATCAGTGCTTTCTGTCGTCGAAGAAGAATTGGTTGATGAAGGAGGGAAATAAACGTCTGACTCTGATAATATTAAGTATTTTAAAAATGAAGAAAGGGTATTGTGGGGTTATCAAAGAAATTGGGGGTAGTTTGGTCAATTGGTCACGAATAGGGAGCCCAAACATATTGCAGGCATTTGTCAGGGAGCTAGAACACATAAACTCTTACACAAGGACTGAGAAATCATATGAGTTTCCCCTTGGGGATTTGTCAAGAGTTTCCCCTTACTATAACTTCATCTCACTTTATTAAATAGTAATAGATAACATAACTATCTGCACATTTAGAAACTTTCGAGTTTTTATTTTCGAACAATAATTCAAATATCTCGCAAACATGTTCGAATCATTCAAGCTAAAATCAGCCTAAATCAAACATTTAAAATTATTCGAGCTTGAATATATATGATTTCAACCCAATTCCAACCTTAAATTTTTCTTTACATTTAGCTTGACCCATAATTTAGAGACATGACATACCATCCCTATTGTTTGCATATGCCTAATTGACTTTCCACAAAGAAGAAGGAGCACATTCCTCCGACATGAATCACATGCCTCTCACATGCAAATAAATAAACAAAAACACACTTAAAAATGTCTACTAAATGCCAGAAATTTTGCCATAAACAAACATCTAGTTGCTTGAAAACTGGCTATGCCTGTTTTGAGGTCAAGTATTTACTAAATCAACTTTGCTCACTCACATTTACATAAACAAGATTGAACCTGCATCGAATCGAAGTTCCGATCGGGGGCTCCGGATGCGGAAAAAAAGTGTGTTGGAGTATGAGTCGAGTGATTGATTTAGAGTAATCGATTACCGGATAAAATATGAGTCGAGTGAGCTAAAGAACACCAAATGCATAGTTGAAACATGTCATCTTCCCATCATTATTCATCCAAAACACTTAGCAATGAGCAAAGTCCAACATGATCTTACTTGTCATTAGAAATAACTGATAACTAAGAACAGAAGATTCCTCGGAACATATATAGCATATATAAGATGAAGGATTTGGTTATGTATGTAACATCCATTTCGAATTCGGAGTTCTCCCGGGAAAGCCAAAACAAGAATATCGTTAGTAGGAGATAAGCTCCACGTATTTTCGGGGCGAAACATCCCTTCTTCGAAAAATTACAAGAACTTTGAAATCTTTTTCCACTCTGAGGAGTTCGATTTTCGCTACTCGCCAAATCAAATCATTGCTCCCAAGATTACATCATTCTATTAGACTGCAGGAGTATATGCCTAATCTCTCTAGCTATCCCCTTTAAAGAACCTGGTTTTTGGATCACACCATTCATCCCAATCTGCATGCATCTTTCCCTTGAATCGTCATCATCGCTAGCCGTTAACGCAACGATCCACGGGCAGTTACGGCTCCGAAACTTCCGTATCCTTGTGGCGACTTCGAAGCCATCCAAGTCCGGCATGTGAAGATCAAGAACGATAAATTGGTATGAAGACACAGTGGGACTAAGTGCGGTAAGGCACTCGTATCCAGATGAGACTGCAGAGACGTTGCATCCCAATTTCTCGAGCAACTTCCTCGTCACAGCTCGGTTGACATCATCAGCATCTGCTAAAAGGATTTTGAGCCCTCTAAAGAGGGAGTTTGAATGCAAGGGTTCAGACAATTCCCTGTGTTCTGCTAATAGAGATGGCCGGGTTGGAAAACGCAGAACAAGAGCCATGCTTTGATCGAACCCCTCTGGATTTGAAATCGTCCATATGTCTCCTTGCATTAGCTGCACATAGGAACAAAGGTTGAAGTTTCGTTGAGCAAACCACGTTGCATACAAACAATGCAATACATCTTAAAAAGAACTTGAATATGATGACCGCGTGTGAGAAACAATCAAGATCAAACTTTAGCTAATGAAACCAGGAATGCATTCAAATGCTTCCGCGAGACAAATAAATGATTGCTCTAGCAATACGGCATATAGAAGAGACGAGAAAATTTACACTTCATCTAATTAGAGCCTAGAATGCATCCAAATGTCATCATGAGCCAAAGATCAACTTCTAGCAAAAACAAGAACACCCCTAACCTGACCCAAAAATAATGCAGTCGGTAATCATACAGATGAATTGAAAGAAGTTAGATACTAACGACTAAAAGTCATGCACTCAAGCAGTTTTATCAAGAAGCTCGTGCTGTGGCATCAGTAATGAGTCAAATTCTAATGGTTGTATACCTGCACTAATTTTCGGCAAGCAGTAAAGCTCAAACTTTCTTCGACCCCTCCAAAGTATCTCCGGCCGCCATATAGGTCACTGGGATATCTGTCTTCTGCTGGAGAAACAACGTGGGATATCCCAACTTCAAGCCTGACAAACACACACCCATCTGATAAGTTTGTTCTTCGAAGGCCCCATTTTTGTTCATTCCATCCTTGACTTCCACTTGTCACGTATACTCGGATAGTAAGATGCCCTCCTCCTTTGCTTCCGTTCAACAAATTCCCAACCATATGCAGAATAACCTGAAATACTCGTCTTTCATCGCCCATCACATGATTGGGCAAGGACTTATCGACCTCTATCACAAAATCGTATCCTCTATAAACACAGAGACACTTGCAAAGGCACGCAGCTTCTTTTATCATAGAGTGTAGCTGAAAAGGACTAATTTCTAAAGGAAACCTTCCACTATCGTTAGTTGAAGTTTCCATTACGTCAGTTATTAAAGTTGAAAGTACATTGCTTGTCTTAACCATGGAATTGACAAGTAGATTTTGCTCATTCGACAAATTTTCGTCCTGTAAAACGGATAGCAAACCCAGAATTGAGTGCATTGGTCTTCTTAAACCGTTACTCATTACCATTTGAAAAGCATTTCGAGCTTGGCTCGCCATTAGTGCGTCCTGTTTTGCTCGTTGCAGTTCTCGATTTTGTTCCACTAATTTTTCTCTCATAAGTTGAGATTCTTCCAGAACTGCAGCATGTGAGAGAGCCACAGCAACCTGATCAGCAACCACCTCTACGATCTCTAGCTCTTGGTTGCTCCAAGATCTACCAGGTTCATCTGGAAGAACCAAAACAAGAATTGCATAGCAGGCTGGAACCATCTCTGGCGTACCACCTTTGAAATTTGAGACCCTCAGCATTGGCATTCTAATTGCAGCCACGGCTCCTGGCTCACCGGTCTGTCCTCTGCTTGCAACAGCAAGAGCAGACTCGGGATCAAGAATCTTAACCCTATCACTTCCCTTAATCTCCCTTACATCAGGATTACTGGTTGGAATAGGTGCTCGTGTATTAACTGTGTTCCGTCCTTCAAGTTCATGAGTTAGATTCATTTCAGTCCGCCCTTTATTTGGCATCCAAACAGCACAATTCTGCAAATCCAGTGTCTTAGACAACTCAACCAAAGTTGAGTACAATATAGTATGCCGATCAAGAGACTTCCTAATCTCTTGAGTCAGCATCCGAACATGCCAACCAGCTTCTTTCTGTTTCTTTATAATGCCAACTTCACGATCAAGGTCCCACGCCTTCTTCCACAGCATAAACTCTCTCACCTTCACTTTGAGCAACATCGGAAGAAGGGTGATAAGGGTTATTGCTGTGGCGAACGAAACTAATGCCGTTAAAAATTTGAAAATGGTGAGAGCAAGCATTAGCTGGAAGGTGTGAGGACCATAAGTCCAGCCATTTAGCAAATGAGTCATACCACAGAGAACTATAAACAAGATGAACTGAAAAAGCACCCATTTAAATGGAACGTTGGAACAGCTAACAAAGTAAAGAAGCTCAATGGGGATCGAGAAGTAGGCCACCGCAATCAAGAAGTCACTAACTCTTTGGCATTCGAGTATACTCTCCACGCTCCAAAATCCCTCATAATCACAACTACAACGGGGAAACTCATTATCAGATGCCAATACCAAAACAAAGAATGATAAAATCAATATCACAGATGCTAATGTCGTTAACATTGCATCCATCGCATCGATTCATCACTCCATCGATCGGTTTTTTCACTAAACTCGGTAACTTTCCAATGCAGCATAATATACAAACGAAAAATCAAAATTTTCTATCACAACCTCCAGGTTGGATGATATTCAATCAAATCAAAGCTCAGAAAACCAGCAAAATCATCGAAATCGCAACCCATTGGGAATGTAAAGCAACACATGTACAGACACTGATCAGTATCAACACAAGAGATCTCACGCACCAACAAGTCAAAAATCAAAAGATTCAAACTTCTATCAACATCCGATCCAAAACCAGAACACAACAAAAACCCATGAAATAAAATCCCCCAAAAAACGATACAATCCCACAAATCATCAGACCCCGGGCTTCATCATATCCTTCATCAAACCATGGATACACCACCCAAAACAAACCAAAAAAAAATCGAGACTTTACTCCCTTCTACGGCACAAAAACACTAGAGATCACGCATAATCTCCAAGATAAGCTTGTTTTTCCTGCAACTGGATCTCATAAGTCATAACCCACAAATGTTCTGTGTTCATCACAACACTGTTATCCTTCTCTTCTTTATTCCGCCGCCTAACTCTCACCTATTTCCACAGGGAAAATGTTGGAAGGCGGAATTTCTCCTATGTAGTCTCAGATAAAGAAAGAGCGAGGCTATACATAAATATATTTAACTATATTCTATTCACGCGTAAAGATTCGGAATCGGCCTTGTGGGCAATGAAGATGAAATTGCAGCAAGAAAGAAGAGAGAGAGACGTAAATGCTGTAGAGAGAGAAAGGGGGTTTTACATGAAGAGAACTTGGACGCAATTTTAATTCAAACGTCTGCTTTCGTGAAAATATAATCAAACTTCCGCCCCCACTAAATAGTTTTATAATAATGGGTTTGGTTTTTTTTTTTTTTTTTCTTTTGATAATAATGGGTTAGTTTTGGAACATATCTAGTGTGCATAGGGTGCAAACGAACCGAATAGAGTTGAAAAATTTTAAAATTTTAAAGCTCGAATTTGGCTAGATATAAGTATGTTCGAGTTTGATTCGAAGCTCGATAATTTCAAATATTTTGGTTCGATCTCGGCTCGAAATGAAGTTCGAGTTCGAGTTTGGCTCGAAATATTCGAACCTATTCGTGAACTATTGCTCGGATAGTATGGTTCGAAAAACTCGAAATGTTCGAAAAAGTTCGAAACGTATATATATTTATTATATAATTATATTATATTAATTAAATATTAAGGCTCGCGAACTATTCGCGAACTATCGAACAAAATAATTTTAGCTCGAGTTCGGCTCGAAAAAAAGTTCGAACATGTTCGAATTCGGCTCGAGTTCGATAAGTTCGAATACGAATAAAATATTTATCGAGCAAACTCGAAAAGCTCATGAACATGTTGATTCGTTTACACCCCTAGTGTGCATTGAGATTTGAGAGATAAGGTAACAAATTTTTGGTTCGAAAATTAGTTTTATAATACTATATATAATCTATGTTTTATTATATTGACTTGTATTAATTTTTATTCAATAGTTTTTAAAATTATTATAATAAAATGAAATAACAATTGTTGATAATTTGAAGAGAAAAATTGATTATTTAACAATATAAAAGAAGAAGAAGAAGATCATAATAATATGCCTCCTATGAACATTTGATCATGTCCGTATTTCTAGTAGAAAGTACTTTTTTCTTATGTAAAAATAATATTCTTTTATCGGTTAGGTCGGATACCTGTTTCATAAAATTGAATCGTGAAATGTACTGTAAAAATTTTTTTGTGTAATAATAATAATATGATAGGAAATATATAGATAAAATCAAACAATACATAATAATTGGTTGGCTTGAATAACCAAATATCCTAATAATAATAATAATAATAATACTGCTCAGTGACTCACACTTTCCAAAAGATCTGTCGCAGTTTATATATATATATATATATATATATATATATATATATATATATAGGTAATAATAATAATAATAAAATAAAATTGTAAAAATACGGTTATAAACAAATGGGCATATTTATCCTCATCAATGTGGAGAATCGAATCAAGCAAAAGGTTTATTGCAAAATCATGAAAATAAAGTCAGTCAATTTTCGCGAATAAACATACGGAAATAAATTCCGAATTCGTAAAATGAAATTAAGATCATGTTATATTATTATAATATATGTCTTTTAATTAATTAACTAACTTGCAATTAATTGCTAAAAGTTGAGATAAAATTATTATTAAATCTTAATTTAATTCACAATAAAAATCTAAATTAGTATACAAATTAGTCATTTTATATTATCTTATCTTTTATTCGTCATTAGATTTTCTTTTATTTACCAAAACGACGTTAACTTTGTGACTTTCGATGTCATTTTATTTACGAAAATATCACACACATCTAAAATTGATATATTTGTTGCGTTTTAGTGACTATTTATTTATAAAAACACTATAGTTTCGTTCGGACATGTAAATGTAATAAAATATTTTTATAAAAGTGTTTTTTAAAAAAAATTATAAAATATTTTAAAAGTTATTTTAAGAATAAATATGTATTTTGAAAACTATTCAATAAAAACATTTTAACATTTTAAAAGTAACGTTATTCATCTTTGCGTCCCATAGTCCCTTCTAAAAACATCTAAAAGCACATCTTCTTCAAAAACTATACTTAGATAATACTTTTTAAAAAATATTTTTCAAAAATATTTTACAAAAATCTTATCCAAACACATTCTTTAAGTTTTTTGCATTTATAAAACACTAAAAATATTTTTAAAGTACATGTCCAAATGAAATCTATATTTTTTGCACTCTTTGCAATCAATGAGAACCGAACTCATGACCTTGGCTCTGATACTAATTGCAAAACCGAGCCCTTGTCGTTTTACCAAAAACTATAGCTGATGCTAACGGTGCAACTCAAATCTTTTAAACCGTACATCATCCCAAACAGTATCATTCGATCGTTCTACCAAACATGGACAATTATTGCAACTCAACATCTATATAAATGAAAAACATGAAAAATTGAAAATCAAATGCAAGTAATGTTTGTAGATAAGTTATTCTTGTACTAATTTTTTTTTTTTATCAAAATCACATTTATAGAAGCAGAATCACCATCATACTAGCTTAAAAAAAATGTTTTTATAATTTTATATGTGTTTGGATAGGTCTTATAATGATTTTGAAAGCGCTTACTTATACTAAAATAATTATTTACTAAAAACTCAAATTTTTAAATTTTTTAGAAACTACTCAAATTAAAAAAAATATTTTTCCATCTATTTATCCAAACAAATAATTATTATAACTTTTAATTAATAAATCACTTTAAAAGGTCCAACTTGAAAAAAAAACATATATTTTAAAACAAATTTTTTTATGTCCAAAATGCACTATAAATTAAATAAAACTACATCATAATATAGGTTTATGCAATACACAAAAGTGGTTTTTTAAACCATAAACCAATAATAATTTTTTAAGTGGTGACAAATACTTTCATATATACTATATAGTTTGATTTCTCGAATCGATTAATTCGATGAATCCTCTATTTAATTTAAAAAAATAGTTTCTTTTATTGTTATTTGGTTTCTTATTTTCTTTAAAAAACCAAAATAATCAAACAAATGGATAAACGAACCACGGGAAGTTATATTTTTGCATTTTTAGGCCGAATTTATTGAATAATAATCCCGTAAATCCCTTTGTCCCAGAAAAATATGTATTCAGATTAATTCATGTTAGTGTAAAATCAATTCAATTAGTTTTAGCTCCATGGAAAAAATTCGGAAAATCGTCCTCTAAGGTTTTGATCATCTAATTACTCGAAATTCGATTTTAAAGCAATTAATTGGTTTTTTTTTTCCCACACTTAAATCCCTTTTTTTCAGAAGAGTAATGACATGATTTTAAGAACAAAAAATGTACAAATGCGAAAAATATGTACATACACACAAAAAATCAAAATTTTGACCATTAGAGAAAAAGCAAATCTATATTATAACCAACTCACGGGATAATTTTTGGAATTTTTCAATCCATGGGAATACGACACATTGTTTGATTATTAAAATATAATTTTTTTTTGTAATTTTAGTCTTTTTTCAATCCATGGGATACGACACATTGTTTGATTATTAAAATATAAAAAATTTGTAATTTTAGTCTTATAAATTAACATGTTTTTTTCGATTTTAATTAGATCGGTAACTTGTTAATGTTTGGTTTTCATCCAATAACTTAACATATTTTTTTGGGTTTTCTTGCCTAAAACCACTAAATTCATCAAATATTAATTATTTGATACCAACACACTTTTACATATATAGCTCATTCGACTAGAATAAAAGTTATATTAATTACACACATTTAAATTTATTTAAGCAAAGGAGAACGACAAGATTTTTTGGTTTTTTTTTCTCCCTTTAGCAAATACTAGAATTACACCCCGTGCAATGCACGAGACTTTATTTATATGTAATTAGTACTAAAAATTAGTAAATATAAATTTTGAATAAATAATTAAAATACAACTAAATTAAAGTTGAGTTTGAATATGAAAGGATTTGAAATCCATAGATTTAAATGCATCTTTAAATAATTTTTTTTTAAAAAAATCAACTCATATTTATATTTATTTACACTTACTTGAGCTAATAAGTAGGAGATTGATTTGAGTTTCCATTAATGAAGTTATTTAACAATGACAATAAATTGAAATTCATAGGTTTCAAATGACTTAATCCAAATGCAACCCCAATTGGTTATAAACCATATATTTAGGAAACAAAATAGTAATAATTTAGAAATGATAAAAAAAAAAAACATCTTAATACATATCTTGTGGTTGAATTTTAAGATTCATCGAATTTGACATTTTTAGATTCTTGTGATTCGTAACTTTGGGTACCGCTGACCATGACAAAACACAGAGTTCTTCATAATAAGTCCTACATGGGAAAATTATTGTCTATGTCATCAAATAATAATGTATTTGTTTAGTAAATATTTGTACAAAGTTTTGATTTAAAATAATAATAATAATAATATCAATATATAAATATTTAATTTAAATCACATTTAAAGAAAATCGAGAAAATAATTTTTTTTTTCAGATTCCTTTTAACATTTTATTTTTGAAAATGCATATAGTAATGAGTGTGTAAATTTTTTATATAAGTTTTTTTCATACTTTTTTTAAACTATTTATATATTTTCATTTTGTAAACATATCTGAAGAAAAATCATTATATTTTGATGAATCCATTTTCTTTTAGATTTTTTATTTTTGCATAAAAATCTCCAGAAAATGATGATCTTTGTTTTGTTTTGTTTTTTTATTTGTTGCAAAAATATATAATATTCTTCATATTATAAATTTTGTTTATTTTCTGAGGGGTTTGTTTATCCTATAATTATGAATTTAACATATGCAATACTTGAATTCTATAAAATAATATATATATACATATATATATAGATATAGATATCTTAACTGAGTAGATTAGTTACTAATAAAAATAAATTAAAAAATTAATTTTAAAAATTACATATTATTTTATTTATCAAAATTTTACAAAACAAATATTTTTTAAAAATAAATTTCAAAATCATGACCAAAATAAATGACATGTTATAATGAATGTAAACACTTAAGTATAGAATTATATTTTTAAGGAACTGATTCACATTTGAATTGAAAAAAAAAAATCGAATTTTTTTAACACTTAATTATGTTTTTATTTTTTATTTATTTATAAATATTTAATGTGACATATATAAATATAAATATCTTGACTGAGTAGATTAGTTACTAATAAAAATAAATTAGAAAATTAATTTTAAAAATCACATATTATTTTATTTATCAAAATTTTACAAAACAAATATTTTTTAAAAATTAAATTCAAAATCATGACAAAAATAAATGGCATGTTATAATAAATGTAAACACTTAAGTATAGAATTATATTTTCAAGGAATTGATTTACATTTAAATTTAAAAAAAAATCGAATTTTCTTAACACTTAATTATGTTTTTATTTTTTATTTATTTTTAAATATTTAATGTGACATATATAAATATATATTTCGATAATTTATTTTTTAAAAATTGTGATTTTGAGAAAAATTGTTATTATTTACATACTTTTTAGCACAAGAATCCTTGAATTATTTAACTCATATTAAATTATGAAATTTAATTATATATATTATTTAAAATTTATTATTATTACTTTTTAAAAATAATAACGTGAACATCTATGAAAAATCCAAGACTTCCATTTATTGTCTTGGAATATGTGTCAAATAGTTATCAATAATTAATATTCTCCACAATAATAATTATTTTTTCTATTATTAATTACTTTTTTTATTTATAGTATTGATGTTTAGGCGAGAAAACATGAAGTTACTGACTTGTACATGGTGGGCACAAAGTTGGACATAGTTGGTGGGCAGCATAACAAAACTCTCTATATATATATATAATATAGATTGAGTGTTGGTGTGCATTTTTGCCCCCTCTTTGTTTTTGTTTGGATATTTTAATGTGTGTAAAATTGGTTTATTCTCGCAATGGGAGGCACGTAGGTATGTATCAGTGTCAAATAAAAAATATTTGATGGTTATCGGCTTATGACGAAAAAAAAACAAAAGAAAAAAAATTTCAAATTGTTGAATGAAAACCAAAAATTAACTAGTTTCAAGACAAAATCATAACATTTCAACTTACGAGATTAAAATTGCAATGTCTCTTAATGTGTATAATATATATATTCAACAAGCGAATTGACGACCCTTTGAATTTTAGCGATTGTAATTATGGGTGGAGTGTGCTTTGGAATATTGGAATTGCAGTTGAATGAATTTTTAAATCATAATTACGTCCTGATGCATCATTAGTGAAATAATTTTTCCCACTAATCAAGGACTAGTTTGGACGTATTAGAAAACATGTGAATTGATCGATTCGACGAATGCAACTTGACAACTAATAAGAATATTTTATTTTCATTAAAAATTTTAACAAAATCTAAAACTACATAAAAAATCGTGAAGAAATTAAATTAAGTTTTGTTCATAAATTTTACCCTTTGATTATTATATCAGGCTTGATTTACTCTCTATAATTTCCAACTTTTTTTATGTACAACTTGAAAATATATGGCATCTCCCATTAGTACTCCCATGGTTCGGGGCCGAGTATTGAGGTTACACGCACACACACATACACACACAGAGAGATTGATAGCACCCGAGAAAATTGGATAAGTTTGGGTGGGCAATCTTTCGGATAAAATGTGTCTTTTCATATGAGTATTCTTGACATGTATAGGTATCTTGCGTAGGATGAACATATGTACTCCTGATAGAGTAGTGTGAGCGTAGGTACTCTTGAAGGGTTAAGATAAGCATGAATACTCTTGACCTGGTAGGATGAACAAGGGTACATTTGACATGGTAGGGTGAACATGAGTACTATTGACGGGGTAGAGTGAGTATGATTACTCTTGACCTGGTAGGATAAGTCCGGGGTACCCTTGATAGGATAGTGTGATCATGAGTACCCTTGGCCTGGCAGGAGGAGCCCAGTTCGGATGATCTGCACACACTCAAACAAGAAAGGTTAGTGGGGCGCCAGGAAGATTTTCTGCGTGGTCACTCCGATGCTCAAGTCAGTGAGGTATTCACGAAAAGGAAAGGAAAATACTAAAGAAAATAAGTGTAGAAAGTGTTTGAGAGAATGAAACTACCTATTTGATTTTACCTCTGCTAGGGGTATTTATTGGTCACCAAGGTTGGTGATCACCCCGGGATTTTTGGGTAGTGGCCTTGATGTAGGGATTTGGGTCACATTCTGGTCTGGTCACGACTTGAAAACATGTGAGCTAACATGTCCTTTAATTATCAGTGGACATGTTCCATGATGGATTTACTTAGTCTCTCTGTCATGTTTGGCCAGGAAGACTCCAATGTGCTGAAAGTGTCTGGGATGCAAAGGCTTCTGTAGTGACCCGCACCGTGATCACTTAATAATCAGACACTTACGCATGCAATTTAAACATAATCAAAGCGCACTGCAGAAATTAAATCAGAATACTAAATCGATAGAATACAACCGGAAGATAAACCCAAATAATACAACCCGATCGAATAAATCATAAATATAATAAAATACATACTAACAGCTAAATCTATTGTCACACCTTGATCACCGACTACTCCAAATTTCTGGACGAACATCTTGCAACTGTCCTGTCGAATGGGGTGTCCAAACAAAATAGAAAAATAACTGGACGTGAACGCTAAAGTTCAGTACGCTAGTACGGGTAAACATACAAATATGATGCATGCAATGTAATGAATGGGTATACATATCTGGGTAAAAAAATCATAATCTTGTCAGACTGACGCCTAGGATATGAGTAGTACCATCGGACAGTCAAACCACTGAGCACATCCACTCACTCCTAACTGGACGTGGATCAAAATTTCACTTTGATCACTAGAGTCCGCTCGACCCATCGGTCACTGTGACTCTCAGTGTCAAACGTCATAACAAGGGTTGAGTTCCCTACAACTCTTGCTTATATCAAAGGAGATACATGCTCAATATGAAATGCACATGAAACATAATATTTCAAAGCAATAACATGCATCATGTCATATAATATGCAACACATAAGCATTCAAACTCACTGGCTATCTCAGTCAGTACTTACATACCTCAATAATATTCCTAAGTATATCGGACTATATCTGCGTCAGTCGTCAGCCCACTGATGTCGATAACCCCAAAACTTGGGCACAACTCCGCTACGACCACGGAGACGCCTCGCCAAGGCTCGTCCCTTTCCAAAGAAGGCTGGAAACCCTCAAGACCATTCAAAACATGTGAGAGAGGAAGTGAAATTGGTGCAAAAATCTGAAGTTCGGACCCCATATTTATAGACGGATATCGGAAGCTCCAAACTCCCGATCGGACGTTCCGATCTTCGTATGCATGCCATGTTCCAAACTGCCACGATCGGAAGCTCCGATCCATACTTTGGAAGTTTCGATCTCATGCATGCAGCTACGTATTCAAACATCAATGTCACGTCACAATTGCGCATGACTCGTCCGTAGCCTCCGAACTCCTTCGTCACTTCCGAACCCTTCGGATCCTCCGAACTCTATTATGCATTGGGTTTGGACCTTCCGAACCACCAAAGTCCAAATAATCTCATTAACCATTTTTGGACATTCTGGATCCGATTTTTTGGTCCGTTTCATAAAATTCAAATCTCTTAATCATGTTTTATTAATTCTAAACATGTTTAACCAAATTAATCTTGTAAAATAGGACCAGACTACTACATTCTACCCACTTAAAAGATTTTGTCATCGAAATCAATCTTAAGTATGCAAACCCCAAATAAAACATCTTTTTATCAAATCTGAACAGTTTACAAGATACAATTCCGTCATTAGGAAAGAACAATCCAAAAAAATCTCAGATGCTCTGCTTCTTACAGCTCTTTGAATTCCAAATAATTTCCTTATTGTCTTGGTACTATCACCAAACTAGAACGAGAAGAATGATCTCTTCCATAATGGTATAATCCATCTTACTCTGTTACCGAAACTGAATACAGTTTATCTGGCATTACCCTACTATATTCCAAAAATTGTAACCATATCTTATTATTTTCCTATGATAAGAATTACAAAAACCGATGGCCAAGCCACAAAATTCAATCATCGCTTCTACTCATTTGGCTAAATTCAAATAAAGATTTAGTAATTCTAATATCTAGCTGAAAATCAAGATTGAAGTCATTTCTGAATCTCAATAAATCATACAAAAGTTCAACTTTAGTAAACTGAATCTGAAAATTCACAAGAATATCACCGAATATGACTGACAACTCATTAACTGAGTTTTCCTGAAACTGTAACAGATCTCGGGGCACTACTGATTAATCACAATAGATGATATCTTTCTATTAGAGATTCCTTTGATATCTAATTAATTCTCACCCAACTAGGGTTAGACATTGATACTCAAAAACGTATTTAGATAAAACTGGTAGTTCTTTAAACTACTCATTATTAATTCTCTCACTTAAACAAATTATCACTGGTTTGCACGAATATCCTTGAGCAAATCTTAGTTATTCCAAAAACTGACTACTTCCATTAGATAGACTCAATACAACTCAATTGTATCATTGATCTATTCTATCACTGATCTCTGTACCCATAATGACAATCCACAATTGACATTGTCTAAAATATATTGGCAAGCCATGCCAAAAAATCCAATTCAATCATTACCAGAGGATAGAAATCAAAATTTCTCTTATCGTCAAAGGTTAAATCCTTATGCCCGAAAAGATACCACTAAGGCAAAAATGGCCAAGTCTCTGCCACTCTCTGGTATTGTAAAAAAGTTGTTGTCCACAATACTTGTCTATCTGAAACATTCAGAGTTATACTTGAGGACCAATTTCCAACCTGCTAAACACTCAAGTTGATTAATACCACTATTAGTACTAATAATCTGGATTGAATAACTACATCTGTCTCCCAGCGTACATCTTGGAATAACATTGCCAAAATGTCGATCAAATGATGTTGATTATCATCTCACTGACAGAAATAAACTGTAGCGGCCCAACCCGGATCCACTACCTAATCAGAGTTAGAGAATAATTAAGCATGCATTAAAAATAAATCGCTGCGGAAGACTTAAATATAAGCAGACCGGAAGAATACAATCGGTTAAATAAACCAACAAACAACCCAATTGAATTACAAATAATCCTAAGGGGAAAGACCTACAGCTAATCCTGCTGTCTTCACTGGTCACTGGCTACTCCAAGCTCCTGATGCTCAATCCTGCACCTACACCTGTCCCGTCGAATGGGGTGTCCAGACATACAGAAAATACTGGACGTGAGATCTAAGCTCTATACATAAGCAATGATATATATAATATATGAAACACATAAGTGTATTTAAAATGAGGGTAAAACAATCTACTCAGGGGCGCCATGAATATACAGGGTCGTGTTGGATAGCTAGTCCACGAGGCCACTCCTATATTCACCTATCCACTATAGTGTCTACTCCACCGTCGTGGTCGCTCCTAGTGATATCAAAACCAGGGGCTGAGTGTCCCCAGACACGAATCCATAATGAGTAACTTATCACTGATGGAAACTGTCATAACTCACATCATACCAGATGCAGTCTGCCGTAAAACATGCATGTGCTAAAGCCGTAAAACATATAAAACAAGTAGCACATACTCATGCAACACATATAATATATATCACGCTGGCCATCTCAGTCAGTACTTACGTACCTTACTACAGGCAGTTTCTAGCAGTCCCAATCTAGGTTCCAAGCCTATGATCAGCTCTAAAATGCAAATAATCATGCATCATTCATTAAGCTCTAAAAGTCTTAACTAAGCTATTGTATACTCCCAAATAATTTTAGAAAGCCAAAGCCATACCTGCTTCCGTCGTCAGCCCGCTGAAGGCGATTACCCCAAAACTTAGGCACAACTCCGCTACGACGCCGGTATCACTCCGCTACCTCCGAATTCCCAATAGGATGCCTAGAATTTCCTAGATCTAAGTTAGAAGGCTAACGAAAGAGAGAAAAGAGAGGAGAGGGGCGAGTTGCAAATGAACCTCGACACCTCTATTTATAGACGGCGAACGGAATGTCCGTTCCTCTATCGTTGCATCCGTTCGACCTTCGTTGCGTCCGATGTCCCATCAAGGTTGTAAGCAATGACGTCATCTTGCTGACGTCATAGATGACATCAGATGGCCAGAACATTGCATCCGTTCCACGAACGTTGCTTCCGTTCTTGGTCACCCTTCGGGCCATTTCTGATCATTATGAGTCCATTTCTGGAGTCCGTTAGTCCTTATAAAATGTCCTTAAACATGTATTAATAAATCAAAACATGATCACACGATTAATATACTCATTAATCGCTAATTACGGATACGGGTCACTACATTCTTCCATCTTAAAAAATTTTGTCCTCGAAATCTAGGGTAGAACCTCGAGAACGTACTAGATACACTTGCTCGAGTGTCTAGTCGAAATAGCTTCCGTCACACTCAGACTCTTGTATAAATTCCTGTAAGCTCCATTAATGCTGAACCGCAATGGTGAGCCGCATTAGCATTCTCCCAATTGAATATTACTGTGCTACTTGTCGACAGTCGAACTTCTCTGACACTAATGTATCACAACCCTGATACATCTTCCATCCTGACCACGATCTTACTGATCACAAAGGATACAAACTCCCGCTTGATCGAGATCATCGTCCCAAGGGAAATCTTAGACTGAAGAAGACCAAGTCATAACCTGACTGGCTTATGACATCCGACGAATCACCAAACTAAATCTAACTATCTAATGGTTCCAAAAAGCTCTTGGTGAATAATACCTCTAGCCAGGCAAAACCATTACCCATACTGTGCTGACACAGTAAATCCTGAAATTCTCCTCAAGAGAATTCAGTCGACAAAAAGTCATACTATAACATAACTGCTTCACATGATTCCCTAGACTGATTATCTTTCCCATGCTACTCCGAAGCAAAAACAAGCTCCCCGAAGCAATTACTGGGAACTCAGACTATCAAGTCTAGTACTAACCACAGTTCACGTTTCTTAGTACACTCAATACTGTGTCATAAAGGAACTCTCAACACATGACAATCATGTCACAAAATCCTTTCTTGAACCATTGCTCTGCGAAGTCATACACATATTCTGAAATGGCAATCGTCGTATCTATGATGATCTACATCATCTCGACCATAGGTCATTCACCCATGAATTACAATCGATGGACATCCTCCTGATATTTATATATACTCGCAATCACTGTACACACATCAAGACTAAGGCAAGCTCCCACAAATATGCTCGACTGGGACATTCCACAGTTCACAAACATATGGAAACACTTCCTATTCTGTCTCGAAACTCGACAGTCATTGCACCTAGTATAACTCACCTCGGAGTCTCTGCTGACACCATCATCACTAGATACTTATCACGCACCTGACCATTGTCCATTGCTAAAACGCAATATCCTTGACAAAAAATCTGCACGGGTGTGACTCACTGTCTGAAAGAACGAATTCTATCCGTCCCGATCTTGCGAAGTTTTCAATCCAAAAGGCAATCCTCGTTGGCTGCTAAGACGATCATCGACTATCTCAATCACGCATCTCATGCTGGAAACTAGTGACCCAACCTGCTAGATCTTGAGAACTAGATCCTAGTTAATGTCACATATCACAACCAGACAAATGATGTTCCCTTACTAATGTCCATTAGCTTTTCCAACACACGTCGGATTTAACATTACGGTTCAACACAAGAACACTCCGTCAAAATGTTCTGTTGACACCTTTAATATCATTGTTAGTGGAAAACTCTCATGCGAAGCAGAAATCTTGATCCCTTTCGTTACTCAATCCCGAGTATGCGATTACTATCATTAAGCAATTGCTGGAATCAATATAAGTTTCTTCTTAACAAGAATGCACAATCCTGGGAAATCTCTTGCTTGTCTCCACTGTCAAGTTGTCATCTAACTTGACCATACTAGTCCAATTGAAATCGTCCCCGATTACAACAATCCCAAAGATTCAGCTCTGGTAACCCTAGAGACTACTAAATTACCCCAAATCGCCGACTTCTTTGAGATCGTACCAAGTACTCATCTCCATGACAAAATTCTATCCCAAGTATTTCTTAATTGCTACACCCGGATCATCACAGATTGGTTCAACTCATCAACTTCGTCGATTCTACTGTGGCTCACACTTAGCTCAACAGTGAAACTCAAATCAAACTACCTCAGTGGGCTCAATCAATAATCTTGACTTGGCTGCCACAAGTTTATTATTCCAAACACTTGGATACCCAAATTGCTCTGGTTTCAACACACCTATACTTGATAGCCACACAATAGCTATTAGTAGTCTATCGGCACAATCTCGCGCCGTACTACTGACAGCTATCTCATACACTGGACTTAATCTTCCTAACTCTGACAGAGATAGCCAATAGCCACTAGTGGTCATTAGCATAATTCACGTGCCACCTTATCACTACTAATCGTTGTCTTGTTCACCCAAGGCGAACATCAAGACAAACTAAGCCCAAGAATTGCTCGTGATTTTTCAACCTAGATCATTTCCATCTCACGGAAAGTCATACGCTTAATTCTGAATGCATCAGACGATACATAGCACAATCACTGGACTCATTATCCATTGCCTCGTTCATTTAGAAGGAACGCCACGACTAATCAAGTCCAAAAATTATACCTAAAGAATCCCAAAGATTCCCAAAATCTCCGGACATGCTCCTGATTATATCCCTCGCTAAGATTGTACAACAATTCAAGACTGAGGCATCTTACAATGATAACCCACCTGGACAACCACCAAGGCTTCATGGGTATAGGCCACGCTTCCTTTACGCCTCAAATAGTTCTGTAAAATCCTTAGGATCTGATATAATCCATTACTGATGAAGTCAATCATCATGGTGCAATTATCCTATTCGAGTCAAAGTCTCGGAACAGCATCCCATCCAGTATCTCGGATAACTCCTATCACAAGGAAACCCTAATCATAACCCTAATGAAAATCCCTAACCATTGCTGTTAAAAATCCGTCTATCTACTAGATCGATCCATCTAGTAGTATCCCATAGACTAAAACTATCTGCTCAGAACACACGCTCGTTAAGGAAATCCCTCCAAGACTGGTCCTTCACAGCAGAACATTCAAACTACTATCTTTGACAAATCCCAGACCCAGACGATATCTAAACATTGATATCAAACCTGATATCTACTAAGGTCATACCACGTCGCGACTGTTACCAAAACTCTAGACTGAGTAGCCTTCCCACCGCCATCCCCTGAAGCACAAAGGCTCCAAGGTAATCCTATGAAGTACAAAGACTCCAGAGTAACATTGGCATAGGGTCGCGCCTCCTTACGTCAAATAATGGTCATAGTCCACAACTCTCAGCATATACTGGACCTGACATCCTGATGAAAACTCATCATCACGAAGTTTTGACCTACGAAGATCATCAGACTACTGTTCTAAGGAAACAACCTAGAAAAAAACCCATGCCCACTGATGAATCAACTCATCGCTGGCACTAACTTAGTCCACTGACTAACTAGGTCAATCTTAGGAAAAGCCTAGACTAACCACAAGTCAAACAGTTACATCTGGCTTACTCCAAATTCATCAGCTACAATAGTTGAACACTTAATCAACTAGAACCATGCCAATCTTTAGCAAGATCACTTGAAATCATTCACGAATTGCTGAATAAATAATACATGTATCATTACTTCAATTTATGTACAATTTCTTTATTACAATCCCATGTAATACATACAGTACTCAAAATACAATGAAAATATAAAACCATTAACTTGAAATAATACAGCATTCTGATGATTCATTACAACTGAAATACTGTTTACAACTACACAATATAGTATTTAAAATCATCATACTAGTCCTCGTTTCTTGAGCATTAAGCTTCTAATAGACACATGCATCAATGCTAGCGTACCCCAGACCAAATCTCTCTACCCATCCTCCTGCAAAGACATTCGGAGAAATGATACGTTCTCCCTAACCAGCTATGCTCTGCATCAGCACCTTTCAGTTGACCTTTTCTACTCACGATCTACCGTCAGCTTTCTTCTTGTATCTAATTCATGATTTTGAATATGAAGTTTCCCGTGTGCCTACCGAACGCATCGATACAAGCATACCGGCAAACCATGTTCTCCATGAGTTTAAAGACCTTACGCTCGAAACCAGTCATGCATTAGCCACTCGAGGCATTTCCTGATGAAGGTCTATCTGAAAATCTCTCCAACTACGAGTGGAAAATCTCTTCGGACCAGAACCACATGGGTTGTTACAAACCATTCATTCCAAAAAGTCCTCAGAGGTATCTGACGTGATATACTCGTTCTTCTCTTCCAGTCTTCCCCGGGTGAAATCCATATGTTCTTCGATTAGCATTCCAATGCATCAAATGATGAACCATCCACAGCAGTCAGCCTATCTATCGATATGCTACTACTGGTGTTCTCATCACTGTTGCTTTCCTTATAGTAAAGACTTCTGCCAAAAATCTCGGCAATGAAGAACCAAATCATCCTTCGTTAGGTCTCACCAATCCTACAAGGATAACCCAAAGTCTCAGTACTATATGCCAAGTCTCTCGCATGTAGCTCTGATACCAATAAATGTAGCGACCCAACCCGAATCCACTACCTAATCAGAGTTAGAGCATAATTAAGCGTGCATTAAAAATAAATCGCTGCGGAAGGCTTAAATATAAGCAGACCGGCAGAATACAATCGGTTAAATAAACCAACAAACAACCCAATTGAATTACAAATAATCCTAAGGGAAAAGACCTACAGCTAATCATGATGTCTTCATTGGTCACTGGCTACTCCAAGCTCCTGATGCTCAAACCTGCACCTACACCTGCCCCGTCGAATGGGGTGTCCAGACATACAAAAAATATTGGACGTGAGCTCGAAGCTCAATACATAAGCAATGATATATATAATATATGCAACACATAAGTGTATTTAAAACGAGGGTAAAAAAATCTACTCAGGGGCGCCATGAATATACAGTGCCGTGCTGGATAGCTAGTCAACGGGGCCGCTCCTATATTCACCTATCCACTATAGCGTCTACTTCACCGTCGTGGTCACTCCTAGTGATAGCAAAACCAGGGGCTGAGTGTCCCCAGACACGAATCCATAAGGAGTAACTCATCACCGATGGAAACTGTCATGACTCACATCATACCAGATGTAGTCTTCCGTAAAAACATGCATGTGCTAAAGCCGTAAAACATATAAAACAAGTAGCACATACTCATGAAACACATATTGTAAGGCCAGAGATTATTTGATTTAATCCGAGATTATTTAATTTTAATCCGAAAATATTTAATTTGAGAATTTTTAGAGTTTAGATTTAAATTATAATATTCTCAAATTATTTAGGATTGAAATTGAATTAAATCGTTTGTCGAAGGACTAAATTTCTAATAATGAATTTTTAAAGGGCCAAAGTGCAATTCTTGCATGTATTGGAGGACACTTGTTTCTTAAGTATGTATTCACGTGTATATACTTGTAAACCATCAGAATTATCATCTCCTTCAGCATCAAGAATCGATAACCCCATTTCCAAGTCCATTTTTCATCTTCAAGCTTTGATATCATTTGATCCGGCCGTTCGATTTCAATTTCGGGCATAGCGCTACGATCCTCTTGCAACGAGCTTCGATTTGATGTTAGTATTGATGAGATTCAGCTGATTTAAAAATTATGTTGTTGGTGGAAGTCGGATTATTCTTGCGTATATGTGATCTTGAGGTTAAATGTATTGTTATATCAAAACCGGATCGAAGAACAGATATCGTATGAATTTATATGAAATTTCAAAAGTATGTTAGATTTTCATAGCTGGAGATATGCTGATATAAGATGATATTTTGCTGATATATGTTGCTTATGAAGTGTATGAGATTGTTAGATTATTGTTGTTTGAGTTTCGATTACCGATTTTCCGTCGTTACGCCGCTGGTTTACGATTTGAAGCCGTTTTGGTGTCTTGTGATTGAGCTGAAGTTTATGTGAGTTGATAGCTGATATTCCTTGTTTATAAACATTACATTTCAGTTTAGGCTTGAATTTGATCGACTCGGGAATCCAGTTTTTGACTCGAAGAAGATTTGATTGAGGTTTGAAGTGTTTCTTTGAAGATTGAGTGATGATGTTTGAATAGAGTTGATAAAGGTGTTCTTGTTGTTATGTTTCAGAGTTGAAGTCTCAAGAACCGAGATGAAACGAGAAGGTATAAGACAATATTGTGAGTCAGGAAATTGATACTCAAGAATGACACCTCTTGAGTTATTCTCGCAAAAACCACATACTTGTTTATTGTTTGTGTTTATATTATTGATGTTGTCGATCCATTTCAGATAGTGGAGCTTTATTTGATATTATATGATATGAGATATGAATTGATTCTTATTCCAAGGTCATATGGACCTTATTTTCGAGTCTGATGAGATGACGATAGATGGATATCTATGTCAAGATCGTATACGAATCTTGATGGCAAAGAGTGTGATAAGAATCAATTTTTTATATATGCGTTTACTCTATTCTTGAGTTGAAATGTTTAGAGTTGATATGAATTTATTTTAACGCATGTATATGTTGATTATACTGAGAATTATATTCTCACTGGATGTTTCCGGCTGTTGTCTTGTTTTGTATGTGTGCATGACAACAAATGGGGCAGGAGCTGGCCAGAATCGATGAGGGTAGCTTGAGAGAGAGTCTAGAAGTGTGGACTCGGGTTGTATAGCTGAATGATGAACTTAGAGGTCTTGTCAAGCATGTTGAAAACTTTTGGCCTGTTGTAGTTGAAGTTTACTTTGGACATGTTTTGTATTTATGCTTTTGGCTAGACTTTGAACTAGTAGATGTTGTAAGAAAACTAAAAACTTGTGCTTGTACTTGACACATATGTATATACATGTTTTGGTACTGAGTTAGCATGATTTAGTATTGATTTTGGATGCAAAAATAGAACTTATATCAGTTTTGACAGCAACTGATTTCTGCAGAATTTTTGGAACAGGGGTGGCCGCTCGATCGGTGGAACTTGACGGATCAAGCGGTGCCATTTTAAACTCAAACCCGATACTTGATATTTTTGAGGCCGCTCGATATGCTGAACTCGAGGGATCGAGCGAGGCCAAATATTTCTCAAACCCGAGAATTGAGTTTTTATGCTCGCTCGATCGGTGGAGTTCAACCGATCGAGCGAGGTGCAATCTTTTAATTTTTTTTTTATTTCTTTGGGTTTGTGTTTGATTATTCTTTATTGTGTACGATTAATGTTAATTAATCATTAATTTCCCTAAGACGAGACTAGAAACCCAAGGCCCCACAACAGGTGGTATCAAAGCCAGGTAAGTTCTTGGACTGAAATAGAATGAGCGGAGTAGATCGAGTTTATCTGATTGTTTATTTATTCTTGAAGCATGTTTATTATCTGAACTGATTTAAAGCTTTGAGAATTGCATGCTACCTGCTTATCTGATTTTATTGAAAGCATGTCTTGACTAAAAATTAATCAGAACTCGATCTCTTTAGAAGGCATTATCGTGCTAATCCGAGAGGGACTGAAACAGATTTGTTATATCTGAGATTGAATTGTGTACTAATCTGTTTGATAATTAGATATGCCTCGAAGACCAAAGACTAGATAGACTGGCACAGTTCCATTGCCAGAACAGGCAGTGATAGCACCGATAGTGCCACAAGCAACAGAAGCACCGAGAGTAGAACCGACAGTGCCACAGGCAACAGAAATTCCTAGAACTGAACAAGGTAGTACTTCTAGAGATATGGGGGATATGACTGCTACTCCGATGGAAACTCTGTTGAAACGCTTTTAGTTGTTTAAATCGCCAACACTGAAAGGAACTGAGAATTCTGTGGAATGTGAGAGTTGGCTCGAGGATATTGAAGAGCTATTTGAATCCCTTGACTATGCAGACGATCGTCGAGTCAAACTCGTTATACACCAACTACACGAAGTTGCAAAAGGTTGGTGGATAGCAACACGAAGAGCACTAGAGCATCGAGGTACGGTCATTAAATGGTCTATTTTTAAAAATAATTTCTATCAACGATTCTTCCCAGTGTCTTATAGAAAGGAAAAAGGAGCGGAATTTGCTAGCTTGCAGCAAGGGCAATTGAACATTGAACAGTATGTTGCCAAATTTAAGAGTCTGCTAAAATTTGATCCCCAAATAGCAGACAGTGATGAAGCTCAAGCTGACCAGTTCATTAACGGGTTGAATCCAGATGTTTTTACTCTAGTGAATGCAGGATGCCCAAACAACTTTGCCGATGATCTTAATCGTGTAAAGGGGGCTGAAGCTGGGTTACTGAGACAACGAGGAGCACCGTTTGTGCCATCACCAGTGAGACAACCCCAGGAACAGCCACAGATTCCACCACCACCTCGATTTGAAGGAGGAGGTAGCAGCAGTGGTAAGAAGAATTTCTTTAAAGGGAAAGGAAAGCAATTTAAGCGTTCTGGTAGTAGCTCTTCAAGTTCTGGTGGATCCAAAAAATTTAGAGCTGGACAAAAGTCTAGTGGTTCTGAGATGTACTGTACCAAGTGTGGAGGTCGTCATGCCAGCGACCAGTGCCGAGGAGTGTTTGGAAGCTGTCATATCTGCAACCAAATAGGACATTTTACGAGAGTCTTCCTACAGCGTGGTGTTGGAAGTTCACAGGGTGCGGGATCATCGAGACCAATGGCTCAATCTGAGAGACAGACATCTTACGTTCATTCATTCCAACCACAGACTCAGTAACAAGGTAGACAAGGAGGAAGCCAGACAGTGAGTCAACCTCCGAGACAACAAGATTGAGTGTTTGCATTGACTGAGGAGCAGGCACAGACATCACCTGATGATGTGATAGCAGTTGCTTGTTTTCTTTGTGGTTATCCTGCTTATGTGCTAGTTGATACAGGAGCTTCTCATACCTTTATTTTTGAACAATTTGCGTTAATGCATTCATTACCTGCTGAATCGTTATCTGCTATTGTATCTATTTCATCACCTTTGGGAAAAGGTATTGTGTCTATGAAATCAATTAGAAAGTGTACATTGCAGTATGACGGTAATGAGATTGAAATAGACTGTATTGTGCTTGGTTTGTCCGACTTTGATTGTATTATCGGCATCAACATGTTAACCAAGTACAGGGCTACAGTTGATTGTGTTCAGAAGGTTGTACCGTTCAGACCTGAGATGGCTGATGACTGGAAATTTTATGGTAAGGGTTCAAAATCTTGTATTCCTTTGATATCTGTTCTATCCATGACACATTTATTGCAGAAAGGAGCAGAGGGATTTCTTGTATATGCAGTAGATGTGACGAAAACTAGCCCGAAATTGGATGATTTGCCAGTGGTTAGTGAATTCGCTGATGTTTTTCCTGATGAGATTCCAGTATTGCCACCATTTCGAGAGATAGACTTCAGCATTGAACTGATGCCAGGTATGCAATCTATTTCGAAAGCATCTTACCGAATGGCACTAGTTGAATTAAAAGAGTTGAAAGAACAGTTGGAAGATTTGTTAGCCAAAGGGTACATTAGACCGAGTGTCTCTCCTTGGGGTGCACCGGTACTTTTTGTACGAAAGAAGGATGGAACAATGAGATTGTGAATCGACTATCGACAACTGAACAAGGCAACGATAAAGAATCGTTATCATTTACCTAGAATTGATGACTTGTTTGATCAGTTACAGGGTTCGTCGGTATATTCAAAAATTGATTTGAGATCCGGCTACCATCAATTGAGAGTAAGAGATGAAGATGTATCGAAAACTATTTTTCGAACGAGGTATGGTCACTTTGAATTCATTGTAATGCCGTTTGGTTGGACAAATGCTCCAGCGGTCTTTATGGGTCTTATGAATCGAGTGTTTCAGAAATATCTTGATGATTTTGTTATCATATTTATTGAAGATATTCTGATCTATTCCAAGAACCTATGTGATCATGCTGACCATTTGAGAACAGTTCTGAAGACGTTGAGAGCAGAAAAATTGTATGCCAAGCTATCAAAATGTGAATTTTGGTTACAGAAGGTAGTATTTCTCGGTCATATTATATCCGGAGATGGTTTTTCGGTTGATCCGAGTAAGGTTGAAGCAGTGATCAGTTGGCCTAGACCGTTGTCTGTCCCAGAGATATGAAGTTTTATGGGTTTAGCAGGTTATTATCGTCGCTTTATCAAAAATTTCTCGAGTATTGCCAAACCTATTACTCAACTCACACAGAAGAATGCACCGTATATCTGGACTTAGGCTTGTGAAGATAGTTTTATTGAATTGAAGAAGAGGCTGACAAGTGCACAAGTCTTGACTATCCCTTCAGGTACTGGCTATTTCACTATTTATTGTGATTCTTCTCACAGGGGACTAGGATGTGTGCTGATGCAGCAAGATCATGTTGTTGCTTATGCTTCGAGAAATTTGAAGCCACATGAGACGAGATATCCAATTCTTGATCTTGAATTGGCAGCCATCATCTTTGCATTGAAGATATGGCGTCATTATTTGTACGGTGAGAAGTTTGAAATTTATTCTGATCATAAGATTCTGAAATATCTGTTTACGCAATCTGAATTGAACATGAGACAACGAAGATGGTTAGATTTGTTGAAGGACTTTGATTGCGAAATCAAATATTATCCAGGGAAGTCAAATGCTGCTGCAGATGCCCTAAGTAGGAAGGTATGTGCTTTATACTTATCTACTGTAGGTGTATCTCATTTGATTGAAGATTGTTGCATTTCTGGATTAACCTTTGAGACAGATATGAGGCCTATTCAAGTTTATGCAATTCGAGCTGAGCTTGAATTATTGATTCAAATCAAGGATGCACAGAAAGAAGATGAGGGTATTCAAAAGTCCGTTGAAATGGTTAAGTCTGGACATCAATCTGAAAATAAGGCCAGTGTTTATGATATCTTATATGTGAATAACCGACTCGTTGTTCCAAATATTTCTGAGTTGAAACAGCAGATTACGTGTCTAGATGTCTAAATTTCCAACAAGTGAAGGCAGAGTGAAAGAAGCCTGGTGGTCTGTTACAGAGTTTGTCAATTCCTGAATGGAAATGAGATCACATTTCTATGGACTTTGTGACGAAGTTGCCACGTTCATCCCGAGGCTGTGATGCAATTTGGGTGATCATTGATAGGTTGACAAAATCAACATTTTTTATACCATACCGAATGACATATCGACATGATCAGATGGTAGATATATATGTCAGAGAAGTGGTAAGACTGCATGGAGTGCCAAAGTCTATTGTATCTGATAGAGATCCTCGATTCACATCTCATTTTTGGCACAGTTTGCAACAAGCTCCAGGTACTCGTTTGAATTTGAGTACTGTTTATCATCCTAAAACTGACGGACAGTCAGAACGAACGATTCAAACTCTTGAGGATATTCTAAGAGCGGTAGTACTTGATTTTAGTACTAACTGGCAAGATTCGTTACCACTTGTGGAGTTCTCTTACAACAACAGTTATCAGACTAGTTTTGAGATGGCTCCATTCAAAGCTTTGTATGGTAAAAAGTGCAGATCACCATTGTATTGGGATGATGTTACAGAGTTACCTGACATTGGTCCTGATATGATTAGAAAAATGACTGAAAAAGTGAAACTCATTCAGAAACAAATGAAGACAGCTCAAGACAGACATGCAAAGTATGCGAACGTGAGACGTCGACCTTTGAGTTTTGAGCAGGGAGACAGAGTATTCTTGAAGATTTCACCTTTCAGGGGTACTGTTCGATTTGGCAAGCGAGGGAAATTGTCTCCACGTTTTATTGGACCGTATGAGATTTTGGAGAAGATAGGCAATCTAGCTTATCGACTTGCATTGCCTCCAGCTTTATCTGGTAATCACGATGTATTCCATGTTTCAATGCAGAGGAAGTATCAGCCTGATTTGGATCATATTATCCAAGTAGATGAAGCTGAACTTCATGACACTCTGAGTTATTTCAAGAAGCCGATTCAGATTCTCGATCAAAAAGAAAAGCAACTCAGGAACAAGACTATTCCATTAGTTAAAGTTCAGTGGAGTCGACATGGCACAGAAGAAGCGACATGGGAGACAAAAGAAGACATAAGACAGAGGTTCCCAGAGTTATTTCACTGATGTAAGTTGTATTCAGTATATTCATTCTTCCTTATCTTATGTGTATTTAGACTGCATGCAATTTCGAGGGCGAAATCATGTCTTAGAGGGGGAGAAATGTAAGGCCCGGGATTATTTGATTTAATCCGAGATTATTTAATTTTAATACGGGAATATTTAATTTGAGAATTTTTAGAGTTTAGATTTAAATTCTAATATTCTTAAATTATTTAGGATTGAAATTGAATTAAATCGCTTGTCGAAGGACTAAATTGCAAATAATGAAGTTTTGAAGGGCCAAAGTGCAATTCTTGCATGTATTGAAGGACACTAGTTTCTTAAGTATGTATTCACGTGTATATACTTGTAAACCATCAGAATTATCATCTCCTTCAGCAGAAAGAATCGATAACCCCATTTCCAAGTCCATTTTTCATCTTCAAGCTTTGATATCTTTTGATTCGGCCGTCCGATTTCAATTTCAGACATAGCGCAATGATCCTCTTGCGACGAGCTTCGATTTGATGCAAGTATTGATGATATTTAGCTTATTTTGAAATTATTTTGTTGGTGGAAGTCGGATTATTCTTGCGTATATGTGATCTTCAGGCTATATGTATTGTTATATCGAAACCGGATTGAAGAACAGATATCGTATGAATTTATATGAAATTTCAGAAGTATGTTCGATTTTCATATCTGCAGATATGCTGATATAAAATGGTATTTTGCTGATATATGTTGCTTATGAAGTGTATGAGATTGTTAGATTATTGTTGTTTGAGTTTCGATTACCGATTTCCCGTCTTTACGCCGCTGATTTACGATTTGAAGCCGTTTTGGTGTCTTGTGATTGAGCTGAAGTTTATGTGAGTTGATAGCTGATATTCCTTGTTTATAAACATTACATTTCAGTTTAGGCTAGAAGTTGATCAACTCGAGAATCCAGTTTTCGACTCGAAGAAGATTTGATTGAGGTTTGAAGTGTTTCTTTGAAGATTGAGTGATGATGTTTGAATAGAGTTGATAAATGTGTTCTTGTTGTTATGTTTCAGAGTTGAAGCCTCAAGAACCGAGACGAAACGAGAAGGTATAAAACAATATGGTGAGTCAAGAATTTGATACTCAAGAATGACACCTCTTGAGTTATTCCGCAAAAACCACATACTTGTTTATCGTTTGTGTTTATATTATTGACATTGTCGATCCATTTCAGGTAGTGGATCTTTATTTGATATGATCTGATATGAGTTATGAATTGATTTTTATGCCAAGGTGACCGGCTAAATAGGTGTGATATAAATATACTGGCAAGCGTACCAGGTCAAGTAATAGTAAAGTGGACAGAGAGTACAATTATCGATCCCACAGGGACTGCAGTGAATTCTCAAGAATTAATTATTTTACTTAATCTAGACAAAATAATAGAAGGATTTTGAATTAAATAAAATAAGAATATAAAATAAAAACTGATTAAGAAATAAGAATAAAAATAACTGAAGATAAAAATAATTAAGACAAAGACAACCAAGATACACGTAGGTACCGAACAAATCACGTAACATGTAGTCGATTCAGGACTTAGATTTAATCTTAATTCACGGGAATTCTCCTAATTTGTTCAAAGGTCTATTTCTAGAACAATCAAACCTATTCAAATATTGATGAACTAATCTTTCGTAATTCTAATCAAATTTGAATGCATTAAATATTTGTGAAAATTCAGTTTATACCTAAACCGCACACTGAAACCGAATTCTATTTCTAGTCGGTTTTACAATATGTTAATTATCAGAGTGATCAAAATCAAAACCTCCTCTGTAGATTGGAATTGATTAACATGCAAGCAAACAGTTGATCAGACTATTCACAAGATAAATATAAATCTAACAATCAATAAAATAAAATCAACTCTGAAAAATCCCAAACAAGCATCCAAGTTTTCTACATGAATTTGTTCGGCCCAATCACGCCGTCTTGGTTGAAAATAAACTAATCAATAATTAAAAATAATAATTCAAAAATAAAAATAAGAAGAATAAAAAAAAAGAGAAATCTTCTCTCCCAAGACTTGTAGCCGCCTCCTCTGCGTTCTGTGCTCTCTGGAACTTTCGGAACCTCAAAAATATGTTATATCTTGTATATATATGGTCCGGAACGCCTACCAGTTAATTTCCTCTCAAAACAAGGATTTTTCGGAACACATATGACCCCCGAACACGCGCGCGCGCGTGGCATAGGCCTCGCGCGTGCGCAGCACATAAAAACAGAAGGCTGGACACGAAACTCGTGCGCGCGCGAGCTTGATTCTTGCGCGCGCGCAATACAAAATTTCTGCACCGAGCGACGATTTTCAAAAATTCATATCTCAAGATCTAGCCGTCGGATTGAGCTGAAATTTGGACAATAGCTTCCAAACATCTTGAAATGTAATCTGAACGGTGGAGATCAGATTTGGAGCTCTCTAAAATTAAATTTGAGTTTTTGAACAAAGCTGGTCCGGAATTCATTCTTCAAAAATATATTTTCCTACAAAATTAACCCAAGGAGTGAAATACATACACATGCACTAAAACACATAAAAATAATATGAATGCACACAAAATAGACATAAAAATAACATGAAATAATGCATACAAAATGCACTTATCAACACCCCCATACTTAACTCTTGCTCGCCCTCGAGCAAGACATGCAAAAACAAAATGCAAACAAAAACATAAGTAAGGACGATTCATAAATGTGCAAACCTCTGAGAAGTTTAATCACAAAACAAAAAACACAGACATGCTCTCAACTTTTCATAATACACCTTCGGTTTAACATGAACGTGTGTGTGTGAAATGTCATTCCAGTTTCATACAACTTAGACCGAATTCATTTCAAAACTGCTTGGCGAACTATGACAAATCAGTGCAAGTTTCACTCTTCAAGTGCCCATTCCTTCCATTGACCTCTAGACTAAACCCACCTCCCTTGAGATAATAAATTACACACCTCCGGATTTTGCACCCGATATTGCATTAGCCCCAATAATTATCCGCTGACTTAGCTATAACTGGCTAGGATACGAAAAATCATTCTATTTTTTCTTTCTAATCCCCTCGTCTATAGCCCAGATGGAGCATCAATCCCATTGAATCCGCATACTTAGCCTTAAATTTAATTTTTTTATAGGATTTTAATCCTTTCAAGGCCCGGATGGAATTGTATATAAATTTTTTCTAGGTGCGCCCAAGATCATAAGTGTAAACTAGAGCCTCATCAAAATTCATAGAACACAATCAAGATCCACAAATCACCTATTGCCGTGCAATGGTCAAACAGATAGAAACTTCATCAAATCTTTCGCTACAATTCACTGGTATAACATTAGTGCTTAAAAATATTCACGGTTCAACCTACAGTTTCTCATATCCAGTCAAGAGCAAAATTTTTTCAAAAATCCATTTTTATCAAATAAACTTCATCATCATTGGCTATTATGATTCATCTTACTCATAACAATGCAAACAACAACAAAAATAAACTGTATGCAAAGAAATACGAAACACGACAGATGCAACACAAACATATAGACAATGCAATACTAGTCTACCCCCCATACTTATCCAAAGCATTGTCCTCAATGCTTCAGAACAATGAACAGAATGCATAACAAACCCACAAATGCAAAGACAAACAAAAACACAATGAGAACAAAAATAACACTCCCCTGGTTTTCGATGCATCCTCTTCCTTCTTGATAGTATCAGCTGGGACAGCAGCAGCAGATTGTATATATCGGCAGGCACGACCAACTGTCATGGGAAAGAAACAAAAATCAAACAAAAACAAAAACAAAAACCAAAAATAAAATAAAAAGCAAAAAGAAAGAACACTGGGTTGCCTCCCAGTCAGCGCTAAATTTATAGTCTAATGCCCGACTATGCAGAAGCAACCATCAAAGAGCGGCTGCCGCCCATAGTAAGAATCATACAACTCTACGTATGGGTTTTGATTTCCTTCGCCCTCAAGCTTGGCGTGATATATACTTTGTAAGCTCGTCGGTCCAACAACACTTGTTCTGAAATTTTTCTTTTGGAAGGAGACTCCGAATCTAGGCTGAAGGTCATAGAGGATGGAATATTGTGGGATTGGCGTCAATGGCAAGAAAGTATCTTCTAACGGTGTACATGGAACGACCACTGACGAGGTAAAATCTCTCTCCTTGAATGGTTCTTCCTCCTCCACTATCATGTTTGGCTCATCCTCACAAGAAGATTCCTCAAAAATGATTTCTTCATGCTCTGGCTCAGTTACTTCACTCAATTGGCAGATATCCAAAATTTGTTCTCTAATAAGCGCAATCTGTTCATCCAAAAGACTTATGCGGCTTTCTAAAAATTGATTTATCTCTGTCTGTTGCCGCAAAAAATTCTCCAACTGAGCCACATAATCTTTTGAATGCCCTATACACTCTTCTTGATGCTCTGGTGGTTGGTTCGCAAAATTTTTAGAGTTGATATCTGGAGGATATTGGTGACTCCAACCCTGCAGTGAAGAATTACAATGCCAATGGTAGTCAAAATGTGCCATATCGTTCAACAAGTGCATCGCACTGTCTTCATCTCTTCTAAACAATTGACTGCCAGTGGCCAGAGCTCCAGAATCTACCCAACTTTTTGTAATCTCATCCAAACCACCATAAAAAATTTTAGTGAGGGTGTAAGTCGAAAACTAATGGAATTGAAATCTGTTCGCCAAATCATTGAATCTCCCCCAAGCAGCATAGAAAGGCTCCAAGTATTGTTGGCCAAATCTTGTGAACACCTGTCGATGGTCCATTTCCAAGTACCTCACAAGCAAAAGAGAATAAAATTAAAATTAAAATAAATAATTAAACAAATGCAAGAAAAAAAAAACTAGTCTCAAGCAAATAATCTATCCTAATATTAACTAAACAGTCCCCGGCAACGGCGCCAAAAACTTGACCGGCTAAATCGGTGTGATATAAATCTACTGGCAAGCGTTGTTGGAGAACGCGGCGATCAGATCAATTTGGATTGATACCCGGTGCAGCGGAAGTTTAAAATTTTTATATGGAACGATTCCATAATGGGTATCAACCTTACGATTAAATTGTGTGTGTAAAAAATTAAATAACGATTATAAAATTTTTACCTTTAATCTCGAATCGAGATTTTGGACACCAACAGATTTCTCTGCTCTTGTTGTATATCCCTGGAACTGATGGACGAACTGTTCTTCAATCAGATCCACGAACGGATATTTAATCCCTCTGATAGATTGCACTAGAAAATCTATCAGAAGTTTCTACGAAGAGATTAACGAATTTGATCCGTTAAACCAGACTGCAAATTCAAAATTCACAGGCTGGGTTTTTTCGAGCAGAGGGAGGGAGGGGACGGCCACTTATTAAAAACGCAGCTAGGGTTTTAAAAATATTTTGTGACCTGTTGTGTGTAATTTCTGTACTGCAATAACTTATTTATAATGTAGGCCACTAACAGCTTAGGGCCCATTAGTCATAAGTTCAAGCCCGACAAGCAAAGCCCGCATGTTCAGAAATTAATATAAAATTCATCGTGACTCCGATTGATAAACCGATTTCACCAATGTGCACAGAAACCATTTCTGCACCTTTTAAAGTCAAGATAAATTTTTCTGAATCCGAATTCAGTGATTTCCAAAAATGCCCATCCCTATGTCATTTTAGGAAATCTTACTCCTCTACTCATAATTAAGAAGTCCAACTTCTTTGTTCATTAAATTTAACTCTTTAAATTTAACTATCTCAACGGGGATTAAAAATCCATTACTCTGTGTGACCCTCAATGGTTCAGGGATACAGCTAGCCGTGGGCTCACAACTCCTTGTGACTCGGAACAACAATTTCCGACTTGCCCATCGAATCATGGTATGAGCGCCTAGCAACATCGCCCCATGATTCCCTAGGTATCACTGATAGTGCCTACAAGAACCAATAGATTTTGGTTAGCGTACAGTACGGTCCCTTCATCCATATATCCCGATCGAATCAACAACCATTGGTATATCGAGAGTCGTTCGAGATTCGATAACTATGCAATACATCTTGAAGATCAAATAGTGACATCGCATGTGCTACTAAGAAACCATTTCTTAAACCACATCATGTACTCTGGCCAGATTTCGTCACACTAATATCTCCTCAGATCGCATAGGATATCCACACTCGCAAGTATGTGGTGAATCCTTGACAACAATGCATCGACTCCTATATGTGTTGTAACTGTACCCAATCCCGACACCTGATGACCCCAATAGAGTCGGTAAACGAGTCAAAGCACAGTACTAGCATATAGAGTCTCAATGATGTTTCAAGTAGTAAGGACTAATGGTGTACAACCAAAACCGCGGACTATATCCACTCGATAAGTGATAACCACTTGGAAAGTCCGGATAGGGTAGTTCGATCATTCATCATATGAATATCCATTTGCATGCTTCGAACATCTCTATGTTCCTTACCAATGAAACGTGGTACTCCGCATCGCAAATGCTAGTCTCAAACTCGAGCGATCCTTATCCTTATTATCGGACGGCTCAATCGACTAGGAACAGTTTAGAATATACAGTGACTATAAGATATGTTTCATGATAGACATCTCCATGTTCTACCACATCTTACATACACTATAGTATATTCAAGGTCTTTATCAAAACAACAGTAGTATATCACAATATAACAATATGAAGAAAGATAAAGTCATTGCCATTAATAAAAGTGTAAATAATATTAAACAAAAGATTGTTTATACAAAGAGTCATCAAAGTCCTTAGCCACAAGTTGGCTCATCGGGCACCCACTCTTTCAATCTCCCACTTGCCCTAAAGCCAACTAGTCATACTACGTAGACCCATTGTTTCGCGATGTTTGTCAAATAATGGTCCTGGCAAGGGCTTAGTAAGTGGATCAGCGATATTGTCTGCAGAGGCCACTCTTTCGACAGTGATGTCTCCTCTTTCCACAATCTCCCGGATGATGTGGTATTTCCTCAGTACGTGTTTGGATCTTTGATGAGACCTTGGTTCCTTTGCCTGAGCAACGGCACCCGTGTTGTCACAGTACACCGGGACTGGACCAACAACTTCTGGAATGACGCCCAACTCTTGGACGAAATTCCTCATCCAAACGGCCTCTTTAGCAGCAGCTGATGCTGCAATGTATTCTGCTTCAGTGGTGGAATCCGCTGTGGTGTCCTGCTTGGAACTCTTCCAAGAGACAGCACCGCCATTGAGCATGAACACAAATCCAGAGGTTTACTTCGAGTCATCCACGTCACTTTGGAAGCTAGAGTCGGTATAGCCTTCCAATTTTAGTTCTCTTCCTCCATATACCATGAACATATTCTTAGTCCTTCGTAAGTACTTAAGAATGTCCTTCACGGCTTTCCAATGCATTTGACCGGGATTAGCTTGATATCTGCTCGTGACACTCAGAGAAAATGCTACATCCGGTCTGGTAGATATCATCCCATACATGATACTACCTATGGCTGACGCATATGGTACATGTGTCATTTTCTCTATCTCTTCATCCGTCTTGGGACACATAGACTTGGATAGAGAAACTCCATGACACATGGGTAGATGTCCTCTCTTGGACCCATCCATTGAAAACCGTTTCAATATGGTGTCGATGTAGGTTGACTGAGTGAGTCCTATCATTCTCTTAGATCTATCTCTATAGATCTGTATCCCTAGAATATAGGATGCCTCACCCAAATCCTTCATCGAGAATCTACCTGATAACCATATCTTTGTTGACTGCAACATCCCTACATCATTCCCAATGAGTAGGATGTCATCAACATAAAGTACTAAGAATGTCACAGAATCCTTAACTACTTTCTTGTACACGCATGGTTCCTCCGGATTCTTGATGAAACCAAAATCTTTTATTGTTTCATCAAATTTCTGGTTCCAACTTCTTGATGCTTGTTTTAGACCATAAATTGATCTCTGAAGCTTGCATACCTTATGCTCGCTTCCCATGGATGTGTACCCCTCAGGCTGCTTCATATAGATTTCTTCCTTAATGTCTCCATTAAGAAAAGCAGTCTTCACATCCATTTGCCATATCTCATAGTCATACCATGCAGCTATGGAAATAAGGATTCTTATGGACTTGAACATTGCAACTGGTGAAAAGGTTTCATCATAGTCAACTCCTTGTCTTTGAGTATAACCTTTTGCCACCAATCGCGCCTTGTAGGTCAATACCTTACCATCAGGCCCAAGCTTTCTCTTGTAGATCCATTTACACCCTATTGGAACAATTCCATCGGGAGGATCTACTAAAGACCAAACTTGGTTTGTATGCATCGAATCTATCTCCGACTGCATAGCTTCAAGCCATAAATTTGAATCCGCATCAGAAATTGCTTCCTTGAAGTTTCTTGGATCACATCCAATATCGGGTTCATCTTGATCCCCTTCAAGAAGAAGACCATATCGAATAGGAGGTCTAGAAGTCCTCTCGGATCTTCTAGGTACAGGCGTGTCTATCAATGGTTCCTGAGGTGTAGGATCGTTATTTTGTATTTCGGGTTCTTCTCGAATTTCTTCGAGTTCCATCATCTCGCCTTTCTTATCCAATAAGAACTCCTTCTCCAAGAAGGTGGCATTCCTTGAAACAAACACCTTTGTTTCAGCAGGATAATAGAAATAATATCCGATTGAATTCTTCGGATACCCTACAAAATAACATAAGCTGGATCGACTATCCAACTTATCTCCCACTGTCCGCTTCACGTAAGCAGGACATCCCCAAATCCTCAAGTACGAATACTTAGGATCTTTGCCATTCCATAACTCGTATGGTGTTTTGTCCACTGCTTTAGTGTGGACGTTGTTCAACAACAATACCGCCGTTTCAAGCGCATAGCCCCAAAACGAAGGTGGAAGCTCAGTGAAGCTCATCATGGACCGAACCATGTCCAACAAAGTTCGATTACGACGCTCCGATACACCATTAAGCTGTGGTGTCATAGGAGGAGTCCACTGAGAGAGAATCCCATTCTCTTTTAGATAGTCCAAAAACTCGGTACTTAAGTATTCTCCATCTCGATCCGATCGAAGTGCTTTAATACTTTTACCTAGCTTGTTTTCTACTTCAGCCTTGAATTCTTTGAACTTTTCAAACGCTTCAGACTTATATTTCATTAAATATAAATACCCATACCTCGAATAATCATCAGTAAAGGTAATGAAGTAGGTGTGGCCATATTGAGTACCAACTCTAAATGGACCACAAACATCTGTATGGATCAAATCCAACAGATTTTGACTACGCTCAGGTTTCCCCTTAAAAGGAGATTTAGTCATTTTTCCTTTCAGGCAGGATTCACAAGTAGGTAGAGAGTTAATATCAGACATATCAAACATGCCCTCTCCTACTAGCTTGTTCATCCTCCTTGAGGAAATATGACCTAGCCTAGCGTGCCAAAGGTTTGCCGGGTTTTGGCTATCGATTTTCCTTTTGTTTGTTGTTGCCGGTTTATCAACATAATTTATTGGAACGTCTTTTAGTTTTAAGTTGTATAGATCGTTTTCAAGTTGTCCATTTCCAATCAAACATTCATTCTTGTAAATATTGCAAATCCCATTCACAAAATTGCAAGAATAACCATCTCTATCAAGCATAGAAACAGAAATAATATTTTTAATCAAATCCGGAACAAATAAAAAATCTCTTAAAAGTAACTTAAAACCGTTCTGCAAAATTAAATAAACATCTTCCACGGCTTTAGCTTCAACTCTGGAACCATTTCCGAGCCTCAGATGGGTCTCACCCATTCTAAGCCTGCGACTTCTTGTCATCACCTGCAAATCATTGCAAATGTGAGATCCACATCCGGTATCCAATACCCAAGAAGTAGTATTAAGTGAAACATTTATTTCAATATAGAACATACCCTTCGCAGTTCGCAACTGCTCTAGATATTTCTTGCAGTTACGCTTCCAATGACCGGGCTTCTTGCAGTAATGGCAAACATCCTTGGATTTTTCCATGTTTGAAGCCTTTGTCTTGTACTTCTTCTCGGGTTCGATTTTCTTGGGTGGGGCAGAACGTTTCTTGCCCTTTGTACTTGTCCCCTTCTTAGCAAAAGAAGAGGATCCCACCAAAAAAGCCGGTTTATCCTTTTTTAATGTGGATTCATATGTCACAAGCATATTGACCATCTCTTCAAGGGAGGCCTCTATCTTGTTCATATTGAAATTCACCACAAATCCGTCAAACGAAGAAGGAAGAGACAGAAGTAGTAAATCCACGTTGAGTTCATGCTCCAACACCAAATCAAGGGTTACCAACTTCTTTATGAGCCAAATCACTCGTACCCCATGATCACGGACCGAAGTACCTTCACGCATGCGACACGTCATTAGCTCCTTTACAGTAGAGAACCTTTCAGCCCTCGATTGAGCCCCAAAAAGTTCCTTGAGTTGAACGTGAATGTCAGCAGCATTCACGGTGTCCTCAAATCGCCTCTGGAGTTCATCAGACATCGAGGCTTGCATATAGCATTTGGTCTTGATATCATGGTCCCACCATGTATCAAGTTTGGCTAACTCTTCCGGACTTACGTCAGCTGGTGCTTCCTTCGGAGGAGATTTTTCTAACACGTAGAGCATATTCTCCGAAGTCAAGACAATCTTCAACTTACGGAACCATTCCGTATAGTTTGCGCCAGTCAACTTATTTTGTTCGAGGATCGAGAAAAGTGGATTACGCGAATTCATCTTATGAAATACTGAAAAGAAACAGACAAATATCAGTGATTGTTTAAGCAATTTACTAAGACATAAAATAGGCGAAGTTTATTTTATGAATCTCACTCCCACTATTTTAACGATTTCACTACCCTCTAGTGAAAACGGGAAACTGTTTTCCTTAGTGAGAACATGGAGTCCAATTGACAAACTTATGGTCCCGAATAATATCAGCCAACCATAATTTTCAAAAGGTAGAGCCCAATTGCTTCCAAAGCAACCTCCACGTTTTTACCTCATGTCCAATAAGGGCCCAATAATATGACGCCGTTTATTGTGACATGTCAAGATGACCCATCAATATTAAGTTATGATGGACGGTCGCCATGTGGATCCCCCAATAATATGAGCCGATCCCATGGGAGTTCCACCCAACTTACAACATGTGTCGATCCAATGTACAGCTTTCCGACGAACGGGCCCCCCAATAATATGAGCCGGACCGTATCCGCGGGTAGCATCTCATACATTGATCGTTGATGGAAGGTAGGAACATTTAAACAAATTTAAATTTCCTTTATTTATCTTGATATCAATTTTAAATCATATTTAAAATGAGAGATTTTTAATTATGAAAATTTGTCTAATCATTTTTAAAGTTTTGTATGCTTGTCGGATTCACACAATTTTGTCTAAAACATGCATACAACTATAATATCACATATTATATAGGATGATCGATTCCATTTCTAATCGACCCGTGGTTACCAATCACGAGTCTTAGTCCAATCCTAGGTAATATGCAGTATGCAATGCAATCCTATTACATTTGCTTCCAATTTACATTTCTTCTGTCTTTATTGTCTGCTGGGCCCACCTCCATCTTCAAATCTTGATCTCCCACTAAATCTAATGTATTTACAATAAATAACAATGACAAGTAGGGGATACATTTTAAGGGGTGGGAACGGGCCATAAACCAAGCCCACTTTTATTACATATGACATTCATATTGGGCCATAAACCAGGCCCATTAATAAAACCAACAACAATAAAAACAAATGTAAATTCCTAACATACACCTACAAAATTGGTCATGGCAATCGATCATCCTTATCCAATAATATTTAATTCAAAATTAATTTATTGGATAACATGCAATGACAATTTAAATTTAAAAGGATAAAATCATATTTCATACATAAAATCATATTTTACATACAAAATCATATTTTATCTTTTTATCAAATAAAATCATATTTTATCTATAAAATACCCATAAGATCATATCTTATCATCAATTGTACCAAAAATAATTAATTTCAAAATTCAATTTAAGGATAAAATATTAAAATTTTCCAAAAATTCAAATTTATCCAAAAATCAATTTTAAAATTTTCGGACTCGAACAATTCGATCCGACGCCTCGTGGACCAATCAAAACAATTTTCGATCAGACCAAAAATAGAATTTTAACATATTAAAATTTAATTTAAAAATTAAAAATAATTTTTCCCGCGGGCCGCCCGGGACATTCCCGGGCTGCCCGCGCCCTAATGGGGTCGGGCCGGGAAGCCCGGCTGCCCCTAGGGCAGCGCCGTGCGCCGCCCTGTGCAGCGCCCAGCGCTGCGCAGGGCAGCGACGATCGCTGCCCCTGCCCCATCGCTGCCCGGATTTTTGCCCGAAAAAAAATATTTTTTTTTTAAATATTTATTTTGTTTCAAAAAACCGAGGCTTAAAAATTTTTTTGTACAATCGATTAATTTAATCGCTTGATCTGAGCAACCTGGCTCTGATACCACTGTTGGAAAACTAGGCGATCAGATCAATTTGGATTGATACCCGGTGCAGCGGAAGTTTAAAATTTTTATATGGAACGATTCCATAATGGGTATCAACCTTACGATTAAATTGTGTGTGTAAAAATTAAATAACGATTATAAAATTTTTACCTTTAATCTCGAATCGAGATTTTGGGCACCAACAGATTTCTCTGCTCTTGTTGTATATCCCTGGAACTGATGGACGAACTGTTCTTCAATTAGGTCCACGGACGGATATTTAATCCCTCTGATAGATTGCACTAGAAAATCTATCAGAAGTTTCTACGAAGAGATTAACGAATTTGATCCGTTAAACCAGACTGCAAATTCAAAATTCACAGGCTGGGTTTTTTCGAGCAGAGGGAGGGAGGGGGCGGCCACTTATTAAAAACGCAGCTAGGGTTTTAAAAATATTTTGTGACCTGTTGTGTGTAATTTCTGTACTGCAATAACTTATTTATAATGTAGGCCACTAACAGCTTAGGGCCCATTAGTCATAAGTTCAAGCCCGACAAGCAAAGCCCGCATTTCAGAAATTAATATAAAATTCATCGTGACTCCGATTGATAAACCGATTTCACCAATGTGCACAGAAACCATTTCTGCACCTTTTAAAGTCAAGATAAATTTTTCTGAATCCGAATTCAGTGATTTCCAAAAATGCCCATCCCTATGTCATTTTAGGAAATCTTACTCCTCTACTCATAATTAAGAAGTCCAACTTCTTTGTTCATTAAATTTAACTCTTTAAATTTAACTATCTCAATGGGGATTAAAAATCCATTACTCTGTGTGACCCTCAATGGTTCAGGGATACAGCTAGCCGTGGGCTCACAACTCCTTGTGACTCGGAACAACAATTTCCGACTTGCCCATCGAATCATGGTATGAGCGCCTAGCAACATCGCCCCATGATTCCCTAGGTATCACTGATAGTGCCTACAAGAACCAATAGATTTTGGTTAGCGTACAGTACGGTCCCTTCATCCATATATCCCGATCGAATCAACAACCATTGGTATATCGAGAGTCGTTCGAGATTCGATAACTATGCAATACATCTTGAAGATCAAATAGTGACATCGCATGTGCTACTAAGAAACCATTTCTTAAACCACATCATGTACTCTGGCCAGAGATTCGTCACACTAATATCTCCTCAGATCGCATAGGATATCCACACTCGCAAGTATGTGGTGAATCCTTGACAACAATGCATCGACTCGTATATGTGTTGTAACTGTACCCAATCCCGACACCTGATGACCCCAATAGATTCGGTAAACGAGTCAAAGCACAGTACTAGCATATAGAGTCTCAATGATGTTTCAAATAGTAAGGACTAATGGTGTACAACCAAAACCGCGGACTATATCCACTCGATAAGTGATAACCACTTGGAAAGTCCGGATAGGGTAGTTCGATCATTCATCATATGAATATCCATTTGCATGCTTCGAACATCTCTATGTTCCTTACCAATGAAACGTGGTACTCCGCATCGCAAGTTCTAGTCTCAAACTCGAGCGATCCTTATCCTTATTATCGGACGGCTCAATCGACTAGGAACAGTTTAGAATATACAGTGACTATAAAATGTGTTTCATGATAGACATCTCCATGTTCTACCACATCTTACATACACTATAGTATATTCAAGGTCTTTATCAAAACAACAATAGTATATCACAATATAACAATATGAAGAAAGATAAAGTCATTGCCATTAATAAAAGTGTAAATAATATTAAACAAAAGATTGTTTATACAAAGAGTCATCAAAGCCCTTAGCCACAAGTTGGCTCACCGGGCACCCACTCTTTCAAGCGTACCAGGTCAAGTAATAGTAAAGTGGACAGAGAGTCCAAGTATCGATCCCACAGGGACTGTAGTGAATTCTCAAGAATTAATTATTTTACTTAATCTAGACAAAATAATAGAAGGATTTTGAATTAAATAAAATAAGAATATAAAATAAAAACTGATTAAGAAATAAGAATAAAAATAACTGAAGATAAAAATAATTAAGACAAAGACAACCAAGACACACGTATGTACCGAACAAATCACGTAACATGTAGTCGATTCAGGACTCAGATTTAATCTTACTTCACGGGAATTCTCCTAATTTGTTCAAAGGTCTATTTATAGAACAATCAAACCTATTCAAATATTTATGAACTAATCTTTCGTAATTCTAATCAAATTTGAATGCATTAAATATTTGTGAAAATTCAGTTTATACCTAAACCGCACACTGAAACCGAATTCTATTTCTAGTCGGTTTTACAATATGTTAATTATCAGAGTGATCAAAATCAAAACCTCCTCTGTCGATTTGGAATTGATTAACATGCAAGCAAACAGTTGATCAGTCTATTCACAAGATAAATATAAATCTAACAATCAATAAAATAAAATCAACTCTGAAAAATCCCAAACAAACATCCAAGTTTTCTACATGAATTTGTTCGGCCCAATCACGCCGTTTTGGTTGAAAATAAACTAATCAATAATTAAAAATAATAATTCAAAAATAAAAATAAGAAGAATAAAAAAAAAGAGAAATCTTCTCTCCCAAGACTTGTAGCCGCCTCCTCTGCGTTCTGTGCTCTCTGGAACTTTCGGAACCTCAAAAATATGTTATATCTTGTATATATATGGTCCGGAACGCCTACCAGTTAATTTCCTCTCAAAACAAGGATTTTTCGGAACACATATGACCCCCGAACACGCGCGCGCGCGTGGCATAGGCCTCGCGCGCGCGCAACACATAAAAACAGAAGGCTGGACACGAAACTCGCGCGCGCGAGCTTGATTCTCGCGCGCACGCAGTAAAAAAATTGTTTACCGAGCGAGGATTTTCAAAAATTCATAACTCAAGATCTAGCCGTCGGATTGAGCTGAAATTTGGACAGAAGATTTCAAACATCTTGAACTTTAATCTGAACGTTAAAGATCGGATTTGGATCTATCTAAAATTAAATTTGATTTTTTGAACAAAGCTGGTCCGGAATTCATTATTCAAAAATATATTTTCCTAAAAAATTAACCCAAGAAGTGAAATACACACACATGCACTAAAACATATAAAAACACATAAAAATAATATGAATGTATACAAAATAGACATAAAAATAACATGAAATAATGCATACAAAATGCACTTATCACAAGGTCAGATTGACCTTATTTTTGAGTCTTATGAGACGACGATAGATAAATATCCATGTCAAGATCGTATTCGAATCTTGATGACAAAGAGTGTGATAGGAATCAATTCTTTATATATGCGTTTACTCTATTCTTGAGTCGAAATGTTTAGAGTCGATATGAATTTATTTTAACGCATGTATATGTTGATTATACTGAGAATTATATTCTCACCGGATGTTTCCGGCTGTTGTCTTGTTTTGTATGTGTGCATGACAACAGATGGGGCAGAAGCTGGCCAGAATCGACGAGGGTAGCTCGAGAGAGAGTCTAGAAGTGTGGACTCGGGTTGTATAGCTGAATGATGAACTTAGAGGTCTTGTCAAGAATGTTGAAAACTTTTGGCATGTTGTAGTTGAAGTTTACTTTGGACATGTTTTGTATTTATGCTTTTGGCTAGACTTTGAACTAGTAGATGTTGTAAAAAAACTAGAAACTTGTGCTTGTACTTGACACATATGTATATACATGTTTTGGTACTGAGTTAGCATAATTTGGTATTGATTTTGGATGCAAAAACAGGGCTTATATCAGTTTTGACAGCAACTGATTTCTGCAGAATTTTTGGAACAGGGGTGGCCGCTCGATCGGTGTAACTTGACGGATTGAGCGGTGCCATTTTAAACTCAAACCCGAGACTTGGTATTTTTGAGGCCGCTCGATCTGCTGAACTCGACGGATCGAGCGAGGCAAAATATTTCTCAAACCCGAGAATTGAGTTTTTATGCTCGCTCGATTGGTGGAGTTCAACCGATCGAGCGAGGTGCAATCTTTTAAATTATTATTTTTATTTCTTTGGGTTTGTGTTTGATTATTCTTTATTGTGTACGATTAATGTTAATTAATCGTTAATTATCTTAAGATGAGATTAGTAACCCGAGGCCTCACACATATAATATATATCATGCTGGTCATCTCAGTCAGTACTTACGTACCTTACTACAGGTAGTTCCAAGCAGTCCCACTCTAGGTTTCAAGCCTATTATCATCTCTACAATGAAAATACCCATGCACCATTCATTAAGCTCTAAAAGCCTTAACTAAGCTATTGTATACTCCCAAATAATTTTAGGAAGCCAAAGCCATACATGATTCCGTCGTCAGCCCACTGATGGCAACTACCCCAAAACTTAGGCACAACTCCGCTACGACGCCGGGATCGCTCCGCTACTTCCGAATTCCCAATAGGATGCCTAGAATTTCCTAGATCTAAGTTAGAAGGCTAAGGAAAGAGAGAAAAGAGAGGAGAGTGGCGAGTTGCTAATGAACCTCGACACCTCTATTTATAGATGGCAAACGGAACGTCCGTTCCTCCATCGTTGCGTCCGTTCTCGAATGGAACATCCGTTCAACCTTGGTTGCATCCGATGTCTCATCAAGGTCGTAAGCAATGACGTTATCTTGCTGATGTCACAGATGACATCAGATGGCCAGAAGGTTGCGTCCGTTCCACGAACGTTGCTTCCGTTCTTGGTCACCCTTCGGGCCATTTCCTATCATTTTGAGTCCATTTCTGGGGTACGTTAATCCATCTGAAATTTCCTTAATCATGTATTAATAAATCAAAACATGATCACAGGAGTAATATACTCATTAATCTCTAATTACGGATACGGGTCACTACATAAATCTTTATCAAATCCTGGCTAACTGGTCCTGAGAAGCACAAATTGAGTCACTCGATAATTGCAAAGTCTTATAACCCTGCTCGAATCGACTCTAAATATCCAGTCACAACAATGATCTAGCGCATCCAAAAGACACCCCGGGAAAAAATCGATGACAATAATCCTGCCAGACCCAAAAACTATAGGTCTCAGCTACTTTCCTTTTCCCACGACTAATCACTTGATGCTATCCTTCTAGATCAAAATTCGTCGATGATAATCTCAAAAAGAATGCAAAGATTCTGAGTACCATGCTCTATATACCATTCCTCGAAACTGACATTCTATGATAAGCTCGTATCATTTATCTTGTCTAGTCTCAGATTACTAGGTTGACAATCTCTGGTACCAAGCTAGGAATAAAATCGAGTCGACCTTTTCTGATAAGAAAATACTTACCTTGTCTGATACTGGTTTCCACTATCTGTGTCTTGCAACAGATATTCTTAGAAACTCATTCCGACTGAGTCACATTCATGGCTAATTAAAACCAACTATTTGACCACAAAATCTCTGACCATACTTATCCGTCCAACTTATTACTGACAATTTCCAGACTATAACAAACTAGGGTTAACATTGAAATGTCAACAAGAGTTGAATCTCGACTATTCTCCTTAGGTAGAAGACAATTATGAAATCTCTAGCATAAGAATTCACAACAGTTTCCACATATCTAAGGAATTCTGAATATCAACAATCCATATGAATCTAAACATTATTTTTAGGTAACATCAACTGGATAAATTCCTAAGCACGACAGGCTTACAGAACTATCATATTTACCTCAGGATCCAGAATATCCCATTACCCAACTACAAGTCTATACTCATCGGACTAAATGGTATCATCTCCTGAAATTGATCCACTGTGGATCACGCTTATCCTGAAAGGATTAATCAATTTAGGCAATCACTAATCAGTTCTCGATCACTTAGAACTTACACTGTTGATAAAAAACTCCCATTACTAAGTTCATTTCACCTATCTCTGACATAGTCAGACAATAACCAATAATAATCACTGACACTGATTCTGTACCAGTCTGGGTTATATTAACAAAGCTGTTCCTGTCCAATATGAAATGAGCATTACATTGCATACGTATCCTTGGACTAGTTCCTATAATAGAATCATCAACTACTTTGGACAATCTATCACAAGAATACCTCAATCTATATCTCTGACGAAGTCAGACGATATCTAAATGATCAGTGGTATTAATCTGTCCGCATAATAAATTTATCCATCTAATTAAATCCTAGTAAAAAATGCATAACCTATCTATTCAGAACGATCACTCATCGAGGAATATCCATTCCAAGAGTATTCTGACAACAAAAATTCTTTGTCTGTATCTCTGATGAAGTCAATATCTGACGAAGTCAGACGATAACTAATTTCCTTTGATATTAAATTTGGTATCAAAACTATATCTCTTACGAGAGAATCCGAATGATTAATAGTTATCCCATTTATTTGACTCTTGAAAAACCACTAGAATAAGGTAGCCTTGACCGGCTAAATCGGTATGATTAAAAATCAACTGAAAAGCGTACCAGGTCAAGTTATAATATAGTGGACAAAGGTCCAGATGTCGAACCCACAGAGACTGTATAAATATGAATACTAAAATATATTTATTCCTACTTAATCTAGACTAATGAATAAACGTGATTCAGATTTTTAAACTAATAATTAAAATTGCAAATAAGATTAAATTAACTAAAACGCAGCAGGAAAATTTGGATTTAATTCAAATTTGGGAAAAATTCGATCAAGGACTCACGTAGGTACCAGACAATTCATGTAAGAAGCAGTCGATTTAAGACATCAGACTTAATCTTAATTCACGAGAATTTTCCTAATTTTTTCAAAGGACTATTTCTAGAACAATCAAACCTATTCAAATTTTGATGAATTAATCTTTCGTAATTCTAATCAAAATTGAATGCATGACGAACTATGAAAATTCAGTTTACACCCAAACCGCATAATGAAACCGAATTCTATTTCTAGTCAGTTTTACACTATGTTGAATATCGAAGTGATCAAAATCGAAACCTCCTCTGTCGACTTGGAATCAATTAACATGCAAGCAAATAACTGGCCAGGAAATTCACAAGACAAATATAAATTCGATAATCAATAAAATAAAATCAAGTCTGAAAATCCTCAAATAAACAAATCAAGTTTTCTACATAAATTTTCTGGCCCAATCACGTGGCCTTGATCGAAAAAAACTACTACTCACTAATAAACATAATTAATTAAACCAAGTCTAAAATCATAAACTAAAGAAATACGAGAAAAGAGAAAAAAACTGGAGAATTGTTCAGTAGTTGCCGTCAGCCTTCATGCGTAATCAAAAAGACAAAAGTCCTCAAAAAGATCATCAAACTTCTATTTATATGTCCGCGCCAATTGGAATCCTCCTTGCCCTAGAAATTTTCGAACATCATGCATTCCCGAACATGCGCGCGTGCCTGGACATATCTCTCGCGCGCGCAAGGCAAACAGACAGTGGCTCATAAACCTCTCGCGCGCGCACGAGCGCGAGTCTTCCTTTGGGCTTCTCTGGAAATTTCTTCTGCATGCGCGCGAGGCTGAAGCTCGCCCGCGCGCGCCTTGACGATTGCGTTTCTGGAACTTAATACTGCGCACGCGCGAGAATGGATCTCGCGCGCGCGCATTTTGTCCGCACAGTTGCTTCTTAAAAACTTCATTTTCCTACAAAATTCAACCAGGAGAGTATAATACATGCAATAAAATAAACACTAACAAAACTCATGAAAATAAAATAAATGCATGCGAAATAAATATAAAAATAACACAAAAATATGAATACTCAACACACTTATCAACACCCCCGGCCCATACTTAAACCTTGCTCGCCCTCGAGCAAGACCAAACAAACACACAAACAAGAATCAAGAAATACTATGGAGCAATGGCCTCAGCAATAATTTTTAAAAATTCAAATCCAATCACATCAAAACTATTAACACTTGAAGTAGTGCGCACGTGTTTTGATTAAAAATTCATACTCATCAGCAGTGTCTATCAACAGTCCATATGCTAAATTCTTACAACTCTTCTCCACTAGTATATTGGGCAATTGTGACTCGGTCAAGAGATCTTAATAAGCTTGTAATGTTAGGCCTGACTTATGGCTACAAATGAAGGATAACGGTTCAAAGAAAGGAGTAAATGACGACTAACCATTATTATTCACCTCCTTCTTCTTGTTTCATTCCAAATCACCTCATCAAACCATTGATTCACTTTGTTTTTCAGATTTTCATTTTTTACCCATCCTATCAATTTTCTTTTTTTCTTTTTCACCACTAATTTTTTATCTTTTTTTTTTTCACACCATTCCAATCTTCAAATTCAAATTCAGGAGGATATACAATTCACATATTCAACCTACTCCTTTTAATGTGGGAATTAGTGTTTAACCTATTATTAGGTAGTGAGTGCAGGATCTGGAAAAGATGCCGAATGGGGGTTTACCACACATTTTCACGCATGCCATTCGATTTCATTAAAGCTCAAACAAGGTACTAGGGTTAGAATGTATCAACGGGTAGCTTGAAAGGCTCAAACAATTCACAGAAAAATTGCCTAAATCATTCCTAATCACAGTTATGCCCGTATTGCGCCTCGAAGAGTGTTTGAACTAATTCTAGACACGTTTCAATTCACAATCAAATCATACAAATTCAATCAGTGCAGAAACAAACAATCATCAACAGTGAACGATGATTATCAACAAATTTCAGAATATGTACCTTATGTACTCATATAAGTGTAGGCTCAAAAAGGACATCTAGAGATAATTAATTCAAAAAAACATTAGGCCCAAAAATCCAAACAACGCCTCAATCATCTCTATGTTTGCACTTTTCAACTCAGATTCTAGCACAAATCACAGAGTATATCAGAGATCATTCATCTAATTGGTTTCACCAGTTAAAATTGGTCAGACAGGCAGATGGTCATGGACTACAGTTTCAAAACAAAGCAAAGAAAGTCTCATCATTGGCCATGCTATCCAATTCTTTCTTGACTCAACACATAAGCAACACAATGACATGCTATGAATACGAACTAGATGCAACTAACGAAACAAAATGAATGCAAACAGAATGAACACAAAACACGATAACAAAACACCCCCCATACTTTTTTTAAAGCATTGCCCTCAATGATTCAGAGTACATAAACGACAAAAGAAAACATAAGCAAATGCAAAAAACAAAATAAGAAACAAAATAAACTCCCCTAGTGACTAATCTTCTTCTTCGTCTGGGATGGAGGGATCCTGAGGTGCGACTGGAGCAAACTGAGCTGGCATGTCAGACTGGAACGGGAATGTAGGTGGATATTGAGGTGCCGCTTGAAAGACCGATGTTTCCAGCCCCAACAAGGTCACCATGATGCACATCATGTCTTCCACATTATGGAGATGAGTGGAAGTGGCTTGAAAATAGTCCATGGCATAATGGTTGAAGGCGGAGCTCTCAACGGCCATGTCTTGGGCGGTGCGGCGAGGAGGTGCTGGCGGCGGAGGTGGTGAGCTTCTCATCCACTGTCTTAAAAGGTGGCCGTTATAAAACTCCAGATTGCGCTTCGCTTGCTTGGAGGTGGTGAGCTTCTCATCCACTGTCTTAAAAGGTGGCAGCCATTCCTCATCTGGACTGATTGGTACACCCGCCTGACGAAAAAAGGCGGTGATGGTGTGAGGAAAGTAGAGGCCCACTATCGGAGTCCGCATTGAGTAGACAATGGAATCGTGGATGAGAGTGCCCACATCAATCGACCATCGCTTCGTGATGGCATACACAAGAATAGCCCGGTCCGCCTGCACGTCAACTGTGTGTAGCACTTGCAAAAGTCACCGGGATATGAAAGCATACCATAAAGCCGGCTCAAGCTTTAGAAATCGCTCCGGAAAATGAGTGAACCAGAGAGGATCATGCCACTGTGCACCCGCATAACACATCTCTCTCAAAATTAAATTATAGTCCGGATTCTCCTTAAAATTCCTAAACTGACTATCATCAGCAGCAGGAGTATCAAACAGCCTATTCAACGTATCAGCATCAAACAAAACAAGTTTTCCTAGGACAAATGCTTTAGACTCATCTCGGGCAGGGGCATTAGCATAAAATTCCCTAATCACCGGAACAATGGCGGGTTCGTGCACTTTCTAAAATACATTCTATTTACGCTTATTAATCCCCAAAGCGACAAAATCATTACATTCCAAAGATAAACCACGCTCAGCAATAGGATTGCGATTGAGTCTAGCGTGTTCATACCTCTCTTGGGCCTCCCGAGAGACGAATCGATTGGAGAGTGCGGAGGAGGAAGATGAGCTAGCGACGGTAGGTCCGGACGAACGGAATCTTTTTACTGGCATGGTGGTGGTCGGCCGAAACAGATGCGGTGAGCGGAGGCGTGGCGGTGAGGAGCACAAAACAGGAGGATTCTGACAGAAATTGGCGGACACCAACTAGAATATTGGCTAGAAACTCCAAATATCTGCAAAATATGGGCAAATTTGACAGAAATTTAGTGAGAATTTGGAGAGTAGGGAATTGGGGATTTAGGGTTTTATGGGAGAGAAGAGATAAGATGGAGAGGAGAATGGGGAGAAAAGGAGGAGTCCCGTTATTTTTTTTCAGTCGGAGTCTCTCGCACGCACGTGAGCCTCGCGCGCGGGCGAGACTGGATCTCGTTGCCTGTGGAATTGTGTGCTGCACGCGCGCGCGCGCGAAGAGGAGTCTCGCGCGTGCGCAATATACTAAAACAACATCTTCCAACTCTGCCACAGAAAAACAAAAAATTAAACAAAAAAAAAACGCAAAAATTAAATAAAAAAAACAAAACCAAAATAAAAACTGCATACCAAAAAAATAAATACTGGATTGCCTCCTAGCCAGTGCTAAATATATAGTCTATAGCCCGACTGTTCTTTCCTTTAGTGGCAACATTCAAGATGGCTTATCCTTCGACTTGGAAAAATTCAGACCAGTCTTGCATTTGCATGCTACATCTCTATAGAACTTTTGCAATGGACTAATTCCTGCAGAGATCTGAACCTTCTGACATTCATCACCTATAGCATGAAACACATCAATAAATTTGACAGCAGAGCAAGATTTTAAATTTGGGCTATCATTAGCCAACTTAAGCATATTAAAAACCACTTGCTCATTATTCAGTCTCAATATTAACTCTCCCTTCTCAACATCAACTAACGCCCTACTCATGGATAAAAATGGACGCCCTAAAATCAGAGGCACCTCACAATCTGCATTCATGTCAAGAATAACAAAATCAATAGGATAAATAAACTTATCAATCTTGACTAGAACATTCTCAACTATCCTCCTTGGGTATTTACTAGATCTATAAGCAAATTTAAGAGAAATGTTTGCCGGTTCAATGTTGCATATACCCAATTTCTTAGCAAGTGCATGAGACATCAAATTTATACTCGATCCTAAGTCACACAAAACATTATCGAATGAGAATTTTCCAATTTTACAAGGTATGGAGAAACTCCCTGGATCGTAAAATTTTTGTGAGAGTTCCTTCTGAAGCACAGTCGAAAACTTCTCATTCATTGTGACCTTTGTCACATCATTCAACTTCTTTTTATTTTTCAGCAAGTCCTTCAGAAACTTGGCATAGTTCGGCATCTGAGCTAGTGCATCTGCAAAATGTATGTTAATATGTAGTTTCTTGAAGATTTCAAGAAAATTTTTAAATTGATGATCAAATAATAACTGCTTCGCTCTATGAGGGAAAGGTAATGTAGAAATATCAACATCATTATTAACTTCAAATTTTGAAGTCTTACCTTTCTTACCTACCATGGAGAAATTTTCAGTGCGCACATCCTCCTTGACTTCTGAAATTTTCGCCCCCTCCATATTTTTCTCTTCTACCATATGCTCAGATTTTTCAGATTGTGCTCGAGTCACGACCATGATAGCATTCACGCCCTTGGGGTTTGTTTCGGTGTTATCGGTAAAGTTCCAGTAGGGCGATTTGACAATTGGGTTGCGATCTGCCCCATCTGAATTTCCAACTTCTGCAGCATAGCCTCCTGATTCTGTAGACGGGTCTCAGTACCAGCTACATATTTTGAAACGACCCAAACATTCTAAAATAACATATGCGGAATTTTTTTTTTTTTATTATTAATACTAAGTAAAATAGATGTACATACATGCCCATACATATATGCACAGAATAAACAGATTTAAAAATAGCATAAATAAAATGCAACATTTTTACTTAAATAACTGAGTCAAACTTAAATAAAATACTGTCAAACAATCCACTTAAAAGGTTGCATGCAATAAAAATTATTTAATAAAAATAGTACTAAAATTCACCACTGAAAAGACATAAAAGAATAAATAAAAAACAGAGTTTAAAATTTCTTAAAAATGTTCTCAAGACTCAGCCGGCGGTCACGGGGGATCACTGTCTGTCTGCTCATACGTCCTCACCACCGGTAGGTACCACATCATCCTCTACATACTCACCTGCACCATATAAGTGTAGTGAGCCTAGAGACCCAACATGTTAACATAACAAGGGTTTAACATAATTTAAATCACTGGAATACTAATACATAACATATACATGAATGGACATGCTTAAAAATCATGAATCATAACTTAAAATCTTGCTTAAACTTGATCTTAAATATAATCATATAATACATACTTAAACATTATTGAGCATAACATTTTTCTAACATCGCATGGTCGTATCCATAGTGTAACCTTAAACTTAACTGGTTCGACTGATCAGTCTCTTAAAACCAACGTACGCGGCGGTGACGAATCACCTCTTACTGGTAGTAAACTACCCTTAACATATGGGGACTTGTCCCCCTTAAATTGTCACACTACTTCAACTTCAAACATAAAATTATTTTCTAGCTCAACCTTAAACATTAAATCATGCTATAAAATTTTTTTCATGAATGCATGTACTTAAATAAAATGTGTGTCCTTCATATATATTTAATTTAATTTTTTTATACTAACATATAAATACTAAAATAACTTTCATGCATAAAATAATTAAATATATAATTAGGACACATGCAAATTTCTCATGGTTGGTACTGAACTACTGGCCCTAACACTCAAACCCATTTTCTTAAATTCTGGCCTATTAACACTGAGACTGGCCCAATAACATACTTAAGCCCATTAACATGTTTCTAATCCCAATAAACCAATTAAATTCAAGCCAAATAAATTAATTGGACTTAATTGGGCCTAAATAAAATATTTAAGCCTATTAACTTAATTAAACCCAATAAAATCCTAGACTGGCTCAAAAATCCACTGACTGGCCCAAAAATTCTCATGGGCTCCCAAACCCATAAAAACCATTGGGCTAAATAAAATAAATTATTTAAGGCCCAAATAAAATTATTTGGAGGCCCAAATAATTTTCTAACTAATTTTAAAAGTCCAAAACCAATTAATCTATTAATTAATTAAAAATTAAAATACCCGAGCCCGGCTGACCCGACCCTAGACCTACCAGACCCGACCCTGACCCCAAGACCCGGCCCTGAACCCACCCCCAGCCCCAAACCCGTACCCCCCTCCCTTCCTTACGCTGCGCGAGCAGCAGCCCTTTCAGGGCTGCTGCCGTTTTGCTCCGGCCATGGCTGGCCGGAGAGCCGCCGCCCAGACGTAGCCCACGTCTGGGTGGTCTGTACCAAGCCCAAGTCCCGACCGCATGCAACCCATAGGAGCCACACACGAGCCTCTTACCAAAAACCCTAGTTTGCGCCCCTTGGAGGCTGACCTGCATCAGCTGGTTTCCTGGGCTCGTTTGGCTCGAGCCACTCGAGCCATTCGAGTCTAGGCCACCCTCACACATCCTAAATCCCTTTGACCAGCAGTGGTACGAACCATGGCTAAGAAAATCATGAATATGATCAAGAATCACAAGAACAAACGCATAAAACCAAAACTGATCTCGTTTTTCTGAAAATTCTTGAAGAAAACTGATGCTCATGCACACACACGCATAAACACTGATATGGCACATTGAAAACGAAAAGAAACATGCCTTGCACCGTAGAATTAATAGGGCAAAGTGCGTAGAACGTTTCCGGGACGACGGTACGACGAATAACCTTTCTTGATGCTTCAAAAATATCGAGGCTATGGAGTCCTTCTTGGAGGCTACTTTGTCGATGAAGGAGATGAATAATGGGGGAGGGAGGCGGCTAGGTTGTAGAGAAAAGGATTGAACGTGAGGTTTGGGGTAGATTTAGGATTTAATTTGGGTAGATAGGATTTTAATAACTAATATAGGGAGATAATAACATAAATAAGATAATCTTAACTTTTAAAAATACTAAATAACATAACATTTAATTAAAATCCCGAAATATTTATTTTAGGGAATTTTAAAGGTAATTAAAAGTCAATATTTTGGCTAAATTTGGATAAAAATGGACTCCTAAAATTATATAAAATTAAATACTGATAATTTTTAGGAAATAAAACTCAAAATAATATTTTTGGGCTCCTAAAAGATTCATAAAATAATTTGGATAGAAAGTTGTCATCTCGTCCGTCCACGGTCCCGTCTACGCGATAAAATAATTAAATTTCCATAATTCATGAAAATCACTAATTATGGGTTAAATGCTTAAAAATAACTTAAAACATGTACAAATAATTTCACATAAATATTTAACCCATAATCTAAAATTCTAAATAAATAAAATCCCTAATTATGCATGCGAATTTACGTACTAAAAATACTGGGTGTTACAATTCTTCCCCCCCCCCTTAATTTGAATTTCGTCCTCGAAATTAAAGTACTTACCCGAACAACTCCGGGTAGCGAGTCCTCATGTCTACCTCGGTCTCCCAAGTAGCTTCCTCCTCCGAGTGATTCAGCCACTGGACTCTGACCATCGGTATGACCCGTGTCCTCAATCTGCGCTCCTCCCTAGCCAAGATCCGTATAGGCCTCTCCTCAAATGCTAACTCCGGTGTCAACTGAAGAGGCTCAAAATCCAACACATGTGACGGGTTCGAGATGTATCTCTGAAGCATGGATACATGGAATACATTGTGCACTGCCGCTAGCCCTGGTGGTAGAGCTAAACGGTAGGCCAACGTGCCAACTCTCTCCAAGATCTCGAATGGCCCTATATATCTAGGGTTAAGCTTGCCTCTCCGGCCAAATCGCACTACTCTCTTCATAGGTGACACCTTCAGGAATACATGATCACCTACAGCGAACTTCAAATCTCGTCGTCGAGTATCTGCATAACTCTTCTGACGACTCTGAGCAGTCCTCATGCGATCCCGAATCTGGGTCACAATATCAGCAGTCTGCTGCACTATCTCAAGACCCAATAGAATCCTCTCTCCAACCTCATCCCAATGAATAGGAGATTTGCATCTCCTCCCATACAAAGCTGCATAAGGAGCCATACCTATAGACGCCTGAAAGCTGTTGTTATAGGTAAACTCCACTAATGGCAATCTCGTCTCCCATGAGCCCTGAAAATCGATGACACAGGCTCTCAGTAAGTCCTCAAGAATCTGTATCACCCTCTCAGACTGACCATCTGTCTGGGGATGAAAAGCTGTGCTGAACAGTAGTCGAGTCCCCAATGCTGTATGTAGACTCTTCCAGAACGCAGACGTAAATCTCGGATCTCTGTCTGACACAATCGACACTGGTATGCCATGCAGTCTAACAATCTCCTTGATGTACAGCTCCTCATACTGTGTCAATGAGTAAGTAGTCCTCACTGGCAAGAAATGTGCTGACTTGGTGAGTCTATCCACGATCACCCAAATAGCCGTGCAACCTCTGGCACTCCTCGGTAAACCAACTACAAAGTCCATTGTAATGTTCTCCCATTTCCATTCCGGAATAGGAAGAGGTCTAAGAAGTCCTGCTGGACGCTGATGCTCTGCCTTGACCTGCTGACAAGTCAAGCACTCTGACACAACTCTCCCAATGTCTCTCTTCATCCCGGGCCACCAATACAATAGCTGTAAATCTCGGTACATCTTCGTACTTCCGGGGTGAATGGAGTACGGAGATGTGTGAGCCTCTGCTAAAATCTCAGCTCTCAACTGATCGACGTTCGGTACCCACATCCTACCACGGTACTGAACAATGCCATCCACAACGGTATAAAAAAGACCACCCTTGGCCTCATCTCTCTGCCTCCAACGCTGTAACTCCTCATCCGTAGGCTGTTCATCTCTGATCCGATCTCGTAGAGCTGGCTGCACCGTCAACACTGACAAGCTCGGTGCATGAACACTCGAGTAAAACTCCAAATCAAACCTCTGAATCTCGCTCTGCAGTGGTAACTGCACTGTCAAACACGATACCACTGTCGACTTCCGACTCAAAGCATCGGCCACTACATTAGCCTTACCTGGATGGTAGCTAATGTCGCAGTCGTAATCTTTCACTAACTCCAACCATCTCCGTTGCCTCATGTTCAACTCCTTCTGAGTGAAGAAGTACTTGAGGCTCTTGTGATCAGTGAAAATCTTGCACTTCTCGCCATACAGATAGTGCCTCCAGATTTTCAAAGCGAAGACCACTGCTGCTAACTCCAAGTCATGTGTCGGGTAGTTCTGCTCATGAATCTTTAACTGCCTCGACGCATAAGCAATAACCTTACTACACTGCATAAGTACTGTGCCTAAACCTAGCTTAGACGCGTCGGTGTACACCACTAACTCCTCGTGTGGTACTACCATCGCCAAAACCGTTGCGGTAGTGAGTGCTTCCTTCAGCTGATCGAAGCTCCTCTGACAGTCTGGACTCCAAATAAACTTCGCATTCTTCTTGGTTAAGGAAGTCAAGGGTACTGCAATAGAGGAAAAACCCTTGATGAACTTCCTATAATATCCTACCAAACCCAAGAAACTGCGAATCTCCGAAGCATTCCTCGGAATACCCCATTTCTGCACTGCCTCAACCTTCGACTGATCCACTGCAATCCCATCTCTCGAAATAATGTGGCCAAGAAATGCCACCTGCTCAAGCCAAAACTCGCACTTGCTGAACTTGGCAAACAAACGATGCTCCCTCAAAGTCTGCAAGGCTGTCTGTAGATGCTGCCTATGCTCCTCAACGCTCCTAGAGTAGATCATGATATCATCAATGAAGACTATGATGAACTGATCAAGATACGGCTGAAATACCCGGTTCATGAGATCTATGAAAACTGCTGGAGCATTGGTCATCCCAAATGGCATCACTAAGAACTCGTAATGCCCATAACGTGTCCGGAAAGCAGTCTTGGACACGTCTGCATCTCTAACTCGCAGCTGATGATAACCAGATCGCAGATCGATCTTGGAGAACACTGAAGCTCCCTGCAACTGATCAAATAAGTCCTCTATCCTCGGTAGTGGGTACTTATTCTTCACCGTGACTCTGTTGAGCTCTCGATAATCGATGCACAGTCTCATACTACCATCCTTCTTCTTCACAAATAACACTGGAGCTCCCCATGGAGAAAAGCTAGGACGAACCAAGCCTTTCTCTAATAACTCCTGAATCTGCTCCTTCAACTCTTTCATCTCGGTAGGAGCAAGTCTGTATGGTGCCTTTGAGATAGGCACCGTGTCTAGAAATAAGTCGATACTGAACTCCACCTCTCTCACCGGTGGAATCCCTGCAACATCCTCCGGAAAGACGTCCGAAAAATCACGAACCACCTCTATCTCTGATAATGATCTACTAGCTGGTTCTGAGGCCGTGACAATACTCGCTAGGAAACCTCGGCAACCTAGTTTCAACAGCTTCCTCACCTGAATAAAAGATATCACCTGAGGAATATCATTGCTCTGAGATGCATGAAAAGTAAACGGGTCGCCTCCCGGCGGTTTCACTGACACTGTCCTTCGACGAAAATCAATCGAAGCTCCATTGACTGTCAACCAGTCCATACCCAATATCAAATAAAATCCGCTCAATGGCAAAACTACTACATCTGCGCGAATGGAGTGCCCCTGAAGCTCTAACTCCAGCTCTCGAATGACACTAGAGGTATAAATAATCTGTCCTGACGGCATAGTGACATCATAACCATTGTCGGCAATCTCAGGTGTGATGCCTATCCGTCTGATAAACTCTAGGGAGATAAACGAATGCGTAGCCCCTGAATCTAGCAACGCAAATGTGGAGTTGCCTCCAACTAGAATTCTCCCTGCACGCAGAAGAATCCCAACAACTTCATACCACTACTAAACTTTTCCCCCAAAGATGAGTCACTAATAACCCTTAATTCTAATCACAAGTAAAACATGCTTCCTATTCTAACATGCAGATAGAAAAATCCCAAATAACAAATTATTCCACAAAGAAAATCGAAATTCTTAACCAAAGGAAGAAATTATAAAATAATAGGGGTAAGATATACCGGTGATCAAGGAGGTATCTGGGTCTGCCTCCTCAGCCTGCATCACGAACACTCTCCCTGTAGTGTTCTTCTTCCTCGGGCAATTGGCCATCTGGTGCCCTGGCTCTTTACAATGAAAACAGACGCCCGCTCCTAGAAGACATGGTCCTGGATGCATCTTCTGGCACTTCGGGCAAGTAGGATATCCTCCAGCATTAGGGGCCCCGCCCCTAGGCTGCTGTCTCTGCTGCTGTGGCTTCTGCTGGTTCGGGCCCTTAGACGGCCCAGTATAATGCTTCTTCACAAGAGGCTGCGAAGATGGTCGCTGATACCCAGACTGAAACTGCCTCTTACTCTGCTGCTCCCTCTGGATCTCTCTCCTACCCTCCTCAGAACGCAAGGCTCTACTGACTGCGGCCTCATAAGTAGGGATGTCCGCCATGCGAACGTCATGCTTGATTTCTGCCCTGAGCCCCTCGATAAACTGTCTCATCTTCTCAGGTGCACTGTCAGCAATCAATGGCACCAAGTGACAGCCCCTCTCGAACTGATGGATGTACTCCACAACTGTCTTGTCTCCCTGCCGGAGACTCATGAAATCTCGAATCATCCTACTGCGCACGTCTTCAGTGAAATACTTGGAGAAAAACATCCTCCAGAAGTCTGCCCATAGCATAGTAGTCAGATTCACTCCCCGTGATGCACTCTCCCACCATAAGTCTGCATCACCCTTCAGCATGTACACTGCGCATCTCACCTTGTCCGCATCAGTCAACCCCATGTAAGCAAAGATGCTCTCCAAAGAACGGATCCACCCCTCAGCAATGAGTGGATCTGTGGCACCTGCGAACTCCTTAGGTCCCTTCTTCTGGAACCTCTCCGCCACATCCTCATCATGGGAAAGTCTCGGACGTGCCGCCTGCTGCTCCAACAGAGCAGTAATCCCAGCCATCATGTTTGGATTGGCCTGCTCCAATGCTGAAAGAGGATTCTGCGGAGGTGGGGATTCCCCACACCTGATTTCTGGTCTTGGAGGCATTCTGCACCACCACATATTTCTTTACGTAAATCGACATGCATAACTAAGTACTTAGAAATTTTCTGCTAACATAAATGCTTAACTCTTAAACATGATGCGACTAAATCATACTAAAAGCAATTAAAACTTACAGATCGGTAGCGTGGATTTCTGAGCTCGCATAGCAGTGATGACCCCTCTAAGAACGCGGCTTTGATACCAATTGAAACGACCCAAACATTCTAAAATAACATATGCGGAAATTATTTTTTTATTTTTATTTTTTATTAATACTAAGTAAAATAGATGTACATACATGCCCATACATATATGCACAGAATAAACAGATTTAAAAATAGCATAAATAAAATGCAACATTTTTACTTAAATAACTGAGTCAAACTTAAATAAAATACTGTCAAACAATCCACTTAAAAGGTTGCATGCAATAAAAATTATTTAATAAAAATAGTACTAAAATCCACCACTGACAAGACATAAAAGAATAAATAAGAAATAGAGTTTAAAAATTCTTAAAAATGTTCTCAAGACTCAGCCGGCGGTCACGGGGGATCACTGCCTGTCTGCTCATACGTCCTTACCACCGGTAGGTACCACATCATCCTCTACATACTCACCTGCACCATATAAGTGTAGTGAGCCTAGAGGCCCAACATGCTAACATAACAAGGGTTTAACATAATTTAAATCACTGGAATACTAATACATAACATATACATGAATGGACATGCTTAAAAATCATGAATCATAACTTAAAATATTGCTTAAACTTGATCTTAAATATAATCATATAATACATACTTAAACATTATTGAGCATAACATTTTTCTAACATCGCATGGTCGTATCCATAGTGTAACCTTAAACTTAACTGGTTCGACTGATCAGTCTCTTAAAACCAACGTACGCGGCGGTGACGAATCACCTCTTACTGGTAGTAAACTACCCTTAACATATGGGGACTTGTCCCTCTTAAATTGTCACACTACTTCAACTTCCAACATAAAATTATTTTCTAGCTCAAACTTAAACATTAAATCATGCTATAAAATTTTTTTCATGAATGCATGTACTTAAATAAAATGTGTGTCCTTCATATATATTTAATTTAATTTTTTTATACTAACATATAAATACTAAAATAACTTTCATGCATAAAATAATTAAATATATAATTAGGACACATGCAAATTTCTCATGGTTGGTACTGAACTGCTGGCCCTAACACTCAAGCCCATTTTCTTAAATTCTGGCCCATTAACACTGAGACTGACCCAATAACATACTTAAGCCCATTAAAATGTTTCTAATCCCAATAAACCAATTAAATTCAACCTAAATAAATTAATTAGACTTAACTGGGCCTAAATAAAATATTTAAGCCCATTAACTTAATTAAACACAATAAAATCCTAGACTGGCCCAAAAATCCACTGACTGACCCAAAAATTCTCATGGGCTCTCAAGCCCATAAAAATCATTGGGCTAACTTAAATAAATTATTTAAGGCCCAAATAAAATTATTTGGAGGCCCAAATAATTTTCTAACTAATTTTAAAAGTCCAAAACCAATTAATCTATTAATTAATTAAAAATTAAAATACCCGAGCCCGGCCCACCTAACCCAGACCCGGACCACCTGACCCGACCCTAGACCTACCAGACCCGACCCTGACCCCAAGACCCGACCCTGACCCCAAGACCTACCAGGGCTGCTGCCGCCTTGCTCCGGCCATGGCCGGTCGGAGCGCCGCCGCCCAGACGTAGCCCACGTCTGGGCGGTCTGAACCAAGCCCAAGTCCCGACCGCATGCAACCCGTTGGAGCCATACACGAGCATCTTACCAAAAACCCTAGTTTGCGCCCCTTGGAGGCCGACCTGCATCAGCTGGTTTCCTGGGCTCGTTTGGCTGAAGCCACTCGAGCCATTCGAGTTTAGGCCACCCTCACACATCCTAAATCCCTTTGACCAGCAGTGGTACGAACCATGGCTAAGAAAATCATGAATATGATCAAGAATCACAAGAACAAACACATAAAACCAAAACTGATCTCGTTTTTCTGAAAATTCTTGAAGAAAACTGATGCTCACGCACACACACGCATAAACACTGATATGGCACATTAAAAACGAAAAGAAACATGCCTTGCACCGTAGAATTAATAGGGCAAAGTGCGTAGAACGTTTCCGGGACGACGGTACGATGAACAACCTTTCTTGATGCTTCAAAAATATCAAGGCTATGGAGTCCTTCTTGGAGGCTACTTGGTCGATGAAGGAGATGAATAATGGGGGAGGGAGGCGGCTAGGTTGTAGAGAAAAGGATTGAACGTGAGATTTGGGGTAGATTTAGGATTTAATTTGGGTAGATAGGATTTTAATAACTAATATAAGGAGATAATAACATAAATAAGATAATCTTAACTTTTAAAAATACTAACTAACATAAAAATTAATTAAAATCCCGAAATATTTATTTTAGGGAATTTTAAAGGTAATTAAAAGTCAATATTTTGGCTAAATTTGGATAAAAATGGACTCCTAAAATTATATAAAATTAAATACTGATAATTTTGAGGAAATAAAACTCAAAATAATATTTTTGGGCTCCTAAAAGACTCATAAAATAATTTGGGTAGAAAATTGTCATCTCGTCCGTCCACGGTCTCGTCTACGTGATAAAATAATTAAATTTCCATAATTCATGAAAATCACTAATTATGAGTTAAATGCTTAAAAATAACTTAAAACATGCACAAATAATTTCACATAAATATTTAACCCATAATCTAAAATTCTAAATAAATAAAATCCCTAATTATGCATGCGAATTTACGTACTAAAAATACTGGGTGTTACATATTTCATCATGATTTCTTCAAAGGAGGGATTCTTCTCGACTTGCTTTGATGTGTTGGCTATAGGATCTGCAGCTTTCCATTTGAAGTTTGGATGGTTCTTCCAGCCACGATTGTAAGTATTGCTGTAGGGATTGTATGTATGTCTCCTTTGATTTCCCATGAAATTCGCCGCATCAACCTCAAATACTTGCTGTTCCTCGGGTTGTTGAGCTTGCACTTGATTGGCTGAATATGTCTGCATAACTGCCATCTGATGAGTAAGAGCATCTATTTTGGCATTCAGTGCTGTCAGTGCATCGACTTCTAGTACTTAAGCCTTTTTCTCCTTTTTAGCATCTGGACATCCAATGTTACTTTCAGCCATATTTCCAATGATTTTCCATGCCTCCGCCGGTGTCTTCCTGAATAGGCTTCCATTAGCAACAACATCCAACATGGATCGAACAGATTTATCTTTCCCATTTTAGAAGATCTGAGTCTGCTGGCTCTGAGTAATTTTATGTTGAGGACACATCCTCAACATCTTTTTGAATCAGGACCAAGCCGCATGTAAAGATTCAGCTTCCTTCTTCCTGAATGAGATGATGTCAGAAAATAGTTTTGCCATCTTCGTGGGAGGAAAATACTTGTTCAGAAAGGTCTGAACCAGTTGGTCCCATGTAGTGATTGAACCAGTAGGCAAATCTTCTAGCCACACAACAGCTTCGCCTTGTAGAGAAAATGGGAATAACCGCAGTCGCACTGCATCAGATGTTACCCCATTTACTTTTAACGTGTTGCAGATTGACAAGAATCGCTCCAGATGAGCGTAGGGGTCTTCCACAGATGTGCCCCCAAATCTAGCTTGCAATTGGATCAGCTAAATAGTAGAGGGTTTCAGCTCAAAATTGTTTGCCTCAACAGCGGGGCGAACTATGCTAGATCCATAACCATCAACTGGCTGCCTAATTAGATCCCAAACAGTACGGTTGTCCGCCATCTCTACTTTTGATTCAGATTCTGACTCTCCGCCATCTCTACTTTTGATTCAGATTCTGACTCTAATTCAAGATTGATAGATTTCTTGGCTTTTCGGATCCTGCTAAGCGTGCGTTCGATCTCTAAATCAAGTGGTAGTAATTCCCGAGATCGAATGCTATGCATGCACAACAGAAGGTACCTGAAAATCACCAAGAAATTATATTCAGAATTTAAGAACATAAATAATGTCTAATCTCAAGCGAAATAAAATTTTTGACATCAAACAGTCCCCGGAAACGGCGCCAAAAACATGACCGGCTTAATCGGTATGATTAAAAATCAACTGGCAAGCGTACCAGGTCAAGTTATAATATAGTGGACAAAGGTCCAGATTTCGAACCCATAGGGACTGTATAAATATGAATACCAAAATATATTTATTTTTACTTAATCTTGACAAATGAATAAAAGTGATTCATATTTTTAAACTAATAATTAAAATTGCAAATAAGATTAAATTAACTAAAACGCAGCAGGAAAATTTGGATTTAATTCAAATTTGGGAAAAATTCGATCAAGGACTCACGTAGGTACCAGACAATTCATGTAAGAAGCAGTCGATTTAAGACATCAGACTTAATCTTAATTTACGGGAATTTTCCTAATTTGTTCAAAGGACTATTTTTAGAACAATCAAACCTATTCAAATTTTGACGGATTAATCTTTCGTAATTCTAATCAAAATTGAATGCATGATGAACTATGAAAATTCAGTTTACACCCAAATCGCATAATGAAACCGAATTTTATTTCTAGTCAGTTTTACACTATGTTGAATATCGAAGTGAAAAAAATCAAAATCTCCTCTGTCGACTTGGAATCAATTAACATGCAAGCAAATAACTGGCCAGGAAATTCACAAGACAGATATAAATTCGATAATCAATAAAATAAAATCAAGTCTGAAAATCCTCAAATAAACAAATCAAGTTTTCTACATAAATTGTCTGGCCCAATCATGTGGCCTTGACTGAAAAAAAACTACTACTCACTAATAAACATAATTAATTAAACCAAGTCTAAAATCATAAACTAAAGAAATACGAGAAAAGAGAAAAAAACTGGAGAATTGTTTAGTAGCCGCTGTCAGCCTTCATGCGTAATCAAAAAGACAAAAGTCCTCAAAAAGATCATCAAACTTCTATTTATATGTCCGCGCCAATTGGAATCCTCCTTGCCCTAGAAATTTTTGAACATCACGCATTCCCGAACACGCGTGCGCGCTCCTGGACATATCTCGCGCGCGCGCAAGGCAAACGAATAGTGGCTCATAAACCTCTCACGCGCACGCAAGAAGGAGTCTCGCACGCGCGCGAGTCTTCCTTCGGGCTTCTCTGAAATTTCTTTTGCGCACGCGCGAGGCTAAAGCTCGCCCGTGCGCGCCTTGACGATTGCGTTTCTGGAACTTAATACTGCGCGCGCGCGAGAACCTTGTCCGCACAGTTGCTTCTTAAAAACTTCATTTTCCTACAAAATTCAACCAGGAGAGTATAATACATGCACATAAAATAAAACACTAACAAAACTCACGAAAATAAAATAAATGCATTCGAAATAAATATAAAAATAACACAAAAATATGAATACTCAACACACTTATCAAGCCTTCCCCAAACACATCCTCCCCCTTAAACACGAAATGTTTTAGAGTAATGTTAACATAGGGTTGTGCTTCCTCTCCATCTAGTTTATTCATTCTTACAGTCCACAGTACTTGGTATAATTCTTCATTATGTTCTGATGAAACCCATCAGCACTTGGAAACAAACTAACAAAGTCTAAAATGAATTAATTGGTTTAGGATGCCTACCTAGATCAAATCATACAAAATGGTATGAATCATACCCTTGATGAAACATGTTATCCTTGGTGCAAACCTTAAAGTCAATAATTTACTGGCACAATCTAGGTAAAACACACAAATCTAATCATTCGATAACACATATAACTCTAATCTGATTTATACAGAAAGTAACTGCAGTTGAATACCAAACAACTAAAAACTAGAAAATGATCCAAATCTGATTCATTTTAATCCCAAAACCAAAAATAAGTACAACTTATTACAATCCCAAAATAACAAAACAGAACATCCAATACAATTATATAAGCCCAAGTGCTATACAATTCTTATTACAAATCCGATTAATTTAGATCCAAATCAAGTCACACCTAAAGATGTGCAATGATAATATTTACCAATACATCAAATGATTCAATACTTACTACCAAAATACTTTTTACAAAATTTAAAATCTGACTATATGCGGAAATCTTTCATTCCGTCTTTTGATATTGAATGTGAGATTTCTGTCCGTCTTCAGTTAAAGTTCTCCATAGACTGTTGTCAGTCCCTCTTCCTCACAAGATCTTGTAGTGACCCGCACCATGATCACCTACTAATCATAAACTTAGGCATGCAATTAAACAAATAAATAATCATAATCAGAGATATACTACGGAAAATTAAATAACTAAAATACGAGCATGGTAAAACCTAGTGACTGGCCCTGCAATCCTGCCTTGGTCACCACCTAATCTCCAAATCTCTATGAAAACTACCTGTAACTGCCCCGTCAAATGGGGTGTCCAGACAACATAAAATAACTGGACGTGAGCATAAAACGCTCAATACGCTAGTACGGGTAAACATACATATACGATGCATGCAATGTAATGAACATGTATCATATCTGGGAAACAAATCAGACAACCTACTCAGAATAACGCCTAGGACAAGAGCTGTAGCCACTGGGACTCAAATCGATGGACCGCAACCACTTGTTCCTAACAGGACGTGAACCAAATATCCCTGGATCACTAGAGTTCGACAGACCCATCAGTCATGGTGACTCTCAGTGTCTAATCGTCCTAACAAGGGCTGAGCTCCTTATAATACTAGCTTATCTCAAAGGAGATACATGCTCAATATGAAATGCACATGCAGCATAATAATTTAAAGCAATAACATGCGTCATGTCAGATAATATGCAACACATAAGCATGCAAACCCGCTGGTAATCTCAGTCAGTACTTATGTACCTTTCTAAGGCAGTTCCTGGAAGCACCCATCTAGGTTCCAAGCCTACCATGCAACAATACAATTCATAATAACCATGCATCATCTAACATGATCTAAAAGCCTTAATTAAACTATAGCATACTCCCTATTTACTATAAGCAGCAAGAGCAATACCTTCGTCCGTCGTCAGTCCGCTAATGTCGATTGCCCCAGAGTTTGGGCACAGCCTTGATACGACCTCTGAACACCTCGCCAAAGCTCCGCTGCTTGGCCACTATTACGGACATTGTCCGCTAACTATGAAAATACTACTACCTACTCCAACTCTTTATAAAAGAGTCCCGAAGCCCTTTAAATCGAGCCATTACGAGAGAGGAGAGGTTTTGGAATTTGTTTGAAAATGAGATCCTTGGAACCCTATTTATAGACCTCGATCGGAAGCTCCGATCCCCTGATCGGAAGTTCCGATCGGTGCATGCATGCCATGTTCCGATCGGCACAAATAGGAAGCTCCGATCTACACGTCAAAAGCTCCTATATCTTGCATGCTGCTACGTGTTCAAGCTCTAATGCCACGTCTCAGATGATACAGATTGGAAGCTCCGATCCTGGTTCGGACGTTCTGATCATCAACATTGTTTCCAAACTTGCTTCGTTGGTTCCGATCTGTTCGGAAGGTTCAATCCTAGTTTGGAAGTTTCGATCATTTCTAGGCCCAATTAAGTCCATTTAACATTTTTCGAGCGTTCTGGGTCTGATTTCTTAGTCCGTTTGATTACAAAAAAATTCCTTAATCATGATTTATTAAATCTAATCATGATTAGCATATTAATCTTTTAAAATATAATCGGGCTACTACATTCTCCCCTACTTAAGAGATTTCGTACTCGAAATCAGATTTTAAGTACCACAATTAAATTTAAATTAAGAATTTACAGATTCTTATTATCTAAAACCATTTTACAAGATATTTCACTGAATTCAAGGATCAAGTCATCTCAGGATGCTCTGAATTCATCCAAATTTCTAGTTCTCAAGTGGCTTTCTCAGTGTCTTAACACTGCCACTAAACCAGAAACAAAAGGAATAATCTTATTCCTCAATATTTTTCTCATGATTCCGAAAATATAATGATCTCTCCACATGTGTCGAATCTGTATCCAGCTGTACCTTAAGATGTTTTCAAGATGTAAAACTCATCTGCCACAAACCATCACAACAATGATACATAAAACACATCATGGATACTAAACCAGTATAGCGTCAAGGTTAGTCTGTAACTATATCTCATTTATTGTCCAACATCCCCAAATGGATCAATAAATTTTGTAGATTCTTTCTTGTAGATCAACTATATCAACATCTTGTTGTTCCAACTCTGGTCCTTCTATTTGTCGTTTTCTCTATCAACATGTATCCTGTAAAACTTTTCAAATGGTGCCATACCATTACCAATTTGATAACCGTTTGTTGTACGCGATTTCAATCAAAGAAAATGATCTTACCAAGCTGGATCAAAATCCATAGTGCAATCTCATAACATATTCTCAAAATACAGGTATTATGTTCTGACTGGTCATCATTCTCTGAATTTTAGGTTGTACTCACATTGAGAACAGTCCCTGAGACATGCTGAAAAACTCCCCCAGAATCTGGAAACACATCTGGAATCTCTATCATTGACAATGCTCTGACTGGTCATCATTCTCTGAATTTTAGGTTGTACTCACATTGAGAATAGTCCCTGAGACATGCTGAAAAACTCCCCCAGAATCTGGAAACACATCTGGAATCTCTATCACTGACAATGCTCTGACTGGTCATCATTCTCTGAATTTTAGGTTGTACTCACATTGAGAATAGTCCCTGAGACATGCTGAAAAACTCCCCCAGAATCTGGAAACACATCTGGAATCTCTATCACTGACAATGCTTACTGGTATGTCATGAAAACTCGCAATCTCCTGAATGTGTAATCAATCACTACTGTCAAAAGTGAAGTTTCGATTACACAAAAAGAAATGCGCTGTCTTGGTGAGTCGATACATCACAACCCTTATAGTATCGTAATTCCTCGAGAATACCGGCAAATGGGTCACAAAGTCCATCGTGATAGCTCCCATTTCCACTCAGGAATCGATAACTATGATACAAACTTCTAGGTTATGGATGTTCAGTCTAAATCTATTAACAGACCCAATATCAAGAAACATACTATAAAGCCCCAAAAGTATTTAATTTTAATCCGAGAATATTTAATTTGATAATTTTGGAGTTTAGATTTAAATTATAATATTCTTAAATTATTTAAGATTGAAATTGAATTACAAAGAGGGTCGAGGACTGAATTGCAATTTATAAAGTTTTGAGGGGCCAAAAGTGCAAATATGCAAATTTGACTTGGACACTTGTTGAATTCAGAATTAAGCTGATCCTTCTCACAATTTTTTAGAGAAAGCACCGAGACCCTTCTCTTTATTTCAGATTTTATCCAAAACAATTGATCTTTCAAAGCTTGTATCTTTTGATCCGGCCAACCGAATTTAATTTTGGACATAGCACTGCGATCCTCTTGAGACGATCTTCGATTTGGTGTAAGTTTTCTTTTGTTCCAGCATGTTTTTAAAATTTAATGTTGGCATAAATCAGAATCGAGCATGAATATGTGTTTTTGAGTTTCTATGCGTTACCGTATCGAAGTCGGATTGAAGAACAAATATCGGTTTGATTGTTATGCATTGTCAAGCCTATGTTTGAACCTGGACATGTTTTATTGTGCTGGTTTATGATGATATCTTGTTGATATGAGCTGATTTTGAAGTATAGTATATTGATAGATTGAGTTTGATATCGTTTTGGTTACCGATTTTGTTGTCGTTATACCGTCGGTTCGAAATATCTAGACCTATGATATTTTTGATTGAGCTGGACATTGATTGAGCTATTGTTGATATATTATGCTTGTGATCACTTCGATTGACAGATTTATATGAAGTTGACGAGCTCGGGAATTCCGTATTCGAATCGGTTAAAAAGTGAACAAGGTTTGAAGTTGTTTTGGTATTGAAGATTGAGTTGTGTGTTTGAATAGATGTTGATATGAGTTTTGTTGTAGATTGTCAATACTTGAAGCATCTACAATTCAAAGAAAATAAATGTATAAAATGATATTGATCGATAAGGGAATTTGATACTCGAGATCGATGATTTCTTGAGTATTCCCGAAGAAAATCACATACTTGTTATTTATACCTTCTTGTTTTAGAACTAGAATTATTGATCCATCAAGGTAGTGGAATTTTATATTATAACTGAAGTTATATTGTTGTCATATCAAATATGACTATCGAAAATGGATCCATCCATGGTTCAGATATGAATCTTAAGGCCTGGAGCGGCTTTAAACCTCAATCCAAGATTAAATACGAGTCTTGAGGCCTGGTGCGACTTTAAATCTCAACACCAAGATTTTATTCAAATCTTGATGCCTGGAGCGTCTTTAAATCTCAGTAAACGAAGTTTCTTTAGGAATTATGCAATTTATTCTCTATATCTTAAAGTTGATATATGTTGTTATTTCATGTATATTTCTTTTATACTGAGAAGTATATTCTCACCGGAGTCTCTCCGATTATTGTATTGTTTTGTATGTGTGCATGACAATAGGAGGGGCTGGAACGGGTCAAAGACAACCGTAAGAGATGATGATCGAGAGACTTAGCATGTGGTGTTTCGGGTTGTAGTCGAAGTTATGAATTGAGATCTTTGTTATGTTTTGTTAGAAGTCATGAACTTATTATAGTTGGGAGAAGACATGTTGAACTTATGTGTAGTTGGTTTTGATGTATTCTAGACTTCTAGTTTGATGTAACTAAAGCTTGTAAATATGTTTGGAAACTTGAGTTGTATGTCAATGCATGTTTTAGATTTGAATTAACATGTTTTAGAACCAAAAGAGCATGATTGGAAGAGGTTGAAAGGTCAGAAACAGAGCTGTCGAGACAGGGCAGAAATCTACCCAGGGCAGCACCCAAGCTACATTTTTTGGCAGCCCGAGCGCAGCCCAATTTTTACCCAACCCGAGAGTTGGTTAGTATGGGGCACCCGAGCGGTAGATTATGACCGCTCGAGCGCACCCTATTAAAAAAAAATTGTTTGTTTGATCTTTCTCCTCACTTGTTAAATTAACGATGTTTAATTACTAATTGCCCCAAGAATGAGATTAGCAACCCGAGGCCTCCACAACAGGTGGTATCAGAGCAAAGTTAGTTCTTGGACTGAGATAGATGAGCGGGGTAGATCGAGTCTGATTGATTTATTTTTCTCTCATAAAATTGAGTTTTTTATTTGACTATATGATTATTTTTATTCGAGTATGTTTATTTGGAAACTATATCAGACTTGACTCTTGATCAGAACTCGATCTCCTGAGACTCCATAATGATGCCGATCAGAGGGGGGGACTGAAACAGAATGGTTGAATCTGATATATTGTTTTATTGTGTGCTAATCTGTTTGAATATCAGATATGCTTCCTCGACAAGCACCAGTCACTAGACAAACAGTTTCTATTCCTCCGGCAGAACCACCACCTGTACCACAAATAGTGGTAGAACCTCCGAATGCTTAGAGTAGTACATCTGCTGATCCGATGGATGTGACTGCTACTCCGATGGAGACACTGTTAAAAATATTTCAGTCCTTTAAACCGCCAACATTGAAGGGAACTGAGAATTCTGTTGACTGCGAGAGTTGGCTGGAAGATATAAAGCAGTTGTTTGAATCCCTCGATTATTCTGACAATCGCCGAATTAGACTTGTTGTACACCAACTACATGACATCACAAAAGTTTGGTGGATAGCAGCAAAGAAAGCATTGGATAATCGAGGTACAATCATTACCTGGTCTGTATTTAAAACTGCTTTTTATCAACGATTCTTCCCAGTTTCCTATAGAAAAGAAAAAGGAGAAGAGTTTGCTAGTCTGCAACAAGGGCAGTTGAACATTGAAGAATATGTTGCCAAGTTCACGAGTCTACTGAAATTTGCTCCTCATATAGCAGACAATGATGAAGCTCAAGCTGATCAGTTTATAAATGGCTTGAATCCGGATATCTTCACTTTAGTAAATGCTGGACAACCAAATAACTTTGCCGATGCCCTTAATCATGCAAAGGGAGCAGAAGCTGGTATACTGAGACAGATAGGAGCACAGTTTGTACCACCGCCAGCTAGAACATCTCAGGATCAGCCACAGATTCCACCACCACCACCTAGATTCTAGGGAGGAAGTGGTAGTAGCAGAAGAGATTTTTTCAGAGCTAAAGGGAAGCAATTTAAGAAAGAAGGTAGCAGTTCTTATAGCTCTAGTGGACAAAGAAAGTTTAAGTCTGGAGAGATTTCAGGTTCTTCTGGTGTATACTGCAACAAATGTGGAGGTCGTCATTCTAGTGACCAATGTAGAGGTTTATTTGGCAGTTGTCATATTTGTAACCAGACGGGACATTTTGCAAGAATCTGCCCACAACGTGGTTCTGGAAGTTCACAGGGTGCGGGATCATCTAGATCAGTGACACAGCCAAAAAGGAAAGCATCCTCTGTTCACTCTTTCCAACCCCAACCACCATCACAGAGTCTAGCAGGAGGAAGCCAGATAGTGAGTCAAACTCCTAGGCAACAAGCTCGAGTCTTTGCTTTGACTGAGGAGCAAGCACAGGCAGCACCTGATGAGTTATTGCAGGAAATTGTTCTATTTTTGGTTATCCTGCTTATGTGCTAGTAGATACGGGTAGTTCACATACGTTTATTTCTGAACAATTTGTTATATCACATGATTTTCCTATTGAGCCATTAGATACTATAGTATCCATATCTTCACCTTTGGGGAGAGGTATAGTATCAGTGAAATCCGTTAAGAATTGTATACTACAGTATGAATGCAATGGGATTGAGATAGACTGTATTGTGCTTGGTTTATCAGACTTTGATTGTATTATCGACATAGACATGTTAACCAAGTACATGACTACAGTTGATTGTTTTCAGAAGGTTGTGAGATTCAGATCAAAGATGGCTGACGAATGGAAGTTTTATGTTAAGGGTTCACGAGCTAGAATTCCTTTGATATCCGTAGTATCTATGACTCAATTATTGCAGAAAGGAGCAGAAGGATTCCTAATTTATGATGTAGATGTGATGAAAACTAGTCCGAAGTTGGCAGATTTGTCGGTCGTTAGTGAATTCGCTGATGTTTTTCCTGATGAGATCCCAGGATTGCCTCCAATTAGAGAAGTAAACTTCAGTATTGAACTGATGCCAGGTACACAACCAATATCAAAAGCACCTTATATAATGATACCAGTTGAATTGAAATAACATATTGAAAGAAGCTCACTGTAGTAGATTCAGTATTCATCCTGGTGGCAGAAAAATGTACAACGATTTGAAAAATCAGTATTCGTGGAAACAGATGAAGTCTGATGTCACCAATTTTGTATCTCGATGTTTGAATTGCTGACCGCTTAATTCGATGTCTACTAGCAAGTGCACTAGGTCAAGTAATAATAAGTGGACAGAGAGTCCAAGTATCGATCCCACAGGTACTGTTGTCAATTCTCAAGAATTAATTATTTTACTTAATCTAAACAAAATCATAAAAAGTAATTTGATTTAAATAAAATAAGAATTTAAAATAAAAACTGCTTAAGAAATAAGAATTAAAATAGTTGAAAATAGAATTTAATTAAAACGAGACAACCAAGACACACGTAGGTACCGAACAAATCATGTAACACATAGCCGATTCAGGACTCAGATTTAATCTTAAATTACGGTAAATTCTCCTAACTTGTTTAAAGGTCTATTTCTAGAACAATTAAACCTAGTCAAATATTGACGAATTAATTTTTCGTAATTCTAATCAAATTCAAATGCATGAAGAGCTATGAGAATTCAGTTTTCACCTAAAACCGCAAACTGAAACCGAATACTATTTCTAGTCGGTTTTACCATATGTCAATTATTAGAGTGATCAAAATCAATTCCTCCTCTGTCGACTTAGAATCGATTAACATGCAAGCAAACAATTGATCAGGCTATTCACAAGACAAATATGAATATAATAATCAATAACATAAAATCAAATATGAAAAATCCCGAACAAACATCCAAGTTTTCTACATAAATTTTTTCGGCCCAATCACGCCATCTTGGTTGAAGAAATTCTACTCAATAATTGGAAACAATGATTCAAAAATAAAAGAAGAAGAAGAAGAAGAAAGGAAGAAAAAAATCTGAAAAAGATGGAGCATATCTCCAATCTCCAAGCCTCCGCCTGGCCGCCTCTCTCTGATGTTGTGCGATTGGAACCCTTTAATCTGATGATTAGATTTGTATTTATATGCCCAAGAGTCTTCAAAAGATAGCATCAAATCCGAGCAAGAGTTTCCAAAAATACAAATTCTGCACGCTCCGCTCGCTCGAGCGAGCACAGGTCTCGCTCAAGCGAGCATGACTCAGTTCCGAAGGATTTCTGGTCTCGCTTTGCTTGCTCGAGCGAGCATGACTCTCTGTCTCGGAAGATTTTTGGCAGTCTCGCTCGCTTGAGCGAGCACAAGTCTCGCTCGAGCAAGTGGATTTTTCTGCTTCGCGCGATGACTTTGAATTATTCATATCTTGAGTTCTAGCCGTCGGATCGAGCTGAAATTTGGACAACAACTTCAATTCTTGAGCTTTATTTTGAACGGTGGAGAACGGATTTGGGTCTCCATAAAATTAAATTTGAATATTTGACCAAGGCTGCTCCGTAATTCATTCTTCAAAAATCCATTTTCCTACAAAATTAACCCGGAGAGTTAAATATACAAGCATGCACTAAAACACATAAAAACACATAAAAACAATATGAATGCTCACCAAATAGACATAAACGTATCACGAACTAATGCATAAAAAATACACTCATCAACACCCCCATACTTAACTCTTGCTCGCCCTCGAGCAAGACATACAAAAACAATATGCAAACAAAAACATAAGTAAGAATGAATCATGAACAACATAACCTCCGATAAATTCAACTTCAAAAATTAAAAACCACAAACTTCTGATTGTTCAGAATACACTGTCAGTTTAACGTAAACGTGTGTGTGTGCCATGTTATTCCAGTTTTGTGCAACTTCAAAAGAATCCATCCTAAGAATGTTTAGCGACCTATGATAATTCAATGCAAGTATCACAATCCAGCACTCCGTCATCTCAACAATCCCAAACAAAAACATGCACTTTCTTGAGATTAATTACGTACGTCCGGATTTTGCACCAAGTATTTTTTTTATAGGCCCCAATAATTACCCGCAAACTTAGTTATAACTAAGATAGGATTCGGATTTCAATCCCTTCGTCTATAGCCTGGATGGAGCATCAATTCCATTTAACCCGCAAAATTAGCTATGGAATAATGATTAGGATTTAAATCATTGTCCAAGCCTGGATGAAATTGTTATTTTAAAATTTAAAAATATTAACCCCATGGAATCCGCATACTTAGTCAAGAACAAGAGATTAGAATTTCAATCTCTGCTCGTAACCCGGATGGAGTTAACTTAATTTTCAACAAAAGTTTTTTTTTCAAAAATTTTATAGGTACGCCCAAGATCACTCATGAAATGTCTAACAATCATCAAGAATCCAAAGACACTATCATGATCAACAAGCATCTATTGCCATGCAATGGTCAAACAAACATGAACTTAATCAATTACTTTGCTACACTATACAAGTGTAACATGCATGGTTAAGATGATTCACGATTCAACCAACAGTTTCTCATGTTCAATCAAAAGCAACATTTTCCAATTTTTTTTTCAACTCTATCCTCATCGGCTAACAGTCATCATTCTACTTGTATCCACAACACAAACAACAACACATTGATAGGCATGATTACAAACTATATGCAAAGAACTAAACCATATGAATGCAAAACACAATGATGAACGAAACAAAACTAAATAACACCCCCCATACTTATCCAAAGCATTGCCCTCAATGCTTCAGAAACAATGAACAAAATGCATAACAAACACACAAATGCAAGACGAACAAAAACAAAATGAAAAAGTAACACTCCCCTGGTTGCAGATTCATCCGCTTCCTTATTAGTACTGGGACAGTGCAGGATGGGTATATCAATCAGGCACGGGAAACTGGCATGGGAAAAAAATAAAAATAAAATAAAAAGAAACACAAACCAAAAAAAAATTAAAAAATAAAAATCAAGGTAAAGAACACTGGGTTGCCTCCCAATCAGCGCTAAATTTATAGTCTATAGCCCGACTATAGTCCTCTCTTGAGTGGCAACATTCAAGGAGGCTTATCCACCGTCATGGAAAAACTCAAATCAGTCCTGCAACTGCATTCTTCACTTCTATATAGATTTTTCAAAGGACCAATTCCTGCGGAGAGCTGAACCTGCTGAAAGTCTCCAACATAATTAATCACATCAATAAAATTAACAGCAGAGCAAGATTTTAAATTCGAACTATCACTAGTCGACTTAAACATATGGAATACTACTTGCACATCACTCAACCTCAAAACTAACTCTCCCTTTTTAACATCCACTAAGGCTCGACTCATGGCTAAAAATGGACGCCCAAAAATCAGAGGCATCTCAAAATTTTCATCTATGTCAAGAATAATAAAATCTACAGGATAAATAAATTTGTCTATCTTGACTAAAATATTTTCCACGACTCCTCTTAGGTATTTAATAGATCCATCAGCAAATTTAAGAGAAATATTTGCTGGTTCAATGTTGCAAATACCCAATTTCATAGCAAGTGCATGAGGCATTAAATTTATATTTGATCCTAAATCACACAAAACATTATCAACTGAAAAACTTACAATTTGGCAAGGTATAGAAAAACTCCCTGGATCTTGAGATTTTTGCGGGAGCTTATTCTGAAGCACAATCGAACACTCCTCATGTATTTTGACCTGCGTCACATCATTCAATTACTTTTTATTCCTCAGTAAATCCTTCAGAAATTTAGCATAGTTTGGCATCTGAGCTAAAGCGTCTGCAAAAGGTATGTTAACATGTAGTTTCTTGAAAGTTTCAAGAAACTTTTTAAATTGAAAATCAAACAATAACTGCTTTGCTCTTTGAGGAAAAGGTAAACTAGAAATATTAACATTATAATTAACCTCAAATTTTAAAGTCTTACCTTTCCTACCTTGTAGTGACCCTTACCTGGATCACCTACTAAACAGAACTTAGGCATGCAATTAACTTAATCAAAACAGTAATCAGAATTCAACTGCGGAAACCATAAACATTATACAATCCCAAGTAAAGGAATCTGTAAATACCCAAATATAATACAACCAAATCGAATAGTTGTATCAATCCAATAACAACAGAATAAAACTTAGGCGAAGCTCCAGCTGGCCAACCACTGCCTAGCCCCTCTTGGATCCACCCGCCTCATCCAAACGCAAACCTGCCTCATGGAATAGGGTGTCCAGAAACACAGAGTATGAGACGTGAGCATAAAACGCTCAGTACGAGAGTATGAGTATACATGCATGCAAAGTGAACTCCCTATAAACTCGAGGTCAAGGATCAGATAATAGAGACAGACCGGGCCCTGGTATGTAGCACGCTGTGCCGTCGCTTCAGGAGGTGGCTCCCATACCATAATACCAGTGGATTTACCGGACCCAAAACCATGGAAGTCCATCCACTAACAGGATAGGGTACAACCCTACTAATAGACATCTCGAAGGAGATAGCTCAGTATGCAAATGAATGCAGCATAAATCAATAACATATAAACCATGCAGTCACATAATACATGCATACTCAGTCAGGATATCTCGAACAGTACTTTCGTACCTCAAATCAGTGCAAGCTCTACCAACTCTAGGTCCACGCCTATAGTCTGCTCTACACTGCCAAATGATACTACTATCATTATAGTGCTCTAAAAGCCTTAACTAAGCTATTGCATACTCCTAAATATTTATAGGAAGCAAAAGCTATACCTTCGTCCGTCGTTAGCCCTTTGCTGTCGATTGCCTCAAAACTAGGCCACAGCTCCGCTACGATGCCTGGATCGCTATGCCACTTCCGGATTCTCCACGGGACGCCTAGATTTCCCTAGATCTGGGTTAGAAGGCTAAGGAATTGAGAGAGAAGAGAGGAATTGGTGCACTCAAATGTAAGCTCGGCACCCCCTATTTATAGACGACGATCGGAACCTCCGTTCCTCGATCGGAACATCCGATCACGATCAGAACGTCCGATCCCAACATCGGAGCTTCCGATCTCGCTTATTTTCCACGTGTCAAAATATCACTGGTTGACTTCGGATAGGGGCGATCGGAGCTTCCGATCCTGCCACACGTCATGCCTGACGTAATACCATCGGAGCTTCCGATCCTGCATCGGAGCTTCTGATCTCGATCGGAACGTCCGATCCTGCATCGGAGCTTCCGATCCGTCCGGTACCCAATCTATTTAATTAGCGTCGATTAATCCCTTAATTACTGATTTTGGGTACGGGCTACTACATTCTCCCCCACTTAAGATGTTTCATCCTCGAAATCAGATCTTAAGTACCGAATGTAATGCAGAAATTAGAAACATTCTTTATTCAAATCAAACATTTACAGAGTTTGCAACTGAATACAACTTAAAGAATGAAATCAAAACAACTCAGGATGGTCTTCACGCATCCTGTCCTCAAGCTCCTAAGTAGCTTCCTCAGTACCTTGGCGCTGCCACTGAACTAAAACCAGAGGAATGACTTTTTTCCGCAAAACCTTATCCTTATGATCTAGGATACAAATAGGTTTCTCAACATAGGTCAAATCCTTGCTCACCTGAACCTCAGACCGCTGCAGAATATGAGACTCATCCGCCACATACCGTCGCAACAGAGATATGTGGAACACGTCGTGAATACTGGAAAGATGTGGTGGTAAAGCCAGACGATAAGCCAAATCGCCAATGCTCTCCAAGATCTCAAACGGACCGATAAACCTGGGAGACAACTTGCCTTTAAGGCCAAATCTGAGAATTTTGCGAAAAGGTGACACTCTCAGAAACACTTTCTCCCCGACATCGAACTGCAAAGGCCTACGCTTGGTGTTAGCATAGCTGGCCTGACGATCCTGTGCAGTCTTAATCCGTTTCTTGATCTGATCAACAATGTCTACCGCCTGCTGGATAAACTCCGGTCCCTCAGCCTGTCTCTCCCCCACTTCTTCCCAAAAGAGTGGAGTACGACAACGTCGCCCGTACAACGCCTCAAAAGGTGCCATCCCAATACTAGTATGATAACTGTTGTTGTACGCGAACTCGATCAATGAAAAATGATCCTGCCAGGCTGAACCGAAATCCATGACGCACGCTCTAAGCATATCCTCCAAAGTACGGATAGTGCGCTCTGACTGACCATCAGTCTTCGGATGATAGGCAGTACTCAAACTGAAAGTCGTACCCATCGCACGCTGAACACTCCCCCAAAATCTAGAAGTAAACCTGGTGTCCCGATCGCTGACAATGCTCACAGGCACTCCATGAAGTCGAACGATCTCCTGAATGTACAACCGAGCCATATGATCCACATTGTACTCCTGGCTATAGGCAATGAAATGCGCTGACTTGGTGAGTCGGTCCACCACAACCCAGATAGCATCACAGTTCCTCGGGGATACCGGCAAATGGGTCACAAAGTCCATTGTGATAAACTCCCATTTCCATTCAGGAATAGGCAGACTGTGAAGCAATCCTCCAGGTCGTCGGTGCTCTGCCTTGACCTGTTGACACACCAAACATCTCGAAACAAACTGATAAACACTGCGTTTCATTCCCTTCCACCAGAAACGAGTACGTAGATCCTTGTACATCTTGTTGCTCCTAGGATGAATACTCAACTTAGTGCGATGCGCCTGAGACAAAATCTCCTCTCGCAACTCTACATCCTGCGGAATCACAAGCCTACCAGACAAACACAAAAAGCCATCTGACTGATAATGAAATCCAAACGAGCTACCCTCGTTAGCTAGACGAGCTAAATGCTGGGTCTTCGAATCAGACATCTGAGCATCTCGAATCCGCGAATACAAAGCTGGCTCAGATAATATCGCAAACATCTGGATACTCTGCATACCTTTCTTATGCTTGAAAGTATATCCTGAAGTACAACAGTCACTGATCGCACTAGACATCGAACAATTCTGAAGTGCGGATAGTCGCACCTTGCGACTCAATGCATCAGCGGTGAGATTAGCAGCTCCCGGATGGTACTTAATCTCGCAATCATAGTCCTTAAGCAAGTCCATCCAACGTCTCTGCCTCATGTTCAACTCCGCCTGAGTGAACAAATACTTGAGACTCTTATGGTCGGTGAAGATCTCAAATTTCTTGCCATACAGATAATGATGCCAGATCTTCAAAGCGAACACAATGACTGCCAATTCCAAATCATGGACTGGGTAGTTGTCCTTGTGAAGCTTCAGCTGTCTAGAAGTGTATGCAATCACATGCCCATTCTGAGTCAGGACGCAACCTAACCCCTGAAGAGAAGCATCAGTGTACACCGTATACCCTCCAGATCCTGACGGTAATGCCAACACCGGCGCAGAAGTCAACCGCCGTCGAAGCACACAGAAATTCTCCTCACACTCAGAGGACCACTCGAAATCAACACCCTTGCGGGTAAGCTGCGTCAAAGGTCAAGCTAGCTGAGAGAAATTCAAAATGAAGCGAAGATAATATCCTGCTAGACCCAGAAAGCTACGGATCTCAGAAACCGTCGTCGGTCGCGATCAATTAAGCACAGCCTCAATCTTGCTTGGATCAACAGAAATCCCCTCCCTGGATATGATATGGCCAAGAAAGACCACTCGATCATCCAGAACTCACACTTGCTCAGCTTGGCGTATAACTGCTCATCTCGAAGAGTCTGCAGTACCAACCGCAAGTGAGAAACATGCTCTTCCGTATTACGCGAATACACCAAGATGTCGTCAATGAAGACCACGACAAACTTATCCAAATACTCCATGAAGACACGGTTCATCAGGTCCATGAATATAGCCGGCGCATTAGTCAAACCAAATGGCATCACTAGAAACTCGTAATGCCTATAGCGAGTACGGAATGCAGTCTTGGCTACGTCCTGATCTCGGACTCTCAACTGATGATACCCAGATCTCAAGTCAATCTTGGAGTAAACTGAAGTGCCATGCAGCTGATCAAACAAGTCATCAATACGAGGTAAAGGATACTTGTTCTTCACAGTAACTCGATTCAGCTGCCGATAGTCAATGCACAACCGCATAGACCCATCTTTCTTCTTTACAAAAAGAACAGGAGCTCCCCAAGGAGATACACTAGGACGAATGTACCCCTTGTCCAAAAGATCCTGTAGCTGATTCTTCAACTCACGCATCTCTGACAGAGCCAGACGATACGGTGTTCGAGAAATAGGCGAAGTACCCGGCATCAACTCTATGCCAAACTCGACTTCCCTAACAGGAGGAAAACCTGGAATCTCATCAGGAAATACATCTGGGAATTCATCCACAACAGGAATACTCTCTATCCCAATACTCTCAGCGGACAAATCAACTGCATAGATAAGGTAGCCTTTCCCGCTAGACTCTAGAGCTCGACAGGGTCTCAAAGCTGATACCAAAGGCATCGGAGGTCGCGCTCCCTCTCCATAGAAAAACCAGCTATCACTCCTCTCCGGATGAAAGCGTACTAATCTCTGATAGCAGTCCACTGAAGCTCGATAGGTAGTCAGCATGTCTATCCCCAAAATACAATCAAAATCGTCCATCTCAAGAACCATGAGATTCGCTAACAGAATGTTCCCCTCGAACTCTAAAGGGCAACTCATCACTAGACGCTTAGCCAAAGCAGATTGGCCCGTCGGAGTAGAAACAAACATCACTACGTCTAGTGCAATGCATGGTAACTTATGCCTCTTAACAAAACATGCAGAAATGAAGGAATGAGATGCACCAGTGTCAATAAGTACAAGAGCAGGTATACCATAAAGCAGAAATGTACCTGCGATGACTTTCTCATTCTCCTCCACTGCCTGATCATGTCTCAGGGCAAACACCTGGCCAGAAGCTCGTGGCCTCAAATGAGAACTCCCAGCAGGCTGTCCCTGCGACATCTGCTGAACGGTGGCCTGAGAACCAGATCCTGAACCAGAACCAGAGCCGCCTCCCCCAGATAGTGGACAATCCCTCCGGATATGACCCACCTCTCCGCAACGAAAACAAGCTCCAGAAGCTCTATGGCACTTGTCGGATGGATGTTTCTTCCCATAGTGATCACACTTGTCCTTCTTACCGAAACGGACAACACCAGCAGAGCCAGAGGAAGAAGAAGTAGATCCAGAATTCTTGAAAAATTGGGCATGGGGACCCAAAGAACTAGCAGGTCTTGACTAAGAGAAAGACCTGTTCCGTCGAATGCTGTCCTCCACCTGGTGACAACGGCTCACCAAACCCTTGTAGGACATGTCGTCACCAACCGCCACACGGTCATGGATCTCAGGTTTAAGGCCCTGAAGGAACAGATTATACTTCATCTCGGAACTGTCGGCAATCTCAGGGCAATAGGATAGCAGATCAAAGAACTTCTGCTGATACTCATCAATAGACATGGCTCCCTGTCGCAGACTTAGTAGCTCGCCCACCTTCGACTGACGGAGTGCAGGAGGAAAATACAGCTTCTGAAAAGCTGTGCGGAACTCGGCCCAGGTGGCCACTCCTCTCGTCGCAACAAAAGGTGCAGAAGTAAACCTCCACCACCTGCGCGCACATCCATCTAGAAGATAACCTAGGGTCTCCATCTTCTGCTCCTCGGTGCATTGGAAAGTCTGAAAAGTCGTCTCCATGCGGTCTAACCAGTTCTCCGCATCCTCCGGAGACTCACCTCCAACTAAGGGATTAGGCCCCATCTGCAAGAGTCGATGTACACTGAAACGGTCCTCATCTCGATGACGATGGCGGCGTTCCCGACGAGGCTCCCGGTTGGCATCACCCCAACGCCCACCTATACTTCCATGAGAACTCTGGTCGTCACGATCTGCCATCTACAAAATTAACCTAACGGTTATCTTATGTAGAATCTAAATCCCAAGAATACTTTGCATGCTCTGATACCATAAATATAGTGACCCTTACCTGGATCACCTACTAAACAGAACTTAGGCATGCAATTAACTTAATCAAAACAGTAATCAGAATTCAACTGCGGAAACCATAAACATTATACAATCCCAAGTAAAGAAATTTGTAAATACCCAAATATAATACAACCAAATCGAATAGTTGTATCAATCCAATAACAACAGAATAAAACCTAGGCAAAGCTCCAGCTGGCCAACCACTGCCTAGCCCCTCTTGGATCCACCCGCCTCATCCAATCGCAAACCTGCCCCATGGAATAGGGTGTCCGAAAACACAGAGTACGAGACATGAGCATAAAACGCTCAGTACGAGAGTATGAGTATACATGCATGCAAAGTGAACTCCCTATAAACTCTAGGTCAAGGATCATATAACAGAGACAGACCGGGCCCTGGTATGTAGCATGTTGTGCCGTTGCTTCAGGAGGTGGCTCCCATACCATAATACCAGTGGATTTACCGGACCCAAAACCATGGAAGTCCATCCACTAACAGGATAGAGTACAACCCTACTAATAGACATCTCGAAGGAGATAGCTCAGTATGCAAATGAATGCAGCATAAATCAATAACATATAAACCATGCAGTCACATAATACATGCATACTCAGTCAGGATATCTCGAACAGTACTTTCGTACCTCAAATAAGTGCAAGCTCTACCAACTCTAGGTCCACGCCTATATTCTGCTCTACATTGCCAAATGATACTACTATCATTATAGTGCTCTAAAAGCCTTAACTAAGCTATTGCATACTCCTAAATATTTATAGGAAGCAAAAGCTATACCTTCGTCTGTCATTAGCCCTTTGCTGTCGATTGCCTCAAAACTAGGCCACAGCTCCGCTACGACGCCTGGATCGCTATGCCACTTCCGGATTCTCCACGGGACGCCTAGAATTCCCTAGATCTGAGTTAGAAGGCTAAGGAATTGAGAGAGAAGAGAAGAATTGGTGCACTCAAATGTGAGCTCGGCACCCCCTATTTATAGATGACGATCGGAACCTCCGTTCCTCGATCGGAACGTCCGATCACGATCGGAACGTCCGATCCCAACATCGGAGCTTCCGATCTCGCTTATCTGCCACGTGTCAAAATATCACTGGTTGACTTCGGATAGGGGCGATCGGAGCTTTCGATCCTGCCACACGTCATGCCTGACGTAATACCATCGGAGCTTCCGATCCTGCATCGGAGCTTCCGATCTCGATCGGAACGTCCGATCCTGCATCGGAGCTTTCGATCCGTCCGGTACCCAATCTATTTAATTAGCGTCGATTAATCCTTTAATTACTGATTTTGGGTACGGGCTACTACATTCTCCCCCACTTAAGATGTTTCGTCCTCGAAATCAGATCTTAAGTACCGAATGTAATGCAGAAATTAGAAACATTCTTTATTCAAATCAAACATTTACAGAGTTTGCAACTGAATACAACTTAAAGAATGAAATCAAAACAACTCAGGATGGTCTTCACGCATCCTGTCCTCAAGCTCCTAAGTAGCTTCTTCAGTACCTCGGCGCTGCCACTGAACTAAAACCAGAGGAATGATTTTTTTCCGCAAAACCTTATCCTTATGATCCAGGATACAAATAGGTTTCTCAACATAGGTCAAATCCTTGCTCACCTGAACCTCAAACCGCTGCAGAATATGAGACTCATCTTCCACATACCGTCGCAATGGAGATACGTGGAACACGTCGTGAATACTGGAAAGATGTGATGGTAAAGCCAGATGATAAGCCAAATCGCCAATGCTCTCCAAGATCTCAAACGGACCGATAAACCTAATAGACAACTTGCCCTTAAGGCCAAATCTGAGAATTTTGCGAAAAGGTGACACTCTTAGAAACACTTTCTCCCCGACATCGAACTGCAAAGGTCTACGCTTGGTGTTAGCATAGCTGGCCTAACGATCCTGTGCAGTCTTAATCCATTTCTTGATCTGATCAACAATGTCTACCGCCTGCTGGATAAACTCCGGTCCCTCAGCCTGTCTCTCCCCCACTTCTTCCCAGAAGAGTGGAGTACGACAACGTCGCCCGTAAAACGCCTCAATAGGTGCCATCCCAATAGTAGTATGATAGTTGTTGTTGTACGCGAACTCGATCAATGGAAAATGATCCTGCCAGGCTGAACCGAAATCCATGACGCACGCTCTAAGCATATCCTCCAAAGTACGAATAGTGCACTCTGACTGACCATCAGTCTCCGGATGATAGGCAGTACTCAAACTGAGAGTAGTACCCATCGCACGCTGAACACTCCCCCAGAATCTAGAAGTAAACCTGGGGTCCCAATCGCTGACAATGCTCACAGGTACTCCATGAAGTCGAACGATCTCCTGAATGTACAACCGAGCCATACGATCCACATTGTACTCCCGGCTATAGGCAATGAAATGCGCTGACTTGGTGAGTCGGTCCACCACAACCCAGATAGCATCATAGTTCCTTGGGGATACCGGCAAATGGGTCACAAAGTCCATTGTGATAAACTCCCATTTCCATTCAGGAATAGGCAGACTGTGAAGCAATCCTCCAGGTCGTCGGTGCTCTTTCTTGACCTGTTGACACACCAAACATCTCGAAACAAACTGATAAACACTGCATTTCATTCCCTTCCACCAGAAACGAGTACGTAGATCCTTGTACATCTTGTTGCTCCCAGGATGAATAATCAACTTAGTGCGATGCGCCTGAGACAAAATCTCCTCTCGCAACTCTACATCCTGCGGAATCACAAGCCTACCAGACAAACACAGAAAGTCATCTGACTGATAATGAAATCCAGACGAGCTACCCTCGTTAGCTAGACGAGCTAAACGCTGGGTCTTCGAATCAGACATCTGAGCATCTCAAATCCGCGAATACAAAGCTGGCTCAGATAATATCGCAAACATCTGGATACTCTGCATACCTTTCTTATGCTTGAAAGTATATCCTGAAGTACAACAGTCACTGATCGCACTAGACATCGAACAAGTTTGAAGTGCGGATAGTCGCACCTTGCGACTCAATGCATCAGCGGTGAGATTAGCAGCTCCCGGATGGTACTTAATCTCGCAATCATAGTCCTTAAGCAAGTACATCCAACGTCTCTGCCTCATGTTCAACTCCGCCTGAGTGAAAAAATACTTGAGACTCTTATGGTCGATGAAGATCTCAAATTTCTCGCCATACAGATAATGACGCCAGATCTTCAAAGCGAACACAATGGCTGTCAATTCCAAATCATGGACTGGGTAGTTGTCCTCGTGAAGCTTCAGCTGTCTAGAAGCGTATGCGATCACATGCCCATTTTGAGTCAGGACACATCCTATCCCCTAAAGAGAAGCATCAATGTACACCACATACCCTCCAGATCCTGACGGTAATGCCAACACCGGCGCAGAAGTCAACCACCGTCGAAGCTCACAGAAATTCTCCTCACACTCGGAGGACCACTCGAAATCAACACCCTTGCGGGTAAGCTGCGTCAAAGGTCGAGCTAGCTGAGAGAAATTCAAAATGAAGCAACGATAATATCCTGCTAGACCCAGAAAGCTACGGATCTCAGCAACCGTCATCGGTCGCGACCAATTAAGCACAGCCTCAATGTAGCGACCCTACCTAGATCCGCTACCTAATCAGAGTTAAGAGTATAATTAAACATACATTAAATAAATTGCTGTGGAAGACTTAAATAAAAACAGACCGGCAGAATACAACCGGTTAAACCAATTCGATTTATACAACCAAATCGAATAAATAGCCTAAAGGCAAAACCTACAGCTAATCCTGATGTCTTCACTGGTCACTGGCTACTCCAAGCTCCTGGTGCTCAATCCTGCACCTACACCTGCCCCGTCGAATGGGGTGTCTAGATACACAGAAAAGACTGGACGTGAGCTCTAAGCTCAATATGAAAGCACTGGGTAAAACATACAAATATGATGCATGCAAATGATAGGGTATCCATATCTGGGATAACTGTATACAACTGCTCAGTAATGGCGCCTAGGACATGAGTGGTTTAACCCGGGGAGCAAACCCTGTGTACACTGCTCATTCCTATAGGACGTGGACCGTGTCCCCCAGATGCTAACTACCCATGACCCGTCAGTCACTGGGCAATAGACATCACCCGTCCAGACAGGGCTGAGCGGCCCTACATGGCTCATCTCACAATATGGACAGGCACAATATGATATGCACATGCTGCATAATAATATGACACACAAATGCAACATATAAGCATGCAAAACCCGCTGGCTATCTCAGTCTGTACTTACGTACCTTACTACAGGCAGTTCCTAGCAGTCCCACTCTAGGTTCCAAGCCTATATCAGCTCTACAATGAAAATACTCATGCATCAATAATTAAGCTCTAAAAGCCTTAACTAAACTATTGCATACTCCTAAATAATTTAAGGAGACCATAGCTATACCTGCGTTCGTCGTCAGCCCGCTGATGACAATTGCCTCAAAACTTAGGCACATCTTCGCCTCAACGTCGGGATCGCTATGCCACTTCCGGATTCCCAATAGGATGCCTAGAACTCCCTAGATCTGAGTTAGAAAAGGAGAGGTGCGAGTTGAAAATGAAATTTCGGACCTCTATTTATAGGCAAAGTTCGGGCCGTCCGAACTTGACTTCGGATCCTCCGAACTGGTTCGGATCCCCCGTTCCTAACTTCGGAGCCTCCGTTCCTGTTCGGAGCCTCCGATCCTGACTCCATCCATGTTTGGATCGTCCGAACCCCTCAAACCTTACCCACCATTTTCGATTGTCTTGAATCCATTTCTGGACTCTGTTAACCCATTTGGAATTTCCTTAATCATGTTTTACTTACTCAAAACATGATTACATGATTAATTATTTATTAATCGTTAATTCTGGATACGGGTCACTATATTCTCCCCCCCTTAAAAGATTTCGTCCTCGAAATCTAATGTAATACCTCGAGAACGTACAAGAAACCCTTGTTCGAGTGTCTGGTCGAAATATCCTCCGACACACTCAGACTCCCGTCGAATTCTCTATAAGCTCCATTAATGCTTAACCGCATTAATATTCTTTCACTGAATATTACTGCGCTACTGGTCGACAGTCGGACTTCCCTAACGCTAGCATATCGTAACACTGATACATCTTTCACTCGGACCACGATCTTCCTGATCACGAAGGATACAATACCCGCTTGATCAATATCATTGTCCCAAAGTATTTTTTTAGACTAACGAAGACCAAGCCATGAACTGACTGGTTTACGACATTCGTCGAATTACTTATCGAATCTAACCATCTAATGGTTCCAAAATTTCTCGGTGCTCAACACCTCTAGTTAGGAAACACTATTCCCAACACTGTGCCAACACAACAAAGCCCAAATTTCTCCCCAAGAGAATCTAGTTGCTCAAGTCTATACTTCAACGTAACTGCTCACAATGTTCCCTAGACTAGTTACCCTCCCCACTCTCCCTGAAGCACAACCAGCTTCCCAAGGAATACTGGGAACTTAAACCATCATGTCTAGTACATTTTGCTGTTCACGTTTCTTAGTATAACCTCAACACTGTGCCCTGATGATAACTATCATCACTTGCAATTTATGACACTACGTCATCTCATAGCCATTGGCCTGCGAAGTCACGCATACATTGCAATAGAAGTCATTACACCTCTAATGATCTACATCACCTCACCCATAGGTTATTCACCCATGAATCCCAATCGTTGGACATCCTCCTGATAGTTATACATACTTGCAATCACTGTACACTCATCAAGACTAAGGCAGGCTCTCACCAATATGCTCGACTGGGACATTCCACAGTGCACAGACATATGGAATTGCTTCCTATTCCGTCTCGAAACTCGACAGTCATTGCACCTGGTATAACTCAACTCAGAGTCTCTGATAATACCATCAGCTCATACCAACCTCCCAAGGTTGAACATACTGATCTTGGAACTAAATCCCAACGGATTTCTCAATAGTCAACTCGTTCCCTTATCGAACGCATCAGTCTTAGCACTGAACGATCTAATTCGTCGATTCCCTAGTCAATCCTGGGAAATACTTGTGCTCGAAGTAACTTTCCACTCGACGCACATCCGAATATCGTCCATTGCTAAAGCACATATCCTTGACGAATGGTCCGCACTGATGTGGCTTGTCGACTGGAAAGAACAAGGTTGCTTCATCGCTATCTTGCGAAATCTTCAATTCCCACAACAATCTTGTTGGCTACTAAGTTGAAATTCTACTATCTCTATCATTTCAGAGACATTTCATCACACGCTAGAAGACTAGTGACACATCTTGCTAGATCTCGAGGATCAGATCCTAGCTAATGTCACACAGATCAGACAACTGATGTTTCCTTGCTAATGTCCATTAGCATTTCCAACTACTCGTCGGATCCAACCACAACGGTACACATAGATGCCCTCACTTAACCGAAATGTCCGGTCAACAATCTTCACTATTGTTGTTCAATGGAAAACTCTCACATGAAACAACAACATGATCCTTTCCTGACCTATTGCTATTACTAAGCAATTGATTGGATCAATATCAACTTCCTTCCTAACAAGAATGCACTATACTAGAAACTACCAACTCCCTTGCTTGTCTCCACTGTCAAGTTAGCACCTAACTTGATCATACAAGTCCACTTGCAATCGTTCCCGATTACAGCAATCCCAGAAGATTCATCTCTGGCGATCATTGAGACTAAATTACTCAAATCTCCGATTTCTCTGAGATGGTATTCAGTACTCATCCCGTAAGCATTTACTCGACAAAATACTATCCCAAGTATTTCTTAATTGCTACATCCTGATCAACCCTGATTGGCTCAACCAATCGAATTCGTCGATCTACTTAAGCTCGCACTTATCAGATCAGACCACCACTGATCATCCAACCTACATGGCTCGGTCAATAACCATGACTCAGCTGCCACAAATAACTATTTCCAAACGGTGCCAGATCACGGTACATAAGTAGTTTACTTGGCACAAGTCCTGCGCCTTTTCAGCACTACTAACCGCTGCTTTGTATTCTGAACTTAATCATCCTAACTCTGATAGAGTTACCCAATAACCACTAGTAGTCACTAGCACAGATCCCGTGCCACCTTAGCATTACTAATCGTTCTCTGGTTCACCCAATGCAAACAACAAGATGAACTAAGCCCATTTCCATCCCATGGAAAAATCCTATGCTCAACCTCTGAAAATATCAGACAGTACTTAGTGCAATCACCGGACTCACTATCCTTGCCTCGTTCATTCAGGATGAACATCGCGATTCGTCAAGTCCAAAGTTATACCTAAGGAATTCCAAAGATTCCCAACATTCCCGGACATGCTCCTAATTATATCCCACGCTAAGATTGTGCAACAAATTAAGACTGAGGTAGCTTACCACGATAACCCACCTGGACAATCACCAAGGTTTCACGGGTATAGGCCACGCTTCCCTCACATCTCAATTAATTCTTATACAATCCTTAGCATATGGTATAAACCATCACAGATGAAGTCCATCATTATGAAGTAATTCTCCTATTCGAGTCTAAGTCTTGAGTCAGTATCCCATCCAGTATCTCGGATGACTCCTATCACAAGAAAATTCTAACCACAACTCTGATGACAACCCCTAGTCATCGTTGGTAGAAATCCGTCCACCTACTAGATCCACACGTCTAGCAGTAACCCAAAGGCTAAAACCTATCTGCTCAGAGTATACACTTGTCAAGGAAATCCTTCCAAAGACTGGTTCCACAGCAGAAAGCTCAATATATATCTCTGGCTCACCAGACGATATCGTACCATCGATATCAAACCTGATATCTAATCCAAGGTCATAACCTGTCGTGACTGCTACCAAATCCCTAGACTGAACAGCCTTCCCACCGCCAATCCTGAAGCACGAAGGCTCCCAGATAACCTCTGAAGTACAAAGACTCCCAGAGTAATACTGGCATAGGGTCGCGCCCCATCACGTCTAGTCCTGGTCATAGTCTACAACTCTCGGCATATACTGGACCTGGTATCCCGATGAAAACCCGTCATCACAAGCCTCAACCTAACAAAGGTCAGACAGCCTACTATTCTCAAGGAAACAACCTAGAACAAAGTTCAAATGTTCTAAACCGAACAATACCCTTAATGCCTCTAGATGAGTCCACTCATCGCTGGCACTAACACAGTCCACTGACTAACTAGGTCAATCCTAGGAAAACGCCTAGACTAACTGCATGTCACACTGTCACAATCGGCCCACTTAAATCCCATGAGCTACAGCAGTTGAACACTAATCAACTAAAATCAAGCCAACCTCAGCAAAATCATGCAACCATCCACGAATTGTTGAATAAATAAAACATGTATCACTTATTTCAAGTTATGTACAATTCTCTTTTACAATCCCATGTAATACATACAGTATTCAAAATACAATGAAATGTACAACCAAACTTGAAATGATACAACCAAAGTATGATGATTCATTACAACTGAAATACGGTTTACAACTACAATGATACAGTATTTAAATCATCATACTAGTCTTCGTTTCTTGAGCATGAAGCTTCTAATCGACACACGCATCGATACAAGCATACTCCCAACCAAGTCTCTCTACATGTACTCCTACGAAGAACTCCGGAGAAATGGCACGTGATAGCTAACCAGCTATGCTCTGCGTCAGTGCATGTCAGTCGACCCCTTCTGCTCACGATCTACCGTCAGCTTTCTTCTTGTAACCAAATCATGCTTCTAAACATGAAGTTTCCCGTGTGCCTACCGAACTCATCGATACAAGCATACCGGCAAAACTATGTTCTGCATGAAAATCTCTCCAACTACGACTGGAGAATCTTCAGAGTAGTGTCATCATGGTAATGACTGTAAAGATGCAAGCATCAAGTAAGTCCCCACCAATCCTATGTCACTGCCTCTGGCATCCGGTACTCGATCTAAAGCTAGGATCCACATGAGTAGAAGTCTTGAAAACTCGGACACGATCCATTACTCCTCTCCACACTTACTGGAATCCCATAAGCCAGATCTTCAGAAATCCTGCCGATGATGATAGTCTTTGGGCAAGCTAATTGCCGCATCATCATCCCTTCCAAGGTCTAATCAATCCTATAAGGATAACCCAAAGTCTTATTACTATATCCCAAGTCTCTTGCATGTATATGCTCTGATACCAATAAATGTAGCGACCCTACCCGGATCCGCTACCTAATCAGAATTAAGAGCATAATTAAACATGCATTAAATAAATTGCTGCGGAAGACTTAAATAAAAACAGACTGGCAGAATACAACCGATTAAACCAATTCGATTTATACAATCAAATCGAATAAATAGCCTAAAGGCAAAACCTACAGCTAATCCTGCTATCTTCACTGGTCACTGGCTACTCCAAGCTACTGGTGCTCAATCATGCACCTACACCTGCCCCGTCGAATGGGGTATCCAGATACACAGAAAAGACTGGACGTGAGCTCTAAGCTCAATATGAAAGCACTGGGTAAAACATACAAATATGATGCATGCAAATGATAGGGTATCCATATCTGGGATAACTGTATACAACTGCTCAGTAATGGCGCCTAGGACATGAGTGGTACAACCCGGGGAGCAAACCCTGTGTACACTGCTCATTCCTATAGGACGTGGACCGTGTCCCCCAGATGCTAACTACCCATGACCCGTCAGTCACTGGGCACTAGACATCACCCGTCCAGACAGGGCTGAGCGGCCCTACATGGCTCATCTCACAAGATGGACAGGCACAATATGATATGCACATGTTGCATAATAATATGACACACAAATGAAACATATAAGCATGCAAAACCCGCTGGCTATCTCAGTTTGTACTTACGTACCTTACTACAGGCAGTTCCTAGCAGTCCCACTCTAGGTTCCAAGCCTATATCAGCTCTACAATGCAAATACCCATGCATCAATAATTAAGCTCTAAAAGACTAAACTAAGCTATTGCATACTCCTAAATAATTTAAGGAGACCATAGCTATACCTGCGTCCGTCGTCAGCCCGCTGATGACAATTGCCTCAAAACTTAGGCACATCTTCGCCTCGACGTCGGGATCGCTATGCCACTTCCGGATTCCCAATAGGATGCCTAGAACTCCCTAGATCTGAGTTAGAAGGCCTAGGAATTGAGAGAGGAAAAGGAGAGGTGCGGGTTGAAAATGAAATTTCGGACCTCTATTTATAGGCGAAGTTCGGGCCGTCCGAACTCGACTTCGGATCCTCCGAACTGGTTCGGATCCCCCGTTCCTGTTCGGAGCCTCCGTTCCTGTTCGGAGCCTCCGATCCTGACTCCGTCCATGTTTGGATCCTCCGAACCCAAGTTCGGAGCGTCCGAACCCCTCGAACCTTACCCACCATTTTCGATTGTCCTGAATCCATTTCTGGACTCCGTTAACCCATTTGGAATTTCCTTAATCATGTTTTACTTACTCTAAACATGATTACACGATTAATTATTCATTAATCGTTAATTCTGGATATGGGTCACTACACTCAATCTTGCTTGGATCAACAGAAATCCCCTCCCTGGATATGATATGGCCAATAAAGACCACTCGATCCATCCAAAACTCACACTTGCTCAGCTTGGCGTATAACTGCTCATCTCGAAGAGTCTGCAGTACCAACCGCAAGTGAGAAACATGCTCTTCCGTATTACGTGAATACACCAAGATGTCGTCAATGAAGACCACGATAAACTTATCCAAATACTCCCTGAAGACACGGTTTATCAGGTCCATGAATATAGCCGGCGCATTAGTCAAACCAAATGGCATCACTAGAAACTCGTAATGCCCATAGCGAGTACGGAATGCAGTCTTGGCTATGTCCTGATCTCGGACTCTCAACTGATGATACCCAGATCTCAAGTCAATCTTGGAGTAAACTGAAGTGCCATGTAGCTGATCAAACAAGTCATCAAGACGAGGCAAAGGATACTTGTTCTTCAAAGTAACTCGATTCAGCTGCCGATAGTCAATGCACAACCGCATAGACCCATCCTTCTTCCTTACAAAAAGAACAGGAGCTCCCCAAGGAGATACACTAGGATGAATGTACCCCTTGTCCAAAAGATCCTGTAGCTGATTCTTCAACTCACGCATCTCTGACGGAGCCAGACGATACGGTGCTTGAGAAATAGGCGAAGTACCCGACATCAACTCTATGCCAAACTCGACTTCCCTAACAGGAGGAAAACCCGGAATCTCATCAGGAAATACATCTGGGAATTCATCCACAACAGGAATACTCTCTATCCCAATACTCTCAGCGGGAAAATCAACTGCATAGATAAGGTAGCCTTCCCCGCCAGACTCTAGAGCTCGATAGGCTCTCAAAGCTGATACCAAAGGCATCGGGGGTCGCACTCCCTCTCCATAGAAAAACCAGCTATCACTCCCCTCCGGATGAAAGCGTACTAATCTCTGATAGCAGTCCATTGAAGCTCGATAGGTAGTTAGCATGTCTATCCCCAGAATACAATCAAAATCGTCCATCGCAAGAACCATGAGATTCGCTAAAAGAATGTTTCCCTCGAACTCTAAAGGGCAACTCATCACTAGACGCTTAGCCAAAGCAGATTGGCCCGTCGGAGTAGAAACAGACATCACTACGTCTAGTGCAATGCATGGTAACTTATGCCTCTTAACAAAACGTGCAAAAATGAATGAATGAAATGCACCAGTGTCAATAAGTACAAGAGCAGGTATACCATAAAGCAGAAATGTACCAGCAATGACTTTCTCATTCTCCTCCACTGCCTGATCATGTCTCAGGGCAAACACCTGGCCAGAAGCTCGTGCCCTCAATGAGAACTCCCAGCAGGCTATCCCTGCGACCTCTGCTGAACGGTGGCCTGAGAACCAGATCCTGAACCAGAACCAGAGCCGCCTCCCCCAGATAGTGGACAATCCCTCCGGATATGACCCACCTCTCCACAACGAAAACAAGCTCCAGAAGCTCTACGGCACTTGTCGGATGGATGGTTCTTCCCACAGTGATCACACTTGTCCTTCTTACCAAAACGTACAACACCAGCAGAGATAGAGGAAGAAGAAGTAGATCCAGACTTCTTGAAAGATTGGGCACGGGGACCCAAAGAACTAGCAGGTCTCGACTGAGAGAAAGACCTATTCCGTCGAATGCTGTCCTCCGCCTGGTGACAACGGCTCACCAAACCCTCGTAGGACATGTCGTCACCAACTGCCACACGGTCATGGATCTCAAGGTTAAGGCCCTGAAGGAACAGATTATACTTCATCTCGGAACTGTCGGCAATCTCGGGGCAATAGGATAGCAGATCAAAGAACTTCTGCTGATACTCATCAATAGACATGGCTCCCTATCGCAGACTCAGTAGCTCGCCCGCCTTCGACTGACGGAGTGCAGGAGGAAAATACAGCTTCTGAAAAGCTGTGCAGAACTCGGCCCAGGTGTCCACTCCTCTCGTCACAACAAAAGGTGCAGAAGTAAACCTCCACCACCTGCGCGCACGTCCATCTAGAAGATAACCAAGGGTCTCCATCTTCTGCTCCTCGGTGCATTGGAAAGTTTGAAAAGTCGTCTCCATGCGGTCTAACCAGTTCTCCGCATCCTCCGGAGACTCACCTCCAACTAAGGGCTTAGGCCCCATCTGTAAGAATCGACGTACACTGAAACGATCCTCAACTCGATGACGATGGCGGCGTTCCCGATGAGGCTCCCGGTTGGCATCACCCCATTGCCCACCAATACTGCCATGAGAACTCTGGTCGTCACGATCTGCCATCTACAAAATTAACCTAACGGTTATCTTATGTAGAATCTAAATCCCAAGAATACTTTGCATGCTCTGATACCATAAATGTAGTGACCCTTACCTGGATCACCAACTAAACAGAACTTAGGCATGCAATTAACTTAATCAAAACAGTAATCAGAATTCAGCTGCGGAAACCATAAACATTATACAATCCCAAGTAAAGGAATCTGTAAATACCCAAATATAATACAACCAAATCGAATAGTTGTATCAATCCAATAACTAAAGTATAAAACCTAGGCGAAGCTCCAGCTGTCCAACCACTGCCTAGCCCCTCTTGGATCCACCCGCCTCATCCAATCACAAACCTGCCCTATGGAATACGGTGTCCAGAAACATAGAGTACGAGACGTGAGCATAAAACGCTCAGTACGAGAGTATGAGTATACATGCATGCAAAGTGAACTCCCTATAAATTCGAGGTCAAGGATCAGATAACAGATACAGACCGGGCCCTGGTATGTAGCACGCTGTGCCGTCGCTTCAGGAGGTCCAAAACATGCATGCAATGGACCCTTACCGGACCCAAAACAATGGAAGTCCATCCACTAACAGGATAGGGTACAACCCTACTAATAGACATCTCGAAGGAGATAGCTCAGTATGCAAATGAATGCAGCATAAATCAATAACATATAAACCATGCAGTCATATAATACATGCATACTCAGTCAGGATATCTCGAACAGTACTTTCGTACCTCAAATCAGTGCAAGCTCTACCAACTCTAGGTACACGCCTATAGTCTGCTCTACACTGCCAAATGATACTACTATCATTATAGTGCTCTAAAAGCCTTAACTAAGATATTGCATACTCCTAAATATTTATAGGAAGCAAAAGCTATACCTTCGTCCGTCGTTAGCCCTTTGCTGTCAATTGCCTCAAAACTAGGCCACAGCTCCGCTACGACGCCTGGATCTCTATGCCACTTCCGGATTCTCCACGGGACGCCTAGAATTCCCTAGATCTGAGTTAGAAGGCTAAGGAATTGAGAGAGAAGAGAGGAATTGGTGCACTCAAATTTGAGCTCGGCACCCCTATTTATAGACGACGATCGGAACCTCCATTCCTCGATCGGAACGTTCGATCACGATCGGAACGTCCGATCCCAACATCGGAGCTTCCGATCTCGCTTATCTGCCACGTGTCAAAATATCACTGGTTGACTTCGGATAGGGGCGATCAGAGATTCCGATCCTGCCACACTTCATGCCTGACGTAATACCATCGGAGCTTCCGATCCTGCATCGGAACGTCCGATCCGTCCGGTACCCAATCTATTTAATTAGCATCGATTAATCCCTTAATTACTGATTTTGGGTACGGGCTACTACGTACCTGCCATGGAGGAATTTTCAGTACGCGCATCCTTATTTAATTTTGAACTTTTTGGCCCCTCCATAGTGTTTTATTCGTCCCTATGCTGCTCAAGTTTTTCATATTGTGATCTATTAACTACCATGATAGCATTCACGCCTCTGGGATTTGTTTCGGTGTTACTCGGCAACGCTCCAGTAGGACGAGTAGACAGTTGGGTTGCTATCTGAGCCATCTGAGTCTCCAACTTCTGCAGCATAGCTTCTTGATTCTGTAGTCGAGCCTCAGTACCAGCCACATATTTCATCATAATATCCTCAAAACTCAGATTTTTATCCTCTTGCTTGGGCTTCCAGTTCTTATTGTAGTTGTTATTGTAGGAGTTGAACGGCTGCCGTCCTTGGTTTCCTGCAAAATTAGCCACTTCAACTTCAAATAACTATTGTTCCTCTGGAAGCTTACCTTGTACTTGAGTCGTTGGTGCTACTTTCATAAGTGCCACTTGGTGTGTCAAAGCGTCAATCTTTGCATTCAGGGCCATTAAAGCATCAACCTCTAGAATTCCAGCCTTCTTCTCCTTCTTCACATTCGGCCACCCAATGTTACTCTCTGCCATATTACCTATAATCTCCCAAGCTTATGTCGGCGTCTTCCTAAATAAGCATCCATTAGCAGCAGAGTCCAGCATAGAACACACTGATGGATTAGCTCCATTATAGAATGTCTGCGTCTGCTGGCTCTAAGTGAGATTATGTTGAGGACACATCCTCAACATCTTCTTAAATCTGATCCATGTTGCATGTAAGGATTCTCCCTCCTTTTGTCTGTAAGAAATAATGTCAGAAAATAACTTCGCCATCTTTGTAGGAAGAAAATACTTTTTCAAAAAAGTTTGAACAAGCTCAGTCCAAGTAGTGATAGAACCGGTAGGCAGATCATCTAGCCACACATGTGCATCTCCCTGTAGAGAAAATGGGAATAACCGCAGTCGCACTGCATCAGATGTTACCCCATTAACCTTGACCGTGTCGCAGATCGACAAAAAACGCTCCAGATAAGCGTAGGGGTCCTCCACAGACGTACCCCCAAATCTTGCTTGCAGTTGGATCAGCTGATTAGTATAGGGTTTCAACTCAAAATTGTTCGCCTCAACAGCGGGGCGAACTATGCTAGATCCATAACCTTCAACTGGCGGCCTAATCAGATCCCATACAGTATGGTTGTCCGCCATCTCTTCTTCTGTTTATGAATCGAGTTCCAGATTAATATCTCTCCTAGCTCTCCGAATCCTGCTAAGTGTGCGCTCGATCTCCAAGTCAAGTGGTAAGATGTAGCACCTAGGATTTCATAATTTAAATTCCATGCCTAAAACTCTTTTTTTTAATTATGATGTTTAATTTCTTGGAATTAATTACTTAAGTTTCTTTTAAAGTTTAAGTGCTCAAATATTTTAAGTTATTTATTATTGAAACTTTTGAGACAATGGCTTTCGGTTCCGGCATTTGGCGATGGTGGATTTCGGCGGTGAATTCCAAGATTTGTTATTTTAAAATTTTAGTAGGGAGGTAGGAGGAAATTTGATGAGAGTTTGAAAGTTAGAAGTTTCCGGGTATCAGAAAGCATTTTTTTTTATTATTGCAATATTGGGCTTATTCTTTAACCATTTCAAAAGTTAGAATTTTCATAAACTCGGATTAGTAAAACCCAATTTAATATTTTTAATTTGGGATTTTTAAACTTAGGAATTTTATTAGTGTAAGTTAGTAGGCAAAAGTTGTAGTACATTAAAGTTGTACTATTAAAGCAACACTCACACCTACTTTTAATTACTTACACCTATGCTTACACACACATGTACACAATACACACTCATCTTTTAAACACAAATTAAAACATTTTTTTTGGGAAACCCTAGCCCCATTTTCTACCTAAAGAGCCGACCCCCCCTCTCTTTCCCTCATTCCCTCTCCCACCTTCGGCCGTCCCCTTCTCCAAGCTCCAGCCGCCGTCGCCGGGAAGCCACCTAGGGATGTTGTTCTTGAAGTTAGTCAAGTGTTTCCAGCCTTCATCCTTCTCATTTCGATTTTTCTTGGGTAGAAAAGATCAAGGCAAGTATATTCATTTCCTTGGGCATTCAAGCAAGCTAACTAAGCCTCTTTCCATGTTTCTTGATATATTTCGAATGGTTCATGTTTTTGAAAGACTAGGTTTCGGTTTTTAGGGATTTTTCAGCTAGGGTTATGTTAAATTTCAAAAATTTCACATATGTTCATGATTAAGAGTTGAATGATGCACTGTGATGAGAAAAATGTTGGGTTTCAATGCATATTGTCACTCTTGAAAATTTCAGAAGTGATGCAAGCCTAAATTTTGAATTTTATATGGTGAGTTTTTGAAGCATGTGAAGTGTATTTTATTGCTTGGAAATTGGTTGCATTGGTTGTTCATGAACTCAAGTCTTGTTGATGCATAAAAAATGATGTTTTTGAATTTGTGGAGTGGAGGTATGGTTGAGGGCTTCCAAGGTGTTTGTGTTAAGTTCTAAGAGATGGTATTGAGTGTGTTTGGTGGTTTGGAAGTAGGTGGGGGGTAAGGGAATAAGGCTCGGTGATGTTTCCTCCTAGTAGAAGTGTTGAAGAATGAGGTTTGCCTTGAACAGGGCCTACTGAGTTCGATGCACGGGAGGTTTCATATGAGGTCTGGGCGTGGTTAGGGCTGGTACTAGGTCAAGTGCATGATGTTGTGGTCGTGTCGGTATAAACTGGGCTCGTTTCCGTTAAGATTTCAATCAGTTATGGGTCTTTGAAGTTAAGGTGTCGGTGCAGAATTTTAGGAGTAAAAGTGGGCTGTTCGGAATTGAGTTTTGATAGGATTTCTTGGGTGGTCAAATGAGGTTACAAACTGTTCCTATGGTTATTTGGTAGTGTTTGGAGAGTGTCGGTTTGAGCGGGGTTGAATTTGGTTAAGTTAAGATAGAGTTAAGAACTTTTCGGTTTTATTGCTCGGGTTTTGCCTTGTTAGTAGAAAGTGGAGTTAAAGTTGGGAATTTCACCTAGGGGCAGCTACTCTCCCACCCTATGTCCACAATTTTGTGTTGATTCTCATTTCCTAAAGTTGCATACTTGTATGTTTGGGTCTCGCCTTTCAGCCGAGCAAATTTTTATAAAGGAAGTCGCATTTAACCATGCATGCTAAGTATTTTGAGCCGAGTCAAAGAAGGAAAAAGAAAACATATTTTTTTTAAAAAAACGAAGTGATTTGATTGTGACGAGACATGGTATTGATGGGTGGGGGATGCCTCACTCACTTACCATAGACGGGTCGATCGAGATCGGGAGACATCCCGGGATCCCTACCAAAATAGACGGGTAGTGTGAGATCGGGAGAAATCTCGGGATCCCTACCAAATGATAGATAAAGGGGTAAGTCGCATCGGGAGGAATCTCGGCGTCTTGCTGGCATAATGCATTCCAGCCATTGATCGATAAAAACAGAGGGTCACAATTCAAGGATCTAAGTTTACAGTTTCAGTTTCAGTATCAGTTTGACTCGTCTTATTGCATTCAGTTTTCAGTCATGCATGAGTTTCAGTTAAGTTAAGAAAGTTCAAGAGTTTTATAGCGTGAGTTGGCATGTGTTCATCATTTACATGTTGTCTCATTCTCTTGTAGCATGCGCATTCTTACAGCTTATGTTTCTAGTATATTATGTATCGTATTTTGAGTATTACTGCAGTTATTTTAAACCCTTGTTATTACATTGTTTATACTTGCTGGGTCATTAGACTCACTATGCTTGTTTGTTTGTCAGGTGAGGAGGAGTTCCTAGGGACATAGGGGCAGGATCCTCGAGGTTGAGGATGCTGGCGGTGCAAAGCCCTATGACCGTCACTGTTTTTATTTTAGTTCCGCATTAGACTATGTTTTGAAATAAAGGATTTGTCTATGAGTACTTTCAGTATTAGCCAGGATGTGTTTCACTGTGCTTGAATTTTTATGATATGAAGTTTGTTATCGCTATTATTGCAACCGTGTGTGGTTGCCTTTATTTTTGAAGTTTATGATTATCGCAGCCTGGATTTCTTTTATCACTTTTACTTCTTTATTTTAGAATTGCTGCGTGTGACATGGTGGTTTGTTTATTTCAAACGAGTCATGGCAAAAAAATTTTTAAAAAAATCCGCATTTTCTTTAATATTTAATTAAGTTTAGAGGTTAGGGTCGTTTCATAAGAGATCATTGATGTGTCGAGTTCGGTGCATGCACTAGCAGATTAGTACCAGAAAATCACCAAGAAAAGAAGAAAATTTCAGAATTTAATAAAATAAATTAAAATTAAGTCTAATCTCAAGCGAAATAAAAATTCTGATATCAAACAGTCCCCGACAACGGCGCCAAAAACTTGACCGCTTAATTTGATGTCTACTGGCAAGTGCACTAGGTCAAATAGTTAGTGGACAGAGAGTCCAAGTATCGATCTCACAGGGACTGTTGTCAATTCTCAAAAATTAATTATTTTACTTAATCTAGAAAAAATCATAAAAAACAATTTGATTTAAATAAAACAAGAATTTAAAATAAAAATTGCTTAAGAAATAAGAATTAAAATAGTTGAAAAGAGAATTTAATTAAAACGAGACAACCAAGACACACGTAGGTACCGAACAAATCATGTAACACGTAGCCAATTTAGGACTCAGATTTAATCTTAAATTACGGTGAATTCTCCTAACTTGTTCAAAGGTCTATTTCAAGAACAATCAAACCTATTCAAATAATGACGGATTAATTTTTCGTAATTATAATCAAATTCAAATGCATGAAGAGCTGTGAGAATTCACTTTTCACCTAAAATCGCACACTGAAACCGAATACTATTTCTAGTCGATTTTACCATATGTAAATTATTAGAGTGATCAAAATAAATTTCTCCTCTGTCGACTTAGAATCAATTAACATTCAAGCAAACAATTGATCAGGCTATTCACAAGACAAATATGAATCTAATAATCAATAACATAAAATCAAATCTGAAAAATCCCGAACAAACATCCAAGTTTTCAACATAAATTTAATCGGCCCAATCATGCCGTCTTGGTTGAAGATCTACTCAATAATTGGAAACAATGATTAAAAAATAAAAGAAGAAGAAGAAGAAAGGAAGAAAAAACTCTGAAAAAGATGGAGCAGATCTCCAATCTCCAAGCCTCCTCCTGGCCGCCTCTCTCTGATGTCATGCGATTGGAACCCTTTTATCTGATGATTAGATTTGTATTTATATGCCTCATGGTTTTCAAAAAGATAGCATCCAATCCGAGCAGTAGTTTCCAAAAGTATAAATTCTGCACGCTTCGCTCGCTCGAGCGAGCATGACTCAGTTCCGAAGGATTTCTGGGCTTGCTTCGCTCGCTCGAGCGATCATGACTCTCTATATCGGAAGATTTTTGCCACGCCTCTCTCGCTCGAGCGAGTGGATTTTTCTGATCCGCGCGATGATTTTGAAAAATTTATATCTTGAGTTCTAGCCGTCGGATCAAGCTGAAATTTGGACAGCATCTTCAAAACATCTTGATCTATATGTTGAATGGTGAAGATCGGATTTGAGTTTTTAAAAAAGTAAATTTGAATTTTTGGCCAAGGCTACTCCGTAATTCATTCTTTAGAAATCCATTTTCCTACAAAATTAACCCGGAGAGTGAAATATACAAGCATGCACTAAAACACATAAAAACACATAAAAAAATATGAATGCTCACAAAATAAACATAAACCTATCACAAACTAATGCATAAAAAATGCACTCATCAATTTCCAACAGGTGAAGGTTGAAAGAAAGAAACCAGGAGGTTTATTTCACAACTTGTCTATTCCAAAATGGAAGTGGGATCACATTTCTATGTATTTCATTACGAAGTTACCGCGTTCATCCCGAGGTTGTGATGTCATTTGGATGATTATTGACAGATTGACGAAATCAGCGTGCTTCATTCCGTACAAAATGACGTATAGACATGGTCAGATGTCAGATATTTATGTTAGAGAAGTGGTAAGATTGCACGGTGTGCCTAAATCTATCATTTTTTATAGAGACCCTAGATTTACATCTCACTTTTGGCACAGTCTGCAACAAGCTCTAGGTACTCATTTTCACTTGAGTACTGCATATCATCCAAACTGACGGACAGTCAGAACGAACTATTCAGACACTTGAGGATATGCTTAGAGATGTGGTGTTAGATTTTAACACTACTTGGCAAGATTCATTACCACTTGTGGAATTCTCTTACAATAAAAACTATCAGACCAGTATTGAGTTGGCTCCTTTTGAAGCGCTGTACGGTAAGAAGTGTAGATCACAGCTATACTGGGATGAAATCTCAGAAGTACCTGAACTTGGGCCAGATATGATCCGAGAGATGACTGAGATGGTGAAACTGATTCATAAAAGAATGAAAGTTGCTCAAGATCGAATATCAGACGTAGATCGTTGTGTTTTGATCAGGGAGACAGAGTATTCTTGAAGATTTCTCCTTTTAGAGGTACAGTCATATTTGGCAAGCGAGACAAGTTGTCTCCACGATTTATAGGTCTTTATGAGATTCTCGAGAATATAGGCGATCTTGCATATAGACTTGCATTACCTCCATATTTATCTGTAATACATGATGTCTTTCATGTATCTATGATGCAAAAGTATCAGACGGATGCATCTCATATTATTCAATCTGATGAAGAAGAACTTGACGAGACTCTGAGTTATTTTTAACAACCTATTCAGATACTTGATCGTAAAAGAAAGCAACTAAAAAACAAGACAATACAGTTAGTCAAAGTTCAGTGGAATCGACATGGAGTTGAAGAAGCGACATGGGAGACTGAAGAAGATATGAGACAAAGATTTCCAGAGTTGTTTCATTGATGTGAGTTCTTATTCAGAAATTCTATTATTTCCTTATCTTATTGTATACATATTGCATGCGATTTCGAGGACGAAATCATATCTTAGAGGGGGAGAATTGTAAAGCCCCGAAAGTATTTAATTTTAATCCGAGAATATTTAATTTTAGAATTTTGGAGTTTAGATTTAAATTCTAATATTCTTAAATTATTTAGGATTGAAATTGAATTACAAAGAGGGTCGATGACTGAATTGCAATTTATGAAGTTTTGAGGGGTCAAAAGTGGCCAAGAATCCTCTCCAAATCATCCATATTTCGAGTTTAAGGCAAGTAAAATCCGTTTCTTGAAGTATCATTGAAGTGATATTTGATGTAAGGATTTTTATCATGTTTTAAAGGCTATAGAAATGAATCAAGGAGTTTTATATATTTCTATAATGAATTGTTGACCGTGAAATGAATTGGTTTCATAGTTGAGGTATGAGGTATATGTACACTTTTAGTTGAGTAAATAGTTAAATTATGTGCGTGTGCATTTAGTTAATTGTAAAGGTTTGAAATGATATGAGAAAACAAATTTTAAAGGAAAAGGTTGAAGTTGTATGCTTGTGAATGTGATTATGGTTGTAAGAATAGAAGTTGAAGTTTTTAAAGATGAAACGTTTATTAAAAGTTTTAAAGTTAAAGTATATGTATTTTGTTATTTTGGTATGTGCTTGTTGAGCTTTTAGGCTCACTATACTTTAATGATGCAGGTGACAATAAGGTTTGAGGTGCCGTCTAGCGAGGATGGTGGTCGTGAGCAAGCGCCTATCCATGACCATATGGTTTCCGTAATTTTAGTCTATATGAATGGTTACTTTATTAAAGTTTAATATTGTCGAAAAAATTTTAAATTTAAAGTTAAGGATTTTGAGTGTGTATTTTGATACAAATCTTTTGAATAAATTTGTTTGTGATTGGGATTTTTAAAGCTTTGAGGTAGGGAAGTTAATACTTGAAATGTTGCATGTGCTGGGTTATCTCGGATTAGCGGCACTTATTACGATATTGATGATTAATACTAGTGTACTATTCCAAATTATATGACGCCAATTTTATTTGAAATCTACCTCATTTATCTACAACTTTCATGTTTTGAGTTTTGTCAAAATCATCTTGAAAGTTTGGCCAAAATCGCCCCGAAGTGTGTCGAGTGTTTTGATTTTTCGGCAGTGACACATCTCGGGAGAAAGCATATAACGTTTTACTGAAAACTCCAATTGAGCTGAAACCGGTGGCATTTGAAAGTCAAGCTCAAGATCTACAACTTTCATGTTTACCACTTTCCCTAATTCAGAATGAACAATAACGTTTTAGCGCATGAAAACGGCCATATTTGCACAGGGCAGCGCCCAGGCCGGCGCCTAGGCAGGAATATTTTATGCCTAGGCGTAAATAGTTCTCTACCAACTTTTAAAATTTCACATTTCAAATCCTAAATTGATGTTTATGTACTTTTAAGCTCTTTTAAGTGGTATTAAGATGTTCTATTGCAAAAAGTTTCAAGTTTTTAACATCAAGAACGACTTACGTGGACCGATTATGTTATATGTTGCATGTACATGTCTAAGTTTCATTCATGAAGCCTATGTTCAATATGAAAGTACAATTTTCTTTTTAGCATTTAAGATATGCATTATGTTATCGAATAAGGGGGTGTCACAATAGCGGTAGATAGTATCTTGAGCACTTGATCGGTAGATGTAAACTAACTGCTTATAGTCTTGTGCGGTTGATACTCTGCTTGAATGTAAGCGATTGATGCGAGTCTTCTTTTCAAGTGGTCGATACGAGTCTTCTTTGCAAGCGGTCGATACCTGTTGTATAATGAAAAAGGCGTCAAGTACTATAACAATTATGTATTGTTTTGTTATCACCAAAACTAAAGGATCCAACATTTTGTATTGAGCGTTATTATCGCTCACGTCTTCAGTTGTATTCTTGAACAGTCCATTCAACAGGACAGTTTCAAATTGCTCAGGAGTTGGACCTGTGCGTAGTTGGTGACCAAGATTTGGGGGCAGGGGTTGCCGGTGGTTTAACTTAAGTTATTATTTCGGTATTGTATCTGATTTGATTGGGTCATATAATTAATTGTATTTGAGCTTCATTTATTATTTTCGGTTGTTTTCTGTCGGTTTGTTAGATTGTTTAAGTTTCTGCAGTTAACTCTTATTGTGTTTTTGTTTAAGTATAATTGCATACTTAAGTCTCTGTTTAGTCGATGATCCGGGTCAGGTCATTACATATATGGTCGGGTCACTACACGGGTCAACTCTATCCATATTTATAATAAAAAGTAATACTTTTGGCAAAAAAAAAAAATTATTTTTAATGAGTGCTCCAAATAAGAGATCTGTCTCACAAAATTGACTCGAGAGACCGTCTCACATGAGTTTTTGATTAAAAATTTTAATTATTTTTTAGAACATGTAAAAAAATTGTATTAAAGTTTTGATTAAGATGGATAATAATAATATCAATTTACGAAGTTAATAACTAAAAAATTTACGAAGACATTCTACCCTTAAAAGTTGGTAAACGCAATATTATATAAAAATTTTATATTTTATTTAATATTTTAGAGAATAACGAGGACTAAATGTAACACAAAACTCAAAACATAACTGAAAATAAATGAAATAATACAACTAATGTAGATACATAAAATCATATTCGCCCTCAAAGAGTGTTCTAGTAAGTGGAGTAGGTGAACACATGACTAAAGGTCAAGAGTTTGATTTCTCCTACTAACATATTTTTGGACTAGCATGTCGCACAGAGATTTCATAGTACGATTTACCTGGCTATCAGGGGCATAGCCAGATGCTTTTTATCAGGTAGGAAAATTTTGTCTCGAAGAAGCATCTTGACAATTGATAACTCTAAAAGACTTTTTTATGATTGCTATAAATGAAAAATTAATGGTAGGAAAAAGTATCATAGTCAAGATACAAATAAAATTACGTATGTGTAGTGACCCGCGCCGTGATCACCTACTAATCAGAACTTAAGCATGCAATTAATCAATAAAATAATCTTAATCAGAGTAACTGCAAAATCTTATAATAAAATAATACCAGGTAAGCAAATCCTAGTGGTCAACCCTGCTATCCAGCCTTGGTCACCATCTAACCTCCCTGTCTCGGGAGAACTACCTGCAACTGCCCCATGGAATAGGGCATCCAGCCAATAGAAAAAATAATCGGAAGTGAGCCTAACATGCTCAGTACGAGAGTATGAGTATACACTATTATATGCGCATAAATGCAAATGAACTGGGTATCAAGACACTCGGGTCAAGAAATAAGCTCATAGACCAAGCCCAGGGTATGTAGCACGCTGCGTCGTCGCCTCAGGAGGTGGCTCATATACCCAGTGGATAATGGTGACCTGATACTAGTACATGTGTCCAACCATAAAGGTGACCTGACAAAAGACTTACGTATCCAACCATCTACAAACTCGTAGGGTATGCACCCTACTACAGGATACCTCTAAGGTAAAGGCTCAATATGCTCATGTATGCAACATACAGTCATGACATGCTGTATATAAAGGCATATAAAACATGCAATAATATAATTCATGCAAACACATAATACATGCATACTCAATCTGGATATCTCGAATAATACTTCCGTACCTTTCTAAGGCAGATCCTAGAAGCTCCCCCTCTAGGTCCAAGCCTACCATGCAGCACTATAACATAAATAACCATGCATTACCTAGCATGCCAAACAACACCTACTAGGCTCTAAAAGCCTTAATTAAACTATAGTCTACTCCCTATTTATTATAGGGAACCAAAGCCATACCTTCGTTTGTCGTCAGCCCGCTGATGACGCATGCCCCAGAGCCTGGGCATAGCCTAGCTACGACTCCTGGATGACTCGCAAGAGCTCCGCCGCCTGGCTGCTACTGCGGGCACTGTCTGCTATAAAAATATACTATTTCCTACTCCAACTGTTAAAGAAAGAGTCCGGAAGCCCTTAAATAGAGCGATTACCGAGAGGGGAGAGGAAAATTGCACTTCAAAAATGAGGGGTTCGGACCCCTATTTATAGGCGGAGTTCGGACGGTCCGAACTGCCACTTGTCCGAGCCATTTTGACACCTGGGCTCTGTTGAGTTCGGATGGTCCGAACTGGGTTCGGACGGCCCGAACTGGTCCGTAAGCTCCGAACTGTTTTGGTCCTTCCGAACTCATTTTGGACCCCCCCCCCCCCCGGGACCTACCCTACCATTTTCGGACGTTTCGGATCTGATTTTCCACTTATTTTCACCAAATAAGGATTTTGAACATGTTTTGACACTTTTAAAATTATGTCATTTTCTAACATGCTTACGACTCTCAAGTTCCCAAGTGGTCTCCTCACTGCCTCGGCGTTGCCACTGAACTAGAAAAAGAGGAATGGTCTTGTTGCATAACACCTTATCCTTATGACCTAAGATACGCAAAGGTTTCTCCATGTATTTCAAATCCGAGTCTAACTGTACTTCAGACGGCTGTAAGATATGAGACTCATCTGCCACATACCGTCGCAACAGTGAAACATGGAACACGTCTTGGATACTAGACAAATACGGCAGTAAAGCCAACCTCTAAGTCAAATCTCCAACACTTTCCAAAATCTCGAATGGACCAATGTACCTAGAAGATAGCTTACCCTTGACACCAAATCTCAAAATTCTGCAAAATGGGGAGACTTTCAGGAACACTTTCTCTCCCACTTCGAACTGCAAAGGTCTACGCTTGACATTCGCATAGCTAGCCAGTCAATCCTGCGCAGTCTTAATTCTCTTCTTGATTTGTCCAACAATATCAACAGCCTGTTGGACTAACTATGGTCCCTTTATCTGACGCTCCCCCACTTCTTCCCAGAATATTTGAGTACGACATCATCGCCCGTACAACGCCTCAAATGGAGCCATCACAATACTGCGATAGTAACTGTTGTTGTACGCAAACTCAATCAATGGCAACTGATCTTGCCGAGCTAGACCAAAGTCCAAAAAACATGCTCGCAACATGTCTTCAAGAGTACGGATCGTGTGCTCTGACTTCCCGTCAGTCTCTGGGTGATATGATGTACTCAAGCTTAGAGTAGTACCCATAGCGCGCTGAAGACTCCCCTAGAACCTGGAAGTAAACCTGGGATCTCGATCGCTGACTATGCTCACAGGCACTCCGTGCAATCGAACAATCTCCTGGATGTACAACCATGCCATCCTGACAAAACTGTAGTCCCGATTATAAGGAATGAAATATGCTGACTTGGTGAGTAGGTCCACCACAACCCAGATAGCATCACAATTCCTCGAGCTCACTGGTAAATGGGTCACGAAGTCCATCATGATCGATCAACTCCCATTTTCACTCAGGAATGGATAAACTGTGAAGCAATCCTCCAGGTCGTTGGTGTTCTGCCTTGATCTACTGATCACCAAACATCTAAAAACATACTGATGCACACTTTTCTTCATTCATTTCCACCAGAAAGAACCTCGTACGCAAATCTTTGTACACCGAAAGGATTCTTATACTTTTTGACTAACACTTGTCATAACACCTGTGACAACGTCGTCATCCACAATTCTTGATTTCCTGAATCCCTCAGGTTCTCTTCTTGGAAGTATCAATACAAATATTCTTATTGACTCAAAAGTCGATTAGTACAATATCTAGTACTAATATAATGACATCTATCTCATAACTTGAGATAACATCTGAAAATGAGAATACTGATTATCCTGCCACGGATAACAATTCCTTGCTGAATTCTGACTTACGCTATTAGATGAACAAAACTGTTTCATTCTTATTTGGCAAAGTCCTTAAATCAAAACAATCTAGCTAACCCCTGATTCGATCTCATAGAATGAGACTTATCAATGGTCTAATGCATCCATTAGACATCCCAAAAAATCAGTGACAACAATCCTGCTAGATCTGGTAACTTTATATCTCAGCTGCTGTCCTTTTTCCATGTCTAAACACTTAATGCTATCCTGATATTACTCATTTAAAATTACAACACTTGTGAAACGAACCAAACTCGAAGGAAATTTTTTTAAAAAAAAATTACATATATGCCCATACATATATGCATCTATACTTAAAAATAGATTTTTCATAAAATTTAATACATGATAAAAAGCGATTTCATGTCAAAACTTAAATACTCGAACACATTATAAATCTATGCGTAAATATTCAATAACGTAAAATGCGGAAAATAATTTGATACAATCCTATAATCATTGAAACATAAAATCACGAAGGTCATGGGTGTGCTAGCTTGCCACGAATGCACAAAGGTCTTCACCACCAGTCGGGACCACAACCTCCTGAATAACATAAATCTCACCTGCACACCATTTAGATCTAGTGAGCCTAATGGCCCAGCATGCTCTACCTTTAATAACGAGTACTACTAAACAAAATCACATGCAAGCATATAACGTATATAAAAATAACCTAAGGATTCTAATGCATGCATGATCGTAAAATCGTATGTATAAACTGCGTTGTAATCTAAATCATAACATAATACGTAACATAATACATAACATAAGCATTGACATGTCATAAACATAAAAATCATTTCATGTGGGTCATATCAGTGAAGTGTGACCATAAACAAAGGCGATTGATCAATCTATAAACCAATGTACGCGGCGGCGAGGTTCACCCAACCTTAACACGGGGATTCCCTACGCCTCTTATGCCACTTCACCCAACCTTAACACGGGGATCCGTAAGCTCCTGAATATAATTTCCACAATTCACATCAACTTCCCAAAAATATTTCCTTTACATGCCCTTAATATTAACATAAAATACATGCATGAATCATGAACTTAAAAATATCATCTTCCTTAAAATTATGCCCGTAAATATATATTTAATTAATTTTCCATAAAAATCATACTTATATCAAAATATACATATACATCTATTAAATATATATTTACGGACTATTTTGTTTGTCACTGGCTAGTTCGAGTTGCTGCCCCTTAACTAAAGCCCTTAAACTCATATTCGTCCGATAACACTTAAATTGACTCATTAACACTTAAACTGGCCCAATAATACTTAGACTAGCCCAATCACACTTAAATTGATCCAATTAGACTAAGATTGGCCCAATAGTACTTAGTCCAACTTAGAACTTATCCCAACCAAATAAATTAAACAACTTAGGCCCATTAACAAATTTAGCTCAATTATTAAATTAAGCCGCCAATAACTATCTTAAGCCTCATAATCTTGGCTAAATAAATAAATAAATTCATTCAAGCCAAAATAACACTTTATCCCTAATAAACAACTCAAGCACAATAAATAAGTTAAACCCAATAAACATTTGAGGCTCAATAACTAAATTAAGCCCAATGAATAAAATAAACACTTATAATCTTAAATAAATTACCCGGCCCAAAATAAAATGACCCTAGTACACTTGAACCGACCCGAACAACCCACTTGCCCGAGCTCTGCCTAAGCTGCCCGTTAGACAGACCACCATTACAACCATCCAACTGTTCACCTAGCCGACACTAGTTCAAGACATCTTAAACCAAGACCCAAAGGGACCTAACCCAGCCATCAACCTGTGAACAACAACTAAGAACTAGTCATGACAGAAAAATCATTCACAATACATATAAACACGAATGATGTATGAGTTAAAATTTGAGCTATCATATCCACATACAAATGCAACAACACAATTTAATCATCAAAACAGTGAATATACTGATCTAAATGATGTGAAAAATGAAGGGTATAACATGCCTTTGCATTTAAAATGCACGAAAAACTTATACGATTGCGGTTGCATTTCGGGACTTGGAAACCTCACAACTTCCAATTTTGGAAGCTCAATTCCCTAAACTGTTGATTTTTGCCTCTAAATATCCTCAAATAGCTCCCGATCTGCGAAAAATCACATAATGCAAAAAAGTCAACCCTGGTCAACTATGGTCAAACTTTGACCAAAAATTATCGAACTTTATTGCGCTCTGACCGCTTAATGATTTCGAATCTCGACTCAAAACTTGGATATTCGGACCTGCCACGACGAGACGATCAAAAATGGTTAACATATCGGAGGTCGCCGGAAAAGTGGGGGAGACGGCGGCGCCGGCGCCGGCGCGACGGCGATGAGCAAATCAACTCCAAAAATTTTGAAATTTTGGCAGTGTTGTATATCTCGACGAGACAATTCTAATGGACTAAGCCACAACCGAATCAGAGCTCCGATGCGTCGTAGATCTGAGAAAAACAGAGCAATTTCGGCGAAGCTTTCGGAGCTCTGATCTGCATGATTTTTCCACGGAAAATGCTATAATAAGCTTGGGAAATGATCTAAACATCTCAAAGCATCATCTAGTACCTTTAAAATCAACAAAATCTATCTTGAATCGAAAATCTCACCGATGAAGACGATGAATAGTAAAATTGTGACTGTAAATCAACGATTCCCGGCGATCCAACCGTTGAAACTTTGATTTCTTGGTACCGTTGGAATCTTCTTGATCTCCTCAAGGTTATGACCATTTGGATTTTTTATCGGAGCTCCGCTGAATGTTCGGCGAGCCTTAAACCGTGCGCCGCTACAGTACCAATCGAGAATTTGTGCTAAAATTTTGATATCTGGTTTTATTGAGTGTGTTTTAGTGTGTGTTTTTAGATTTATAGCAAATCGATAATTTTCTGATCTGTACTAATTTATCTATTGTCCAAATGGTAAAATTAGTCTTCATTCGAATATTTTCTGGTACACACATCCCACAACTTTTAACATCATTTTCTGAAATTATTATCTTTGACTAGTCAATTAGACTTATAATTTCTCTAATTAATTATTAAGTTAAACTTAGACCATGATCAGTCAACTCGGTCAAACATTCTTCTAAATTAAAGTATTTGGCATAAATAATTATTTTAATTCCGATATTTCAATAATTATCTCAAAAATGTCAATATTACCAGATATCCAGAAATAGTCAAACTCATTGACTAATTGGCACGTGAATTTTATAAATACACTCTGTAACTCAGTTGACCGCAATAAATATTTTATCCACTCAATAATTATTTTATTCACCAATTAATTTGGTAAATAAATTTTGGGGTGTTACAACTCTTCCCCCCTTAAATGGAATTTCGTCCTCGAAATTGAAGCACACACCGAAAATCTATACGTCCGCATAAAGACCTCGGCCTTCCAAACAGCCTCCTCCTCTGACTGATTCTACCACCGGACCTTGACCATGGGATGAACTCGCGTTTTAATTCTCTTCTTTTGTGCTAAGATCCGTTCTGTTCGTTCCTCAGATGAAAAGTCTGACGCCAACTGCAGATGCTCATATCCAATATGTGAGATGGATTGGAGATAGAGTTACGCAACATCGAGACATGGAACACGTCGTATACTGCTGCAAGGCTAGACAGTAGTGCTACGCGATATGCTAGCGTGTCAATCCTCTCCAGAAACTCAAACGGACTAAGACATAGCTACATGAATCAACAGCGGACCTGCATTAAAATCTAACTCAGAATACCATGATCTATCCTCGAAATCAATAGACTCCCAATCCTACCTAGTGTCCGTCAAATGCTAATTTCTAATGGTTCTATCAATCACTATCAATTACAATCCAAAACAATGTCAAGACGACGTTCAGTATAACTCAGCTCAATAAATAACTTGATGGGTCATAATCAAATAAAAATTGAAGAGACATGATTCACAACAATATCAAAATAAAATAATCTAGAAAACAAATCTGCTAAAAGAAAACAACTCGTTTGCAGTCTAATACAAGGGGTGATAAAATCAACTCAAGATGAACAAGGGATACGAGCCAATCAATCAATATCAAATCAGATGATCACTGTCAACGGGTAGGAAACCATGTCCATCATCAAGAGAAATCAAAATCAAGGCTGTCAGCGTGGCCTTACTTACGAGAAATTTTGCACGAGCTCATTGAAAGAAAAAAAAAATCCCAAGGTATAATCCGATGTCAACAAAATATAATCGAGATCACAATGTAATATAATAATGATACTCACCCAAAACCATATACATATCCAGAATTAGAATTCAAGTTTTCAAGAAATAAGAATTTCCAAAATTTATAATCGAAATATCAATCGATGCCAAATTGACTGAATATTCAATGATCAATGTCATACGAATCAAAGAATGCATGAACTACAAGAAAGATTCCAATATTTCTAGAAACAATCGATAAAATGGCTCAAGTAACTAACTTTTCCGCTATCCCAAAAGCTCTTTTCTAATTCCTCACAAAATCAACTAAGCATCAATCAATGCTGAACCCAACCTCTCCAACCGGTGGAATTCGAGCTAAATCCTTGGGGACGACATCTGAAAAGTCGCGTACAACGTCCAAACCCTCAACAGAACTAGTAGATGGCTCTGCCACTGCAACCACACTAGCAAGAAAGATCTGTCAACCCCTACGTAATAACTTCTTCTCACGTACACAGGAGATGGCGTGCGGAATGTTGCTGCTCTATATAGGAGATAATTGGATCTTCACTCGTAGAATTCAATGCTACAGTCCTCTTTTGAAAGTCGATCAAAGTTTCATTGACGGTCAACCAGTCCATATCTAAGATGAGATCAAATCCTAACATCAACAACACAACCAGTGCGTCTATAACCTCATGCCCCTGAAACTCCAACTCTAATCCACTGAAAACCCTGGCGGTATAAAGTACCTCACCAAATGGTACGATAATATCCTACCCAGTACTAGACACCTCGAGTATATTTCCTACCTTCTAAATGAACGACTGAGAGATACAGGTAATGCGTAGCTCCAGAATCTAACAACGCAAATGTAACAATACTTCTAATGCTAATTTTTATCCCGTGATAAGAGAAGTACCAAAGCATGCCTCCTCAGCCTGCAACACAAACAAGCATCCCGAGGTCTGTACTGAGTCAGTTCTTCAAAAATAATGTCCCGGCTCCTTGCCATGGTACCACCTGCCTGAGTCGATCAAACACCCTCCAGCATGAGGCCTCTAACACTGCCTGTAGAAAGGTACCCTTCCAAAGTTAGGGAAACTGCCCCATGATGTTTCTGGCCCTGCGGCCTCTGCTGCTACTTCTATCTAGGAGAATATGGGCCCTTAGATGATCCAAGATAAGACTTCTATGCTGGCTGCTGCAAGGAATGTCCTCTAGATAACTGCTAGAACTTCCTCTTATTCTGGAAGTCTGCATGAATCTCCTTCCTCCCCTTCTTAGACCGGTACGCTCGATTAAGCGCTACCTTGTACGTTGTCACGTTCGTCATGGAAACATCATGCTTGATGTCGGACCTCAAGTCATCAGTGAAATGTCGTAGCCTCTCGCTCTCCATTGTAGAAATCGTGGGCACGAAGTGTCACTCCTGCTCAAACTGCCTCACCAACTCAGCCACAAGTGGATCACGGGTTCACGCAAACTCCTTCGGTCCCTACTTGCAGAACCTCTCAGTGATGTCCTCCTTGTGCGCCCTCCTAAGCTGTCCAGCCTGATGCTCAATTAAACTCATGATACCAGCTAGCATTCTTATGCTGGCCCTCTCAAAAGCTGCAAGTGGTAGAACTGTAGGTGAAGGTAGCGGTGAAGGTGGATCCTGATTACCCGCATTGCAAACTACGCGACTCGAAGACATAATACAATTACCAATAATCCTTCATGAAACCGTATTGCATACTATGTATTTTAATTTAAAAGTCTTATAACATAAATTTCAGTGAAAAATCTAACTCATGGGTCCCATTCGTAAAACATAATTAAAATCATTTAAAAAAAATTCACAGGCTGGCAGTGCGCCTTCTGAGCTCCACGCATCAGGCTAGCTAACCCTCCAAGGATCTTGCTCTGATACCAAATGAAACGAACCAAACTCGAAGAAAAATTTTTTAAAAAAAAATTACATATATGCCCATACATATATGCATATATACTTAAAATAGATTTTTCATAAAATTTAATACATAATAAAAAGCGATTTCATGTCAAAACTTAAATACTCGAACACATTATAAATCTATGCGTAAATATTCAATAACGTAAAATGCGGAAAATAGTTTGATACAATCCCATAATCATTGAAACATAAAAGCGCGAAGGTCACGGGTGTGCTAGCTTGCCACGAATGCACAGAGGTCTTCACCACCAGTCGGGACCACAACCTCCTGAATAACATAAATCTCACCTGCACACTATTTAGATCTAGTGAGCCTAATGGTCCAGCATGCTATACCTTTAATAACGAGTACTACTAAGTAAAACCACATGCAAGCACATAATGTATATAAAAATAACCTGAGGATTCTAATGCGTGCATGATAGTAAAATCGTATGCATAAATTGCGTCGTAATATAAATCATAACATAATACGTAACATAATACATAACATAAGCATTGACATGTCATAAACATAAAAATCATTTCATGTGGGTCATATCAGTGAAGTGTGACCATAAACAAAGGCGATTGATCAATCTATAAACCAATGTACGCGGCGGCGAGGTTCACCCAACCTTAACACGGGGATTCCCTACGCCTCTTATGCCACTTCACCCAACCTTAACACGGGGATCCGTAGGCTCCTGAACATAATTGTCACAATTAATATCAACTTTCCAAAAATATTTCCTTTACATGCCCTTAATATTAACATAAAATACATCATGAGTCATGAACTTAAAAATATCATCTTCCTTAAAATTATGCTCGTAAATATATATTTAATTCATTTTCCATAAAAATCATACTTATATCAAAATATACATATACATCTATTAAATATATATTTACGGACTATTTTGTTTGTCACTGGCTAGTTCGAGTTGTTGCACCTTAACTAAAGCCCTTAAACTAATATTCGTCCGATAACACTTAAATTGACTCATTAACACTTAAACTGGCCCAATAATACTTAGACTAGCCCAATCACACTTAAATTGATCCAATTAGACTAAGATTGGCCCAATAGTACTTAGTCCAACTTAGAACTTAGCCCAACCAAATAAATTAAACAACTTAGGCTCATTAACAAATTTTGCTCAATTATTAAATTAAGCCTTCAATAACTATCTTAAGCCTCATAATCTTGGCTCAATAAATAAATCAATTCATTCAAGCCAAAATAACACTTTATCCCAAATAAACAACTCAAGCCCAATAAATAAGTTAAACCCAATAAATATTTTAGGCTCAATAACTAAATTAAGCCCAATGAATAAACTAAACACTTGGAAACTTAAATAAATTACCCGGCCCAAAATAACATGACCCTAGTACACTTGAACCGACCCGGACAACCCACTTGCCCGAGCTCTGCCTAAGTTGCCCGCTAGACAGACCACCCTTACAACCATCCAACTGTTCAACTAGCTGACACTAGTTCAAGACATCTTAAACCAAGACCCAAAGGGACCTAACCCAGCCATCAACCAGTGAACAGCAACTAAGAACTAGCCATGACAGAAAAATCATTCACAATACATAAAAACACGAATGATTCATGAGTTAAAATTTGAGCTATCATATCCACATACAAATGCAACAACACAATTTAATCATCAAAACAGTGAATATACTGATCTAAATGGTGTGAGAAAGGAAGGGTATAACATGCCTTTTGATGTGGTGATAATTTCTTATGTTTGATTGTGTTAATTTGTGATGATTAGATGTATTTTGATTGACTAAATTCATGTTATAGTTCCTAATCATTGTATGTGATTTGATATAGGAAAAGTGAACAAAAGGAAATAAAGATGGAAGAAAGAGCCGAGATAAGAGACGAATTACGAAGCAGCAATGATCAGAAAATCATATTTAATTTTAAATAAGTCCAAATCCGATCTCTACCGTTCAGAATAAAGTTTAAGATGTTTGAAGCAGTTGTCCAAATTTCAGCTCAATCCGACGTCTAGATCTCCGGATTTGAATTTTTCAAAATCGCTGCTCGCTAGAAAAAGTCGTGCTCAATCCTACCAACTCACAGGATCGATCACGTGAAAGAATTTGCAAACAGTAAGTTGGATATTTTTGCACGCTAGATCCTGCCAACTCGTGAGATCAAGCGCGCCCATGAGAGACGCAGGCAGTAGGTTCACCATTTTCTTGGCGCTCGATCCTACCAACTCACAGGATCGAGCGCACCGACTTTTCCGAGATATCCTTTTAAGTTAGGAAACTTATTTCTTTAGGACTCTAGTCATATTAAAGGGTTTTGATCTCGTTTTTTAGAGGATTATGAATCTTTTAGACGGCTGAACACGCAAGAAAACATCTGGCGGCTAGGTTCTATCTTCTCTGTTCTTAGATTTTAATCTTTCTAGTTTTTGTACTTGGTTAAGGAAGATGAAACCCTTGATTTTATTCACTTTGTGAGATTTTGATTTTCAATTTTTGATTTTTATCGAGTATCAAGAGTTGTTTGGATTGATTGTCATGCTTGTATGTGAGATTATAGGCCTGTGATTTCGCTATATAATCTACTGCTAAATTAGAACTCAAATCCGTAATTGTTTGAATCATCTAATTTGTGAAAAACTGCGTTTAATATTTTCTGCTGTTGAATTTTTTAAATCGTAGGAACAACAATTGACTAGGCTAAATACATCCGCTGGTGCATGTGTTGTCTAGATTCATCAGTTTTACTCATTTGAATGCTACCGTGGATTTAAATCTAGATCGCTGGTATTTTGGTTGATTTATTGGTAAGGGTTAATCTAGAACGCTGGTGTCTAATTAACTAAGATTAAGGTGGAACAGGAATTAGATTTTCAATGGTGAAGATTCAATGAAAATTAATTATTTTTAGAGAATCGATGATCGAGTGAATGATTTCAAGGGTGTAGTCGATCGATACCAAGTCTCGTTATTTATTTGATCTTTCTTATTTTAATTCTTGCATAGTAGTTTTTAAAATCCAAAAACCCCCCTTTTATTTATTTTTAGTATTTTTAATAACACAAATAAATTTCATTTTTCTCGTGGGAACGATCCCTACTCTCGCTACTACTAATTTATTTAGTTAATCTGAGTTGGGTTAATTTGGGCGCGACACGACTAAGCGCTGCCAAATTTTGGCATCGTTGCCGGGGAAAGGCGTTTAATTTATTTGTGTTTTTGTTTTTATTTTTATTATTCCTCCTAGTGCTACTCTGGTTTGTTCGTGCGTGCAGGTGAATCTTCGGAAGAAGAAGAATTTTCATACGACCCAGAGATAGAAAGAACTTTACATAGGCGAAGGGGGATTCTTGCGGTGTAATACTTCGAGATGTTAAATCGACAAGTATTCACAAGTTTTACCCAGCAACACGGAGAGTCATTCTACGCAGCATGGAAGAGATTCAAAGAGTTGGAAACCATATTCCGGTATCATGAGTTTTCTAACTATTCTCTCCTTACAATTTTTCTTGATGGTTTGGATGAAGTGACAAGAAGATGGGTAATTGATTGATCTTTCACAATCGGTATATCAATATTTTGCCGAGATGCTGATACCATGAGATACCTTTTGGATGATATGGCAGAGTTTGACTATTACCGGTATTCGCAATCTCAATACCCGTATTTTACAGACCAACCATTTGAGCTTCAAAAGGAGCAGGGAAGTTGTTCGAAGTTGATCTTACATCTGCTAGAGGATATAATGAGCAAGCTTTTGGCATCGAATGAGAAAGTTATAGAAGATCTAAAAAATTCTAGATGTCATCTTGTGGAGCACATGGAGAATATCAAGAGATCAATTCCCCAGGAACACCAAGAATAAGACGTGAAGCAAGATACTCAAGCAGTGACCAACCCGATTTGGTTCGATGATGATGACTCAGAGAACCAGGATTGAGAGTGTGAATCAAATCATGCTGAAGATTTAGGGGCGTTTGAGTCTTCTCTTCTTATTGAACCGCAGTCGGAAGATGTTATGAAAGAAATAGGGTATGATGGAAATATATTGCCACTCGAGTTTGAGGATGACGGAGTTCAAGTGTCTATCGATATGAGCTCATCGATAGTATTATCATACACACATCCCCAAGAACCTGGCCTTCCATCAATACCAGTTTCAAAAGATGTTGGAGTCTGAGAGCCCACCGAGACGTTCTCTTCCCATGTTTACTAGCCGCTATGGAGTGTTGCTGCGGGGACGAGCTTTAACTGTTTACATCTCGCCAAGTTTGAGGACACATGGAACAAAGACCCATTTTTGGTGTCATATGACACTTACTTTGGGCGTCAGCCGCTCTTTGAGGAGTGATTTTGAGGGTTAAGCTGAAGACTGAAAATCAAGCGCTGCTTGAGAGGCAACCCAAGGGGGGTATTCTCTTTTGTTTCTTTTATTTTATTTGTTTTATTTGTTTTTATTTATTTATTTTTTTACTTACATTGGGGACAATGTAAGATTTTAAGTATGGGGGAGAGGACTTAGCCAGTCATTGAGAGAATGTTGCCGATTTTTGAAAAAAAAATTAAGAGCTCATAGTTTGTGATGAATTTGACTGTTGCAATTCACTAACCCATGATGATATCTAATTGATGATGATATGCATGCTTTTGAAAATAGATGATTTTCTAACTCTGGAACACTTTGATCTCCAATACAAATTAGAATTTGATATGGTTCTTGAATATTTTAAGCACGCATGAAAATTTCTCGCAAGCGTACGAGTGTCAAGTTTTAATATAGTGAATAATTCAGATATCGATCCCACAGGGAGTAAAATGAAAATATTCAGTACTTGTAATTAAAATAATCTAAACTTAATCTAGAAAATCAAACTTTCAGAATTTTTGCAGAATAATAACATAATCAGATGATTTAAAAGCACGCACACAACTTTCAAATGAATATCAATCAGAAAAAAATGGTCTAGAGGTATAGATTTCACCTGGTTTCAACAACAAACAATCCTAATTAATTAATCTTCATGAATTTCAGTCAATTAATAGCCAAGAACACTTAAGTTTATTATTTCCCTCTTTCGAGCAACAAATAATGTTTATCAACTACAATTAAATTCCAATATCCCTATTAATAATTTATCGCAGTGATCTATCACAAAACAATGTTCTTTTTAAAAGCTCTGTTAAAATTAAACACTCTCCCGAGCTGTATAAATAATTAACAGTGTATTTTCTAATGTCCTATTCAAAATCCCCTCTCCCGAGCAATGATTTCAAATAAATATAACAAATCAATTATTGATCAGATAATTGAAAAGACAATAAATTCTAGAAAAAACAATTAATCTAGAAGAAATTCAATTCAATAAAATCAAAAATTCATGAAAGCGTCTACACCAGGTTCCATCCGACCTCTAGACTCTAAAAAATTAGTTCATAACTGAATTGTGAATAAAACAAAAATTCATAAATCCAAACATAAATTCAGAATTAAAATAAAAAGATAAGATAAGAATCAAATCGGTCGTCGATGCCGTGTCCGGTCTATCGATCTCCATCTTCGTTCTTCAGTTAAGCTCCAGAAATCTTCACGATCAAAATCACAAATCTCTGATATGTGTGTGTGTGATTGTGGCGGCTCTCTCTTCTGATGCAATTAAATTCCCTTTTATATCGTGTGAAAAAGCCCATCCAAAAAGCCCATAAAATACTTGCCCGAAATAATTAAAACATTCCAAACAGCAACGGGGCGGGCGCTAGGAACGGCGCGGGCGCGCCTTCTGTAGTGACCCTTACCCGGATCACCTACTAAACAGAACTTAGACATGCAATTAACTTAATAAAACAGATATCAGAATAATATGCGGAAAACCATAAACATTATACAATCCCAAGTAAAGGAATCAGTAATTTATCCAAATATTATACAACCAAATTGAATAGTTGTATCAACCTCAAAACAATAGAAATAAAACCTAGACGAAGCTCCAGCTGGCCAACCACTGCCTAGCCTCTCTTGGATCCCCCAGCCTCGTCCAATCGCAAACCTGCCCCATGGAATAGGGTGTCCAGAAACACAGAGTACGAGACGTGAGCATAAAACGCTCAGTACGAAAGTATGAGTATACATGCATGCAAAGTGAACTCCCTATAAACTCGAGGTCAAGGATCAGATAACAGAGACAGACCGGGCCCTGGTATGTAGCACGTTGTGCCGTTGCTTCAGGAGGTGGCTCCCATACCATAATACAAGTGGATATGCCGGACCCAAATTGATGGAAGTCCAACCACTAATAGGATAGGGAAAAACCCTACTAACAGACATCTCGAAGGAGATAGCTCAGTATGCAAATGAATGCAGCATAAATCAATGACATATAAACCATGCAGTCACATAATACATGCATACTCAGTCAGGATATCTCGAACAGTACTTCCGTACCTCAAATCAGTGCAAGCTCTACAAACTCTAGGTCCACGCCTATAGTCTTCTCTACACTGCCAAATGATACTACTATCATTATAGCGCTCTAAAAGCCTTAACTAAGCTAAAGCATACTCCTAAATATTTTTAGGAAGCAAAAGCTATACCTTCGTCCGTCGTTAGCCCTTTGATGTCGATGCCTCCAAAACTTGGGCACAACTCCGCTACGACTATCGAACGCCTCGACGACTCCCGGGTCAAGCCTAGGAAGGCTAGAACAACTCGAATACGACTAGAGTAGAGAGAAAATCCGGAATTGGCAATTGAAAATGAATTCTCAGCCTTCTATTTATAGACAACGATCGGAGCTTCCGATCCTCAATCGGAACGTCCGATCCTGCCATCGGAGCTTCCGAAGATCCTGATCTGCCACGTGTCAAAATATCACTTGTTGACTTCGGATAGGGGTGATCGGAGCTTCCGATCCTGATCGGAGCTTCCGATCTTGCCACACGTCATGCCTGACGTAATACCATCGGAGCTTCCGATCCTGTTCGGAGCTTCCGATCCAGTTCGGAGCTTCCGATGTAGTAGCCCGTACCTTAATTGAGTAATTAAAGGATTAATGCTAATTAAATAAATTGGGTATCGGACGGATCGCAAGCTCCGAAGGCACGATCGGAAGCTCCGAACAGGATCGGAAGCTCCGATGAGCCATCGGAGGCACCGATGATATTACGTCATTCATGACGTGTGGTTGGATCGGAAGCTCCGAACAGGATCAGAAGCTCTGATCACCCCTATCCGAAGTCAACAAGTGATATTTTGACACGTGGTAGATCAGGATCTTCGGAAGCTCCGATGTTAGGATCGGACGTTCCGATCGAGGTTCGGATGTTCCGATCGAGGATCGGAAGTTCCGATCGTTGTCTATAAATAGAGGGCCGAGGCTTCATTTCCAATTGCCAATTCCGAGTATTTCCCTCTCCTTTCTAGTCTATTTGAGTTGTTCTAGCCTTCCTATGCTTGACCCGGCGGTCGGCGAGGCGTTCGGTAGTCATAGCGGAGTTGTGCCCAAGTTCTAGAGACATTGACATCAAAGGGCTAACGACGGACGAAGGTATAGCTTTTGCTTCCTATAAATATTTAGGAGTATGCAATAGCTTAGTTAAGGCTTTTAGAGCACTTTAATGATAGTAGTATCATTTGGCAGTGTAGAGCAGACTATAGGCGTGGACCTAGAGTTGGTAGATCTTGCACTGATTTGAGGTACGGAAGTACTGTTCGAGATATCCTGACTGAGTATGCATGTATTATGTGACTGCATGGTTTATATGTCATTGCTTTATGCTGCATTCATTTGCATACTGAGCTATCTCCTTCGAGATGTCTGTTAGTAGGGTTTTTCCCTATCCTGTTAGTGGTTGGACTTCCATCGATTTGGGTCCGGCATATCCACTGGTATTATGGTATGGGAGCCACCTCCTGAAGCGACGGCACATCGTGCTACATACCAGGGCCCGGTCTGTCTCTGTTATCTGATCCTTGACCTCGAGTTATAGGGAGTTCACTTTGCATGCATGTATACTCATACTCTCGTACTGAGCGTTTTATGCTCACGTCTCGTACTCTGTGTTTTTGGACACCCTATTCCATGGGGCAGGTTTGCAATTGGACGAGGCGGGTGGATCCAAGAGGGGCTAGTCACTGGTTGACCAGCTGGAGCTTCGTCTAGGTTTTATTTCTGTTGTTTTGAGGTTGATACAGCTATTCGATTTGGTTGTATATTATTTGGATAAATTACAGATTCCTTTACTTGGGATTGTATAATGTTTTTGGTTTCCGCAGTTTTATTCTGATATCTGATTAATTAAGTTAATTGCATGCCTAAGTTCTGTTAGTAGGTGATCCGGGTAAGGGTCACTACATCCGAACTCACCTTCGGAGCTTCCGAACTCTACCCAAGTAATTATGATTAATTCCTTAATTACTGATTTTGGGTTACGGGCTACTACATTCTCCCCCACTTAAGATATTTCGTCCTCGAAATCAGATTTTAAGTACCAAATGCAATACAGAAATCAGAAACATTCTTTATTCAAATCAAACGTTTACAGAGTTTGCAACTGAATACAACTTAAGAATGAAATCAAAACAACTCAGGATGGTCTTCACGCATCCTGTCCTCAAGCTCCCAAGTAGCTTCCTCAGTGCCTTGGCGCTGCCACTGAACTAAAACCAGAGGAATAACTTTGTTCCGTAAAACCTTATCCTTATAATCCAGGATACGAATAGGTTTCTCAACATAAGTCAAATCCTTGCTCACCTGAACCTCAGACCGCTGCAGAATATGAGACTCATCCGCCACATATCGTCGCAACAGAGATACGTGGAACACGTCGTGAATACTGGAAAGATGCGGTGGCAAAGCTAGCCGATAAGCCAAATCACCAATGCTCTCCAAGATCTTAAACGGACCGATAAACCTGGGAGACAACTTGCCCTTAAGGCCAAATCTGAGAATCTTGCGGAAAGGTGACACTCTCAGAAACACTTTCTCCCCAACATTGAACTGGAATGGCCTACGCTTGGTATTAGCATAGCTGGCCTGACGACCCTGTGCAGTCTTAATCCGTTTCTTGATCTGATCGACAATGTCTACCGCCTGCTGGATAAGCTCCGGTCCCTCAGCTTGTCTCTCCCCCACTTCTTCCCAGAAGAGTGGAGTACGACAACGTCGCCCGTACAATGCCTCAAAAGGTGCCATCCCAATACTAGTATGATAGCTGTTGTTGTATGCGAACTCGATCAACGGCAAATGATCCTGCCAGGCTGAACCAAAATCCATGACGCACGCTCTAAGCATATCCTCCAAAGTACGGATAGTGCGCTCTGACTGACCATCAGTCTCCGGATGATAGGCAGTACTCAAACTGAGAGTAGTAACCATCGCACGCTGAACACTCCCCCAGAATCTAGAAGTAAACCTGGGGTCCCGATCGCTGACAATGCTCACAGGCACTCCATGAAGTCGAACGATCTCCTGAATGTACAACCGAGCCATACGATCCACATTGTACTCTCGGCTATAGGCAATGAAATGCGCTGACTTGGTGAGTCGGTCCACCACAACCCAGATAGCATCATGTTGGAGAATGGCGATCAGATCAATCAGAATTGATACCCGGTGCAGCGGAAGTTTAAAAATTTTATATGGAACGATTCCATAATGGGTATCAAAACTTTACGATTAAATTGTGTGTGTAAAAATTAAATAACAATTATAAATTTTTACCTCCAATCTCGAATCGAGATTATGGACACCAACAGATTACTCTGCTCTTGTTGTATATCCCAGGAACTGATGGACGAACTGTTCTTCAATCAGGTCCACGAACAAAGATTTAATCCCTCTGATAGATTGCACTAGAAAATCTATCAGAAGTTTCTATGAAGAGAATTAACGAATTTGATCCGTTAAACCAGACTGCAAATTCAAAATTCACAGGCTGGATTTTCCCGACAGAGAGAGGGAGGGGGCGGCCACTTAGAGAAAACACGGCTAGGGTTTTCGAAAATATTTTGTGACCTCTGTTGTATAATTTCTGTACTACAATAACTTATTTATAATGTGGGCTGCTAACAGCTTAGGGCCCATTAGTCATAAGTTCAAGCCTGACAAGCAAATCCCGCATGTTCAGAAATTAATATAAAATTCATCGTGACTCAGATTGATAAACCAATTTCACCAATGTGCACAGAAACCATTTCTGCATCTTTTAAAGTCAAGATAAATTTTTCTGAATCTGAGTTCAGTGATTTCCAAAAATGCCCATCCCTATGTCATTTCAGGAAATCTTACTCCTCTACTCTTAAATAAGAAGTCCCACTTCTTTGTTCATTAAATTTAACTCTTTAAATTTAACTATCTCAACGGGGATTAAAAATTCATTACTCTGTGTGACCCTCAATGGTTCAGGGATACAGCTAGTCGTGGGCTCACAACTCCTTGTGACTCGGAGCAACAATTTCCGACTTGCCCATCGAATCAAGGTAAGAGCGCCTAGAAACATCGCCACATGATTCCCTAGGTATCACTGATAGTGCCTGCAAGAACCAATAGATTTTGGTTAGCGTACAGCACGGTCCCTTCATCCATATATCCCGATCGAATCAACAACCATTGGTAAATCGAGAGTCGTTCGAGATTCGATAACTATGCAATGCATCTTGAAGATCAAATAGTGACATCGCATGTGCTACTAAGAAACCATTTCTTAAAACACATCATGTACTCTGGCCAGAGATTCGTCACACTAATATCTCCTCAGATTGCATAGGATATCCACACTCGCAAGTATGTGGTGAATCCTTGACAACAAAGCATCGACTCCTATATGTGTTGTAACTGTACCCAATCCCGACACCTGATGACCCCAATAGAGTCGGTAAACGAGTCAAAGTACAGTACTAGCATATAGAGTCTCAATGATGTTTCAAGTAGTAAGGACTAATGGTGTACAACCAAAACCGCAGACTTTATCCACTCGATAAGTGATAACCACTTGGAAAGTCCGGATAGGGTAGTTCGATCATTCATCGTATGAATATCCATTTGCATGCTTTGAACATCTCTATGTTCTATACCAATGAAACGTGGTACTCGGCATCGCAAATGATAGTCTCAATCTCGAGCGATCCTTATCCTTATTAACGGACGGCTCAATCGACTAGGAACTGTTTAGAATATACAGTGACTATAAGATGTGTTTCATGATAGTCATCCCCATGTACTACCACATCTTACATACACTATAGTATATTCAAGGTCTTTATCAAAACAACAATAGTATATCACAATATAACAATATGAAGAAAGATAAAGTCATTGCCATTAATAAAAGTGTAAATTATATTAAACAAAAGATTGTTTATACAAAGAGTCATCAAAGCCCTTAGCCACAAGTTGGCTCACTGGGCACCCACTCTTTCAATCTCCCACTTGCCCTAAAGCCAACTAGTCATACTACGTAGACCCATTGCTTCGCGATGTTTGTCAAATAATGGTCCTGGCAAGGGCTTAGTAAGTGGATCAGCGATATTGTCTGCAGAGGCCACTCTTTCGACAGTGATGTCTCCTCTTTCCACAATGTCCCGGATGATGTGGTATTTCCTCAGTACGTGTTTGGATCTTTGATGAGACCTTGGTTCCTTTGACTGAGCAACGGCACCCGTGTTGTCACAGTACACCGGGACTAGACCAACAACTTCAGGAATGACGCCCAACTCTTGGACGAAATTCCTCATCCAAACGGCCTCTTTAGCAGCAGCTGATGCTGCAATGTATTCTGCCTCAGTGGTGGAATCCGTTGTGGTGTCCTGCTTGGAACTCTTCCAAAAGACAGCACCGCCATTGAGCATGAACACAAATCCAGAGGTTGACTTCGAGTCATCCACGTCACTTTGGAAGCTAGAGTCGGTATAGCCTTCCAATTTTAGTTCTCTTCCTCCATATACCATGAACATATTCTTAGTCCTTCGTAAGTACTTAAGAATGTCCTTCACGGCTTTCCAATGCATTTGACCGGGATTAGCTTGATATCTGCTCGTGACACTCAGAGCAAATGCTACATCCGGTCTGGTAGATATCATCCCATACATGATACTACCTATGGCTGACGCATATGGTACATGTGTCATTTTCTCTATCTCTTCATCAGTCTTGGGACACATAGACTTGGATAGAGAAACTCCATGACACATAGGTTGATGTCCTCTCTTGGACCCATCCATTGAAAACCGTTTCAATATGGTGTCGATGTAGGTTGCTTGAGTGAGTCCTATCATTCTCTTAGATCTATCTCTATAGATCTGTATCCCTAGAATATAGGATGCCTCACCCAAATCCTTCATCGAGAATCTACCTGATAACCATATCTTTGTTGACTGCAACATCCCTACGTCATTCCCAATGAGTAGGATGTCATCAACATAAAGTACTAAGAATGTCACAGCATCCTTAACTACTTTCTTGTACACGCATGGTTCCTCCGGGTTCTTGATGAAACCAAAATCCTTTATTGTTTCATCAAATTTCTGGTTCCAACTTCTTGATGCTTGTTTTAGACCATAGATTGATCTCTGAAGCTTGCATACCTTATGCTCGCTTCCCATGGATGTGTATCCCTCAGGCTGCGTCATATAGATCTCTTCCTTAATGTTTCCATTAAGAAATGCAGTCTTCACATCCATTTGCCATATCTCATAGTCATACCAAGCAGCTATGGCAATAAGGATTCTTATGGACTTGAACATTGCAACTGGTGAAAAGGTTTCATCATAGTCAACTCCTTGTCTTTGAGTATAACCTTTCGCCACCAATCGTGCCTTGTAGGTCAATACCTTACCATCAGGCCCAAGCTTTCTCTTGTAGATCCATTTGCACCCTATTGGAACAATTCCATCGGGAGGATCTACTAAAGACCAAACTTGGTTTGTATGCATCGAATCTATTTCCGACTGCATAGCTTCAAGCCATAAATTTGAATCCGCATCAGAAATTGCTTCCTTGAAGTTTCTTGGATCACATCCAACGTCGGGTTCATCTTGATCCCCTTCAAGAAGAAGACCATATCGAATAGTAGGTCTAGAAGTCCTCTCGTATCTTCTAGGTATAGGCGTGTCCATCATTGGTTCCTGAGGTGTAGGATCATTATTTTGTATTTCGGGTTCTTCTCGAATTTCTTCTCGTTCCATCATCTCGCCTTTCTTATCCAATAAGAACTCCTTCTCCAAGAAGGTGGCATTCCTTGAAACAAACACCTTTGTTTCAGCAGGATGATAGAAATAATATCCGATTGAATTCTTCGGATACCCTACAAAATAACATAAGATGGATCGACTATCCAACTTATCTCCCACTGTCTGCTTCACGTAAGCAGGACATCCCCAAATCCTCAAGTACGAATACTTAGGAGCTTTGCCATTCCATAACTCGTATGGTGTTTTGTCCACTGCTTTGGTGTGGACGTTGTTCAACAAAAACACCGCCGTTTCAAGCGCGTAGCCCCAAAACGAAGGTGGAAGCTCAGTGAAGCTAATCATGGATCGAACCATGTCCAACAAAGTTCGATTACGACGCTCCGATACACCATTTAGCTGAGGTGTCATAGGAGGAGTCCACTGAGAGAAAATCTCATTCTCTTTCAGATAGTCCAAAAACTCGGTACTTAAGTATTCTCCACCTCGATCCGATCGAAGTGCTTTAATACTTTTACCTAGCTTGTTTTCTACTTCAGCCTTGAATTCTTTGAACTTTTCAAATGCTTCAGACTTATATTTCATTAAATATAAATACCCATACCTTGAATAATCATCAGTAAAGGTAATGAAGTAGGTGTGGCCAAATTGAGTACCAATTCTAAATGGACCACAAACATCTGTATGGATCAAATCCAACAGATTTTGACTACGCTCAGGTTTCCCCTTAAAAGGAGATTTAGTCATTTTTCCTTTCAGGCAGGACTCACAAGTAGGTATAGAGTTAATATCAGACATATCAAACATGCCCTCTCCCACTAGCTTGTTCATCCTCCTTGGGAAAATATGACCTAGCCTAGCATGCCAAAGGTTTGCCGGGTTTTGACTATCGATTTTCCTTTTGTTTGTTGTTACCGGTTTATCAACATAATTTATTGGAACGTCTTTTAATTTTAAGTTATATAGATCGTTTTCAAGTTGTCCATTTCCAATCAAACATTCATTCTTGTAAATATTGCAAATCCCATTCACAAAATTGCAAGAATAACCATTTCTATCAAGCATAGAAACAGAAATAATGTTTTTAATCAAATCTGGAACAAATAAAACATCTCTTAAAAGTAACTTAAAACCGTTCTGCAAAATTAAATAAACATCTCTCACGGCTTTTGCTTCAACTCTGGAACCATTTCCGAGCCTCAGCTGGTTCTCACCCATCCTAAGCCTGCGACTTCTTGTCATCACCTGCAAATCATTGCAAATGTGAGATCCACATCCGGTATCCAATACCCAAGAAGTAGTATTAAGTGAAACATTTATTTCAATATAGAACATACCCTTCGCAGTTCGCAACTGCTCTAGATATTCCTTGCAGTTACGCTTCTAATGACCGGGCTTCTTGCAGTAATGGCAAACATCCTTGGATTTTTCCATGTTTGAAGCCTTTGTCTTGTACTTCTTCTCGGGTTCGATTTTCTTGGGTGGGGCAGAACGTTTCTTACCCTTTGTACTTGGCCCCTTCTTAGCAGAAGAAGAGGAGCCCACCAAGAAATCCGGTTTATCCTTCTTTAATGTGGATTCATATGTCACAAGCATATTGACCATCTCTTCAAGGGAGGCCTCTATCTTGTTCATATTGAAATTTACCACAAATCCGTCAAACGAAGAAGGAAGAGACAGAAGTAGTAAGTCCACGTTGAGTTCATGCTCCAACACCAAATCAAGGGTTACCAACTTCTGTATGAGCCAAATCACTCGTACCCCATGATCACGGACCGAAGTCCCTTCACGCATGCGACACGTCATTAGCTCTTTTACAGTAGCGAACCTTTCAGCTCTCGATTGAGCCCCAAAAAGATCCTTGAGTTATACGTGAATGTCAGCAGCATTCACGGTGTCCTCAAATTGCCTCTGGAGTTCATCAGACATCGAGGCTTGCATATAGCATTTGGCCTTGATATCATTGTCCCACCATGTATCAAGTTTGGCCAACTCTTCCGGACTTACATTAGCTGGTGCTTCCTTCGGAGGAGATTTTTCTAACACGTAGAGCATCTTCTCCGAGGTCAAGACAATCTTCAACTTACGGAACCATTCCGTATAGTTTGCGCCAGTCAGTTTATTTTGTTCGAGGATAGAGAATAGTGGATTGCGCGAATTCATCTTAATGAAATACTGAAAAGAAACAGACAATTATCAGTGATTGTTTAATTAATTTACTAAGACATAAAATAGGCAAAATTTATTTTATGAATCTCACTCCCACTATTTTAACGATTTCACTACCCTCTAGTGAAAACGGAAAACTGTTTTCCTTAGTGGGAACATGGAGTCCAATTGACAAACTTGAAAGAGTGGGTGCCCGGTGAGCCAACTTGTGGCTAAGGGCTTTGATGACTCTTTGTATAAACAATCTTTTGTTTAATATAATTTACACTTTTATTAATGGCAATGACTTTATCTTTCTTCATATTGTTATATTGTGATATACTATTGTTGTTTTGATAAAGACCTTGAATATACTATAGTGTATGTAAGATGTGGTAGAACATGGGGATGTCTATCATGAAACACATCTTATAGTCACTGTATATTCTAAACTGTTCCTAGTCGATTGAGCCGTCCGATAATAAGGATAAGAATCGCTCGAGTATGAGACTAGCATTTGCGATGCAGAGTACCACGTTTCATTGGTAGGGAACATAGAGATGTTCGAAGCATGCAAATGGATATTCATATGATGAATGATCGAACTACCCTATCCGGACTTTCCAAGTGGTTATCACTTATCGAGTGGATAAAGTCCGCGGTTTTGGTTGTACACCATTAGTCCTTACTACTTGAAACATCATTGAGACTCTATATGCTAGTACTGTGCTTTGACTCGTTTACCGACTCTATTGGGGTCATCAGGTGTCGGGATTGGGTACAGTTACAACACATATAGGAGTCGATGCTTTGTTGTCAAGGATTCACCACATACTTGCGAGTGTGGATATCCTATGCGATCTGAGGAGATATTAGTGTGACGAATCTCTGGCCAGAGTACATGATGTGTTTTAAGAAATGGTTTCTTAGTAGCACATGCGATGTCACTATTTGATCTTCAAGATGTATTGCATAGTTATCGAATCTCGAGCGACTCTCGATATACCAATGGTTGTTGATTCGATCGGGATATATGGATGAAGGGACCGTACTGTACGCTAACCAAAATCTACTGTTTCTTGTAGGCACTATCAGTGATACCTAGGGAATCATGGGGCGATGTTGCTAGGCGCTCATACCATGATTCGATGGGCAAGTCGGAAATTGTTGTTCCGAGTCACAAGGAGTTGTGAGCCCACGGCTAGCTGTATCCCTGAACCATTGAGGGTCACACAGTGTAATGGATTTTTAATCCCCGTTGAGATAGTTAAATTTAAAGAGTTAAATTTAATGAACGAAGAAGTTGGACTTCTTATTTAAGAGTAGAGGAGTAAAATTTCCTAAAATGACATAGGGATGGCCATTTTTGGAAATCACTGAATTCGGATTCAGAAAAATTTATCTTGACTTTAAAAGGTGCAGAAATGGTTTCTGTGCACATTGGTGAAATCGGTTTATCAATCGGAGTCACGATGAATTTTATATTAATTTCTGAACATGCGGGCTTTGCTTGTCGGGCTTGAACTTATGACTAATGGGCCCTAAGCTGTTAGTGGCCTACATTATAAATAAGTTATTGCAGTACAGAAATTACACACAACAAGTCACAAGGATTTTTCGAAAACCCTAGTTAATTTTCAAAAGGTGGCCGTCCCCCCCTCTCCCTCTACTCGAGAAAAATCCAGCCTGTGATTTTGAATTACAGTCTGGTTTAACGGATCAAATTCGTTAATTCTCTTCGTAGAAACTTCTGATAGATTTTCTAGTGCAATCTATCAGAGGGATTATATATCCGTTCGTGGACCTGATTGAAGAACAGTTCGTCCATCAGTTCCAGGGATATACAACAAGAGCAGAGAAATCTGTTGGTGTCCAAAATCTCGATTCGAGATTAAAGGTAAAAATTTTATAATTGTTATTTAATTTTTACACACACAATTTAATCGTAAGGTTGATACCTATTATGGAATCGTTCCATACAAAATTTTAAACTTCCGCTGCACCGGGTATCAATCCTAATTGATCTGATCGCCGCGTTCTCCAACAGTGGTATCAGAGCCAGTTTGCTCAGATCAAGCGATTAAATTAATCGATTGTACAAAAAAAATTTTAGGCCTCTTTTTTTGAAACAAAATAAATATTTTAAAAATAAAAATATTTTTTCGGGGAAAAACCTGGGCAGCGATTGTATCGCTGCCCGGGGCAGGGGCAGCGATCGTCGCTGCCCTAGGGGCAGCCGGGAAGCCCGGGAATGTCCGGGGCGGCCCGCGGAAAAATTAATTTTTAATTTTTAAATTAAATTTTAATATGTTAAAATTCTATTTTTGGTCCGATCGAAAATTGTTTTGATTGGTCCACGAGGCGTCGGATCGAATTGTTCGAGTCCGAAAATTTTAAAATTGATTTTTGGATAAATTTGAATTTTTGGAAAATTTTAATATTTTATCCTTAAATTGAATTTTGAAATTAATTATTTTTGGTACAATTGATGATAAGATATGATCTTATGGATATATTGATAAAATATGATTTTATGTATAAAATTGGATTTTATAGTTAAAATATGATTTTATTTGATAAAAAGATAAAATATGATTTTATATGTAAAATAAGATTTTATGTATGAAATATGATTTTATCCTTTTAAATTTAAAGGTCATTGCATGTTATCCAAAAAATTAATTTTGAATTAAATGTTATTGGATAAGGATGATCGATTGCCATGACCAATTTTGTAGGTGTATGTTAGGAATTTACATTTTTTTTTATTGTTGTTGGTTTTATTAAAGGGTCTGGTTTATGGCCCAATATGAATGTCATATGTAATAAAAGTGGGTTTGGTTTATGGCCCGTTCCCACCCCTTAAAAATGTATCCCCTACTTGTCATTGTTATTTATTGTAAATACATTAGATTTAGTGGGAGATCAAGATTTGAAGACGATGGTGGGCCCAGCAGACAATAAAGACAGAAGAAATGTAAATTAGAAGCAAATGTAATAGGATTGCATTGCATACTGCATATTACCTAGGATTGGACTAAGACTCGTGATTGGCAACCACGGGTCGATTAGAAATGGAATCGATCATCCTATATAATATGTGATATTATAGTTGTATGCATGTTTTATACAAAATTTTAAAAAAATGATGAGACAAATTTTATAATTAAAAATCCCTCATTTTAAATATGATTTAAAATTGATATCAAGATAAATAAAGGAAATTTAAATTTGTTTAAATGTTCCTACCTTCCATCAACGATCAATGTATGAGATGCTACCCGCGGATACGGTCCGGCTCATATTATTGGGGGGGCCCGTTCGTCGGAAAGCTGTACATTGGATCGACACATGTTGTAAGTTGGGTGGAACTCCCATGGGATCGGCTCATATTATTGGAGGATCCACATGGCGACCGTCCATCACAACTTAATATTGATGGGTCATCTTGACATGTCAGTATAATCGGCGTCATATTATTGGGCCCTTATTGGACATGAGGTAAAAACATGGAGGTTGCTTTGGAAGCAATTGGGCTCTACCTTTTGAAATTATGGTTGGCTGATATTATTCGGGACCATAGATTGTCAATTGGACTCCATGTTCTCACTAAGGAAAACAGTTTCCCGTTTTCACTAGAGGGTAGTGAAATCGTTAAAATAGTGGGAGTGAGATTCATAAAATAAATTTTGCCTATTTTTATGTCTTAGTAAATTGCTTAAACAATCACTGATATTTGTCTGTTTCTTTTCAGTATTTCATAAGATGAATTCGCGTAATCCACTTTTCTCGATCCTCGAACAAAATAAGTTGACTGGCGCAAACTATACGGAATGGTTCCGTAAGTTGAAGATTGTCTTGACTTCGGAGAAGATGCTCTACGTATTAGAAAAATCTCCTCCGAAGGAAGCACCAGCTGACGTAAGTCCGGAGGAGTTAGCCAAGCTTGATACATGGTGGGACCATGATATCAAGACCAAATGCTATATACAAGCCTCGATGTCTGATGAACTCCAGAGGCGATTTGAGGACACCGTGAACGTTGCTGACATTCACGTTCAACTCAAGGAACTTTTTGGGGCTCAATCGAGGGCTGAAAGGTTCTCTACTGTAAAGGAGCTAATGACGTGTCGCATGCATGAAGGGACTTCGGTCCGTGATCATGGGGTACGAGTGATTTGGCTCATACAGAAGTTGGTAACCCTTGATTTGGTGTTGGAGCATGAACTCAACGTGGACTTACTACTTCTGTCTCTTCCTTCTTCGTTTGACGGATTTGTGGTAAATTTCAATATGAACAAGATAGAGGCCTCCCTTGAAGAGATGGTCAATATGCTTGTGACATATGAATCCACATTAAAGAAGGATAAACCGGATTTCTTGGTGGGCTCCTCTTCTTCTGCTAAGAAGGGGCCAAGTACAAAGGGTAAGAAACGTTCTGCCCCACCCAAGAAAATCGAACCCGAGAAGAAGTACAAGACAAAGGCTTCAAACATGGAAAAATCCAAGGATGTTTGCCATTACTGCAAGAAGCCCGGTCATTAGAAGCGTAACTGCAAGGAATATCTAGAGCAGTTGCGAACTGCGAAGGGTATGTTCTATATTGAAATAAATGTTTCACTTAATACTACTTCTTGGGTATTGGATACCGGATGTGGATCTCACATTTGCAATGATTTGCAGGTGATGACAAGAAGTCGCAGGCTTAGGATGGGTGAGAACCAGCTGAGGCTCGGAAATGGTTCCAGAGTTGAAGCAAAAGCCGTGAGAGATGTTTATTTAATTTTGCAGAACGGTTTTAAGTTACTTTTAAGAGATGTTTTATTTGTTCCGGATTTGATTAAAAACATTATTTCTGTTTCTATGCTTGATAGAGATGGTTATTCTTGCAATTTTGTGAATGGGATTTGCAATATTTACAAGAATGAATGTTTGATTGGAAATGGACAACTTGAAAACGATCTATACAACTTAAAATTAAAAGACGTTCCAATAAATTATGTTGATAAACCGGCAACAACAAACAAAAGGAAAATCGATAGCCAAAACCCGGCAAACCTTTGGCACGCTAGGCTAGGTCATATTTCCTCAAGGAGGATGAACAAGCTAGTGGGAGAGGGCATGTTTGATATGTCTGATATTAACTCTCTACCTACTTGTGAATCCTGCCTAAAAGGAAAAATGACTAAATCTCCTTTTAAGGGGAAACCTGAGCGTAGTCAAAATCTGTTGGATTTGATCCATACAGATGTTTGTGGTCCATTTAGAGTTGGGACTCAATATGGCCACACCTACTTCATTACCTTTACTGATGATTATTCAAGGTATGGGTATTTATATTTAATGAAATATAAGTCTGAAGCATTTGAAAAGTTCAAAGAATTCAAGGCTGAAGTAGAAAACAAGCTAGGTAAAAGTATTAAAGCACTTCGATCGGATCGAGGTGGAGAATACTTGAGTACCGAGTTTTTGGACTATCTAAAAGAGAATGGGATTCTCTCTCAGTGGACTCCTCCTATGACACCACAGCTTAATGGTGTATCGGAGCGTCGTAATCGAACTTTGTTGGACATGGTTCGATCCATGATGAGCTTCACTGAGCTTCCACCTTCGTTTCGGGGCTATGCGCTTGAAACGGCGGTATTGTTGTTGAACAACGTCCACACTAAAGCAGTGGACAAAATACCATACGAGTTATGGAATGGCAAAGCTCCTAAGTATTCGTACTTGAGGATTTGGGGATGTCCTGCTTACGTGAAGCGGACAGTGGGAGATAAGTTGGATAGTCGATCCAGCTTATGTTATTTTGTAGGGTATCCGAAGAATTCAATCGGATATTATTTCTATTATCCTGCTAAAACAAAGGTGTTTGTTTCAAGGAATGCCACCTTCTTGGAGAAGGAGTTCTTATTGGATAAGAAAGGCGAGATGATGGAACTCGAAGAAATTCGAGAAGAACCCGAAATACAAAATAACGATCCTACACCTCAGGAACCATTGCTGGACACGCCTATACCTAGAAGATCCGAGAGGACTTCTAGACCTCCTATTCGATATGGTCTTCTTCTTGAAGGGGATCAAGATGAACCCGATGTTGGATGTGATCCAAGAAACTTCAAGGAAGCAATTTCTGATGCGGATTCAAATTTATGGCTTGAAGCTATGCAGTCGGAAATAGATTCGATGCATACAAACCAAGTTTGGTCTTTAGTAGATCCTCCCGATGGAATTGTTCCAATAGGGTGTAAATGGATCTACAAGAGAAAGCTTGGGCCTGATGGTAAGGTATTGACCTACAAGGCGCGATTGGTGGCAAAAGGTTATACTCAAAGACAAGGAGTTGACTATGATGAAACCTTTTCACCAGTTGCAATGTTCAAGTCCATAAGAATCCTTATTGCCATAGCTGCATGGTATGACTATGAGATATGGCAAATGGATGTGAAGACTGCTTTTCTTAATGGAGACATTAAGGAAGAAATCTATATGAAGCAGCCTGAGGGGTTTACATCCATGGGAAGCGAGCATAAGGTATGCAAGCTTCAGAGATCAATTTATGGTCTAAAACAAGCATCAAGAAGTTGGAACCAGAAATTTGATGAAACAATAAAAGATTTTGGTTTTATCAAGAATCCGGAGGAACCGTGCGTGTACAAGAAAGTAGTTAAGGATGATGTGACATTCTTAGTACTTTATGTTGATGACATCCTACTCATTGGGAATGATGTAGGGATGTTGCAGTCAACAAAGATATGGTTATCAGGTAGATTCTCGATGAAGGATTTGGGTGAGGCATCCTATATTCTAGGGATACAGATCTATAGAGATAGATCTAAGAGAATGATAGGACTCACTCAATCAACCTACATCGACACCATATTGAAACGGTTTTCAATGGATGGGTCCAAGAGAGGACATCTACCCATGTGTCATGGAGTTTCTCTATCCAAGTCTATGTGTCCCAAGACTGATGAAGAGATAGAGAAAATGACACATGTACCATATGCGTCAGCCATAGGTAGTATCATGTATGGGATGATATCTACCAGACCGGATGTAGCATTTGCTCTGAGTGTCACGAGCAGATATCAAGCTAATCCCGGTCAAATGCATTGGAAAGCCGTGAAGGACATTCTTAAGTACTTACGAAGGACTAAGAATATGTTCATGGTATATGGAGGAAGAGAACTAAAATTTGAAGGCTATACCGACTCTAGCTTCCAAAGTGACGTGGATGACTCGAAGTCAACCTCTGGATTTGTGTTCATGCTCAATGGCGGTGCTGTCTCTTGGAAGAGTTCCAAGCAGGACACCTAGCGGATTCCACCACTGAAGCAGAATACATTCAAGCATCAGCTGTTGCTAAAGAGGCCGTTTGGATGAGGAATTTCGTCCAAGAGTTGGGCGTCATTCCTGAAGCTGTTGGTCCAGTCCCGGTGTACTGTGACAACACGGGTGCCGTTGCTCAGGCAAAGGAACCAAGGTCTCATCAAAGATCCAAACACGTACTGAGGAAATACCACATCATCCGGGAGATTGTGGAAAGAGGAGACATCACTGTCGATGAGTGGCCTCTGCAGACAATATCGCTGATCCACTTACTAAGCCCTTGCCAGGACCATTATTTGACAAACATCGCGAAGCAATGGGTCTACGTAGTATGACTAGTTGGCTTTAGGGCAAGTGGGAGATTGAAAGAGTGGGTGCCCGGTGAGCCAACTTGTGGCTAAGGGCTTTGATGACTCTTTGTATAAACAATCTTTTGTTTAATATAATTTACACTTTTATTAATGGCAATGACTTTATCTTTCTTCATATTGTTATATTGTGATATACTATTGTTGTTTTGATAAAGACCTTGAATATACTATAGTGTATGTAAGATGTGGTAGAACATGGGGATGTCTATCATGAAACACATCTTATAGTCACTGTATATTCTAAACTGTTCCTAGTCGATTGAGCCGTCCGATAATAAGGATAAGGATCGCTCGAGTATGAGACTAGCATTTGCGATGCAGAGTACCACGTTTCATTGGTAGGGAACATAGAGATGTTCGAAGCATGCAAATGGATATTCATATGATGAATGATCGAACTACCCTATCCGGACTTTCCAAGTGGTTATCACTTATCGAGTGGATAAAGTCCGCGGTTTTGGTTGTACACCATTAGTCCTTACTACTTGAAACATCATTGAGACTCTATATGCTAGTACTGTGCTTTGAATCGTTTACCGACTCTATTGGGGTCATCAGGTGTCGGGATTGGGTACAGTTACAACACATATAGGAGTCGATGCTTTGTTGTCAAGGATTCACCACATACTTGCGAGTGTGGATATCCTATGCGATCTGAGGAGATATTAGTGTGACGAATCTCTGGCCAGAGTACATGATGTGTTTTAAGAAATGGTTTCTTAGTAGCACATGCGATGTCACTATTTGATCTTCAAGATGTATTGCATAGTTATCGAATCTCGAGCGACTCTAGATATACCAATGGTTGTTGATTCGATCGGGATATATGGATGAAGGGACCGTACTGTACGCTAACCAAAATCTACTGGTTCTTGTAGGCACTATCACTGATACCTAGGGAATCATGGGGCGATATTGCTAGGCGCTCATACCATGATTCGATGGGCAAGTCGGAAATTGTTGTTCCGAGTCACAAGGAGTTGTGAGCCCACGGCTAGCTGTATCCCTGAACCATTGAGGGTCACACAGTGTAATGGATTTTTAATCCCCGTTGAGATAGTTAAATTTAAAGAGTTAAATTTAATGAACGAAGAAGTTGGACTTCTTATTTAAGAGTAGAGGAGTAAGATTTCCTAAAATGACATAGGGATGGCCATTTTTGGAAATCACTGAATTCGGATTCAGAAAAATTTATCTTGACTTTAAAAGGTGCAGAAATGGTTTCTGTGCACATTGGTGAAATCGGTTTATCAATCGGAGTCACGATGAATTTTATATTAATTTCTGAACATGCGGGCTTTGCTTGTCGGGCTTGAACTTATGACTAATGGGCCCTAAGCTGTTAGTGGCCTACATTATAAATAAGTTATTGCAGTACAGAAATTACACACAACAAGTCACAAGGATTTTTCGAAAACCCTAGTTAATTTTCAAAAGGTGGCCGTCCCCCCCTCTCCCTCTACTCGAGAAAAATCCAGCCTGTGATTTTGAATTACAGTCTGGTTTAACGGATCAAATTCGTTAATTCTCTTTGTAGAAACTTCTGATAGATTTTCTAGTGCAATCTATCAGAGGGATTATATATCCGTTCGTGGACCTGATTGAAGAACAGTTCGTCCATCAGTTCCAGGGATATACAACAAGAGCAGAGAAATCTGTTGGTGTCCAAAATCTCGATTCGAGATTAAAGGTAAAAATTTTATAATTGTTATTTAATTTTTACACACACAATTTAATCGTAAGGTTGATACCTATTATGGAATCGTTCCATACAAAATTTTAAACTTCCGCTGCAACGGGTATCAATCCTAATTGATCTGATCGCCGCGTTCTCCAACAAAACTATGGTCCCGAATAATATCAGCCAACCATAATTTTCAAAAGGTAGAGCCCAATTGCTTCCAAAGCAACCTCCACGTTTTTACCTCATGTCCAATAAGGGCCCAATAATATGACGCCGTTTATTGTGACATGTCAAGATGACCCATCAATATTAAGTTGTGATGGACGGTCGCCATGTGGATCCCCCAATAATATGAGCCGATCCCATGGGAGTTCCACCCAACTTACAACATGTGTCGATCCAATGTACAGCTTTCCGACGAACGGGCCCCCCCAATAATATGAGCCGGACCGTATCCGCGGGTAGCATCTCATACATTGATCGTTGATGGAAGGTAGGAACATTTAAACAATATTTAAATTTCCTTTATTTATCTTGATATCAATTTTAAATCATATTTAAAATGAGGGATTTTAATTTTGAAAATTTGTCTCATCATTTTAAAAATTTGTATGCTTGCGGGATTCATACAATTTTGTCTAAAACATGCATACAACTATAATATTATATATTATATAGGATGATCGATTCCATTTCTAATCGACCCGTGGTTGCCAATCACGAGTCTTAGTCCAATCCTAGGTAATATGCAGGTATGCAATGCAATCCTATTATATTGAGCTTCCAATTTACATTTCTTCAGTCTTTATTGTCTGCTGGGCCCACCTCCGTCTTCAAATCTTCATCTCCCACTAAGTCTAATGTATTTACAATAAATAACCATGACAAGTAGGGGATACATTTTAGGGGGTGGGAACGGGCCATAAACCAGACCCATTTTTATTACATATGACAATTCATATTGGGCCATAAACCAGGCCCATTAATAAATCCAACAACAATAAAAACAAATGTAAATTCCTAACATACACCTACAAAATTGGTCATGGCAATCGATCATCCTTATCCAATAATATTTAATTCAAAATTAATTTATTGGATAACATGCAATGGCAATTTAAATTAAAAGGATAAAATCATATTCCATATATAAAATCTTATTTTACATACAAAATCATATTTTATCTTTTTATCAAATAAAATCATATTTTACATATAAAATCCAATTTTATACATAAAATCATATTTTACTCAATATTTCCATAAGATCATATCTTATCATCAATTGTACCAAAAATAATTAATTTCATAAAATCTGATTTAACGGATAAAATCTATAAATTTTCCAAAAATTCAAATTTATCCAAAAATCAATTTTAAAATTTTCGGACTCGAACAATTCGATCCGACGCCTCGTGGACCAATCAAAAACAATTTTCGATCGGACCAAAAATAGAATTTTAACATATTAAAATTTTAATTTTAAAATTAAAAATTAATTTTCGCGGGCCGCCCGGGACGCTCCCGGGCTGCCCGCGCCCCAAAGGGGCTCAGGCCGGGCAGCCCGTCGTTGTCCCTAGGGCAGCGACCATCGCTGCCCGGCGCTGCCCTGGGCAGCGATCACGTCGCCGCCCATGGGCAGCGCCGTGCGCTGCCCGGGGCAGCGACCCTCGCTGCCCCCCGGGCAGCGATCCAATCGCTGCCCGTGTTTTGCCCGAAAAATTTTATTTTTAAAAAAAATTTATTTTGTTTCAAAAACCGAGGCTTAAAATTTTTTGTACAATCGATTAATTTAATCGCTTGATCTGAGCAACCTGGCTCTGATACCACTGTTGGAGAACGACGATCAGATCAATCAGAATTGATACCCGGTGCAGCGGAAGTTTAAAAATTTTATATGGAACGATTCCATAATGGGTATCAAAACTTTACGATTAAATTGTGTGTGTAAAAATTAAATAACAATTATAAATTTTTACCTCCAATCTCGAATCGAGATTATGGACACCAACAGATTACTCTGCTCTTGTTGTATATCCCAGGAACTGATGGACGAACTGTTCTTCAATCAGGTCCACGAACAGAGATTTAATCCCTCTGATAGATTGCACTAGAAAATCTATCAGAAGTTTCTACGAAGAGAATTAACGAATTTGATCCGTTAAACCAGACTGCAAATTCAAAATTCACAGGCTGGATTTTCCCGACAGAGAGAGGGAGGGGGCAGCCACTTAGAGAAAACACGGCTAGGGTTTTCGAAAATATTTTGTGACCTCTGTTGTATAATTTCTGTACTGCAATAACTTATTTATAATGTGGGCTGCTAACAGCTTAGGGCCCATTAGTCATAAGTTCAAGCCTGACAAGCAAAGCCCGCATGTTCAGAAATTAATATAAAATTCATCGTGACTCAGATTGATAAACCAATTTCACCAATGTGCACAGAAACCATTTCTGCATCTTTTAAAGTCAAGATAAATTTTTCTGAATCCGAATTCAGTGATTTCCAAAAATGCCAATCCCTATGTCATTTTAGGAAATCTTACTCCTCTACTCTTAAATAAGAAGTCCCACTTCTTTGTTCATTAAATTTAACTCTTTAAATTTAACTATCTCAACGGGGATTAAAAATCCATTACTCTGTGTGACCCTCAATGGTTCAGGGATACAGCTAGCCGTGGGCTCACAACTCCTTGTGACTCGGAACAACAATTTTCGACTTGCCCATCGAATCAAGGTAAGAGCGCCTAGAAACATCGCCCCATGATTCCCTAGGTATCACTGATAGTTCCTGCAAGAACCAATAGATTTTGGTCAGCGTACAGCACGGTCCCTTCATCCATATATCCCGATCGAATCAACAACCATTGGTAAATCGAGAGTCGTTCGAGATTCGATAACTATGCAATGCATCTTGAAGATCAAATAGTGACATCGCATGTGCTACTAAGAAACCATTTCTTAAAACACATCATGTACTCTGGCCAGAGATTCGTCACACTAATATCTCCTCAGATTGCATAGGATATCCACACTCGCAAGTATGTGGTGAATCCTTGACAACAAAGCATCGACTCCTATATGTGTTGTAACTGTACCCAATCCCGACACCTGATGACCCCAATAGAGTCGGTAAACGAGTCAAAGTACAGTACTAGCATATAGAGTCTCAATGATGTTTCAAGTAGTAAGGACTAATGGTGTACAATCAAAACCGCGGACTTTATCCACTCGATAAGTGATAACCACTTGGAAAGTCCGGATAGGGTAGTTCGATCATTAATCGTATGAATATCCATTTGCATGCTTTGAACATCTCTATGTTCCATACCAATGAAACGTGGTACTCGGCATCGCAAATGCTAGTCTCAATCTCGAGCGATCCTTATCCTTATTAACGGACGGCTCAATCGACTAGGAACTGTTTAGAATATACAGTGACTATAAGATGTGTTTCATGATAGTCATCCCCATGTACTACCACATCTTACATACACTATAGTATATTCAAGGTCTTTATCAAAACAACAATAGTATATCACAATATAACAATATGAAGAAAGATAAAGTCATTGCCATTAATAAAAGTGTAAATTATATTAAACAAAAGATTGTTTATACAAAGAGTCATCAAAGCCCTTAGCCACAAGTTGGCTCACTGGGCACCCACTCTTTCACATCACAGTTCCTCGGGGATACCGGCAAATGGGTCACAAAGTCCATTGTTATAAACTCCCATTTCCATTCAGGAATAGGCAGACTGTGAAGCAATCCTCCAGGTCGTCGGTGCTCTGCTTTGACCTGTTGACACACCAAACATCTCGAAACAAACTGATAAACACTGCGTTTCATACCCTTCCACCAAAAACGAGTACGTAGATCCTTGTACATCTTGTTGCTCCCAGGATGAATACTCAACTTAGTGCGATGTGCCTGAGACAAAATCTCCTCTCGCAACTCTTCATCCTGCGGAATCACAAGCCTACCAGACAAACACAGAAAGCCATCTGACTGATAATGAAATCCAGACGAGCTACCCTCGTTAGCTAGACGAGCTAAATGCTGGGTCTTCGAATCAGACATCTGAGCATCTTGGATCCGCGAATACAAAGCTGGCTCAGATAATATCGCAAAAATCTGGATACTCGGCATACCTTTCTTATTCTTGAAGGTATAGCCTGAAGTACAACAGTCACTGATCGCACTAGACATCGAACTAGTCTGAAGTGCGGATAGTCGCACCTTGCGACTCAAGGCATCAGCGGTGAGATTAGCAGCTCCCGGATGGTACTTTATCTCGCAATCATAGTCCTTAAGCAAGTCCATCCAACGTCTCTGCCTCATGTTCAACTCCGCCTGAGTGAAAAAATACTTGAGACTCTTATGATCAGTGAAGATCTCAAATTTCTCGCCATACAGATAATGACGTCAGATCTTCAAAGCGAACACAATGGCTGCTAACTCCAAATCATGGACTGGATAGTTGTCCTCATGAAGCTTCAGCTGTCTAGAAGCTTATGCGATCACATGACCATTCTGAGTCAGGACACAACCTAACCCCTGAAGAGAAGCATCCATGTAAACCACATACCCTCCAGATCCTGACAGTAATGCCAACACCGGCGCCGAAGTCAACCGCCGTTGAAGCTCATAGAAATTCTCCTCACACTCGGAGGATCACTCGAAATCCACACCCTTGCGGGTAAGCTGTGTCAAAGGTCGAGCTAGTTGAGAGAAGTTCAGAATGAAACGACGATAATACCCTGCTAGACCCAAAAAACTACGGATCTCAGCAACTGTCGTCGGACGCGACCAATTAAGTACCGCTTCAATCTTGCTTGGATCAACAGAAATCCCCTCCCTGGATATGATATGGCCAAGAAAGACCACTCTATCCATCCAGAACTCACACTTGCTCAGCTTGGCGTACAACTATTCATCTCGAAGAGTCTGCAGTACCAACCGCAAGTGAGAAACATGCTCTTCCGTATTACGCGAATACACCAAGATGTCGTCAATGAAGACCACGACAAACTTGTCCAAATACTCTCTGAAGACACGGTTCATCAAATCCATGAATATAGCCGGCGCATTAGTCAAACCAAATGGCATCACTAGGTACTCGTAATGCCCATAGCGAGTACGGAATGCAGTCTTGGCTATGTCCTGAACACGGACTCTCAACTGATGATACCCAGATCTCAAGTCAATCTTGGAGTAAACTGACGTGCCCTGCAGCTGATCAAACAAGTCATCAATATGAGGCAACGGATACTTGTTCTTCACAGTGACTCGATTCAGCTTCCGATAGTCAATGCACAGCCGCATCGACCCATCCTTCTTCTTCACGAAGAGAACAGGAGCTCCCCAAGGAGATACACTAGAACGAATGTACCCCTTGTCCAAAAGATCCTGTAGCTGATTCTTCAACTCACGCATCTCTGACGGAGCCAGACGATACGGTGCTTGAGAAATAGGCGAAGTATCCGGCATCAACTCTATGCCAAACTCGACTTCCCTAATAGGAGGAAAACCCGGAATCTCATCAGGAAATACATCTGGAAATTCATCCACAACAGGAATGCTCTCTATCCCAACACTCTCAGCGGACAAATCAACTGCATAGATAAGGTAGCCTTCCCCGCCAGACTCTAGAGCTCGATAGGCTCTCAAAGCTGATACCAAAGGCATCGGGGGTCGCGCTCCCTCTCCATAGAAAAACCAGCTCTCACTCCCCTCCAGATGAAAGCGTACTAATCTCTGATAGCAGTCCACTGAAGCTCGATAGGTAGTCAACAAGAGCAGGTATACCATAAAGGAGAAATGTACCTGCGATGACTTTCTCATTCTCCTCCACTGCCTGATCATGTCTCAGGGCAAACACCTGGCCAGAAGCTCGTGGCCTCAAATGAGAACTCCCAGCAGGCTGTCCCTGTGACCTCTGCTGAACGGTGGCCTGAGAACGAGATCCTGAACCAAAACCAGAACCGCCTCCCCCAGACAGTGGACAATCCCTCCGGATATGTCCAGTCTCTCCACAACGGAAACAAGCTCCAGAAGCTCTACGGCACTTGTCAGATGGATGGTTCTTCCCACAGTGATTACACTTGTCCTTCTTACCAAAACGGACAACACCAGCAGAGCCAGAGGAAGAAGAAGTAGATCCAGACTTCTTGAAATATTGGGCACGGGGACCCAAAGAACTAGCAGGTCTCGACTGAGAGAAAGACCTGTTCCGCCGAATGCTGTCCTCCGCCTGGTGACAACGGCTCACCAAACCCTCATAGGACATGTCGTCGCCAACCGCCACACGGTCATGGATCTCAGGGTTAAGGCCCTGAAGGAACAGATTATACTTCATCCCAGAGCTGTCAGCAATCTCGGGGCAATAGGATAGCAGATCAAAGAACTTCTGCTGATACTCATCAATAGACATGGCTCCCTGTCGTAGACTCAGAAGCTCGCCTGCCTTCGACTGACGGAGTGCAGGAGGAAAATACAGCTTCTGAAAAGCTGTGCGAAACTCGGCCCAGGTGGCCACTCCTCTCGCCGCAACAAAAGGTGCAGAAGTAAACCTCCACCACCTGCGCGCACTTCCATCCAGAAGATAACCCAGGGTCTCCATCTTCTGCTCCTCGGTGCATTGGAAAGTCTGAAAAGTCGTCTCCATGCGGTCTAACCAATTCTCCGCATCCTCCGGAGACTCACTTCCAACTAAGGGCTTAGGACCCATAGCTAAGAATCGACGCACAGTGAAACGCTCGTCGTCATGATGAAGATGACGCCGTTCTCGACGATGCTCTCAGTCGGCATCACCCTGACGCCCACCAATACTGCCATGAGAACTCTGGTCATCACGATCTGCCATCTACAAAAATACCTCATGATGAGACTAAATCCCAAGAATACTTTTGCATGCTCTGATACCATAAATGTAGTGACCCTTACCCGGATCACCTACTAAACAGAACTTAGGCATGCAATTAACTTAATAAAACATATATCAGAATAATTTGCGGAAAACCATAAATATTATACAATCCCAAGTAAAGGAATCTGTAATTTATCCAAATATTATACAACCAAATTGAATAGCTGTATCAACCTCAAAACAACAGAAATAAAACCTAGACGAAGCTCCAGCTGGCCAACCACTGCCTAGCCTCTCTTGGATCCCCCAGCCTCGTCCAATCGCAAACCTGCCTCATGGAATAGGGTGTCCAGAAACACAGAGTACGAGACGTGAGCATAAAACGCTCAGTAAGAGAGTATGAGTATACATGCATGCAAAGTGAACTCCCTATAAACTCGAGGTCAAGGATCAGATAACAGAGACAGACCGGGCCCTGGTATGTAGCACGCTGTGACGTCGCTTCAGGAGGTGGCTCCCATACCATAATACAAGTGGATATGCCGGATCCAAATTGATGGAAGTCCAACCACTAACAGGATAGGGAAAAATACTACTAACAGACATCTCGAAGGAGATAGCTCAGTATGCAAATGAATGCAACATAAATCAATGACATATAAACCATGCAGTCACATAATACATGCATACTCAGTTAGGATATCTCGAACAGTACTTCCGTACCTCAAATCAGTGCAAGCTCTACCAGCTCTAGGTCCACGCCTATAGTCTGCTCTACACTGCCAAATGATACTACTATCATTATAGCGCTCTAAAAGCCTTAACTAAGCTAAAGCATACTCCTAAATATTTTTAGGAAGCAAAAGCTATACCTTCGTCCGTCGTTAGCCCTTTGATGTCGATGCCTCCAAAACTTGGGCACAACTCCGCTACGACTATCGAACGCCTTGACGACTCCCGGGTCAAGCCTAGGAAGGCTAGAACAACTCGAATACGACTAGAGTAGAGAGGAAATCCGGAATTGGCAATTGAAAATGAATTCTCGGCCTTCTATTTATAGACAACAATCGGAGCTTCCGATCCTCGATCGGAACATCCGAACCTCGATCGGAACGTTCGATCTTGCCATCGGAGCTTCCGAAGATCCTGATCTGCCACGTGTCAAAATATCACTTGTTGACTTCGGATAGGGGTGATCGGAGCTTCCGATCCTGATCGGAGCTTCCGATCTTGCCACACGTCATGCCTGACGTAATACCATCGGAGCTTCCGATCCTGTTCGGAGCTTCCGAACTCACTTTCGGAGCTTCCGAACTCTACCCAAGTAATTATGATTAATTCCTTAATTACTGATTTTGGGTTACGGGCTACTACACCTTCAGTTCGAAATTCCAATTCTCAAGTCTCTTTTGACACAGTGCGATAGCTTTCCTCAAGCGCTAACAATTAGCGCTAAACCTTGGCCCAATTTGAAAGCCCATTTACTTTTCTTCTCCTTGCTTCTCTGATCGTTCTTTTTCTTCTTCTCTTTTCTCAATTATTTTCCTTTTTTCTTTTAATTCTTTTAATTCCCTATTTTCTTCTTTAATTTTTTCTTTTCCTCTCTTTTCCAAATAAATTCAATAAATCACTGTAAACACAAAAACAACAAAATACCACATAAATCTGCTCGAAACAAACATTTAACAATTAAAATCATAACTAAATTATGTGTATAAAATACACTTATCAATATGGTTCTTGAATATTTTAAGCATGCATGTTTAACCGGTGAAGTGTAGTGATGTATTAGATATTGTGGATGTGTGTTGGACCATTGCACGACAATAGGTGTTTGTGAAACTTGATAGTGCTTGAATCTTGAAGATTTTTTTTCTGATATGGCATATACTTTCTTGGGCGCACCCAAAATATTTTGTTTTATGAAAAATAAAAACAAATTTTGAAACCCAATTAACTCCATCCGGGTTGCAAGCAAGATGTTTGAAATCCTATTCATCCTGTTTGTGGCTAAGTATGCGGATCACATGGGGTTAACTTTTTGAAAAAAAAACCTTAATTCCATCCGGACTGTAAGCAAGGAATTGAAATCCTAATGTTCTTGCTTATGGTTAAGTCTATGGGTAAAATGAAAACGTTTTGAAGTAACAATTCCATCCGGGCTTGGAATGTGAATGAAATTCTATTCACTATTTCATAGCTAAGTTTGCGGATTCCATGGGATTGTAGTTCCCTACGGGCTATAGAAGAGGGGATTGAAATTTGAATTTAATCTAGTTATAGCTAAGTATGCGGGTAATTATTGGGACTTTAAAATTGTTCGGTGTAAAATCTGATGGTGCGTAATTATATCTCAAAAGAGTTGTGTTGTGTTGAAGGATTGTTGAGAGGAGGGTTCTTGATTGTGAGACTTGCACTTAATTGTTATAGGTCGACGAACAGTCTTGAGACTTTGTCTTTTGAAGTTGCATGTAACTGGGTAACGTGGCACACACACACGTTCGAGGCTATATCTCGATTTGAAATGTCTGGATATTGAACTTGTTCCGTTGTTAGCATTTTAACGCCTTTCTTGATCATGCATTGAGTTTATTCATGAGGCAAAAATGTGAAGATCATGGTTATTTTTGTTATGGATTATGAGTCGAGCTTATTTTTGGTTTTGTGTTGCTCGAGGGCGAGCAAAGATTAAGTAGGGGGAGTTTGATGTGGTGATAATTTCCTATGTTTGATTGAGTTAATTTGTGATGATTAGGCATATTTTGATTGACTAAATACATGTTATAATTCCTAATCATTGTATGTGATTTGATATAGGAAAAGTGAAGAAAAGGAAGTAAATATGGAAGAAAGAGCCGAGATAAGAGAAGAATTACGAAGCAGCAATGATCAGAAAATCATATTTAATTTTAGAGAAGTCCAAATCCGATCTCTACCGTTCAGAATAAAGTTCAAGATTTTTGAAGCAGCTGTCCAAATTTCAGCTCAATCCGACGGCTAGATCTTCATATATGAATTTTTCAAAATCGCTGCTCGCTGAAAAAAAAGTCGTGCTTGATCCTACCAACTCACAGAATCGAGCGCGAGGAAGAATTTTCAAACAGTAAGTTGGATATTTTTGCGCGCTCGATCCTACCAACTCGTGCGATCGAGCGCGCCCATGAGAGACGCAGGCAGTAGGTTCACCATTTTCTTGGCGCTCGATCCTACCAACTGTGAGGCCTCGGTTCTAATACACTAATCTTAGGATAATGCAATTGATCAATGCAATTAAACAAAAGGATTAAAGAAATAATTTTTTTTAAAGGGGTACTCGCTCGATCGGTAAGATCTTACTGATCGAGTGGCCAAAATAATCCAATACTCTGCCAGGAAAATAAAAAGGCTTCCGCTCGATCGGTAAGATCTTATCGATCGAGCGGACAAGAAATGCCCAACTCTCTGCCTCGGTACAGGGGTTCTCGCTCGATCGGTAAGATTCAACCGATCGAGCGAGATTCTCTATACCAGAAAAATTCTGGTTTTTTACTTCCAAAACAATCTCAAATCAAACCATACCACAATAACATAATATCTCATTCAACAAGATACAAAAGGATAAGGTCTAGAGTTATACAATTCTCAAAATATAGCATGCATAAAATCCATCTAGTTCGGAATTATTCAAAAACAAAAAGGAGTTCGAATACATAAACGACTCCTAACATCCAAGCCTCACTCTCTCCTCTCAACCATCTAGCCATGCTGCCTCTAACTCGATCCTGCCCTACCTGTTGCCAAGTACACATACAAACAAAGACAACAGCCGGATAATCCGATGAGAATAAAATTCCCAGTAAAATAGACTAGTATACAATATCACATAATATATCAAAACATGATATATAATTTAATTCCACATAAACTTCAAGTAATTCATTTCACTGCGGAATAAAATGATATGCATGACTTTAAAACTTCTGGATTAACAGACTCAGATAATTAAAAGGAATTCTTCTTTCTTTCTTTCTTCAGTTTGGGATCCCGAGGTTAAAATATCCAACAATCACACCAAACTCCCCTTTCGAGGTGGACGAGGTATATTTTAATCCTCTAGACTCTAGGGCATTATAGTGATTTAATCGACACTTGTAGTAAATCGCCTACCAAGGCCACTCAACTATAATCTCCAGATCGTCTAATTAAAAATGAATAATCAATCGGTTCAATATGAATGCATATGAAATCTCATGCACTCAAATATCAATTCAATCATAAGTTCAAATAAGCATATAAACATGCAAGTATGAGATTTCTTTTAGGACACTCGATTCAATCCGAAATCGAGTTAATCGTCCTATTTCATTCCAAAGTCGTCTTATACCTTCTCATCATTTCACAATCTTCAATCTATAAAACAACAATACTCCATTCAATATCTATTCAAGATCTTTGATCGATAAGTAAGAAATCGATACTATACCGGCTCAAATCTTTCAAACTGATCAAAGCTGCAATCTCGCAACTCCAAGGACTTCGAATCAATCTAACAGGAGAAGTCACAAGATCAATATCGATATCAAAACCTCATCAAACTCGGTATAATCAAATCAATAGAAACGATATCCCAAAACTCAAACTGACGGCATAACGGCTATATTCTGATAAATCGGAAATGCAGACAGCATAATATCAATCCAAACAACTCATATCAATCATCATTCAAACATTCAAACTCAAATCCAACACATCTCAAAACCCAACATTTCGAAATATGCTTCTAAAAATCATAACAATTCTGAACGACGCTCTATTTCAATTCCGTCTGAGAATAAACGATAAGAATAATCTCAAGAACATCATACCCGAAAAGAATCAAATTCCAACTACATCCGAAAAATAAAACATATCTGATCGGAGAGAAACTTACGATAGAACGAATCTCTCGTTGCTGTGATCGCTAAATTTCCTTCAGAAATGATTTCCAACGGACGGATCGACCGGAAACTGAAATCTGAAAGCTCGAAGAACTCAAATGGCATCTTCAATAGAGGGAAATCGAGATGGGGAAGAAGATAGAGTGAATGACCAAGTCAACAAGAGTCTAGATATTATATAAAACTCCCTATTTTCATTTTAGTCCCTGAAATTTCCAAAAATTGCAAAATAGTCCCTGATCAATAAAAAGTTGGCTCTCAAATTCTAAAATCACATATTATCTCAATTAAAGTCAATTAAGATAAAAACGGGGCGTTATAATTCTCCCCCTCAAAGAATAGATTTCGTCCTCGAAATCAGTAATATCAACTCATAAGAAAGAAATAAGAATTCAAGAATAGAATTAAGGACTCACGTCAAATAAATAAGTTAGGGAATATCTGTCTCATATCAGATTCTGTCTCCCAAGTCGCTTCTTCGACTCCGTGACGACTCCACTGAACTTTCACCAAAGAAATCGATTTGGTTCTGAGTTGTTTCTCCTTTCTGTCAAGGATCTGAATCGGTCTCTCGAAATAACTCAGAGTTTCATCGAGTTCAGCTTCGTCAGGTTGAAGGACATGAGAAGGATCTGGATGATATTTCCTCAACATCCAGACGTGAAATACGTCGTGAATACCAGATAAAGAAGGAGGAAGTGCTAATCTGTAGGCTAAATCGCCTATCTTCTGTAAAATCTCATATGGACCGATGAATCTCGGTGACAACTTCCCTCTCTTCCCAAATCTAACAGTACCTCTAAACGGATAAATCTTCAAGAATACTTGGTCTCCCTGATCGAAAGATAGAGGTCTGAGGCGTATATTTGCATACTTCGCTTGTCGGTCCTGAGCACTCTTCATTCTCAATTGGATAATCTTCACCTGCTCAGCCATATCACTGGTCCCAAGTCGGGAGACTCAGACATCTCATCCCAGTACAGAGGAGATCTGCACTTCTTTCCGTACAACGCTTCGAATGGTGCCATTCCTATACTCGTCTGGAAGCTGTTATTGTACGAAAACTCCACAAGAGGCAACAAATCCTGCCAACTAGTGCCAAAATCAAGCACTACTGCTCGAAGCATATCCTCCAGAGTCTGAATCGTCTGCTCTGATTGACCGTCAGTCTGAGGATGGTATGCGGTACTCAAGTGCAAACGAGTACCAAGAGCCTCCGGTAGACTATGCCAGAAATGAGAAGTAAACCAAGGATCCCGATCTGAAACAATCGATCTCGGCACACCGTGCAATCTGACAATCTCTCTGACATACAACTCGGCCATCTGATCATGATGATATGTCATCCGATACGGAATAAAACAAGCAGACTTCGTCAAACAGTCAATCACTACCCAAATGGCATCGCATCCTCGAACAGAACGGGGTAGTTTCGTGACGAAATCCATCGAGATATGATCCTACTTCCATTCCGGAACAGATAAACTGTGCAGAAGACCACCCGGCCTCTTTCTCTCGGCCTTCACCTGCTGGCAGTTCAAACAAGGGGATACAAACCTTGCAACATCACTCTTCATCTTCTTCCACCAAAACTGACTCTTCAGGTCGTTATACAACTTTCGGCCTCCTGGATGAACACTAAACCGACTGCAATGTGCCTCTCGCAGAATACACTGTCTCATCTCAGAAATATCAGGCACAACAATATGGTTATTCACAAATAAAACATCATCCCTGACCTGAAACTCAGACTGGTGTCCAGATCTCACCTTCTCTATCGAATGCTGAATACTCTCATTGGATTTATGTGCTTCTCTGATCGACACAAACAACTCTGGCTCGGCCTGGATAGCAGAAACTCTGATAGGATTCCTATCTGATTCAAACTCCAATCCAGAATTGCTACAGTCGACAATCAAACGAGACGCACCGATGGTCGAAAGAGATAAGGAACAAAGCTTGCGACTCAAAGCATCAGCAGCTACGTTCGACTTTCCTGGGTAATACTTAATCTCGTAGTCGAAGTCCTTCAATAAATCTAGCCATCTCCTCTGTCTCATATTCAACTCAGACTGTGAAAATAAGTACTTAAAACTCTTATGATCAGAAAAGATCTCAAAAGACTCATCGTACAGATAGTGACGCCAGATCTTCAAGGCAAAAACAATAGCGGCAAGTTAAAGATCATGAACTAGATAGCGAGTCTCGTGCGGTTTCAACTGCCTCAACGCATACGCTATCACGTGCTTCCTCTGCATAAGAATACATCCAATACCAGAATGGGAAGCATCGCAATACACCGTAAAACCTCCAGAACCTGATGGAATAGAAAGTATCGGAGCTCTAGTCAATCTCTTCTTCAAATCAATGAAACTGGTCTCACACTCTTCAGTCCAAACAAAAGGCGCGTTTTTATGAGTCATCTGGGTAATTGGCTTCGCAATAGAAGAGAAACTCTAAATAAATCTGCGATAGTAACCCGCTAAACCCATAAAACTTCGAATTTCAGGCACAGAAGTCGGCCTACGCCAGTTCATCACTGCTTCGATCTTGCTGGGATCAACAGAAATCCCATTTCCAGAGATAATGTGACCAAGAAAAACGAATCGATCCAACCAAAACTCGCACTTCGACAGTTTAGAAAACAACTGTTCAGTTCTCAAAATCAGTAAAACAATCCTCATATGCTCTGCATGATCAGCACGGCTCTTCGAATAGACCAGGATATCGTCAATGAAAATAATAACAAACTCATCTAGAAAGCGCTGAAATATTCGGTTCATCAACCCCATAAAGACTGTTGGGGCGTTAGTCAAACCGAACGGCATGACGAGAAATTCAAAATGGCCATACCTCGTCCTAAATGCAGTCTTAGGAACATCCTCTTCTCGCACTCTCAGCTGATGATACCCAGACCTCAAATCTATCTTCGAATAAATACACGAACCCTGAAATTGATCAAAAAGATCATCTATACGAGGTAAAGGATACCTGTTCTTAACCGTCGCCTGGTTCAGTTGGCGGTAGTCAATGCAGAGATGCATAGAGCCATCTTTCTTTCTAACAAACAGAACAGGAGCACCCCAAGGCGATACACTAGGTCGAATGTATCCTTTGGCAATCAATTCCTCCAACTGCTCCTTCAATTCCTTCAATTCAATCGGAGCCATTCTATACAGCGCTTTAGAAATCGGCTGAGTACCTGACGTTAGTTCGATGCCAAATTCAATCTCACGAATAGGCGGTAATCCCAAAATCTCATCCGAGAACACATCAGGAAACTCTCTAACTACTGGTATGTCAGTCAACACTAGGCTAGACTTAAAAACATCCACTACATAGATCAGAAAACCCTATTTTCCTCTCTGCAACAATCTAGTCATAGACAAAACAGAAATCAAAGGAATTCTAGATCGAGAACCCTTACCAAAGAATCTCCACTCATCTGTCATTTCTGGTCTGAAACGGACTACCTTCTGAAAACAATCCACTGTAGCTCTGTACTCAGTAAAAACATCTATACCAACTATGCAGCCAAAGTCAGACAAACCAAGTATAACACAGTCGAACTCTAACAAATTCCCTTCACTACTCAATTCACAATTCCTAACAAAATTCCTCGAAACAATTCCTCCACCGAAAGGTGAAGTAACAGAAACCACAGCAGGTAATGGCTCAAAAGGTAAGGCATGCTTCAATACAAATTTCTCAGATATGAAAGAGTGAGACGCACCCATATCTATCAAAATATAAGCAGGATAACCAAAGGTTGTATAGTTACCTGCAATCACATCATCAGGTGCTGCCTGAGCCTGATCCTCATTCAAAGCAAAAACTCTTGCCTGCTGTCGAGGAGGTTGGTTCAAGTTCTGGTTACCTCATTGACGATTCTATTGTTGGGGCTGGAAAGAGTGAATTGCATTCGCTTGCCTATGAGGTGGTGCGGATTGTCTAGAAGTATTTCCACTCTGAGCTTGCTCCGAGCCTCTCTGGGGACAAAGTCTAGCATAATGTCCCGTCTGCTGACAGATGTAGCAATTCCCAAAAATCCCTCTACACTGGTCGCTGGAGTGACGACCTCCACACTTGTTACAAGAAGCTCCAGAGGAACCTGAACCCTGTCCAGAACTGAACTGATTCGAGCCACCCGAACTTGAAGAACTGCTTCCTGATTTCTTAAATTGTTTTCCCTTCGGTCGGTAGTAATCCTTTCTATTGCCTCCACTGCTACCACCCTCGGATCTCTGAGGTTGATTCTGATATTGAGACGGTTGGTTCTGAAACTGTCTCTGTTGCTGCTGAGATGCAACCTGATTCCCTCTCTGCCTTATCAGCCCTGCCTCAGCACCCTTGGCCTGATCCATAGCATCAGCAAAGTTATTGGGCCTTCCAGTATTAACCAGAGTGAAGATATCCGGATTCAAGCCATTGATGAATTGATCAGCTTTAGCTTCTTCGTTGTCGGTTATGTGAGGTGCGAACCTCAACAAGCTGTCAAACTTGGCAACATAATCCTCGATATTTAAGTTTCCTTGCTTCATATTTGAGAACTCGGCATCTTTATCCTTTCGGTACGAAACTGGAAAGAACCGTTTAAAGAACTCAGATTTAAAAAGATTCCAGTCAATAGTTGTACCTCGATTCTCAAAAGCCCTCTTTGTTGCGATCCACCAGTTCTTCGCAACTCCTCGCAGTTGATGAATAACTAGCCTGATTCTGCGGTCACCAGAATAATCGAGAGAATCAAAAAGCTGGTCTATGTCGTCCAACCAACTCTCGCAGTCAACTGGATTTTCCGTACCCTTCAAAATTGGGGGTCGGAAAGATTGGAACCTCTTCAGTAAGGTCTCCATAGGCGTAGCTGTTAAATCCATCTAATCTGTTACTGCACTGCCCTGTTCGTTAGGATGAGTGTTCACAGGCGGATTCTCATTCGAAGTAACAACTGGCGGTGGGTTCCTATTCAGCACTCTTCGAGGACCCATAATCTGATAATCAAAGGTTAGGACACAGATAATCCAATTCCCATAGTTCCATAAGGTCCAAAACCTTCTCTGAATAATAACACCACTTCGAGAATATTCGTATTCGATCCAGAAACCATCAATTGATATCTCAAGTAATTTCATACTTTAAAATTTAAATCACATAATCATGTTATTCAAATAATTCTCAATCAGTAAAGCATGCTCGCATCGTATTTAATAAATCAATTAAATAACTCAAACACATGCGAGAAGCCAATTCAAGTGGACTCGATCTACCCCGCTCTCTTCTAAATTCAGTCCAAGATCTTAACGCTCTGATTCCACTTAATGTGAGGCCTGGATTCTAATCAACTAATCTTAGGATAATGCAATTGATCAACACAATTAAACAAAAGGATTAAAGAAATAATTTTTTTAAAGGGGTGCTCGCTCGATCGGTAAGATCTTACCGATCGAGCGGCCAAAATAATCCAAGACTCTGCCAGGAAAATAAAAAGGTTTCCGCTTGATTGGTAATATCTTACCGATCTAGCGGACAAGAAATGCCCAACTCTCTGCCTCGGTACAGGGGTGCTTGCTCGATTGGTAAGATTCAACCGATCGAGCGAGATGCTCTGTACCAGAAAAATTCTGGTTTTCTACTTCCAAAAAATTCTCAAATCAAGCCATACCACAATAACATAATATCATATTCAACAAGATACAAAAGGATAAGGTCTAGAGTTATACAATTCTCAAAATATAACATGCATAAAATCCATCTAGTTCGGACTTATTCAAAAACAAAAATGAGTTCGAATACATAAACGACTCCTAACATCCAAGCCTCACTCTATCCTCTCAACCATCTAGCCATGCTGCCTCTGACTCAGTCCTGCCCCACCTGTTGCTAAGTACACATACAAACAAAGACAACAGCCGGATAATCCGGTGAGAATACAATTCCCAGTAAAAGAGACTAGCATACAATATCACATAATATATCAAAACATGATATATAATTTAATTCCACATAAACTTCAAGTAATTCATTTCACTGCGGACTAAAATGATAAGCATGACTTTAAAACTTCTGGATTAACAGACTCAGATAATCAAAAGGAATTCTTCTTTCTTTCTTTCTTCGGTTTGGGATCCCGAGGTTAAAATATCCAACAATCACACCGAACTCCCCTTTCGAGGTGGACGAGGTATATTTTAATCCTCTAGACTCTAGGGCATTATAGTGAGTTAATCGACACTTGTAGTAAATCGCCTACCAAGGCCACTTAACTATAATCTCCAGATCGTCTAATTCAAAATGAATAATCAATCTGTTCAATATGAATGCATATGAAATCTCATGCACTCAAATATCAATTCAATCATAAGTTCAAATAAGCATATAAACGTGCAAGTATGAGATTTCTTTTAGGACACTCGATTCAATCCGGAATCGAGTTAATCGCCCTATTCCATTCCAAAGTTGTCTTATACCTTCTCGTCGTTTCACAATCTTCAATCTGTAAAACAACAATACTCCATTCAATATCTATTCAAGATCTTTGATCGATAAGTAAGAAATCGATACTATACCGGCTCAAATCTTCCAAACTGATCGAAGCTGCAATCTCGCAACTCCAAGGACTTCGAATCAATCTAACAGGAGAAGTCACAAGATCAATATCGATATCAAAACCTCATCAAACTCGGTATAATCAAATCAATAGAAACGATATCCCGAAACTCAAACTGACGGCATAACGTCTATATTCTGATAAATCGGAAATGCAGACAGCATAATATCAATCCAAAAAACTCAAATCAATCATCATTCAAACATTCAAACTCAAATCCAACACATCTCAAAACCCAACATTTCGAAATATGCTTCTAAAAATCATAACAATTCCGAACGACGCTCTATTTCAATTCCGTCTGAGAATAAATGATAAGAATAATCTCAAGAACATCATACACGAAAAGAATCAAATTCCAACTACATCCAAAAAATAAAACATATCTGATCGGAGAGAAACTTACGATAGAACGAATCTCTCGTTGCTGTGATCGCTAAACTACCCTCAAAAATGATTTCCAACGGACGGATCGACCGAAAACTGAAATCTGAAAGCTCGAAGAACTCAAATGGCGTCTTCAATGGAGGGAAATTGAGATGGGGAAGAAGATAGAGTGAATGACCAAGTCAACAAGAGTCTAGATATTATATAAAACTCCCTATTTTCATTTTAGTCCTTGAAATTTCCAAAAATTGCACTGATCAATAAAAAGTTGGCTCTCGAATTCTGAAATTACTGATTATCTCAATTAAAGTCAATTAAGATAAAAATGGGGTGTTATACCAACTCACAGGATCTAGCGCAACGGCTTTTCCGAGAAATCCTTTTAAGTTTGGAAACTTATTTTTTTAGGACTCTAGTCATATTTAAGGGTTTTGATCTCGTTTTTTGGGAGGATGATGAATCTTCTGGACGGCTGAACATGCAAGAAAACATCTGGCGGCTAGGTTCTATCTTCTCTGTTCTTAGATTTTAATCTTTCTAGTTTTTGTACTTGGTTAAGGAAGATGAAACCCTTGATTTTATTCACTTTGTGAGATTTTGATTTTCAATGTTTGATTTTTATCGAGTATCAAGAGTTGTTTTGGATTGATTTCCATGATTGTATGTGAGATTATAGGCCTGTGATTTCGCTATACAATCTACTGCTAAATTAGAACTTAAATCTGTAATTGTTTGAATCATCTAATTTGTGAAACAACTGCGTTTAATATTTTCTACTGTTTAATTTGTTAAATTGTAGGAACAAAAATTGACTAGGCTAAATGCATCCGATGGTGCATGTGTTGTCTAGATTCATCAGTTTTACTCATTTGAATGCTGCCGTGGATTTAAATCTAGATCGCTGGTATTTGGGTTAATTTATTGGTAAAGGTTAATCTAGAACGCTGGTGTCTAATTAACTAATATTAAGGTGGAACAAGAATTAGATTTTCAATGGTGAATATTCAATGAAAATTAATTATTTTTAGAGAATCGATGATCGAGTGAATGATTTCAAGGGTGTAGTCGACCGATACCAAGTCTCATTATTTATTTGATCTTTCTTATTTTAATTCTTGCATAGTAGTTTTTAAAATCCAAAAACCCCCATTTTATTTATTTTCAGTATTTTTAATAACACAAATAAATTTCACTTTTCTCGTGGGAACGATCCCTAATCTCTCTACTACATGTTTATTTAGTTAATATGAATTGGGTTAATTTGGGCGCGACACGACTAAGCGCTGCCACTTTGCGTTTAAAATGCACGAAAAACTTATACGATTGCGAATGCATTTATCGGGACTTGGAAACCTCACAACTTCCAATTTTGGAAGCTCAATTCCCTAAACTGTTGATTTTTGCCTCTAAATATCTTTAACTAGCTCTCGATCTGCGAAAAATCACATAATGCTAAAAAGACAACCCTGGTCAACTATCGTCAAACTTTGACCAAAAATTATCGAACTTTATTGCGCTCTCACCGCTTAACGATTTCGAATCTCTACTCAAAACTTGGATATTCGGACCTACCACGTCAAGGCGATCAAAAATGGTTAACATGTCAGAGGTCGCCGGAAAAGTGAGGGAGGCGGCGGCGCGGCAGCGATGAGCAAATCAACTCCAAAAATTCTGAATTTCGGCAGGGTTGTATATCTCAACGAAACAATTCTAATGGACTAAGCCACGACCAAATCAGAGCTCCGATGCGCCGTAGATCTGAGAAAAACAGAGCGATTCCGGCGAAGCTTTCCGAGCTCTAATCTGCATGATTTTTTCATGGAAAATGCTATAATAAGCTTGGGAAATGATCTAAACATCTCAAAGCATCATCTAGTACCTTTAAAATCAACAAAATCGAGCTTGAATCGAAAATCTCACCGATGAAGACGATGAATAGTAAAATTGTGACTGTAAATCAACGATTCCCGGCCATCCAACCGTTGAAACTTTGATTTCTTTGTACCGTTGGAATCATCTTGATCTCCTCTATGTTATGACCGTTTGGATTTTTATCAGAGCCCCAGTGAACTTTCGGCGAGCCTTAAACCGTGCGTCGCTACAGTACCAATCGAGAATTTGGGCTAAAATTTTGATATTTGTGTTTTATTGAGTGTGTTTTAGTGTGTGTTTTGAGATTTATAGCAAATCGATAATTTTCTGATCTGTACTAATTTATTTGATGTCCAAATGGTAAAATTAGTCTCCATTCTGATATTTTTCTGGTACACACACCCCACAACTATTAACATCATTCTCTGAAATTATTGTCTTTGACTAGTCAATTAGACTTATAATTTCTCTAATTAATTATTAAGTTAAACTTAGACCATGATCAGTCAACTCGGTCAAAAATTCTTCTAAATTAAACTAATTGGCATAAATAATTATTTTAATTCCGATATTTCAATAATTATATCAAAAATGCCAATATTACCAGATTTCCAGAAATAGTCAAATCCATTGACTAATTGGCACGTGCATTTTATAAATACACTCTGTAACTCAGTTGGCCGCAATAAATATTTTATCCACTCAATAATTATTTTAGTCGCCAATTAATTCGGTAAATAAATTTTGGGACATAACAACTTGCTAGATCAATTGGTGATAATATAATCCCAGTAATATTGCAGAAAAGTTTCTAAGAACTGAATATCTGAGTACTATACTCATCTTATCAGCCTACCAAAAAGTGAACAATTCCAATCGTTCTTTATGCAAAAAAATATTTAGCTCCCCCGTCACGGGGTTATAACATCGGTATCTACCTTAGAAAAATAGTTGCAAATAGTCATTGAGCACCAAACTTGCACCAATTTAACTGACCATTTCAAAACATACATGAACATATAAGTGCTTAACTTTCACTATCCAAGTGAATTCTCATACTGACGAATCCATGTTGTAACTTAGCAGGCTCATGACATCTGTCAATAGAATCGAGTATCTTTTCAAGGTTATCAAATTGACATCAAATTATATTTTAATGTAACTGTTGCAATGATCTCTAGACTGAGTAAATTTTCCATTCCCTTCTGAAGTACAAAATACTTCCAGAATATCAATGGAAATATACTCTCACATGTCTATCGTTGATCACAGTTCACGTCTCCCAGTATAAGTCATCACAGTGCCCTGATAAAATTATTATTTGCTTGACAATCCATCAATCGAATTCCAATTCTTACAGGAAAACTTACCTAAGTAAACTCATCACTTAGAATTTCCTGTTCATCTCGTAATCAATATCCTGATCACTAATATACCTCTGATAGAATCAGACAATACTGGTAAAACCTCCTGGTTCTCCCCCAGTATCAAGTGCGAGAACTACCCGTCCAGAATATTCACTTGTCAAGGAATCCTTTTCAAGACTATTCTTTCCACGGAAACCAAAATCTGTATCTCTGATGAAGTCAGACGATAACTCAAATCCCTTGGAACTAATCCAATACCAAGTATAATTCCAGAAGATTCAAATAAATCCTGAATATTCTCCTGATAGTTATACTCATTGTTGTGACTGTACATACAACGAGACTGAGGTAAGTCTTCCTATAATTCTAAACTGGAACAAAAGAATCCTTCCAGAGTACACCGACATAAGGTCGCACTTACTATACCATCTCGAAACCCGACAGTCAAGAGCACCCTGACATAACTCATCCCTGAGTATCTGATATTATGCAACATTCCTATCTGGACTAAAATCATTGGTCAAGAAAAATTCTCTGTAGAGGCACAATTCAAATCCCGAGTCTTCAAGCATCTGATAATTAAATCCTGTTGAATATCAATTCAACTAATCTCCTGGATTAAATCCCGAAATCACAAATCAAGATCAAAACTTATCTACTCAGAACAATTACTTGACAAGGAAAAATCAATTCCAAGACTGTTCTGACAACGGAACATCTTTATCTCAAACAGACGATAACTAAACCTTGATACCACACCTGGTATCTGTCCTATCCAAAGTCATACCCTGTTGTGACTGTTGCCAAATTTTCAGACTGAGTAGCCTTTCCTATAGTCCCTGGAGCACCAAGGCCTCCAAACAATCTCTGAAGTATGGAAACTTCCAGAGGAATACCGACTAAGGGTGGCGCCTCCTCACGTCTAGTACTGGTCACAATCCACAACTCTTGGTATTACTTAGTCTGTCATCCTGATGAAAATCCATCATCACTAGGTAACAACCTAAAAAGATCAAAACAGCCAATTGCTCTAAGGAAACCCGCCTAGAGCAAACACTCATGCCCCCTGATGAATCACATCATCTATGGGAAACACTTGGCTTAATAGAATATTCTAGGTAAAACATCTAGAACTATTCATTGAAAACATGCAAAATTCCCAAGTACTCATTTAAAAAATGATCAATCTTTTATTCAATATAACCAAGTTAATCTTTAATGATTACATTACTTGAACCACAAATCCAGTTTCCAATACAATCTTTATTACAATCTCATGTAATACATAACTTAACCAAAAGATTACACTGAAAGATGTACAATACAACAATAACTGAGTACATCAAATACTGAAATCTTTAATACATCTGATTACAACTGAAATACTGTTTACAACAAAATACAGTATTTAAATTCATGTGGAAGTCTTTCATTCCGTCTACTGATCTTGAACATGAAGTTTCCTGTCTGCTACTTATGTTAGCAGAACTTCTTCATCACAATATCTAAAAGATTAAATCTTGCTAATCTACCAGATCCTTCCAATATTGTTGGGTTTCTAATCTGATAGATGAGACAAGATTTCCTTGACAATCTCTCCAACTACAAGTGAAGAGTCTTCCGGGGTGGCTTTCTTGGTCGACGTGGAATGGATGACTACATGTCACACATTCCTTTCAACCTGGAGAAGTGTCTGGCGTGAAAACTGGATCTTCTCTTCCAGCTCCATCTTGCTGGGATCCACATAATATGAACTTCTGCTGTCAACTTTGACAATGACGATCTTGGAAAAGCCTAGACATCTTGCTATTCCAATTCCTGATACTGCTATCGATATTCAATCCAACTTTTAATCCTACAAAGGATAACCAAAATCAATTATATGTCCCAAAGAATCTTATTGCATGCTCTGATACCATAAATGTAGTGACCCGTGCCGTGATCACCTACTAATCAGAACTTAAGTATGCAATTAATCAATAAAATAATCTTAATCAGAGTAACTGCAAAATCTTATAATAAAATAATACCAGGTAATCAAATCCTAGTGGTCAACCCTGTTATTCAGCCTTGGTCACCATCTAACCTCCCTGTCTCCGGGAGAACTACCTGCAACTGCCCCATGGAATAGGGCATCCAGCCAATAGAAAAAATAACCGAAAGTGAGCTTAACATGCTCAGTACGAGAGTATGAGTATACACTATTATATGTACATGAATGCAAATGAATTGGGTACCAAGACACTCAGGTCAAGAAACAAGCTCATAGACCGGGCCCAGGGTATATAGCACGCTGCACCGTCGCCTCAGGAGGTGGCTCATATACCCAGTGGATAATGGTGACCTGATACTAGTACATGTGTCCAACCATAAAGGTGACCTGAACAAGACTTACGTATCCAACCATCCACAAACTCGTAGGGTGAGCACCCTACTACAGGATACCTCTAAGGTAAAGGCTCAATATGCTCATATAAAACATGCAATCACATAATCCATGCAAACACATAATGCATGCATACTCAATCTAGATATCCCGAATAATACTTTCGTACCTTTCTAAGGCAGATCCTAGAAGCTCTCCCTCTAGGTCCAAGCCTACCATGCAGCAATAGAACATAAATAATCATGCATTACCTAGCATGCCAAACATCACCTACTAGGCTGTAAAAGCCTTAATTAAACTATAGCCTACTCCCTATTTACTATAGGGAACCAAAGCCATACCTTCGTCCGTCGTCAGCCAGCTCATGACGCATGCCCTAGAGCCTGGGCATAGCCTAGCTACGACCCCTGGACGCCTCGCCAGAGCTCCACCGCCTCGCTGCTACTGCGGACACAGTCCGCTATAAATATATACTATTTCCTACTCCAACTCTTAAAGAAAGAGTCCCGAAGCCCTTAAATAGAGCGATTACCGAGAGAGGAGAGGAAAATTGCACTTCAAAAATGAGGGGTTCGGACCCCTATTTATAGGCGGAGTTCGGACGGTCCGAACTGGGTTCGGACGGTCCGAACTACCACTTGTCCGAGCCATTTTGACACCTGGGCTCTGCTGAGTTCGGACGGGCCGAAGTGGTCCGTAAGCTCCGAACTGTTTTGGTCCTTCCGAACTCATTTTGGACCCGCGTGACCTACCCTACCATTTTCGGACGTTCCGAATCTGATTTTCCACTTATTTTCACCAAATAAGGACTCCTTAAACATGTTTGGACATTTTTAAAATTATATGTCATTTTCTAACATGTTTAAAATCACTTACTCTTGTAAAATGGAACCGGGCTACTAAAGTATGTGTTGAAAATATAAAGAATTTTGTGGAAATAAAAAGATAAGTTGTATTTGATCTAAATCCTCAAAACATATTTTTTTAATCAAATTTGAAAATATTATAACTTTTTTTTGCCAAAAAAACTTTGAATCATATCATCAATTTTCAAAATATATACGAGGAATTAAATTTTTTTTTTTTTTTTGTGTTCATTCCAATCATTAGCTCATGATATGACCGGTTACAAAACAACAAAGTTACATAGTTCTATACTTCTATTTCAGCAATAGTTAAATTTTAAGCTAAACAATGAACTCCAAATTGCAAGAGCTTAACACAAAAATTCATGTTGACATGTATTTTATCATCTACTTTTCAATCATTCAACAGATATATAACAAATTAAATGTTCATGCCAAAATGAAATTTCCTTCCAACCTACATATTTAACCACGTACAGAAAGCTATAAAATCAAATATCATCATAAGTCCAATTCAAAATTGCAAAAACTATATTATTAAAAGCATACACGAAAATGAAATGCATCACCAAGTGAGGGAAGAACGTAAAAAATAACCAAAAAAATAGTAACATGTTTTTTTTTATTAAATTAGAATTTGATAGTTTCTATTTAGATATATTTTTGTTGGGTTAGACTACGTAAACATTTTAGCCAACAATCCTGTCGGGCAATTGCCCACCTTTGCCCATACATTTCATCCGTCTCTGCTGGCTATCGTAGTTTGCAAGCTATTATGTTAGTTCGAAGATTTACTCAGTACGCATAGAAGGGTTGCGGCTACGGGTTCTCACGTCATAAAAAAAATCATATTCAAATTTGAATTTTAACAAGAAAATCGAAAAGACTTAAAATTTAATTATTGTATTTATTTTTTTTTCAAATATCTTAATGCGATCGGTAGGGATGTAATAGAGACGAGTCGAAATGTTGAATGTTTATGTTTGGCTCGTTTATAATCGAGCCAAGCTCGAGCTTTATTTAATGAATATATTCATAACTCACGAGCTTATTAGAGTTTTTATCGAGTCGAAACAAACACAATGAATATAAATTATAAATTTAAATATTAATTAAATTCATTAAAAACTAAATTTTATATTTAGAGAAAAATATAATATTCTTATTAAAAATTATAATTATATTCTAATAAATATATCTTTATATATTTGTCATAAGTAAAGTGTAAAATCTATAAATAAAATATCAAAATTATTATTTTCATTAAGAGCTGACTCGCCAAGTTCTAATGAACCCGTTTACGAGCTAACGAGCTGAATATCGTAAAGTTCAAGCTTGGTTCGTTCATCTTAATGAGTTTCATTAAATGAGTTCAAACGAGATTTTATAGAATCAAGCTTCGAATATCTCACAAGTTGTTTAGTTAATTTACATCTGTAAGAATCGGTTTTAGTTAATTTACATCCGTAGGCGTCGGTGAGAATATTGAATATATTAATAATGATAAATATTTCCTTTTATAATATTTTATTTTCGACACGAACTTCCTATTTTTCTTATGAGCAATGCTACATGTACAACCAAATTTGTACAACAATTTTTACACCATAAAAAAATCAATACAATATTTAATTTATCAAATCTCACGATACATTGAATGCAAAATCTCACGATATCATATAAAAATCTCACGAGATAATAGCAAAATATCACGATATAATTGTTGTATATATCGTTGTACGATATATTGGTTGTACCTTTAGCATTATTCTTTTCTTATAACACTCAACTTTTATCTTTGAGCAATGCTACATATACAACGAAATTTGTACAACAATTTTTACACCACATAAATTCAATACAAAAATTTAATTTATTAAATCTCATGATACATTGAATGTAAAATCTCACGATATAATATCAAAATCTCACGAGATAATAGCAAAATATTACGACATAATTGTTGTAAATATCGTTGTATGATATATTAGTTGTAACTCTAGCATTATTCACTTTTATATTCCTACTACTATTGGCAAAGCTTAAATAAAAATTACAATTTTATTTTCATCTACACATACAATGTATTATTGAGATCAAGTAATTTAAAATATTAAACATATGTATAATTTATATATTTATTTATAAGAATTACAGTATATTATTTATTTTAAAATCAGTCTACTTTCGAAAAAAAATAACAACAATCGATTACAGAGCCTAAAATGAAACCCCGAGAAATCGGATGAAGAGGTTGATTGACTGACTGGTGTGAAGAGCAAGGAGTTCACTATCTCGGATTCCACCAAGATCACTTTTCGGGAGAAGCAGAGCACTTGAAGTTCGTATTTATTCGTGGTATGATCTTATATTGAACCTAAATTATTAATTTAATTTGAAGTTTAATAAAATTGTTCAGTTTGTTTATCTTAATAATTTTCGTTAAATGAGTACTTTTATTAAATCACGATTTTAATCTGAATGCACATCACGTATATTATTATTTTATTTTATTTTATATTATTAAATATGAAAATATGTTGTGTGTTTTGCCCTAACTCCACATTCATCTTCAACATTTACCTGCGTTCTGCACATAGTTTTGATTAGCCTTCACTGTTGCCCTTACTTTCGAATCTTGAAAGGTTTTTTTATTATCATTTTGATTTCTCTTCACTATATGAAGTTTAGATTTTGGATTTCAAAATTGCTAATTATTTGTCAAATTATACTTCTTTTGTCATTATTAGTTGCGAAGTGCAACAGATTTTGATAATGATTTCTGGTGTTTTTGAATTAGGAAATTTACTCGAGATTGGGTGGGAAATGTTTTCTGGACTTAAGTTCATACCCCGGGATCAGATCGCCGAAGTAAGTTAAACTTTGTTATTTCTTAAATTAAAGGAATTGTTTTGATTCATTGTTATATTTGCGGTGCATGTTTATGCATATGCAGCCTAGTATTTAAATCGAGTCCTATTGACTGTAATCCTCGAATCCTATTGATTGAAATCCTTGCTGCAAGTGTCAGCTGTGTTAACGTGGTTTTGAGCGTGTCCTGATATTTCCAGCTACTTATGTCATTCACGTTAATTTGCTTTAATTTGTTAATCGTGTTGACATTTAGCCGAAAGATGGAGCCTCGGTTGATTCCATGAAGAAGAGAGGAAAATCTCGGGGAAAGATTAGGAAAAATAGGCATTCTTCCTGCAGTAGTTCCGACGAAGACCTAGAAAGAATAAAAATAGGGTCTAGAAAGAAAAAGAAATGGTATGATTCAGATGAGGACTTGTCTTCTAAATCAGAGTGTGAATCAGAACGTGATCAGAATAAATATAGGAGTAGGAAAAGAGAAAAGAAGAGGCACGATGACAGCTCAGAGAGTGAGCACAAAGGTCGGTTGAGGAAAAAGTCAAGAATTGGAAGAAAAGAATATTCATCTGATGATGAATCTTTGGGTAAGTTAATTAGCAAAGAGAAACGAAAAAAGTGGGGGAATGGTGGGGTGCAGGAGGTTGAGAACAGCGGAAGTGTTGATAATCCTGGGGACCATGACTTGAATGGTAAGTTTTACTCCATTATTTAATAGTGTCATATCATGTCTAATATTTATGATTTTAAATATGAGTCTGCTTTGATGTGTTAAATCAGATGGCAGCAGAAGTTCTCAGTTGCACAATGATTCTGTGAGAAAAGAAATGGGATTGGAGTGGATGCTACTCCAGCCAAAAGACGGTATAGAGAAGACTCGTGATAAGGAATCTCAAATTGAGGCAGAGGAAGCTCCGGCGAAAGTGGTGAGCTTCTAAAATTTGTGGGTCTCTGTTTTGACTCTACCACAAAATAAGATGTTGCTATGTTGGATTGGAAACAATTGTAAATATTGTTGTTTCTAAAGCCCATAAATAGCTTGAGTTGTACGAACTTGCCTTCTCTTTATGGGGCAACATGCCTGGCCAAAGCCTCATTTTGTTATATGTTTCTTTTCTATAATCTTAACCCCGCCCAACCCAACGACAAAAAGAAATCAAAAGATGAAATACTTACATCTCATACGTATCTCCGGGTTGTAACTGTATGATTGATAGGATGTGTTTATGGTTGAACCATATAGTTCTGGGTTATCATTATGTAAGTTTGCTAAAACAAGAAGCTTCCTCTTCTATTTCCATACTATATCGCAGTGGTCGGTCCCAGTTCTGCTATGTTTTCTTTTGGCCCTACCTCTTCTATGGATTTGTTTCTATTTTACGTACCATATTTTCTGTGCTGGAAAGAATAGAATAGTCTTTTGTCATTTTTAAATACTTTGGAAACTGATGCCATGACCTTTACTTTGTCCAAAATAACTGCTCATTTGTGTTTCTTTCGTGGGTGCAGTTTTGTCACTTGTATTAACATTGTAGTTTTTTGTGTGAAGAATGCCAAGATTTTGGCATTTTTGTAGAGAGTTTTTCTGGCTTATGATAATTTTCGCGTTTTGGCTCTTTTTTGGCCCCTAACTAAAGTTTTTCGCTCTCTTAAGATAAATTAGGATAATCCCAGGGAACTAAATCCTTATCTGAAAGATAATGGGAGTGGAAATACTTTAGAAACTAATGCCATGACCTTTACTTTGTCCATATGAATAACTGCTCATTTGTGTTTCTTTTGTGGGTGCAGTTTTGTCACTTGTATTAACATTGTAGTTTTTTGTGTGAAGGATGCCAAGATTTTGGCATTTTTGTAGAGAGTTTTTCTGGTTTATGATACTTTTCGCGTTTCGGCTCCTAACTAAAGTTTTTCGCTCTCTTAAGATAAATGAGGATAATCCCAGGGAACTAAATCCTTATCTGAAAGATAATGGGAGTGGTTATCCAGAAGAAAAAGAAAGGGTAAAGGCTGAAGGGAAACGACTTTTATCTTCTTCAGTTGTTGGCGATGGGGGTGCCAGCTGGAGGCTTAAAGCTTTGAAAAGAGCCCAAGAGCAAGCAGCTCGTGAAGGAAGGAAACTCCAGGAGGTATGTAGGTATGACCTGATCAGATAACAGTATACCGACTATATCATTTCTTCTTAATCTAGTAGTTCGTCAACAGGTTGTCGAAGATCGTTGGGGTTCTATGGGTCACTTTGCTGTATCAGTGGCTTCTCGTGATGTTGCACCGACTCACGCTCATTTACATGCCATAAAGAATCGGAGGAAAGGGTTGGTAAAGGAGGAACAGGAAAATATAGCTGATGAAATTGGTAGGTCCACTCAGAAGGTAATGGTCTGCCAGATCTAACGATATTATTAAAGCTAGTTTGTAAATGTTATATAATATTAATATCGCATTCAATCATTTCTTCGTGGTAAGGTTACGGTCTGTGGAACCAAATTATTATGATTTTGTTTCCTTCTTAATGTCCAACCTAAAAAGGGTGTCCACTCTGAACTATGTTGCATGAATCTGCAAAATAACTTGTTACTTGCTCACACCATTTTGAGTAAAAATAGTATTCTCACATTTTAAAAGTTGAAACTACATTAAAATATTGTTTTCATTATTAGTCCATGCCCTGAAGAAAATTATTTCTTCACACTGGCTTATTGACTTTGGATTGCATCAGGATTCTGAAAGAAGTGGGGAAGACAATCTCCCTCGGCATCCTAAAATGAAAGTACCCAAAGTTCACGATTCTTTATCTTGGGGGAAGCGGGGGTATAAAAACCTATCAACTGTGGACACTGCTCTTGTCTCTGCTGCTATGTCGGGATTAAATAAATTCTCCAATGATGGAAGTTTCGTTGATAAATTAATGGCCCAGAAAGATGCTGATTCTGGTGGTCGTGGTTATTCTTCATCTCAAACGTTTGAACACAGAGTAGAACATAAACCTGTTAAATTTGAAGGTGAGATAACAACAGAAGATGTTGTATCAGTGAAGCCATCAATTAGTGCTAATCAGTTGGCTGCCAAAGCCTTGCAGCTTCGAATGAAAGGAAAGCATGAGGAAGCAGAAGAACTGCTGGTATAAATTATTTGATGTTTTACTGTTGCATTTTTTTTTTCACTGAATGCTCTACAAACTCCCTGGCGTTCCACCCCCTGAAATACTTCCTAAGGTTTATTCACATATGATACTTCTCGAATGTGTCTTTAAGTGCTTTTGATGTTTTCTTCTGCTCCAGTCAATGTTTGACTCAGATATGAAGTGCGGAGATCGATTAGGGGGAAGGATTACATTAAGAAATATCTGTCAATCTGCTTCCTTAATCCTTATGTAGTTGGCTTTTTATCAATGGTTCTGGCTTACATTAAGAATTATTTGATAACTCTTCTTTTCATAGAAAAGATTTCTTGAATGTTTGCCATCAGAATAGAAGGAAAGCAGAGTGAATTTTCTCGAAGATCTGGCTTTTGGTGAGTGAATGTAGTTGTATAGGTCCAGATTTTGTGTTGGAAAGAAGTGTTACACCAAGGATTGTGAAAACACGGGGGGTTTGAGTAATTATGAGTGATAGTTGTAGGTTATTGGGCCAATAAGCAATTCTAGAATTATTGTTAATGGGCTATTTCAATATGCATATTTTTGTTTTTTGGAAAATTTTGAATGTGGTATAATAATATAATGACTATTTAGTTTGATCCAATTAGTGATGATTGTATTTTTAAATTTTTTTCGTTCTTATCTAATTACATTAAAATATTGATTTAATATTTTTTTATTAAATATATAAAAAATTACATATTCAGCATGCAATTTGTGCACCATGGCCTTGTCCGCATCTGTGTCTTCTCATGTCACCTCGTCTGTGCGTCATAAATGTTACTCTTATTAAGCTTTAGATACACTATTGTGGACAGTAAGTTATGTTGCCTTAGCTTATCTTCCCCATATTGTGAGATAAATCAAATCTGTTTTTTTGGAAATTATTTGAAGAGTGCTTGTCGTGCCATATGCCCTTGCAATAGTAATACAAAAATGTTGGCAAGTAATGGAGCTTGTTAGTTAGTGTTTGCATCCTTCCTTTTCTAAGAAACTTGAACGTGATTTCTTGAACCCGTTAAGCAATCTAACCTGTTTCTTATTTTCATTCTTAATCAGAAAGAAGCTGAGAAAATGAAAGTGAAGCATGCTAATGATAATTCGTCTAGTAAAATGCGTGTTGATGGAACCACAAGCCGGTACCGTACCCTGACAATAATGTCTGATATTGTGGTCTTATATTTTGTAAATCAAACTCTTACCTTCCTCTCTCCGCCTGGGTATTATGTTTTAGGTGCATCCTGCACGATGTCTCTTCAAGGCAAAAGAGGAAAGAGGAGGATGCCGATTTGAATCTAGCTAACAAAATAATGCAGAATCACCGGTACAGCATATCCGGTCAGGCAGATGATGAATATGATTATGATGATGGTCCTAGGACAAAAGCTAGGAAGAAAGGAGGGGGTGATAGCCGTAAATCCTCAGAGATAACTAATTCTGCAAAGCGATTCATGACACAACAGGAGCGCTGCCAATTCTGTTTCGACAATCCAACAAGACCCAAGCATCTGGTCATTGCCATTGCAAACTTTACCTACTTATCACTGCCTCAAATGCAACCTATTGTCGCTGGTCATTGTTACATCGTGACCTTGCAGGTATACCCTTGTGTTTGTGTAGATATCTTGTGTTCTTTTTCACTCTTTGAGTCTTTTCTAATCGGAAGTGTTTAACTTATTATACTTATACAAATTGGGTCTGACCTATCCCAAGATATTGTCGATTCAGTGCAATTTTTCTTTGTGTTAAGCCGTGGTCTCTTCTTTTTCTTGTGTGTTCTGGATCTGTTGGCTTCGTTCTCAACTATTGTTTGCGCGTTCATAAGGATGGAGGACTTGAAATACTCTTTCGACTAATGTTGAAGAATGTGTTTTGTATAATGTTATCAGAATACAATATCATGTGTTGAGTTGCTTTCTCTTTTGCATAAATTTGTAAATCACCGCTTTATCAAGTAGTTAACCCCTCTTTTGCCCAAGAAATGAGATGATTACATGTTGTCATGTTCTATTGTTTTGTGATAAAATGTGATAAATGGAGACAACTTAAATTGTTGTTTTTGGCCTTTTCACCTGTGCAGCATGAATCTTCCACAAGAACTGTTGACGATAATGTGTGGGATGAAATTCGAAACTTCAAGAAATGCTTAATAATGATGTTCTCAAAGCAGGAAAGGGATGTTGTTTTTCTGGAGACAGTATTGGGTTTGGCGTATCAAAAGCGCCACTGTTTTGTAGAGTGCGTTCCTTTGCCTCGGGAAATCGCGAAGCAGGCACCTGTTTACTTCAAGAAGGTCAGTTCATCTGGCATGAACTTTCGCCAACGCTGATTTTCCTTGCAATAATTATCTGAAAGTTAATCTTGAAAGGAATAAAAGGATCATTTCTTGATATTATTGTGTTCCCGTTTTTTATGTTGTATGATTTTCTTGAGATCTATTCGCTTAAGATACTGTGGAAAAGTATTTCCAGCGGGTATAATCTTTGTAGAGTCTTGGATTTTGCAGGCGATTGATGAAGCTGAAGATGAATGGAGCCAACATAATGCCAAAAAGCTCATTGACACGAGCGTGAAAGGTCTACGGAATTCAATCCCCAAGAATTTCCCTTATTTCCATGTTGAATTCGGCCTCGACAAGGGATTCGTTCACGTTATCGATGATGAAAAAGGTTTCAAAAGTAGCTTTGGCCTCGACATCATAAGAGGCATGTTACAGCTGCCAGCAGAAGACATGCATCGACGCTGGAGGCACGAGTCACTGGAAAGGCAAAAACAAGCTGTTGCTGGTTTTGCCAGCGACTGGGAACCTTTCGACTGGACAAAGCAGCTCGACTAATTTTCATCCTCTTTCGAAACAGAGCAGTATTTTATTTTCGGTCGTGAAGTTGATGCCAGAAGTGTCGTCCATATATGTTGGTTGGTTTGGTTGGAGTGATTGTGAATATTGACCATGTTCATGTTTCATGATATCTTCATATCATGTTTCCAAGCTCTTCATTTATGTTGTATTTTTGTGGTTGTTACCTGGAAGGGGCAAAACAAACTTAAATTCACATTTCAATTGTAATTCCAATCAAACTTTAAATTGTATCAAACGGAATTAATATTTCAAAAATACAAATAAAAATGAGAGAACTTAAAATCTTAAACTGATATTTCCATTTTTGAAAACAAACATCCAAATTGAACAGTGCCCAATGGGTGATTCGCTGTTGTTGCTATTAAGCAATAAAATTTACCCAAATTGAAAACAACTTCCTTTGGTCACTCAACATTTATTCGAGTTCAACAGAAAAATTAGGAAAGTTACCGGAGAAATCGATTGGGCTATGCAGGATTTAATTAAAAAAAATTGGTTTATTCAGTTTAACCGATTTTTCCCGACAATAACCGAATAAATTGTTTAATTTTTTAAAGAATAAAAACCAAACTTCTGAGTTCTTGGTTTACGCAGTTCAACCGAACTTTTGTGCTCCTACATTTTAGATTTTAGAAGGTACCATGACCAATGGTCCGATCAACAAAGGATGTGATTTATAGGAGAGATTCTTACCTGTTATTTATGATAAAAAGATCTAAAAAGTAGCTTTAGTTTAAATAAAAAATGATCGAATGAGATGCTAGCATAAGATATTTTAAATGATGCAAGAATATTGGTCATCGAACGATGATGTAAGCACGGTTATGCCAGGATGAGATGTTTGAAATATTAATTTCTATTTTATTAAATAAAATGAGTATTTAAACACAAAATAAAATTATATAATTAAAAAAATTAAAATTGCGTATGATTAAAATTTAAATCTCACATGAAATTAAAGAAATAAAAGAAATAAAGAAATCAAAAAATATATATATTATTTTTTTTATTGAGAAAATACACTCCTTTATTTTGAAAACAATATTTTAAATATTAGTTTTACTTATTTAAAATGGTTAGATAAATCTGGTCCAGGTTTTTTTTATTAATTTCTTTAAATAAAAAATAAAAAGGTTGCAGGTGGAGCATGCTTGGGAACAATTAAATATATATGTCTCATCTTGTTTTTTATTAAGTCAAATGGACATAATTATTTTTTATTCAGTCAAAAGGATTCATTAACTTTGGGTTTTAATTATTTGCCTTAATCTTTTAAGTGGTGTCTGCTGAAGTTAAGCAATGATTAGCTAATCCCTGTGTCTTGACCATACAGCTGCGGGGCCCTTTTTTTGTCCGTTACTCCCCCACATTTCCCTCATTTCTCCCCTTTCTCTGACCAAAAAACCAGGCCGCAAACTTCCAACCACTCGCTGAAACTGCCTTAGCCCCACACCACCTGCACCAAACAAAAATTTTTCCGTTGTCTTACCCATCGCATTTTCCAAGAGGAAACAAGTAGTAAGCAATGTTATTTAATACTCCATATCTCCCCCCTTTTAGATTTCTGTTATCTTAAATGTCATTTTTCAGTGTAAATATTTTTAAATAATGTCTTTAATGCTATCTTGTAATAAATAATTTGTGTCTGAGTACTCCATTGGAGGATCAGGTAAGATCCCCACGTTGACTCGTTTCCAACTTTCTTTGGACTTATTTCTCAATATGCCGAGTTGTGTAGAAAGAATTTGTCGTCACAATACAAGATTGGATGAATAGTCAGCCGCTTGCATATTACGAATTACGATGTTGACATTATTCTGTCATTTCGACTGATCTAGAAATCATATCTTCTAGTCGATATTGACTGCACTACAAGATTGGATGAAGTGTCGACTATTGGCATATAACAACGTCTACTTCATAGTTCATATCACATTTGATAATATGTAGGCATACTTTTTATGTATATATTCACCCCTCCTCTAAAGTCTACACCCACATGTCGATCACAATACAAGATTGGATGAATTGTCAACCGTTTGCATATTACGATGTCGACCATTATTCTGTCATCTCGACTGATCTAGAAAGCATGTCTTCCAGTCGATATTGCATGCACTACAAGATTGGATGAAGTGTCGACCATTGGCATATAACAATGTCAACATCATATCTCACATCACATTTGTTAATACATAGGCATATTTTTGTTTTTTGTTTTTGTTAATGAACGATTATTATTATATTTTTTGCAACCTCAGTAAGTACTTACGTAACTCAATAGGATACTTCGATACGTCCTAGATTTTGGGACGAAATCTTTATAAGGAGGGGGGAGAATGTAGTAACCCGAATCCTAAATTAATAACTAATCGTTGATTGTTGATATTATGGTTGGATTGGTAAAACTTGATTAAGGGATTTTCAAATGAGTTTAAGGAGTTTAAAAATGGATTCAAAACAATTAAAATAGTTAGATTAGAGCTTTAAGCTTCGAGTAGATCGGAAGCTCCAACAGGGATCGGAAGATCCAAACAGGTCGGAGCCATAGTTCCAGTTCGGAAGCTCTGGGGAGTTCGGAAGCTCCGAAGTACGATCGGAAGCTCCGATCGTCACCAAATGCCAGTTGTTCAGAAAATTATGTAAGCAGTGACGTCAAAGAGATCGGAAGATCCGAAGCTAGATCGGAGTTCCGATTTACTATTGGCAGCAAGCTTCTAGAAAGAAGAACACGTGGTTGGTGGAGGAAGTTCAGAAGTATGGATCGAAAGTTCCGATCGGATCGGAAGCTCCGATCGTGCGATCAGAGGTTCCGATCGCTGTCTATATATAGGGTGAAAGAGTGGGTGCCCAGTAAGCCAACTTGTGGCTATGGGCTTTGATGACTCTTTGTAAAAAACAATCTTTTGTTTAATATAATTTACACTTTTATTAATGGCAATGACTTTATCTTTCTTCATATTGTTATATTGTGATATACTATTGTTGTTTTGATAAAGACCTTGAATATACTATAGTGTATGTAAGATGTGGTAGAACATGGGGATGTCTATCATGAAATACATCTTATAGTCACTGTATATTCTAAACTGTTCCTAGTCGATTGAGCCGTCCGATAATAAGGATAAGGATCGCTCGAGTTTGAGACTAGCATTTGCGATGCGGAGTACCACGTTTCATTGGTAGGGAACATGGAGATGTTCGAAGCATGCAAATGGATATTCATAGGATGAATAATCGAACTACCCTATCCGGACTTTCCAAGTGGTTATCACTTATCGAGTGGATAAAGTCCGCGGTTTTGGTTGTACACCATTAGTCCTTACTACTTGAAACATCATGGAGACTCTATATGCTAGTACTGTGCTTTGACTCGTTTACCGACTCTATGGGGTCATCAGGTGTCGGGATTGGGTACAGTTACAACACATATAGGAGTCGATGCATTGTTGTCAAGGATTCACCACATACTTGCGAGTGTGGATATCCTATGCGATCTGAGGAGATATTAGTGTGACGAATCTCTGGCCAGAGTACTTGATGTGATTTAAGAAATGGTTTCTTAGTAGCACATGCGATGTCACTAATTTGATCTTCAAGATGTATTGCATAGTTATCGAATCTTGAGCGACTCTCGATATACCAATGGTTGTTGATTCGATCGGGATATATGGATGAAGGGACCGTACTGTACGCTAACCAAAATCTACTGGTTCTTGTAGGCACTATCAGTGATACCTAGGAAATCATGGGGCGATGTTGCTAGGCGCTTTACCATGATTCGTTGGGCAAGTCGGAAAGTGTTGTTCTGAGTCACAAGGAGTTGTGAGCCCACGGCTAGCTGTATCCCTGAACCATTGAGGGTCACACAGTGTAATGGAGTTTTAATCCCCGTTGAGATAGTTAAATTTAAAGAGTTAAATTTAATGAATAAAGAAGTTGGACTTCTTAAATAAGAGTAAGGGAGTAGGATTTCCTAAAATGACATAGGGATGGACATTTTTTGGAAATCACTGAATTCGGATTCAGGAAAATTTATCTTGACTTTAAAGTATGCAGAAATGGTTTCTGTGCACATTGGTGAAATCGGTTCATCAATCGGAGTCACGATGAATTTTATATTAATTTCTGAACATGCGGGCTTTGCTTGTCGGGCCTCAACTTATGACTAATGGGCCCTAAGGTGTTAGTGGCCTGCATTATAAATAAGTTATTGCAGTACAGAAATTACACACAACTGGTCATAATTTGAGAGACAGAAAATCGAAAACCCTAGCTCTCTCTCAAAAGAAATTCGGCCGCCCCCCTCCCTTCTCTGCGTGAGAAATTCCGGTCTGTGATTTTGAATTGCAGTCTGGAATAGCGAATCAAATTCGTTTATTCTCTTCGTAGAAAACTTCTGATAGATTTTCTAGTGCAATCTATCAGAGGGATTAAACCTCCATTCGTGGACCTGATTGAAGGACAGAATATTCATCAGTTCCAGGGAGAGACAACAAGAGCAGATTAAATCTGTTGATGTCCAGAATCTCGATTCGAGATTAAAGGTAAAAATTACATAACAGTTATTTAATTTTTACACACACAAATAATTTAATCGTAAAAGGATTGATACCCACACTATGGAATTGTTCCATACAAAATTTTAAACTTCCGCTGCACCGGGTATCAATACCGATTGATCTGAGAGCCGCGTTTTCCAACAGTGGTATCAGAGCCAGGTTGCTCAGATCAAACGATTAAATTAATCGATTGTACAAAAAAATTTTGAGTCTCGGTTTTTTTTAAAACAAAATAAATATTTTAAATAAAATTTTTTTTTTTTCGGGCAAAACCCGGGCAGCGATTGGATCGCTGCCCGGTGGGGCGGCGCACGGCGCCGCCCAAGGGGGCGCACAGCGCCGCCCACGGCAGCGCACGTCGCCGCCCAGGGGCGGCGATTGTCGCTGCCCTAAGGGGGCAGCCGGGCTGCCCCGGCCCGCGCCCACGGGTGCGGGCCGGCCCGGGAGTGTCCCGGGCGGCCCGCGGGAAAAATTATTTTTTTTATTTAAATTAATTTTAATGTGTTAAAATTTTATTTTTGGTCCGGTCAAAAATTGTTTTTGATTGGTTCACGAGGCATCGGATCGAATTGTTCGAGTCCGAAAATTTTAAAATTGATTTTTGGATAAATTTGAATTTTTTTTTTGAAAATTTTAATATTTTATCCTTAAATTGAATTTTGGAATCAATTATTTTTGGTGCAATTGATGATAAGATTTGATCTTATGAATACATTAAGTAAAATATGATTTTATCTATAAAATTGGATTCTGTAGATAAAATATGATTTTATTTAATAAAAGGTAAAATATGATTTTATATGTAAAATATGATTTTATATATAAAATATGATTTTATCCTGTTTAAATTTAAATTGTCATATGCATGATATCCAATAAATTAATTTTGAATTAAATATTATTGGATAAGGATGATCGATTGCCATGACCAATTTTGTAGGTGTATGTTAGGAATTTACATTTGTTTTTATTGTTGTTGGTTTTATTAATGGGCCTGGTTTATGGCCCAGTATGAATGTCATATGTAATAAAAGTGGGCTTGGTTTATGGCCCGTTCCCACCCCTAAAAATGTATCCCCTACTTGTCATTGTTATTTATTGTAAATACATTAGATTTAGTGGGAGATCAAGATTTGAAGATGGAGTGGGCCCAGCAGACAATAAAGACTGAAGAAATGTAAATTGGAAGCAAATGTAATAGGATTGCATTGCATACTGCATATTATCTAGGATTGGACTAAGACCCGTGATTGGCAACCACGGGTCAATTAGAAATGGAATCGATCATCCTATATAATATATGATATTATGATTGTATGCATGTTTTAGACATAATTGTATGAATCCGGCAAGCATACAATAAATTGAAAAATGATGAGACAAATTTTCATAATTAAAAATCCCTCATTTTAAATATGATTTAAAATTGATATCAAGATAAATAAAGGAAATTTAAATTTGTTTAAATGTTCCTACCTTCCATCAACGGTCAATGTATGTGATGCTACCCGCGGATACGGTCCGGCTCATATTATTGGGGGGGCCCGTCCGTCGGAAAGCTGTACATTGGATCGACACATGTTGTAAGTTGGGTGGAACTCCCATGGGATCGGCTCATATTATTGGGGGATCCACATGGCGACCTTCCATCACAACTTAATATTGATGGGTCATCTTGACATGTCACTATAAACGGCGTCATATTATTGGGCCCTTATTGGACATGAGGTAAACACATGGGGGTTGCTTTGGAAGCAATTGGGCTCTACCTTTTGAGAATTATGGTTGGCTGATATTATTCGGGACCATAAGTTTGTCAATTGGACTCCATGTTCTCACTAAGGAAAAAGTTTCCCGTTTTCACTAGAGGGTAGTGAAATCGTTAAAATAGTGGGAGTGAGATTCATAAAATTAAATTCGCCTATTTTATGTCTTAGTAAATTTCTTAAACAATCATTGATATATGTCTGTTTTTCTTTTCAGTATTTCATACAATGAATTCGGGTAATCCATTATTCTCGATCCTCGAACAAAACAAGTTGACTGGCGCAAACTATACGGAATGGTTCCGGAAGTTGAAGATTGTCTTGACTTCGGAGAAGATGCTCTACGTGTTAGAGAAATCACCTCCGAAGGAAGCACCAGCTGACGTGAGTCCAGAGGAGTTGGCCAAACTTGATACATGGTGGGACCATGATATCAAGACCAAATGCTATATGCAAGCCTCGATGTCTGATGAACTCCAGAGGCGATTTGAGGACACCGTGAATGCTGCTGACATTCACACTCAACTCAAGGAACTTTTTGGGGCTCAATCGAGGGCTGAAAGGTTCGCTACTGTTAAGGAGCTGATGACGTGTCACATGCGTGAAGGGACTTCGGTCCGTGATCATGGGGTACGAGTGATTTGGCTCATACAGAAGTTAGCAACCCTTGATTTGGTGTTGGAGCATGAACTCAACGTGGATTTACTGCTTCTGTCTCTTCCTTCTTCGTTTGACGGATTTGTGGTAAATTTTAATATGAACAAGATAGAGGCCACCCTTGAAGAGATGGTCAATATGCTTGTGACATATGAATCCACATTAAAGAAGGATAAATCGGTTTTCTTGGTGGGCTCCTCATCTTCTGCTAAGAAGGGGCCAAGTACGAAGGGTAAGAAACGTTCTGCCCCACCCAAGAAAGTCGAACCCGAGAAGAAGCACAAGACAAAGGCTTCAAACAATGGAAAATCCAAGGATGTTTGCCATTACTGCAAGAAGCCCGGTCATTGGAAGCGCAACTGCAAGGAATATCTAGAGCAGTTGGGAACTGCAAAGGGTATGTTCTATATTGAAATAAACATTTCACTTAATACTACTTCTTGGGTATTGGATACCGGATGTGGATCTCACATTTGCAATGATTTGCAGGTGATGACAAGAAGTCGCAGGCTTAGAATGGGTGAGACCCAGCTGAGGCTCGGGAATGGTTCCAGAGTTGAAGCTACAGCCATTGGAGATGTTTGTTTAATTTTGCAGAACGGTTTTAAGTTATTTTTAAGAGATGTTTTATTTGTTCCGGATTTAATTAAAAACATTATTTCTGTTTCTATGCTAGATAGAGATGGTTATTCTTGCAATTTTGTGAATGGGATTTGCAATATTTACAAGAATGAATGTTTAATTGGAAATGGACAACTTGAAAACGATCTATACAACTTAAAACTAAAAGACGTTCCAATAAATTATGTTGATAAACCGGCGACAACAAACAAAAGGAAAATCGATAGTCAAAACCCGGCAAACCTTTGGCACGCTAGACTAGGTCATATTTCCTCAAGGAGGATGAACAAGCTAGTGGGAGAGGGCATGTTTGATATGTCTGATATTAACTCTCTACCTACTTGTGAATCCTGCCTAAAAGGAAAAATGACTAAATCTCCTTTTAAGGGGAAACCTGAGCGTAGTCAAAATCTGTTGGATTTGATCCATACAGATGTTTGTGGTCCATTTAGAGTTGGGACTCAACATGGCCACACCTACTTCATTACCTTTATTGATGATTATTCAAGGTATGGGTATTTATATTTAATGAAATATAATTCTGAAGCATTTGAAAAATTCAAAGAATTCAAGGCTGAAGTAGAAAACAAGCTAGGTAAAAGTATTAAAGCACTTCGATCGGATCGAGGTGGAGAATACTTAAGTACCGAGTTTTTGGACTATCTAAAAGAGAATGGGATTCTCTCTCAGTGGACTCCTCCTATGACACCACAGCTTAATGGTGTATCGGAGCGTCGTAATCGAACTTTGTTGGACATGGTTCGATCCATGATGAGCTTCACTGAGATTCCACCTTCGTTTTGGGGCTATGCGCTTGAAACGGCGGTATTGTTGTTGAACAACGTCCACACTAAAGCAGTGGACAAAACACCATACGAGTTATGGAATGGCAAAGCTCCTAAGTATTCGTACTTGAGGATTTGGGGATGTCCTGCTTACGTGAAGCAGACAGTGGGAGATAAGTTGGATAGTCGATCCAGCTTATGTTATTTTGTAGGGTATCCGAAGAATTCAATCGGATATTATTTCTATTATCCTGCTGAAACAAAGGTGTTTGTTTCAAGGAATGCCACCTTCTTGGAGAAGGAGTTCTTATTGGATAAGAAAGGCGAGATGATGGAACTCGAAGAAGTTCGAGAAGAACCCGAAATACAAAATAACGATCCTACACCTCAGGAACCATTGCTGGACACGCCTGCACCTAGAAGATCCGAGAGGACTTCTAGACCTCCTATTCGATATGGTCTTCTTCTTGAAGGGGATCAAGATGAACCCGACATTGGATGTGATCCAAGAAACTTCAAGGAAGCAATTTCTGATGCGGATTCAAATTTATGGCTTGAAGCTATGCAGTCAGAATTAGATTCGATGCATACAAACCAAGTTTGGTCTTTAGTAGATCCTCCCAATGGAATTGTTCCAATAGGGTGTAAATGGATCTACAAGAGAAAGCTTGGGCCTGATGGTAAGGTATTGACCTACAAGGCGCGATTGGTGGCGAAAGGTTACAACTCAAAGACAAGGAGTTGACTATGATGAAACCTTTTCACCAGTTGCAATGTTCAAGTCCATAAGAATCCTTATTGCCATAGCTGCATGGTATGACTATGAGATATGGCAAATGGATGTGAAGACTGCTTTTCTTAATGGAGATATTAAGGAAGAAATCTATATGAGGCAGCCTGAGGGGTTCACATCCATGGGAAGCGAGCATAAGGTATGCAAGCTTCAGAGATCAATTTATGGTCTAAAACAAGCATCAAGAAGTTGGAACCAGAAATTTGATGAAACAATAAAAGATTTTGGTTTCATCAAGAACCCGGAGGAACCATGCGTGTACAAGAAAGTAGTTAAGGATGCTGTGACATTCTTAGTACTTTATGTTGATGACATCCTACTCATTGGGAATGATGTAGGGATGTTGTAGTCAACAAAGATATGGTTATCAGGTAGATTCTCGATGAAGGATTTGGGTGAGGCATCCTACATTCTTGGGATACAGATCTATAGAGATAGATCTAAGAGAATGATAGGACTCACTCAATCAACCTACATCGACACCATATTGAAACGGTTTTCAATGGATGGGTCCAAGAGAGGACATCTACCCATGTGTCATGGAGTTTCTCTATCCAAGTCTATGTGTCCCAAGACTGATGAAGAGATAGAGAATATGACACATGTACCATATGCGTCAGCTATAGGTAGTATCATGTATGAGATGATATCTACCAGACCGGATGTAGCATTTGCTCTGAGTGTCACGAGCAGATATCAAGCTAATCCCGGTCAAATGCATTGGAAAGCCGTGAAGGACATTCTTAAGTACTTACGAAGGACTAAGAATATGTTCATGGTATATGGAGGACGAGAACTGAAATTGGAAGGCTATACCGACTCTAGCTTCCAAAGTGACGTGGATGACTCGAAGTCAACCTCTGGATTTGTGTTCATGCTCAATGGCGGTGCTGTCTCTTGAAAGAGTTCCAAGCAGGACACCACAGCGGATTCCACCACTGAGGCTGAATACATTGCAGCATCAGCTGCTGCTAAAGAGGCCGTTTGGATGAGGAAGTTCGTCCAAGAGTTGGACGTCATTCCTGAATTTGTTGGTCCAGTCCCGGTGTACTGTGACAACACGGGTGCCGTTGCTCAAGCAAAGGAACCAAGGTCTCATCAAAGATCCAAACACGTACTGAGAAAATACCACATCATCCGGGAGATTGTGGAAAGAGGAGACATCACTGTCGAACGAGTGGCCTCTGCAGACAATATCGCTGATCCACTTACTAAGCCCTTGCCAGGACCATTGTTTGACAAACATCGCGAAGCAATGAGTCTACGTAGTATGACTAGTTGGCTATAGGGCAAGTGGGAGATTGAAAGAGTGGGTGCCCAGTGAGCCAACTTGTGGCTATGGGCTTTGATGACTCTTTGTAAAAAACAATCTTTTGTTTAATATAATTTACACTTTTATTAATGGCAATGACTTTATCTTTCTTCATATTGTTATATTGTGATATACTATTGTTGTTTTGATAAAGACCTTGAATATACTATAGTGTATGTAAGATGTGGTAGAACATGGGGATGTCTATCATGAAATACATCTTATAGTCACTGTATATTCTAAACTGTTCCTAGTCGATTGAGCCGTCCGATAATAAGGATAAGGATCGCTCGAGTTTGAGACTAGCATTTGCGATGCGGAGTACCACGTTTCATTGGTAGGGAACATGGAGATGTTCGAAGCATGCAAATGGATATTCATAGGATGAATAATCGAACTACCCTATCCGGACTTTCCAAGTGGTTATCACTTATCGAGTGGATAAAGTCCGCGGTTTTGGTTGTACACCATTAGTCCTTACTACTTGAAACATCATGGAGACTCTATATGCTAGTACTGTGCTTTGACTCGTTTACCGACTCTATGGGGTCATCAGGTGTCGGGATTGGGTACAGTTACAACACATATAGGAGTCGATGCATTGTTGTCAAGGATTCACCACATACTTGCGAGTGTGGATATCCTATGCGATCTGAGGAGATATTAGTGTGACGAATCTCTGGCCAGAGTACTTGATGTGATTTAAGAAATGGTTTCTTAGTAGCACATGCGATGTCACTAATTTGATCTTCAAGATGTATTGCATAGTTATCGAATCTTGAGCGACTCTCGATATACCAATGGTTGTTGATTCGATCGGGATATATGGATGAAGGGACCGTACTGTACGCTAACCAAAATCTACTGGTTCTTGTAGGCACTATCAGTGATACCTAGGGAATCATGGGGCGATGTTGCTAGGCGCTTTACCATGATTCGTTGGGCAAGTCGGAAAGTGTTGTTCTGAGTCACAAGGAGTTGTGAGCCCACGGCTAGCTGTATCCCTGAACCATTGAGGGTCACACAGTGTAATGGAGTTTTAATCCCCGTTGAGATAGTTAAATTTAAAGAGTTAAATTTAATGAATAAAGAAGTTGGACTTCTTAAATAAGAGTAAGGGAGTAGGATTTCCTAAAATGACATAGGGATGGACATTTTTTGAAAATCACTGAATTCGGATTCAGGAAAATTTATCTTGACTTTAAAATGTGCAGAAATGGTTTCTGTGCACATTGGTGAAATCGGTTCATCAATCGGAGTCACGATGAATTTTATATTAATTTCTGAACATGCGGGCTTTGCTTGTCGGGCCTCAACTTATGACTAATGGGCCCTAAGGTGTTAGTGGCCTGCATTATAAATAAGTTATTGCAGTACAGAAATTACACACAACTGGTCATAATTTGAGAGACAGAAAATCGAAAACCCTAGCTCTCTCTCAAAAGAAATTCGGCCGCCCCCCTCCCTTCTCTGCGTGAGAAATTCCGGTCTGTGATTTTGAATTGCAGTCTGGAATAGCGAATCAAATTCGTTTATTCTCTTCGTAGAAAACTTCTGATAGATTTTCTAGTGCAATCTATCAGAGGGATTAAACCTCCATTCGTGGACCTGATTGAAGGACAGAATATTCATCAGTTCCAGGGAGAGACAACAAGAGCAGATTAAATCTGTTGGTGTCCAGAATCTCGATTCGAGATTAAAGGTAAAAATTACATAACAGTTATTTAATTTTTACACACACAAATAATTTAATCGTAAAAGGATTGATACCCACACTATGAAATTGTTCCATACAAAATTTTAAAATTCCGCTGCACCGGGTATCAATACCGATTGATCTGAGAGCCGCGTTTTCCAACATAGGGGTGCTGAGGCTCACTTTCCACTCGCTCATTCACCTTCTCTCTCTCTCTCTCTCTCTCTCTCTCTCTCTCTCTCTCTAGTCTCTTCTAGACGGTTTTAGGGCTTTCTAGGCTTCCTACTGGAAGGCAGGGAGTGGCGGAGCTCTACGGGGATAGTAGCGGAGCTGTGCCTAAGTTTTGAGGCAGTCACCATCAATGGGTTGACGACGGACGCAGGTATGGTCCGAGATCCCTAAAAATATTAGTGAGTATTTTATAGCTTAGTTAAGGCTTTTAGAGCATGATTAGTGATGCATGAGTATTTTGCATTGTAATGTTGGACTGTAGAAGCGATGATATCTAGGAGTATCCTATTGAGGTACGTAAGTATTGACTGAGATTGCCAGCGGGTATGTAGATTGAATTGTTATATTTATTTGAAATCGTTGCTCGGGAGAGGGGATTATGAATAGGACATTAGAAAATACACTGTTAATATTTATATAGCTCAGAAGAGTGTATAACTTTAACAGAGCTTTGAAAGAACGTCGTTTTTCACATATCATTACGCCTAGATTTTTAATGAAGATATTGAAATCGAATCTTAATTGATACATTTTATTTGTTGCTCGGGAGAGGGAAATAAAAATAATTAAGTGTTCTTGGATATTAATTGAATGGAATTCATGAAAATAAATTAATTAGAAGTTGTTGTTGTCGAAACCAGGTGAAATCAAATTTTCTAGACATTTTTGTCTCATTGGTAATCCTCTAAGTTGTGTGAGGTTGGCTTGCATTTTTTATTATTTATTTTAAGTTTGAAGAAAATTCTCTTATTTAATTTTCTAAATAAAACTTAGCCTATTTTAATTACAATTACTATATAATTTTTCAAAACATACTCCTCATGGAAACGATACTTTATTCACTCTATATTAAAACTTGACAATCGTGCTCTTGCGAGTATAAAAATACGCGACAAGTTTTTGGCGCCGTTGCCGGGGAGTATTTTTATTGAATTTATATTAGTCTTGTTACCAATTATTCTAGATTTTAATTTAGAATTTTCTTTATTTTAGTTTTAGTACTAATTTATTTTAATTCTTCTCGAGTGCAGTTTATACGAAGATCTCAAAGCGTTGATTCTCAACTGTTTGATCTGGAGATCGAACGCACTGCAAGAGCTTTGAAAAGGTTAAGAAGAGAAGAATTAAGAACTATGGCTGAAGATAATGCACAACAGGCTCTCTTGTTGCCAATTAGAGATCACTTCCGACCTAATGTTCAAGCTCACTACTCTGGAATTGCTAGGGGAACCATTAATGCCAACAACTTTGAGCTTAAGCCTTCCTTGATTAACATGGTTAAGCAGAACCAGTTTAATGGGAGTGCTACTATTGATCCTCATCTGCATCTAAGGACTTTTTTTGGAGATTACGGATACGATAAATATTAATGGAGTTTCTGAGGATATTATTAGACTGCGTTTTTTTCGTTTTCTCTCAGGGATCAGGCAAGGGGTTGGTTGCAATCACTGCCGCTGGGAAGCATTACTACTTAGGAAGACATGGTAGTGAAATTTCTGGCAAAATATTTTCCACCTGCTAAGTCTACCCAACTGAAGATTGATATTAGTACTTTCGGGCAGCATGATTCGGAGCAGTTATATGAAGCATGGGAGAGATACAAAAATTTTCTAAGGCGGTGTCCTAATAATAATTTTGCAGATTGAGAGCAAATTGAGATGTTCTATAAGGGGTTGAATGGGCCTACATGGATGTCAGTGGACTCTGCTGCTTGAAGTACCATATTTTCGAAGGATCCTATTCAGGCCCATGATATGCTGGAGCAAATGACAATCAATAGCTTTCAATGGCCGTCTGAACGTATGGGAGTTAAGAAACTTGTAGGAGTATATGCAGTTGATCCTCTCACATCTATCACTGTTCAACTATCTGCCTTGACGACACAAGTGGCTGCATTGAACAAAGAAAGTATAGCAGATTCAAAAGGAGTGTTAGTTGCCATTAAAAATCTCATCCCCTTGAAGAAGCTCAGTATATCAATCTCAGAGGTTATAGAGGCTATCGAGGTAACCCTCTTCCTAATACTTATCACCCTGGCTTACGTAATCATGAGAATTTTTCATATGCCAACAATAAGAATGTGTTGAATCCTCCTCCGGGGTTCAATGCAAACAAGGGTGAGGCAAAGTCGTCATTGGAAGATGTAGTGAGCACGTTGTCATGAAATCGGGTAAGAGGATGGCGAGAATGGAGTCTCGTCTTGATATTATGGAGACGCACATGTGTAATATGGGTGTCATGATGAAATATATGAAAACTCAAATTGGGCAGCTAGCGAATGCTTTGAAGGATCAAAATAGAGGCCACTTTCCAAGCGATACAGAGGTAAATCCGAAAGAGAAATACAAGGAGATAGAGTTGCGAAGTGGGAAACAAATAGGGGCTGAAGGAAGTAAATCTGAGAGTGAAAGATCTAAGGGGACTGAAAAATCAGTAGAGGAAAAGATGGTCGAAAATTCTGCAATTGAGAATAAAATTGAGAAGAAATTTGAGGAGAAAAAGAGTGAACTTGAGTCAAAACCGATGTATAAGCCACAACTTCCATACCCACAAAGGTTCAAGAAGAAGGCGTTGGATGAGCAATTCACCAAGTTTTTAGAGATATTCAAGAAGATACACATCAACATTCCTTTTGCTGATGCATTGGAGCAAATGCCGAATTATGCCAAATTTATCAAGGATGTGGTGTCTAAGAATAAAAGGTTGTAAGAGAATGAGGTAGTGAACTTAACTGAAGAGTGCAGTACTATTCTACAGAAGAAGTTGCCACAAAAGCTCAAGGATCTAGGGAGTTTTACTATACCTTGTTATATTGGTGGTGCTCATGTAAATAGGGTTTTATGTGATTTAGGAGAAAGTATTAATTTGATGCCTTTTTTATTTACAAGGACTTGGAGCTTGGAGAGGTAAAGCCGACCACTGTCACTTTACAGCTGGCTGATAGAAGTATCACATATCCATGTGGAATAGTTGAAGATGTGTTGGTAAAGGTGGATAAATTTATTTTTCCAGCTGATTTTGTGATTTTGGATATGGAAGAATATCAAGATTCTCCTTTGATTTTTAGGAGACCCTTCTTAGCTACTACAAGGGCATTGATAGATGTCCATAAAGGAGAGCTCACCCTTCGAGTTGGTGGAGAAGCTGTAATTTTTAACATCTATTATGTCATGAGGGGACCAAGCGAGGTAAGTACTTGTAAAAGTATTGTAGTTATTGACTCATACATTCCTTTTGAATGTGCAGGAATTGATGACCCATTGAAGAGATGTTTGCTTGGGATTAAGGAAGCTGAAAAATATGAGGACTTAGAGCTTTGTGAACAAGAGGCGTTTCTTGATGGTGCTCCGATAGAAAAGGCGGTGAGTTCAAAGGAAAAAGAAGTGCTGGAAAATAGTGCGACTGATGTATCTATTGAAACTCATGATCTCAAGGAATTACCTGCACACTTATGCTATGCATTCCTAGGTGAAAATTCGACTTGTCTGGTAATTATTTCTTCTCATCTTACTGTGGCTGAAAAGAATAAATTATTGAGGGTCTTGAAAATATTTAAAACTACTTTAGGATGATCGATTTCTGATATTAATGGTATTAGTCCCACTATATGCATGCATAAAACTTTTATGGAGGAGTCTTATACACCTTATGTGGATCATCAGAGGCGGTTGAATCCAGCCATGAAGGAGGTAGTGAAAAATGAAGAGTTGAAATTGTTGAATGCTGGAATTATTAATGCTTTATCTGATAGTAGTTGGGTTTCTCCTGTTCAAGTAGTACCTAAGGAAGGTGGGATTACTGTGGTAAAGAATGACAAGAATGAATTAATTTCCACACGCACAATGACTGGTTGGTGAGTATGTATAGATTATAGGAAGTTGAATAAGGCTACTCGTAAAGATCATTTTTCACTTTCTTTTATTGATCAAATGCTTGATAGACTTGCTGGTTATTCTTATTATTGTTTCTTAGATGGTTATTCAAGTTATAACCAAATTGATATAGCGCCAGAAGATTAGGATAAGACCACTTTTATGTGTTCTTATGGCACATTTGCTTTCAGGCGAATGCCTTTTGGTCTGTGTAATGCACCGGCTTTTGAACATCAAGGGCATCCAAAGTTTCTTAGCGCCAGAAGATCAAGAGAAGACCACTTTTACGTGTCCTTATGGCACATTTGCTTTCAAACCAATTTTACGTGTCCATTTGGCACATTTGCTTTCAGGCGAATGCCTTTTAGTTTGTGTAATCCACCACCAAAGAACATCAAGGGCATCCAAAGTTTCTTAGGCCATGCGGGGTTTTATCGTAGATTCATTAAAGATTTCTCTAAGATTACTAAATCCCTGTGTAATTTTCTTGAAAAAGATTCCACTTTCATTTTTGATGATGATTGTTTGCAGGCCTTTGAGAAAATTAAGAGGGCATTGATCACAACATCTATCATGATAGTTTCGGATTGGAAAGAACCATTTGAGTTTATGTGTGACGCGAGTGATTATGTAGTTGGAGCAGTTTTGGGCCAACGTAGAGATAAATTGTTCAGATCAATTTATTATGTCAGTCGTACTATGGATGCAGTACAGCAAAACTACACCACAACTGAAAAAGATATGTTTGCAGTAGTTTTTACTTTTGATAAATTTAGGCCTTGTTTAATTGGTACTAAAGTGGTTGTTTACACTGACCATGCAGCTATTCACTACATGTTCGCCAAGAAAGACGCTAAGACATGCTTGATTAGGTGGATTTTACTCCTACAAGAGTTTGACTTTGAAGTTAAGGATAAAAAGATAGTGAAAATCAAGTAGCTGACCATTTATCTAGACTTGAGTTAGAGAATGTCAAAGAAAAGGATGTTATCAAAGAAGATTTTCTCGATGAACAAATTTGTTAGGTAAATTCTTCCCTTTCATGGTTTGCTGATATTGCTAATTTTTTTGTCTTGTGGTGCTTTACCTCCAGATTTGAACCTCCATCAAAAGAAGAAATTCTTTCATGATATCAAGTTCTTTCTATGGGATGACCCTATGTGTTTAAGAGATGTGCTGATCAAGTGATTCGGAGATGTGTGGCGGGTCATGAAGCATAGGAAATCTTGGAGCAATGTCATTCAGCACCATATGGAGGCCACTTCGGAGCATCACGGACTGCGGCTAAGGTATTACAATCTGGTTTTTATTGGCCTACTATGTTTAAGGATAACTATACCTTGGTGAAATTATGTGATAAATGTCAAAGGACCGGAAATATTTCTCGCAAACATGAATTGTCTCTCACCAATATTTTGGAAGTTGAACTTTTTAATGTGTGGGGTATAGATTTCATGGGTCCTTTTCCTCCATCCTTTGGTTATACTTATATTTTACTAGCTATGGATTATGTTTCTAAGTGGGTGGAAGCAATTGTCACCTCTACTAATGATGCTCGTGTTGTAGTGAAATTTTTGCAAAAGAATATTTTCACCTGATTTGGCACTCCACGAGCTATAATCAGTGACGAAGGTATGAACTTTTGTAATAAGATTTTTAATGTCTTGCTCACTAAGTATGGTGTCAGACACAAAGTGGCATGCGCCTATCATCCGCAAACAAATGGCCAAGCGGAAGTCTCTAACCGGGAAGTCAAGTAGATATTGGAGAAAACCATCAAGACAAATCAAAATATTGGGCTATCAAGTTGGATGACGCACTATGGGCGTACAGAACCGCATTCAAGACACCCATTGGGATCTCGCCATATCGGTTGGTGTTTGGAAAAATGTGTCACTTTCCATTGGAACTTGATCACAAAGCATTTTGGGCCGTGAAGAATCTCAATTTGGATCTCAAAGTTTCTAGAGATTTGAGAAAGCTACAGTTGAATGAGTTGGAGGAATTTCACAATGAGGTGTATGAGAATTCCAATATCTATAAAGAGCAAACGAAGAAGTGGCATGACAAACAAATTTTGCGCAGGGAATTTGAACCAGTCCAGCAAGTTCTATTGTTTAACTCTCGATTGGAATTGTTTCCAGGGAAGCTGAAATCGTGTTGGTTAGGTCCATTTATAGTGGAGAGGTTGTTTTCGCATGGGGCAATTGAGCTAAAAGGTCCCGATGAGAGGACATTCAAGGTGAATGAGCAAAGAGTCAAGCACTACTTTGGTGATGAAGTGCGGAATGTTGATTGAATTTTGCTCAATAATTCGGAGTAAAGAGGGTGACAGTCAGACTGATGACTCTAAACCAAGCGCTTATTGGGAGGCAACCCATGAGTTTTATTTTCTTTTTCATTTCGTTTTACTTTTTATTTTTTTATTATTTTTATTGTGTTTTAATAGGCTTAATTTGATCTCTGATAATTTATGTTGCAGGCTAAAGGAGCAAATTATTTGGAAATTCAGAGCAACAACGCTTCACAACTTGCTCAATATCGCGTCGCTTATGCGTAGATTCAGCGCAATAGCTCTCCTTATCATGCGCAATAAGAGCTTCTGGAAGCAAAAGAGAAGAGCAATAGCGTTATTTATAGCTTAATATCGAATCACATATGCGTACATAATGCGTAGAAGCGCTTCAAGACATGCGCAATAACGCTTCATCATGCGAGACACAAGCGCAGCAGCGATTCAATTCATGCACAACAGATCTTCACATTAGCGCAACAGCGATTCATTCTGCGAAGTAACAGCGCAACAACACTACTTGATTAGCGTAGCAACGCTCTTTCGGATTTAATACTTACAACAGGGGATTTCCAACTCATTCTCTCGCACTCTCTTAATTACTTTCAAACTCGTCGGCGGCGCTCTCTTCTCTACAAATTTTCAAGACGTCAAATTTGTGACATCTTCACGAATTTATTTTCATGACAGAGCACTTGCATCTCTCAACGTCTCCTTGCCTTCACCAACATGGAATTTTCACAAAGAGGATTTAAGGATCTTGCGGAAATCATACTCTTGATGCCAAAAGCTGTAATTTTCTTCAAAATCTGAGGTGTGTCCAAATTCTGAAATGAGTAAATTGGCTTGTTCACTTTGTGGTGTTTAGATTGTTGTTTGAAGGTGCAAATAGACATCCGTTGAAATAGCGCATATCAAGTGTTTGTTGAATTGTCTTGGGGTTAATTTTGCTTGAATTGTTGAGTCGACAGTGTGGGCATGTGATAAATTTCTTGAGGTGATTGATTGGAGTTAAATTGTTGATTCAAAATGCCTCTTAAGACTAAAGGAAAATGGGCAGCTTCTTCATCGTTGGCGCCGACATCATTTGACAAAAGGCATTTTTGCGATGCTAATGCGGCGAAAAATTATATGAAGTTATTAGAAAACGTTATGCACAAAGAGCGTGGCATGGATGTGAGCGACTATGATGCGGTTGCCTTAATCGAAGCTCGTCGATGAGGGTTGGAGGCCTTTGTTAAACAACCTCAAGATTCAGTGACGTCTTTAGTTTGCGAATTCTATGCGAAATTAATGGTAAAACATGATAAATTTCAAGTTAGGGTTCAAGGACAATTGGTGGCCTTAGATAGACGCACAATTATTGAAAGAGTGGGTGCCCGGTGAGCCAACTTGTGGCTAAGGGCTTTGATGACTCTTTGTATAAACAATCTTTTGTTTAATATAATTTACACTTTTATTAATGGCAATGACTTTGTCTTTCTTCATATTGTGATATTGTGATATACTATTGTTGTTTTGATAAAGACCTTGAATATACTATAGTGTATGTAAGATGTGGTAGAACATGGAGATGTCTATCATGAAACACATCTTATAGTCACTGTATATTCTAAACTGTTCCTAGTCGATTGAGCCGTCCGATAATAAGGATAAGGATCGCTCGAGTTTGAGACTAGCATTTGCGATGCAGAGTACCACGTTTCATTGGTAAGGAACATAGAGATGTTCGAAGCATGCAAATGGATATTCATATGATGAATGATCGAACTACCCTATCCGGACTTTCCAAGTGGTTATCACTTATCGAGTGGATATAGTCCGCGGTTTTGGTTGTACACCATTAGTCCTTACTACTTGAAACATCATTGAGACTCTATATGCTAGTACTGTGCTTTGACTCGTTTACCGACTCTATTGGGGTCATCAGGTGTCGGGATTGGGTACAGTTACAACACATATAGGAGTCGATGCTTTGTTGTCAAGGATTCACCACATACTTGCGAGTGTGGATATCCTATGCGATCTGAGGAGATATTAGTGTGACGAATCTCTGGCCAGAGTACATGATGTGATTTAAGAAATGGTTTCTTAGTAGCACATGCGATGTCACTATTTGATCTTCAAGATGCATTGCATAGTTATCGAATCTCGAGCGACTCTCGATATACCAATGGTTGTTGATTCGATCGGGATATATGGATGAAGGGACCGTACTGTACGCTAACCAAAATCTACTGGTTCTTGTAGGCACTATCAGTGATACCTAGGGAATCATGGGGCGATGTTGCTAGGCGCTCATACCATGATTCGATGGGCAAGTCGGAAATTGTTGTTCCGAGTCACAAGGAGTTGTGAGCCCACGGCTAGCTGTATCCCTGAACCATTGAGGGTCACACAGTGTAATGGATTTTTAATCCCCGTTGAGATAGTTAAATTTAAAGAGTTAAATTTAATGAACGAAGAAGTTGGACTTCTTATTTAAGAGTAGAGGAGTAAGATTTCCTAAAATGACATAGGGATGGCCATTTTTGGAAATCACTGAATTCGGATTCAGAAAAATTTATCTTGACTTTAAAAGGTGCAGAAATGGTTTCTGTGCACATTGGTGAAATCGGTTTATCAATCGGAGTCACGATGAATTTTATATTAATTTCTGAACATGCGGGCTTTGCTTGTCGGGCTTGAACTTATGACTAATGGGCCCTAAGCTGTTAGTGGCATGCATTATAAATAAGTTATTGCAGTACAGAAATTACACACAACAGGTCACAAGGATTTTTCGAAAGCCCTAGTCTATTTTTTAAAGGTGGCCGTCCCCCCTCTCTCCCTCTACTCGAGAAAAATCCAGCCTGTGATTTTGAATTACAGTCTGGTTTAACGGATCAAATTCGTTAATCTCTTCGTAGAAAACTTCTGATAGATTTTCTAATGCAATCTATCAGAGGGATTAAATATCTGTTCGTGGACCTGATTGAAGAACAGTTCGTCCATCAGTTCCAGGGATATACAACAAGAGCAGAGAAATCTGTTGGTGTCCAAAATCTCAATTCGAGATTAAAGGTAAAAATTTTATAATTGTTATTTGATTTTTACAAACACAATTTAATCGTAAGGTTGATACCCATTATGGAATCGTTCCATATAAAAATTTTAAACTTCCGCTGCACCGGGTATCAATCATAATTGATCTGAACGCCGCGTTATCCAACAGTGGTATCAGAGCCAGGTTGCTCAGATCAAGCGATTAAATTAATCGATTGTACAAAAATTTTTAGGCCTCGGTTTTTGAAACAAAATAAATATTTTAAAAATAAAATTTTTTTTTTTTCGGGCAAAAACCCGGGCAGCGATTGGATGGCTGCCCGGGAGGGGCAGCGCACGGCGCTGCCCAGGGCAGCGATCGTCGCTGCCCGGCCCGGGAACGTCCCGGGCGGCCCGCGGGAAAAAATTATTTTAATTTTTTAAATTAAATTTTAATATGTTAAAATTCTATTTTTGGTCCGATCGAAAATTGTTTTGATTGGTCACGAGGCGTCGGATCGAATTGTTCGAGTCCGAAAATTTTAAAATTGATTTTTGGATAAATTTGAATTTTTGGAAAATTTTAATATTTTATCCTTTAATTGAATTTTGAAATTAATTAATTTTTGGTACAATTGATGTCAAGATATGATCTTATGGATATATTGAGTAAAATATGATTTTATGTATAAAATTGGATTTTATAGATAAAATATGATTTTATTTGATAAAAAGATAAAATATGATTTTATATGTAAAATAAGATTTTATGTATGAGATATGATTTTATCTTTTTTAAATTTAAATTGTCATTGCATGTTATCCAATAAATTAATTTTGAATTAAATGTTATTGGATAAGGATGATCGATTGCCATGACCAATTTTGTAGGTGTATGTTAGGAATTTACATTTGTTTTATTGTTGTTGGTTTTATTAATGGGCCTGGTTTATGGCCATAATGAATGTCATATGTAATAAAAGTGGGCTTGGTTTATGGCCCGTTCCCACCCCTTAAAAATGTATCCCCTACTTGTCATTGTTATTTATTGTAAATACATTAGATTTAGTGGGAGATCAAGATATGAAGATGGAGGTGGGCCCAGCAGACAATAAAGACAGAAGAAATGTAAATTGGAAGCAAATGTAATAGGATTGCATTGCATACTGCATATTACCTAGGATTGGACTAAGACTCGTGATTGGCAACCACGGGTCGATTAGAAATGGAATCGATCATCCTATATAATATGTGATATTATAGTTGTATGCATGTTTTAGACATAATTGTGTGAATCCGACAAGCATACAAAATTTTAAAAAAATGATGAGACAAATTTTTATAATTAAAAATCCCTCATTTTAAATATGATTTAAAATTGATATCAAGATAAATAAAGGAAATTTAAATTTGTTTAAATGTTCCTACCTTCCATCAACGATCAATGTATGAGATGCTACCCGCGGATACGATCCGGCTCATATTATTAGGGGGGCCCGTTCGTCGGAAAGCTGTACATTGGATCGACACATGTTGTAAGTTGGGTGGAACTCCCATGGGATCGGCTCATATTATTGGAGGATCCACATGGCGACCGTCCATCACAACTTAATATTGATGGGTCATCTTGACATGTCACAATAAACGGCGTCATATTATTGGGCCCTTATTGGACATGAGGTAAAAACATGGAGGTTGCTTTGGAAGCAATTGGGCTCTACCATTTGAAAATTATGGTTGGCTGATATTATTCGGGATCATAAGTTTGTCAATTGGACTCGATGTTCTCACTAAGGAAAACAGTTTCCCGTTTTCACTAGAGGGTAGTGAAATCGTTAAAATAGTGGGAGTGAGATTCATAGAATAAATTTCGCCTATTTTATGTCTTAGTAAATTGCTTAAACAATCACTGATATTTGTCTGTTTCTTTTCAGTATTTCATACGATGAATTCGCGTAATCCACTTTTCTCGATCCTCGAACAAAATAAGTTGACTGGCGCAAACTATACGGAATGGTTCCGTAAGTTGAAGATTTTCTTGACTTCGGAGAAGATGCTCTACGTGTTAAAGAAATCTCCTCCGAAGGAAGCACCAGCTGACGTAAGTCCGGAGGAGTTAGCCAAGCTTGATACATGGTAGGACCATGATATCAAGACCAAATGCTATATGCAAGCCTCGATGTCTGATGAACTCCAGAGGCGATTTGAGGACACCGTGAATGCTGCTGACATTCACGTTCAACTCAAGGAACTTTTTGGGGCTCAATCGAGGGCTGAAAGGTTCGCTACTGTAAAGGAGCTAATGACATGTCGCATGCGTGAAGGGACTTCGGTCCGTGATCATGGGGTACGAGTGATTTGGCTCATACAGAAGTTGGTAACCCTTGATTTGGTGTTGGAGCATGAACTCAACGTGGACTTACTACTTCTGTCTCTTCCTTCTTCGTTTGACGGATTTGTGGTAAATTTCAATATGAACAAGATAGAGGCCTCCCTTGAAGAGATGGTCAATATGCTTGTGACATATGAATCCACATTAAAGAAGGATAAACCGGCTTTCTTGGTGGGCTCCTCTTCTTCTGCTAAGAAGGGGCCAAGTACGAAGGGTAAGAAACGTTCTGCCCCACCCAAGAAAATCGAACCCGAGAAGAAGTACAAGACAAAGGCTTCAAACATGGAAAAATCCAAGGATGTTTGCCATTATTGCAAGAAGCCCGGTCATTGGAAGCGTAACTGCAAGGAATATCTAGAGCAGTTGCGAACTGCAAAGGGTATGTTCTATATTGAAATAAATGTTTCACTTAATACTACTTCTTGGGTATTGGATACCGGATGTGGATCTCACATTTGCAATGATTTGCAGGTGATGACAAGAAGTCGCAGGCTTAGGATGGGTGAGACCCAGCTGAGGCTAGGAATGGTTCCAGAGTTGAAGCAAAAGCCGTGGGAGATGTTTATTTAATTTTGCAGAACGGTTTTAAGTTACTTTTAAGAGATGTTTTATTTGTTCCGGATTTGATTAAAAACATTATTTCTGTTTCTATGCTTGATAGAGATGGTTATTCTTGCAATTTTGTGAATGGGATTTGCAATATTTACAAGAATGAATGTTTGATTGGAAATGGACAACTTGAAAACGATCTATACAACTTAAAACTAAAAGACGTTCCAATAAATTATGTTGATAAACCGGCAACAACAAACAAAAGGAAAATCGATAGCCAAAACCCGGCAAACCTTTGGCACGCTAGGCTAGGTCATATTTCCTCAAGGAGGATGAACAAGCTAGTGGGAGAGGGCATGTTTGATATGTCTGATATTAACTCTCTACCTACTTGTGAATCCTGCCTAAAAGGAAAAATGACTAAATCTCCTTTTAAGGGGAAACCTGAGCGTAGTCAAAATCTGTTGGATTTGATCCATACAGATGTTTGTGGTCCATTTAGAGTTGGGACTCAATATGGTCACACCTACTTCATTACCTTTACTGATGATTATTCAAGGTATGGGTATTTATATTTAATGAAATATAAGTCTGAAGCATTTGAAAAGTTCAAAGAATTCAAGGCTGAAGTAGAAAACAAGCTAGGTAAAAGTATTAAAGCACTTCGATCGGATCGAGGTGGAGAATACTTGAGTACCGAGTTTTTGGACTATCTAAAAGAGAATGGGATTCTCTCTCAGTGGACTCCTCCTATGACACCACAGCTTAATGGTGTATCGGAGCGTCGTAATCGAACTTTGTTGGACATGGTTCGATCCATGATGAGCTTCACTGAGCTTCCCCCTTCGTTTTGGGGCTATGCGCTTGAAACGGCGGTATTTTTGTTGAACAACGTCCACACTAAAGCAGTGGACAAAACACCATACGAGTTATGGAATGGCAAAGCTCCTAAGTATTCGTACTTGAGGATTTGGGGATGTCCTGCTTACGTGAAGCGGACAGTGGGAGATAAGTTGGATAGTCGATCCAGCTTATGTTATTTTGTAGGGTATCCGAAGAATTCAATCGGATATTATTTCTATTATCCTGCTGAAACAAAGGTGTTTGTTTCAAGGAATGTCACCTTCTTGGAGAAGGAGTTCTTATTGGATAAGAAAGGCGAGATGATGGAACTCGAAGAAATTCGAGAAGAACCCGAAATACAAAATAACGATCCTACACCTCAGGAACCATTGCTGGACACGCCTGTACCTAGAAGATCCGAGAGGACTTCTAGACCTCCTATTCGATATGGTCTTCTTCTTGAAGGGGATCAAGATGAACTCGATGTTGGATGTGATCCAAGAAACTTCAAGGAAGCAATTTCTGATGCGGATTCAAATTTATGGCTTGAAGCTATGCAGTCGGAAATAGATTCGATGCATACAAACCAAGTTTGGTCTTTAGTAGATCCTCCCGATGGAATTGTTCCAATAGGGTGTAAATGGATCTACAAGAGAAAGCTTGGGCCTGATGGTAAGGTATTGACCTACAAGGCGCGATTGGTGGCGAAAGGTTATACTCAAAGACAAGGAGTTGACTATGATGAAACCTTTTCACCAGTTGCAATGTTCAAGTCCATAAGAATCCTTATTGCCATAGCTGCATGGTATGACTATGAGATATGGCAAATGGATGTGAAGACTGCTTTTCTTAATGGAGACATTAAGGAAGAGATCTATATGAAGCAGCCTGAGGGGTTCACATCCATGGGAAGCGAGCATAAGGTATGCAAGCTTCAGAGATCAATTTATGGTCTAAAACAAGCATCAAGAAGTTGGAACCAAAAATTTGATGAAACAATAAAAGATTTTGGTTTCATCAAGAATCCGGAGGAACCATGCGTGTACAAGAAAGTAGTTAAGGATGCTGTGACATTCTTAGTACTTTATGTTGATGACATCCTACTCATTGGGAATGATGTAGGGATGTTGCAGTCAACAAAGATATGGTTATCAGGTAGATTCTCGATGAAGGATTTGGGTGAGGCATCCTATATTCTTGGGATACAGATCTATAGAGATAGATCTAAGAGAATGATACGACTCACTCAATCAACCTACATCGACACCATATTGAAACGGTTTTCAATGGATGGGTCCAAGAGAGGACATCTACCCATGTGTCATGGAGTTTCTCTATCCAAGTCTATGTGTCCCAAGACGGATGAAGAGATAGAGAAAATGACACATGTACCATATGCGTCAGCCATAGGTAGTATCATGTATGGGATGATATCTACCAGACCAGATGTAGCATTTGCTCTGAGTGTCACGAGCAGATATCAAGCTAATCCCGGTCAAATGCATTGGAAAGCCGTGAAGGACATTCTTAAGTACTTACGAAGGACTAAGAATATGTTCATGGTATATGGAGGAAGAGAACTAAAATTGGAAGGCTATACCGACTCTGGCTTCCAAAGTGACGTGGATGACTCGAAGTCAACCTCTGGATTTGTGTTCATGCTCAATGGCGGTGCTGTCTCTTGGAAGAGTTCCAAGCAGGACACCACAGCGGATTCCACCACTGAAGCTGAATACATTGCAGCATCAGCTGATGCTAAAGAGGCCGTTTGGATGAGTAATTTCGTCCAAGAGTTGGGCGTCATTCCTGAAGTTGTTGGTCCAGTCCCGGTGTACTGTGACAACACGGGTGCCGTTGCTCAGGCAAAGGAACCAAGGTCTCATCAAAGATCCAAACACGTACTGAGGAAATACCACATCATCCGGGAGATTGTGGAAAGAGAAGACATCACTGTCGAAAGAGTGGCCTCTGCAGACAATATCGCTGATCCACTTACTAAGCCCTTGCCAGGACCATTATTTGACAAACATCGCGAAGCAATGGGTCTACGTAGTATGACTAGTTGGCTTTAGGGCAAGTGGGAGATTGAAAGAGTGGGTGCCCGGTGAGCCAACTTGTGGCTAAGGGCTTTGATGACTCTTTGTATAAACAATCTTTTGTTTAATATCATTTACACTTTTATTAATGGCAATGACTTTGTCTTTCTTCATATTGTGATATTGTGATATACTATTGTTGTTTTGATAAAGACCTTGAATATACTATAGTGTATGTAAGATGTGGTAGAACATGGAGATGTCTATCATGAAACACATCTTATAGTCACTGTATATTCTAAACTGTTCCTAGTCGATTGAGCCGTCCGATAATAAGGATAAGGATCGCTCGAGTTTGAGACTAGCATTTGCGATGCCGAGTACCACGTTTCATTGGTAAGGAACATAGAGATGTTCGAAGCATGCAAATGGATATTCATATGATGAATGATCGAACTACCCTATCCGGACTTTCCAAGTGGTTATCACTTATCGAGTGGATATAGTCCGCGGTTTTGGTTGTACACCATTAGTCCTTACTACTTGAAACATCATTGAGACTCTATATGCTAGTACTGTGCTTTGACTCGTTTACCGACTCTATTGGGGTCATCAGGTGTCGGGATTGGGTACAGTTACAACACATATAGGAGTCGATGCTTTGTTGTCAAGGATTCACCACATACTTGCGAGTGTGGATATCCTATGCGATCTGAGGAGATATTAGTGTGACGAATCTCTGGCCAGAGTACATGATGTGATTTAAGAAATGGTTTCTTAGTAGCACATGCGATGTCACTATTTGATCTTCAAGATGCATTGCATAGTTATCGAATCTCGAGCGACTCTCGATATACCAATGGTTGTTGATTCGATCGGGATATATGGATGAAGGGACCGTACTGTACGCTAACCAAAATCTACTGGTTCTTGTAGGCACTATCAGTGATACCTAGGGAATCATGGGGCGATGTTGCTAGGCGCTCATACCATGATTCGATGGGCAAGTCGGAAATTGTTGTTCCGAGTCACAAGGAGTTGTGAGCCCACGGCTAGCTGTATCCCTGAACCATTGAGGGTCACATAGTGTAATGGATTTTTAATCCCCGTTGAGATAGTTAAATTTAAAGAGTTAAATTTAATGAACGAAGAAGTTGGACTTCTTATTTAAGAGTAGAGGAGTAAGATTTCCTAAAATGACATAGGGATGGCCATTTTTGGAAATCACTGAATTCGGATTCAGAAAAATTTATCTTGACTTTAAAAGGTGCAGAAATGGTTTCTGTGCACATTGGTGAAATCGGTTTATCAATCGGAGTCACGATGAATTTTATATTAATTTCTGAACATGCGGGCTTTGCTTGTCGGGCTTGAACTTATTACTAATGGGCCCTAAGCTGTTAGTGGCCTGCATTATAAATAAGTTATTGCAGTACAGAAATTACACACAACAGGTCACAAGGATTTTTCGAAAACCCTAGTCTATTTTTTAAAGGTGGCCGTCCCCCCTCTCTCCCTCTACTCGAGAAAAATCCAGCCTGTGATTTTGAATTACAGTCTGGTTTAATGGATCAAATTCGTTAATCTCTTCGTAGAAAACTTCTGATAGATTTTCTAGTGCAATCTATCAGAGGGATTAAATCTCTGTTCGTGGACCTGATTGAAGAACAGTTCGTCCATCAGTTCCAGGGATATACAACAAGAGCAGAGAAATCTGTTGGTGTCCAAAATCTCGATTCGAGATTAAAGGTAAAAATTTTATAATTGTTATTTGATTTTTACACACACAATTTAATCGTAAGGTTGATACCCATTATGGAATCGTTCCATACAAAAATTTTAAACTTCCGCTGCACCGGGTTTCAATCATAATTGATCTGAACGCCGCGTTATCCAACAATTAATGCTCTCTATGACATGCCAAACATTGAAGAGGGTAAGTATATTTTATGCATGACCAATGATGAATTTTTTTTAAAATATCCATGATTTTCTACCTATCTAACCATTTCTGGACTGGTAAAGCTAATTGAACAAATAATTTCTTATATACTCTGTGATTTTCACTTGAGTCCGAGTGAGATACATGCAAACATGGATATGATTGAGGCATTGTTTGATGTGTTGGACCTGTTTTCTTTGATTTAACTCTATCTCTAGTTGCCCTTTGAGCTTTCACGATGAAAATATTGTATTTTACATATTCTTAAAGTTTTTAGATTGTTCTTGCACTGATTGAATTTATACGATTTTATTGTGGATTGAGATGTTGTCTAGAACTTGTTCGGACACCCTTCGAGGCAAGATACGGGCATACTGTGATTTAGGAATGATTTAGGTAATTTTTTGTGAATCGTTTGAGCCTTTCAAGCTACCCATTGATATATTTTATCCCTAGTTACCTTGTTTGAGTTTTATTGAAAACGAGCGGCATGCGTGAAAGCGTATGGTAGAACCCCATTCGGCATCGTTTCAAGGTCCTAAATTAACTTCCAAATGAATAGCTTAAAAAATATTTCCTACCCTAAAGGGAGTAAGTATTGAATGTGAAATTTGTATATGCGCCTTATTTGAAATTGAAGGGTGGAATTATGTGATGAAAAAAAAGTGAAAATAAAAAGCCAGAAAAGAAAAGAAAAAAAAGAAAAAAAAAAGAAAAAGAAAAATAACAAAAGAGTTGTGAAATCAATGAGTAGAATTAGTGGAATTTGATTGAGAAAACGAGAAGGAGATGGAAAACAAGGATTGATCTTAACTTACTCCCTTATTTGAATGGTTATCCTTCGTTTGTAACCATGAGACAGGCCCTACATTACAAGCTTATTAGTTTCTATTGACCAGGTTACAGTTGCCCAATATATTAGTGGAGAAAGGGTGCGAGAATTTAGCCTATGGACAATCGAGAAACGCTTGAAATGAGTATGAAATTTTAATCAAAACATGCACACACATATTTCTTTATATTGAGATATTTGTAAGTGTTTTTGATTGAGTTCTAACATATCTTTGAACCTATTGTTACCTGAAAAGACCTCATGATCTATGAATGTATAAATTAAACTTGGATGAAGGTGTTTTGAAACGTGAGTTGTGAGAATTGAGAGTTTATGCGGCTAACCAGTTACATGATTATATTTTTATTGTTGGATGAGATTGAATTTACATATTTTTCGAATCACTTCTGAGGCCAGTTGCTCCATAGTATTTCATGAATTTGTATTGTCAGTGGTTCTGGTGTGTGGTGAGTTTATGTTTTTGTTATGATGCTGATTTTGTTTTGCTCGGAACTAGCAAATACTAAGTTTGGGGGAGTTTGATAAGTATATTTTATGCACTTATATTTCATATGATTTAATGAGAATTTTGAGATGTATCGAGCAGAATTATGCGCTTTTATTGTTGTTTGTGTGCTTGAAGGAATATTCATAAGTTATTGAAAAAGAGAAGAAAAGAAGATTGAAAGAAAGGAAAAAATGACAGAAGAAAAGACACGCACAACAGAAGCAGAGAAGTTAAAGCACTATAGCCCTTGAAGAAGAGCAGCAACGCTATATGAAGATTGTTGAAGATGTGAAGCTTATGCGCAACAACGCTTCTTGATAGGAGCAATAGCGCAAGGTGAAGAATTTGATATGCGAAAGTGAAGAGCAATATCGCCTAATTTGAAGAGCAATAGCGCTAAGTTTGAGAAAGAAAGAAAAGAAGAAGAAGTGCAGTAGCGCTTAATTTGGAGCAGAAGCACATCATTCAAGCGTGAGTTAAGCGCTTTAGCGCTGTGATGGAAAAACGGCAACGCTTCTGCTATTTTTGGAAAAATCTGAGTTTTGGAAATTTGAAACTCTTGATTTTGGGCTTTCGTTTGTCGGGCTTTGGAGAAGATATAAAAGAGATTTTCAAGAGCACATTAATGGGAGAAGTAGTGTAGTGACCCACGCCGTGATCACCTACTAATCAGAAGCTTAAGCATGCATTTAACTTAATAAAATAAAACATCAGAAATAAGAACAGCAGAAAAACATAAACCATAAAAATATTATACAACCATATCGAATAATCCAGTGTATTAACCCAAATACACTATAAACAAAAGCTTAGACAAAACCCTGCTGGCCAATCATTGCCTAAGCCCTCCTGGAACCACCCGCCTCATCCAGCCGCAAACCTGCCCCATGGAATAGGATGTTCAGATACAACAAAGTACGGGACGTGAGCATAACAAGTTCAGTACGAGAGTATGAGTATACAGTATTACATGTGCATGTATGCAAGTGAACTGGGTACCAAAACTCTCAGGTCAAGAAATAAGCTCATAAATCAACTGAGCTAACACAAGTACATGTGTGCAACCAAATATCAGTGACCTAACACGAGTTCCTGTGTCCAACTGATTTTGGTGACCTAACATGTGTCAATGTGTCCAACCATCTACTGACAGGATATCATAATACCGTATATCTCAAGGATTAAGGCTCAATATGCTCATGTATGCAACATACAGTTATGACATGCTGTATATAAAGGCATATAAAACATGCAATCACATAATACATGCAAACACATAATACATGCATACTCATCTGGATATCTCAAATAAATACTTCTGTACCTCAAAAACTAGGCAAGCTAGACCAGCACTATGTCCAAGCCTATAATCCGCACTACAATGCAGAGTACTCATGCATTATAATCTTATTCTAAAAGCCTTAACTACGCTATAAAATATACTCCCTATTAACTATAAGGAACCAAAGCTATACCTGCGTCCGTCGTCAGCCCGCTGATGAAGACTGCCCCAGAACTTGGGCACCTCTCAGCAGCAACCCTGGAGCACCTCGCCAACCTCCGGACCAAACCTAGGAAGGCTGAAAACACCCCAAATCACCTAAAACCAATCTAGAACCAAGAGAGGAAGAGCTGAATGGTGTGAAGAAAAGTGAGCCTCGGAACCCCTATTTATAGGCGGAGTTCGGACGGTCCGATCGGGACTTCGGACGATCCAAACCTTGCATGCGAGACACATCACTGCATGCACACTTCGGACGATCCGATCCTGCCTTCGGACACTCCGAACTGCTAGGTGTCCGTTCAATCTTGACACTGCATCAGCTGCATGGCCTAACTGAGTTCGGACGGTCCGATCTGGGTTCAGACGCTCCGAACTGTCCGTAGCCTCCAATCCAAGGGTTCATGCCTCCGAAGGGTTCAGACCCTCCGATCCTGGTTCGGACGCTCCGAACCTATCTTGACCCAATTTTCGAAAATTGTCCAATTAATTCCATTTTAAGCCCTTAATCCATGTTTAACCATTTTTACTTAATTAATCTGATAAAATGGAGTCGGGCTACTACAAGTAGCCGCACAATACAGGAAAATCACATGCACGGAAGACTATCAAGAGAGAAACAAAGGCGTGAAAAATCTGAGCAGATTTCTGAAGAAAAAGCTGGAACAGAGTTTGAAGATTGTGTCATCCGGACACGAAATCGCATATTCGGATTTGTTATATTTCTTTTAAACTTATAAAATTTTGAATTATATTTAGTTTCATAAACATGATTTCTTTTTGAAATATTTTGAGTATGAACTAAATTCTTTAAGTCTAGAGAATGACGTAGCTTCGTAGAGACAAATTCTATGACTTTTTGATTTTATTGGATTTAATTCTTCTAGATTAATTGTGTTTTCTAGAATTTATTGTCTTTTCAATTTACTGACTATAGATTGAATTGTTATATTTATTTGAAATCTTTGCTCGAGAGAGAGGATTTTGAATAGGACATTAGAAAATACACTGTTAATGTTTATATAGCTCGGGAGACTGTATAACTTTAACAGAGCTTTGAAAGAATATCTTTTTTAACATATCATTAAGCGTAGATTTTTAATAGGGATATTAAAATCGAATTTTAATTGATACATTTTATTTGTTGTTCGGGAGAGGGAAATAAAAATAATTAAGTGTTCTTGGCTATTAATTGAATGGAATTCATGAAAATAAATTAATTAGAAGTAGTTGTTGTCGAAACCAAGTGAAATCAAATACTCTAGAAATTTTTCTCTCATTGATAATCCTCTAAGTTGTGTGGTTGGCTTGATATTTTCCTATTATTTATTTTAAGTTTGAAGAAAAATTCTCTTATTTAATTTTTTAAATAAAGTTTAGCCTATTTTAATTATAAGTACTATAAAATTTTCAAAATATACTCCTCGTGGGAACGATACTTTATTCACTCTATATTCTCGCAAGCGCACGATTGTCAAGTTTTAATATATGATGAATAGAGTATCGTTCCCACAAGAAGTATATATTAAAAAATTATAAAGTATTTGTAATTAAAATAGTCTAAAATTTATTAAGAAAATTAAATAAGAGAATTTTGGTTTTCAAACTTAATAATGCAATAAAAATAGCAAAGCACGCACACAACTTAGAAAATTATCAATGAGAAAAAAAATGTCTAGATGATTTGATTTCACCTAGTTTCGATAACAACTACTTCTAATTAATTTATTTTTATGAATTCCATTAAATCAATAGCCAAGAACACTTAATTATTTTTATTTCCATCTCCAAAGCAACAAATAAAATGTATCAATTAAGATAAGATTTCAATATCCCTATTAAAAATTTAGGCTTAATGATATGTGAAAAACGATATTCTTTCAAAGCTCCGTTAAAGTTATGCACTCTCCCGAGCTATATAAACATTAACAGTATATTTTCTAATATCATATTCAAAATTTCCTCTCCCGAGCAAAAAATTCAAATAAATTTAAAAATTCAATCTATGACCAGTAAATTGAAAAGATAATCAATTCTAGAAAACACAATTAATCTAGAAGAATTCAATCTAATAAAATCAAAAAGTCATAAAAGTCGTCTATACCAAGCTACTGAAAGAGTGGGTGCCCGGTTAGCCAACTTGTGGCTAAGGGCTTTTATGACTCTATGTAAAACAATCTTTTGTTTAATATAATTTACACTTTTATAATGGCATTGACTTTATCTTTCTTCATATTGTTATATTATGATATACTATTGTTGTTTTGATAAAGACCTTGAATATACTATAGTGTATGTAAGATGTGGTAGCACATAGGGATGGCTATCATGAAACACATCTTATAGTCACTGTATATTCTAAACTGTTCCTAGTCAATTGAGCCGTCCGCAAATAAGGATAAGGATCGCTCGAGATTGAGACTAGCATTTGCGATGCCGAGTACCACGTTTCATTGGTATGGAACATAGAGATGTTCAAAGCATGCAAATGGATATTCATATGATGAATGATCGAACTACCCTATTCGGACTTTCCAAGTGGTTATCACTTATCGAGTGGATAAAGTCCGTGGTTTTGGTTGTACACCATTAGTCCTTATTACTTGAAACATCATTGAGACTCTATATGCTAGTACTGTACTTTGACTCGTTTACCGACTCTATTGGGGTCATCAGGTGTCGGGATTGGGTACAGTTACGACACATATAGGAGTCGATGCTTTGTTGTCAAGGATTCACCACATACTTGCGAGTGTGGATATCCTATGCAATCTGAGGAGATATTAGTGTGACGAATCTCTGGCCAGAGTACATGATGTGTTTTAGGTTAATGGGTTATCCTAGTAACACATGCGATGTCACTATTTGATCTCCAAGATGTTATGCATAGTTATCGAATCTCGAAAGACTCTCGATGCACCAATGGTTGTTGATTCGATCGGGATATTTGGTTGAAGGGACCGTACTGTACGCTAACCAAAATCTACTGGTTCTTGCAGGCACTATCAGAAATACCTAGGGAATCATGGGGCGATATTGCTAGGCGCTCTTACCATGATTCGATGGGTAAGTCAGAAATTGTTGTTCCGAGTCACAAGGAGTTGTGAGCCCACGGCTAGCTGTATTCCTGAACCATTGAGGGTTACACAAGTAATGGATTACTAAAACCCCGTAGAGATAGTTAAATTTAAAGAGTTAAATTTAATGAAAGAGAAGTTGGACTTCTTAACTAAAGGGAGTGGGATTTCCTAAAATGACATAGGGATGGGCATTTTTGAAAATCACTGAATTCGGATTCGGAAAAATTATCTTGACTTTAAAAGATGCAGAAATGGTTTCTGTGCACATTGGTAAAATCAGTTTATCAATCGGAGTCACGATGAATTTTATATTAATTTTTAGAACAACGGGCTTGGCTTGTTGGGCTTAAGTTATGGATTATGGGCCCTAAGGAGTTAGAGTCCAAATATAATTATAACTTAATCCAGTCTAGAAATTATGTATAAATAGGACTGCAGTGTTCGAAAATCATATAGCATTCAGTCTTGAATTTTCGAAAATCAGTCTAGATTATTCAAGAGGATTTTCGAAATCCTCTGTCCCTTTCGGAGAAAATTCGGCTTGTGATTTTTTATGAAAAATTACAATCTGAATTAACAGATCATATCTGTTTATTCTCTACGCAAACTTCTGATTAATTTCTAGTGCAGTCAATCAGAGGGTTTTGTTTTCTATTCGTGGACCTGATTGAAGAAACGTTCGTTCATCAGTTCCGGGGATATACAACAAGAGCAGATTAAATTCTGTTGGTGTCCATAATCTCGCTTCGAGATTTTAAGGTAAAATATTTAATTGTGATTATTTATTTTACTTACACAAATTTAATCGTAAAAGTTTTGATACCCAGATATGGAATCGTTCCATATTAATAAAATAAATTTTTAAACTTCCGCTGCACCGGGTATCAATTCTAATTGATATGAACACAGTTTTTCAACAGCTACGTCATCCTCTAGACTAAAAAAATTTAGTTCATACTCAAAATATTGCAAAAACAAATCATGTTTTTGAAACTAAACATAATTCAGAAATTTATAAGTTTAAAAGAAAGATAACAAAGCCGAATATGCGATGCTGTGTCCAGATGATGCAATCTTCAAACTATGTTCCATCTTTTTCATCGGAAATCTGTTCAAATTTTTCACACCTATGTTTCTCTCTCGATCGTATTCTGTGCGTGTGATTTTCCTGTTTTGTGCGGCTACTTCTCCCCTTAATGTGCTCTTGAAAATTTCTTTTATATCTTCTCCAAAGCCCGACAAACGAAAGCCCAAAAATCAAGAGTTTCAAATTTCCAAAACCCAGATTTTTCCAAAAATAGCAGAAGAGTTGTCGCTTTTCCATCACTGCGCTAAAGCGCTTAACTCACGCTTGAATGATGCGCTTATGCTCCAAATTAAGCGCTACTACGCTTCTTCTTCTTTTCTTTATTTCCTAGACTTAGCACTATTGCTCTTCAAATTGGGCGCTATTGCTCTTCACTTTCGCATATCAAATTCTTCACCTTGAGCTATTGCTCCTATCAAGAAGCGTTGCTACGCATAAGCTTCGCATCTTCAATAATCTTCATCTAGCGTTGTTGCCTTCTTCAAGGGCTATAGCACTTTAACTTCTCTGCTTCTGTTGTGCGTGATCTTTTCTTCTGTCATTTTATTCCTTTATTTCAATATTCTTTTCTTCTCTTTTTCAATAACTTATGAATATTCCTACAAGCATACAAACAACAATAAAAACTCATAATTCTGCTCGATACATCACAAAATTCTCATTAAATCATATGAAATATAAGTGCATAAAATACACTTATTAGTATGCATGCTTATGTGTTGTATTTATGTGTCATGATTGTATGTTATTACATTGATATATTTTACGACATTTGCATATCATATTGTGCATGTACATCTTTTGAGATGAGCCAGTTGAGTAGGGTCGCTCAGCCCTGTTGGATGGTTGGGACATTGAGAGTCACTCTGACCGACGGGTCATGCAGGCTCTAGTGTTTTCGAAGACATCCTAGATCCACGTACAGTTAGAAATGAGTGGTTGGATCCAATAGTTTGATTTCCAGAGGCTACAGCTCATGTCCTAGGCGCCAGTCTGAGCAGGTTGATATAGTATATCCCAGATATGGATACCCGAACATTTTCATATTGCATGCATCATGTATGTATGTTTACCCGTACTAACGTATTGAGATTTAGCGCTCACGTCCAGTATTTTTTGTGTTTTTTGGACATCCCATTTGACGAAGCAGTTACGGGTGTTTCACCTGGATTTGGGATTAGGTGGAGATCAATCAAGAGTTGCAGGAGTAGTAGCTAAGTTATTGTATTATTTCAATTGAGTTGTATATTTTTATTATCCGGTTGTATTCTGTCGGTCTAAACATTATTTAAGTTTTCGCAAATTATCTTTGATTATTGTATATTACATACTTAATTAAGTACTAATCTCTGATTAGTAGTGGATCAGGGTTGGGTCGCTACATGTCATGTCAACATTCTATGTAAAAAGTACACTCTGAATATGCGGCGATGGTCTCTTGCAGAAATGTCAGCGTACGAAAGACCTTATCCGATTAGATAAACTGGGTGAAAGCTTGAATATTCTCTGAGTATGATCTTCAGTTTACTGATAGTGTCAGTCTACGTGATATGGAGGTAGACCGAGAGTAGATAGATGTTGAAGCAGTTTAGCAACTGAGTCTCGAAAGATAAACTGATGTAACATGGTAAAATGATGTGATTTTGCAGTCGTGCATTCAAGTAGTTTACTTCGGGCACTTTATTTTGACGATGCAATTTGATTAGTTCAGTTCCTCGATACTATCAATTTAAGGGATTGATCAGTTTATATTGAAACATCGAAACTAAAATCTCCAACACCAAACAAATCCCTAGGAACTGGTGTTGCTTTGTTCAATTCCTGCACGTCATCTCCTTCCTCAGTGGTTTGTGTATCATATGGTGTGGAGAAAGGAGATATAGAGTTTTCTCATCAGACCATGAATGCTTATGATCTTTGACCGGCTAAATCGGTGTGATATGAATCTACTGGCAAGCGTACCAGGTCAAGTAATAGTAAAGTGGACTGAGAGTCCAAGTATCGATCCCACAGGGACTGCAGTCAATTCTCAAAAATTAATTATTTTACTTAATCTAGACAAAATCATAAAGAGCAATTTGATTTAAATAAAATAAGAATTTATCAATAAAAACTTCTTAGGAAATAAGAATAAAAATAACTAAAGATAAAAATAATTAAAACAAAGACAACCAAGACACATGTAGGTACCGAACAAATCATGTAACATGTAGTCGATTCAGGACTCAGATTTAATATTAATTCACGGGAATTCTCCTAATTTGTTCAAAGGACTATTTTTAGAACAATCAAACCTATTCAAATATTGATAAACTAATCTTTCATAATTTTAATCAAATTTGAATGCATTAAATATTTATAAAAATTCAGTTTACACCCAAACCGCACACTGAAACCGAATTCTATTTCTAGTCGATTTTACAATATGTTGATTATCAAAGTGATCAAAATCAAAACCTCCTCTGTCGACTTGGAATCGATTAACATGCAAGCAAATAGTTGATCAGGCTATTCACAAGACAAATATAAATCTGACTATCAATAAAATAAAATCAACTCTGAAAAATCCCAAACAAACATCCAAGTTTTCTACATAAATTTGTTCGGCCCAATCACGTCTTCTTGGTTGAAAATAAACTACTCAATAATTAAAAACAATAATTCAAAAATAAAAAGAAGAAAAAGAAAAGAAAATAGAAATCTTCTCTCCCAAGCCTTGTAGCCGCCTCCCTTGCGTTCTCTGCGTTATGGAACTTTCGAACCCTAAAAAATATGTTATATCTTATATTTATATGGTCCGAAACTTGTACCAATTAATTTCCTTCACAAAATAGGACTTTTCGGAACAAAACTGACCCCGGAACACACGCGCGTGCGCGGAATAGATCTCGCGCATGCAGCACATAAAAACAGAGGTCTGGAACTACGACTCGCGCGCGTGAGCTTGTGCGCAGTACAATAATTCTGCTGCAAGCGACGATTTTGAAAAATTCATATCTTGAGATCTAGCCGTCGGATCGAGCTGAAATTTGGAAAACAACTTCAAAACATCTTGAATTTTAATCTGAAAGGTGGAGATCGGATTCTAATCTTTGTAAAATTAAATTTGATTTTTCGAACAAAGCTGCTCCGCAATTCACACTTCAAAAATATATTTTCCTACAAAATCAACCCGAGGAGTAAAATACACACACATGCACTAAAACACATGAAAACACTTAAAAATAATATAAATTCACACAAAATAGACATAAAACTATCACGAAATAATGCATACAAAATATACTTATCAACACCCCCATACTTAAATCTTGCTCTCCCTCGAATAAGAAATGCAAAAACAATATGCAAACAACAACATAAGTAAGAATGAATCATGAACAACATAGCCTCCGATAAATCCAACTTCAAAAATTAAAAACCAAAAACTTCTGATTGTTCACAATACACTGTCAGTTTAACGTAAACGTGTGTGTGCCATGTCATTCCAGTGTCATGCAACTTCAAAAGAATCTGTCCTAAGAATTCTTAGCGACCTATGACAAATCAGTGTAAGCGTCACAATCTAGCACTCCGTCATCTCAACAATCCCAAACAAAAACATTGATTTTCTTGAGATTAATTCCGTACCTCCGGATTTTTCAATTAGTTTTCTTATGTCCCAATAATTACCCGCATACTTAGCTATAACTAAGATAGGATTAGCATTTCAATCCCCTCTTCTATAGCCCGGATGAAGCTACAATCCCATTTAATTCGCAAACTTAGCTATGGAACAAAGATTAATATTTCAATAATTGTCCAAGCCCGGATGAAATTATTATTTTAAAATTTCAAATTTTCAAACCCATGGAATCCGCATACTTAGTCAAGAACAAGAGATTATGATTTCAATCTCTGCTCGTAACCCGGATGGAGTTAACTTAATTTTCAACAAAAGTTTTTCAAAAAATTTTATAGGTACGCCCAAGATCATACATGCAATGTCTAACAATCATCGGGAATCCAAAGACACTATCATGATCAACAAGCATCTATTGTCGTGCAATTATCAAGCAAACACGAACTTCATCAATTACATCGCTACACTACACTAGTTTAACATGCGTGCTTAAAAATATTCACGATTCAACCAACAGCTTCTCATGTTCAATCAAAAGCAACATTTCATTTTCAAATATTTTTTTTCTCAACTCTATCATCATAGGCCAACATTCATCATTCTACTTATTCACACAACATAAACACAAAACACAATGATATACATGAATACGAACTATTTGCAATGAACTAAACCAAATGAATGCAAAACACAATGATCAACGAACAATGAAATAATCTAGTCTACCCCCCCCCCCCCCCCATACTTATCCAAAGCATTGCCATCAATGCTTCAGAACAATGAACAAAATGCAAAACGAACATAAACACAAAGAAAAACAAAAACAACACTCCCCTGGTTATAGTCGTCATCTTTCTTCTCGGCAGTAGCAGTTGGGGCGATAGCAGCAGACTGGGTATAGCAGCCGGCATGGCAAACTGGAATGGGAAAGAAGTAAAAATTAAATAAAATAAAAACAAAAACCAAAAATAAAATAAAATAAAATAAAAAAAGGGAAAGAAAACTGGGTTGCCTCCCAGTCAGCGCTAAATTTATAGCCTAATGCCCGACTATGCAGAAGCAACCATCAAAGAGCGGCTGCCGCCCATAGTAAGAATCATACGACTCTACGTATGGGTCTTGATTGTGTACGCCCTCAATCTTGGCGTGATATATGCATGGGAAGCTCGTCGGTCCAACAACACTCAGTCGGAACTGATTAGTTTGGAAGGAGACTCGGATTGCAGGCTGAAGCTCATGGAGGATGGAATATTTTGGAGGTGGCGTCAATGGAAAGAAAGAATCTTCTAACAGTGTACATGGAACGACCATTGACGAGGTAAAATCTGTAGCCTTGTATGTTTCTTCCTCCTCCAAGTCCACTATTGGCTCTTATTCACAAGAAAATTCCTCAAAAATTATTTTTCATGCGCTGGCTCAGTTACTTCACTCTCTTGGCAGATCTCAAAAATTGGTTCTCTAAGAAGCGCAATATGTTCATCCAAAAGACTCCAATACTTGATACGGCTTTCTAAGAATTGATTTGTCTCTGTCTGTTGCCGCAAAAGATTCTCCAACCGAGCCATATAATATTTAGAACACCCTACACACTCTTCTTGACTCTCCGGTGGTTGGTTTGCAAAATTTTTAGAGTTGATATCTAGAGGATATTTGTGACTCCAACGTTGCAATGAAGGATCACAATGCCAATGGTAGTCGAAATCTGTCATATCATTTAACAAGTGCATCGCACTATCTTCATCTCTTCTAAACAATTGACTGCCAGTGGCCAAAGCTCCAGAATCTACCCAACTTCTTGTAATCTCATCCAAACCACCATAAAAAATTTTAGTGAGGGTGTAAGTCAAAAACTGATGGCATTGAAATCTTTTCGCCAAATCATTGAATCTCCCCCAAGAAGCATAGAAAGGCTCCAAATATTGTTGGCCAAACCTTGTGAACACCTGTCGATGATCCATCTCCAAGTACCTCACAAGTAAGAAACAATAAAATTAAGATTAAAAAATTAAGAAAGGGAACGAAAAGATAGAAAAAAAAAAGTCTAGTCTCAAGAAAATAATCTATCATAATATTAACTAAACAGTCCCCGGCAACGGCGCCAAAAACTTGACCGGCTAAATCGGTGTGATATGAATCTACTGGCAAGCGTACCAGGTCAAGTAATAGTAAAGTGGACTGAGAGTCCAAGTATCGATCCCACAGGAACTGCAGTCAATTCTCAAGAATTAATTATTTTACTTAATCTAGACAAAATCATAAAGAACAATTTGATTTAAATAAAATAAGAATTTATCAATAAAAACTGCTTAAGAAATAAGAATAAAAATAACTAAAGATAAAAATAATTAAAACAAAAGACAACCAAGACACACGTAGGTACCGAACAAATCATGTAACATGTAGTCGATTCAGGACTCAGATTTAATCTTAATTCACGGGAATTCTCCTAATTTGTTCAAAGGAATATTTCTAGAACAATCAAACCTATTCAAATATTGATAAACTAATCTTTCATAATTTTAATCAAATTTGAATGCATTAAATATTTATGAAAATTCAGTTTACACCCAAACCGCACACTGAAACCGAATTCTATTTCTAGTCGGTTTTACAATATGTTGATTATCAAAGTGATCAAAATCGAAACCTCCTCTGTCAACTTGGAATCGATTAACATGCAAGCAAACAGTTGATCAGGCTATTCACAAGACAAATATAAATCTGACAATCAATAAAATAAAATCAACTTTGAAAAATCTCAAACAAACATTCAAGTTTTCTACATAAATTTGTTCGGCCCAACCACGTCTTCTTGGTTGAAAATAAACTACTCAATAATTAAAAACAATAATTAAAAAATAAAAATAAGAAGAAGAAAAAAAATAGAAATCTTCTCTCCCAAGCCTTGTAGCCCGCCTCCCTTGCGTTCTCTGCGTTCTGGAACTTCCGAACCCTCAAAAATATGTTATATCTTCTATTTATATGGTCCGGAACTTGTACCAATTAATTTCCCTCACAAAATAGGACTTTTCGGAACAAAACTGACCACGGAACATGCGCGCGCGCGCGGAATAGGTCTCGCGCGCTCGCAGCACATAAAAACAGAGGTCTGGAACTCCGACTCGCGCGCGCACGAGCTTGATTCTCGCGCGTGCGCAGTACAATAATTCTGCTGCGAGCGACAATTTTGAAAAATTCATATCTAGAGATCTAGCCGTCCGAGCAAGCTGAAATTTGGACAGCAGCTTTAAAACATCTTGAACTTTAATCTGAATGGTAAAGATTGGATTCGGATATTTGTAAATTTAAATTTGATTTTTCTAACAAAGCTGCTACGCAATTCACACTTCAAAAATACATTTTCCTACAAAATCAACCCGAGGAGTGAAATACACACACATGCACTAAAACACATGAAAACACTTAAAAATAATATAAATGCACACAAAATAGACATAAAACTATCACAAAATAATGCAAACAAAATGTACTTATCATAAGCTTGAACATACTAAACAAAAAAAAAACGAGTATGAAATTTGTTGAATTTAAATTAAAAAAATTATGTATTGATATCTTCATATCAAATGAAGATTCATTTTGGTTGAGCGCTTCAAGTTTGTTCAATTTACTTTGGAATGGAAACAATCATCTTGCCACATCATGCAAATGCTACCGCATGTTGTTTGATGAGCGTCGTTTCCATCCATTCCAAACCAATCCCTAGAAACTGGTGTTGCTTTATTCATTGCCAAGCACTGGATTTGTGGAAGTGTTTCACCACGCCTTTGTGAGACGTTCATCTTCGGCCTTCGTCCAAGGTTTTCTTTTGACGGGTTCACCCCCATCGCGAGCAACAATGTTCTTCCTTTTCTTTCTAGATTTAGTAGACATGGTTTCGAAAGAAAAATTATAGACTTGGATGAGATTTTGGAAGAATTGAGTTTGGTTGAGCATAAAACTCAGCATTTGCTCGTCAGTGAATTGAGAAGTATTTGGTGAATGAGTATTAAGTATTTTTTTAATTTCGAAATTGGATTGAAAATGAAATGGAAATTGAAGAATATTAAGCTTTTGGAATTAAAGCAGAAGATATTGTGAGTTTTTTCGAGGTGTACTGAGACAAATTTATATAAGAATGTTTGGATTTTAAAAATATGGCCGTTGGTATTTTTTCATAATTTTTTTAAAAAATTATGATTGATGAGCTTCACGGAAAATTCGACCCTACCCCATGGGGTAGGTGGCATGATTTTATTGGTGCATATCATGTGGGACCCACATGATATGCACCAATAAAATCATGCCACCTACCCCATGGGGTATGGTCGAATCAACCGAGCTTCACTATACAAATTTTTTTTGCAGAACCCACCATATACTCGCACTTGGTAACATCCACAAAAGGCTTTACAAAAGAATCATTTAAAATATAACATATTATATTTTAAAATATATTTATAATAATAATTAAAATAATTATATCAAAACCAAAATAACCGAACCGATTTAGAAAACCAAACTGTTGAATCCTAACTTTTGCTGATAACAAAACAATATATCATTGTTATAGGATTGTAGCCAATTCATTGTATTAACAAGCAGCTATCAACCGATGAGTGCATATCAACCGATATACAGATATCAAACGATTCGAGTATGTCAAACGGACCCCAGATTCCAACCTCCTTAAAGTCTATATCTATCGATCACACATCTGTAAACTGTCTTTAGTGATAACAGCCGAGCACTAAATTCAAAAGGCATTGATTAACTTTGACAAGACAACTTAAATGCAGAAGATATAAGCATTTTAAAAGCCGTCTGATGCAGTTAATGATCCGTATATAGCATTAATGGTGAAGACTAGTGAAATGGACAGAATGAAAACTTAAAGTGCAGATATTCAAATCTCAGCAGCCACTGTTCCACTTAAAGATGAAAAGTGTCTCGATAAGAGTATTTATCAGATGAAGCCTATAATACAACATTAATCAGATAGGATGGACACATCATTCGAGAAAATAAAGACGTTGAAGAGATATTTTACATATAAAGAGAAAGAAAGCTTGACGAAAAATAAAAGAATATAATCAAAGCATCCCTCCAAGCTATCTTCTCGAGCACTCGAAATACTCATATATTAGAATTGCTCATCCTAACCCTTGCAAAGCATAAGCATATCTGATCTTCAAGAGATCATACAAGGGTTTCTCAAGTCCAGTTGCTGATTAAAGAACATTAGACAAATTCAACGGATTTGAGAATCTGAGTCTACGAACTGAGTAACAAACACTACTGTTGAAAGAAGTTTGATAATAACTTATAATCTTATCTGTGAAAATCTAGGAGTACCTTTTTAGACATTGATAAGTCCTAATTTGGAGTGAGTATATTACAATACGTTGTAATAACCAAAATCTTCTAGTGCATTCCTTCCTAAGTGGAAGAAGAGGAGACGTAGAAGGATTAAACGTTCGAACTACGATATCTCGTGTCTTTCTTACTCTTGCATGCTTTACATTTTAACCTTTATCACTTACTTTGTGTGAGCTGTGTCCCGCACTAAAATTAGTAGTTCATATTAAGTTAGGAAGCTGAGAAAATTAGTTAAGTGAAGTAACATTTACTCAACTGTTAAGACAAATATTTTTAAGGAGTGTGTATTCACCCTCTCCCCTTTACACACACCCGATCCCCAACACTAACCGAACCAAAATAAAATAGTTCGGATATCGGATTATATATTTCTAAAACCGAAAAAATCGAAAAATAAACCGAACCGACCGTTGAACACCCCTATATATTGTCTTATAATATTTTCACCAAAGTTACTTAATTATTATTTTTAACATGTTAAAAAAACTAAAAAAAGGATTTATTTATTGACGTGACTAGTGTGTCTATTTGTAATTTGGGATGTTTATATTTTGTGAGTGACAATGTAATTATTAGAAATATCTATAATGTTATATTATATAAGAGAGAAAATTGTAATTTTAGTCCTGTAAGTTGGTTTATTTTGGATTCAATCATGTAACTTTTCAAATTTAGGTTTTCATACAGTAAGTTGGTTTTTTCTTTGGTTTTGATCTTTTTTAACCGGAACATTAAACCCATCGAATTTTTCTTATTTAGTTGGATTTGTGAGTACATTATTTTTATTATTATTTTAAATTAGATGGAAAGTTGTTATTTAATTAGGTGTCTTTTTTCCTTGTTTTTTTTCCTTTTATTTTGCTTCAATGGATTTTAATTAAGACATGCTATGTATGATATACCAAGGCCAAATAAGTAAAATCCGGTGGGTTTAGTAGTTTCCGGTGAAAAAAAGACCAAAACCAAAGAAAAAAATCAATTTATTGTATGAACCAAATTTTGACAAGTTACAGGACTAAAATCCAAAATAGAAAATTGTAATTTCCCTATTATATTATAATGCACAAACTTCATAGAGTAACTATTTTGATAATTTAATGGATGAACAAAAATACACTTTAATTATTTTATCCAATGAAAGTTGTTACAACAAACCTATAATTTAACAGTAACACTCCTGTGAGACGGGTCAATCATACCCATATTTATAATAATAAATAATATTTTGACATAAAATGTAATACTTTTTAATGGATAATCCATATAAGAGACCCGACTCAAAAAAATGACCCTTAAAACCGTCTCATAGAAGTTTTTGTCATAATTTAATGGGTGAAAAAAATATACCTTTATCTTATCCAATGAAAATTGTAACAACAAACCTATTTTAGTAAATTGAAAATAACTAAATGATTTGTTGATTATAGTCATTATTTTAAAGATTCTCTTAGAAAAACTAAGAGTTTTGTACAAAATATTTAATTACATGAAAAATATGTGCACACAAATTATCTCGTACATGGTTTGCTAGTGTTTATAATATATATATATATATATAGTATAAAAATATATTTAAATATTTGCTAAAGAAAAAGTGATCATTAATTCATTACCAAAATCGTAGAGACATAACATAACTGAGTAGGATAATGGGTCGTCAGTCACCTGCTTGCCTACTTTTTAAAAATTTAAGGAAATTTGGGATTCAGTCCTAACTTAAAATTGATAGCCACGTAAAAGTTATTTATTTGTGGTAAAACCGTGGCAATGAATCTAAAGAACAAATTATGTATAATTGTTTGAAATATATACAAACAATATTTTAACTTTATTTATATAATTGTGTCTCGCCCCGGGCAGATGACATGGTAACCATATTAAAAAGATTCTTGATTTCGAAAATGTTTTATTTCGAAGGTATAAAAATGATCGAAAAGAAGTCTATTAGTGAATACAAAATTTTACAACTAAAAAAACAAATACAATAGCTCACTAAAAATTTCAAATGTGAACAAGAAAAGTAAATAATAGCTATTTCTAGAAATAGAACTGACGACATGGTGGAATTTTCTGATCAACTTCTATAGTCCCAAAATTCCATTTGTACTCTTTTGATTTCATCTTTGCTCTTATTTTATATATGCCACGAGGTATGTCATTCAATAAGTGAGGATGAGATACTTCCTGAAATAATCTAATTTCTGAAATGCACATATATGAGCAATGAAATCATCTAATTTTTAATCATAATAATGATTTTGATGTCATTCAATAAGTGAGGATGAGATACTTCCTGAAATAATCTAATTTCTGAAATGCACACATATGAGCAATGAAATCATCTAATTTTTAATCATAATAATGATTTTGATGGGTCTGAGTTTATTAATTAAGTCCATGATGCATAAAGTCTAATTTTATTTCTTAGTGACTTAAGTCCAATTTTATCCAAGCCCACGATACAAGAGTCCAAGCCCGTTAAGCACCCTTAAAAATCTATAAATAGAATAGTATTCTCGGCATTCAAGGTACACTCTCATTTTTGCTCTCTAATTTGAGCTTTTTTATTTTGAGAGATTATCATTGTGCTTTTTACTGACTTGAGCGTCGAAGTGTCTACCCTGGGTAACCTCCGGCGTATCTAACGAGTGTTCGTGACGCAGATGACGATCCACAAAGTTATAGGTTATGGGTTCAGGCTTACAATTTTAATTAATATAATACTCTCCAAATCCCAAATTTATAGGTTGATTTGTTTTTCACATATATTAAGAAAACAATAGGAAGATCAATGCTTACAAACAAACATTTTATTTAATACTTGTTTAATTTATTTTAAAAAAAATGTTGCATGTTTTTTTTAGAGTTATAGTTACTTAATAGGAATGTGTAATATGTCAGTACAAAACAAGAAAAAATGTTAAACGTAGAAATTGGATTATATATTTGGGATAATCGAAAAAAAAAGTATGTATTCGAGACGGTGAATTGCAATTTTTCTTACATGACATTCCGATAACACTGTGTATCAAAATTGTATTTTTTTAATAAAGAAAAATGCATTTAGTTTTAAAACAATAATTTGTATCAATTGATATATTTATTTAATTATTAATTATTAATTATTAATTTCTAAATAAATATATTGTATTTATTTTATTTTATTTGTATCTTGCCACAGTGCCCCCCTTCATTAATTCGATTGGACTCATTTTGCGTCCCTACACTGCTATTTTGTGGTACCTCGTGCAGCCCAAGTTCATTCTATCAAAAAAAAAAACCTATTTCAAAATCCACTTCTCGTGCTTTTGAGAGGTAAACTTTTTTTATTTTAAGCTTTTTGTTTTCTTCAAATACATGTGTGTGCTTACATCTGTGTGGGCAGTTTCTATTTTTGTGTTCTGTTTGTGTGTATATATATGTTTCTTTTTAAAGAAATTTGTTTGTTTGTTTGTTTGTTTGAGTAATTAATGGTTTTTTGTTGTTTGTTTGTCTTTTGCTTCGTTTTAGTTTTTCTGTTTTTGTCATCTTCTTATGTTTCCTTGATTCGTACTTCCTGGCTAGAATCTTGGAATTGTTCCATAATTCTGTATACATACCATTGCTCGTTTTGTTTGGATTTCATCTGTTTGGAAAACTATAATGTTTTTTTTTTGAGAGTGAGGAAAACTATAATGTTGGTAACGTATCTTGTAATTTTTTTTTTTCGATTTTTGTATTTTCCCGTCGGAGCCTTGACATGCTATTAAAAAAAAATAAATAAATAAAAAAATTGATACTTTGTCTCCGGAGATTGATAAGTCCACCCTCGGGTGGAAAAAACTAGAAGTGAAAAAAGTACAAGCAAGGAGATCAAGACAGTGACTTGATTGGTTAGTAGTCGGTAACAAGATAAAAGAAATAATAATGTAATCTTCCCTCTTTGTATGGGTTCAACATGCTGCCTACTTTATATTCGTATTTGGTTCTCTACTTTTGGAACATAGTTATATCAAACCACTATATGAAGATGTGATGCATAGCACAATCATATATAAACCAATATGAGATTAATACATGATTCAGCGGTAACAAACTCCCCTTGTAACAATATCATGACATGAAATGTCTTGTACACACTAGGTTCCTAAGACGATATAAGAGGTGTCACCCCAATCTCCCATCCGCCGAAAGCTCAATTGGCCGACCACCTCTAGCTTCGACCTTGTCGCTTGAAAAACGAAAACGATGAAAGGGTGAGCCGGGGCCGACATATTCATATCCAGATTCCAGACACATAACAAACTATGGAAATTCATTGTGTAACAACTAAACAATTTTGTTAACTCTAATATGATCTGCCTTTGACCAGAAACCTGTAATACTCAAGGGGAAAACGTGATGGCGGTCGAATAAACACCATCAAAGCCAAAGAAACTACTGTTCATGGAAAAACACATGAAGATTGTGATTATATAAAGTCTACTATGATTGGTCTCTGACTAGAAAAATGGTTATTCTCAAGGGGAAACCAACATGGCCGTCGATGAAAATGAACACCGTCAGTAATGCCATAAAACTGCTTGTTATCGAAAACCATAATCCTCAAGGAAATCACAAATTTGTAAACTCTAATATGATCTTTACTAGAAAACCATAATTCTCAAGGAGAAATCATCACTGGATGATGATGAAATTTGGATGTGTTTATATCCAGTTTTTTGGTGTGGAAATTTACTGTGCCAAGAACTTGGAGTGCATCTTATGTGAATTTTGCCATTTTCTCACATTTCACAAGTCTATATATATACAGTCTTTTGATGTTGTTTATGTATATAAACTGTATGATCGTAATGTGATGATATTTTCACCTTTCTCCCATTTGTCTCAGAAGGAAAACACAAAGGACAGTTAATGGAAAGCAGTAGTAGTGAAACATTTTTAAAGAAGGTAGAAGCCGAAAGTAATGGGAATGAGGATGTGAATCTTAAACAGAAGATCTGGAATGAAAGCAAAAAAATGTGGGTTGTGGCTGGCCCTGCTATATTCACTCGGTTCTCAACATTTGGGGTGAACGTCATCAGCCAGGCGTTTGTTGGACACATCGGTGCCACTGAGCTTGCTGCCTTTGCTCTGATTATTACTGTCCTCATCAAATTTGCTAATGGATTGTTGGTAAATGATCCTCTTTGAGTTTCCATAAAGAAATAGCAAAACGCTCTAAACATGAGAAAAGTATGGCCAATTTATGTGATGGAGCACCGTTGTATGTGATCTGTCTCACAACAATCAAATGTGTGAGTCGCATTAAATGAATTTAGCCTTCACTATGTACTTTTCATACTAATAAACCACAATAAATAAATACGAAGTAACGTCTGAACAAGTTGGGTTCATGTTAAATTGCAATCCGTCAAGCATTTGGACCTGTCAAAACACCTGCTGCACTAAGACTGGATATGCAGCTCATGAGTCATGAGCTTTTGATAAATTGTGATATTGTCCATAAGATGAAAAGCACAAATAAGATCTTGGAAAATTGAGAATGCTTCCATTTTAAATTAACAGCTCGAGACTTGTGGTCAAAAGATGTTGGAAATCAGGCTTTTGGAACATCTATGAGGGCTGTCCCAACCCATATATACCTTCACTTCTTTGCATAATATCTTTCAACTTTGTTTGATTTATATAAATTCGAAATTTGCAGTTAGGTGTTGCTAGCGGATTGGAAACTCTATGTGGGCAAGCGTATGGTGCAAGACAATATCACATGCTTGGGATATATCTTCAAAGATCATGGGTGGTTTTGGTTTTAACGTCGACTTTATTGTTGCCTGTTTTTGTTTTTGCTGGCCCCATTTTCAAAGCTTTAGGACAGGATGAAAGTATTGCGGACATGGCGGGAACTATTTCTCTTTGGTTCATTCCCGTGATATATTCATTTATCACATCCTTCAGCTGTCAAATGTTCCTACAAGCACAGAGCAAGAACAGGATTATCTCTTATTTGGCAGCATTATCACTATGCATCCACATTTTCCTCTCGTGGCTCTTGACAGTAAAATACAAGTTTGGAATTGCTGGTGCAGCCATATCCACTATCTTGGCATACTGGATCCCCAATATAGGTCAACTAATATTTATAATCTCTGGAGGGTGTAAAGAAACGTGGAAAGGTTTTTCGATGTTGGCTTTCAAAGATCTTTGGCCCGTAGTCAAGCTTTCTTTATCTGCTGGTGCCATGCTCTGGTTAGGCTATTTTACAATGTTCATGAATATACTCCTTGTTCAATGCTAGTTAGTAGTTTGTATTGTAAACACTTTCAGAAGCCAACTCCGATGTCGCATCTTGTCATCTATATAATTTGGGATATTCAGCTTTCTCTATGCCCTTAATCCGCAGAGTTTAACTATGTGTTTGATTTTATTCGATGTCAGTCTTGAAGTCTGGTACAATTCCGTATTGATTCTCTTGACAGGGAACTTGAAAAATGCTGAGGTTGAAATTGATGCACTCTCCATATGGTAGCTCTCTTCCTCTATTCTTCTCGATTTTCATATGTATGGTGAGGACACTAGAACTGTGTTATTTCTTGCAGCCTCAACATCAATGGATGGGAAATGATGATATCTCTTGGTTTCTTGGCTGCAGCAAGGTACTATGATCATTCTTAACAGCTCGCGATTCATTTTATGTTGACTCTACAAGAACTCATAAAAATTGATTATAACTCACGATAAATGCTCTTCAATCCTAGTGTCCGTGTCTCGAATGAGCTTGGAAAGGGAGATCCTAAAGCTGCGAAGTTCTCTATCGCACTGATAGTCATTACATCGTTCTCTATTGGGTTCATTCTCTTCATAGCTTTCCTCTTCTTGCGGGAGCGTCTAGCTTACATATTCACAAATAGTCCTGAAGTTGCAGCAGAAGTGGCCAACTTGTCTCCTCTTCTCGCGTTTTCCATTCTTATGAACAGCGTTCAACCCGTTCTTTCTGGTAACAACGTCTATCTCAGTTCAAATAAACGATTTACGATCCTATGTTCTAGGAATTGAAGGGCAGCAATTGTCCTCAGATCAAAACTAAGTAAACAAATGTGAATGATCACGCGTTTTCCTATAATCACAGGTGTTGCCATCGGGGCTGGATGGCAGAGCACTGTGGTATACATCAACATAGGATGCTATTACCTTATCGGGATCCCTTTCGGAGCTGTTCTTGGTTATGTAATCAAATTACAAGTCCAGGTTCGCAGCCACTCGATTCATCAAATTCTTTTTCTGGTTTCAGTATAAATATTTATGCAAGACTTGTGTGATCATCATTTATTGTCTGAACACTTAAGACAACAGAGTCTATTTTGTTTCACAGGGTGTTTGGATTGGGATGCTCACCGGCACACTCATCCAAACTATTATACTCGTCGTACTAACTTGGAAAACTGATTGGGATAGACAGGTAATGGCTACTTTTCACACGATTTCGATTCTTGCAAGATGTTTTCCAAGGCTCTAGAAGATAATCCGAAGCTATTACACCCTCTTCGATTGTTTATTTATCGTTTGTCGTAGGTATCGATAGCTCAAACACGAGTTAACAAGTGGTTTGTGGAGCCGGAAACAAAAGATGACGGCTTGCTAGATGCCTGAAGGAGCAAGATTAAGTTGGATTACCGGCATTCCCTTTTATTTTGGCTTCGAAATTCTCTCTCCCCTTGTATTTTTTTTGCATTTTTTTTTTTGGAGCATTTGGGTGGGAGAAAATGGTATATGATACTTGTAGCAACTTTTGATTGACAAATGCTATGTGTTGAAGTTAATGCTAATTTAATGATGATGCTTTTTTTAAAAAATAATAATAATATTATTATTATTATTTCTTAAACATAAAAAAATAATGTATGAAGAAGGGAGTTTAAATACGGTAAATTAAGGAGAAATTCCAAAACCAATTATTTATTGGTTTCAGGTCCTTGTGCCAGTAAATATATTTTTTCGGTTTATTATTATTATTTCTTAAACATAAAAAAATAATGTATGAAGAAGGGAGTTTAAATACGGTAAATTAAGGAGAAATTCCAAAACCAATTATTTATTGGTTTCAGGTCCTTGTGCCAGTAAATATATTTTTTCGGTTTCTGACCAATATTAATTCTTAGTTTCACCTCCTCATTTTACCAAAAATTACTCATATACCTTTTTTAAATATATATATATATATATCTTTTATATATGTTAAATAATAAAAAAATGTCTCCTTCTTCCTCATTTCTTTCATCCATCCTATCAATCCCTTTCTCCATTTCTTCTCACCAACCCTCTTCTACTTAATTAGCAAATTTGGTGTGAACGAGATGAAAAAGTCTCCTAAACCCAAAAAGTCGAAGAACATCAGAAGTAATAAGCAGAAGAAGTTGAGAGATGCTTCTCAATATCTGAAATCGAAAAGAGCTTCACAGCGTAATGTTCTTGTGAATCCATTTCAGTAATTCTTTTCTATTATTATTTGTTATTGTTGGTTGTTGTTGATGTTATATTCTTTTTTCGTATGCTAAATCTTAATCCTCAAATTCTAGGGTTTTTTTCTTGTTCATTCTCTTACAGTTAATTGTTTTATTATTAAACTGAGTGTTTATTCTTCTTGATGAAATATAGAAATTATGTTATAGTGGCGAAAATATTTCTCTGTAGTGCAAAAAAGACAACACCTCCTGTTCTCTTGTTAAATTTGTGGCGGATAGTTTCTTAAATTCTCTACGTTACCTAATTTTGAATGTTAACTTTCAACATCAGTATATTGAACTAAAACTTGTATATTTATTTATTTTTAGATTGAATTGAGTATTCGAAATGCTTATATAATTATAAGCTGAATTTTAAAATCAAGGTAACAATGATGAAAATAGATAATTTCATCCCTTAATTAAATGGTTTTACACTTGGTAATGAAAATGTGATGATCATACTTTTTTTTTTTTGTAATTTTGCATTTAGGAACTGATGTTGATTGTCAAAAAGATAAATTTTTGGCGGATAGTTTCTTAAATTCTCTACTTCGGTTACCTAATTTTGAATGTTAACTTTCGACATCGGTATATTGAACTGAAACTTGTATATTTATTCTTTTTTATATTGAATTGAGTATTTGAAATGCTTATATAATTATAAGCTGAATTTTAAAATCAAGGCAGCGATGATGAAAATAGAGATTTTTATCCCTTAATTAAATGGTTTTACAGTTGGTAATGAAAATGTGATGATCAAACTTATTTTTTTTGTCTTTTGTGATTTATATGTAAATTATTTTTATGTTATTTGAATTTAGGAACTGCTGGTTAAGAAAAAAATATCTGATGAGGTAGAAGAGAAGAAAAATATGAAAGTATATTATAGTCGATGCTCTCCCACTATTTTTAAAGATGCGATGGAAGAACTGAAACCAATACTAGGGAAACAACAAAGAATTAGGATTAAGGGTACGCCTTTTGCTAATTAGATTGACATGCCCGAATTCGCTATTAGTTGTAATAGAATTGACCTCATATTGAATAGATTTTACATTAATTCATGCTCTTTGATTGTCGGTGACGATATTAAGATTCCTTTCACTACAATCAATTTTTTTTAATTATTCTTGGTTTGCGTAATATTGGTCAACCAGTGGACTTGTATCTAAAAGTGGAGTCTACGTTTTTGGCTTGGCAGTTTGGAGGCCAAGTTGAAAAAGCAAAGCGAGCGGCAATACATGAAAAACTTATTTCTCTTGCATGCACCGATGATGAGTTAGAAATAGATGATTTTTTTAGATTTTACATTTTGTTCATCTTCAACTGTATATTATTTTCCACTGAAAATTATTATACCTCTAGTTTTATCTTTACCGAGAAATATGCAATAGTGGTAGTAAAACATATTTAGCTGAAACTGCAAATGTTTTTGTGAGTATGAGTGTGACCATATTCTATTGTGATAACTATTAAGAATGACTTTTCTAAAACATTACTATTTTTGCAGCTATCATATTTAGCTGGATGCATGCGCTTCCTGTCAGGTTTCGCTATAACCAGTGAGGAAGTGGTGAGAGTAGAGTGTCGTGATCAAGGTACTACACTTGAATGTGGGGTCTATGCATGCATATGTGGGTCGAGTGCCTGGCCCATAACACAACTGAAATTAAATATGGGCGTATCAAAGGGATGTAAGTATGAGTGCTTATCGAGCCCGTATTACATCTATCATATTATCTGATGCGCATGGATTATTGAAAACCATCTAGCTTGTGTATTTTGTTCGTGTTTAATTATGATTGTATTCAACTTTGTTGGTGGAAAACATATGCACATTTTGAGATTATCATTCCCTGTATTTTGGTATATTTAATTATTGAGAAATAGTTTGTACTGATCACTGAGTACAAACTATCCATTAGTTAACAGGTACATATTATATTAATTCAGGTAAAAATAATATACAGTTTTGACACTTAAAAATAGTATAAATTCAAGTAAATGAGGCAAAATATTATTCAAATATGTGGCATGCATGTTAGTCTTATAAAATTCAGATTCATTAAAGATTACATCTCTACCTATTATACATTTAAGATCATCTAAAAGCCAATTATAGCCTTTAACACCACTAGGATAACCAAGGAAAATTCATTTCTTTGCTCTAGGATTTAGCTTATCTTGGTTATCATGAATGTACACAACACAGCCAAAGGTTTTTAGATGTTTATTGAAGTCAATTGCAGAAGATTGTGATAGATTTATAAGACACCAGGGTGCTAGAGGCAACCTCTGCCCAAAACTTTATTGGTAATCCACTCTCACTTAGCATTCATCTTACTTTGTTCATGATGGTTCTATTCATATATTCTGCAACCCCATTATGTTGTGGTGTATATGTGCAAGTTCTATGCCTAGCAATTCCACTCTTAGCACAATATTCATCAAACTCATGGTTGCAAAACTCCAGTCCATTATCTATCCTCATTGTTTTGATTTTATTTCCAGATTGATTCTCAACTAATGTTTTCCATTCAACAAACTTACTTAAAGCTTGGTCTTTTGATTTTAAGAAATAAATCCAAACCTTTCTTGAGTAATCATCAATCAAAGGAATGAACTATTGACATTTAGAGAGTGACAAGGGTACCATAGAAGAACCCAAAAAATACGCATTTATATAATCCAGAGGTGAATTAGTCTTGTGAGTGGCTGTGTTGAATCTCAGTCTATAAGTTTTGCCTAAAACACAGTTCTCACAGAAGTCCAACTTGCTGATTTGCTTGGCGTCCAGTAGGCCTTCCTTGCATATCTCTTGAAGTCACTTTAGGCTCATATGACCAAGCCTCATGTGTGTTATCCTTTTCTAATATATAAAAATTAACCTCTGTGGATAAGGTTGTCCCTTGGAGCATGTGGGAACCTGGGGTTACTAATCTCGTCTTAGGGAAAAGTACAATTAAGTATCATTAATCATACAAGTTAAAGAGAAATCAAACCAAGAACTAATTTTTTTTTACAGTCAGGATCGATCCTACGAACTCCCAGGATCGATCCTGGAACTTTTATCAAGTTCCTGTCCAGAATCCATTTTGTGCTAGGATCGATCCTACCAACTCACAAGATCGATCCTGTTCTCGCCTGGTTAAAAAAAACAACATTTCAGAATGCTTCTGGTGCCATCAAAACTCATTTCAAATACTCCAAAGCAAGTATATAAACATGGATATTGTAGTGACCCTTACCCGGATCACCTACTAAACAGAGCTAAGGCATGCAATTAACTTAATGAAACAAATATCAGAATAAAACTGCGGAAACCATAAACATTATACAATCCCAAGTAAAGGAATCTGTAATTTATCCAATAATATACAACCAAATCGAATAGCTGTATAAACCCAAACAACAGTAATAAAACCTAAGCGAAGCTCCAGCCGGCCAACCGCTGACTAGCCCCTCCTGGATCCACCCTCCTCGTCCAAACGCAAACCTGCCCCATGGAATAGGGTGTCCAGAAAATACAGAGTACAAGACGTGAGCATAAAACGCTCAGTGCGAGAGTATGAGTATACATGCATGCAAAGTGAACTCCCTATAGACTCGAGGTCAAGGATCAGATAACAGAGACAGACCGGGCCCTGGTATGTAGCACGCTGTGCCATCGCTTCAGGAGGTGGCTCCCATACCGAGATAACCGTGGATACGCCGGACCCAAATCGATGGAAGTCCATCCACTAACAGGATAGGGTACAACCCTGCTAACAGACATCTCGAAAGAGATACAGCAAGATGCAGATGAATGCAGCATAATATCATGGCATATAAATCATGCAGTCACATAATACATGCATACTCAGTCAGGATATCTCGAACAGTACTTTCGTACCTCAAAACAGTGCAAGCTCTACCAACTCTAGGTTCACGCCTATAGTCTGCTCTACACTGCCAAATGATACTACTATCATTAAAGTGCTCTAAAAGCCTTAACTAAGCTATTGCATACTCCTAAATATTTATAGGAAGCAAAAACTATACCTTCGTCCGTCGTTAGCCCTTTGATGTCGATGTCTCCAGAACTTGGGCACAACTCCGCTACGACTACCGAACGCCTCGCCGACCTCCGGACCAAGCCTGAGAAGACTAGAAGAGCTCCAAAAGGTCTAGAAAGGAAAGGAGAACTCGGAATTGGCAAATGAAAGTGAAGCCTTGGCCTTCTATTTATAGACAATGATCGGAACTTCCGATCCTTGATCGGAACGTTCGAACCTCGATCGGAACGTCCGATCCTGCCATCGGAGCTTCCAAAGATCCTGATCTGCCACGTGTCAAAATATCACTTGTTGACTCCGGATAGGGGTGATCGGAGCTTCCGGTCCTGATCGGAGCTTCCGATCCAACCACACGTCATGCCTGACTTAATAACATCGGTGCCTCCGATCACTCATCGGAGCTTCCGATCCTGTTCGGAGCTTCTGATCGTGCCTTCGGAGCTTCCATCCGTCCGATACCCAATTCAATTAATTAGCATTAATCTTTTAATTACTCAATTAGGGTATGGGCTATTACATTCTCCCCCACTTAAGATATTTCGTCCTCGAAAAATAGATCTTAAGTACCGAATGCAAAGTACAAAAATCAGAAACATTCTTTATTCAAATCAAACGTTTACAGAGTCTGCAACTGAATACAACTTAAAGAATGAAATCAAAACAACTCAGGATGGTCTTTACGCATCCTGTCCTCAAGCTCCCAAGTAGCTTCCTCAGTGCCTCGGCGCTGCCACTGAACTAAAACCAAAGGGATGACTTTGTTCCGTAAAACCTTATCCTTATAATCCAGGATACGAAGAGGTTTCTCAACATAAGTCAAATCCTTGTCTACCTGAACCTCAGACCGCTGCAGAATATGAGATTCATCCGCCACATACCGTCGCAACAGAGATACGTGGAAAACGTCGTGAATACTAGATAGATGCGGTGGCAAAGCTAGTCGATAAGCCAAATCGCCAATGCTCTCCAAGATCTCAAACGGACCGATAAATCTGGGAGACAACTTGCCCTTAAGGCCAAATCTGAGAATCTTGCGGAAAGGTGACACTCTCAGAAACACTTTCTCCCCGACCTCGAACTGCAAAGGCCTACGCTTGATATTAGCATAGCTGGCCTGACGATCCTGTGCAGTCTTAATCCGTTTCTTGATCTGATCAACAATGTCTATCGCCTGCTGGATAAACTCCGGTCCCTCAGCCTGTCTCTCCCCCACTTCTTCCCAGAAGAGTGGAGTACGACAACGTCGCCCATACAACGCCTCAAAAGGTGCCATCCCAATACTAGTGTGATAGCTGTTGTTGTAAGCGAACTCGATCAACGGCAAATGATCCTGCCAGGCTGAACCAAAGTCCATGACGCACGCTCTAAGCATATCCTCCAAAGTACGGATAGTGCGCTCTGACTGACCATCAGTCTCCGGATGATAGGATGTACTCAAACTGAGTGTAGTACCCATCGCACGCTGAACACTCCCCCAGAATCTAGAAGTAAACCTGGGGTCCCGATCGCTGACAATGCTCACAGGCACTCCATGAAGTCGAACGATCTCCTGAATGTATAACCGTGCCATACGATCCACATTGTACTCCCGGCTATAGGCAATGAAATGCGCTGACTTGGTGAGTCGGTCCACCACAACCCAGATAGCATCACAGTTCCTCGGAGATACCGGCAAATGGGTCACAAAATCCATTGTGATAAACTCCCATTTCCATTCAGGAATAGGCAGACTGTGAAGCAATCCTCCAGGTCGTCGGTGCTCTACCTTGACCTGTTGATACACCAAACATCTCAAAACAAACTGATAAACACTGCGTTTCATTCCCTTCCACCAGAAACGAGTACGTAGATCCTTGTACATCTTGTTGCTCCCAGGGTGAATACTCAACTTAGTGCGATGTGCCTGAGACAAAATCTCCTCTCGCAACTCTTCGTCCTGCGGAATCACAATCCTACCAGACAAACACAGAAAGCCATCTGACTGATAATGAAATCCAGACGAGCTACCCTCGTTAGCTAGACGAGCTAAACGCTGGGTCTTCGAATCAGACATCTGAGAATCTCGGATCCGTGAATACAAGGCTAGCTCAGATAATATCGCAAACATCTGGATACTCTGCATACCTTTCTTATGCTTGAAGGTATAACCTGAAGTACAACAGTCCCTGATTGCACTAGACATCGAACAAGTCTGAAGTGCGGATAGTCGCACCTTGCGACTCAAAGCATCAGCGGTGAGATTAGCAGCTCCCGGATGGTACTTAATCTCGCAATCATAGTCCTTAAGCAAATCCATCCAACGTCTCTGCCTCATGTTCAACTCTGCCTGAGTGAACAAATACTTGAGACTCTTATGGTCGGTGAAGATCTCAAATTTCTCGCCATAAAGATAATGACGCCAGATCTTCAAAGCGAACACAATGGCTGCCAATTCCAAATCATGGACTGGGTAGTTGTCCTTGTGAAGCTTCAGCTGTCTAGAAGCGTATGCGATCACATGCCCATTCTGAGTCAGGACACAACCTAACCCCTGAAGAGAAGCATCCGTGTAAACTACATACCCTCCAAATCCTGACGGTAATGCCAACACCGGCGCAGAAGTCAACCGCCGTCGAAGCTCACGAAAATTCTCCTCACTCGGAGGACCACTCGAAATCCACACCCTTGCGGGTAAGCTGCGTCAACGGTCGAGCTAACTGAGAGAAGTTCAAAATGAAGCGACGATAATACCCTGATAGACCCAGGAAACTACGGATCTCAGCAACTGTCGTCGGACGCGAACAATTAAGTACCGCTTCAATCTTGCTTGGATCAACAGAAATCCCTTCCCTGGATATGATATGGCCAAGAAAGACCACTCTATCCATCCAGAACTCACACTTGCTCAGCTTGGCGTACAACCGCTCATCTCGAAGAGTCTGCAGTACTAACCGTAAGTGAGAAACATGCTCTTCCGTATTACGTGAATACACCAAGATGTCATCAATGAAGACCACGACAAACTTGTCCAAATACTCCCTGAAGACACGGTTCATCAAATCCATGAATATAGCCGGCGCATTAGTCAAACCAAATGGCATCACTAGAAACTCGTAATGCCCATAGCGAGTACGGAATGCAGTCTTGGCTACATCCTGATCACGGACTCTCAACTGATGATACCCAGATCTCAAGTCAATCTTGGAGTAAACTGACGTGCCCTGCAGCTGGTCAAACAAGTCATCAATGCGAGGCAACGGATACTTGTTTTTCACAGTGACTCGATTCAGCTGCCGATAGTCAATGCACAGCCGCATCGACCCATCTTTCTTCTTCACGAAGAGAACAGGAGCTCCCCAAGGAGATACACTAGGACGAATGTACCCCTTGTCCAAAAGATCCTGTAGCTGATTCTTCAACTCACGCATCTCTGACGGAGCCAGACGATACGGTGCTCTAGAAATAGGCGAAGTACCCGACATCAACTCTATGCCAAACTCGACTTCCCTAGCAGGAGGAAAACCCGGAATATCATCTGGAAACACATCTGGAAATTCATCCACAACAGGAATGCTCTCTATCCCAATACTCTCAGCGGACAAATCAACTGCATAGATAAGGTAGCCTTCCCCGCCAGACTCCAGAGCTAGACAGGCTCTCAAAGCTGATACCAAAGGCATCGGGGGTCGCGCTCCCTCACCATAGAAAAACCAGCTCTCACTCCCTTCCGGATGAAAGCGTACTAATCTCTGATAACAGTCCACTGAAGCTCGATAGGTAGTCAACATATCTATTCCCAGAATGCAATCAAAGTCGTCCATCGCCAGGACCATGAGATTCGCTAACAGAATGTTCCCTTCGAACTCTAAAGGGCAACCCATCACTAGACGCTTAGCCAAAGCAGATTGGCCCGTCGGAGTAGAAACAGACATTACTACGTCTAGTGCAATGCATGGTAACTTATGCCTCTTAACAAAACGTGCAGAAATGAAGGAATGAGATGCACCAGTGTCAATAAGTACAAGAGCAGGTATACCATAAAGCAGAAATGTACCTGCGATAACTTTCTCATTCTCCTCCACAGCCTGATCATGTCTCAGGGCAAACACCTGGCCAGAAGCTCGTGGCTTCAAATGGGAACTCCCAGCAGACTGTCCCTGCGACCTCTGCTGTACGGTGGCCTGAGAACCCGATCCTGAACCAGAACCAGAACCGCCTCCCCCAGACAGTGGACAATCTCTCCGGATATGACCAGTCTCTCCACAACGGAAACAAGCTCCAGAAGCTCTACGGCACTTGTTGGATGGATGGTTCTTTCCACAGTGATCACACTTGTCCTTCTTACCGAAACGGACAACACCTCCAGAACCAGAGGAAGAAGAAGATCCAGACTTCTTGAAAGTTTGGGCACGGGGACCCAAAGAACTAGCAGGCCTCGACTGAGGGAAAGACCTGTTCCGCCGAATGCTGTCCTCCGCCTGGTGACAACGGCTCACCAAACCCTCGTAGGACATGTCGTCGCCAACCGCCACACGGTCATGGATCTCAGGGTTAAGGCCCTGAAGGAACAGATTATACTTCATCTCTGAGCTATCAGCAATCTCGGGGCAATAGGATAGCAGATCAAAGAACCTCTGCTGATACTCATCGATAGACATGGCTCCTTGTCGCAGACTCAGTAGCTCGCCTGCCTTCGACTGAAGGAGTGCAAGAGGAAAATACCGGTTTTGGAAAGCTGTGCGGAACTCGGCCCAGGTGGCCACTCCTCTCGCCGTAACAAAAGGTGCAGAAGTAAACCTCCACCACCTGCGCGCACGCCCATCCAGAAGATAGCCAAGGGTCTCCACCTTCTGCTCATCGGTGCATCGGAAAGTCTGAAAAGTCGTCTCCATGCGGTCTAACCAGTTCTCCGCATTCTCCGGAGACTCACCTCCAACTAAGGGCTTAGGACCCATAGCTAAGAATTGACGCACAGTGAAACGCTCGTCGTCATGGTGACGATGACACCGTTCTCGACGAGGCTCCCGGTCGGCATCACCCCAACGCCCACCAACACTGCCATGAGAACTCTGGTCGTCACGATTTGACATCTACAAAAATACCTCAAGATGAGACTAAATCCCAAGAAATCTTTTGCATGCTCTGATACCATAAATGTAGTGACCCTTACCCGTATCACCTACTAAACAGATCTTAGGCATTCAATTAACTTAATGAAACAGATATCAGAATAAAACTGCGGAAACCATAAACATTATACAATCCCAAGTAAAGGAATCTGTAATTTATCCAATAATATACAACCAAATCGAATAGCTGTATAAACCCAAACAACAGTAATAAAACCTAAGCGAAGCTCCAGCCGGCCAACCGCTGACTAGCCCCTCCTGGATCCACCCTCCTCGTCCAAACGCAAACCTGCCCCATGGAATAGGGTGTCCAGAAAATACAGAGTACGAGACGTGAGCATAAAACGCTCAGTGCGAGAGTATGAGTATACATGCATGCAAAGTGAACTCCCTATAGACTCGAGGTCAAGGATCAGATAACAGAGACAGACCGGGCCCTGGTATGTAGCACGATGTGCCGTCGCTTCAGGAGGTGGCTCCCATACCGAGATAACCGTGGATACGCCGGACCCAAATCGATGGAAGTCCATCCACTAACAGGATAGGGTACAACCCTACTAACAGACATCTCGAAAGAGATACAGCAAGATGCAGATGAATGCAGCATAATATCATGACATATAAATCATGCAGTCACATAATACATGCATACTCAGTCAGGATATCTCGAACAGTACTTTCGTACCTCAAAATAGTGCAAGCTCTACCAACTCTAGGTCCACGCCTATAGTCTGCTCTACACTGCCAAATGATACTACTATCATTAAAGTGCTCTAAAAGCCTTAACTAAGCTATTGCATACTCCTAAATATTTATAGGAAGCAAAAGCTATACCTTCGTCTGTCGTTAGCCCTTTGATGTCGATGCCTCCAGAACTTGGGCACAACTACGCTACGACTACCGAACGCCTCGCCGACCTCCGGACCAAGCCTGAGAAGACTAGAACAGCTCCAAAAGGACTAGAAAGGAAAGGAGAACTCGGAATTGGCAAATGAAAGTGAAGCCTCGGCCTTCTATTTATAGACAACGATCGGAACTTCCGATCCTTGATCGGAACGTCCGAACCTCGATCGGAACGTCCGATCCTGCCATCGGAGCTTCCGAAGATCCTGATCTGCCACGTGTCAAAATATCACTTGTTGACTCCGGATAGGGGTGATCGGAGCTTCCGGTTCTGATCGGAGCTTCCGATCCAACCACACGTCATGCCTGACGTAATAACATCGGTGCCTCCGATCGCTCATCGGAGCTTCCGATCGTGCCTTTGGAGCTTCCGATCCTTCCGATACCCAATTCAATTAATTAGCATTAATCCTTTAATTACTCAATTAGGATACGGGCTATTACAGATATACATTTTTAAACAAGCATACATGAGCCCAAAACTTAATACATCCATCTCATCAATTAAAACATGAAAGAACTATTCAATACAAGATCAAGTAATATCGGTTCTAACATTATTGACAACCTCTAAAAACAACAACTTTATCTAAACCCGAGTCACCACGTGATACATCTATTTCTCAAGCCACCCAACTTCTCCCTGGCGAGCTTCTGTCACACCTGTTTCCATGCACACATACAAAATAGGACAACAACCGGATAACATCCGGTGAGAATATAATTCCCAGTATAATCGACATATAAAGCGTTAAATAAATCATATCAACTCTAATCATAATTGACTCAACCATAGAGTAAATAACACATATATCAAGTCGAAACATATCAATAAAAACATCAAATCATACTTCAAATCAAAAGATTTATATAGCACGCTATCAATAATTGATTCATATAATCTCTCGGCCATCAAGATTCGTATCCGATCTTGACATGGATATCCATCTATCGTAGTCCCATCAGACTCGAAAATAAGGTTCATCAAACCTTGACATTAGAATCAATTCAAACATCATATTGTATCAAAATCGAAATCAAAGATCCACTACCTGCGATGGATCGACAATAACATCATCAAGTTCTAACTCAAGAACAAATAATAGTCAAGTATGTGATTTAGCGGGACAACTCAAGAAGCATCGTTCTTGAGTTTCAAATCCCTGACTCTCGATGTCATCTCTAATCATACAAATTAACACAAATAAATATAGGGAAATATTATCACATCACACGGGTCGGGTCGGGCGAATAGTGATCTGCACAGACAAAAAAATGGTTAGGGGGCGTCGAAGGTGATTTGATCCTCAAAATGTCCCACAATAAAATTAAGATGAATATTGTGCTAAGAGTGGCATTGATAGGCATAGAACTTGCACATATACACTACAACATAATGGGGTTCCGAAACGTATGAATAGAACATCATGAACAAAGTAAGATGCATGCTAAGTGAGAGTGGATTACCAATAAAGTTTTGGGCAGAGGCTGCCTCTACAGCCTGTTGTCTTATAAATCTATCACCATCTTCTGCTATTAACTTCAATAAACATCTAAGAACCTTTGGCTGTGTTGTTGGGAAACAATGAATCTTGTAAAATTCATGATGTTGGATCTATAAAGTTGAGAATGTGGGATTGCTCAGTAAAAATAATAACTGATGTAAGATACATTCCTGACCAAAGGAGGAACCTGATCTCTTTAGGTACTTTAGATCAAAAGGGGCTAAGCTACAAAGCTCAGAATGGTACACTCAAAGTAGTAAAAGGTTCACTGGTCATAATGAAGGCTATCCTTAAACGAAGGACTTTATGTGCTCTGTAAGGCCCAAAAATATTAATTTATTAATTATGGAATTTGAGATTAAATTCCGTATTTGGAAAAATATTGATTGGAGAATTTATGGAAAATTATAGATTTAATTTTCAAGCCGAAAATATTTAATTTGAGAATGTACGGATTTTGAGAATTAAATTCCGAGATTCTTAAATTAAAAGAATAAAATATTTGGATTAAATATTTATGGGATTTAAGATTGAAATTTTGAGTTTGGAATTAACCAGGATTTAATTTGAGGATGAAATCCAAGAAAGGACCACATTGCAAATATGTGTAGTTCAAGGACTAAAATGCGATAAGGTCCAAAATTATTTAATTTTAATCCGAGACTATTTAATTTGAGAATATTTAGAGTTTAGAATTAAATTATAATATTCTTAAATTATTTAGGATTGAAATTGAATTAAATCGCTTGTCCGGGGACTAATTTGCAATTAGGCCAAAGTTCAGGGATCAAAGTGCAATTTCTTTGCAAATTGCTTTGTTTATACGTGTAAGATGTTAAATGTATCAGATTTCTCAGCCCAAATTCAGTAGGTAACCGAGAGAGAAGGAAAGGAGGGTTCCAAACCATTTTTTACCCTTTCGAGCTCCGATAAAAATTGATCCGGCCGGTAGAATTTTTGATTGATCGTATATTTGCGATCACGGCTTTGAGTGATATATTTTGATGTAATTATGATGAAGTTCTACGATGTTTGAAATTTTATGATCTTGTTAGAATTGAGATATGATTGTATAAATATGTTCTAGTATAGACGACGATAGCATATATCTAAGACGGATTGAGAAAAGATCATCGTTTGAATATGTTTTAGAATTTTAGATGTATTTTCAAAAATCTGAATTTATGGGCTGTTGGATTTCAAGATTTTGATGATGAATTGAGATTTATATTGAGTTAAGATCATTGTTATAATGATGTTTGAGCTTTTGGAATATCGAATTCGAACCGTTACGCTGCCGATTTGCATTCCGGTCAATTGATCAAAGAATTGAAGTTGAATAAGCTTTGTTTCAATTGTAATTTGATATAGAGAAGATGAGTGAGATTGTATGATTTCATTTCAGATTTGAAATGAATAATATCGAATTCGAATCGACAAGTTTAGTTCGAATGATGATTTAGTTGAAGTGTTTGAAGTTGAAATGAGACTTGATCAAGAATGATTATGAATTCCAGCATGTGTTCGACTTATTACTCAATTGATTATGCTGGTTTATCGATGATATACATGATGATATGCATTGGTTTAAGTGAAGAGGATTAGTTTTATTGTTATAACGAAATCGGATCGAAGAACGGATGTCGTATGAACTTGTTATGAATTTTCAGAATTGTCTTCGATCCTATGCCTACTGATGTAGCTGATATATGATGTATTCTTGCTAGTATGAGATGTTTATGAGTTAGATATGATTGTTAGAATTGTTGGAAATGAGTTACGGTTGTCGACTTTTAACCGTTATGTCGTTAAGTCAAGAATTGTCAAGTATTTTGAGTTGAGATTGATTGAGCTGAATTGAATTGAGTCATTGTTAATTTATATAGCTTGAATATGCTTTATTTCAGATTTGTATTGAAGTACTTCGAGCTCGCGAAGATCAGCATCGAACCGAGATAGAATTAGACAAGGTTTGTGAAGTTAAGCCTTGACGATCAAGTAGAGTTGGAGCAGAATTTTGATAGCTTTTGGTTCTGCTACAACTTGTGAAGATTTGAAGAATTTGACACCACGATTGACAGGTATAAGACGACATCGAGAGTCAGGGATTTGAAACTAAAAAATGATGCTTCTTGAGTTGTCCCGCTAAATCACATACTTGACTATTATTTGTTCTTGAGTTAGAACTTGATGATGTTATTGTCGATCCATCACAGGTAGTGGATATTTGATTTCGATTTCGATTTCGATATGATATGATGTTTGAATTGATTCTAATGCCAAGGTTTGATGAACCTTATTTTCGAGTCTGATGGGACTACGATGGATGGATATCCATGTCAAGATCGGATACGAATCTTGATGGCCGAGAGATTATATGAATCAATTCTTGATAGCGCGCTATATAAATCTTTTGATTTAAAGTATGATTTGAAGTTTTGATTGATATGTTTCGACTTGATATATGCGTTATTTACTCTATGGTTGAGTCGATTATGATTAGAGTTGATATGATTTATATAACGCTTTATATGTCGATTATACTGGGAATTATATTCTCACCGGATGTTATCCGGCTGATACCACCTGTTGTGGGGACCTCGGGTTACTAATCTCGTCTTAGGGCAAAGTACAATTAAGTATCATTAATCATACAATTTAAAGAGAAATCAAACCAAGAACTAAATTTTTTTTTCAGTCAGGATCGATCCTACGAACTCTCAGGATCGATCCTGGAACTTTTATCAAGTTCCTGTCCAGAATCAATTTTGTGCTAGGATCGATCCTACCAACTCACAGGATCGATCCTGTCACGCCTGGTTAAAAAAAACAACATTTCAGAATGCTTCTGGTGCCATCAAAACTCATTTCAAACACTCCAAAGCAAGTATATAAACATGGATATACATTTGTAAACAAGAATACATGAGCCCAAAACTTAATACATCATCTCATCAATTAAAACATGAAAGAACTATTCAATACAAGATCAAGTAATATCGGTTCTAACATGTTTGACAACATCTAAAGACAACAACTTTATCTAAACCCGAGTCACCACGTGCTACATCTCTTTCTCAAGCCACCCAAGTTCTCCCTGGCTAGCTTCTTCCCCACCTGTTTCCATGCACTGTTTTGTATGTGTGCATGGCAACAGGTGGGGCAGAAGCTAGCTAGGGAGAACTTGGGTGGCTTGAGAATGAGATGTAGCACGTGGTGACTCGGGTTTAGATAAAGTTGTTGTCTCTAGATGTTGTCAAACATGTTAGAACCGATATTACTTGATCTTGTATTGAATAGTTCTTTCATGTTTTAATTGATGAGATGAATGTATTACGTTTTGGGCTCATGAATGCTATTGGGATTGATTTATAATTGTGCTTGATATTTCCGAAAAGAGATATCAGACTAAATTTGATTTGATAAACACAGAGATTGTGAATATGAATATGTACAGAATAAAAGAAGAGCAGTGTATAAAATACAGATTCAAAACATGAATGTTGAATACAGATCTTGAAGCTATGAATAGAATGAGAACGTAGATTTGATATATGTTCTATACAGAGCATGAAACGATATATAAAAAGAAACAAGTCGTCAGAAAAGTTGAATTTCACTGTATGAGATTTCAGACAGAATTAATGATTTTATTGAAAGATTTATTCTTTTCAGTTCGATATGATGGATCATATTTGTTCCACGTATCTCAGTTATGAAAGTGTCAGTTAGATTCTTCCTATGTACTTTAATCAGGCAAGATTTATATTGAAAAGAGTTTGAGCTAAGTCGAATATTCAACAGATCCTTGATTGGGGAGAGAAATAACTCCGAGACACTTCTTTTCAGTAATTAAAGTATAATAGAATAGACACTAAATAGACGAAGAATAAAAGAGATAATCTGACAAGAGATTAAGAGGTGAGATACTAAGTTCAGAGTTATATAATTGAAGTAATAATTACTGCAGGTGAACATTCAGTCTATCAGATTTGATATTCCGAATGAATGCGATTTCGAGGACGAAATCATTCCTTAGAGGGGAGGAATTGTAAGGCCCGAAAATATTAATTTATTAATTATGGAATTTGAGATTAAATTCAGTATTTGGAAAAATATTGATTGGAGAATTTATGAAAAATTATAGATTTAATTTTCAAGCCGAAAATATTTAATTTGAGAATGTACGGATTTTGAGAATTAAATTCCGGAATTCTTAAATTAAAAGAATAAAATATTTGAATTAAATATTTATGGGATTTAAGATTGAAATTTTGAGTTTGGAATTAACCAAGATTTAATTTGAGGATAAAATCCGAGCAAGGACCACATTGCAAATATTGTGTAGTTCAAGTACTAAACTGCGATAAGGTTCGAAATTATTTAATTTTAATCCAAGACTATTTAATTTGAGAATATTTAGATTTTAGAATTAAATTCTAATATTATTAAATTATTTATGATTTAAATTGAATTAAATCGCTTGTCCAGGGACTAATTTTCAATTAGGCCAAAGTTCAGGGATCAAAGTGCAATTTCTTTGCAACTTGCTTTGTTTATACGTGTAAGATGTGAAATGTATCAGATTTCTCAGCCCAAAGTCAGTAGGTAACCGAGAGAGAAGGAAAGGAGGGTTCCAAACCATTTTTGACCCTTTCGAGCTCCGATAAAAATTGATCCGACCGGTAGAATTTCTGATTGATCATATATTTGCGATCACGGTTTCGAGTGATACATTTTGATGTAAGTACGATGAAGTTATATGATGTTTGAAATTTTATGATCTTGTTAGAATTGAGATATGATTGTATAAAAATATTCTAGTACAGACGACGATAGCATATCTAAGACGGATTGAGAAAAGATCGTCGTTTGAACATATTTTCGAATTTTAGATGTATTTTCGAAAATCTGAATTTATGGGCTGTTGGATTTCGAGATTTTGATGATGAATTGAGATTGATATTGAGTTAAGATCATTGTTATAATGATGTTTGAGCTTTTGGAATGATCGAATTCGAATCGTTACGCTGTCGATTTGCATTCCGGTCAATTGATCAAAGAATTGAAGTTGAATAAGCTTTGTTTCAATTGTAATTTGATATAGAGCAGATGAGTGAGATTGTATGATTTCATTTCAGATTTGAAATGAATAATATCGAATTCGAATCGACAAATTTAGTTCGAATGATGATTTAGTTGAAGTGTTTGAAGTTGAAATGAGACTTGATCAAGAATGATTATGAATTCCAGCATGTGTTCGACTTATTACTCAATTGATTATGCTGGTTTATCGATGATATACATGATGATATGTGTTGGTTTAAGTGAAGAGGATTAGTTTTATTGTTATAACGAAACCGGATCGAAGAACGGATGCCGTATGAACTTGTTATGAATTTTCAGAATTGTCTTCGATCCTATGCCTATTGATGTAACTGATATATGATGTATTTTTGCTAGTATGAGATGTTTATGAGTTAGATATGATTGTTAGAATTGTTGGAAATGAGTTACGGTTGCCGACTTTTAACCGTTATGTCGTTAAGTCAAGAATTGGCAAGTGTTTGAGTTGAGATTGATTGAGCTGAATTGAATTGAGTCATTGTTGATTTGTTTAGCTTGAATATGATTTATTTCAGACTTGTATTGAAGTACTTCGAGCTCGCGAAGATCAGCATCGAACCAAGATAGAATTAGACAAGGTTTGTGAAGTTAAGCCTTGACGATCAAGTAGAGTTGGAGCAGAATTTTGATAGCTTTTGGTTCTGCTACAGCTTGTGAAGATTTGAAGAATTTGACACCACGATTGGCAGATATAGAGAATTTGCATTGATTAAATATATTTTATAGTTCCTAATCATTGTTTATGTTTTGATATAATAAAATAGAAGAATTGGAGCAAAAGAATAGAAGAAAAGAAAAGCAAAGAAAGAAGCCATGGAAGAAGGAAGAAGTAGAGCTGTCGTTTAGAGCTGCAGCTCTAAACTACAGCTCTAAACAACAGCTCTACTATAGCGCCTTTGAGAAGTGCTATAGCGCCATGGAGCAGCGCTTTGTGCGCCTTTGAGAAGTGTTGTTGCGCTAGGCTAAATATTATTACAGAGACTCGGACAGAGAAGGTCCCGATTGATCGGTAACTTTTTACCAATCGAGCGGGAGAAGAGAAGGAAAAAATGATGAGGATCAGAGGAACTCGCGCTCGATCGGTGGTTTCTTACCGATCGAGCGAGACCAAAATTCGGCGAATTATATTTTAATTAGGAAACTTTTTTGGGAAGGACTCTATTCTTTAAATATCATCTAGAACCCGAATTTGAGGATCTTTTGGACGGCTGAAGAGTGGAGAAACATCTTGGAGGCTAGGTTTTCTCTCTTGTTCTTAGATTTAATTTTATTTCTTGAATTTTTCTTAGGAATTCATTAATTTTAGTGGCTAAGTTTTAGTACTTGGTTGAGGAAGAAAAACCCTTTGAAGTTTTATTTATCTTGTGAGATTTTGATTGTAGTGACCCTTACCGAGATTACCTACTAAACAAAACTTAGACATGCAATTAACTTAATTAAACAGTAAACCAGAATAAGCTGCGGAAACCATAAACAATATTACAGTCCCAAGAAAAGAAATCTGTAAATACCCAAATAGTTATACAACCAAATCGAAAGCTGTATCAACTTAATACAACAGAAATAAAAACCTAGACGAAGCTTCAGCTGGCTAACCACTGCCTAGCCCCTCTTGGATCCACCCGCCTCGTCCAATCGCAAACCTGCCCCAAGGAATAGGGTATCCAGAAACACAGAGTATGAGACGTGAGCATAAAACTCTCAGCACTAGAGTATGAGTATACATGCATGCAAGTGAACTCCCTAAAACTCGAGGTCAAGAATCAGATAACAAAGACAGACCGGGCCCTGGTATGTAGCATGATGTGCCGTCGCTTCAGGAGGTGACTCACATACCGAAAATACCAGTGGATACAAGGGACCCAAATCGATGGAAGTCCATCCACTAACAGGATAGTGTAAACCCTACTAACAGATATCTCAATAGAGATAGCTTAAGATGTAAATGTATGCAGCATAAAATCATGGCATATAAATCATGCAGTCACATAATACATGCATACTCAGTCAGGATATCTCGAACAGTACTTTCGTACCTCAAATACTAGGCGTGCTCTACCAGCTCTAGGTCTACGCCTATAATCCGCACTACACTGCCAAATGATACTAATATCATTAAAGAGCTCTAAAAGCCTTATCTAGGCTATTGCATACTCCTAAATATTTTTAGGAAGCAAAACTATACCTTCGCCTGTCGTTAGCCCTTTGCTGTTGATTGCCTCAAAACTAGGCCACAGCTCCGCTACGACGCCTGGATCGCTATGCCACTTCCGGATTCCCAATGGGACGCCTAGTGTAATACCCGGAAATTTTAATACGTAAATTCGCATGCATAATTAGGGAAATTAATTATTTAAAAATTTATATTTGGGTTAAATGACATTTATGTGTTATTATGTGAATTATATGCATGATTTAAATTTATTTTATCATTTAACCCGCAGTTATTGTATTTTTAGATTTTTAAGAATTTTATTGGCTTGATCGCGTAGACGGGACCGTGGACGGACGGGATACCAATATTTTTTAGCCAAAAATATTTTATGAGTTTTATGAGGCTTAAAATATTATTTTAATGTATTTTGTCAAGAAAATTTTAGTATTTATTTATATATTTATTTAAGAGTTGATTTTTAGCCAAAATAAGTCATTTTAATGACTTTTATTAATTTTTAAAAATACTATAAATTAATATTTCGGGATTTTAATTTATTATCAGATTGGTAAGTATTTTAGGAGTTTAAAATGTTATATTTTATGATTATATTATCTACCTAATAAATTTATACCAATTATTGACCTATATCTACCCAAAATAAAACACTCCCTACCCTACGTTGTCTCCCTTAGCCGCCTTCAACCCTCTCCTACCCTCACCATCAGATTTTCAGAATTTCTTCAACCTCCATAGCCGATTCTTCAAGGATTTTTGGTGGTTTTTCATTCGTTCGTCGTCCCGGAGCCCCGAATACGCAATAGTCCTCGTATTTAATTTAAAAGGCATGTCTAAAACTTTTATTTGGCCATCATATAAGCTATCAATCATGCATGACGTGTTTTATATCAGACTTTTCATGGAAATTTAGAGTTTATGCATGTATGCTTTGTATTGATGCATGTTCTTGCTTGTTTGGGTCATGATTCACGTTTTTGACAAGCATGGTACGGTCCAGGGCTGAGGGCTCGAGTCAGAGGGGTCCCAGGTGCCTTAGGGTCGAGTTTGTTCAGAGTTTTAAGGTGTCAAAGGCTGGAAACGAAGCTATTCACTTCTGATGCACACAGACACGCAGGTTAGGGCTTTGGGAAGAGAGGGGTCGTTCTCCTTCCTCAAGCCATGGATTTGTGCGTGGTTTGTTGGGTTTAAAAGATTTAGATGTTTGCTAAAATTGAGAAGTAGTTTCACGGTCTTTGGTTGTCGGAGGAAGCCGCACGAACGAAAGATTGGCGACTGCTTAGTCTGCGCGCGAGGAGGAGGAAGGCGTCTGGTGCAGAGCTTCGTTCTCACTCCTCGGGCCATGGTTTGGTCTGATTCTTGTTGTGTTAGAACCCCCTGGATGTGGGCTATCCATGGGCGGTGGTGCTCCGGCCAGGGGCGGCCGGAGAAGGGCGGCAGCAGCCATGGAATGGCTGCTGCTCGCCCAGCCGAGAAGAGAAGGAGAGGGGTGATCGGGTTTGGGGGGTTGCTGGGTCGGGTTATGGGTCAGGGTTGAGTTCTGGGTCGGGTCAGGTAGTCATGGGTCGGGTTAAGTCGGTCCGGGTCCGGGTTAGGTGGGCCGGGCTTGAGTATTTTAATTTTTAAATGTTTAATGTTTTAATTGGTTTTTGGGCCAATTAATTAGAAATAAAATTATTTGGACCTCCAATAATTTTATTTGGGTCTTAAATAATTTATTTAAGTTAACACAATGATTTTTATGGGCTTGGGAGTCCATGAGAATTTTTGGGCCAGTCAGTGGATTTTGGGCCAGTCTAGAGTTTTATTGGGCTTAAGTTAAGTAATTGGGCTTAAATATTTTATTTAGGTCAAGTTAAGTTTAATTAAGTTATTTGGGCTAAAATATGATTATTTGATTTTATTTAAGTTTAATGGGCTTAGAGTGAGTGATCAGCAGTCTGGACCAACCCATGAAAATAAACTAAGTTCGGAATATATATTTAATTATTTTTATGCATGAAGTCTATTTTAAGTAAAAATATATTTATTATTAAAATTAATTAAATATATATTACGGACATATTTTAAGTGCATGCATACATGAAATATTTTATGATGTGTTTATGATTAAGAATTGAGCATGAAAAATATTTTTATGGAAATTGAAGTGATGTGACAGCATAGAAGTGGTTTTACCACTGACACAGAGGTAGTTATACTACCGGCATAGAAGTGGTTTTACCACTGGCACAGAGGTAGTTTACTACCAGCATAGAGGTGGATTTATCCACCGCCACGTACGATGGTTCTTAGACTGATCAGTCGGCACAGTTATTAGTCACATTCATGGATATGACCATACTCAGTTTTTATGATTAGACATGCTCAATTATGTTATGTATGATTAGTTATGATGTATGTACGACTGATGATGAATAATTTTTATGATGCATTTATTTTAAGATCATGCATGCATGTCCATGTAAGTTATATGTATTAGTATGATTATGTGATGCATTATTTTAAACCTCGTTATCAAGGATTAGACATGTTGAGCCTCTAGGCTCACTACGCTTATATGGTGCAGGTGAGTATGATGATGTCTATGTAGCTCCTACCGGTGGCGAGGACGTATGAGCGAGCATGGCAGTGGACCCCGTGACCGTCGCAGTTATTTAGATTATTGCATTGAGTTTTGAAACATGATTTATTTTACTATTGTTTCCGCGTATGAGATTTTTCAGCAGTATTGTTTATTATTTTAAATTGATGCATGAAACATTTTTAAGGATTTATTTATTTAATATTTTTTTTAGGTTACTTAAGAAAAGTATGTTATTTTTATATACATATATGTATGGGCGTATATGTATAGTATTATTTTTAGTATATTAAAATAAAATAAAAAAAAAGTTTTTCCGCATTTATTAGTAGTAGATGTTTCAATTGGTATCAAAGCACGGTCCTTGGAGGGTGTCCGTCTGCCACGTGAAGCTCAGAAATCCCACTACCGGTCTGTAAGTTTTAAATGTTTTATTATGATTTATCAGGAGCATATATTATGACTTAAGACTTTATGTTATCAAAGTTTTAAAATACTTAGTTATGCATTGCGATTTACGTGATTTTGGGATATTGAAACTTGAAAACTAGATAACTAATCGTGGAGTTAGTAAACTAGAATTTTGAGGGACTTCGTTATTAGAGTTTGATCAGTCGAATTTCGAGGACGAAATTCAATTTAAGGGGGGGAGAATTGTAATACCCGAAAATTTTAATACGTAAATTCGCATGCATACTTAGGGAAATTAATTATTTAAAAATTTATATTTGGGTTAAATGACATTTATGTGTTATTATGTGAATTATATGCATGATTTAAATTTATTTTATCATTTAACCCGCAGTTATTGTATTTTTAGATTTTTAAGAATTTTATTGAGTTGATCGCGTAGACGGGACCGTGGACGGACGAGATACCAATATTTTTTAGCCAAAAATATTTTATGAGTTTTATGAGGCTTAAAATATTATTTTAATGTATTTTGTCAAGAAAATTTTAGTATTTATTTATATATTTATTTAAGATTTGATTTTTAGCCAAAATAAGTTATTTTAATGAATTTTATTAATTTTTAAAATACTATAAATTAGTATTTCGGGATTTTAATTTATTATCAGATTGGTAAGTATTTTAGGAGTTTAAAATGTTATATTTTATGATTATATTATCTACCTAATAAATTTATACCAATTATTGACCTATATCTACCCAAAATAAAACACTCCCTACCCTACGTTGTCTCGCTTAGCCGCCTTCAACCCTCTCCTACCCTCACCATCAGATTTTCAGAATTTCTTCAACCTCCATAGCCGATTCTTCAAGGATTTTTGGTGGTTTTTCATTCGTTCGTCGTCCCGGAGCCCCGAATACGCAATACTCCTCGTATTTAATTTAAAAGGCATGTCTAAAACTTTCATTTGGCCACCATATAAGCTATTAATCATGCATGACGTGTTTTATATCAGACTTTTCAAGGAAATTTAGAGTTTATGCATGTATGCTTTGTATTGATGCATGTTCTTGCTTGTTTGGGTCATGATTCACGTTTTTGCCAAGCATGGTACGGTCCAGGGCTGAGGGCTCGAGTCAGAGGGGTCCCAGGGTGCCTTAAGGTCGAGTTTTTTCAGAGTTTTAAGGTGTCAAAGGCTAGAAACGAAGCTATTCACTTCTGATGCATACAGACGCGCAGATTAGGGCTTTGGGAAGAGAGGGGTCGTTCTCCTTCCTCAGGCCATGGATTTGTGCGTGGTTTGTTGGGTTTAAAAGATTTAGATGTTGGCTAAAATTGAGAAGTGGTTTCACGGTCTTTGGTTTTCGGAGGAAGCCGCACGAACGAAAGTTTGGCGACTGCTCAGTCTGCGCGCGAGGAGGAGGAAGGCGTCTGGTGCAGAGCTTCGTTCTCACTCCTCGGGCCATGGTTTGGTCTGATTCTTGTTGTGTTAGAACCCCCTGGATGTGGGCTATCCATGGGCGGTGGTGCTCCGGCCAGGGGCGGCTGGAGCAGGGCGGCCGCAGCCATGGAATGACTGCTGCTCGCCCAGCCGAGAAGAGAAGAGAAGGAGAGGGGTGATCGGCTGGACCAACCCATGAAAATAAACTAAGTCCGGAATATATATTTAATTATTTTTATGCATGAAGTCTATTTTAAGTAAAAATATATTTATTATTAAAATTAATTAAATATATATTACGGACATATTTTAAGTGCATGCATACATGAAATATTTTATGATGTGTTTATGATTAAGAATTGAGCATGAAAAATATTTTTATGAAAATTGAAGTGATGTGACAGCATAGAAGTGGTTTTACCACTGACACAGAGGTAGTTCTACTACCGGCATAGAAGTGGTTTTACCACTGGCACAGAGGTAGTTTACTACCAGCATAGAGGTGGATTTATCCACCGCCACGTACGATGGTTCTTAGACTGATCAGTCGGCACAGTTATTAGTCACATTCATGGATATGACCATACTCAGTTTTTATGATTATGACATGCTCAATTATGTTATGTATGATTAGTTATGATGTATGTACGACTGATGATGAATAATTTTTATGATGCATTTATTTTAAGATCATGCATGCATGTCCATGTAAGTTATATGTATTAGTATGATTATGTGATGCATTATTTTAAATCTCGTTATCAAAGATTAGACATGTTGAGCCTCTAGGCTCACTACGCTTATATGGTGCAGGTGAGTATGATGATGTCTATGTAGCTCCTACCGGTGGCGAGGACGTATGAGCGAGCATGGCAGTGGACCCCGTGACCGTCGCAGTTATTTAGATTATTGCATTGAGTTTTGAAACATGATTTATTTTACTATTGTTTCCGCGTATGAGATTTTTTCAGCAGTATTGTTTATTATTTTAAATTGATGCATGAAACATTTTTAAGGATTTATTTATTTAATATTTTTTTTAGGTTACTTAAGAAAAGTATGTTATTTTTATATACATATATGTATGGGCGTATATGTATAGTATTATTTTTAGTATATTAAAATAAAATAAATAAAAAAAAGTTTTTCCGCATTTATTAGTAGTAGATGTTTCACCTCGAATTCCCTAGATCTGAGTTAGAAGACTAAGAAATCGAGAGAGAAGAGGTGAATGGTGTGCTTTGAAATGAATCTCGACACCTCTATTTATAGACCACGAACGGAACGTCCGTTCCTCAACGTTGCGTCCGTTCTGCCTGACGAACTTTGCGTCCGTTCACCATCGTTGCTTCCGATGGTGCCAATGTCACATCAAGTACGTAAGCAGTGAAGCATTTCTGATGGCACGAACGTTGCATCCGTTCCTAGAGCGTTGCTTTCATTCTGCCTGACCCTCCGGACCATTTCTGATCATTTTGGGTCTAATCCCGGGCTCCGTTAATCCATTAGAAGTCTTCTTAGTCTTGTTTATCGGTTTAATTAGCAATTACTTACTAAAACTTGGAACGGGCTATTACATTCTCCCCCACTTAAGATACTTCGTCCTCGAAATCAGATCTTAAGTACTGAATGTAAAACTAGGTGCAGAAACATTCTTTATTCAAATCATACGTTTACAGAGTTTACAACTGAATACAATTTCGAAAAGGAAATCAAAATAACTCAGGATGTTCTATACGCATCCTGCTTTCAAGTTCCCAAGTTGCTTCTTCAGTGCCTCGGTGCTGCCACTGAACTAAAATCAGAGGAATGACTTTATTTCATAAGACCTTATCATTATGATCCAGGATACGAATAGGTCTCTCAACATAGATCAAATCCTTATCCACCTGAACCTCAGACCGCTGTAGAATATGAGACGTATCTGCCACATACCGTCGCAATAGAGATACGTAGAACACGTTGTGAATACTGGACAGATACGGTGGCAAAGCCATCGATAAGACAAATTGCCATTGCTCTCCAAGATCTCAAACGGACTGATAAATATGGGAGACAACTTGCCCTTAAGGCCAAATCTGAGAATCCTGCGGAAAGGTGACACCCTCAGAAACACTTTCTCCCCAACATCAAATTGCAGAGGCCTACGCTAAGTGTTAGCATAGTTGGCCTAACGATCCTGTGCAGTCTTAATCCATTTCTTGATCTGATCAACAACATCTACTGCCTGCTGGATAAACTCCGGTCCCTCAGCCTGTCTCTCCCCCACTTCTTCCCAGAAGAGTGGAGTACGACAACGTCGCCCATACAATGCCTCAAAAGGTGCCATCCCAATGCTAGTATGATAGCTGTTGTTGTACGCGAACTCGATCAATGGCAAATGATCCTGCTAGGCTGTACCAAAGTCCATAGTGCAAGCTCGAAGCATATCATCCAAAGTACGGATAGTGCGTTCTGTCTGACCATCTGTCTCCGGATGATAGGCAGTACTCAAGCTGAGAATAGTGCCCATCGCACGTTGAACACTCCCCCAGAACCTAGAAGTGAACCTGGCTTCTCGATCGCTAACAATGCTCACAGGCACTCCATGAAGTCGAACGATCTCCTGAACATACAAACGGGCCATACGATCCACTGTGTACTCTTGGCTATAGGCAATGAAATGCGCTGACTTGGTGAGCCGGTCCACCACAACCCATATAGCATCACAATTCCTTGAGGACATCGGCAAATGGTTCACAAAATCCATCGTGATAAACTCCAATTTCCACTCCGGAATAGGCAGACTATGAAGCAAACCTCCAGGTCGTCGGTGCTCTGCCTTGACCTGCTGACACACCAAACATCTCGAAGCATACAGATACACGCTGCGTTTCATCCCCTTCCACCAAAACTGAGTACGTAGATCCTTGTACATCTTGTTGCTCCCCGGATGAATACTCAACTTGGTTCGATGTGCCTGAGACAAGATCTCCTCTTGCAACTCTTCGTCCTACGGAATCACAAGTCTACTAGACAAACACAGAAAATCATATGACTGATAGTGAAATCCAGAAGTACTACCCTCGTTGGCTAGACAAGCCAAATGCTGGGTCTTTGAATCCGACATCTGAGCATCTCGAATTCGCGAATACAAAGCTGGCTCGGATAATATCGCAAAAATATGGATACTCTGCATACCTTTCTTGTGCTTGAAGGTATACCCTAAAGAACAACAATAACCGATCGCACAAGACATAGAACAAGTCTGAAGTGTGGACAGTCGAACCTTGCGACTCAAGGCATCAGCAGTGAGATTAGCAGCTCCCAGATGGTATTTAATCTCGCAATCATAGTCCTTAAGCAAATTCATCCAACGCCTCTTCCTCATGTTCAACTCCGCCTGAGTGAACAAATACTTGAGACTCTTGTGGTCGGTGAAGATCTCAAATTTCTCACCATACAGATAATGACGCCAGATCTTCAAAGCGAACACAATGGCTGCCAACTCCAAATCATGAACTGGATAATTGTCTTTGTGCAACTTCAACTATCTAGAAGCGTATGGGATCACATGCCCATTCTGAGTCAGGACACAACCTAACCCCTGAAGAGAAGCATCCGTGTACATCACATACCCTCCAGATCCTGACGGTAATGCCAACACTGGCGCAGAAGTAAACCGTCGTCGAAGCTCACAAAAATTCTCCTCGCACTCGCAACGGTCGAGCTAGCTGAGAAAAATTTAGAATGAAACGACGATAATAATCTGCTAGACCCAGAAAACTACGGATCTCAGCGACCTTCGTTGGACGCGACCAATTAAGCACAACTTCAATCTTGCTCGGATCAACAGAAACCCCATCCCTGGATATGATATGGCCAAGAAAAACCATTCGATCCATCCAGAACTCACACTTGCTCAGTTTGGCGTACAACTGTTCATCCCGAAGAGTCTGCAGTACCACTCGCAAGTGAGAAACATGCTCTTCCGCATTACGCGAATACACCAAGATGTCGTCAATGAAGATCACGACAAACTTGTCTAAATACTCCCTGAAGACACGGTTCATCAGATCCATAAATATAGCCGGCGCATTAGTCAATCCAAATGGCATCACTAGAAACTCATAATGCCCATAGCGAGTACGGAATGCAGTCTTGGCTATGTAATGTTCTCGGACTCTCATCTGATGATACCCAGATCTCAAGTCAATCTTGGAGTAAACTGAAGTACCCTGCAGCTGATCAAACAAGTCATCAATATGAGGCAAAGGATACTTGTTCTTCACGGTAACTCGATTCAGCTAACGGTAGTCAATGCATAACCGCATAGACCCTTCCTTCTTCTTCACAAAGAGAACAGGAGCTCCCCAAGGAGATACACTAGGAAGAATGTACCCCTTGTCCAAAAGATCCTGTAACTGATTCTTCAACTCTCGCATCTCTGACGGATCCAGACAATACGGTGCTCGAGAAATAGGCGAAGTATCCGACATCAACTCTATGTCAAACTCGACTTCCCTAGCAGGAGGAAAACCCGGAATCTCATCTGGAAATACATCTGGGAATTCATCCACAACAGGAATGCTCTCTATCCCAACGCTCTCAGCGGATAAACCAACTGCATAGATAAGGTAGCCTTCCCCGCCAGACTCTAGAGCTCGACACGCTCTCAAAGCTGATACTAAAGGCATCGGGGGTCGCGCTCCCTCACCATAGAAAAACCAGCTATCACTCCCATCCGGATGAAAGCGTACTAATCTCTGATAGCAGTCCACTGAAGCTCGATAGGTAGTCATCATGTCTATCCATAGAATACCATCGAAGTCATCCATCGCAAGAACCATGAGATTCACTATCAAAATGTTCCCTTCGAACTCTAAAGGGCAACCCATCACTAGACGCTTAGCCAAAGAAGATTGACCCTTCGGAGTAGAAACAAAAATTACTACGTCTAGTGCAATGCATGGTAACTTATGCCTCTTAACAAAATGTGCAGAAATGAAGGAATGAGATGCACCAGTGTCAATAAGTACGATAGCAGGTATACCATAAAGTAGAAATGTACCTGCGATGACCTTCTCATTCTCCTCCACAGCCTGATCATGCCTCAAGGCAAACACCTGGCCAGAAGCCCGCGGTCTCAAATGAGAACTCCCAGCAGGCTGTCCCTGCGACCTCTGCTGAACAGTGGTTTGAGAACCCGATCCCGAACCAGAACCAGAACCGCCTCCCCCAGACAATGGACAATCCCTCCGGAGATGACCAACATCTCCACATCGGAAACAAGCTCCAGAAGCTTTGCGGCATCGGTCGGTCGGATGGTTCTTCCCACAATGATCACACTTGTCCTTCTTTCCAAAATGGACAATACCAGCAGAACCAGAGGAAGAAGAAGTAGATCCGGACTTCTTGAAAGTCTGAGCATGGGACCCAAAGAACTCGCAGGCCTAGACTGAGAGAAAGACCTGTTCCGCCGAATCCTATCCTCTGCCTGGTGACAACGGCTCACCAAACCCTCGTAAGTCATGTCATCACCAACCGCCACGCAACCATGAATCTCAGGGTTAAGGCCCTGAAGGAACAGATTATACTTCATCTCAGAGCTGTCGGCAATCTCAGGGCAATAAGACAACAGATCAAAGAACTTCTGTTGATACTTGTCAATAGAAATGGCTCCCTGTCGCAGACTCAGTAGCTCTCCCGCCTTCGAATGACGGAGTGTAGGAGGAAAATACATCTTCTGAAAAGCTATGCGGAACTCGGCCCAGGTGGCCACTCCTCTCGCCGTAACAAAGGGTGCCAAAGTAAACCTCCACCACCTACGGGCTCGCCCATCTAGAAGGTAACCCAGTGTCTCCATATTCTGCTCCTCAGTGCAGTGGAAAGTCTGGAAAGTCATCTCCATGCGGTCTAACTAGTTCTCCGCATCCTCTGGAGGCTCGCCTCCAACCAAGGGCTTAGGACCCATCTGCAGGAATCGACGCACACTAAAATGATCCTCATCATGACGACGATGATGGCATTCCCGACGACGCTCTCGGCTGGCATTGCCCCAACGTCCACCAATACTGCCGTGACTACTCTGATCATCATGATCCGCCATCTACAAAAATTTCCTCACGGTTATCTTATGTAGAATCTAAATTCCCAAGAATACTATGCATGCTCTGATACCATAAATGTAGTAACCCTTATCGAGATTATCTACTAAACAAAACTTAGGCATGCAATTAACTTAATCAAACAGTAAACCAAAATAAGCTGCGGAAACCATAAACAATAATACAATCCCAAGAAAAAGAATCTGTAAATACCCAAATAGTTATACAACCAAATCGAAAGCTGTATCAACTTAATACAACAGAAATAAAAACCTAGACGAAGCTTTAGCTGGCTAACCACTGCCTAGCCCCTCTTGGATCCACCCTCCTCGTCCAATCGCAAACCTGCCCCAAGGAATAGGGTATACAAAAACAAAGAGTACGAGACGTGAGCATAAAACGCTCAGCACGAGAGTATGAGTATGCATGCATGCAAGTGAACTCCCTAAAACTCGAGGTCAAGAATCAGATAACAAAGACAGACCAGACCCTGGTATGTAGCACGTTGTTCCGTCGCTTTAGGAGGTGGCTCACATACCGAAAATACCAGTGGATACGCGAGACCCAAATCGATGGAAGTCCATCCACTAACAGGATAGGGTAAACCCTACTAACAGACATCTCAATAGAGATAGCTCAAGATGTAAATGTATGCAGCATAAAATCATGGCATATAAATCATGCAGTCACATAATACATGCATACTCAGTCAGGATATCTCGAATAGTACATTCGTACCTCAAATACTAGGCGCGCTCTACCAGCTCTAGGTCTACGCCTATAATCCACACTACACTGCCAAATGATACTAATATCATTAAAGAGCTCTAAAAGCCTTAACTAGGATATTTTATACTCCTAAATATTTTTAGGAAGCAAAACTATACCTTCGTTCGTTGTTAGCCCTTTGCTGTCGATTGCCTCAAAACTACGCCACAGCTCCGCTATGACGCCTGGATCGCTATGCCACTTCCGGATTCCCAATGGGACGCCTAGAATTTCATAGATCTGAGTTAGAAGGCTAAGGAATCGAGAGAGAAGAGGTGAATGGTGTGCTTTGAAATAAATCTCGACACCTCTATTTATAGACCACGAACTGTAGTGACCCAACCCGGATCCACTACCTAATCAGATTTATAGTAAAAGCGCACGCAATAAAAGCTTAAAGCATAAAGTGCGGATAATTAAAATACAACAAATCTAATCGGCAGAATATAACCGACGCTATCACAAGTATATAAATACTATTATACAACCAAATCGAAGGTTCAGGTTAAATAAATCCCTACCCTCTACAACCTCGCACTCCCCAAGCTCAATCCTGCTGAGAGCCGCCTGGACCGTCCAGCCTCAAACCTGCCCCGCCACAAGGTACACGATACCCAAACACAGGGGCGTGAGCTAGAACGCTCAATACGAAGCAATGATATAAATACAAATATGCGCACACAGATGGTTTAAAACTCAAATGAAAACACTTGCTCATGGCGCCGGGAATATACAGTACCGGCTAGAGAGCTACTCTGCGGGGTACTCGTATATTCCATATCAGGGCTGAGCAACCCCATCCTGACCCGAATCCAAAACAGGATACAAGTCTCATATGAAAACTGTCATACCTGACTCGAGTCCAAAATAAGATCATTGTTCCCTATGGAGACTGTCAATGACTCACAACTCTCCGGAGCAGTCACACGTAAAATCATGTATGTGCTAAGACGGTAAAACATTCTAAAATATGATAAAACATATAGCACATACTCATGCAACATATAAGCAAATATATCATGCCGGCTATCTCGGTCAGTACTTACGTACCTCTAACACTGCTGGTCAAACCTAGCTCCACTGACCTAGACTCCAAGCCTACTAGTCCAGTCTACTGGCTATTACAATGCAAATATCCATGCATCAACAATTAAGCTCTAAAAGCCTTAATTAAGCTGTTGCATACTCCTAAATATTTTTAGGATGCCAAAGCTATACCTGTGTCCGTCGTTAGCCCTTTGCTGTCGATAGCCTCAAAACTAGGCCGTAGCTCCACGACGACGTCTAGATCATTAAGCCACTTCCGGATTCCCCGTAGGATGCCTAGATCTCCCTAGATTTGAGTTAGAAGGCTTAGGAATTGAGAGAGAAGAGAGGGAATTGGTGCGAGAAAATGAATTCTCGGACCCTATATTTATAAGCAACGTTCGGAGCCTCCGAACCTGGTTCGGATCGTCCGAACACGATCGGAACCTCCGATCCCTCCTTCGGAGCGTCCGATCGCCCAATATTACGTCAGTCATGACGTCACCTTGCTGATGTAAGCGATGACGTGTGACCTGGTCCCGATCGAAACGTCCGATCTTACCGACGGAGCTTCCGATCCACTTCGGAGCCTCCGATCCTGAGTTCGGAGCCTCCTGACTTGGTTCGGAGCTTCCGAACCCTTGGGACCTTCCCGGCTATTTTCGAGTGTCTTGAATCCATTTCTGAAGTTCGTTATCCCAACAGGAACTTACTTAATCATGTTTTACTTAATCTAAACATGATCACGTGATTAATTACTCATTAATCACTAATTAGAAATGCGGGTTACTACATTCTCCCCCACTTAAGAAATTTCGTCCTCGAAATTTAATTCTTATAGGAAAACATAAATAGCCAACCAAATGTTCTTTATTACAACTGAACAAGTATAACTCGATACAAAGAAGTACAAAATCTCAAAATAACTCGGGGTGCTCGGCTAACATCCGGCTCTCCAACTTCCAAGTAGCTTCCTCTGTCCCTCTACGTTGCCAATGTACCATAACCAATGGTATGCGCTTGTTACGAAGTACCTTGTCCTTTCTATCAAGAATCCGTAGGGGTTTCTCCACATACGACAGATCCCGATCTACCTTTACCTCGGTCGGATGCAAAATATGCGACTCGTCCGCCACATACTGCCTCAACAAGGACACGTGGAACACATCGTGGATCTCCGAAAGATCGGGTGGCAAGGCCAGACGATAAGCCACATCCCCAACCTTCTCGAGAATCTCAAAAGGACCAATAAATCTAGGTGTCAGCTTACCCTTGCGACCAAACCTCATCACCTTTCGAAAAGGTGACACACGCAAGAAAACATACTCTCCTACCTCAAAATGAAGTGGCCTGCGGTGAGTGTTCGCGTAGCTAGCCTGTCGATCCTGGGCTGCCTTAACCCTGCGTCGGATCAACTCTACAGCATCAATCATCTGCTGAATCATCTGAGGACTCTCAACCTGACGCTCACCAACCTCGTCCCAAAACAAAGGTGTATGACAATGGCATCCATAAAGAGCCTCAAATGGTTCCATGCCAATGCTGCGATGGAAACTATTGTTGTAGGCGAACTCCACCAAGGGTAAATGATCATGCCACGCTGGACCAAAATCCATCACCGCCGCTCGAAGCATATCCTCTAGAGTGCGAATAGTACGCTCCGACTGTCCGTCCGTCTCTGGATGATAAGCCGTACTCATGCTCAAAGTAGTACCAAGGGCTCACTGAAAACTACCCCAAAATCTCGAGGTGAACCTCAGATCTCTATAGCTGACAATGCTCAACGGAATCCCATGCAATCGAACAATCTCTCGCACATACAATTGCGTCATCCTATCAAAGGTGTAATCGCGGTTATAGGGAAGAAAATGCGCTGACTTCGACAACCGATCCACGACAACCCCAATAGCGTCACAATTCCTGAAAGACATAGGCAAGTGGGTGACAAAGTCCATCATCACATGCTCCCACTTCCATTTAGGAATCTCTAGGCTGTGAAGTAACCCTCCGGGTCGTCTAAACTCTGCCTTGACTTGTTGACACACAAGGCATCGGGACACAAACTGATAAATGTTGCGCTTCATCCCTTTCCACCAAAATTGAGTGCGAAGATCCTTATACATCTTCATGCTGCCTGGATGTACAGAGAATCGACTGCGGTGAGCTTGCGATAAGATCTCATCCCTCAAAGTAGAATCCTCGGGTACCACAACTCGACCAGAAAGACACAACAGACCGTCTCCTCGCAGATGAAAACCAGAAGTATTATCACCCTCAGCCAGCCGGGCCAACTTCTGAGTCTTCGGATCATAATTCTGAGCTTCCCGGATTCGTCTGTATAGCGCTGGCTCTGCAAGCACAGAAGAGACACGAATCCCTTGTTGTTCTTTCTTATGACGGAACGTGAATCCCAAAGAACAACACTCCTCCACTTCCTTCGAAACCAAACTGGTACGAAGGGAACTCACATAAACCTTGCGACTAAGCGCATCAGCAACGGGATTTGAAGAACCTGGATGGTACTTGATCTCACAATCGTAATCCTTCAACAGATCCATCCAATGATACTGCCGCATGTTTAACTCAGCCTGAGTGAACAGATACTTCAAACTCTTATGATCGGTGAAGATTTCAAATCGTTCTCCGTACAAATAGTGACGCCATATCTTAAGAGCAAAGACAATGGCTGCAAGCTCTAAATCATGTATGGGATAGTTCTCCTCGTGAGTCTTCAACTGTCTGGTAGCATAAGCGATCACGTGGCCATTCTGAGTCAACACACACCCCAAACCCTGGAGAGAAGCATCAGTGAAGACTACAAAACCACCTGATCCAGACGGTAAAGCAAGAACTGGAGCTGTCGTCAGACGACGTCTCAACTCACGAAAACTGTCTTCACAAGCATCAGACCAAACGAAAGAAACGTCTTTCTTCTTCAACTGAGTCAAAGGCTTAGCTATCTGAGAGAAATTCTCCACAAAATGATGATAGTATCCTGCTAAACCAAGGAAACTACGAATCTCAGAAGCTGTAGTCGGTCGTGACCAATTCAGAATAGCCTCTGTCTTGCTAGGATCAACAGATACGCCATCCTGAGAAATGACATGACCAAGGAACACAACTCGGTCAATCCAGAAGTCACACTTACTCAAATTTGCGTACAACTGTCTCTCCCTCAAGACCTGCAGTACAGTATAGAGATGGTAGGAATGCTCATCCATGCTGCGAGAATACAAAATGTCATCGATGAACACCACCACGAACTTATCCAGAAAGTCGCGGAAAACTCTGTTCATCAGATCCATAAAAATAGCTGGAGCATTCGTCAAACCAAACGGCATCACTAGAAACTCATAGTGTCCATACCGCGTACGAAATGCTGTCTTAGGAACATCCTCCTGTCGAACTCGCAACTGATGATACCCAGACCGAAGATCAATCTTCGAATAGACATAAGTACCCTGCAACTGATCAAAGAGATCATCTATCCGCGGAAGAGGATACTTATTCTTCACTGTCGCCTAATTCAACTGACGGTAGTCAATACACAACCGCATCGAACCATCCTTCTTCTTGAAAAACAGTACTGGGGCTCCCCATGGCAAAACGCTAGGTCGAATATAACCCTTATCAAGAAGATCTTGCAATTGCTTCTGCAGCTCTTTCATTTCTGACGGTGCCAATCGGTAAGGAGTTCTTGAAATCGGTGTAGTCCCTGGCACTAACTCAATGCCAAACTCAATCTCCCTTACTGGTGGCAAACCTGGAATCTCTTCCGAAAACACATCTGGAAAGTCACGAACCACTGGTATCTCTTGGATATCTGGCTCTCCTAAGGATGCGTCAATGGCGTAGATAAGGTAGCCTTCCTCGCCAGACTCTAAAGCACGTCGTGCCTTCAGAGCTGAAACCACTGGCATCGGGGGTCGCGCTCCCTCACCATAGAAATACCATGACTCGTCATCCTCTGGACGAAACTGAACAAACCTCTGATAGCAATCCACTATCGCTCGGTAGGTAGTTAATAGATCTATCCCAATGATGCAATCGAAATCCTCCATTGCTAGAATCATCAGGTTAGCACTAAGCTGATGTCCCTCAAAATCCAAAACACAACCCACAACTAAACGCTTGGCTAAAACCTCGCTCCCCATAGGAGTAGAAACCACTAGCAACACGTCTAAAGTAATAAACAGCAATCTATACTTCTTAGCAAAACGTGTTGAGACAAAAGAATGCGATGCACCGGTATCAATTAAAACATATGCAGGAAAACCACATAAACTACAGATACCTGCAATCATCCGATCGTTGTCAGCCTCTGCCTGCTCCTGGTTAAGCGCAAAGACCTGATCCTGGGTGCGTGGCCTCAAAGAAGAATGACCCCGAGAAGGAGTCTAAGTAGGCTGCCTCTGAGACTGCTGCGGATGCTGGCGCTGCTGCGAATACTGCTGCTGGAAAGATGGCTGCTGGTACTGAGGTGGCTGAACAGATGCCTGAGAACCTCCAGAACCACTCGCTGCCCCAATCAGCATAGGACAATCTCTCTTCATGTGACCCTCCTGGCCACACTGGAAACATGCAGTGGTCGATCGACCACACTGTCCTGGCGGATGTCTGCGTCGGCACTGAGTACACCGGTTCGGTCTCTGTCCACCAAAACGATGCACTCCACCAGATCCAGAGGAAGAAGAAGAAGTACCTCCTGGCTTCTTGAAGGACTTTCCTCTCGGACCCAAAGGACTAGAGCTCGCTGGCCTGGAAGAAGAAGAGTAAAATCCCCTGTTCCTCCAAATACTGTCCTCGGCCTGGCGACAACGGTCCACCAAATCCTCGTAAGTCCCATCGCCGCCCACAACAACCATACGATAAATGTCAGGGTTCAAACCCTGAAGAAAGTGATCAAACTTCGCCATAGAACTATCAGCAATATGAGGACAAAAGGTAGCAGATCAAAGAACTTCTGCTGGTACTCCTCGATCGTCATCTTCCCCTGTCGCAAACTCAACAACTCACTGGCTTTCGCCTGACGAAGAGCTGGAGGAAAATAAAATCTCTGATAAGCAGTATGGAACTCAACCCAAGTAGCTGCACCTCTAGCTGCTATGAACGGTGCGGAAGTAGATCTCCACCACTTCCTTGCTCTGCCCTCAAGCAAGGCAAGGATCTCCATCCTATCCTCAGCCGATGCAACGGAACTCCTGGAAGCACTGCTCCATCCTCTCCATCCAATCCTCCGCCTCTTCAGCTGTCTCACCACCCGTCAAAGGATTCGGGCTAACTTCCTTGAATCTACGCATGCTCACTCGCCTGCGCTCCTTGGGCTGTCCCCGACGTCTACGATCATTCGGATCGCCCCAATGACCGCCGTCTATGCTACCATGACTCTCCTCGTAATCTGCCATCTGTTACATAAGAACAGATAATTACTTAATCCGCTTTACAAAATTTCCAGTGCAATGCGTCGCTTTGATACCAAAAATGTAGTGACCCAACCCGGATCCACTACCTAATCAGATTTATAGTAAAAGCGCACGCAATAAAAGCTTAAAGCGTAAAGTGCGGATAATTAAAATACAGAAAATCCAATCGGCAGAATACAGCCGACGCTATCACAAGTGTATAAATACTATTATACAACCAAATCAAAGGTTCAGGGTAAATAAATCCCTAAACTCTACAACCTCGCACTCCCCAAGCTCAATCCTGCTGAGAGCCGCCTGGACCGTCCAGCCTCAAACCTGCCCCGCCACAAGGTACACGATACCCAAACACAGGGGCGTGAGCTAGAACGCTCAATACGAAGCAATGATATAAATACAAATATGCGCACACAGATGGTTTAAAACTCAAGTGAAAACACTTGCTCATGGCGCCGGGAATATACAGTACCGGCTAGAGAGCTACTCTGCGGGGTACTTGTATATTCCATATTAGGGCTGAGCCAACCCCATCCTGACCCGAATCCAAAACAGGATACAAGTTTCATGTGAAAACTGTCATACCTGACTCGAGTCCAAAATAAGATCATTGTTTCCTATAGAGACTGTCAATGACTCACATCTCTCCGGATGCAGTCACACGTAAAATCATGTATGTGCTAAGACGGTAAAACATGCTAAAACATGATAAAACATATAGTACATACTCATGCAACATATAAGCAAATATATCATGCCGGCTATCTCGGTCAGTACTTACGTACCTCTAACACTGCTGGTCAAACCTAGCTCCACTGACCTAGACTCCAAGCCTACTAGTCCTGTCTACTGGCTACTACAATTCAAATATCCATGCATCAACAATTAAGCTCTAAAAGCATTAATTAAGCTGTTGCATACTCCTAAATATTTTTAGGATGCCAAAGCTATACCTGCGTCCGTCGTTAGCCCTTTGCTGTCGATAGCCTCAAAACTAGGCCGTAGCTCCACGACGACGTCTAGATCACTAAGCCACTTCCGGATTCCCCATAGGATGCCTAGATCTCCCTAAATCTGAGTTAGAAGGCTTAGGAATTGAGAGAGAAGAGAGGGAATTGGTGCGAGAAAATGAATTCTCGGACCCTCTATTTATAAGCAAGGTTCGGAGGCTCCGAACCTGGTTCGGATCATCCGAACACGATCGGAACCTCCGATCCCTCCTTCGGAGCGTCCGATCGCCCAATATTACGTCAGCCATGACGTCACCTTGCTGATGTAAGCGATGACATGTGCCCTGGTCCCGATCGGAACGTCCGATCTTACCGACGGAGCTTCCGATCCTGAGTTTGGATCCTCCGAACCCTTTTGGAGCCTCCTAACTTGGTTCGGAGCTTCCGAACCATCCGAACCCTTGGGACCTTTCCGGCTATTTTCGAGTGTCCTAAATCCATTTCTGAAGTCCTTTATCCCAACAGGAACTTACTTAATCATGTTTTACTTAATCTAAACATGATCACGTGATTAATTACTCATTATCACTAATTAGAAATGCGGGTTACTACACGAACGGAACGTCCGTTCCTCAATGTTGCGTCCATTCTTCCTGACGAACGGTGCGTCCGTTCACCATCGTTGCTTCCGATGGTGCCAATGTCACATCAAGTACGTAAGCAGTGAAGCATTTCTGATGGCACGAACGTTGCATCCGTTCCTAGAATGTTGCTTCCGTTCTGCCTGACCCTCCGGACCATTTCTGATCATTTTGGGTCTAATCCTGGGCTCCGTTAATCCATTAGCAGTCTTCTTAATCTTGTTTATCGGTTTAATTAGCAATTACTTACTAAAACTGGGTACGGGCTACTACATTGATTGTCATCGTTTAATTTTTATTTGAGTATCAAGAGTTGTTTGGAATTGATTGTCATGCTTGCATGTTTAATTATTTGCTTGATCACCTAATAATTTTCTCATACAATCTAAAGCTAAATTAGATATCGAATCCGTAATTGTTTGATCCATCTAATTTGTGAAGCAACTATGATTAATAATTTTCGCTTGTGAATTTGTTAATTCGTAGGAACAACAATTGACTAGATTAAATACAACCGCTTGTGTTTGTATTGTTTAGCTTCATCAAATATTTCACTAGTTTGAATGCTACCTTGAATTTAAATCTTAATCGCTTGTATTTTGGTTTATTCATTGGTAAGGGTTAATTTAGAACGCTTGTGTCTAATTAACTAAGATTAAGGTGAGATAGTAATTTAATTTTCAATGATGAATATTCAAATGTTAATTAATTATTTTTAGAAAATCGATGATCGAGTGAATAAATTCAAAGGCGTAGTCGACCGATCTTAAGGCTTGTTTAATTCATTGATTTTTCATACTCTTAATCCTGCATGCTAGTCAATAAAATTTGTTTTAAATTGCTTTTAATTTTAGTTAGTTAATTTCAAAATTGAAAACCCCTTTTTATTTATTTTCAGTAATTTTAGGAACACAATTAAATTCACTTTTCTCGTGGAAACGATCCTTACTCTCGCTACTACATGTTTATTTAGTTAATCTGAGTTGGGTTAATTTGGGTGTGATACGACTAAGCTCTACCAAATTTTGGCGCTGTTGCCGGGGAAGGCTTTTAATTTATTTGTGTTTTTGTTTTTATTTTTATTTATATTCTTTTCCCCCCAGTGCTTCTCTGGTTTGTTCATGCTTGCAGGTGAATCTTTTGAATAAGAAATTCCCTAAGACTAGGAGATAGAGAGAACACTCCATAGAAGAAAGAAGGAAGCTCAAAGAAGATTAGAAGAGGAAGAAGAATTTCGAATTGAAGATTCTAGAGAAGAGATGACTGCAAATGCGAATCTAAGCTTGAGGCATCTTGGCACCCCTGATCTGATTCAGTAGCCCTTATGCATTACTTTTCCTACTCTAGAAGTTAATGCCAATTTCGAACACTAAAATATAGACTAATACATATTTTGCCTTCTTTACATGGTCTTGCAGGTGATGATCCCCACAAACATCTGATGGAGTTCCACGTGGTATGCACAAGCATGAAATCCCATGGAGTACCATAGGAACAAATTCAACTGAGAGCCTTTCCTTTTTCTTTAAAGAAAGTTGCAAAGGATTGACTATACTACCTACCTCCTGGATCTATTACAACCTGGACGGAAATGAAGAGGATTTTCCTAGAAAAGTATTTTCCAGCTTCGAGAGGAGCGAACATCAGAAAAGAGATTTATGGCATCAAGAAACATATGGGAGAGTCACTTCATGAATATTGGGAGCGGTTCAAAAATCTTTGTTCTAGCTGTCTTCAATATCAGATAAGTGAAAACCTTTTGATTCAATATTGCTATGAAGGTTTGTTGCCTCATGATAGGAGCATGGTGGATGCGGCTAGTGGAAGAGTGTTCGTAGACAAAACACCGCATGATGCAAGAAACTTGATCGAGAACATGACTGCCAATTCTCAGCAATTTGGCACCAACAGAAGTGATCCAGCACCCAGAAGGGGCAACGTGGTAAATGTTTCTTCCCTTGAACAAAAATTGATTGAACTGACATCTCTTGTGCGTCAAATGGCTGCAGGGAATGGACAAAATGTGAAGATATGTGGAATTTTCACTGCAATGAGACATGCAACTGACATGTGTCCCATACTTCAAGAGGAATCGGTCGAGCAAGTGAATGCAACAGGAGGACTTCCAGGGCCACCACAGCAAAATTATGACCCTTATTCAAACACATACAATCCAGGTTGGAGGGATCATCCGAACCTTAGATATGGCAATCCTGCGATGAACCAGCCAACACCTAATGTGCAACAAAATAATCAAGCATACAGGCCACCATATCCTCCACAACCACAGCGTCCTCAAATTCCAACTCCTGGTGAGTTTTTAGAAAATATTGTTAAGGATCTTGCCACTAACACTTTGAATTTTCAGTAGGAAACGAGAGCAAGTATCCAAAACTTGAACACTCAGGTGGGAAAGTTGGCAACCACAATCAACAAGTTAAAAGCACAACATTCTAACAGTTTACCATCTCAGACTGTGCTGAATCTAAAAGAAAATGTAAGTGCAATCACTTTGAGGAGTTGAAGGGAGTTGAAGGTTCGTGAAGATGTGGTGCAAGCACCAGTAAAGAACGAAGATGTCAAGGAATCCAAGGTGGAGGAGAATGAGATAATTCAAAAAGATGCACCAAAAGGTAAGTTTCCTCCCCTTTCTGACTATAAACCCGTACCCCCGTTTCCCCTTGCATTGAAGGAGTTTAGGAAAGATGAAGGCATTAAGGAGCTGTATGATACTTTTCGTAGATGTGAGGTAAATATTCCCTTGTTAGATGCTATTAAACCAGTACCTCGCTACGCTAAATTTTTAAAAGAATTGTGTACTGCGAAAAGAAAACAAAAGTTGAAAGGATCTCAAAAAATAAAAGTAGGAGAACAGGTTTCTGCTGTGATTTAGAGAAAGATACCTGCAAAATGCAAGGATCCAGGTTTTCGATTCCTTGTAAGATAGGAGATGTTCAGCTTGATACGACCATGTTAGATTTATGAGCATCGATTAATGTCATGCCATATTCTACTTATGCTTCCTTAAAACTAGGGCCCTTGAATGAAACTGCAATTGTTATCCAGATGGCTGATAGGTCTACTATTTATCCTAGGGGTGTGATTGAGGATGTTCTTGTGAAAGTTGATAAATTGGTTTTTTCTGCTGATTTCTACGTGTTTGACATGAAAAATAATGATTTTAATAGTCCAATTTTGCTAGGAAGACCATTTCTAAAAACTTCAAAGTCTATCATCGATGTTAATAATGGTACTCTCACTATGTAATTTGATAGGGAGGTTGTTAAGTTTAATATTTTTGATACCCTGAAATTTCTTAGTTGTGAAAGTGCTGTTAATAATCTTGATATCAATGATCACTTGTCACAAGAAAACAAGAAAGTTATGAATGAGGATAAGTTGAAGAAGGTTAATGCAAGACCTGTTGAGAATTCTAATGCTAAATTTTTTTTTTTTTGATTTGCATGCATTTAAAACTGAGCCAAAACTTCCTCCGGATCAATCAAAAGGAATACCCATGGTAAAAGGAAGAAATCATCCAGAGATGGAGATATCAAAGAAATCAAAATAGAACAAGAATATAAAAAAATTAATTGTGAAAATTTTCAAGTGGGTGAAGGTGGACAAAGGAACCAGATCTAAACCACCATGACAAACTGAAGCATGCAGTCGGGCCGACGACAGTAAACAGAGGCGCTGCTTGGGAGGCAACCCAAGGGGATTTTTTTCCTTTTCATTTTTAGTATTTATTTTTGTTTTGCATTTTTACTTACATTGGGGACAATGTAAAATTTTAAGTATGGGGGAGAGGAATTAGCCAGTCAATTAGAGAATCTACCCAGTTTTTGAAATTTTTTTTTTTAGAGCTCATAGTTAGTGATGAATATGACTATTGAAATTCACTAGCCCATGATGATATCTAATTGATGACATGCATGCTTTTGAAAATAGATGATTTGATAACCTTGGAACACTTTGATCTCCAATACAAATTAAACTTTGATATGGTTGTTGAATATTTTTGAGCACGCATGTGTCATGGCTTGTGAAATGTATATGACATAGTGAAGGTCGTGTGAGCCTTGTGATAGTCTTAGGAATTCGCTAGTCTATCAACCTCTCTTTTGAGCTTAATCGAAAAAAAAAAGAAAAGAATGGAGTTAGTAAGGTGTGGGGAGGCATTGGAATGAGGATTGAAATTCTAATCCTACAAATTCCAATAGCTAAATATGGAGAAGAATGTATGAAGTTGAGGATAACCGGGTGCAATTATCCGACAATGTGAAAAAATTAAAAATTATTTTCTCAAAGGTTCAACTTGATTGGTGTGTGCAACTTTAGCTGTTGTGGGGTCTTACATTGAATGGATCTGTGAAGTGTGCATGACACTTGCTAATGATCATACACACACACATGTTCGGGGCTATATCTCTAGTTGAAATGTCTGGATATTGAACTTGTTCCGCTGTTAGAATTTTAACGCCTTTCTTGATCATGCATTGAGTTAATTTCTGAGGCACACATGTGTAAATCATGGTTATTTTTCATTATGAGATATGAGCTCGAACTTATTTTTTTTTTTGTGTTGCTCGAGGGCGAGCAAAGGTTAAGTATGGGAGAGTTTGATGTGATGATATTTTTCTATATTTATTTATGTTAATTTGTATGATTAGGAGAATTTGCATTGATTAAATTCATTTTATAGTTCCTAATCATTGTTTGTGTTTTGATATAGGAAAATAGAAGAATTGGAGCAAAAGAATAGAAGAAAAGAAAAGCAAAGAAAGAAGCCATGGAAGAAGGATGAAGTAGAGCTGTTGTTTAGAGCTACAGCTCTAAAAAACAGCTCCTTTGAACAGCTCTACTATAGAGCCTTTGAGAAGCGCTATAGCGCCATGGAGCAGCGCTTTGTGAGCCTTTGAGAAGCGCTGTTGTGCTAGGCTACATATGCGTACAAAGTCTCGGACAGAGAAGGTCTTGATCGATTGGTAACTTTTTAACGATCGAGCGGGAGAAGAGAAGGAAAAAATGACAAGGATCAGAGGAACTCTCGATCGATCAGTAGTTTCTTACCGATCGAGCGAGACAAAAATCCGGCGAATTATATTTTAATTAGAAAACTTTCTTGAGAAGGACTCTATTCTTTAAATATCATATAGAACCCGAATTTGATGATCTTTTGGACGGCTGAAGAGTGGAGAAACATCTTGGCGGCTAGGTTTTCTCTCTTGTTCTTAGATTTACTTTTATTTCTTGAATTTTTCTTAGGAATTCATGAATTTTAGTGGCTAAGTTTTTGTAGTAGCCCGTAACCAAAATCAGTAATTAAGGAATTAATCATAATTACTTGGGAAGAGTTCGGAAGCTCCGAAGGTGAGTTCGGAAGCTCCGGACAGGATCGGAAGCTCCGATGCAGGATCGGAAACTCCGATGGTATTGTGTCAGGCATGACGTGTGTCAGGATCGGAAGTTCCGATCAGGATCGGAAGCTCCGATCACCCCTATCCAAAGTCAACAAGTGATATTTTGACACGCGGCAGATCAGGATCTTCGGAAGCTCCGATGGCAAGATCGGACGTTCCGATCGAGGTTCGGATGTTCCGATCGAGGATCGGAGGCTCCGATTGTTGTCTATAAATAGAGGGCCGAGAATTCACTTTCAATTGCCAATTCCGGATTTCCTCTCTACTCTAGTCGTATTCAAGTTGTTCTAGCCTTCCTAGGCTTGCCCCGGGAGTCGTCGAGGCGTTCGATAGTCGTAGCGGAGTTGTGCCCAAGTTCTGGAGGCATCGACATCAAAGGGCTAAAGACGGACGAAGGTATAGCTTTTGCTTCCTATAAATATTTAGGAGTATGCAATAGCTTAGTTAAGGCTTTTAGAGCACTATAATGATAGTAGTATCATTTGACAGTGTAGAGCAGACTATAGGCGTGGACCTAGAGTTGGTAGAGCTTGCACTGATTTGAGGTACGAAAGTACTGTTCGAGATATCTTGACTGTGTATGCATGTATTATGTGACTGCATGGTTTATATGTCATTGATTTATGCTGCATTCATTTGCATACTGAGCTATCTCCTTCGAGATGTCTGTTAGTAGGGTTTTTCCCTATCCTGTTAGTGGCTGGACATCCATCGATTTGGGTCCGGCATATCCACTTGTATTTCGGTATGGGAGCCACCTCCTGAAGCGATGGCACAGCGTGCTACATACCAGGGCCCGGTCTGTCTCTGTTATCTGATCCTTGACCTCGATTTTATAGGGAGTTCACTTTGCATGCATGTATACTCATACTCTCGTACTGAGCGTTTTATGCTCACTTCTCGTACTCTGTGTTTCTGGACACCCTATTCCATGGGGCAGGTTTGCGATTGGACGAGGCGGGTGGACCCAAGAGGGGCTAGGCAGTGGTTGGCCAGCTGGAGCTTCGTCTAGGTTTTATTTCTGTTGTTTTGGGTTGATACAGCTATTCGATTTGGTTGTATAATATTTGGACAAATCACAGTTTCCTTTTCTTGGGATTGTATTTATTTATGGTTTCCGCAAGTTTATTCTGATATCTGTTTTATTAAGTTAATTGCATGCCTAAGTTCTGTTTAGTAGGTGATCCGGGTAAGGTTCACTACATTTATGGTATCAGAGCATGCAAAAGTATTCTTGGGATTTAGTCTCATCATGAGGTATTTTTGTAGATGGCAAACTACGATGATGAGAGTAGCCACGGAAGTGGAGGCGGTCGTTGGGGCGATGCCGACCGAGAGCGTCGTCGAGAACGGCGTCATCGTCATCATGATGACGAGCGTTTCACTGTGCGTCGATTCTTAGCTATGGGTCCTAAGCCCTTAGTTGGAGGTGAGTCTCCGGAGGATGCGAAGAACTGGTTAGACCGCATGGAGACGACTTTTCAGACTTTCCACTGCACCGAGGAGCAGAAGATGGAGACTCTGGGTTATCTTCTGGATGGACGTGCGCGCAGGTGGCGGAGGTTTACTTCTGCACCTTTTGTTGCAGCGAGAGGAGTGGCCACCTGGGCCGAGTTCCGCACAGCTTTTCAGAAGCTGTATTTTCCTCCTGCACTCCGTCAGTCAAAGGCAGGCGAGCTACTGAGTCTGCGGCAGGGAGCCATGTCTATCGATGAGTATCAGCAGAGGTTCTTTGATCTGCTATCCTATTGCCCCGAGATTGCTGATAGCTCTGGGATGAAGTATAATCTGTTCCTTCAGGGCCTTAACCCTGAGATTCATGACTGTGTGGCGGTTGGCGACGACATGTCCTACGAGGATTTGGTGAGCCGTTGTCACCAGGCGGAGGACAACATTCGGCGGAACAGGTCTTTCCCTCAGTCGAGGCCTGCTAGTTCTTTGGGTCTCCGTGCCCAATCTTTCAAGAAGTCTGGATCTACTTCTTCTTCCTCTGGCTCTGCTGGTGTTGTCCGTTTCAGAAAGAAGGACAAGTGTGATCACTGTGGAAATAACCATCCATCCGACAAGTGCCGTAGAGCTTCTGGAGCTTGTTTCCATTGTGGAGAGACTGGTCATATCCGAAGGGATTGTCCACTATCTGGGGGAGGCGGTTCTGGTTCAGGTTCTGGTTCAGGATCTGGTTCTCAGGCCACCGTACAGCAGAGGTCACAGGGACAGCCTGCTGGGAGTTCTCATTTGAGGCCACGAGCTTCTGGCCAGGTGTTTGCCTTGAGGCATGATCAGGCAGTGGAGGAGAATGAGAAAGTCATCGCAGGTATATTTCTGCTTTATGGTATACCTGCTCTTGTACTTATTGACACTGGTGCATCTCATTCCTTCATTTCTGCACGTTTTGTTAAGAGGCATAAGTTACCATGCATTGCACTAGACGTAGTGATGTCTGTTTCTACTCCGACGGGCCAATCTGCTTTGGCTGAGCGTCTAGTGATGGGTTGCCCTTTAGAGTTCGAAGGGAACATTCTGTTAGCGAATCTCATGGTCCTGGCGATGAAAGACTTTGATTGCATTCTGGGAATAGATATGTTGACTACCTATCGAGCTTCAGTGGACTGCTATCAGAGATTAGTACGCTTTCATCCAGAGGGGAGTGAGAGCTGGTTTTTCTATGGTGAGGGAGCGCGACCCCCGATGCCTTTGGTATCAACTTTGAGAGCCTGTCGAGCTCTAGAGTCTGGCGGGGAAGACTACCTTATCTTTGCAGTTGATTTGTCCGCTGAGAGTATTGGGATAGAGAGCATTCCTGTTGTGGATGAATTCCCAGATATATTTCCTGATGAGATTCCGGGTTTTCCTCCTGCTAGGGAAGTCGAGTTTGGCATAGAGTTGATGCCGGGTACTTCACCTATTTCTCGAGCACCGTATCGTCTGGCTCCGTCAGAGATGCGTGAGTTGAAGAATCAGCTACAGGATCTTTTGGACAAGGGGTACATTCGTCCTAGTGTATCTCCTTGGGGAGCTCCTGTTCTTTTTGTAAAGAAGAAGGATGGGTCGATGCGGCTGTACATTGAATATCGGCAACTGAATCGAGTCACTGTGAAGAACAAGTATCCGTTGCCTCGTATTGATGACTTGTTTGATCAGCTGCAGGGCACGTCAGTTTACTCCAAGATTGACTTGAGATCTGGGTATCATCAGTTGAGAGTTCGTGATCAGGACGTAGCCAAGACTGCATTCCGTACTCGCTATGGGCATTACGAGTTCCTAGTGATGTCATTTGGTTTGACTAATGCGCCGGCTATGTTCATGGATCTGATGAACCGTGTCTTCAGGGAGTATTTGGACAAGTTTGTCATGGTCTTCATTGACGACATCTTGGTGTATTCGCGTAATACGGAAGAGCATGTTTCTCACTTGCGGTTTGTACTGCAGACTCTTCGGGATGAGCAGTTGTACGCCAAGCTGAGCAAGTGTGAGTTCTGGATGGATCGAATGGTTTTTCTTGGCCATATCATATCTAGGGATGGGATTTCTGTTGATCCGAGCAAGATTGAAGTTGTGCTTAATTGGTCGCGTCCAACGACGGTCGCTGAGATCCGTAGTTTTCTGGGTCTAGCAGGTTATTATCTTCGTTTCATTCTAAATTTTTCTCAGCTAGCTCGACCGTTGACGCAGCTTACCCGCAAGGGTGTTGATTTTGAGTGGTCCTCCGAGTGGGAGGAGAATTTTTGTGAGCTTCGACGACGGTTGACTTCTGCGCCAGTGTTGGCATTACCGTCAGGATCTGGAGGGTATGTGGTATACACTGATGCTTCTCTTCAGGGGTTAGGTTGTGTCCTGACTCAGAATGGGCATGTGATCACATATGCTTCTAGATAGCTGAAGCTTCACGAGGACAACTATCCAGTCTATGATTTGGAGTTAGCAGCCATTGTGTTCGCTTTGAAGATCTGGCGTCATTATCTGTATGGAGAGAAATTTGAGATCTTCACCGACCATAAGAGTCTCAAGTATTTGTTCACTCGGGCGGAGTTGAACATGAGGCAGAGACGTTGGATGGACTTGCTTAAGGACTATGATTACAAGATTAAGTACCATCCGGGAGCTGCTAATCTCACTGCTGATGCTTTGAGTCGCAAGGTGCGACTATCCGCACTTCAGACTTGTTCGATGTCTAGTGCGATCAGTGACTGTTGTACTTTAGGTTATACCTTCAAGCATAAGAAAGGTATGCAGAGTATCCAGATGTTTGCGATATTATCTGAGCCAGCTTTGTATTCGCGGATTCGAGATGCTCAGATGTCTGATGCGAAGACCCAGTGTTTAGCTCGTCTAGCTAACGAGGGTAGCTCGTCTGGATTTCATTATCAGTCAGATGGCTTTCTGTGTTTGTCTGATAGGCTTGTGATTCCGCAGGATGAAGAGTTGCGAGAGGAGATTTTGTCTCAGGCGCATCGCACTAAGTTGAGTATTCATCCCGGGAGCAACAAGATGTACAAGGATCTACGTACTCGTTTCTGGTGGAAGGGTATGAAACGCAGTGTTTATCAGTTTGTTTCGAGATGTTTGGTGTGTCAACAGGTCAAGGCAGAGCACCGACGACCTGGAGGATTGCTTTACAGTCTGCCTATTCCTGAATGGAAATGGGAGTTTATCACAATGGACTTTGTGACCCATTTTTCGGTATCCCCGAGGAACTGTGATGCTATCTGGGTTGTGGTGGACCGACTCACCAAGTCAGCGCATTTCATTGCCTATAGCCGAGAGTACTCTGTGGATCGCATGGCACGGATGTACATTCAGGAGATCGTTCGACTTCATGGAGTGCCTGTGAGCATTGTCAGCGATCGGGACCCCAGGTTTACTTCTAGGTTCTGGGGGAGTGTTCAGCGTGCGATGGGCACCACTCTCAGTTTGAGTACTTCCTATCATCCGGAAACTGATGGTCAGTCAGAGCGCACTATCCGTACTTTGGAGGATATTCTTATAGCGTGCGTCATGGATTTTGGTTCAGCCTGCTGGGATCATTTGCCATTGATCGAGTTCGCGTACAACAACAGCTATCATACTAGTATTGGAATGGCATCTTTTGAGGCGTTGTACGGGCGACGTTGTTTTACTCCACTCTTCTGGGAAGAAGTGGGGGAGAGACAGGCTGAGGGACCAGAGTTTATCCAGCAAGCAATAGACATTGTTGATCAGATCAAGAAACGGATTAAGACTGCACAGGATCGTCAGACCAGCTATGCTAATACCAAGCGTAGGCCTTTGCAGTTCGATGTCGGGGAGAAAGTGTTTCTGAGAGTGTCACCTTTCCGCAAGATTCTCAGATTTGGCCTTAAGGGCAAGTTGTCTCCCAGGTTAATCGGTCCGTTTGAGATCTTGGAGAGCATTGGCGATTTGTCTTATCGGCTAGCTTTGCCACCGCATCTTTCCAGTATTTACGACGTGTTCCACGTATCTCTGTTGCGACGATATGTGGCAGATGAATCTCATATTCTGCAGCGGTCTGAGGTTCAGGTGAGCAAGGATTTGACTTATGTTGAGAAACCTATTCGTATCCTGGATTATAAGGATAAGGTTTTGCGGAACAAAGTCATTCCTCTGGTTTTAGTTCAGTGGCAACGCCGAGGCACTGAGGAGGCTACTTGGGAACTGGAAGACAGGATGCGTGAAGACCATCCTGAGTTGTTTTGATTTCATTCTTTTAGTTGTATTCAGTTGCAAACTCTGTAAACGTTTGATTTGAATAAAAAATGTTTCTGATTTCTGTATTACATTCATTACTTAAGATCTGATTTCGAGGACGAAATATCTTAAGTGGGGGAGAATGGAGCAGCCCGTAACCAAAATCAGTAATTAAGGAATTAATCATAATTACTTGGGAAGAGTTCGAAAGCTCCGAACAGGATCGGAAGCTCCAATGCAGGATCGGAAACTCCGATGATATTGCGTCAGGCATGACGTGTGTCAGGATCGGAAGCTCCGATCAAGATCGGAAGCTCCGATCACCCCTATCCGAAGTCAACAAGTGATATTTTGACACGCGGCAGATCAGGATCTTCGAAAGCTCCGATGGCAGGATCGGACGTTCCGATCGAGGTTCGGACGTTCCGATCGAGGATCGGAGGCTCCGATCGTTGTCTATAAATAGAGGGCCGAGAATTCACTTTCAATTGCCAATTCCGGATTTCCTCTCTACTCTAGTCGTATTCGAGTTGTTCTAGCCTTCCTAGGCTTGCCCCGGGAGTCGTCGAGGCGTTCGATAGTCGTAGCGGAGTTGTGCCCAAGTTCTGGAGGTATCGACATCAAAGGGCTAACGACGGACGAAGGTATAGCTTTTGCTTCCTATAAATATTTAGGAGTATGCAATAGCTTAGTTAAGGCTTTCAGAGCACTATAATGATAGTAGTATCATTTGGCAGTGTAGAGCAGACTATAGGCGTGGACCTAGAGTTGGTAGAGCTTGCACTGATTTGAGGTACGAAAGTACTGTTCGAGATATCCTGACTGAGTATGCATGTATTATGTGACTGCATGGTTTATATGTCATTGATTTATGCTGCATTCATTTGCATACTGAGTTATCTCCTTCGAGATGTCTATTAGTAGGATTTTTCCCTATCCTGTTAGTGGTTGGACATCCATCGATTTGGGTCCGGCATATCCACTTGTATTTCGGTATGGGAGCCACCTCCTGAAGCAACGGCACAGCGTGCTACATACCAGGGCCCGGTCTGTCTCTGTTATCTGATCCTTGACCTCGAGTTTATAGGGAGTTCACTTTGCATGCATGTATACTCATACTCTTGTACTGAGCATTTTATGCTCACGTCTCGTACTCTGTGTTTCTGGACACCCTATTCCATGGGGCAGGTTTGCGATTGGACGAGGCGGGTGGACCCAAGAGGGGCTAGGCAGTGGTTGGTCAGCTGGAGCTTCGTCTAGGTTTTATTTCTGTTGTTTTGGGTTGATACAGCTATTCGATTTGGTTGTATAATATTTGGATAAATCACAGTTTCCTTTTCTTGGGATTGTATTTATTTATGGTTTCCGCAAGTTTATTCTGATATCTGTTTTATTAAGTTAATTGCATGCCTAAGTTCTGTTTAGTAGGTGATCCGGGTAAGGGTCACTACACTTTTAGTACTTGGTTGAGGAAGACAAACCCTTTGAAGTTTTATTTATCTTGTGAGATTTTGATTGTCATCGTTTAATTTTTATTTGAGTATCAAGAGTTGTTTGAAATTGATTGTCATGCTTGTATGTTTAATTATTGGCTTGATCACCTAATAATTTTTTCATATAATCTAAAGCTAAATTAGATATCAAATCCGTAATTGTTTGATCCCTATAATTTGTGAAGCAACTATGATTAATAATTTATGCTTGTGAATTTGTTAATTCGTAGGAACAACAATTGACTAGATTAAATACAACCGCTTGTGTTTGTATTGTTTAGCTTCATCAATTTCACTAGCTTGAATGCTACCTTGAATTTAAATCTTAATCGCTTGTATTTTGGTTAATTAATTTATTGGTAAGAGTTAATTTTGAACGCTTGTGTCTAATTAACTAAGATTAAGGTGAGATAAAAATTTAATTTTCATTGATGAATATTAAAATGTTAATTAATTATTTTTAGAGAATCGATGATCGAGTAAATAACTTCAAAGGCGTAGTCGATCAATATCAATGCTTGTTTAATTCATTGATTTTTTATACTCTTAATCCTGCATGCTAGTCAATAAAATTTGTTTTAAATTGCTTTTAATTTTAGTTAGTTAATTTCAAAATTAAAAATCCCCTTTTTATTTATTTTCGATAATTTTAAGAACACAATTAAATTAACTTTCCTCGTGGAAACGATCCTTACTCTCGCTACTACAGGTTTATTTAGTTAATCTGAGTTAGGTTAATTTGAGCGTGATACGACTAAGCGCTACCACCACTGTATGTTGAAAGATTGGAAGATCCGCTCTACCAGACCGAATTCGAGGTAAAATTTGGTATCATCATAGTTGATTCTGGATCGGATCACTACAAACCCAATGTGCACGGGTACTAATTGGATGTCAACTCTTCTTGATGTTCTAGAATCAATAATTGGATATAATAAAGATCTAAATCCATATCAACGAAGTTGGTTTTCAAAACAGTGTGCCGCATATATGTAGATTAGAGCCACGCATTTGAATTCAAAATCCCAGTTTTCTCTTTGTATTCCTAGTCAACATTAACACACACATCTCACCTCCCCTAGTTCAGTACTCTATGTATATATGTGTATATATATATTATTTAATAATATTGATCTAGAATTCCATCTAATTTAGAGATTGGATTTATATGTAGAAAAATTGTTTTGTTTGAACTATTTTATGATTTAAATTATTTAAGTCATTTCGTTATATATTTTTTTAAGAGTCATTTCGTTATATTTTTTAATTTTAGGTAAATGACATTATAACTAGTTCGATTTGATTGAGTTGCACGACGAGATCGTTGGATTTGTAAGGCGCAGCAATCAAAATATATACCTAAAATCATCTTCTATTAATATAATTTTTTTACATAGATGTAACACCAATTTGGAAAGATATATTAAATATTTGGAGAAAGAAAAAACCAAGTTTGGCACGAATTTGGAAAGTTTGACTCAATGCACATGTATGTGGTTGAGTATAGATTCCATTGGATTAACACACTATCTTGGTTTTAACTTTTAATACATGTTCAATTTATAATCTCTGGTGAATCAACATGTTCTTTAGTTTGAATTTAGATGATCAATTGAATATGCTACTCTAGTTGTATCACAAACTCGACATATACATACATTATTTTATAACATCAATGTTTTAAAAAACGTGAGAAAGTCTCAATTGAGCACGAAATGTAAGGAAAAAATTTTTGTTTCGAGCAAAAACATGAGAAATTGGTGACCAAATCAAATTATGATTTTAAACAAAAAAAATTACCGTGAAGAAATCGAAATAAAGTTTGTCCTGAACCTTTTTTTTTCTTACCATTAAGAGCAGACACTTAACCCAACATCGATCGACAAAAGTTTTACTCCACACTATTAGCGATTTTGAGCTTTATATATTTTCATAAAATTTGTATGCTTATGTATTATTTAATCTATTATATTACTTTTTATAATAAAAATTTAAAAAGTTTTCTCACGCTTAATCTCATATTAAATCCATTAAAACTTGTAAAAACAAAAATGACATATTTAACACTACGGTTGAATGATACTAGCGTGTACATGTAGAATTTGTCATAAAGGATAATGCTAAAATGTATATGTATATATAATCTTGGCATGCCCCAAACAAATGAAGTTGCGTGCCCAAAGCCCAAATCTGCAAAAGCATGAAGAAGAGTTCATATATTTTCACAATTTGTGTCCTTGTTATCATCTTGTCCGAGTACTCCCATGTCTGCCAATCGATAAGATGCAATCCCCAAGACAAGAAAGTCCTCCTCCAAATCAAACAACACTTCGGCAACGCCTACCATTTCGCCTCTTGGGACCCCGACACCGACTGCTGCTCCTGGTACATCGTCAAATGCGACCGCACCACCAATCGCATCTCCACCTTCAACCTCATCACCGCCGACATCTCCGGCCAGATCCCCGACACCATCGGCGATCTCCCCTACCTCCAATCCCTCACTTTTCACAAGATCTCCAATCTCACCGGAACCATCCCACGTTCCATCACCAATCTCAAAAAACTCACCAGCCTCACAATCAGCTGGACCAACGTCTCCGGCCCCATCCCTTCTTTCCTCGGACAACTCAAGAATCTCACGTTTCTCGACCTTTCATTCAACAATTTCAGTGATTCGATCCCTCCTACGTTGGCCGATCTCAGAAACCTCTTAGGGCTTCGATTGGACAGGAACAAGCTCAGCGGGAGCATACCTGAGTCGTTCGGGAACTTGACCCCCAGTCTGCAGTACCTGTATCTGTCGCACAATCAGCTCTCGGGGACGATTCCCAGAGGCTGGGGCGAGCTTCCCTTCATACTTATGGAGCTGCAACGGAACAGGCTCGAAGGGGATATCTCCTTCTTGTTCGGGAAGAACAAGTCGATACAAGTGGTTGATTTCTCGAGGAATCTGCTGGAGTTCGATTTCTCCAACTTGCAGTTCCCGGATGATTTGGGCACTCTGGATTTGAACCACAACAAGATTTACGGGAGTCTGGCGGAGGATTTGGTGAATTTGGATCGGCTGTTTCTGAACGTGAGCTACAATCGGCTTTGCGGAAAGATTCCAGTGGGCGGGCAGCTGCAGGAATTGGATTACACTTCTTACTTCCACAACAGATGCTTGTGCGGTGCGCCGTTGCCGGAATGCAAATGAATCTTGTCCTTGTCATGGAAATAAATAAATAAATAAATCAGACTCATGGAAGTTGGGGTTTTTTGTTGTATTTTAATTTGTTTACAATATTAATTATATATATATAAACAATATGTTCAAAGTCATTAATAAATCATAATTGTGGACAGTTTATGCCATTGTTTATTTGCTGATTGATATCAATAAATTTTATTTATGCTTAAATGTCAATTGTCAGGTATATATCAGTGATACCTGATTCGGGAATCTCAGGTTGGTAGAGAGATAAAATAGCATGCATGTTCAAGTGAATGTTAATTTTTTTTTGGACAAAAGCTTGTAACTTTATTTCATAGATCGCAAGTCATTAGTTACAAGGCCGGCCAGCCAGGAAGGCAAATTCCCAGGTACCCAAAAAACAGGTACAGGAAAAGAAATAACAAACTTTGCAATAGAATCAGATACAACGTTAGCTGTTCAAGTGAATGTTAATTTAATATAATGATCATGCTTTTTTTAAAAAATAATAATATTTATTTAACAATATTGTTTTGACAAGTTTATGATAATAGAATTTTTTGGGATAATGAATGTTAAATCAAATCCGTGTAAACTTGACATCGTATTAACACAAAAAATACTGTTAAATTGTTTCACACATCAATTTTGTGAGACAGATTATTTTATTTGAGTTACCAACGAAAAATTATTATTTTTATGATAACTATTAATTTTTATTGTAAATATATGCAAAGTTAACTCATCTCATAAGAGAACAAATATTACGATACTAAAGAATGACTGAGTTAATAATATACTCTATCCACCCCAATTATATTGTCCACGTTTCTTTTTTTGTTTGTTCCAAATATATAGTCATACACCATATTTAGTAATACTTTTTTACACTTCTTTACTAATATACCCCTATTAACTACACCTTAAAAATTGTGCAATCATTTTTTAATACATTAAATAGGGATAAAATAAGAAGTTTATATAAAATTTACTTTCCCAATAAATTTTTCTTAATTCGTGTGAAAACTAAAACAAGACAAAATATATGGGACGGAGGGAGTAGTATAAATAAAAATAAATTTCTTTTAGCAATAAAGTTGGTACAAAATATTGAAAATACAATATAAATACATAAATTTTGAGCATAAATTGTTTCAAATTTGTTACTGATATAAGTTTTTTTATTACTCAAATATGTATACAAGTATTGATATTAATTTCATATTTGCCTTTTTTAATTGAACGACGGTACATTGGAAATATGAAACTGATATATGATATTAGAGTATCAATTGTTTTAGGTCTGATACTAATATATAATTATTGAGTATTCAAACATATGTTGCAAATGTTGATATAAATAAAGTTGCTCAAATTTTGTACAAAATTTTTTATCTTTTGTATCAAAACTAAACCAATTAGTACTCAAATATCATACATTAGTATCATATTTTCAATGTTTTGTACTTATTTTCACTCGTAAAAAAACATGTGAGCCCAGGGAGTGCAGAAACATTTTTGTTTGAATTAAGAGTTCAAACATACTTTTTTTTTTTAACAGGAGTGAATACAAAAATATATTTGGGTTTGGGGATTTACAACAAATTTTTCCAAACTATAACACCTTGGAAAAAATTTAAAACTATAATATTAAAAAAAATGGTAAAAAATATGACCATATTTGAGCAATTAATTTTTTTTTTCTTTTTTAAGTTTTACCAATAATATGATACGGTTTATTTCAACCTACCTTTACAGGCATTACCCCCATGATAGATCTAAGAGTTCTCATTTATCAATACATGAGGGGTCCACTAAAAACTAATGGACCCCATATTTATTGGTAAATATCCACCGTTAGATCTACCTCAAGGCAATGCCTGTATAGGTAGGATCTAACTTGCCGATACATATGTGTTTTTCCTTGATAATTTTAGTGATCTTCTCGTATTTATTTTTTTTAAAACTCCAACAAATCATCTTATTCTCACGATTAGATTTTTTTTTTAAAAAAAAAAACTTATTGATATTATCATTAAAATTATTATTATTACAACCGGTCCTGAGATACGCATTACACGTACATGATTTGATAAGCAAACACGCATTTCTTCTATTATTATTGTTATAATTGTGATCTCCCCGAACTTTCTGTAATTAGTTTAAAGTTCAACTCGTACGTCATAATATAGTATAGATTTAAGATATGATAGAAAAGAAAATTCCTTTTAATTAAAAAAAGTTCATATTCATGGCGTAAATTTTGTGATTAGAAGCAACCAGAAACATTTGCAAACGTCCTAATCTAAACTTGAAATTGGAATAGTAATGTATTTCATTCGTTTTACATATTTAGGTTCTATTTGCTTCTATACAAATTAGGAAAGTTAATACTAATAATAAAAATCAGTTTTAGCTTTATCACTTAATGTTTTAATAGTTTTTTTTTTTTTGAGAAATTGTTAATGTATTTAAAGTTGGAGGTAGAGTGATAAAAAAATAGATAAAATAAGTTTAAATAAGGAAATAAGCTACATATTTGTGATGAATGGAAAAATGAATATGACCTTTATATTTAAGACCGAGGAAGTATTAATTAATTAGTTTAAAGTTTCCATGTGTATTGGATCAACTCTCAAATTAAAGTAGTCTGCAAACAATGTTAATCAGATAAATTGCACTGGACAATTATTTTGCTACGGATAACATGTGAAATTGTTGGTAATGGACTCGAACCCATGATGTCATGTCTGAGGCCTAGGCTCACGCAAATACGACTTTACAATGGGGTCATATAGCAATTATTCTCGGAGCTTAAATTTCTAGGGTGGTACGTAGCCCTCAATTCGCAATGGTTCATGATACAAAATATGAGTGGTTATGTCTGAAAGATAAAAATCCCTACCAATGACTGGACGATGAGAAATATGAATGAATCGATCCCACATCAAAGTGTGAGATATAAAATATTTATAGAAATCACTCATATCAACAAGATGCATCTTCAATTTTGGAGCTCATAACTTAAAAAATTCAAAGTTAAATATACTTGACTTGAGATAGTTCTGGGATGGATGATCCACTGTGAAGTTTCCTAAGGTTTATGTTAGAAAACTCGGATGGGTGATCCATGTGAGAGAGAAAATAAGCACGCTTCAAAGAATATTGTTAGTACAATGAGGACATTCGTTGAATCCAGGGTGTTACACATCATCATTGATCAGACATCCAACTACTCAACCAACTCAAACACACCCTAATCAGTAAGAGACACTCTTGATATTTTTTTAAATCCATGTGGACGGAAATTTTTTCCGCTATCAACATATATTGAACGTAAGACTTTTTCCATTATATTATTAAGCGCAAAGTTTACTTCACCAAAAGTGGGATGCCGAGTCTTCTTGACATTCTAGATGTAGAAGCGTATGAGAAAATATATTCTGATATATTTCACAAATAAATGATACACTGTATATTTATACAACCTAAAGAGATAATGATAAAAAAAAAACAAATATACAAAGATATGCACAAGATATATTTCAATAGGCCCCCTCAAGATGGTAGGTCTGCAGAGACAACAATCTTGGAACACAAGAGACGAAGACGAGGTCCAGGTAGCGACTTTGTCAAAGCATCAGCCAATTGATCAGCAGAGGAGACATGTGAAACTCGAATTTTGAGACTTTGAACAAGCTCACGAACAAAGTGATAATCCAGAGCAATGTACTTCATGCGATAGTGAAAAACATGATTGGAACAAAGATAAGTGGCTCCAACATTATCGCAGTAGATAGAGACAGGAGAGGAAATAATATTAGCAACACCAAGCTCCGTGAGAAGAGAACGAATCTATTGAAGTTCAGCAGTGGCGGATGCAATAGCACGATATTCGACCTCAGTAGAAGAGCGAGCAACAGAACCTTGCTTATGAGAGCTCCATGATAAAGGATTAGGGCCCATAAATACAATATAAGCACCAGTAGAAGTACAGTCATCAACATCACCAGCCCAGTCAGCATCACAAAATGCATGTAAAGAAGATGAAGTATGACGTTGAAGCTTCAGACTGTATGATCGAGTGCCATTAAGATAGCGCAAGAGGCTCTTGACAGCCCCCCAATGAAAAGAGGAAGGAGCATGCATGAACTGAGACAATTTATTAACATCAAAAGCAATATCAGGGCGAGTAAAGGAGAGATACTGCAAATTTCCAATTGTCTGAAGATACAAAGTAGCATCGGCAGGCGGCGAACCGTCCAAGTGAAAGAGTGGGTGCCCGGTTAGCCAACTTGTGGCTAAGGGCTTTGATGACTCTATGTAAAACAATCTTTTGTTTAATATAATTTACACTTTTATTAATGGCAATGACTTTATCTTTCTTCATATTGTTATATTGTGATATACTATTGTTGTTTTAATAAAGACCTTGAATATACTATAGTGTATGTAAGATGTGGTAGTACATGGGGATGACTATCATGAAACACATCTTATAGTCACTGTATATTCTAAACAGTTCCTAGTCGATTGAGCCGTCCGAAAATAAGGATAAGGATCGCTCGAGTTTGAGACTAGCATTTGCGATGCAGAGTACCACGTTTCATTGGTAGGGAACATAGAGATGTTTGAAGCATGCAAATGGATATTCATATGATGAATGATCGAACTACCCTATTCGGACTTTCCAAGTGGTTATCACTTATCGAGTGGATAAAGTCCGCGGTTTTGGTTGTACACCATTAGTCCTTATTACTTGAAACATCATTGAGACTCTATATGCTAGTACTGTGCTTTGACTCGTTTACCGACTCTATGGGGGTCATCAGGTGTCGGGATTGGGTACAGTTACGACGCATATAGGAGTCAATGCTTTGTTGTCAAGGATTCACCACATAATTGCGAGTGTGGATATCCTATGCGATCTGAGGAGATATTAGTGTGACGAATCTCTGGCCAGAGTACATGATGTGTTTTAGGTTAATGGTTATCCTAGTAACACATGCGATGTCACTAATAGATCTCCAAGATGTTGTGCATAGTTATCGAATCTCGAACGACTCTCGATGCACCAATGGTTGTTGATTCGATCGGGATATTTGGTTGAAGGGACCGTACTGTACGCTAACCAAAATCTACTGGTTCTTGCAGGCACTATCAGTAATACCTAGGGAATCATGGGGCGATGTTGCTAGACGCTCTTACCATGATTCGTTGGGTAAGTCAGAAATTGTTGTTCCGAGTCACAAGGAGTTGTGAGCCCACGGCTAGCTGTATTCCTGAACCATTGAGGGTTACACAAGTAATGGATTACTAAAACCCCGTAGAGATAGTTAAATTTAAAGAGTTAAATTTAATGAAAGAGAAATTGGATTTCTCAACTAAAGGGAGTGGAATTTCCTAAAATGACATAGTGATGAGCATTTTTGGAAATCACTGAATTCGGATTCAGAAAAATTATCTTGACTCTAAAAAATGCAGAAATGGTTTCTGTGCACATTGGTGAAATCAGTTTATCAATCGGAGTCACGATGAATTTTATATTAATTTCTATAACAACGGGCTTGGCTTGTTGGGCTTAAGTTATGGATTGTGGGCTTTAAGGAGTTAGAGTCCTGATACAATTATAACTAGAAATTATCTATAAATAGAGATGTTGGGTTCGAAAATCAAATACTTTTGTGTATTAAAATTTTTGAAATTACACTCTAAATATTCTAAGGGTTTTTCGAAATCCTTGTCCCTCCCGGAGAAAATTCAGACTTGTGATTTTTGTGAAAAATTACAATTCTGAATTAACAGATCATATCTGTTTATTCTCTACGCAAAACTTCTGATTGATTTCTAGTGCAGTCAATCAGAGGGTTTCTGTTTTCTGTTCGTGGACTTTATTCCGGTGATTGATCGTGACGCCATCGGTTCCCGGGATATACTAGAAGAGCAGATTAAATTCTGTTGGTGTCCATAATCTCGCTTCGAGATTGGAGGTAAAATATTTAATTAATTATTATTTATTTTAATTGTGTGATTTAATCGTTGAACGTTTTGATACCCATGATATGAAATTGTTTCATATCAAAGAAAAATAAAATTTTTAAACTTCCGCTGCACCGGGTATCAATTCAATTGATCTGAACACAGTTTTCCAACAGTGGTATCAGAGCCAGGTTGCTCAGATCAAACGATTAAATTAATCGATTGTACAAAATTTTTAAGCCTTAGTTTTTGAAACAAAACAAAATTTTAAAATTAAATTTTTGACGGGCAAAACACGGGCAGCGATTGTCGCTGCCCATTTGGCAGCGACGGGCTGCCCAGCCCGAGCCCCGGTCGGGGCACGGGCTGCCCAGGATTGTCCCGGGCAGCCCGAAAAATTAAAATTTTAATTTTTAAAAATTTTGAATTTTTGAAATTCGAGTGTTTGATCCGATCGAAAAATGTTTTTGATTAGATCACGAGGCATCAGATCGAATTGTTCGAGTCCAAAATTTTTAAAATTGATTTTTGGATAAATTTGAATTTTTGGAAAATTTATAAATTTTATCCGTTAAATTAAATTTTATAAAATTAATTATTTTGGTACAATTGATGATAAGATATGATCTTATGGATGAATAAGATAAAATATGATTTTATCTTTTAATTATGATGCCATTGCATGTTTATCCAATTATTTTAATTATTGAATTAATTATTGGATAAAAGGATGATCGATTGCCATGACCAATATTTTAGGTTTATGTTAGGTGATTTACATTTGTCATATTGTTGTTGGTGTTTATTAATGAGCTTGGTTTATAGCCCAATATGATTGTCATATGTAATAAAAGTGGGCCTGGTTTATGGCCCGTTCCCACCCCTAAAATGTATCCCATTTTTGTCATCGAAATTTATTGTAAATTTATTAGACTTAGTGGGAGATAATGTTTTGAAGAAATGGTGGGCCCAGCAGACAATGAAGACGAAGAAATGTAAATTGGAAGCTCAATGTAATAGGATTGCATTGCATACTTGCATATCACCTAGGATTGGACTTAGACTCGTGATTGGCAACCACGGGTCGATTAGTAAATGGGATCGATCATCCTTAAATAATATATGATATTATTGATGTATGCATGTTTAGACATAAATTGTATGAATCCCGCAAGCATACATAAATTGCATGATGAGACAAATTTTCAAAATAAAATCCCTCATTTTAAATATGATTTAAAATTGATATCAAGATAAACAAAAGGAAATTTTAAATATTGTTTAAATATTCCTACCTTCCATCAACGATCAATGTATGTGATGCTACCCGCGGATATGATCCGGCTCATATTATTGGGGGGGCCTGTTCGTCGGAAAGCTGTACATTGGATCGACACATGTTGTAAGTTGGGTGGAACTCCCATGGGATTGGCTCATATTATTGGGGATCCACATGGCGACCGTCCATCACAACTTAATATTGATGGGTCATCTTGACATGTCACAATAAACGGCGTCATATTATTGGGCCCTTATTGGACATGAGGTAAAAACATGGAGGTTGCTTTGGAAGCAATTGGGCTCAACCTTTTGAAAATTATAGTTGGCTGATATTATTCGGGACTATAGTTTGTCAATTGGACTCCATGTTCCCACTAAAGAAAATGTTTCTCGTTTTCACTAGAGGGTGGTGAAATCGTCAAAATAGTGGGAGTGTGATTCATAAAATAAAATTCGCCATATTTTATGTCTTAGTAAATTATTAAACAAATAATCGATTATTGTCTGTTTCATCTCAGTATTTCATTACAATGAATTCGTAATCCACATGTTTCAATTCTCGAACAAAACAAATTTTCTGGCGCAATCTATACAGGATGTTTCCATAAGTTAAGATTGTCCTGAGTTCGGAAAAGATTTTCTAAGTGTTAGAAAAGGCTTCTCCGAAAACAGCCTCGGCTGATGTAACTGCCGAAAGGTTGGCCGAACTAGAGAAATGGTTGGACCATGATCTCAAGGCCAAATGTTACATGCAAAATTGGACAAGTCTAAACAAGTTTGCCATCACTGCAAGAAACCCGGTCATTGGAAACGTAACTGCAAGGAATACCTCGAGCAGTTGCGAACTGCAAAGGGTATGTTTTACATTGAAATAAATGTTTTTCTTAATACTACTTCTTGGGTATTGGATACCAGATGTAGATCTCACATTTGCAATGAGTTGCAAATGATGACAAGAAGTAATCGGCTAAGGATGGGTGAGACCCAGTCAAGGCTCGGGAATGGTTCCAGAGTTAAATCCATAGCTATGGGAAATATTTGTTTAATTTTGCAAACCAATTTTAAGTTGTATTATGAGAAAGATATTTTTATTTGTGCCAAAGATTTCATTAAAACATTATTTCTATTTCTATGCTTGATAGAGATGGGTTTTCTTGTAATTTTGTGAATGAGATTTGCAATATTTACAAGAATGAATGTTTGATTTGAAGTGGACAATTTAAAAACGATCTATATAACTTAAAATTAAAAGAAGTTCCAATTAATTATGTTGATAAACCGGTAACAACAAATAAAAGGAAAAAACGATAGTCAAAACCCGGCAAACCTTTGGCATGCTAGGTTAGGTCATATTTCCTCAAGGAGGATGAACAAGCTAGTGGGAGAGGGCATGTTTGATATGTCTGAAATTAACTCTCTACCTACTTGTGAGTCCTGCCTAAAGGGAAAAATGACTAAATCTCCTTTCAAAGGGAAACCTGAGCGAAGTCAAAATCTATTGGATTTGATCCATACAGATGTTTGCGATCCATTTAGGATTGGTACTAAATGTGGCAACACCTACTTCATTACCTTTACTGATGATTATTCAAGGTATGGATATTTATATTTAATGAAATATAAGTCTGAAGCATTTGAAAGGTTCAAAGAATTCAAGGCTGAAGTAGAAAACATGCAAGGGAAAAGTATTAAAGCACTTCGATCGGATCGAGGTGGAGAATACTTAAGTACCGAGTTTTTGAACTATCTAAAAGAAAATGTGATTCTCTCTCAGTGGACTCCTCCTATGACACCTCAGCTGAATGGTGTTTCGGAGCGTCGCAATCGAACTTTGTTGGACATGGTTAGATCCATGATGAGCTTCACTGAGCTTCCACCTTCGTTTTGGGGCTACGCGCTTGAAACGGCGGTATTGTTGTTAAACAACGTCCACACTAAAGCAGTAGATAAAACACCATACGAGTTATGGAATGGCAAAGCTCCTAAGTATTTGTACTTGAGGATTTGGGGATGTCCTGCTTACGTGAAGCAGACAGTGGGAGATAAGTTGGATAGTAGATCCTCCTTATGTTATTTTGTGGGGTATCCGAAAAATTCAATCGGATATTATTTCTATCATCCTAATGAAACAAAAGTGTTTGTTTCAAGGAATGCCACCTTCTTGGAGAAGGAGTTCTTATTGGATAAGAAAGGCAAGATGATGGAACTCAAAGAAATTCGAGAAGAACCCGAGATACAAAATAACGATCCTACACCTCAAGAATCATCACAAGACACGCCTATTGCTAGAAGATCCGAAAGGACTTCTAGACCTCCTATTAGATATGGTCTTCTTCTTGAAGGGGATCAAAGTGAACCCGATATTGGATGTGATCCAAGAAACTTCAAGGAAGCAATTTCTGATGCGGATTCAAATTTATGGCTTGAATATATGCAATCGGAAATAGACTCGATGCATACTAACCAAGTTTGGTCTTTAGTAGATCCTCCCGATGGAATTGTTCCAATAGGGTGCAAATGGATCTACAAGAGAAAGCTTGGGCCTGACGGAAAGGTATTGACCTACAAGGCACGATTGGTGGCAAAAGGTTATACTCAAAGACAAGGAGTTGACTATGATGAAACCTTTTCACCAGTCACAATGTTCAAGTCCATAAGAATCTTTATTGCCATAGCAGCATGGTATGACTATGAGATATGGCAAATGGATGTAAAGACTGCTTTTCTTAATGGAAACATTAAAGAAGAGATCTATATGATGCAGCCTGAGGGATACACATCCATGGGAAGCGAACATAAGGTATGCAAGCTTCAGAGATCAATTTATGGTCTCAAATAAGCACCAAGAAGTTGGAACCAGAAATTTGATGAAACAATAAAGGATTTTGGTTTCATCAAGAACCCGGAGGAACCATGCGTGTACAAGAAAGTAGTTAAGGATGCGGTAACATTCTTAGTACTTTATGTTGATGACATCCTACTCATGGGAAATGACATAGGGATGTTGCAGTCAACAAAGATATGGTTATCAGGTAGATTCTCGATGAAGGATTTGGGTGAGGCCTCCTATATTCTAGGGATACAGATCTATAGAGATAGATCTAAGAGAATGATAGGACTTACTCAATCAACCTACATCGACACCATATTGAAAAAGTTTTCAATGGATGGGTCCAAGAGAGGACATCTACCTATGTGTCATGGAGTTTCTCTATCCAAGTCTATGTGTCCTAAGACTGATGAAGAGATAGAGAAGATGACACACATACCATATGCGTCAACCATTGGTAGTATCATGTATGGGATGATATCTACCAGACCGGATGTGACCTATGCTCTGAGCGTCACGAGCAGATATCAAGCCAATCCCGGTCAAATGCATTGGAAAGCCGTGAAGGATATTCTTAAGTACTTGCGAAGGACTAAGAATATATTCATGATTTATGGAGGAAGAGAATTGAAGTTGGAAGGCTACACCGACTCTAGATTCCAATGTGACGTGGATGACTCGAAATCAACCTCTGGATTTGTATTCGTGCTCAATGGCGGTGCTGTCTCTTGGAAGAGTTCAAAGCAAGACACCACAGCGGATTCCACCACTGAGGCAGAATACATTGCAGCATCAGCTGCTGCTAAAGAGGCGGTTTGGATAAGGAAATTCATCCAAGAGTTGGGTGTAATTCCTGAAGCTGTTGGTCCAGTCCCGGTGTACTGTGACAACACGGGTGCCGTTGCTCAGGCAAAGGAACCAAGGTCTCATCAGAAGTCCAAACACGTACTGAGGAAATACCACATCATCCGGGAGATTGTGGAAAGAGGAGACATCACTATCGAGAGAGTGGCCTCTGCAGACAATATCGCTGATCCGCTTACTAAGCCCTTGCCAGGACCATTGTTTGACAAACATCGCGAAGCAATGAGATTACGTAGTATGACTAGTTGGCTTTAGGGCAAGTGGGAGATTGAAAGAATGGGTGCCCGGTTAGCCAACTTGTGGCTAAGGGCTTTGATGACTCTATGTAAAACAATCTTTTGTTTAATATAATTTACACTTTTATTAATGGCAATGACTTTATCTTTCTTCATATTGTTATATTGTGATATACTATTGTTGTTTTGATAAAGACCTTGAATATACTATAGTGTATGTAAGATGTGGTAGTACATGGGGATGACTATCATGAAACACATCTTATAGTCACTGTATATTCTAAACAGTTCCTAGTCGATTGAGCCTTCCGAAAATAAGGATAAGGATCGCTCGAGTTTGAGACTAGCATTTGCAATGCAGAGTATCACGTTTCATTGGTAGAGAACATAGAGATGTTTGAAGCATGCAAATGGATATTCATATGATGAATGATCGAACTACCCTATTCGGACTTTCCAAGTGGTTATCACTTATCGAGTGGATAAAGTCCGCGGTTTTGGTTGTACACCATTAGTCCTTATTACTTGAAACATCATTGAGACTCTATATGCTAGTACTGTGCTTTGACTCGTTTACCGACTCTATGAGGGTCATCAGGTGTCGGGATTGGGTACAGTTACGACGCCTATAGGAGTCAATGCTTTGTTGTCAAGGATTCACCACATACTTGCGAGTGTGGATATCCTATGCGATCTGAGGATATATTAGTGTGACGAATCTCTGGCCAGAGTACATGATGTGTTTTAGGTTAATTGGTTATCCTAGCAACACATGCGATGTCACTATTTGATCTCCAAGATGTAATGCATAGTTATCGAATCTCGAATAACTCTCGATATACCAATGGTTGTTGATTCGATCGGGATATATAGATGAAGGGACCGTACTGTACGCTAATCAAAATCTACTGGTTCTTGCAGGCACTATCAATAATACCTAGGGAATCATGGGGCGATGTTGCTAGGCGCTCTTACCATGATTCGATGGGTAAGTCGGAAATTGTTGTTCCGAGTCACAAGGAGTTGTGAGCCCACGGCTAGCTGTATTCCTAAACCATTGAGGGTTACACAAGTAATGGATTACTAAAACCCCGTAGAGATAGTTAAATTTAAAGAGTTAAATTTAATGAAAGAGAAATTGGATTTCTCAACTAAAGGGAGTGAAATTTCCTAAAATGACATAGTGATGGGCATTTTTGGAAATCACTGAATTCGGATTCAGAAAAATTATCTTGACTCTAAAAAATGCAGAAATGGTTTATGTGCACATTGGTGAAATCAGTTTATCAATCGGAGTCACGATGAATTTTATATTAATTTCTATAACAACGGGCTTGGCTTGTTGGGCTTAAGTTATGGATTGTGGGCTTTAAGGAGTTAGAGTCCTGATACAATTATAACTAGAAATTATCTATAAATAGAGGTGTTGGGTTCGAAAATCAAATACATTTGTGTCTTATAATTTTCGAAATTACACTCTAAATATTCTAAGGGTTTTTCGAAATCCTTGTCCCTCCCGGAGAAAATTCAGACTTTTGATTTTTGTGAAAAATTACAATTCTGAATTAACAGATCATATCTGTTTATTCTCTACGCAAAACTTCTGATTGATTTCTAGTGCAGTCAATCAGAGGGTTTCTATTTTCTGTTCGTGGACCTTATTCCGGTGATTGATCGTGACGCCATCGGTTCCCGGGATATACTAGAAGAGCAGATTAAATTCTGTTGGTGTCCATAATCTCGCTTCGAGATTGGAGGTAAAATATTTAATTAATTATTATTTATTTTACTTGTGTGATTTAATCGTTGAACGTTTTGATACCCATGATATGAAATTGTTTCATATCAAAGAAAAATAAAATTTTTAAACTTCCGCTGCACCGGGTATCAATTCAATTGATCTGAAAACAGTTTTCCAACACCAAGAGCTGCAACGTGGTCGACAAGGCAAGTGGAGTGGAGACAGGTTTAGATTCAGCCATGTTGGTCTTGGTGATAATATCAAGAAGATACTTCCGTTGAGACGGACAAAGGCCTCCTGAAGAAGAGACAACCTCAACACCCAAAAAATAAGATAAGGAACCCAGATCTTTGATAGAGAAGCAAACATCCAATTGGTCAATGAAGGTCTAAAGAGCACGAGCATCGTTTCTTGTAAGGATTAAATCATCCACATATACAAGTAGATACATAATGTAGTAGCCCGTATCCAAAATTAATGATTAATGAGTACTTAATCGTATATTCATGGTTAGATTAAGAAAAACATGATTTAGGAAATTCCCAAGGGATTAACGAAGTTCGGAAACGAATCCAGGATACTTGAAAGGGTGGGAAAGGTTCGGGATGATGGGACGACCCAAACTTGAGTTCGGAGGATCCGAACATGGACGGAGCCAGGCTACGGAGGCTCTGAAGACTTCGGACGGTCCGAAGTGGGTTCGGACGATCCAAACTCATGCGGCCAGCTGTCCCAAAATAATACGTCATTGGTCACATCAACAGGGAGATGTTCGGACGATCCGAAGAGCCAGTTCGGACGGCCCGAACAGTGTATTGGACAGGTGTATGGTTGCATGCGATTGGTTGGACGCGTGACGGAGATCGGACGATCCGATGAGGCGATCGGACGGCTCGAAGCAGTTCAGACAATCCGAATTCAGGATCGGACGATCCGAACGTGCTCTATAAATATGAGGTCCGAGCTCCTCATTTGGTGCGAATTCCGAGTTCCTCTCCTTCGCCCACATGGATCTATTTTAGGGCTTTGGATAATTTTATTTTAGAGTTGGAGTAGGGAAAAATATTATAGCATAGTCAGACAGTGTCTGACATAGTAGCGGAGCAGTGCTCGTGTAGTGGAGCCGTGCTCGAGGCTGTGGAGCTGCAGCACGGTTGTGCCCCTAGTTGCAAGATAGTCGCCATCAGTGGGCTGACGACGGACGCATGTATAACTATAGTCTCCTTAAATTATTTAGGAGTATGCAATAGCTTAGTTAAGGCTTTTAGAGCTTAATGAATGATGCATGAGTATTTGCATTGTAGAGTTGATGATAGGCTTGGAACCTAGAGTTGGACTACTAGGACTGCCTTAGAAAAGTACGTAAGTACTGACTGAGATTTCCAGCGGATATTCATGCTTATATGTTGCATTTATGTGTTTGCATGTTATTGTTATTGATATATGGCATGTACATATCATCTTGTGCCTGTACGTCTGTACATCTTTTGAGATGAGCTAGTTAGGGTTACTCAGCCCTGTTTGGACGTTTGATATCGAGTACCCTTAGGTACTGATACCTAGAGGACTCCGTGGTCCGCATCCGAGATTCAGGAGTGAGTGGTCGCACACAGTGGTTAGCTACTCCGATGTGACGAGCTCATATTCCAGGCGCCAGTCTGAGCAGTTTGTATACAGTTATCCCAGATATGGATACCCTGTCATTTGCATGCATCATATTTGTATGTTTATCCGTGCTTTTGTATTGAGCTTAGCGCTCACGTCCAGTATTTTCTGTGTATCTGGACACCCCATTCGACGGGGCAGGGTTAGGTGCAGGATTGAGCACCAGGAGCTTGGAGAGGCCAGTAATCCTTGAAGACAGTAGGATTAGCTGTAGGTTTATTTAAGTTATTCGATTGTGTTGTATAAACGAATTTGTTTAACCGGTTGTATTCTGCCGGTCCTTTTTATTTAAGTCTTCCGCAGCGATTTATTTAATGCATGCTTAATTATGCTCTTATCTCTTATGAGGTAGCGGATCCGGTATGGGTCGCTACATTTATGGTATCAGAGCTGCATGCAAGATACTTGGGAAATAGTACTGAGACGTTGGATTATCCTTGAAGGATTGAGGAGACCTAACGAAAGAAGATTTGGTTCTTCATTGCCGAGGTTTGCGGCAGAAGTCTTTACTATAAGGAATGCAACATTGATGAGAACACCAGTAGTAGCATATCGATAGATAGATTGACTGCTGTGTACGGATCATCATTCGATGCATTGGGATGCTGATCGAAGAACATATGGATTCCAGCCGGGAAAGACTGGAAGAGAAAAACGAGTATATCGTGTCAAATACCTTTGAGGACTTTTTGGAACGAATGGTGTATAATAACCCATGTGGTTTCAGTCCGAAGAGATTCTCCACTCATAGTTGGAGAGACTGTCATATAGACCTTCACCAGGAAATGCCTCGAGTGCTAAAGTCATGACGGGTTTTGAGTGTAAGGTCATTAAACTCATGCAGAACATGGTTTTGCCAGTATACTTGTATCGATGCTTTTGGTAGGCATACGGAAAACTTCATGTTCAAAAGCATGATTTGGTTACAAGAAGAACGCTGATGGTAGATCGTGATCAAAGGAGGTCAACTGACATGCACTGACGCATAGCATAGCTGGTTAGCTATCACGTACCATTTCTCCGAAGTTCTTCGCAGGGGGACATGTAGAGAGACTTGGATGGGAGTATGCTTGTATCGATGCATGTGTCGATTAGAGGCTTCATGATCAAGAAACGAAGACGAGTACGATGATTTTAAATACTGTATTGTTGTAGTTGTAAACAGTATTTCAGTTGTAATGAATCATCAGAATCCGGTTGTATCATTTCAAGTTATTGGTTGTACATTTCGTTGTATTTTGAATACTGTATGTATTACATGAGATTGTATAAAGAAGTTTTACATAACTTGAAGTAATGATACATGTATTAATTATCCAGGAATTTGTGAATGACTGAGGTGATTCATTTGGAGGTATGTAAATATTGTTCGGTTAGGAACTTTGGGCTTTGTTCTAGGTTGTTTCCTTAGAACGGTAGTCTGTTTGACCTTCGTAAGGTTGGGAATTGCGATGATGGGATTTCATCAGGAACCAGGTCGAGTATATGCCGAGTTGTGGACTATGATCATGACTAGACGTGATGGGGCGCGACCCTATGCCGATGTTACTCTGGGAGTCTTTGTACTTCGGAGGTTGCCTAGAAGCCTTTGTGCTTCAGGATCGGCGGTGGGAAGGCTTCTCAGTATAGAGTCTTGGTAACAGTCACGACGAGATATGAACTTGGATTAGATGCCTGGAGGTATCAGTGGTTTAGACATCGTCTGACTGATGTCAGAGATATTGGTTTGGAGTTCTGCCGATAGGACCAGACTTGGAGAGATTTACTTGACGAGCGTGTACTCTGAGCCGATAGTTTTAGTCTATGGGATACTGCTAGACTAGTGGATCTAGTCGGTGATTGGGTCCTCTTGTGATAGGGGTTATCTAAGACATGAGTTGTAAACTGTCTAGCACATTGACTCGGGGATGAGTATTTTCCAACAATGATGGTTTTCTTCGGTAATAGATTATATCCGATTCTAAGGATTGTACAGGATTATTTGAGGCGTGAGGAAAGTGTGACTATGTCAAGTACACTTGATGGTGACTCCAAGTGGGACATCGTGGTAAGTTACCTCAGTCTTGATTTGTTACAGTCTTAGCTATGTATATAATTATCAGGAGAATGTTCAGCGATAGTTGGAATCTTTCAGGACTGGTAGTGCGTTTTGGGTTTGGCAAGTCCTAATGATAATCTTGAATGAATATATACAGTGGATAGTATGTCTAGAAGGGTGCAGGCTTGGCACTAGTGACTACTTGTATTTATTGTTTAACTTTGTCAGAGATAGAGGATTGAATCAGGTGTGATTCTTTTGATTTCATGTATTTAGGATCTGCGGACGTGTGGCAGTGAGATCATCGATAATGATCAAGCCATGAGAGTTTTTCTTGATAAGTAATTGCTTGATTAGGATTGATATCGTCAGGCAGATCGAGAGCCACAGTAGATCGACTAGAATCAATCAGATTATTCCAATTGGTGCAGATTGGGATATAGTGAATCAGGAAGTACTAGGGACAATACTAGAAGTATGGCATGCATAGATACAGCGATTCAGGTGCATTTAGGGAATTCTTCAGTCGTTAGGAATCCCCATGAATGCGGGAATCGGGGCTTTTGGATTCTGCAAATCACGAAAGTGGTCTTAGGTTGACTCTTGTGATCATAGTTCGTTGATAGCGTTGCTGAGATTACCAAGGGCGGATTTTGATCTGAGCATAGCTTGGTGCTAGCAACGATTGATCCAGTTTGAGGAAATATGATTTAGTGATTGTTCCAGGATTGTCAGCGGACAAAATTTTGGGGACTGTTAGTCGGAGTGTTTTGCTTGGGTGCTTCCAGCATAGTTCTCAAGAGTTGTTCTTGAGGGACGATTCGACAAGTGCTTATGGATTTCAACGAGAATTTGTAGGTTAGAATTAGTTTCTTCATGGGATGAGACAACAGCTGAGACTTGTGTTTCTAAGTCTGGCATGAGTATTGTCGCTGATATCCCTGTCCGTTCTGTTATGTTGTGTCATTGAGAGGTTGAGATAGCGGGATTGCCGCTAGTATTGATAGATTCGGTGTGAGTTCAAGGTGAACCAGTTTGGTTATTCCAGTTAGCGAGTCAAGGGTTTTTCATTATCTAGGACAAGATAACTGAAATCGTTTTCGTCGATACTATCTCTAGTGACGAGATGGAGGTAAGCGTTCGATATAGACTACTAATGCTGAGGACGGTGTTAGTACATCCGAGAGTTTCAGCAGGATTGTAGTATATTTCGAGGCGATGACCTTGAAGAGTGCATTAAGACAAGAAATTGTGTACAATGATTTTGTCACAATTGGGTTTAGTAGACAGAGATTTTGTCATCTGTTTACTTAGTTGGTGTTCTTGGGAACATCCGTCAGCATCAGACAGGGTAAGTTCTGAAAGTACGTACTATGATGCCAGGAATTGTCAGGATTTGGTTCTTATCCATGACAGGATGACTAATGTGATCAAGTAGATGCTATCTACGATAGCGAGATTCGGATCAAGGTTGATCGCAATTAGTATGAGGATTTCAGATGGTTAGAGTGATGTGCAGCGATGCGATTGCTTTGCGAGCTGGTGGCCGGTAGTTGTCATTTCTTTTCGCATAAGGTATTGTTTTGGGAATAAATATTTTATCCTTAGTGATAAGGAATAACTCGGACGATTTCTTGGAAAGGGATATCTAAGATTTGACCGAAAGTTGAATCTAGATCGATTGTTTAGCGCCTTACGATAACATCGAGGGATGCAATGTTATCGTTAGACCAGTGAGATACAATGTATTGTATCTTGTTTTCTCCATGGGCAGCGATGGAATTCGTGAGTGTCTAGAGATAGCTAAGGACTAATTACGATATTAACAAGAGTGTCATCACTAAGATCTGTAGTTAGTACGGCTGATACAGTCAGCAGTTTGGATCAAAGGTGCCGTGTTGTTTGCGGTTAACGAAGGAAAACTGACGGTAGTCAGTAGTGTTACTCAAATTTTCGCAGGATTACTGATAAGAAGGCAGTGATTGTCAGGATAATTGTTAAAGGCGCGAGAGTTTGGAATCAGTGCGGATTCTAAATCGAGTATATGTTCTGATATGATTGAACAAGACCCTGCAGGTTTAGCGAGGTTTGGGGTTGTCAAAGTTATTCGACCAGATGTTTCAAACTGGAACTATTGGTGGATTGGGCAAGTGGTCTATGTTACGTTCTCGGGGTTTACCCTAGATTTCGAGGACGAAATCCTTTTAAGAGGGGGAGAATGTAGTAGCCCGTATCCAAAATTAATGATTAATGAGTACTTAATCGTATGATCATGGTTAGATTAAGAAAAACATGATTTAGGAAATTCCCAAGGGATTAACGGAGTCCGAAAACGAATCCAGGACACTCGAAAGGGTGGGAAAGGTTCGGGACGATCGGACGACCCGAACTTGAGTTCGAAGGATCCGAACATTGACGGAGCCAGGCTACGGAGGCTCTGAAGACTTCGGACGGTCCGAAGTGGGTTCGGATGATCCAAACTCATGCGGCCAGCTGTCCCAAAATAATACGTCATTGGTGACGTCATCGGGGAGATGTTCAGACGATCCGAAGAGCCAGTTCGGACGGCCCGAACAGTGTATTGGACAGGTGTATGGTTGCATGCGATTGGTTGGACGCGTGACGGAGATCGGACGATCCGATGAGGCGATCGAACGGCCCGAAGCAGTTCGGACAATCCGAAGTTAGGATCGGACGATCCGAACGTGCTCTATAAATATGAGGTCCGAGCTCCTCATTGAAAGAGTGGGTGCCCGGTGAGCCAACTTGTGGCTAAGGGCTTTGATGACTCTTTGTATAAACAATCTTTTGTTTAATATAATTTACACTTTTATTAATGGCAATGACTTTATCTTTCTTCATATTGTTATATTGTGATATACTATTGTTGTTTTGATAAAGACCTTGAATATACTATAGTGTATGTAAGATGTGGTAGTACATGGGGATGTCTATCATGAAACACATCTTATAGTCACTGTATATTCTAAATGGTTTCTAGTCGAATGAGCCGTCCGATAATAAGGATAAGGATCGCTCGAGTTTGAGACTAGCATTTGCGATGCAGAGTACCACGTTTCATTGGTAAGGAACATAGAGATGTTCAAAGCATGCAAATGGATATTCATACGATGAATGATCGAACTACCCTATCCGGACTTTCCAAGTGGTTATCACTTATCGAGTGGAAAAAGTCCGCGGTTTTGGTTGTACACCATTAGTCCTTACTACTTGAAACATCATTGAGACTCTATATGCTAGTACTGTGCTTTGACTCATTTACCGACTCTATTGGGGTCATCAGGTGTCGGGATTGGGTACAGTTACAACACATATAGGAGTCGATGCTTTGTTGTCAAGGATTCACCACATACTTGCGAGTGTGGATATCCTATGCGATCTGAGGAGATATTAGTGTAACGAATCTCTGGCCAGAGTACATGATGTGTTTTAAGAAATGGTTTCTTAGTAGCACATGCGATATCACTATTTGATCTTCAAGATGTATTGCATAGTTATCGAATCTCGAACGACTCTCGATTTACCAATGGTTGTTGATTCGATCGGGATATATGGATGAAGGGACCGTACTGTACGCTAACCAAAATCTATTGGTTCTTGCAGGCACTATCAGTGATACCTAGGGAATCATGGGGCGATGTTGCTAGGCGCTCTTACCATGATTCGATGGGCAAGTCGGAAATTGTTGTTCCGAGTCACAAGGAGTTGTGAGCCCACGGCTAGCTGTATCCCTGAACCATTGAGGGTCACACAGAATAATGGATTTTTAATCCCCGTTGAGATAGTTAAATTTAAAGAGTTAAATTTAATGAACAAAGAAGTGGGACTTCTTATTTAAGAGTAGAGGAGTAAGATTTCCTAAAATGACATAGGGATGGGCATTTTTGGAAATCACTGAATTCGGATTCAGAAAAATTTATCTTGACTTTAAAAGGTGCAGAAATGGTTTCTGTGAACATTGGTAAAATTGGTTTATCAATCTGAGTCTTGATATGTGTACAGTATCTGCAAGTGGGTATAACTATCAGGAGGATGTCTAGGATGGCCAAGTCCCGTAGAGGGATTTGACCAGCTCATTGATTGAGACTTGGGTGAATATTCAGTTGTAGAGACGATGAAGCTCATCGGAGGCGCGATGATCTCCATTGCGGATTTTGAGTGGTTTCGTAGCGTCATGTTGGAAGCTAATGATAGATTTCATCAGGACACAATGATTAAGTTATACTAAGAAACATGAACTGTGATTAGTACAAGATTGGATGGTCTGAGTTCCCAGTAATTGCCTTTGGGAAGCTTGTTTTGATTCGAAGGAGCATGGGGAGGATGAACAGTCTAGGGAATATTTTTAAGTAGTTACGTTGGTGTTTAGCTTTGTGTCAACTAGATTCTCTTGGGGAGAAATTTGGAATTTGCTGTGACAGCACAGTGTTGGGAATGGTGTTTCCTGACTAGAGGTGTTAAGCACAGAGAACTTTTGGAATCATTAGATGGTTATATTCGATTAGTGATTCGACGAATGTCGTAAGCTAGTCAGGTTATGACTTGGTCTTTGTCAGTCTATGATTTACCTTGGGACGATGATCTCGATTGAGCAGGTGTTTGTATCCTTCGTGATCAAGGAGATCGTGGTCCGAATGGAAGATGTATCAGTGTTGTGATATGCTAGTGCCAGAGGAGTTCGACTGTCGACCAGTAGCGCAGTAATCTTCAGCTGGGCTAATGTTAATGTGGTTCAGCATTAATGGAGCTTACAGGGAATTTGAAAAGAGTCTGAGTGTGTCGGAAGCTATTTCGACCAGACACTCGAGCAAGGGTCTTTAGTATGTTTTCGAGGTTTATCCTAAATTTCGAGGACGAAATCTTATAAGGGGGGGAAAATGTAGTAACCCGTATCCAGAATTAATGATTAATGAGTAATTAAATGTGTAATCATGTTAGATTAAGTAAAACATGATTAAGAAAATTTCAAATGGGTTAACGGAGTCTAGAAATGAATTCAAGATAGTCAAAAATGGTCGGGAAGGTTCCGAGGGTTCGGAGGGTTCGGAGGATCCGAACCTGAGATCGGAGGCTCTGAACTGCATGGCCAGCTGTCTGAAAATAATACGTCATTGATGGAACTTCGAGGGATCCGAAGTCATGATCGGAGGCTCCGAACAGGAACGGAGGCTCCGAAGTCAGAAATGGAGGATCCGAACCAGTTCGGAGGGTCCGAAGTCGAGTTCGGAGGCTCCGAACTTCTCTATTAATAGGGGTCCGAAATTTCATTTTCAACTCGCACCTCTTCTTTTTCTCTCTTAATTCCTTAGCCTTCTAACTCATATCTAGGGAGATCTAGGTGTCCTATGGAGAATCCGAAAGTGGCATAGCGATCCAGGCGTCGTAGTGGATCTGTGGCCTAGTTTTGAGGCAAGCGACAGCAAAGGGCTAACGACGGACGCATGTATAGCTATGGTTTCCTAAAAATATTTAGGAGTATGCAATGGTTTAGTTAAGGCTTTTAGAGCTTAATTAATGATGCATGGGTAATTGCATTGTAGAGTTGATGATAGGCTTGGAACCTAGAGTGCGACTGCTAGTACTGCCTGTAATAAGGTACGTAAGTACTGACTGAGATAGCCAGCGGGTTTTGCATGCTTATATGTTGCATTTGTGTGTCATATTATTATGCAGCATGTGCATATCATATTGTGTCTGTCCATATTTTGAGATGAGTTACATAGGGCCGCTTAGCCCTGTTTGGACGGTAGATGTCGAGCGCCCCACGACCGACGGGTTAGCCGGCACTGGAATCTGGAAGACACGGTCTACGTCCGTTAGGAATGAGCAGTGTACGCAGGGTTTTCTCCCCGGGTTGTACCACTCATGTCCTAGGCGCCATTATTGAGCAGTTGTATACAGTTATCCCAGATATGGAAACCCTGTCATTTGCATGCATCATATTTGTATGTTTTACCCGTGCTTTTGTATTGAGCTTAGAGCTCACGTCTAGTCTTTTCTGTGTATCTGAACATCCCATTCGACGGGGCAGGTGTAGGTGCAGGATTGAGCACCAGGAGCTTGGAGTAGCCACTGACCAGTGAAGACAACAGGATTAGCTGTAGGTTTTTTGCCTTTTAGGCTTATTTATTTGATTGGGTTGTATAATCGAATTTTTTTAACCGATTGTATTATGTCGGTCTGATTTTATTTAAGTCTTCCGCAGTGATTTATTTAATGCATGTTTAATTATGCTCTTAACTCTGATTAGGTAGTGGATCCGGGTAGGGGCGCTACAAAAATCATGAAAATCTTACCTAAGAATCCGTAGAGCTCATGCAAATCTGTCCAGCCATCTTTTTGTAGTCCACCTTTTCTTTGTTTCGGGTCTGCATGTCTCCATATACATATCCAATTACCTATGAAGTTGGAAGGTTCTTCTGAATTTTCCTAGGAATATTCATTTACCTCACTGTCTTCATCACCATTCTCATCAATGAGCTGTTCAACTTTCTTTTCTGGGATTTCTGCAGAAGGTGTTGTCACAGGTGTTATAACACCTTGGACAACATTTGATTTTCCAGAATTTTCAAGCAGATCATCAACCTCATCCTCAGTTGTTTTCTTATTTAGATCTGCAAAATCATCAAACACAACATTAATAGACTCAAAAATAGTCCTAGTTCTCAAGTTAAACATCCTATAGGCTCGGCTATTTAATGAATATCCTAAGAACAAATACTTATCACTCTTTGCATCAATCTTAAAAAGATGATCTCTATCATTCAAAACGTGACATACTCCAAAAACATGAAAATACTTAAGGTTTGGCCACTTTCCCATGAGGATTTCATAGGATGTCATAGTAGTATCATTCCTCAAATATACTCTATTTGAAATATGACATGCAGTGTTCAAGGCTTCTGCCCAAAAACGTTTTGAAATGTTCTTTGAACTTAACATTACTCTTGTCATCTCTTGCAAAGTTCTATTCTTTCTTTCAGCAATTCCATTCTATTGTGGAGTTTTAGGAGCAGAAAATTCATGAGAAATACCTTTCTTATCATACAAACTTGCAAAAAAAGAGTTTTTGAACTCCTTACCATGATCAGTGCGAATTTTGATTACCTTCAGGTTGTGTAGATTCACAATCTTAGTGAGAAATTTCTTGAAGGCATCAAATGTGTATGATTTTTCTCTCAAAAAATTTACCCAAGTATATCTTGAAAAATCATCAACACAAACAAAAGAGTATTTCTTACCTCCCAAGCTTTCAACATCCATTGGACCCATCAAGTCCATATGTATAAGCTCAAGACAGCGTGTTGTCTCAGATGTTGGTAACATCTGGTATGACACCCTAGTCTGATTCCCCTTTTGACATGCTTCACACACAAATGGAATACCAGATTTCAAATTAGGCACACCTCTAACATCATCAAGCTTACTTAGGTTCTTTAAGGTCTTGAAATTTGCGTGACCCAACTTTTGATGCCATAGTTCAAATTCTATCACTTTTGTTTTCTACAAGCCATCTCTTCTCCAAGTTGATAATAGTTATAAGATGACCATGTACCTGTCATTACACACAAATTAGAGCTATCAAACACTTTGCATAATTTTTTTATCAAATTGAAAATGCAAGTTATCATCACAAAGCTGGATATGCTTATTAGATTTGTTTTAAGCCCTTCTACATGAAGCACGTGCGAAGTTTAGGCAAACCAGCATCATTCAGTGTGCCTTTTCCTACAATGTTTCCCTTCGAACCTCCTTCATAGGTTACTTTTCCACTTTTTTGTTCAACATAATCAGTGTGAAACTTTTTGGAACTTGTCATATGACGTGAGCTATCGCTATCAAAGTACCAAGAACCTGAAACATTAGTTTTTAAAGCAGTATAAATCATATAACAGTGAATATCAGCTTTTGAAACTCAAACCTTTCTTACAGTAGATCTGTTCTTGGAGATGTTGTGGGAGGTGTTGTACAACACCTTAGGCAACATCTTTGTTGCAGATTTTTGTCTGTAGACTTCCTGCAACTTAAAACATTATGGTTTGATATGACCAGGTCTATGACAGTAGTGACAAATAAACTTACATTTTCTTCTAGACTTTGAAGGAGCAGTAGGCTGTGGTTTTGGTTTTGGAGGATCGGTGGATGTGAACTTTTTGGTTGAGTTTCCTGTACAGCTACTTTCTTTGACAAACACAGGGCCTTTCGAACATTCACCAACTTCAAATTTACTGTTCTCAAAATCCAAACCTGCCTTACCATCTCTTCCAATCAAGAGCAAAGAATCAACATTGTTGTGCTTGAATTAAACTTGGCCAGTGTACTCTTGGCTTTCACAAGTTCTTCCTTCACCTGACATAATTCCAGGTCTTTCTTACTCAGCACAACCTCAAGTTTTGAAACAGCATCCTTCAAATCAGTATTTTCTTTCACAAGAATCTTATTCGACTTGTTCCTTTCAACCCAGTCAGCATACAACTCTTCATACATCATACGAACCTCTTCCATAGACATTGATCCATCACCTGCATCAGGAATACACTTATAATTAGCAGTAGAAGAAGTTAAACAAACTAACCTTTGGGAGATGTTGCGGCCAGGTGTGTCAACATCTTCGGCACCACCTAAAGGATTGACTTGAAAAAACTTCTTGCTTTCCAGTAAAGCTGTAAGAACTGTGTGACTTTATTCATCTTCATGTTCTTCATCTTCTTCATATTCATCACTCAATGATGTGTTCATCCCCTTTCGAAGAATATTAGCACACTCATTGGCATAATGTCCAAAGCCTTGACATGCATGACAATGAACAATATCTAACTTCTTTGAAGCAGGCTTCTTTTTCCCTTCCAACATCAGTCGAGGATTATGAGGATCAGGAACCATTTTTGGTGATTGATCTGGTCCAGTAATTCTTAAGGGCTTATTAGAAAACATTGGAGTCTTATGTTTCTGATCAAATTTCTTAACCTCATTTATCCTTTTTAGATAATCATTGAACTTTTTGGTGATGAGTGAGATCGAATCATCCTCAAGATCAGATTAAAGAACTTCTTTATGAAACTGAACATACTCCTCATATGAGTCATTTGAAGCTTGAAAGGCTATTGATTTTCCTTTGTCCTTCTTCTGTGCAGTAGTATTCATCTCAAACACTTGAAGTATACTCATAAATTCTATCAAATTCATATTTGAAATGTCCTTCACTTCTTCAAGTGCCCAAATCTTACCATTGAATCTCTCAGGCAGTGACTGAAGGACTTTATTCACAAGTCTCTCATTGGCAATCGGTTCTCTTAGATTGAATGCTTCAATAACTAACTCTCAAAGTCTTTGATCATATTCATAGAATGTTTCTTCATCACTCACACGAATATTTTCGAACTTTGAATTCAGCAGCATCATCCTTGTTCTCTTGAAACTTTCAGACCCTTCAAAGTGCTCTTGTAGGGTATCCCATGCATCCTTGGCAGTAACACAGTCAGCAATAAGCCTGAACATTCTCGTTTCCACACTGGAAAATATGGCGTTGATTGCTTTAGCATTAAAGCTTGAGATTTGTGCCTCTTGGGTTGTTCATGTGGTTTCTGGCTTAATGATTTAGTCACCATCATTTTCCACGATCTTTGGTGCAGTCCAACCTGTAAATATACTCTACCATGCATGTTCATCCATAGCTTTGATCGTAAATCGCATCATTGTCTTCCACAAAGCATAATTCATGCCTTCAAGGACCGGATGTTTCAAAAAAGAGTTTGCAGTAGTAGACTAGTCCATATTATTCCTGAAATAAAATAAACAAACCAGGATCAGTTCTTAGTGTATCAAGAATATGTCTCTGATGCCACTTGTAAGGGATAATGGGTTGCACATAAAACAGATTTAGTAGATGAGTCCATATTATTCCCTGAAATAAAATAAACAAACCAGGATCAGTTCTTAGTGTATCAAGAATATGTATCTGATGCAACTTGCAAGCACTACAAGAATAATGGTAATAGACAACACCTATAACACAACGGTTTTATGAAAAACCGTTGTCTTTTCCTAAAAAACAACGGTTTTTCATAAAACCGTTGTCTATGAGCGGTTTTTTAAAACCAAAGACAACGTTTTTTGAAAATCCGTTGTCTATTAGCTAATTTTTATGGTCAAAGACATCGGTTTTTTAAAACCATTGTCTTTGGTTTAAAAAAACCGCTCATAGGCAATGGTTTTTAAAAACCGTTGTCTTTGAGATTTTTTTTTTAAAATTTTGGGTAGATGATTTTTTTAAAATAAATAAATATTTGTGTAATACATGTGTTTTTACGCATTATCTCAAACAGAAAAGGAAACCCAAATCCCCAATCTTCTTCCCGTCAAAGTTCAAACCCTAGCCCCATCCCGATTTCGCCATCATCTTCGTCCGTACGTCGTCTGAAAAGGGGAAACAATGTATGTGACATGTATCCCAGCCATAGATGACCTCAACCATAGCTTGAATTGAGCTTCAGAGGTAAAGAACTGCATGATCAAAAATTTGTCGCAAACTGAAAATGCGATATTCGATTTGCGAATTCCAATTACTTCTTCTTGGATTTCAGGTTGAGTTGCTTCATTTCGAGCTTAGGATGGAATTCGATAGCAATTTTATCGACCTTTGTTTCTTTCCTGCGCACGTGAAGTTCTCATTTTCCCGCGGCTTCGATCTCCCTTTTTTCTCTCAGTCGTTAACAAAGTTTCAGGTATTTCGATAATATTTCTACGGTTTATTTCATGTTCTCAATTGATTATGTGTATGTCTTGTTATTTATCATCTTTTTTTGCCAATTTTATTTTGGATTCAATTAATTGTGGTTTGCCTTTTGCTGTTGGGGTTTCTGAAAATGAAACAAGATAACCACTCCGGTAATGTACCTATATGCGCTCATTGACATTTGTTATTTCAAGTTTTGGGATGGTTTTTTTTTTGATTTTAACAAAGTTGTCCATTTTCTTGTCTCTAGAGGACATTATATCTCAAGTTCTTTTATTTATTTCAATATTTTGTTCTTGGGACATTTGTTTATGAGTTGAGTGCAGAGTTTATTTAACAGCTACCAGTTCATTGAATTTTTATAGAACAATTTATGGTTTCAAAGACTGAAGAGTTCAGTGACAGTTGGAATTTTAATGTTTATTATATCTTATCGAGAAACAAAATGGAGCTTGTCTTCTTATATTGTTCTGTAGGACATATATTATTGAGCTTTATTCAAGTGCTGACCCCTTTGCGTGCTTATGAAAGCCGTCTTGCTTTATTTTTTAGGTCTCACTAGTTAAAGAATCTCAAAAATATGCTTTGGATTTGGATCTCTCGTAATGAATTATTAATAGTGAGACAATATCTCTGAGGGTACTATTCTGAAAAGTGCATCTAAGTTCAATCCATCACCCCTGTTTCGACCGAGTTGTTCTTTGTTTGCTCCGGATAATTTTCTTCGAATTCTTGTTTTTCCGTGGTCTTATAGCTAGCCTACGAAATTAGTATAAATCTTATTTTCACAAGAAATTTCATCCGCGGTTACTGACCGGCTAACTCGGTGTGATATAAATCTACTGGCAAGTGTACCAGGTCAAGTAATAGTAAAGTGGACTGAGAGTCCAAGTATCGATCCCACGGGGACTGTTGTCAATTCTCAAGAATTAATTATTTTACTTAAACTAGACAAAATAATAAAAATCAATTTGATTTAAATAAAATAAGAAAATAAAATAAAAATTGCTTAAGAAATAAGAATAAAAATAACTGAAGATAAAAATAATTAAAACAAAAACAACCAAGACACACGTAGGTAACGAACAAATCATGTAACATGTAGTCCATTCAGGACTCAGATTTAATCTTAATTCACGGGAAGTCTCCTAATTTGTTCAAAGGACTATTTTTGAAACAATTAAACCTATTCAATATTGATGAACTAATCTTTCGTAATTCTAATCAAATTTGAATGCATTAAATATTTGTGAAAATTCAGTTTACACCCAAACCGCACACTGAAACCGAATTCTATTTCTAGTCAGTTTTTACAATATGTTGATTATCAGAGTGATCAAAATCAATACCTCCTCTGTCGACTTGGAATCGATTAACATGCAAGCAAACAGTTGATCAGACTATTCACAAGACAAATATAAATCTGACAATCAATAAAATAAAATCAACTCTGAAAAATCCCAAACAAACATCCAAGTTTTCTACATAAATTTGTTCGGCCCAATCACGCTGTCTTGGTTGAAAATAAACTACTCAATAATTAAAAATAATAATTCAAACATAAAAATAAGAAGAAGAAAAGAAAAGAAGAAATCTTCTCTCCCAAGCCTTGTAGCCGCCTCCTCTGTCTGTCGTCTGGAGCTTCGGAAAATATGTTATATCTTGTATATATATGGTCCGGAACGCCTACCAGTTAATTTCCTCTCAAAACAAGGATTTTTCGGAACACATATGACCCTAGAACACAGGCGCGTGCGCGTGGCATAGGATACGAAAAATCATTCTATTTTTTCTTTCTAATCCCCTCGTCTATAGCCCGGATGGAGCATCAATCCCATTTAATCCGCATACTTAGCCTTAAATTTAGTCTTTTATAGGATTTTAATCCTTTCAAGGCCCGGATGGAATTGAATTTTTTTTTTCTAGGTGCGCCCAAGATCATAAGTGTAAACTAGAGCCTCATCAAAATTCATAGAACACAATCAAGATCCACAAACCACCTATTGTCGTTCAATGGTCAAATAGACAGAAACTTCATCAAATCTTTTGCTACAATTCACTAGTCTAACATTAGTGCTTAAAAATATTCACGGTTCAACCTACAGTTTCTCATGTCAAGTCAAGAGCAAATTTTTTTCAAAAATCCATTTTTTAAAATAAACTTCATCATCATTGGCTATTATGACTCATCCTACTCATAAAAATGAAAACAACAACAGAAAAAAAAACTAAATGCAAACAAACACAAAACATGACAGATGCAACACAAACATAACAAACAATGCAATATACTAGTCTACCTGAAAGAGTGGGTGCCCGGTGAGCCAACTTGTGGCTAAGGGCTTTGATGACTCTTTGTATAAACAATCTTTTGTTTAATATAATTTACACTTTTATTAATGGCAATGACTTTATCTTTCTTCATATTGTTATATTGTGATATACTATTGTTGTTTTGATAAAGACCTTGAATATACTATAGTGTATGTAAGATGTGGTAGAACATGGGGATGTCTATCATGAAACACATCTTATAGTTACTGTATATTCTAAACAGTTCCTAGTCGATTGAGCCGTCCGATAATAAGGATAAGGATCGCTCGAGTTTGAGACTAGCATTTGCGATGCAGAGTACCACGTTTCATTGGTAGGGAACATAGAGATGTTCGAAGCATGCAAATGGATATTCATATGATGAATGATCGAACTACCCTATCCGGACTTTCCAAGTGGTTATCACTTATCGAGTGGATAAAGTCCGCGGTTTTGGTTGTACACCATTAGTCCTTACTACTTGAAACATCATTGAGACTCTATATGCTAGTACTGTGCTTTGACTCGTTTACCGACTCTATTGGGGTCATCAGGTGTCGGGATTGGGTACAGTTACGACACATATAGGAGTCGATGCTTTGTTGTCAAGGATTCACCACATACTTGCGAGTGTGGATATCCTATGCAATCTGAGGAGATATTAGTGTGACGAATCTTTGGCCAGAGTACATGATGTGTTTTAAGAAATGGTTTCTTAGTAGCACATGCGATGTCACTATTTGATCTTCAAGATGCGTTGCATAGTTATCGAATCTCGAACGACTCTCGATTTACCAATGGTTGTTGATTCGATCGGGATATATGGATGAAGGGACCGTACTGTACGCTAACCAAAATCTATTGGTTCTTGTAGGCACTATCAGTGATACCTATGGAATCATGGGGCGATGTTGCTAGGCGCTCTTACCATAATTCGATGGGCAAGTCGGAAATTGTTGTTCCGAGTTACAAGGAGTTGTGAGCCCACGGCTAGCTGTATCCCTGAACCATTGAGGGTCACACAGAGTAATGAATTTTTAATCCCCATTGAGATAGTTAAATTTAAAGAGTTAAATTTAATGAACAAAGAAGTTGGACTTCTTATTTAAGAGTAGAGGAGTAAGATTTCCTAAAATGACATAGGGATGGGAATTTTTTGGAAATCACTGAATTCGGATTCAGAAAAATTTATCTTGACTTTAAAAGGTGCAGAAATGGTTTCTGTGAACATTGGTAAAATCGGTTTATCAATCTGAGTCACGATGAATTTTATATTAATTTCTGAACATGCGGGCTTTACTTGTCAGGCTTGAACTTATGACTAATGGGCCCTAAGCTGTTAGCAGCCCACATTATAAATAAGTTATTGCAGTACATAAATTATACAACAGAGGTCACAAAATAATTTTCGAAAACCCTGTTTTTCTTAAGTGTGGCCGCCGCCCCCTCCCCTCTGCTCGGGAAAAATTCAGCCTGTGAATTTTGAATTTGCAGTCTGGTTTAACGGATCATATTCGTTAATTCTCTTCATAGAAACTTCTGATAGATTTTCTAGTGCAATCTATCAGAGGGATTAAATCTCTGTTCGTGGACCTGATTGAAGAACAGTTCGTCCATCAGTTCCTGGGAGATACAACAAGAGCATAGCAATCTGTTGGTGTCAATAATCTCAATTCGAGATTGGAGGTAAAAATTTATAATTTTTATTTAATTTTTACATACATAATTTAATCGTAAAAGTTTTGATACCCATTATGGAATCGTTCCATATAAAAAATTTTAAACTTCCGCTGCACCGGGTATCAATTCTGATTGATCTGATCGCCGTTCTCCAACAGTGGTATCAGAGCTAGGTTGCTCAGATCAAGCGATTAAATTAATCGATTGTACAAAAATTTTTAAGCCTCGGTTTTTGAAACAAAATAAATTTTTTTAAATTAAAAATTTTTCGGGAAAAAACACGGGCAGCGATTGGATCGCTGCCCGGGGGGCAGCGAGAGTCATTGCCCCGGGCAGCGCATGGCGCTGCCCAGCGTAGCGCTGGGCGCTGCGCAGGGCGGCGCACGGAGCTGCCCAGGGCAGCGATCGTCGCTGCCCTAGGGGCAGTCGGGCTGCCCGGCCCGAGCCCCTTTGGGGCGCGGGCAGCCCGGGAGCGTCCCGGGCGGCCCGCGGAAAAATTAATTTTTAATTTTTAAATTAAAATTTTAATATGTTAAAATTCTATTTTTGGTCCGATCGAAAAGTGTTTTTGATTGGTTCACGAGGCGTCGGATCGAATTGTTCGAGTCCGAAAATTTTAAAATTGATTTTTAGATAAATTTGAATTTTTGGAAAATTTATAGATTTTATCCGTTAAATCAGATTTTATGAAATTAATTATTTTTGGTACAATTGATGATAAGATATGATCTTATGGAAATATTGAGTAAAATATGATTTTATGTATAAAATTGGATTTTATATGTAAAATATGATTTTATTTGATAAAAAGATAAAATATGATTTTTTATGTAAAATAAGATTTTATATATGGAATATGATTTTATCCTTTTAAATTTAAATTGTCATTGCATGTTATCCAATAAATTAATTTTGAATTAAATGTTATTGGATAAGGATGATCGATTGCCATGACCAATTTTGTAGGTGTATGTTAGGAATTTATATTTGTTTTTATTGTTGTTGGATTTATTAATGGGCCTGGTTTATGGCTCAATATGAATTGTCATATGTAATAAAAGTGGGCCTGGTTTATGGCCCGTTCCCACCCATTAAAATGTATCCCCTACTTGTCATTGTTATTTATTGTAAATACATTAGATTTAGTGGGAGATGAAGATTTGAAGACGGAGGTGGGCCCAGCAGACAATATGTAGTAGCCCGTGCCCTAATTGAGTAATTAAAGGATTAATGCTAATTAATTGAATTAGGCATCGGACGGATCGGAAGCTCCGAAGGCACGATCGGAAGCTCCGAACAGGATCGGAAGCTCCGATGAGCGATCGGAGGCACCGATGTTATTACGTCAGGCATGACGTGTGGTTGGATCGGAAGCTCCGATCAGGACCGGAGGCTCCGATCACCCCTATCCGGAGTCAACAAGTGATATTTTGACACGTGGCAGATCAGGATCTTCGGAAGCTCCGATGACAGGATCGGACGTTCCGATCGAGGTTCGGACGTTCCGATCAAGGATCGGAAGTTCCGATCGTTGTCTATAAATAGAAGGCCGAGACTTCACTTTCATTTGCCAATTCCGAGTTCTCCTTTCCTTTCTAGTCCTTTTGGAGCTGTTCTAGTCTTCTTAGGCTTGGTCCGGAGGTCAGAGAGGCGTTCGGTAGTCGTAGCGGAGTTGTGCCCAAGTTCTGGAGGCATTGACATCAAAGGGCTAACGACGGACGAAGGTATAGCTTTTGCTTCCTATAAATATTTAGGAGTATGCAATAGCTTAGTTAAGGCTTTTAGAGCACTTTAATGATAGTAGTATCATTTGGCAGTGTAGAGCAGACTATAGGCGTGGACCTAGAGTTGGTAGAGCTTGCACTGTATTGAGGTACGAAAGTACTGTTCGAGATATCCTGACTGAGTATGCATGTATTACGTGACTGCATGATTTATATGCCATGATATTATGCTGCATTCATTTGCATCTTGCTGTATCTCTTTCGAGATGTCTATTATTAGGGTTTTACCCTATCCTGTTAGTGGATGGACTTCCATCGATTTGGGTCCGGCGTATCCACAGTTATCTCGGTATGGGAGCCACCTCCTGAAGCGACGGCACAGCGTGCTACATACCAGGGCCCGGTCTGTCTCTGTTATCTGATCCTTGACCTCGAGTCTATAGGGAGTTCACTTTGCATGCATGTATACTCATACTCTCGCACTGAGCGTTTTATGCTCACGTCTCGTACTCTGTATTTTCTGGACACCCTATTCCATGGGGCAGGTTTGCGATTGGACGAGGAGGGTGGATCCAGGAGGGGCTAGTCTGTGGTTGGCCAGCTGGAGCTTCGTCTAGGTTTTATTACTGTTGTTTGGGTTTATACAGCTATTCGATTTGGTTGTATATTATTGGATAATTACAGATTCCTTTACTTGGGATTGTATAATGTTATGGATTCCGCAGTTTTATTCTGATATCTGTTTAATTAAGTTAATTGCATGCCTAAGTTCTGTTTAGTAGGTTATCCGGGTAAGGGTCACTACATTTATGGTATCAGAGCATGCAAAAGATTTCTTGGGATTTAGTCTCATCTTGAGGTATTTTTGTAGATGTCAAATCGTGACGACCAGAGTTCTCATGGCAGTGTTGGTGGGCGTTGGGGTGATGCCGATCGGGAGCCTCGTCGAGAACGGCATCATCGTCACCATGACGACGAGCGTTTCACTGTGCGTCGATTCTTAGCTATGGGTCCTAAGCCCTTAGTTGGAGGTGAGTCTCCGGAGGATGCGGAGAACTGGTTAGACTGCATGGAGACGACTTTTCAGACTTTCCAATGCACCGATGAGCAGAAGGTGGAGACCCTTGGCTATCTTCTGGATGGGCGTGCGCGCAGGTGGTGGAGGTTTACTTCTGCACCTTTTGTTGCGGCGAGAGGAGTGGCCACCTGGGCCGAGTTTCGCACAGCTTTCCAAAAGCGGTATTTTCCTCCTGCACTCCGACAGTCGAAGGCAGGCGAGCTACTGAGTCTGCGACAGGGAACCATGTCTATCGATGAGTATCAGCAGAGGTTCTTTGATCTGCTATCCTATTGCCCCGAGATTGATGATAGCTCAGAGATGAAGTATAATCTGTTCCTTCAGGGCCTTAACCCTGAGATCCATGACCGTGTGGCGGTTGGCGATGGCATGTCCTACGAGGGTTTGGTGAGCCGTTGTCATCAGGCAGAGGACAGCATTCGGCGGAACAGGTCTTTCCCTCAGTCGAGGCCTGCTAGTTCTTTGGGTCCCCGTGCCCAAGCTTTCAAGAAGTCTGGATCTTCTTCTTCCTCTGGTTCTGGAGGTATTGTCCGTTTCGGTAAGAAGGACAAGTGTGATCACTGTGGGAAGAACCATCCATCCGACAAGTGCCGTAGAGCTTCTGGAGCTTGTTTCCGTTGTGGAGAGACTGGTCATATCCGGAGGGATTGTCCACAGTCTGGGGGAGGTGGTTCTGGTTCTGGTTCAGGATCGGGTTCTCAGGCCACCGTTCAGCAGAGGTCGCAGGGACAGTCTGCTGGGAGTTCTCATTTGAGGCCACGAGCTTTTGGCCAGGTGTTTTCCCTGAGACATGATCAGGCTGTGGAGAAGAATGAGAAAGTCATCGCAGGTACATTTATGCTTTATGGTATACCTGCTCTTGTACTTATTGACACTGGTGCATCTCATTCCTTCATTTCTGCACGTTTTGTTAAGAGGCATAAGTTACCATGCATTGCACTAGACGTAGTGATGTCTGTTTCTACTCCGACGGGCCAATCTGCTTTGGCTAAGCGTCTAGTGATGGGTTGCCCTTTAGAGTTCGAAGGGAACGTTCTGTTGGCGAATCTCATGGTCCTGGCGATGGACGACTTTGATTGCATTCTGGGAATAGATGTGCTGACTACCTAACGAGCTTCAGTGGACTGCTATCAGAGATTAGTACGCTTTCATCCGGAAGGGAGTGAGAGTTGGTTTTTCTATGGTGAGGGAGCGCGACCCCCGATGCCTTTGGTATCAGCTTTGAGAGCCTGTCGAGCTCTGGAGTCTAGCGGGGAAGGCTACCTTATCTATGCAGTTGATTTGTCCGCTGAGAGTATTGGGATAGAGAGCATTCCTGTTGTAGATGAATTTCCAGATGTGTTTCCTGATGAGATTCCGGGTTTTCCTCCTGCTAGGGAAGTCGAGTTTGGCATAGAGTTGATGCCGGGTACTTCGCCTATTTCTAGAGCACCGTATAGTCTGGCTCCGTCAGAGATGCGTGAGTTAAAGAAACAGCTACAGGATCTTTTAGACAAGGGGTACATTCGTCCTAGTATATCTCCTTGGGGAGCTCCTGTTCTCTTCGTAAAGAAGAAGGATGGGTCGATGCGGCTGTGCATTGACTATCGGCAGCTGAATCGAGTGACTGTGAAGAACAAGTATCCGTTGCCTCGTGTTGATGACTTGTTTGACCAGCTGCAGGGCACATCAATTTACTCCAAGATTGACTTGAGATCTGGGTATCATCAGTTGAGAGTCCGTGATCAGGACGTAGCCAAGACTGCTTTCCGTACTCGCTATGGGCATTACGAGTTCCTAGTGATGCCATTTGGTTTGACTAATGCGCCGGCTATATTCATGGATCTGATGAACCGTGTCTTCAGGGAGTATTTGGACAAGTTTGTCGTGGTCTTCATTGACGACATCCTGGTTTATTCGCGTAATACGGAAGAGCATGTTTCTCACTTGCGGTTGGTACTACAGACTCTTCGAGATGAGCAGTTGTACGCCAAGCTGAGCAAGTGTGAGTTCTGGATGGATAGAGTGGTCTTTCTTGGCCATATCATATCCAGGGAGGGGATTTCTGTTGATCCAAGCAAGATTGAAGCGGTACTTAATTGGTCGCGTCCGACGACGGTTGCTGAGATCCGTAGTTTTTTGGGTCTAGCAGGGTATTATCGTTGCTTCATTCTGAACTTCTCTCAGTTAGCTCGACCGTTGACGCAGCTTACCCGCAAGGGTGTGGATTTTGAGTGGTCCTCCGAGTGTGAGGAGAATTTCCGTGAGCTTCGACGGTGGTTGACTTCTGCGCCGGTGTTAGCATTACCGTCAGGATCTGGAGGGTATGTAGTTTACACGGATGCTTCTCTTCAGGGGTTAGGTTGTGTCCTGACTCAGAATGGGCATGTGATCGCATACGCTTCTAGACAGCTGAAGCTTCACGAGGACAACTACCCAGTCCATGATTTGGAATTGGCAGCCATTGTGTTCGCTTTGAAGATCTGGCGTCATTATCTTTATGGCGAGAAATTTGAGATCTTCACCGACCATAAGAGTCTCAAGTATTTGTTCACTCAGGCAGAATTGAACATGAGACAGAGACGTTGGATGGACTTGCTTAAGGACTATGATTGCGAGATTAAGTACCATCCGGGAGCTGCTAATCTCACCGCTGATGCTTTGAGTCGCAAGGTGCGATTATCCGCACTTCAGACTTGTTCGATGTCTAGTGCGATCAGTGACTGTTGTACTTCAGGTTATACCTTCAAGCATAAGAAAGGTATGCAGAGTATCCAGATGTTTGCGATATTATCTGAGCCAGCCTTGTATTCGCGGATCCGAGATGCTCAGATGTCTGATTCAAAGACCCAGCGTTTAGCTCGTCTAGCTAACGAGGGTAGCTCGTCTGGATTTCATTATCAGTCAGATGGCTTTCTGTGTTTGTCTGGTAGGCTTGTGATTCCACAGGATGAAGAGTTGCGAGAGGAGATTTTATCTCAGGCACATCGCACTAAGTTGAGTATTCATCCTGGGAGCAACAAGATGTACAAGGATCTACGTACTCGTTTCTGGTGGAAGGGAATGAAACGCAGTGTTTATCAGTTTGTTTCGAGATGTTTGGTGTGTCAACAGGTCAAGGCAGAGCACCGACGACCTGGAGGATTGCTTCACAGTCTGCCTATTCCTGAATGGAAATGGGAGTTTATCACTATGGATTTTGTGACCCATTTGCCGGTATCCCTGAGGAACTGTGATGCTATCTGGGTGGTGGTGGACCGACTCACCAAGTCAGCGCATTTCATTGCCTATAGCTGAGAGTACTCTGTGGATCGCATGGCTCGGATGTACATTCAGGAGATCGTCCGACTTCATGGAGTGCCAGTGAGCATTGTCAGCAATCGGGACCCCAGGTTTACTTCTAGATTCTGGGGGAGTGTTCAGCGTGCAATGGGTACTACTCTCAGTTTGAGTACAGCCTATCATCCAGAGACTGATGGTCAGTCAGAGCGCACTATCCGTACGTTAGAGGATATGCTAAGAGCGTGCGTCATGGATTTTGGTTCAGCCTGGCAGGATCATTTGCCGTTGATCGAGTTCGCTTACAACAACAGCTATCATACTAGTATTGGGATGGCACCTTTTGAGGCGTTGTATGGGCGACGTTGTCGTACTCCACTCTTCTGGGAAGAAGTGGGGGAGAGACAGGCTGAAGGACCGGAGTTTATCCAGCAGGCGATAGACATTGTTGATCAGATCAAGAAACGGATTAAGACTGCACAGGATCGTCAGGCCAGCTATGTTAATATTAAGCGTAGGCCTTTGCAGTTCGAGGTCGGGGAGAAAGTGTTTCTGAGAGTGTCACCTTTCCGCAAGATTCTCAGATTTGGCCTTAAGGGCAAGTTGTCTCCCAGATTTATCGGTCCGTTTGAGATCTTAGAGAGCATTGGCGATTTGGCTTATCGACTAGCTTTGCCACCGCATCTATCCAGCATTCACGACGTGTTCCACGTATCTCTGTTGCGACGGTATGTGGCGGATGAATCTCATATTCTGCAGCAGTCTGAGGTTCAGGTAGACAAGGATTTGACTTATGTTGAGAAACCTCTTCGTATCCTGGATTATAAGGATAAGGTTTTACGGAACAAAGTCATTCCTTTGGTTTTAGTCCAGTGGCAGCGCCGAGGCACTGAGGAAGCCACTTGGGAGCTTGAGGACAGGATGCGTAAAGACCATCCTGAGTTGTTTTGATTTCATTCTTTATGTTGTATTCAGTTGCAAACTCTGTAAACGTTTGATTTGAATAAAGAATGTTTCTGATTTCTGTATTTGCATTCGGTACTTAAGATCTGATTTCGAGGACGAAATATCTTAAGTGGGGGAGAATGTAGTAGCCCGTGCCCTAATTGAGTAATTAAAGGATTAATGCTAATTAATTGAATTAGGCATCGGACGGATCGGAAGCTCCGAAGGCACGATCGGAAGCTCCGAACAGGATCGGAAGCTCCGATGAACGATCGGAGGCACCGATGTTATTACGTCAGGCATGACGTGTGGTTGGATCGGAAGCTCCGATCAAGACCGGAAGCTCCGATCACCCCTATCCGGAGTCATCAAGTGATATTTTGACACGTGGCAGATCAGGATCTTTGGAAGCTCCGATGACAGGATCGGACGTTCCGATCGAGGTTCGGACGTTCCGATCAAGGATCGGAAGTTCCGATCGTTGTCTATAAATAGAAGGCCGAGACTTCACTTTCATTTGCCAATTCCGAGTTCTCCTTTCCTTTCTAGTCATTTTGGAGTTGTTCTAGTCTTCTTAGGCTTGGTCCGAAGGTCGGAGAGGCGTTCGGTAGTCGTAGCGGAGTTGTGCCCAAGTTCTGGAGGCATCGACATCAAAGGGCTAACGACGGACGAAGGTATAGCTTTTGCTCCCTATAAATATTTAGGCGTATGCAATAGCTTAGTTAAGGCTTTTAGAGCACTTTAATGATAGTAGTATCATTTGGCAGTGTAGAGCAGACTATAGGCGTGGACCTAGAGTTGGTAGAGCTTGCACTGTATTGAGGTACGAAAGTACTGTTCGAGATATCCTGACTGAGTATGCATGTATTATATGACTGCATGATTTATATGCCATGATATTATGCTGCATTCATTTGCATCTTGCTGTATCTCCTTCGAGATGTCTGTTAGTAGGGTTGTACCCTATCCTGTTAGTGGATGGACTTCCATCGATTTGGGTCCGGCGTTTCCACGGTTATCTCGGTATGGGAGCCACCTCCTGAAGCGACGGCACAGCGTGCTACATACCAGGGCCCGGTCTGTCTCTGTTATCTGATCCTTGACCTCGAGTCTATAGGGAGTTCACTTTGCATGCATGTATACTCATACTCTCGCACTGAGCGTTTTATGCTCACGTCTCGTACTCTGTATTTTTTGGACACCCTATTCCATGGGGCAGGTTTGCGATTGGACGAGGAGGGTGGATCCAGGAGGGGCTAGTCAGTGGTTGGCCAGCTGGAGCTTCGTCTAGGTTTTATTACTGTTGTTTGGGTTTATACAGCTATTCGATTTGGTTGTATATTATTGGATAATTACAGATTCCTTTACTTGGGATTGTATAATGTTATTGGATTCCGCAGTTTTATTCTGATATCTGTTTAATTAAGTTAATTGCATGCCTAAGTTCTGTTTAGTAGGTGATCTGGGTAAGGGTCACTACATAAATGATCAATAACCACGATCAACTTAAAAGCCAAGATCACAACTCAAAAACGGTTCGAAATTCCCAAAACTAAAACCGACGGCATAACGGCTATAAACTGAACAAACCGGAAATGCAGACAGCAGTTCAATACCGATATAATCTCATATCAATGCCCAATCAACAACAACAAGGCAAACCCAACAAATCTAAAAACTCAAACTTTCGAAAATAGCTTCCAAAAATCATAACAAATCCGAACGTTGCTCTATTTCAAAACCGACAAATAATAAACGATCAGAACTCTGTCGAGAACAACATACTAGAATCTAAATCGATTCTAACAACCTCCGAAAAACAAAACATATCCAATCGGAGAAATACTTACGGTATAACAGAGCTCTCGCTGCAGTGATCGCTAATCTGCCTTCAGAAATAATTTCTAACGGACGGATCGAGCTTGGACTGGATTTTGAAAGCTTGAAGAAACGTTGGATGCATTTCAATGGAGGATCTCGGTAAGGGGGGAGGAGAAGAAGACTTTTCCCAAATATATAAAAATCAATATTTGCGTTTTAGTCCCTAAAATTTCCAAAATTTGCAAAAAGGACCCTGATCAAAATCAAGTCGGCTCGTGAATTCTGCAATCTCTGATTAACTCAAATAAAGTCATTTAAGATAAAAACGGGGCGTTACAATATTGTTATATTGTGATATACTATTGATGTTTTGATAAAGACCTTGAATATACTATAGTGTAAGTAAGATGATATAGTGAATAAAGAGAGATCACTATTATGAAACACATCTTATAGTCACTGTATATTCTAAACAGTTCCTAGTCAATTGATCCGTCCGCTAATAAGGATAAGGATCGCTCGAGATTGAGACTAACATTTGTGATGCCAAGTACCACGTTTCATTGGTAATGGACATGGAGATTTTCAAAACATGCAAATGGATATTCATATGATGAATGATCGAACTACCCTATTCGGACATTCCAAGTGGTTATCACTTATCGAGTGGATAAAGTCCGCGGTTTTGGTTGTACACCATTAGTCCTTACTACTTGAAACATCATTGAGACTATATATGCTAGTACTGTACTTTGACTCGTTTACCGACTCTATTGGGGTCATCAGGTGTCGAGATTGGGTACAGTTACGACGCATATAGGAGTCGATGCTTTGTTGTTAAGGATTCACCACATACTTGCGAGTGTGGATATCCTATGCGATCTGAGGAGATATTAGTGTGACGAATCTCTGGCCAGAGTACATGATGTGTTTTAGGTTACTCGGTTTTCCTAGTAACACATGCGATGTCACTATTTGATCTCCAAGATGTAATGCATAGTTATCGAATCTCGAACGACTCTCGATGCACCAATGGTTGTTGATTCGATCGGGATATTTGGATGAAGGGACCGTACTGTACGCTAACCAAAATTTACTGGTTCTTGCAGGCACTATCAGTGATACCTAGGGAATCATGGGGCGATGTTGCTAGACGCTCTTACCATGATTCGTTGGGCAAGTCGGAAATTGTTGTTCCGAGTCACAAGGAGTTGTGAGCCCACGGCTAGCTGTATCCCTGAACCATTGAGGGTCACACAAGTAATGGATTACTAAACCCCGTTGAGATAGTTAAATTTAAAGAGTTAATTTTAATGAAAGAGAAGTTGGACTTCTTAAATAAAAGGGAGTGGAATTTTCTAAAATGACATAGGGATGGACATTTTTTGGAAATCACTGAATTCGGATTCAGAAAAATTATCTTGACTTTAAAAGGTGCAGAAATGGTTTCTGTGCACATTGGTAAAATCGGTTTATCAATCGGAGTCATGATGAATTTTATATTAATTTCTATAACAACGGGCTTGGCTTGTTGGGCTTAAGTTATGGATTGTGGGCCCTAAGGAGTTAGAGTCCTCATACAATTATAACTTAATCTAGTCTAGAAATTATCTATAAATACATGTGTAGTGTTCGAAAATTGACACAATTCATTCTTGCAATTTTCGAAATCACACATATATTTTAAAGGGGAATTTTTGAAAATTCCTCTGTCCCTTTTGAAAAAATTCGGTCTGTGATTTTTGTGAAAAATTACATTCCGAATTAATAGATCAAATCTGTTTATTCTCTACGATAAACTTCTGATTGATTTTTAGTGCAATCAATCAGAGGGTTTCTGTTTTCTGTTCGTGGACCTTATTTCGGAGATTGATCGTGAAGCCATCGGTTTCCGGGATATACAAGAAGAGCAGATTAAATTCTGTTGGTGTCCATAATCAAGCCGTTGCTTGAAGAGGTAAAAATTTAATTGTGATTTTATTTTTACTTGCATAATTTAATCGTAAAGTTTTGATACCCATGATATGGAATCGTTCCATATAGAAAAATAAAATTTTTTAAACTTCCGCTGCACCGGGTATCAATTCTTAATTGATCTGAACACGTTTTCCAGCAGTGGTATCAGAGCCAGGTTGCTCAGATCAAACGATTAAATTAATCAATTGTACAAAATTTTTGGCCTCGGGTTTTTGAAACAAAAACGAAAATTTTAAATTAAAATTTAATGGGCACATCGGGCAGCGAACGTCGCTGCCCAGGGCAACGATCGTTGCTTCCCAGTGCAGTGCTGGGCGCTGCCCATCGCTGCCTGCCCGGGCCCCTTTTTTTTTTTTGGGCGCGGGCTTCCTGGGATTGTCCCGGGTAGCCCGGGAAAAATTAAAATTAATTTTTAATTAAAATTTTAATATTTTGGAATTTTAGTTTTTGGTCCGATCGAAAATATTTTTTGATTGGTCCACGAGGCATCGGATCGAATTGTTCGAGTCCGAAATTTTTAAAATTGATTTTTGTATAAATTTGAATTTTTGGAAAATTTATAAATTTTATCCGTTAAATTAGATTTTATAAAATTAATTATTTTGGTACAATTGATGATAAGATATGATCTTATGTATGTATTAGATAAAATATGATTTTATCTTTTAATTATGATGTCATTGCATGTTATCCAATGTTTTAATTATTGAATTAATTATTGGATAAAAGGATGATCGATTGCCATGACCAATGTTTTAGGTGTATGTTAGGTAATTTACATTTGGTTTTATTGTTGTTGGGTTTTATTAATGGGCTTGGTTTATAGCCCAATTTGAATTGTCATTTGTAATAAAAAGTGTGCTTGGTTTATGGCCCGTTCCCACCCCTTAAATATGTATCCCCTACTTATCATCAAAATTTATTGTAAATTTGTTAGACTTAGTAGGAGATAAAGATTTGAAGATAATGGTGGGCCCAGCAGACGATAAAGACCAAAGAAATGTAAATGGAAGCTCAATGTAATAGGATTGCATTGCATACTTGCATATCACCTTGGATTGGACTTAGATTCGTGATTGGCAACCACGGGTCGATTAGATAATGGGATCGATCATCCTTAAATAATATATGATATTATTGATGTATGCATGTTTAGACTAAATTGTATGAATCCCGCAAGCATACATAAATTGCATGATGAGACAAATTTTCAAAAATTAAAATCCCTCATTTTAAATATGATTTAAAATTGATATCAAGATTTATAAAAGGGAATTTAAATATTGTTTAAATGTTCCTACCTTCCATCAACGATCAATGTATGAGATGCTACCCGCGGATACGGTCCGGCTCATATTATTGGGGGGGCCCGTTCATCGGAAAGCTGTACATTGGATCAACACATGTTGTAAGTTGGGTGGAACTCCCATGGGATTGGCTCATATTATTGGGGGATCCACATGGCGACCGTCCATCACAACTTAATATTGATGTGTTATCTTGACATGTCACAATAAACGGCGTCATATTATTGGGCCCTTATTGGACATGAGGTAAAAATATGGGGGTTACTTTGGAAGTAATTTGGCTCTACCTTTTGAAAATTATGGTTGGATGATATTATTCGGGACTATGATTTGTCAATTGGACTCCATGTTCCCACTAAGGAAAGGAGATTCCCATTTTCACTAGAGGGTAGTGAAATCGTTAAAATAGTGGGAGTGAAATTCTTAAAATTAAATTTTGCCATATTTTATGTCTTAGTAAATTAATTAAACAATCACTGATTATTGTCTGTTTCTTTTCAGTATTTCATTCAATGAATTCGCGAAATCCACTATACTCAATTCTCGAACAAAACAAATTGACTGGCGCAAACTATACGAAATGGTTCCGTAAATTAAAGATTGTTCTAAACTCGGAGAAAATTTTCTACGTGTTAGAAAAGAATCCTCCAAAGGAAGCATCGGCTAATATAAGTCCGGAAGAATTGGCAAAACTTGATCAATGGTGGGATCATGATATCAAGGCTAAATGCTATATGCAAGCTTCAATGTCTGATGAACTCCAGAGGCGATTTGAGGATGCCGTGAATGCTGCTGACATACACATGCACCTCAAGGAACTTTTTGAAGCTCAGTCATGGTCGGAGAGGTATGCCACCGTCAAAGAGCTCATGACATGCCGTATGCAAGATGGAACTTTGGTCCGTGAGCATGGGGTACACATGATTGGGCTCATTGAAAAGTTGGTAACACTCGATTTGACATTGGAGCATGAGCTAAACGCGGACTTGTTACTTCTTTGACTTCCTTCGTCATTTGACGGATTTGTGGTGAACTTCAATATGAACAAGATAGAGGCCACCCTTGAAGAGATGGTCAATATGCTTGTGTCTTATGAGGCCACATTAAAGAAGGATAAACCGATACTCTTGGTTGGCTCCTCTTCTTACTCCAAGAAGGGGCCAAGTGAAAAGGGTAAGAAGCGTTCTGCCCCACCCAAGAAAATTGTACCACAAAAGAAGGCCAAGACAAATGCTTCAAACGTGAACATATCCGGAGATGTTTGCCATCACTGCAAGAAACCCGGTCATTGGAAACGTAACTGCAAGGAATACCTCGAGCAGTTACGAACTGCAAAGGGTATGTTTTACATTGAAATAAATGTTTCACTTAATGCTACTTCTTGGTTATTGGATACCGGATGTGGATCTCACATTTGCAATGACAAGAAGTCGTAAGCTTAGGATGGGTGAGACCCAGCTGAGGCTCGGAAATGGTTCCAGAGTTATAGCCAAAGCAGTGGGAGACGTTTATTTAGTTTTGCAGAACAATTTTAAGTTATTTTTGAGAGATGTTTTATTTGTGCCAGATTTAGTTAAAAACATTATTTCTGTTTCTATGCTTAATAGACATGGTTTTTCTTGTAATTTTGTGAATGAGATTTGCAATATTTACAAGAATGAATGTTTGATTGTAAATGGACAACTTGAAAACGATCTATATAACTTAAAATTAAAAGACATTCCAATTAATTATGTTGATAAACCGGTAACAACAAATAAAAGGAAAAGCCATAGTCAAACCCGGCAAACCTTTGGCATGCTAGGCTAGGTCATATTTCCTTAAGGAGGATGAACAAGCTAGTGGGAGAGGGCATGTTTGATATGTCTGATATTAACTCTCTACCTACTTGTGAGTTCTGCCTAAAAGGAAAAATGACTAAATCTCCTTTCAAAGGGAAGCCTGAGCGTAGTCAAAATCTGTTGGATTTGATCCATACAGATGTTTGCGGACCATTTAGTATCGGTACGAAATTTGGTCACACCTACTTCATTACCTTTACTGATGATTATTCGAGGTATGGGTATTTATATTTAATGAAATATAAGTCTGAATCATTTGAAAAGTTCAAAAAATTCAAGGCTGAAGTAGAAAACAAACAATGTAGAAGTATTAAAGCACTTCGATCGGATCGAGGTGGAGAATACTTAAGTACCGAGTTTTTGAGCTATCTAAAAGAGAATGAGATTCTCTCTCAGTGGACTCCTCCTATGACACCTCAACTGAATGGTGTCTCGGAGCGTCGCAATCGAACTTTGTTGGACATGGTTCGATCTATGATGAGCTTCACTGAGCTCCCACCTTCGTTTTGGGGCTATGCGCTTGAAACAGCGGTATTGTTGTTGAACAATGTCAACACTAAAGCAGTAGATAAAACTCCATATGAGTTATGGAATGGCAAAGCTCCTAAGTATTCGTACTTAAGGATTTGGGGATGTCCTGCTTACGTGAAGCAGACAGTGGGAGATAAGTTGGATAGTCGATCCACCTTATGTTATTTTGTAGGATATCCGAAGAATTCAATCGGATATTATTTCTATCATCCTACTGAAACAAAAGTGTTTGTTTCAAGGAATGCCACCTTCATGGAGAAGGAGTTCTTATTAGATAAGAAAGGCAAGATGATGGAACTCGAAGAAATTCGAGAAGAACCCGAGATACAAAATAACGATCCTACACCTCAGGAACCATTGATTGACACGCCTATATCTAGGAGATCCGAGAGGACTGATAGGATCAGTCCTCTCGGATATGGTATTATTCTTGAAGGGGATCAAAGTGAACCCGACATTGGATGTGATCCAAGAAACTTCAAGGAAGCAATTTCCGATGCGGATTCTAATTTATGGCTTAAAGCTATGCAGTCGGAAATAGAATCAATGCATACGAACCAAGTTTGGTCTTTAGTGGATCCTCCCGATGGAATTATTTCAATAGGGTGTAAATGGATCTACAAGAGAAAACTTGGGCCTGATGGTAAGGTACTTACCTACAAGGCATGATTGGTAGCAAAAGGTTATATTCAAAGACAAGGAGTTGACTATGATGAAACTTTTTCACCAGTCGCAATGTTCAAGTCCATAAGAATCCTTATTGCCATAGCAGCATGGTATGACTATGAGTTATGGCAAATGGATGTGAAGACTGCATTTCTTAATGGAAACATTAAGGAAGAAATCTATATGATGCAGCCCGAGGGATTCACATCCATGGGAAGCGAGCATAAGGTATGCAAGCTTCAGAGATCAATTTATGGTCTCAAACAAGTATCAAGAAGTTGGAACCATAAATTTGATGAAACAATAAAGGACTTTGGTTTCATCGAAAACCCGGAGGAACCGTGCGTGTACAAGAAAATAGTTAAGGATGCGGTGACGTTCTTAGTGCTTTATGTTGATGACATCCTACTCATTGGGAATGACGTAGGGATGTTGAAGTTAACAAAGATATGGTTATCAGGTAGATTCTCGATAAAGGATAAATTTGAATTTTTGGAAAATTTATAAATTTTATCCATTAAATTAGATTTTATAAAATTAATAATTTTGGAACATCCGGGAGATTGTGGAAAGAGGAGACATCAGTGTCGAGAGAGTGGCCTCTGCAGACAATATCGCTGATCCGCTTACTAAGCCCTTGCCAGGACCATTGTTTGACAAACATCGCGAAGCAATGAGATTACGTAGTATGACTAGTTGGCTTTAGGGCAAGTGGGAGATTGAAAGAGTGGGTGCCCGGTTAGCCAACTTGTGGCTAAGGGCTTTGATGACTCTATGTAAAACAATCTTTTGTTTAATATAATTTACACTTTTATAATGGCATTGACTTTATCTTTCTTCATATTGTTATATTATGATATACTATTGTTGTTTTGATAAAGACCTTGAATATACTATAGTGTATGTAAGATGTGGTAGCACATGGGGATGGCTATCATGAAACACATCTTATAGTCATTGTATATTCTAAACTGTTCCTAGTCAATTGAGCCATCCGCAAATAAGGATAAGGATCGCTTGAGATTGAGACTAGCATTTGCGATGCCGAGTACCATGTTTCATTGGTATGGAACATAGAGATGTTCAAAGCATGCAAATGGATATTCATATGATGAATGATCGAACTACCCTATTCGGACTTTCCAAGTGGTTATCACTTATCGAGTGGATAAAGTCCGCGGTTTTGGTTGTACACCATTAGTCCTTATTACTTGAAACATCATTGAGACTCTATATGCTAGTACAGTGCTTTGACTCGTTTACCGACTCTATTGGGGTCATCAGGTGTCGGGATTGGGTACAGTTACGACACATATAGGAGTCGATGCTTTGTTGTCAAGGATTCACCACATACTTGCGAGTGTGGATATCCTATGCGATCTGAGGATATATTAGTGTGACGAATCTCTGGCCAGAGTACATGATGTGTTTTAGGTTAATTGGTTATCCTAGCAACACATGCGATGTCACTATTTGATCTCCAAGATGTAATGCATAGTTATCGAATCTCGAATAACTCTCGATATACCAATGGTTGTTGATTCGATCGGGATATATAGATGAAGGGACCGTACTGTACGCTAATCAAAATCTACTGGTTCTTGCAGGCACTATCAATAATACCTAGGGAATCATGGGGCGATGTTGCTAGGCGCTCTTACCATGATTCGATGGGTAAGTCGGAAATTGTTGTTCCGAGTCACAAGGAGTTGTGAGCCCACGGCTAGCTGTATTCCTAAACCATTGAGGGTTACACAAGTAATGGATTACTAAAACCCCGTAGAGATAGTTAAATTTAAATAGTTAAATTTAATGAAAGAGAAGTTGGACTTCTTAACTAAAGGGAGTGGAATTTCCTAAAATGACATAGGAATGGGCATTTTTGGAAATCACTGAATTTGGATTCAGAAAAATTATCTCGACTCTAAAAGATGCAGAAATGGTTTCTGTGCACATTGGTAAAATCAGTTTATCAATCGGAGTCACGATGAATTTGATATTAATTTTTAGAACAACGGGCTTGGCTTGTTGGGCTTAAGTTATGGATTGTGGGCTTTAAGGAGTTAGAGTCCTAACACAATTATAACTTAACCTAGTCTAGAAATTATCTATAAATACATGTAGTGGGTTCGAAAATTACAAATAATTCAGTCTTCAAATTTTCGAACACTGCATAATTATTTTAAGAGGATTTTCGAAAATTCCTCTGTCCCTTCGGAGAAAATTCGGCTTGTGATTTTTATGAAAAAATTACAATCTGAATTAACAGATCATATCTGTTTATTCTCTACGAAAAACTTCTGATTGATTTCTAGTGCATTTAATCAGAGGGTTTCTGTTTTCTGTTCGTGGACCTTATTCCGGTGATTGATCGTGACGCCATCAGTTCCCGGGATTTACAAGAAGAGCAGATTAAATTTTGTTGGAGTCCATAATCTCGTTTCGAGATTTAAGGTAAAACATTAATTGTGATTATTTGTTTTACTTGTATGAATTTAATCGTAAAAGTTTTGATACCCAGATATGGAATCGTTCCATATTAATAAAAATAAATTTTTTAAACTTTCGCTGCACCGGGTATCAATTCTAATTGATCTGAACACCGTTTTCCAACAGCCATGTGGATCCCCAATAATATGAGCCAATCCCATGGGAGTTCTACCCAATTACAACATGTGTCGATCCAATGTACAGCTTTCCGACGAACGGGCCCCCCCAATAATATGAGCCGGACCGTGCCCGCGGGTAGCATCTCATACATTGATCGTTGATGGAAGGTAGGAACATTTAAAAAATATTTAAATTCCCTTTTGTTTATCTTGATATCAATTTTAAATCATATTTAAAATGAGGGATTTTTAATTTTGAAAACTGTCTCATCATGCAATATTTGTATGCTTGCGGGATTCATACAATTTAATCTAAACATGCATACAACAATACATCATGAGGGGGATGGGGTCCACCCCCGGGGAGTATCATATATTATTTAAAGGATGATCGATCCCAATCACTAATCGACCCGTGGTTGCCAATCACGATTCTAAGTCCAATCCTAGGTGATATGCAAGTATGCAAAGCAATCCTATTACATTGATCTTCCAATTTACATTTCTTCGGTCTTTATTGTCTGCTGGGCCCACCTTTGTCTTCAAATCTTTATCTCCCACTAAGTCTAATAAATTTCGATGACAAGTAGGGGATACATATTTAAGGGTGGGAACGGGTCATAAACCAGGCCCACTTTTTATTACAAATGACAATTCAAATTGGGCCATAAACCAAGCCCATTAATAAAAACCAACAACAATAAAAACAAATGTAAATGTCCTAACATACACCTACAAAATTGGTCATGGCAATCGATCATCCTTTTATCCAATAATTAATTCAATAATTAAATAATTGGATAACATGCAATGACATCATAATTAAAAGATAAAATCATATTTTATCTAATACATACATAAGATCATATCTTATCATCAATTGTACCAAAATAATTAATTTTATAAAATCTAATTTAACGGATAAAATTTATAAATTTTCCAAAAATTCAAATTTATACAAAAATCAATTTTAAAAATTTCGGACTCGAACAATTCGATCCGATGCCTCGTGGACCAATCAAAAACAATTTTCGATCGGACCAAAAACTAAAATTTCAAAAATTTCAAAAATTCAAAAAATCAAACTTTTTTAAATTTCCGGACTGCCCGGGACATTCCCGGGTAGCCCCTCCTCCACGTGGGATAGGGCTGTCCACGTGGAGGTGGGCAGGGGCAGCGACAATCGCTGCCCGATTGCCCTTGTTTCAAATTTAATATTAAAAATTTTCGTTTTGTTTCAAAAAAATCGAGGCTAAAAATTTTGTACAATCGATTAATTTTAATCGTTTGATCAAAGATTACGACCTGTCTCTGATACCACTGTTGGAAAACGTGTTCAGATCAATTAAGAGTTGATATCCGGTGCAGCGGAAGTTTAAAAATTTTTATTTTTCGATATATGGAACGAGTCGCTGCCCGATGGCAGCGATTGGATCGCTGCCCAGGGCAGCGATTTGATCGCTGCCCCTTATCGCTGCCCAAGGGGCAGCGACGGGCTGCCCTGCCCGGCCCTCATTTTGGGGCGCGGGCTGCCCGGGATTGTCCCGGGTAGCCAGGGAAAAATTAAAATTTTAAATTTTTGAAATTCACACCCTTGAACACAATGGATACTCTGAACGTCGTCATCGTCATATTTTTGAAACCGGCCTCGCCCTCCTTCATTATGCGTCTGTTCCCACTCGCTTCTGGCCCTTTGCATTTGCCACTGCTACTTATCTGATTAATCGCCTACCCAAATGCAATATCTCATATAAATTTTCCTTCGAGTCCATCTTCCACACAGCGCCAAATCTCTCAAAACTTCGTATTTTTTGCTGTCTTTGTTATCCTTGGCTCCGTCCCTACTCCCAGCATAAACTCACTCAGAAGTCTTCCCCATGTGTCTTCCTTGGCTACTCTCTTACGCAGAGTGCCTATCTCTATCATGAGCCTTCCTCCGGTCGAGTCTTCGTTTCTCATCATGTTGTTTTTTTTGAGTCTACGTTTCCTTTTTCTAGTGGTAGTAATGGTACTGGACTATGCTCCGATGCTCTCTCTGTTTCCCCTGTCGAGGACCCTTGTGTTGCTGATCCTTCACCTGTTTGTTCGGCTGAACCGTGTCTTGTACCTCCCCTAACCCCCGTCCCAAACCCGACCACCCCAGAGCCATCCCCCACCCCGTCCGTCCCCGTCACCGAGCCCCCTCCCATCGCTCCCCTTCCCTCGACTCGCTCCACTCATCCCATGGTCACTCTCTCTAAAAATAATATTTCTCGACCCAATCCCCGCTACAGTCTCACTGTTATCACTGACACTGCTCCTTCTGAAACCTACCTCACATACTCTTGCTCTTAAGGATCCTCGATGGCGTGCCGCCATGTCTGAGGAGTTTGATGTGCTCATTCGTAACATTACGTGGGATCTTGTTCCGTCTACTATGTCTCAGAATGTTGTTGGCTGCAAGTGGGTCTTTCGGATCAAGCGGAAGCCTGATGGCTCTATTGATCGATACAAGGCTCGTCTAGTCGCCAAGGGGTTTCATCAACGCCCGGGTCTTGATTATACAGATACATTTAGTCCTGTGGCCAAACCCACCATTGTTCGTATACTTCTATCGCTTGCTGTCACCAATGGTTGGTCTCTTTTTCAGATGGATGTGAATAATGCTTTTCTCCAGGGTCAGCTGGAGGACTGCATTTATATGACTCAGCCACCTGGATTTGCTAATTCTGATTTTCCTTCTCATGTTTTCAAGTTGAATAAAGCAATATATGGTCTTAAGTAGGCACTCAGGGCTTGGTACACGGCCCTCCATCGGTTCTTACTCAGTTTTGGCTTCTCGGTCTCCCTCGCTGATACGCCTTTATTTATTTATCGCTCTAGCGATGTCATTATGTGTAGCGACCCATACCGGATCCGCTACCTAATCAAAGATAAGAGCATAATTAAGCATGCATTAAATAAATTGCTGCGGAAGACTTAAATAAAAAGGACCGGCAGAATACAAACGGTTAAACAAATTCGTTTATACAACACAATCGAATAACTTAAATAAACCTACAGCTAATCTTGCTGTCTTCAAGGATTACTGGCCTCTCCAAGCTCCTGGTGCTCAATCTTGCACCTAAACCTGCCCCGTAGAATGGGCTGTCCAGATACACAGAAAAGACTGAACGTGAGCGCTAAGCTCAATACGAAAGCACGGATAAACATACAAATATGATGCATGAAAATGACAGGGTATCCATATCTGAGATAATTGTATACAACTTCTCAGACTGGCGCCTGGAATATGAGCTCGTCACATCGGGGTAGCTAACCACTGTGTGCGACCACTCACTCCCGAATCTCGAACACGGACCACGGAGTCCTCTAGGTATCAGTACCTAAGGGTACTCGATATCAAATGTCCAAACAAGGCTGAGTAACCCTAACTGTCTCATCTCAAATGATTTACAGATGTACAGGCACAAGATGATATGTACATGCCATATATCAATAACAATAACATGCAAACATATAAATGCAACATATAAGCATGCATATCCGCTGACAATCTCAGTCAGTACTTACGTACCTTTCTAAGGCAGTCCTAGTAGTCCAACTCTAGGTTCCAAGTCTATCATCAACTCTACAATGCAAATACCCATGCATCATTCATTAAGCTCTAAAAGCCTTAACTAAACTATTGTATACCCCTAAATAATTTAAGGAGACTATAGCTATACCTGCGTCCATTGTCAGCCCACTGATGGCGACTATCTCGCAACTAGGGGCACACCCCTGCTGCAGCTCCACAGCCTCGAGCACGGCTCCACTACACGAGCACTGCTCCGCTACTATGTCAGACACTGTCTGACTATGCTATAATATTTTTCCCTACTCCAACTCTAAAATAAGAGTGCCCAAAGCCCTAAAATAGATCCACGTGGGCAAAGGAGAGGAACTCAGAATTCGCACCAAATGAGTGTTGGAGAACGGCGATCAGATCAATCAGAATTGATACCCGGTGCAGCGGAAGTTTAAAAATTTTATATGGAACGATTCCATATCATGGGTATCAAAACTTTACGATTAAATTGTGTGTGTAAAAATTAAATAACAATTATAAATTTTTACCTCCAATCTCGAATCGAGATTATGGACACCAACAGATTACTCTGCTCTTGTTGTATCTCCCAGGAACTGATGGACGAACTGTTCTTCAATCAGGTCCACGAACAGAGATTTAATCCCTCTAATAGATTGCACTAGAAAATCTATCAGAAGTTTCTACGAAGATAATTAACGAATTTGATCCGTTAAACCAGACTGAAAATTCAAAATTCACAGGCTGGATTTTCCCGAGTAGAGAGGGAAGGGGGCGGCCACTTATTTAAAACACAGCTAGGGTTTTTTCAAAAATTGTGAGCCTCTGTTGTGTAATTTCTGTACTGCAATAACTTATTTATAATGTGGGCTGCTAACAGCTTAGGGCCCATTAGTCATAAGTTCAAGCCTGACAAGCAAAGCCCGCATGTTCAGAAATTAATATAAAATTCATCGTGACTCAGATTGATAAACCAATTTTACCAATGTTCACAGAAACCATTTCTGCACCTTTTAAAGTCAAGATAAATTTTTCTGAATCCAAATTCAGTGATTTCCAAAAATGCCCATCCCTATGTCATTTTAGGAAATCTTACTCCTCTACTCTTAAATAAGAAGTCCCACTTCTTTGTTCATTAAATTTAACTCTTTAAATTTAACTATCTCAACGGGGATTAAAAATCCATTACTCTGTGTGACCCTCAATGGTTCAGGGATACAGCTAGCCGTGGGCTCACAACTCCTTGTGACTCAGAACAACAATTTTCGACTTGCCCATTGAATCATGGTAAGAGCGCCTAGCAACATCGCCCCATGATTCCCTAGGTATCACTGATAGTGCCTGCAAAAACCAATAGATTTTGGTTAGCGTACAGTACGGTCCCTTCATCCATATATCCCGATCGAATCAACAACCATTGGTAAATCGAGAGTCGTTCGAGATTCGATAACTAAGCAATACATCTTGAAGATCAAATAGTGACATCGCATGTGCTACTAAGAAACCATTTCTTAAAACACATCATGTACTCTGGCCAGAGATTCGTCACACTAATATCTCCTCAGGTCGCATAGGATATCCACACTCGCAAGTATGTGGTGAATCCTTGACAACAAAGCATTGACTCCTATATGTGTTGTAACTGTACCCAATCCCGACACCTGATGACCCCAATAGAGTCGGTAAACGAGTCAAAGCACAGTACTAGCATATAGAGTCTCAATGATGTTTCAAGTAGTAAGGACTAATGGTGTACAACCAAAACCGCGGACTTTTTCCACTCGATAAGTGATAACCACTTGGAAAGTCCGGATAGGGTAGTTCGATCATTCATCGTATGAATATCCATTTGCATGCTTTGAACATCTCTATGTTCCTTACCAATGAAACGTGGTACTCTGCATCGCAAATGCTAGTCTCAAACTCGAGCGATCCTTATCCTTATTATCGGACGGCTCAATCGACTAGGAACCATTTAGAATATACAGTGACTATAAGATGTGTTTCATGATAGACATCCCCATGTACTACCACATCTTACATACACTATAGTATATTCAAGGTCTTTATCAAAACAATAATAGTATATCACAATATAACAATATGAAGAAAGATAAAGTCATTGCCATTAATAAAAGTGTAAATTATATTAAACAAAAGATTGTTTATACAAAGAGTCATCAAAGCCCTTAGCCACAAGTTGGCTCACCGGGCACCCACTCTTTCAATCTCCCACTTGCCCTAAAGCCAACTAGTCATACTACGTAGACCCATTGCTTCGCGATGTTTGTCAAATAATGGTCCTGGCAAGGGCTTAGTAAGTGGATCAGCGATATTGTCTGCAGAGGCCACTCTTTCGACAGTGATGTCTCCTCTTTCCACAATCTCCCGGATGATGTGGTATTTCCTCAGTACGTGTTTGGATCTTTGATGAGACCTTGGTTCCTTTGCCTGAGCAACGGCACCCGTGTTGTCACAGTACACCGGGACTGGACCAACAACTTCAGGAATGACGCCCAACTCTTGGACGAAATTCCTCATCCAAACGGCCTCTTTAGCAGCAGCTGATGCCGCAATGTATTCTGCCTCAGTGGTGGAATCCGCTGTGGTGTCCTACTTGGAACTCTTCCAAGAGACAGCACCGCCATTGAGCATGAACACAAATCCAGAGGTTGACTTCGATTCATCCACGTCCAAATTTTCCAAATACAAATCAAGATGTTCCATCTTCTTCGAGGGATCCTAACCGGAGTACGGGGACTGAGCACATACATTTTACTAACAGTTTTAATATTTACGATGAAGCAAATTCTTCAATACTCCCAATGATCTAGGTTTTGAAATACCATTACATTATCATGGAGAAGGTTCGCAATATGTAGATCCCAATAGCGCGCATGTAGAAATACCGAACACCTACATCAAAGGTCTATATGACCTCATAAACATAATGGGTATCAAAACTTTTACGATTAAATTGTGTGTGTAAAAATTAAATAACAATTATAAATTTTTACCTCCAATCTCGAATCGAGATTATTGACACCAACATATTGCTCTGCTCTTGTTGTATCTCCCTGGAACTGATGGACGAACTGTTCTTCAATCAGGTCCACGAACAGAGATTTAATCCCTCTGATAGATTGCACTAGAAAATCTATCAGAAGTTTCTACGAAGAGAATTAACGAATATGATCCGTTAAACCAGACTGCAAATTCAAAATTCACAGGCTGAATTTTTCCCGAGCAGAGGGGAGGAGGCGGCGGCCACACTTAAGAAAAACAGGGTTTTCAAAAATTATTTTGTGACCTCTGTTGTATAATTTCTGTACTGCAATAACTTATTTATAAGCTAGAGTCGGTATAGCCTTCCAATTTCAGTTCTCTTCCTCCATATACCATGAACATATTCTTAGTCCTTCGTAAGTACTTAAGAATGTCCTTCACGGTTTTCCAATGCATTTGACCGGGATTAGCTTGATATCTGCTCGTGACACTCAGAGCAAATTCTACATCCGGTCTGGTAGATATCATCCCATACATGATACTACCTATGGCTGACGCATATGGTATATGTGTCATTTTCTCTATCTCTTCATCAGTCTTGGGACACATAGACTTAGATAGAGAAACTCCATGACACATAGGTAGATGTCCTCTCTTGCACCCATCCATTGAAAACCTTTTCAATATGGTGTCGATGTAGGTTGCTTGAGTGAGTCCTATCATTCTCTTAGATCTATCTCTATAGATCTGTATCCCTAGAATATAGGATGCCTCACCCAAATCCTTCATCGAGAATCTACCTGATAACCATATCTTTGTTGACTGCAACATCCCTACATCATTCTCAATGAGTAGGATGTCATCAACATAAAGTACTAAGAATGTCACAGCATCCTTAACTACTTTCTTGTACACGCACGGTTCCTCCGGGTTCTTGATGAAACCAAAATCTTTTATTGTTTCATCAAATTTCTGGTTCCAACTTCTTGATGCTTGTTTGAGACCATAGATTGATCTCTGAAGCTTGCATACCTTATGCTCGCTTCCCATGAATGTGTATCCCTCAGGCTGCGTCATATAGATCTCTTACTTAATGTTTCCATTAAGAAATGCAGTCTTCACATCCATTTGCCATATCTCATAGTCATACCAAGCAGCTATGGCAATAAGGATTCTTATGGACTTGAACATTGCAACTGGTGAAAAGGTTTCATCATAGTCAACTCCTTGTCTTTGAGTATAACCTTTCGCCACCAATCGTGCCTTGTAGGTCAATACCTTACCATCAGGCCCAAGATTTCTCTTGTAGATCCATTTACACCCTATTGGAACAATTCCATCGGGAGGATCTACTAAAGACCAAACTTGGTTTTTATGCATCGAATCTATTTCCGACTGCATAGCTTCAAGCCATAAATTTGAATCCGCATCAGAAATTGCTTCTTTGAAGTTTCTTGGATCACATCCAACATCGGGTTCATCTTGATCCCCTTCAAGAAGAAGACCATATCGAATAGGAGGTCTAGAAGTCCTCTCGGATCTTCTAGGTATAGGCGTGTCCATCATTGGTTCCTGAGGTGTAGGATCATTATTTTGTATTTCGGGTTCTTCTCGAATTTCTTCGAGTTCCATCATCTCGCCTTTCTTATCCAATAAGAAATCCTTCTCCAAGAAGGTGGCATTCCTTGAAACAAACACCTTTGTTTCAGCAGGATGATAGAAATAATATCCGATTGAATTCTTCGGATACCCTACAAAATAACATAAGGTGGATCGACTATCCAACTTATCTCCCACTGTCTGCTTCACGTAAGCAGGACATCCCCAAATCCTCAAGTACGAATACTTAGGAGCTTTGCCATTCCATAACTCGTATGGTGTTTTGTCCACTACTTTGGTGTGGACGTTGTTCAACAACAACACCGCCGTTTCAAGCGCGTAACCCCAAAACGAAGGTGGAAGCTCAGTGAAGCTCATCATGGATCGAACCATGTCCAACAAAGTTCGATTACGACGCAGTACACCGGGACTGGACCAACAGCTTCAGGAATTACACCCAACTCTTGGATGAATTTCCTTATCCAAACCGCCTCTTTAGCAGCAGCTGATGCTGCTATGTATTCTTCCTCAGTGGTGGAATCCGCTGTGGTGTCTTGCTTGGAACTCTTCCAAGAGACAACACCGCCATTGAGCAGAATACAAATCCAGAGGTTGCTTTCGAGTCATCCACGTCACATTGGAAGCTAGAGTCGGTGTAGCCTTCCAACTTCAATTCTCTTCCTCCATAAACCATGAATATATTCTTAGTCCTTCGCAAGTACTTAAGAATATCCTTCATGGCTTTCCAATGCATTTGACCGGGATTGGCTTGATATCTGCTCGTGACGCTCAGAGCATAGGCCACATCCGGTCTGGTAGATATCATCCCATACATGATACTACCAATGGCTGACGCATAAGGTATGTGTGTCATCTTCTCTATCTCTTCATCAGTTTTAGGACACATAGACTTGGATAGAGAAACTCCATGACACATAGGTAGATGTCCTCTCTTGGACCCATCCATTGAAAACCGTTTCAATATGGTGTCGATGTAGGTTGATTGAGTAAGTCCTATCATTCTCTTAGATCTATCTCTATAGATCTGTATCCCTAGAATATAGGAGGCCTCACCCAAATCCTTCATCGAGAATCTACCTGATAACCATATCTTTGTTGACTGCAACATCCCTACGTCATTCCCCATGAGTAGGATGTCATCAATATAAAGTACTAAGAATGTTACCGCATCCTTAACTACTTTCTTGTACATGCATGGTTCCTTCGGGTTCTTGATGAAACCAAAATCCTTTATTGTTTCATCAAATTTCTGGTTCCAACTTCTTGATGCTTGTTTGAGACCATAGATTGATCTCTGAAGCTTGCATACCTTATGCTCGCTTCCCATGGATGTGTATCCCTCAGGCTGCGTCATATAGATCTCTTCCTTAATGTTTCCATTAAGAAATGCAGTCTTTACATCCATTTGCCATATCTCATAGTCATACCATGCTGCTATGGTAATAAGGATTCTTATGGACTTGAACATTGCGACTGGTGAAAAGGTTTCATCATAGTCAACTCCTTGTCTTTGAGTATAACCTTTTGCCACCAATCGTGCCTTGTAGGTCAATACCTTTCCATCAGGCCCAAGATTTCTCTTGTAGATCCATTTGCATCCAATTGGAACAATTCCATCGGGAGGATCTACTAAAGACCAAACTTGGTTAGAATGCATCGAGTCTATTTCCGATTGCATAGCTTCAAGCCATAAATTTGAATCCGCATCAGAAATTGCTTCCTTGAAGTTTCTTGGATCACATCCAATATCGGGTTCACTTTGATCCCCTTCAAGAAGAAGACCATATCTAATAGGATGTCTAGAAGTCCTTTCGATTCTTCTAGCAATAGGCGTGTCTTGTGATGATTCTTGAGGTGTAGGATTGCTATTTTGTATCTCGGGTTCTTCTCGAATTTCTTCGAGTTCCATCATCTCGCCTTTCTTATCCAATAAGAACTCCTTCTCCAAGAAGGTGGCATTCCTTGAAACAAACACTTTTGTTTCAGCAGGACGATAGAAATAATATCCGATTGAATTCTTCGGATACCCTACAAAATAACATAAAGTGGATCGACTATCCAATTTATCTCCCACTGTCTGCTTCACGTAAGCAGGACATCCCCAAATCCTCAAGTACGAATACTTAGGAGCTTTGCCATTCCATAACTCGTATGGTGTTTTATTTACTGCTTTTGTGTGGACGTTGTTTAACAACAATAGCGCCATTTCAAGCGCGTAGCCCCAAAACGAAGGTGGGAGCTCAGTGAAGCTCATCATGGATCAAACCATGTCCAACAAAGTTCGATTGCGATGCTCCGAAACACCATTAAGCTGAGGTGTCATAGGAGGAGTCCACTGAGAGAGAATCCCATTCTCTTTTAGATAGTCCAAAAACTCGGTACTTAAGTATTCTCCACCTCGATCCGATCAAAGTGCCTTAATACTTTTACCTAGTTTGTTTTCTACTTCAGCCTTGAATTCTTTGAACCTTTCAAATGCTTCAGACTTATATTTCATTAAATATAAATACCCGTACCTAGAATGATCATCAGTATAGGTAATGAAGTAGGAGTTGCCACATTTAGTACCAATCCTAAATGGACCGCAAACATCTGTATGGATCAAATCCAACAGATTTTGACTACGCTCAGGTTTCCCTTTGAAAGGAGATTTAGTCATTTTTCCCTTTAGGCAGGACTCACAAGTAGGTAGAGAGTTAATATCAGACATATCAAACATGCCCTCTCCCACTAGCTTGTTCATCCTCCTTGAGGAAATATGACCTAGCCTAGCATGCCAAAGGTTTGCCGGGTTTTGACTATCGTCCTTCCTTTTAATTGTTGTTACCGGTTTATCAACATAATTAATTGGAACGTCTTTTAATTTTAAGCTAAATAGATCGTTTTCAAGTTGTCCATTTCCAATCAAACATTCATTCTTGTAAATATTGCAAATCCCATTTACAAAATTGCAAGAAAAACCATCTCTATCAAGCATAGAAATAGATATAATGTTTTTGACCAAATCCGGAACATATAAAACATCTCTCAAAAATAACTTAAAATTTTTCTGCAAAATTAAATAAATGTCTCCTATAGCTTTGGCTTCGACTCTAGAACCATTCCCGAGCCTTAGCTGGGTCTCACACATCCTTAGCTTACGACTTCTTGTCATTACCTGCAAATCATTGCAAATATGAGATCCACATCCGGTATCCAATACCCAAGAAGAAGTATTAAGCGAAACATTTATTTCAATGTAAAACATACCCTATGCAGTTCGCAACTGTTCGAGGTATTCCTTGCAGTTACGTTTCCAATGACCGGGTTTCTTGCAGTAATGGCAAACGTTTTCATCTTTTATCTCAATTGAAGCCTTGGCCTTTCCCTTCTTATTTGGTACAATCTTCTTGGGCGGGCCAGAACGTTTCTTACCCTTTCCACTTGGTCCTTTCTTAGAGTTAGAAGAGGAGCCAACCAAGAGTACCGGTTTATCCTTCTTTAGTGTGGCTTCATAAGTCACAAGCATATTGACCATCTCTTCAAGGGTGGCCTCTATCTTGTTCATATTGAAGTTCATCACAAAACCGTCAAACGACGAAGGAAGTGAAAGAAGTAACAAGTCCACATTTAGTTCATGCTCTAATGTCAGTTCGAGTTTTACCAACTTTTCAATGTGCCCAATCATGTGTACCCCATGCTCACGGACCGAAGTCCCATCTCGCATGCGGCATGTCATGAGCTCTTTGACAGTCTCAAATTTCTCGGCCCTTGACTGAGCTCCAAAAAGTTCCTTGAGTGCGCTGTGAATGTCAGCAGCATTCACCGCATCCTCAAATCGCCTCTGGAGTTCATCAGACATTGATGCTAGCATATAACTCTTTGCCTTGACATCATGGTCCCACCAATCGTCAAGCTTTTTCAACTCTTCCGGACTACTGTTAGCCGGGGCTTCCTTCGGAGGACGCTTCTCTAACACGTAGAAAGCCTTCTCCGAATTTAGAATGATTTTTAACTTACGGAACCATTCCGTAAAGTTAGCGCCAGTCAACTTGTTTTGATCGAGAATTGAGAGTAGTGGATTACGCGAATTCATAGTAATGAAATACTGAAAAGGAAACAGACAATAATCAGTGATTTGTTCAATTAATTTACTAAGACATAAAATATGGCGAATTTCATTTTATGAATTACACTCCCACTATTTTGACGATTTCACTACCCTCTAGTGAAAACGAGAAACATTTTCTTTAGTGGGAACATGGAGTCCAATTGACAAACTATGGTCCCGAATAATATCAGCCAACCATAATTTTCAAAAGGTAGAGCCCAATTGCTTCCAAAGCAACCTCCATGTTTTTACCTCATGTCCAATAAGGGCCCAATAATATGACGCCGTTTATTGTGACATGTCAAGATGACCCATCAATATTAAGTTGTGATGGACGGTCGCCATGTGGATCCCCAATAATATGAGCCAATCCCATGGGAGTTTCACCCAACTTACAACATGTGTCGATCCAATGTACAGCTTTCCGACGAACGGGCCCCCCCAATAATATGAGCCGGACCATATCCGCGGGTAGCATCACATACATTGATCGTTGATGGAAGGTAGGAATATTTAAACAATATTTAAAATTCCCTTTTGTTTATCTTGATATCAATTTTAAATCATATTTAAAATGAGGGATTTTATTTTGAAAATTTGTCTCATCATGTAATTTATGTATGCTTGCAGGATTTATACAATTTATGTCTAAACATGCATACATCAATAATATCATATATTATTTAAGGATGATCGATCCCATTTACTAATCGACCCGTGGTTGCCAATCACGAGTCTAAGTCCAATCCTAGGTGATATGCAAGTATGCAATGCAATCCTATTACATTGAGCTTCCAATTTACATTTCTTCGTCTTCATTGTCTGCTGGGCCCACCATTTCTTCAAAACATTATCTCCCACTAAGTCTAATAAATTTACAATAAATTTCGATGACAAAAATGGGATACATTTTAGGGGTGGGAACGGGCCATAAACCAGACCCATTTTTATTACATATGACAATCATATTGGCTATAAACCAAGCCCATTAATAAACACCAACAACAATAGGACAAATGTAAATCACCTAATATACACCTAAAATATTGGTCATGGCAATCGATCATCCTTTTATCCAATAATTAATTCAATAATTAAAATAATTGGATAAACATGCAATGACATCATAATTAAAAGATAAAATCATATTTTATCTTATCCATCCATAAGATCATATCTTATCATCAATTGTACCAAATTAATTAATTTTATAAAATTTAATTTAACGGATAAAATTTATAAATTTTCCAAAAAATTCAAATTTATCCAAAAATCAATTTTAAAAATTTCGGACTCGAACAATTCGATCCGATGCCTCGTGATCTAATCAAAAACAATTTTCGATCGGATCAAACACTCGAATTTCAAAAATTCAAAATTTTTAAAAAATTAAAATTTTAATTTTTCGGGCTGCCCGGGACAATCCCGGGCAGCCCGTAATGGGCAGCGACGATCGCTGCCCGTGTTTTGCCCGTCAAAAATTTAATTTTAAAAATTTTTTTTGTTTCAAAAACCGAGGCTTAAAAATTTTGTACAATCGATTAATTTAATCGTTTGATCTGAGCAACCTGGCTTTGATACCACTGTTGAAAAACGGTGTTCAGATCAATTAGAATTGATACCCGGTGCAGCGGAAGTTTAAAAAATTTATTTTTATTAATATGGAACGATTCCATATCTGGGTATCAAAACTTTTACGATTAAATTCATACAAGTAAAACAAATAATCACAATTAATGTTTTACCTTAAATCTCGAAACGAGATTATGGACTCCAACAGAATTTAATCTGTTCTTCTTGTAAATCCCGGGAACTGATGGCGTCACAATCAATCACCGGAATAAGGTCCACGAACAGAAAACAGAAACCCTCTGATTGACTGCACTAGAAATCAATCAGAAGTTTTTCGTAGAGAATAAACAGATATGATCTGTTAATTCAGATTGTAATTTTTTCATAAAAATCACAAGCCGAATTTTCTCCGAAGGGACAGAGGAATTTTCGAAAATCCTCTTAAAATAATTATGCAGTGTTCGAAAATTTGAAGACTGAATTATTTGTAATTTTCTAACCCACTACATGTATTTATAGATAATTTTTAGACTAGGTTAAGTTATAATTGTGTTAGGACTCTAACTTCTTAAAGCCCACAATCCATAACTTAAGCCCAACAAGCCAAACCAATTGTTCTAAAAATTAATATAAAATTCATCGTGACTCCGATAGATAAACTGATTTTACCAATGTGCACAGAAACCATTTCTGCATCTTTTAGAGTCGAGATAATTTTTCTGAATCCGAATTCAGTGATTTCCAAAAATGCCCATCTCTATGTCATTTTAGGAAATTCCACTCCCTTTAGTTAAGAAGTCCAACTTCTCTTTCATTAAATTTAACTCTTTAAATTTAACTATCTCTACGGGGTTTTAGTAATCCATTACTTGTGTAACCCTCAATGGTTCAGGAATAAAGCTAGCCGTGGGCTCACAAATCCTTGTGACTCGAAACAACAATTTCCGACTTACCCATCGAATCATGGTAAGAGCGCCTAGCAACATCGCCCCATGATTCCCTAGGTATTACTGACAGTGCCTGCAAGAACCAGTAGATTTTGGTTAGCGTATAGTACGGTCCCTTCATCCATATATCCCGATCGAATCAACAACCATTGGTATATCGAGAGTTGTTCGAGATTCGATAACTATGCATTACATCTTGGAGATCAAATTGTGACATCGCATGTGTTACTAGGATAACCAATTAACCTAAAACACATCATGTACTCTGGCCAGAGATTTGTCACACTAATATCTCCTCAGATCGCATAGGATATCCACACTCGCAAGTATGTGGTGAATCCTTGACAACAAAGCATCGACTCCTATATGTGTCGTAACTGTACCCAATCCCGACACCTGATGACCCCAATAGAGTCGGTAAACGAGTCAAAGCACAGTACTAGCATATAGAGTCTCAATGATGTTTCAAGTAATAAGGACTAATGGTGTACAACCAAAACCGCGGACTTTATCCACTCGATAAGTGATAACCACTTGGAAAGTCCGAATAGGGTAGTTCGATCATTCATCATATGAATATCCATTTGCATGCTTTGAACATCTCTATGTTCCATACCAATGAAACGTGGTACTCGGCATCGCAAATGCTAGTCTCAATTTCGAGCGATCCTTATCCTTATTTGCGGACGGCTCAATTGACTAGGAACAGTTTAGAATATACAGTGACTATAAGATGTGTTTCATGATAGCCATCCCCATGTGCTACCACATCTTACATACACTATAGTATATTCAAGGTCTTTATCAAAACAACAATAGTATATCATAATATAACAATATGAAGAAAGATAAAGTCAATGCCATTATAAATGTGTAAATTATATTAAACAAAAGATTGTTTTACATAGAGTCATCAAAGCCCTTAGCCACAAGTTGTCTAACCGGGCACCCACTCTTTCAATGGCGACCGTCCATCACAACTTAATATTGATGGGTCATCTTGACATGTCACATTAAACGGCGTCATATTATTGGGCCCTTATTGGACATGAGGTAAAAACATGGGGGTTGCTTTGGAAGCAATTGGGCTCTACCTTTTGAAAATTATGGTTGGCTGATATTATTCGGGACTATAGTTTGTCAATTGGACTCCATGTTCCCACTAAGGAAACAATTTTCCCGTTTTCACTAGAGGGTAGTGAAATCGTTAAAATAGTGGGAGTGAAATTCATAAAATAAATTTTGCCATATTTTATGTCTTAGTAAATTAATTAAACAATCATCGGTTATTGTCTGTTTCATATCAGTATATCATTATGATGAATCTTCGTAATCCACATGTTTCAATTCTCGAACAAAATAAACTTTTTGGCGCAAACTATACGGAAAGGTTCCATAAGTTAAGATTGTCCTGAGCTCGGAAAAGATTTTCTAAGTGTTAGAAAAGGCTCCTCTGAAAAACAGCCCCGGCTGATGTAACTTCGGAAAGGTTGGCCAAACTAGAGAAATGGTTGGACCATGATCTCAAGGCCATATGTTACATGCAAAGATGGACAAGTCTAAATAAGTTTGCCATCACTGCAAGAAACCCGGTTACTGGAAGCGCAACTGCAAAGAATGTATATCGAGTAGTTACGAACTACAAAGGATATATTTTATAAATGTTTCACTTAATACTATTTCTTGGGTATTGGATACCAGATGTAAATCTCACATTTGCAATGAGTTGCATATGATGACAAGAAGTCGTAAGCTTAGGATGGGTGAGACCCAGTTAAGGCTCGGGAATGGTTCCAGAGTTGAATCCAAAAGCTATGGGAAACATTTGTTTAATTTAGCAAAAACAATTTTAAGCTATATTTTGAGAGAGATGTTTTTATTTGTACCAAGATTTCATTAAAAACATTATTTTTGTTTCTATGCTTGATAGAGATGGTTTTTCTTGTAATTTTATAAATGAGATTTGCAATATTTACAAGAATGAATGTTTGATTGGAAATGGACAACTTGAAAACGATCTATATAACTTAAAATTAAAAGACGTTTCAATTAATTATGTTGATAAACCGGTAACAACAAATAAAAGGAAAAACGATAGCCAAAACCCGGCAAACCTTTGGCATGCTAGGCTAGGTCATATTTCCTCAAGGAGGATGAACAAGCTAGTGGGAGAGGGCATGTTTGATATGTCTGATATTAACTCTCTACCTACTTGTGAGTTCTGCCTAAAAGGAAAAATGACTAAATCTCCTTTCAAAGGAAAGCCTGAGCGTAGTCAAAATCTGTTGGATTTGATCCATACAGATGTTTGCGGACCATTTAGTATCGGTACTAAATTTGGTCACACCTACTTCATTACCTTTACTGATTATTATTCTAGGTATGGGTATTTATATTTAATGAAATATAAGTCTGAATCATTTAAAAAGTTCAAAGAATTCAAGGCTGAAGTAGAAAACAAACAAGGTAGAAGTATTAAAGCACTTCGATCGGATCGAGGTGGAGAATACTTAAGTACCGAGTTTTTGAGCTATCTAAAAGAGAATGGGATTCTCTCTCAGTGCACTCCTCCTATGACACCTCAGCTAAATGGTGTCTCGGAACGTCGCAATCGAACTTTGTTGGACATGGTTCGATCTATGATGAGCTTCACTGAGCTCCCTCCTTCGTTTTGGGGCTATGCACTTGAAACGGCGGTGTTGTTGTTGAACAATGTTCACACCAAAGCAGTGAATAAAACTCCATACGAGTTATGGAATGGCAAAGCTCCCAAGTATTCGTACTTGAGGATTTGGGGATGTCCTGCTTACGTGAAGCAGACAGTGGGAGATAAGTTGGATAGTCAATCCACCTTATGTTATTTTATAGGATATCCGAAGAATTCAATCAGATATTATTTCTATCATCCTACTGAAACAAAAGTGTTTGTTTCGAGGAATGCCACCTTCATGGAGAAGGAGTTTTTATTAGATAAGAAAGGCAAGATGATGGAACTCGAAGAAATTCGAGAAGAACCTGAGATACAAAATAACGATCCCACACCTCAAGAACCTTCAGTGGACACGCCTACATCTAGGAGATCCGAGAGGACTTCTAGACCTCCTATTCGATATAGTCTTCTTCTTGAAGGGGATCAAAGTGAACCCGACATTGGATGTGATCCAAGAAACTTCAAGGAAGCAATTTCTGATGCGGATTCGAATTTATGGCTTGATGCTATGCAGTCGGAAATAGACTCGATGCATACAAACCAAGTTTGGTCTTTAGTAGATCCTCCCGATGGAATTGTTCCAATAGGGTGTAAATGGATCTACAAGAGAAAACTTGGGCCTGATGGCAAGGTACTAACCTACAAGGCACGATTGGTAGCAAAAGGTTATACTCAAAGACAAGGAGTTGACTATGATGAAACCTTTTCACCAGTCGCAATGTTCAAGTCCATAAGAATCCTTATTGCCATAGCAGCATGGTATGACTATGAGATATAGCAAATGGATGTGAAGACTGCATTTCTTAATGGAAACATTAAGGAAGAAATCTATATGATGCATCCCGAGGGATTCACATCCATGGGAAGCGAGCATAAGGTATGCAAGCTTCAGAGATCAATTTATGGTCTCAAACAAGCATCAAGAAGTTGGAACCAGAAATTTGATGAAACAATAAAGGACTTTGGTTTCATCAAAAACCCGGAGGAACCGTGCGTGTACAAGAAAGTAGTTAAGGATGCGGTGACATTCTTAGTGCTTTATGTTGATGACATCCTACTCATTGGGAATGACGAAGGGATGTTGCAGTCAACAAAGATATGATTATCAGGTAGATTCTCGATGAAGGATTTGGGTGAGGCCTCCTATATTCTAGGGATACAGATCTATAGAGATAGATCTAAGAGAATGATAGGACTTACTCAAGCAACCTACATCGACACCATATTGAAAAGGTTTTATATGGATGAGTCCAAGAGAGGACATTTACCTATGTGTCATGGAGTTTCTCTATCCAAGTCTATGTGTCCCAAGACTGACGAAGAGATAGAGAAAATGACACACATACCATATGCGTCAGCCATAGGTAGTATTATGTATGGGATGATATCTACCAGACCGGATATAGCCTTTGCTCTGAGTGTCACGAGCAGATATCAGGCCAACCCCGGTCAAATGCATTGGAAAGCCGTGAAGGATATTCTTAAGTACTTGAGAAGGACTAAGAATATATTCATGGTTTATGGAGGAAGAGAATTGAAATTGGAAGGCTATACCGACTCTAGCTTCCAAAGCGACGTGGATGACTCGAAGTCAACCTCTGGATTTGTATTCATGCTCAATGGCGGTGCTGTATCTTGGAAGAGTTCCAAGCAAGACACCACAGCGGATTCCACCACTGAGACAGAATACATTGCAGCATCAGCTGCTGCTAAAGAGGCCGTTTGGATGAGGAATTTCGTCCAAGAGTTGGGCGTAATTCCTGAAGCTGTTGGTCCAGTTTCGGTGTACTGCGACAACACTGGTGCCATTGCTCAGGCAAAGGAACCAAGGTCTCATCAAAGATCCAAACACGTACTAAAGAAATACCACATCATCCGGGAGATTGTGGAAAGAGGAGACATCACTGTCGAGAGAGTGGCCTCTACAAACAATATCGCTGATCTACTTACTAAGCCCTTGCCAGGACCATTGTTTGACAAACATCGTGAAGCAATGGGATTACGTTGTATGACTAGTTGGCTTTAGGGCAAGTGGGAGTTTGAAAGAGTGAGTGCCCAGTTAGCCAACTTGTGGCTAAGGGCTTTTATGACTCTATGTATAAACAATCTTTGTTTAATTTAATTTACATTCATTAATGGCATTTTCTTTGTCTTTCTTCATATTGTAATATTGTGATATACTATTGTTGTTTTGATAAAGACCTTGAATATACTATAGTGTAAGTAAGAAGAGATAGTGAATAAAGAGAGATCACTATTATGAAACACATCTTATAGTCACTGTATATTCTAAACAGTTCCTAGTCAATTGTGTTGGAAAACGGGTGTTCAGATCAATTAGAATTGATATCCGGTGCAGCGGAAGTTTAAAAATTTTATTTTATTAATATGGAACGATTCCATATTTGGGTATCAAAACTTTTACGATGAAATTTGTGTAAGTAAAATAAATAATCACAATTAAATATTTTACCTTAAAATCTCGAAGCGAGATTATGGACACCAACAGAATATAATCTGCTCTTGTTGTATATCCCCGGAACTGATGAACGAACGTTTTTTCAATCAGGTCCACGAATAGAAAACAAAAACCTTAGAAAATAATATGTGTGTTTTCGAAAATTTGATGAATGAATTGCATGCAATTTTCGAACACTGCACATATATTTATAGATAATTTCTAGTTATAATTGTATCAGGACTCTAACTCCTTAAAGCCCATAATCCATAACTTAAGCCCAACAAGCCAAACCTGTTGTTATAGAAATTAATATAAAATTCATCGTGACTCCGATTGATAAACTGATTTCACCAATATGCACAGAAACCATTTCTGCATCTTTTAGAGTCAAGATAATTTTTTTGAATCCAAATTCAGTGATTTCCAAAAATGCCCATCCCTATGTCATTTTAGGAAATCTCACTCCCTTTAGTTAAGAAGTCCAACTTCTTTTCATTAAATTTAACTCTTTAAATTTAACTATATCTACGGGATTTTAGTAATCCATTACTTGTGTAACCCTCAATGGTTCAGGAATACAGCTAGCCGTGGGCTCACAACTCCTTGTGACTCGGAACAACAATTTCCGACTTATCCATCGAATCATGGTAAGAGCGCCTAGCAACATCGCCCCATGATTCCTTAGGTATTACTGATAGTGCATGCAAGAACCAGTAGATTCTGGTTAGCGTACAGTACGGTCCCTTCATCCCTATATCCTGATCGAATCAACAACCATTGGTATATCGAGAGTTGTTCGAGATTCGATAACTATGCATAACATCTTGGAGATCTATTAGTGACATCGCATGTGTTACTAGGATAACCCATTAACCTAAAACATATCATGTACTCTGGCCAGAGATTCGTCACACTAATATCTCCTCAGATCGCATAGGATATCCACACTCGCAAGTATGTGGTGAATCCTTGACAACAAAGCATCGACTCCTATATGTGTCGTAACTGTATCCAATCCCGACACCTGATGACCCCAATAGAGTCGGTAAATGAGTCAAAGTACAGTACTAGCATATAGAGTCTCAATGATTTTTCAAGTAATAAGGACTAATGGTGTACAACCAAAACCGCGGACTTTATCCACTCGATAAGTGATAACCACTTGGAAAGTCCAAATAGGGTAGTTCGATCATTCATCATATGAATATCCATTTGCATGCTTTGAACATCTCTATGTTCCATACCAATGAAACGTGGTACTCGGCATCGCAAATGCTAGTCTCAATCTCGAGCGATCCTTATCCTTATTTGCGGACGGCTCAATTGACTAGGAACAGTTTAGAATATACAGTGACTATAAGATGTGTTTCATGATAGCCATCCCCATGTACTACCACATCTTACATACACTATAGTATATTCAAGGTCTTTATCAAAACAACAATAGTATATCATAATATAACAATATAAAGAAAGATAAAGTCAATGCCATTATAAAAGTGTAAATTATATTAAACAAAAGATTATTTTACATAGAGTCATAAAAGCCCTTAGCCACAAGTTGGCTAACCGGGCACCCACTCTTTCAATCTCCCACTTGCCCTAAAGCCAACTAGTCATACTATGTGGTATTTCCTCAGTACGTGTTTGGACTTCTGATGAGACCTTGGCTCCTTTGCCTGAGCAACGGCACCCGTGTTGTCACAGTACACCGGGACTGGACCAACAGCTTCAGGAATTACACCCAACTCTTGGATGAATTTCCTTATCCAAACCGCCTCTTTAGCAGCAGCTGATGCTGCAATGTATTCTGCCTCAGTGGTGGAATCTGCTGTGGTGTCCTGCTTGGAACTCTTCCAAGAGACAGCACCGCCATTGAGCACGAATACAAATCCAGAGATTGATTTCGAGTCATCCACGTCACATTGGAAGCTAGAGTCGGTATAACCTTCCAACTTCAATTCTCTCCCTCCATAAACCATGAATAAATTCTTAGTCCTTTGCAAGTACTTAAGAATATCCTTCACGGCTTTCCAATGCATTTGACCGGGATTGGCTTGGTATCTGCTCGTGACGCTCAGAGCATAGGCCACATCCGGTCTGGTAGATATCATCCCACACGTGCGTCATCTTCTCTATCTCTTCGTCAGTCTTGGGACACATAGACTTGGATAGAGAAACTCCATGACACATAGGTAGATGTCCTCTCTTGGAATCATCCATAGAAAACCTTTTCAATATGGTGTCGATGTAGGTTGATTGAGTGAGTCCTATCATTCTTTTAGATCTATCTCTATAGATCTGAATTCCTAGAATATAGGATGCCTCACCTAAATCCTTCATCGAGAATCTACCTGATAACCATATCTTTGTTGATTGCAACATCCCTACATCATTCCCCATGAGTAGGATGTCATCAACATAAAGTACTAGGAATGTTACCGCATTCTTAACTACTTTCTTGTACACGCATGGTTCCTCCGGGTTCTTGATGAAACCAAAATCCTTTATTATTTCATCAAATTTCTGGTTCCAACTTCTTTGAGACCATAGATTGATCTCTGAAGCTTGCATACCTTATGCTCGCTTCCCATGGATGTGTATCCCTCAGGCTGCGTCATATAGATCTCTTCCTTAATGTTTCCATTAAGAAATGCAGTCTTTACATCCATTTGCCATATCTCATAGTCATACCATGCTGCTATGGCAATAAGGATTCTTATGGACTTGAACATTGCGACTGGTGAAAAGGTTTCATCATAGTCAACTCCTTGTCTTTGAGTATAACCTTTTGCCACCAATCGTGTCTTGTAGGTCAATACCTTTCCATCAGGCCCAAGCTTTCTCTTATAGATCCATTTGCACCCAATTGGAACAATTCCATCGGGAGGATCTACTAAAGACCAAACTTGGTTAGAATGCATCGAGTCTATTTCTGATTGCATAGCTTCAAGCCATAAATTCGAATCCGCATCAGAAATTGCTTCCTTGAAGTTTCTTGGATCACATCCAATGTCGGGTTCACTTTGATCCCCTTCAAGAAGAAGACCATATCTAATAGGAGGCCTAGAAGTCCTCTCGGATCTCCTAGTAATAGGCGTGTCTTGTGATGATTCTTGAGGTGTAGGATCACTATTTTGTATCTGGGTTCTTCTCGAATCTCTTCGAGTTCCATCATCTTGCCTTTCTTATCCAATAGGTTTGCCGGGTTTTGACTATCGTCCTTCCTTTTAATTGTTGTTACCGGTTTATCAACGTAATTAATTGGAGCGTCTTTTAATTTTAAGCTATATAGATCGTTTTCAAGTTGTCCATTTCCAATCAAACATTCATTCTTGTAAATATTGCAAATCCCATTTACAAAATTGCAAGAAAAACCATCTCTATCAAGCATAGAAATAGATATAATGTTTTTGACCAAATCCGGAACATATAAAACATCTCTAAAAAATAACTTAAAATTGTTCTGCAAAACTAAATAAATGTCTCCTATAGCTTTGGCTTCGACACTAGAACCATTCCCGAGCCTTAGCTGGGTCTCACCCATCCTTAGCTTATTACTTCTTGTCATCATTTGCAACTTATTGTAAATGTGAGATCTATATCTGGTATCCAATACCCAAGAAGTAGTATTAAGTAAAACATTTATTTCAATGTAAAACATACCCTTTGCAGTTCTCAACTGCTCGAGGTATTTCTTGCAGTTACGTTTCCAATGACCGGGTTTCTTGCAGTAATGGCAAACTTGTTTAGACTTGTCGAATTTTGCATGTAACATTTGGCCTTGAGATCATGGTCCAACCATTTCTCTAGTTCGGCCAACCTTTCGGCAGTTACATCAGCCGAGGCTATTTTTCGGAGAAGCCTTTTCTAACACTTAGAAAATCTTTTCCGAACTCATGACAATCTTAACTTATGGAACCATCCTGTATAGATTGCGCCAGAAAATTTGTTTTGTTCGAGAATTGAAACATGTGGATTACGAATTCATTGTAATGAAATACTGAGATGAAACAGACAATAATCGATGATTTGTTTAATAATTTACTAAAACATAAAATATGGCAAATTTTATTTTATGAATCACACTCCCACTGTTTTGACGATTTCACCACCCTCTAGTGAAAACGAGAAACATTTTCTTTAGTGGGAACATGGAGTCCAATTGACAAACTTTAGTCCCGAATAATATCAGCCAACCATAATTTTCAAAAGGTAGAGCCCAATTACTTCCAAAGTAACCCCCATGTTTTTTACCTCATGTCCAATAAGGGCCCAATAATATGACGTCGTTTATTGTGACACGTCAAGATAACCCATCAATATTAAGTTGTGATGGACGGTCGCCATGTGGATCCCCCAATAATATGAGCCAATCCCATGGGAGTTCCACCCAACTTACAACATGTGTCGATCCAATGTACAGCTTTTCGACGAACGGGCCCCCCCAATAATATGAGCCGGACCATATCCGCGGGTAGCATCTCATACATTGATCGTTGATGGAAGGTAGGAATATTTAAACAATATTTAAATTCCCTTTTTATTAATCTTGATATCAATTTTAAATCATATTTAAAATGAGAGATTTTAATTTTGAAAATTTGTCTCATCATGCATTTTATGTATGCTTGCGGGATTCATAAATTTAGTCTAAACATGCATACATCAATAATATCATATATTATTTAAGGATGATCGATCCCATTAACTAATCGACCCGTGGTTGCCAATCACGAGTCTAAGTCCAATCCTAGGTGATATGCAAGTATGCAATGCAATCCTATTACATTGTGCTTCCAATTTACATTTCTTCGGTCTTCATTGTCTGCTGAGCCCACCATTTCTTCAAATCTTTGTCTCCCACTATGTCTAATAAATTTACAATAAATTTCGATGACAAATATGGGATACATTTTTAGGGGTGGGAACGGGCCATAAACCAAGCCCACTTTTATTACATATGAAAATCATATTGGGCTATAAACCAAGCCCATTAATAAACACCAACAACAATAAGACAAATGTAAATCTCTTAACATACACCTAAAACATTGGTCATGACAATCGATCATCCTTTATCCATTAATTAATTTAATAATTAAATAATTGGATAAACATGCAAAGGCATCATAATTAAAAGATAAAATCATATTTTATCTTATCCATCCATAAGATCATATCTTATCATCAATTGTACCAAAATAATTAATTTTATAAAATCTAATTTAACGGATAAAATTTATAAATTTTCCGAAAATTCAAATTTATCCAAAAATCAATTTTAAAAATTTCGAACTCGAACAATTCGATCCGATGCCTCGTGATCTAATCAAAACCAATTTTCGATCGGATCAAACACTAGAATTTCAAAAATTCAAAATTTTTTTAAAAATAAAATTTTAATTTTCCGGGCTGCCCGGGACAATCCCGGGCAGCCCGTGCCCCGACCGGGGCTCGGGCTGGGCAGCCCGTCGCTGCCCTTGAGCAGCGATCCGATTGATGCCCGTGTTTTGCCCGTCAAAATTTTGATTTTAAAAAAATTTGTTTTGTTTCAAAAACCGAGGTTTAAAAATTTTGTACAATCGATTAATTTAATCGTTTGATCTGCGCAACCTGGCTTTGATACCACTGTTGAAAAACGGGTGTTCAGATCAATTAGAATTGATACCCGGTGCAGAGAAAGTTTAAAAATTTTATTTTATTAATATGGAACGATTCCATATCTGGGTATCAAAACTTTTACGATTAAATTTGTGTAAGTAAAATAAATAATCACAATTAAATATTTTACCTTAAAATCTTGAAGCGAGATTATTGACACCAACAGAATATAATCTGCTCTTGTTGTATATCCCCGAAACTGATGAACGAACGTTTCTTCAATCAGGTCCACGAATAGAAAACAAAACCCTTAGAAAATAATATGTGTGTTTTCGAAAATTTGATGAATGAATTGCATGCAATTTTCGAACACTGCACATATATTTATAGATAATTTCTAGTTATAATTGTATCAGGACTCTAACTCCTTAAAGCCCACAATCCATAACTTAAGCCCAACAAGCCAAGCCTGTTGTTATAGAAATTAATATAAAATTCATCGTGACTCCGATTGATAAACTGATTTCACCAATATGCACAGAAACCATTTCTGCATCTTTTAGAGTCAAAATAATTTTTCTGAAACCGAATTCAGTGATTTCCAAAAATGCCCATCCCTATGTCATTTTAGGAAATCTCACTCCCTTTAGTTAAGAAGTCCAACTTTTTTTCATTAAATTTAACTCTTTAAATTTAACTATCTCTACGGGATTTTAGTAATCCATTACTTGTGTAACCCTCAATGGTTCAGGAATACAGCTAGCTGTGGGCTCACAACTCCTTGTGACTCGGAACAACAATTTCCGACTTACCCATCGAATCATGGTAAGAGCGCCTAGCAACATCGCCCCATGATTCCCTAGGTATTACTGATAGTGCCAGCAAGAACCAGTAGATTCTGGTTAGCGTACAGTACGGTCCCTTCATCCATATATCCCGATCGAATCAACAACCATTGGTATATCGAGAGTTGTTCGAGATTCGATAACTATGCATAACATCTTGGAGATCTATTAGTGACATCGCATGTGTTACTAGGATAACCCATTAACCTAAAACATATCATGTACTCTGGCCAGAGATTCGTCACACTAATATCTCCTCAGATCGCATAGGATATCCACACTCGCAAGTATGTGGTGAATCCTTGACAACAAAGCATCGACTCCTATATGTGTCGTAACTGTACCCAATCCCGACACCTGATGACCCCAATAGAGTCGGTAAACGAGTCAAAGTACAATACTAGCATATAGAGTCTCAATGATGTTTCAAGTAATAAGGACTAATGGTGTACAACCAAAACCGCGGACTTTATCCACTCGATAAGTGATAACCACTTGGAAAGTCCGAATAGGATAGTTCGATCATTCATCATATGAATATCAATTTGCATGCTTTGAACATCTCTATGTTCCATACCAATGAAACGTGGTACTCGGCATCGCAAATGCTAGTCTCAATCTCGAGCGATCCTTATCCTTATTTGCGGACGGCTCAATTGACTAGGAACAGTTTAGAATATACAATGACTATAAGATGTGTTTCATGATAGCCATCCTGTAGTAACCTAGATACCATTTTAAGATAATAATATGTTAAACATGATTAAGGGTTGGTATTTAACCAATTTCGGAGTGTTATTGGACTTCAGAAGTAAAATTTGAGCTTTTTAATTTTGGGCCGGATAGTAAGTTTCGATCCTGGATAGTAAGCTCCGATCGGAACGGAAGCTCCGATCCTGGAACGGAAGTTCCGATCCCCAGCTGCCAGAAATGATCGATGACTCATTCGCGAGTTTTGACAAGTGTCGATCATAGAGCAGATCGGAAGCTCCGATCGTAGATCGGAAGTTCCGATCCTGGCGTGGCAGACATGCACGCAATGAGCTGGATCGGAAGCTCCGATCCTGAAATCGGAAGTTCCGATCCTGGCCGAGAAATTTGGCTATAAATAGGGCCGTTCAGAGTTCATTTTCAATTACGAATTCCCGAGTTTCCTTCTTCAGTTATATAGTGTGAGATATACACTTGAGGGCCCTATCGGTTATAATCAAAGTTCTGGAATAACCAAGTTGTGGTTATAGTCATCCGGGACTAGCGACTTCAAAGGGCTAACTACGGACGAAGGTATGGTTCGGGAATCTATTTAAGTTTTGGGAGTACTTATTAGCTTAGTTAAGGCTTATAGAATTTATGTAGTGATACGGTGAACTTTTGAATATAGGCTTGGAACCTAGGATCCTATTATACTTGAACTAGCCTAGAGGTACGTACACATTGACTGAGATTGCCAGCGAGTATACATGTTTATATGTTGCATTTATTTGGCATTATTATATGGCATGATGTATGATTTACCGTTTTCTATACTCATATGTCATGTGCATATACACGTTGAGCCTATTCCTTGTTATACTTGACTATAGAGCCGCTCAGCTCTATACTCGATAGTCTGTCACTGAGAGTACCGCGACGGCGGGGGCATTTATGTCTGTCTACTCTGGTGTACTGGACGAGTGTGGTTGCACCCAGAGGTTGATCCGTGCGGTGGCAGCACTCATATGGCGCCGGTTCTGAGCATGATTTTTCAGATGACCCTGTACCAGTCATCATGTTGCATGCATTATATACATATGTTTACTCATGTCTATGTATTGGGTGTTAGCGCTCACGTCCTAGTTATTATCTTGGACACCCTATTCCATGGGGCAGGTCGCAGGATGGACGGAGCTGGTAGTTCAAGGCAGGACTAGGGAGCAGGAGCCTTGAGGATTTTATTATACAGCAGGATTCGATATAGCTGTATAATGTTTACTGTTTAAGATTTCGATTTGGTTGTATCATTACAGTATTAAGCCTGAATTATATTACTAAGCTGATATGTAAATTATGGTTTTGTTTCCGCATGTCTTACTCTGTTAAGTTATTTTGCTGTATTAAGTTTAATGCATGCTATTAGTTGCCAGTTAGTAGGTGATACCATGCGGGGTCACTACATTTTTGGTATCAGAGCATGCTTAGATTTTTGGATTAGTACTTGGGATTTAGTTTAGTCTTGAGTAATTCTTGCGCATTTGGGATTTTAATGTGCAATTCTTTTCAGGATATGGCTGACGAGAATCACGGTAGTGTTGGCCAGGGAGGTGGTCATCATCATCGTCGCCATCATCATCAGGATGATCAACATCGTCCTCATGAGGGTCGACGTCGCTATACTATTAATAAGTTCATGCAGGTAGGACCGAAACCCTTAGTGGGAGGCGAGAATCCTGAACAAGCTAGAAGCTGGATGTCTAAACTTGAGAGCACGTTCCGAGCTTTCGAGTGTACTGAGGAGCAGAAACTGGAAGTTCTAGAATTCGTTCTAGAGGATAGAGCATGTTTTTGGTGGGATGCCAAGGTTGCTCAGGCACGTACTGAGAGAGGACAGGTGACTTGGGGGGATTTCTGTCGGGAGTTTCAGAAATTGTATTTTCCTCCGGCTGTTCGCCAAGCACGATCTATGGAGTTTCTTACTTTGAGGCAAGGATCAATGACTATTGATCAGTATCAGCAGCGATTTCTTGATCTGCTACCTTTCAGTCCTCATATTAATGAGAGTGATGCATCGAAGTATGATATCTTTCTACAAGGTTTGAACCAAGATATCTACTCTCAGGTTGTCGTCTGTGATGACCCGGTATCTTTTGAGACTTTGGTGAACCGTTGCCGTCTTATGGAGACCAGCAACAGGCGTGGACAGTTGATGATGCCAGCACAGCCTAGTGGATTTATTGAGCCTCGAGCTCAATCTGTTGTGCCATCTATACCTACGTCTTCTTCTACTCCTACTACTTCGTCTGGTTCTCGTGGTTCACGAGGTACTTTCCGCTTTGGGAAGAAGAAGATGAAGGAGGATTTTTGTAGCCACTGTGGTGGGAAGCATCCTGCAGCTTCATGTCGGAGAGCTACTGGGGCTTGTTATATTTGTGGTCAGCAGGGACATCTGCGGAGAGATTGTCCTCAGCGTATGGGTTCTGCTAGTGGATCGGGATCCCAGGTTGGATCTCAGGCTTCTACTTTTCCACGTCAGCAGCCAGCACCACAGAGTTCTTCTGGTTATCGTCCCCAGACTCAAGAGCAGGTGTTTGCTCTGTCTCAGGAGCAGGCTACTGAGGGAAGCGATCGCATGTTGGCAGGTAACTTCTTGTTATGTGGTATTCCTGCACTTGTATTAATTGATACTGGAGCCTCGCATTCCTTTATTTCTAGTCGCTTCGTTAAGAGACATAGATTACCTTGCGTATCATTAGATATGGATTTAGTTGTATCTACTCCGTTGGAGCAGGAGGTAGTAACTAAGCGTCTAGTGATGGGTTGCCTTCTGGAATTTGAGGGTAATGTGTTATCGGCTAATTTGATGATATTAGCAATGACGGATTTTGATTGTATCTTGGGAATAGATATGCTGACTTTGTATCACGCTACTGTGGATTGTTATCAGCGTCTGGTACAGTTTCATCCCGTTGAGGGTGATAGCTGGTACTTTTATGGTGAGGGTGCGCGACCTCCGATGCCACTTGTTTCGGCTCTGAAGGCATGTCATGTCTTGGAGTCAGGTGGGGAGGGCTACCTCATCTATGCAGTTGATATGTCCATGAGGAGTACGGGTATTGATCAGCTATCGGTTGTCAGCGAGTTTCCTGACGTATTCCCTGATGAGATTCCTGGTTTTCCTCCGGTTCGAGAGGTTGAAATTGGTATTGATCTAGTACCAGGAACTGCGCCTATATCCCGAGCACCTTATCGTCTGGCACCGTCCGAGATGAGGGAATTGAAACAGTAGTTGCAAGATCTGCTTGATAAGGGATATATTCGTCCGAGTGTTTCTCCGTGGGGAGCACCTGTTTTGTTTGTCAAGAAAAAGGATGGATCGATGCGATTATGTATTGATTACAGGCAGTTGAATCGTGTCACCATCAAGAATAAGTATCCTTTGCCGCGGATTGATGATCTGTTCGATCAATTACAGGGTACTTCTGTTTATTCGAAGATAGATCTGAGATCTGGATACCATCAGATGCGGGTACGAGAATCAGATATATCTACGACTGCTTTCAGGACCAGATACGGGCATTATGAGTTTCTTGTGATGCCATTCGGTTTGACGAATGCACCGGCAGTCTTCATGAATCTGATGAATCAGATATTTCGAGAGTATCTGGATAGATTTGTCATCGTCTTCATTGATGATATTCTTGTCTATTCTCATGACAAGGATGAGCATGCACAACATCTAAGGATTGTTTTACAGACGTTACGAGAAAAGCAGCTGTATGCGAAATTGAGCAAGTGTGAATTCTGGCTTGATCGGGTAGTGTTTCTCGGTCATGTGATTTCTAATGAAGTAATATCTGTTGATCCTAGTAAGATAGAGGCAGTGCTGAACTGGTCTCGACCGATGACAGTTGTTGAGATTCGTAGTTTCTTGGGTCTAGCTGGATATTACCGTCGGTTCATCGAGAATTTTGCACAGTTGGCAAGGCCTTTGACTCAGCTTACACGGAAAGATGTTGCCTTCATTTGGTCCTCGGATTGTGAGGAGTCATTTCACGAGCTGCGTAGATATCTTACTGCTGCACCTGTGCTAGCTCTACCTTCTGGATCAGGAGGTTATGTTGTCTATACTGATGCCTCTGATCAGGGGTTAGGATGTGTTTTGACACAGCATGGACATGTTATTGCCTATGCTTCTCGACAGTTGAAGTCGCATGAGAGTAATTATCCAGTGCATGATCTCGAGTTAGCCGCCATTGTATTTGCGCTCAAGATTTGGAGACATTATCTTTATGGCGAGAAATTTGAGATATTTACGGATCACAAGAGTTTGAAGTATTTATTCACTCAGGCAGAGTTGAATATGCGACAGAGACGCTGGATGGATCTCCTGAAGGATTATGATTGTGAAATCAAATATCATCCAGGTTCTGCTAATCTTACTGCTAATGCCTTGAGTCGGCAGGTGAGACTGTCTGCACTTCAGACTAATGAAATATCTCATATGATTCAAGAGTGATGTTCATTGAGTTTTACGCTCAAGCACAAGAAAGGGAGGAATGGGATTCGTTTGTATACTATTCTATCTGAGCCAACATTGTATTCTCGGATCAGAGATGCTCAGATATCTGATGTTAAGACTCAGCAATTGGCACGTCTAGCCAATGGAGTTAATACATCTGGATTCCATTTTCAGGCAGATGGTTTATTGTGCCTATCCAATAGAGTGGTTGTACCTAATGTTGCGGAGCTCAGGAATGATATTCTATCTCAAGCTCACAGGAGTCGATTATCAGTTCATCCTGGAAGTATGAAAATGTATAAGGACTTGCGAACTAGATTCTGGTGGAAGGGGATGAAGCGAAGTGTGTATCAATTTGTTTCGAGATGTTTGGTTTGTCAACAGGTCAAGGCTGAACATCGACGACCAGGTGGATTACTGCAAAATCTTGAGATTCCCGAATGGAAGTGGGAGCACATGACTATGGATTTTCTTACCCACTTGCCTATGACTTCACGTCAGTGTGATGCTATCTGGGTTGTCATTGACCGTTTGACAAAATCAGCACATTTCATTCCTTATAACCGGGAGTATTCTTATGATCGCATGACACGCTTATATATCCAGGAGATTGTGCGATTACATGGGATTCCAGTGAGTATCGTCAGTGATAGAGATCCACGATTTACTTCACGTTTTTGGGGTAGTTTTCAGCAGGCGTTGGGTACCACTCTGAGTTTGAGCACGGCGTATCATCCGGAGACTGACGGGCAGTCAGAGCGCACTATTCGTACGCTGGAGGATATGTTACGTTCTTCTGTCATGGATTTTGGCTTATCTTGGCAGGATCAGTTACCTTTGATTGAATTTGCCTACAATAACAGTTATCATCGTAGTATTGATATGGCACCTTTCGAGGCATTGTATGGTCGACGGTGTCGTACTCCGTTATTCTGGGATGAAGTCGGGGAACGGCAAGTCGAGGGTCCTGAATTGGTGCAGCAGATTGTTGACAAGGTAGATTTGATCAAGCATAGGATCAAAGTTTCTCAAGATAGACAAGCCAGTTATGCGAATATTCGCCGTAGGCCACTTCAGTTTGAGCCTGGTAAATATGTTTTTCTGCGAGTATCACCTTTCAGGAAGGTGATGAGATTCGGTGTGAAAGGCAAGTTGTCTCCTCGTTACATTGGGCCTTTCCAGATACTGGAGAAGATCGGAGATGTTGCTTATCGTTTGGCTTTACCGCCATCTCTTTCCAGTATACACAATGTTTTTCATGTGTCGTTGCTTCGATAGTACATAGCTGATGAATCTCATGTGATTCAGTCTACTGCTATTCAGTTAGAGCCAGATCTGTCTTTTGTTGAACGACCAATCTGTATCCTAGACAGGAAGGAGAAAGTTCTTAGGAACAAGACTATACCACTTGTGATGGTACAGTGGCAGCGCCGAGGCGTTGAAGAAGCAACTTGGGAAACTAAGAGTCGTATGCGAGCAGAATATCCTGAGTTGTTTGCTTTGTATTTTTGATTACCATGTAAGATGTAATTACCGTTATTGTAATAAGACATGGTTTGATGTTTCATATTGTTATCTTGATTTGTCTTTAGATGTTATTTCGGGATTGGGTACAGTTACGACACATATAGGAGTCGATGCTAGTACTGTACTTTGACTCGTTTACCGACTCTATTGGGGTCATCAGGTTTCGGGATTGGGTACAGTTATGACACATATAGGAGTCGATGCTTTGTTGTCAAGGATTCACCACATACTTGCGAGTGTGGATATCCTATGCGATCTGAGGAGATATTAGTGTGACGAATCTCTGGCCAGAGTACATGATGTGTTTTAGGTTACTCGGTTTTGCTAGTAACACATGCGATGTCACTATTTGATCTCCAAGATGTAATGCATAGTTATCGAATCTCGAACAACTCTCGATACACCAATGGTTGTTGATTCGATCGGGATATATGGATGAAGGGACCGTACTGTACGCTAACCAAAATCTACTGGTTCTTGCAGGCACTATCAGTGATACCTAGGGAATCATGGGGCGATGTTGCTAGACGCTCTTACCTTGATTCATTGGGCAAGTCAGAAATTGTTGTTCCGAGTCACATGGAGTTGTGAGCCCACGGCTAGCTGTATCCCTGAACCATTGAGGGTCACACAAGTAATGGATTACTAAACCCCGTTGAGATAGTTAAATTTAAAGAGTTAAATTTAATGAAAGAGAAGTTGGACTTCTTAAATAAAAGGAGTGGAATTTCCTAAAATGACATAGGGATGGGCATTTTTGGAAATCACTGAATTCGGATTCAGAAAAATTATCTTGACTTTAAAAGGTGCAGAAATGGTTTCTGTGCACATTGATGAAATCGGTTTATCAATCGGAGTCATGATGAATTTTATATTAATTTCTATAACGGGCTTGGCTTGTTGGGCTTAAGTTATGGATTGTGGGCCCTAAGGAGTTAGAGTCCTAATACAATTATAACTTAATCTAGTCTAGAAATTATCTATAAATACATGTGTAGTGTTCGAAAATTGACACAATTAATTCTAGCAATTTTCAAAATTCACATAAAATAATTCAAGGGGATTTTCGAAAATCCTCTATCCCTTTTTGAGAAAATTCGGTCTGTGATTTTTGTGAAAAATTACATTCCAAATTAACAGATCAAATCTGTTTATTCTCTTCGATAAATATATGATTGATTTCTAGTGCAATCAATCAGAGGGTTTCTGTTTTCTGTTCGTGGACCTTACATTCCAACTTGTGGCTAAGGGCTTTTATGACTCTATGTAAAACAATCTTTTGTTTAATATAATTTACACTTTTATAATGGTATTGACTTTATCTTTCTTCATATTGTTATATTATGATATAATATTGTTGTTTTTGATAAAGACCTTGAATATACTATAGTGTATGTACGATGTGGTAGCACATGGGGATGGCTATCATGAAACACATCTTATAGTCACTGTATATTCTAAACTGTTCCTAGTCAATTGAGCCGTCCGCAAAAAAAAGGGATAAGGATCGCTCGAGATTGAGACTAGCATTTGCGATGCCGAGTAGCACGTTTCATTGGTATGGAACATAGAGATGTTCAAAGCATGCAAATGGATATTTATATGATGAATGATCGAACTACCCTATTCGGACTTTCCAAGTGGTTATCACTTATCGAGTGGATAAAGTCCGCGGTTTTGGTTGTACACCATTAGTCCTTATTACTTGAAACATCATTGAGACTCTATATGCTAGTACTGTACTTTGACTCGTTTACCGACTCTTTTGGGGTCATCAGGTGTCGGGATTGGGTACAGTTACGACACACATAGGAGTCGATGCTTTGTTGTCAAGGATTCACCACATACTTGTGAGTGTGGATATCCTATGCGATCTGAGGAGATATTAGTGTGACGAATCTCTGGCCAGAGTACATGATGTGTTTTAGGTTAATTGGTTATCCTAGTAACACATGCGATGTCACTATTTGATCTCCAAGATGTAATGCATAGTTATCAAATTTCGAACGGCTCTCGATATACCAATGGTTGTTAATTCGATCGGGATATATAGATGAAGGGACCGTACTGTACGCTAACCAAAATCTACTGGTTCTTGCAGGCACTATCAGTAATACCTAGGGAATCATGGGGCGATGTTGCTAGGCGCTCTTACCATGATTCGATGGGTAAGTCGAAAATTGTTGTTCCGAGTCACAAGGAGTTGTGAGCCCACGACTAGCTGTATTCCTGAACCATTGAGGGTTACACAAGTAATGGATTACTAAAACCCCGTAGAGATAGTTAAATTTAAAGAGTTAAATTTAATGAAAGAGAAGTTGGACTTCTTAACTAAAGGGAGTGAGATTTCCTAAAATGACATAGGGATGAGCATTTTTGGAAATCACTGAATTCGGATTCAGAAAAATTATCTTGACTCTAAAAGATGCAGAAATGGTTTCTGTGCACATTGGTGAAATCAGTTTATCAATCGGAGTCACGATGAATTTTATATTAATTTCTATAACAACGGGCTTGGCTTGTTGGGCTTAAGTTATGGATTGTGGGCTTTAAGGAGTTAGAGTCCTGATACAATTATAACTAGAAATTATCTATAAATAGAGGTGTTGGGTTCGAAAATCAACTACGTTGTGTCTTATAATTTTCGAACACTGCATAAATAATTTTAATGGATTTTTCGAAAATTCCTTGCTCCTTTTTGAGAAAATTCGGATTGTGATTTTTGTGAAAAATTACAATTCTGAATTAACAGATCATATCTGTTTATTCTCTACGCAAAACTTCTGATTGATTTCTAGTGCAGTCAATCAGAGGGTTTCTGTTTTCTGTTCGTGGACCTTATTCCGGTGATTGATCGTGACGCCATCAGTTCCCGGGATTTACAAGAAGAGCAGATTAAATTCTGTTGGAGTCCATAATCTCGTTTCGAGATTTAAGGTAAAACATTAATTGTGATTATTTGTTTTACTTGTATGAATGTAATCGTAAAAGTTTTGATACCCAGATATGGAATCGTTTCATATTAATAAAAATAAATTTTTAAACTTCCGCTGCACCGGGTATCAATTCTAATTGATCTGAACACCGTTTTCCAACAGTGGTATCAGAGTCAGGTTGCTCAGATCAAACGATTAAATTAATCGATTGTACAAAATTTTTAAGGTGTATGTTAGGTGATTTACATTTGTCTTATTGTTGTCGGTGTTTATTAATGGGCTTGGTTTATAGCCCAATATGATTGTCATATGTAATAAAAGTGGGCCTGGTTTATGGCCCGTTCCCACCCCTAAAAATGTATCCCATATTTGTCATCGAAATTTATTAGACTTAGTGGGAGACAAAGATTTGAAGAAATGGTGGGCCCAGTAGACAATGAAGACCGAAGAAATGTAAATTGGAAGCACAATGTAATAGGATTGCATTGCATACTTGCATAACACCTAGGATTGGACTTAGACTCGTGATTGGCAACCACGGGTCGAATAGTTAATGGGATCGATCATCCTTTAATAATATATGATATTATTGATGTATGCATGTTTAGACTAAATTTTATGAATCCCGCAAGCATACATATATTTGCATGATGAGACAAATTTTCAAAAATAAAATCCCTCATTTTAAATATGATTTAAAATTGATATCAAGATAAACAAAAGGGAATTTTAAATATTGTTTAAATATTCCTACCTTCCATCAACGATCAATGTATGTGATGCTACCCGCGGATACGGTCCGGCTCATATTATTGGGGGGGCCCGTTCGTCGGAAAGCTGTACATTGGATCGACACATGTTGTAAGTTGGGTGGAACTCCCATGGGATTGGCTCATATTATTGGGGATCCACATGGCGACCGTCCATCACAACTTAATATTGATGGGTCATCTTGACATGTCACAATAAACGGCGTCATATTATTGGGCCCTTATTGGACATGAGGTAAAAATATGGAGGTTGCTTTGGAAGCAATTGTGCTCTACCTTTTGAAAATTATGGTTGGCTGATATTATTCGGGACTATAGTTTGTCAATTGGACTCCATGTTCCCACTAAAGAAAATGTTTTTCGTTTTCACTAGAGGGTGGTGAAATCGTCAAAATAGTGGGAGTGTGATTCATAAAATAAAATTCGCCATATTTTATGTTTTAGTAAATTATTAAACAAATCATCGATTATTGTCTGTTTCATCTCAGTATTTCATGACAATGAATTCGTAATCCACATGTTTCAATTCTCGAACAAAACAAATTTTCTGGCGCAATCTATACAGGATGGTTCCATAAGTTAAGATTGTCCTGAGTTCGGAAAAGATTTTCTAAGTGTTAGAAAAGGCTTCTCCGAAAACAGCCTCGGCTGATGTAACTGCCGAAAGGTTGGCCGAATTAGAGAAATGGTTGGACCATGATCTCAAGGCCAAATGTTACATGCAAAATTCGACAAGTCTAAACAAGTTTGCCATTACTGCAAGAAACCCGGTCATTGGAAACGTAACTGCAAGGAATACCTCGAGCAGTTGAGAACTGCAAAGGGTATGTTTTACATTGAAATAAATGTTTTACTTTATACTACTTCTTGGGTATTGGATACCAGATATAGATCTCACATTTACAATGAGTTGCAAATGATGACAGGAAGTAATAAGCTAAGGATGGGTGAGACCCAGCTAAGGCTCGGGAATGGTTCTAGAGTCGAATCCAAAGCTATAGGAGACATTTATTTAGTTTTGCAGAACAATTTTAAGTTATTTTTGAGAGATGTTTTATATGTTCCGGATTTGGTCAAAAACATTATATATATTTCTATGCTTGATAGAGATGGTTTTTCTTGCAATTTTGTAAATGGGATTTGCAATATTTACAAGAATGAATGTTTGATTGGAAATGGACAACTTGAAAACGATCTATATAGCTTAAAATTAAAAGACGTTCCAATTAATTTTGTTGATAAACCGGTAACAACAATTAAAAGGAAGGACGATAGTCAAAACCCGGCAAACCTTTGGCATGCTAGGCTAGGTCATATTTCCTCAAAGAGGATGAACAAGCTAGTGGGAGAGGGCATGTTTGATATGTCTGATATTAACTCTCTACCTACTTGTGATTCCTGCCTAAAGGGAAAAATGACTAAATCTCCTTTCAAAGGGAAACCTGAGCGTAGTCAAAATATGTTGGATTTGATCCATACAGATGTTTGCGGTCCATTTAGGATTGGTACTAAATGTGGCAACACCTACTTCATTACCTTTACTGATGATCATTCTAGGTATGAGTATTTATATTTAATGAAATATAAGTCTGAAGCATTTGAAAGGTTCAAAGAATTCAAGGCTGAAGTAGAAAACAAACTAGGTAAAAGTATTAAGGCACTTCGATCGGATCGAGGTGGAGAATACTTAAGTACCGAGTTTTTGGACTATCTAAAAGAGAATGGGATTCTCTCTCAGTGGACTCCTCCTATGACACCTCAGCTTAATGGTGTTTCGGAGCGTCGCAATCGAACTTTGTTGGACATGGTTCGATCCATGATGAGCTTCACTGAGCTCCCACCTTCGTTTTGGGGCTACGCGCTTGAAACGACGCTATTGTTGTTAAACAACGTCCACACTAAAGCAGTAAATAAAATACCATACGAGTTATGGAATGGCAAAGCTCCTAAGTATTCGTACTTAATGATTTGGGGATGTCCTGCATACGTGAAGCAGACAGTGGGAGATAAGTTGGATAGTCGATCCTCCTTATGTTATTTTGTGGGGTATCCGAAGAATTCAATCGGATATTATTTCTATCATCCTAATGAAACAAAAGTGTTTGTTTCAAGGAATGCCACCTTCTTGGAGAAGGAGTTCTTATTGGATAAGAAAGGCAAGATGATGGAACTCGAAGAAATTCGAGAAGAACCCGAGATACAAAATAGCGATCCTACATGTCAAGAATCATCACAAGACACGCCTACTACTAGGAGATCCGAGAGGACTTCTAGGCCTCCTATTAGATATGGTCTTCTTCTTGAAGGGGATCAAAGTGAACCCGACAATGGATGTGATCCAAGAAACTTCAAAGAAGCAATTTCTGATGCGGATTCAAATTTATGGCTTGAAGCTATGCAATCGGAAATAGATTCGATGCATTCTAACCAAGTTTGGTCTTTAGTAGATCCTCCCGATGGAATTGTTCCAATTGGGTGAAAATGGATCTACAAGAGAAAGCTTGGGCCTGATGGAAAGGTATTGACCTACAAGGCACGATTGGTGGCAAAAGGTTATACTCAAAGACAAGGAGTTGCTTATGATGAAACCTTTTCACCAGTCGCAATGTTCAAGTCCATAAGAATCCTTATTGTCGTAGCAGCATGGTATGACTATGAGATATGGCAAATGGATGTAAAGACTGCATTTCTTAATGGAAACATTAAGGAAGAGATCTATATGACGCAGCCTGAGGGATACACATCCATGGGAAGCGAGCATAAGGTATGCAAGCTTCAGAGATCAATCTATGGTCTCAAACAAGTATCAAGAAGTTGGAACCAGAAATTTGATGAAACAATAAAGGATTTTGGTTTCATCAAAAACCCGAAGGAACCATGCGTGTACAAGAAAGTAGTTAAGGATGCGGTAACATTCTTAGTACTTTATGTTGATGGCATTCTACTCATGGGGAATGACGTAGGGATGTTGCAGTCAACAAAGATATGGTTATCAAGTAGATTCTCGATGAAGGATTTGGGTGAGGCCTCCTATATTCTTGGGATACAGATCTATAGAGATAGATCTAAGAGAATGATAGGACTTACTCAATCAACCTACATCGAAACCATATTGAAAAGGTTTTCAATGGATGGGTCCAAGAGAGGACATCTACCTATGTGTCATGGAGTTTCTTTATCCAAGTCTATGTGTCCCAAGACTGACGAAGAGATAGAGAAGATGACACACATACCATATGCGTCAGCCATTGGTAGTATCATGTATGGGATGATATCTACCAGACCGGATGTGGCCTATGCTCTGAGTGTCACGAGCAGATATCAAGCCAATCCCGGTCAAATGCATTGGAAAGCCGTGAATGATATTCTTAAGTACTTGTGAAGGACTAAGAATGTGTTCATGGTTTATGGAGGAAGAGAATTGAAGTTGGAAGGCTACACCGACTCTAGCTTCCAATGTGACGTGGATGACTCGAAATCAACCTCTGGATTTGTATTCGTGCTCAATGGCGGTGCTGTCTCTTGGAAGAGTTCCAAGCAAGACACCACAGCGGATCCCACCACTGAGGCAGAATACATTGCAGCATCAGCTGCTGCTAAAGAGGCGGTTTGGATAAGGAAATTCATCCAAGAGTTGGGTGTAATTCCTGAAGCTGTTGGTCCAGTCCCGGTGTACTGTGACAACACGGGTGCCGTTGCTCAGGCAAAGGAGCCAAGGTCTCATCAGAAGTCCAAACACGTACTGAGGAAATACCACATCATCCGGGAGATTGTGTAAAGAGGAGACATCAGTGTCGAGAGAGTGGCCTCTACAGACAATATCGCTGATCCGCTTACTAAGCCCTTGCCAGGACCATTGTTTGACAAATATCGCGAAGAAATGGGATTACGTAGTATGACTAGTTGCTTTAGGGCAAGTGGGAGATTGAAAGAGTGGGTGCCCGGTTAGCCAACTTGTGGCTAAGGGCTTTTATGACTCTATGTAAAACAATCTTTTGTTTAATATAATTTACACTTTTATAATGGTATTGACTTTATCTTTCTTCATATTGTTATATTATGATATAATATTGTTGTTTTTGATAAAGATCTTGAATATACTATAGTGTATGTACGATGTGGTAGCACATGGGGATGGCTATCATGAAACACATCTTATAGTCACTGTATATTCTAAAATGTTCCTAGTCAATTGAGCCGTCCGCAAAAAAAAGGGATAAGGATCGCTCGAGATTGAGACTAGCATTTGCGATGCCGAGTACCACGTTTCATTGGTATGAAACATAGAGATGTTCAAAGCATGCAAATGGATATTCATATGATGAATGATCGAACTACCCTATTCGAACTTTCCAAGTGGTTATCACTTATCGAGTGGATAAAGTCCGCGGTTTTGGTTGTACACCATTAGTCCTTATTACTTGAAACATCATTGAGACTCTATATGCTAGTACTGTACTTTGACTCGTTTACCGACTCTATTGGGGTCATCAGTTGTCGGGATTGGGTACAGTTACGATATATATAGGAGTCGATGCTTTGTTGTCAAGGATTCACCACATACTTGTGAGTGTGGATATCCTATGCGATCTGAGGAGATATTAGTATGACGAATCTCTGGCCAGAGTACATGATGTGTTTTAGGTTAATTGGTTATCCTAGTAACACATGCGATGTCACTATTTGATCTCCAAGATGTAATGCATAGTTATCGAATCTCGAACGACTCTCGATATACCAATGGTTGTTGATTCGATCGGGATATATGGATGAAGGGACCGTACTGTACGCTAACCAAAATCTACTGGTTCTTGCAGGCACTATCAGTAATACCTAGGGAATCATGGGGCGATGTTGCTAGGCGCTCTTACCATGATTCGATGGGTAAGTTGAAAATTGTTGTTCCGAGTCACAAGGAGTTGTGAGCCCACGACTAGCTGTATTCCTGAACCATTGAGGGTTACACAAGTAATGGATTACTAAAACCCCGTAGAGATAGTTAAATTTAAAGAGTTAAATTTAATGAAAGAGAAGTTGGACTTCTTAACTAAAGGGAGTGAGATTTCCTAAAATGACATAGGGATGAACATTTTTGGAAATCACTGAATTCGGATTCAGAAATATTATCTTGACTCTAAAAGATGCAGAAATGGTTTCTGTGCACATTGGTGAAATCAGTTTATCAATCGGAGTCACGATGAATTTTATATTAATTTCTATAACAACGGGCTTGTCTTGTTGGGCTTAAGTTATGGATTGTGGGCTTTAAGGAGTTAGAGTCCTGATACAATTATAACTAGAAATTATCTATAAATAGAAGTGTTGGGTTCGAAAATCAACTACGTTGTGTCTTATAATTTTCGAACACTGCATAAATAATTTTAAGGGATTTTTCAAAAGTTCCTTGCTCCTTTTTGAGAAAATTCGGATTGTGATTTTTGTGAAAAATTACAATTCTGAATTAACAGATCATATCTGTTTATTCTCTACGCAAAACTTCTGATTGATTTCTAGTGCAGTCAATCAGAGGGTTTCTGTTTTCTGTTTGTGAACCTTATTCCGGTGATTGATCGTGACGCCATCAGTTCCCGGGATTTACAAGAAGAGCAGATTAAATTCTGTTGGAGTCCATAATCTCGTTTCGAGATTTAAGGTAAAACATTAATTGTGATTATTTGTTTTACTTGTATGAATGTAATCGTAAAAGTTTTGATACCCAGATATGGAATCGTTCCATATTAATAAAAATAAATTTTTAAACTTCCGCTGCACCGGGTATCAATTCTAATTGATCTGAACACCGTTTTCCAACAGATTGATCGTGAAGCCATCGGTTCCCGGGATATACAAGAAGAGCAGATTAAATTCTGTTGGTGTCCATAATCAAGCCGTTGCTTGAATAGGTAAAATATTATTAATTATGATTATTATTATTTTACTTGCATAATTTAATCGTAAAGTTTTGATATCCATGATATGGAATCGTTCCATATATCGAAAAATAAAAAATTTTAAACTTCCGCTGCACCGGGTATCAATTCTTAATTGATCTGAACACGTTTTCCAACAGTGAGGTGGGGCGGTAAGGTGAGAAATTCCATGCAGACAAAGAAAACTTCTGAGAGCAAGAAATTCCCCACCATTGTCAGTATATATAGGGTGAGAATAGAACGATTAAACCGTTTCTCAACAAGATACTTAAAGCATTGGAACACAGATAGGACATCCAATTTAAGTTTTAGTGGATAGAACCAGATATATTTTCTGTACTGGTCAACGAATATAACATAGTATTTATAGCCATCATAGGAAATAACCGGAGAAGTCCAGAAATCAGAAAAAATTAAATCAAGGGGAAATTGTGAAGTGAGCGAGGAATCATGTAAAGGAAGTTTGTGACTTTTATTGCATAAACATGAGTTATAATGAAAATTACGAACGGAAGAAGAACAGGACAATGACTTTGACACAACTAAATGGCGCAACACCATAGTAGATGGATGACCCAAACGACTATTCCAGACAGGCAGAGACTCGACAAACGCAGATAGAGCCAGTGGTAGGGTAGGAGAGGACGCAGACCATGAGTAGGCACCGCTCTTAAGTGGTCCCTTATGAAGAGTAGCCCCCGTGCGACGATCCTTCACCTGAAAATCATGAGAGGAGAAAACAACAATGACATCATTAGTTGTGCACAGTTGAGAGACAGATAACAGATTTTTATTAATTGAGGGAACACAGAGAGCATGTGGGAATAAGAGGTCAGAAGAACGGAAGGGTGGTAAGAGACAACCTGTGTGAGTAATGGGAAGCCCAGTGCCATCACAAACAAAAATGCCATCGGAGCCAACATGCGGAGCATGTAAGGATAAATTTGAAAGATCAGACGTCACATGATGAGTGGTTCCAGAGTCGAGAATCCAGTCGGACGAAGTAGGAGACGCAATGTAGGTAGTAGCCGACGGACCAGGGAAGCCAGAGACATTGCGAGACTGATCAGTAAGAGGAGCAGTAGTAGTAGTGAGTGCACACTGAAAATCAGGACAGCGCCGAGCAGAGTGTCCCTGGCAACTGCAAAGCTGGCAGCGGCCCAAATAATGGCGCGAGGGACACGAGCCCGGGGCCTGAGGGGACGGTAGGTGCTGGGGGCGAGAAGTCCAGGCGTCGCCGTGACGTGAAGGGGCCGGAGAATGATCGGTCGTAGAACCAGGCTGGGGCCAACAGTTGTGGGGGCCGAGCGGTGCACGACATGAGTTGTGGCTGGAAGAGCGATCTGAGACGCCGTTCAGGGAAGGAGATGAGTCTCAAGGTTAAGAATCTTTTCATGTAGTTCCTCAAAGGAGATGGCAGAGTCCCGGGCTTGAATGGCATGGGCCAGTTCCTTGTAGTCATCATCAAGGCCATGGAGAACGTTGATAGTGAGATCCTCAATGTCAAGAGGAGCGTTCATGTGAGCCAGTTCATCAGCCTTTTATTTGATAAACTGCATGAACTCACTGATAGATTGAAAGCCTTTCACCGGATTGCGAAGCTGTGTTTTCAGTTGAGTGATGCGACCACAGGATGGTTTGCCATAGGTGTTAGCAAGAGTGGTCCATGCATCATAGGTAGTGCGTGCAGTGACAATAAACGGGATCAGAGATGGAGACAACGATCCAATAATGATGTTCCGAAAAGTTGGTCCTGTCGTATCTAGGCATGATAGGCAGGATTGGGAACCTGAGCATTGGAGACTGTAATGATGCGATCAGGAAATGGGTGGGAGCCATCAATGAAACCAAGAAGATCATGACCAGTGAGGAGAGCCGTGAACTGGATACGCCAAGAGAGGTAGTTAGAAGATGTCAGCTTCAAGGGCGCATGACAACAACATTGAAGTAGACGGGAGTGTTTAAGGCGGCAGCCGGATTGGTGTTTGTAGCCATATATGTGGCCGTCGCAAAAAAAAATTGGTAAAGGTGGGGCGGCGGCCGCGGCTAGGAGCTAGGGTTAGTGGCGTAAGCCTTAAGCTTTGATACCATATAGAAGTGAATGAAAAAATATATTCTGATATATTTCACAAATGAATGATACATTGTATATTTATACAACCTAAAAAGATAAGGATAAAAAAAAAACAAATATAGAAAGACATGCACAAGATATATTCTAATACTAGAATCAGTAATTGGATATAATTATGGAAATTCAGATGTCAATGAATTTGCTTCCCAAAACAGACTGCCGCATATAGATTAGAGCCACGCATTTGATCAAAAAATTCCAGTTGTCTCTTTGTATTTCTTAGTCAACATTAATAAACACATCCCACTTCCCCTAGTGCTTTCTCCACTCATATAATATATAATATTGACATAGAATTTGATCTAATTTTGAGATTGGATTTATATATCTAGTCAAATTGTTTTGTTTGAATTTGTTATGATTTAAAATATTTAAGTCATTTTGTTATAATTTTTAATTTTATTTAAATGACATTATAACCGATTTCTCTGTTTATTTCATTGATTGTTACGAATATATGTGAACAAGATCGTTATATTATGTGAACAATAATTGCTCTTGATGTGCTGTGTAACCTCATATTTGAAGCACCTATCAAAATATATCCCTTAAAATCATATTTTTTATATTACATTTTTCACATATCGACAAATATTTTATATTTTATACTAGATGTAAATTGTAATACCATTTTGGAAAGATATATTAAATGCCATTGAGAAAGAAAAAACCAATTTTGGCACAAATTTAGAAATTTTTACTCAATAAACATGTATATGTTTGGGTTCTAGTGTCAATTCACTTGTTTTTATTTATAATTCAATTTACCATATATATAATTAATTAATATTTTAATAGTATTTAAATTTTATTACATTAATTTTATGTAAAATCTCCTCTGAATTTTTGCGTTGAAGTTTGTGATTAGAGCTGCTGTCGGACTGGAAAATCCATGGTGGGGCGGGTCGACTCACCAAAAACCCACCGTTTGCGGGTTGATGATGGGCCGGCCCACCATCCCGAAGAACTGAAAATCCTCAACACAACCCAACCCCATTGGGTATTGAAAGTTAGATGGACTGGCCCGCGGGTTGGCTCACTACAAATAAAAATAAATAAATGAAATAAAAATCATTATAAATTTAGTTCATAAATAAATATTAATAGAAACACATTAATAAAATTTCTAATTATTGATTTCACAAGTGTAAATTTTATATGATGTAATTAATAAAAAAAATCACAACTTTCATTAAAAAAATACATATATCACCATAAATTAAAAAAAATTAATTTTTTTTATTCAAGCCTGCCTAGGACCGCCTTTAGTTGGGTTGAAAAAATTTCAACCAATCCACTTAAATTGTGTGGCGATACGGACCGACTCTGCGAGTCTAATCCAAATTGACGGTTCTATTTGTGATAACTACGATGCTTCAATCCTGTTTTGGATAATATATGAGGTGCCCATTTCAAAAAAGTTCTTTCCATATTCTCGATCAATTTTCAGAATATGGGTTTGCTTTTTGTGCAAATTCCTATGTTAGAATTTGAGTTTGTTTTTTGTATGTATTTCTTTGCCCTCAAAGAAACTATTCTGAATTTTCTATTTGAAGTAAAATGAAAAGTTCACGAATCATGTGTTGGGCTAATGGCATCGGGGCATCGGGTCCTCCTATGAAAATTTTAATTGTCATAAAATCTCCTATAAAATTTTAATAGGCTAATATCTCCTCGACTTTTTAAAAATTTTCTCACAGCACCCTTGTGACCTATTTTGTTATTTGTTGTTTACGATATCAACTTTCCTGGATAAGAACACAATCTGAACTGTCGAGACAAGAGTATACTCTTTATCCGCAAGACGAAATTGCTCCGTATCTAAGTGCTTCAACGGTATAGACAATCGTCTCTAAGATGCAACGACTTGTATCAAGTAATAGCAGCACACCAAATTATTTGATATCTGCGAACTCTGATATGCAGAACTTTCAAGTGAAGAAATAAAGAAAAGAATACAGGAATATGTATGTTTTTATGTTTTTGTTTCTGAATCTCTCTCTTACATATTTTTTTTATTAGACAGAGGATTGTGTATATATATACAACCACAGGTTTGGGTCCAAGGAACAAGTATTTTTGTCTAAAGACACAACCCAATGCGAAAAAGGCCCAAAAAGTCACAATTATTTGGAAAAACTAGACTACGCACTCGAGCGCGAAAAACGTGTGCTCGAGCGCGCAGCGTTTCTGCCCGGCCTCTTCATTTGGGCCAGGAACATGCTCGAGTGGGAAATCGTGCGCTCGATCGCACTTGTGCTATGCCTTGCTTATATAAATTAGCGGCAGACGCTCTCGAGCGACCAAATCTGCGGGCTTGAGCACGCAGCTTTTCTGCCCGAGTCTTTTTCCAACTCTAAAACAACCCTTTTTCATTCAATATTTCAAACAATCCTCCACATGAATGAAACTTATGCTTGTATACAGACTCACTTGAAAATTATTATGAATTATTATTACATCAGGATAGGTAACTTGTGGCTTTAAACCCACCGTAGTAAAATACTGTAGGATTTACTTGTTGCATAGTGACTTGATGTCTTGAACTAGTCAACTTTTATGTAAACCATGTCAACATTATTTACATAATAATAATTCTAACATATTTAGTTCTCATGTTGTGTCTGTTTCGGCCCTGGATCATATCTTATATTCATATGTGTTCCTATCAAAGAGGTCATCACTTTGCACTTATATTGGTGATCTCTTATCTAGAGTAACCCGCTTTACTCTATCTTATAGGTATAAGAATCATTAAAAGATAACTTAACCTCATCACATGTTTCCGGTCTATTATACTTGGACGTTCTAGGAATGAGCAATCGTAATGTCCAAGTATTCAGACTAATATTTATAACTTAAACTCACCACATGTTTCCGATCTATTAACCTCACCACATGTTTGTCTATTTATACCTTTAGTAAACGGATCCGTCAGGTTTTCCTTTGACTTAACATATTCAACAGAAATAACCCCATTTGAGATCAATTGTATTATGGTATTATGTCTCCAACGAATGTGTCGAGACATACCATTGTACATAATACTTTGTACTCTTCTTATTAATGACTGACTGTCCCAGTGAACAATAATAGAAGACACTAGCTTATTCCAACAAGAAATATCTTCTAAAAAATTTCTAAGTCATTCAACTTCTTCTCCAGCTTTATCCAGAGCAATAAACTCGGATTCCATAGTTGACCGAGATATACATGTTTGCTTAGAAGATCGTCATGACACTGCTCCTTCACTGATTGTGAACACGTATCCTCTAGTGGACTTGGAGTTTTTTGTGTTCGATATCTAATTTGCATCACAGTATCCATCAAGGACCGCATGATATTTTATATATATCAATCCATAATTTGATGTGTAATTTAAATATCCAAGCACTCTCATTAATGTTGTCCAATGATCCTTACCTAGATTACTTGTGAATCTACTCAGCTTATTTACTGTATATGCAAGTTCATGACGAGTACAATTGGTTAGATACATCAAACTTCTGATTATTATTTCATATTCCAACTGTGAGACAGGTTCTCCTCGATTTTTGGCCAAATTTGCACCTAAGTCTATAGGTGTTCTTGCCGGAGGCGATTTTTGGCATTGAATCTGTCAAGAATCTTTTCGACATATTGAGTTTGGGATAGGATAATTCCGTCAGAGTCTGTCAAGAATCTTTTCGACATATTGAGTTTGGGATAGGATAATTCCGTCAGATGTTCTAGATATTTTAATCCCAAATATGACATTGCATATTCCCAAATATTTCATGTCAAAATTTTGTTGCAACATTTTCTTAGTATTTATGATCAATTTATGATCATTTTCCATAATTAACATGTCATCTACATATAGGCAGACAATTACATATGCATTTGAATTACCTTTAATGTAGACACACTTGTCACATTCATTTATTTTAAAATCATTTTACAACATTGTAGTGCCAAATTTTTCATGTCATTGCTTAGGTGCTTATTTGAGTCCATACAGTGACTTTACAAGTTTACACAACTTTCGCTCTTGTTCGGGTACGACAAACCCTTCTGGTTGATCCATGTATATTTTCTTTTTTAGTTTTCCATTCAAGAAGGCAATTTTTACATCCATTTGGTGAATCTCTAGACTATGAAATGCAGCAATGACTTTGAGAACACAAATGGATGTGTTCCTTGTAACTGGAGAGTAAGTATCAAAGAAATCATATCCTTTTTTTTTTGTCTAAAACCCTTAGCTACCAAACGAGCTTTGTATTTATCTATAGATCCATCTTTTTTGTATTTCCTTTTCAGGATCCACTTGCATCCTAAAGGTTTACAACCTGAAGGGAGATCAACCAACTCTCAAGTATGATTATGCATGATGGAATCCATTTCATTTTGTATAGCTTCTTTCCAGAAAGGAGCTTCTGGATTGGAGAGAGCTTCTTGAACGGTTCTTGGTTCATTATCTAACATGTATGTTAGAAAATCATGACCAAATGACTTTTCAACTCTTGCTCTCTTGCTACATCTTTTCTCTTCATTGTTTGGTAGACTTTCATTTGTGCTTTCATATGTTCGTTTGTTCGAACTTACTTCTTTCCTTTCTTTACAAGGAAAAACATATTCAAAGAATACAACATTCCTTGACTCTATGATCGTTCCTTCATTTAATTCAGGAATATTTGACTTATGCACTAAGAATCGATATGCACTACTATTATATGCATATCCAATAAATATGCAGTCAACCTCTTAGGCCCAATTTTTATTTGTTTAGGTTTTGGTACTACCACTTTATTCAGACGCCCCAAATACTTTGAGGTATTTATAAGGTGGTTTATGATCTTTCCATGGTTCATATGAACTTTTATATCTTCCTTTCTGTGGTATCTTATTAAGAATGTGATTTGCTGAGAGTATCGCTTCGCCCCACATATTTTGAGTTTAGCCAGAATTAAGTAACAACGCATTCATCATTTCCTTTAAAGTACGATTCTTGCGTTAAAGAAATTTCATTGGATTGAGGTGAGTATGGGGCTTTAAATTGATGAATTAGGTTAGAATTTAAGAAGAATTCTTCAAACGGAGCAACATACTCTCCACCTCGATCACTTTGAATCATCTTGATCTTTGAACTTAATGGATTCTTGATCTAATTATTATATGTTTTGAAAGATTCAAAATCTTCATCTTTGCCTTTTAATAAGTATACCTTATAGTATCTTGTGCAGTCATCAATAAATGTTATGAAATATTTGTTTCCACCTCGATTTTGCGCATATTTTAAATCACATACATCATTGTGTATCAACTCAAGTGGCGTAGTACTTCTTGTCACATATTGGAATGTTGCTTTAGTCATTTTTGCTTCAAAAAAAATCTCACACTTATGTTGTGGATTTCTTTTAAATGGAGGTATTACATTTAAATTGACAAGTCTTTGCAAAGTGTTGAAGTTAACATGTTCCAGTCTTTCATGCCATAAACTAGAACTTTCAATCAAGTAAGAAGAATTATTAACTATATTCTTCGTCTCTTCACGGATAACATTCATTACATTTAGTTTAAAGATACCACTATCTTGGTACTCTTTACCAATGAATACAAAAAATTTTGTTAAAATAAACTTATCTAACTCAAATACAAGTTTAAAACCTGCCTTACTCAATAGGGAACCAGAGACTAAATTCTTGCGAATGTCTGGTACATTCAGAACATTCTTCAGCGTTATTTCCTTTCCGGAAGTCATTCTCAGCACCACATTCCCTACCCCGATGACATCAGAGGTTGCGGAATTTCCCATAAACAGTTTCCTATCACCAACAGTGGGCAGGTGGAAAACATTTCTCTTTCTGCACAAATGTGGCTTGTAGAGCTAGTATTGATCCACCACTCTCTTTGATTATCCACCAAGTTGGCCTCAAATATTACGGATTCTGTTTTGCGGTTGTCTTCCTCAATTCAAAGTCTCACAATGAGTTCTTCGAGTTTTACCTTCTTGCAATAGTGCTTGAGATATTTTTTAAGTCTTTCCATGACGGCGGTAGCTTTTCAATAATGGATGTAACTTGTAAGGATTCATTGACTTCCATTACTTCGGCTAATAAGTCATGAATAATAATTTGAATTTCTTCAACCCGACTCATCACCATTTTGGTATCAATCATTTTGAAGTCAAGGAACTTTCCAACAACGAACTTCTTAACACCTGCATCCTCTGTCTTGTATTTATTCTCCAAAGGCTCCCACAATTCTCTTGAAGTTTTGACATAACTATAGACTCTATAAAGTGTGTCATCTAGTCCATTCAGTATGTAATTTCTACATAGAAAGTCGTTGTGATTCCAAGCATCAACTGCAGTCCTTCGTTGTGTATCAGCGTCGCCTTTTGCAACAATAGGAGGATCTTCTTTCAGGAATTTGGATACACTTAATGTATTCAAATAGAACAACATCTTCTGTTGCCAACGTTTGAATAAGTCAAATAAAACAACATCTTCTGTTGCCAACTTTTGAAGTCGGCATCAGAAAATTTCGGTGGTTTTTCACCATGTACAGGAGCGGAAGCCAGCGGAGTGAACAACACAGTTGATATGTTTCAAAACAAACAGAATTTTTTTTGCAATTGTTGTTTGTTGTTAACGATATCAACTTTCCTGGATGAGAACATAATCTGGACTATCGAGGCAAGAGTATACTGTAGCGCCTAAATTCAATCTACAAAATCGCATGCATTAAATTAAATAAATATTATGAATACTATTTCTAAGTTTAATTGATTTAAATTTGATTTATGTGTTATTAAAATGTTTATTCATTTATCTAAATAATTTTATTGTACAACTTATTTGCTTTAATGATTTTTTTAGGTTTAAGCTTGTTTAATTAAATAATTTTAATTATCCAGCTTATTTATTTAAAATAACTTAAGTTTATCGGTTAGTTATTTAAATTATTTTAAATGTCTAGATTATTTATTTAAATGCTTTTTATTGCCCAATTTGTTTTAAAAAGATTTTTAATTCCGCTGGTGTATTTATTTAAATGACTTTTAAAAGTTCATCTAGTTTATTTAAATTATTTTAATCGCTTAATTTATTATTTAAATATTTTATTATTTTTGTGACATCAAAGCAATTAATTATTTATTTAAAAGAATTTTTGAGTTTTTAAGTTCAGTGGTTCCGGGTCCGGCGCGAAGAGATGGTGAATTCTTGGCGGTAACCTTTATTTTAACAGAATTGGAATTTATGAGAAAGTGAGGGAAATAGATAAAAATTCTATTTTTAAGATTTTCTGGGTTATCATAATTATTTTACGAAATTTTAGAGTTAATCTTAAAAAATTTCGAACTTATCGTTTTAAAGCCCGGGGCAAGTGAGAATTAAATTATTTCTTTCAATTTTCTACTCTTCAAACATAGGAATTTTAAGGAGATTGGTATAAGTAGTTCAAGAGTTGTAATATTTGTAGTAGCACTTTTATAAGTAAAGTAGCAACTTTATTAAAGCCTACACTAACAACTACCATTACACACACATATACATACATATGTTCCCATCCCTAAAAAAAAATAGAATTAAAACCCTAGCCCCTCCCCAAACACTTTATAGCCGCCTCTTCACCTCTCTCACCTCAAAACCATCGGCCTCTTATCCTTCAAGCTAGTTGCCTCCGCCACCGCCGTCCACCACCTCCACCGGCCAGAGCTCGAGCCTAGGAAGGTTAAGGAAGCTCTCTTCCTCTAAGGCAAGTATAAATTTTATTTTGACCACCAAGCGAAGATATATTGTTTTATGCATTGTTCTTGTTGTTATTTCGATTTTTCCCTAAATTTCAAGCTAGGGTTTTGGGTTTTATTCGAAATTCAGTAGTGTTCTTGCTTTAATTCAAGAAATGTCATGTATATTTGGCGTTAGAATGAGTTATGTGTTGTACTTGAGTTGAGACTTGGAAGAGCTATGCATTAAATTTATTAAAAAATGACTTTTATGCATTATTGAAGTGTATTTCTATTAAAATCAGTAGGGACATGCTGAGATTTTGAAATTTATATGTGTTTATGGTGTTGAAATGAGTTTTGATGTGTGTTGAATGATTCTTGCAAGGGCTTGTCCAATCCAAAATTTTCAGTTGGTGTCTCGTTGGGATTTTGGCTCATTTTTTAATTTTGATGCATTGGTGATTAGAGGCTGCCATAGATATGAGTTTTGAGCTTTTTTTTTTGGTATTTTATATTGGTGTTTTGATGATGGTTGGGGTTCGATTTCTCCAACTTGCAGTTCCCAAATGATTTGGGCACTCTGGATTTGAACCACAACAAGATTTACGGGAGTCTGCTGGAGGATTTGGTAAATTTGGATCGGCTGTTTTTTAACGTGAGCTACAATCGGCTTTGCGGAAAGATTCCGGTGGGCGGGCAGCTGCAGGAATTGGATTACACTTTTTACTTCCACAACAGATGCTTGTGCGGTGCATCGCCGCCGGAATGCAAATGAATCTTGTCCTTGTCATGTAAGTAAATAAATAAATCAGACTCATGGAAGTTGGGGTTTTCTGTTGTATTTTAATTTGTTTACAATATTATTTTTATATATATAAACAATATGTTCAAAGTCATTAATAAATCATAATTATGGACAGTTTATGCCATTTTTTATTTGCTGATTGATATCAATAAATAATTATTTTTCATGCTTAAATGTCAATTGTCAGGTATATATCAGTGACCGTTCAATTCGATGTCTATTAGCAAGTATACTAGATCAAATAATAATAAGTGAATTTAAGTCCAAGTATCGAACTCCCAGAGACTGATATGTTGTAACTATCAAAATATAATTATTTTAATTTAATCTAGACTAAGCAATAAAAGTGAGTTTTGAATAATAATAAAAATTAAAATTATCAATGAAATAAATTAAAATAAAAACGCAGCAAGAATTTTAGGTTTAATTCAATGAAGAGAAATTCGATGAAGAACACACGTAGGTACCGAACAAATCATGCAACAAGTAGTAAATTCAGGATCCCGATTAAATCTTATCTTTCGGCGAATTCTCCTAAATTATTTAACAGTCTATTTCTAGAATAGTTCAACCTATTCAAATATTGACGGATTAATTATTTCTAATTAATTCTAATCAAATTCAAACACATTAAGGAATTGTGAAAATTCAGTTTTCACCTAAAGCCGCACAATGAAATCAAATACTATATCTAGTCAATTTAACCTTGTGTTGATTATTAGAGTGATCAAAATAAATTCCTAACCTGTCGACTTGAAATTGATTAACATGCAAGCAAACAATTATCCTGATCATTCACAAGACAAATTTAAATCCAAAAACCAATAATATAAAATTAAAATCTAAAAAATCACAAACAAACATTCAAGTCTTCAACATAAATTTTTTCAGCCCAATCACGTGGCCTTGATCGAAAGAAAACGACTACTCTAAATCAAACATAGTTTAAAACTCAGAGTGTTCAACCCAAAACATGAATAAAAAATCAAAAATAAGAAAAGAAGAAGAATGAAGAAAATCTTCACTCCGATTGTTGTAGCCGCCGTCTCTATGCTAGAACGCGTCTGGAACCCTTCATCAGATGATAAAAGACCTATTTAAATGCCCCAAATCTTCCAAAGATTTTATCCTTCTCGAACAAAGAATTTTCCAAAAATAAAACTCTGCACTTATTTATCTCTCAGGAGCATGAATGCGCGCTCGAGCGAGACTTTTTCTGCCATTCTTTCTTTTTCCATAAGCTGCGCTCGCTCTGGAACATGAACATGCACTCGATCGAGACTTTTTCTGTCTCGATTTTCTTGCTTTCTTCCAAATTTTCTACAAATAAACCACGGGGAATGTTATGTAGACACAATTCATGAAATATGATTAAGACTTACAAAAACATAAGTAACACAACACAAATGCATGAAAATTAACAACAAAACGACACCGAAAATATGCATACAAAACACAGTTATTATTTTTTTCATACTTAGATCTTGCTCTCTCTCAAGCAAGACCAACAAAAACAATATGCGAACACAAACAAAAGCAAGGACGAATCATGGAAGACACAACCTCAGAGAAGTTTCAACACCAAATAAAACAAAATCACAAATGCTCTCTAACTTTCATAATACACCATCGGTTTATCATGAACGTGTGTGTGTGCCATGTTATTCCAGTTACATGAAACTTAAAAATAATCTGTTCTACAATTGCTTATCAACCTATGCCAAATCAGTGCAAAGTTTCACAATCAAGTGTCACATTCTCCCATCAATTTCTAACACCTCGCTTGTGATAGTTTACACACCTCCAGATTTTACATACGGTTTTCTTAAGCCCCAATAATTACCCGCAAACTTAGCTATAACTAGGATATGATTCGAATTTCAATCCTCTCGTCTATATCTCAGATGGAGCTACTGTCCCATTGAACCCGCACTTATCCATGGATCGGTGATTAGTATTTCAATCCCTTTCCAGGTCCGGATGGAATTGCTATTGATTTTATTTAAAAAATTTAGATTTTTTTAAAGTTTGAAACCCCATTTAATTTGCATACTTAGTCAAGAACAAGGTGATTAGGATTTCAATCTCTTGCTCATAACCCGGATGGAGTTAAATTTTTTTTCACAAAATTTTGTTTATAAAAACTTTATTAGGTGCGCCAAGATCATAAGTACAATGTCATGAAATCATTGGAACTCAAAAGACACAATCAAGATCAACAAACACCTATTATCGTGCAATGATCAAACAGATACAAACATTATCAATGATATCGCTACATTTCACCGGTCTAACACGTGTGCTTAAAAATATCCACTACAAAACCTACGATTTCTCATATCCAATCAAGAGCAAAAAGTATCACAAAAATTAATTTTCTCATGAACTTCATCATCGTCGTCTTCCATTCCTCATACTACTTGAAACAACTCTAACCTCTATACTTAAATAAATAATAAAAGAAGTTACGGATTTTTTTAAAAATTTTGCCATGACTTGTTTGAAAGTAAGCAAAACCTCCTTGTCACAGACAACAAATCTAAACAAACGCAATAAATGTGGCAAAAAGATAACCACTGCGATAATCATAACTTTCAAAGTAAAAGCAACCCCACATGGCTGCGGAAATGATGGCGATAACAGTTTCAAGACTTAAAAATTTAAGCACAGGAAAAACACATCCTGGCTATTACCAAAAGTACATAAGTTTAAACTCTTTATTACAATCATAAACTAGTGCGGAAACATGAAATAGCAACGGTCGTAGGGCCTTGCTCCGCCGAAGACCTCCCCTCAAGGACCCTGCCCCTCGGCCCCTACAAACTCCTCCTCACCTGGCAAACAAACAAGCATAATGAGTCTAATGACCCAGCAAGTATAAACAGTGATATAACAAGGGTTTTAAAATACTCCAAGAAATACTCAAACTACTATACAAAATATACTTTGAAACATAAACTGTAAACATGCATGAAAAAAGGGAAATGAGACAACATGCAAGTATGAACTCACGCCAACTCACGCTATGAAACTTTTGAACTTTCTTGACTTAACTGAAACACATGCTGGCTGTAGTGCACTATGCCGGCAAGACGCCGAGATTTCTCCCGACGCGATTTGCCCCTTTACTTTCCTTTTTTGTAGGGGAGCCGAGATGAATCCAACCGCTTACTACACGTCTCTTTTGGTATGGGAGCTGGGATGTCTCCCATCCGCTTACTACACATCTATGGCAAGTGGGTGAGGCATCCCTCAACCCACATTTCCCTAACCAGTCACAAACATTTCACTTTGTTCAAAAATATTTTCTTTCCTTCCTTGACTCGACTCAAAATACTTAGCATGCAAGAACTTGTAACGACTACCTTTGAAAATATTTTTTGGCTCAAAGACGAAACGCACGCACACGAATATGCAACTTAAAAAATGGAACTCAATTCAAAAATATGGGTGCAAGGTGGGTGAGTGGCTGCCCCTAAGCTACAAGCCCAACTATTCTTTACTTTCCTCAACCTTGCCTTAAACCGAGCAACCAAACCGTAAAGCCCTTAACTCTATCATCCCTTAGCCAAATTCGACACCGCTCAAACCAACACTCTCCAAACACTACAAACTAACCATATGACCTATTTTCAACCTCATTTGACAGCCTATACAACCTGAATAAAAACCCAATCCGGACAGCCCACTTTTGCCCTCAAAATTCTGCACCGACACCTTAACTTCAAAAATCCATAACTTAATGAAATATTACCCAAAACGAGCCCATTTTATACCGACGCGACCACAACGTCATGAAATTAACCTAGGACCAGCCCTAGCCATGCCCAGACCTCGTCCAGATGCTCCTCTGCCCCAAAACCGAACTGCCCTGTCCAAGCCAAACTCACTCTACAATACCTCTACCTTGAGAAAACACCACCAAGACCTATTTCCTTACCTCCACTTTCTTCCAAACAACTAAACACACTCCATACCATCTCCGAGGACTTATCACAAACACCTAGGCAGCCCCTTACCACACTTCAACACCACAATTCAAAATATCAAGATTATGCATCAAAAAGCCTCCAACTCATGAGTAATCAATCAAGATCAATTGCCAACCAATAAAATACACTTATATACTTCAAAAACAGCCCAAACATCATATGAAACTCGAAATTTGGGCATACACACTTCTGGAAAATTCGAAAATTTGCTATATGCATCAAACCTTTCATGTCTCAAGTCAGAATTTACCAATACAACACTTTAAACTTCATGCATAGCTAAAAATCCGAAATTTAAACATAACCCTCACTGAAAAATGCTTAAAACCGAAACCATACATGTCAAAAACATAGGCATTTCAAAATTTAAATAAAGGTTTAGCACAAGAACATAAATAGCCTGCTAGAATGCCCTAGGAAATGTTTATACTTGCCTTTGAGTTGTAAATAACCAAAAAAAACGAAAATGAAGAGGGGAAAGGGCTGGAACACTTGAACACACCCTAGCTAAACCTCCCTAGACAACTTCCCGGCAACGGCGGCGGTGGTGGTGGGCGGCGGCGGCGTCTGGAGCAAGGAGGAGGAGTTGGCCGATTTATTTTGAGAAAAAATGGGAGAGAGGGGGCGGATTCTAAGGGAAATGGGGGCTAGGGTTTGCTAAATGTTTTATTTTGTGTTTAAAAGGTGTGTGTGTGATGTGTACAAGTGTGTATATGTATAGGTGTAAGCATGTAAAAGTAGGTGTGAGTGTTGTTTTAATAGTACAACTTTAAAGTACTACAACTTTTACCTACTAACTTACACTAATAAAATTTCTATGTTTAAAAACCCCAAATTAAAAATATTAAATCGGGTTTTACTAATCCGGTTTACGAAAATTCTAACTTTTGAAAAAGCTAAAGAATAAGCCTAATATTGTAATAATAAGAAAATGCTTTCTAGTATCCGGAAACTTCCAACTTTCAAACTCTCATCTAAAATCCTCCTACCTCCCTACTAAACATTTAAAATAAACTCTTGAAGTTTACCGCCTAAATCCAACATCGCCGAACACCGGAACTGGAAGTCACTGCCTCAAAAATCTCAATAATAAATAACTTAAAATATTTGAGAACTTAAACTTTAAAGGAAACTTAAACAATTAATTCCAAGCAATTAAAATCATAATTATTGAAAATGAATTTAGGCACTATCTTAGGAATTAAAATCAACACTTTAAATATTTTGATGTCGCAACGATAATGAAAATTTTTAAATAATAAACAGAGCGATTAAAATAATTTAAACAAACTGGACGAACGTTTAAAAGTAATCTAAATAAATACACAAGAAGTATAAAAACCTTTAAAATGATTTGGACAGATAAAAGAATTTAACTAAATAAGCTAGACATTGAAAACCATTTAAATAAGCAAGCTTATACCTTTAAAATATTTAAAATAAATAAGTTGCACAATAAAATCATTTGAATAAATGAATGATATTCTATTAACACATAATTCAAATAAAGAATTTAAATCAATTAAACTTAAAAAAATAATAATCATAATATTTATTTAATTTAATATATGCGAATTAGTAGATTGGATTTTAGGTACTACAATTTCTTCCCCCCTTAAATGGAATTTCGTCCTCGAAATTCAGGATTTACTAACTAGGTCCAGATACATTAGACCCGGTTGGCACTAACTTTTCTTACCGACCACCCACATGAGTTGATGCTAAATATCTTACGATGTACACTCTGATACTTATTAGTGTTTGTATCATCAAGAATCGGACTAATTCTTACTGCAATTCATATTCACAATTCTTATTTGTTCCCAAATGATTGCTTCCTAAGAGAGATTTCAAATCACTGCTCTCTTGTGACTTTAAAAGTTTTAATTCGTCACCTAAAGTCCTAAAATATCTTATACCAGCCTTAGTTTGATAACCTTAAATCCTGGATCGCAAATTCTAAGCATTAAAGTTCTGTATATCCAATAAAGAATTTATGTCGATCTTTATCATAAATTAGAAGCTTTATAACCACGAAACTACGCTTAATGTCTATTCACCAGTTAAACTTAACTCATATAATCCAGAACTTGAACTCTTGAGAAATCCACAAGTTCCCAGGATACTTAGCAACTAAACACTAAACTTTTCTAAATAGGATAACTAAGGGACTATACAATTCTACCTCGTTAGACCTCGAAATAAGATATGAATCTGACCCATATTTCCCCAACATCGATACAGGAAACCCATCATGTATCACTAACAACTCTGTGCCAGCTCGAATGATAAAACAAATTACCTATCTCCTCAATCAATTGCATAAGGACTGACAAATCGAGTTAATTTTCTTATATACCCAAGTCAATAGTACAATCGAACAATGATACCTTCAAAAACAACCTAACAACCATTTTGAAATTCTAAAGATCTACGCCACTTATTAGCAATGATTTGCTTAATACTCTTGGACTATGCTCAATCCCTTTATAATTTACTACATCCCACAACGCCTCTATGGATGATTAAAATTCCTTTAAGCAACGACTATAGTTTAGCTAACCTTTAAGTGGAACAAATGACTCTCCTCAACTTAGGATTGATTGACCCATTTCTCTAAATAAATCTAAATTAATCCTTGATAAGAAAATATAACCATATAATCCATTGTTGCTCAGCTCCAAGATGTTGTCCAATAATATAAAGAATCCAAATAGGCAACTACACAGATCCCAATTATCCATTCACCAATTTATACATTCGTCTCTTAGGCATTCTTGATTCTACCGAAAGTTTAATTCTTAGTTAAAATCTTACAACGGATTAATCCACCTTTTCTACCCCAGATGCAACGACTAGGAGATCTATATTTACACCTCAAGTCAAATTATACCACGAGTTATTATCCAATTATTGGATTAGATAGCCTTTAAGTACCAAACAATTCTTACATATCGACTGAAGACATTTCTCAAATACCTAGTTCAATTCGACAGCAAGTTCGAAAATACAAAATTCCCAAATTATTATATCTACAACCTGAATTTATATTTCAAGAACTGAGTACCCAATTAGGCACCTTGAAGAGTTTGTAACCCGATTGTATATGCTTCCTCAGTATTTTCCTAGTACCTTAGTATTTCACCGGTAATTACATCTACAGCTTATCCGGTAAACCGCTTGAATTCTATTCGTCATTTTCCCATAGTTGGTGCAATAGTCCTACTGGTTGACATTCACAAAACCTTAGAATGCTAATATAAAGTACCCAAAAGTCTCTAGGGACAACTCTATTTCCTATCTCGCAACTGTTCACCCATTCAGCTTACCAAAAATAATCTGTTTACTCTTAACGATCCTATTTAAAATTAAAACAACCCATTCAAATAATTTACTACCTAGCAACCTACTCACTAGAACTAGATACAATTGATAGTCGCCACTCCTAGGATCACAACAATAACTTAGGATTTTATCTAGTATGAATGCTAAATTCCAACAGTCTAAACGTTCACTAAGCGGCTACGAGCCAATTCTCTACACAAGAATTTGAAATAATAATTGAAATTATGATCCACCCAAATCCTCATCATGATGGATCATGAAAAGAAATAGACATACAAGTAATGCTGCTTAATGTGAAATGAAATGATGCAAACATTACAAACAAAACGAGCTGAAAATGAAAATCTAGATAAGTGAAAACAACCAAATAATAATTAAATTCTAGGGATGGGTGAATAATAATGGAGGCTCCAAGAATAATGAATATGAGCCAACAAGATATAAATCTCATGATCATTCGTCCATGAGCAATGAAATCATGCTCAAACAATCGAAGCATGATTAAGAGCAATCGATGTGACTTTAGTCGAGAGAAGTCCACACAAGTCAATAATCAGGGGAAACAACGGTCCCAAGACATATTCGAATGTCAACCACAAAATAAGTAGATCACCAAAAATAAGGACAAAATGAATCTCACTCACATCAACATGTGACTCTAGAACCGAAGAAAAATTTCAAGAAGTGTAAGATAAGAATAAATTCTTATTAAAAGTTAAACCTATGTCAAAGTAGCAGAATACAACATTGACTGATGGCATACGAATTCATAAATGAACAAAGGATGTGCAAAGAAATTTCGGATACTCAAAAGTATTCGTTGCAATGGATATGAACACAAAAGATGAAAAAGGAATTAATGATCGGAATAATAGTTCATATAATTGAAAGGCTCATAGTAACCGACTCACTATTTTCAAAATCATATTTGCCCATATAAAAAAAAGAAAAACTCAAACTATCCATAATAATATAAACAAAATATATACCTCAAGTCTTCACACCAGTTCGATTCACAACTTAACTGAAAAAACATACATCTATAAATTTCTAAGCAAACTATACACTTAGTTTATCCGACTAAATTCTATCCATAAGAAAATAAATTACTACAAGGACACATCAATTAATATTTCCTATTGCGCAAGTTTAATGTTTTCAACCAACTCCTACAATCTCATCAAGAATTGTTAAAACTGCCTAATAACTCAAACAATTGTCCTGTACTGTCCAAAACTGGAAGGAATATTGGTACACCAACTCCGTTTAAATTGAAGTCGCATGCTAAAAAAAAATACACATTTTAATGGCACACTTTAAACTACTAAAAGAAATTTTTATACAAAATTAAACACTGAAATTACACATTTAAAGGATTTAAATAGCTATTATAAAAAAATTCTTAAAAATATGACATCAAAACATTTAAAGCAATAAATCAATTACGACTACCATATAAAATTCATTAAAACTTACAGACCTTGAGGCGAGATCCCTTGAGTTTTGGCAACCGGCAGTAGGCTCAGCCCAAACCAAGACCGTGCTCTGATACCAACTGAAACAACCCTAACCTCTATACTTAAATAAATAATAAAAGAAGTTATGTATTTTTTAAAAAATTTTGCCATGACTTGTTTGAAAGTAAGCAAAACCTCCTTGTCACAGACAACAAATCTAAACAGACGCAATAAATGCGGCAAAAAGATAACCACTGCGATAATCATAACTTTTAAAGTAAAAGCAACCCCACACGGTTGCGAAAATGATGGCGAAAACAGTTTCAAGACTTAAAAATTTAAGCACAGGGAAAACACATCCTGGCTATTACCAAAAGTACATAAGTTTAAACTCTTTATTACAATCATAAACTAGTGTGGAAACATGAAATAGCAATGGTCGTAGGGCCTCGCTCCGCTGGAGACCTCCCCTAAACGACCCTGCCCCTCGGTCCATACAAACTCCTCCTCACCTGGCAAACAAACAAGCATAGTGAGTCTAATGACCCAGCTAGTATAAACAGTGATATAACAAGGGTTTTAAAATACTCCAAGCAATACTCAAACTACTATACATAATATACTTTGAAACTTAAACTGAAAACATGCGTGAAAAATGGGAAATGAGACAACATGCAAGTATGAACTCACGCCAACTCACGCTATGAAACTTTTGAACTTTCTTGACTTAACTAAAACGCATGCATAATATAAAACTGAATAAATTGAGACGAGTCGACTGATACTTGAAACTTTAACTTTGTTTTTTGCTTTAGAACTTAGATCCTCAAATTGTGACTCAAGTTTCGATCATGATCATGGCTGCAGTGCACTATGCCGGCAAGACGTCAAGATTTCTCCCGACGCGATTTGCCCCTTTACTTCCCTTTTTGGTAGGGGAGCCGAGATGAACCCGGCCGCTTACTGCACGTCTCTTTTGGTAGGGGAGCTGGGATGTCTCCCAGCCGCTTACTACACGTCTATGTCAAGTGGGTGAGGCATCCCTCAACCCACATTGCCCTGACCAGTCACAAACAACTCACTTTGTTTAAAAATATTTTCTTTCCTTCCTTGACTCGACTCAAAATACGTAGCATGCAAGAACTTGTAACGACTTCCTTTGAAAATATTGTTTGGCTCAAAGATGAAACTCACGCACACGAATATGCAACTTAAGAAATGGAACTCAACTCAAAAATATTGGTGCAAAGTGGGTGAGTGGCTTCCCCTAAGCTACAAGCCCAACTATTCTTTACTTTCCTCAACCTTGCCTTAAACCGAGCAACCAAACCGTAAATCCCTTAACTCTATCATCCCTTAGCCAAATTCAACACCGCTCAAACCGACACTCTCCAAACACTACAAACTAACCATATGACCTGTTTTCAACCTCATTTGACAGCGTATACAACCTGAACAAAAACCCAATCCGGACAGCCCACTTTTGCCCTCAAAATTCTGCACCGACACCTTAACTTCAAAAATCCATAACTTGATGAAATATTACCCGAAACGAGCCCATTTTATACCGATGCGACTACAACGTCATGAAATTAACCTAGGACCAGCCCTAGCCATACCCAGACCTCGTCCAGATGCTCCCCTGCCCCAAAACCGAACTGCCCTGTCCAAACCAAACTCACTCTACAACACCTCTACCTTGAGAAAACACCACCAAGACCTATTTCCTTACCCCCACTTTCTTCCAAACAAGTAAACACACTCCATACCATCTCCTAGGACTTATCACAAACACCTAGGCAGCCCCTTACCACACTTCAACACCACAATTCAAAATATCAAGATTATGCATCAAAAAGCCTCCAACTCATGAATAATCAATCAAGACCAATTTCCAACCAATAAAATACACTTATATACTTCAAAAACAGCCCAAACATCATATGAAACTCGAAATTTGGGCATACACACTTCTGGAAAATTCAAAAATTTGCTATATGCATCAAACCTTTCATGTCTCAAGTCACAATTTACCAATACAACACTTTAAACTTCATGCATAGCTAAAAATCCGAAATTTAAACATAACCCCCACTGAAAAATGCTTAAAACCGAAACCATACATGTCAAAAACATAGGCATTTCGAAATTTAAATAAAGGTTTAGCACAAGAACATAAATAACTTGCTATAATGCCCAAGGAAATGTTTATACTTGCCTTTGAGTTGTAAATAAACAAAAAAAAAAACGAAAATGAAGAGGGGAAAGGGCTGGAACACTTGAACACACCCTAACTAAACCTCCCTAGACAACTTTTCGGCAACGGCGGTGGTGGTGGAGGGCGGCGGCGGCGGCTGGAGCAAGGAGGAGGAGGTGGCCAATTTATTTTGAGAAAAAATGGGAGAGAGGGGGCGGCTTCTAAGGGAAATGGGGGGTAGGATTTGCTAAATGTTTTATTTTGTGTTTAAAAGGGGTGTGTGTGAGGTGTACAAGTGTGTATATGTATATGTGTAAGCATGTAAAAGTAGGTGTAAGTGTTGTTTTAATAGTACAACTTTAAAGTACTACAACTTTTACCTACTAACTTACACTAATAAAATTCCTAAGTTTAAAAACCCAAATTAAAAATATTAAATCGGGTTTTACTAATCTGGGTTTACGAAAAATCTAACTTTTGAAAAAGCTAAAGAATAAGCCTAATATTGCAATAATAAGAAAAATGCTTTCTGATATCCGGAAACTTCTAACTTTCAAACTCTCATCTAAAATCCTCCTACCTCCCTACTAAACTTTTAATATAAAATCTTGAAGTTTACCGCCGAAATCCAACATCGCCGAACACCGGAACCGGAAGTCACTGCCTCAAAAATCTCAATAATAAATAACATAAAATATTTGAGCACTTAAACTTTAAATAAAACTTAAACAATTAATTCCAAGCAATTAAAATCATAATTATTGAAAATGAATTTAGGCACTATCTTAGGAATTAAAATCAACACTTTAAATATTTTAATGTCGCAACGATAATTAAGATTTTTAAATAATAAACAGATCGATTAAAATAATTTAAACAAACTGGACGAACGTTTAAAAGTAATCTAAATAAATACACAAGCAGTATAAAAACCTTTAAAATAATTTAAACAGATAAAAGAATTTAACTAAATAAGCTAGACATTGAAAATCATTTAAATAAGCAAACTTATACCTTTAAAATATTTAAAATAAATAAGTTGCACAATAAAATCATTTGAATAAATAAATGATATTCTATTAACACATAATTCAAATAAAGAATTTAAATCAATTAAACTTAAAAAAATAATAATCATAATATTTATTTAATTTAATATATGCGAATTAGTAGATTGGATTTTAGGTACTACACTACTCATGCAAGACAAACACAACAACAAATGCAACACGATGACATATGAAATGGACTACATGCACGAAACAAGAAACAAAATGAATGCAACACAAACAATGCAAAACGAAGCTACCCCCATAATTATCTAAAACATTGCCCTCAATGCTTCAGAAACACAAACAAAATGCACAAACAAAGAAACATATGCAAGACGAACAAAGAAAACAAAATGAAACTGAAAAACTAAAACTCCTATGGTTCAATCATTGGCGTCTTCATCAGTCTCCTTGTTGCGAAATTTACGCTCGCAAGCGCACGGTGGTCAAGTTTTAGTAAAAAATGAGTAAAGTGTCGATCCCACGAAGAGTAATATAAAAATATTCAATACTTGTAATTAAAATAGTCCTAATTTTATTTAAAAATTTAAACTTTAGAGATTTGCAGACAAATTAAATTAAAAATGAAGTTTGTAAAGCACACGCACACACAATCCTTAAGAGATTATCAAGTAGGGAGAAATGGTCTAGATTTTTTGATTTCACCTGGTCTCGACAATATTCATTCCTAATTAACATATTTTCATGAGTTTATTTCAATTAATAACCAAAAACACATATATTATACTATTTTCCTTTCCCGAGTATCAAATAGAATGTATCAATTACATATCAATTCTAATATCCCTATTGAGAATCAACTTGTAATGATATGTGTAAAACGATGTTCTTTCTAGGCTCTATTAAAGTTATAAACTCTCCCGAGACATATAAACAATTAATAGTGTGAATTCTATTGATCCTATTCTAAATCCCCTCTCCGAGTGCCGGATTCTAAATAAATATGATAAATCAATTTATGGCCAGTAAATTGAAAAAACTTTCAAAACTAGAATCACGATTAATTTAGAAAAACTAAATTCAATAAAATCAAATATTCATAAACATGTCTTGACCAGGCAACATCAACCTCTAGACTTAAAAAGTTTAGTTCATAGCAAAATTCAAACACAACCAAATCATGTTTAAGATGTAAAACATAATTCAACAATCAAACTAAATAAATAAAGAAGAGATAACAAATCCGTAAACTTTCTTCCGTGTCCAGTTGAAAAGCTCCGTCTTTGTTCCAAGAAATCTTCAATTCTCGAGCTCTCAAAAAAATCTCACAAAGTGTTCTCTCAAAAATATTGTGTGTATGTGACGGCTGATAGATTTTTCGATGCCTTGAATTACTTTTTTATATCATCCTTAGAAGCCAACCAATTAACCCTACGATGTAGACTCCAAACATTCCAAAATTATAATATTTTCCCATACATGAACAGGCGCAGATGCGCTCATTATCACGCGCAGATGCGCGTGTTCTTTCCTTTGAAAACTCAGAACAAGCGCAAATGCGCTGTCCTTCTCCGCAGTTGCGCTTCACGCGTATTTCTTCAACGGCGCAGTTGCGCTTCTTCCTTAGCGCAGATGCGCGGATGCAATTCCAATTCTTTGTTTTTTCACGCAGACTTCCCTTCCTTACGATGGAGCTGCGCCATTTAACTCTTCAAATCTTTGGAATTTTACGCAGAGGCGCTTGGAACTGAGCAGCTGCGCCATTCACTTCCTTGATTTTTTTACAACTCTGCTTCTTTATTAAAAATTCCTCACAATTTCTTCTTTTCTCCAACAAATTACAACTCTCATACATAAACATAAACAACAACGAAAACACATAAATCTGCTTCAAACACATCAAAACTCAATTAAAATCAAGAATAAATTAAGTGCATAAAATACACTTATCAAATTCCCCCAAACTTGAATCTTTTTCGTCCCGAACAAAACAACTCAAAACTTACTCAATCAACCATTAAAAATGTAATGCCCCGATTTTACTATAATTGAGTTTAATTGAGATAATCAGAGTTTTCAGTAGTTGTGGGCCGTTTTGATAATTCGCAGGGGTTATTTTGCAAACTTTGGGAAATTGAGGGACTAAAGTGCAAAAACTTGAATTTTATATATTATAAGGCTAATTGACCAAGTCTTCACATCACTTCACCATCCCTCTCCTTCTCCCTCCATCCGTACGTACCGATCAGAGAAGCCATGGAAGCTTTTTTGAGCTTTTCTTCCGTCTGATTCGCACGATCCGACCGTCAGATTTTAGTTCCGAGTTGAGATTCACGATCACTGCAACGAAGGCTTCGTTTTGAGGTAAGTTTTGCTACGATCCTCGAACTTTGATTTTTGTTGAGTCGTCAGAATTTGATAATCTTCGAGTATGTTGTTCTTGAGCTAGCATAGATAGTGTATTCGAAGTCGGTTCAAAAAAAGAACGAAGTTTGGATTTTATATGATTTTTGGAGCCTATTTCGAAAATGGGGTTTTAGATTTTGGTTGGATTTTGATTGTTTTGTTGGTTTAGAAGATGATATGGGTTGTTTGGAGTTGTTTGATGCTGTTGGAGATTTTTGGTTTGACCGTTTATAGCCGTTATGCCGTCGAAATCGAGTTTTGAATTATCGGTTGTATTATTTCGGTTTGATTTCCGGGTTTGGTTGGAATTAGTAGATTGATATCGAATCCTTATAATCTTCATTTTCAGATTTGGATTGGAGTTTCGGGTTTGGATCGAACTTGGGAGTTGAATCAATTTGAGAATTGAAGACGATATACTGTTGAGCTTCTCCGTTTCGATTCGTTTTGATTCGATTGATTATTGATTTGAATTCGTTGTTATTTTCAGATTTGAATCCTCGACGAACTTGAAAAGTAAAAGACACATTGAATTGATTGGGGTTAAACACTCGAGTTCGATTGATTCTCGAGTCCCTAAAATCACATACTGCATGTTTAATTGTTGGTGTGAACTTGATTGATTATGTTGTTTACACTTGCATTCATATTGAGCCGAATATTCGATTTCGTTTTGAAATTAAACGATTTAGGGAGCTATATTGAAGTGGCTTTGGATTTCGAGTTTTTTCAAGTGCCAGAATACTTCTTATAGTTGCTCTGAAGTCTAGAGGTTTGAGTTGTGCGACATCCACCCCGAAAGGGAGTGTAGGTGGGTTGTTGTAATGACTTGGCCCCGGGATCCCAATCGAGTACCGAACGATGTTTCGATTATCTGATTTGATAATCCCGAGTTTTTGAAGTCATGCATACATCCACCCTCTTTGGATTTAGTGATGATTACTACATTTCAATATGAAGTGTTTATTTGATATTGTATGCCTGTCTCTTTTACTTAGAAATTATATTTCTAACCGGGTTATCCGGCTGTTGTTTTGTTTGTATGTTTACTTGACAACAGGAGGATCAGGAGTCGGACCGAGTCGTCTGGGTTAGCTCGGGGTGAGAATGATAGAAGTGAGACACCGTGTGTCGTAGGGTTGTGTCTCTTTGTAGTGACCCAACCCGGATCCACTATCTAATCAGAGTTATAGTAAAAGCGCACGCAATAAAAGCTTAAAGCGTAAAGAGCGGATAATTAAAATACAACAAATCCAATTGGCAGAATACAACCGACGCTGTCACAAGTATAAATACTGTTATACAACCAAATCGAAGGTTCAGGAGAAATAAATCCCTACCCTCTACTACCTTGAATTCTCCAAAGCTCAATCCTGCTGGGAGCCGCCTGAACCGTCCAGCCTCAAACCTGCCCCGCCACAAGGTACAAAATACCCAACCACAGGGGCGTGAGCTAGAACGCTCAATACGAAGCAATGATATAAATACAAATATGCGCACACAAATTATTTAAAACTCAAGTGAAAACACTTGCTCATGGCGCCGAGAATATACAGTACCGACTAGAGAGCTACTCCGCGGGGTACTCGTATATTCCATATCAGGGCTGAGCCAACCCCATCCTGACCCGAATAGTAAACAGGATACAAGCCTCACATGGAACTGTCATACCTGACTCGAGTCCAGAATGAGATCATCGTTCCCTATGGAGACTGTCAATGACTCACATCTCTTCGGATGCAGTCACACGTAAAATCATGTATGTGCTAAGGCAGTAAAACATGCTAAACATGATAAAACATATAGCATATACTCATGCAACATATAAGCAAATATATCATGCCGGCTATCTCGGTCAGTACTTACGTACCTCTAACACTGCTGGTCAAACCTAGCTCTGCTGGTCTAGACTCCAAGCCTACTAGTCCAGTCTACTAGCTACTACAATGCAAATATTCATGCATCAACAATTAAGCTCTAAAAGCCTTAACTAAGCTATTGCATACTCCTAAATATTTTTAGGAAGCCAAATTATACCTTTGTCCGTCGTCAGCCCGCTGGTGTAGAATCGCCTCAAAACTTATGCACACCTCCGCTACGACGCCGGGATCGCTAGGCAACTTCCGGATTCCCAATAGGATGCCTAGAACTCCGTAGATCTAAGTAAGAAGGTTCGAAAACCAGAGGAAAGGAGGGAAAATCGGTGCACAGTGAGGGCTCGGACCCCTTATTTATAGACGGCGTTCGGAACCTCCGATCCCTGATCGGAACGTCCGATCACGATCGGAACCTCCGATCGCACCTTCGGAGCGTCCGATCGCTCAATATTACGTCAGCCATGACGTCACCTTGCTGACGTAAGCAATGACGTGTGCCCTGGTCCAGATCGGAGCTTTCGATCTTGCCGACGGAGCTTCCGATCTCGATCGGAGCCTCCGATCCTGGCACGGAGCTTCCGATCCACTTCGGATCGTCCGAACTCCTCTTCGGACCGTCCGATCCTGCTGAACCAATTCAACTAATTCGAGTGCTCTGAATCCATTTCTGAAGTCCGTTATCTCAATCAGGAACTTACTTAATCATGTTTTACTTAATCTAAACATGATCACGTAATTAATTACTCATTTAATCACTAATTAGAAATGCGGGTTACTACATTCTCCCCCACTTAAGAAATTTCGTCCTCGAAATTTAAGTCTTAGAGGAAAACATAAATAGCTAACCAATGTTCTTTATTACAACTGAACAAGTATAAACTTGATACAAAGAAGTACAAAATCTCAAAATAACTCGGGGTGCTCGGCTAACATCCGGCTCTCAAACTCCCAAGTAGCTTCCTCTGTACCTCTGCGTTGCCACTATACCATCACCAACGGTATACGCTTGTTACGAAGTACCTTGTCCTTCTTGTCAAAAATCCGTAGGGGTTTCTCCACATACGATAGATCCCGATCCACCTTTACCTCGGTCGGATGCAAAATATGCGACTCGTCTGCCACATACTGTCTTAACAAGGATACGTGGAACACATTGTGGATCTCCGAAAGATCGGGGGGCAAGGCCAGACAATAAGCAACATCCCCAACCTTCTCGAGAATCGTGAAAGGACCAATAAATCTAGGTGTCAGCTCTCCCTTGCGACCAAACCTCATCACCTTCCGGAAAGGAGACACACGCAAGAAAACATACTTTTCTACCTCAAAATGAAGTGGTCTGTGGTGAGTGTTTGCGTAGCTAGCCTGTCGATCCTGGGCTGCCTTAACCCTGCGTCGGATCAACTCTATTGCATCAATCATCTACTGAATCATCTGAGGACCCTCAACCTGACGCTCGCCAACCTCGTCCCAAAACAAAGGTGTACGACAACGGCGTCCATAAAGAGCCTCAAATGGTGCCATGCCAATGCTGCGATGGTAACTATTGTTGTAGGCGAACTCCACCAAGGGTAAATGGTCATGCCATGCTGGACCAAAATCTATCACCGCCGCGCGAAGCATATCCTCTAGAGTGCGAATAGTACGCTCCGACTGTCCGTCCGTCTCTGAATGATAAGCCGTACTCAGGCTCAAAGTAGTACCAAGGGCTCGCTGGAAACTACCCCAAAATCTCGAGGTGAATCTCGGATCTCTATCGCTGACAATGCTCAATGGAATCCCATGCAATCGCACAATCTCTCGCACATACAACTGTGCCATCCTATCAAAGGTGTAATCGCGATTATAGGGAAGAAAATGCGCTGACTTCGACAACCGATCCACGACAACCCAAATAGCATCACAATTCCTGGAAGACATAGGCAAGTGGGTGACAAAGTCCATCGTCACATGCTCCCACTTCCATTCAGGAATCTCTAAGCTGTGAAGTAACCCTCCGGGTCGTCTAAACTCTGCCTTGACTTGTTGACACACAAGGCATCGGGATACGAACTGATAAACGCTGCGCTTCATCCCTTTCCACCAAAATCGAGTGCGAAGATCCTTATACATCTTCATGCTGTCTGGATGTACAGAAAATTGACTTCGGTGAGCTTGCGATAAGATCTCATCCCTCAAAGTAGAATCCTCGGGTACCACAACTCGACCAGAAAGACACAACAGACCGTCTCCTTGCAGATAAAAACCAGAAGTATTATCACCTTCAGCCAGCCGGGCCAACTTCTGAGTCTTCAGATCAGAATTCTGAGCTTCCCGGATTCGTCTGTATAGCGCTGGCTCTGCAAGCACAGAAGAGACACGAATCCCTTGCTGTTCTTTCTTATGACGGAATGTAAATCCCAAAGAACAACACTCCTCCACTGCCTTCGAAATTGAACTGGTACGAAGGGAACTCACATACACCTTGCGACTAAGCGCATCAGCAACGGGATTTGAAGAACCTGGATGATACTTGATCTCACAGTCGTAATCCTTCAACAGATCCATCCAACAACGCTGCCGCATGTTCAACTCAGCCTGAGTGAATAGATACTTCAAACTCTTATGATCGGTGAAGATCTCGAATCGTTCTCCGTACAAATAGTGACGCCATATCTTAAGAGCAAAGACAATGGCTGCAAGCTCTAAATCATGTACGGGATAGTTCTCCTTGTGAATCTTCAACTGTCTGGAGGCATAAGCGATCACGTGGCCATTCTGAGTCAACACACACCCCAAAACCTGGAGAGAAGCATCAGTGAAGACTACAAAACCACCTAATCTAGACGGTAAAGCAAGAACTGGAGCTGTCGTCAGACAACGTCTCAACTCACAAAAACTATCTTCACAAGCATCAGACCAAACGAAAGAAACGTCTTTCTTCGTCAACTGAGTCAATGGCTTAGCTATCTGAGAGAAATTATCCACAAAACGACGATAGTATCCTGCTAAACCAAGGAAACTACGAATCTCTGAAGCTGTAGTCGGTCGTGTCCAATTCAAAATAGCTTCTGTCTTGCTAGGATCCACAGATACGCCCTCCTGAGAAATGACATGACCAAGGAATACAACTCGGTCAATCCAGAAGTCACACTTACTCAGCTTCGCGTACAACTGTCTCTCCCTCAAGACCTGCAGTATAGTATAGAGATGGTAGGCATGCTCATCCATGCTATGAGAATACACCAAAATGTCATCGATGAACACCACCACGAACTTATCCAGAAAGTCACGGAAAACTCGGTTCATCAGATCCATAAAAACAGCTGGAGCATTCGTCAAACCAAATGGCATCACTAGAAACTCATAGTGTCCATACCGCATACGAAATGCTGTCTTAGGAATGTCCTCTTGTCGAACTCGCAACTGATGATACCCAGACCGAAGATCAATCTTCGAATAGACAGAAGTACCCTGCAACTGATCAAAGAGATCATCTATCCGCGGAAGAGGATACTTATTCTTCACTGTCGCTTGATTCAATTGACGGTAGTCAATACACAATCGCATCGAACCATCCTTCTTCTTGACAAACAGTACTGGGGCTCCCCATGGCGAAACACTAGGTCGAATATAACCCTTATCAAGAAGATCTTGCAATTGCTTCTGCAGCTCTTTCATTTCTGATGGTGCCAATCGGTAAGGAGTCCTGGAAATCGGTGTAGTTCCTTGCACTAACTCAATGCCAAACTCAATCTCCCTTACTGGTGGCAAACCTGGAATCTCCTCCGGAAACACATCTGGAAATTCACGAACCACTGGTATCTCTTGGATATCTGGCTCTCCTAAGGATGCGTCAATGGCGTAGATAAGGTAGCCTTCCCCGCCAGACTCTAAAGCACGCCGGGCCTTCAAAGCTGAAACCACTGGCATCGGGGGTCGCGCTCCCTCACCATAGAAATACCATGACTCGTCATCCTCTGGACGAAACTGAACAAACCTCTGATAGCAATCCACTATCGCTCGGTAGGTAGTCAATAGATCTATCCCAATGATGCAATCGAAATCCTCCATCGTTAGAATCATTAGGTTAGCACTAAGCTGATGTCCCTCGAAATCCAAAACACAACCCACAACTAGACGCTTGGCTAAAACCTCGCTACCCATAGGAGTAGAAACCACTAATAACACGTCTAGATGAGTATATGGCAACTTATACTTCTTAGCAAAACGTGCTGAGACAAAAGAATGCGATGCACCGGTATCAATTAAAACATATGCAGGAAAACCACATAAACTACAGATACCTGCAATCATCCGATCGCTGTCAGCCTCTGCCTGCTCCTGGTTAAGCGCAAAGACCTGACCCTGGGCACGTGGCCTCAAAGAAGAATGACCCCGAGAAGGAGTCTGAGTAGGCTGTCTCTGAGACTGCTGCGGATGTTGGCGCTGCTGCGAATACTGCTGCTGGAAAGGTGGCTGCTGGTACTGAGGTGGCTGAACAGATGCCTGAGAACCTCCAGAACCACTCGCTGCCCCAATCATCATAGGAAAATCTCTCTTCATGTGACCCTCCTGGCCACACTGGAAACATGCAGTGGTCGACCGAGCACACTGCCCTGGCGGATGTCTGCGTCGGCACTGACGGCAACGGTTCGGCCTTTGGCCACCAAAGTTATGCACTCCACCAGATCCAGAGGAAGAAGAAGAAGTACCTCCTGGCTTCTTGAAGGACTATCCTCTCGGACCCATAGGACTAGAGCTCGCTGGCCTGGAAGAAGAATAAAGTCCCCTGTTCCTCCGAATACTGTCCTCGGCCTGGCGACAACGGTCCACCAAATCCTCGTAAGTCCCATCGCCGCCCACAGCAACCATACGATGAATGTCAGGATTCAAACCCTGAAGGAAATGATCAAACTTCGCCATAGAACTATCGGCAATATGAGGAAAAAAGGGTAGCAGATCAAAGAACTTCTGCTGGTACTCCTCGATCGTCATCGTCCCCTGCCGCAAACTCAACAACTCACTGGCTTTCGCCTGACGAAGAGCTGGAGGAAAATAAAATCTCTGATAAGCAGTACGGAACTCAACCCAAGTAGCTGCACCTCTAGCTTCTATGAACGGTGCGGAAGTAGATCTCCACCACTTCCTCGCTCTGCCCTCAAGCATAAAGGCAAGAATCTCCATCCTATCCTCAGCCGTGCAACGGAATTCCTGGAAGCACTGCTACATCCTCTCCATCCAATCCTCCGCCTCCTCAGCTGTCTCACCACCCGTCAAAGGCTTCGGGCTAACTTCCTTAAACCTATTCATGCTGACTCGCCTGCGCTCCTCGTGATGTCCCCGACATCTACGATCATCTGGATCACCCCAGCGACCGCCTTCTACGCTATCTTGACTTTCGTCGTAATCTGTCATCTGTTACATAAGAACAGATAATTACTTAATCCGCTTTACGATATTCCCAGTGCAATGCGTCGCTCTGATACCAAAAATGTAGTGACCCAACCCGGATCCACTATCTAATCAGAGTTATAGTAAAAGCGCACGCAATAAAAGCTTAAAGCATAAAGAGAGGATAATTAAAATACAACAAATCCAATCGGCAGAATACAACCGACGCTGTCACAAGTATAAATACATTTATACAACAAAATCGAAGGTTCAGGGGAAATAAATCCCTACCCTCTACTACCTTGAACTCTCCAAAGCTCAATCCTGCTGGGAGCCGCCTGAACCGTCCAGCCTCAAACCTGCCCCACCACAAGGTACACAATACCCAACCACAGGGGCGTGAGCTAGAACGCTCAATACGAAGCAATGATATAAATACAAATATGCGCACACAAATTATTTAAAACTCAAGTGAAAACACTTGCTCATGGCGCCAAGAATATACAGTACCGGCTAGAGAGCTACTCCGTGGGGTACTCGTATATTCCATATCAGGACTGAGCCAACCCCATCCTGACCCGAATCGTAAACAGGATAGAAGCCTCACATGGAACTGTCATACCTAACTCGAGTCCAGAATGTGATCATCGTTACCTATGGAGACTGTCAATGACTCACATTTCTCCGGATGCAGTCACACGTAAAATCATGTATGTGCTAAGGCGGTAAAACATGCTAAACATGATAAAACATATAGCACATACTCATGCAACATATAAGCAAATATATCTTGCCGGCTATCTCGGTCAGTACTTACGTACCTCTAACACTGCTGGTCAAACCTAGCTCTGCTGGTCTAGACTCCAAGCCTACTAGTCCAGTCTACTAGCTACTACAATGCAAATATCCATGCATCAACATTTAATCTCTAAAAGCCTTAACTAATCTATTGCATACTCCTAAATATTTTTAGGAAGCCAAATTATACCTTCGTCTGTCGTCAGCCCGCTGGTGTAGAATCGCCTCAAAACTTAGGCACACCTCTGCTACGATGCCGGGATCGCTAGGCAACTCCCGGATTCCCAATAGGATGCCTAGAACTCCGTAGATCTAAGTAAGAAGGTTCAAAAACCAGAGGAAAGGAGGGAAAATCGGTGCACAGAATGAGGGCTCGGATCCCTTATTTATAGACGGCGTTCGGAACCTCCGATCCCTGATCGGAACATCCGATCACGATCGGAACCTCCGATCGCACCTTCGGAGCGTCCGATCGCTCAATATTACGTCAGCCATGACGTCACCTTGCTGACGTAAGCAATGACGTGTGCCCTGGTCCAGATCGGAGCTTTTGATCTTGCCGACGGAGCTTTCGATCTCGATCGGAGCCTCCGATCCACTTCGGATCGTTCGAACTCCTCTTCGGACCGTCCGATCCTGCTGAACCAATTCAACTAATTCGAGTGCTCTGAATCCATTTCTGAAGTCCGTTATCTCAATCAGGAACTTACTTAATCATGTTTTACTTAATCTAAATATGATCATGTAATTAATTACTCATTTAATCACTAATCAGAAATGCGGGTTACTACACTCTTAGAATTGTACTATTTTGATTATTCAAACGAACCCTATTGTCGAACTTGTTATTGTATTTTGAGTAGAACATTGTTTATGGCATGTTCTAAATATTGATTTGTATGTGTTCTTGAGTTAGAATTTATTGGATTTGCCTTTGAATTGATTTTTCCAGGCTTCTGCTCTCTCTCTCTCTTTCTCTCTCTCTCTCTCTCTCTCTCTCTCTCTCTCTCTCTCTCTCTCTCTCTCTCTCAGCCCGTTTGGCCTGCGCGCGGGCAAGGATTGAGCTCGCGCGCACGCTGACATGCCTGGAGGGCTCGGGAATTTTTGCCCGTGCGCGGGCGCGAGCAACTCGCGAGGCCTCTGGGCTCTTTGCCTGCCCGCGCGAGGCGATAGCTCGCGCGAGGCATTTAAAAAAAATTTGATTTGTTTTCCCTCGGCTCTTTGTGTTCGATTATGGTTAATTATTCGAGATTAGAAGATTTGAAACGGGGTCTCACATTAAGTGGTATCAGAAAGATAAGATTCTTGGAATTGAACTAGAGAGAGCGGGGTAGATCGAGTCCGCATGAATTGAATTCTCGCATGTGATTGAATTATTTAAATGATTATTTTAAATTCGTGCGAGCATTCTTTATTGATTCGTGAATTAATTTAATTACATGAGTTGTGATTTAATTTATAAAGCATGAATTATGTGATATATATCTACCTTGTGCTATTATCTGTTCTCGTATATCATTGAGATTTATGAGTACTCAGAGCAGAGTTTTGGACACCGAGGTTATGAGATTGAGATTGAGTTTGAGATATTGTGTCCTAACCCTTTGATATCAGATGGCACCTCGACGATCTGTGAGAAGGAATCCAGCACCTTTGGTACCTCCTTCTACTGAGAATCCGCAGCCAGTAGTAACTCCTCCGAATGATCAGGGTAGTACTGGAGTGGATCATTTTGATGGAACCGCGACCCCTATGGAGACTCTATTGAAGAGATTTTAATTGTTCCGACCGCCTACCTTGACTGGTACTGAGAACTTCGTTGACTGTGAAAGTTGTCTATAGGACATTGATCAACTCTTTGATTTTCTCGACTATACTGATGACCGCAGAATCAAGTTATTCATTCACCAGCTACAGGGAGTTGCTAAGAATTGGTGGACTGCAACCAAGAGGGAAAATGAGAATCGAGGCACCGTTGTCACTTGGAGCTTATTCAAGACTGAGTTCTACAAGAGGTTCTTTCCTGTCTCGTATCGTAAGGAAAAGGGTGCCGAATTTGCAAATTTGAAGCAAGGGAATTTGAGTATCGAGGAATATGTAAGCAAGTTTGATAGTCTCTTGAGGTTTGCACCTCACATCGCAGATCACGAGGAAGCCAAAGCCGATCATTTCATCAACGGCTTGAATCCTGAGATCTATACTTTGGTCAATACCGGGAGACCCAATAACTTCGCAGATGCCATGGATCAGGCTAAGGGAGCCGAAGCTGGACTTTTGATGCAGCGAGGAAATCAGATAGCTCCTCAGCAGCAGCAGAGATATTTTCAGAATCAGACTGTTCAGTTTCAGCCTCAGCAGTCCCAGTATCAGTACCAACCTTCTCAGCAGTCTAATCAGTCTCAGAGGGTTGAGGGAGGCAACACTGGCAAAAACAGGCGAGATCAGTATAGACCGAAGGGGAAGCAATTTAAGAAGTCTGGGAGCAATTCATCGAGTTCCAGTGGCTCTAGACAGTTCAGTTCTGGGCAGAATTCAGGGTTTTCAGGAGCATCGTGCAATAAGTGTGGAGGACGTCACCCAAGTGATCAGTGTCAAGGCGTGTTTGGTAGTTGCAATATCTGCCTGTAGCCGGGTCACTTTGCTAGAGTTTGTCATCAGCGAGGATCCGATAGAGCTCAGAGCGGCAGTTCTTCTCGACCGCCAGCTCAGCCCGAGAGATCAGCTTCTGCAGTCCATTCTTTTCAGCCCCAGCAGCAGTCACGTCATGGAGGTAATCAGAATCAGAACCAACCTCCTCGATAGTAGGCGAGGGTGTTTGCCCTGACAGAGGATCAGGCCAATGCATCTCCGAATGACGTGATAGCAGGTAAATGTTCGAATTTTGGTTATCCTGCGTATGTTTTGATTGTTACGGGTTCTTCTCACTGTTTTATTTCTAAAAGATTTGTTGTGATGCATGATTTATTTGCTGAGCTATTATCTGATGTCGTTTTTATCACTTCACCTTTGGGTGGGGAAACTGTTTCGGTGAGATTGGTCCGTAATTGTGTGTTAGAGTCCGAAGGGAATTCGATTGAGATTGACTGCATTGTACTTGCACTAAAAGAAAAACGGCAAAATACAACGCTTTTTCCACGTTGTTAATGTCCCCGAAAAAGCGTTGTCGTAGCCAGTGTTGTAAAAGACCACGCTCAAGGACAACGCGAAAAAAGCGTTGTGGTTTTTGGAAAAGACAACGCTTAAAAAGCGTTGTCGTATCTATTAAAAGTGTTGTGGTATTTTTAAATTACAACGCTTTAGTACACTGAGGAAGCGTTGTCGTAGCTTCAATCCACAACGCTATATATGCGTTGTGATTTCTACAAACAACAATGCTTTTGCAGCGTTGTCTTTTATACAATCTACAATGCTTTTAAGCGTTGTATTTTCTAGTATACCACAACAGTTAAAAGCGTTGTAGATTGTATAAAAGACAACGCTGCAAAAGCGTTGTTGTTTGTAGAAATGACTACGCATAAAAAGAATTGTAGATTGAAGCTACGACAATGCTTTCTCCGTGTAAAAAAGCGTTGTGCTTGGCAGAGGTTGCTTAAAAAATCATTGTGCTTTGTTGTTAATTTGTGCCAAAATAACCAATAAAAAACGTTGTCGTTAAGAACAGTGTTTTCGATTTTTTTTTCAAATTTAAATTTCTTTATAACACTATTAAAATACATGAAATTGCAAATATGTGGCAAAATATTCTCATATAAAAGTATAGAGTCATTGTGCTACAATATATTGAAATTGCAAGGTATCAACAAGCATTTAACGCTAGCTATCCCCACAAAGATGGTGCTGCAATATTGAAAGAAAATTGTTCCTAACAATGCAATTTTTCTGAATGCGACCACAGTTAGCGACGATCTCCGCCACCAGTAAGAACCAGACGATCTCCGCCACCAGTAAGAACCAGACTTCTGAAATACAACATTAGATAACACATGTTAAATATAACACATCATATCAAACCATATAAATCTAACCATAAATTTATAAATGACAACACAGTGGAAGCATATCAAACATCATGAAACAGAAAATAGACTAACAAATGTAAACCTCATAACATGGGCTGCTTTCATTTTTATGTAAATTTACAGTTCATCACACATTAATAAGATTTTTACATTTTATTATTGGGAATATTATTGGACCCTTTAGTCAATCATGACCAAGAACAAAAAGAAACTCAATGATGATTCAAAAGATAAGCCTGCTGCAAGCCTGTCCAAAGAGACCATGTTCTTCAAATCATACACAAATATATAAATATACATATAAAACCGGTGCTAGAACATTAATTATAGCAAAGTCACATGAAGTTTTTCACGCTGTTAATGATGTTAACTTCCTTTGCAAACAAATATTATAAATCTTTGCAAAGCACATATATCCCATATTCATCCGTTCATATATATCATATATCATATGTATATCATGCATGCGCAGCAACTCATGATTATTAATTCTCTATATTTCAGAGCTAGCCACTCCACATGCACATATATACTCGAGCATGATCGAACAAGGATACATATATAAACATATAAATTTTGGTTATATCTTGAAACTATAGATTAAATCGTTATTCGAGTTCAAATTATGATGTCTCCCGGTCTCTTCTTTCTGTGTATAAACACTTGTACATATACTTTTTGACCTTAAGCCTACACACAGATTGATTTGAAAAAGCTAATTCCCTTTATTTCCTAGGATACCAAATTCTTGTACATATATTTTTTTAACAGTAACTTTATGTGGCGAGAAACGGTAACATACAATTTACAGTTCATCACACATTATCCATTTCAATTTATGTTAGAAAAATTAAGACTTTTATAATTAATGGGGTAGTTCAGCCTTTAAATCTCAGTATCCATCATGGTCTCTTTGTAATTCCTTTCTCCGTGGAAAAAGAGAAGGAAGACTGAAACTTCCCAAGTCTAGAACTAATCGTGGAACCAAAAATCATGGCAAGTTGGCAACAAATGCTTCTAACAGGTAGTGGAACTTCAACTATGAGGTGGGCTGCTGTGAGTGATCAGTGTCAAGTTTTTGGATTCTGTGGAAATATGGGGATATGCAGTTGCATTAATTAATTCAATGCATCCATGCATTATGATAGTTGTTGCATTATTCAAGACACAAAATACATGTGCATACCTATTCATAAACGTGTTCTTGTATACATTCTGTCAACTCTGAAAGCACCTCTTTAATTTTTTCTAACGAGTACTCACCTTTTGAGAACTGTCACATATATTATGTTAATAAAAAATCATATAACAATAACTTTGCTAATTTAAAACAATTTAGTTGTAATTAATTGAGTTAAGAAATATTATTAATGATCGTAGTGAAACGTTCTCGATATTCTCAACTTCTTGAATAATTTGTCTCATATATCTCATCACATAAAGACCACATTGTTTTGCATCTGGCTGCCGAGGACCCTATGGTAGTAGAGAAAAATTTTTGGTGACAAATTTAGATATTTAAACATAATATATTAAACATAAATTATGCATATCTGTACTGCTACCCACATAGCATTCTTTCTACCCTTCCTTCCTTTGTTTGAGTTAAACAATCGCAAGGCCCTTCAATATACTTGATATGTGAGTTTTTGTATGAGTGAAATAAATATTTGATAAAAATAAATAAATATGAACTCACATTTCCACTACATATTTCCAATCATCATCACGAATGCGGTGACGTAAGGAATCCAACACATAAATAACATCCTTGTATGGTTGAATAACAGTGAGAATCCAATGATAGCTACGCAAAAAAAACATAATTAGTGCTTCTAATTCAATAAATAATCGAAATAAAGCAGCCAAATTGATATTTAAAAATCAGCACGTTTGCTCAAAATCAGCACGTCTTCATAATCATTGTCTTCCATCTTGGCTTGGTTAACTTGATTTTTCACTGAGCAACTGCCTTTGTCATCCATTAAAATGTCGCGTGCACCCATGTTATGCATCATTTCCTCAAGTTTTTGTAAACGTGCACCTTGTTCTGAAATTATTCTATTTGCTTCCATCAACTTCCTTTCATGCTCCTCGAGTACATCTGTGGGAACTCCACTGCTCTTCAATGTTCTGCCAGCATTGAAATATAAGGTTGGAGTGACATGACCTCCAATCCCCCTCACACGTCCATCATATTCTTTGGTCTCAAGTGCTTTTGTAAGGATATCCTCTTTTGTCCCTTCAATTCTCAGCACACCATCTCTTTTTTGTTGGATATAATCATCCTGTCATGCAAATTAAAAGAATAATTACTAAAACAATTGTCATTTCAAAAAGCATGCTGATTTTCTAAAATGTGAATTCACTTACAATCTTTTGTACTCTTTGCGTCAAATCCTCCCCTTCAAAGTCTCCTGCTTTGTTGGCTCGTCCTTTCTTCCACATAATAGCCCTGTTAATGTCATCATCATCACCTAATTCAGCCGCCTACAAGCAAGAAAAATACTGTAACACATGTGAATAAATTGTATGTGAATAATTTGGATGGTTTGTAAAGAAATACTTACTATTTCAGACGCAAATCGTGCATATCCCTTGCGTGAAAGCCGATGAGGATATACGTTTTGTTTTCTTCTATCTTTTTGTTGCTCACTTAGTTTCTAGTCATTTCAAATATGTGATAAATCAAATTTGAATAATAGTTAAAGAATGACTTTTGGTTGATTATGTACAAATTATAAATAATAAAGAATCTTACAATGAAGTCTCCAGACATACGACTGATGACAAACGCACTCCAATCATCTTTTGGTATACCATGACCAGCAGGTGGCTCATACAACTCCTCAGGTTTATCAAGCTTGCCTAAAATAAACGTCTGAGTAAGATGGGCTTTGTATTGACGCCACTTACTGTTTGTTGATCTCAAACAACCCTTCTTCCACTTTGCGTCAACATTATATGACAACTACAAATAACAAAAGCGGGAATACATTAGAAAGATTTAATAACATAATAATATTAAATATATCCTATATTTTAATACATGATAAATTACTTACATTAACCGAATCCCATATCAATTCTTTAACATCTATTTGAACTTGCTTCCATGTCTTGTAAGAAATCTTAACCTTTTCCCGTGCAACCATGCCAATGTAACTCTGCATTCCAATAGCAGCTTCTCCAACTGGCTGTCCCAGTTTGTTGAATGCAACATCCTTTTTAATTCCTTTAACTCTTTGTATTGCAAGACTATCCATTTTTGTGCGACCTCTAGGAGTTCTAGTGGTGTCGGTGTCAGCAGAATCCAACCCAGTGTTACCACACCAACTCTCTCTAGTGGCAGCATATTCTACTTTCTCTTTACCCTTGCCCAACTTTGCGTCTTCTATAGTGGCAGCATATTCTACTTTCTCTTTGCCCTTTCCCATTTTTGCTTCTTTCACTAATATTTATTGTTTGCAATTGTAGAGGCAGAACCAACTTCACTAATCTGATTCTGGAAAAAATTTAATCTGCCATTAGCAAAGTGAGTGATTCTAACAAAAAGTTTTAACAAGATTGAAGTTAATAGAACTCATCATACCATGGGGATTGATCCCGTCAGCTGAAATGGCCAATCTAAGATTTCTTGAATCAGTAGAAAATTTTGGCCACTTGTGATCTATTAATTTCCAAGAAGGTGCATCAGCTGGATGGCGTAAGTATCCGTCATTAAGTCTTTTATCAGCATGCCAAGTCATCTCCTTGGAAAACTCCTTATTCCGAAACATTCGTACAAATCTCGAAATTGGAGGGAAGTACCATAGAACCTTTGCAGGAACTCCTTCCTTTATCGTATCTTTTTGGCCCATCTTCCACCTTGACATCCCACAAGTAGGACAACTGTCCATATTCTCATACTCCTTCCGGTATAAGATGCAATCATTAGGGCAAGCATGGATTTTCTCATAAGTAATCCCTAATGCACACAAGATTTTCTTTGCATCGTAGAAAGATAAAGACAATTCGTTGTCATCTGGAAGCATTTCTCCTAACAAATTGAGTAGGTCGGTGCAACTTTTGTCACTCCAACTATATTTGGCTTTCAAGTTGAATAATTTTACAACTGCAGATAACCTTGTAAATTTACTGCATCCAGGATATAAAGGTTTCTCAGCATCTTCAAGTAGATTTTTGAATGTGGTTGGATTCTCAGCATAACTATCAAATGCAGCATGTACCATATCTATTGGTTCCTCGGCGTCAAACTTTGGTGCATCTTCCCTTTCTTGATCACGATCATTATTTGAGTTCTTCATCGCAGACCTTTCACCATGCCATATCCAAGTATGATATGTCAAATCTATACCATTAGAATACATGTGTGCCCTTATAGTATGTACCTTTTTCTTCTTCAGATTACCGCATTTTGTACATGGACAAGATATTGCTTCCCGATCCTCGGCATTTTTTATTGCAAATTTCAAGAAAGACTCTACTCCATGATCATATTCACTTTGTAAGAGTGGGTGCCCAGTGAGCCAACTGTGTGGCTATGGGCTTTGATGACTCTTTGTATAAACAATCTTTTGTTTAATATTATTTACACTTTTATGGCAATGACTTTATATTACTTCATATTGTTATATTGTGATATACTATTGTTGTTTTGATAAAGACCTTGAATATACTATAGTGTATGTAAGATGTGGTAGAACATGGAGATGCCTATCATGAAATACATCTTATAGTCACTGTATATTCTAAAAACCGTTCCTAGTCGATTGAGCCGTCCGATAATAAGGATAAGGATCGCTCGAGTTTGAGACTAGCATTTGCGATGCGGAGTACCACGTTTCATTGGTAGGGAACATGGAGATGTTCGAAGCATGCAAATGGATATTCATAGGATGAATAATCGAACTACCCTATCCGGACTTTCCAAGTGGTTATCACTTATCGAGTGGATTAAGTCCGCGATTTTGGTTGTACACCATTAGTCCTTACGACTTGAAACATCATGGAGACTCTATATGCTAGTGCTGTGCTTTGACTCGTTTACCGACTCTATGGGGGTCATCAGGTGTCGAGATTGGGTACAGTTACGACACATATAGGAGTCAATGCATTGTTGTCAAGGATTCACCACATACTTGCGAGTGTGGATATCCTATGCGATCTGAGGAGATATTAGTGTGATAAATCTCTGGCCAGAGTAATTGATGTGATTTAAGAAATGGTTTCTTAGTAGCACATGCGATGTCACTAATTTGATCTTCAAGATGTATTGCATAGTTATCGAATCTTGAGCGACTCTCGATATACCAATGGTTGTTGATTCGATCGGGATATATGGATGAAGGGACCGTACTGTACGCTAACCAAAATCTACTGGTTCTTGTAGGCACTATCAGTGATACCTAGGAAATCATGGGGCGATGTTGCTAGGCGCTTTACCATGATTCGTTGGGCAAGTCGGAAAGTGTTGTTCCGAGTCACAAGGAGTTGTGAGCCCACGGCTAGCTGTATCCCTGAACCATTGAGGGTCACACAGTGTAATGGAGTTTTAATCCCCGTTGAGATAGTTAAATTTAAAGAGTTAAATTTAATGAACTAAGGAGTTGGACTTCTTAAATAAGAGTAAGGGAGTAGGATTTCCTAAAATGACATAGGGATGGACATTTTTGGAAACCACTGAATTCGGATTCAGGAAAATTTATTTTGACTTTAAAATGTGCAGAAATGGTTTCTGTGCACATTGGTGAAATCAGTTCATCAATCGGAGTCACGATGAATTTTATATTAATTTCTGAACGAGCGGGCTTTGCTTGTCGGGCCCCAGCTTATGACTAATGGGCCCTAAGGTGTTAGTGGCCTGCATTATAAATAAGTTATTTCAGTACAGAAATTACACACAACAGGTCATAATTTTTGAGAGCAAAAATCGAAAACCCTAGTTCCTCTCAAAGATTGTTTCGGCCGAAACCCTCCCCATACTCTGCCCGAGATTTTCCGGTCTGTGATTTTGAATCGCAGTAAGGAATAACGAATCAGATTCGTTTATTCTCTTCGCAGAAAACTTCTGATAGATTTTCTAGTGCAATCTATCAGAGGGATTAAACCTCTGTTCGTGGACCTGATTGAAGGAGTTCATCGGTTCCAGGGAGAGACAACAAGAGCAGATCAAATCTGTTGGTGTCCATTAATCTCGTTGCGAGATTGGAGGTAAAATTTAATAACTGTTATTTAAATTTTACACACACAATAATTTAATCGTTGAACGGTTGATACCCACACTATGGAATTGTTCCATAACAAAATTTTTAAACTTCCGCTGCACCGGGTATCAATCGTGATTGATCTGACCGCCAGTTTTTCCAACAGTGGTATCAGAGCCAGGTTGCTCAGATCAAACGATTAAATTAATCAATTGTACAAAATTTTTGAGTCTCGGTTTTTGAAACAAAATAAATATTTTTAAATAAAAAAAAATTTTTCGGGGCAAAACCCGGGCAGCGATTGGATCGCTGCCCGGTGGGGCAGCAATTGTTGCTGCCCCGGGCGGCGCACGGCGCCGCCCAAAGGGGGCGCACGGCGCCGCCCAAGGCGGCGACCGTCGCCGCCCAGGGCGGCGCACGGCGCCGCCCAGGGCAGCGCTGTGCGCTGCCCAGCGCAGCGCTGTGCGCTGCCCAGCGCAGCGCTGGGCGCTGCGCAGGGCAGCGCTCGGCGCTGCCCAGGGGCGGCGCTCGGCGCCGCCCAGGGCAGCGCACGGCGCCGCCCAGGGGCGGCGCCAGGCGCTGCCCTAAGGGGGCAGCCGGGCTGCCCCCGGCCCGCGCCCCGGGTGCGGGCCGGCCCGGGAGTGTCCCGGGCGGCCCGCGGAAAAAATTATATTTTTATTTAAAAATTAATTTTAATATTTAAAATTTTATTTTTGGTCCGGTCAAAAATTGTTTTTGATTGGTTCACGAGATTTCGGATCGAATTGTTCGAGTCCGTAAATTTTAAAATTGATTTTGGATAAATTTGAATTTTTGGAAAATTTTAATATTTTATCCGTAAATTGAATTTTGAAATCAATTATTTTGGTACAATTGATGATAAGATATGATCTTATGATATATTAAGTAAAATATGATTTTATTTGTAAAATTGGATTTTATAGATAAAATATGATTTTATTTGATATAGAGATAAAATATGATTTTATATGTGAAATGAGATTTTATATATAAAATATGATTTTATCTTGTTTAAATTTGAATTGCCACAGCATGTTATCCAATAAATTAATTTTGAATTAAATGTTATTGGATAAGGATGATCGATTGCCATGACCAATTTTGTAGGTGTATGTTAGGAATTTACATTTTGTCTTTATTATTGTTGGTTTTATTAATGGGCCTGGTTTATGGCCCGATATGAATGTCATATGTAATAAAAGTGGGCTTGGTTTATAGCCCGTTTCCACCCCCTAAAAATGTATCCCCTACTTGTCATTGTTATTTATTGTAAATACATTAGATTTAGTGGGAGATCAAGATTTGAAGATGGTGGGCCCAGCAGACAATGAAGACTGAAGAAATGTAAATTGGAAGCATATGTAATAGGATTGCATTTGCATACTGCATATTACCTAGGATTGGACTAAGACCCGTGATTGGCAACCACGGGTCAATTAGAAATGGAATCGATCATCCTATATAATATGTGATATTATGATTGTATGCATGTTTAGACATAAATTGCGTGAATCCGGCAATGCATGCAATAAATTAAATATGATGAGACAAATATTTTTATAAATAAAATCCCTCATTTTAAATATGATTTAAAATTTATATCAAGATAAATAAAGGAAATTTAAATATTGTTTAAATGTTCCTACCTTCCATCAACGGTCAATGTATGTGATGCTACCCGCGGATACGGTCCGGCTCATATTATTGGGGGGGCCCGTCCGTCGGAAAGCTGTACATTGGATCGACAAATGTTGTAAGTTGGGTGGAACTCCCATGGGATCGGCTCATATTATTGGGGGATCCACATGGCGACCGTCCATCACAACTTAATATTGATGGGTCATCTTGACATGTCACTTTAAACGGCGTCATATTATTGGGCCCTTATTGGACATGAGGTAAATACATGGGGGTTGCTTTGGAAGCAATTGGGCTCTACCTTTTGAGAATTATGGTTGGCTGATATTATTCGGGACCATAAGTTTGTCAATTGGACTCCATGTTCTCACTAAGGAAAAAGTTTCCCGTTTTCACTAGAGGGTGGTGAAATCGTTAAAATAGTGGGAGTGAGATTCATAAAATTAAATTCGCCTATTTTATGTCTTAGTAAATTATTTAAACAATCATCGATAATTGTCTGTTTTATCTCAGTAATCCACATGTTTCTGTTCTCCAACAAAACAAACTTATTGACGCAAACAATACAGAATGATTCCATAAGTTAAGATTGTCCTAAGTTCGGAAAAAGATTTTCTAAGTGTTAGAAAAGGCTTCTCCGAAAACAGCCCCGGCTGATGTAACTGCCGAAAGGTTGGCCGAATTAGAGAAATGGTTGGACCATGATCTCAAGGCCATATGTTACATGCAAAATTGGACAAGTCTAAACAAGTTTGCCATCACTGCAAGAAACCCGGTAATTGGAAACGTAACTGCAAGGAATACCCCAAGCAGTTGCGAACTGCAAAGGGTATGTTTTACATTGAAATAAATATTTTTCTTAATACTACTTCTTGGGTATTGGATACCAGATGTAGATCTCATATTTGCAATGAGTTGCAAATGATAACAAGAAGTAATAGGATAAGGATGGGTGAGACCCAGTCAAGGCTCGGGAATGGTTCCAGAGTTAAATCCATAGCTATGGGAAATATTTATTTTTTGCAGAACGGTTTTAAGTTACTTTTGATAGATGTTTTATTTGTTCCAGATTTAATTAAAACATTATTTCTGTTTCTATGCTAGATAGAGATGGTTATTCTTGCAATTTTGTGAATGAGATTTGCAATATTTACAAGAATGAATGTTTAATTGGAAATGGACAATTTGAAAAAGATCTATACAACTTAAAACTAAAAGACGTTCCAATGAATTATGTTGATAAACCGGCTACAACAAACAAAAGGAAAAACGATGGTCAAAACCCGGCAAACCTTTGGCACGCTAGGCTAGGTCATATTTTCTCAAGAAGGATGAACAAGCTAGTGGGAGAGGGCATGTTTGATATGTCTGATATTAACTCTCTACCTACTTGTGAATCTTGTCTAAAAGGAAAAATGACTAAATCTCCTTTTAAGGGGAAACCTGAGCGTAGTCAGAATCTGTTGGATTTGATCCACACAGATGTTTGTGGTCCATTTAGAGTAGGGACTCAACATGGCCACACCTACTTCATTACCTTTACTGATGATTATTCAAGGTATGGGTATTTATATTTAATGAAATATAAGTCTGAAGCATTTGAAAAGTTCAAAGAATTCAAGGCTGAAGTAGAAAACAAGCTAGGTAAAAGTATTAAAGCACTTCGATCGGATCGAGGTGGAGAATACTTGAGTACCGAGTTTTTGGACTATCTAAAAGAGAATGGGATTCTCTCTCAGTGGACTCCTCCTATGACACCACAGCTTAATGGTGTATCGGAGCGTCGTAATCGAACTTTGTTGGACATGGTTCGATCTATGATGAGCTTCACTGAGCTTCCACCTTCGTTTTGGGGCTATGCGCTTGAAACGGCGGTATTGTTGTTGAACAACGTCCACACTAAAGCAGTGGACAAAACACCATACGAGTTATGGAATGGCAAAACTCCTAAGTATTCGTACTTGAGGATTTGGGGATGTCCTGCTTACGTGAAGCGAACAGTGGGAGATAAGTTGGATAGTCGATCCAGCTTATGTTATTTTGTAGGGTATCCGAAGAATTCAATCGGATATTATTTCTATTATCCTGCTGAAACAAAGGTGTTTGTTTCTAGGAATGCCACCTTCTTGGAGAAGGAGTTCTTATTGGATAAGAAAGGCGAGATGATGGAACTCGAAGAAGTTCGAGAAGAACCCGAAATAAAAAATAACGATCCTACACCCCAGGAACCATTGCTGGACACGCCTGCACCTAGAAGATCCGAAAGGACTTCTAGACCTCCAGTTCGATATGGTCTTCTTCTTGAAGAGGATCAAGATGAACCCGACATTGGATGTGATCCAAGAAACTTCAAGGAAGCAATTTCTGATGCGGATTCGAATTTATGGCTTGAAGCTATGCAGTCTGAATTGGATTCGATGCATACAAACCAAGTTTGGTCTTTAGTAGATCCTCCCGATGGAATTGTTCCGATAGGGTGTAAATGGATCTACAAAAGAACCAGTTGCAATGTTCAAGTCCATAAGAATCCTAATTGCCATAGCTGCATGGTATGACTATGAGATATGGCAAATGGATGTGAAGACTGCTTTTCTTAATGGAGACATTAAGGAGGAAATCTATATGAAGCAGCCTGAGGGGTTCACATCCATGGGAAGCGAGCATAAGGTATGCAAGCTTCAGAGATCAATTTATGGTCTAAAACAAGCATCAAGAAGTTGGAACCAGAAATTTGATGAAACAATAAAAGATTTTGGTTTCATCAAGAACCCGGAGGAACCGTGCGTGTACAAGAAAGTAGTTAAGGATGCTGTGACATTCTTAGTACTTTATGTTGATGACATCCTACTCATTGGGAATGATGTAGGGATGTTGCAGTCAACAAAGATATGGTTATCAGGTAGATTTTCGATGAAGGATTTGGGAGAGGCATCCTACATTCTTGGGATACAGATCTATAGAGATAGGTCTAAGAGAATGATAGGACTCACTCAATCAACCTACATCGATACCATATTGAAACGGTTTTCAATGGATGGGTCCAAAAGAGGACATCTACCCATGTGTCATGGAGTTTCTCTATCCAAGTCTATGTGTCCCAAGACTGATGAAGAGATAGAGAATATGACACATGTACCATATGCGTCAGCTATAGGTAGTATCATGTATGGGATGATATCTACCAGACCGGATGTAGCATTTGCTCTGAGTGTCACGAGCAGATATCAGTCTAATCCTGGTCAAATGCATTGGAAAGCCGTGAAGGACATTCTTAAGTACTTGCGAAGGACTAAGAATATGTTCATGGTTTATGGAGGACGAGAACTCAAATTGGAAGGCTATACCGACTCTAGCTTCCAAAGTGATGTGGATGACTCGAAGTCAACCTCTGGATTTGTGTTCATGCTCAATGGCGGTGCTGTCTCTTGGAAGAGTTCCAAGCAGGACACCACAGCGGATTCCACCACTGAGGCTGAATACATTGCAGCATCAGCTGCTGCTAAAGAGGCCGTTTGGATGAGGAAGTTCGTCCAAGAGTTGGGCGTCATTCCTGAATTTGTTGGTCCAGTCCCGGTGTACTGTGACAACACGGGTGCCGTTGCTCAAGCAAAGGAACCAAGGTCTCATCAAAGATCCAAACACGTACTGAGGAAATACCACATAATCCGGGAGATTGTGGAAAGAGGAGACATCATTGTCGAACGAGTGGCCTCTGCAGACAATATCGCTGATCCGCTTACTAAGCCCTTGCCAGGACCATTGTTTGACAAACATCGCGAAGCAATGGGTCTACGTAGTATGACTAGTTGGCTATAGGGCAAGTGGGAGATTGTAAGAGTGGGTGCCCAGTGAGCCAACTGTGTGGCTATGGGCTTTGATGACTCTTTGTATAAACAATCTTTTGTTTAATATTATTTACACTTTTATGGCAATGACTTTATATTACTTCATATTGTTATATTGTGATATACTATTGTTGTTTTGATAAAGATCTTGAATATACTATAGTGTATGTAAGATGTGGTAGAACATGGAGATGCCTATCATGAAATACATCTTATAGTCACTGTATATTCTAAAAACCGTTCCTAGTCGATTGAGCCGTCCGATAATAAGGATAAGGATCGCTCGAGTTTGAGACTAGCATTTGCGATGCGGAGTACCACGTTTCATTGGTAGGGAACATGGAGATGTTCGAAGCATGCAAATGGATATTCATAGGATGAATAATCGAACTACCCTATCCGGACTTTCCAAGTGGTTATCACTTATCGAGTGGATTAAGTCCGCGATTTTGGTTGTACACCATTAGTCCTTACGACTTGAAACATCATGGAGACTCTATATGCTAGTGCTGTGCTTTGACTCGTTTACCGACTCTATGGGGGTCATCAGGTGTCGAGATTGGGTACAGTTACGACACATATAGGAGTCAATGCATTGTTGTCAAGGATTCACCACATACTTGCGAGTGTGGATATCCTATGCGATCTGAGGAGATATTAGTGTGATAAATCTCTGGCCAGAGTAATTGATGTGATTTAAGAAATGGTTTCTTAGTAGCACATGCGATGTCACTAATTTGATCTTCAAGATGTATTGCATAGTTATCGAATCTTGAGCGACTCTCGATATACCAATGGTTGTTGATTCGATCGGGATATATGGATGAAGGGACCGTACTGTACGCTAACCAAAATCTACTGGTTCTTGTAGGCACTATCAGTGATACCTAGGGAATCATGGGGCGATGTTGCTAGGCGCTTTACCATGATTCGTTGGGCAAGTCGGAAAGTGTTGTTCCGAGTCACAAGGAGTTGTGAGCCCACGGCTAGCTGTATCCCTGAACCATTGAGGGTCACACAGTGTAATGGAGTTTTAATCCCCGTTGAGATAGTTAAATTTAAAGAGTTAAATTTAATGAACTAAGGAGTTGGACTTCTTAAATAAGAGTAAGGGAGTAGGATTTCCTAAAATGACATAGGGATGGACATTTTTGGAAACCACTGAATTCGGATTCAGGAAAATTTATTTTGACTTTAAAATGTGCAGAAATGGTTTCTGTGCACATTGGTGAAATCAGTTCATCAATCGGAGTCACGATGAATTTTATATTAATTTCTGAACGAGCGGGCTTTGCTTGTCGGGCCCCAGCTTATGACTAATGGGCCCTAAGGTGTTAGTGGCCTGCATTATAAATAAGTTATTTCAGTACAGAAATTACACACAACAGGTCATAATTTTTGAGAGCAAAAATCGAAAACCCTAGTTCCTCTCAAAGATTGTTTCGGCCGAACCCTCCCCATACTCTGCCCGAGATTTTCCGGTCTGTGATTTTGAATCGCAGTAAGGAATAACGAATCAGATTCGTTTATTCTCTTCGCAGAAAACTTCTGATAGATTTTCTAGTGCAATCTATCAGAGGGATTAAACCTCTGTTCGTGGACCTGATTGAAGGAGTTCATCGGTTCCAGGGAGAGACAACAAGAGCAGATCAAATCTGTTGGTGTCCATTAATCTCGTTGCGAGATTGGAGGTAAAATTTAATAACTGTTATTTAAATTTTACACACACAATAATTTAATCGTTGAACGGTTGATACCCACACTATGGAATTGTTCCATAACAAAATTTTTAAACTTCCGCTGCACCGGGTATCAATCGTGATTGATCTGACCGCCAGTTTTTCCAACACACTTGATAACCGAGACTTTGACATCCATTCTTTGTCCATTCTTTTAGTAAGTAACACTATAGAGAATAAAATATATAATGTTAATATGTATATTTTCAAGCTGATGATAACCAAGACTTTGACATCCATTCTCTGTCCATTCTTTTAGTATGTAACACTATAGAGACTAAAATATATAATGTTAATATGTATATTTTCAAGCTGATGATAATCAACATCGATATTTGATTATGCACAAAAGAAAAACATTTTAGTACTCTTTAAAACATCTTAAAGAGCTTTAGTACTTTCTGATTCTGATTTTTATACATATCATTGGCAATTTCAAGGAACGCACAACAAATAATCCATCTTCTATTTCACTAATTGAGCAGCATATTCATTTAAATAGAAAACAAATAATTGCATAGGTTACTACAAGTAGAATAAATCAAGGCTCTGTCAATCATTTGGAAACAAGATTACAATTTATAGCCTACACGTTTCTAACAAATTTAAGAACTGATTCAATACAGCTATCATCCTGAAATGGACAGAAAATAAAAAATAAAGATAACTTTGGGAGTGATACTTGTTAGTGATTTCTACTAATCGACATCTTGACAACTCACAGCTGGTAAAGTAATGTATATCGAGCATATTCTCTATTAAATCCAAGCAAACCATTAAATAATATACAATGACCAGCCTCGAAACTTGAACATAAAAATTTTAACTTTGTGGAAATCATTTAACATTATCCATGCTTTGAGAAAACTATGCACAACGCATTTACCAATCAGTGATCACTGAGGAATACTGGATCCTTGAACTACTAAACACATAAGCTAGAGCTAGACTTGTTTTTAAAGCAAGGAAGACACAGTAAAAAAATTATCTGAATTAATACCTTATGAATAAAATAAGGAAACCAAAATTATTTATACGAACCTTCTATCAAGTCTCCTGTAAACAATGTAAAATGAGGCTGCACGCAGTTCCAAAACCTGGAAAGAAAGTTACATATTTTCATCTGTAACAATGTGTTATGGTTCCTAGATCACACAAGTAAGAATTATTTCATATATACCAACATTAATCAATCAAAGAGTAGCTAGACAGAAAAAAAAATGAAATGATTTTCAATAAAATCGTGCTGATCTAAAGTGTGAATGAACCACATGGATCTATCTACAAGATTACTGTCATTAAGAACTGATCACTAGCTCGTGCTTTCTTGTTACTTGTTCGATCAGCTTCTTTGAGAATCATTTGCAATAAAACCAATATAATACACAAGTAACGTAAATTAATAATACGAAAAAAAAATTTTAATTTTTCAGAAGTTGTTTTCAAACTTAAAGAAAGCAGACAATGAAATTGGAATCTAAAATCTGGTCTCATTTTTCAGAAGAAGTTGTTTTAAAACTGACGGTGATTTCCCTTTATTTGTAAGGTTAATCATTTATACAATCAGAAGAACAATTTACATACTGGAAATCATTAAATCCCTCTTAACCTCAAAACCTACTGAAAAATTACTTAAAACTCAGCAAGAATTAGCATGGTAAATGGGTTAACCTTAAACACAATCAAACTAAAGCGGCTGTACAAATCCAACTTCAGAACTGAACCGACAACAGTCAAGAATGCAAAGATAAACCAAGAAAAACACTGGATTCACATAAAAATATAGCTCAATGCTTTAAATTGTTGAACAGGACTAAGAACAACCAATCAAATAACAAAAAAACCCAAAAAAAACTATCAAACATAAATCAATAAAGCTTAATTCTTTCACCGTAGGAGGAATAAAAGCATACCAAGCAGGAGGAGATAGTTTGGGGAAAGAACGATTGAACTTGAAGGGTGGAACAACGGAATTTAGAGGGAATGGATGTGGTTTGGAATTGGCCAGTAGCTTATTTTCAAACGATACGCATCAAAAACTTCTCCTTTTCAAATAGAGCTAAAATAATTCTTGCTTCGACTCTGCAATACAACAAGTGACAGATCATTTTCGATGGGGAATTATGCATCAATTGCTTAGTTATGTAGTTGAAATCTAAATTTTGTTCATATTTACCATTTGTTACAGATGGAGATACAGAAGGCTCTGGAAGCGGCATGAGTAACCCCAGATGTATATTATCCAGTCCTAATAAAGAAGAAATCGAGAAGACGAAGATTATGTAAGAACTTATAAATAACATGTAAGCATAAAATAGTACTAGTTAATGACCTATGCATCAAACATATTCATGTACTTGATGTCGGTTCCTCCATCCACACGTCCCGAATTTGGCTGGAACAAACAGAAGGCTACAGTTAACTAAGATCCACGAACCGATTGAACTCAAGCTTGTAAAAATTGGGACATCTATATATAGTTTTATGTTGAAAATAAAAGCCAAGTGGTTCGTCCCATATGCTTGGCCAAAGGCCAAAAAAGAGGAGAAATTCAATGACCAAAGTTTTGACAGATCCAATCAATATTAAAACATCGATCTTGTGAACAATCAACCAAATTAAAAATCTCTCTGTAAAAGATTTTTTTCCACATTAAAAATTATTGTCAAATATATTTCCAAATCAGTAGCATTAAAAAACATATAAAAAGTTATTCTTCGACGACCAAATCACATAGACAAAGCATGAAATAGAGTAGGCAATCCAGATGCACATAGATGCAAAATGACACAAATAACACGTAGCTCCCATTGATCAGAATTAACATAGCCAGCCAGATGGTTTGCTTAATATACATATCATTGATAAAATAAAAGTAGAAATTCATATACGAAATACCAAAACCCAGGTTTGATTTTGTGTACTGGGACAAAAATAGTATAAATATGTCTAATACTCTAATTATCTATAAAGAGAAAACAGAGATAAGGTAATATTACAAAAATGAAACCTGAATGATAATAATACAGGAGAAAATTGTTACCAAAAAATCTGCTTATATTAACTAAATAGTATAATAGACGTCTTGACTAATAGGCATCGTCTAGCTTCTTATCCACCCTAACTTGACCAATAATTGGTAACAATCAATAGCATAGAACTACAAAAATGATGTTAAATCTTTTAAATGTTACTACTTAAATAGAAAGGTGATGCATCCATTCGAGCTTTATTTTCGCCATTTCCATTCGAAACGACCTCTGCCTTCAACCTTTTACCATCTTCTTCATTCTGCACAACCACGCAATGAAAATAATGGGCTAATTTCATTTCAACAATTGAAGCAAGTATATCACATTACCCTGGAAGTTGCAACTACATACATAATTAAAAATTATATATTACTATATACATCACAAATATAAATTAATATTTAATTTGTGAACTCAAAAATATTAATTATATATCGACCAAAACGTTGATTTGAACAAAAGTTTTTATTCAAGCACATTTTCCAAACTACCGAGTTGAAAATGGAGAAGCTCTGCATTTATTTCAATAATCAATTCATTAATTTTTTTATGCTCAATATAACGGCCAAGTAAATTGATTTGCTCTGGTAATGATAACTTGAACTCAGAAAAGCTTAAATTTCACTACCAAACATATAAATAAAATAATGGTACCAAATTGTCTCCCTTGCTGTTACTGGTGGACTGTAAACACCCACTGAAAACTGTAAAGAACTTGTCGCAAATCCTTTTAAGTTTATTTTTTCAATCGTGACAGGCAACTACAAGAGCTACAGGAAGTCAATATTTTCCCGGTATTCACCTGTAGTGTCGTTCGATGAGAGCGTAGCAGCAGATGCGAGGTGGGCTTCCCGACGGCTTGAGTGAGAATAGCAGTTTCGAGGTGGGTTTGTGTTTGATCTTGTACTTCACCGCCTTCTTCCTCCTGCCATACGTTATATTTTAAAGTTGAAATCAGTACGGAGCTATAGGAGAAAAAATACTGAAAGAGAGAAGAAGGAGAGAAAGGGATCGGATGGAGCTACAGGAGCTGCCGGATAGGCGGTGTTGGGGAGTGTCGATGTTGGGGAGCGTCGGCGTTGAAAGAAGGAGAGAAAGGGATCGGACAGAGAAGAAATCGAGAAGGGGGAGAAGTAATCGAGAAGCTAGGGGTCTGATTTGGGGATTTGGGTAATATTATTTTTTTATGTTTTATTTTAAATAAAAATAATATATTTTCTACAAAACTTTTTAAAAAGTGTTGTGCTACATGGAGAAAAAAACGCTAATAGACAACACTTTTAAAAGCGTTGTCTTTGACCCCAAAAAAACGCTGAATGACAACGCTTTTTAAAAAAAAGCGTTGTCTTTGATTAATAAAAAACATATAACCACAACGCTTTTCACTAAAAGCATTGTCTTTTAAAAAAAACAACATTTTTCACTAAAAGCGTTGTCTTTTAAGTGTTGTGATTGTGCATTTTTTTGTAGTGTTGGATTATCTGATTTTGACTGTATTGTCGGGATTGATGCTCTGACAAAGTATAGGGCGACAGTAGATTGCTTTCAGAAAGTGGTTCAATTCAGACCTAAGATGGCAAATGATTGGAAGTTTTTCGGTAAGGGTTCTCGATCCAGAATTCTTTTGATTTCTGTGTTATCCATGTCTCGTTTCCTACAGAGAGGAGCATAGGGATTCTTGATTTATGCAGTAGATGTTTAGAGGTCTAGTTCTGAGTTGACTGAGATATCGGTGGTTAGCGAGTTTCCTGATGTATTTCCAGACGAGATTCCTGGTTTGCCGCCTATTCGAGAGATCGAATTTAACATCGAACTTGCACCAGGTACTCAGCCTATTTCGAAAGCGCCTTATCGAATGGCTCCGTTAGAGTTGAAGGAGTTGAAGGAGCAGTTAGAAGATTTGATTGCCAAGGGATACATCCGACCTATCATATTTCCTTGGGGTTCTCCAGTGCTTTTTGTGAGGAAGAAAGACGGTTTTATGCGACTCTACATCGACTACCGCCAGTTGAATCAAGCGACGGTCAAGAACAAGTATCCTCTACCTAGGATTGACGACCTTTTGATCAACTGCAGGGTTTTCAGTGTATTCAAAGATAGATCTGAGATCAGGGTATCATCAGTTGAGAGTTCGCGACGAGGATGTGCCTAAGACAGCTTTCAGAACTAGATATGGGCATTTCGAGTTTATAGTCATGCCGTTTGGTTTGACCAATGCTCCAGCATTTTTTATGGATCTGATGAATCGTATTTTCAGCGGTATTTAGATGAGTTTGTCATTATCTTCATTGACGATATTATGATCTATTCGAAGAACCGTTCAGATCATGCAGAACATTTGAGGATTGTATTGCAGATTTTGCGAGCCGAAAATTTGTATGCTAAGCTATCGAAGTGCGAGTTCTGGTTGGACCGAGTTGTTTTTATAGGCCACATTATCTCGGGAGATGGAATTTTTGTTGACCCCAGTAAGATCGAGGCAGTTATGAATTGGCCGAGACCGATATCAGTGCCAGAAATCCGAAGTTTTATGGGTTTAGCAGGGTATTATCCCCGATTTATCGAGGGTTTCTCTTCCATTGCAAATCCGATTACCCAGTTGACCCAGAAGAATGCACCGTTTGTTTGGTCCGAGGAGTGCGAGGCCAATTTCATTGAGCTGAAGAAGAGGTTGACCAACGCTCCGATCTTGTCTATTCCATCAGGTACGGGAGGTTTTTCCGTTTACTGTGATGCTTCTCACCATGGTCTTGGATGCATTCTTATGCAGAGGAAGCATGTCATAGCTTATGCTTCGAGGCAGATGAAGCCGCACGAGACTCGTTATCCGATCCATGATCTTGAACTTGCTGCGATCGTTTTTGCTTTGAAGATCTGGCGCCATTACCTTTATGGTGAGTCGTTTGAGATATTTTCTGACCACAAGAGCCTAAAATAGTTGTTTCCCAGTTCGAGCTGAACATGAGACAGAGGAGATGGATGGATTTGCTTAAGGACTTCGACCGTGAGATCAAGTATTATCCTGGAAAGTTGAATGCAGCTGCAGACACTCTTAGTCGGAAGCTTTGTTCCTTATATCTTACTACGATTGGTGTCTCTCAATTGATTGAAGATTGTTGTACTTCTGGTTTGGAGTTTGAGACCGATAGGAGATCCATCAGAGTTTTTGCAATTCAGGCCGAGCCAGAGTTGTTTCAGTTGATTAGAGAGGCTCAGAGATCCGATCCGAGTAGTCAGAGTTCGACAGAGAAGGTCAGATCAGGTCACCAGTCAGAGTTTCAGGTCAGGGATGATGTTCTATTTGTGAATAACCGTATTGTTGTGCCCCATGTTTCTGAATTGAGACAGCATATTCTTCTAGAGGCGCATTGCAGTCGGTTCACTGTTCATCCGGGAGGTAGGAAGATGTATAATGACTTGAAGACTCAGTTCTGCTGGAAGAAGTTGAAAGGAGACGTCACGAGATTTGTGTCCCTTTGTCTGAATTGTCAACAAGTGAAAGCCGAGAGGAAAAACCAGGTGGATTATTGCACAGTTTGCCAGTTCCGGAATGGAAATGGGATCACATCTCGATGGATTTTGTCACGAAGCTACCGCGTTCAGTCAGAGGTTGCGATGCGATTTGGGTTGTGATTGACCGGTTGACGAAATCTACTTGTTTCATTCCATACCGAATGACATACCGTCATGATCAGATGGCCGAGTTGTATGTCAGAGAGGTTGTGAGATTGCACGGCATGCCGAAGTCGATAGTATCAGAATGAGATCCAAGATTCACTTCTCACTTTTGGCACAGTTTACAGGAGGCATTGAGTACTCGTTTGCACTTGAGCACAGCGTATCACCCTCAGACCGATGGTCAGTCCGAGCATACGATCCAGACTTTGGAGGATATGCTTCGAGCAGTAGTGCTTGATTTTGGCTCAGGATGGCATGATTCTTTGCCTCTAGTGGAGTTTTTGTACAATAACAGCTTCCAAGCAAGTATTGGCATGACACCTTTTGAAGCTTTGTACGGTAAGAAATGCAGATCTCCGTTGTTTTGGGATGAGATTTCAGAATCACCTGAGTTGGGTCCAGATATGATTCGCGACATGGCAGAGCAGGTGAAGTTGATTCGAACCAGAATGGAGACAGCCCAAAACCGACAGGCCAGGTACGCGAATGTCAGACGCAGACCACTGTTTTTTGATCAGGGAGACCGAGTGTTCCTGAAGATTTCTCCGTTCCAAGGTACTGTCAGATTCGAGAAAAGAGGGAAGTTGTCGCCGAGATTCATTGGTCCGTATGAGATTCTGAAAAAGATAGGCAATCTTGCCTATAGGATTGCTCTTCCTCCGTCTCTTTCAGGCATCCATGATGTGTTTCACGTTTTGATGTTGTGGAAATATCATCCGGATCCATCCCATGTTCTTCAGCCAGATGAGGCCGAACTAGATGAGACTCTGAGTTACTTCGAGAGACCGATTTAGATTCTTGACAAAAAAGAGAAGCAGCTCAGAAACAAGTCGATTTTGTTAGTGAAGATTCAGTGGAGTCGTCACGGAGTTGAAGAAGCAACTTGGGAGACCGAATCCGATATGAGGTAGCGATTTCCAAAGTTATTTGATTGAGGTGAGTTCTTTTTCAGTATGATTCTTTCTTGTTTCAGTTGTGATCTGTCTGATTTCGAGGACGAAATCGAATCTTAGAGGGGGAGAATTGTAATGCCCTGATTTTACTATAATTGAGTTTAATTGAGATAATCAGAGTTTTCAGTAGTTGAGGGCCGTTTTGATAATTCGCAGGGGTTATTTGCAAACTTTGGGAAATTGAGGGACTAAAGTGCAAAAACTTGAATTTTATATATTATAAGGCTAATTGACCAAGTCTTCACATCACTTCACCATCCCTCTCCTTATCCCTCCATCCGTGCGTACCGATTAGAGAAGCCATGGAAGCTTTTTCGAGCTTTTCTTTCGTCTGATTCGCACGATCCGACCGTCAGATTTAGTTCCGAGTTGAGATTCACGATCACCGCAACGAAGGCTTCGTTTTGACGTAAGTTTTGTTACGATCCTCGAAAATTGATTTTTGTTGGGTCGTCAGAATTTGATAATCTTCGAGTATGTTGTTCTTGAGCTAGCATAGATAGTGTATTCGAAGTTGGTTCGAAAAAAGAACAAAGTTTGGATTTTATATGATTTTATCCGGCTGTTGTTTTGTTTGTATGTGTACTTGAGAACATGAGGATCAGGATCCGGATCGAGTCGTCTGGGTTAGCTCGGGGTGAGAATGATAGAAGTGAGACACCGTGTGTCGTAGGGTTGTGTCTTTTGGACTTGTACTATTTTGATTAGTCGAACGAACTCTATCGTCGAACTTGTTATTGTATTTTGAGTAGAACATTGTATATGACATGTTCTAAATATTGATTTGTATGTGTTCTTGAGTTAGAATTTATTGGATTTTCCTTTGAATTGATTTTTCCAGGCTTCTGCTCTCTCTGCCCATTTGGTCTGCGCATGGGCGAGGCTTGACCACGCGCGCGCGAGCAAGCCTGGAGGGCTCGGAAATTTTTACCCGCGCGCGCGCGAGCACTCCAATTGCGCAGGCGTGGGCAACTCACGAGTCCTCTGGCCTCTTTGTCTGCGCGTGCGAGGCGATAGCTCGCGCGGGCGCGAGACATTTAAAAAAATAAAATAAAATTTTGATTCGTTTTCCCTCGGCTCTTTGTATTCGATTATGGTTAATTATCCGAGATTAGAAGATTTAAAACGGGGTCTCACAAAAAACAACTCCTATTATCAATAAAAAGTCATGAAATACTATGGATCAACTGGCCTCAGAATTACTTTGAAGAATTATTAAAATCAGCTCATATGCTCCTTCAACCATTAAAAACAACTCAAGTAACTGGTTAATCTTGTAAGCTCAACAACTCCACAACTCATGTTTCAAATCTCTTTTATCCAAGTCCAAATCACACATTCATAGATCATGAGCTCTTTTTCAGGTTAACAAAGAATCAAAATTTTAAGGATATTCAAACAACGAAAGGAAACACTCACAATCAGGTTATTTCATAGAATAGTGTGTGCGTGTTTCGGCCAAAAATTCATATTCATTAAATGTGTCAATCAATCATCCATAGGCTAAATTCTCGCAACCCCTCTCCGCTAGTATATTGGGCAACTGTGACCCGGTCAATAGTACTTAATTGGCTTGTAATGTAAGGCCTGGGTTATCGGTACAAATGAAGGATAACAGTTCAAAGAAGGGAGTAAGTTCTAACCTGATGCGATCATGGATAGCTCGCATGTTGATCACATGGCTAAGGATCCGTTGGAGATGCAAGAGGACCAATTACGAGAGGTCGAGCTAAGAAATTCAAAGATGCGCTTCAATCGTTGATGATGAATTGTCAAGAAGGCATTGGAATGCTTGAAGATCACATTGAAGGATGTTACAATATTATTGAAGTCCAAAGAAGCCAATAAAGTGGAGAAAATGTCAAAGAGAACACAAAAATAGGTGACACAGCCCGAGACGCATGCGCACCCGCACCTTGTTCCACGAGCGCCCGCGCGTCTTTGCGGATTTGAATACTTTGAGGCAGAACGCTGTCCGTGCCCGCGCCTCGTTCTCACGCGCCAGCGACTGTTTGACAGAACCTTGTGCGCGCCCGCGCCATCTTCATGCACGCCCGCGCGTCTGTCTTGCGCACCCGCGCCCCGTTGTTTTACACATAGTTCGGCGTGTTTGTGTGTGTGCGAGACTTTTTGATATTTTTGGCATGATTTTCTTATTTTGAGTCTTTTATTCCTACTAGGAAACTTTTAGGAGATATCTTTGATATCTTTAGATATATTTTGAATTATTTCGCGATATCTTTTATTATTTTGCAGTTGTATTATAAATACAACAAACATTCATTATTGAATAACAATTAAGATTTTCAGATTATTGATTACTCAATACATAAAATTCTCTCTAGAATTTTATTGAAGCTTTGTGCTTTATTCAAAATCAAACTTATCAAAGTTCTTCAACTTTGTGGCGTTTGTCGATTGATTATCCTCGTGAGTTGTCAGAAACAGGTTTTTTGAAGGTCCCGTTGTGATCAATTTTTTTTCTTCGTTATTGTTTGTTGCTAGTTTCAAGTAACTAGAGGGGAATAATCCAAAATTTTACTTGTTTTCAAGATTGGGAAAATTTATTGATTTTTTTTTGTTATTGGATTGAGGGTACGATTTTAATATAATCGTTTTTGCCTTCCATACATTAAGAATTCATATCATTTGCTATCAAAGCCAAGGTTTTGAATCAAGTAAGTATCTATCTTCATCTATATCTGTTCTTCTTATTTTGTTCTTCATCAGTCGTTCTTCATCGGAGTCTATTCTTTTCCGAATTTCTAATTTGTTTCTGTGTCAATCTTGTCGCCCAAGTTTTTGTGTCTTGTGCTGCAAGTTATCTCAAAAAAAAAGAAGAGAAAAATCAAAAAAATTCAAAAAAAATAGTGGGAAAATCGGTCAAAAAAATATATATATATTGAAGGATCGAAAAAGCTTCAAAAAAAATATTGAAGAAGCAAGATAACTTGTGGTCAATTACTTTGTTCTTGTTCATCCTTGGGTGCAAGGCAAAAATTCAATTCCATAACTTTCTTCTTCTTGTTTTTGTCAATCTTCGAGAAGTCAATACTCAAGTGTCTACAAGTTGTGAACTTGAAAGTTTGGTTCATTCCCACACAAAGAAAAAAGCCTGCACAAATTTTGAGTGAAAGAAAAAGAGTGGTTGAGTGAATTCTTTGGAGTGATTTGTGAGAATTGCATGAGGTAAATTTTTATTACTAACCGTTTCTTGCAGGTACAATGAGTTCAAATAAAGAAGGAGAGGATAGTTCTAGCCAAGGGTTTTCCAAGACCCAAATAGATGATTTGTCTAAGATGGTGAGGGAAGTAATGAGGGCTGAATTGGAGATGGTGCATGAGAGGATAAGTAAACTTGAAGTTGGTGGTAGTGAGGATGATGAGAGTTTTGGTGAGAATTAGGGTAGAAATAGGCGAGATCAAGAGGGTGAAAGAAATAGAAGGGAAGCGAGGCGTGGAAGATACATTGAAGGGGGAAGGGAAGATGGAATATTAGTGGGATTAAGATGAAAATTCCTTCGTTTCATGGGAAGTCTGATCCGGAGGCTTATTTAGAGTGGGAGATGAGAGTGGAGTCCATACTTGACTGTGACAACTACAGTGATGCAAAAAAAATAAAATTGGCGGTTGTTGAGTTTGTGGATTATGCTCTTATTTGGTAGGATCAGTTTGTTATTTCTAGGAGAAGGAATCGAGAGCGTCCTATTGAGCCATGGGAGGAGATGAAGTAAATTTTGCGAAAGAGATTTGTGCCGAATTACTACTATCGTGACATGTTTAGGCGGCTACAAAACTTGAAGCAAGGTACAAAGAGTGTTGAAGATTATTTCAAAGAGTTGGAAGTTACTATGATCCGGGCTAATATTGAAGAAGATCGTGAAGAAACTATGGCCCGTTTCTTATGTGGTTTGAATAGGGAGATTCAAGATCAGGTGGAGCTTAGACATTGCATGGATCTTGAGGAGATGGTGCAAATTGCCATGAAGGTGGAACAACAACTCAAAAGAAGGGGCATGGGTCGAATTTCTACTGTTGGAGGGTCTTCTACTCCTTGGCGTCCAAACGTTGGAAAACGAGAGGATGTCAAGCCGGTGTCCAAGCCAAAAATTGACACCAAGCAAGAAACACCAAAGCAAGGAGTGCAAGGTAAATCTGAAACTCCTATTAATCGTTTTAGAGATATCAAATGCTTTAGATGTCAAGGTGTTGGTCATATTGCTAGTCAGTGTCCAAATAAAAAAATTATGATTGTGAATGCTTGTGGTGAGTTTGAGTCAGAGAGTAAGGAGGAGAATTATGATGATATGCCTATGTTGGAGGATCCCGGTGATGAAGGATATGATGCGGTGACTGGAGAGTTGTTGGTGACTAGGAGATTTTTGAATCTGCAACAAAAAGAGGAGGAAGAAAATCAAAGAGAAAATTTATTTCATACTAGATTCTTTGTGAAAAATAAAATGTGTAGTGTCATGATTGATGGGGGGAGTTGTACTAATGTGGCGAGTAGTGAGCTTGTTGAAAAATTGAGTTTGCCTACATTAAAGCATCCTCAACCATATAGATTGGAGTGGTTTAATGATAGTTCGGAGGTGAGGGTGACTAGGCAAGTTGTGGTACCTTTTTCTATTGGTAAGTACAAGGATGAAGTGTTGTGTGATGTGGTGCCTATGCAAGCTTGTCATATTTTGTTGGGTAGGCCGTGGCAATTTGATAGGAATGTGATACATGACGGTTTTAAAAATCGTTATTCTTTTACCTTGAAAAATGAGCCTATTGGATTGTTACCTATGACTCCAAAGCAAGTGTTGGAGGACCATTTGAAAAAGAAAAAGAAAGAAGAGGCCGAAAAAAAGAGTGAACAAAAAAGTGAGATGGCCTTAGAAAAAAAGAATGAAAGAAAAAAAGATGAAAAAAAATTGAGAGGAAAGAGGCCGATAAAATATACATGACCCAAAAGAGTAAGTTGCGAGAGATTTTACATAAGTCATGTGCTATTGCGTCATGTCCCAATAGGACGTCATACGTCCTTCCAAGGCAGTAAATCGATCAAAAACAGCTTGCTCAAAAGGTGAAAACTGATGCTGCTTAGTGGGAGGCTGTGAAGGCTGTGGCATAGGCTGGATGGGCTGTGACAACGGCTGTATAGGCTGTGGCATAGGCACATCATCATCATGAGGTAACTGTCTACCCTTTTCCCGTCTCAATGGTCCAACAAGATCAATCGGAGCCTGTGGCGATAAGATCAGCTCATTGTCGTCCCAAACTACGCCAGCATGTTTACAAAGGGCCGTAATGACCGAAGGATGAACCAAGCTAAGGGTAGTGGAACCCTTTATAGCATCGACGATAGAATCTTGAATAATACATCCCACATCCATTCTCTTCCCAGTTACAATACAATAGACAAGAGTTTTTTGCTTTTTTGTAACTTCAAAAGTGTGACTAGATGGAAGCATCCGAGACGCGACAAATTCATGCCAATTATTAGCCTCCCGGTTTAGAAATCTCGATCGGAACATGAGAGGACGCCTTTGATTAATAACCTTCCAAGTGGCCTCATCCAAGCACAAGGTGCGAATCACAAGTTCAACTGGAAACTCTCCACTCTTGAATTCACGATACTGATCACTCGATTCACCGGGCATGTTATAAAGAGCGTTGATCATTTTCTTGTCCAAGTGCACCCAACACCCTCGCACTTTCACTTTATAGTTATCGTGATTTACCATCATATTTGCATAGAACTCACGGATGATGGACATAACCGCATCATTCGGGGTTTTCACAAAATCCTCCCAACCTCGTTATCGTGCTTCAACTAAGGCGGCAGAATTATACTCATGAATATTCATACCCCGCTCCCGATGGATGTTCTTTTCAAGTAGCTTGGAATAATTTTCAGCCGACGAAGAAGAGGCAAGGGCACCTTTGCCTTTTGTTTTAGGAGGCATATTCTCAATCAAACACGGCACAACAAGGCAATTCAATAATTCACACACACTCCACAATACACAATGCACAATTCAACAATGCACAAAATCTCTCGGACCATTCATCAAACACCTTGTATACAAACCCCTACACCTCGTCATTCCCTAATTAGAACAAAAAATTCTAGAATAAACAAAGAGTATAGCCATTTACCCGATTAAGATTGACCCAGCGTGATGAGAATAACAGAAACCTCAAAGTATGGTAATGTTGAACTCGTTCCAGATGAACTCGGAGTCCTTGAATCAGCGAGATTGCCCGAGGGTTTGAATAGAGATTTGGAAACCCAAATACAAAGTTTAGAACAATCGTAGAAACGATCTAGGAATGTAAGATATGAAAGGTGGCGATCGGCTCTTGAGGATTGGGAGATAGGTATATGCGAGATGAAGGGAAAAGGAAAAGAACCCTGTGTCTTTTTATTTGATGGTGGGAGGGTCTCAGACATGATTTTAATCTAAAGACTATCACAGATGCGGGAGCCTGGGGCGCAGATGCGCGGAGTGAGTGCGCAGATGTGCTTAATGAAGGACGAATGTAGTGACCCTTACCCGGATCACCTACTAAACAGAACTTAGGCATGCAATTAACTTAATTAAACAGATATCAGAATAAAACTGTGGAAACCATAAAGATTATACAATCCCAAGAATAGGAATCTGTAATTATCCAATAATATACAACCAAATCGAATAGCTGTATAAACCCAAAACAGCAGTAATAAAGCCTAGACGAAGCTCCAGCTGGCCAACCACTGACTAGCCCCTCCTGGATCCACCCTCCTAGCCCAATCGCAAACCTTCCCCATGGAATAGGGTGTCCAGAAAATACAGAGTACGAGACGTGAGCATACAACGCTCAGTACGAGAGTATAAGTATACATGCATGCAAAGTGAACTCCCTATAGACTCGAGGTCAAGGATCAGATAACCGAGACAGACCGGGCCCTGGTATGTAGCACGCTGTGCCGTCGCTTCAGGAGGTGGCTCCCATACCGAGATAACCGTGGATACGCCGGACCCAAATCGATGGAAGTCCATCCACTAACAGGATAGGGTACAACCCTACTAACAGACATCTCGAAGGAGATACAGCAAGATGCAAATGAATGCAGCATAATATCATGGCATATAAATCATGCAGTCATATAATACATGCATACTCAGTCAGGATATCTCGAACAATACTTTCGTACCTCAATACAGTGAAAGCTCTACCAACTCTAGGTCCACGCCTATAGTCTGCTCTACACTGCCAAATGATACTACTATCATTAAAGTGCTCTAAAAGCCTTAACTAAGCTATTGCATACTCCTAAATATTTATAGGGAGCAAAAGCTATACCTTCGTCCGTCGTTAGCCCTTTGATGTCGATGCCTCCAGAACTTGGGCACGACTCCGCTACGACTACTGAACGCCTCTCCGACCTCCGGACCAAGCCTAAGAAGACTAGAACAGCTCCAAAAGGACTAGAAAGGAAAGGAGAACTCGGAATTGGCAAATGAAAGTGAAGCTTTGGCCTTCTATTTATAGACAACGATCGGAACTTCCGATCCTTGATCGGAACGTCCGAACCTCGATCGAAACGTCCGATCCTGCCATCGGAGCTTCCGAAGATCCTGATCTGCCACGTGTCAAAATATCACTTGTTGATTCCGGATAGGGGTGATCGGAGCCTCCGGTCCTGATCGGAGCTTCCGATCCAACCACACGTCATGCCTGACGTAATATCGATCGGTGCCTCCGATCGCTCATCGGAGCTTCCGATCCTGTTCGGAGCTTCCGATCGTGCCTTCGGAGCTTCCGATTCGTCCAATACCCAATTCAATTAATTAGCATTAATCCTTTGATTACTCAATTAGGGCACGGGCTACTACATTCTCCCCCACTTAAGATATTTCGTCCTCGAAATCAGATCTTAAGTACCGAACGCAAATACAGAAATCAGAAACATTCTTTATTCAAATCAAACGCTTACAGAGTTTGCAACTGAATACAACTTAAGAAATGAAATCAAAACAACTCAGGATGGTCTTTACGCATCCTGTCCTCAAGCTCCCAAGTAGCTTCCTCAGTACCTCGGCGCTGCCACTGAATTAAAACCAAAGGAATGACTTTGTTCCGTAAAACCTTATCCTTATAATCAAGGATGCGAAGAGGTTTCTCAACATAAGTCAAATCCTTGTCTACCTGAACCTCAGATCGCTGCAGAATATGAGATTCATCCGCCACATACCGTCGCAACAAAGATACGTGGAACACGTCGTGAATGCTGGATAGATGCGGTGGCAAAGCTAGTCGATAAGCCAATCGCCAATGCTCTCCAAGATCTCAAACGGACCGATAAATCTAGGAGACAACTTGCCCTTAAGGCCAAATCTGAGAATCTTGCGGAAAGGTGACACTCTCAGAAACCCTTTCTCCCCGACCTCGAACTGCAAAGGCCTACGCTTGATATTAGCATAACTGGCCTGACGATCCTGTGCAGTCTTAATCCGTTTCTTGATCTGATCAACAATGTCTATCGCCTGCTGGATAAACTCCGGTCCTTCAGCCTGTCTCTCCCCCACTTCTTCCCAGAAGAGTGGAGTACGACAACGTCGCCCATACAACGCCTCAAAAGGTGCCATCCCAATACTAGTATGATAGCTGTTGTTGTAAGCGAACTCGATCAACGGCAAATGATCCTGCCAGGCTGAACCAAAATCCATGACGCACGCTCTAAGCATATCCTCTAACGTACGGATAGTGCGCTCTGACTGACCATCAGTCTCCGGATGATAGGCTGTACTCAAACTGAGAGTAGTACCCATCGCACGCTGAACACTCCCCCAGAATCTAGAAGTAAACCTGGGGTCCCGATCGCTGACAATGCTCACAGGCACTCCATGAAGTCGGACGATCTCCTGAATGTACATCCGTGCCATGCGATCCACAGAGTACTCTCGGCTATAGGAAATGAAATGCGCTGACTTGGTGAGTCGGTCCACCACCACCCAGATAGCATCACAGTTCCTCGGGGATACCGGCAAATGGGTCACAAAGTCCATAGTGATAAACTCCCATTTTCATTCAGGAATAGGCAGACTGTGAAGCAATCCTCCAGGTCGTCGGTGCTCTGCCTTGACCTGTTGACACACCAAACATCTCGAAACAAACTGATAAACACTGCGTTTCATTCCCTTCCACCAGAAACGAGTACGTAGATCCTTGTACATCTTGTTGCTCCCAGGATGAATACTCAACTTAGTGCGATGTGCCTGAGATAAAATCTCCTCTCGCAACTCTTCATCCTGTGGAATCACAAGCCTACCAGACAAACACAGAAAGCCATCTGACTGATAATGAAATCCAGACAAGCTACCCTCGTTAGCTAGACGAGCTAAACGCTGGGTCTTTGAATCAGACATCTGAGCATCTCGGATCCGCGAATACAAGGCTGGCTCAGATAATATCGCAAACATCTGGATACTCTGCATACCTTTCTTATGCTTGAAGGTAAAACCTGAAGTACAACAGTCACTGATCGCACTAGACATCGAACAAGTCTGAAGTGCGGATAGTCGCACCTTGCGACTCAAAGCATCAGCGGTGAGATTAGCAGCTCCCGGATGGTACTTAATCTCGCAATCATAGTCCTTAAGCAAGTCCATCCAACGTCTCTGTCTCATGTTCAATTCTGCCTGAGTAAACAAATACTTGAGACTCTTATGGTCGGTGAAGATCTCAAATTTCTCGCCATACAGATAATGACGCCAGATCTTCAAAGCGAACACAATGGCTGCTAACTCCAAATCATGGACTGGGTAGTTGTCCTCGTGAAGCTTCAGCTGTCTAGAAGCGTATGCAATCACATGCCCATTCTGAGTCAGGACACAACCTAACCCCTGAAGAGAAGCATCCGTGTAAACTACATACCCTCCAGATCCTGACGGTAATGCTAACACCGGCGCAGAAGTCAACCGCCGTCGAAGCTCACGGAAATTCTCCTCACACTCGGAGGACCACTCAAAATCCACACCCTTGCGGGTAAGCTGCGTCAACGGTCGAGCTAACTGAGAGAAGTTCAGAATGAAGCGACGATAATATCCTGCTAGACCCAGAAAACTACGGATCTCAGCAACTGTCGTCGGACGCGACCAATTAAGTACCGCTTCAATCTTGCTTGAATCAACAGAAATCCCCTCCCTGGATATGATATGGCCAAGAAAAACCACTCTATCCATCCAGAACTCACACTTGCTCAGCTTGGCGTACAATTGCTCATCTCGAAGAGTCTGCAGTACCAACCGCAAGTGAGAAACATGCTCTTCCGTATTACGCGAATAAACCAGGATGTCGTCAATGAAGACCACGACAAACTTGTCCAAATACTCCCTGAAGACACGGTTCATCAGATCCATGAATATAGCCGGCGCATTAGTCAAACCAAATGGCATCACTAGGAACTCGTAATGCCCATAGCGAGTACGGAATGCAGTTTTGGCTATGTCCTGATCACGGACTCTCAACTGATGATACCCAGATCTCAAGTCAATCTTGGAGTAAATTGATGTGCCCTGCAGCTGGTCAAACAAGTCATCAACACGAGGCAACAGATACTTGTTCTTCACAGTCACTTGATTCAGCTGCCGATAGTCAATGCACAGCCGCATCGACCCATCCTTCTTCTTTACGAAGAGAACAGGAGCTCCCCAAGGAGATACACTAGGACGAATGTACCCCTTGTCCAAAAGATCCTGTAGCTGATTCTTCAACTCACGCATCTCTGACGGAGCCAGACGATACGGTGCTCTAGAAATAGGCGAAGTACCCGGCATCAACTCTATGCCAAACTCGACTTCCCTAGCAGGAGGAAAACCCGGAATCTCATCAGGAAACACATCTGGAAATTCATCCACAACAGGAATGCTCTCTATCCCAATACTCTCAGCGGACAAATCAACTGCATAGATAAGGTAGCCTTCCCCGCCAGACTCTAGAGCTCGACAGGCTCTCAAAGCTGATACCAAAGGCATCGGGGGTCGCGCTCCCTCACCATAGAAAAACCAACTCTCACTCCCTTCCAGATGAAAGCGTACTAATCTCTGATAGCAGTCCACTGAAGCTCGATAGGTAGTCAGCACATCTATTCCCAGAATGCAATCAAAGTCGTCCATCGCCAGGACCATGAGATTCGCCAACAGAACGTTCCCTTCGAACTCTAAAGGGCAACCCATCACTAGACGCTTAGCCAAAGAAGATTGGCCCGTCGGAGTAGAAACAGACATCACTACGTCTAGTGCAATGCATGGTAACTTATGCCTCTTAACAAAACGTGCAGAAATGAAGGAATGAGATGCACCAGTGTCAATAAGTACAAGAGCAGGTATACCATAAAGCATAAATGTACCTGCGATGACTTTCTCATTCTCCTCCACTGCCTGATCATGTCTCAGGGCAAACACCTGGCCAGAAGCTCGTGGCCTCAAATGAGAACTCCCAGCAGACTGTCCCTGCGACCTCTGCTGTACGGTAGCCTGAGAACCCGATCCTGAACCAGAACCAGAACCGCCTCCCCCAGACTGTGGACAATCCCTCCGGATATGACCAGTCTCTCCACAACGGAAACAAGCTCCAGAAGCTCTACGGCACTTGTCGGATGGATGGTTCTTCCCACAGTGATCACACTTGTCCTTCTTACCGTAACGGACAACACCTCCAGAACCAGAGGAAGAAGAAGATCCAGACTTCTTGAAAGTTTGGGCACGGGGACCCAAAGAACTAGCAGGCCTCGACTGAGGGAAAGAACTGTTCCGCCGAATGCTGTCCTCCGCCTGGTGACAACGGCTCACCAAACCCTCGTAGGACATGTCGTCACCAACCGCCACACGGTCATGGATCTCAGGGTTAAGGCCCTGAAGAAATAGATTATACTTCATCTCTGAGCTATCAGCAATCTCGGGGCAATAGGATAACAGATCAAAGAACCTCTGCTGATACTCATCGATAGACATGGCTCCCTGTCGCAGACTCAGTAGCTCGCCTGCCTTCGACTGACGGAGTGCAGGAGGAAAATACCGCTTTTGGAAAGCTGTGCGGAACTCGGCCCAGGTGGCCACTCCTCTCGCCGCAACAAAAGGTGCAGAAGTAAACCTCCACCACCTGCGTGCACGCCCATCCAGAAGATAGCCAAGGGTCTCCACCTTCTGCTCATCGGTGCATTGGAAGGTCTGAAAAGTCGTCTCCATGTGGTCTAACCAGTTCTCCGCATCCTCCGGAGACTCACCTCCAACTAAGGGCTTAGGACCCATAGCTAAGAATCGACGCACAGTGAAACGCTCGTCGTCATGGTGACGATGACGCCGTTCTCGACGAGGCTCCCGGTCGGCATCACCCCAACGCCCACCAACACTGCCATGAGAACTCTGGTCGTCACGATTTGACATCTACAAAAATACCTCAAGATGAGACTAAATCCCAAGAAATCTTTTGCATGCTCTGATACCATAAATGTAGTGACCCTTACCCGGATCACCTACTAAACAGAACTTAGGCATGCAATTAACTTAATTAAACAGATATCAGAATAAAACTGCGGAAACCATAAACATTATACAATCCCAAGAATAGTAATCTGTAATTATCCAATAATATACAACCAAATCGAATAGCTGTATAAACCCAAAACAGCAGTAATAAAGCCTAGACGAAGCTCCAGCTGGCCAACCACTGACTAGCCCCTCCTGGATCCACCCTCCTCGCCCAATCGCAAACCTGCCCCATGGAATAGGGTGTCCAGAAAATACAGAGTACGAGACGTGAGCATACAACGCTCAGTACGAGAGTATGAGTATACATGCATGCAAAGTGAACTCCCTATAGACTCGAGGTCAAGGATCAGATAACCGAGACAGACCGGGCCCTGGTATGTAGCACGCTGTGCCGTCGCTTCAGGAGGTGCTCCCATACCGAGATAACCGTGGATACGCCGGACCCAAATCGATGGAAGTCCATCCACTAACAGGATAGGGTACAACCCTACTAACAGACATCTCGAAGGAGATACAGCAAGATGCAAATGAATGCAGCATAATATCATGGCATATAAATCATGCAGTCATATAATACATGCATACTCAGTCAGGATATCTCGAACAGTACTTTCGTACCTCAATACAGTGAAAGCTCTACCAACTCTAGGTCCACGCCTATAGTCTGCTCTACACTGCCAAATGATACTACTATCATTAAAGTGCTCTAAAAGCCTTAACTAAGATATTGCATACTCCTAAATATTTATAGGGAGCAAAAGCTATACCTTCGTCCGTCGTTAGCCCTTTGATGTCGATGCCTTCAGAACTTGGGCACGACTCCGCTACGACTACCGAACGCCTCTCCGACCTCCGGACCAAGCCTAAGAAGACTAGAACAGCTCCAAAAGGACTAGAAAGGAAAGGAGAACTCGGAATTGGCAAATGAAAGTGAAGCTTCGGCCTTCTATTTATAGACAACGATCGGAACTTCCGATCCTTGATCGGAACGTCCGAACCTCGATCGGAACGTCCGATCCTGCCATCGGAGCTTTCGAAGATCCTGATCTGCCACGTGTCAAAATATCACTTGTTGATTCCGGATAGGGGTGATCGGAGCCTCCGGTCCTGATCGGAGCTTCCGATCCAACCACACGTCATGCCTGACGTAATATCGATCGGTGCCTCCGATCGCTCATCGGAGCTTCCGATCCTGTTCGGAGCTTCCGATCGTGCCTTCGGAGCTTCCGATCCGTCCAATACCCAATTCAATTAATTAGCATTAATCCTTTGATTACTCAATTAGGGCACGGGCTACTACAACGCAGATGCGGGAAATTTCATCTAAAGGTTCTGGAATTTGGCGCAGATGGGCCGTATAAAAAAAGCAGATGCGCGTGATTTTGGAAGAGGACATAGCGCAGACGCACTAAGGGAATGCGCAGATGCGCAATATAGTGTCAAATTCCCTGTCTTTTTGCGCTGTTGCGCGTGTGTAATCAAGCAGCTGCGCTTCTTCCATTCAATATGCTCGTGAACCTATACCAAAATTTGGAAAATAAAATTAAATACCATTAAAAAGAAAATTGCAAATTAAAAGAAAATTTTAACCCTCATAAAATAAATTAAAGCAGTAAACATGTGTTGCCTCACAAGAAGCTCTTGGTTTATAGTCATCAGCCCGACTTTCACCAGATTTAGGCAGTGTCTTTGAGCAAGGTGCTCTCAGAACTTCGTATAGTGTTTAACCCTTTGCCCGTTCACCTTGAATGTCCTTCCATCTGTACATCAAAGCTCAATCGCACCATGCGGATACACCGTCTCCACAGTAAATGGCCCAGCCATCGTGACTTTAATTTTCTTGGAAAAATTTCAAACGAGAGTTAAACAACAATACTTTCTGACCTGAATCGAATTTGCGAGGCACAATGTGTTTGTCATGCCACTTCTTTGTTTGCTACTCGTAGATCTTGGAATTCTCATATGCTTCGCTTTGAAATTCCTTCAATTCATTCAGCTGTATTTTTCGCAACTCCCCGGATATTTCAAGATCCATGTTCAGCTTCTTGACATTCCAAAACACCTTGTGTTCCAACTCCAATGGCAAATGACATGCCTTACCGAACACCAACCTATAGGGCGACATCCCAATAGGTGTTTTGAATGCAGTAAGGTAGGCCCATAGCGCGTCATCCAGCTTGATTGCCAAATCTTTACGATTAGTCTTAACCATTTTCTCCAAAATTTGCTTGATTTCTCGGTTAGAGATCTCCACCTGACCATTGGTTTGGGGGTGGTATGCGCACGCCACTTATGCCTGACACCATACTTAGTGAGCAAGGTATTATAAATCTTATTGCAAAAGTGCGTACCTTCGTCACTGATTATTTCTCGTGGAGTTCCAAACCTCGTAAAAATTTTCATTTGCAAAAACTTGACTACAACACGAGCATCATTAGTAGAGGTGGCAATTGATTTCACCCATTTCGACACATAATATACTGCTAGTATGATATAAGTGTAACAAAAGAAGGGGGAAAGGAACCCATAAAATCAATACCCCACACATCAAATAACTCCACTTCTAAAATATTTGTGAGCTGTAATTCATGCTTTCTAGATATATTCCCCGTTCTCTGACATTTATCGCATGATTTCACTAAGGTGTAACTATCTCTAAACAGAGTAGGTCAATAAAAACCAGATTGTAGTACCTTAGCCGCAGTCCGTGTTGCTCCAAAGTGACCTCCATAAGGTAATGAATGACATTGCTCTAGGATTTCTTGTGCTTCTTGACCCGCCACACATCGCCTAATCACTTGATCGAAACAACTCTTGAAAACATAAGGATCATCCCACAAGTAGAACTTAACGTCATGGAAAAATTTCTTTTTCTGATGTCGGTTCAAATCTGGAGGCATAGTATCACACGACAAAAAATTAGCAATATCAACAAACCATGGGAGATGTAAACTTACTTGAAATATCTGTTCATCCGGAAACAATTCTTTTATGCTTTCCTCCTACTTAACATCTTCGAGCTCCAATCTCGACAAGTGATCAACAACTTGATTTTCGCTACCCTTCTTATCCTTGATCTCAAAATCAAATTCTTGTAGAAGTAGAATCCACCTTATCAAGAAAGTAGTTGTTTATACTGTCCGTGTGGAGATTAATTCATTATTTTCATTTTTTACCACAATAATCCCACCTTTCTTAGGCACCACTTGAACAGGAGACACCCAACTACTATCATAAATAACATATATCACACCTGCATTTAACAATTTTAAGACTTCTTTCTTAACAACTTATTTCATACCGGGATTCAGCTGCCTCTGATGGTCAACATAAGGAGTATAAGATTCTTCCATCAAAATTTTATGCATGCAGATTGTTGGACTATTACCCTTAATGTCAGAAACTGACCATCCTATTGTAGTTTTGAAATTTCTCAAGACTCGCAGTAACTTATCTTTTTGGTCCTCAGACAGATGAGCAGAAATAATGACTGGACAAGTAGAATTCTTACCAAGGAAAGCATAACATAAATGTGCAGGCAATTCTTAAGATCATGAGTTTCAGCAGATACCTCTTGTGCACTTTTTTTCAAAGCTTCAGATTCCTTAGTACTCACCATTTTTTCTTTCGGAGCTCTATCTAGGAATGCTTCTTGTTCATGTAGCTCCCAATCTTCTTCCTTATTAAATGCCTCATCCGCCACCAAAAATATTTCTAATGGATCAGTAATTCCTGCACATGAAAAAAAGTTATGAGAATCAATAACTTCAATACTTTTACATGTACTTACCTCGTTTGGGCCCCTCATGGTATGATAAATGTTGAAAATCACAGCTTCGCCACCAACTCGAAGTGTGAGCTCTCCCTTGTGGACATCTATTAGCGCTCTGGCAGTAGCCAGAAAAGGTCTCCCAAATATCAAGGGAGTTTCTTCATCCTCATCCATGTCTAAAATCACGAAGTCTGTTGGAAATATGAACTTGTCGACCTTCACCAAAACATCCTCCACAATACCTCGTGGGTATGTGATACTTCGATCAGCCAGCTGTAATGTGATGATGGTCGCCCTGACTTCCCCAAGCTCCAAAGTCCTGTACTTAACATAAGGATCATCCCACAAGTAGAACTTAACGTCATGGAAAAATTTCTTTTTCTGATGTCGGTTCAAATCTGGAGGCATAGTATCACACGACAAAAAATTAGCAATATCAACAAACCATGGGAGATGTAAACTTACTTGAAATATCTGTTCATCCGGAAACAATTCTTTTATGTTTTCCTCCTACTTAACATCTTCGAGCTCCAATCTCGACAAGTGATCAACAACTTGATTTTCGCTACCCTTCTTATCCTTGATCTCAAAATCAAATTCTTGTAGAAGTAGAATCCACCTTATCAAGAAAGTAGTTGTTTATACTGTCCGTGTGGAGATTAATTCATTATTTTCATTTTTTACCACAATAATCCCACCTTTCTTAGGCACCACTTGAACAGGAGACACCCAACTACTATCATAAATAACATATATCACACCTGCATTTAACAATTTTAAGACTTCTTTCTTAACAACTTATTTCATACCGGGATTCAGCTGCCTCTGATGGTCAACATAAGGAGTATAAGATTCTTCCATCAAAATTTTATGCATGCAGATTGTTGGACTATTACCCTTAATGTCAGAAACTGACCATCCTATTGTAGTTTTGAAATTTCTCAAGACTCGCAGTAACTTATCTTTTTGGTCCTCAGACAGATGAGCAGAAATAATGACTGGACAAGTAGAATTCTTACCAAGGAAAGCATAACATAAATGTGCAGGCAATTCTTAAGATCATGAGTTTCAGCAGATACCTCTTGTGCACTTTTTTTCAAAGCTTCAGATTCCTTAGTACTCACCATTTTTTCTTTCGGAGCTCCATCTAGGAATGCTTCTTGTTCATGTAGCTCCCAATCTTCTTCCTTATTAAATGCCTCATCCGCCACCAAAAATATTTCTAATGGATCAGTAATTCCTGCACATGAAAAAAAGTTATGAGAATCAATAACTTCAATACTTTTACATGTACTTACCTCGTTTGGGCCCCTCATGGTATGATAAATGTTGAAAATCACAGCTTCGCTACCAACTCGAAGTGTGAGCTCTCCCTTGTGGACATCTATTAGCGCTCTGGCAGTAGCCAGAAAAGGTCTCCCAAAAATCAAGGGAGTTTCTTCATCCTCATCCATGTCTAAAATCACGAAGTCTGTTGGAAATATGAACTTGTCGACCTTCACCAAAACATCCTCCACAATACCTCGTGGGTATGTGATACTTCGATCAGCCAGCTGTAATGTGATGATGGTCGCCCTGACTTCCCCAAGCTCCAAAGTCCTGTACACAGAAAAAGGCATCAAATTGATACTTGCCCCAAGATCACATAAAGCTCTATTTACTTTATAACCACCAATAAAACAAGGAATAGTAAAACTCCCTGGATCCTTAAGCTTTGTGGCAACTTCTTCTGCAGGATTGCGTTGCACTCTTCTGTCAGGTTCACCACCTCATTGTCTCGCAATCTTCGCTTCTTAGACATCACATCTTTGATGAACTTGGCATAGTTGGGCATTTGTTCTAGAGCATATGCAAACGGAATATTGATGTGTATCTTCTTGAAGATGTTTAGGAACTTGGAAAACTGCTCATCAAGTGCTTTCTTCTTGAACCGCTGTGGGTATGGAAGCTGTGGCTTGTACATTGGTTTTGATTCAGATTCTTTCTTGGGTTCTTTAACAATGATTTCTTCAACCACTGGTTCTTCAAATTCCTTTGCTTTTGTCTGATGCTCAGCCTCTAACTTCTTACCACTTCTTAAATCCACCGCTTTGCATTGCTCTTTTGGATTCACTTTAGTATTGCTGGGAAAATTTCCTCGATTTTGATCCTTCAAAGCATTTGCAAGCTGCCCAATCTGTGTTTCCATGGATTTCATCATAGCCCCCAAACTACACATATGTGTCTCCATGCTGTCCATTTGATTCTCAGTACTCGACATCCTCTTGTTAGATTCATTGACATAAGTAGCGACAACATCCTCCAAAGAAGCCTTTCCTTCACCTTTGTTCGTATTGAATCCCGGAGGGGGATTCAACACATTTTTGTTGTTGGCATAGGAAAAATTCTTATGGTTACGTAAACTAGGATGATAAGTAATGGGCGGAAGGTTACCTCGATAATTTCCATAGCCTCTGGGATTTATATACTGCGTTCCTCAGGTGGATGAGATTCTTCTATGGCAACCAACACACCTGATGTAACGACCCACTATATCAAGACGGGTCTTTTCAGCGTGCTTATGTCCTCACTCACACGTACCCTGAAAAAATTTCCAGGAGGTCACTCATCCTAAAATTGCCCCAAGTCAAGCACGCTTAACTTTGGAGTTCTATATGATGAGCTCCCGAAAAGAAGATGCACCTTCTTGATATGGGCAGTACATATGAAATCTTTTAAGCCCTCCTCAACTATGTAGTCCCATACCTACACAGTCTCAGAATCCCCTCTCATTCCGGCACGGGATCGGTTCATTCATGTCTCCCTCCACCTAGAAGCCTACCAGGAGCCGCTCATTGTCCGTGCAACCTCTTGGCACCCGCGATCACTTCCTGCCTCCTCAGCCCCGGGCGTCACATGCCCACCAGCTTCCACTTGGTTCGTCCCCGAACCATACCGTACTAAGAAAGGTTGGCTTTGATACCATTTGTAACGACCCACTATATCAAGACGGGTCTTTTCAGCGTGCTTATGTCCTCACTCACACGCACCCTGAGAAACTTCCCAGGAGGTCACCCATCCTAAAATTGCCCCAAGTCAAGCACGCTTAACTTTGGAGTTCTTATATGATGAGCTCTCGAAAAAAAGATGCACCTTCTTGATATGAGCAGTACATATGAAATCTTTTAAGCCCTCCTCAACTATGTAGTCTCATACCTACACAGTCTCAGAATCCCCTCTCATTTCGGCACGAGATCGGTTCATTCATGTCTCCCTCCGCCTAGAAGCCTACCAGGATCCGCTCATTGTCCGTGCAACCTCTTGGCACCGGCGATCACTCCCTGCCTCCTCAGCCCCGGGCGTCACACCTGATGGATCTGTTACACTCACCTTATTCAATGCAGCAACTTGTGTAGTCAACGCAGATAATTGTGCAGTGATTGAAGTAAGAGGATCAACACTGTACACTCCCTTCTTGATTCCCATGCGTTTAGATGGCCATTGATAACTATTGATGGTCATTTGTTCCAGCATCTCATAGGCCTGAATGGGGTCCTTGGAAAATATGGTACCACCAGCAGCAGAGTCCACGAACATTCTTGTAGGCATGTTCAACCCATTGTAGAAAAGCTCGATTTCTTCCCAATCTGCAAATTATGATTAGGACAGCGCCTCAACAAATCTTTATACCTTTCTCATGCCTCATACAGCTGTTCTGAATCATGCTGATGAAAGGTGCTGATCTCAATATTCAGCTGGGTGGACTTGGCCGGTGGAAAATACTTCGTTAAAAATTTCACAGCCATGTCCTCCCATGTTGTTATGATTCCTAGAGGAAATGACTGCAACCAGCTCTATGCCTTATCTCTGAGAGAAAAATGGAACAAGCATAAATGTATAATATCCTCAAAAACACCATTCATTTTTACCGTATCAGTAATCTCCAGGAAAGTGCGTAAGTGTAAGTGAGGATCAGCTGTGGTGCTTCCATTGAACTGGTTCTGGTGAACCATGTTGATTAATGTCGGCTTCAACTCGAAGTTGTTGGCATTTATTGTCCCTCGAGCGATTTCAGAATAGTGAGCATGGATCTTTGACCTGAAATGATCTCTGATTGGCACCAAGGAAATTTCATTAGTATTTTCTTCAGCCATGTTTTGTTGTTCTTCTCTCCTCGCTCTTCTCAAAGCTCGTGCAAGTCGTTCGATCTCTGGATCAAAGAGTAAAGAATTCGCGCTTTGAGATCTTCGCATAAACTGCAGTCAAGAACAACATCAATTTATTAGTAACTTAAAATACATTAAATAAAAGCTCTAAATTAAAACTTAGACTAATCGGTAACAATACTAAACAAAATCAAAAATTACTCTCCGGCAACGACGCCAAAAACTTGTTGCGAAATTTACGCTCGCAAGCGCACGGTGGTCAAGTTTTAGTAAAGAATGAGTAAAGTGTCGATCCCACGAGGAGTAATATGAAAATATTCAATACTTGTAATTAAAATAGTCCTAATTTTATTTAGAAAATTAAACTTTAGAGATTTGCAGACAAATTAAATTAAAAATGATGTTTGTAAAGCACACGCACACACAATCCTTAAGAGATTATCAAGCAGGGAGAAATGGTCTAGAGATTTTGATTTCACTTGGTCTTGACAATATTCATTCCTAATTAACATATTTTCATGATTTTATTTCAATTAATAACCAATAACACATATATTATACTATTTCCCTCTCCCGAGTATCAAATAGAATGTATCAATTACATATCAATTCTAATATCTCTATTGAAAATCAACTTGTAATGATATGTGTAAAACGATGTTCTTTCTAGGCTCTATTAAAGTTATAAACTCTCCCGAGACATATAAACAATTAATAGTGTGAATTCTATTGATCCTATTCTAAATCCCCTCTCCTGAGTTCCGGATTCTAAATAAATATGACAAATCAATTTATGGCCAGTAAATTGAAAAAACTTTCAAAACTAGAATCAAAATTAATTTAGAAAAACTAAATTCAATAAAATCAAATATTCATAAACATGTCTTGAACAGGCTACATCAACCTCTAAACTTAAAAAGTTAATTCATAGCAAAATTCAAAAGCAACCAAATCATGTTTAAGATGTAAAACATAATTCAACAATCAAACTAAATCAATAAAGAAGAGATAACAAATCTGTAAGCTTTCTTCTGTGTCTAGTTGAAAAGCTCCGTCTTCGTTCCAAGAAATCTTCAATTCTCGAGCTCTTAAAAAAATCTCACGAAGTGTTATATCAAAAATCTTGTGTGTATGTGACGACTGATAGATTTTTTGATGCCTTCAATTCTTTTTTTATATCATCCTTATAAGCCAACCAATTAACCCTACGATGCAAACTCCAAAACTTTCCAAAATTCTAATTTTTTCCATACACGAACAGGCGCAGATGCGCTCATTATCACGCGCATATGCGCGTGTTCTTTCCTTCAAAAACTCAGAACAAGCGCAGATGCGCTGTCCTTCTCCGCAGCTGCGCTTCACGCGTATTTCTTCAACGGTGCAGTTGCGCTTCTCCGCAGCTTCTTCCTTAGCACAGTTGCGCTTCTTCAACGGTGCGTATTCCAATTCTCTGTTTTTTCACGCAGACTTTCCTTCCTTGCGATGCAGCTGTGCCATTTAAATCTTCAAATCTCTGGAATTTTACGCAGAGGCGCTTGGAACTGAGCAGCTGCGCCATTCACTTCCTTGATTTTTTTACAACTCTGCTTCTTTATTTAAAATTCTTCACAATTTCTTCTTTTCTCCAACAAATTACAACTCTCATACATAAACATAAACAACAACGAAAACACATAAATCCTCTCCAAACACATCAAAACTCAATTAAAATCATAAATAAATTAAGTGCATAAAATACACTTATCACTCCTCCTAGTCAATTTCTGGGGGAGGAACTTGGAATGCAGGAGGAGGTGCTGCAAAATGGAACTCAAAAGGAGGTGGGTACTCCGGAGGGGCGGGAAAAGCTGAAGCATCCAGACCAAGCTGTGTGGTCATTCCTTGCATCATTGCGTCCATAGCTTGAAGATGAGATGTGGTCGCTGTCATGTAAGCTTTTTGGTGGTCAGCAAAGGCCGACAACTCATACACGGTATTGAGTACCGATCGACGTGGTGGTTTTGGCTTTGCAGCGGCAGTGCTCTTGCTTGCTCCAGCCTCTATTCATTCTCTTGCAACAGTCTTCATTTCTCAATTTTCAATTTCATATCCGAAAATTATTCTCGAGTATGGAAAACATTGATTTGCTTTTATATTTTGGTGGTCATGTTATTGTGGAGAATGGATCGGTCAAATATAGTATCCCTTATATTAGACCGATGTGAGTATTACGATCTATTAATCTGTTCGAGTTGGTTGAAGTTGTGCATAATATGTTGATGATTTATCCAATGAAATTTACTCTCAAGTTTTCAACGAAATATTTATTCATGGAGAATTCATCTTGGCATGAAATTCGAGTCAATATTATTGATGATAACACTCTGGAGTTTATAATGCAATGCTTCAATATACATATATTGCATTTGCACGTCGAAGCAAACGAAATTGAGCATCATGTTGGTCGTGTTGACCAGGAACCAGGTATTCTACACGTCACTGAAGGAATAAGCAATATGTATTTGTATACTGAAATTGGATCGTGGGATGAATATATCGCCGGCGCATCCGAACCTGATCATGCACGCTGGCCACATGTGACACGTGGTTGGGAACAAAATATTGGTGCCACAAATTGGAATTCCTAAAATCAAAATTCTGCACCACATTTGATGTTCCTAGGTGTGAAAATGAAGATATTCTTAGAAGCGATACTGAACTAGAGATGTCATATGGGGAGTCTGAAGAAGAATATGACGACGATGTTGAAGATGTGAAATATGATGAACATGTGAATATGCATGAAAATATTTATGAGGGACATCATCTCATCCACCGCCTCGTCAAATATTGTAGAGGCAAGTTGTTCCATTCCTTTCTAGCAATTCTGATGTGCCATCATTTTTCTATACATATTTTGGAGAAGAGACTCCTGATTCTATTGGTGTACCTTCTAACATGCGAACAAGATACTATAATACGGAGAAAGGAGAATTATGTGTAAACATGTTTTTTAAGAATAAGAAAGATCTGATTGCACCTGTGAAGGATTATTCAGTCAGAGTTTCCAGACGTGAGTATCGTGTCGTTGAGATCACATGAATTCTATGTAAAATACAATGCAAAAATGATTCTTCTACAGTCAGATGTCGTTGGGGTCTTTGAGCTTCTTTCAAGGAGAAAATAGTTTATTGGAAAATAACTAAATATGGTGGGCCTCACACATGTATATCTACCAATATCGGCATAGACCATCATAACTTGAATAGCGACACTATTGAGTATTGTACGATGTGATCCTTCGTATGAGATTAAATATATAATAGAATCAGTCAAAGATAAGTATGGATATCAAATCTCGTATACAAAGGAGTGGCGAAGTTTGAAACGTGCAGTGAAAATTGTTTATGGTACCTTGGAGAGCTCTGTGCAACAAATTCCGAAATATATGCAGGTTCTGTGCAAATATAATCCTAGAACAATTGTCGATTGAAGAATATCAGAAATAGTGAAGAAATAAAAACATTGAACTGTGTGTTTTGGGCATTCAAGTCGTGTACCGATGGGTTTTGAAATTGTCGAAAAATCATTAGTGTCGATAGTACACATCTGTACACAAAATACAAGCCTAAAATGTTAGTAGTTGTCACTCTGGATGCAAACAGTCAAATGCTACCGTTGGTCAACATGTTGTTTGCATTGAAAATGGTGTGTGCCTAATTTCTGATAGGCATAAGGGAATTGTGAGAGCAGTTGAAGATACCCTATTTTAAACCTCCACATGGTGTGCATCGTTTTTTTTCAGACACGTGTGCTCAAATTTTAATGCCAAATTCAAAGACATGCATTTGAAAGATTTATGTTGGGAAGTAGAGAAACAACATTAGATTTGTAAGTTTGACGCAATAATGGAGCCAATCAAGAACAAAAATATTTTGGCACATAGATATTTGACTAGAATTTTGAAGGAAAAATGGAGTATGGCCCATGAAGGAGGTTGGCATAGTGGAGTTATGATGACCAAATGTCCGAGTGCTTAAACAGTGTGTTAAAAGGAGCTCGTAGACTGCCTATATCTGCAATAGTACACTTGAACCTTCTAAGATGTATCCAGTACTTCATTGAATGTGTGACAAAAGGTCAAGGGATGGTTCAGAAAAATCAAATGTGGTCGGATTATGCATGTCGAAAATATGAGGAATGAGCGAGAAAATCTAGCAAACATCGTACGTGTTATCAAATATGATGTACGATCGCAAACTACTCAGGTTGTGACCAGAGGAAGGTCAACTCGCGGCCAGCACATGCAAGTGGTGAAATTATCAACTACTGATTGTTCATGTGGTAAATAGACAATTTTTGGCATCCCATGTTCTCATGTTATTTGCACCGCTAAATGGCACTCGTTAGATCCCACAACACTTGTGCAGTCATGGTACAACATATCTGAGTACCTCGCAGCGTATGAAGGAAGATTTGAACCTCTTGAAGATGAAAGATACTGGGATCAACCTACCTTTGAGTTGCAACACAACCCGATTAGACGTGAAAGAAGAAGAGCTGGTAGGATTACAACGACTCGACTGAGAAACGAGATGGACAGTCCGGTAGCGAGAGAGAGAGAGAGAGACAACAATGAAGAACAAACAGGTAGAAATTTTAGAAATTATAATTTTTCACTTTCATATTTTCTTATTGAATATATTTTACATTAAAGAAATTATTCTGCATATTTTGTATTTCAGGAACATCAGATGAATCTGGAATGCAGATGAAGATTAAAATCCTGAAACAAAAAAAATGTTTCTAAATAATATATGTGTTTGCTATTGTTGGTAAAATTTTGTTGATGTGCGTTTTTTTTAAAATTACATATGTAATTTGTAATGTTGGTTAAATAATGTATGTATTTGAATAAAACATGTGTTTGGTATTGTTGGTATGAATGCGTTAATCTATTTTATAATAATTATTATTAGTCATGTGCATGGAATAATATATAAAAAAATATAATTGATAAAATATATATTATTTTAACTATACTGATTTTGTTGTATATTAATTTACTTTTATTTATTTATTTTTAAATGCCAATAAAATGCAAATATATTAACTCTAAGATGAAAAATAAATATTTTTATCAAATTACAATACAACAATATATATCACGATTGCTCATGGAAATTACAATTATACAAATGACCACGGTTCCACAAGCGGGTGGTCTACGTCTTCATTGTCCTCTACGCAATACAGGAACATCGAAAATTTCTTCACTGCTCTTGTGTTGCTCATTTGAATAACCTGGATAAATTACAAGTGAAACCACGTTTCTCTTGGGCGCCAGTGTATTACGTTGACCACGTTGCTGCAAGTTAACATTAAGAAGGTCTCTAAAACTTTGGATATTTTCCCAAAATGGAGTTTGATAACTGCCGTCAACTTATGGATCAGATATCCACGTATTACCAAATCCACCGCAGTATACAACCCAACGGATGGCCCCACATTTTCAAATCCACCGAAAGACCCCGTATTGTACGATCCACCAGATGACCCTGCATTTTCAAATCCACCGAAAGGCCCTCGTATTGTACAACCCACCGGATAACCCCGTATTTTCAAATTCATTAGATGGCCCCGCAGTGTCATAATAACCAGATGACCGAGGAGGAACAAACCCCAATGATGACTGATACGAATCAGGAGATGGCGTACTAAAATTTTGTGGAATATTATTTTGTCTGCGAACATCTAAATTATACGGATATGGCCGAAAACCAAGCCCAGTCACTGTAGGCGATATAATCCGTATTATAATACGCTCATACCGTGGAAAATATCATCATCAGTCTGCCTAGATCTGCCATGTCGTTTACCTCGGGCAAAAAAAATTCAATTTTCTATTCCAAAAAATTATGGCATTTTTATTATATTCTCCCCAATCTGTGTTGCGGTGACCGATTCTACTGATGTTGTGAACGCCATTGTTGTTAAATGAAGGCCCTGGAATAAATTGACGCATTTTGAGTTGTCTCAGCACCCGATTTGGACGATGCATCTCCACAATTTCAAAGAAAATCAGAGGACAAACACATCGTCAGATTCTATTATCGTATGAATCAACGATTACTTTAACATATGGATCATTTTGTTATAAACTATCCAGTTAAACTGCAAAATAAAAATAAAAATCAATGTTAATAAATAAATATAAATTAATTTCATTGTTGTAGAGTTTCAGAATCCAATAACAAACCTCGTCATTAGTCATACGATCAAAACTATCTCTTATAATTCTAAGAATATGTGTCGGTGAATGAGTGTAGCTAAACACATTTTTCCACCTGTAATAAAAATATTATTAAAAATAAGATAAATATGCTATCTCACGATTGTGCAAACCATTCTCAGTATATAATTTCCAAATGAGATTATCTGATCGTTTGGCTCGAACTATCTCAACAACACTTTCTATATAAACTGTTGATGAAATATGTGTTGCTTGCAAATAGAGCACACTGGGATCTTCTGGCCCTCGATTTTTTGACATCCTGACAAAATTAGTAACAATAGTTGATCAAAGCATATATACTAATAATATGAAATCACGTAGTCTAATAAAATAATTTTTTTACAAAAAGACTATCTATTTTACATATACACTAGAACTGCGAATGCCCTACCAACTAAGCTAGATCCCTAATTGTTAAGCCTCTTAACTAGTTTATTAACTAATATATATTTTTGATTTCATCAGAAAATCCAAGGATCCTCTTTGTCACTTATTTAATTTGCAGCAAAGGTATTAGTATTACCAGTAAGTCATCCAAATAAACAACGAGTGTCCATCAACTTCATCAAATTACTTAGTCTCATTTCAAAAAATGGTGTCAAAATATGGTACGAAATAAATATTAAATCTAAATTTAGTCTTTTTTCCTTAAAAAATTGTTCACATTATGCTACCAAAAGAAATATCGTAAAATATTTAATAATAATAAATAGCTTACCTAGCTACTTTATTTTCCAAATATTATAATTTCGAAACACACTTAGTTAAAGTTTTGTTTAATTTGCATCAAATATTTTCCAACATGACTCCATAATTGGAAGACCCCCTTTTTGCATTTTATTCTTTCAAACACATCCATATCTTATGGCCGATTTCTAATGACATATTACCTATTGTTTCAATGAATGCTTCTTATCTCTGAGAGAGGAAATTTAATTTTTAAATGTAAAGATATTCGAAATGAACAAAACAACGTTTTCAAAAAAATGAACAAAACAACGCACTTACTTCTGAACTGAATTTGCAGACCACGCACACTCGAGAAAACAAAACGAGCCTTTGAAAGATTCCTAATGAAATAACCCACTGCTTCAATGAATGCTTGAGGAATGAAAGCTAATAAAATATGTGAAGAAAGCTTGTATCAGAAAGATTGTGAGGAATGAAAGCTTAGTATGCTTCTGATATTTAACATTATTGTTTCAGAACTTGTCCATCAGAATCACGGGACATGCAAAACTTTGCCCCTATACTTTTCTATCATAGCCACAGAACATGCAAAAATTGGTCTCTACACTCCATCACTCCGTCAAATTCACGGACCATATGACATTGTCGGTACTTGGTGGATGGGGCCTGATCGTCTGCTGCCAAGGTTTAGGTCCATCAAATATTTTAATTAGTGGGTACGCTATCTCTCACAGCGTTTTACAGTAGTTTTGCATCACACCGCATCCCACTTTATTTTTTAAATTTAAATTTTTTTAAAATTAAAATTAAAAAAAAACCCGTTAACCAGAGATGCTCTACGGAGCATGGGCAATATTATATAAAACTTGCAGTTTTTTTACTGTATAAAAAAATTGCAACTTTGCTAATGACAGGGGAACTCAAAGGACCAGAAAAAAAAAATCGAAGCCTGCTCAAATCTTGTGCTTGTTACAGATCTATTCCATTACGTGGTTTCACCAATGGCATATGCTGTTCTTGTGTCTGTTTCCCAATCTTTAGAACAGATTCTTCATTCTGATCCATATTTTTTCCCTTACCCCAAGGAAAAAGTAGTCTCTTTCAAGGAACCATCGCTTCTTTGATTTCCTTTCTTGATAATTGCCCGCCAATTTGCGCCCAAATAGTCCAAGATTTGATAACACGAATCAGGGATTCAGCCTACGAAGCAGAAGATGCCTTCGAATCCCTCGTAGCAATTCACTTTCTGCAGAAGTATGAAAGTTACAGTCACGAGATATTCGAAATGCTTCCTATAAGGTTGGAAAAAATGAGGGAAGATATAGAAGCGATTAAAAGGGAAGTCAAGAATTTCAATGGTTATGGAAATGGGGTGCTCGAGCAGAGGGTTCGGACTCTTGCTGGTTCATCGATGCAGCTTGCTTCTCTCTTGAAGACTTTAGTGCAGGTTCTTGATTCTGATCCATACTTGTTTCCATGTGCTAAGGAAAAAGTAGTCGAGTCTTGTAGAGAAACTATTGCTTCTTTCATAGCATTTCTTCGTAATTTCCCCCCGATTTGCTCCCAAAGGATCCACGCTTTGGTGTCGCAAATTATTGATTCAACCGATGATGCACTAGATGTTTCTACATTTCTCTCAGCAACCCGGTTGCCGCAAAAGCGTGGAAGTGATAGATATGAGAAATTCAAAATGTTTCCTCAAATCTTGGATAAAGTGATGGAAGATTTTGAGTCTATAGAAAGGGAAGTGTATAAGATGCATCCCGATGGAAATGGGGCACGCCAGCAGAGTATTCCGACTCTTGTTAGTTCATCGAGGCCAGCCTCTAGGGGAAATGCTGCCAATATGGTGGCTCTAGACGGTGATCTGGAGATGAAACTATTGGATGAACTTGTAGGAGGACGATCCAACATCAGCATCGTCCCGATTGTTGGCATGGGTGGAATTGGTAAGACGACGCTTGCTAGAATCTTGTACAATAGTCAACTGATCAAGGAGTCTTTTGAAATTCGTGCTTGGGTTACGATATCTCAAACATATAATGTAGGGGAAATTGTTTTAGGCATTATGGAAGACATTGGGGGTACCTTTTGATGGAAAACGGGATGCTGAACAGCATGTATATCAAAGTTTATATGGTAGAAAATATTTGATTGTTTTGGATGATGTCTGGAGTGAACAGGCCTGGAATGACTTTAAAAGGATATTTCCGGATAACAGTAATGGTAGTCGAATCATAATGACTAGTAGGCATTCAGAGGTGGCAGCATATGCCAACTCTTTTAGCACTTATCATGAGATGCAACTTTTAAATGAGGATTCGAGTTGGATTCTTCTTTGTCGAGAGATATTTCTGCAAAACGATTGCCCACCTGACCTAGTTGAAATTGGAAAGGAGATTGCTAGACAGTGTCACGGTCTTCCTCTAGCAATATCTGCCATTGGTGGACATCTTAGAAAGCAGGAGCTAACAGAAGAATATTGGAGTTATGTTTCTGAAAGTGTAAGTTCGGTCTTAAAGAACACTAATGATCCGTCCTTGGAGATATTAACTTTAAGTTATAACCACTAGCCTCATCATTTGAAAGCATGCTTCCTTTATTTTGGATCCTTCCAAGAAGATGCTGCAATAGAAGTATCTAAAATCGTAAAGTTGTGGGTCGCCGAGGGATTTGTAAAGCCAAGTAGATCAAATAGCATGGAAGAGGTTGCAGAAGAGTATTTACTAGATGTTATTGAGAGAAATCTTATTTTCGTGCACGAAAACGACTTATTTGGGAAACCAAAGATATGTGGCATCCATGATCTATTTAGAGACATATGCATCAAGGAGAGTAAAAAAGAAAGGTTTCTTTGTGTTTTGAATAGGAACATTATTCCCTTTGATCTTCCGGAAATAAATAGCCAACGGCGCTTGATTCTAAGTCCAAATGTGAAACAAGATGTTGAATCTGCTTATTGCAATATAGATGGTTTTTCAGCTATCCATTCTTTGATTTGTTATGGTGACGACAATTAGATTACCTTCAGGAATGCTAAAGGTATTGATCGTTAGGTTGACATCAACAAAGTTTCCAGGAGAAATATTAGAACTAGTCAATCTGAAGTACCTTGAGCTTGGGTGAGTTTTACGAATTCCATCGTCAATATCCAGACTCAAGAATCTACAGACCCTTGTTGCTCAAGTTGTGTGTATAAAATCTATGCCATCAGAAATATGGGAGATGTCGCAGTTAAGACATCTACTTGTTTCTGGTTTTCACTTACCTAATATTCCAGATGTTCATGGTAAAGGAACAAAGACGTACGTTCTTAAAAATCTCCAGACACTTTCAGAAATAATCAATTTTAGATCTATGCCAAAGGTCTTCAAAAGAATCCCAAATCTTAAAAAGCTAAAGATTGCATACAGTGATGCTGTTAGCTTGAAATTTCACCCTCTGAAAAATCTTGTCTCTTTGTGTGAACTTGAATCATTACGCTGCAAGTTCAACTTAGTTCCAAATCGCAATATCTTGCTGAACCTTGCCTTCCCATGTTCACTGAAAAAATTGGTGTTAATTGGATGTCGAATTCCTTGGGAACAAATGACCATCATCGGTGTTTTGCCTAATCTCGAGGTTCTCAAATTGAAGTATGGATCCACTGAAGGAGAATTGTGGGAAACGAATGATGAAGAATTCAAGCAATTGAAATTCCTATCGATTCATTCACATCTTGTGAAGCGGAAAACTGAGAGTGACCATTTCCCAAGCCTTCGGCACCTTATCCTTTGGGGCTGCAGTAAATTGGAGGCAATCCCATCCGAAATTGGAGAAATTCCAACCCTTGAAATGATCGAGTTAGATGGTTGTTCGCCGGAAGCAGAGTCTTCAGCAAAGGAAATACTAGGGGGAAGACAGTGACATTAAACTTAAAATTGCCAGTGCCACAGATTAGTTCTTAGTTCGGATGATCATCCTAGTTCAGATGCTGTAAGTTCAGATTATAATGCCGATCTTAGTTCAGATGCTGACAGCTTGCTTACATTATAATGCCGGTACCGAGGCCATTCTTTGTGATGAAATGCAGCCTAGCAGTATCAATTGAAGTCCTTGTTTTGTCCCTCACACCATAAGTTCTAAAGGTGATGCAGTTACTACTTCCGATTATTTGGGATCTTGCAATCTATAGATCGAGAAATGGAGAGCACAGATTTTGGAGAACACAACCCGAGCAACATAGCCAATAATCCACTGGCCAATGGAAACAATGTCGATAATCAAGGTTTCTTTCCATTCTTTAATTCGTCTTTTTTTTAAAAAAAAAAAATTGGGAGTTCTCCTTCATTATTGAGCGAGAAAAAAGATTATTTTATAGATTTTCATCTCGAAGACCAAACTTCTTATGTTACGTTCATACTCTGCCTATGCGTAATTTTGTTTTTGTTTTTATTTTTGTTTTTGTTTTTGTTTTTGTTTTTACTGTTTTTTCCGAACAAAAACTTAAAAATTGTGGATTTTTTTTCACTTAATGTCAAATTTTTTTTACTGTGTAAACCCTTATTTAGGGAAAAGAAAAACAATGGTGTTTTATGCTTATCATGGGAAAATGAATTGAGAGACTTGGGAAATCATGGATATGGCTATAACCAAAGTGTTGCAAGTGAGTATTTTCTTTGGTGCGTGAAACTGGGGTTTCCCTTCAAAAAGAAATTGACATTATAAGAGACATTTGTAAATTGTGTTTTATCCCATCTTCGTGCATCTTTTGGAATTTTTTGTGGAACGGAAGATTCTGGGCTGCTGTTCTGGCTGCTTGATTTCTCTTGCATCGTAGGCGTTCGATATAATTTGCCTTGACCAAAATTCACCATGCTGCTTGGAATTAACTTTCTCTTGATGATGATGAAACATATATAGCTTCTGCTCGAATGGCTGGCACTCCTTGCGCTCAAAAGCTGTATATGGAAAGAAATTTCGGGCTGGGACAAGCACTTGTGAGGAAGTATCCTATCTGGAAAATGCAGCCAAGTTACACGTAGTGAAATATAGAAGCAAACGTGACCAAGCAGGCTAAAGAAACAACAGAAGGCATCAAAATGTACCAGAAAAGATAAGGCACGATGAACAATTCTTCTACATCTCCGTTTTGGCTTTTGCACACTTGTAATAAATCAGGGTAACTGCGCCGAAGCATGGAAAACAGTGTAGCACAATTCAAAAACTGAGTCATTTCCCTGGAAGACATGAAAAAGTGATTGAACAATGCTAAAGATAACATCAATATATTGTACAACTATATTTACAACAATTATATCGTGAGATTTTGTATTTAATATATAGTGAGATTTGATATGTATTGAATTTTTTATGGTGTAAGAATTGTTGTACAAGTTTCGTTGCCATCAAAAGAGAATAGTGGATAAGAATTGCACGGTTTATTCTGTAATAAGGCATTAAGTTTGTCTTCCGAAGTATAATTTTTAAAATATAATTGAGAGGTATTTTTTATGTTTTAAATTAAACTGAAAAACCATGGATCAAAAAGGTAATAAATTGCAAATGAGAAAATAAAATTACAATTTAAAGTTTTTTATACAAAAGTTGTACAAGAACTTATTTAATGATTTTTAAGTATAATTTTCTTTTTATAGAATCGTTGTTTTCCAAACGCCTCTTAAAACAAATTTTAAATTTTATACATTTTTTTGTGAAAAACAATTTTATAAAAATATTTTATAAGTGTTTGTCCAAAGACTCCAAACGAAATCATACTTTCTCTATTGAATTACCAATAACTCGTCAAAAATTTTAAATAAGAGCATTGAATTTTACTTCGAAATGCTTATACCCTAATTGCTGGCCAAAATCCAAATTACGAAAAAAAAAAAAGAGTATCCTATATATTATCAAAGATGGTATTAGAAATGAGACTTGGACCTAACTCACCTCAAAAGCTAGCTCAAGAGGTGAGGATTGCTCTTGTCTATATTAAGGGCTCCCAGTACTATATCCTACCAATGTGAGACAATATTTCAACACACCCCCCACACGCCCAGGAATGAACATCTTGAGCGTGGAGATATTAACGGGTGATTTAAACGCCCAGAAATGAACATCTGGAGCTTGAAGATTGGCCTAATTATAGGCAGCCCAATTATGGACGATCCAACACACGGAGGACCTGAGCTCCGATACCATATTAGAACTCGAAACAGAGAAAATCCATGTTCATTGATGAAAAATACAATCAGAGTTTCGAATTGAAAAGAATAACCGCTAGCTTCTAGTATTTATACTAATACAAAGCACACACTGATTGGGCTTACTAATCGGCCCAAGTACAATTTGTTATGGCCCAATATGTTTTAATAAAGCTCTACTGCCCGTTCAATTTAGAAATTTGTTAGTCAAGATGGGAGTGCATAATATATACTCTCCATCTTGAGGGGGAGTATTAAAACATATTGGGCCATAACAAATTGTACTTGGGCCGATTAGTAAGCCCAATCAGTGTGTGCTTTGTATTAGTATAAATACTAGAAGCTAGCGGTTATTCTTTTCAATTTGAAACTCTGATTGTATTTTTCATCAATGAACATGGATTTTCTCTGTTTCGAGTTCTAATAGATGGGATTTTGAGAAATTGTTGTTGGGTTTGGGTAATGTGTAAAACTGAAACTGTTCGCCTTGTGTGTTGATAGATGTTGCAATACGTCCTGAAACACGACATCAACAGAAAGCTAAAGTCGATGCTAGAGTTAGAATCTATGTTCTTAAGACGAATTTTCCCAACACACAGTGATTATAGAATATGACAATCGTCTCCCAAGATACAACGACTTTCGTTTTGTAATAAGAACACTGCAATTACAAAATTCGTCGAACTTTAAGATGCTTTTTGAACTTGTACATCACTTTAAATGAAACATATCTTTTTTACCAAAATATGTAACAAATAACTGCCTCTTTTTATACCATCATCGACCGAATGAACCAATATCATTTGGAATAACCGAATTCCAATTTGAATGTTGAATTGAAATTCCAATTCAAATCACAACATCAATTGGTGTCATGAAGAGGCACATGTGGCATCTCTTCGGTTGAGGTGTGCCACTGGTCTCATTTCTCTTTCCAAAAGTTTTCTTTTTCACTTAATCACATTTATATATATTATATATTAATATAATATATATGATCTTTTCACTCGATAAAATTCGAACAACTATATGTGAACACTTTATTAAGTTTACATTCATCCTAATTGATAATCAAAAAATTATAATTTTATCACAAATATTTTATCGATTTTAAATGGGTACACACTGGCGAAGCCAACTTGTGTCTGGGCAAAAGAAAATGTAAGGTTATACATATATATATATAGGTTATATGTATATACAGGTTATATATATATATATAAATAATTTTTAAACCCAAAAAACTAGCAAAATAATAATAATTTTTTTTCTTTTTATAATTTTTAGATCTAAATTTTAGTACTATTATTTGGATATATGGTCTATAACTTTTTTTGTTCAATGTTTTCTCCTCACAAATTTCGTACATTTTGATTAAAAATAATTTAAACTCATATTACTTAATGGTTCATCATTCATATTCTATACAAAATACATGATTTCACCAAATTTTAGATTCAGTTTTTTCCTTCAAAGTTTTTCAATAATTCATTTTATATATATATACATATCGTGCTTTTTCGCAATCGAGAATGAATGTATGCTTATTTTTCGAAATGTAGAATTTATATTTTCCATCAGATTTTTTTTAATTGCGGATTTTGTACGTGTAGCGACCCAACCCGGATCCACTACCTAATCAGAGTTAAGAGCATAATTAAGCATGCATCAAAATAAATCGCTGCGGAAAACTTAAATAAAAGCAGACCGGCAGAATACAACTGGTTAAACAAATTCGATTATACAACCCAATCGAATGAATAAGCCTAAAAACCTACAGCTCATCCTGCTGTCATCACTGGTCACTGGCTACTCCAAGCTCCTGGTGCTCAATCCTGCATCTACACCTGCCCCGTCGAATGGGGTGTCCAGATACACAGAAAAGACTGGACGTGAGCTCTAAGCTCAATATGAAAGCACGGTTAAAACATACAAATATGATGCATGCAAATGACAGGGTATCCATATCTGGGATAACTGTATACAACTGCTCAGTAATGGCGCCTAGGACATGAGTGGTATAACCCGGAGAGCAAACCCTGCGTACACTGCTCATTCCTAACGGACGTGGACCGTGTCCCCTAGATGCTAATACCAGCCCCTAACAAAGCACTAGACATCAATCGTCCAAACAGGGCTGAGCGACCCTACATGGCTCATCTCAAAAGATGGACATGCACAATATGATATGCACATGCTGCAAAAATAATATGACACACAAATGCAACATATAAGCATGCAAAACCCGCTGGCAATCTCAGTCAGTACTTACGTACCTTATTACAGGCAGTCCTAGCTGAAACGACCTTAACTCTATAATTAATAAATAAATATGCGGAATTTTTTTTTATATATATACTTACTAAATAAAATATGCACATATATGCCCATACATACATGCACAAAATAAAAAGATTTAAAATAAATAATAAATAAATAACTTAAATAAATGACAAAAATAAATAACTTAAATAAAAAAATTGCATTCTTTAAATAAAATAAATATCTGAGTCAAACATTTAATTAAAAATACTGCATCAGAAAAATGATTTAAAATTTGCATGCACTGACAATATTCAATAAAATATTCAAAACCACAACCACTGAAAAATAATTAAAAAGTGTAACATGCTGACATAATTAAAACATGCACTGTGACTCAGACATCTATCACGGTCACGGGGTCACTGCATGTCCGCTCATATGTCCTCGCCGCCGGTAGGAGCTACATCCTCCTCTACGAACTCACCTGCACCATACCAGTGTAGTGAGCCTAGAGGCCCAACATGCTAACATAACAAGGGTTTAAAATAATTTAAATAACTTTGATACTAATACATAACATATACATGAATGAGCGTGCTTAAAAATATCATGGCATAAACATAACTTAAATTAACTTAAATAACATAATACATAAACATTGTTGAGCAGTTAAATTTCTAACATCGCATGGTTGTATCCGTAGTGTAACCTTAAATCATACATTAAATACTGATCAGCGTGGAAAACCAACGTACGTGGCGGTGACGAATCACCTCTTAAATTGGCAGTAAACTTCCCTTCAATAGTTCACATATGGGGACGAATCCCCCTTAAATTGTCACACTACTTCAACTTCCAACATAAAATATTTTATTATTGCTCAACCTTAAACATTTAATTATGCATAAAATTATTTCATGGATGCATGTACTTAAATAAAATGTGTGTCCTTCATATATATTTAATTTAATTTCTTACTAACATATAAATATTAAAATAACTTCAATGCATAAAAATATTTAAATATATAATCAGGACACATGCAAATTTCTCATGGATTGTACTGGACTGCTGGCCCTAACACTCAAGCCCAATTACTTAAATCTGGCCCAATAACATACTTAAGCCCAATAAAATTTTTCTAAGCCCAATTAAAATAATTTAAAGCCCATAAAACATTCTAGGCCCAATAACAACTTAAACTGGCCCAATGGGCCCAAAAGCCCAAAGACTGACCCAATAACTTTTATGGGCTCAAAAGCCCATAAAATTAATGGACTAACTTAATTAAAATTTTAAAAGCCCAAATAAAATTATTTGGGAGTACAAATAATTTTATTTCAAATTAATTGGCCCAAAAACCAATTAATTCATAAAATACTTTAAAAATAAAAAGACTTGAGCCCGGCCCACCAACCCGGACCCGGACCAACTTAACCCGACCCACTACCCTACTGACCCGACCCGGGACCACAGACCCGACCCGGACCCAACTGAAAACCCTAGGACCCGTCGCCCTATCCCCTTCTCGGCTGCGGCCGTGAGCAGCAGCCTGCTCCGGCCGCCCCTGGCCGGAGTGCCGCCGCCCAGACGTAGCCCACGTCTGGGCAGACCTGACCTACCCCAGCCCCCAGCCCCATGCAGCCTGGACCTCCTCGCCGAGCCCCCCCTTCTCAAAACCCTAACCTGCGCACCAAGGGAGCCCGATCGAACCAGCTCCAATTCTAGGCACTTTTGGCTTGAACCATCCGAGCCAATCGAGCCTAGACTCACCTTATACCTCCTAGGGACCTTGACCAGCAGCCTAGACACAACCATGGCTAAGAAACATGAGCATGACAATCAAACTCATACTACAAGCCACAAATTTCATGATGGCCGAAACTTTTTTGAAAATTCTTGAAAGTTTTTTATGCATACACAATACACACACTAAAATATCTGATAGGCACGAAAAATAAGAAAAGAAATCATGCCTTTCACCGAAATTGAAGAGAAAAACGTGCGTGGGACGATTCCGGGACGACGAGCAACCTTGAAACTTCGAAGAAATTCGGCTATGGAACCTCCTTGGCTGTGGTTCGAGGAAGAAGATGATGAATAGAAGGGAGGGAGGCGGCTGAATGTGTGAGTGATCGGTTGGGTTTTTGGGTAGATTAGGTTTTGGGTTTTTAATATAATTAAAATATGTTTTAGGATAATTAAAAGTTTTAAATATAAAATTTAAAATTTAAAAACTCCAAATAAAAGTTAAAATCTGATAACTTAAGTTAAAAATATCAAAATCCCAAAATTACCAATTTAGGGAATTTTAAAAATAATTAAAAGTCATTAAAATGACTAAATTTGGATAAAAATGGACTCCTAAAATTATATAAAATTAAATACTAAAAATTTTGAGGCAATAAAACTCAAAATAATATTTTTGGGCTCTAAAAATGCTCATGGAATAAATTGGCTAGAAAGTTGTCATCTCGTCCGTCCCCGGTCCCGTCTACGCAATCAAAACAATTAAAATACTAAAAATCGTAAAATCACTAATTATGGGTTAAATGCTTAAAAAAATATATTAAATCATGCACAAATAATTCACATAATTATTTAACCCATAAATCAAAATTTAAATAATTAAATACCCTAATTATGCACGCGGATTTACGTATTTAAAATACCGGGTGTTACAATTCTCCCCCCCTTAAATTGAATTTCGTCCTCGAAATTTAAAGTACTTTACCCGAACAACTCCGGGTAGCGAGTCCTCATGTCTGCCTCGGTCTCCCAAGTAGCTTCCTCCTCCGAGTGATTCAGCCACTGGACTCTGACCATCGGTATGACTCGCGTCCTAAGCCTCCGCTCCTCCCTTGCCAAGATCCGCACTGGCCTCTCCTCATACACTAGATCTGGTGGCAACTGCAAGGGCTCGAAATCCAACACATGCGACGGGTTAGAGACATATCTCCAAAGCATGGATACATGGAAAACGTTGTGCACTGCCGCTAGCCCCGGTGGTAGAGCTAAACGGTAGGCCAACGTGCCAACTCTCTCCAAGATCTCGAATGGCCCTATATACCTCAGATTAAGCTTGCCTCTCCGGCCAAAACGCACTACTCCCTTCATAGGTGACACCTTAAGGAATACGTGATCACCTACAGCGAACTCCAAATCTCGTCGTCTGGCATCTGCATAACTCTTCTGCCGACTCTGAGCAGTCCTCATCCGATCTCAAATCTGAGTCACAATGTCAGCTGTCTGCTGCACAATCTCAGGACCCAGTAAAATCCGCTCACCAACCTCATCCCAATGCACAGGAGATCTGCATCTCCTCCCGTACAATGCTGCATAAGGAGCCATACCTATAGACGACTGAAAACTGTTGTTATAGGTAAACTCCACTAATGGCAGTCTAGTCTCCCAAGAGCCCCGAAAATCAATGACACAAGCTCTCAGAAGATCCTCGAGAACCTGGATCACTCTCTCAGACTGACCATCTGTTTGGGGATGAAATGCTGTGCTGAACAAAAGCCTAGTCCCCAATGCTGTGTGCAGACTCTTCCAAAATGCAGATGTGAATCTCGGATCTCTGTCTGACACAATAGACACTGGTATGCCATGCAGTCTAACAATCTCTCTGATGTAAAGCTCTGCATACTGTGTCAAAGAATAAGTAGTCCTCACCGGCAAGAAATGAGCTGACTTGGTGAGTCTATCCACAATCACCCAAATCGCTGTGCAACCTCTGGCACTCCTCGGTAAGCCAACCACAAAGTCCATCGTAATATTCTCCCATTTCCATTCCGGAATAGGAAGAGGTCTAAGAAGTCCTGCTGGACGCTGATGCTCTACCTTGACTTGCTGACAAGTCAAGCACTGTGACACCACTCTCCCGATGTCACTCTTCATCCCGGGCCACCAATACAATAGCTGCAAATCTTTGTACATCTTCGTACTTCCGGGGTGAATGGAGTACGAAGATGTGTGAGCCTCTGCTAAAATCTCAGCTCTCAGCTGATCGAAGTTCGGTAACCACATCCTACCACGGTACTGAACGATACCATCCACCACTGTATACAAGAGGTTACCCCTAGCCTCATCTCTCTGTCTCCATCGCTGCAACTCCTCATCAGTAGACTGTCCATCCCTAATCCGATCTCGCAGAACTGGCTGCACCGTCAACACTGACAAGCTCGGTGCATGACCACTCGGATAACACTCCAAGTCAAATATCTGAATCTCGCTCTGTAGTGGTAACTGTACGATCAAACATGAGACCACTGACGACTTCCGACTCAAAGCATCTGCTACTACATTAGCTTTACCTGGATGGTAGCTAATTTCACAGTCATAATCTTTCACCAACTCCAACCATCGGCGCTGTCTCATGTTCAACTCCTTCTGTGTGAAGAAGTACTTGAGACTCTTGTGGTCTGTGAAAATCTTGCACTTCTCTCCATACAGATAGTGCCTCCAGATTTTCAAAGCGAAAACCACTGCTGCTAACTCCAAGTCATGCGTCGGGTAATTTTGCTCATGAACCTTTAGCTGCCTCGACGCATACACAATATGTGAGACCTCGATTCTAATCATCTAATCTCAGAATAAACAATAATTACGCATACAAGATCTAAGATTAAAAGCAAAGTTTTTTTTTTTTTTTTTTTTACACAGGGTGACGCGCGGGCGCGCCACCCAAGGTGCGGGCGCGCATACAGCCCTGCCCGGGCCTCCGAGAAAGGGAGCAGAACGCGCGGGCGCTCCTCACCAGGCGCGGGCGCGCATGGCCTGCTGTTTTAGCTCAAAACAAGGCTTCAAAAGTGCAATCCAACACCCGTAAAGGCTCCGACATGATCCAACTAACACTTTTCCAACAACGAAGTATTCAATTACAAGAAAGAGTAGAACATGCATCAATTCTAAGTTCCAAAATCCAAAATACAAATCGAGTTCGAATACAATCTAAGTTCGATTTCAAATTCGACTTCTACAATAACAAGGCCTCACTCTATCAACTCATCCACCTAGCCATGCGATCTCTGACTCGGTCCTGCCCCACCTGTTGCCAAGCACACATACAAAGACAAGACAACAGCCGGATAATCCGGTGAGAATAATATTCCCAGTAAAAGAGACAAACATGCAATATCATGAAAACATCTCAAACGAAATGCATCATCTTCTACATATTCAAATAACAACCATGCAATTCCACAAGCACGTCTAAAACTCAATTCATATGCATAAATGCAATGCATGTCTTTAAATCTGAGATTATCAAGCCGGATAATCAAAACATTTCAGCTTTTGCTTTTGGGATCCCGAGGACGAGATCACGTAAACGACTCACCGACTCTCCCGATCGAGGTGGTTCTATGTATCTCCATCCTCTAGACTTTGGTGCGACTATAAGGAGTATGCTAGCACTAGGTGAAACGGCTACACCCAGGCCACTCACAATATAATCCCCAAAACGTCTATCATCAAAAGGGCCGTCCTGCCCGCTATTCAAATCAGGGTTCATATGCTCAATATGAATGCAATGCAACATAACTCAAATAATCAATTAACATGCAAGTATGTGATTTTTCCGGAACACTCGAATCAAGTCGGATTCGAGTCATTCGTTCCATTCCATTCCAAGTCATCTTATACCTCTTTTCAACAACGTCGATGCTCCAAACCTGGAAACAACATCGATACAAGAATTCCAAATCAAAATTCAACGATAAAGATAATTCAATTCAACTTTCGAGGATGGATCAACTCGATACCAAACCTCGATCAACTCTTCAACGATTCGAAAGTTTCCAATTCGGAACTCCACGATCTTCAACTAATCTGCGGAGATAAAATCAATCCAATATCAATCCATTCAAAATGAGCAACTCCCAAAAACTCAAACGAATCTCCAATTTCCAAAATCTCAAACCGGCGGCATAACGGCTATAAATTCAACTAACCGAAAATGCAAACAGCATAATATCACTCTAAGAAACTCATATCAATCAACATTCAACCAAAACAATCCAATTCCAACAAATCACAAAACTCACTTTTCGAAAATCCCTTCAAAAATTCATAACAAATCCGAACGTCGCTCTAATTCAAAACTGACAGATAATAAACGATCAGAACTCCGCCAAGAACAACATACTAGAATCTAAATCGATTCTAACAACCTTCGAAAAACAAAACATATCCGATCGGAGAAATAATTACGGTATAACAAATCTCTCTCAGCCGTGATCGCTAATCTGCCTTCAGAAATAATTTCTAAAGGACGGATCGTGCTCGGGGTGAAATCTAGGAGCTCAAGGAGACGTCCATGGCGTCTAGAGAGGGAGGAGGCGTGTTGGGGAAGGGGATGAAGTGAAAATGTAAGTCAACTCAAGCTTAAATATCTAATAATCTCAATATTTGCACTTTAGTCCCTGAAAAATCCGAAATTTGCAAAAAGGACCCTGATCAAAATCAAGTCGGCTCTTGAACTCTGAAATCTCCGATTATCTCAAATAAGGTCGATTAAGATAAAATCGGGGCATTACAATTCTCCCCCACTAAGAAAAGATTTCGTCCTCGAAATCGACACGGTTCCAACACGAACTCTGTTCTCCGAACTACTCCTTCAAGTCTGTCAATCAAAAGTCGACTCCTTCTCTACAGAAAATCCTCCTAAGCTCAGTCACAATCGAATCATCTCCGGTTTCAACTCAAGGCATAACATCCAAAGTTCGACTCATCTAATCTGGCTGTCCGTCGTTCTGAGGATATCGAACTGAAAAAGTTGAAATCAGGCAACAAAATCTCATCGAAGTCCTTGCCGAAAGAATGAGCGCATCAAGGATCTCTGTCTAAACTAACCGACTTCGGCCAAACATGACATCTGACGACCTCTGACAAGATCTCAATCCTCTAATCTTGAATGAAAGTCATTCTGTACGGAAAACGGTAGCAGATTCCAACAATCGGTCAATCAAATCAGACAGTAGATAAAATAAGAACAGCTCAAAACATCGGTTGCTGCATACAATTCCTCAGATAAAATTCGCAGTAAGAAATCTCATACAATCTAATCCTCTCCTCTGCTTTCAAATCAGTTCCGTCTGCTAAAATAATTACTCCAACTCTTAAGATTAGAACAGATCACGTGAATTTCCGCATAAGACAAATAGAAGAACAGGTCTTCGAATCAATAAGATCGCTACGAGCTCAAAGTCCAGATTCAGACATTGAGTCTCGAGCGTCTTCAACTGTCTCGACGTCTAGAATATAGCGCAATTCCACTTAATAAGAGTACATCTCCAAAATCTCGATAAGAAAAGATCGCTGATCGGCATAAATTCCATCATCAAATCATACAATCGAAGAAGACCATTCGATCCAAAAGAATTCAGACATCGAAGAAAAACATACAACTGCTCAGCACAAACATCTGCTATACGATTCTCAAAAGCTCCGAAAGATCAGTACAATTCTCATTCCAAAAAGATAAGAATCAACGATAAAAATTCCTAGTCTCAACTAATTCTTCTAAAAGATCCGGTTAACAGAAGTTAACAACACTACTGGAGTATTCATCAATTCGAACGATTCAACAATTTAAAAGAGGCACGTTAAACATAAACAGATTCTTCAATAAGAAGGCAAGAGACTCGCCAGAATCTAACATTCCAATAAGAATAGGGAACTCAATATCGAACGTTACCTGATCTGTCATTATCGGGTGCAGCCTGAGTCTGCTGATCCTCAGACAAAGCAAAGACTCATGCCTGCTGTCTGGGAGGCTGGCTTCCATACTGATTACCTTCCTGCCTATTCTGCTGCTGAGGTTGGAAAGAGTGAACAGAAGGTGCTTGCTGCTGAGGCTGAGCTGTCTGTCTCAAGAAATTTCCACTCTGTGCTTGCTCAGGGACACGCTGAGGACACGTTCTTGCAAAGTGCCCCGCCTGGTTACAAATATGACAGCTTCCAAAAATACCTCTACACTGATCACTGGAGTGACGACCTCCGCAATTTTCACAAGACATGCCTAACTGTCCCGAACTCTGTCCCGATCCATACTGTCTCGAACCACTAGAGCTCGAAGAACTGGTTCCGTGCTTCTTAAACTGCTTCCCTTTCGGATGATAGTATTCCTTCCTATTACCTCCACTGCTAACACCTTCAAAACTCGATGGTTGATTCTGAAATTGAAAAGGTTGTGCCTGAAACTGTTCATGCTGCTGCTGCGGCACAAACTGACCTCCTCTCTGTCTCCATAAACCTGCTTCATCACCTTTTGCGTGATTCATGGCATCCGCAAAATTGTTAGGCCTGTTGGTATTACCAACGTGAAGACGTCAGGGTTCAAACCATTGATGAACTGATCTGCCTTAGCTTCTTCATCTCCGGCAATTAGCGGTGCAAAACGCAACAGACTATCAAACTTGGCTACATACTCTTCAATATTCAAATTCCCCTGCTTCAGATTTGCAAACTCGGCTCCGTTGTCCTTTCGGTACGACACGGGGAAAAACCGCTTATAGAACTCAGACTTGAAAAGAGCCCAAGTGATTTCCATACCTCTACTCTCCATTGCTTTCTTCGTCATAATCCACCAGTTCTTAGCAACACCACGAAGCTGATGAATGACTAACCTGGTTCGGCGGTCATTTGAGTAATCGATAGAATCAAACAGCTGATCGATATCATCCAACCAACTCTCACAATCAACTGGATTTTCAGTGCCCATCAACAACGGCGGATTAAAAGACTGAAACCTCTTCAGCAAGGTTTCCATAGGTGTCGCTGTAGCATCCATCTCAACAGTTTCAGTACTAGCTTGCTCAGTAGCAGGAATAACTGGTGGTGGGTTCCTGTTAATAACTCGTCGAGGACCCATCTGATTATCAAAGGTTAGGACACAAGATATCTCAATCGCTGCAATTCGGTGCCCTTGCAACCTCTCAGAATTTCGGATACAGGTGAAATACAGTTCATATCTCAAATAATTCATGCTTCATATTTCAAATCACACAATCATGTAAATCAAGTAATTCTCAACAACAAAGCATGCTCGCATGGTATTTAAATAAATCAATTTAAATAACTCAACCACATGCGAGAATCAATTCATGCGGACTCGATCTACCCCGCTCACTTCTAAATTCAGTCCAAAGAATCTTATGCTCTGATACCACTTAATGTGAGACCTCGATTCTAATCATCTAATCTCAGAATAAACAATAATTACGCATACAAGATCTAAGATTAAAAGAAAAGTTTTTTTTTTTTTTTTTACACAGGGTGACGCGCGGGCGCGCATACAGCCCTGCCCGGGCCTCCGAGAAAGGGAGCAGAACACGCGGGCGCTCCTCACCAGGCGCGGGCGCGCATGGCCTGCAGTTTTAGCTCAAAACAAGGCTTCAAAAGTGCAATCCAACACCCGGAAAGGCTCCGACATGATCCAACTAACACTTTTCCAACAACGAAGTATTCAATTACAAGAAAGAGTAGAACATGCATCAATTCTAAGTTCCAAAATCCAAAATACAAATCGAGTTCGAATACAATCTAAGTTCGATTTCAAATTCGACTTCTACAATAACAAGGCCTCACTCTATCAACTCATCCACCTAGCCATGCGATCTCTGACTCGGTCCTGCCCCACCTGTTGCCAAGCACACATACAAAGACAAGACAACAGCCGGATAATCCGGTGAGAATAATATTCCCAGTAAAAGAGACAAACATGCAGTATCATGAAAACATCTCAAACGAAATGCATCATCTTCTACATATTCAAATAACAACCATGCAATTCCACAAGCACGTCTAAAACTCAATTCATATGCATAAATGCAATGCATGTCTTTAAATCTGAGATTATCAAGTCGGATAATCAAAACATTTCAGCTTTTGCTTTTGGGATCCCGAGGACGAGATCACGTAAACGACTCACCGACTCTCCCGATCGAGGTGGTGCTACGTATCTCCATCCTCTAGACTTTGGTGCGACTATAAGGAGTATGCTAGCACTAGGTGAAACGGCTACACCCAGGCCACTCACAATATAATCCCCAAAACGTCTATCATCAAAAGGGCCGTCCTGCCCGCTATTCAAATCAGGGTTCATATGCTCAATATGAATGCAATGCAACATAACTCAAATAATCAATTAACATGAAAGTATGTGATTTTTCCGGAACACTCGAATCAAGTCGGATTCGAGTCATTCGTTCCATTCCATTTCAAGTCATCTTATACCTCTTTTCAACAACGTCGATGCTCCAAACCTGGAAACAACATTGATACAAGAATTCCAAATCAAAATTCAACGATAAAGATAATTCAATTCAACTTTCGAGGATGGATCAACTCGATACCAAACCTCGATCAACTCTTCAATGATTCGAAAGTTGCCAATTCGGAACTCCACGATCTTCAACTAATCTGCGGAGATAAAATCAATCTAATATCAATCCATTCAAAATGAGCAACTCCCAAAAACTCAAACGAATCTCCAATTTCCAAAATCTCAAACCGGCGGCATAACGGCTATAAATTCAACTAACCGAAAATGCAAACAGCATAATATCACTCTAAGAAACTCATATCAATCAACATTCAACCAAAACAATCCAATTCCAACAAATCACAAAACTCACTTTTCGAAAATCCCTTCAAAAATTCATAACCAAACCCGAACGTCGCTCTAATTCAAAACTGACAGATAATAAACGATCAGAACTCCGCCAAGAACAACATACTAGAATCTAAATCGATTCTAACAACCTTCGAAAAACAAAACATATCCGATCGGAGAAATACTTACGGTATAACGAAGCTCTCTCAGCCGTGATCGCTAATCTGCCTTCAGAAATAATTTCTAACGGACGGATCGTGCTCGGGGTGAAATCTGGGAGCTCAAGGAGACGTCCATGGCGTCTAGAGAGGGAGGAGGCGTGTTGGGGAAGGGGATGAAGTAAAAAGGTAAGTCAACTCAAGCTTAAATATCTAATAATCTCAATATTTGCACTTTAGTCCCTGAAAAATCCGAAATTTGCAAAAAGGACGCTGATCAAAATCAAGTCGGCTCTTGAACTCTAAAATCTCCGATTATCTCAAATAAGGTCGATTAAGATAAAATCGGGGCGTTACACAATAACCTTGCCACACTGCATAAGTACTGCGCCTAAACCCAGCTTAGACGCATCGGTGTACACCACTAACTCCTCGTGTGGTACTGTCACTGCTAACACCGGTGCAGTAGTGAGTGCCTTCTTCAGCTGATCGAAGCTCCTCTGACAGTCTGAACTCCAGATAAACTTCACATTCTTCTTGGTTAAGGAAGTCAAGGGTACTGCAATAGAGGAAAAACCCTTGATGAACTTCCTATAATATCCTGCCAAACCCAAGAAACTGCGAATCTCCGAAGCATTCTTCGGAATACCCCAATTCTGCACTGCCTCAACCTTCGACTGATCAACTGCAATCCCATCTCTCGAAATAATGTGGCCAAGAAATGCCACCTGCTCAAGCCAAAACTCGCACTTGCTGAACTTGGCATACAAACGATGCTCCCTCAAAGTCTGCAAGGCTGTCTGAAGATGCTGTCTATGCTCCTCGATGCTCCTAGAATAGATCAAGATATCATCAATGAAGACTATGATGAACTGATCTAGATACGGCTGAAAGACTCGGTTCATGAGATCCATGAAAACCGCTGGAGCATTGGCCATCCCAAATGGCATCACTAAGAACTCGTAATGTCCATATCGTGTCCTGAAAGCAGTCTTAGACACATCTGCATCTCTAACACGCAACTGATGATAACCAGATCGCAGGTCGATCTTGGAGAACACCGAAGCTCCCTGCAACTAGTCAAATAAATCCTCTATCCTCGACAGTGGATACTTGTTCTTCACTGTGACCCTGTTGAGCTCTCGGTAATCGATGCACAGTCTCATACTGCCATCCTTCTTCTTCATAAATAACACCGGAGCTCCCCACGGAGAAAAGCTAGGACGAACAAAGCCTTTCTCTAACAACTCCTGAATCTGCTCCTTCAACTCTTTCATCTCGGTGAGAACAAGTCTGTACGGTGCCTTAGAGATAGGCACGGTGTCTGGCACTAACTCGATGCTGAACTCCACATCTCTCACTGGTGGAATCCCTGCAACATCCTCTGGAAAGACATCCGGAAAGTCACGAACCACCTCTATCTCTGATAAAAATCTGCTAGATGGTTCTGAGGCCGTGACAATACTGGCTAGAAACCCCTGGCAACCCCGTCTCAACAACTTCCTCGCCTGAATAAGAGATATCACCTGAGGAATATCACTGCTCTGAGATTCATGAAAAGTGAACGGGTCGCCTACTGTAGGTCTCACTGACACTGATCTCTGACAAAAATCAATCGAAGCTCCATTGACTGTCAGCCAGTCCATACCTAAAATCAAATCGAAACCACTCAATGGAAAAACCACCACATCTGCTCGAACGGAGTGTCCCTGCAACTCCAACTCCAGTTCTCGAATAACCTTCGAGGTAGAAATAATCTGCCCTGACGGCATAGTAACATCATACCCACTGTCAATAATCTCAGGTGTGATGCCTACCCGCCTGATAAACTCCAGGGAGATAAACGAATGCGTAGCTCCTGAATCTAGCAACGCAAACGTGGAGTTGCCTCCAACTAGAATTCTCCCTGCACGCAGAAAATTCCCAACAATTTCATACCACTACCAAATTTTCCCCAACGAGTCACTACAATTTCTTAATTCTAATCACAAGTAAAACATGCTTCCTATTCTAACATGCAGTTAAGTAACCCAAATAACAACAATTCCAAAATAAAGACGAAATTTTAACCAAAGAAAAATTATTAAAATGTTAGGGGTAAGATATACCGGTGATCAAGGAGGTGTCTGGCTCTACCTCCTCGGCCTGCATCACAAACACTCTACCAGCGGTGTTTTTCTTCCTCGGGCAGTTAGCTATCTGATGCCCTGGCTCCCTACAGTGGTAGCAAACTCCTGCTCCCAATAGAAAAGTTCCCGAATGCATCTTCTGACACTTCGGGCAAGTAGGATAACCTATGGCATTAGGGGCCCCGCCCCTCTGCTGCTGTGGCCTCTGCTGCTGTGGCCTGTGCTGTGGATTCGGGCCCTTAACCGGCCCTGTAAACTGCTTCTTTGCAGGAGGCTGCGAAGATGGTCGCTGATACCCAGCTTGAAACTGCCTCTTCCCCTGCTGCTCCCTCTGGATCTCTCTCCGGCCCTCCTCGGAACGCAAGGCTCTACTGACTGCAGACTCATAAGTAAGGACGTCTGCCATGCGAACATCATGCTTGATATCCGCCTTCAAACCCTCCACAAACTGCCTCAACTTCTCTGGTGGACTATCTGAAGTCAGAGGCACAAAGTGACAGCCCCTCTCGAACTGTCTCACATACTCGACCACTGTCTTGTCCCCCTGACGGAGACTCATAAACTCTCGGATCATGCGACTGCGCACATCCTCAGTGAAGTACTTGGCGTAGAAGATACGCCTAAAATCTGTCCATGTCAGTGTAGGAAGGTGAACTCCCCTGGCAGCACCCTCCCACCAAAGCGCTGTGTCACCTCTCAGCATGTACGTCGCACAGTTCACCCTGTCGGTGTCTGTGATCCCCATATAAGCAAAGATGGACTCCAGAGAGCGAATCCACCCCTCAGCCACCAAAGGATCGGTGGTACCAAGGAACTCCTTCGGTCCCTTCTTCTGGAACCTCTCAGCAACGTCCTCCTCATGGGACAATCTAGGGCGAGTAGCCTGCTACTCTAACAGAGCAGTAATCCCTGCCATCATATTTGCATTGGCCTGCTCCAATGCTGCTAGAGGGTTCTGCGGAGGTGGAGGTGGAGGTGGAGGTGTAGGTGGAGATCCTCCACGTCTGTTCATCGGTCTGGGAGGCATTCTGCACCACCACATATTTCTTTACGTAAATCGCCATGCATAACTAAGTTGTTTAAAAGTAATACTAACTTAAATCCAAAGAATTAAATCATGCTATAAACACTTAAAACTTACAGACCGGTAGCGTGGATTTCTGAGCTCGCATAACAGTAATGACCCCTCCAAGGACCGTGCTTTGATACCAACTGAAACGACCCTAACTCTATAATTAATAAATAAATATGCGGAAATTTTTTTTTTTTATATATACTTACTAAATAAAATATGCACATATATGCCCATACATACATGCACAAAATAAAAAGATTTAAAATAAATAAATAAATAAATAACTTAAATAAATGACAAAAATAAATAACTTAAATAAAAAAAATTGCATTCTTTAAATAAAATAAATATCTGAGTCAAACATTTAATTAAAAATACTGCATCAGAAAAATGATTTAAAATTTGCATGCACTGACAATATTCAATAAAATATTCAAAACCACAACCACTGAAAAATAATTAAAAATTGTAACATGCTGACATAATTAAAACATGCACTGTGACTCAGATATCTATCACGGTCACGGGGTCACTGCATGTCCGCTCATATGTCCTCGCCGCCGGTAGGAGCTACATCCTCCTCTACGAACTCACCTGCACCATACCAGTGTAGTGAGCCTAGAGGCCCAACATGCTAACATAACAAGGGTTTAAAATAATTTAAATCACTTTGATACTAATACATAACATATACATGAATGAGCGTGCTTAAAAATATCATGGCATAAACATAACTTAAATTAACTTAAATAACATAATACATAAACATTGTTGAGCAGTTAAATTTCTAACATCGCATGGTTGTATCCGTAGTGTAACCTTAAATCATACATTAAATACTGATCAGCGTGGAAAACCAACGTACGTGGCGGTGACGAATCACCTCTTAAATTGGCAGTAAACTGCCCTTCAATAGTTCACATATGGGGACGAATCCCCCTTAAATTGTCACACTACTTCAACTTCCAACATAAAATATTTTATTATTGCTCAACCTTAAACATTTAATTATGCATAAAATTATTTCATGGATGCATGTACTTAAATAAAATGTGTGTCCTTCATATATATTTAATTTAATTTCTTACTAACATATAAATATTAAAATAACTTCAATGCATAAAAATATTTAAATATATAATCAGGACACATGCAAATTTCTCATGGATTGTACTGGACTGCTGGCCCTAACACTCAAGCCCAATTACTTAAATCTGGCCCAATAACATACTTAAGCCCAATAAAATTGTTCTAAGCCCAATTAAAATAATTTAAAGCCCATAAAACATTCTAGGCCCAATAACAACTTAAACTGGCCCAATGGGCCCAAAAGCCCAAAGACTGACCCAATAACTTTTATGGGCTCAAAAGCCCATAAAATTAATGGACTAACTTAATTAAAATTTTAAAAGCCCAAATAAAATTATTTGGGAGTCCAAATAATTTTATTTCAAATTAATTGGCCCAAAAACCAATTAATTCATAAAATACTTTAAAAATAAAAAGACTCGAGCCCGGCCCACCAACCCGGACCCAGAACAACTTAACCCGACCCACTACCCTACTGACCCGACCCGGGACCACAGACCCAACCCGGACCCAACTGAAAACCCTAGGACCCGTCGCCCTATCCCCTTCTCGGCTGCGGCCGTGAGCAGCAGCCACTCCGTGGCTGCTGCCGGCCTGCTCCGGCCGCCCCTGGCCGGAGCGTTGCCGCCCAGACGTAGCCCACGTCTGGGCGGACCTGACCTGCCCCAGCCCCCAGCCCCATGCAGCCTGGACCTCCTCGCCGAGCCCCCCCTTCTCAAAACCCTAACCTGCGCACCAAGGGAGCCCGATCGAACCAGCTCCAATTCTAGGCACTTTTGGCTTGAACCATCCAAGCCAATCGAGCCTAGACTCACCTTATACCTCCTAGAGACCTTGACCAGCAGCCTAGACACAACCATGGCTAAGAAACATGAGCATGACAATCAAACTCACACTACAAGCCACAAATTTCATGATGGCCGAAACTTTTCTGAAAATTCTTGAAAGTTTTTGATGCATACACAATACACACACTAAAATATCTGATAGGCACGAAAAATAGGGAAAGAAATCATGCCTTTCACCGAAATTGAAGAGAAAAACGTGCGTGGGACGATTTCGGGACGACGGGACGACGAGCAACCTTGAAACTTCAAAGAAATTCGGCTATGGAACCTCCTTGGCTATGGTTTGAGAAAGAAGATGATGAATAGTAGGGAGGGAGGCGGCTGAATGTGTGAGTGATCGGTTGGGTTTTTGGGTAGATTAGGTTTTGGGTTTTTAATATAATTAAAATAGGTTTTAGGATAATTAAAAGTTTTAAATATAAAATTTAAAAACTCCAAATAAAAGTTAAAATCTGATAACTTAAGTTAAAAATATCAAAATCCCGAAATTACCAATTTAGGGAATTTTAAAAATAATTAAAAGTCATTAAAATGGCTAAATTTGGATAAAAATGGACTCCTAAAATTATATAAAATTAAATACTAAAAATTTTGAGGCAATAAAACTCAAAATAATATTTTTGGGCTCTAAAAATGCTCATGGAATAAATTGGCTAGAAAGTTGTCATCTCGTCCGTCTCCGGTCCCGTCTACGCAATCAAAATAATTAAAATACTAAAAATTGTAAAATCACTAATTATGGGTTAAATGCTTAAAAAAATATATTAAATCATGCACAAATAATTCACATAATTATTTAACCCATAAATCACAAATTTAAATAATTAAATACCCTAATTATGCATGCGGATTTACGTATTTAAAATACCGGGTGTTACACTAGCAGTCCCACTCTAGGTTCCAAGCCTATCATCAACTCTACAATGCAATTACCCATGCATCATTAATTAAGCTCTAAAAGCCTTAACTAAGCTATTGCATACTCCTAAATAATTTAAGGATACCATAGCTATACCTGCGTCCGTCGTCAACCCTCTGATGGCGACTATCCCGCAACTAGGGGCACACCCCTGCTGCAGCTCCACAGCTTCGAGCACGGCTCCACTACATGAGCACTGCTCCGCTACTATGTCAGACACTGTCTGACTATGCTAGAATATATTCCCTACTCCAACTCTAAAATAAGAGTACCCAAAGCCCTAAAATAGAGCCACGTGGGCGAAGGAGAGGATTTCGGAATTTGCACGAATGAGGAGCTCGGACCTCATATTTATAGAACACGTTCGGGCCGTCCGATCTAGCCTTCGGAGCATCCAAACTACTTCGGGCCGTCCGATCATCTCATCGGATCGTCGATCTCCCCCATGTGTCAATCCAATCGCATACAACCATGAACCTGTCTCGAACACTGTTTGGATGGTCCGATATCGCCCTTTGGGTCATCCGAACCCTGTCCGGATGACGTCACCAATGACATATTAATTTGGGAGAGCTGGCTGGGCTATAGTTCGTATCGTCCGAACCCACTTCGGATCGCCCGAAGTCTTCAAGGTCCCGAAGCCTGGCTCCATCCATGTTCGGATCCTCCGAACTCTAGTTCAGATCGTCCGAACCTTTCGAACCTTACCCACCATTTTTGAGTGTCCTAAATCCATTTTTGAACTCCGTTAACCCATTTGAAATTTCCTTAATCATGTTTTACTTAACCTAAATATGATTACACGATTAATTACGCATTAATCGTTAATTTCGGATACGGGTTATTACATTCTCCCCCCTTTACAAGATTTCATCCTCGAAATCTTGAGTAAAACCTCGAGAACGTACTAAAAACACTTGCCTGAGTGTCTGGTCAAAATAGCTTCCGACAAACTCAGACTCTTGTCAAATTCTCTATAAGCGTCCATTAATGCTGCACCGCATTAATATACTTCCAACTGAAGATTACTGCGCTACTGGTCGACAGTCGAACTCCTCTAGCACTAGCGTGTCACAACACTGATACATCTTCCATTCTGACTATGATCTTACTGCCCACGAAGGATACAAACACCCGCTTGATCGAGATCATCATCCCAAGTACAATCTTAAACTGACGAAGACTAAGTCATAACCTGACCGGCTTAAGACATTCGTCGAACCACTAACCGAAACTCGATCTAACCATCTAATGGTTCCAAAACTTTTCAGTGCTCAACACCTCTAGTCAGGAAACACTAATCCCAACATTGTGTTGACACAACAAAACCCGAATTCCCTCTCAAGAGAATCTTGTTGACCCAAAGCTATACTCCTACATAACTGCTTAACATGATTCCAAACTGGTCATCCATCCCATGCTCCACCGGAACAAACGAGCTTCCCAAGCAATTACTAGGAATTCAGCCCACCATGTCTAGTGCGAATCATAGTTCATGTTTCTTAGTATAACTCAGCATTGTGCCCTGATGAAAACTATCATCGCTCGCCAATAATGACGCTAAGTCATCTCCTATCCATTGGCCTGTGTAACCACGCATACACTGCAATGGAAATCATCGTATCTATGATTATTTACATCATATCGACTATAGGTTATTCACCCATGAATTCAATCAATGGACATCCTCATGATATTTATACATACTCGCAATCACTGTACGGTCATCAAGACTAAGGCAAGCTCCCACCAATATGCTCGACTGGGACATTCCATAGTGCACAGACATATGGAAATGCTTCCTATTCCGTCTCGACACCCGACAGTTACATGTGTCTGATATAACTCAACTCGGAGTCTCTGGTGATACAATCATCGCTCTTCCCAACTTCCCAAGGTTGAACATAAAGATCCTGAAAACTAAATCCCAACGGATCCTCCAGAGTCAAATCATTCCTTTTTGCTGAAGGCATCAGCCTTAGCACTGAAAAGACTAATTCATCTATTCCCTAGTCACTCCGGGAAAACACTTATGCTCGAAGTAACTTGTCACACAAAACGTCTCTGATTGTCGTTCATTGCTAAAACGCAATATCTTTGACAAACAGTCTGCATGGATGTGACTCATTGACTCGAAAGAACAAATTCGATCCGTCACGATCTTGCGAAATCTTCAATCCCAAAGGCAAACCTCGTTGGCTACTAAGTCGATCCTTGAATAATCTCAGTCACTTCAGAAATATCGCACATCACTCGCTGAAAGATTAGTGACACCACCTGGATCTCGAGAAATAGATCCCAGCTAATGTCACATCTCACGATCATCCACTGATGTTCATACGAGTACACAATTCTCGTTGGATCTCAAACACAACGGTATACTAAGACATCATCACAAGAACACTGTCTTGGGAACTACCAATTTACTTGCTTGTTTCTTCTGTCAAGTTAACACCTAACTTGACCATACAAGTCAATTAAAATCTTCCGGTATATTCGTCTTTGGCAAACCTAGAGACTCTAAATCATCCAAATTGCCGAATGCTCTGAGACTGTACCCAGTACTCATCTCCTAAGAACTAAGCAACAAAATAATATCCAAAGTATTTCTCGATTGCTATATCCAAATCATCACTGATTGGATTTACCCTATTGATCTCGTCGAACTACTGATGCTCGCACTTGTCCGATCAAAAAACCACTGATCATCTAAACCTACGTGGCTCAATCAATAACCATGACTCAGCTGCCACGAAGAACTATTTCCAAACACTTGGAATACCCAAATTGCTCTGGTTCCAACACACCCATATTTGATAACTAGAAAATAGTTATTAGTAGCCTATCGACACAATCTCGTGCCTTACTACTGACAGCCACCTCGTACACTGAATTTAATCAACCTAACTCTAACAGAGTTAGCCAATAGCCTCTAGTAGTCACAAGCACAGATCCCGTGCCACCTTAGCACTACTAATCGTTGTCTTGTTCACCCAAGGAAAAAATAAAGACTAACTAAGCCCAAGAATCGCTCGCGATCTATCAACCTAGACCATTTCCATCCCATGGAAAATCTTACGCTCAACCTCTGAAAATGTAGTGACCCCTACCCGGATCACCTACTAAACAAAACTTAGGCATGCAATTAACTTAATCAAAACAGTAATCAGAATCAAGATGCGGAAACCAAAGACATTATACAATCCCAAGTAAAGGAATCTGTAAATACCCAAATATAATACAACCAAATCGAATAGTTGTATCAATCCAATAACAACAGAATAAAACCTAGGCGAAGCTCCAGCTGGCCAACAACTGCCTAGCCCCTCTTGGATCCACCGCCTCATCCAATCGCAAACCTGCCCCATGAAATAGGGTGTCCAGAAACACAGAGTACGAGACGTGAGCATAAAATGCTCAGTACGAGAGTATGAGTATACATGCATGCAAAGTGAACTCCCTATAAACTCGAGGTAAAGGATCAGATAACAGAGATAGATCGGGCCCTGGTATGTAGCACGTTGTGCCGTCTCTTCAGGAGGTGGCTCTCATACCATAATACCAGTGGATATGCCGGACCCAAATCGATGGAAGTCCAACCACTAACAGGATAGGGAAAAACCCTACTAACAGACATCTCGAAGGAGATAGCTCAGTATGCAAATGAATGCAGCATAAATCAATGACATATAAACTATGCAGTCACATAATACATGCATACTCTACCAACTCTAGGTCCATGCCTATAGTCTGCTCTACACTGCCAAATGATACTACTATCATTATAGTGCTATAAAAGCCTTAACTAAGCTATTGCATACTCCTAAATATTTATAGGAAGAAAAAGCTATACCTTCGTCCGTCGTTAGCCCTTTGATGTCGAGTGCCTCAAAACTAGGCCACATCTCCGCTACGACGCCTGGATCGCTATGCCACTTCTGGATTCCCCACGGGACGCCTAGAATTCCCTAGATCTGAGCTAGAAAACTAAGGAATTGAGAGAGAAGAGAGGAATTGGTGCACTCAAATGTGAGCTCGGCACCCCTTATTTATAGACGACGATCGGAACCTCCGTTCCTAGATCGGAACGTCCGATCACAATCGGAACGTCCGATCACGATCGAAATGTCCGATCCCGACATCGGAGCTTCCGATCTCGCTTATCTGCCATGTGTCAAAATCTCACTGGTTGACTTTGGATAGGGGTGATCGGAACTTCCGATCCTGATCGGAGCTTCCGATCCTGCCACACGTCATGCCTGACGTAATTCGATCGGAGCTTCCGATCGCTCCTTCGGAGCTTTCGTTCCTGCATTTGGAGCTTCCGAACCCTTACCAAGTAATTATGATTAATTCCTTAATCACTGATTTTGGTTACGGGCTACTACATTCTCCCCCACTTAAGATATTTCGTCCTCGAAATCAGATCTTAAGTACTGAATGTAATACAGAAATCAGAAATATTCTTTATTCAAATCAAACGTTTACAGAGTTTGCAACTGAATACAACATTAAGAATGAAATCAAAACAACTCAGGATGGTCTTCACGCATCCTGTCCTCAAGCTCCCAAGTAGCTTCCTCAGTGCCTCGGCGCTGCAACTGAACTAAAACCAGAGGAATGACTTTGTTCCGCAAAACCTTATCCTTATAATCCAGGATACGAATAGGTTTCTCAACATAGGTCAAATCCTTGCTCACCTGAACCTAAGACCGCTGCAGAATATGAGACTCATCCGCCACATACCGACGCAACAGAGATACGTGGAACACGTCGGGAATACTGGAAAGATGCGGTGGCAAAGCTAGTAGATAAGCCAAATCGCCAATGATTTCCAAGATCTCAAACGGACCGATAAACTTGGGAGACAACTTTCCTTTAAGGCCAAATCTGAGAATTTTGCAAAAAGGTGACACTCTCAGAAACACTTTCTCCCCGACATCGAACTGCAAAGGCCTACGCTTGGTGTTAGCATAGCTGGCCTGATGATCCTATGCAGTCTTAATCCGTTTCTTGATCTGATCAACAATGTCTACCGCCTGCTGGATAAACTCTGGTCCCTCAGCCTGTCTCTCCCCCACTTATTCCCAGAAGAGTGGAGTACGACGTCGCCCGTACAACGCCTCAAAAGGTGCCATCCCAGTGCTAGTATGATAGCTATTGTTGTACGCGAACTCGATCAATGGCAAATGATCCTACCAGGCTGGACCAAAATCCATGACGCACGCTCTAAGCATATCCTCCAAAGTACGGATAGTGCGCTCGGACTGACCATCAGTCTCCGGTTGATAGGCAGTACTCAAACTGAGAGTAGTGCCCATCGCACGCTGAAAACTCCCCCAGAATCTAGAAGTAAATCTGGGGTCCCGATCGCTGACAATGCTCACAGGCACTTCATGAAGTCGAACGATCTCCTGAATTTACAACCGAGCCATAGGATCAACATTGTACTCCCGGCTATAGGCAATGAAATGCGCTGACTTGGTGAGTCGGTCCACCACAACCCATATAGCATCATAGTTCCTCGGGGATACCGGCAAATGGGTCACAAAGTCCATTGTGATAAACTCCCATTTCCATTCAGGAATAGGCAGACTGTGAAGCAATCCTCCAGGTCTTCGGTGCTCTGCCTTGACCTGTTGACACACCAAACATCTCGAAACAAACTGATAAATACTGCGTTTCATTCCCTTCCACCAGAAACGCGTATGTAGATCCTTGTACATCTTGTTGCTCCCAGGATCAATACTCAACTTAGTGCGATGCGCCTGAGAAAAATCTCCTCTCGCAACTCTACATCCTACAGAATCACAAGCCTACCAGACAAACACAGAAAGCCATCTGACTGATAATGAAATCCAGACGAGCTACCCTCGTTAGCTAGACGAGCTAAACGCTGGGTCCTCGAATCAGACATTTGAGCATCTCGAATCCGCGAATACAAAGCTGGCTCAGATAATATCGCAAAATCTGGATACCCTGCATACCTTTCTTATGCTTGAAAGTATATCCTGAAGTACAACAGTCACTGATCGCACTAGACATCGAACAAGTCTGAAGTGCGGATAGTCGCACCTTGCGACTCAATGCATCAGCGGTGAGATTAGCAGCTCCCGGATGGTACTTAATCTCGCAATCATAGTCCTTAAGCAAGTCCATCCAACGTCTCTGCCTCATGTTCAACTCCGCCTGAGTGAACAAATACTTGAGACTCTTATGGTCGGTGAAGATCTCAAATTTTTCGCCATACAGATAATGACACCAGATCTTCAAAGCGAACACACTGGCTGCTAACTCCAAATCATGGACTGGGTAGTTGTCCTCGTGAAGCTTCATCTGTCTAGAAGCGTATGCGATCACATGCCCATTTTGAGTTAGGACACAACCTAACCCCTGAAGAGAAGCATAAGTGTATACCACATACCCTCCAGATCCTGACGGTAATGCCAACACTGGTGCAGAAGTCAACCGCCATCGAAGATCACAAAAATTCTCCTCACACTCGGAGGACCACTCGAAATCAACACCCTTGCGGGTAAGTTGCGTTAAAGGTCAAGCTAACTGAGAGAAGTTCAGAATGAAGCGACGATAATATCCTGCTAGACCCAGAAAGCTACGGATCTCAGCAACCGTCGTCGGTCGCGACCAATTAAGCACCGCCTCAATCTTGCTTTGATCAACAGAAATCCCTTCCCTGGATATGATATGGCCAAGAAAGACCACTCGATCCATCCAGAACTCATACTTGCTCAGCTTGGCATACAACTGCTCATCCCGAAGAGTCTGCAGTACCAACCGCAAGTGAGAAACATGTTCTTACATATTACGCGAATACACCAAGATGTCGTCAATGAAGACCACGACAAACTTGTCCAAATACTCCCTGAAGAAACGGTTCATCAGATCCATGAATATAGCCGGCACATTAGTCAAACCAAATGGCATCACTAGAAACTCGTAATGCCCATAGCGAGTACGGAATGCAGTCTTGGCTATGTTCTAATCTCGGACTCTCAACTGATGATACCCAGATCTCAAGTCAATCTTGGAGTAAACAGAAGTTCCCTGCAGCTGATCAAACAAATCATCAATACGAGGCAAAGGATACTTGTTCTTCACAGTGACTCGATTCAGCTGCCGATAGTCAATGCACATCCGCATAGACCCATCCTTTTTCTTTACAAAAAGAACAGGAGCTCCCCAAGGAGATACACTAGGACGAATGTACCCCTTGTCCAAAAGATCCTGTAGCTGATTCTTCAACTCTCGCATCTCTAACGGAGCCAGATTATACGGTGCTCGAGAAATAGGAGAAGTACCCGACATCAACTCTATGCCAAACTCGACTTCCCTAACAGGAAGAAAACCCGGAATCTCATGAGGAAATACATCTGGAAATTCATCCACAACAGGAATACTCTCTATCCCAATGCTCTCAGCGGACAAATCAACTGCATAGATAAGGTAGCCTTCCCCGCCAGACTCTAGAGCTCGACAGGCTCTCAAAGCTGATACCAAAGGCATCGGGGGTCGCGCTCCCTCACCATAGAAAAACCAGCTCTCACTCCCTTCCGGATGAAAGCGTACTAATCTCTCATAGCAGTCCACTGAAGCTCGATAGGTAGTCAACATATCTATTCCCAGAATGCAATCGAAATCATCCATCGCCAGGACCATGAGATTCGCAATCAAAATGTTACCCTCGATCTCTAAAGGGCAACCCATCACTAGACGCTTAGCCAAAGCAGATTGGCCCGTCAGAGTAGAAACAGACATCACTACGTCTAGTGCAATGCATGGTAACTTATGACTCTTAACAAAACATGCAGAAATGAAGGAATGAGATGCACCAGTGTCAATAAGTACAAGAGCAGGTATACCATAAAGGAGAAATGTACCTGCGATGACTTTCTCATTCTCCTCCACTGCCTGATCATGTCTCAGGGCAAACACCTGGCTCAAAGCTCGTGGCCTCAAATGAGAACTCCCAGCAGGATGTCCCTGCGACCTCTGCTGAACGGTGGCTTGAGAACCAGATCCTGAACCAGAACCAAAACCGCCTCCCCCAGATAGTGGACAATCCCTCCGGATATGACCAGTCTCTCCACAACAAAAACAAGCTCCAGAAGCTTTACGACACTTGTCGGATGGATGGTTCTTCCCACAGTGATCACACTTGTTCTTCTTTCCAAAACGGACAACACCAGCAGAGCCAGAGGAAGAAGAAGTAGATCTAGACTTCTTGAAAGATTGGGTATGGGGACCCAAAGAACTAGCAGGTCTTGACTGAGAGAAAGACCTGTTCCGCCGAATGCTGTCCTCCGCTTGGTGACAACGGCTCACCAAACCCTCGTAGGACATGTCATCGCCAACCGCCACACGGTCATGGATCTCAGGGTGAAGGCCCTGAAGGAACAGATTATACTTCATCTCGGAGCTGTCGGCAATCTCGGGGCAATAGGATAGCAGATCAAAGAACTTCTGCTGATACTCATCAATAGACATGGCTCCCTGTCATAGAATCAGTAGCTCGCCCGCCTTCGACTGACGGAGTGCAGGAGGAAAATAAAGCTTCTGAAAAGCTGTGCGGAACTCGGCCCAGGTGGCCACTCCTCTCGCCGCAACAAAAGGTGCAGAAGTAAACCTCCACCACCTGCGCGCACGTCCATCCAGAAGATAACCAAGGGTCTCCATCTTCTGCTCCTCGGTGCATTGGAAAGTCTGAAAAGTCGTCTCCATGCGGTCTAACCAGTTCTCCGCATCCTCCGGAGACTCACCTCCAACCAAGGGCTTAGGCCCCATCTGCAAGAATTGACGTACACTGAAACGGTCCTCATCTCGATGACGATGGCGGCGTTCCCGACGAGGCTCCCGGTCGGCATCACTCCAACGCCCACCAATACTGCCATGAGAACTCTGGTCGTCATGATCTACCATCTACAAAATTAACCTAACGGTTATCTTATGTAGAATCTAAATCCCAAGAATACTTTGCATGATCTGATACCATAAATGTAGTGACCCTTACCCGGATCACCTACTAAACAGAACTTAGGCATGCAATTAACTTAATCAAAACAGTAATCAGAATCAAGCTGCGAAAACCAAAGACATTATACAATCCCAAGTAAAGGAATCTGTAAATACCCAAATATAATACAACCAAATCGAATAGTTGTATCAATCAAATAACAACAGAATAAAACCTAGGCGAAGCTCCAGCTGGCCAAAAACTGCCTAGCCCCTCTTGAATCCACCCGCCTCGTCCAATCGCAAACCTGCCCCATGGAATAGGGTGTCCAGAAACACAGAGTACGAGACGTGAGCATAAACTGCTCAGTACGAGAGTATGAGTATACATGCATGCAAAGTGAACTCCCTATAAACTCGAGGTCAAGGATCAGATAATAGAGACAGACCGGGCCCTGGTATGTAGCACGCTTTGTCGTTGCTTCAGGAGGTGGCTCCCATACCATAATACCAGTGGATATGCCGGACCCAAATCTATGGAAGTCCAACCACTAACAGGATAGGGAAAACCCTACTAACAGAAATCTCGAAGGAGATAGCTCATTATGCAAATGAATGCAACATAAATCAATGACATATAAACCATGCAGTCACATAATACATGCATACTCAGTCAGGATATCTTGAACAGTACTTTTGTACCTCAAATCAATGCAAGCTCTACCAACTCTAGGTCCACGCATATAGTCTAATCTACACTGCCAAATGATACTACTATCATTATAGTGCTCTAAAAGCCTTAACTAAGCTATTGCATACTCCTAAATATTTATAGAAAGCAAAAGCTATACCTTCGTCCGTCGTTAGCCCTTTGATGTCGAGTGCCTCAAAACTAGGCCACAGCTCCTCTACGACACCTGGATCGCTACGCCACTTCCGGATTCCCCACGGGATGCCTAGAATTCCCTAGATCTGAGTTATAAGGCTAAGGAATTGAGAGAGAAGAGAGGAATTGGTGCACTCAAATGTGAGCTCGGCACCCCATATTTATAGACGACGATCAGAACCTCCGTTCCTCGATCGGAACGTCCGATCACGATCGGAACGTCCGATCCCGACATCGGAGCTTCCGATCTCGCTTATCTGCCACGTGTCAAAATCTCACTGGTTGACTTCGGATAGGGGTGATCGAAACTTCCGATCCTGATCGGAGCTTTCGATCCTGCCACAAGTCATGCCTGACGTAATTCGATCGGAGCTTCCGATCCTGCCTTCGGAGCTTCCGAACCCTTTCCAAGTAATTATGATTAATTCCTTAATCACTGATTTTGGTTACGGGCTACTACAGAAAATATCAGACAGTACTTAGCGCAAACACTGCACTAACTATCCTTGCTTCGTTCATCCAGGATGAATATCACGATTCGTCAAATTCAAAATCATAATTAACGAATCTCCAAGTATCTTACAATCTCCGGACACACTCTTGATTATATCTCTCGTTAAGATTGTGCAAAAATTTAAGACTAAGGTAGCTTACCATAATAACTCACCAGTGAAAGAGTGGGTTCCCGGTTAGCCAACTTGTGGCTAAGGGCTTTTATGACTTTATGTATAAACAATCTTTGTTTAATATAATTTACATTCATTAATGGCATTTTCTTTGTCTTTCTTCATATTGTTATATTGTGATAGACTATTGTTGTTTTGATAAAGACCTTGAATATACTATAGTGTAAGTAAGATGAGATAGTGAATAAAGAGAGATCACTATTATGAAACACATCTTATAGTCTCTGTATATTCTAAACAGTTCCTAGTCAATTGAGCCGTCCGCTAATAAGGATAAGGATTGCTCGAGATTGAGACTAGCATTTGTGATGCCAAGTACCACGTTTCATTGGTAATGGACATGGAGATGTTCAAAGCATGCAAATGGATATTCATATGATGAATGATCGAACTACCCTATTCGGACTTTCCAAGTGGTTATTATTATTTGAGTGGATAAGTCCGCGGTTTTGGTTGTAAACCATTAGTCCTTACTACTTGAAACATCATTGAGACTCTATATGCTAGTACTGTACTTTGACTCATTTACCGACTCTATTGGGGTCATCAGTTGTCGGGATTGGGTATAGTTACGACATATATAGGAGTCGATGCTTTGTTGTCAAGTATTCACCACATACTTGTGAGTGTGGATATCCTATGCGATCTGAGGAGATATTAGTGTGACGAATCTCTGGCCAGAGTACATGATGTGTTTTAGGTTACTCGGTTTTCCTAGTAACACATGCGATGTCACTATTTGATCTCCAAGATGTAATGCATAGTTATCGAATCTCGAACGACTCTCGATGCACCAATGGTTGTTGATTCGATCGGGATATATGGATGAAGGGACCGTACTGTACGCTAACCAAAATCTACTGGTTCTTGCAGGCACTATTAGTGATACCTAGGGAATCATAGGGCGATGTTGCTAGGCGCTCTTACCATGATTCGATGGGTAAGTCGAAAATTGTTGTTCCGAGTCACAAGGAGTTGTGAGCCCACGGCTAGCTGTATCCCTGAACCATTGAGAATCACATAAGTAATGGAGTACTAAACCCCGTTGAGATAGTTAAATTTAAAGAGTTAAATTTAATGAAAGAGAAGTTGGACTTCTTAACTAAAAGGGAGTGAAATTTCCTAAAATGACATAGGGATGGACATTTTTGGAAATCACTGAATTCGGATTCAGAAAAATTATCTTGACTTTAAAAGATGCAGAAATGGTTTCTGTGCACATTGGTAAAATCAGTTTATCAATCGGAGTCACGATGAATTTTATATTAATTTCTATAATAACAGGCTTGGCTTGTTGGGCTTAAGTTATGGATTGTGGGCCCTAAGGAGTTACTGTCCTAATACAATTATAACTTAATCTAGTCTAAAAATTATCTATAAATACATGTGCAGTGTTCGAAAATTACATAGCATTCACTCTTGAAATTTTCAAAAATACTGCATAATATTTCAAGGGGAATTTTCGAATTCCTTTGCTCCTTTTTGAGATAATTCAGTCTGTAATTTTTGTGAAAAATTACATTCTGAATTGACAGATCAAATCTGTTTATTCTCTTCGATAAACATCTGATTGATTTCTAGTGCAATCAATCAGAGGGTTTTAGTTTTCTATTCGTGGACTTAATTCCGGAGGTTGATCGTGATAGTCATCGGTTCCCGGGATTTACAAGAAGAGCAGATTAAATTCTGTTGGAGTCCATAATCAAGCCTTAGCTTGAAGAGGTAAAAATATTTAATTGTGAATTTATATTTTTACTTGCAAGATTTTAATCGTTAGGATTTGATACCCACGATATGGAATCGTTCCATATCGAAAAACAAAATTTTTTAAACTTCCGCTGCTCCGGGTATCACATCCGTGTGATCAGAGAACGCGTGTTCCAACAGTGGTATCAGAGACAGGTCGTAAACTTTGATCAAAAGATTAAAATTAATCGATTGTACAAAATTTTTAGCCTCGGTTTTTGAAACAAAACGAAAATTTTTTAAAATTAAATTTGAAGGGAAACAAGGGCAATCGGGCAGCGAGCGTCGCTGCCCACCTCCACGTGGGAAGCCCTGTCCCACGTGGAGGCGGGGCTGCCCGGGAATGTCCCGGGCAGTCCGAAAATTTTAAAATTTGATTTTTTTGGATTTTTTGAAATTTTTGAAATTTTAGTTTTTGGTCCGATCGAAAATTATTTTTGATTGGTCCACGAGGCATCGGATCAAATTGTTTGAGTCCGAAATTTTTTAAAATTGATTTTTGGATAAATTTGAATTTTTTGAAAATTTATAAATTTTATCCGTTAAATTAGATTTTATAAAATTAATTATTTTGGTACAATTGATGATAAGATATGATCTTATGAAAGGATAAGATAAAATTTGATTTTATCTTTTTAATTATGATGTCATTGCATGTTATCCAATTATTTAATTGTTAAATTAATTATTGGATAAAAGGATGATCGATTGCCATGACCAATATTATAGGTGTATGTTAGGTTGTTTACATTTGGTTTTATTGTTGTTGGGTTTTATTAATGGGCTTGGTTTATGGCCCAATTTGAATTGTCATTTGTAATAAAAAGTGGACCTGGTTTATGGCCCGTTTCCACCCTTAAATATGTATCCCCTACTTGTCATCGAAATTTATTGTATATTTATTAGACGTAGTGGAAGATAAAGATTTGAAGACAAAGGTGGGCCCAACAGACAATAAAGACCGAAAAAATTTAAATTGGAAGCTCAATGTAATAGGATTGCATTGCATACGTGCATATCACCTAGAATTGGACTTAGACTCGTGATTGGCAACCACGGGTCGATTAGTGATTGGGATCGATCATCCTTTAAATAATATATGATATTATTGTTGTATGCATGTTTAGATTAAATTGTATGAATCCCGCAATCATACAAATATTGCATGATGAAACAATTTTCAAAATTAAAAATCCCTCATTTTAAATATAATTTAAAATTGATATCAAGATAAACAAAAGGGAATTTAAATATTGTTTAAATGTTCCTACCTTCCATCAACGATCAATGTATGAGATGCTACCCGCGGGCACGGTCCGGCTCATATTATTGGGGGGGCCCGTTCATCGGAAAGCTGTACATTGGATCGACACATGTTGTAAGTTGGGTGGAACTCCCATGTGATTGGCTCATATTATTGGGGATCCACATGGCGACCGTCCATCACAACTTAATATTGATGGATCATCTTGACTTGTCACATTAAACGATGTCATATTATTGGGCCCTTATTGGACATGAGGTAAAAACATGGGGGTTGTTTTGGAAGCAATTGAGCTCTACCTTTTGAAAATTATGGTTGGCTGATATTATTCAGGACTATAGTTTGTCAATTGGACTCCATGTTCCCACTAAGGAAACAAGTTTCCCGTTTTCACTAGAGGGTAGTGAAATCGTTAAAATAGTGGGAGTGAAATTCATAAAATTAAATCTCGTCATATTTTATGTCTTAGTAAATTAATTAAACAATCACTGATTATTGTCTGTTTCTTTTCAGTATTTCATTACAATGAATTCGCGCAATCCACTATACTCAATTCTCGAACAAAACAAATTGACTGGCGCAAACTATACGGAATGGTTTCGTAAATTAAAGATTGTTCTAAACTCGAAGAAAATTTTCTACGTGTTAGAAAAGAATCCTCCAAAGGAAGCACCGGCTAATATAAGTCCGAAAGAATTGGCAAAACTTGATCAATGGTGGGACCATGATATCAAGGCTAAATGCTATATGCAAGATTCAATGTCTGATGAACTCCAGAGGCGATTTGAGGATGCCGTGAATGCTGCTGACATACACATGCACCTCAAGGAACTTTTTGGAGCTCAGTCAAGGTCGAAGAGGTATGCCACCGTCAAAGAGCTCATGACATGCCGCATGCGAGATGGGACTTCTGTCCGTGAGCATGGGGTACACATGATTGGGCTAATTGAGAAGTTGGTAACAATCGATTTGACATTGGAGCATGAATTGAATACAGACTTATTGCTTCTTTCACTTCCTTCGTCGTTTGACGGATTTGTGGTGAACTTCAATATGAACAAGATAGAGGCCACCCTTGAAGAGATGGTCAATATGCTTGTGTCTTATGAGGCCACATTAAAGAAGGAAAAACCGGTACTCTTGGTTGGCTCCTCTTCTTACTCTAAGAAGGGGCCAAATGGAAAGGGTAAGAAACGTTCTGCCCCAACCAAGAAAATTTTACCACAGAAGAAGGGCAAGACAAAGCTTCAAACGTGAACATATCTGGAGATGTTTGCCATCACTACAAGAAACCCAGTCATTGGAAACATAACTGCAAGGAATACCTCGAGCAGTTGCGAATTGCAAAGGGTATGTTTTATATTGAAATAAATGTTTCACTTAATACTAATTCTTGGGTATTGGATACCGGATGTGGATCTCACATTTGCAATGATTTGCAGGTGATGACAAGAAGTCGTAAGCTTAGGATGGGTGAGACCCAGCTGAGGCTCGGAAATGGTTCCAGAGTTGAAGCCAAAGCAGTGGGAGACGTTTATTTAGTTTTGCAGAATAATTTTAAGTTATTTTTGAGAGATGTTTTATTTGTGCCAGATTTAGTTAAAAACATTATTTATGTTTCTATGCTTGATAGAGATGGTTTTTCTTGTAATTTTGTAAATGAGATTTGTAATATTTACAAGAATGAATGTTTTATTGGAAATGGACAACTTGAAAATGATCTATATAACTTAAAATTAAAAGACATTCCAATTAATTATGTTGATAAACTGGTAACAACAAATAAAAGGAAAAATGATAGTCAAAACCCGGCAAACCTTTGGCATGCTAGGCTATGTCATATTTCCTCAAGGAGGATGAACAAGCTAGTGGGAGAGGGCATGTTTGATATGTATGATATTAACTCTCTACCTACTTGTGAGTCCTACCTAAAAGGAAAAATGACTAAATATCCTTTCAAAGGAAAGCCTGAGCATAGTCAAAATCTGTTGGATTTGATCCATACAGATGTTTGCGGACCATTTAGTATCGGTACTAAATTTGGTCACACCTACTTCATTACCTTTACTGATGATTATTCTAGGTATGGGTATTTATATTTAATGAAATATAAGTCTGAATCATTTGAAAAGTTCAAAGAATTCAAGGCTGAAGCAGAAAACAAACAAGGTAGAAGTATTAAAGCACTTCGATCGGATCGAGGTGGAGAATACTTAAGTACCGAGTTTTTGAGCTATCTAAAAGAGAATGGGATTCTCTCTCATTGGACTCCTCCTATGACACCTCAGCTAAATGGTGTCTCGGAGCGTCGCAATCGAACTTTGTTGGACATGGTTTGATCTATGATGAGCTTCACTGATCTCCCTACTTCGTTTTGGGGCTATGCACTTGAAACGGCGGTGTTGTTGTTGAACAATGTTCACACCAAATCAGTGAATAAAACTCCATATGAGTTATGGAATGGCAAAGATCCTAAGTATTCGTACTTGAGGATTTGGGGATGTCCTGCTTAGGTGAAGCAGACAGTGGGAAATAAGTTGGATAGTCGATCCACCTTATGTTATTTTGTAGGATATCCGAAGAATTCAATCGGATATTATTTCTATCATCTTATTGAAACAAAAGTGTTTGTTTCGATGAATGCCACCTTCATGGAGAAAGAGTTTTTATTAGATAAGAAAGGCAAGATGATGGAACTCGAAGAAATTCGAAAAGAACCTGAGATACAAAATAACGATCCCACACCTCAAGAACCTTCAGTGGACACGCCTACATCTAGGAGATCCGAGAGGACTTATAGACCTCCTATTCGATATGGTCTTCTTCTTGAAGGGAATCAAAGTGAACCCGACATTGGATGTGATCCAAGAAACTTAAAGGAAGCAATTTCTGATGCGGATTCGAATTTATGGCTTGATGCTATGCAGTCGGAAATAGACTCGATGCATACAAACCAAGTTTGGTCTTTAGTAGATCCTCCCGATGGAATTGTTCCAATAGGGTGTAAATGGATCTACAAGAGAAAACTTGGGCCTGATGGCAAGGTACTAACCTACAAGGCACGATTGGTAGCAAAATGTTATACTCAAAGACAAGGAGTTGACTATGATGAAACCTTTTTACCAGTTGCAATGTTCAAGTCCATAAGAATCCTTATTGCCATAGCAGCATGGTATGACTATGAGATATGGCAAATGGATGTGAAGACTGCATTTCTTAATGGAAACATTAAGGAAGAAATCTATATGATGCAGCCCGAGGGATTCACATCCATGGGAAGCAAGCATAAGGTAGGCAAGCTTCAGAGATAAATTTATGGTCTCAAACAAGCATCAAGAAGTTGGAACCAAAAATTTGATGAAACAATAAAGGATTTTGGTTTCATCAAAAACCCGTAGGAACTGTGCGTTTACAAGAAAGTAGTTAAGGATGCGGTGACGTTCTTAGTACTTTATGTTGATGACATCCTACTCATTGGGAATGATGTAAGGATGTTGCAGTCAACAAAGATATGGTTATCAGGTAGATTCTCGATGAAGGATTTGGGTGACGCCTCCTATATTCTAGGGATACAGATCTATAGAGATAGATCTAAGAGAATGATAGGACTCACTCAAGCAACCTACATCGACACCATATTGAAAAGATTTTCTATGGATGAGTCCAAGAGAGGACATCTACCTATGTGTCATGGAGTTTCTCTATCCAAGTCTATGTGTCCCAAGACTGACGAAGAGATAGAGAAAATGACACACATACCATATGCGTCAGCCATAGGTAGTATTATGTATGAGATGATATCTACCAGACCGGATGTAGCCTTTGCTCTGAGTCTCACGAGAAGATATCAGGCCAACCCCGGTCAAATGCATTGGAAAGCCGTGAAGGATATTCTTAAGTACTTGAGAAGGACTAAGAATATATTCATGGTTTATGGAGGAAGAGAATTGAAATTGGAAGGCTATACCGTCTCTAGCTTCCAAAGAGACGTGGATGACTCGAAGTCAACCTCTGGATTTGTATTCATGCTCAATGGCAGTGCTATCTCTTGGAAGAGTTCCAAGCATGACACCACATCGGATTCCACCACTGAGGCAGAATACATTGCAGCATCAGCTGCTGCTAAAGAGGCCGTTTGGATGAGAAATTTCGTCCAAGAGTTGGGCGTAATTCCTGTAGCTGTTGGTCCAGTTCCGGTGTACTGCGACAACACTGGTGCCATTGCTCAGGCAAAGGAACCAAGGTCTCATCAAAGATCCAAACACGTACTGAGGAAATACCTCATCATCCAGGAGATTGTGGAAAGAGGAGACATCACTGTCGAGAGAGTGGCTCTACAGACAATATCGTTGATCCACTTACTAAGCCCTTGCCAGGACCATTGTTTGACAAACATCGCAAAGCAATGCGATTACGTAGTATGACTAGTTGGCTTTAGGGCAAGTGGGAGATTGAAAGAGTGGGTGCCCGGTTAGCCAACTTGTGGCTAAGGGCTTTTATGACTCTATGTATAAACAATCTTTGTTTAATATAATTTACATTCATTAATGGCATTTTCTTTGTCTTTCTTTATATTGTTATATTGTGATAGACTATTGTTGTTTTGATAAAGACCTTGAATATACTATAGTGTAAGTAAGATGAGATAGTGAATAAAGAGAGATCACTATTATGAAACACATCTTATAGTCACTATATATTCTAAACAGTTCCTAGTCAATTGAGCCGTCCGCTAATAAGGATAAGGATCGCTCGAGATTGAGACTAGCATTTGTGATGCCAAGTACCACGTTTCATTGGTAATGGACATGGGGATGTTCAAAGCATGCAAATGGATATTCATATGATGAATGATCGAACTACCCTATTCGAACTTTCCAAGTGGTTATTATTATTTGAGTGGATAAGTCCGCGGTTTTGGTTGTACACCATTAGTTGTAGTACCCCGTACCCGAAATTGGTAATTAAGAGATTAACTATTTTAATTAAACCAATTTGGTATCGGACGGATCGGAAGCTCCGAAGGTGAGATCGGAAGCTCCGATCAGGATCGGAAGCTCCGATGCAGGATCGGAAGTTCCGATCGATATTACGTCATGCATGACGTGTGGCAGGATCGGAAGCTCCGATCAGGATCGGAAGCTCCAATCACCCCTATCCGAAGTCAACAAGTGATATTTTGACACGTGGCAGATCAGGATATTCGGAAGCTCCGATGGCAGGATCGGACGTTCCGATCGAGGTTCGGACGTTCCGATCGAGGATCGGAGGCTCCGATCGTTGTCTATAAATAGAGGGCCGAGGCTTCATTTCCAATTTCCAATTCCGAGTATTTCCCTCTCCTTTCTAGTCTATTCGAGTTGTTCTAGCCTTCCTAGGCTTGACCCGGCGGCCGGCGAGGAGTTCGGAAGTCGTAGCAGAGTTGTGCCCTAGTTCTGGAGGCATCGACATCAAAGAGCTAACGACGGACGAAGGTATAGCTTTTGCTTCCTATAAATATTTAGGAGTATGCAATAGCTTAGTTAAGGCTTTTAGAGCGCTTTAATGATGGTAGTATCATTTGGAAGTGTATAGCAGACTATAGGCGTGGACCTAGAGTTGGTAGAGCTTGCACTGATTTGAGGTACGGAATTACTGTTCGAGATATCCTGACTGAGTATGCATGTATTATGTGACTACATGGTTTATATGTCATTGATTTATGCTGCATTCATTTGCATACTGAGCTATCTCCTTCGAGATGTCTGTTAGTAGGGTTGTACCCTATCCTGTTAGTGGATGGACTTCCATGGCTTTGGGTCCGGTAAATCCACTGGTATTATGGTATGGGAGCCACCTCCTGAAACGACGGCACAGCGTGCTACATACCAGGGCCCGGTCTGTCTCTGTTATCTGATCCTTGACCTCGAGTTTATAGGGAGTTCACTTTGCATGCATGTATACTCATACTCTCGTGCTGAGCGTTTTATGCTCACGTCTCGTACTCTGTGTTTCTGGACACCCTATTCCATGGGGCAGGCTTGCGATTGGATGAGACTGGGGGATCCAGGAGAGGCTAGGCAGTGGTTGTCCAGCTGGAGCTTCGTCTAGGTTTTATTTCTGTTGTTTTGGGTTGATACAGCTATTCGATTTGGTTGTATAATATTCGGATAAATTACATATTCCTTTCCTTGGGATTGTATTTGTTTATGGTTTCCGCAAGTTTATTCTGATATCTGTTTTATTAAGTTAATTGCATGCCTAAGTTCTGTTTAGTAGGTGATCCGGGTAAGGGTCACTACATTTATGGTATCAGAGCATGAATAGTATTCTTGGGATTTAGACTCTGCACAAGGTAACCGTGAGGTACTTTTGTAGATGGCAGATCCTGACGACCAGAGTTCTCATGGCAGTATTGGTGGGCATTGGGGTGATGCCGACCAGGAGCCTCGTCGAGAACGGCGTCATCGTCATCATGACTATGAGCGTTTCACTGTGCGTCGATTATTAGCTATGGGTCCTAAGCCCTTAGTTGGAGGTGAGTCTTGAAAGAGTGGGTGCCCAGTGAGCCAACTTGTGGCTATGGGCTTTGATGACTCTTTGTACAAACGATCTTTTGTTTAATGTAATTTACACTTTTATTAATGGCAATGACTTTATCTTTCTTCATATTGTTATATTGTGATATACTATTGTTGTTTTGATAAAGACCTTGAATATACTATAGTGTATGTAAGATGTGGTAGAACATAGGGATGTCTATCATGAAATACATCTTATAGTCACTGTATATTCTAAACTGTTCCTAGTCAATTGAGCCGTCCGATAATAAGGATAAGGATCGCTCGAGTTTGAGACTAGCATTTGCGATGCGGAGTACCACGTTTCATTGGTAGGGAACATGGAGATGTTCGAAGCATGCAAATGGATATTCATAGGATGAATAATCGAACTACCCTATCCGGACTTTCCAAGTGGTTATCACTTATCGAGTGGATAAAGTCCGCGGTTTTGGTTGTACACCATTAGTCCTTACTACTTGAAACATCATGGAGACTCTATATGCTAGTACTGTGCTTTGACTCGTTTACCGACTCTATGGGGGTCATCAGGTGTCGGGATTGGGTACAGTTACAACACATATAGGAGTCGATGCATTGTTGTCAAGGATTCACCACATACTTGCGAGTGTGGATATCCTATGCGATCTGAGGAGATATTAGTATGACGAATCTCTGGCCAGAGTACTTGATGTGATTTAAGAAATGGTTTCTTAGTAGCACATGCGATGTCACTAATTTGATCTTCAAGATGTATTGCATAGTTATCGAATCTTGAGCGACTCTCGATATACCAATGGTTGTTGATTCGATCGGATATATGGATGAAGGGACCGTACTGTACGCTAACCAAAATCTACTGGTTCTTGTAGGCACTATCAGTGATACCTAGGGAATCATGGGGCGATGTTGCTAGGCGCTTTACCATGATTCGTTGGGCAAGTCGGAAATCGTTGTTCCGAGTTACAAGGAGTTGTGAGCCCACGGCTAGCTGTATCCCTGAACCATTGAGGGTCACACAGTGTAATGGAGTTTTAATCCCCGTTGAGATAGTTAAATTTAAAGAGTTAAATTTAATGAATAAAGAAGTTGGACTTCTTAAATAAGAGTAAGGGAGTAGGATTTCCTAAAATGACATAGGGATGTACATTTTTGGAAATCACTGAATTCGGATTCAGAAAAATTTATCTTGACTTTAAAATGTGCAGAAATGGTTTCTGTGCACATTGGTAAAATCGGTTTATCAATCGGAGTCACGATGAATTTTATATTAATTTCTGAACATGCGGGCTTTGCTTGTCGGGCCTCAACTTATGACTAATGGGCCCTAAGGTGTTAGTGGCCTGCATTATAAATAAGTTATTACAGTACAGAAATTAGACACAACAGGTCATTATTTTGAGAGCAGAATTTTCGAAACCCTAGCCCCTTTCACTCTCACAATTCGGCCGCCCTCCTTGCTCTGTCAGAGAATTTCCGGTCTGTGATTTTTAATTGCAGTCAGGAATAACGAATCAGATTCGTTTAATCTCTTCGCAGAAAACTTCTGATAGATTTTCTAGTGCAATCTATCAGAGGGATTTAAACCCCATTCGTGGACCTGATTGAAGAAGCGTTCGATCATCAGTTCCAGGGAGATACAAGAAGCGCAGAGAAATCTGTGTGGTGTCCATAAATCTCAATTCGAGATTGAAGGTAAAATTTAATAATTGTTATTTAAATTTTACACACACTTATAATTTAATCGTTGAACGGTTGATACCCACACTATGGAATTGTTCCATAATAAAATTTTTAAACTTCCGCTGCACCGGGTATCAATCGTGATTGATCTGAGGGCCGCGTTTTCCAACAGTGGTATCAGAGCCAGGTTGCTCAGATCAAACGATTAAATTAATTGATTGTACAAAAATTTTTGAGTCTCGGTTTTTGAAACAAAATAAATATTTTTAAATAAAAAAAAAATTTTTTCGGGGCAAAACCCGGGCAGCGATTGGATCGCTGCCCGGTGGGGCAGCAATTGTTGCTGCCCCGGGCGGCGCACGGCGCCGCCCAAAGGGGGCGCACGGCGTCGCCCAGGGGCGGCGCTCAGCGCCGCCAGGGCAGCGCTCGGCGCTGCCCAGCGCAGCGCTGTGCGCTGCGCAGGGCAGCGCTGGGCGCTGCCCAGGTCGGCGCACGGCGCCGCAAGGGCAGCAACTGTTGCTGCCCTAAAGGGGCAGCCGGGCTGCCCCGGCCCGCGCCCACGGGTGCGGGCCGGCCCGGGAGTGTCCCGGGCGGCCCGCGGGAAAAATTAAATTTTTTATTTAAAATTAATTTTAATGTGTAAAATTTTATTTTTGGTCCGCTCAAAAATTGTTTTTGATTGGTTCACGAGATTTTGGATCGAATTGTTCGAGTCCGTAAATTTTAAAATTGATTTTTGGATAAATTTGAATTTTTGGAAAATTTTAATATTTTATCCTTAAATTGAATTTTGAAATCAATTATTTTGGTACAATTGATGATAAGATTTGATCTTATGATATATTAAGTAAAATATGATTTTATCTATAAAATTGGATTTTGTAGATAAAATATGATTTTATTTGATAAAGAGATAAAATATGATTTTATATGTGAAATGAGATTTTATATGTAAAATATGATTTTATCTTGTTTAAATTTGAATTGCCACTGCATGTTATCCAATAAATTAATTTTGAATTAAAAGTTATTGGATAAGGATGATCGATTGCCATGACCAATTTTGTAGGTGTATGTTAGGAATTTACATTTTGTTTTATTGTTGTTGGTTTTATTAATGGGCCTGGTTTATGGCCCAATATGAATGTCATATGTAATAAAAGTGGGCTTGGTTTATGGCCCGTTCCCACCCCTAAAAATGTATCCCCTACTTGTCATTGCTATTTATTGTAAATACATTAGATTTAGTGGGAGATCAAGATTTGAAGATGGTGGGCCCAGCAGACAATAAAGACTGAAGAAATGTAAATTGGAAGCACATGTAATAGGATTGCATTGCATACTGCATATTACCTAGGATTGGACTAAGACTCGTGATTGACAACCACGGGTCAATTAGAAATGGAATCGATCATCCTAAATAATATATGATATTATGATTGTATGCATGTTTAGACATAATTGCGTGAATCCGGCAAGCATGCAATAAATTGAATATGATGAGACAAATATTTTTATAATTAAAAATCCCTCATTTTAAATATGATTTAAAATTGATATCAAGATAAATAAAGGAAATTTAAATTTGTTTAAATGTTCCTACCTTCCATCAACGATCAATGTATGTGATGCTACCCGCGGATACGGTCCGGCTCATATTATTGGGGGGCCCGTCCGTCGGAAAGCTGTACATTGGATCGACAAATGTTGTAAGTTGGGTGGAACTCCCATGGGATCGGCTCATATTATTGGGGGATCCACATGGCGACCGTCCATCACAACTTAATATTGATGGGTCATCTTGACATGTCACTTTAAACGGCGTCATATTATTGGGCCCTTATTGGACATGAGGTAAATACATGGGGGTTGCTTTGGAAGCAATTGGGCTCTACCTTTTGAGAATTATGGTTGGCTGATATTATTCGGGACCATAAGTTTGTCAATTGGACTCCATGTTCTCACTAAGGAAAAGTTTCCCGTTTTCACTAGAGGGTGGTGAAATCGTTAAAATAGTGGGAGTGAGATTCATAAAATTAAATTCGCCTATTTTATGTCTTAGTAAATTATTTAAACAATCATTGATATATGTCTGTTTTTCTTTTCAGTATTTCATATGATGAATTCGCGTAATCCTTTATTCTCGATCCTCGAACAAAACAAGTTGACTGGCGCCAACTATACGGAATGGTTCCGGAAGTTGAAGATTGTCTTGACTTCGGAGAAAATGCTCTACGTGTTAGAGAAAACACCTCCGAAGGAAGCACCAGCTGATGTAAGTCCGGAGGAATTGGCCAAACTTGATGCATGGTGGGACCATGACATCAAGACCAAATGCTATATGCAAGCCTCGATGTCTGATGAACTCCAGAGGCGATTTGAGGACACCGTGAATGCTGCTGACATTCACGCTCAACTCAAGGAACTTTTTGGGCTCAATCGAGGGCTGAAAGGTTCGCTACTGTGAAGGAGCTAATGACGTGTCGCATGCGTGAAGGGACTTCGGTCCGTGATCATGGGGTACGAGTGATTTGGCTCATACAGAAGTTAGCGACCCTAGATTTGGTGTTGGAGCATGAACTCAATGTGGATTTACTGCTTCTGTCTCTTCCTTCTTCGTTTGACGGATTTGTGGTAAATTTTAATATGAACAAGATAGAGGCCACCCTTGAAGAGATGGTCAATATGCTCGTTACATATGAATCCACACTTAAGAAGGATAAGCAAGCTTTCTTGGTGGGCTCCTCATCTTCTGCTAAGAAGGGGCCAAGTATGAAGGGCAAGAAACGTTCTGCCCCACCCAAGAAAGTCGAGCCCGAGAAGAAGCACAAGACAAAGGCTTCAAACAATGGAAAATCCAAGGATGTTTGCCATTACTGCAAGAAGCCCGGTCATTGGAAGCGCAACTGCAAGGAATATCTAGAGCAGTTGGGAACTGCAAAGGGTATGTTCTATATTGAAATAAACATTTCACTTAATACTACTTCTTGGGTATTGGATACCGGATGTGGATCTCACATTTGCAATGATTTGCAGGTGATGACAAGAAGTCGCAGGCTTAGAATGGGTGAGACCCAGCTGAGGCTCGGGAATGGTTCCAGAGTTGAAGCTACAGCCATTGGAGATGTTTGTTTAATTTTGCAGAACGGTTTTAAGTTATTTTTAAGAGATGTTTTATTTGTTCCGGATTTAATTAAAAACATTATTTCTATTTCTATGCTAGATAGAGATGGTTATTCTTGCAATTTTGTGAATGGGATTTGCAATATTTACAAGAATGAATGTTTGATTGGAAATGGACAACTTGAAAACGATCTATACAACTTAAAACTAAAAGATGTTCCAATAAATTATATTGATAAACCGGCGACAACAAACAAAAGGAAAATCGATAGTCAAAACCCGGCGAACCTTTGGCATGCTAGGCTAGGTCATATTTCCTCAAGGAGGATGAACAAGCTAGTGGGAGAGGGCATGTTTGATATGTCTGATATTAACTCTCTACCTACTTGTGAATCCTGTCTAAAAGGGAAAATGACTAAATCTCCTTTTAAGGGGAAGCCTGAGCGTAGTCAAAATCTGTTGGATTTGATCCATACAGATGTTTGTGGACCATTTAGAGTTGGGACTCAATATGGACACACCTACTTCATTACCTTTACTGACGATTATTCAAGGTATGGGTATTTATATTTAATGAAATATAAGTCTGAAGCATTTGAAAAGTTCAAAGAATTCAAGGCTGAAGTAGAAAACAAGCTAGGTAAAAGTATTAAAGCACTTCGATCGGATCGAGGTGGAGAATACTTAAGTACCGAGTTTTTGGACTATCTAAAAGAGAATGGGATTATCTCTCAGTGGAGTCCTCCTATGACACCACAGCTGAATGGTGTATCGGAGCGTCGTAATCGAACTTTGTTGGACATGGTTCGATCTATGATGAGCTTCACTGAGCTTCCACCTTCGTTTTGGGGCTATGCGCTTGAAACGGCGGTATTGTTGTTAAACAACGTCCACACTAAAGCAGTGGACAAAACACCATACGAGTTATGGAATGGCAAAGCTCCTAAGTATTCGTACTTGAGGATTTGGGGATGTCCTGCTTACGTGAAGCGGACAGTGGGAGATAAGTTGGATAGTCGATCCAGCTTATGTTATTTTGTAGGGTATCCGAAGAATTCAATCGGATATTATTTCTATTATCCTGCTGAAACAAAGGTGTTTGTTTCTAGGAATGCCACCTTCTTGGAGAAGGAGTTCTTATTGGATAAGAAAGGCGAGATGATGGAACTCGAAGAAGTTCGAGAAGAACCCGAAATACAAAATAACGATCCTACGCCTCAGGAACCATTACTAGACACGCCTGAACCTAGAAGATCCGAGAGGACTTCTAGACCTCTTGTTCGATATGGTCTTCTTCTTGAAGGGGATCAAGATGAACCCGACATTGGATGTGATCCAAGAAACTTCAAGGAAGCAATTTCTGATGCGGATTCAAATTTATGGCTTGAAGCTATGCAGTCTGAATTGGATTCAATGCATACAAACCAAGTTTGGTCTTTAGTAGATCCTCCTGATGGAATTGTTCCAATAGGGTGTAAATGGATCTACAAGAGAAAGCTTGGGCCTGATGGTAAGGTATTGACCTACAAGGCGCGATTGGTGGCGAAAGGTTACACTCAAAGACAAGGAGTTGACTATGATGAAACCTTTTCACCAGTTGCAATGTTCAAGTCCATAAGAATCCTTATTGCCATAGCTGCATGGTATGACTATGAGATATGGCAAATGGATGTGAAGACTGCTTTTCTTAATGGAGACATTAAGGAAGAAATCTATATGAAGCAGCCAGAGGGGTTCACATCCATGGGAAGCGAGCATAAGGTATGCAAGCTTCAGAGATCAATTTATGGTCTAAAACAAGCATCAAGAAGTTGGAACCAGAAATTTGATGAAACAATAAAAGATTTTGGTTTCATCAAGAACCCGGAGGAACCGTGCGTGTACAAGAAAGTAGTTAAGGATGCTGTGACATTCTTAGTACTTTATGTTGATGACATCCTACACATTGGGAATGATGTAGGGATGTTACAGTCAACAAAGATATGGTTATCAGGTAGATTCTCGATGAAGGATTTGGGTGAGGCATCCTACATTCTTGGGATACAGATCTATAGAGATAGATCTAAGAGAATGATAGGACTCACTCAATCAACCTACATCGACACCATATTGAAACGGTTTTCAATGGATGGGTCCAAGAGAGGACATCTACCCATGTGTCATGGAGTTTCTCTATCCAAGTCTATGTGTCCCAAGACTGATAAAGAGATAGAGAATATGACACATGTACCATATGCGTCAGCTATAGGTAGTATCATGTATGGGATGATATCTACCAGACCGGATGTAGCATTTGCTCTGAGTGTCACGAGCAGATATCAAGCTAATCCCGGTCAAATGCATTGGAAAGCCGTGAAGGACACTCTTAAGTACTTACGAAGGACTAAGAATATGTTCATGGTATATGGAGGACGAGATCTGAAATTGGAAGGCTATACCGACTCTAGCTTCCAAAGTGACGTGGATGACTCGAAGTCAACCTCTGGATTTGTGTTCATGCTCAATGGCGGTGCTGTCTCTTGGAAGAGTTTCAAGCAGGACACCACAGCGGATTCCACCACTGAGGCTGAATACATTGCAGCATCAGCTGCTGCTAAAGAGGCCGTTTGGATGAGGAAGTTCGTCCAAGAGTTGGGCGTCATTCCTGAATTTGTTGGTCCAGTCCCGGTGTACTGTGACAACACGGGTGCCGTTGCTCAAGCAAAGGAACCAAGGTCTCATCAAAGATCCAAACACGTACTGAGGAAATACCACATCATCCGGGAGATTGTGGAAAGAGGAGACATCACTGTCGAACGAGTGGCCTCTGCAGACAATATCGCTGATCCGCTTACTAAGCCCTTGCCAGGACCATTGTTTGACAAACATCGCGAAGCAATGGGTCTACGTAGTATGACTAGTTGGCTATAGGGCAAGTGGGAGATTGAAAGAGTGGGTGCCCAGTGAGCCAACTTGTGGCTATGGGCTTTGATGACTCTTTGTACAAACGATCTTTTGTTTAATGTAATTTACACTTTTATTAATGGCAATGACTTTATCTTTCTTCATATTGTTATATTGTGATATACTATTGTTGTTTTGATAAAGACCTTGAATATACTATAGTGTATGTAAGATGTGGTAGAACATAGGGATGTCTATCATGAAATACATCTTATAGTCACTGTATATTCTAAACTGTTCCTAGTCAATTGAGCCGTCCGATAATAAGGATAAGGATCGCTCGAGTTTGAGACTAGCATTTGCGATGCGGAGTACCACGTTTCATTGGTAGGAAACATGGAGATGTTCGAAGCATGCAAATGGATATTCATAGGATGAATAATCGAACTACCCTATCCGGACATTCCAAGTGGTTATCACTTATCGAGTGGATAAAGTCCGCGGTTTTGGTTGTACACCATTAGTCCTTACTACTTGAAACATCATGGAGACTCTATATGCTAGTACTGTGCTTTGACTCGTTTACCGACTCTATGGGGGTCATCAGGTGTCGGGATTGGGTACAGTTACAACACATATAGGAGTCGATGCATTGTTGTCAAGGATTCACCACATACTTGCGAGTGTGGATATCCTATGCGATCTGAGGAGATATTAGTGTGACGAATCTCTGGCCAGAGTACTTGATGTGATTTAAGAAATGGTTTCTTAGTAGCACATGCGATGTCACTAATTTGATCTTCAAGATGTATTGCATAGTTATCGAATCTTGAGCGACTCTCGATATACCAATGGTTGTTGATTCGATCGGGATATATGGATGAAGGGACCGTACTGTACGCTAACCAAAATCTACTGGTTCTTGTAGGCACTATCAGTGATACCTAGGGAATCATGGGGCGATGTTGCTAGGCGCTTTACCATGATTCGTTGGGCAAGTCGGAAATCGTTGTTCCGAGTCACAAGGAGTTGTGAGCCCACGGCTAGCTGTATCCCTGAACCATTGAGGGTCACACAGTGTAATGGAGTTTTAATCCCCGTTGAGATAGTTAAATTTAAAGAGTTAAATTTAATGAATAAAGAAGTTGGACTTCTTAAATAAGAGTAAGGGAGTAGGATTTCCTAAAATGACATAGGGATGTACATTTTTGGAAATCACTGAATTCGGATTCAGGAAAATTTATCTTGACTTTAAAATGTGCAGAAATGGTTTCTGTGCACATTGGTAAAATCGGTTTATCAATCGGAGTCACGATGAATTTTATATTAATTTCTGAACATGCGGGCTTTGCTTGTCGGGCCTCAACTTATGACTAATGGGCCCTAAGGTGTTAGTGGCCTGCATTATAAATAAGTTATTACAGTACAGAAATTAGACACAACAGGTCATTATTTTGAGAGCAGAATTTTCGAAACCCTAGCCCCTTTCACTCTCACAATTCGGCCGCCCCTCCTTGCTCTGTCAGAGAATTTCCGGTCTGTGATTTTTAATTGCAGTCAGGAATAACGAATCAGATTCGTTTAATCTCTTCGCAGAAAACTTCTGATAGATTTTCTAGTGCAATCTATCAGAGGGATTTAAACCCCATTCGTGGACCTGATTGAAGAAGCGTTCGATCATCAGTTCCAGGGAGATACAAGAAGCGCAGAGAAATCTGTGTGGTGTCCATAAATCTCAATTCGAGATTGAAGGTAAAATTTAATAATTGTTATTTAAATTTTACACACACTTATAATTTAATCGTTGAACGGTTGATACCCACACTATGGAATTGTTCCATAATAAAATTTTTAAACTTCCGCTGCACCGGGTATCAATCGTGATTGATCTGAGGGCCGCGTTTTCCAACAAGTCTCCGGAGGATGCGGAGAACTGGTTAGACCGCATGGAGACGACTTTTCAGACTTTCCAATGCACCGAGGAGCAGAAGATGAAGACCCTGGGTTATCTTCTGGATGGACGTGCGCGCAGGTGGTGAAGGTTTACTTCTGCACCTTTTGTTGCGGCGAGAGGAGTGGCCACCTGGGCCGAGTTCCGCACAGCTTTTCAGAAGCTGTATTTTCCTCCTGCACTCCGACAGTCAAAGGCAGGCGAGCTTCTGAGTTTGCGACAGGGAGCCATGTCTATTGATGAATATCAGCAGAGGTTCTTTGATCTGCTATCCTATTGCCCCGAGATTGCTGACACCTCTGGGATGAAGTATAATCTGTTCCTTCAGGGCCTTAACCCGGAGATCCATGACCGTGTGGCGGTTGGCGACGACATTTCCTATGAGGGTTTCGTGAGCCGTTGTCACCAGGCGGAGGACAGCATTTGACGGAACAGGTCTTTCCCTCAGTCAAGGCCTGCTAGTTCTTTGGGTCCCCGTGCCCAATCTTTCAAGAAGTCTGGATCTACTTCTTCCTCTGGTTCTGGAGGTGTTGTCCGTTTCGGTAAGAAGGACAAGTGTGATCACTGTGGGAAGAACCATCCATCCAACAAGTGCCATAGAGCTTCTGGAGCTTGTTTCCGCTGTGGAGAGACTGATCATATCCGGAGGGATTGTCCACTATCTGGGGGAGGTGTATCTGGTTCTGGTTCAGGATCTGGTTCTCAGGCCACCGTTCAGCAGAGGTCGCAGGGACAGCCTGCTGGGTGTTCTCATTTGAGGCCACGAGCTTCTGGTCAGGTGTTTGCCCTGAGACATGATCAGGCAGTGGAGGAGAATGAAAAAGTCATCGCAGGTACATTTCTGCTTTATGGTATACCTGCTCTTGTACTTATTGACACTGGTGCATCTCATTCCTTCATTTCTGCACGTTTTGTTAAGAGGCATAAGTTACCATGCATTGCACTAGACGTAGTGATGTCTGTTTCTACTCCGACGGGCCAATCTGCTTTGGCTAAGCGTCTAGTGATGGGTTTCCCTTTAGAGTTCAAAGGGAACATTCTGTTAGCGAATCTCATGGTCCTAGCGATGGACGACTTTGATTGCATTCTGGGAATAGATATGTTGACTACCTATCGAGCTTCAGTGGACTGCTATCAGAGATTAGTACGCTTTCATCCGGAGGGGAGTGAGAGCTGGTTTTTCTATGGTGAGGGAGCGCGACCCCCGATGCCTTTGGTATCAGCTTTGAGAGCCTATCGAGCTCTAGAGTCTGGCGGGGAAGGCTACCTTATCTATGCAGTTGATTTGTCCGCTGAGAGTATTGGGATAGAGAGCATTCCTGTTGTGGATGAATTTCCAGATGTATTTCCTGATGAGATTCCGGGTTTTCCTCCTGCTAGGGAAGTCGAGTTTGGCATAGAGTTGATGCCGGGTACTTCACCTATTTCTCGAGCACCGTATCGTCTGGCTCCATCAGAGATGCGTGAGTTGAAGAATCAGCTACAGGATCTTTTGGACAAGAGATACATTCGTCCTAGTGTATCTCATTGGGGAGCTCCTGTTCTCTTCGTGAAGAAGAAGGATGGGTCGATGCGGTTGTGCATTGACTATCGGCAGCTGAATCGAGTCACTGTGAAGAACAAGTATCCGTTGCCTCGTATTGATAACTTGTTTGATCAGCTGCAGGGAACTTCAGTTTACTCCAAGATTGACTTGAGATCTGGGTATCATCAGTTGAGAGTCCGTGATCAGGACGTAGCCAAGACTGCATTCCGTACTCGCTATGGGCATTACGAGTTCCTAGTGATGCCATTTGATTTGACTAATGCGCCGGCTATATTCATGGATTTGATGAACCGTGTCTTCAGGGAGTATTTGGACAAGTTTGTCGTGGTCTTCATTGACGACATCTTGGTGTATTCGCGTAATACGGAAGAGCATGTTTCTCACTTGCGGTTGGTACTAAAGACTCTTCGGAATGAGCAGTTGTACGCCAAGCTGAGCAAGTGTGAGTTCTGGATGGATCGAGTGGTCTTTCTTGGCCATATCATATCCAGGGAGGGGATTTCTGTTGATCCAAGCAAGATTGAAGCGGTACTTAATTGGTCGCGTCCGACGACAGTTGCTGAGATCCGTAGTTTTCTGGGTCTAACAGGGTATTATCGTCGCTTCATTCTGAACTTCTCTCAGTTAGCTCGACCTTTGACGCAGCTTACCCGCAAGGGTGTGGACTTCGAGTGGTCCTCCGAGTGTGAGGAGAACTTCTGTGAGCTTCGACGACGGTTGACTTCTGCACCGGTGTTGGCATTACCGTCAGGATCTGGAGGGTATGTGGTATACACTGATGCTTCTCTTCAGGGGTTAGGTTGTGTCCTGACTCAGAATGGGCATGTGATCGCATACGCTTCTAGACAGCTGAAGCTTCACGAGGACAACTGTCCAGTCCATGATTTGGAATTGGCAGCCATTGTGTTCGCTTTGAAGATCTGGCGTCATTATCTGTATGGCGAGAAATTTGAGATCTTCACCGACCATAAGAGTCTCAAGTATTTGTTCACTCAGGTGGAGTTGAACATGAGGCAGAGACGTTGGATGGACTTGCTTAAAGACTATGATTGAGAGATTAAGTACCATCCGGGAGCTGCTAATCTCACCGCTGATGCTTTGAGTCGCAAGGTGCGACTATCCGCAATTAAGACTTGTTCGATGTCTAGTGCAATCAGTGACTGTTGTACTTCGGGGTATACCTTCAAGCATAAGAAAGGTATGCAGAGTATCCAGATGTTTGCGATACTATCTGAGCCAGCTTTGTATTCGCGGATCCGAGATGCTCAGATGTCTGATTCGAAGACCCAGCGTTTAGCTCGTCTAGCTAACGAGGGTAGCTCATCTGGATTTCATTATCAGTCAGATGGCTTTCTGTGTTTTTCTGGTAGGCTTGTGATTCCGCAGGATGAAGAGTTGCGAGAGGAGATTTTGTCTCAGGCACATCGCACTAAGTTGAGTATTCATCCTGGGAGCAACAAGATGTACAAGGATCTACTTACTCGTTTCTGGTGGAAGGGAATGAAACGCAGTGTTTATCAGTTTGTTTCGAGATGTTTGGTGTGTCAACAGGTCAAGGCAGAGCACCGACGACCTGGAGGATTGCTTCACAGTCTGCCTATTCTTGAATGGAAATGGGAGTTTATCACAATGGACTTTGTGACCCATTTGCCGGTATCCCCGAGGAACTGTGATGCTATCTGGGTTGTGGTGGACCGACTCACCAAGTCAGCGCATTTCATTGCCTATAGTCGAGAGTACAATGTGGATCGTATGGCTCGATTGTACATTCAGGAGATCGTTCCACTTCATGGAGTGCCTGTGAGCATTGTCAGCGATCGGGACCCCAGGTTCACTTCTAGATTCTGGGGGAGTGTTCAGCGTGCGATGGGTACTACTCTCAGTTTGAGTACTGCCTATCATCCGGAGACTGATGGTCAGTCAGAGCGCACTATCCGTACTTTGGAGGATATGCTTAGAGCGTGCGTCATGGATTTTGGTTCAGCCTGGCAGGATCATTTTCCGTTGATTGAGTTCGCGTACAACAACAGCTATCACACTAGTATTGAGATGGCACCTTTTGAGGCGTTGTACGGTCGATGTTGTCATACTCCACTCTTCTGGGATGAAGTGGGGGAGAGACAGGCTGAGGGACCGGAGTTTATCCAGCAGGCGATAGACATTGTTGATCAGATCAAGAAACGGATTAAGACTGCACAGGATCGTCAGGCCAGCTATGCTAATATCAAGCATAGGCCATTGCAGTTCGATGTCGGGGAGAAAGTGTTTCTGAGAGTGTCACCTTTCCGCAAGATTCTCAGATTTGGCCTTAAGGGAAAGTTGTCTCCTAGGTTTATCGGTTCGTTTGAGATCTTGGAGAGCATTGCCGATTTGGCTTATCGGCTAGCTTTGCCACCGCATCTTTCCAGTATTCACGACGTGTTTCACGTATCTCTGTTGCGATGGTATGTGGCGGATGAATCTCATATTCTGCAGCGGTCTGGGGTTCAGGTGAACAAGGATTTGACTTATGTTGAGAAACCTATTCGTATCCTGGATTATAAGGTTAAGGTTTTGCGAAACAAAGTCATTCCTCTGGTTTTAGTTCAGTGGCAGTGCCGAGGCACTGAGGAAGCTACTTGGGAGCTTGAGGAAAAGATGCGTGAAGACCATCCTGAGTTGTTTTGATTTCATTTTTTAAGTTGTATTCAGTTGCAAACTCTGTAAACGTTTGATTTGAATAAAGAATGTTTCTGATTTCTGTATTTCATTTAGTACTTAAGATCTGATTTCGAGGATGAAATATCTTAAGTGGGGGAGAATGTAGTACCCCGTACCCGAAATTGGTAATTAAGAGATTAACTATGTTAATTAAACCAATTTGGTATCGGACGGATCGGAAGCTCCGATCAGGATCGGAAGCTCTGATGCAGGATCGGAAGTTCCGATCGATATTACGTCATGCATGACGTGTGGCAGGATCGGAAGCTCCGATCAGGATCGGAAGCTCCGATCACCCCTATCCGAAGTCAACAAGTGATATTTTGACACGTGGCAGATCACGATCTTCGGAAGCTCCGATGGCAGGATCGGATGTTCCGATCGAGGTTCGGACGTTCCGATCGAGGATCGGAGGCTCCGATCGTTGTCTATAAATAGAGGGCCGAGGCTTCATTTCCAATTGCCAATTCCGAGTATTTCCCTCTCCTTTCTAGTCTATTCGAGTTCTTCTAGCCTTCCTAGGCTTGACCCGGCGGCCGGCGAGGCGTTCGGAAGTCGTAGCAGAGTTGTGCCCTAGTTCTGGAGGCATCGACATCAAAGGGCTAACGGCGGACAAAGGTATAGCTTTTGCTTCCTATAAATATTTAGGAGTATGCAATAGCTTAGTTAAGGCTTTTAGAGCGCTTTAATGATAGTAGTATCATTTGGCAGTGTAGAGCAGACTATAGGCGTGGACCTAGAGTTGGTAGAGCTTGCACTGATTTGAGGTACGGAAGTACTGTTCGAGATATCCTGACTGAGTATGCATGTATTATGTGACTACATGGTTTATATGTCATTGATTTATGCTACATTCATTTGCATACTGAGCTATCTCCTTCGAGATGTCTGTTAGTAGGGTTGTACCCTATCCTGTTAGTGGATGGACTTCCATGGCTTTGGGTCCGGTAAATCCACTGGTATTATGGTATGGGAGCCACCTCCTGAAGCGACGGCACAGCGTGCAACATACCAGGGCCCGATCTGTCTCTGTTATCTGATCCTTGACCTCGAGTTTATAGGGAGTTCACTTTGCATGCATGTATACTCATACTCTCGTGCTGAGCGTTTTATGCTCACGTCTCGTACTCTGTGTTTCTGGACACCCTATTCCATGGGGCAGGTTTGCGATTGGACGAGGCTGGGGGATCCAGGAGAGGCTAGGCAGTGGTTGGCCAGCTGGAGCTTCGTCTAAGTTTTATTTCTGTTGTTTTGGGTTGATACAGCTATTCGATTTGGTTGTATAATATTCGGATAAATTACAGATTCCTTTCCTTGGGATTGTATTTGTTTATGGTTTCCGCAAGTTTATTCTGATATCTGTTTTATTAAGTTAATTGCATGCCTAAGTTCTGTTTAGTAGGTGATCCGGGTAAGGGTCACTACATTAGTCCTTACTACTTGAAACATCATTGAGACTCTATATGCTAGTACTGTACTTTGACTCGTTTACCGATTCTATTGGGGTCATCAGGTGTCGGGATTGGGTACAGTTACGACACATATAGGATTCGATGCTTTGTTGTCAAGGATTCATCACATACTTGCGAGTGTGGATATCCTATGCGATCTGAGGAGATATTAGTGTGACGAATATCTGGCCAGAGTACATGATGTGTTTAGGTTACTCGATTTTCCTAGTAACACATGCGATGTCACTATTTGATCTCCAAGATGTAATGCATAGTTATCGAATCTCGAACGACTCTCGATGCACCAATGGTTGTTGATTCGATCGGGATATATGGATGAAGGGACCGTACTGTACGTTAACCAAAATCTACTAGTTCTTGCAGGCACTATCAGTGATACCTAGGGAATCATGGGGCGATGTTGCTAGGCGCTCTTACCATGATTCGATGGGTAAGTCGGAAATTGTTGTTCCGAGTCACAAGAGTTGTGAGCCCACGGCTAGCTGTATCCCTGAACCATTGAGGGTCACACAAGTAATGGATTACTATATTTAAAGAGTTAAATTAAATGAAAGAGAAGTTGGACTTCTTAACTAAAACGGAGTGGAATTTCCTAAAATGACATAGGGATGGGCATTTTTGGAAATCACTGAATTCGGATTCAGAAAAATTATCTTGAATTAAAAAGATGCAGAAATGGTTTCTGTGCACATTGGTAAAATCAGTTTATCAATCGGAGTCACGATGAATTTTATATTGATTTCTATAATAACAGGCTTGTCTTGTTGGGCTTAAGTTATGGATTGTGGGCCCTAAGGAGTTAGTTTCCTAATACAATTATAACTTAATCTAGTCTAGAAATTATCTATAAATACATGTGTTGTGTTCGAAAATTACATAGCATTCACTCTTGCAATTTTCGAAAATACTGCATAATATTTCAAGGGGAATTTTCGAATTCCTCTGCTCCTTTTTGAGATAATTCAGTCTGTAATTTTTGTGAAAAATTACATTCTGAATTGACAGATCAAATCTGTTTATTCTCTTCGATAAACATCTGATTGATTTCTAGTGCAATCAATCAAAGGGTTTTAGTTTTCTATTCGTGGACTTAATTTCGAAAGTTGATCGTGATAGTCATCGGTTCCCGGGATTTACAAGAAGAGCAGATTAAATTTTGTTGGAGTCCATAATCAAGCCTTAGCTTGAAGAGGTAAAAATATTTAATTGTAAATTTATATTTTTACTTGCAAGATTTTAATCGTTAGGATTTGATACCCACGATATGGAATCGTTCCATATCGAAAAACAAATTTTTTTAAACTTCCGCTGCTCCGGGTATCACATCCGTGTGATCAGAGAATGCGTGTTCCAACAACCTGGACAACCACCAAGGCTTCACGATCATAGGCCACGCTTTCCTCTCATCTTAAATAGTCCTGTACAATCCTCAACATCTGATATAATCCATCACAGATGAAGCCAATCATCATAGAGTAGTCCTCGTATTCGAGTCGAAGTCTTAAAACAACATCCCATCCAATTTCTCGGATAATTCCTATCACAAGGAAAATCTAACCACAACTCTGATGAAAACCTCTAGTCATCGCTGGTAGAAATCCATCCACCTACTAGATCTATACGTCTAGCAGTAACCCAAAGGTTAAAACCTATCTGCTCAGAGTACACACTTGTCAAGGAAATCCTCCAAGACTGGTTTTCACAACAGAATACTCAAACTATATCTCTGGCATACCAGACGATATCGAACCATCGATATCAAACCTGATATCTAATCCAAGGTCATACCTCGTCGTGACTGTCACCAAATCCCTAGACTGAGTAGCCTTCCCACCGCCATCTCCTGAAGCACGAAGGCTCCCAGGTACCCTCTGAAGTACAAGGACTCTCAGAGTAACACTGGCATACGGTCGCGCTCCATCACGTCTAGTCATGATCATAGCCCACAACTCTCGGCATATACTGGACCTGGCATCTCGATGAAAACCCATCATCACAAGTTTAAACCTAATGAAGGTCTAACAGCTTACTGTTCTAAGAAAACAACCTAGAACAAAGCCCAATGTTCTAAACCGAACAATAATCTTAATGCCTCTAGATGAGTCCACTCATTGCTGGCACTATCTTAGTCCACTGACTAACTAGGTCAATCCTAGGAAAATGCCTAGACTAACCACAAGTCAAACAGTCACAGTCGGCCCACTCAAATCCCATGAGCTGCAATAGTTGAACACTAATCAACTAAACCCAATCCAAACTCCCGCACAATCATGCAATCATTCACGAATTGCCGGATAAAAAGTACATGTATCACTTATTTCAAGTTATGTACAATTCTCTTTATTACAATCTCATGTAATACATACACTATTCAAAATACAATGAAATGTACAACCGAACTTGAAATGATACAACCAAAGTATGATGATACATTACAACTGAAATACTGTTTACAAATTACATCAATACAGTATATAAATCATCGTACAAATCTTTGTTCCTTGAGCATGAAGCTTCTAATCAACACATGCATCAATGCAAGCGTACTCCCGTCCAAGTCTCTGTAACTGTCCTCCTATAAAGAACTCCGGAGAAATGGCACGTGATAGCTAACCAGCTATGCTCTGCATCAGTGCATGTCAGTCGACCTCTTCTACTCACGATCTACCGTCAACCTTCTTTTTGTAACCAAATCATGCTTTTGAACATGAAGTTTCCCGTTTGCCTACCGAACGCATCGATACAAGCATACCGGAAAAACTATGTTCTGCATGAGTTTAATGACCTTACGCTCGAAACCTGTCATGCCTTATGCACTCGAGGAATTCCCTGGTAAAGGTCTATCTGACAATCTCTCCAACTACGACTGGAGAATCTTCAGAGTAGTGTCATCATGGTAATGACTGTACAGATGCAAGCATCAAGTAAGTCCCCACCAATCCTCTGCCACTGCCTCTGGCATCTGGTACTCGATCCAAAGCTAGGATCCACATGAGTAGAAGTCTTGAAAACTCGGACACGATCCATCACTCCTGTCCGCACTTGCTGGAATCCCATAAGCCAAATCTTCAGAAATCCTGCCGATGATGATAGTCTCTGGGCAAACTAATCGCCGCATCATTACCTCTTCCAAGGTCTCATCAATCCTATAAGGATAACCCAAAGTCTTAATACTATATCCCAAGTCTCTTGCATGCATGCACTCTGATACCAATAAATGTAGCGACCCAACCCGGATCCACTACCTAATCAGAGTTAATAGCATAATTAAGCATGCATTAAAATAAATCAATGCGGAAGACTTAAAGAAAAGCAGACCGGCAGAATACAACCGGTTAAACAAATTCGATTATACAACTGCTCAGTAATGGCGCCTAGGACATGAGTGGTACAACCTGGGGAGCAAACCCTGCGTACATTGCTCATTCCTAACGGACGTGGACCGTGTCCCCTAGATGCTAATACCAGCCCCTAGCAAAGCACTAGACATCAACTGTTCAAACAGGGCTGAGCAACCCTACATGGCTCATCTCAAAGGATGGACAGGCACAATATGATATGCACATACTGCATAATAATATGACACACAAATACAACATATAAGCATGCAAAACCCGCTGGAAATCTCAGTCAGTACTTACGTACCTTATTACAGGAAGTCCTAGCAATCCCACTCTAGGTTCCAAGCCTATCATCAACTCTACAATGCAATTACCCATGCATCATTAATTAAGCTCTAAAAGCTTTAACTAAGCTATTGCATACTCCTAAATAATTTAAGTAGACCATAGCTATACCTGCGTCCTTCGTCAGCCCTCTGATGGTGACTATCCCGCAACTATGGGCACACCCCTGCTGCAGCTCTACAGCTTCGAGCACGGCTCCACTACATGAGCACTGCTCTACTACTATGTCAGACACTGTCTGACTATGCTAGAATATATCCCCTACTCCAACTCTAAAATAAGAGTACCCAAAACCCTAAAATAGAGCCACGTGGGCGAAGGAGAGGATTTCGGAATTTGCACGAATGAGGAGCTCGGACCTCATATTTATAGAACACGTTCGGGCCATCCGATCGTCTCATCGGATCGTCTGATCTCCACCACGTGTCAATCCAATCGCATGCAACCATGCACCTATCCCGAACACTGTTCGGATGGTCCGATCTCGCCCTTCGGGTCGTCCGAACCATGTCCGGATGACGTCACCAATGACATATTAATTTGGGACAGCTGGCTGGGCTATAGTTCGGATCATCCGAACCCACTTCGGATCTTCCAAAGTCTTCAGAGCCTCCGAAGCCTGGCTCCGTCCATGTTCGGATCCTCCAAACTCTAGTTCGGATCGTCCGAACCTTCCGAACCTTACCCACCATTTTTGAGTGTCCTGAATCCATTTCTAAACTCCGTTAACCCATTTGAAATTTCTTTAATCATGTTTTACTTAACCTAAACATGATTACATGATTAATTACGCATTAATCGTTAATTTCGGATACGGGTTACTACAGTACGTGTTGTTCTTCATCATTTTTAAGATGTTTTCCCGACAATTAACAAGTGTTTCTGGCCGTGTGTAGCTTATGATCAAACTTTAAGATACATTATTTTTAGTCGTTGATTAATTGTTGTTTTTTTTATATTAATTATAGTATATTATTGCCTACATTGAACCGAGAGTCTGGCTTTTCCCTTGTACACAACGCAAATTTCCAATAATCCTCCACATGAATGGAAATTAATGCATATGTATGTAATGCAGACTCTTAGAAAGTTCAATCGAATGATTATTTTATCAAGAGAAGTAGTTTTTGACTTTGAACCTTCCGTAGTAGATTACCATCAGATTTACTAGATGCTTAGTGAACGCGATGTATTGAACTACTCAGCCATTTATGTAAACCAAGACAATGATACCGACACAATAACCCTTCTCACATATATTTTTTTTCTCATGGTTGTGTCTGTTTTAGCCATGGACACGTTCTTGGATTGATAAGTGTTTCATTGAAGTGGTTCATTTTCACACTCACATAGGTGATATCCTATAACGAGTATCCTATCATACTCGACTTTTTCAAGTATATAAATCATTAAAAGTATAAACTTAACCTCACTACATGTGATAGAAAACATGTTTTTCATCCTAGGAATGAGAAGACTACTTTTCACAAAGCTTGTCTCAAGTGCTGTTGCAAAAAATCTCAAAACTTCGTTTTTCCGTTGAACTAAAACCTTGGGATCTCCAGTCAGCAAGGTTGAGTTTCTGCTAAGAACGTTTTGATTCTAGATTTTTTTGTCTTATTCCCCTTGATGAGCATTATTTTGATCTCTTTCCAAAACTTTGTGCATGCATTCATCAAGTTATCTTTTAGTTCTATATTGTTGACTAAGATAACTTCACTAGAGATCAACTTTTTAAAAGTATTATGTCTACAATAAACATGTCGTGACATACCATTGTACTCATAGCTTCGTGTCTTTCTAATGATCATTTGGCCATTAAAATGTATAGCATGGAAAACACTAGCTTTAATCAATATGAAATTCCAACATATTTATCAATCATGCAGCTTCTTTGATGGCTTTATTCAAGACTATAAACTCGGATTCCATAACAGATCGAGTTATACACAGTGGTTCCTCAACCAAGTCTTTTGTGTCCAATATGCATTTTGCATCACAATATACTTCTAATGATATTGCATAGCTCATATACATGTTCTTAGTTTGTTGACCTTTAACCAATATCCAAACATATACAGTTTGTGACGTACATCAAACTTTCAGTTACACTTGAATATTGCAATCATTATATGGGTTCTCCATTTTTCTTATCTAATTGTAGATTTGCATCTACTGGAGTGTCGATATGAATAAGATCATAATCATTGACTCTTATTAGCACCATCTCAATGTAATGAGAATGTGTGAGGACAATTCCTTCACATGTTTTAATGATCTTAGTTCCACCTATCACATTCTTTGTACCCATATCTCTCATTCAAAGTCATCTGTCAACAACTTTTGTGTTTATAATCACTGAAGATAATGAACATTCCATTCAATCATACATTATATGATTGTTTGCACTTTTGTTTTTTTTCATGTTGCGACAACTTTTTCAACAACTTTTATTCTGTCAAGAATTCGTTGCATATTTTCTGTTGTAACGAATTTCAAATTCGTCTCTATTTCACTTAGTATGAGTTCCAATTACAACTTCATCGTCATTTATTACGAAAAACATTTTTCCTTAGTAATGTCTTGACAGTAGTCGTGATATGCTTCACAACATTAACATTTTTTTGCAATGTTTCAACGGTTCACCAATTTTTATTGTCACTGCAATTATTGACATATTCAATACAAGACAATTCCACCAATTTTGGTGTATATATCCATTTGTCCTTGAATGGGAGCCTTTCATTTGCCAAACACCCCTTTTGATCATAATCACATTATGGTAACTTCTCATAATAAGCATATCATCTATGTATAAACATACTATGACAAACGATTCAGGTGTGCCTATGATATAACTGCATTTTTCACACTCGTTTATCTTGAAACCATTTGACAACATAGTTTTGTCAAATTTCATGTGCCACTGTTTTGGCGCTTGTTTCAATCCGTACAACGACTTAAGGAGTTTGCACACCTTATGCTATTGTTTGGGAGCCACAAACCCTTCCGGTTGCTCCGTGTATATTTTTTCATCTAATTCACCATTTAGGAACGAGATTTTTACATCCATTTGATGTAACTCAAGGTCATGCAACGCGACAATGATAATGAGAACTCGAATGAAAATAATCCTAGTCATTGGTGAATATGTGTCAAAGAAATTTAGGCATTCTTTTTGATTGAAGCCTTTAGCCACCAACCGGGCCTTATATTTGTCTATAGATCCATCAGCCTTGTATTTTCGTTTTAGGATCTACTTTCATCCTAGAAGATCCACCAATTCTTATGTATGATTTTGCATGATGGAGTCTATTTCGTTGTTAATAGCTTCTTTCTATAATGGAGCCTCAAGACTCGATAATGATTCCATTATTGTTCGAGGTACATTTTCCAATACATAAATCAGAAATTCATGACCAAAAGTCTTTTCCTTTCTAGACCTTTTACTGTGTCTCAATTTGTTATCATTTTTATGATTTTTCGCAGTTTAATTTTCTCTTTTGTTGCTACGATTCTCTTCAGTAGTAGTTTCTTTGTTATATTAATCAAGAAGAGGTGGTCCAGTATCATTCTTATTTCCTCTAGGATGAGTTTCACTGATATTTTCTTCCACGTATTTTTTGTGATGACATTCTGTCTCATTCTTGTCCTGATACATGTTGCTACATGCTTTGGGACAGGATTTATTTTTCTCTTCTTTGTAAATAAACGTTTCCTCATAGAACACAACATTCTGTGACTCAATTGTAGTCCTACTGTGGACATTAGGAATTTCTAACTTGTGCACCAAAAATAAATATGCTTTTACTATTATTGGCATAACCAAGAAAATACAATCGATTGTATTTGATCCAATTTTCACTTGTTACGGCTTAGGATTTCCACCTTAGCCAAACACCCCATACTTTTAGATATTTGTAGGCAGGTTTGTGGCCTTTCCACAACTCATAAGGGTTCTTATCATTTTTCTTGTGTAGTTTAAATTTAGAATACAATTTTTAAATTCAATCGCTTCCCCCACATTTTTGGGTAATCATAGCTTTTCGAATTATAAGCATTAAAACTTAGAAATTCAATCTCAAGATTTTATATCTTGTTAAATTTGGATTTAAGAATGATTGCGTAAAGATTTCAAAAATCATATATTGTCACCAAATTTGACAATATTGTATTCTCCAATTTATCACTTCACTTGTTATATGATTAGTGTTCAAACTTTCAAGTTTTCCAAATTTAAGCGTTATAGCTTAGAACTCTAAATTCAAGATTTTATGTCTTGTAAATTTAGATTAAGCATGATGGCTTATCAAATTTTAACTTGAACTATCGAGTTTCATTAACAACATGAATTTTAAGTGCAAAAGACTTATAAAACTTGATTCAAGATTTTATTTCTAGTAAATACAAGTTTTAAGCATACAAAACTTACAAAATTCACTTGGAATGAAATGACAAGTATCACATCACAACAATAAAAAATATTCTATATATAGTTGACACACCATTCCACTAGGTTATCCAACAAGTTTAATCGGAAATCATCAATAATGAAGTCTGTCTCATAGTCTGTCTCATGACCTGTTGCAACAGGATCTGCAACAATCATGCTAACTTGATTTCGTTTGCCTTTATTTGGACGATAACAGTCTCTAGCCATGTGATTTGGCTTATCACAATTATAACAGTCCTATTAGAACTTTTTGACATTTCACTTGTCAGCATACTACATACTTTTGCTAGAATTTGGTTCAACCAAATTAGCCCTTCCATATATGGATAATTTTTCTTTTGGTCAGATTGCTTGCGATTGTCATCTTCAATACGCAGTCAAAAAATTAGACCATCGAGACCCATTTCTTTTGTTTTTGCCTTAAATAAATTTTGAAATCCATCCACGAAGGCGGAAGTTTCTCAATCATTGAAGCAACTTGAAATGGTTCACTTATTTGCATATCCTCGACATACAAATCATGTAACACTTGAAATTCCTACACATGGCTTATAACAGATTTAAATCAATCATTTGAAATTCAAAAACTTAGCAATTTCATTTTCATACTTCATAATCCATTATTTTCCCATTGTAAATTTCCTTCTCGGATATAGTTGGAGCCCTCTCATGCAGAAACTCAACGAGATGCAATTTAGCATGATAGAACATTATCTTTTCAAGCCGAGGCCTCCAAACTTCTCCGATTTCTCAACCTGTGTCACTAGAACGGTTGCTGTAATGTGGTCATTAGATGAAGATTTTATTTCAGAATGCACTGTAAATTCGTCTTAAGTTTTTGGGTTTGGGTAATGTGCAAAACTGAAACTGTTCATCTTGTGTCTTGACAGATGTTGCAACACGTCCTGGAACATGACACCAATAGAAAGTTGAAGTCGAGTTTAGATTTAGAATCTATGTCTTTAAGACGAATTTTTCCCACACACGGTGCTTATGGAATTTGAGAATTGTTTTCCAAGATACAAAAACATTCATTTTGTAATAAGAGCACTCCAAATTACAAAACCCGACGAACTTTAAGATGCTTTTTGAACTTTCCGAAAATGCTGAACAAAATCTGTATACAACAATATGTATGGACAAAACATCGGAGTATTTTTTGAGTTTCAACGTGTATAAAATTTTCCATTCCAAATGTGATCTATTTATAGAGATTAAATAGCCATAAATAAAATGGTACATCACTTTAAATGAGACACATCTTTTTACCAAAATATGTAACAAATAACTGCCTCTTTTTATTCCATCATCGGCCGAATGAACCAATATCAATTGGAATAGCGGAATTTCAATTTGAATGTTGAATTCGAATTCAAATTCAAATCACAACACCAATTGGTGTCATAAAGAGGCACATTTGGCACCTCTTTGGTTGAGGTGCCACTTGTCTCATTTCACTTTCCTTTTGTTTTCTTTTTTATTTAATCACATTTATATATTATATATTAATATAATATATATAATCTTTTCACTCGATAAAATCCGAAAAAATATTTGTGAAAACTTTATTAATTTCTCATTTACCCTAATTGGTAATCGAGAATAATTTTATCACAAATATGTTATCGATTCTAAATAGGTACACAACCCAAATTTCCAAAAATTGCTTCAAGTGGTGGAACGTACCATCAATTTTGCAGTACACCCTTTACACGAAGATAAATTGGTTTGGATTTATTCATATAATGGCCATTTCTCTTCTAAATCTGCTTGGGAATCTATTAGGAACCGGAATGCTGCTAGAGTCATCTATGTTGCTAGATGGTCTAAAATTCTAAAAAACCCATCCATCTATTTTTTTGGATGGAAATGGCTACAAAAGAAGATAGCGACCGATGATATCCTGAAAAAGAGGGTTTATGATGCCATCTAAGTTCCAATACTGTATTTTGAACGTTTATTTTTCTCCTGTCAACATGATCAATCGTTCTGGAAACATTATGCTGATCTTTTTGGTGTAACCGATAGGAACTTTTCTAACTTCAATGGGTGGTGCATCAAACATCAATGGAGGAAAAAAGGCCATGTCAGGGAAACGATCCCTTTCCTAATTGTTTGGTTTATCCGAGCCAGGAGAATTGCAGCCAAGTTCAATAAAATTTCCATGACATTCTATCAACAGGTGTGATGATGCTAAGAAACGCAATCCCCTGGTCGAGTTAAGAGATCTTTTCCGACCTGATGAGAGCCTGAAACCAACAACAAGAGTGTTAGAAGGGGTCAGAAGTTGTTTTCGGTGTATCCCTTCCGATGCGCAGATCAGATGTGAGGACGGAAGAATATAGTGAGTGATGTGTGTGTACCCAATGATTGGAATGGTTAAAAATGAAATCAATCCTCGTATTTATAGGAGAGATCATCGGATTTTGTGTCGTCCTTCCTTAATTATAACACATGAGTATAGGGATCACAATCCTATAAATCTTGGTAGAGATCTTGTTCGAATCATCCTAAAGATGGAAGGTTGAATCTTCAAAGCGATTTGGTATCACTTGGATGACCTGGTATCCTAGCCAAGCTTAAGTGATGTCATACCTGAGAGCATAGCTGATCTGTTACTCAGCTGACCTAGGATTTATGGTGAGGGTGCTATGCCGACCTGTTGGAGAACACGGCGTTCAGATCAATTAGGATTGATACCCGGTGCAGCGGAAGTTTAAAATTTTGTATGGAACGATTCCATAATGGGTATCAACCTTACGATTAAATTGTGTGTGTAAAAATTAAATAACGATTATAAAATTTTTACCTTTAATCTCGAATCGAGATTTTGGACACCAACAGATTTCTCTGCTCTTGTTGTATATCCCTGGAACTGATGGACGAACTGTTCTTCAATCAGGTCCACGAACGGATATTTAATCCCTCTGATAGATTGCACTAGAAAATCTATCAGAAGTTTTCTACGAAGAGATTAACGAATTTGATCCGTTAAACCAGACTGTAATTCAAAATCACAGGCTGGATTTTTCTGACAGAGAGAGGGAGGGGGGCGGCCACCTTTTAGAAAAATACTTAGGGTTTTCGAAAATTGTGACCTGTTGTGTGTAATTTCTGTACTGCAATAACTTATTTATAATGTAGGCCACTAACAGCTTAGGGCCCATTAGTCATAAGTTCAAGCCCGACAAGCAAAGCCCGCATGTTCAGAAATTAATATAAAATTCATCGTGACTCCGATTGATAAACCGATTTCACCAATGTGCACAGAAACCATTTCTGCACCTTTTAAAGTCAAGATAAATTTTTCTGAAACCGAATTCAGTGATTTCCAAAAATGGCCATCCCTATGTCATTTTAGGAAATCTTACTCCTCTACTCTTAAATAAGAAGTCCAACTTCTTCGTTCGTTAAATTTAACTCTTTAAATTTAACTATCTCAACGGGGATTAAAAATCCATTACACTGTGTGACCCTCAATGGTTCAGGGATACAGCTAGCCGTGGGCTCACAACTCCTTGTGACTCGGAACAACAATTTCCGACTTGCCCATCGAATCATGGTATGAGCGCCTAGCAACATCGCCCCATGATTCCCTAGGTATCACTGATAGTGCCTACAAGAACCAGTAGATTTTGGTTAGCGTACAGTACGGTCCCTTCATCCATATATCCCGATCGAATCAACAACCATTGGTATATCGAGAGTCGCTCGAGATTCGATAACTACGCAATGCATCTTGAAGATCAAATAGTGACATCGCATGTGCTACTAAGAAACCATTTCTTAAATCACATCATGTACTCTGGCCAGAGATTCGTCACACTAATATCTCCTCAGATCGCATAGGATATCCACACTCGCAAGTATGTGGTGAATCCTTGACAACAAAGCATCGACTCCTATATGTGTTGTAACTGTACCCAATCCCGACACTTGATGACCCCAATAGAGTCGGTAAACGAGTCAAAGCACAGTACTAGCATGTAGAGTCTCAATGATGTCTCAAGTAGTAAGGACTAATGGTGTACAACCAAAACCGCGGACTTTATCCACTCGATAAGTGATAACCACTTGGAAAGTCCGGATAGGGTAGTTCGATCATTCATCATATGAATATCCATTTGCATGCTTCGAACATCTCTATGTTCCTTACCAATGAAACGTGGTACTCTGCATCGCAAATGCTAGTCTCAAACTCGAGTGATCCTTATCCTTATTATCGGACGGCTCAATCGACTAGGAACAGTTTAGAATATACAGTGACTATAAGATGTGTTTCATGATAGACATCTCCATGTTCTACCACATCTTACATACACTATAGTATATTCAAGGTCTTTATCAAAGCAACAATAGTATATCACAATATCACAATATGAAGAAAGACAAAGTCATTGCCATTAATAAAAGTGTAAATTATATTAAACAAAAGATTGTTTATACAAAGAGTCATCAAAGCCCTTAGCCACAAGTTGGCTCACCGGGCACCCACTCTTTCAATCTCCCACTTGCCCTAAAGCCAACTAGTCATACTACGTAGACCCATTGCTTCGCGATGTTTGTCAAACAATGGTCCTGGCAAGGGCTTAGTAAGTGGATCAGCGATATTGTCTGCAGAGGCCACTCTTTCGACAGTGATGTCTCCTCTTTCCACAATCTCCCGGATGATGTGGTATTTCCTCAGTACGTGTTTGGATCTTTGATGAGACCTTGGTTCCTTTTCCTGAGCAATGGCACCCGTGTTGTCACAGTACACCGGGACTGGACCAACAACTTCAGGAATGACGCCCAACTCTTGGACGAAATTCCTCATCCAAACGGCCTCTTTAGCAGCAGCTGATGCTGCAATGTATTCAGCTTCAGTGGTGGAATCCGCTGTGGTGTCCTGCTTGGAACTCTTCCAAGAGACAGCACCGCCATTGAGCATGAACACAAATCCAGAGGTTGACTTCGAGTCATCCACGTCACTTTGGAAGCTAGAGTCGGTATAGCCTTCCAATTTTAGTTCTCTTCCTCCATATACCATGAACATATTCTTAGTCCTTCGTAAGTACTTAAGAATGTCCTTCACGGCTTTCCAATGCATTTGACCGGGATTAGCTTGATATCTGCTCGTGACACTCAGAGCAAATGCTACATCCGATCTGGTAGATATCATCCCATACATGATACTACCTATGGCTGACGCATATGGTACATGTGTCATTTTCTCTATCTCTTCATCAGTCTTGGGACACATAGACTTGGATAGAGAAACTCCATGACACATGGGTAGATGTCCTCTCTTGGACCCATCCATTGAAAACCGTTTCAATATGGTGTCGATGTAGGTTGATTGAGTGAGTCCTATCATTCTCTTAGATCTATCTCTATAGATCTGTATCCCAAGAATATAGGATGCCTCACCCAAATCCTTCATCGAGAATCTACCTGATAACCATATCTTTGTTGACTGCAACATCCCTACATCATTCCCAATGAGTAGGATGTCATCAACATAAAGTACTAAGAATGTCACAGCATCCTTAACTACTTTCTTGTACACGCATGGTTCCTCCGGATTCTTGATGAAACCAAAATCTTTTATTGTTTCATCAAATTTTTGGTTCCAACTTCTTGATGTTTGTTTTAGACCATAAATTGATCTCTGAAGCTTGCATACCTTATGTTTGCTTCCCATGGATGTGAACCCCTCAGGCTGCTTCATATAGATCACTTCCTTAATGTCTCCATTAAGAAAAGCAGTCTTCACATCCATTTGCCATATCTCATAGTCATACCATGCAGCTATGGCAATAAGGATTCTTATGGACTTGAACATTGCAACTGGTGAAAAGGTTTCATCATAGTCAACTCCTTGTCTTTGAGTATAACCTTTCGCCACCAATCGCGCCTTGTAGGTCAATACCTTACCATCAGGCCCAAGCTTTCTCTTGTAGATCCATTTACACCCTATTGGAACAATTCCATCGGGAGGATCTACTAAAGACCAAACTTGGTTTGTATGCATCGAATCTATTTCCGACTGCATAGCTTCAAGCCATAAATTTGAATCCGCATCAGAAATTGCTTCCTTGAAGTTTCTTGGATCACATCCAACATCGGGTTCATCTTGATCCCCTTCAAGAAGAAGACCATATCGAATAGGAGGTCTAGAAGTCCTCTCGGATCTTCTAGGTACAGGCGTGTCCAGCAATGGTTCCTGAGGTGTAGGATCGTTATTTTGTATTTCGGGTTCTTCTCGAATTTCTTCGAGTTCCATCATCTCGCCTTTCTTATCCAATAAGAACTCCTTCTCCAAGAAGGTGGCATTCCTTGAAACAAACACCTTTGTTTCAGCAGGATAATAGAAATAATATCCGATTGAATTCTTCGGATACCCTACAAAATAACATAAGCTGGATCGACTATCCAACTTATCTCCCACTGTCCGCTTCACGTAAGCAGGACATCCCCAAATCCTCAAGTACGAATACTTAGGAGTTTTGCCATTCCATAACTCGTATGGTGTTTTGTCCACTGATTTAGTGTGGACGTTGTTCAACAACAATACCGCTGTTTCAAGCGCATAGCCCCAAAACGAAGGTGGAAGCTCAGTGAAGCTCATCATGGATCAAACCATGTCCAACAAAGTTCGATTACGATGCTCCGATACACCATTAAGCTGTGGTGTCATAGGAGGAGTCCACTGAGAGAGAATCCCATTCTCTTTTAGATAGTCCAAAAACTCGGTACTCAAGTATTCTCCACCTCGATCCGATCGAAGTGCTTTAATACTTTTACCTATCTTGTTTTCTACTTCAGCCTTGAATTCTTTGAACTTTTCAAATGCTTCAGACTTATATTTCATTAAATATAAATACCCATACCTTGAATAATCATCAGTAAAGGTAATGAAGTAGGTGTGGCCATATTGAGTCCCAACTCTAAATGGACCACAAACATCTGTATGGATCAAATCCAACAAATTTTGACTACGCTCAGGTTTCCCCTTAAAAGGAGATTTAGTCATTTTTCCTTTTAGGCAGGATTCACAAGTAGGTAGAGAGTTAATATCAGACATATCAAACATGCCCTCTCCCACTAGCTTGTTCATCCTCCTTGAGGAAATATGACCTAGCCTAGCGTGCCAAAGGTTTACCGGGTTTTGGCTATCGATTTTCCTTTTGTTTGTTGTTGCCGGTTTATCAACATAATTTATTGGAACGTCTTTTAGTTTTAAGTTGTATAGATCGTTTTCAAGTTGTCCATTTCCAATCAAACATTCATTCTTGTAAATATTGCAAATCCCATTCACAAAATTGCAAGAATAACCATCTCTATCAAGCATAGAAACAGAAATAATGTTTTTAATCAAATCCGGAACAAATAAAACATCTCTTAAAAGTAACTTAAAACCGTTCTGCAAAATTAAATAAACATCTCCCACGGCTTTTGTTTCAACTCTGGAACCATTTCCGAGTCTCAGTTGGGTCTCACCCATCCTAAGCCTGCGACTTCTTGTCATCACCTGCAAATCATTGCAAATGTGAGATCCACATCCGGTATCCAATACCCAAGAAGTAGTATTAAGTGAAACATTTATTTCAATATAGAACATACCCTTTGCAGTTCGCAACTGCTCTAGATATTCCTTGCAGTTACGCTTCCAATGACCGGGCTTCTTGCAGTAATGGCAAACATCCTTGGATTTTTCCATGTTTGAAGCCTTTGTCTTGTACTTCTTCTCGGGTTCGATTTTCTTGGGTGGGGCAGAACGTTTCTTGCCCTTTGTACTTGGCCCCTTCTTAGCAGAAGAAGAGGAGCCCACCAAGAAAGCCGGTTTATCCTTCTTTAATGTGGATTCATATGTCACAAGCATATTGACCATCTCTTCAAGGGAGGCCTCTATCTTGTTCATATTGAAATTCACCACAAATCCGTCAAACGAAGAAGGAAGAGACAGAAGTAGTAAGTCCATGTTGAGTTCATGCTCCAACACCAAATCAAGGGTTACCAACTTCTGTATGAGCCAAATCACTCGTACCCCATGATCACGGACCGAAGTCCCTTCACGCATGCGACACGTCATTAGCTCCTTTACAGTAGAGAACCTTTCAGCCCTCGATTGAGCCCCAAAAAGTTCCTTGAGTTGAACGTGAATGTCAGCAGCATTCACGGTGTCCTCAAATCGCCTCTGGAGTTCATCAGACATCGAGGCTTGCATATAGCATTTGGTCTTGATATCATGGTCCCACCATGTATCAAGTTTGGCTAACTTTTCCGGACTTACGTCAGCTGGTGCATCCTTCGGAGGAGATTTTTCTAACACGTAGAGCATCTTCTCCGAAGTCAAGACAATCTTCAACTTACGGAACCATTCCGTATAGTTTGCGCCAGTCAACTTATTTTGTTCGAGGATCGAGAAAAGTGGATTACGCGAATTCATTGTATGAAATACTGAAAAGAAACAGACAAATATCAGTGATTGTTTAAGCAATTTACTAAGACATAAAATAGGCAAAATTTATTCTATGAATCTCACTCCCACTATTTTAACGATTTCACTACCCTCTAGTGAAAACGGGAAACTGTTTTCCTTAGTGAGAACATGGAGTCCAATTGACAAACTTATGGTCCCGAATAATATCAGCCAACCATAATTTTCAAATGGTAGAGCCCAATTGCTTCCAAAGCAACCTCCATGTTTTTTAACTCATGTCCAATAAGGGCCCAATAATATGACGCCGTTTATTGTGACATGTCAAGATGACCCATCAATATTAAGTTGTGATGGACGGTCGCCATGTGGATCCCCCAATAATATGAGCCGATCCTATGGGAGTTCCACCCAACTTACAACATGTGTCGATCCAATGTACAGCTTTCCGACGAACGGGCCCCCCCAATAATATGAGCCGGACCGTATCCGCGGGTAGCATCTCATACATTGATCGTTGATGGAAGGTAGGAACATTTAAACAAATTTAAATTTCCTTTATTTATCTTGATATCAATTTTAAATCATATTTAAAATGAGGGATTTTAATTATAAAAATTTGTCTCATCATTTTTAAAGTTTTGTATGCTTGCCGGATTCACACAATTATGTCTAAAACATGCATACAACTATAATATCACATATTATATAGGATGATCGATTCCATTTCTAATCGACCCGTGGTTGCCAATCACGAGTCTTAGTCCAATCCTAGGTAATATGCAGTATGCAATGCAATCCTATTACATTTGCTTCCAATTTACATTTCTTCTGTCTTTATTGTCTGCTGGGCCCACCTCCATCTTCATATCTTGATCTCCCACTAAATCTAATGTATTTACAATAAATAACAATGACAAGTAGGGGATACATTTTTAAGGGGTGGGAACGGGCCATAAACCAAGCCCACTTTTATTACATATGACATTCATATTGAGCCATAAACCAGGCCCATTAATAAAACCAACAACAATAAAACAAATGTAAATTCCTAACATACACCTACAAAATTGGTCATGGCAATCGATCATCCTTATCCAATAACATTTAATTCAAAATTAATTTATTGGATAACATGCAATGGCAATTTAAATTTAAAAAGATAAAATCATATCGCATACATAAAATCATATTTTATCTTTTTATCAAATAAAATCATATTTTATCTATAAAATCCAATTTTATACATAAAATCATATTTTACTCAATATATCCATAAGATCATATCTTATCATCAATTGTACCAAAAATTAATTAATTTCAAAATTCAATTAAAGGATAAAATATTAAAATTTTCCAAAAATTCAAATTTATCCAAAAATCAATTTTAAAATTTTCGGACTCGAACAATTCGATCCGACGCTTCGTGGACCAATCAAAACAATTTTCGATCGGACCAAAAATAGAATTTTAACATATTAAAATTTAATTTAAAAAAAATTAAAAATAATTTTTCCCGCGGGCCGCCCGGGACGTTCCCGGCTGCCCCTACGGCGCTGCCCTGGGCAGCGCCGTGCGCCGCCCTGTGCAGCGCCCAGCGCCGTGCGCTGCCCGGGGCAGCGACCATCGCTGCCCCTCCCGGGCAGCGATCCAATGGCTGCCCGGGTTTTTGCCCGAAATTTTTTTTTTTATTTTTAAATATTTATTTTGTTTCAAAAACCGAGGCCTAAAAAAAAAATTTTTTTGTACAATCGATTAATTTAATCGCTTGATCTGAGCAACCTGGCTCTGATACCACTGTTGGAGAACGCAGCGTTCAGATGAATTAGGATTGATACCCGGTGCAGCGGAAGTTTAAAATTTTGTATGGAACGATTCCATAATGGGTATCAACCTTACGATTAAATTGTGTGTGTAAAAATTAAATAACGATTATAAAATTTTTACCTTTAATCTCGAATCGAGATTTTGGACACCAACAGATTTCTCTGCTCTTGTTGTATATCCCTGGAACTGATGGACGAACTGTTCTTCAATCAGGTCCACGAACGGATATTTAATCCCTCTGATAGATTGCACTAGAAAATCTATCAGAAGTTTTCTACGAAGAGATTAACGAATTTGATCCGTTAAACCAGACTGTAATTCAAAATCACAGGATGGATTTTTCTGACAGAGAGAGGGAGGGGGGCGGCCACCTTTTAGAAAAATACTTAGGGTTTTCGAAAATTGTGACCTGTTGTGTGTAATTTCTGTACTGCAATAACTTATTTATAATGTAGGCCACTAACAGCTTAGGGCCCATTAGTCATAAGTTCAAGCCCGACAAGCAAAGCCCGCATGTTCAGAAATTAATATAAAATTCATCGTGACTCCGATTGATAAACCGATTTCACCAATGTTGCGAGAAACCATTTCTGCACCTTTTAAAGTCAAGATAAATTTTTCTGAATCCGAATTCAGTGATTTCCAAAAATGGCCATCCCTATGTCATTTTAGGAAATCTTACTCCTCTACTCTTAAATAAGAAGTCCAACTTCTTCGTTCGTTAAATTTAACTCTTTAAATTTAACTATCTCAACGGGGATTAAAAATCCATTACACTGTGTGGCCCTCAATGGTTCAGGGATACAGCTAGCCGTGGGCTCACAACTCCTTGTGACTCGGAACAACAATTTCCGACTTGCCCATCGAATCATGGTATGAGCGCCTAGCAACATCGCCCCATGATTCCCTAGGTATCACTGATAGTGCCTACAAGAACCAGTAGATTTTGGTTAGCGTACAGTACGGTCCCTTCATCCATATATCCCGATCGAATCAACAACCATTGGTATATCGAGAGTCGCTCGAGATTCGATAACTATGCATGCATCTTGAAGATCAAATAGTGACATCGCATGTGCTACTAAGAAACCATTTCTTAAATCACATCATGTACTCTGGCCAGAGATTCGTCACACTAATATCTCCTCAGATCGCATAGGATATCCACACTCGCAAGTATGTGGTGAATCCTTGACAACAAAGCATCGACTCCTATATGTGTTGTAACTGTACCCAATCCCGACACCTGATGACCCCAATAGAGTCGGTAAACGAGTCAAAGCACAGTACTAGCATGTAGAGTCTCAATGATGTCTCAAGTAGTAAGGACTAATGGTGTACAACCAAAACCGCGGACTTTATCCACTCGATAAGTGATAACCACTTGGAAAGTCCGGATAGGGTAGTTCGATCATTCATCATATGAATATCCATTTGCATGCTTCGAACATCTCTATGTTCCTTACCAATGAAACGTGGTACTCTGCATCGCAAATGCTAGTCTCAAACTCGAGCGATCCTTATCCTTATTATCGGACGGCTCAATCGACTAGGAACAGTTTAGAATATACAGTGACTATAAGATGTGTTTCATGATAGACATCTCCATGTTCTACCACATCTTACATACACTATAGTATATTCAAGGTCTTTATCAAAGCAACAATAGTATATCACAATATCACAATATGAAGAAAGACAAAGTCATTGCCATTAATAAAAGTGTAAATTATATTAAACAAAAGATTGTTTATACAAAGAGTCATCAAAGCCCTTAGCCACAAGTTGGCTCACCGGGCACCCACTCTTTCACGACCTACCCTGGTGACCCACCTGAGGGCCTTGCCAACCTACCATATTGCCGACCTTAGAGCCTAGCCGACCTTCCAATGTGGCCAACCTGGGAATTGATGGTGTGTGAGATACACCAACTAAACAAGGTGGCTGACCTAAGCATTGATTTTAGGGCCACTGATGGGGTGAGGTAGGAGATGAGCTGGTCTCCTCCCAGGGGTATCACAAGTCCCACCTCGAAGTCGAACTGAAGTTGAAAACCTAAAGTTTGTAAATCTCGTTGTTTGAGGTGACCCTAAAATTTACTCATGACCTGAGGTGTCTAATAAATTTTGACTGCTACTTTTGACATGACTTGCCATCCTGACCTTTTAACCATCATTTTCCACACATCCAGTTGATCTAGGCCATCCAATGAGTTAAGATCGATGGTCATATTTTGCTCGCGCGGCCTAGAAATACGCCCTTAGGTTAAATATTTTCTTACTTCCATTCTCGCTTGTTAGGTCAGTTTCTTTTCGAAATCTCCCGACCTCCTGCTTTTCTTCTCTCATAGTAAAAACGAAAACTTCATGGCTTCATCCTCCCGACCTGGCCCCGACAGCTCAGATGAGCTGTTCCACGAGGTGGATCAATATGATCCCCTTGCCATCACCTCAGTAGGTGAGCCATTAGGCCAGGACCCGCAATCTGAGGCAGCCCTAACCCTGGATGAAATTCCCCAGGATGATTCAGACGTCCCGAGTGCATAATGGTACAATCTATATCCTTTCGAGTTAACAACTATAGATAAGGATCGATTAAGGGCTTTATCACATGCACCCTTGGACTACGATTTCATCATTCCCGATCCAACAAATCAACCAAAACATAGAGGGATACCATACCTTTTATGTTGACCAACTGAAGGGTGGTATTAGGTTCCCTCTCCCTACCATTTTCCAGCAGCTCAGTAGATATTACCAACTTCACCTCAGGCATTTCACCCCCAACTCCTTCCGAACACTCTGTAGCTTCATAATTTTATTTATTAAGTTTTGAAGTTAACTGTTTTACTTTTTGTAACTTAATGATTCCCAAAAGAAATGAGGAGTGCCCTTTTTACTTTTCTGCTCGGCACAGTTGAAATTTTTTTTAGGGCTCTCCCAGTTATAACGAGTTCTGGAAGAAGTTTTAATTTTTTGTCCGCCCTTATGACCTATGGGAAATCTTCTCCACTTGGAGGGATGCACTCTCGACCTTACCACTCCCTATTTTTGGTTTTCGAAAGGGGGAGCTATTTACTTGTGGTCAAAGATCTATAAGGGGAGGGCGCTTCGATGCTTCTGTCTTATTGGAAGAAGAACTGCTGTGTTACCATTGGCTTAGATCTGTCAAAATTTCAGTTTGGGGTAACATAGGTACTGCCCTTCCTCTTATCATCTCACCTTTATGTTATTTCCTGCTTTTGCTGACTTTTTGTGTTTGTGTGTGTGTTTTATTTTGCAGTGGTCAGAGTCATGAATTTCACTAATTTTCGAGCCGCGGAGAAGAAAAAATCGGTTGCTCAAGCCGAGAAGGCTGAGGTCAGCTCAGGCAAAGAGAGAACACCCTATTCCAAAGTCAGGCGGCTCCCGAGCAGCCCGAGTCTCAACTCCAGACCCGAAAAGGTGTGCCCTAGAAACTTCTTGCCCCGAGGTGGTGGAGTTGTATGAATGGGGGTCTACTCCTTGAGAGACCCTTCTGCTACGTCAGGCTAGGTGGGATAGGTCTCGAAGACCTGTGGGTCGGTGTAGATATAATTTTTTGGATATTTATCAGGACGACCTCTGGATTGTGGGGCTCGGTCCCACCCCTGTGGCTGGCTCTGTACTCCAATACATGCCCTCCCTAGCTGACGCAGAGTTCGTTAAAAGACTCGGATGGCTCGAGCTCACCCACCGGTCCAACACCGCGATGGCTGAGGTAACTCGTTGGGTCGGTTTGTTTCCTTATTTTCATCATTACTCATCCCTTTTTTATTTACTACAGGCTGCCGTTCTCAACACTGAGGTGACCTTCCGGTCTACTATTACGAGAAATCAATCACTCCGAGACTCCAAGGCCTTCAAATCCACAAATGCCGAGCTGGAAAAGAACCTTGAGGAGATGAAGCTTCACTTTGAGAAATAAAATGCCAATTCCCGTGCTCGGGAAGAGGACATGTGGATGGGCTACCAAGCAAAGCTCCTAAAGTTACAGAATGAGCTGAGGGTCTCCTAGTTGTGTTTGGAGGCCCCGTGCAGGGAGTTCCAGGAGCGCAGGAGAAGCTTGCTGAAGTCAACAAGGAGCTGGAGGGGGCCCGAGCTGAGCTGGATAAGGGAGTGGAGGGCTTCAAGTAGGCTATCCTGAAGATGGAGGAAGTTTTTGACATAGTTGGTGAAATGGCCTATGTTTACCATGCCATAGGCTTCCAAGGCTGCATTGAGCAGTTCCTGTAGCCGAATATCCTCCCTAAAAACCCCTCTTGATTTTATAGATGTAGATAAAAATGTGAAATACTTTCCCGAGGATGTATAAACATTTTTTTGTTTGATGTTACTCTTTTTTAATTATAAATGCATTGTCCTTTTTTGCCTTTGATTATTATTTTTCTCCCGAAAATTAATCACACAGACCTGAGCTCTAAGGAGAAATATTATCAAACTTCGAATGAGGTGAACGCCCACATCAAGCTGAGCCTTAAGGCTAGTCTTCTACCTTTGAAAATTATAATCGTTTGGACTGAGATGAGCCCTAAGGCCCACGTTATAACTTTCAAGAGTGTAAGCACTAGAATCTGAGCTGAGCCCTAAGGCCAGCCATATAACCTACAAAATTTACCAACATTCGAATCTGAGCTAAGCCCTAAGGCTAGCCTTATAACTTGCAAAATTTACCAGCGCTCGAATCTAAGCTGAGCCCTAAGGCCAGCTTTATAACTTTCAAAATTTGCCAAATCTCGAATCTAATATGAGCACTAAAGCCAGCCTGAAAAATATTGAACATGTTGATCCGAAATGAGCCCAAGGACAACTTTAGGATTTGCAAAATATATGCAATCAATGCTTTTGTTTATGATTATGAGGTCAGGGACCTGATCTTGATGTAGTCGAGGTAATGATTGACGTAATCAAGAATTCTTTATCTAAGGTCAGGGACTTTAGCTCAGCGTAACTGAGGAAATGCTTGACGTAATCAATACTTATGGATCTGAGGTCAGGGACCTAATCTCGGCATAACCGAGTTAATTCTTGACGTAATCAAAACTTCTAGATCTGATGTCAGGGACCTGATCCCGACATAACCGAGGTAATTCTTGAAGTTATCAAGACTTCTGGATCTGAGGTCAGAGACTTGAGCTTGATGTAACCGAGGTACTTCTTGACGTAATCAAAACTTTTGTATTGAGGAAAAGGACCTGAGCTCGGCGTAACCAAGGTAATGCTTGATGTAATCAAGAATTCCAGATCTAAGGTTAGGGACCTGAGATCGGTGTATCCGAGGTAATGCTTTAGATAGTGGGATAATTTTACTCATAGAACAATCGCTTGAAACCAAATACAAATTTTAAGATGAAGGTAAAATTTGCTACAATCAAGAATAATATTTGCGTAAATGGTAAGCGTTCCAAGGCCTCTTCAGTCTCTTGCCTTTTGAGTCCTCCAAGTTGTATCAATCCAAGGTGAGCCTGTTGGGATCGAATATACTTGTTTTGGAACTCGACTGGATCCTTGACTGGTTGCTATTCCAGTTTTGAGTTTATTTGTGGTTGACAATTGGACTTTAGTCTTTCCCGTGCGTCGATGTTAATTGACCAACAAATGTATGTACGGAAAGGGTCCAACTAACAGATTGCAAAATTATCAAATATCTTAGACTAACAGAAATAAAATGATCTACTGAAATATAGAGAACATAAAAATTGTTTATGGATGTTCGTAGACTGAAAGCTCCTACGTCACCCCTTCTTCCACCTTGGAAGGATTCACTCTAGAAGGTTTGAGTATTACAAAAGCTTGCATCACCTCGATCCAAGAATAGAACTTATCACTACCTATCTCAGAACTTGAGAATTACAGCCCTTGACTAAATTTTCTTACAACAATAGTGTTTGACAGAACACTCAATTGATCTAAGATAATGAGTTTACAACTCGATAAAATTAGCCCAATATGATCCTATGCTTGATCAAATATGTAGTAACCAAAATCCTAAATTAATAATTAATTTCTTATTAGTGATGTAATCATGTTTATATTGAGTAAAACATGATTAAGAAAATTCATGATGATTCTTAGGTGTTAAAAAATGGATTCAGAACACTCAAAAATGGCCCGGAGGGTTCCAAGTTCTCGGGTGGATCGAAAGATCCAAACCCAAGGATCGGATGATCTGAACGTAAGAGAGTTCAGAGGCTCCGTAGAGATCGGACGATCCAAAGAGGGATCAGACGATCCGATCATGTCTAGATAAGTTGATATGGATTTGATTTGACAACCCAAGGAGATTGGACGATCCGAAGACTTGTATTGGACGATCCGAACTAATTTCGTATGCAGTGACATCATAACAAGGGACACGTGTTCAGAGGGGGTTGACTAGGGAGATCGGACGATCCGATCGCAGAGATCGGACGATCCGAAATCTGTTTATAAATAGATGGCCGAGAGCCTCATTGCAACTCACACCATTCCCTCTTTCTCATGACTTCTTAGCTAGATTTTATTACTTTTAGGTGTCTTTCTCGTAGGCCAAGGAGTGGTGTGGTGCTATCGGAATAGTAGCAGAGTTGTGCCCAAGTTGTGGGGTGATAAGTGCATTTTGTATGCATTATTTCATGTTATTTTTATGTCTATTTTGTGTGCATTCATATTATTTTTATGTGTTTTTATGTGTTTTAGTGCATGTGTGTGTATTTCACTCCTTGGGTTAATTTTGTAGGAAAATGGATTTTTGAAGAGTGAATTACGGAGCAGCCTTGATCGAAAAATCATATTTAATTTTAAAGACATTGAAATCCAATCTCCACCGTTCAGATTAAATTTAAAGATGTTTTCAAGCTGCTGTCCAAATTCAGCTCAATCCGACGGCTAGATCTCGAGATATGAATTTTTGAAAATTGTCGCTCGGCGCAGATTTTTTGTACTGCGCGCGCGCGAGAATCAAGCTCGCGCGCGCGCGAGTCCGACCTACAGGCCTCTGTTTTTATGTGCTGCGCGCGCGCGCGCGTGTTCGGCGGTCATGTGTGTTCCGAAAAATCCTTATTTTGAGAGGAAATTAACTGGTAGGCGTTCCGGACCATATATATACAAGATATAACATATTTTTGAGGGTTTGGAAGCTCCAGAGCGCAGACAACGCAAGAGGAGGTGGCTACAAGGCTTGGGAGAGAAGATTTCTTCTTTATTTTCTTCTTTTTATTTTTATTTTTGAATTATTGTTTTTAATTATTGAGTAGTTTATTTTCAACCAAGACGGCGTGATTGGGCCGAACAAATTCATGTAGAAGACTTGGATGTTTGTTTGGGATTTTTTAGAGTTGATTTTATTTTATTGATTGTCAGATTTATATTTATCTTGTGAATAGTCTGATCAACTGTTTGCTTGCATGTTAATCAATTTCAAATCGACAGAGGAGGTTTTGATTTTGATCACTCTGATAATTAACATATTGTAAAACCGACTAGAAATAGAATTCGGTTTCAGTGTGCGGTTTAGGTGTAAACTGAATTTTCACAAATATTTAATGCATTAAAATTTGATTAGAATTACGAAAGATTAGTTCATCAATATTTGAATAGGTTTGATTGTTCTAGAAATAGACCTTTGAACAAATTAGGAGAATTCCCGTGAATTAAGATTAAATCTGAGTCCTGAATCGACTACATGTTACAAAATTTGTTCGGTACCTACGTGTGTCTTGGTTGTCTTTGCCTTAATTATTTTTATCTTCAGTTATTTTTATTCTTATTTCTTAATCAGTTTTTATTTTATATTCTTATTTTATTTAAATTAAAATCCTTCTATTATTTTGTCTAGATTAAGTAAAATAATTAATTCTTGAGAATTGACTGCAGTCCCTGTGGGATCGATACTTGGACTCTCTGTCCACTTTACTATTACTTGACCTGGTACGCTTGCCAGTAGATTTATATCACACCGATTTAGTCGGTCAAGTTTTTGGCGCCGTTGCCGGGGACTGTTTAGTTGATATTAGGATAGATTATTTGCTTGAGGTTAGACATTTTTTTTTTATTTCTATCTTTTCGTTCTTTTCCCTTTTTTTTTATTTTATTTTAATTTTGATTTTTTTTTCTTTTCTTTTGCTTGTAAGGTACTTGGAGATGGATCATCATCAGATGTTCACAAGATTTGGCCAGCAATACTTGGAGCCATTCTATGCTGTTTGGGGGAGATTCAATGATTTGGCGAACAGATTTCGATGCCATAAATTTTCGAGCTACATCCTCACTCAATTTTTTTATGGTGGTTTGGATGAGATTACAAGAAGTTGGGTGGATTATGGAGCGTTGGCCACTGGCAGTCAATTGTTTAGAAGAGATGAAGACAGTGCGATGAACTTGTTAAATGATATGGCAGATTTTGACTACCATTGGCATTGTGATCCTTCACTGCAGGGTTGGAGTCACCAATATCCTCCAGATATCAACTCTAAAAATTTTGCGAACCAGTCACCGGAGCATCAAGAAGAGTGCATAGGGCGTTCCGAAGATTATATGGCTCAGTTGGAAAATCTTGTGCGACAGCAGACATAGTCAAATAAATTCTTAGAAAGCCGCATGAGTCTTTTGGATGAACAGATTGCGCTTCTTAGAGAACCAATTTTTAAGATCTGTCAAGAGAGTGAAGTAACTGAGCCAGAGCATGAAGAAATCATTTTTGAGGAATCTTCTTGTGAAGAAGAGCCAAACGTAATAGTGGAGGAGGAAGAACTATAAAAGGAGAGAGATTTTACCTCGTCAGTGGTCGTTTTATGTACACCGTTAGAAGATACTTTTTTGCAATTGACGCCACCTCCACAGTATTACATCCTCTTTGAGCTTCAGCCTAGAATCAGAGTCTCTTTCCAAAGGAAAAATTTCATGTCGAGTACTGTTGGACCGACAAGCTTAAACTGCAAATATCACGCCAAACTTGAAGGCGAAAAAATTCAAAACCCATACGTAGAATCGTATGATTCTTACTATGGGCGGCAGCCGCTCTTTGATGGTGGCTTCTGCATAGTCGGGCTATAGACTATAATTTTAGCGCTGACTGGGAGGCAACCCAGTGTTTTTGCTTTTGTTTTTTTTTTTATATTTTGTTTTTATTTGATTTTGTTTTCTTTCCCATGCCAGTTGGTCATGCCTGCCGATATATCTAGACTGATGCTACTGTCCCAGCTGATGCCGTCAAGAAGGAAGAGAATGAAACGAAAACCAGGGGAGTGTTATTTCTGTTTTCATTGTGTTTTTGTTCGTTTTGAATTATGTTCATTGTCTGAAGCATTGAGGGCAATGCTTTGGATAAGTATGGGGGGGGGGGTAGACTAGTTTATTTCATTATGTTTTGTGTTTGTGTTGCATAAAGTTCGTTTCAGGTCTGTTTGCATATAGTGTGTTTTTGTTGTTGTTTGTGTTGTCCTGCATGGGTAGGATAAGTCATGGTAGCCTATGATGATGAAGTTTGAAAAAAATGGATTTTTGAAAAAATTTTGCTCTTGACTGAACATGAGAAACTGTAGGTTGAACCGTGAATATTTTTAAGCAATAATGTTAGACCAGTGAATTGTAGCGAAAGATTTGATTAAGTTTCTGTCTGTTTGACCATTGCACGACAATAGGTGGTTTGTGGATCTTGATTGTGTTCTATGAATTTTGATGAGGCTCTAGTTTACACTTATGATCTTGGGCGCACCTAGAAAAATTTATATACAATTTCATCCGGGCCTTGAAAGGATTAAAATCCTAAAAAAAAAAAATCAAATTTAAGGCTAAGTATGCGGATTCAATGGGATTGATGCTCCATCCGGGCTATAGACGAGGGGATTAGAAAGAAAAAATAGAATGATTTTTCGTATCCTAGCCAGTTATAGCTAAGTCAGCGGGTAATTATTGGGGCTAATGCAATACCGGGTGCAAAATCCGGAGGTGTGTAATTCATTATCTCAAGGGAGGTGGGTTTGTCTAGAGGTCGTTGGAAGGAATGAGCACTTGAAGAGTTAAACTTGCACTAATTTGTCATAGGTCGCTAAGCAGTTTTGAAACGAATTCGGTCTAAGTTGTATGAAACTGGAATGACATTTCACACACACACGTTCACGTTAAACCGAAGGTGTATTATGAAAAGTTGAGAGCATGTCTGTGTTTTTTGTTTTGTGATTAAACTTCTCAGAGGCTTTGCACATTTATGAATCGTCCTTACTTATGTTTTTGTTTGCATTTTGCTTTTGCATGTCTTGCTCGAGGGCGAGCAAGGTTTAAGTATGGGGGTGTTGATAAGTGCATTTTGTATGCATTATTTCATGTTATTTTTATGTCTATTTTGTGTGCATTCATATTATTTTTATGTGTTTTTATGTGTTTTAGTGCATGTGTGTGTATTTCACTCCTTGGGTTAATTTTGTAGGAAAATGGATTTTTGAAGAGTGAATTACGGAGCAGCCTTGATCTAAAAATCATATTTAATTTTAGAGACATTGAAATCCAATCTCCACCATTCATATTAAATTTAAAGATGTTTTCAAGCTGCTGTCCAAATTTCAGCGCAATCCGACAGCTAGATCTCTAGATATGAATTTTTGAAAATTGTCGCTCGGCGCAGATTTTTTGTACTGCGCGCGCGCGAGAATCAAGCTCGCGCGCGCGCGAGTCCGACGTACAGGCCTCTGTTTTTATGTGCTGAGCGCGCGAGGCCTATGCCGCGCGCGCGCGCGTGTTCGGGGGTCATGTGTGTTTCGAAAAATCCTTATTTTGAGAGGAAATTAACTGGTAGGCGTTCCAGACCATATATATACAAGATATAACATATTTTTGAGGGTTTGGAAGCTCCAGAGCGCAGACAACGCAAGAGGAGGCGGCTACAAGGCTTGGGAGAGAAGATTTCTTCTTTCTTTTCTTCTTTTTATTTTTATTTTTGAATTATTGTTTTTAATTATTGAGTAGTTTATTTTCAACCAAGACGGCGTGATTGGGCCGAACAAATTCATGTAGAAAACTTGGATGTTTTTTTGGGATTTTTTAGAGTTGATTTTATTTTATTGATTGTCAGATTTATATTTATCTTGTGAATAGTCTGATCAACTGTTTGCTTGCATGTTAATCAATTTCAAATCGACAGAGGAGGTTTTGATTTTGATCACTCTGATAATTAACATATTGTAAAACCGACTAGAAATAGAATTCGGTTTCAGTGTGCGGTTTAGGTATAAACTGAATTTTCACAAATATTTAATGCATTCAAATTTGATTAGAATTACGAAAGATTAGTTCATCAATATTTGAATAGGTTTGATTGTTCTAGAAATAGACCTTTGAACAAATTAGGAGAATTCCTGTGAATTAAGATTAAATCTGAGTCCTGAATCGACTACATGTTACAAAATTTGTTCGGTACCTACGTGTGTCTTGGTTGTCTTTGCCTTAATTATTTTTATCTTCAGTTATTTTTATTCTTATTTCTTAATCAGTTTTTATTTTATATTCTTATTTTATTTAATTCAAAATCCTTTTATTATTTTGTCTAGATTAAGTAAAATAACTAATTCTTGAGAATTGACTGCAGTCCCTGTGGGATCGATACTTGGACTCTCTGTCCACTTTACTATTACTTGACCTGGTACGCTTGCCAGTAGATTTATATCACACCGATTTAGTCGGTCATGGGGCCATCGCCATCAGCGCACTGACGATGGACGCATGTATGGTCCGAGTTCCCTAAAAATATTAAGGAGTATTTAATAGCTTAGTTAAGACTTTTAGAGTATGATTAGTGATGCATGGGTATTTTGAATTGTAGTGTTGGACTGTAGATGCGGGGAATCTAGGAGTACATTACTAAGGTATGGATGTATTATCCGAGATACCAGGTTGAATATACATGTATTATGTTTGCATGTTTTCTGTGGCATTTTTATATGCATTGATATTATGCTGCATCAATGAACATGTTGAGATTTATGCCTTGATTTTGCATAGGCGTAGTAGGGGTCGCTCAGCCTCGTATTTATAGTGGATGAATTCCATGGATTTGTATTTGGATATATCCATAATTTTATGGTATGGGAGCCACCTCCTGATGCGACGACCCAGCGTGCTACATACCATGGTTCCTTGACTGAGAAGTCTTCTGGATAGGTTCTCCAATACCCATCATATTGCATATGCATGCATGGTATATGTATATTCGTGCTCTCGTACTGAGTTTTAATGCTCACGTCCAGTGTTTTTTGTGTTTTTGGAGACCCCATTCGACGGGGCAGTTGCATGTATTTCACCAAGACTTGGGATCAGGTGGTGACCAAGCAAGAGCTACAAGAGTAGTAGTAGCTAGGATTTTATATTGATTTATTTCAATTTTGTTGTATAATTGGATTTATTTTACCGGTTGTATACTGCCGGTCCAATATTTATTTGGTTTTCGTAGCTTATCTCTGATTATCGTTTATTGCATTCTTAATTAAGCTTAAATATTTGCGTAGTAGTTGATCCGGGTTAAGGTCACTAAAAAATATGACTTGAGGTGTGTTCTTGATCAGTTTCTTTAATGGTTCTTTGAAGCTTTTAGCTTTGACTGATTGAATATTATGTGATTACGAGAGTGTAGCTTGTATGCTCTTCTTGTCTTTTGTTGTTATTGTTGTCATGTCTGAACTGATCTTCTTCTGCTATTTATAGATTTGATTTGCAACGATCAAAATATTCAAAATATTTGTTCAAATATATAACCGTTGTCTTGTCTTTTAGCTTCTGACATCCGTACTTTATTCCTATGGCATCTGCGTTCCTGATCCATTGTTCGAGTTGCTTTCATAAATTCTTGGTTGGTCTTTTGGCCAATTAGTCGACTAAATGTACCATGCCAATTGCAGTTGAACATAAATCAGTCTTCTTCAATTTTTTTAGTCTTGCTCCGCTCGAATGAATAACCTGTCTAGTCCAATCGTCCTTTCATCCAGTTTATCTTGTGGACTAGTTAGCAAGTTGTAGTTGACTCGTCCAGTTGAGTAGCTTCTGTTCAGTCATGGACAAGTTTAGTCGCCTGATGATTTTTTCCTATATTGTTTTTCAACACCAAAGCTATAAATGTTCCAATAGAGCCTCTCTACCACCTTGAACGGTCCTTTCCACTTGGGATCAAGATACCCCACATTCACTTATTTGACCTTTCGGAGCACCAGGTCTCCCACCTGAAAGCCTCTTCTACGGACCCTATGGTTAGACCAAGCTATCATGTTCTTATAAGCTTCCATCCTGATGGAAACAACTTCTATCTTATCATCCAAAAAATCCAGGTCATCTGACTTCTTCTCCTCGTTCCCTTTGCCATAGAATATGATCCTAGCAGAATCCTCCCCAATCTCAATTGGGAGGATAGCTTTGTTACCATATTACCAAGCTAAAAGAGGTCTCCCCCGTACCAATTCTTTGAGTAGTTTGGTATAACCACAATACACTAGGGAGCTCATCCACCCAATTTCCTTGCTCTTTTCACAATCTGGTCTTCAAAATCTATACCAAGGACCTATTGGTAACCCCTATCTGACCATTGCTTTGAGAATAAGAGACTGAGGTTAAATGTTGTTGTATTTTTATTTCTTTGCACCATGCTTGGACTTGAGCTCCCTGAAATTGTCTCTCATTATCCGAGATGAGATTTAAGCTTCTCCAAATCTATAGACGATGTTTCCATAGTAATTTGAGGACCTCCCATTCAATGATCCAGGCTAAAGCCTCCGCTTCCACCCACATTGAAAATAGTCTATGAAGAGTGACAAGAACCTCTTTTGAGCAGGGGCTGGTGGAAAAGACCCGACTATGCCAATTCCGCATTGTTCAAAAGGACATGCTACTACTATTACTATGACGCCTAAAATCCATAAATTAAATTCCATGCCTAAATTAGTTTTAATGTTTAAAATTCTAAAATTCCTGGTAATTTAAATGATTTAAATCTCCTTAGAATTTATTTGTATGATATTAAAATTTTAATTGCTTAAATTGCTTATCACCAACTTCCGGCTTCGGCGCATGGCAAAGGCAAGCACGGCGGAAAAGTCCTTCATTTTAAATTTAGGGGACCTAAATTTCTTGAGAGGTGAGGAAAATAAAATAAAATCTTTATTTTAGATTTTCCATTCAAGAAAAATCGCGTAAGCGCATTTTTGCGTGTAATTCTTTAAATTTCCCAATTTAGCCTTTTTGAACCCGGACAAGTGAAATTCCATTCTTGATATTTAAAATTTAAGATTCTAGACTTAGAACTTTAAATTAGAGGCAATTATACAAGCTAAAATTTTAAAATCAAAACTAGCTCTTTTATTGGGTCAAAAAGCACTTTTTGACTTGTCCTACACTCACACACTCACACTTATACATACATGCACATATTATATCACACCACAACTTAAACCCTAGCATTTTTTATTCACACTTCAGCCTCCTCACAACTCTCTCCCTCTCATTCTCATGGCATTCCTCCAATCTTCCACTTCTTCAAGTCGACTTCTCTCTTATTCCCCTACCTTCACTTCACCGGCCGTTACCCACCACCAACCGCCGCCGTGCCACCACAAGGACCACTTGAGAAGGCTGTCTCTAGCTGCTGGTTGAGCCTTTGCTCCAGCTTGGCCGATCCCTCTTCTTTTTTTGGTTGCTAGACTAGGCAAGATCTTTGTTCCTCTTTTGAAACCCAGGCATGGATTATATGTTTTCTTGGTTCCTTCTCTTGATTTAGAATTTTTCAAACTATTTGTGTGTTTATAGGGTTGTCTTTGATCGAATTTTTAGTAGTCTAGGGATTTAAATTTTGAAAATGTGCTTCTATCATTGCTAGAATGTTTTATGGATTGAAAGGAGGTGGGAATCTTGCATAAATTGAAATGTGCTGGTGAATTGATAAAAATTCAGTGTGTATATTGCTATTTTTTGGCCACTTGAGATGTGTGAATGATGGTTGTTAAGCCCCTCATGGTGTTGGCCAAGTTGTTTGATGCTTATGCTTTGAAATGTTGTAAATTGAATCGAGTTTGTGGCGTTGGATTGAAATATTTTGTAAGAATGGATGGAAGGAGTGGAGGGGCTGCAATGGGGTGATCATGAGGTTGAACATGTATATTTGGATGTGTTTGAGGAGGGTTATAGGGCTGGAAATGGAGTATTTAGGTTGGGTGTCGGTTACTAGATTTTTGAAGTCGTCGGGCTAGCGGTTTGGGCAAAAAGGGAGAAGTAAGGTAGTGTCGGGCTAGAACCTTGTTCTAGGAACCTAACTGGAGATATTGGAATGTATACTAGTCATTTACATGGGTTTTTGAGGTGCAATAGGTAGAGAGATGAGTTCGGGAGTCCATAGTGTCAAGTGGTCCAAAAACAGAATTTTCACCGTTGCATCAAGTCTTGGGAAACAGTTCTGGTGAGTTCGGTTTTAAAGTCCTGGACAGGGGCTACCCCTGATATTCTGATTCTATAGGATGTTAGGGTCGTGTCGGTGCGAATTGGGCCTATTTCAGATAAAAATTGATTAGGTTATGTGCGTTTTAAGTTGAGGCGACGCGAGCAGATTTTTCTATTGTATGCGGGCTGTCCGGGAGTCTGAGTTGTGGAGTTGTTTTGGACCATTATAAAAATAAAAATACTGGTTATAAGAGTATTTTAAGGTGTGTTTGAGGTTCCGGTTCAAACGGGAAGTCTTTTGGATTTAAATAGAAGGAGTTATGGATTTTATGGGTTGACCGCTCGAGTTAGGCCCTTGCAAGCATAAACTTAAGTAAAAAGGAGAAAATCTTTTAAGCCAAGGGTGCTCCCCTACACTCTAATCATCCATAAAATTTATGTCATGCTATCTTTTTATTTTATTTTGTTTACATTATTCAACGCCATTTATTCGCGTGTGTGACTTCAAATTTAGTTAATATTCTAGTCCCGAATTCTTGTATTAAAGATTTCTTGTAAAGGTAAATGTTGAATTGAGAAATGTTAAATGAATGAAAAGTTAAAGTATGAGGTGAATTGGTTGTGACTTAGACGTGAAATGATGGGTCGGGGGATGCCTCGACTCACTTGACAATTGAGACGTGTAGTACGGTGTTTAACGGGAGGCATCTCGGCATCCCTACCAAATTGAGACGTGTAGTACGGTGTTTAACGGGAGAAATCTCGGCATCCTTGCCGGCATAGTATACTGCAGCCATGGATCGATCAAAACCATAGTCACAATCGAGGAGCTAAATTAAAAGAAAAATTAAAGTGTGGGGACCCGAGTTGCTAATCTTATCTTAGGGCAATTTATTGTAATAAACAATTAAACAAGTACTTAAAAGAATTAAAGAAAGAAGAGCTAAAAAATTTTTTTTTTTTAAAGAAGGGTCTCGCTCGATCGGTAAAACTTGGCCGATCGAGCGAGCTCAAATACTCAAAAGCTATGTTTCCAAACTCGAGGCCTCGCTCGATCGGTAACATTCTACCGATCGAGCGAGCAACAAATCTTGCTCCTCTGTTTAGCACAATAATGGCCTCGCTCGATCGGTGCATTTCGACCGATCGAGCGAGCCTAAAATGCAAAAACTTCTGCTGCTAAAATTCTGCTGTCAAGACTTGAAAACAAATCATATAATCTGATATACATGATACAAAATCAAATACATGTCATCTTATAACCTCTTACAAGCTTCTAAACATCATATACATAAACTAGCATGTGTTCAAACCACAATATACAAAGTTCTTGTATTATTTCTATCATTGTTTAACAACTCAAAATACATGTCTTGCTACTAAAACCCGTGTCCTCACTTGCTATGCTTCTAACTTGAGCTATCCTTGCCTTTTCTGACTAGCTCCTGCCCCACCTATTGCCATGCACACATACAAAACAAAGCAATAGCCGGATAACTCCGGTGAGAATAAAATCTTAGTATAAACAACCTAACATGCAATAAAGATAGCATTTCATCTAATGCTATAAAATACATGTAATGCATGTTGAAAGAATAGGCTATCCAAACTGCTATCAAAAGCTTGGTTCTTTGGGATCCCGAGGAATAAAATAACTATCAAACCACCGACACTCCCAATTGAGGCGGCATCAAGTATTTTAATCCTCTGACTTTGGTGCAATTATAGAGAGTCTTCTGGCTCTGAAAGCAAAGGCTGCAATCCATGCCACTCAACTACAATCCGCCAAACGTCATATGCACTCTAGGCTTTGAACCCTCTGTGCTTATTAGGCTGGAGTTCAAGATGAATGCAACATATACTGTATGCATTAAAGGCTATAAAACATCTTGAACAACTAATCACATAAGCAAGCAAAGCAAGTAAAACATCTAATCACATAAAACATATAAACAATTAAGTATGTGATTAACAAGGGAATACTCGAAACGATAGCTATTTCGAGTGTTCTATCCCATCTGGATTAGCTGTCACTTATACCTTTCAATAGCACGTCTGAAAGTACTTCAAGTCTTGCTTCAACTTCTTCTCGTTGCGACTCGGTACTCTCGATTCGTAAATCTTCGATTGAAAGCTGAGAAATAACATGTTAAAAAGCTAACAAGATTAGATGCAACTCAAACCATCTTTCTTTGAATCAAGAATATCAAAGTCTTGACATTTTGCGAATTGACGGCGTAACGGCTACAAACTGGCAATCCAAACAATATCCAAAACAAGATATCAATCCCAACAACTCATTATATCAACTCAATCCCATCAAAAACATCATATTCAGATAAGGTAGGGTTCGAATTTAGCTTGCTAAAATCATATAAAATCCGAACGATAGTCTTTTTCCGAACCATCTGCGAATACACGATCGGTACAGCTGATATACGCATATATCGTAAAATCATAATTTTCCATATTTCACATAAAAATGAAATCTGAGAAAAGTGAATGAAACTTGTACCAAAATGAAGGTCTCGAAGCGGTGATCGTAGATATATATTTATCTGGAATTTCTGACAACCGGAGCGCGAGTTATCGAAGCTTTTTCGGATCAAAAATGGTGTCTTGGAGGGTTGAATCGTTTCCTCTGTTTTCCTTCTCCAATTTCTGATATGTCACGTGTAATTCAGAATTATTCAAGTGGAGAATGAGATATATATAACATATTTGCACTTTAGTCCCTGAACTTTTGGCTATTTGCAATTCAGTCCCCGAAAAAGTGATTTAATTCAATTTCAATCCTTTTCAATTTAAGAATATTAGAATTTAATTCTAAAATCTAAATATTCCCAAATTAAATATTCTCGGATTAAAATTAAATAATCCCGGGCCTTAAATTTCTCCCCCACTAAGACATGAGTTCGTCCTCGAAATCATAAGCAAGCTGTATAGACAATCTGTATACACATAAGAGAATGAATAACATAAAGCAGAATAAGAACTCACATCAATGAAACAACTCTGGAAATCTCTGTCTCATGTCTGACTTAGTCTTCCATGTTGCTTCTTCGATGCCATGTTGACTTCACTGAACTTTGAATAGCTGAATTGTCTTGTTTCTGAGCTGTTTGTCTTTGCGATCAAGAATCTGAATAGGTTGCTCAAAATAACTAAGAGTCTCGTCAAGTTCAGCTTCATCAGGCTGGAGAATATGGGAAGGATCAGGCTGATACTTCCGCAGCATAGAGACATGAAATATGTCATGAATACTAGACAAAGATGGAGGAAGAGCGAGTCGATAAGCAAGATCTCCTATCTTCTCGATAATCTCGTATGGACCAATAAAACGTGGAGATAACTTTCCTCTCTTGCCGAATCTGACTGTACCTCTAAACGGAGAAATCTTCAAGAAAACTCTGTCTCTCTGATCAAAAGATAGAGGTCGTCGTCTGATATTTGCATATTTTGCTTGTCTGTCTTGAGCTGTTTTCATTCGTTTCTGTATAAGCTTCACTTTCTCTGTCATTTCTCGGATCATATCTGGCCCAACATCTGGTACGTCTGAGATATCATCCCAATACAACGGTGATCTGCATTTCTTTCCGTACAATGCTTCAAAAGGAGTCATCTCAATGCTAGTCTGATAGCTGTTATTATAAGAGAATTCTGCAAGTGGTAAAGAATCTTGCCAACTAGTACCAAAATCTAGTACTACAGCTCGTAACATATCCTCAAGTGTCTGGATAGTCCGCTCTGACTGTCCGTCTGTTTGAGGATGATATGCTGTACTCAGGTGTAATTGAGTACCAAGAGCTTGTTGCAAACTGTGGCAAAAGTGTGATGTAAATCTAGGGTCTTGATCTGAAACAATAGATTTAGGCACACCATGTAATCTTACCACTTCTCTGACGTAGATCTCTGCCATCTGATCATGTCTGTATGTCATTTTGTACGGAATAAAACATGCTGATTTCGTCAAACGATCAATAATCACCCAAATGGCATCATACCCTCTGGATGAACGTGGTAGCTGTGTAACGAAATCCATGGAAATGTGATCCCATTTCCATTCTGGAACTGATAAACTATGCAATAGACCACCTGGATTTTTCCGTTCAGTTTTCACCTGTTGGCAATTCAAACATCTGGATACAAATTCGGTCACATCTGACTTCATCTGTTTCCACCAATACTGCATTTTCAGATCATTATACATTTTTCTGCCGTCAGGATAAATACTAAATCGACTGCTGTGAGCCTCTTTCAATATTTGCTATTTCAAAGCTGAAACATCTGGAACAACAAGTCTGTTATTCACATATAAAACATCATCAGCACTGATCTGATATTCAGATTTATGTCCAGATCTGACCATAGCAATAGAATTCTGAATATTCTGATCCTCTTTCTGTGCTTCTTTGATTCGTATCAAAAGTTCTGGCTCAGCGTTTATAGCACAAACACGAATCGGTCGCATATCTGTTGCAAATACTATTCCAGAAATACAACAATCTTCCACCAATTGAGATACACCTATCGTAGACAAGGATAAAGAACATACCTTTCTTCTTAAGGCGTCTGCAGCTGCATTAGACTTTCTTGGATAATATTTGATCTCGCAATCAAAATCTTTCAATAAATCAAGCCATCTACGCTGTCTCATATTCAATTCTGATTGCGAAAACAGATATTTCAAACTTTTGTGATCAGAAAAGATGTCAAACTTCTCACCATAAAGATAATGTCGCCATATCTTTAATGCAAAAACAATAGCGGCAAGCTCCAAATCATGGATAGGATATCGAGTCTCGTGTGGCTTTAACTGTCTCGAAGCATAAGCAATAACATGCCCTCTCTGCATAAGCACACAACCCAGACCCTGGTGAGAAGCATCACAATATACAACAAAATCACCTGTACCTGATGGAATCGTCAAGACAGGTGCACTTGTAAGCCTTTTCTTCAATTCCAAGAAACTAGTTTCACAAGCTTCAGTCCAGACATACGGCTTATTTTTCTGAGTCAATTGCGTAATAGGCTTTGCAATGCTGGAAAAATCTCGAATAAAGAGTCTATAATAACCTGCTAAGCCCATAAAACTACGTATTTCTGGCACTGATGTAGGTCTAGGCCAATTCAGGACAGCCTCGACCTTGCTTGGATCTACTGAAATCCCATCACCTGAAATAATATGCCCAAGAAACACAACTTTCTGCAACCAAAATTCACATTTCGACAATTTGGCATATAATTTCTCATTTCTCAATGTCTGTAAAATGATTCTGAGATGTTCAGCATGATCATGTACATTCTTGGAATAAATCAAAATATCATCGATAAAAATAATGACAAAGTCATCCAAATATTTTTGAAATACCCGATTCATCAATCCCATAAATACTGCAGGAGCATTGGTTAAACCAAAAGGCATGACGATGAATTCATAATGTCCATACCTTGTTCTGAAAGCAGTTTTAGGAATATCTTCATCTCGTACTCTCAGTTTTTGATATCCAGATCGTAAATCAATCTTAGAATAGATAGCTTAACCCTGTAGCTGATCAAACAAATCATCTATTCTAGGCAGTGGATATTTATTCTTGATGGTTACCTTATTCAGTTGCCGATAATCAATGCATAAGCGCATGGAACCATCTTTATTTCGTACGAACATTACTGGAGTGCCCCAAGGTGAAACACTCGGTCTAATGTACCCCTTGGCTAAAAATCTTCCAGTTGATCCTTCAACTCCTTCAATTAAATAGGTGCCATTCTGTAAGGAGCTTAGGATATTGGTTGCGTACCTGGCATTAAATCAATACTGAAATCTATCTCTCGAACTGGAGGTAAATCAGGAATTTCATCAGGAAATATATCCGCAAATTCATTCACAACTGGAATATCTGTTACTGCTAGACTGGATTTCAACACATCGATTGCATAAATCAGAAATCCTTCCGCCCCTCTCTGCAATAAACGGGTCATAGATAACACAGATATCAAAGGGATCTTGGCTCGAGAACCCTTACCGTAGAATTTCCATTCTGATGCCATTTCTGATCTAAATCTGACCACTTTCTGGAAACAATCCACAGTCGCCCTGTACTTGGTTAACATGTCTATACCGACAATACAATCAAAATCTGATAATCCAAGTACTATACAGTCGATATCAATCACATTTCCATCATATTGCAAAGCACAATTTCGAATCATTCAAACAGATGTAATACCTTCACCCAAAGGCGAAGAAATAGAAACAACAGTAGGCAATGGCTTAGAAGATAAAGCATGCATCATAACAAATTTTTCAGAGATGAATGTATGAGATGCACCTGTATCTATCAAAACATAGGCAGGATAACCATAAATAGAGCAGTTACCTGCTATGACATCGTCAGGTGCCGCCTGTGCCTATTCCTCAGTAAGTGCAAAGACTCGAGCCTGTTGTCTAGGAGGTTGAGTCACAGTCTGGCTTCCTCCTCCTCTGGTCTGTTGCTGAGGCTGAAATGAATGCACTGATTGCCTTTCTGCCTGAGGTGTGGGTCGGGAAGAACTTTCACCCATAGCTCATTGAGGACATACTTTGGCATAGTGACCTGGTTGGCGACAAAGATTGCAATTACCTGACACACCTCTGCACTGTTTGATAGCATGTCGTCCACCACCCTTACCACAAAACACTCCTGATTCACCAGTTCTCTGACCTGTACCAAACTGTCTCTGTCAACTAGAACTGGAAGAACTACTACCTGCCCGTTTAAACTATTTCCCTTTAGGCCTGAAACGAGAATCCTTTCTGCCACTGCTTCCTCCCTAAAATCTGGGAGATGGTTGCTGAAACTGTGGCGGATTCTGTGGAACAGATGCTGATACAGGATGTGGAAATGGCTGGGGAATGAACGGTGTTCCTTGTTGTCGTAATATACCTGCTTCTGCTCCCTTAGCTTTGTTCAAAGCATCAGCAAAGGTATTAGGTCTTCCACTGTTCACCAATGTAAACACATTCGGATTAAGGTCATTGATAAACTGATCTGCCATTGCTTCGTCAGTTGCTGCTATATGTGGAGCAAACTTCAAAAGACTTGAAAATTTGGCCACATAATCTTCGATATTCAAATTGCCTTGCCTTCGATTGGCAAATTCAGCACCCTTATCCTTCCTGTAGGAAACTGGAAAGAAACGTTGATAGAACTCAGTTTTAAAGACAGTCCAGGTGATAAGCGTACCTCGTTGTTCTAATGCCCGTTTTATAGTAATCCACCAACTTTTGGAAACTTCGTGAAGTTTATGTATTACCAGTCGGATACGACGATCATCAGTATAATCAATTGACTCAAACAGCTGTTCAATATCTTCAAGCCAATTCTCACAATCCACTGAGTTTTCTGTTCCTTTCAATGTTGGCGGGTTGAATGACTGAAATCGCTTCAGTAAAGTCTCCATTGGAGTAGCAGTAGGATCCAACGGGTCAGTAGATGTACTACCCTGTGCATTCTGAGGTTCAACAGCTGGCGGTGGTACTGGTACTGGTTCAGCTGGAGGAACCACTAATGGCTGTCTAATGGCCGGTGCTTTACGGGGAGGCATATCTGATTGTCAAACAGATTAGTGCAAAAACAAAATCATATACAACAATTTATTCCATCCTCCTCTAATAAGCATTCTCATGCGTTCTCAGGTTCTGACTGAGGATATTCTGAAACATAATTGCATATATAGCATGCAGTAGAAATAAAAACACATAATCATGCAATCACATAATTATTGCAATATAAAGCATGCTAACATATAATGAACATAATCAGATACCACATATAATCCTATGCAATATCAAGCAATCAGACAGACTCAATCTACCCCGCTCATCAACTTCTATCTCATGCCAGAAACTTATGCTCTGATACCACCTGTTGTGGGGACCCGGGTTGCTAATCTTATCTTAGGACAATTTATTGTAATAAACAATTAAACAAGTACTTAAAAGAATTAAAGAAACAAGAGCTAAAAAAAATTTTTTTTTTAAAGAAGGGTCTCGCTCGATTGGTAAAACTTGGCCGATCGAGCGAGCTCAAATGCTCAAAAGCTCTGTTTCCAAACTCGAGGCCTCGCTCGATCGGTAGAATCGATCGGTAACATTCTACCGATCGAGCGAGCAACAAATCTTGCTCCTCTGTTTAGCACAATAATGGCCTCGCTCGATCGGTGCATTTCGACCGATCGAGCGAGCCTAAAATGCAGAAACTTCTGCTGCTAAAATTCTGCTGTCAAGACTTGAAAACAAATCATATAATCTGATATACATGATACAAAATCAAATACATGTCATCTTATAACCTCTTACAAGCTTCTAAACATCATATACATAAACTAGCATGTGTTCAAACCACAATATACAAAGTTCTTGTATTATTTGTAGCATTGTTTAACAACTCAAAATACATGTCTTGCTACTAAAACCCGTGTCCTCACTTGCTATGCTTCTATCTTGAGCTATCCTTGTCTTTTCTGACTAGCTCCTGCCCCACCTATTGCCATGCACACATACAAAACAAAGCAATAGCCGGATAACTCCGGTGAGAATAAAATCCCAGTATAAACAACATAACATGCAATAAAGATAGCATCTCATCTAATGATATAAAATACATGTAATGCATGTTGAAAGAATAGGCTATCAAAACTGCTATCAAAGGCTTGGTTCTTTGGGATCCCGAGGAATAAAATAACTATCAAACCACCGACACTCCCAATTGAGGCGGCATCAAGTATTTTAATCCTCTGACTTTGGTGCAATTATAGAGAGTCTTCTGGCTCTGAAAGCTAAGGCTGCAATCCATGCCACTCAACTACAATCCGCCAAACGTCATATGCACTCTAGGCTTTGAACCCTCTGTGCTTATTAGGCTGGAGTTCAAGATGAATGCAACATATACTGTATGCATTAAAGGCTATAAAACATCTTGAACAACTAATCACATAAGCAAGAAAAGCAAGTAAAACATCTAATCACATAAAACATATAAACAATTAAGTATGTGATTAACAAGGGAATACTCGAAACGATAGCTATTTCGAGTGTTCTATCCCATCTGGATTAGCTGTCACTTATACCTTTCAATAGCATGTCTGAATGTACTTCAAGTCATGCTTCAACTTCTTCTCGTTGCGACTCGGCACTCTCGATTCGTAAATCTTCGATTGAAAGCTGAGAAATAACATGTCAAAAAGCTAACAAGATCAGATGCAACTCAAACCATCTTTCTTTGAATCAAGAATATCAAAGTCTTGACATTTTGCGAATTGACGGCGTAACGGCTACAAACCGGCAATCCAAACAATATCCAAAACAAGATATCAATCCAAACAACTCATTATATCAACTCAATCCCATCAAAAACATCATATTCAGATAAGGTAGGGTTCGAATTTAGCTTGCTAAAATCATATAAAATCCGAACGATAGTCTTTTTCCGAACCGTCTGCGAATACACGATCGGTACAGCCGACATACGCATATATCGTAAAATCATAATTTTCCATCTTTCACATAAAAATGAAATCTGAGAAAAGTGAATGAAACTTGTACCAAAACGAAGGTCTCGAAGCGGTGATCGCATATATATATTTATCTGGAATTTCTGACAACCGGAGCACGAGTTATCGAAGCTTTTTCGGATAAAAAATGGTGTCTTGGAGGGTTGAATCGTTTCCTCTGTTTTCCTTCTCCAATTTCTGATATGTCACGTGTAATTCAGAATTATTCAAGTGGAGAATGAGATATATATAGCATATTTGCACTTTAGTCCCTGAAATTTTGGCTATTACCAATTCACTCCCCAGAAAAGCGATTTAATTCAATTTCAATCCTTTTCAATTTAAGAATATTAGAATTTAATTCTAAACTCTAAATATTCCCAAATTAAATATTCTCGGATTAAAATTAAATAATCCCGGGCCTTACATAAAGGATAAATCATTCATGAATGTGCTTTTCCATCGCATATTGCTATTGTTCTTACTTCGGGCATGTCATGACTTTTTCCCTTTCGTGTGAGATTCATTAGTTTAATGAGTACTATTTTTAGTATTATGCATTATTTTGAACCCTTTGTAGTGACCCTTACCCGGATCACCTACTAAACAGAACTTAGGCATGCAATCAACTTAATTAAACAGATATCAGAATAAAACTGCGGAAACCATAAATAGTTACAACCCCAAGTAAAGGAATCTTTAATTTATCCAATAATATACAACCAAATCGAATAGCTGTATAAACCCAAACAACAGTAATAAAACCTAAGCGAAGCTCCACCTGGCCAACCACTGACTAGCCCCTCCTGGATCCACCCTCCTCGTCCAATCGCAAACCTGCCCCATGGAATAGGGTGTCCAAAAAACACAGAGTACGAGACGTGAGCATAAAATGCTCAGTGCGAGAGTATGAGTATACATGCATGCAAAGTGAACTCCCTATAGACTCGAGGTCAAGGATCAGATAACATAGACAGACCGGGCCCTGGTATGTAGCACGCTGTGCCGTCGCTTCAGGAGGTGGCTCCCATACCGAGATAACCGTGGATGCGCCGGACCCAAATCGATGGAAGTCCATCCACTAACAGGATAGGGTACAACCCTACTAACAGACATCTCGAAGGAGATACAGCAAGATGCAAATGAATGCAGCATAATATCATGTCATATAAATCATGCAGTCACATAATACATGCATACTCAGTCAGGATATCTCGAACAGTACTTTCGTACCTCAATACAGTGCAAGCTCTACCAACTCTAGGTCCACGCCTATAGTCTGCTCTACACTGCCAAATGATACTACTATCATTAAAGTGCCCTAAAAGTCTTAACTAAGCTATTGCATACTTCTAAATATTTATAGGAAGCAAAAGCTATACCTTCGTCCGTCGTTAGCCCTTTGATGTCGATGCCTCCAGAACTTGGGCACAACTCCGCTACGACTACCGAACGCCTCGCCGACCTCCGGACCAAGCCTAAGAAGACTAGAACAGCTCCAAAAGGACTAGAAAGGAAAGGAGAACTCGGAATTGGCAAATGAAAGTGAAGCCTCGGCCTTCTATTTATAGACAACGATCGCAACTTCCGATCCTTGATCGCAACGTCCGAACCTCGATCGGAACGTCCGATCCTGCCATCGGAGCTTCCGAAGATCCTGATCTGCCACGTGTCAAAATATCACTTGTTGACTCCGGATAGAGGTGATCGGAGCCTCCGGTCCTGATCGGAGCTTTCGATCGAACCACACGTCATGCCTGACGTAATAACATCGGTGCCTCCGATCGCTTATCGGAGCTTCCGGTCCTGTTCGGAGCTTCCGATCGTGCCTTAGGAGCTTCCGATCCGTCCAATACCCAATTCAATTAATTAACATTAATCCTTTAATTACTCAATTAGGGTACGGGCTACTAAATTCTCCCCCACTTAAGATATTTCGTCCTCGAAAACAGATCTTAAGTACCGAATGCAAAAATAGAAATCAGAAACATTCTTTATTCAAATCAGACGTTTACAGAGTTTTGCAACTGAATACAACTTAAAGAATGAAATCAAAACAACTCAGGATGATCTTTGCGCATCCTGTCCTCAAGCTCCCCAGTAGCTTCCTCAGTGCCTCTGCGCTGCCACTGAACTAAAACCAAAGGAATGACTTTGTTCCGTAAAACCTTATCCTTATAATCCAGGATACGAAGAGGTTTCTCAACATAAGTCAAATCCTTGTCTACTTGAACCTCAGACCGCTGCAGGATATGAGATTCATCTGCCACATACCGTCGTAACAGAGATACGTGGAAAACGTCGTGAATCTGGACAGATGAGGTGACAAAGCTAGTCGATAAGCCAAATCGCCAATGCTCTCCAAGATCTCAAACGGACCGATAAATCTGGGAGACAACTTGCCATTAAGGCCAAATCTGAGAATCTTGCGGAAAGGTGACGCTCTCAGAAACACTTTCTCCCCGACCTCGAACTGCAAGGGCCTACGCTTGATATTAGCATAGCTGGCCTGACGATCCTGTGCAGTCTTAATCCGTTTCTTGATCTGATCAACAATGTCTATCGCCTGCTGGATAAACTCCGGTCCCTCAGCCTGTCTCTCCCCTACTTCTTCCAAGAAGAGTGGAGTACGACAACGTCGCCCATACAACGCCTCAAAAGGTGTCATCCCAATACTAGTGTGATAGCTGTTGTTGTAAGCGAATTCGATCAACGGCAAATGATCCTGCCAGGCTGAACCAAAATCCAAGACGCACGCTCTAAGCATATCCTCTAACGTACGGATAGTGCGCTCTGACTGACCATCAGTCTCCGGATGATAGGCTGTACTCAAACTGAGAGTAGTATCCATCGCACGCTGAACACTCCCCCAAAATCTAGAAGTAAACCTGGGGTCCCGATCGCTGACAATGCTCACAGGCACTCCATGAAGTCGAACAATCTCCTGAATGTACATCCGTGCCATGTGATCCACAGAGTACTCTCGGCTATAGGCAATGAAATGCGCTGACTTGGTAAGTTGGTCCACCACAACCCAGATAGCATCACAGTTCCTCGGGGATACCGGCAAATGGGTCACAAAGTCAATAGTGATAAACTCCCATTTCCATTCCGGAATAGGCAGACTGTGAAGCAATCCTCCAGGTCGTCGGTGCTCTGCCTTGACCTGTTGACACACCAAACATCTCGAAACATACTGATAAACACTGCGTTTCATTCCCTTCCACCAGAAACGAGTACGTAGATCCTTGTACATCTTGTTACTCCCAGGATGAATACTCAACTTAGTGCGATGTGCTTGAGATAAAATCTCCTCTCGCAACTCTTCATCCTGTGGAATCACAAGCCTACCAGACAAACACAGAAAGCCATCTGACTGATAATGAAATCCAGACGAGATACCCTCGTTAGCTAGACGAGCTAAATGCTGGGTCTTCGAATCAGACATCTGAGCATCTCGGATCCGCGAATACAAGGCTGGCTCAGATAATATCGCAAACATCTGGATACTCTGCATACCTTTCTTATGCTTGAAGGTAAAACCTGAAGTACAACAGTCACTGATCGCACTAGACATCGAACAAGTCTGAAGTGCGGATAGTCGCACCTTGCGACTCAAAGCATCAGCGGTGAGATTAGCAGCTCCCGGATGGTACTTAATCTCGCAATCATAGTCCTTAAGCAAGTCCATCCAACGTCTCTGCCTCATGTTCAACTCCGCCTGAGTGAACAAATACTTGAGACTCTTATGGTCGGTGAAGATCTCAAATTTCTCGCCATACAGATAATGACGCCAGATCTTCAAAGCGAACACAATGGCTGCTAACTCCAAATCATGGATTGGGTAGTTGTCCTCGTGAAGTTTCAGCTGTCTAGAAGCATATGCGATCACATGCCCATTCTGAGTCAGGACACAACCTAACCCCTGAAGATAAGAATCCGTGTAAACTACATACCCTCCAGATCCTGACGGTAATGCCAACACCGGCGCAGAAGTCAACCGCCATCGAAGCTCATGGAAATTCTCCTCGCACTCGAAGGACCACTCGAAATCCACACCCTTGCGGGTAAGCTGCGTCAACGGTCGAGCTAACTGAGAGAAGTTCAGAATGAAGCGACGATAATACCCTGCTAGACCCAGAAAACTACGGATCTCAGCAACTGTCGTCGGACGCGACCAATTAAGTATCGCTTCAATCTTGCTTGGATCAACAGAAATCCTCTCCCTGGATATGATATGGCCAAGAAAGACCACTCTATCCATCCAGAACTCACACTTGCTCAGCTTGACGTACAACTGCTCATCTCGAAGAGTCTGTAGTACCAACCGCAAGTGAGAAACATGCTCTTCCGTATTACGCGAATACACCAAGATATCGTCAATGAAGACCACGACAAACTTGTCCAAATACTCCCTGAAGACACGGTTCATCAAATCCATGAATATAGCCGGCGCATTAGTCAAACCAAATGGCATCACTAGAAACTCGTAATGCCTATAGCGAGTACGGAATGCAGTCTTGGCTACGTCCTGATAACGGACTCTCAACTGATGATACCCAGATCTCAAGTCAATCTTCGAGTAAACTGACGTGCCCTGCAGCTGATCGAACAAGTCATCAATACGAGGCAACGGATACTTGTTCTTCACAGTGACTCGATTCAGCTGCCGATAGTCAATGCACAGCCGCATCGACCCATCCTTCTTCTTCACGAAGAGAACAGGAGCTCCCCAAGGAGATACACTAGGACGAATGTACCCCTTGTCCAAAAGATCCTGTAGCTGATTCTTCAACTCACGCATCTCTGACGGAGCCAGACGATACGGTGCTCTAGAAATAGGCGAAGTACCCGGCATTAACTCTATGCCAAACTCGACTTCCCTAGCAGGAGGAAAACCCGGAATCTCATCAGGAAACACATCTGGAAATTCATCCACAACAGGAATGCTCTCTAACCCAATACTCTCAGCGGACAAATCAACTGCATAGATAAGGTAGCCTTCCCCGCCAGTCTCTAGAGCTCGACAGGCTCTCAAAGCTGATACCAAAGGCATCGGGGGTCGCGCTCCCTCACCATAGAAAAACCAACTCTCACTCCCTTCCGGATGAAAGCGTACTAATCTCTGATAACAGTCCACTGAAGCTCGATAGGTAGTCAACACATCTATTCCCAGAATTCAATCAAAGTAGTCCATCGCCAGGACCATGAGATTCACCAACAGAATGTTCCCTTCGAACTCTAAAGGGCAACCCATCACTAGACGCTTAGCCAAAGCAGATTGGCCCGTCGGAGTAGAAACAGACATCACTACGTCTAGTGCAATGCATGGTAACTTATGCCTCTTAACAAAACATGCAGAAATGAAGGAATGAGATGCACCAGTGTCAATAAGTACAAGAGCAGGTATACCATAAAGCAGAAATGTACCTGCGATGACTTTCTCATTCTCTTCCACAACCTGATCATGTCTCAGGGCAAACACCTGGCCAGAAGCTCGTGGCTTCAAATGAGAACTCCCAGCAGACTGTCCCTGCGACCTCTGCTGAACGGTGGCCTGAGAACCCGATCCCGAACCTGAACCAGAACCGCCTCCCCCAGACTGTGGACAATCCCTCCGAATATGACCAGTCTCTCCACAACGGAAACAAGCTCTAGAAGCTCTGCGGCACTTGTCGGATGGATGGTTCTTCCCACAGTGATCACACTTGTCCTTCTTACCGAAACGAACAACACCTCCAGAACCAGAGGAAGAAGAAGATCCAGACTTCTTGAAAGTTTGGGCACCGGGACCCAAAGAACTAGCAGGTCTCGACTGAGAGAAAGACCTGTTCCGCCGAATGCTGTCCTCCACCTGGTGACAATGGCTCACCAAACCCTCGTAGGACATGTCGTCGCCAACCGCCACACGGTCGTGGATCTCAGGGTTAAGGCCCTGAAGGAACAGATTGTACTTCATCTCTGAGCTATCAGCAATCTCGGGGCAATAGGATAGCAGATCAAAGAACCTCTGCTGATACTCATCAATAGACATGGCTCCCTGTCGCAAACTCAGTAGCTCGCCTGCCTTCGACTGACGGAGTGCAGGAGGAAAATACCGCTTTTGGAAAGCTGTGCGAAACTCAGCCCAAGTGGCCACTCCTCTCGCCGTAACAAAAGGTGCAGAAGTAAACCTCCACCACCTGCGCGCACGCCCATCCAGAAGATAGCCAAGGGTCTCCACCTTATGCTCATCGGTGCATTGGAAAGTCTGAAAAGTCATCTCCATGCGGTCTAACCAGTTCTCCGCATCCTCCGGAGACTCACCTCCAACTAAGGGCTTAGGACCCATAGCTAAGAATCGACGCACAGTGAAACGCTTGTCGTCATGGTGACGATGACGCCGTTCTCGACGAGGCTCCCGGTCGGCATCACCCCAACGCCCACCAACACTGCCATGAGAACTCTGGTCGTCACGATTTGACATCTACAAAAATACCTCAAGATGAGACTAAATCCCAAGAAATCTTTTGCATGCTCTGATACCATAAATGTAGTGACCCTTACCCGGATCACCTACTAAACAGAACTTAGGCATGCAATCAACTTAATTAAACAGATATCAGAATAAAACTGCGGAAACCATAAATAGTTACAACCCCAAGTAAAGGAATCTGTAATTTATCCAATAATATACAACCAAATCGAATAGCTGTATAAACCCAAACAACAGTAATAAAACCTAAGCAAAGCTCCAGCTGGCCAACCACTGACTAGCCCCTCCTGGATCCACCCTCCTCGTCCAATCGCAAACCTGCCCCATGGAATAGGGTGTCCAGAAAACACAGAGTACAAGACGTGAGCATAAAACGCTCAGTGCGAGAGTATGAGTATACATGCATGCAAAGTGAACTCCCTATAGACTCGAGGTCAAGGATCAGATAACAGAGACAGACCGGGCCCTGGTATGTAGCACGCTGTGCCGTCGCTTCAGGAGGAGGCTCCCATACCGAGATAACCGTGGATGCGCCGGACCCAAATCGATGGAAGTCCATCCACTAACAGGATAGGGTACAACCCTACTAACAGACATCTCGAAGGAGATACAGCAAGATGCAAATGAATGCAGCATAATATCATGTCATATAAATCATGCAGTCACATAATACATGCATACTCAGTCAGGATATCTCGAACAGTACTTTCGTACCTCAATACAGTGCAAGCTCTACCAACTCTAGGTCCACGCCTATAGTCTGCTCTACACTGCCAAATGATACTACTATCATTAAAGTGCTCTAAAAGTCTTAACTAAGCTATTGCATACTCCTAAATATTTATAGGAAGCAAAAGCTGAAAGAGTGGGTGCCCGGTGAGCCAACTTGTGGCTAAGGGCTTTGATGACTCTTTGTATAAACAATCTTTTGTTTAATATTATTTACACTTTTATTAATGGCAATGACTTTATCTTTCTTCATATTGATATATTGTGATATACTATTGTTGTTTTGATAAAGACCTTGAATATACTATAGTGTATGTAAGATGTGGTAGAACATGGAGATGTCTATCATGAAACACATCTTATAGTCACTGTATATTCTAAACTGTTCCTAGTCGATTGAGCCGTCCGATAATAAGGATAAGGATCGCTTGAGTTTGAGACTAGCATTTGCGATGCGGAGTACCACGTTTCATTGGTAAGGAACATAGAGATGTTCGAAGCATGCAAATGGATATTCATATGATGAATGATCGAACTACCCTATCCGGACTTTCCAAGTGGTTATCACTTATCGAGTGGATATAGTCCGCGGTTTTGGTTGTACACCATTAGTCCTTACTACTTGAAACATCATTGAGACTCTATATGCTAGTATTGTGCTTTGACTCGTTTACCGACTCTATTGGGGTCATCAGGTGTCGGGATTGGGTACAGTTACAACACATATAGGAGTCGATGCATTGTTGTCAAGGATTCACCACATACTTGCGAGTGTGGATATCCTATGCGATCTGAGGAGATATTAGTGTGACGAATCTCTGGCCAGAGTACATGATGTGGTTTAAGAAATGGTTTCTTAGTAGCACATGCGATGTCACTATTTGATCTTCAGGATGTATTGCATAGTTATCGAATCTCGAACGACTCTCGATATACCAATGGTTGTTGATTCGATCGGGATATATGGATGAAGGGACCATACTGTACGCTAACAAAAATCTATTGGTTCTTGTAGGCACTATCAGTGATACCTAGGGAATCATGGGGCGATGTTGCTAGGCGCTCATACCATGATTCGATGGGCAAGTCGGAAATTGTTGTTCCGAGTCACAAGGAGTTGTGAGCCCACGGCTAGCTGTATCCCTGAACCATTGAGGGTCACACAGAGTAATGGATTTTTAATCCCCGTTGAGATAGTTAAATTTAAAGATTTAAATTTAATGAACAAAGAAGTTGGACTTCTTAATTATGAGTAGAGGAGTAAGATTTCCTAAAATGACATAGGGATGGGCATTTTTGGAAATCACTGAATTCGGATTCAGAAAAATTTATCTTGACTTTAAAAGGTGCAGAAATGGTTTCTGTGCACATTGGTGAAATCGGTTTATCAATCGGAGTCACGATGAATTTTATATTAATTTCTGAACATGCGGGCTTTGCTTGTCGGGCTTGAACTTATGACTAATGGGCCCTAAGCTGTTAGTGGCCTAAATTATAAATAAGTTATTACAGTACATAAATTACACACAACAGGTCACAAAATATATTTAAAACCCTAGCTGCGTTTTTAATAAGTGGCCGCCCCCTCCCTCCCTCTGCTCGAAAAATCCAGCCTGTGAATTTTGAATTGCAGTCTGGTTTAACGGATCAAATTCGTTAATCTCTTCGTAGAAACTTCTGATAGATTTTCTAGTGCAATCTATCAGAGGGATTAAATATCCGTTCGTGGACCTGATTGAAGAACAGTTCGTCCATCAGTTCCAGGGATATACAACAAGAGCAGAGAAATCTGTTGGTGTCCAAAATCTCGATTCAAGATTAAAGGTAAAAATTTTATAATCGTTATTTAATTTTTACACACACAATTTAATCGTAAGGTTGATACCCATTATGGAATCGTTCCATATAAAAATTTTAAACTTCCACTGCACCGGGTATCAATCCAAATTGATCTGATCGCCGCGTTTTCCAACAGTGGTATCAGAGCCAGGTTGCTCAGATCAAGCGATTAAATTAATCGATTGTACAAAAAATTTTTTAAGCCTCGGTTTTTGAAACAAAATAAATATTTAAAAATAAAATATTTTTTTCGGGCAAAAACCCAGGCAGCGATTGGATCGCTGCCCGGCCCGACCCCATTAGGGCGCGGGCAGCCCGGGAATGTCCCGGGCGGCCCGCGGGAAAAATTATTTTTAATTTTTAAATTAAATTTTAATATGTTAAAATTTTATTTTTGGTCCGATCGAAAATCGTTTTTGATTGGTCCACGAGGCGTCGGATCGAATTGTTCGAGTCCGAAAATTTTAAAATTGATTTTTGGATAAATTTGAATTTTTGGAAAATTTAAATATTTTATCCGTTAAATCAGATTTTATGAAATTAATTATTTTTGGTACAATTGATGATAAGATATGATCTTATGGATATATTGAGTAAAATATGATTTTATGTATAAAATTGGATTTTATAGATAAAATATGATTTTATTTGATAAAAAGATAAAATATGATTTTGTATGTAAAATAAGATTTTATATATGAAATATGATTTTATCCTTTTAAATTTAAATTGCCATTGCATGTTATCCAATAAATTAATTTTGAATTAAATGTTATTGGATAAGGATGATCGATTGCCATGACCAATTTTGTAGGTGTATGTTAGGAATTTACATTTGTTTTTATTGTTGTTGGATTTATTAATGAGCCTGGTTTATGGCCCAATATGAATTGTCATATGTAATAAAAGTGGGCTTGGTTTATGATCCGTTCCCACCCTTTAAAAATGTATCCCCTACTTGTCATTGTTATTTATTGTAAATACATTATATTTAGTGGGAGATCAAGATTTGAAGATGGAGGTGGGCCCAGCAGACAATAAAGACAGAAGAAATGTAAATTGGAAGCAAATGTAATAGGATTGCATTGCATACTGCATATTACCTAGGATTGGACTAAGACTCGTGATTGGCAACCACGGGTCGATTAGAAATGGAATCGATCATCCTATATAATATGTGATATTATAGTTTTATGCATGTTTTAGACAAAATTGTGTGAATCCGACAAGCATACAAAACTTTAAAAATGATGAGACAAATTTTCATAATTAAAAATCTCTCATTTTAAATATGATTTAAAATTGATATCAAGATAAATAAAGGAAATTTAAATTTGTTTAAATGTTCCTACCTTCCATCAACGATCAATGTATGAGATGCTACCCGCGGATACGGTCCGGCTCATATTATTGGGGGGGCCCGTTCGTTGGAAAGCTGTACATTGGATTGAAACATGTTGTAAGTTGGTGGAACTCCCATGGGATCGGCTCATATTATTGGGGGATCCACATGGCGACTGTCCATCAAAACTTAATATTGATGGGTCATCTTGACATGTCACAATAAACGGCGTCATATTATTGGGCCCTTATTGGACATGAGGTAAAAACGTGGAGGTTGCTTTGGAAGCAATTGGGCTTACCTTTTGAAAATTATGGTTGGCTGATATTATTCGTGACCATAAGTTTGTCAATTGGACTCCATGTTCTCACTAAGGAAAACAGTTTCCCGTTTTCACTAGAGGGTAGTGAAATCGTTAAAATAGTGGGAGTGAGATTCATAAAATAAATTTCGCCTATTTTATGTCTTAGTAAATTGCTTAAACAATCACTGATATTTGTCTGTTTCTTTTCAGTATTTCATAAGATGAATTCGCGTAATCCACTTTTCTCGATCCTCGAACAAAATAAGTTGACTGGCGCAAACTATACGGAATGGTTCCGTAAGTTGAAGATTGTCTTGACTTCGGAGAAGATGCTCTACGTGTTAGAAAAATCTCCTCCGAAGGAAGCACCAGCTGACGTAAGTCCGGAAGAGTTAGCCAAACTTGATACATGGTGGGACCATGATATCAAGACCAAATGCTATATGCAAGCCTCGATGTCTGATGAACTCCAGAGGCGATTTGAGGACACCGTGAATGCTGCTGACATTCACGTTCAACTCAAGGAACTTTTTGGGGCTCAATCGAGGGCTGAAAGGTTCTCTACTGTAAAGGAGCTAATGACGTGTCGCATGCGTGAAGGGACTTCGGTCCGTGATCATGGGGTACGAGTGATTTGGCTCATACAGAAGTTGGTAACCCTTGATTTGGTGTTGGAGCATGAACTCAACGTGGATTTACTACTTCTGTCTCTTCCTTCTTCGTTTGACGGATTTGTGGTGAATTTCAATATGAACAAGATAGAGGCCTCCCTTGAAGAGATGGTCAATATGCTTGTGACATATGAATCCACATTAAAGAAGGATAAACCGGCTTTCTTGGTGGGCTCCTCTTCTTCTGCTAAGAAGGGGACAAGTACAAAGGGCAAGAAACGTTCTGCCCCACCCAAGAAAATCGAACCCGATAAGAAGTACAAGACAAAGGCTTCAAACATGGAAAAATCCAAGGATGTTTGCCATTACTGCAAGAAGCCCGGTCATTGGAAGCGTAACTGCAAGGAATATCTAGAGCAGTTGCGAACTGCGAAGGGTATGTTCTATATTGAAATAAATGTTTCACTTAATACTACTTCTTGGGTATTGGATACCGGATGTGGATCTCACATTTGCAATGATTTGCAGGTGATGACAAGAAGTCGCAGGCTTAGAATGGGTGAGACCCAGCTGAGGCTCGGAAATGGTTCCAGAGTTGAAGCTAAAGCCCTGGGAGATGTTTATTTAATTTTGCAGAACGATTTTAAGTTACTTTTAAGAGATGTTTTATTTGTTCCGGATTTGATTAAAAATATTATTTCTGTTTCTATGCTTGATAGAGATGGTTATTCTTGCAATTTTGTGAATGGGATTTGCAATATTTAGAAGAATGAATGTTTGATTGGAAATGGACAACTTGAAAACGATCTATACAACTTAAAACTAAAAGACGTTCCAATAAATTATGTTGATAAACCGGCAACAACAAACAAAAGGAAAATCGATAGCCAAAACCCGGCAAACCTTTGGCACGCTAGGCTAGGTCATATTTCCTCAAGGAGGATGAACAAGCTAGTGGGAGAGGGCATGTTTGATATGTCTGATATTAACTCTCTACCTACTTGTGAATCCTGCCTAAAAGGAAAAATGACTAAATCTCCTTTTAAGGGGAAAACTGAGCGTAGTCAAAATCTGTTAGATTTGATCCATACAGATGTTTGTGGTCCATTTAGAGTTGGTACTCAATATGGCCACACCTACTTCATTACCTTTACTGATGATTATTCGAGGTATGGGTATTTATATTTAATGAAATATAAGTCTGAAGCGTTTGAAAAGTTCAAAGAATTCAAGGCTGAAGTAGAAAACAAGCTAGGTAAAAGTATTAAAGCACTTCGATCGGATCGAGGTGGAGAATACTTAAGTACCGAGTTTTTGGACTATCTAAAAGAGAATGGGTTCTCTCTCAGTGGACTCCTCCTATGACATCACAGCTTAATGGTGTATCGGAGCGTCGTAATCGAACTTTGTTGGACATGGTTCGGTCCATGATGAGCTTCACTGAGCTTCCACCTTCGTTTTGGGGCTATGCGCTTGAAACGGCGGTATTGTTGTTGAACAACATCCACACTAAAGCAGTGGACAAAACACCATACGAGTTATGGAATGGCAAAGCTCCTAAGTATTCGTACTTGAGGATTTGGGGATGTCCTGCTTACGTGAAGCGGACAGTGAGAGATAAGTTGGATAGTCGATCCAGCTTATGTTATTTTGTAGGGTATCCGAAGAATTCAATCGGATATTATTTCTATTATCCTGCTGAAACAAAGGTGTTTATTTCAAGGAATGCCACCTTCTTGGAGAAGGAGTTCTTATTGGATAAGAAAGGCGAGATGATGGAACTCGAAGAAATTCGAGAAGAACCCGAAATACAAAATAACGATCCTACACCTCAGGAACCATTGATAGACACGCCTGTACCTAGAAGATCCGAGAGGACTTCTAGACCTCCTATTCGATATGGTCTTCTTCTTGAAGGGGATCAAGATGAACCCGATGTTGGATGTGATCCAAGAAACTTCAAGGAAGCAATTTCTGATGCGGATTCAAATTTATGGCTTGAAGCTATGCAGTCGAAAATAGATTCGATGCATACAAACCAAGTTTGGTCTTTAGTAGATCCTCCCGATGGAATTGTTCCAATATGGTGTAAATGGATCTACAAGAGAAAGCTTGGGCCTGATGGTAAGGTATTGACCTACAAGGCGCGATTGGTGGCAAAAGGTTATACTCAAAGACAAGGAGTTGACTATGATGAAACCTTTTCACCAGTTGCAATGTTCAAGTCCATAAGAATCCTTATTGCCATAGCTGCATGGTATGACTATGAGATATGGCAAATGGATGTGAAGACTGCTTTTCTTAATGGAGACATTAAGGAAGAAATCTATATGAAGCAGCCTGAGGGGTTCACATCCATGGGAAGCAAGCATAAGGTATGCAAGCTTCAGAGATCAATTTATGGTCTAAAACAAGCATCAAGAAGTTGGAACCAGAAATTTGATGAAACAATAAAAGATTTTGGTTATCAGGTAGATTCTCGATGAAGGATTTGGGTAAGGCATCCTATATTCTTGGGATACAGATCTATAGAGATAGATCTAAGAGAATGATAGGACTCACTCAATCAACATACATCGACACCATATTGAAACAGTTTTCAATGGATGGGTCCAAGAGAGGACATCTACCCATGTGTCATGGAGTTTCTCTATCCAAGTTTATGTGTCCCAAGACTGATGAAGAGATAGAGAAAATGACACATGTACCATATGCGTCAGCCATAGGTAGTATCATGTATGGGATGATATCTACCAGACCGGATGTAGCATTTTCTCTGATTGTCACGAGCAGATATCAAGCTAATCCCGGTCAAATGCATTGGAAAACCGTGAAGGACATTCTTAAGTACTTACGAAGGACTAAGAATATGTTCATGGTATATGGAGGAAGAGAACTAAAATTGGAAGGCTATACCGACTCTAGCTTCCAAAGTGACGTGGATGACTCGAAGTCAACCTCTGGATTTGTGTTCATGCTCAATGGCGGTGCTGTCTCTTGGAAGAGTTCCAAGCAGGACACCACAGCGGATTCCACCACTGAGGCAGAATACATTGCAGCATCAGCTGCTGCTAAAGAGGCCGTTTGGATGAGGAATTTCGTCCAAGAGTTGGGCGTCATTCCTGAAGCTGTTGGTCCAGTCCCGGTGTACTGTGACAACACGGGTGCCGTTGCTCAGGCAAAGGAACCAAGGTCTCATCAAAGATCCAAACACGTACTGAGGAAATACCACATCACCCGGGAGATTGTGGAAAGAGGAGACATCACTGTCGAAAGAGTGGCCTCTGCAGACAATATCGCTGATCCACTTACTAAGCCCTTGCCAGGACCATTATTTGACAAACATCGCGAAACAATGGGTCTACGTAGTATGACTAGTTGGCTATAGGGCAAGTGGGTCATTTAAAGAGTGGGTGCCCGGTGAGCCAACTTGTGGCTAAGGGCTTTGATGACTCTTTGTATAAACAATCTTTTGTTTAATATTATTTACACTTTTATAAATGGCAATGACTTTATCTTTCTTCATATTGTTATATTGTGATATACTATTGTTGTTTTGATAAAGACCTTGAATATACTATAGTGTATGTAAGATGTGGTAGAACATGGAGATGTCTATCATGAAACACATCTTATAGTCACTGTATATTCTAAACTGTTCCTAGTCGATTGAGCCGTCCGATAATAAGGATAAGGATCGCTCAAGTTTGAGACTAGCATTTGCGATGCGGAGTACCACGTTTCATTGGTAAGGAACATAGAGATGTTCGAAGCATGCAAATGGATATTCATTTGATGAATGATCGAACTACCCTATCCGGACTTTCCATGTGGTTATCACTTATCGAGTGGATATAGTCCGCGGTTTTGGTTGTACACCATTAGTCCTTACTACTTGAAACATCATTGAGACTCTATATGCTAGTACTGTGCTTTGACTCGTTTACCGACTCTGTTGGGGTCATCAGGTATCGGGATTGGGTACAGTTACAACACATATAAGAGTCGATGCATTGTTGTCAAGGATTCACCACATACTTGCGAGTGTGGATATCCTATGCGATCTGAGGAGATATTAGTGTGACGAATCTCTGGCCAGAGTACATGATGTGGTTTAAGAAATGGTTTCTTAGTAGCACATGCGATGTCACTATTTGATCTTCAAGATGTATTGCATAGTTATCGAATCTCGAACGACTCTCGATATACCAATGGTTGTTGATTCGATCGGGATATATGGATGAAGGGACCGTACTGTATGCTAACAAAAATCTATTGGTTCTTGTAGGCACTATCAGTGATACCTAGGGAATCATGGGGCGATGTTGCTAGGGGCTCATACCATGATTCGATGGGCAAGTCGGAAATTGTTGTTCCGAGTCACAAGGAGTTGTGAGCCCACGGCTAGCTGTTTCCCTGAACCATTGAGGGTCACACAGAGTAATGAATTTTTAATCCCCGTTGAGATAGTTAAATTTAAAGAGTTAAATTTAATGAACAAAGAAGTTGGACTTCTTAATTATGAGTAGAGGAGTAAGATTTCCTAAAATGACTTAAGGATGGGCATTTTTGGAAATCACTGAATTCGGATTCAGAAAAATTTATCTTGACTTTAAAAGGTGCAGAAATGGTTTCTGTGCACATTGGTGAAATCGGTTTATCAATCGGAGTCACGATGAATTTTATATTAATTTCTGAACATGCGGGATTTGCTTGTCGGGCTTGAACTTATGACTAATGGGCCCTAAGCTGTTAGTGGCCTACATTATAAATAAGTTATTGCAGTACAGAAATTACACACAACAGGTCACAAAATATATTAAAAACCCTAGCTGCGTTTTTAATAAGTGGCCGCCCCCTCCCTCCCTCTGCTCGAAAAATCCAGCCTGTGAAGTTTGAATTGCAGTCTGGTTTAACGGATCAAATTCGTTAATCTCTTCGTAGAAACTTCTGATAGATTTTCTAGTGCAATCTATCAGAGGGATTAAATATCCGTTCGTGGACCTGATTGAAGAACAGTTCGTCCATCAGTTCCAGGGATATACAACAAGAGCAGAGAAATCTGTTGGTGTCCAAAATCTCGATTCGAGATTAAAGGTAAAAATTTTATAATCGTTATTTAATTTTTACACACACAATTTAATCGTAAGGTTGATACCCATTATGGAATCGTTCCATATAAAAATTTTAAACTTCCGCTGCACCGGGTATCAATCCAAATTTATATGATCGCCGCGTTTTCCAACAAAAGCTATACCTTCGTCCGTCGTTAGCCCTTTGATGTCGATGCCTCCAGAACTTGGGCAAAACTCTGCTACGACTACCGAACGCCTCGCCGACCTCCGGACCAAGCCTAAGAAGACTAGAATAGCTCCAAAAGGACTAGAAAGGAAAGGAGAACTCGGAATTGGCAAATGAAAGTTAAGCCTCGGCCTTCACTTTCATTTGCCAATTCCGAGTTCTCCTTTCCATTCTAGTCCTTTTGGAGCTGTTCTAGTCTTCTTAGGCTTGGTCCGAAGGTCGGCGAGGCGTTCGGTAGTCGTAGAAGAATTGTGCCCAAGTTCTGGAGGCATCGACATCAAAGGGCTAACGACGGACGAAGGTATAGCTTTTGCTTCCTATAAATATTTAGGAGTATGCAATAGCTTAGTTAAGGCTTTTAGAGCACTTTAATGATAGTAGTATCATTTGGCAGTGTAGAGCAGACTATAGGCGCGGACTTAGAGTTGGTAGAGTTTGCACCGTTTTGAGGTACGAAAGTACTGTTCGAGATATCCTGACTGAGTATGCATGTATTATGTGACTGCATGATTTATATGCCATGATATTATGCTGCATTCATTTGCATCTTGCTGTATCTCTTTCGAGATGTCTGTTAGTAGGGTTGTACCCTATCCTGTTAGTGGATGGACTTCCATCGATTTGGGTCCGGCGTATCCACGGTTATCTCGGTATGGGAGCCACCTCCTGAAGCGACGGCACAACGTGCTACATACCAGGGCCCGGTCTGTCTCTGTTATCTGATCCTTGACCTCGAGTCTATAGGGAGTTCACTTTGCATGCATGTATACTCATACTATCGCTACTGAGCGTTTTATGCTCACGTCTCGTACTCTGTGTTTCTGGACACCCTAATCCATGGGGCAGGTTTGCGATTGGATGAGGAGGGTGGATCCAGGAAGGGCTAGTCAGTGGTTGGCCAGCTAGAGCTTCGTCTAGGTTTTATTACTGTTGTTTGGGTTTATACAGCTATTCGATTTGGTTGTATATTATTGGATAAATTACAGATTACTTTACTTGGGATTGTATAATGTTTATGGTTTCCGCAGTTTTATTCTGATATCTATTTAATTAAGTTAATTGCATGCATAAGTTCTGTTTAGTAGGTGATCCGGGTAAGGGTCACTACATTTATGGTATCAGAGCATGCAAAAGAATTCTTGGGATTTAGTCTCATCTTGAGGTATTTTTGTAGATGTCAAATCGTGACGACCGGAGTTCTCATGGCAGTGTTGGTGGGCGTTGGGGTGATGCCGACCGGGAGCCTCGTCGAGAACGGCGTCATCGTCATCATGACGACGAGCGTTTCACTGTGCGTCGATTCTTAGCTATGGGTCCTAAGCCCTTAGTTGGAGGTGAGTCTCCGGAGGATGCGGAGAACTGGTTAGACCGCATGGAGACGACTTTTCACACTTTCCAATGCACCGAGGAGCAGAAGGTGGAGACCCTTGGCTATCTTCTGGATGGGTGTGCGCGCAGGTGGTGGAGGTTTACTTCTGCACCTTTTGTTGCGGCGAGAGGAGTGGCCACCTGGGCCGACTTCCGCACAGCTTTCCAAAAGCGGTATTTTCCTCCTGCACTCCGTCAGTCAAAGGCAGGCGAGCTACTGAGTCTGCGACAGGGAGCCATGTCTATCGATAAGTATACGCAGAGGTTCTTTGATCTGCTATCCTATTGCCCCAAGATTGCTGATAGCTCAGAGATGAAGTATAATCTGTTCCTTCAGGGCCTTAACCCTGAGATCCATGACCGTGTGGCGGTTGGCGACGACATGTCCTACGAGGGTTTGGTGAGCCGTTGTCACCAGGCGGAGGACAGCATTCGGCGGAACAAGTCTTTCTCTCAGTCGAGACCTGCTAGTTCTTTGGGTCCCCGTGCCCAAACTTTCAAGAAATCTTGATCTTCTTCTTCCTCTGGTTCTGGAGGTGTTGTCCGTTTCGGTAAGAAGGACAAGTGTGATCATTGTGGGAAGAACCATCCATCCGACAAGTGCCGTAGAGCTTCTGGAGCTTGTTTCCGTTGTGGAGAGACTGGTCATATCCGGAGGGATTGTCCACTGTCTGGGGGAGGCTGTTCTGGATCTGGTTCAGGATCGGGTTCTCAGGCCACCTTACAGCAGAGGTCGTAGGGACAGTCTGCTGGGAGTTCTCATTTGAGGCCACGAGCTTCTGGCCAGGTGTTTGCCCTGAGACATGATCAGGCTGTGGAGGAGAATGATAAAGTCATCGCAGGTACATTTCTGTTTTATTGTATACCTGCTCTTGTACTTATTGACACTGGTGTATCTCATTCCTTCATTTCTGCACATTTTGTTAAGAGGAATAAGTTACCATGCATTGCACTAGACGTAGTGATGTCTATTTCTACACCGACGGGCCAATCTGCTTTGGCTAAGCGTCTAGTGATGGGTTGCCCTTTAGAGTTCGAAGGGAACATTCTGTTAGCGAATCTCATGGTCCTAGCGATGGATGACTTTGATTGCATTTTGGGAATAGATATGTTGACTACCTATCGAGCTTCAGTGGACTGCTATCAGAGATTAGTACGCTTTCATCCGGAGGGGAGTGAGAGCTGGTTTTTCTATGGTAAGGGAGCGCGACCCCCGATGCCTTTGGTATCAGCTTTGAGAGCCTGTCGAACTCTAGAGTTTGGCGGGGAAGGCTACCTTATCTATGCAGTTGATTTGTCCGCTGAGAGTATTGGGATAGAGAGCATTCTTGTTGTGGATGAATTTCCAGATGTGTTTCCTGATGAGATTCCGGGTTTTCCTCCTGCTAGGGAAGTCGAGTTTGGCATAGAGTTGATGCCGGGTACTTCGCCTATTTCTAGAGCACCGTATTGTCTGTAGTAGCCCGTAACCAAAATCAGTAATTAAGGAATTAATCATAATTACTTGGGTAGAGTTCGGAAGCTCCGAAGGTAGTTCGGAAGTTCCGAACAGGATTGGAAGCTCCGATGCAGGATCGGAAGCTCCGATCATATTACGTCAGGCATGACGTGTGGCAATATCGGAAGCTCCGATCAGGACCGGAAGCTCCGATCACCCCTATCCGGAGTCAACAAGTGATATTTTGACACGTGGCAGATCAGGATCTTCGGAAGCTCCGATGGCAGGATCGGACGTTCCGATCGAGGTTCGGACGTTCCGATCAAGGATCGGAAGTTCCGATCGTTGTCTATAAATAGAAGGCCGAGGCTTCACTTTCATTTGCCAATTCCGAGTTCTCCTTTCCCTTCTAGTCCTTTTGGAGCTGTTCTAGTCTTCTTAGGCATGGTCCGGAGGTCGGCGAGGCGTTCGATAGTCGTAGCGGAGTTGTGCCCAAGTTCTGGAGGCATCGACATCAAAGGGCTAACGACGGACGAAGGTATAGCTTTTGCTTCCTATAAATATTTAGGAGTATGCAATAGCTTAGTTAAGGCTTTTAGAGCACTTTAATGATAGTAGTATCATTTGGCAGTGTAGAGAAGACTATAGGCGAGGACCTAGAGTTGGTAGAGCTTGCACTGTTTTGAGGTACGAAAGTACTGTTCGAGATATCCTGACTGAGTATGCATGTATTATGTGACTGCATGATTTATATGGCATGATATTATGCTTCATTCATTTGCATCTTGCTGTATCTCTTTCGAGATGTCTGTTAGTAGGGTTGTACCATATCCTATTAGTGGATTGACTTCCATCGATTTGGGTCCGGCGTATCCACGGTTATCTCGTTATGGGAGCCACCTCCTGAAGCGACGGCACAGCGTGCTACATACCAGGGCCCGGTCTGTCTCTGTTATCTGATCCTTGACCTCGAGTCTATAGGGAGTTCACTTTGCATGATGTATACTCATACTCTCGTACTGAGAGTTTTATGCTCACGTCTCGTACTCTATATTTTCTGGACACCCTATTCCATGGGGCAGGTTTGCGATTGGACGAGGAGGGTGGATCCAAGAGTGGCTAGTCAGTGGTTGGCCAGCTGGAGCTTCGCTTAGGTTTTATTACTGTTGTTTTGGGTTTATACAGCTATTCGATTTGGTTGTATATTATTGGATAAATTACAAATTTCTTTACTTGAGATTGTATAATGTTAATGGTTTCCGCAGTTTTATTCTGATAACTGTTTAATTAAGTTAATTGCATGCATAAGTGCTGGCGATGGACGACTTTGATTGCATTCTGGCGATGGACTGCTATCAGAGATTAGTACGCTTTCATCCAGAGGGGAGTGAGAGTTGGTTTTTCTATGGTGAGGGAGCGCGACCCCCGATGCCTTTGGTATCAGCTTTGAGAGCCTGTCGATCTCTAGAGTCTGGCGGGGAAGGCTACCTTATCTATGCAGTTGATTTGTCCGCTGAGAGTATTGGGATAGAGAGCATTCCTGTTGTGGATGAATTTCCAGATGTGTTTCCTGATGAGATTCCGGGTTTTCCTCCTGCTAGGGAAGTCGAGTTTGGCATAGAGTTGATGCCGGGTACTTTGCCTATTTCTAGAGCACCGTATCGTCTGGCTCCGTCAGAGATGCGTGAGTTGAAGAATCAACTACAGGATCTTTTGGACAAGGGGTACATTCGTCCTAGTGTATCTCCTTGGGGATCTCCTGTTCTCTTCGTGAAGAAGAAGGATGGGTCGATGCGGCTGTGCATTGACTATCGGCAGCTGAACCGAGTCACTGTGAAGAACAAGTATCCGTTGCCTCGTATTGATGATTTGTTCGACCAGCTGCAGGGCTTGTCAGTTTACTCCAAGATTGACTTGAGATCTGGGTATCATCAGTTGAGAGTCTGTGATCAGGACGTAGCCATTCCGTACTCGCTATGGGCATTACGAGTTCCTAGTGATGCCATTTGGTTTGACTAATGCGCCGGCTATATTCATGGATTTGATGAACCGTGTCTTCAGGGAGTACTTGGACAAGTTTGTCGTGGTCTTCATTGACGACATCTTGGTTTATTCGCGTAATACGGAAGAGCATATTTCTCACTTGCGGTTGATACTGCAGACTCTTCGAGATGAGCAGTTGTACGCCAAGCTGAGCAAGTGTGAGTTCTGGATGGATAGAGTGGTCATTCTTGGCCATATCATATCCAGGGAGGGGATTTCTGTTGATCCAAGCAAGATTGAAGCGGTACTTAATTGGTCGTGTCCGACGACAGTTGCTGAGATCCGTAGTCTTTTGGGTCTAGCAGGGTATTATCGTCGCTTCATTATGAACTTCTCTCAGTTAGCTCGACCGTTGACGCAGCTTACCCACAAGGGTGTGGATTTCGAGTGGTCCTCCGAGTGTGAGGAGAATTTCCGTGAGCTTCGACGGCGGTTGACTTCTGCGCCGGTGTTGGCATTACCGTCAGGATCTGGAGGGTATGTAGTTTACACGGATGCTTCTCTTCAGGGGTTGGGTTGTGTCCTGACTCAGAATGGGCATGTGATTGCATACGCTTCTAGACAGCTGAAGCTTCACGAGGACAACTACCCAATCCATGATTTGGAGTTAGCAGCCATTATGTTCGCTTTGAAGATCTGGCGTCATTATCTCTATTGCGAGAAATTTGAGATCTTCACCGACCATAAGAGTCTCAAGTATTTGTTCACTCAGGCGGAGTTGAACATGAGGCAGAGACGTTGGATGGATTTGCTTAAGGACTATGATTGTGAGATTAAGTACCATCTGGGAGCTGCTAATCTCACCGCTGATGCTTTGAGTCGCAAGGTGCGACTATCCGCACTTCAGACTTGTTCGATGTCTAGTGCGATCAGTGACTGTTGTACTTCAGGTTATACCTTCAAGCATAAGAAAGGTATGCAGAGTATCCGGATGTTTGGGATATTATCTGAGCCAGCCTTGTATTCGCGGATCCGAGATGCTCAGATGTCTGATTCAAGACCCAGCGTTTAGCTTGTCTAGCTAACGAGGGTAGCTCGTCTGGATTTCATTATCAGTCAGATGGCTTTCTGTGTTTGTCTGGTAGGCTTGTGATTCCACAGGATGAAGAGTTGCGAGAGGAGATTTTGTTTCAGGCACATCGCACTAAGTTGAGTATTCATCCTGGGAGCAACAAGATGTACAAGGATCTCCGTACTCATTTCTGGTGGAAGGGAATGAAACGCAGTGTTTATCAGTTTGTTTCGAGATGTTTGGTGTGTCAACAGGTCAAGGCATAGCACCGACGACCTGGAGGATTGCTTCACAGTCTGCCTATTCCTGAATGGAAATGGGAGTTTATCACAATGGACTTTGTGACCCATTTGCCGGTATCCCCGAGGAACTGTGATGCTATCTGGGTTGTGGTGGACCGACTCAGCAAGTCAGCGCATTTCATTGCCTATAGCCGAGAGTACTCTGTGGATCGCATGGCACGGATGTACATTCAGGAGATCGTTCGACTTCATGGAGTGCCTGTGAGCATTGTTAGCGATCGGGACCCCAGGTTTACTTCTAGATTTTGGGGGAGTGTTCAGCGTGCGATGGGTACTACTCTCAGTTTGAGTACAGCCTATCATCCGGAGACTGATGGTCAGTCAGAGCGCACTATCCGTACTTTAGAGGATATGCTTAGAGCGTGCGTCATGGATTTTGGTTCAGCCTGGCAGGATCATTTGTCGTTGATCGAGTTCGCTTACAACAACAGCTATCATACTAGTATTGGGATGGCACCTTTTGAGGCATTGTATGGGCAACGTTGTCGTACTCCACTATTCTGGGAAGAAGTGGGGGAGAGACAGGCTGAGGGACCGGAGTTTATCCAGCAGGAGATAGATATTGTTGATAAAATGAAGAAACGGATTAAAACTGCACAGGATCGTCAGGCCAGCTATGCTAATATCAAGCGTAGGCCTTTGCAGTTCGAGGTCGGGGAGAAAGTGTTTATGAGAGTGTCACCTTTCCGCAAGATTCTCAGATTTGGCCTTAAGGGCAAGTTGTCTCCCAGATTTATCAGTCCGTTTAAGATCTTGGAGAGCATTGGCGATTTGGCTTATCGACTAGCTTTGCCACCGCATCTATCCAGTATTCACGACGTGTTCCACGTATCTCTGTTGCGACGGTATGTGGCGGATGAATCTCATATTCTGCAGCGGTCTGAGGTTCAAGTAGACAAGGATTTGACTTATGTTGAGAAACCTCTTCATATCCTGGATTATAAGGATAAGGTTTTACGGAACAAAGTCATTCCTTTGGTTTTAGTTCAGTGGCAGCGCCGAGGCACTGAGGAAGCTACTTGGGAGCTTGAAGACAGGATGCGTAAAAACCACCCTGAGTTGTTTTGATAACATTCTTTAAGTTGTATTCAGTTGCAAACTCTGTAATCGTTTGATTTGAATAAAGAATGTTTCTGATTTCTGTTTTTGCATTCGGTACTTAAGATCTGATTTCGAGGACGAAATATCTTAAGTGGGGGAGAATGTAGTAGCCCGTAACCAAAATCAATAATTAAGGAATTAATCATAATTACTTGGGTAGAGTTCGGAAGCTCCGAAGGTAGGTTCGGAAGTTCCGAACAGGATCGGAAGCTCCGATGCAGGATCGGAAGCTCCGATCATATTACGTCAGGCATGACGTGTGGCAAGATCGGAAGCTCCGATCAGGACCGGAAGCTCCGATCACCCCTATCCGGAGTCAACAAGTGATATTTTGACACGTGGCAGATCAAGATCTTCGGAAGCTCCGATGGCAGGATCGGACGTTCCGATCGAGGTTCGGACGTTCCGATCAAGGATCGGAAGTTCCGATCGTTGTCTATAAATAGAAGGCCGAGGCTTCACTTTCATTTGCCAATTCCGAGTTCTCCTTTCCCTTCTAGTCCTTTTGGAGCTGTTCTAGTCTTCTTAGGCTTGGTCCGGAGGTCGGCGAGGCGTTCGGTAGTCATAGCGGAGTTGTGCCCAAGTTCAGGAGGCATCGACGTCAAAGGGCTAACGACGGACGAAGGTATAGCTTTTGCTTCCTATAAATATTTAGGAGTATGCAATAGCTTAGTTAAGGCTTTTAGAGAACTTTAATGATAGTAGTATCATTTGGCAATGTAGAGCAGACTATAGGCGTGGACCTAGAGTTGGTAGAGCTTGCACTGTTTTGAGGTACGAAAGTACTATTCGAGATATCCTGACTGAGTATGCATGTATTATGTGACTGCATGATTTATATGCCATGATATTGAAAGAGTGGGTGCCCGGTGAGCCAACTTGTGGCTAAGGGCTTTGATGACTCTTTGTATAAATAATCTTTTGTTTAATATTATTTACACTTTTATTAAAGGCAATGACTTTATCTCTCTTCATATTGTTATATTGTGATATATTATTGTTGTTTTGATAAAGACCTTGAATATACTATAGTGTATGTAAGATGTGGCAGAACATGGAGATGTCTATCATGAAACACATCTTATAGTCACTGTATATTCTAAACTGTTCCTAATCAATTGAGCCGTCCGATAATAAGGATAAGGATCGCTCGAGTTTGAGACTAGCATTTGCGATGCAGAGTACCACGTTTCATTGGTAAGGAACATGGAGATGTTCGAAGCATGCAAATGGATATTCATACAATGAATGATCGAACTACCCTATCCGGACTTTCCAAGTGGTTATCACTTATCGAGTGGATATAGTCCGCGGTTTTGGTTGTACACCATTAGTCCTTACTACTTGAAACATCATTGAGACTCTATATGCTAGTACTGTGCTTCGACTCGTTTACCGACTCTATTGGGGTCATCAGGTGTCGGGATTGGGTACAGTTACAACACATATAGGAGTCGATGCTTTGTTGTCAAGGATTCACCACATACTTGCGAGTGTGGATATCCTATGCGATCTGAGGAGATATTAGTGTGACAAATCTCTGGCCAGAGTACATGATGTGTTTTAAGAAATGGTTTCTTAGTAACACATGCGATGTCACTATTTGATCTTCAAGATGTGTTGCATAGTTATCGAATCTCGAGCGACTCTCGATATACCAATGGTTGTTGATTCGATCGGGATATATGGATGAAAGGACCGTACTGTACGCTAACCAAAATCTATTGGTTCTTGTAGGCACTATCAGTGATACCTAGGGAATCATGGGGCGATGTTTCTAGACGCTCTTACCATGATTCGATGGGCAAGTCGGAAATTGTTGTTCCGAGTCACAAGGAGTTGTGAGCCCACAGCTAGCTGTATCCCTGAACCATTGAGGGTCACACAGTGTAATGGATTTTTAATCCCCGTTGAGATAGTTAAATTTAAAGAGTTAAATTTAATGAACAAAGAAGTTGGACTTCTTAATTATGAGTAGAGGAGTAAGATTTCCTAAAATGACATAGGGATGGACATTTTTTGAAACCACTGAATTCGGATTCAGAAAAATTTATCTTGACTTTAAAAGGTGCAGAAATGGTTTCTGTGCACATTGGTGAAATCGGTTTATCAATCGGAGTCACGATGAATTTTATATTAATTTCTGAACATGCGGGCTTTGTTTGTCGGGCTTGAACTTATGACTAATGGGCCCTAAGCTGTTAGCGGCCTACATTATAAATAAGTTATTGCAGTACAGAAATTATACACAACAGGTCACAATTTTCGAAAACCTAAGTATTTTCTATCAATAGTGGCCCCCCCCCCTCTCTACTCGGTAAAATCCAGCCTGTGATTTTGAATTACAGTCTGGTTTAACGGATCAAATTCGTTAATCTCTTCGTAGAAACTTCTGATAGATTTTTTAGTGCAATCTATCAGAGGGATTAAATATCCGTTCGTGGACCTGATTGAAGAACAGTTCGTCCATCAGTTCCAGAAATATACAACAAGAGCAGAGAAATCTGTTGGTGTCCAAAATCTCGATTCGAGATTAAAGGTTAAAATTTTATAATCGTTATTTAATTTTTACACACACAATTTAATCGTAAGGTTGATACCCATTATGGAATCGTTCCATATAAAAATTTTAAACTTTCGCTGCACCGGGTATCAATCCAAATTGATCTGATCGCCGCGTTCTCCAACAGTGGTATCAAAGCCAGGTTGCTCAGATCAAGCGATTAAATTAATCGATTGTACAAAAATTTTTTTAAGCCTCGATTTTTGAAACAAAATAAATATTTAAAAATAAATTATTTTTTTTTTTCAGGAAAAAACCCGGGCAGCGATCGTCGCTGCCCTGCGCAGCGCTGGGCGCTGCACAGGGCGGCGCACGGCGCTGCCCAGCGCAGCGCTGCGCTCGGAGCTGCCCATGGGCAGCGATGTGATCGCTGCCCGTGCGCTGCCCAGGGCAGCGATCGTCGCTGCCCGGCCCGACCCCATTAGGGCGCGGGCAGCCCGAGAATGTCCCGGGCGGCCCGCGGGAAAAATTATTTTTTAATTTTTAAATTAAATTTTAATATGTTAAAATTCTATTTTTGGTCCGATCGAAAATTGTTTTGATTGGTCCACGAGGCGTCGGATCGAATTGTTCGAGTACGAAAATTTTAAAATTGATTTTTGGATAAATTTGAATTTTTGGAAAATTTAAATATTTTATCCGTTAAATTGAATTTTGAAATTAATTATTTTTGGTACAATTGATGATAAGATATGATCTTATGGATATATTGAGTAAAATATGATTTTATGTATAAAATTGGATTTTATAGATAAAATATGATTTTATTTGATAAAAAGATAAAATATGATTTTGTATATAAAATAAGATTTTATGTATGAAATATGATTTTATCCTTTTAAATTTAAATTGCCATTGCATGTTATCCAATAAATTAATTTTGAATTAAATGTTATTGGATAAGGATGATCGATTGTCATGACCAATTTTGTAGGTGTATGTTAGGAATTTACATTTGTTTTTATTGTTTTGGATTTATTAATGGGCCTGGTTTATGGCCCAATATGAATGTCATATGTAATAAAAGTGGGTTTGGTTTATGGCCCGTTCCCACCCCTTAAAAATGTATCCCCTACTTGTCATTGTTATTTATTGTAAATACATTAGAATTAGTGGGTGATCAAGATTTGAAGATGGAGGTGGGCCCAGCAGACAATAAAGACAGAAGAAATGTAAATTGGAAGCAAATGTAATAGGATTGCATTGCATACTGCATATTACCTAGGATTGGACTAAGACTCGTGATTGGCAACCACGGGTCGATTAGAAATGAAATCGATCATCCTATATAATATGTGATATTATTGTTGTATGCATGTTTTAGACATAATTGTGTGAATCCGGCAAGCATACAAAATTTTAAAAATGATGAGACAAATTTTTATAATTAAAATCCCTCATTTTAAATATGATTTAAAATTGATATCAAGATAAATAAAGGAAATTTAAATTTGTTTAAATGTTCCTACCTTCCATCAACGATCAATGTATGAGATGCTACCCGCGGATACGGTCCGGCTCATATTATTGGGGGGGCCCGTTCGTCGAAAAGTTGTACATTGGATCGACACATGTTGTAAGTTGGGTGGAACTCCCATGGGATCGGCTCATATTATTGGGGGATCCACATGGCGACCGTCCATCACAACTTAATATTGATGGGTCATCTTGACATGTCACAATAAACGGCGTCATATTATTGGGCCCTTATTGGACATGAGGTAAAAACATGGAGGTTGCTTTGGAAGCAATTGGGCTCTACCTTTTGAAATTATGGTTGGCTAATATTATTCGGGACCATAGATTGTCAATTGGACTCCATGTTCTCACTAAGGAAAACAGTTTCCCGTTTTCACTAGAGGGTAGTGAAATCGTTAAAATAGTGGGAGTGAGATTCATAAAATAAATATCGCCTATTTTATTTCTTAGTAAATTGCTTAAACAATCACTGATAGTTGTCTGTTTCTTTTCAGTATTTCATAAGATGAATTCGCGTAATCCACTTTTCTCGATCCTCTAACAAAATAAGTTGACTGGCGCAAACTATACGGAATGGTTCCGTAAGTTGAAGATTGTCTTGACTTCGGAGAAGATGCTCTACGTGTTAGAAAAACCTCCTCCGAAGGAAGCACCAGCTGACGTAAGTCCGGAGGAGTTAGCCAAACTTGATACATGGTGGGACCATGATATCAAGACCAAATGCTATATGCAAGCCTCGATGTCTGATGAACTCCAGAGGCGATTTGAGGACACCGTGAATGCTGCTGACATTCACGTTCAACTCAAGGAACTTTTTGGGGCTCAATCGAGGGCTGAAAGGTTCTCTACTGTAAAGGAGCTAATGACGTGTCACATGCGTGAAGGGACTTCGGTCTGTGATCATGGGGTACGAGTGATTTGGCTCATACAGAAGTTGGTAACCCTTGATTTGGTGTTGGAGCATGAACTCAACGTGGACTTACTACTTCTGTCTCTTCCTTCTTCGTTTGACGGATTTGTGGTGAATTTCAATACGAACAAGATAGAGGCCTCCCTTGAAGAGATGGTCAATATGCTTGTGACATATGAATCCACATTAAAGAAGGATAAACCGGCTTTCTTGGTGGGCTCCTCTTCTTCTGCTAAGAAGGAGCCAAGTACAAAGGGCAAGAAACGTTCTGCCCCACCCAAGAAAATCAAACCCGAGAAGAAGTACAAGACAAAGGCTTCAAACATGGAAAAATCCAAGGATGTTTGCCATTACTGCAAGAAGCCCGGTCATTGGAAGCGTAACTGCAAGGAATATCTAGATCAGTTGCGAACTGCGAAGGGTATGTTCTATATTGAAATAAATGTTTCACTTAATACTACTTCTTGGGTATTGGATACCGGATGTGGATCTCACATTTGCAATGATTTGCAGGTGATGACAAGAAGTCGCAGGCTTAGAATGGGTGAGACCCAGCTGAGGCTCGAAAATAGTTCCAGAGTTGAAGCTAAAGCCGTGGGAGATGTTTATTTAATTTTGCAGAACGGTTTTAAGTTACTTTTAAGAGATGTTTTATTTGTTCCGGATTTGATTAAAAACATTATTTCTGTTTCTATGCTTGATAGATATGGTTATTCTTGCAATTTTGTGAATGAGATTTGCAATATTTACAAGAATGAATGTTTGATTGGAAATTGACCACTTGAAAACGATCTATACAACTTAAAACTAAAAGACGTTCCAATAAATTATGTTGATAAACCGGCAACAACAAACAAAAGGAAATCGATAGCCAAAACCCGGCAAACCTTTGGCACGCTAGGCTAGGTCATATTTCCTCAAGGAGGATGAACAAGCTAGTGGGAGAGGGCATGTTTGATATGTCTGATATTAACTCTCTACCTACTTGTGAATCCTGCCTGAAAGGAAAAATGACTAAATCTCCTTTTAAGGGGAAACCTGAGCGTAGTCAAAATCTGTTGGATTTGATCCATACAGATGTTTGTGGTCCATTTAGAGTTGGTACTCAATATGGCCACACCTACTTCATTACCTTTACTGATGATTATTCGAGGTATGGGTATTTATATTTAATGAAATATAAGTCTGAAGCATTTGAAAAGTTCAAAGAATTCAAGGCTGAAGTAGAAAACAAGCTAGGTAAAAGTATTAAAGCACTTCGATCGGATCGAGGTGGAGAATACTTGAGTACCGAGTTTTTGGACTATCTAAAAGAGAATGGGATTTTCTCTCAGTGGACTCCTCCTATGACACCACAGCTTAATGGTGTATCGGAGCGTCGTAATCGAACTTTGTTGGACATGGTTCGATCCATGATGAGCTTCAATGAACTTCCACCTTCGTTTTGGGGCTATGCGCATGAAACGGCGGTATTGTTGTTGAACAACGTCCACACTAAAGTAGTGGACAAAACACCATACGAGTTATGGAATGGCAAAGCTCCTAAGTATTCGTACTTGAGGATTTGGTGATGTCCTGCTTACGTGAAGCGGACAGTGGGAGATAAGTTGGATAGTCGATCCAGCTTATGTTATTTTGTAGGGTATCCGAAGAATTCAATCGGATATTATTTCTATTATCCTGCTGAAACAAAGGTGTTTGTTTCAAGAAATGCCACCTTCTTGGAGAAGGAGTTCTTATTGGATAAGAAAGGCGAGATGATGGAACTCGAAGAAATTCGAGAAGAACCCGAAATACAAAATAACGATCCTACATCTCAGGAACCATTGATAGACACGCCTGTACCTAGAAGATCCGAGAGGACTTCTAGACCTCCTATTCGATATGGTCTTCTTCTTGAAGGGGATCAAGATGAACCCGATGTTGGATGTGATCCAAGAAACTTCAAGGAAGCAATTTCTGATGCGGATTCAAATTTATGGCTTGAAGCTATGCATTCGGAAATAGATTCGATGCATACAAACCAAGTTTGGACTTTAGTAGATCCTCCCGATGGAATTGTTCCAATAGGGTGTAAATGGATCTACAAGAGAAAGCTTGGGCCTGATGGTAAGGTATTGACCTACAAGGCGCGATTGGTGGCAAAAGGTTATACTCAAAGACAAGGAGTTGACTATGATGAAACCTTTTCACCAGTTGCAATGTTCAAGTCCATAAGAATCCTTATTGCCATAGCTGCATGGTATGACTATGAGATATGGCAAATGGATGTGAAGACTGCTTTCCTTAATGGAGACATTAAGGAAGAAATCTATATGAAGCAGCCTGAGGGGTACACATCCATGGGAAGCGAGCATAAGGTATGCAAGCTTCAGAGATCAATTTATGGTCTAAAACAAGCATCAAGAAGTTGGAACCAGAAATTTGATGAAACAATAAAAGATTTTGGTTTCATCAAGAATCCGGAGGAACCATGCGTGTACAAGAAAGTAGTTAAGGATGCTGTGACATTCTTAGTACTTTATGTTGATGACATCCTACTCATTGGGAATGATGTAGGGATGTTGCAGTCAACAAAGATATGGTTATCAGGTAGATTCTCGATGAAGGATTTGGGTGAGGCATCCTATATTCTTGGGATACAGATCTATAGAGATAGATCTAAGAGAATGATAGGACTCACTCAATCAACCTACATCGACACCATATTGAAACGGTTTTCAATGGATGGGTCCAAGAGAGGACATCTACCCATGTGTCATGGAGTTTCTCTATCCAAGTCTATGTGTCCCAAGACTGATGAAGAGATAGAGAAAATGACACATGTACCATATGCGTCAGCCATAGGTAGTATCATGTATGGGATGATATCTACCAGACCGGATGTAGTATTTGCTCTGAGTGTCACGAGAAGATATCAAGCTAATCCCGGTCAAATGCATTGGAAAGCCGTGAAGGACATTCTTAAGTACTTACGAAGGACTAAGAATATGTTCATGGTATATGGAGGAAGAGAACTAAAATTGGAAGGCTATACCGACTCTAGCTTCCAAAGTGACGTGGATGACTCGAAGTCAACCTCTGGATTTGTGTTCATGCTCAATGGCGGTGGTGTCTCTTGGAAGAGTTCCAAGCAAGACACCACAGCGGATTTCACCACTGAAGCAGAATACATTGCAGCATCAGCTGCTGCTAAAGAGGCAGTTTGGATGAGGAATTTCGTCCAAGAGTTGGGCGTCATTCCTGAAGTTGTTGGTCCAGTCCTGGTGTACTGTGACAACACGGGTGCCATTGCTCAGGCAAAGGAACCAAGGTCTCATCAAAGATCCAAACACGTACTGAGGAAATACCACATCATCCGGGAGATTGTGGAAAGAGGAGACATCACTGTCGAAAGAGTGGCCTCTGCAGACAATATCGCTGATCCACTTACTAAGCCCTTGCCAGGACCATTATTTGACAAACATCGCGAAGCAATGGGTCTACGTAGTATGACTAGTTGGCTTTAGGGCAAGTGGGAGATTGAAAGAGTGGGTGCCCGGTGAGCCAACTTGTGGCTAAGGGCTTTGATGACTCTTTGTATAAACAATCTTTTGTTTAATATTATTTACACTTTTATTAAAGGCAATGACATTATCTCTCTTCATATTGTTATATTGTGATATACTATTGTTGTTTTGATAAAGACCTTGAATATACTATAGTGTATGTAAGATGTGGTAGAACATGGAGATGTCTATCATGAAACACATCTTATAGTCACTGTATATTCTAAACTGTTCCTAGTCAATTGAGCCGTCCGATAATAAGGATAAGGATCGCTCGAGTTTAAGACTAGCATTTGCGATGCAGAGTACCACGTTTCATTGGTAAGGAACATGGATGTTCGAAGCATGCAAATGGATATTCATACGATGAATGATCGAACTACCCTATCCGGACTTTCCAAGTGGTTATCACTTATCGAGTGGATATAGTCCGCGGTTTTGGTTGTACACCATTAGTCCTTACTACTTGAAACATCATTGAGACTCTATATGCTAGTACTGTGCTTTGACTCGTTTACCGACTCTATTGGGGTCATCAGGTGTCGGGATTGGGTACAATTACAACACATATAGGAGTCGATGCTTTGTTGTCAATGATTCACCACATACTTGCGAGTGTGGATATCCTATGCGATCTGAGGAGATATTAGTGTGACAAATCTCTGGCCAGAGTACATGATGTGTTTTAAGAAATGGTTTCTTAGTAACACATGCGATGTCACTATTTGATCTTCAAGATGTGTTGCATAGTTATCGAATCTCGAGCGACTCTCGATATACCAATGGTTGTTGATTCGATCGGGATATATGGATGAAGGGACCGTACTGTACGCTAACCAAAATCTATTGGTTCTTGTAGGCACTATCAGTGATACCTAGGGAATCATGGGGCGATGTTGCTAGACGCTCTTACCATGATTCGATGGGCAAGTCGGAAATTGTTGTTCCGAGTCACAAGGAGTTGTGAGCCCACGACTAGCTGTATCCCTGAACCATTGAGGGTCACATAGTGTAATGGATTTTTAATCCCCATTGAGATAGTTAAATTTAAAGAGTTAAATTTAATGAACAAAGAAGTTGGACTTCTTAATTATGAGTAGAGGAGTAAGATTTCCTAAAATTACATAGGGATGGACATTTTTGGAAACCACTGAATTCGGATTCAGAAAAATTTATCTTGACTTTAAAAGGTGCAGAAATGGTTTCTGTGCACATTGGTGAAATCGGTTTATCAATCGGAGTCACGATGAATTTTATATTAATTTCTGAACATGCGGGCTTTGCTTGTCGGGCTTGAACTTATGACTAATGGGCCCTAAGCTGTTAGCGGCCTACATTATAAATAAGTTATTGCAGTACAAAAATTATACACAACAGGTCACAATTTTCGAAAACCTAAGTATTTTCTATCAATAGTGGCCGCCCCCCCTCCCTCTCTACTCGGTAAAATCCAGCCTGTGATTTTGAATTACAGTCTGGTTTAACGGATCAAATTCGTTAATCTCTTCGTGGAAACTTCTCATAGATTTTCTAGTGCAATCTATCAGAGGGATTAAATATCCGTTCGTGGACCTGATTGAAGAACAGTTCTTCCATCAGTTCCAGGGATATACAACAAGAGTAGAGAAATCTTTTGGTGTCCAAAATCTCGATTCGAGATTAAAGGTAAAAATTTTATAATCGTTATTTAATTTTTACACACACAATTTAATCGTAAGGTTGATACCCATTATGGAATCGTTCCATATAAAAATTTTAAACTTCCGCTGCACCGGGTATCAATCCAAATTGATCTGATCGCCGCGTTCTCCAACAGATATTATGCTGCATTCATTTGCATCTTGCTGCATCTCTTTCGAGATGTCTGTTAGTAGGGTTGTACCCTATCCTATTAGTGGATTGACTTCCATCGATTTGGGTCCGGCGTATCCACGGTTATCTCGGTATGGGAGCCACCTCCTGAAATGACGGCACAGCGTGCTACATACCAGGGCCCGATCTGTCTCTGTTATCTGATCCTTGGCCTCGAGTCTATAGGGAGTTCACTTTGCATGCATGTATACTCATACTCTCGTACTGAGCGTTTTATGCTCACGTCTCGTACTCTGTATTTTTTGGACACCCTATTCCGTGGGGCAGGTTTGCGATTGGACGAGGGTGGATCCAGGAGGGGCTAGTCAGTGGTTGGCCAGCTGGAGCTTCGCTTAGGTTTTATTACTGTTGTTTTGGGTTTATACAACTATTCGATTTGGTTGTATATTATTGGATAAATTACAGATTTCTTTACTTGAGATTGTATAATGTTAATGGTTTCCGCAGTTTTATTCTGATAACTGTTTAATTAAGTTAATTGCATGCATAAGTTCTGTTTAGTAGGTGATCTGGGTAAGGGTCACTACATCGTCTGGCTCCGTCAGAGATGCGTGACTTAAAGAATCAGCTACAGGATCTTTTGGACAAGGGGTGCATTCGTCCTAGTGTGTCTCCTTGGGGAGCTCCTGTTCTCTTCGTGAAGAAGAAGGATAAATCGATGCGGCTGTGCATTGACTATCGGCAGCTGAATCGAGTCACTGTGAAGAACAAGTATCTGTTGCCTCGTATTGATGACTTGTTTGACCAGCTGCAAGGCACGTCAGTTTACTCCAAGATTGACTTGAGATCTGGGTATCATCAGTTGAGAGTCCATGATCAGGACGTAGCCAAGACTGCATTCCGTACTCGTTATGGGCATTACGAGTTCCTAGTGATGCCATTTGGTTTGACTAATGCGCCGGCTATATTCATGGATCTGATGAACCGTGTCTTTAGGGAGTACTTGGACAAGTTTGTCGTGGTCTTCATTGACGACATCTTGGTGTATTAGCGTAATACGGAAGAGCATGTTTCTCACTTGCGGTTGGTACTGCAGACTCTTCGAGATGAGTAGTTGTACGCTAAGCTGAGTAAGTGTGTGTTCTGGATGGATAGAGTGGTCTTTCTTGGCCATATCATATCCAGAGAGGGGATTTCTGTTGATCCAAGCAAGACTGAAGCGGTACTTAATTGGTCGCATCCGACGACAGTTGCTGAGATCCGTAGTTTTCTGTGTCTAGAAGGGTATTATCGTCGCTTCATTCTGAACTTCTCTCAGTTAGCTCGACCGTTGACGCAGCTTACCCGCAAGGGTGTGGATTTTGAGTGGTCCTCCGAATGTGAGGAGAATTTCCGTGAGCTTCGACGGCGGTTGACTTCTGCGCCGGTGTTGGCATTACCGTCAGGATCTGGAGGGTATGTAGTTTACACGGATGCTTCTCTTCAGGGGTTAGGTTGTGTCCTGACTCAGAATGGGCATGTGATCACCTACGCTTCTAGACAGCTGAAGCTTCACGAGGATAACTACCCAGTCCATGATTTGGAGTTAGCAGCCATTGTGTTCGCTTTGAAGATCTGGCGTCATTATTTGTATGGCGAGAAATTTGAGATCTTCACCGACCATAAGAGTCTCAAGTATTTGTTCACTCAGGCAGAGTTGAACATGAGGCAGAGACGTTGGATGGATTTGCTTAAGGACTATGATTGCAAGATTAAGTACCATCCGGGAGCTGCTAATCTCATCGCTGATGCTTTGAGTCGCAAGGTGCGACTATCCGCACTTCAGATTTGTTCGATGTCTAGTGAGATCAGTGACTGTTGTACTTCAGGTTATACCTTCAAGCATAAGAAAGGTATGCAGAGTATCCAGATGTTTGCGATATTATCTGAGCCAGCCTTGTATTCGCGGATCCGAGATGCTCAGATGTCTGATTCGAAGACCCAACGTTTAGCTCGTCTAGCTAACGAGGGTAGCTCGTCTGGATTTCATTATCAGTCAGATAGCTTTCTGTGTTTGTCTGGTAGGCTTGTGATTCCTCAGGATGAAGAGTTGCGAGAGGAGATTTTGTCTCAGGCGCATCGCACTAAGTTGAGTATTCACCCTGGGGGCAACAAGATGTACAAGGATCTACGTACTCGTTTCTGGTGGAAGGGAATGAAACGCAGTGTTTATCAGTTTGTTTCGAGATGTTTGGTGTGTCAACAAGTCAAGGCAGAGCACCGACGACCTGGAGGATTGCTTCACAGTCTGCCTATTCCTGAATGGAAATGGGAGTTTATCACAATGGACTTTGTGACCCATTTGCCGGTGTCCCCGAGGAACTGTGATGCTATCTGGGTTGTGGTGGACCGACTCACCAAGTCAGCGCATTTCATTGCCTATAGCCGAGAGTACTCTGTGGATCGCATGGCACGGATGTACATTCAGGAGATCGTCCGACTTCATGGAGTGCCTGTGAGCATTGTCAGCGATCGGGACCCCAGGTTTACTTCTAGATTCTGGGGGAGTGTTCAGCGTGCGATAGGTACTACTCTCAGTTTGAGTACAGCCTATCATCCGGAGACTGATGGTCAGTCAGAGCGCACTATCCGTACGTTAGAGGATATGCTTAGAGCGTGCGTCATGGATTTTGGTTCAGCCTGGCAGGATCATTTGCCGTTGATCGAGCTCGCTTACAACAACAGCTATCACACTAGTATTGGGATGGCACCTTTTGAGGCGTTGTATGGACGACGTTGTCGTACTCCACTCTTCTGGGAAGAAGTGAGGGAGAGACAGGATGAGGGACCGGAGTTTATCCAGCAGGCGATAGATATTTGTTGATAAAATCAAGAAACAGATTAAAACTGCACAGGATCGTCAGGCCAGTTATGCTAATATCAAGCGTAGGCCTTTGCAGTTCGAGGTCGGGGAGAAAGTGTTTCTGAGATTGTCACCTTTCCGTAAGATTCTCAGATTTGGCCTTAAGGGCAAGTTGTCTCCCAGATTTATCGGTCCGTTTGAGATCTTGGAGAGCATTGGCGATTTGGCTTATCGACTAGCTTTGCCACCGCATCTATCCAGTATTCACGACGTGTTCCACGTATCTCTGTTGCTACGGTCTGAGGTTCAGGTAGACAAAGATTTGACTTATGTTGAGAAACTTCTTCGTATCCTGGATTATAAGGATAAGGTTTTACGGAACAAAGTCATTCCTTTGGTTTTAGTTCAGTGGCAGCGCCGAGGCACTGAGGAAGCTACTTGGGAGCTTGAGGACAGGATGCGTAAAGACCATCCTGAGTTGTTTTGATTTCATTCTTTAAGTTGTATTCAGTTGCAAACTCTGTAAACGTTTGATTTGAATAAAGAATGTTTCTGATTTTTGTATTTGCATTCGGTACTTAAGATCTGATTTCGAGGACGAAATATCTTAAGTGGGGGAGAATGTAGTAGCCCGTAACCAAAATCAGTAATTAAAGAATTAATCATAATTACCTGGGTAGAGTTCGGAAGTTCCGAAGGTGAGTTCGGAAGCTCCGATCAGGATCGGAAGCTCCGAACTGGAACGGAAGCTCCGATCGATATTACGTCAGGCATGACGTGTGGCAAGATCGGAAGCTCCGATCAGGACCGGAAGCTCCGATCAGGACCGGAAGCTCCGATCACCCCTATCCGGAGTCAACAAATGATATTTTGACACGTGGCAGATCAGGATCTTTGGAAGCTCCGATGGCAGGATCGGACGTTTCGATCGAGGTTCGGACGTTCCGATCAAGGATCGGAAGTTCCGATCGTTGTCTATAAATAGAAGGCCGAGGCTTCACTTTCATTTGCCTATTCCGAGTTCTCCTTTCCATTCTAGTCCTTTTGGAGCTGTTCTAGTCTTCTTAGGCTTGGTCGGGAGGTCGGCGAGGCGTTCGGTATTCGTAGCAGAATTGTGCCCAAGTTCTGTTGGCATCGACATCAAAGGGCTAACGACGGACGAAGGTATAGCTTTTTCTTCCTATAAATATTTAGGAGTATGCAATAGCTTAGTTAAGGCTTTTAGAGCACTTTAATGATAGTAGTATCATTTGGTAGTGTAGAGCAGACTATAGGCGCGGACCTAGAGTTGGTAGAGTTTGCACCGTTTTGAGGTACGAAAGTACTGTTCGAGATATCCTGACTGAGTATGCATGTATTATGTGACTGCATGATTTATATGCCATGATATTATGCTGCATTCATTTGCATCTTGCTGTATCTCTTTCGAGATGTCTGTTAGTAGGGTTGTACCCTATCCTGTTAGTGGATGGACTTCCATCGATTTGGGTCCGGCGTATCCACGGTTATCTCGGTATGGGAGCCACCTCCTGAAGCGACGGCACAGCGTGCTAAATACCAGGGCCCGGTCTGTCTCTGTTATCTGATCCTTGACCTCGAGTCTATAGGGAGTTCACTTTGCATGCATGTATACTCATACTCTCGCTACTGAGCGTTTTATGCTCACATCTCGTACTCTGTGTTTCTGGACACCCTAATCCATGGGGCAGGTTTGCGATTGGACGAGGAGGGTGGATCCAGGAAGGGCTAGTCAGTGGTTGGCCAGCTGGAGCTTCGTCTAGGTTTTATTACTGTTGTTTGGGTTTATACAGCTATTCGATTTGGTTGTATATTATTGGATAAATTACAGATTCCTTTACTTGGGATTGTATAATGTTTATGGTTTCCGCAGTTTTATTCTGATATCTGTTTAATTAAGTTAATTGCATGCATAAGTTCTGTTTAGTAGGCGATCCGGGTAAGGGTCACTACAAGACCAAACAAAAGAAACGTCTTTCTTCGTCAACTGAGTCAAAGGTTTAGCTATATGAGAGAAATTATCCACAAAACGACGATAGTATCCTGCTAAACCAAGGAAACTACGAATCTCAGAAGCTGTAGTCGGACGTGACCAATTCAAAATAGCCTCTGTCTTACTAGGATCAACAGATACGCCCTATTTAGAAATGACATGACCAAGGAACACAACTCGGTCAATCCAGAAGTTACACTTACTCAGCTTTGCGTACAACTGTCTTTCCTTCAAGACTTGCAATACAGTATAGAGATGGTAGGCATGCTCATCCACGCTGCGAGAATACACCAAAATGTCATCGATGAACACCACCACAAACTTATCCAGAAAGTCGCGGAAAACTCTGTTCATCAGATCCATAAAAACAGCTGAAGCATTCGTCAAACCAAACGGCATCACTAGAAACTCATAGTGTCCATACCGCATACGAAATGCTGTCTTAGGAACATCCTCCTGTCGAACTCGCAACTGATGATACCCAGACCGAAGATCAATCTTCGAATAGACAGAAGTACCCTGCAACTGATCAAAGAGATCATCTATCCAAGGAAGAGGATACTTATTCTTCACTGTCACCTGATTCAACTGACGGTAGTCAATACACAACCACATCGAACCATCCTTCTTCTTGACAAACAGTACTGGGGCTCCCCATGGCGAAACACTAGGTCTAATATAACCCTTATCAAGAAGATCTTGCAATTGCTTCTGCAACTCTTTCATTTCTAACGGTGCCAATCGGTAAGGAGTCCTGGAAATCGGTGTAGTCCCTGGCACTAACTCAATGCCAAACTCAATTTCCCTTACTGGTGGCAAACCTGGAATCTCTTCCGGAAACACATCTGGAAAGTCACGAACCACTGGTATTTCTCGGATATCTGGCTCTCCTAAGGATGCATCAATGGCGTAGATAAGGTAGCCTTCCCCGCCAGACTCTAAAGCACGTCGGGCCTTCAGAGCTGAAACCACTGGCATCGGGGGTCACGCTCCCTCACCATAGAAATACCATGACTCGTCATCCTCTGGAAGAAACTGGACGAACCTCTGATAGCAATCCAATATCGCTCGGTAGGTAGTCAATAGATCTATCCCAATGATGCAATCGAAATCCTCCATTGCTAGAATCATCAGGTTAGCACTAAGCTGATGTCCCTCAAAATCCAAAACACAACCCACAACTAGACGCTTGGCTAAAACCTCGCTCCCCATAGGAGTAGAAACCACTAGCAATACGTCTTAAGGAATAAACGGCAATCTATACTTCTTAGCAAAACATGCCGAGACAAAAGAATGTGATGCACCGGTATCAATTAAAACATATGCAGGAAAACCACATAAACTACAGATACCTGCTATCATCCGATCACTGTCAGCCTCTGCCTGCTCTTGGTTAAGCGCAAAGACCTGATCCTGGGTACGTGGCCTCAAAGAAGAATGACCCCAAGAAGGAGTCTGATTAGGCTGTCTCTGAGACTGTTGCGGATGCTGGCGCTGCTACGAATACTGCTGCTGGAAAGGTGGCTGTTGATACTGAGGTGGCTGAACAGATGCCTGAGAACCTCCAGAACCACTCGCTGCCCCGATCAGCATAGGACAATCTCTCTTCATGTGACCCTCCTGGCCACACTGGAAACATGCAGTGGTCGATCGACCACACTGCCTTGGCGGATGTCTGCGTCGGCACTGAGTACACCGGTTCGGTCTCTGTCCACCAAAACGATGCACTCCACCAAATCCAGAGGAAGAAGAAGAAGTACCTCCTGGCTTCCTGAAGGACTGTCCTCTCGGACCTAAAGGACTAGAGCTCGCTGGCCTGGAAGAAGAAGAGTAAAGTCCCCTGTTCCTCCGAATACTGTCCCCGGCCTGGCGACAACGGTCCACCAAATCCTCATAAGTCCCATCGCCGCCCACAGCAACCATACGATGAATGTCAGGGTTCAACCCATGAATAAAATGATCAAACTTCGCCATAGAACTATCAGCAATATGAGGACAAAAGGGTAGCAGATCAAAGAACTTCTGCTGGTATTCCTCGATCTTCATCGTCCCCTGTCGCAAACTCAACAACTCACTGGCTTTCGCCTGACGAAGAGCTGCAGGAAAATAAAATCTCTGATAGGCAGTACGGAACTCAACCCAAGTAGCTGCACCTCTAGCTACTATGAACGGCGCGGAAGTAGATCTCCACCACTTCCTCGCTCTGCCCTCAAGCATAAAGGCAAGAATCTCCATCCTATCCTCAACCGTGCAACGGAACTCCTGGAAGCACTGCTCCATCCTCTCCATCCAATCCTCCGCCTCTTCAGCTGTCTCACCACCCGTCAAAGGCTTCGGGCTAACTTCCTTAAACCTATGCATGCTGACTCGCCTGCACTCCTCGGGCTGTCCCCGACGTCTACGATCATCTGGATCGCCCCAACGACCGCCGTCTATGCTACCGTGACTCTCGTCGTAATCTGTCATCTGTTACATAAGAACAGATAATTACTTAATCCGCTTTACGATATTCCCAGTGCAATGCATCGCTCTGATACCAAAAATGTAGTGACCCAACCCAGATCCACTATCTAATCAGAGTTATAGAAAAGTGCACGCAATAAAAGCTTTAAGCGTAAAGTGCGGATAATTAAAATACAACAAATCCAATCGGCAGAATACAACCGACGCTGTCACAAGTGTATAAATACTGTTATACAACCAAATCGAAGGTTCAGGGTAAATAAATCCCTACCCTCTACAACCTTGAACTCTCCAAAGCTCAATCCTGCTGGGAGCCGCCTGAACCGTCCAGCCTCAAACCTGCCCCGCCACAAGGTACACAATACCCAAACACAGGGGCGTGAGCTAGAACGCTCAATACGAAGAAATGATATAAATACATATATGCGCACACAGATGCTTTAAAACTCAAGTGAAAACACTTGCTCATGGCGCCGAGAATATACAATACCGGCTAGAGAGCTACTCCGCGGGGTACTTGTATATTCCATATCAGGGCTGAGCCAACCCCATCCTAACCCGAATCCAAAACAGGATACAAGTCTCATATGGAAACTGTCATACCTGACTCGAGTCCAAAATAAGATCATTGTTCCCTATGGAGACTGTCAATGACTCACATCTCTCCGGATGCAGTCACACGTAAAATCATGTATGTGCTAAGACGGTAAAACATGCTAAAACATGATAAAACATATAGCACATACTCATGCAACATATAAGCAAATATATCATGCCGGCTATCTCGGTCAGTACTTACGTACCTCTAACACTGCTGGTCAAACCTAGCTCCACTGACCTAGACTTCAAGCCTACTAGTCCAGTCTACTGCTACTACAATGCAAAATATCCATGCATCAATAATAAAGCTCTAAAAGCCTTAACTAAGCTATTGCATACTCCTAAATATTTTTAGGATGCCAAAGCTATACCTGCGTCTGTCGTTAGCTCTTTGCTGACGATAGCCTCAAAAATAGGCCGTAGCTCCGCGACGACGTCTAGATCACTAAGTCACTTACGGATTCCCCGTAGGACGCCTAGATCTCCCTAGATCTGAGTTAGAAGGCTTAGGAATCAGAGAGAAGAGAGGAATTTGGTGCGAGAAAATGAATTCTCGGACCCTCTATTTATAGACAACGTTCGGAACCTCCAATCGCACCTTTGGAGCGTCCGATCGCTCAATATTACGTCAGCCATGATGTCACCTTGCTGATGTAAACGATGACGTGTGCCGTGGTCTAGATCGGAGCTTCCGATCTTGCCGACGGAGCGTCCGATCTCGATCGGAGCCTCCGATCCTGGCACGGAGCTTCCGATCCACTTTGGATCGTCCGAACTCCTCTTTGGACCGTCCGATCCTGCTGAACCAATTCAACTAATTCGAGTGCTCTGAATCCATTTCTCAAGTCCGTTATCCCAATAGGAACTTACTTAATCTAGTCATGATCACGTGATTAATTACTCATTAATCACTAATTAGAAATGCGGGTTACTACAAAATAATTGTGGAAATACTTACAAAGTCGGTTGGATAGATCAACCAGTTAATCCAGTTTGTTTTGTAGCTGAAAATCATAAGAAGAACTGGCTGTGACAGAAGCAATAAAATCATTTGAATTTCAAGGATATTTCTAATTTGAGCAAGCCTGCCTTGGTCTTTGGTCTGTCAAAACTTTATTTTACTAAAGAAAAAGTATGTTCTGCTTGTCAGATTAGGAGGAAAGTTAGGTCATCATTTAAAAACATGGGGAGTAATTTGTCAACCCGAAGCTTGGAAATGCTGCACATGGACTCGTTTGGTCCTATTCCAGTGACTAGCTTAGGGATAATGAAGTATACTCTAGTTGTGGTACATGACTACTCGCGATTATTCTGGGTTATTTTTCTAAAATAAAAAGAACAGACAGCTTCTCAAGTGATCAAGCATTTTAAATGACTTTTAAATGAAAAATCTTTTGGGATTGAAAAAATCAAGAGTGACAAGGGAACTGAATTTGTCAATCAAACTTTGTCTTTGTTTTTTGAGCAACATGGAATCAGACACGAGAATAGAACTCTTAAGATTGCTACGAGAACTATGTTGGCAGATTCTGGGTGTCTCAAATATTTTGGGCAGAAGCTGTGAACAAGACATATTACACTCAGAACAGGTCGATGATTAATAAGAAACATGGAAAAACACCATATGAGACCTGGAATAGCAAGGAACCCGTGGTATCTTACTTCAAGGTGATCGGGTGCAAGTGATTCATCCACAACAATGGTAAAATTAATTTTAATGAATTTTATGCAATGTCAGATGAGGGTATCTTCATTGGTTATTCTTTAGTTAGTAAAGCGTATCGAGTTTTTAACAAAAAACTCTAAATGTTGAAGGGACAGTGCATGTCGTTTTTTATGAAACAACCTTGACTGAATTGGCGACTGATCCAACTCAACTGACCACCCACTTATAAGATATAAATATAGAAGACGACAGTGAAGATGATGTCCAAGTGAGGACAATTAGTCTCCAGAACCAGATGTAGTAGATCAACAAGTTGATGATGTTGATTCAGTCATCCAACCAGTCAATGCATAGGAGACTAGGATATCCCATCTGATGGCCAGATGGCTGATGCCAATCTAGTCGTGGATAATGAAATTGATGTGAACAACCCTAACCTCTACTATTAAATAAAAATTTAATAAAAATGCAGATTTTTCAAAAATGTTCGGCATGACTTATTTAAACGTTTTAAATCCCCTAACAACACAACAATACCAAAAAAATAAAGCAAAACAAAACAAGCATCATAAAAAAAATGCAGCAAGAGATAAACATAAGTTAATAACAATTTAAAGGTAGATGTTATCATAAGTGAAACAGTTAAATATTTAACATGCCATAAAAATATCCGCAGGGAAAAACACCTCCCGCACTAAACTCGGAAATAAAAACATCAAATTGTTTGCAACATTATTCTAAATAGTTAAATGCAGAAAGGAAAGAAAGGTCAATGGGTCTCGTGTCCTGCCTGCTGCTGCGGCCTCAATAATCCCGCCCGACCTCAACATCAACCTGCTCATCTACACCATATAAGCGTAGTGAGTCTAAAGACTCGACAAGTGAAAATCCTTTAATAACGAATACAACTAAGTACATGCGAAATTATTTAACATAATTGTAGGAAAATAACTTGGTATACCTTTAAGGCGTCATGTGCAACCAAAAATAGGAGTTAGCTTTTAAAAGAGTATGCATAAATACATTAAGAAGTAAAAGGAAACATTTACTAAAATTTAACTTAACATCACTAGTAATTCGAGAACTTTAAACATGAATCTTTTTCTTGTGAATTTAGATCCTTGATTGTGATTTCTGTTTCAATTGATCAATCTATAAACCATAGTACTCGGCTGTCAAGGACACCGAGCTTTCTCCCGACCCACATTGCCCTAAATGACAAGGACACCGAGATTTCTCCCGACCCCATATTTCCCTGAATGGCAAGGACATTGAGATTTCTCCCGACCCCACATGGCCCTATATGGCAAGGACACCGAGATTTCTATCTATCCCACATTGCCCTGCTGGAAAGGACAGTGAGATTTCTCCCGACTCCACATTGCCCAGAATTTGGCAAGGACACCAGGATATCTCCCGACCCCACATTGCCATGACTTAGTCACAACCAACTCACTTCATTCGAAATTTAACATGCTTGCTTTCTTTCTTCGAAACATGACTAGAAATCACTAGTTACTTCTTAGGATAAATCATGAATACTTTATCTTAAAGGGGGAATACATAAGATGTAACATCCCAAAACTTGGGAACTCTACTAAACATACATTCCTTAAAACATTGCGAAAAATAAAAATTTTCTTCATTAAAATAAAAATATTTAAAAATGCATCATCAACCGAATGACATAAAATTTTGCAGTATCGCCATCATGGCCAACAAAAATTTAATACTGAAACTTGTTCCTCCTCTCAAAATAAAATGTTGTTTGCTCAAAATACTATTCATAAAACTTCGCACTCATGCATCCCTCGCCGGACCGACCCCTTGCTCATCTTCATGTCCTGCCCCAAACTCATCAGTAAGGTCATCAACATCGTCATTACCTGCACCATTCAAGTATAGTGAGTCTAAAGACTCTACAAAAATATGCATCCAGAAATCGTGTGAAACTTGAAGTTAAAATAATTAATACTACATCATGAACATAAACATAAATAATTGACATTTAGGGTGATGATATGTGCATATTTGTGGAAATCATCATAAGAGCACATCATAGGTTTCTGTTGTACAACAAGAATATGGCTTTTGCCTTTAAATTTTCATTCTTTGGAAAGGCCTTTCCGGAGCTCATCTCGGATTTTAAATCCCGTACATTCCATCCTATGAGCCATAGTTTGGAAAGCCCCTCCGGAGGTCATAATTGAGTTCCAATCCCGTAATGCCACAACAAAACACAAACAACATCAAAATATTTTTCATGCATCACATTATTCATCATCATAAACTTCATGTACATAAACTTCATCCTTTCATGTTCATAAATTTTTGTATAAATATCATGCATGTTAAAACCGATATGAAAATCCATTCAAGCATAAAATACTTCCCAACATTTCATGATTTCATGGAAAAATGGCTTTCATGAAGGTATAAGACATAAACATGTCTTAAGTAGCATAATCGATCCACGTGAGTCGTTCCGTCCGTCCTGGAAATTAAAAACTTGAAACTTTAGCATAAACATTCTTAAAAATATTTAAAATACCTTAAAATATCTTAAACATAATTTTAGGACTCAAAAACAACCTCTTAAAATCAACCCGAACAGGTCGAGCAGTGCAAGGCTCTACTTTAGTGGTGCCTTTGCTCTGCAGCTGGCGCTGGGGCACCTAAACCACGGCGCCCCAGCGCTCCTGCGGCTCCCTGCGTGAGCAGGCAGCCGCGCGCAAGGCCCGATTCATTTTTTTATTCTTTCGACATTATTCCATCCTTTTCAAGTTTGAACACTTATCCACTGAAAAATATCATCAAACACATGAAAAACTTCAAAATATTTGCACAACACAACCCAACTTTTCAAAGATTTGAACCACAAATTCACATTCAAAACTTTCTCACCAAAATTCTGATTTTTCAACAGAATTTCTCTTGAATCTCTGTAAAATTATACCAAAAACATCAGGAACGCATCATGCTTAATGATTATACAACATACCCATGAAATTTTCGAAAATCATGCATCAATCAACACCATAAATCAACTTAGGGTTCATATCAAACAGATTTATACTCTTAAACAGTGGTTTAAAAACTTTAAAAAAAACTTGCCTGGATTTTTATGCTTGGAATTAACCTGTACTATGGAACGATCTAGCCTCAAGAAATCTGAAGAAGTATAGCCCTAGCTTTGGAGGATATTCTGAACGTAAAATTTTTGAGAGAGAATAGAGAGTAGGCGGCGTCTAGGAAAAAGGAGAAAAGAACTGACAAGTTTGACGCCTAAGTTTGTGACTAATGGGTTTAAAAGTCGGTTCGTTAGTCTCACGCATTAATTCTTTAAAATTTACTCTGAAAATGGTGTCCCAACTAAAAATTATGCTGCATAACTTTAAACTTTAATTTGAACATTAATCATTTTCTAAACTCGTTCGAAGACTAGTTTCGTTCCCTGGGTTCAAAAATTAAATTCCAAACCTGAAAATTTTAAAATACAAACAACACATAGAATTTCAGACATAACATAAAACAAATAATTTAAACATAACAGTTAAATTTCACAATTAACATGCATAAATCATTTCAAATTTTTGTGATCGAGCTGGTGGACTTTTGGATCTTACAACTCTACCCTCCTTAATGAAATTTCGTCCTCGAAATTCGACTTACCAAACAGCTCAAGATAACGAGTTTGCATATCCTTCTTGGTCTCCCAATTAGCTTCCTCAACCAGTTGGTTTTACCATAGAACTTTCACCATCAATATCTCCATGTTCCTAAACGTACGGACTTGTCTGTCCAAGATTTGAACAGGTATCTCCTCGTAGGATAAGTCTGGTGTCCACTCCACTGGCTCATGACGGATCACATGGGAAGGATTTGCAAGATACTTACTCAGCATGAGATATGGAAGATGTTGTGTATACCTTCCAAGTTTTGAGGCAACACTACTCGATAAGCTCGAGCCCCAACTTTATCTTGGATCTCGAAAGGTCCTATGTATCTTTGAATTAATTTTCCTCTTTTCCCAAATCTCATAACATCCTTCCATCGTGACACATTTAATAAAACATGGTCACCTACCTCTAACTCTAAGTCTCTCTGCCGTTGGTTGGCATAAATTTTCTGTCGAATTTGAGCTGTTAAAATTGTGTCCCTGATCTTGACTACCAAATCCACTGTCTGAGCCACTATCTCTGGCCCCAACACAGATCTCTCTTCAAATTCGTCTCAATGCAAGGGAGTCCTACATCTCCTATAATACAATGCCTCATAAGGATCCATTCCAATATTTTCTTGATAACTATTGTTATAAGTGAACTCCACTAAAGGCAACTTTGACTCCAAATTACCTCCGAAGTCCATCATACAAGCTCTCAACATATCCTCAATTATCTCGATCACTCGTTCTGACTGTCCGTCTGTCTATGGGTGGAAAGTTGTAGTGAAAGCTAGCTTCGTACCCAATCCTCGGTGTAAGCTTCCCCAAAAATTCGAGGTAAATCTAGGATCTCTGTCAGACACAATCCTTGCTAGAACCCCATGAAATCTGACTATTTATCGAATGTACAGCTCTGCATACTGATTCATCAAGAAGTTATTCCTGACTATTAGGAAATGAGCTGACTTTGTCAATCTGTCAACTATCACCCAAATAGAATTCATCTTTTGTGGTGTAACTGCAATCCTACCACAAAGTCCATGGTGACATCTTCCCATTTCCACATGGGAATCGGAATTGGTTTTAAAAGTCCAGCCAACCTCTGATGCTCAACTTTCACCTGTTGACATGTCAGACATTCAGTCACAAACCTCACAATGTATTTCTTCATTCCTGGCCACCTTTATAATAACTGTAGATCCTTAAAAATGTTTGTACTACCTGGGTGAATGGAATACGAAACAGTATGTGCTTCCATCATCACTTCAACTCTCAATGAGTCTACTACTGGCACCCATATTCTATCCTTTTGATGAACAATTCCATCTTTGACTGAATATAGTGTGCCACCCTTGGCCTCATCCCTTTGCCTCCAAGTTACCAACTGCTGATCTATAGCTTGGCCTGCTCGAATTCTATCAAGAAAACTCGGTACTACTGTTAAAGCTGATAAAGAGCATACTTCCATTGGTTCGAACATCTCCAATTTCAGACACTCAAACTCTGCAACAACTCCTGTTGAGTTTTCAACTGGCTCAAAGTTGCAGACTTGCGACTCAATGCATCAGCTACTACATTATCTTTACCCGGATGGTAGCTAATGTCACAATCATAGTCTTTCACCAAATCCAACCAATGCCTTTGCCTCAATTTCAAATCCTTATGGGTGAAGAAGTACTTTAGGATCTTATGGTCGGTAAAAATATGGCACTTCTCCCCATACATATATTGTCTCCACAACTTCAATGCGAAGACAACTGTTGTCAATTTAAGATCGTGGGTAGGGTAATTTTTCTCATGAATATTCAGCTATCGAGATGCATAAGCTATCACCTTGTCATTCTGCATTAGAACAGCCCCTAATCCACTCTTGGATGCATCCGTATAGACTACAAAATGACCAGTGCCTTCCGGAATTGCTAGCACTGGAGATTTCATCAACCTTTTCTTCAACTCATTAAAAATTTTCTCACACTTCTCTGCACACTCGAACTTCACTCCTTTCTGAGTCAAAGACTTCAATGGTAGAGCTATCTTCGAGAAATCCTGAATAAACCTTCGGTAGGAGCCTGATATTCCCAAGAAATTCCGTATTTCTGTAGCATTCTTCGGAGTAACCCAATTCTGAATTGCTTCTACCTTAGATGGATCAACCTCAATTCCCTTTCCTGAAACTAAGTGACCCAAAACACAATATGTTCTAGCCAAAATTCGCACTTACTGAACTTAGCAAATAAATGCTTCTCCTTCAGAACCCGCAAGACTCTAGTCAGATGCTGACAATGCTCATCCAGACTACGGGAGTAGATCAGTATGTCATATATGAATACTATGACAAACTGATCCAAGAAAGGCTGGAACACTCTGTTCATTAAATCCATTAACACTGCTGATGCGTTGGTCAACCCAAATGACATAAACAAAAACTCGTATTGGCCATAACGAGTCATGAAACCGTCTTCTGCAAATCCTCATCTTTCACCTTTAACTGATGATAGGTTGATCGCAGTTCAATTTTAGAAAACACCACTGCACCTTGTAACTGATCAAATAGATCATCAATTCTCGGAAATGGATACTTATTCTTCACCGTAACCCGATTCAGCTCTCTATAGTCAATGCACAACCTCATGGACCCATCCGTCTTAACACCGGTGCACCCCAAGGTGAGAAACTCGGTCTGATGAATCCATCGTCCAGTAGTTCTTGTAGTTGATCCTTAAATTCTTTCATCTCTGTCAGTGCTAACCTGTACGGCACCTTAGAAACTGACTTGGTTCTAGGTACCAACTCAATTCCGAATTCCACTTCTCTAACTAGAGGTAATCCCGTAACATCGTCAAGTAAAACCTCTAGAAAGTCCCTCACTATCTCGACTTCTTCTAGTTTCGATCAAGGTAATTCTTGGTTACCCGCGATAATTGCTAGAAAACCTGTACACCCTTTGTTCAATAGTTGCCAGGTCTTGCTTGCTGAAATTATGAGTGACGAACTCCTCCTCGATGTGGTAGAGAACACAAACGGTCTATTCTGAATTTTTAAGAAAATTGTCCTCTGCTTACAGTCTATGGTAGCCTCATGCTGAGACAACCAATCCAACTCAAATATCACATCGAAGTCGACCATATCCAAAACAATAAAATCAGCACATAATTCATGACCCTGCATCTGAATTCTACAATTTCTTACTATCCTGTCACTATTCAACTCTTCCCCTGAAGGCAAAGAAACTCTAAATCCCGAAAAAGACTTATCCGGTACTACTCCCAATTTATTCAAAAAAAATTTCATAAATAAAAGTGTGTGTGACTCCAGTATCTATCAACACATTAGAAGGAAAACTGGCAATGCTAATCATACCTGTGAAAATGGCGGAGTCTGGATCCACTTGCTCCTGAGTCAACACAAAAACTATTCCCTTAACTGGATCTTTGGATTGAGGACAATCCTTTACAAAATGTCTTGGCTTCATACAAAGAAAACAGGCACCAGATCCCCACATACACTGACCCGAGTGAGGCTTTCCGCACTTCGGGCAGTTTGGTACATTCAATGGTTTTGGAGCAGTGATTGCCATCTATTTTTGCCCCTGAGGTCGAGGCTAGTTATGGTTCTGATGCTGCTGTTGCTGTTGTGGCCTTCCTTGAGTTTGACCTTGATATGGCCTCTTCTGACTAGGCCCCTATTGTTCCCTTCCTGGATACCCTGTCCTCTTTGCCTGTGACTCCTTGATTATATCATTTTTGTCCTTCTCAAATAACATAGCCTCATCAACTGCTGCACGGTAAGTGGCTGCCCCACTTAACCTAACATCACGGCGGATGGAGTCGTTCAGACCTCCATGAAGTGCTTCAACTCCTCCTCAGGATCATTAGCAATCATTGGCACAAAGTACCGCCCTCTCTCGAACTTCCAATTGTACTTAGCAATTGTCAAGCTTCCCTGACGTAGCTCCAAGAATTCTATAACAAGTCTGGTTCTAGTACTCATCGTGAAGTAATTACCATGGAAAACGTCTTTAAACCCATTCCAGCTCAGTGTCGTCAGGTTCAAGGTAGACTTGGACCCTTTCCACCAGACACGGGAATCATCTCGAAATATAAAGGTAGCACATCTCACTAGATCCACGTCAGTCAGCTGCATAAATTCAAAGATAGTCTCCAAAGACTGCACCCACTCCTCTACCACTATGGGATCAGAGCCTTCTTTATAATTATCTTGCCTTAACTCCATGAACTAATTGTAAATCGGGTTCTTAACCGCTCCCGTGCGATTATTCTCCACATTGGTTGCCCGTGCTTGTATCAGTTGTTGATCTAAGCCCCTTGTGTACGACTCTGCTCCTGTAACAAAGCGGCTAGTCCTGCCAAGAATTGAGTGTTCTGGTTATATATTCTGATTACCTTGATTGACTGGGGTCGTTGGTCTCATTGGTCTAGCTTCTTAGAGTTGTCACAGTTCCTATTGTCCAACATTGTCCACAATCTCAGTCACGACTTTCATTAAAATACACTTAGCATATATCATACTTAACTTACAAGGTCAACATGCTATCATACATTCTAATCATTAAATAAATTTAAACTTACAGACATCAAGACGAAGAATTTGGGTCATGGAAAGTATGCATGCGTGCGAGAACTCCTAGAGCAAATCGAGCTCTGATACCAAGCCGTAACATCCCAAAACACGAGAACGCTACAAACATTCATTCCATAAAACATTGCGGAAAATTTTGTGGAAAATAAAAATCATCTTCATTAAAAGAAAAATATTTAAAAATGCATCATCAGCCGAATGACATAAAATTTTGCAGTATCGCCATCATGGTCAACAAAAAATTATACTACTGGAACTTGTTCCTCCTCTCAAAATAAAATGTTGTTTGCTCAAAATACTATTCATAAAACTTCGCACTCATGCATCTCCCGCCGGACCGACCCCTTTCTCATTTCATGTCCTTCCCCAAACTCATCAATACGGTCATCAACATCGTCATTACCTGCACCATTCAAGTATAGTGAGTCTAAAAACTCAAAAAGAATATGCAACCAAAAATCGTGAGAAACTTGAAGTTAAAATAATTAATACTACATCATGAACATAAACATAACAAATTGACATTTAGGGTGATAAGATATGCGTATTTGTGGCAACCATCATAAGAGAACATCATAGTTTTCTGTTGTACAACGCATGTGGCTTTCGCCTATAAACTTTCATTCTTTGGAAAGGCCCCTCCAAAGCTCATCTCGGAGTTCCAATCCCGTACATTCCATACCATGAGCCATATTTTGGAAAGGCCCTCCGGAGCTCATCCCGGAGTTCCAATCCTATATTGCCACCACAAAACACAAACAACATCAAAATATTTTTCATATATCACATTATTCATCATCATACTTCTTATCATAAACTTCATGTACATAAACTTCAACATTTGATGTTTATAAATTTTCGTATAAATATCATGCATGTTAAAAACGATTTGGAAGCCCATTCATGCATAAAATACTTCTTAACATTTCATGATTTTCATGGAAAAATGGCTTTCATGAAGTTATAAGACATAAACATGCGTTACATAGGATAATCAATCCACATGACTCGTTCTGTCCATCCTGGACATTAAAAATATGAAACTTTTGCATAAACATTCTTAAAAATACTTAAAATACCTTAAAATATCATAAACATAATTTTAGGACTAAAGAAAACCGCTTAAAATCGACCCGGACAGCCGCTCAGGACGCGACTCCATCTTTTGTTTTTGACTCTTTCGACATTATTCCATCCCTTTTCAAGTTTGAACACTTACCCATTGAAAAATATCATCAAACACATGAAAAACTTCAAACGATTCGCACAACACAACCCAAATTTTCAAAGATTTGAACCAAAAATTCACATTCAAAACCTTATTTCAAAAATTATGATTTTTCAACATAATTGCTCTTGATTCTCAGTAAACTTGTATCGAAAACATCAGGAACACATCAAGCTTTCCGATTATACAACATACCCATGATATTTTGAAAAATCATACATCAATCAACACCATAAATCAACCTAGGGTTCATATCAAACATATTTATACTATTGAACGGTGGTTTAAAAGTGTTAAAAAAAACCTGCCTGGATTTTGATGCTTGGAATTAACCTGGAATGTGGAACGATCTAGCCTCGAGAAAACTAAAGAAGTAAAGCCCTAGCTTTGGAGCAGATTTTGAACGTGAAATTTTTGAGAGAGAGTAGAGAGAAGGCGACATATAGGAAAAAGGAGAAAATAACTTACAAGTTTGACGCCTAAGTTTGTGACTAATGGGATTAAAATTCGGCCCGTTAGTCTCACTATTGCGAAATTTGTTCCCGCAAGTGCACGGTGTCAAGTTTTAATATAGAATGAGTAAAGTGTAGATCCCACGAGGAGTAATAAGAAAATATTCAATACTTGTAATTAAAATATTCATAATTATATTTAGTAAATTAAACTTTAGATATTTGCAGACAAATTAAATAAATAATGAAGTTTGTAAAGCACACGAACACACAATCCTTAAGAGATTATCAAGCAGAGAGAAATGGCCTAGAGGTTTTGATTTCACCTGGTCTCGACAATATTCATTCCTAATTAACCTATTCTCATGAATTTATTTCAATTAATAACCAAGAACACATAAATTATTCTATTTCACTCTCCCGAGTGTCAAATAGAATTTATCAACTACAAATCAATTCTAATATCCCTATTAAGAATCTACTTGTAGTGATATGTGTAAAACAATGTTTTTTCTAGGCTTTATTAAAGTTATAAACTCTCTCAAGACATATAAACAATTAATAGTGTCAATTCTATCGATCCTATTCAAAATCTTCTCTCCCGAGTGCCGGATTCAAAATAAATATAACTAATCAATTTATGACCAGTAAATTGAAAATACTTTCAAAACTAGAATCACAATTAATTTAGAGAAATTCAATTCAATAAAATAAAAAATTCATAAACATGTCTTAACCAAGATTCGTCAACCTCTAGACTTAAAAAGTTTTGTTCAAAGCAAAATTCAAACACAACCAAATTTTGTTTAAGATATCAAACATAATTCAACAATCAAAAGAAATAAATAAAGATGAGATAACAAAGCCGTAGTCTTTCTTCCGTGTTCGGTTGAAAAAACTCCGTCTTCGTTCCAAGCAATCTTCAATTCTTGAGCTCCCAAAAATCTCACGAAGTGTTCTCTCCAAAATATTGTGTTGTGCTGCGGCTGATTGATTATTTTTTCGATGCCTCAATTCTCTTTTATATCATGCTTAAAAGCCAAACGATTAACCCTACAATATAGAATCCAAACTTTCCAAAACTCCAATTTTTTTCCATACAGACGAACAGGTGCATATGGGCCCATTATCACGCGCAGATGCGCGTGCTCTGTTCTTTAAAAATTCGGCATCGGCGCTGATGCGCCTCCCATTCTCCGCAGCTGCGCTTCATACATAATTCTTCAACGGCGCAGCTGCGGCTCTTCAGTAGAGCAGATGCGCTTGAATCAAACCAAATTCTCTGTTTTTTTCACGCATACTTTCCTTCCTTGTAATGCAGCTGCGCCACCCAATTCTTCAAATCTCAGGAATTTCACGCAGAGGCGCATTGAACTTAGCAGCTTTGCCATTTCACTTCCTTATTTTCTCATACTCTGCGTCTGTAAACAACTTCTTCTTCATTTCCTTCTTTTTTCCAACAAATTACAACTCTCCTACACAAACATAAACAACAACTAAAACAAATAAATCCGCTCAAAACACATCACAAGTCAGTTAAAAATCATAAATAAATTAAGTGCATAAAATACACTTATCGAATTCCCCCAAACTTGAATCTTGTTTGTCCCGAACAAAACAACTCAAAACTTGCTCAATCAACCATTCAAACTCCAAACTAACACACTCAATAACAACACGAAGTCATGAAATACTATGGATCAGCTGGCCTCAGAATTACTTTGAAGAATTATTAAAATCAGCTCATATGCTCCATCAACCACTAAAAACAACTCAAGTAATGGTTAGTCTTGTAAGCTCAAAAACTCCACAACTCATGTTTCAAATCACTTTTATCCAATTCCAATTCACACATTCATAGATCATAAGGTCTTTTCTTAGGTTAACATTGGATCAAATTTTTTTAAGGATATTCAAACAACGAAAGAAAAAACTCACAATCAGGTTATTTCAAAGAATAGTGTGTGCGTGTTTCAGCCAAAAATTCATATTCATTAAAAGTGTCTATCAATCATCCATAGGCAAAATTCTCGCAACCCTTCTCCACTAGTATATTGGGCGACTGTGACTCGGTCAATATGACTTAATTGGCTTGTAATGTAAGTCCTGGTTCATGGCTACAAACGAAGGATCAAGGATGCAAAAGAGTGAGCAAGTAATAATTAATCAATGAATTCCACTCCTTTTATTTAACATCTTTTTCAACTTTGTTACAACACTGACTTCATCACACTTTTCATCTTTTTTTTTTCAGCTTCACATTCTTGTCATTTTCTACCTTATTTTCCTTATTTTTTCTCAACACATCATTCCATCATTCAAATTCAAATTAGGAGCATACAAAAACTTTCATTCATTATTTACTCCCTCAAGGTAGGAATTAGTGTTTAGGCTATTCATCAGGTAGTGAATGTGGGACCTTGAAAAGATGCCAAATGGGGGTTTTATCACACGTTTGCATGCATGCCATTCGTTTTTTTTAATAAAATAAGCTCAAACAAGGTACTAGGGATCATTAAATCAGTGGGTAGCTTGAAAGGCACAAACGATTTTCAGAAAAATTTCCTAAATCATTCCTAAGTCACAGTTATGCCCGTATTTCGCCTCAAAGGGTGTCCGAACTAGTTCTAGACAACTCAATTCACAATCAAATCACATGAATTTTAACCAGTGCATAAAAGGAGCAATCATCAGCAGTAAACAATGATCTTCAACAAGAATTCAGAACATGTACCTAAAGTACTCATGTATCTCGTGAAGCTCAAAGGGCAACTAAGGATATATTTCAACAAAATTTAGGCCCAAAAGATCCAAACACGCCTCTACCATATCTATGTTTGCATATTTCAAACTCAAACTCAAGTAAAAATCACAGAGTGTATAAGAAACCAGTTCAGAGTTAGTAAGACAAGCAGAAATTTTATAAAAATTTATCATCATTGGCCAATTTTTCCAATTCTTTCTCAACTTTGTATTTACAACAAACTCAACAACTTTGAATTTCTCAAAACAATAGTGCAAATCAAAGAAACACAACCAGATAACAATCAACTCAACAACATTCACAGAATGGAACCCCCCCAAACTTAGGTACTATCATTGTACCTAATGATCGAAAACAGTAAAAAGAACATGGGACATGTACCTACGATACCGAGCATCAGGACTCGGCATCCATATCATCATCATCATCGCTATCACCAGAACAATAATCTCCCAAAATTTATGTATGTGACCAGAGTGGTGGGGCAGGATACGCAGGATTAGAAGGTCCAGTTGGAGGAAAATGCTGAGCAAGAGCGACGAGGAAATCATGCACATAAGCCATGTGATGCCGCGTCATATCCCAATAAGACATCATACGTCCTTCCAAGGCAGTAAATCGATCAAAAACAGCTTTCTCAAAAGATGAAAACTGATGCTGCGTAGTGGTAGGCTGCGAAGGCTGTGGAATAGGCTGGATGGGCTGTGGCAACGGCTGTATGGGCGGTGGCATAGGCTCATCGTCATCATGACGTAACTGTCTACCTTTTTCCCGTCTCAATGGTCCAACAAGATCAATCGAAGCCCGTGGCGATAAGATCAACTCATTGTCGTCCCAAACTACGCTGCCACGTTTACAAAGAGCCGTAATGACCAAAGGATGAACCAAGCTAAGGGTGGTGGCACCCTTTATAGCATTGACTATATAATCTTGAATAATATGTCCCACATCCATTCGCTTCCCAATTACAATACAATAGACAAGAGTTGCTTGCTTTTTGGTAACTTTAAAAGTGTGACTAGAGGGAAGCATCCGAGCCGCGACAAATTCATGCCAATTATTAGCTTCCCGATTTAGAAATCTCGATCGGAACGTGAGAGGACGCCTTTGATTATTAACCTTCCAAGTGGCCTCATCCGAGCACAAGGTGCGAATCACAATTTTAGCTGGAAACTCCCCGCTCTTGAATTCACGATACTGATCACTCAATTCACCGGGCATGTTATAAAGAGCGTTGATCGTTTTCCTGTCAAATTTCACCCAACACCCTCGCACTTTCACTTTATAGTTATCGTGATTAACCATCATATTTGCATAGAACTCACGGACGATGGACATAACCGCATCATTCGGGGTTTTCACAAAATCCTCCCAACCTCGTCGTCATGCTTCAACTAATGCGGTAGCATTATACTCACGAATGTTCATACCCCGCTCCCGATGGATGTTCTTTTCAAGTAGCTTGGAATAATTCTCAGCCGTCGTAGCGTCACAGAAACGCTTCTTTTCATAAGAGGCAGCCGACATAGAAGAGGCGAGGGCACCTTTGCCTTTTGTTTTAGGAGGCATATTCGCAGTCGAACACTTCGCAACAATGCAATTAAGTAATTCACAAACACTCCACAATACACAATTCAAAATTCAAAAATGCACAAAATCTCTCTGACCATTCATCAAACACCTTGTATACAAACCCCTACACCTTTCGCAGTTCCCTAATTAGAACCAACAATTCCAGAATAAACAAAGAGTATAGCAAATTACCCGATTAAAACGACCCAACGTGAGTAAAAGAAACAAAAATTCTCGAAGTAGGGTGATGTTGACAGCGTTCCAGATGAACTCGGGGTCCTTGAATCAGCGAGATTGCCCGAGGGTGTAAAAATATATTTGGAGACCCAAGTACAACGTCCAGAAAAAATATAGCAACAACGGGGAAAGTAGGATACGGAAGGCGGCGATCGGCTCTTGAGGATCGGAAGATAGGTATATGCGAGAAGAAGTGAGAAAGGAAAGAACCTAGTGTTTTTTTTATTTGATGGTGTTGAGGTTCTCAGACACGCTTTTAAAATAAGTGGGAGGGGCAGATGCAGTGAGTGAGGGCGCATATGCGCTTAGTGAAGGGTGCAGATGCGATGAATGAGGGGCGCAGGTGCGGTGAGTTTCATCCAAAGTTTCTGGAATTCGGCGCAGATGGGCCGTTGGTAAAGCGCAGATGCTCTTGAACTTGTACCAAAATTCGGAAAAGAAAATTAAATAGCATTAAAAAGAAAATTGCAAAATAAAAGAAAATTTTAACACTGATAAAATAAATTGAAGCATTAAACATGGGGTTTCTCCCAAAAAGCGCTTGGTTTATATACATCAGCCCGACTTTCACCAGACTTATGTAGGGTCTTTGAGCACAGTGCTCTTAGCAAGCCGTACTTCATTGCCAAAGTATTTTTTGACCCTCTGCCCGTTAACCTTGAATGTTCTGTCATCTGTACATCGCAGCTCAATAGCACCATGCGGATACACCGTCTCCACAGTAAATGGCCCAGACCATCGTGACTTCAATTTTCCTGGAAACAGTTTCAATCGAGAGTTAAACAACAATACTTCCTGACCTGATTTGAATTCCCGCAGTACAATGTGTTTGTCATGCCACTTCTTTGTTTTCTCTTTGTAGATCTTGATATTTTCGTATGCTTCGCTTCAAAATTCTTCCAATTCATTAAACTGTAATTTCCGCAACTCCCCAGATACTTCAAGATCCATGTTCAGCTTCTTGACAGCCCAAAACTCCTTGTGTTCCAACTTTAATGGCAAATGACACGCCTTACCGAACACCAACCTATAGGGCGACATCCCAATAGGTGTTTTGAATGCAGTGCGGTAGGCCCATAGAGCGTCATCAGGCTTGATTGCCCAATCTTTCCTATTCGTCTTAACCATTTTCTCCAAAATTTTCTTGATTTACCGATTAGAGATCTCTGCCTGACCATTGGTTTGGGGACTGTATGTGCACGCCACCTTATGCGTGACACCATACTTATTGAGCAAGGTATTAAAAATTTTATTGCAAAAGTGCGTACCTTCGTCACTGATTATTGCTCATGGAGTTCCCAACCTCGTAAAAATATTCTTTTGCAGAAACTTTACTACAACATGAGCATCATTAGTAGAGGTGGCAATTGCTTCCACCCATTTCGACACATAATCTACTGCTAGTAAGATATAAGTATAACCAAAAGAAGGGGGAAAGGGAACCATAAAATCAATACCCCACACATCAAATAACTCCACTTCTAAAATATTTGTGAGAGGTAATTCCTACTTTCTAGATATATTCCCCGTTCTCTGACACATATCGCATGATTTCACTAAGGTGTAACTATCTCTAAACAAAGTAGGCCAATAAAACCAGATTGTATTACCTTAGCCGCAGTCCATGTTGCTCCAAAGTGACCTCCATAAGGTGATGAATGACATTGCTCTAGGATTTCTTGTGCTTCTTGACCCGCCACACATCGCCTAATCACTTGATCGGAACAACGCTAGAAAACATAGGGATCATCCCACAAATAGAGCTTAACATCATGGAAAAATTTCTTTTTCTGATGTCGGTTCAAATCTGTTCATCCGGAAACAATTCTTTTATGTTTTTCTCCTCCTTAACATCTTCTAGCTCCAATCTCGACAAGTGTTCAGCAACCTGATTTTTGCTACCCTTCTTATCCTTGATGTCAAAATCAAATTCTTGTAGAAGTAGAATCCACCTTATCAAGCGTGGCTTGACATCCTTCTTGGCAAATAAGTAGCGAATCGCTGCATGGTTAGTATAAACAACTATATTAGTTCCAATTAAATATGGACGAAATTTATCAAATGCAAAAACTACTGCAAACATCTCCTTTTCTGTAGTAGTGTAATTTTGCTGTGCAGCATCCATGGTGCGACTCGCATAATAGATTGCTTGAAACATCTGATCTCTCTCATGGCTCAACACAGCCCCCACTGCATAGTCATTAGCATCGCACATCAGCTCAAAAGGCTCCTTCCACTCCGTTACAATAATGATGGGTGCTGTGATCAACGCCGTCTTGATCTTATCGAAGGCCTGCAAAAAATCATCATAAAATATGAATGTAGAATATTTTTCAAGCAAATTACATAGGGGTTTAGTGATTTTAGAAAAATCCTTGATGAATTGCCGATAAAACCCCGCATGGCCTAAGATACTCCTGATGCCCTTAATATTCTTTGGAGGTGGAAGCTTCTCAATTGCAACTACTTTGGCCCGATCCACCTCTAGTCACTTGGATGACACTTTATGCCCGAGGACAATGCCCTCTTATACCATAAAGTGACATTTCTCCCAATTATGAACTAGGTTCTTTTCTTGACATCTCTGCAACACAAGGTAAAGGTTATGCAAACAGTGATCAAACGAGGAACCAAACATTGAAAAATCATCCATAAAGATCTCCATAACGTACTCCACCATATCCGCAAAAATCGCCATCATACACCGCTAAAAAGTCGCTGGTGCATTACACAAGCCAAAAGGCATCCTTCTGAAAGCAAACGTGCCATATGGACACGTAGAAGTAGTCTTTTCCTGATCCTTCGACACGATAGCAATTTGATTATACCCTAAATAACCATCTAAGAAACAGTAATAACAATAACCAACAAGTCTATGAAGCATTTGATCAATGAAAGGAAGTGGAAAATGATCCTTACGAATAGCTTTGTTCAAATTCTTGTAATCTATACAAACTCGCCAGCCATTTACTGTCCGTGTGGAGATTAACTCATTATTTTCATTTTTAACTGTAGTAATCCCACATTTCTTAGGCACCACTTGAACAGGAGACACCCAACTACTATCAGAAATAACATATATCACACCCGCATTTAACAATTTTAAAACTTCTTTCTTAACAACTTCTTTCATAGCGGGATTCAACAACCTCTGATGATCAACATAAGGAGTATAAGATTCTTCCATCAAAATTTTATGCATGAAAATTGTTGGACTAATACACTTAATGTTAGAAATTGACCATCCTAAGGCAGTTTTAAAATTTCGCAAGATTCTCAACAGCTTATCCTTTTCGACCTTAGATAGATGAGCATAAATAATAACAGGACAATTAGAATTTTCACCAAGGAATGCATAACATAAATGTGCAGGCAACTCTTTAAGATCATGAGTTCCAGCAGATACCTTTGGTGTACTATTTTTCAATGCTTCAGATTCCTTAGTACTCACCACTTTTTTTTTCGGAGCTCCGCTCCCTTGAGGAATGATTCTTGTTAATTTAGCTCCCAATATTCTTCCTTGTCAAATGCCTCATCCGCCACCAAACATCTTTCTAGTGGATCAGTAATTCCTGCACATGAAAAAGAGTTATGAGAATCAATAACTTCAATACTTTTACATGTACTTACCTCGTTTGGTCCCCTCATGGTGTGATAAATGTTGAAAATCACAGCTTCACCACCAACTCGAAGTGTGAGATCTCCCTTGTGGACATCTATTAGCGCTCTGGCAGTAACCAGAAAGGGTCTCCCAAAAATCAAGGGAGTTTCTTGATCTTCATCCATGTCCAATATTACGAAGTCTGCTGGAAATATGAACTTGTTGACCTTCACCAAAACATCCTCCACAATACCTCGTGGGTATGTGATACTTCAATCAGCCAGCTGTAATGTGATGGTGGTCACCCTGACTTTCCCAAGATCCAAAGTCCTATAAACAAAAAAAAAGACATCAAATTTATACTTGCTCCTAGATCACATATCTCTATTTACTTTAGAACCACCAATAAAATAAGGAATAGTAAAACTCTCTAGATCCTTAAGCTTTTGTGCAAATTTTTCTGCAAGATTGCACTGCACTCTTCTGTCAAGTTCACCACCTCATTGTCTTGCAATCTTCTCTTCTTTGACATCACATCTTTGATGAACTTGGCATAGTTAGGCATTTGTTCCAGAGCATCTGCAAACGGAATATTGATGTGTATCTTCTTGAAGATGTCTAGGAACTTGGAAAACTGCTCGTCAAGTGCTTTCTTCTTGAACCGCTGTGGATACGGATGCCGTGGCTTGTACATCGGTTTTGAATCAGAAGCATCCTTTTTCTTCTCAACAATGGTTTTTTCAACCACTAGTTCTTCAACTTCCTTTATTTTTCTCTGCTCCTCAGCCTCTAACTTCTCACCACTCCTTAACTCCACTGCTTTGCATTGCTCTTTCGTGTTCATTTCAGTATTTCTGGGAAACTGCCCTCGATTTTGATCCTTCAAAGCATTTGAAAGCTGTCCAATCTGAGTTTACATGGATTTCATCATAGCCCCCAAACTACACATATGTGTCTTCATGCTATCAAGTTGAGTCTCAGTTCTCGACATTCTCTTGCTAGATTCATTGACAAATATAGAGACAACATCCTCCAAAGATGCCTTACCTTCACCCTTGTTTGTATTGAATCCCGGAGGAGGATTCAACACATTTTTGTTGTTGGCATAGGAAAAATTCTCATGCTTACGTAATCGAGGATGATAAGTATTAGGGGGAGGGTTACCTCGATAATTTCCATAGCCTCTGGGATTTATATACTGAGCTTCCTCAGGTGGATGAGATTCTTCGATGGCAACTGACACACCTGATGGATCTGCTACACTCACCGTATTCAACGCAGCAACTTGTGTAGTCAATGCAGATAATTGTGCAATGATAGAAGTGAGAGGATCAACACTATACACTCCTTTATTGACGCCCATTCGTTCAGATGGCCATTGATAACTATTGATGGTCATTTATTCCAGCATCTCATAGGCCTGAATTGGGTCTTTGGAAAATATGGTACCACCAGCAGCAGAGTCCACTGACATTCTTGTAGGCGTGTTCAACCCATTGTAGAAAAGCTTGATTTCTTCCCAATCTACAAAATTATGATTAGGACAACGCCTCAACAAATCTTTATACATTTCCCATGCTTCATATAGCTATTCTGAATCATGCTGATGAAAGGTGCTGATCTCAATCTTCAGCTGGGTGGACTTGGCAGGTGGAAAATTTTTTGCCAGAAACTTCACTGCCATTTCCTCCCATGTATTAATACTGCCCAACGGCAATGACTTCAACCAACTTCTAGCCTGGTCCTTGAGATTAAAAGGAAACAAGCGTAAATGTATAATATCCTCATAAACACCATTCATTTTTACCGTATCAGTTATTTCCAGGAAGGTGCGCAAGTGTAAGTGAGGATCAGCTGTGGAGCTTTCATTGAACTGATTTTGTTGAACCATGTTGATTAATGCCTTCAACTCGAAGTTGTTGGCATTTATCGTCCCTCGAGCGATTCCAAAATAGTGCACCTGGATCGTCGGCCTAAAATGATCTCTAATTGGCATCAAGGGAGCTTGATAACATTATCTTCAGCCATGTTTTGTTGTTCTTCTAATCTCCTCACTCTTCTCAAAGAACGTGCATTTCGCTCGATCTCCGGATCAAAAAGTAAGGAATTCGCACTTTGAGATCTTCGCATAAACTGCAATGAAGAACAAAAGAAATAAATTAGTACTTTAAAATAAAATAAAATCTTTAAGTTAAAACATAGACTAATTGGTAACAATACTAAACAAATCAAAAATTACTCCCCGGCAACGGCGCCAAAAACTTGTTGCAAAACTTGTGCCCGCAAGTGCACAGTGTCAATTTTTAATATAGAATGAGTAAAGTGTCCTAATTTTATTTAGAAAATTAAACTTTAGATAATTGCAGAAAAATTAAATAAATAATGAAGTTTGTTAAGCACACGCACACACAATCCTTAAGAGATTATCAAGCAGAGAGAAATGGTCTAGAGGTTTTGATTTCACCTGGTCTCGACAATATTCATTCCTAATTAACCTATTTTCATGAATTTATTTCAATTAATAACCAAAAACACATAAATTATACTATTTCTCTCTCCCGAGTGTCAAATAGAATGTATCAACTACAGATCAATTCTAATATCCCTATTAAGAATCTACTTGTAGTGATATTTGTAATCGATGTTCTTTCTAGGTTTTATTAAAGTTATAAACTCTCCCAAGACATATAATCAATTAATAGTGTCAATTCTATCGATCCTATTCAAAATCCCCTCTCCCGACATCCGGATTCTAAATAAATATAACTCATGAATTTATGGCCAGTAAATTGAAAAGACTTTCGAAACTAGAAGCACAATTAATTTAGAGAAATTCAATTCAATAAAATAAAAATTCATAAACATGTCTTGACCAGGCTACGTCAACCTCTAGACTTAAAAAAATTAGTTCATAGCAAAATTCAAACACAACCAAATTATGTTTAAGATATCAAACATAATTCAACAATAAAAAGAAATAAATAAAGATGAGATAACAAAGTCGTAGTCTTTCTTCCATGTCCGGTTAAAAAAGCTCCGTCTTTGTTCTAAGCAATCTTCAATTCTCGAGCTCCAAAAAATCTCACGAAGTGTTCTCTCCAAAATATTGTGTTGTGCGGCAGCGGATTGATTATTTTTTCGATTCCTCAAATCCCTTTTATATCATGCTTAAAAGCCAAACGATTAACCCTACAATATAGAATCCAAAATTTCCAAAACTCCAATTTTTCCATATAGAAGAACATGCAGAGATGGGCCCATTATCACGCGCAGATGCGCATGCTCTGTTCTTTAAAAATTCGGCATTGGCGCAGATGCGCCTCCCATTCCCCGCAGCTGCTCTTCACACGTAATTCTTAAATGGCGCAGCTGCGGTTCTTTCGTAGCGCAGATGCGCTTGAATCAAACCAAATTCTCTTTTTTTTCATGCAGACTTCCCTTCCTTGTAATGCAGCTGCGCCACCCAATTCTTCAAATCTCTGAAATTTCATGCAGAGGCGCATTGAACTGAGCAGCTGCGCCATTTCACTTCCTTAATTTTTCTCATACTCTTCGTATGTAAACAACTTCTTCTTTCTTTCCTTCTTTTCTCCAACAAATTACAACTCTCCTACACAAACAAAAACAACAACTAAAACGCATAAATCCGCTCAAAACACATCACAACTAAGTTAAAAATCATAAATAAATTAAGTGCATAAAATACACTTATCACTCACGCATTAATTCTTTAAAATTTACTCTTAAAATGTTGCCCCTACTAAAAATTACACTTCATAAATTTAAACTTTAATTTAAACATTAATCATTTTATGAACTCGTTCGAAGGCTAGTTTCGTTCACTCAGCCAAAAAATTAAATTTCAAACCTGAAAATTTTAAAATACAAAAAACACATAAAATTTCAGGCATAACATAAACCACATAATTTTAACATAACAGTGAATTTCACAATTAACATGCATAAATCATATAAATCATTTAAAATTTTCGTGATCGAGCTGGTGGACTTTTGTACCTTACATAAGAACTCTTGAAAACACTTGAATGTGAGATTTAAAGGCTGAAATTTGATGAATTTAGGTACTGCCCATAATCATGAGAATTTAATCTTAAACTCTATACCCCTCTCAAGTTAGGCTCACTATGAGCAACCGGCCCGTACGACCCTTAAACTAACCATTTCTTAACCAAATTAACTCCCTCTTGAACCGGCCTCTCTTACACTCCCTGAACTAACCATAAGACCAGATTTTAACTCCCAAATCTCACAAGACCAGCCCATAATCGACATCACTCAGACTGCCACTTATAACCCGTAGAATTCTGCACCAACCACTCAACCCTAATCCACACCTAACTTGACCATACCCTATCAGTAACATCTCCAACTTGAACCGACCCAACCCTCACATCCTAGACTTGACCTAGGATCAAATCACTCCCTTCCCAGACCACTCGAACCAGCCACCTGAACCAAACATCTCAGACCTTGCGCAAGAGCACCTAATTCCAACACTACACATTCAAGAACAATCCAAACTTTTTGCACCTCTTAACCTCAACCAAACATGGAACAAACCCTACACACACATACCATAGAACTCTATTCGAACAGCCCCTGGTCCCCGAACCAGCCCAAGTTTGACCAGCCCCCTCAAACTCGAGACAACTCCCTCACGCATGCACCCAATCCACAATCCACCCGCACATGATCCCCCCCATCGACCAGCCCTTAAAACCTTCACCCACCATCAATACACCAATAAAATATACCAAGAACAAGCTCAAAAATCATAGCTAGGGCAGCCCTTAATCCACAAATTCCAAAAATTAAAAAATAACACATGAAACACCAACATGAAGAGCTTCAGATTTTTGAACCCTTAGCAAGATTCACATATATTTTCATGGCTCAAAACATAGCTAAAAAACAACCTAAAATGACAAGATATTTTTAATTTTAGAGAAATCCATCAAAGATATGCATGAAACTTTCAAAACCCTAGCTAGCCATGGAGGAAAAATCGGGCTACATACCATACCTTGCATACAACAAATAATAGGCCTATATGGTGCATAAAATAAGGAATTTCACTTGCCTTAGCCTCAAAAATTTATCCAAAACCGAGCTAGAAAGGAAGAGGAGATGGAGAGGGAGGGGGAGCTAGTACTTGAGTGCCTTGAAGAGTTCCGGCCGGCTAGAGGAGGAGGAGGCGGCGCTGCGGTGGTTCCATGGAAAGGGGAGAGGCGCGTTACAACGTGGGAGAGAATGGGAGGCGTGATATGACTTGTGTAGGGTTTATTTTTAGGGTTAAATAAGTGTGTGAATATGTATTTGTGTGTATATGTGTAACTATAGAAGTTGCTATTACAAAAATTAAAAGAGTTGCTACTTGGTTTATTTCAACTTCTACACTACTCACCCTAAAATAATTACATCCCTTATCTTCGAAAATTTCTAGATGAAAGGAAAATAGCATCTATCCGAGTTTAAAAATACAATTTTTGTAAAGTAATAAAATAAACCCTAAAATTTCGTAAAAATAATTATGACAACTTGAAAATCCTTAAAATAAAGCTTTATCTACCTTCCTCAACTTTTAAGGATTTAAAATATTTAAATAGAAGATACTTCAACATCCATCCTCGACTCCCCTCGTCGGCCCTGAAATAATGCAACTCAAGAATTTTTTAAAAATCAATACTTAAACATTTTGATATCCCGATGATAAATAAAAAATTTTGATAATAAACGGAGCGATTAAAATAATTTAAATAAAGTAGATGAACATATAAAGTCATTTAAATAAATGCACAAGCGGATTAAAAACCATTAAAACAAGTTGGACCATTAAAAGCATTTATATAAATAACCTAGAAGTTTAAAATAATTTAAATAACTGACCGATAAACTTAGGTCATTTTAAATAAATAAGCTGGACATTTAATATTATTTAAATAAGAAAGCTTAAACCTTTAAAATCATTAAAACAAATAAGTTGTACAATAAAATCATTTAGATAAATAATTAGAATTTTATTTACACATAAATCAAATAAAGAATTTAAATCAATTAAACTTAATAATAATAATAATAATATTTATTTAATTATATCCATGCGATTTAGTAGAATGAATTTTAACATTTACATGATGCTTTACCAAATGAACTAGTTAAAGAGACGACTGTCCAAGCCAAGACCACTTATGAGCAAAGAACAGTCAAGCCCGAACAACTTCAGCAACCTGAGCAGCAGTTGACCAATACAGTTCAGGAATATTACCTCCTGAACATTGACTCTATCCTCAAAACCATAACTGAAGATATTGAGAAAGGGGTAACTAGATTCAGCAATAGCATTGAGATTTAAAATGAGGAAGGACCCTCAATGTTAAAAGAAAAATAACCCGTGATTGAAATGGAAATTGAAAATAAAGCCACGAAAAAAAAATTTATTGATTTGACCTCCAATCTACATAAGTCAGAGTGAACATTGAATTGAATTCTTAGATGAAGTAGAGACATAAATTGAACAAGAAAAAGATCAGGTACAGACTGAAACACTTGAGAAACATAACAATATTGAAGAATCTAAGGAACCAAAAATAGAAGATTAACAAGTTGAACAAGAAGAAGCAACTGAACCTGAGAAACAACTTGAAGCATCAAAGGAGCCAGTAACTGAGGTTGAACAGATTGAGACAATATAGAAAGAAAAGGAAACTGAACCAGGTACTTCAAATTAGTCATGGATATAAGCCTGAGATTTAGAAATCAACTGATTCTCTAACAAAGACTGTGCTTGAGCAACATACAATTGATCCTGAAGTTGAACAAGTAGAAACAGTGGAAATAGAGCAAGAGACTGTAAATGAAAGAATGACTGATCAAGAGAAAATCACTTAGACTGAACAGACAAACAAGCAACCAGAGACTGAGGTTGGGAAATTTTAAGTTCAGGTTGAATATGATGAAATAATACTACAAAGAGGAAAATACTTATCCAAGTCTAGTTCAGGGAAGGCAGGCGCTTCCAGGACATCAGTTGATCTAACCGGTAAGGAAGTGCATGATAAAGAGTCATTACATGATCTACACTTAGTGTTGGACAACATTGAAGGTATTATTTATGTTCTTTCTTCAAATAACTTATCGATCAAAGGAGATCAATCCTAATCCAATTATTGAGTCAACAGTCATTGCGATTTTTTTACTACTGAAGTGGGAGTCTGCAAAGGCAATGATCATATTTTTGCAAGGCTATTGACACACTCAATAAGACTGCTACCTTGATTCCAAAACTAGTCCAATCACAACAACAGACTGATCATAAATTAGATGTCTTGTTTGCTCATGTGAACTCACTTCTGAGTTCCATGAACTCAGAATTCCAAGTTATGTCTGCTCAAATTTCATCAATTTTCACCCTGGTCCAGCAAGTCTTAATTTCTACAACCGCTCTTGCACTACGACAGATCAGTCTAGAGAAGGCCATCAGGGTCACACATGGATTTCAGGATGATTCAGTCATTCTATCTATATCAATTAGTTCTGATTATTTTAAGTTCCACGTTCTTATTTTATCTACAGATAACTCGTGTTTTTGTCAAAATGTGAAAGTAAAGTTTCAGTCAAGTATGTCAAAGTAAAGTTTCAGTCAAGTAACTGAATAGATATCAATATTTGCCTAATCAACTTAAAGCTTAATTTTGTCAAAAACCAAAAATGGAGAAATTTTTGGGAAATTCAAATATCAAATTTTGGTGTTAAAAAAAAAACTAAGCCAAAAATAAGAGACTAAGTTAAGTGACTCAACTAAAAAAGGTTGGATAATTAATCAGAGTTACACAATTAAACAAATGAATGGAAGTCAGTGAACTAGTATTTGAACCGTAACTTGAAATGCTCAACTTGACTACATGACTTAGTCTTTCAAGAGATCCACGACTGGATATATTTGTGTATTTGATGACAGAAGACTAAGACTAAACTAGACACCTTGACTGAATCTTAAAAAGTAAGACATTCTCGACTTGTCAAGGTTGCTCAACTGATCTGGCTACAACTGGTGTTAAAGGTGACTGACACTTATCAAGTATATTCAAGAATGTCAGTCTTGATCCTTAAATGTTCCCAACACTATCATAATTCTTTAGTATTGGATTCTATCTATTTTTGGTTAAGGACAATAGTACACTATAGATGCCTCAACAAAGTTAATGAGCAAAGTTGTACTATTTATCAAAAATTGTAAAGACTATAAAAAAAGACAAAGGGTATTTCTTGTGTAGAACGGATATTTTTGAATGAATTTTTGACCGTTGGGATCATTTCCTATAAATAAGCGTGAAGATCAGTTGAAGAACACTCTCCAACTATCTACGCATTCTAATTATATTTGCATTCATGATTTCAGTCGCACTTTTAAGATCACAAGTTTACAACAAATGATATAGAAAACTAACAGAAGTTATATATTTGTTCAGTTAGGATCACATTGTGCTAAGTTCTCAAATGTTAAGATTCATACTTGTAATACCAGAAAGGACTGTGTATTGTTATAAGTTAAGTGCAAGGATATTCAATTGAGGAAGTGTTAAGTCCTTACTGAATCGGGGTTTTGCAAATCTCTTGTAATACTCAAATATTCTAGTGAATCCTTCCCAAAATAATGAAGTGGTGATTTAGGAGTCTTTCAAGGGTACAGATGGTTCTTTTAGACTAACAATCAGTCTCTGGATGATAAGCAGTACTCATACGTAGAGTAGTACCGAAAGAACGTTGAAAGTTACCCCAAAATCTAGAAGTAAAACGAGATCTCTGTCACTGACAATGCTCACAGTGAAACTGTAGAGCCTCCTGTATGTTCAAACGAGCTATATGATCAAATGTGAAATCCCGAGTATAAGGAAGAAAATGTGCCAACTTGGTGAGTTGATTCACCAAAAGTTATATAGCATCACATCCCGAAGACAAGGGCAAATGGGTCACGAAGTCTATCATGGTATGATCTTACTTCCACTCAGGAATTAGTAAATATGAAGCATTCTTTCAGGTCATCGGTGCTCTACTTTAACTTGTTAACACAAAGAACTTGGATACATAATGGTAGACATAGTGTTTCATGCCTTCCCACCATAAACGAGTCCTCAAATCTCTATACATCTTGTTACTCTAGGGTAAATAGTCAAATTACTACGATGTGTTTGAGATAGAATCTCCTCTCTCAGAGTGTCATCCTTAGGTACCATAATATGTCCAGACAGACACAGAAATCCATTAGACTGGTAGTGGAATTTAGTTGTGTTATACCCATTGGCCAACAAAGCCAATAAAATTATCTTGGGGTCAAGCATTTGTGCATAATGGAATTGAGAGTACAAGGTTTACTCAGACAAAATCGAAGAAATATGAATGCTATCCATCCATTTATTTGCTTGAAAGTATATCCTAAAAAAAGACAACCTTGAATATGTTGGATACCAAAAAATTCTAAAGTGCAGATAATCTCACTTTATGACTCAAAGCATCAGCAGTGAGATTAGCAGAACTCGGATGATACTTTATCTTGCAGTCCTAATCTTTTAGTAGATCAATACATCATCGGTGTCTCATGTTCAACTCAGCCTAAGTGAACAGATACTTCAAAATCTTGTGATTAATGTATATCTTGAATCTCGTGCCATATAGATAATGACGCCAAATCTTTAAGGCAAAGACAAAAAACTAGCTCTATATCGTGCACTGGATAGTTCCCTTTGTGAAACTTCAACTATCTTTGGGCATACACGTCACATGTCCATTTTGAGTCAGAACGCAACCCAAATCCTGCCAAGAGACATCTGTTTAAACGATGTAACCCCAAACCTAGATAGTAGTGCCAACATAGTTGTAGTAGTCTGACGTATGCAATGTTGGAAAACGGTGTTCAAATCAATCAGAATTGATACCCGGTGCAGCGAAAGTTTTAAAATTTTATATGGAACGATTCCATATCATGGGTATCAAAACTTTACGATTAAATTGTGCGTGTAAAAATTAAATAACAATTAAATTTTTACCTTGAATCTCGAAACGAGATTATGGACACCAACAGATAACTCTACTCTTGTTGTATATCCCAGGAACTGATGGACGAACAATTCTTCAATCAGGTCCACGAACAGAAGTTTTATCCCTCTGATAGATTGCACTAGAAAATCTATCAGAAGTTTCTACGAAGAGAATTAACGAATTTGATCCGTTAAACCAGACTGCAAATTCGAAATTCACAGGCTGGAATTTTCGAACAGAGAGAGGAGAGGGGGCGGCCACACCTAGAGAGAACAGCTAGGGTTTTCGAAAATTTTGTGACCTCTGTTGTGTAATTTCTGTACTGCAATAACATATTTATAATGTGGGCTGCTAACAACTTAGGGCCCATTAGTCATAAGTTCAAGCCTGACAAGCAAAGCCCGCATGTTCAAAAATTAATATAAAATTCATCGTGACTCAGATTGATAAACCAATTTCACCAATGTGCACAGAAACCATTTCTGCATCTTTTAAAGTCAAGATAAATTTTCTGAATCCGAATTCAGTGATTTCCAAAAATTCCCATCCCTGTGTCATTTTAGGAAATCTTACTCTTCTACTCTGATATAAGAAGTCCCACTTCTTTATTCACTAAATTTAACTCTTTAAATTTAATTATCTCAACGGGGATTAAAAATCCATTACTGGTGTGACCCTTAATGGTTCAGGGATACAGCTAGCCGTGGGCTCACAACTCCTTGTGACTCAGAACAACATTTCCGACTTGCCCATCGAATCATGGTAAGAGCGCCTAGAAACATCGCCCCATGATTCCCTAGGTATCACTGATAGTGCCTGCAAGAATCAATAGATTTTGGTTAGCGTACAGTACGGTCCCTTCATCCATATATCCCGATCGAATCAACAACCATTGGTAAATCGAGAGTCGTTCGAGATTCGATAACTATGCAATGCATCTTGAAGATCAAATAGTGACATCGCATGTGCTACTAAGAAATCATTTCTTAAAACACATCATGTACTCTGGCCAGAGATTCGTCACACTAATATATCCTCAGATTGCATAGGATATCCACACTAGCAAGTATGTGGTGAATCATTGACAACAAAGAATCGACTCCTATATGTGTCGTAACTGTACCCAATCCCGACACCTGATGACCCCAATAGAGTCGGTAAACGAGTCAAAGTACAGTACTAGCATATAGAGTCTCAATGATGTTTCAAGTAGTAAGGACTAATGGTGTACAACCAAAACCGCGGACTTTATCCACTCGATAAGTGATAACCACTTGGAAAGTTCGGATAGGGTAGTTCGATCATTCATCGTATGAATATCCATTTGCATGCTTTGAACATCTCTATGTTCCATACCAATAAAACGTGGTACTCGGCATCGCAAATGCTAGTCTCAATCTCGAGCGATCCTTATCCTTATTAACGGACGGCTCAATCGACTAGGAACTGTTAAGAATATACAGTGACTATAAGATGTGTTTCATGATAGCCATCCCCATGTGCCACCACATCTTACATACACTATAGTATATTCAAGGTCTTCATCTAAACACCTTATAGTATGTCACAACATAATATTATGATAAAAGATAAAGTAAATGCCATTATAAAAGTGTAAATTATATTAAACAAAAGATTGTTTATACATAGAGTCATAAAAGACCTTAGCCACAAGTTGGCTCACCGGGCACCCACTCTTTCAATCTCCCACTTGCCCTAAAGCCATCTAGTCATACTACGTAGTCCCATTGCTTTGCGATGTTTGTCAAATAATGGTCCTGGCAAGGGCTTAGTAAGTGGATCAGCGATATTGTCTGCAGAGGCCACTCTCTCGACAGTGATGTCTCCTCTTTCCATGATCTCCCGGATGATGTGGTATTTCCTCAGTACGTGTTTGGATCGTTGATGAGACCTTGGTTCCTTTGCCTGAGCAACGGCACCCGTGTTGTCACAGTACACCGGGACTGGACCAACAGCTTCAGGAATGACGCCCAACTCTTGGACGAAATTCCTCATCCAAACGGCCTCTTTTGCAGCAGCTGATGCCGCAATGTATTCTGCCTCAGTGGTGGAATCCGCTGTGGTGTCCTGCTTGGAACTCTTCCAAGAGACAGCACCGCCATTGAGCATGAACACAAATCCAGAGGTTGACTTCGAGTCATCCACGTCACTTTGGAAGCTAGAGTCGGTATAGCCTTCCAATTTCAGTTCTCTTCCTCCATAAACCATGAATACATTCTTAGTTCTTCTCAAGTACTTAAGAATGTCCTTCACGGCTTTCCAATGCATTTGACCGGGATTGGCTTGATATCTGCTCGTGACGCTTAGAGCATAGGCCACATCCGGTCTAGTAGATATCATCCCATACATGATACTACCTATGGCTGACGCATATGGTATATGTGTCATTTTCTCTATCTCTTCATCAGTCTTGGGACACATGGACTTGGATAGAGAAACTCCATGACACATAGGTAGATGTCCTCTCTTGGACCCATCCATTGAAAACCTTTTCAATATGGTTTCGATGTAAGTTGATTGAGTGAGTCCTATCATTCTTTTAGATCAATCTCTATAGATCTGAATTCCTAGAATATAGGATGCCTCACCTAAATCCTTCATAGAGAATCTACCTGATAACCATATCTTTGTTGACTGCAACATCCCTACATCATTCCCAATGAGTAAGATGTCATCAACATAAAGTACTAAGAATGTCACAGCATCCTTAACTACTTTCTTGTACACGCACGGTTCCTCCGGGTTCTTGATGAAACCAAAATCCTTTATTGTTTCATCAAATTTCTGGTTCCAATTTCTTGATGCTTGTTTGAGACCATAGTTTCTGAATCTTGCATACCTTATGCTCGCTTCCCATGGATGTGTGTCCCTTAGGCTGCGTCATATAGATCTCTTCCTTAATGTTTCCATTAAGAAATGCAGTCTTCACATCCATTTGCCATATCTCATAGTCATACCAAGCAGCTATGGCAATAAGTATTCTTATGGACTTGAACATTGCAACTGGTGAAAAGGTTTCATCATAGTCAACTCCTTGTCTTTGAGTATAACCTTTCGCCACCAATCGTGCCTTGTAGGTCAATACCTTACCATCAGGCTCAAGCTTTCTCTTGTAGATCCATTTACACCCTATTGGAACAATTCCATCGGGAGGATCTACTAAAGACCAAACTTGGTTTGTATGCATCGAATCTATTTCCGACTGCATAGCCATAAATTTGAATCCGCATCAGAAATTGCTTCCTTGAAGTTTCTTGGATCACATCCAACGTCGGGTTCATCTTGATCCCCTTCAAGAAAAATACCATATCGAATAGGAGGTCTAGAAGTCCTCTCGGATCTTCTAGGTATAGGCGTGTCCTTCAATGGTTCCTGAGTTGTAGGATCATTATTTTGTATCTTGGGTTCTTCTTGAATTTCTTCGAGTTCCATCATCTTGCCTTTCTTATCCAATAAGAACTCCTTCTCCAAGAAGGTGGCATTCCTTGAAACAAACACCTTTGTTTCAGCAGGATGATAGAAATAATATCCGATTGAATTCTTCGGATACCCCACAAAATAACATAAGATGGATCGACTATCCAACTTATCTCCCACTGTCTGCTTCACGTAAGCAGGACATCCCCAAATCCTCAAGTACGAATACTTAGGAGCTTTGCCATTCCATAACTCGTATGGTGTTTTGTTCACTGCTTTAGTGTGAACGTTGTTCAACAACAATACCGCCGTTTCAAGAGCATAGCCCCAAAATGAAGGTGGGAGCTCACTGAAGCTCATCATGGATCGAACCATGTCCAACAAGGTTCTATTACGACGCTCCGAAACACCATTCAGCTGTGGTGTCATAGGAGGAGTCCACTGAGAGAGAATCCCATTCTCTTTTAGATAGTCCAAAAACTCGGCACTTAAGTATTCTCCACCACGATCCGATCGAAGTGCCTTAATACTTTTGCCTAGTTTGTTTTCTACTTCAGCCTTGAATTCTTTGAACTTTTCAAATGCTTCAGACTTATATTTCATTAAATATAAATACCCATACCTTGAATAATCATCAGTAAAGGTAATGAAGTAGGTGTGGCCAAATTGAGTACCAATTCTAAATGGACCACAAACATCTGTATGGATCAAATCCAACAGATTTTGACTACGCTCAGGTTTCCCCTTGAATGGAGATTTAGTCATTTTTCCTTTCAGGCAGGATTCACAAGTAGGTAGAGAGTTAATATCAGACATATCAAACATGCCCTCTCCCACTAGCTTGTTCATCCTCCTTGAGGAAATATGACCTAGCCTAGCATGCCAAAGGTTTGCCGGGTTTGACTATCGTTTTTCCTTTTAATTGTTGTTACCGGTTTATCAACATAATTTATTGGAACGTCTTTTAATTTTAAGTTATATAGATCGTTTTCAAGTTGTCCATTTCCAATCAAACATTCATTCTTGTAAATATTGCAAATCACATTCACAAAATTGCAAGAAAAACCATCTCTATCAAGCATAGAAACAGAAATAATGTTTTTAATCAAGTCTGGAACAAATAAAACATCTCTCAAAAGTAACTTAAAATCGTTCTGCAAAATTAAATAAACGTCTCCCACAGCTTTGGCTTCAACTCTAGAACCATTTCCGAGCCTCAGCTGGGTCTCACCCATTCTAAGCTTGCGACTTCTTGTCATCACCTGCAAATCATTGCAAATGTGAGATCCACATCCGGTATCCAATACCCAAGAAGTAGTATTAAGTGAAACATTTATTTCAATATAAAACATACCCTTCGCAGTTCGCAATTGCTCTAGATATTCCTTGCAGTTATGTTTCCAATGACCGGGTTTCTTGCAGTGATGGCAAACATCCTTGGACTTTTCCATGTTTGAAGCCTTTGTCTTGTTCTTCTTCTCGGGTCCGGTTTTCTTGGATGGGGCAGAACGTTTCTTACCCTTTGTACTTGGCCCCTTCTTAGCAGAAGAAGAGGAGCCCACCAAGAGAACCGGTTTATCCTTCTTTAAAGTGGCTTCATAAGTTACAAGCATATTGACCATCTCTTCAAGGGAGGCCTCTATCTTGTTCATATTGAAATTCACCAAAAAACCGTCAAACGATGAAGGAAGAGAGAGAAGTAATAAGTTCACATTGAGTTCATGCTACAATACCAAATCAAGCGTTACCAACTTCTGAATGAGCCAAATCACGCGTACCATATGATCACGGACCGAAGTCCCTTCACGCATGCGACACGTCATTAACTCTTTTACAGTAGCGAACCTTTCAGCTCTCGATTGAGCCCCAAAAAGTTCCTTGAGTTGTACGTGAATGTCAACAGCATTCACGGTATCCTCAAATCGCCTCTGGAGTTCATCAGACATCGAAGCTTGCATATAGCATTTGGTCTAGATATCATGGTCTCACCATTTATCAAGTTTGGCCAACTCTTCCGGACATATATCAGCTGGTGCTTCCTTCGGAGGAGATTTTTCTAACACGTAGAGCATCTTCTCCGAGGTCAAGACAATCTTCAACTTACGGAACCATTCCGTATAGTTTGCGCCAGTCAGTTTATTTTGTTCGAGAATAGAGAATAGTGGATTGCGCGAATTCATCTTAATGAAATACTGAAAAGAAACAGACAATAATCAGTGATTGTTTAATTAATTTACTAAGACATAAAATAGGCAAAATTTATTTTATGAATCTCACTCCCACTATTTTAATGATTTCACTACCCTCTAGTGAAAACGAGAAACATTTTCTTTAGTGGGAACATGGAGTCCAATTGACAAACTATAGTCCCGAATAATATCAGCCAACCATAATTTTCAAAAGGTAGAGCCCAATTGCTTTCAAAGCAACCTCCACGTTTTTACCTCATGTCCAATAAGTTTATTGTGACATGTCAAGATGACCCATCAATATTAAGTTGTGATGGACGGTCGCCATGTGGATCCCCAATAATATGAGCAAATCCCATGGGAGTTCCACCCAACTTACAACATGTGTCGATCCAATGTACAGCTTTCCGACGAACGGGCCCCCACAATAATATGAGCCGGACCGTATCCGCGGGTAGCATCTCATGCATTGATCGTTGATGGAAGGTAGGAACATTTAAACAATATTTAAATTCCCTTTATTTATCTTGATATCAATTTTAAATCATATTTAAAATGAGGGATTTTAATTTTGAAAATTTGTCTCATCATTTAAAATTTGTATAACTGCGGGATTCATACAATTTAGTCTTAAACATGCATACAACGATAATATCATATATTATATTTTAGGATGATCGATTCCATTACTAATCGACCCGTGGTTGCCAATCACGAGTCTAAGTCCAATCCTAGGTGATATGCAAGTATGCAATGCAATCCTATTACATTGTGCTTCCAATTTACATTTCTTCAGTCTTTATTGTCTGCTGGGCCCACCTCCGTCTTCAAATCTTCATCTCCCACTAAGTATAATGTATTTACAATAAATAACTATGAAAAGTAGGGGATACATTTTAAGGGGTGGGAACGGGCCATAAACCAGGCCCACTTTTATTACATATGACAATTCATATTGGGCCATAAACCAGGCCCATTAATAAATCCAACAACAATAAAAACAAATGTAAATTCCCTAACATACACCTACAAAATTGGTCATGGCAATCGATCATCCTTATCCAATAATATTTAATTCAAAATTAATTTATTGGATAACATGCAATGGCAATTAAATTAAAAAGGATAAAATCATATTCCATATATAAAATCTTATTTTACATACAAAATCACATTTTATCTTTTTATCAAATAAAATCATATTTTACATATAAAATCCAATTTTATACATAAAATCATATTTTACTCAATATTTCCATAAGATCATATCTTATCATCAATTGTACCAAAAATAATTAATTTCATAAAATCTGATTTAACGGATAAAATCCATAAATTTTCCAAAAATTCAAATTTATCCAAAAATCAATTTTAAAATTTTCGGACTCGAACAATTCGATCCGACGTCTCGTGGACCAATCAAAAAACAATTTTCAATCGGACCAAAAATAGAATTTTAACATATTAAAATTTTAATTAAAAATAAAAAATTAATTTTCCCTGGCCGCCCGGGACGATCCCGGGCAGCCCGCGCCCCAAAAGGGGCTCGAGCCGGGCAGCCCGTCGCTGCCCCTTGGGCAGCGACCATCGCTTCCCTGGGCAGCGATCCAATCGTTGCCCGTGTTTTGCCCGTCAAAAATTTAATTTTAAAAATTTGTTTTGTTTCAAAAACCGAGGCTTAAAAATTTTGTACAATCGATTAATTTAATCGCTTGATCTGAGCAACCTGGCTCTGATACCACTGTTGGAAAACGGTGTTCAGATCAATCAGAATTGATACCCGATGCAGCGGAAGTTTTAAAATTTTATATGAAACGATTCCATATCATGGGTATCAAAACTTTACGATTAAATTGTGCGTGTAAAAATTAAATAACAATTAAATTTTTACCTTGAATCTCGAAACGAGATTATGGACACCAACAGATAACTCTGCTCTTGTTGTATATCCCAGGAACTGATGGACGAACAATTCTTCAATCAGGTCCACGAACAGAAGTTTAATCCCTCTGATAGATTGCACTAGAAAATCTATCAGAAGTTTCTACGAAGAGAATTAACGAATTTGATCCGTTAAACCAGACTGCAAATTCAAAATTCACAGGCTGGAATTTTCGAACAGAGAGAGGAGAGGGGGCGGCCACACCTAGAGAGAACAGCTAGGGTTTTCGAAAATTTTGTGACCTCTGTTGTGTAATTTCTGTACTGCAATAACTTATTTATAATGTGGGATGCTAACAGCTTAGGGCCCATTAGTCATAAGTTCAAGTTTGACAAGCAAAGCCCGCATGTTCAGAAATTAATATAAAATTCATCGTGACTCAGATTGATAAACCAATTTCACCAATGTGCACAGAAATCATTTCTGCATCTTTTAAAGTCAAGATAAATTTTCTGAATCCGAATTCAGTGATTTCCAAAAATGCCCATCCCTATGTCATTTTAGGAAATCTTACTCTTCTACTCTGATATAAGAAGTCCCACTTCTTTATTCACTAAATTTAACTCTTTAAATTTAATTATCTCAACGGGGATTAAAAATCCATTACTTGTGTGACTCTCAATGGTTCAGGGATACAGCTAGCCGTTGGCTCACAACTCCTTGTGACTCGGAACAACAATTTCCGACTTGCCCATAGAATCATGGTAAGAGCGCCTAGCAACATCGCCCCATGATTCCCTATGTATCACTGATAGTGCCTGCAAGAACCAATTGAAAGAGTGGGTGCCCGGTGAGCCAACTTGTGGCTAAGGGCTTTGATGACTCTATGTATAAACAATCTTTTGTTTACTATAATTTACACTTTTATAATGGCGTCTACTTTATCTTTTATCATATTATTATGTTGTGACATACTATAAGATGTTTAGATGAAGACCTTGAATATACTATAGTGTATGTAAGATGTGGTAGCACATGGGGATGGCTATCATGAAACACATCTTATAGTCACTGTATATTCTAAACAGTTCCTAGTCGATTGAGCCGTCCGTTAATAAGGATAAGGATCGCTCGAGATTGAGACTAGCATTTGCGATGCCGAGTACCACGTTTCATTGGTATGGAACATAGAGATGTTCAAAGCATGCAAATGGATATTCATACGATGAATGATCGAACTACCCTATCCGGACTTTCCAAGTGGTTATCACTTATCGAGTGGATAAAGTTCGAGTTTTTGGTTGTACACCATTAGTCCTTACTACTTGAAACATCATTGAGACTCTATATGCTAGTACTGTACTTTGACTCGTTTACCGACTCTATTGGGGTCATCAGGTGTCGGGATTGGGTACAATTACGACACATATAGGAGTCGATGCTTTGTTGTCAAGGATTCACCGCATACTTGCTAGTGTGGATATCCTATGCAATCTGAGGAGATATTAGTATGACGAATCTCTGGCCAGAGTACATGATGTGTTTTAAGAAATGGTTTCTTAGTAGCACATGCGATGTCACTATTTGATCTTCAAGATGCATTGCATAGTTATCGAATCTCGAACGACTCTCGATTTACCAATGGTTGTTGATTCGATCGGGATATATGGTTGAAGGGACCGTACTGTATGCTAACCAAAATCTATTGGTTCTTGCAGGCACTATCAGTGATACCTAGGGAATCATGGGGCGATGTTGCTAGGCGCTCTTACAATGATTCGATGGGCAAGTCGGAAATTGTTGTTCCGATTCACAAGGAGTTGTGAGCCCACGGCTAGCTGTATCCCTGAACCATTGAGGGTCACACAAGTAATGGATTTTTAATCCCCGTTGAGATAGTTAAATTTAAAGAGTTAAATTTAATGAACAAAGAAGTGGGACTTCTTATTTAAGAGTAGAGGGAGTAAGTTTTTGTAGGAAAACTGGCGAGTTCCCAGACCAATTACGATTGATACCCGGTGCAGCGGAAGTTTAAAAATTTTTCATGGAACGTTTCCATGGTATGGGTATCAACCGTTCATCGATTGAATTATGTGTGTGTGTAAAATTTAAACAACAATTAAATAAATTTTACCTCAAATCTCGCAACGAGATTAATGGACACCAACAGAACAATTCTGCTCTTGTTGTCTCTCCCTGGAACCGATGAACGCCTTCAATCAGGTCCACGAACAGAGGTTTAATCCCTCTGATAGATTGCACTAGAAAATCTATCAGAAGTTTTCTGCGAAGAGAATACACGAATTTGATTCGTTATTCCTTACTGCGATTCAAAATCACAGACCGGAATTTTCTCGGGCAGAGGGGGAGGGTTCGGCCGATTTGTTGAGAGAGAGGCTAGGGTTCGATTTTTGCTCTGTCTCAAAAATTATGACCTGTTGTGTGTAATTTCTGTACTGAAATAACTTATTTATAATGCAGGCCACTAACACCTTAGGGCCCATTAGTCATAAGCTGGGGCCCGACAAGCAAAGCCCGCTTGTTCAGAAATTAATATAAAATTCATCGTGACTCCGATTGATGAAACGATTTCACCAATGTGCACAGAAACCATTTCTGCACGTTTTAAAGTCAAAATAAATTTTCCTGAATCCGAATTCAGTGGTTTCCAAAAATGTCCATCCCTATGTCATTTTAGGAAATCCTACTCCCTTACTCTTATTCAAGAAGTCCAACTCCTTAGTTCATTAAATTTAACTCTTTAAATTTAACTATCTTTCATGGGGATTAAAACTCCATTACACTGTGTGACCCTCAATGGTTCAGGGATACAGCTAGCCGTGGGCTCACAACTCCTTGTGACTCGGAACAACACTTTCCGACTTGCCCAACGAATCATGGTAAAGCGCCTAGCAACATCGCCCCATGATTCCCTAGGTATCACTGATAGTGCCTACAAGAACCAGTAGATTTTGGTTAGCGTACAGTACGGTCCCTTCATCCATATATCCCGATCGAATCAACAACCATTGGTATATCGAGAGTCGCTCAAGATTCGATAACTATGCAATGCATCTTGAAGATCAAATTAGTGACATCGCATGTGCTACTAAGAAACCATTTCTTAAATCACATCAAGTACTCTGGCCAGAGATTTGTCACACTAATATCTCCTCAGATCGCATAGGATATCCACACTCGCAAGTATGTGGTGAATCCTTGACAACAATGCATTGACTCCTATATGTGTCGTAACTGTACCCAATCTCGACACCTGATGACCCCCTCAGAGTCGGTAAACGAGTCAAAGCACAGTACTAGCATATAGAGTCTCCATGATGTTTCAAGTCGTAAGGACTAATGGTGTACAACCAAAACCGCGGACTTTATCCACTCGATAAGTGATAACCACTTGGAAAGTCCGGATAGGGTAGTTCGATTATTCATCCTATGAATATCCATTTGCATGCTTCGAACATCTCCATGTTCCCTACCAATGAAACGTGGTACTCCGCATCGCAAATGCTAGTCTCAAACTCGAGCGATCCTTATCCTTATTATCGGACGGCTCAATCGACTAGGAACGGTTTTAGAACATACAGTGACTATAAGATGTATTTCATGATAGACATCTCCATGTTCTACCACATCTTACATACACTATAGTATATTCAAGGTCTTTATCAAAACAACAATAGTATATCACAATATAACAATATGAAGTAATATAAAGTCATTGCCATAAAAGTGTAAATAATATTAAACAAAAGATTGTTTATACAAAGAGTCATCAAAGCCCATAGCCACACAGTTGGCTCACTGGGCACCCACTCTTACAGTTTTCCTAAAATGACATAGGGATGGGCATTTTTGGAAATCACTGAATTCGGATTCAGAAAATTTATCTTGACTTTGAAAGATGCAGAAATGGTTTCTGTGCACATTGGTAAAATTGGTTTATCAATCTGAGTCACGATGAATTTTATATTAATTTCTGAACATGCGGGCTTTGCTTGTCAGGCTTGAACTTATGACTAATGGGCCCTAAGCTGTTAGCAGCCCACATTATAAATAAGTTATTGCAGTACAGAAATTAAAGAACAGAGGTCACAATTTTTGAAAACCCTAGCTGTGTTTTTTTTAAAGTGGCCGCCCCCCTTTTCTCCTCTCTCTGCTCGAAAAATTCTAGCCTGTGAATTTTGAATTTGCAGTCTGGTTTAACGGATCAAATTCGTTAATTCTCTTCGCAGAAACTTCTGATAGATTTTCTATTGCAATCTATCAGAGGGATTAAACTTCTGTTCGTGGACCTGATTGAAGAATTGTTCGTCCATCAGTTCCTGAGATATACAACAAGAGCAGAGTTATCTGTTGGTGTCCATAATCTCGTTTCGAGATTGGAGGTAAAATTTAAATTGTTATTTAATTTTTACACGCACAATTCTGATTGATCTGATCACCGTTCTCCAACAGTGGTATCAGAGCCAGGTTGCTCAGATCAAGCGATTAAATTAATCGATTGTATAAATATTTTTAAGCCTCGGTTTTTGAAACAAAATAAATTTTTTAAAATAAAATTTTTTTTGGGCAAAACAGGGGAAGCGATTGGATCTCTGCCCGGGGCAGCGATGGTTGCTGCCCATGGGCAGCGCTCGGCGCTGCCTGGCCCGAGCCCCTTTTGGGGCGCGGGCTACCCGGGATTGTCCCGGGCGGCCCGGGAAAATTAATTTTTATTTTTTAATTAAAATTTTAATATGTTAAAATTCTATTTTTGGTCCGATCGAAAATTGTTTTTGATTGGTCCACGAGGCGTCAGATCGAATTGTTCGAGTCCGAAAATTTTAAAATTGATTTTTGGATAAATTTAAATTTTTGGAAAATTTATAGATTTTATCCGTTAAATCAGATTTTATGAAATTAATTATTTTTGGTACAATTGATGATAAGATATGATCTTATGGAAATATTGAGTAAAATATGATTTTATGTATAAAATTGGATTTTATATGTAAAATATGATTTTATTTGATAAAAAGATAAAATATGATTTTGCATGTAAAATAAGATTTTATATATGGAATATGATTTTATCCTTTTTAATTTAATTGTCATTGCATGTTATCCAATAAATTAATTTTGAATTAAATATTATTGGATAAGGATGATCGATTGCCATGACCAATTTTGTAGGTGTATGTTAGGGAATTTACATTTTGTTTTTATTGTTGTTGGATTTATTAATGGGCCTGGATTATGACCCAATATGAATTGTCATATGTAATAAAAGTGGGACTGGTTTATGGCCCGTTCCCACCCCTTAAAATGTATCCCCTACTTGTCATAGTTATTTATTGTAAATACATTAGACTTAGTGGGAGATGAAGATTTGAAGACGGAGGTGGGCCAAGCAGACAATAAAGACTGAAGAAATGTAAATTGGAAGCTCAATGTAATAGGATTGCATTGCATACCTGCATATTACCTAGTATTGGACTTAGACTCGTGATTAGCAACCACGGGTCAATTAGAAATGGAATCGATCATCCTATATAATATATGATATTATCGTTGTATGAATGTTTTAGACTAAATTGTATGAATCCCGCAAGCATACAAATTTTAAATGATGAGACAAATTTTCAAAATTAAAATCCCTCATTTTAAATATGATTTAAAATTGATATCAAGATAAATAAAGGAAATTTAAATATTGTTTAAATGTTCCTACCTTCCATCAACGATCAATGTATAAGATGCTACCCGCGGATACGGTCCGGCTCATATTATTGGGGGGGCCCGTTCGTCGGAAAGCTGTACATTGGATCGACACATGTTGTAAGTTGGGTGAAACTCCCATGGGATTGGCTCATATTATTGGGGGATCCACATGGCGACCGTCCATCACAACTTAATATTGATGGTTCATCTTGACATGTCACAATAAACGGCGTCATATTATTGGGCCCTTATTGGACATGAGGTAAAACCGTGGAGGTTGCTTTGGAAGCAATTGGGCTCTACCTTTTGAAAATTATGGTTGGCTGATATTATTCGGGACCATAGTTTGTCAATTGGACTCCATATTCCCACTAAGGAAAACAGTTTCCCGTTTTCACTAGAGGGTAGTGAAATCATTAAAATAGTGGGAGTGAGATTCATAAAATAAATTTCGCCTATTTTATGTCTTAGTAAATTAATTAAACAATCACTGATAATTGTCTGTTTCTTTTCAGTATTTCATTAAGATGAATTCGCGCAATCCACTATTCTCTATTCTCGAACAAAATAAACTGACTGGCGCAAACTATACGGAATGGTTCCGTAAGTTGAAGATTGTCTTGACCTCGGAGAAGATGCTCTACGTGTCAGAAAAATCTCCTCCGAAGGAAGAACCAGCTGACATAAGTCCGGAAGAGTTGGCCAAACTTGATACATGGTGGGACCATGATATCAAGGCCAAATGCTATATGCAAGCCTCGATGTCTGATGAACTCTAGAGGCGATTTGAGGATACCGTGAATGCTACTGACATTCACGTACAACTCAAGGAACTTTTTGGGGCTCAATCGAGAGCTGAAAGGTTCGCTACTGTAAAAGAGCTAATGACGTGTCGCATGCGTGAAGGGACTTCGGTCCGTGATCATGGGGTACGAGTGATTTGGCTTATTCAGAAGTTGGTAATGCTTGATTTGGTGTTGGAGCATGAACTCAACGTGGACTTATTACTTCTCTCTCTTCCTTCTTCGTTTGACGGTTTTGTGGTGAATTTCAATATGAACAAGATAGAGGCCTCAATTGAAGATATGGTCAATATGCTTGTAACATATGAAGCCACTTTAAAGAAGGATAAACCAGTTCTCTTGGTGGGCTCCTCTTCTTCTGCTAAGAAGGGGCCAAGTACAAAGGGTAAGAAACGTTCTGCCCCACCCAAGAAGACCGGACCCGAGAAGAATAACAAGACAAAGGCTTCAAACATGGAAAAGTCCAAGGATGTTTGCCATCACTGCAAGAAACCCGGTCATTTGAAACGTAACTGCAAGGAATATCTAGAGCAGTTGCGAACTGTGAAGGGTATGTTTTATATTGAAATAAATGTTTCACTAAATACTACTTCTTGGGTATTGGATACCAGATGTGGATCTCACATTTGCAATGATTTGCAGATGATGACAAGAAGTCGCAAGCTTAGAATGGGTGAGACCCAGCTGAGGCTCGGAAATGGTTCCAGAGTTGAAGCCAAAGCTGTGGGAGACGTTTATTTAATATTGCAGAACAATTTTAAGTTACTTTTGAGAGATGTTTTATTTGTTCCAGATTTGATTAAAAACATTATTTCTGTTTCTATGCTTGATAGAGATGGTTTTTCTTGCAATTTTGTGAATGGGATTTGCAATATTTACAAGAATGAATGTTTGATTGGAAATGGACAACTTGAAAACGATCTATATAACTTAAAATTAAAAGACGTTCCAATAAATTATGTTGATAAATCGGTAACAACAAACAAAAGGAAAATCGATAGTCAAAACCCGGAAAACCTTTGGCATGCTAGGCTAGGTCATATTTCCTCAAGGAGGATGAACAAGCTAGTGGGAGAGGGCATGTTTGATATGTCTGATATTAACTCTCTACCTACTTGTGAGTCCTGCCTGAAAGGAAAAATGACTAAATCTCCTTTTAAGGGGAAACCTGAGCATAGTCAAAATCTGTTGGATTTGATCCATACAGATGTTTGTGGTCCATTTAGAATTGGTACTCAATTTGGCCACACCTACTTCATTACCTTTACTGATGATTATTCTAGGTATGGGTATTTATATTTAATGAAATATAAGTCTGAAGCATTTGAAAAGTTCAAAGAATTCAAGGCTGAAGTAGAAAACAAGCTACGTAAAAGTATTAAAGCACTTCGATCGGATCGAGGTGGAGAATACTTAAGTACCGAGTTTTTGGACTATCTGAAAGAGAATGGGATTCTCTCTCAGTGGACTCCTCCTATGACACCTCAGCTGAATGGTGTATCTGAGCGTCGTAATCGAACTTTGTTGGACATGGTTCGATCCATGATGAGCTTCACTGAGCTTCCACCTTCGTTTTGGGGCTACGCGCTTGAAACGGCGGTATTGTTGTTGAACAACGTCCACGCCAAAGCAGTGGACAAAACACCATACGAATTATGGAATGGCAAAGCTCCTAAGTATTCGTACTTGAGGATTTGGGGATGTCCTGCTTATGTGAAGCAGACAGTGGGAGATAAGTTGGATAGTCGATCCACCTTATGTTATTTTGTAGGGTATCCGAAGAATTCAATCGGATATTATTTGTATCATCCTACTGAAACAAAAGTGTTTGTTTCAAGGAATGCCACCTTCTTGGAGAAGGAGTTCTTATTGGATAAGAAAGGCGAGATGATGGAACTCGAAGAAATTCGAGAAGAACCCAATATACAAAATAATGATCCTACACCTCAGGAACCATTGATGGACACGCCTATACCTAGAAGATCCGAGAGGACTTCTAGACCTCCTATTCGATATGGTCTTCTTCTTGAAGGGGATCAAGATGAACCCGACGTTGGATGTGATCCAAGAAACTTCAAGGAAGCAATTTCTGATGCGGATTCAAATTTATGGCTATGCAGTCGGAAATAGATTCGATGCATACAAACCAAGTTTGGTCTTTAGTAGATCCTCCCGATGGAATTGTTCCAATAGGGTGTAAATTGATCTACAAGAGAAAGCTTGGGCCTGATGGTAAGGTATTGACCTACAAGGCACGATTGGTGGCGAAAGGTTATACTCAAAGACAAGGAGTTGACTATATTGAAACCTTTTCACCAGTTGCAATGTTCAAGTCCATAAGAATCCTTATTGCCATAGCTGCTTGGTATGACTATGAGATATGGAAAATGGATGTGAAGACTGCATTTCTTAATGGAAACATTAAGGAAGAGATCTATATGACGCAGCCTGAGGGATACACATCAATGGGAAGCGAGCATAAGGTATGCAAGCTTCAGAGATCAATCTATGGTCTCAAACAAGCATCAAGAAGTTGGAACCTGAAATTTGATGAAACAATAAAAGATTTTGGTTTCATCAAGAACCCGGAGGAACCGTGCATGTACAAGAAAGTAGTTAAGGATGCTGTGACATTCTTAGTACTTTATGTTGATGACATCCTACTCATTGGGAATGATGTAGGGATGTTGCAGTCAACAAAGATATGGTTATCAGGTAGATTCTCGATGAAGGATTTGGGTGAGGCATCCTATATTCTAGGGATACAGATCTATAGAGATAGATCTAAGAGAATGATAGGACTCACTCAATCAAATTACATCGAAACCATATTGAAAAGGTTTTCAATGGATGGGTCCAAGAGAGGACATCTACCTATGTGTAATGGAGTTACTCTATCAAAGTCCATGTGTCCCAAGACTGATGAAGAGATAGAAAAAATGACACATGTACCATATGCGTCAGCCATAGGTAGTATCATGTATGGGATGATATCTACCAGACCGGATGTAGCATTTGCTCTAAGTGTCACGAGCAGATATCAAGCTAATCCCGGTGAAATGCATTGGAAAGCCGTGAAGGACATTCTTAAGTACTTACGAAGGACTAAGAATATGTTCATGGTATATGGAGGAAAAGAACTGAAATTGGAAGGCTATACCGACTCTAGCTTCCAAAGTAACGTGGATTACTCGAAGTCAACCTCTGGATTTGTGTTCATGCTCAATGGCGGTGCTGTCTCTTGGAAGAGTTCCAAGCAGGACACCACAGCGGATTCCACCACTGAGGCAGAATACATTGCGGCATCAGCTGCTGCTAAAGAGGCTGTTTGGATGAGGAATTTCGTCCAAGAGTTGGGCGTTATTCCTGAAGTTGTTGGTCCAGTCCCGGTGTACTGTGACAACACGGGTGCCGTTGCTCAGGCAAAGGAACCAAGGTCTCATCAAAGATCCAAACACGTACTGAGGAAATACCACATCATCCGGGAGATCGTGGAAAGAGGAGACATCACTGTCGAGAGAGTGGCCTCTGCAGACAATATCGCTTGTAGTGACCCTTACCCAGATCACCTACTAAACAGAACTTAGGCATGCAATTAACTTAATTAAATAGATATCAGAATAAAACTGCGGAAACCATAAACAATATACAATCGCAAGTAAAGGAATCTGTAATTTATCCAATAATATACAACCAAATCGAATAGCTGTATAAACCCAAAACAACAGTAATAAAACCTAAGCGAAACTCCAGCTGGCCAACCACTGACTAGCCCCTCCTGGATCCACCCTCCTCGTCCAATTGCAAACCTGCCCCATGGAATAGGGTGTCCAGAAAATACAGAGTACGAGACGTGAGCATAAAATGCTCAGTACGAGAGTATGAGTATACATGCATGCAAAGTGAACTCCCTATAGACTCGAGATCAAGGATCAGATAACAGAGACAGACCGGGCCCTGGTATGTAGCACGCTGTGCCGTCGCTTCAGGAGGTGGCTCCCATACCGAGATAACCGTGGATACGCCGGACCCAAATCGATGGAAGTCCATCCACTAACAGGATAGGGTACAACCCTACTAACAGACATCTCGAAAGAGATAAAGCAAGATGCAAATGAATGCAGCATAATATCATGGCATATAAATCATGTAGTCACATAATACATGCATACTCAGTCAGGATATCTCGAACAGTACTTTCGTACCTCAATACAGTGCAGGCTCTACCAACTCTAGGTTCACGCCTATAGTCTGCCCTACACTGCCAAATGATACTACTATCATTAAAGTGCTCTAAAAGCCTTAACTAAGCTATTGCATACTCTTAAATATTTATAGGAAGCAAAAGCTATACCTTCGTCCGTCGTTAGCCCTTTGATGTCGATGCCTCCAGAACTTGGGCACAACTCCGCTACGACTACCGAACGTCTCGCCGACCTCCGGACCAAGCCTAAGAAGACTAGAACAGCTCCAAAAGGACTAGAATGGAAAGGAGAACTCGGAATTGGCAATGAACGTGAAGCCTCGGCCTTCTATTTATAGACAACGATCGGAACTTCCGATCCTTGATCGGAACGTCCGAACCTCGATCGGAACGTCCGATCCTGCCATCGGAGCTTCCGAAGATCCTGATCTGCCACGTGTCAAAATATCACTTGATGACTCCGGATAGGGGTGATCGGAGCTTCCGATCCTGTTCGGAGCTTCCGATCCTGATCGGAGCTTCCGAACTCACCTTCGGAGCTTCCGAACTCTACCCAAGTAATTATGATTAATTCCTTAATTACTGATTTTGGTTACGGGCTACTACATTCTCCCCCACTTAAGATATTTCGTCCTCGAAATCAGATCTTAAGTACCAAATGCAAATACAGAAATCAGAAAAATTTTTTATTCGAATCAAACGTTTACAGAGTTTGCAACTGAATACAAATTTAAAGAATGAAATCAAAACAACTCAGGATGGTCTTTACGCATCCTGTCCTCAAGCTCCCAAGTAGCTTCCTCAGTGCCTCGGCGCTGCCACTGAACTAAAACCAAAGGAATGACTTTGTTGCGTAAAACCTTATCCTTATAATCCAGGATACGAAGAGGTTTCTCAACATAAGTCAAATCCTTGTCTACCTGAACCTCAGACCGCTGCAGAATATGAGATTCATCCGCCACATACCGTCGCAACAGAGATACGTGGAACACGTCGTGAATACTGGATAGATGCGGTGGCAAAGCTAGTCGATAAGCCAAATCGCCAATGTTCTCCAAGATCTCAAACGGACCGATAAATCTGGGAGACAACTTGCCCTTAAGGCCAAATATGAGAATCTTGCAGAAAGGTGACACTCTCAGAAACACTTTCTCCCCAACCTCGAACTGCAAAGGCCTACGCTTGATATTAGCATAGCTAGCCTGACGATCCTGTGCAGTCTTAATTCGTTTCTTGATTTGATCAACAATGTCTATCGCCTGCTGGATAAACTCCGGTCCCTCAGCCTGTCTCTCCCCCACTTCTTCCCAGAAGAGTGGAGAACGACAACGTCGTCCGTACAACGCCTCAAAAGGTGCCATCCCAATACTAGTGTGATAGCTGTTGTTGTAAGCGAGCTCGATCAACGGCAAATGATCCTGCCAGGCTGAACCAAAATCCATGACGCACGCTCTAAGCATATCCTCTAAAGTACGGATAGTGCGCTCTGACTGACCATCAGTCTCCGGATGATAGGCTGTACTCAAACTGAGAGTAGTACCCATCGCACGCTGAACACTCCCCTAGAATCTAGAAGTAAACCTGGGGTCTCGATCGCTGACAATGCTCACAGGCACTCCATGAAGTCGTACGATCTCCTGAATGTACATCCGTGCCATGCGATCCACAGAGTACTCTCGGCTATAGGCAATGAAATGCGCTGACTTGGTGAGTCGGTCCACCACAACCCAGATAGCATCACAGTTCCTCGGGGATACCGGCAAATGGGTCACAAAGTCCATAGTGATAAACTCCCATTTCCATTCAGGAATAGGCAGACTGTGAAGCAATCCTCCAGGTTGTCGGTGCTCTGCCTTGACCTGTTGACACACCAAACATCTCGAAACAAACTGATAAACACTGCGTTTCATTCCCTTCCACCAGAAACAAGTACGTAGATCCTTGTACATCTTGTTGCTCCCAGGATGAATACTCAACTTAGTGCGATGCGCCTGAGACAAAATCTCCTCTCGCAATTCTTCATCCTGCGGAATCACAAGCCTACTAGACAAACACAGAAAGCCATCTGACTGATAATGAAATCCAGACGAGCTACTCTCGTTAGCTAGACGAGCTAAACACTGGGTCTTCGAATCAGACATCTGAGCATCTCGGATCCGCGAATACAAGGCTGGCTCAGATAATATCGCAAACATCTGGATACTCTGCATACCTTTCTTATGCTTGAAGGTATAACCTGAAGTACAACAGTCACTAATCGCACTAGACATCGAACAAGTCTGAAGTGCGGATAGTCGCACCTTGCGACTCAAAGCATCAGCGGTGAGATTAGCAGTTCCCGGATGGTACTTAATCTCGCAATCATAGTCCTTAAGCAAGTCCATCCAACGTCTCTGCCTCATGTTCAACTCCGCCTGAGTGAACAAATACTTGAGACTTTTATGGTCGGTGAAGATCTCAAATTTTTCGCTATACAGATAATGACGCCAGATCTTCAAAGCGAAGACAATGGCTGCCAATTCCAAATCATGGACTGGGTAGTTGTCCTCGTGAAGCTTCAGCTGTATAGAAGCGTATGCGATCACATGCCCATTCTGAGTCAGGACACAACCTAACCCCTGAAGAGAAGCATCCGTGTAAACTACATACCCTCCAGATCCTGACGGTAATGCCTACACCGGCGCAGAAGTCAATCGCCGTCGAAGCTCACAGAAATTCTCCTCGCACTCGGAGGACCACTCGAAATCCACACCCTTGCGGGTAAGCTGCGTCAACGGTCGAGCTAACTGAGAGAAGTTCAGAATGAAGCGACGATAATACCCTGCTAGACCCAGAAAACTACGGATCTCAGCAACTGTCGTCGGACGCGACCAATTAAGTACCGCTTCAATCTTGCTTGGATCAACAGAAATCCCCTCCCTAGATATGATATGGCCAAGAAAGACCACTATATCCATCCAGAACTCACACTTGCTCAGCTTGGCGTACAACTGCTCATCTCGAAGAGTCTGCAGTACTAACCGCAAGTGAGAAACATGCTCTTCCGTATTACGCGAATACACCAAGATGTCGTCAATAAAGACCACGACAAACTTGTCCAAATACTCCCTGAAGACACGGTTCATCAGATCCATAAATATAGCCGGCGCATTAGTCAAACCAAATGGCATCACTAGGAACTCGTAATGCCCATAGCGAGTACGGAATGCAGTCTTGGCTACGTCCTGATCACGGACTCTCAACTGATGATACCCAGATCTCAAGTCAATCTTGGAGTAAACTGATGTGCCCTGCAGCTGGTCAAACAAGTCATCAATACGAGGCAACGGATACTTGTTCTTCACAGTGACTCGGTTCAGCTGCCGATAGTCAATGCATAGCCGCATCGACCTATCCTTCTTCTTCACGAAGAGAACAGGAGCTCCCCAAGGAGATACACTAGGACGAATGTACCCCTTGTCCAAAAGATCATGTAGCTGATTTTTCAACTCACGCATCTCTGACGGAGCCAGACGATACGGTGCTCTAGAAATAGGCGAAGTACCCGGCACCAACTCTATGCCAAACTCGAATTCCCTAGCAGGAGGAAAACCCGGAATCTCATCAGGAAATACATCTGGAAATTCATCCACAACAGGAATTCTCTCTATCCCAATAATCTCAGCGGACAAATCAACTGCATAGATAAGGTAGCCTTCCCCGCCAGACTCTAGAGCTCGATAGGCTCTCAAAGCTGATACCAAAGGCATTGGGGGTCGCGCTCCCTCACCATAGAAAAACCAACTCTCACTCCCTTCCGGATGAAAGCGTACTAATCTCTGATAGCAGTCCACTGAAGCTCGATAGGTAGTCAACATATCTATTCCCAGAATGCAATCAAAGTCGTCCATCGCCAGGACCATGAGATTTGCTAACAAAATGTTCCCTTCAAATTCTAAAGGGCAACCCATCACTAGACGCTTAGCCAAAGCAGATTGGCCCGTCGGAGTAGAAATAGATATCACTACGTCTAGTGCAATGCATGGTAACTTATGCCTCTTAACAAAACGTGCAGAAATGAAGGAATGAGATGCACCAGTGTCAATAAGTACAAGAGCAGGTATACCATAAAGCAGAAATGTACCTGCGATGACTTTCTCATTCTCCTCCACAGCCTGATCATGTCTCAGGACAAACACATGGCCAGAAGCTCGTGGCCTCAAATGAGAACTCCCAGCAGACTGTCCCTGCGACCTCTGCTGTACGGTGTCCTGAGAACCCGATCCTGAACCAGAACCAGAACCGCCTCCCCCAGACAGTGGACAATCCCTCCGGATATGACCAGTCTCTCCACAACGGAAACAAGCTCCAGAAGCTCTACGGCACTTGTCGGATGGATGGTTCTTCCCACAGTGATCACACTTGTCCTTCTTACCGTAATGGACAACTCCTCCAGAACCAGAGGAAGAAGAAGATCCAGACTTCTTGAATGTTTGGGCACGGGGACCCAAAGAACTAGCAGGTCTCGACTGAGAGAAAGACTTGTTCTGCCGAATGCTGTCCTCCGCCTGGTGACAACGGCTCACCAAACCCTCGTAGGACATGTCGTCGCCAACCGCCACACGGTCATGGATCTCAGGGTTAAGGCCCTGAAGGAACAGATTATATTTCATCTCTGAGCTATCATCAATCTCGGGCCAATAGGATAGCAGATCAAAGAACCTCTGCTGATACTCATCGATAGACATGGCTCCTTGTCGCAGACTCAGTAGCTCGCCTGCCTTTGACTGACGGAGTGCTGGAGGAAAATACCGCTTTTGGAAAGCTGTGCGGAACTCGGTCCAGGTGGCCACTCCTCTCGCCGCAACAAAAGGTGAAGAAGTAAACCTCCACCACCTGCGCGCACGCCCATCCAGAAGATAGCCAAGGGTCTCCACCTTCTGCTCCTTGGTGCATTGGAAAGTCTGAAAAGTCGTCTCCATGCGGTCTAACCAGTTCTCCGCATCCTCCGGAGACTCACCTCCAACTAAGGGCTTAGGACCCATAGCTAAGAATCGACGCACAGTGAAACGCTCGTCGTCATGATGACGATGACGCCGTTCTCGACGAGGCTCCCGGTCGGCATCACCCCAACGCCCACCAACACTGCCATGAGAACTCCGGTCGTCATGATTTGCCATCTACAAAAATACCTCAAGATGAGACTAAATCCCAAGAATTCTTTTGCATGCTCTGATACCATAAATGTAGTGACCCTTACCCAGATCACCTACTAAACAGAACTTAGGCATGCAATTAACTTAATTAAACAGATATCAGAATAAAACTGTGGAAACCATAAACAATATACAATCCCAAGTAAAGGAATCTATAATTTATCCAATAATATACAACCAAATCGAATAGCTGTATAAACCCAAAACAACAGTAATAAAACCTAAGCGAAGCTCCAGCTGGCCAACCACTGACTAGCCCCTCCTAGATCCACCCTCCTCGTCCAATCGCAAACCTGCCCCATGGAATAGGGTGTCCAGAAAATACAGAGTACGAGACGTGAGCATAAAAATCTCAGTACGAGAGTATGAGTATACATGCATGCAAAGTGAACTCCCTATAGACTCGAGGTCAAGGATCAGATAACAGAGACAGACCGGGCCCTGGTATGTAGCACGCTGTGCCGTCGCTTCAGGAGGTGGCTCCCATACCGAGATAACCGTGGATACGCCGGACCCAAATCGATGGAAGTCCATCCACTAACAGGATAGGGTACAACCCTACTAACAGACATCTCGAAAGAGATACAGCAAGATGCAAATGAATGCAGCATAATATCATGGCATATAAATCATGTAGTCACATAATACATGCATACTCAGTCAGGATATCTCGAACAGTACTTTCGTACCTCAATACAGTGCAAGCTCTACCAACTCTAGGTCCACGCCTATAGTCTGCCCTACACTGCCAAATGATACTACTATCATTAAAGTGCTCTAAAAGCCTTAACTAAGCTATTTCATACTCCTAAATATTTATAGGAAGCAAAAGCTATACCTTCGTCCGTCGTTAGCCCTTTGATGTCGATGCCTCCAGAACTTGGGCACAACTCCGCTATGACTACCGAACGTCTCGCCGACCTCCGGACTAAGCCTAAGAAGACTAGAACAGCTCCAAAAGGACTAGAATGGAAAGGAGAACTCGGAATTGGCAATGAACGTGAAGCCTCGGCCTTCTATTTATAGACAACGATCGGAACTTCCGATCCTTGATCGGAACGTCCGATCCTGCCATCGGAGCTTCCGAAGATCCTGATCTGCCACGTGTCATAATATCACTTGATGACTCCGGATAGGGGTGATCGGAGCTTCCGATCCTGTTCGGAGCTTCCGATCCTGATCGGAGCTTCCGAACTCACCTTCGGAGCTTCCGAACTTTACCCAAGTAATTATGATTAATTCCTTAATTTCTGATTTTGGTTACAGGCTACTACATCGCTGATCCACTTACTAAGCCCTTGCCAGGACCATTATTTGACAAACATCGCGAAGCAATGGGACTGCGTAGTATGACTAGTTGGCTTTAGGGCAAGTAGGAGATTGAAAGAGTGGGTGCTCGGTGAGCCAACTTGTGGCTAAGGGCTTTGATGACTCTATGTATAAGCGATCTTTTGTTTAATATAATTTACACTTTTATAATGGCGTCTACTGTATCTTTTATCATATTATTATGTTGTGACATACTATAAGATGTTTAGATGAAAACCTTGAATATACTATAGTGTATGTAAGATGTGGTAGCACATGGGGATGGCTATCATGAAACACATCTTATAGTCACTGTATATTCTAAACAGTTCCTAGTCGATTGAGCCGTCCGTTAATAAGGATAAGGATCGCTCGAGATTGAGACTAGCATTTGCGATGCCGAGTACCACGTTTCATTGGTATGGAACATAGAGATGTTCAAAGCATGCAAATGGATATTCATACGATAAATGATCGAACTACCCTATCCGGACCATCCAAGTGGTTATCACTTATCGAGTGGATAAAGTCCGCGGTTTTGGTTGTACACAATTAGTCCTTACTACTTGAAACATCATTGAGACTCTATATGCTAGTACTGTACTTTGACTGGTTTACCGACTCTATTGGGGTCATCAGGTGTCGGGATTGGGTACAGTTACGACACATATAGGAGTCGATGCTTTGTTGTCAAGGATTCACCACATACTTGCTAGTGTGGATATCCTATGCAATCTGAGGAGATATTAGTGTGACGAATCTCTGGCCAGAGTACATGATGTGTTTTAAGAAATGGTTTCTTAGTAGCACATGCGATGTCACTATTTGATCTTCAAGATGCATTGCATAGTTATCGAATCTCGAACGACTCTCGATTTACCAATGGTTGTTGATTCGATCGGGATATATGGTTGAAGGGACCGTACTGTATGCTAACCAAAATCTATTGGTTCTTGCAGGCACTATCAGTGATACCTAGGGAATCATGGGGCGATGTTGCTAGGCGCTCTTACCATGATTCGATGGGCAAGTCGGAAATTGTTGTTCCGAGTCACAAGGAGTTGTGAGCCCACGGCTAGCTGTATCCCTGAACCATTGAGGGTCACACAAGTAATGGATTTTTAATCCCCGTTGAGATAGTTAAATTTAAAGAGTTAAATTTAATGAACAAAGACGTGGAACTTCTTATTTAAGAGTAGAGGGAGTAAGATTTCCTAAAATGACATAGGGATGGGCATTTTTGGAAATCACTGAATTCGGATTCAGAAAATTTATCTTGACTTTAAAAGATGCAAAAATGGTTTCTGTGCACATTGGTGAAATTGGTTTATCAATCTGAGTCACGATGAATTTTATATTAATTTCTGAACATGCGGGCTTTGCTTGTCAGGCTTGAACTTATGACTAATGGGCCCTAAGCTGTTAGCAGCCCACATTATAATTAAGTTATTGCAGTACAGAAATTAAAGAACAGAGGTCACAATTTTCGAAAACCCTAGCTGTGTTTTTTTAAAGTGGCCGCCCCCCCTTTCTCCTCTCTCTGCTCGAAAAATTCCAGCCTGTGAATTTTGAATTTGCAGTCTGGTTTAACAGATCAAATTCGTTAATTCTCTTCGCAGAAACTTCTGATAGATTTTCTCGTGCAATCTATCAGAGGGATTAAACTTCTGTTCGTGGACCTGATTGAAGAATTGTTCGTCCATCAGTTCCTAGGATATACAACAAGAGCAGAGTTATCTGTTGGTGTTCATAATCTCGTTTCGAGATTGGAGGTAAAAATTTAAATTGTTATTTAATTTTTACACGCACAATTTAATCGTAAAGTTTTGATACCCATGATATGGAATCGTTCCATATAAAATTTTTAAACTTCCGCTGCACCGGGTATCAATTCTGATTGATCTGATCACCGTTCTCCAACACCAATAGATTTTGGTTAGCGTACAGTACGGTCCCTTCATCCATATATCCCGATCGAATCAACAACCATTGGTAAATCGAGAGTCGTTCGAGATTCGATAACTATGCAATGCATCTTGAAGATCAAATAGTGACATCGCATGTGCTACTAAGAAACCATTTCTTAAAACACATCATGTACTCTGGCCAGAGATTCGTCACACTAATATCTCCTCAGATTGCATAGGATATCCACACTAGCAATTATGTGGTGAATCCTTGACAACAAAGCATCGACTCCTATATGTGTCGTAACTGTACCCAATCCCGACACCTGATGACCCCAATAGAGTCGGTAAACGATTCAAAGTACAGTACTAGCATATATAGTCTCAATGATGTTTCAAATAGTAAGGACTAATGGTGTACAACCAAAACCGCGGACTTTATCCACTCGATAAGTGATAACCACTTGGAAAGTTCGGATAGGGTAGTTCGATCATTCATCGTATGAATATCCATTTGCATGCTTTGAACATCTCTATGTTCCATACCAATGAACGTGGTACTCGGCATCGCAAATGCTAGTCTCAATCTCGAGCGATCTTTATCCTTATTAACGGACGGCTCAATCGACTAGGAACTGTTTAGAATATACAGTGACTATAAGATGTGTTTCATGATAGTCATCCCCATGTGCCACCACATCTTACATACACTATAGTATATTGAAGGTCTTCATCTAAACATCTTATAGTATGTCACAACATAATATTATGATAAAAGATAAAGTAAATGTCATTATAAAAGTGTAAATTATATTAAACAAAAGATTGTTTATACATAGAGTCATAAAAGCCCTTAGCCACAAGTTGGCTCACCGGGCACCCACTCTTTCATGCAAAGCTCTCGAAAACATTCATCACATTCATATGACCACTAAAACAACACAACTTTCTATTAAGTTGTGTCTACGGTCTAGCAAGCTGAGAGAAATTCATAATGAAGAAATGATAATATCCTACCAGACCTAGGAAACTATGGATCTTGGTTACTGTCATCATATGCAATCAGTTCAACACCACTTCAATCTTGCTAGGATCAACTAAAACCCTTTTTGTATATAACATGACCAAGGAACACAACTTGGCCAATCCAAAACTTGCGCTTGCTCAACTTAGCATATAATTATTTCTCGCAAAGAGTCTGCAGAACAATCCTCAGATGTTGCACGTGCTCACTCACAACTTGAGAATAAACTAGATGTCATCGATGAGCATAATAAAAAATTTATCCAGATAGTATCAGAATACTCTATTCATCATATCTATGAACACAACTAGCATTCTTCAATCTGAACGACATCACTAGAAGCTCATAACCCCCATATCTCGCACAGAATGAGTCTTGGAAATATCATTATCTCGGAATTATCTGATGAAAACTAGATATGAAGTCAATCTTGGAGTACACAGACATACCCTGAAGCCTATTAAACAAGACATCGATACGAGGCAACATACTTATTCTTGATCGCGACTCGATTCAACTGCTTGCAATCGATGCACAGTTTCATAGATCCATCCTTTTTCTTGACAAGGAGAACAATAGATCCCCATGAGGATACACTTGGATGAATATAGCCTTTGTCTAGAATATATTTCTTGGGGTGAAATAATTTTACCTGCTGTGTAGATTGATCAAAATATGACGATTGGGCTGATGTGGGGTTTAAAATATTGGAGTTGCACCATTACCACAAGCTATAACTTTTGGTAAATAGGAAAACGCTCAATCCTACAATTGGTATCAGAGTCAAGGTCATGGGTTCGATTCCCATTGATTGCAAGGAATGAAATTATTGGGAGAGAGATTGTTGGGGTGCAATAATTAGTCTTGCTGGGTAGAGAGATCGAACCATGACGCTTGGAATGCTTTGAAGTTTAAATGATTTGAGTTGCATCATTACCACTAGCTATAACTTTTGATAAAGTGGCAAGCGCTTGGTCCTACAATCTTGTAACTATTGCTTCAATCCTCACATCTTTTAAGAAGCCAAAATAACAGTGCCCGAGAAATCGGTGATGTTCCTGGCACTAACTCAATGCTTGATAGAATCGTTGAGTGCATGTAGGGGGTGAATACACCATTAGCAAATTTTCTTCGACTTACTGACTTGGTTCAGTCGTGGTTACAATTTAACAACTTGTCTCCTTCTTGACTTTAGATGCTAGTTGATCAGCAAAAGAAATGCGCGAAATAATATCAATCAGCAGATAGAACACAAAAACAAAAAAAAAATTGGTTGACTGAAATGATAAAAACACATGAGTTGTTTATGTATGTTTGGAGATAAAAACTCCTACACTAGAAGAATTTCCGTAATATACTTCAGATATTATGCGAGGTAATAGGTTCATAATTACCGAAGTAGATGCATGTGAAGTAAAAACTTATTTTTTTACTTCGCATTAAACCGAAGTAATAGGTAGATCGTTATTGAAATCTTTTCTCGGTCCAAAGAACCCAAAACGGTTCGAAATTGGACGATTTCCTAAGTAAAAAAAAAGTCAATTATTTCGGCAATTAATAAAATGACGAAGTAATTCAGCCTCTTTGACTGCACACATTACACGATTGCCGAAGTAAAATACATATACTACTTCACGATTTTTGATTTACGGTGAAGTAAAAAGTGTCATTTTAAGTCCTATGTTTTTTGAATATCAAAATAATTTATCATAAAAGACTATCACAAAGTTTCAATTTAACAAAGTAATTGTTATGTATGACATCACTAATTTTGAAATGTGGCGAAACCCAAGCAGCGCTTAGTCGTATCATGCCCAAATTAACCCAACTTAAAACATATTATTAAATATGTAGTAGCGAGAGTAGGGATCGTTCTCATGAGGAGGACTGAAATTTATTGTGCTAAAAATTAAAAATACTAAAAATAAATAAAAGGGGGTTTTGTTTAATCAAATTAACTACTAAAAATTCAGAAAATAAATAAATACTAATTCTATGATTTACTTAACTAACATGGAAAATTAAAATTAAGTTACTAAAAATCAATATAACAAGCCTTGGTATCGGTCGACTACGCCTTTGAAGTTTATTCACTCGATCATCGATTCTCTGAAAATAATTAATTCACATTTGAATATTCATCATTGAAAATTCAATTTCTATCTCGCCTTATATTTAGTTAAATAGAAACAAGCGTTCTAAATTAATCCTTACCAATGAATTAACCAAAATACAAGAAATTAAAATTTAAGTACAAGGTAGCATTCAAACTAGTGAGACTGATGAAACTAAACAATACAAACACAAGCGGTTGTGTTTAATCTAGTCAAAAGATGTTCCTACGAACTAATAAATTCAAAAGAAGAAATTATCAGTCATAGTTTTTTCACAAATTAGAGAGGTCAAACAATTACGGATTTGATATCTAATTTAGCTTTATATTGTATGAGAAAATTATTAGGTGATCAAGCCAATAATCAAACACACAAGCATGACAATTGAATTCAAACAACTCTTGATACTCAAACCATAAATCAAAAAATAACATTACCAAAATCTCACGAGAAAAATAAAACTTCAAGGATTCGTCTTCCTAAATCAATAATTAAAATTTAGGCCCTAAAATTCATGAAATCTCTCGAAAAATTGAAGAAATAAATTAAATCTAAATATAAAGATAAAACCTAACCGCCAAAGATTTCTTCTGCGTTCTCCCCTCCAAAAAGCTCTATTTTTGTCCTCTATTATTATTCAATATTGTCCAATATAAAAGAGTCTTGAAATTTCCAAATTTTGCGCAATATAATTTTTTCCAAACACGCGACATGCACGGATTTACCTTGTACTACTTCTGTGTCTACCTCCGTGCATTTTATAATTTCTGAACAGCAGGGTGCACGGACCCTGTGCTAAGGTCCGTGCCCACCTCCGTGTGCTCTCTGCCTCAAATTTTTGACAAAAAATATGCACGGACCTTCTTCTAAAACTTGCATGGGTTCTGTGCATTAAACTGGTAAGAATATTTCTTTCTTCAAAAGGTGCACGGGGTCTGTGCATTAATCTTAAAAATTTATTTCTTTTGCTCCATTCTCTTCCTTTTCCTATATCAAATCACAAACAAATTATTAGTGACTATAAAACCAATTTAATCACTCAAAATGCACCTAATCACCATAATTTAACTCAAATATATATAGGAAAATATGGACATATCAAACTCCCCCATATTTAAACATTGCTTGTCCTCGAGCAACACAAAACCAAAAATATAGAAAAAAAAATTCTGCGCTCATAGTTCGTAACAAAAAATAACTATGATATACACATGCGTGCCTCAGAAATTAATTCAATGCATGATCAAGAAAGACGTTTAAATGCTAAAAACGGAACAACTTCAATATCCAGACATTTCAACCAGATATAGCCGCAAACGTGTGTGTGTGTATGGTCATTAACAAGTGTCATGCACACTCCATAGATCCATTCAATAATGCAAACCCCACAACAGCTCAAGTTGCACACTAATACACGCATAAGCTCACTTGCACACACTTCTCCACTATCTAGTCACTTACAAACATAAATCAAGTAAGACTTTATTAGCTTGTAACGGGGTGTAGATATTGATTTATGAAAGAAAGGTAAGGATAAAACAAATAAGAGAGATGAAAATATACACAATGAAAGCTTCTCTTTTCTTTGCATGATTTTTTTACTTTCTTTCTTTTCTTTTTTTCAAACCTTGACTTCTCTTTTTTTTTTTCCTGCTCCATTGGGTGACATATACATATTTTTTTCAAGGTAGATCTTCTTCTTCTTCTTCTTCTTCTTCTTCTTCTTCTTCATGCACTGCTCTTTTTGATAACAAACTCAAGAATAGATAAACCATGATAACCACAATGCATATAACAAACACATCATACTCCCTTCAAAGGTATGGATAAAAATATCATATTTAAGCTAATTATGGTAGTTGATAGGCTAGACAAAGAATTTCGAATGAGGTCTAAAAATATAACAAGCATATACCATTATTTTCAGTTAATCTCAAAAGGGGACACTATGGATAAATTTTATTTACATGGTAGGCTCAAAAGGCTCAAACGAATCAAAAATCTCCTATATCATTTTCATATTTGATCGCAGTCTAGATATACGCCTCAAAGAATATGTAGTTAAGTTCTAACACGCACTCACGACTTCCCAAGTCTTCTCCCCAATACTTAAAATTTTACATCGTCCCCAATGTAAGTAAAAATGCACTAAAGAAAAACAAATAAAAGAATAAATGGAAATAAGAAAACTCCCCTGGGTTGCCTCCCAAGAAACTCCTCTGTTTATTGTCGTTGGCCCGACTGCATACTTCCTTGTTGCTCAAGGTGGTTCATATTTTGTTACTTTGTCCATATTCACCCATTTGAGCATTTTCACAGTTACTTTCGGTCTATGCTTGCTCTTCTTGGATTTCTTGGAGATCCCCATCTCTTGATGACTTCTTCCTTTTCCCATGGGTATGCCTTTTGATCGATCTAGAGGATGTTTTGGCTCAGTTTTAGAAGCCTGCAAATCAGAAAGAAAAATTCTAGCATTAGAATTTTCAGCAGGTCGTGCAATAACATCCTTTAACTTATCCTCATTAACAAATTTCTTGTTTTCTTGTGAAAAGTGATCATTGATATGAAGAGTATTAACAACCATTTCACAAGTAGGATTTTTCAGGGTATCAAAAATATTAAACTTAACAATCTCCCCATCGCATTCCATAGAGAGTCTCATTATTAATATCTATGATAGACTTTGATGTTTTTAAAAATGGTCTTCCTAGAAAAATTGGATTGTTCAAATCACTATTTTTCACGTCAAGCACATAAAGTTCAGTCGGAAAAACCAAATTATCAACTTTCACAAGAACATCCTCAATCAAACCTCTAGGATAAATAGTAGACCTATCAGCCATCTGAATTACAATTGCAGTTTCATTCAAGGGCCCTAGTTTTAAGGCAGCATAAGTAGAATATGGCATTACATTAATCGATGCTCCTAAATCTAACATGGTCGTTCCAAGTTGAACATCTCCTATCTTACAAGGAATAGAAAACATACTTGGATCCTTGCATTTTGCGGGTATCTTTCTCTAAATCACAGTAGAAACCTGTTCTCCTAATTCTACTTTCTAGCATCCCTTCAATTTTTGTTTTCTTTTCGCAGTACATAATTCTTTAAAAAATTTAGCATAGCGAGGTACTTGTTTAATAACATCTAACAAAGGAATATTTACCTCACATCTACGAAAAGTATCATATAGTTCTTTGATGCCATCATTTTCTCTAGACTCCTTCAATGCAAGGGGAAATGGGGGTACGAGTTTGAATTTTGAAAGGGGAGGAAACATACTTTTTGGTGTGTTTTCCTGAATTGGCTCATTGTCCTCCTCATGTTAATTCTTTGTTGGTTCTTGTACCACTTTTTCTTGAATCTTCAACTCCCTTCCACTCTTTAGAGTTATTGCACTTACATTTTCTTTTGAATTTTGAGATGGTAAACTGTTACAATTTTGTGCCTCCAACTTATTGATTGATGTCGCTAACTGTCCCATTTGAGTGTTCAATTTTTGAATGCTTGCCCTCGTTTCATGTTGAAATTTCAAAATATTAGTGGCAAGATCTTTAACAATATTCTCCAAAAACAATCTATCCAAGTTCTGATGGATCCAGGAGGTAGGTAGTATAGCCAATCATTTGCTGTATCAGTAGTGACCCGTATCCATAATTAGCGATTAAAGCGTATGTTAATCAAGTGATCATGTTTGGATTAAGTAAAACATGATTAGGGAAATTTCCAATGGGTTAACGGAGTCCAGAAATGGATCCAGGACACTCAAAAATGGTCGGGAAGGTTTCGAGAGTTCGGAGGGTTCGGAGGCTCCAAACCAGGTTAGGAGGGTCCGAACGGGTTCGGAGGATCCGAACTCGGATCGGAGGCTCCGAAGATAATGCGTCATTGGTGACATCATTGATGGGACTTACGGGGGATTTGAAGTCAGGATCGGAGGCTCCGAACAGCAACGAAGGCTCCGAAGTCAGGAACAGAGGATCCGAACCAGTTCGGAGGGTCCGAAGTCGAGTTCGAAGGCTCCGAACTTTTCCTATAAATAGGGGGCCGAGATTTCATTTTCAAGTGCACCTTTCCTCTTTCTCTCTCAATTCCTTAGCCTTCTAACTCAGATCTAGGGAGATCTAGGCGTCCTATGGAGAATCCGGAAGTGGCATAGCGATCCAGGCGTCATAGCGGAGCTGTGTCCTAGTTTTGAGGCAAACGACAACAAAGGGCTAACGACGGATGCAGGTATAACTTTGGCTTCCTATAAATATTTAGGAGTATGTAATAGTTTAGTTAAGGCTTTTAGAGCCTAATTAATGATGCATGAGTATTTGCATTGTAGAGCTGATGATAGGCTTGGAACCTAGAGTGGGACTGCTAGAAATTGCCTTTAGAAAGGTACGTAAGTACTGACTGAGATAGCCAGCGGATTTTGCATGCTTATATGTTGCATTTGTGTGTCATATTATTATGCATCATGTGCATATCATATTGTGACTGTCCATATTTTGAGATTAGCCATGTAGGGCCGCTCAGCCCTGTTCGGACGGTTGATGTCGAGCGCCCCGCGATCGATGGGTTAGCCGGCACTGGCATCTGGAAGACACGTTCTACGTCTATTAGGAATGAGCAGTGTACATAGGGTTTGATCCATGGGTTGTACCACCCATGACCTAGGTGCCATTACTGAGCACTTGTATACAGTTATCCTAGATATGGATACCGGGTCAATTGCATGCATCATATTTGTATGTTTTACCCATGCTTTCGTATGGAGCTTAGAGCTCATGTCCAGTCTTTTCTGTGTATCTGGACACCTCATTCGACGGGGCAGGTGTAGGTGCAGGATTGAGCACCAGGAGCTTACCAGTGAAGACATCAGGATTAGATGTAGGTTTTTGCCCTTTAGGCTTATTTATTTGATTGAGTTGTATAATCGAATTTGATTAACCGGTTGTATTCTGCCGGTCTGCTTTTATTTAAGTCTTCCGCAACAATTTATTTAATGCATGCTTAATTATGCTCTTAACTCTGATTAGGTAGTGAATCCGGGTTGGGTCGCTACATTTATTGGTATCAGAGCATGCATGCAAGAAACTTGGGAGATAGTCTTTGGGGTATCCTTATAGGATTGATGAGACCTTGGAAGAGGTGATGAAGCGGCGATTAGGTTGCCCGAAGACTATCATCATCGGCATGATTTCTGAAGATTTGGCTTATGGGATTCCAGCAAGTGCGGACAGGAGCGATGTATCGTGTCCGAGTTTTCAAGACTTCTACTCATATGGGTCCTAGCTTTGGATCGAGTACCGGATGCCAAAGGAAGTGGCAGAGGATTGGTGGGGACTTACTTGATGTTTGTATCTGTACAGACATTACCATGATGACACTACTCTGAAGATTCTCCAGTCGTAGTTGGAGAGATTTTCATATAGACCTTCACCAAGAAATGCCTCGAGTGCCTAAGGCATGAAAGGTTTCGAGCGTAAGGTCATTAAAATCATGCAGAACATGGTTTTGTCGGTACGCATGTATCGATGCTTTTGGTAGGTGTACGGGAAACTTCATGTTCAAAAGCATGATATGAATGCAAGAAGAATTCTGACGGTAGATCGCGAGCAGAAGAGGTCGACTGACATGCACTGACGCAGATCATAGCTGGTTAGCTATCACATGCCATTTCTCCAGAGTCCACAAAGGAGGACATGTAGAGAGACTTGGACGGGAGTATGCCTGTATTGATGCGTGTGTCAATTAGAAGCTTCATGCTCAAGAAATGAAGACTAGTACGATGATTTAAATACTATATTGTTGTAGTTCTAAACATTATTTCAGTTGTAATGAATCATCATACTTTGGTTGTATCAATTCAAGTTCGATTGTACATTTCATTGTATTTTTAATACTGTAATTGTATTACATGGGATTGTAATAAAGAAATTGTACATAACTTGAAGCAATGATACATGTATTATTTATCCAGCAATTCGTGGATGATTGCATGATTTTGCTAAGTTTTGGCATGACGTTAGTTGATTACTGTTCAACTGTGATAACTCATGGGGTTTGAGTGGGCCGATTATAACAGTGTGACTTGTGGTTAGTCTAGGCGTTTTCCTAGGATTGACCTAGTTAGTCAGTGGACTAAGTTAGTGCCAGTGATGAGGTGATTCATCTGGAGGCATGGGAATATTGTTCGATTTAGAACATTGGGCTTTGTTTGTAGTGACCCTTACCTGGATCACCTACTAAACAGAACTTATGCAAGCAATTAACTTAATTAAACAGATATCAGAATAAAACTGCGGAAACCATAAACGTTATACAATCCCAAGTAAAGGCATCTGTAATTAATCCAATAATATACAACCAAATCGAATAGCTGTATAAACCCAAACAACAGTAATAAAACCTAAGCGAAGCTCCAGCTGGCCAACCACTAACTAGCCCCTCCTGGATCCACCCTCTTCGTCCAAACGCAAACCTGCCCCATGGATAAGGGTGTTCAGAAAATACAGAGTACGAGACGCGAGCATAAAACGCTCAGTGCGAGAGTATGAGTATACATGCATGCAAAGTGAACTCCCTATAGACTCGAGGTCAAGGATCAGATAACAGAGACAGACCGGGCCCTGGTATGTAGCACGCTGTGCCATCGCTTCAGGAGGTGGCTCCCATACCGAGATAACCGTGGATACGCCGGACCCAAATCGATGGAAGTCCATCCACTAACAGGATAGGGTACAACCCTACTAACAGACATCTCGAAAGAGATACAGCAAGATGCAAATGAATGCAGCATAATATCATGGCATATAAATCATGCAGTCACATAATACATGCATACTCAGTCAGGATATCTCGAACAGTACTTTCGTACCTCCAAACAGTGCAAGTTCTACCAACTCTAGGTCCAAGCCTATAGTCTGCTCTACACTGCCAAATGATACTACTATCATTAAAGTGTTCTAAAAACCTTAACTAAGCTATTGCATACTCCTAAATATTTATAGGAAGCAAAAGCTATACCTTCGTCCGTCGTTAGCCCTTTGATGTCGATGCCTCCAGAACTTGGGCACAACTCCGCTACGACTACCAAACGCCTCGCCGACCTCCGGACCAAGCCGAAGAAGACTAGAATAGCTCCAAAAGGACTAGAAAGGAAAGGAGAACTCGGAATTGGCAAATGAAAGTGAAGCCTCGGCCTTCTATTTATAGACAACGATCGGAGGTTCCGATCCTTGATCGGAACGTCCGAACCCCGATCGGAACGTCCGATCCTGCCATCGGAGCTTCCGAAGATCCTGATCTGCCACGTGTCAAAATATCACTTGTTGACTCCGGATAGGGGTGATCGGAGCTTCCGATCCTGATCGGAGCTTCCGATCCAACCACACGTCATGCCTGACATAATATTGATCGGAGCTTCCGATCCTGATCGGAGCTTACGATCTCACCTTCGGAGCTTCCGAACTCTACCCAAGTAATTATGATTAATTCCTTTAATTACTCAATTAGGGTACGGGCTACTACATTCTCCCCCACTTAAGATATTTCGTTCTCGAAATCAGATCTTAAGTACCGAATGCAAATACAGAAATCAGAAACATTCTTTATTCAAATCGAACGTTACAAAGTTTGCAACTGAATACAACTTTAAAGAATAAAATCAAAACAACTCAGGATGGTCTTTACGCATCCTGTCCTCAAGCTCCCAAGTAGCTTCCTCAGTGCCTCGGCGGTGCCACTGAACTAAAACCAAAGGAATGACTTTGTTCCGTAAAACCTTATCCTTATAATCCAGGATACAAAGAGGTTTCTCAACATAAGTCAAATCCTTGTCTACCTGAACCTCAGACTGCTGCAGAATATGAGATTCATCCGCCACATATCGTTGCAACAGAGATACGTGGAAAACGTCGTGAATACTGGATAGATGCGGTGGCAAAGCTAGTCGATAAGCCAAATCGCCAATGCTCTCCAAGATCTCAAACGGACCGATAAATCTGGGAGACAATCTTGCCCTTAAGGCCAAATCTGAGAATCTCGCGGAAAGGTGACACTCTCAGAAACACTTTCTCCCCGACCTCGAACTGCAAGGGCCTACGCTTGATATTAGCATAGCTGGCCTGACGATCCTGTGCAGTCTTAATCCGTTTCTTGATCTGATCAACAATGTCTATCGCCTGCTGGATAAACTCCGGTCCCTCAGCCTGTCTCTCCCCCACTTCTTCCCAGAAGAGTGGAGTACGACAACGTCGCCCATACAACGCCAACAGGTTCTATCCCAATACTAGTGTGATAGCTGTTGTTGTAAGCGAACTCGATCAACGGCAAATGATCCTGCCAGGCTGAACCAAAATCCAAGACGCACGCTCTAAGCATATCCTCTAACGTACGGATAGTGCACTCTGACTGACCATCAGTCTCCGGATGATAGGCTGTACTCAAACTGAGAGTAGTACCCATCGCACGCTGAACACTCCCCCACAATCTAGAAGTAAACCTGGGGTCCCGATCGCTGACAATGCTCACAGGCACTCCATGAAGTCGGACGATCTCCTGAATGTACATCCATGCCATTCGATCCACAGAGTACTCTCGGCTATAGGCAATGAAATGCGCTGAATTGGTGAGTCGGTCCACCACAACCCAGATAGCATCACAGTTCCTTGGGGATACCGGCAAATGGGTCACAAAGTCCATTGTGATAAACTCCCATTTCCATTCAGGAATAGGCAGACTGTGAAGCAATCCTCCAGGTCGTCGGTGCTCTGCCTTGACCTGTTGACACACCAAACATCTCGAAACAAACTGATAAACACTGCGTTTCATTCCCTTCCACCAGAAACGAGTACGTAGATCCTTGTACATCTTGTTGCTCCCAGGGTGAATACTCAACTTAGTGCGATGTGCCTGAGACAAAATCTCCTCTCGCAACTCTTCGTCCTGTGGAATCACAAGCCTACCAGACAAACACAGAAAGCCATCTGACTGATAATGAAATCCAGACGAGCTACCCTCGTTAGCTAGACGAGCTAAACGCTGGGTCTTCGGATCGGACATCTGAGCATCTCGGATCCGTGAATACAAGGCTGGCTCAGATAATATCGCAAACATCTGGATACTCTGCATACCTTTCTTATGCTTGAAGGTATAACCTGAAGTACAACAGTCACTAATCGCACTAGACATCGAACAAGTCTGAAGTGCGGATAGTCGCACCTTGCGACTCAAAGCATCAGCGGTGAGATTAGCAGCTCCCGGATGGTACTTAATCTCGCAATCATAGTCCTTAAGCAAATCCATCCAACGTCTCTGCCTCTTGTTCAACTCTGCCTGAGTGAACAAATACTTGAGACTCTTATGGTCGGTGAAGATCTCAAATTTCTCGCCATACAGATAATGACGCCAGATCTTCAAAGCGAACACAATGGCTGCCAATTCCAAATCATGGACTGGGTAGTTGTCCTCGTGAAGCTTCAGCTGTCTAGAAGTGTATGCGATCACATGCCCATTCTGAGTCAGGACACAACCTAACCCCTGAAGAGAAGCATCCGTGTAAACTACATACCCTCCAAATCCTGACGGTAATGCCAACACCGGCGCAGAAGTCAACCGTCGTCGAAGCTCACGGAAATTCTCCTCACACTCGGAGGACCACTCGAAATCCACACCCTTGCGGGTAAGCTGCGTCAACGGTCGAGCTAACTGAGAAAAGTTCAGAATGAAGCGACGATAATACCCTGCTAGACCCAGGAAACTACGGATCTCAGCAACTGTCGTCGGACGCGACCAATTAAGTACCGCTTCAATCTTGCTTGGATCAACAGAAATCCCTTCCTTGGATATGATATGGCCAAGAAAGACCACTCAATCCATCCAGAACTCACACTTGCTCAGCTTGGCGTACAATTGCTCATCTCGAAGAGTCTGCAGTACCAACCGCAAGTGAGAAACATGCTCTTCCGTATTACGCGAATACACCAAGATGTCGTCAATGAAGACCACGACAAACTTGTCCAAATACTCCCTGAAGACACGGTTCATCAAATCCATGAATATAGCCGGCGCATTAGTCAACCCAAATGGCATCACTAGGAACTCGTAATGCCCATAGCGAGTACGGAATGCAGTCTTCGCTATGTCCTGATCACGGACTCTCAACTGAGGATACCCAGATCTCAAGTCAATCTTGGAGTAAACTGACGTGCCCTGCAGCTGGTCAAACAAGTCATCAATGCGATGGAACGGATACTTGTTTTTCACAGTGACTTGATTTAGCTGCCGATAGTCAATGCACAGCCGCATCGACCCATATTTCTTCTTCACGAAGAGAACAGGAGCTCCCCAAGGAGATACACTAGGACGAATGTACCCCTTGTCCAAAAGATCCTATAGCTGATTCTTGAACTCACGCATCTCTGATGGAGCCAGACGATACGGTGCTCTAGAAATAGGCGAAGTACCCGGCATCAACTCTATGCCAAACTCGACTTCCCTAGCAGGAGGAAAACCCGGAATCTCATCAGGAAACACATCTGGAAATTCATCCACAACAGGAATGCTCTCTATCCCAATACTCTCAGCGGACAAATCAACTGCATAGATAAGGTAGCCTTCCCCGCCAGACTCTAGAGCTCGATAGGCTCTCAAAGCTGATACCAAAGGCATCGGGGGTCGCGCTCCCTCACCATAGAAAAACCAGCTCTCACTCTCCTCTGGATGAAAGCGTACTAATCTCTGATAGCAGTCCACTGAAGCTCGATAGGTAGTCAACATATCTATTCCCAGAATGCAATCAAAGTCGTCCATCGCCAGGACCATGAGATTCGCTAACAGAATGTTCCCTTCGAACTCTAAAGGGCAACCCATCACTAGACGCTTAGCCAAAGCAGATTGGCCCGTCGGAGTAGAAACAGACATCATTACGTCTAGTGCAATGCATGGTAACTTATGCCTCTTAACAAAACGTGCAGAAATGAAGGAATGAGATGCACCAGTGTCAATAAGTACAAGAGCAGGTATACCATAAAGCAGAAATGTACCTACGATGACTTTCTCATTCTCCTCCACAGCCTGATCATGTCTCAGGGCAAACACCTGGCCAGAAGCTCGTGGCTTCAAATGGGAACTCCCAGCAAACTGTCCCTGCGACCTCTGCTGTACGGTGCCCTGAGAACCCGATCCTGAACCAGAACCAGAACCGCCTCCCCCAAACAGTGGACAATCTCTCCGGATATGACCAGTCTCTCCACAACGGAAACAAGCTCCAGAAGCTCTACGGCACTTAGTCGGATGGATGGTTCTTTCCACAGTGATCACACTTGTCCTTCTTACCGAAACGGATAACACCTCCAGAACCAGAGGAAGAAGAAGATCCAGACTTCTTGAAAGTTTGGGCACGGGAACCCAAAGAACTAGTAGGCCTCGACTGAGGGAAAGACCTGTTCCGCCGAATGCTGTCCTCCGCCTGGTGACAACGGCTCACCAAACCCTCGTAGGACATGTCGTCGCCAACCGCCACATGATCATGGATCTCAGGGTTAAGGCCATGAAGGAACAGATTATACTTCATCTCTGAGCTATCAGCAATCTCGGGGCAATAGGATAGCAGATCAAAGAACCTCTGCTGATACTCATCAATAGACATGGCTCCCTGTCGCAGACTCAGTAGCTCGCCTGCCTTCGACTGACGGAGTGCAGGAGGAAAATACCGCTTTTGGAAAGCTGTGCGGAACTCGGCCCAGGCGGCCACTCCTCTCGCCGTAACAAAAGGTGCAGAAGTAAACCTCCACCACCTGCGCGCACGCCCATCCAGAAGATAGCAAAGGGTCTCCACCTTCTGCTCATCGATGCATTGGAAAGTCTGAAAAGTCATCTCCATGCGGTCTAACCAGTTCTCCGCATCCTCTGGAGACTCACCTCCAACTAAGGGCTTAGGACCCATAGCTAAGAATCGACGCACAGTGAAACGCTCGTCGTCATGGTGACGATGACGCCATTCTCGACGAGGCTCCCGGTCGGCATCACCCCAACGCCCACCAACACTGCCATGAGAACTCTGGTCGTCACGATTTGACATCTACAAAAATACCTCAAGATGAGACTAAATCCCAAGAAATCTTTTGCATGCTCTGATACCATAAATGTAGTGACCCTTACCTGGATCACCTACTAAACAGAACTTATGCACGCAATTAACTTAATTAAACAGATATCAGAATAAAACCGCGGAAACCATAAACGTTATACAATCCCAAGTAAAGGCATCTGTAATTAATCCAATAATATACAACCAAATCGAATAGCTGTATAAACCCAAAACAACAGTAATAAAACCTAAGCGAAGCTCCAGCTGGCCAACCACTGACTAGCCCCTCCTGGATCCACCCTCCTCGTCCAAACGCAAACCTGCCCCATGGATAAGGGTGTCCAGAAAATACAGAGTACGAGACATGAGGATAAAATGCTCAGTGCGAGAGTATGAGTATACATGCATGCAAAGTGAACTCCCTATAGACTCGAGGTCAAGGATCAGATAACAGAGACAGACCGGGCCCTGGTATGTAGCACGCTGTGCCGTCGCTTCAGGAGGTGGCTCCCATACCGAGATAACCGTGGATACGCCGGACCCAAATCGATGGAAGTCCATCCACTAACAGGATAGGGTACAACCCTACTAACAGACATCTCGAAAGAGATACAGCAAGATGCAAATGAATGCAGCATAATATCATGGCATATAAATCATGCAGTCACATAATACATGCATACTCAGTCAGGATATCTCGAACAGTACTTTCGTACCTCAAAACAGTGCAAGTTCTACCAACTCTAGGTCCACGCCTATAGTCTGCTCTACACTGCCAAATGATACTACTATCATTAAAGTGCTCTAAAAACCTTAACTAAGCTATTGCATACTCCTAAATATTTATAGGAAGCAAAAGCTATACCTTCGTCCGTCGTTAGCCCTTTGATGTCGATGCCTCCAGAACTTGGGCACAACTCCGCTACGACTACCGAACGCCTCGCCGACCTCCGGACCAAGCCTAAGAAGACTAGAATAGCTCCAAAAGGACTAGAAAGGAAAGGAGAACTCGGAATTGGCAAATGAAAGTTAAGCCTCGGCCTTCTATTTATAGACAACGATCGGAGCTTCCGATCCTTGATCGGAACGTCCGAACCCCGATCGGAACGTCCGATCCTGCCATCGGAGCTTCCGAAGATCCTGATCTGCCACGTGTCAAAATATCACTTGTTGACTCCGGATAGGGGTGATCGGAGCTTCCGATCCAACCACACGTCATGCCTGATGTAATATTGATCGGAGCTTCCGATCCTGTTCGGAGCTTTCGATCCTGATCGGAGCTTCCGATCTCACCTTCGGAGCTTCCGAACTCTACCCAAGTAATTATGATTAATTCCTTTAATTACTCAATTAGGGTACGGGCTACTACATTGTTCTAGGTTGTTTCCTTAGAACAGTAGACTTTCTGACCTTCGTAGGTTGAGACTTCGTGATGATGGGATTTCATCGGGATACCAGGTCCAGTATATGCCGAGAGTTGTGGACTATGACCATGAATAAACGTGATGGGTCGCGACCCTATGCCAGTATTACTCTGGGAGTCCTTGTACTTCAGAGGTTGCTTGGGAGCCTTCGTGCTTCAGGATTGGCGGTGGGAAGGCTACTCAGTCTAGGGATTTGGTAGCAGTCACAACAGGGTATGATCGTGGTTTGGATATCGTCTGGTGTGCCAGAGATATTAGTTTGAGTGTTCTGCTATAAGAACCAGTCTTGGAGGGATTTCCTTGACAAGTGTGTACTCTGAGCTGATAGGTTTTAACCTTTGGGTTACTGCTAGACCTGTTGATCTAGTATGCAGACGGATTTATACCAGCGATGACTAGAGGTTGTCATCAGAGTTGCGATTAGGGTTTCTGGTGATTGGAGTCATCCAAGATACTGAATGGGATACTGTTTCGAAACTTCGATTTGAATAGGAGAATTGCTTCATTATGATTGACTTCATATGTGAAGGATTATATCAGATGTTAAGGATTGTACAAGATTATTTGAGATGTGAGGGAAGCGTGGCCTATAACTGTGAAGCCTTGGTGGTTGTCCAGGTGGGTTATAGTGGTATGCTACCTTAGTCTTGAATTGTTGCACAATCTTAAAGAGAGATATAATCAGGAGCGTGTTCGGAGATTGTGAGAATCTTTGGGATTCGTTAGTTATGCTTCTTGGACTTGACAAATCGTGATTTTAATCCTGAATGAACGAGGCAAGGATAGTGAGTCCAGTGTTTGCGTTATGTACTATCTGATATTTTCAGAGGGTGAGCATAGGATTTTACATGGGATGGAAACGGTCTAGGTTGATAGATCGCGATGCAATTCTTGGGATTAGTTCATCTTGATGTTTTCCTTGGGTGAACAAGACAACGACTAGTAGTGCTAAGGTGGCACGGAATCTATGCTAATGACTACTAGTGGCTATTGGCTAACTCTGTCAGAGTTAGGATGACTAAGTTCAGTGTACGAGGCAGCTGTCAGTAGTAAGGCACGAGATTGTGTCCATAGACTACTAATAGCTATTTTTAGGTTATCAAGTATGGGTGTGTTGAAACAAGAGCGATTTGGGTATTCCAAGTGTTGGGAATCGTAGACTTGTGGCAGACGAGTCAAGAGTATTGATCGAGCCACATAGGTGTTGATGATCAGTGGTAGTCTAATCTGATGAGTGCGAGCCTAAGTAGATCGACGAGTTCGATTGGTTAAACCAATCTGTGATGATCTACATGTAGCAATTAAGAAATACATGGGATAGTATTTTGTCGCGTAGTGCTTAAGGAGATTTGTATTTGGTACAATCTCAGCACAGTCGATTATTTGGGTAATTTAAGATCTCTAGTATTTCCAAAGATGGGGGTTTCTTTTGGGATTACTACTAATCGGGGACGATTGCAATTGGACTTGTATGATCAAGTTAGACGCTAACTTGATGATAGAGACAAGCAAGGAATTGGTAGTTTCCAGTATAGTGTCTTTTTCCAAGGATAAACTGATATTACTTCCAGCAATTGCTTAGTGATAACAATCGCACACTCGGTTCGAGTAACGGAAGGGATCCAGATTTCTGATTCATGTAGGAGTTTTCCATTGAACAACAATAGTGAAGGTTGTCAATCGAACATTTCGATGAAGTGTTCCTGTGATTTCATCTATGTATACTATTGTGTTTTGGGTCCGACGAGTATTAGGAAAAGCTCATGGATATTAGGAAGGGGACGTCATTTGTCTGATCGTGATATGTGACATTAACTAGGATCTAGTTCTCGAGATCTAGCAGGATATGTCAATAGTTTCCAGCATAAGGTGCGTGTTGCTGTTGAGATAGTCGGTGGTCGACTTAGTAGCCAACTAGGTTTGCCTTTGGGATTGAAGACTTCGCAAGATCGTGACGGATTGAATTCATTCTTTGCAGTCAGTGAGTCACATCCATGCAGATTGTTTGTCAAGGATGTTGAATTTTAGCAATGGACAATGGTCGGATGAGTGATAGGTAGCTAGTGATTATGGTGTCATCAGAGACTCTGAGGTGAGTTATACCACACTCATGTAACTGCCGAGTTTCGAGACAAAATAGGAAGCGTTTCCATATGTCTATGCAATGTGGAATGTCCCAGTCGAGCATATTGGTGGGAGATTTCCTTAGTCTTGATGTGTGTACAGTGATTGCGAGTATGTATAACTATCAGGAGGATGTCTGTAGTAACCCAGATTCCATTTTAATATAATAATATGATAAACATGATTAAGGGTTGGAAATTAATCAATTTCGGAGTGTTATTGGACTTCGGAAGAGAATTTGGGCTTTTGACTTTGGGCTGGATCGGAAGCTTCGAACCCAGATCGGAAGCTCCGATCCCAGCCACTTCGGAAGCTCAGCGGAAGCACCGAGATCGGAAGCTCCGATCTTGGAACGGACGTTCCGATCTTCGGCTGCCAGCTTTACCCAATGACTCATCTGCGTGTTTTGACAAGTGTTGAACGTAGAGCAGATCGGAAGCTCCGATCGCCCGATCGGAAGTTCCGATCCCGACGTGTCACACATGCATGCAGTGAGCTGGATCGGAAGCTCCGATCCTGAAATCGGAAGTTCCTATCCTGGCCGGGAATTTTGCCTATAAATAGGGCTTCCCAGATTCATTTCTAAATACGAATTCCCGAGTTTCTTTCTTCAGTTATATAGTGTGAGATATACACTTGAGGGCCCTATCGGTTATAACAGAGGTTCTGGAATAACCAAGGAGTGGTTATAGTCATTCGGGACTAGCGACTCCAAAGGGCTATCTACGGACGAAGGTATGGTTCGGGAATCTATTTAAGTTTTGGGAGTACTTATTAGCTTAGTTAAGGCTTATAGAATTTATGTAGTGATACGGTGAACTTTTGAATATAGGCTTGGAACCTAGGATCCTACTATACTTGAACTAGCCTAGAGGTACGTACACATTGACTGAGATTGCCAGCGAGTATACATGTTTATATGTTGCATTTATTTGGCGTTATTATATGGCATGAGATATGATTTACCGTTTTCTATATTCATATGTCATGTGCATATACACGTTGAGCCTATACCTTGTTATACCTGACTATAGAGCCGCTCATCTCTATACTCTATAGTCTGTCACTGAGAGTACCGCGATGGCGGGGGCATTTATGTCTGTCTACTCTGGTGTACTAGACAAGTGTGGTTGCACCCAGAGGTTGATCCGTGCGGTGGCAGCACTCATGTGGCACCGATACTGAGCATGATTTTCGGATGACCCGTTACCAGTCATCATGTTGCATGCATCATATATTTACGTGTACTCAAGTTTATGTACTGGGCGTTAGCGCTCACGTCCTAGCTATTATCTTGGACACTCTATTCCATGGGGCAGGTCGCAGGATGAACGGAGCTGGTAGTTCAAGGCAGGACTAGGGAGAAGAAGCCTTGAGGATTTTATTATACAGCAGGATTCGATATAGCTGCATAATATTTACTGTTTAAGTTTTCTATATGGTTTTATCACTACAGATTTAAGCCTGGATTATGTTACTAAGCTGATATGTAAATTATGGTTATGTTTCCGCACGTTTTTACTCTGTTAAGTATTTTGCTGTATTAAGTTTAATGCATGCTATTAGTTGCCAGTTAGTAGGTGATTCCATGAAGGGTCACTACATTTTTGGTATCAGAGCATGCTTAGATTTTGGGATTAGTACTTGGGATTTAGAATTAATTAGAGTAATTCTTGCGCATTTGGGATTTTAATGTGCAATTCTTTTCAGGTTATGGCTGACGAGAGTCACGGTAGTGTTGGCCAGGGAGGTGGTCATCATCATCGTCATCATCGCCATCATGATGATCAACATCGTCATCATGAGGGTAGACTTCGCTACTCTATCAATAAATTCATGCAAGTAGGACCAAAACCATTGGTGGGAGGCGAGAATCCTGAACAAGCTAGAAGCTGGATGTCTAAACTCGAGAGTACTTTTCGTGCTTTCGATTGTACTGAGGATCAGAAATTGGAAGTTCTAGAATTTGTTCTAGAGGATCGAGCACATTTTTGGTGGGATTCCAAGGCTGCTCAGGCACGTACTGAGAGAGGACAGGTGACTTGGGGGGATTTCTGTCGGGAGTTTCAGAAACTGTATTTTCCTCCGGCTGTTCGCCAAGCACGATCTATGGAGTTGCTTACTCTGAGGCAAGGATCAATGAGTATTGATCAATATCAGCAACGATTTCTTGATCTGCTACCTTTCAGTCCTCATATCAATGAAAGTGATGCGTCAAAGTATGATATCTTTCTACAAGGTTTGAACCAAGATATCTACTCTCAGGTTGTCGTCTGTGATGACTCGGTATCTTTTGAGACTTTAGTGAACCGTTGCCGTCTTGTGGAGACTAGCAACAGGCGGGCACAGTTGATGATGCCAGCACAGCCTAGTGGATCTTTTGAGCCTCGAGCTCAATCTATTGTGCAATCTGGACCTACGTCTTCTTCTACTCCTACTACTTCATCTGGATCTCGTGGTTCACGAGGTATGTTCCGTTTTGGAAAGAAGAAGAAGAAGGAGGAGTTTTGTAGTCATTGTGGAGGGAAGCATCCTGCAGCTTCATGTCGAAGAGCTACTGGTGCTTGTTATATTTGCGGTCAGCAGGGACATCTGCGGAGAGATTGTCCTCAGCGCATGGGTTCTGCTAGTGGATCGGGATCACAGATTGGATCTCAGGCTTCTACTTTTCCACGTCAGCAGCCAGAACCACAGAGTTCTTCTGGTTATCGTCCCCAGACTCAAGGGCAGGTGTTTGCTCTGTCTCAGGAGCAGGCTACAGAGGGAAGCGATCGCATGTTGGCAGGTACCTTTCTGTTATGTGGTATTCCTGCACTTGTATTAATTGATACTGGAGCATCGCATTCCTTTATTTCTAGTCGCTTTGTTAAGAGACATAGATTACCTTATGTATCATTAGATATGGATTTAGTTGTATCTACTCCGTTGGAGCAAGAGATAGTTACTAAGCGTCTAGTGATGGGTTGCCTTCTGGAGTTTGAGGGTAATGTGTTTGCGGCTAATTTGATGATATTAGCGATGACAGATTTTGACTGTATTTTGGGAATAGATATGCTGACTTTGTATCACGCTACTGTGGATTGTTATCAGCGTCTAGTACAGTTTCATCCGGTTGAGGGTGATAGCTGGTATTTTTATGGTGAGGGTGCGCGACCTCCGATGCCACTTGTTTCGGCTCTGAAGGCATGTCATGTCTTAGAGTCAGGTGGGGAGGGCTACCTCATCTATGCAGTTGATATGTCCGCGAGTAGTCCGGGTATTGATCAGCTACCGGTTGTCAGTGAGTTTCCTGATGTATTCCCTGATGAGATTCCTGGTTTTCCTCCGGTGCGAGAGGTTGAATATGGTATTGATTTAGTACCAGGAACTACGCCTATATCCCGAGCACCTTATCGTCTGGCACCGTCAGAGATGAGGGAATTGAAACAACAGTTATAGGATTTGCTTCATAAGGGATATATTCGTCCGAGTGTTTCTCCGTGGGGAGCACCTGTTTTATTTGTCAGGAAGAAAGATGGATCGATGCGATTATGTATTGATTACAGGCAGTTGAATCGTGTCACCATCAAGAATAAGTATCCTTTGCCGCGGATTGATGATCTGTTCGATCAATTACAGGGTACTTCTGTTTATTCGAAGATAGATCTGAGATCACAGGTTGGATTTCAGGCTTCTACTTTTCCACGTCAGCAGCCAGCACCACAGAGTTCTTCTGGTTATCGTCCCCAGACTCAAGGGCAGGTGTTTGCTCTGTCTCAGGAGCAGGCTACAGAGGGAAGCGATTGCATGTTGGCAGGTACCTTTCTGTTATGTGGTATTCCTGCACTTGTATTAATTGATACTGGAGCATCACATTCCTTTATTTCTAGTCGCTTTGTTAAGAGACATAGATTACCTTATGTATCATTAGATATGGATTTAGTTGTATCTACTCCGTTGGAGCAAGAAATAGTAACTAAGCGTCTAGTGATGAGTTGCCTTCTGGAGTTTGAGGGTAATGTGTTAGCGGCTAATTTGATGATATTAGCGATGGCAGATTTTGACTGTATTTTGAGAATAGATATGCTGACTTTGTATCACGCTACTGTGGATTTTTATCAGCGTCTAGTACAGTTTCATCTGGTTGAGGGTGATAGCTGGTATTTTTATGGTGAGGGTGCGCAACCTCCGATGCCACTTGTTTCGGCTCTGAAGGCATGTCATGTCTTGGAGTCAGGTGGGGAGGGCTACGTCATCTATGCAGTTGATATGTCCGCGAGTAGTCAGGGTATTGATCAGCTACCGGTTGTCAGTGAGTTTCCTGATGTATTCCCTGATGAGATTCCTGGTTTTCCTCCGGTGCGAGAGGTTGAATTTGGTATTGATTTAGTACCAGGAACTACGCCTATATCCCGAGCACCTTATCGTCTGGCACCGTCAGAGATGAGGGAATTGAAACAGCAGTTACAGGATTTGCTTGATAAGGGATATATTCGTCCGAGTGTTTCTCCGTGGGGAGCACCTGTTTTATTTGTCAAGAAGAAAGATGGATCGATGTGATTATGTATTGATTACAGGCAGTTGAATCGTGTCACCATCAAGAATAAGTATCCTTTGCCGCGGATTGATGATCTGTTCGATCAATTACAGGGTACTTCTGTTTATTCGAAGATAGATCTGAGATCTGGATACCATCAGATGCGGGTACGAGACTCAGATATATCTACGACTGCTTTCAGGACCAGATACGGGCATTATGAATTTCTGGTGATGCCATTCGGTTTGATGAATGCACCGGCAGTCTTCATGAATCTGATGAATCAGATATTTCGAGAGTATCTGATAGATTTTTCATCGTCTTCATTGATGATATTCTTGTCTATTCTTATGACAAGGATGAGCATGCACAGCATTTAAGGATTGTTTTACAAACGTTACGAGATAAGCAGTTGTATGCGAAATTGAGCAAGTGTGAATTCTGGCTTGATCGGGTAGTGTTTATCGGTCATGTGATTTCTAATGAAGGGATATCTGCTGATCCTAGTAAGATAGAGGCAGTGTTGAACTGGTCTCGTCCGACGACGGTTGCTGAGATTCGTAGTTTCTTGGGTCTAGCTGGATATTACCGTCGGTTCATCGAGAATTTTTCACAGTTGGCCAGGCCTTTGACTCAGCTTACTCGGAAAGATGTTTCCTTCATATGGTCCTCGGATTGTGAGGAGTCATTTCACGAGCTGCGTAGACGTCTTACTACTGCACCTGTGCTAGCTCTGCCTTCTGGATCAGGAGGTTATGTTGTCTATACTGATGCCTCTGGTCAGGGGTTAGGATGTGTTCTGACACAGCATGGACATATTATTGCCTATGCTTCTCGACAGTTGAAGACGCATGAGAGTAATTATCCATTACATGATCTCGAATTAGCCGCCATTGTATTTGCACTCAAGATTTGGAGGCATTATCTTTATGGCGAGAAATTTGAGATATTTACGGATCATAAGAGTTTGAAGTATTTGTTCACTCAGGAGGAGTTGAATATGCGACAGAGACGCTGGATGGATCTTCTGAAGGATTATGATTGTGAAATAAAATATCATCCAGGTTCTGTTAATCTTACTGCTGATGCCTTGAGTCGGCAGGTGAGACTTTCTGCACTTCAGACTAATGAAATATCTCATATGATTCAAGAGTGCTGTTCATTGAGTTTTACGCTCAAGCACAAGAAAGGGAGGAATGAGATTCGTTTGTATACTATTCTATCTGAGCCAACAATGTATTCTCGGATCAGAGATGCTCAGATATCTGATGTTAAGACTCAGCGTTTGGCACGTTTGGCCAATGGAGTTAATACATCTGGATTCCATTTTCAGGCAGATGGTTTATTGTGCCTATCTAATCGAGTGGTTGTGCCTAATGTTGCGGAGCTCAGGAATGATATTCTTTCTCAAGCTCATAGGAGTCGATTATCAGTCCATCCTGGAAGCATGAAAATGTATAAGGACTTGCGAACTAGATTCTGGTGGAAAGGGATGAAGCGAAGTGTGTATCAATTTGTTTCAAGATGTTTGGTTTGTCAACAGGTCAAGGCTGAACAACGACGACCAGGTGGATTACTGCAGAATCTTGAGATTCCCGAATGGAAGTGGGAGCACGTAACTATGGATTTTTTTACCCACTTACCTATGACTTCACGTCAGTGTGATGCTATCTGGGTCGTTGTTGACCGTTTGACAAAATCAGCACACTTTATTCCTTATAACTGGGAGTATTCTTATGATCGCATGACACGTTTATACTTCCAGGAGATAGTGCGATTACATGGGATTCCAGTGAGCATAGTAAGTGATAGAGACCCGCGATTTACCTCACATTTTTGGGGTAGTTTTCAGGAGGCGTTGGGTACCACTCTGAGTTTGAGCACTGCATATCATCCGGAGACTGGCGGGCAGTCAGAGCGGACGATTCGTACGCTGGAGGATATGCTACGTTCTTCTGTCATAGATTTTGTCTTATCTTGGCAGGATCAGTTACCTTTGATCGAATTTTCCTACAATAACAATTATCATCGTAGTATTGATATGGCACCTTTCAAGGCATTGTACGATCGACGGTGTCGTACTCCGTTATTCTGGAATGAAGTCGGGGAACGACAAGTCGAGGGTCCTGAATTGGTGCAGCAGATTGTAGACAAGGTAGATTTGATCAAGCATAGGATCAAAATTTCTCAAGATAGACAAGCCAGTTATGCTAATATTCATCGCAGGCCACTTCAGTTTGAGCCTGGTGAATATGTGTTTCTCCGAGTATCACCTTTCAGGAAGGTGATGAGATTCGGTGTGAAATTCAAGTTGTCTCCTCGTTTTATTGGACCTTTCAAGATACTGGAGAAGATCGGAGATGTTGTATATCATTTGGCTTTACCGCCAAATATTTCCAGTATACATAATGTTTTTCATGTGTCGTTACTTCGACAGTATATAGCTGATGAATCTCATGTGATTCAGCCTAATGATATTCAGCTAGAGCCAGATCTGTCTTTTGTTGAACGACCAATCCGTATCTTAGACAGAACGGAAAAAGTTCTTCGGAACAAGACTATACCACTTGTGATGGTACAGTGGCAGCGCCGAGGCGTTGAAGAAGCAACTTGGAAAACTGAGAGTCGTATGCAAGCAGAATATCCTGAGTTGTTTGCTTTGTATTTTTTATTACCATGTAGTTGTAATTACAGTTGTTGTAATAAAACGTGGTTTGATATTTCATATTGTTATCTTGAATTGTCTTTAGATGTTATTTCGCGGACGAAATATCTAAAGGTGGGGAGAATGTAGTAACCCAGATTCCATTTTAAGATAATAATATGATAAACATGATTTAGGGTTGGTAATTAATCAATTTCGGAGTGTTATTGGACTTCGGAAGAGAATTTGGGCTTTTGACTTTGGGCCGGATCGGAAGCTCCGAACCCAGATCGGAAGCTCCGATCCCAGCCACTTCGGAAGCTCAGCGGAAGCACCGAGATCGGAAGCTCCGATCCTGGAACGGACGTTCCGATCTCCGGCTGCCAGCTTTACCCGATGACTCAGCTGCGAGTTTTGACAAGTGTTGAACGTAGAGCAGATCGGAAGCTCCGATCGCCCGATCGGAAGTTCCGATCCCGACGTGTCACACATGCATGCAGTGAGTTGGATCGGAAGCTCCGATCCTAAAATCGAAAGTTCCTATCCTGGCCGGGAATTTTGCCTATAAATAGGGCTTCCCAGATTCATTTCTAAATACGAATTCCCGAGTTTCTTTCTTCAGTTATATAGTGTGAGATATACACTTGAGGGCCCTATCGGTTATAATAGTGGTTCTGGAATAACCAAGGAGTGGTTGTAGTCATTCGGGACTAGCAACTCCAAAGGGCTATCTACGGACGAAGGTATGGTTCGGGAATCTATTTAAGTTTTGGGAGTACTTATTAGCTTAGTTAAGGCTTATAGAATTTATGTAGTGATACGGTGAACTTTTGAATATAGGCTTGGAACCTAGGATCCTACTATACTTGAACTAGCCTAGAGGTACGTACACATTGACTGAGATTGCCAGCGAGTATACATGTTTATATGTTTAATTTATTTGGCATTATTATATGGCATGAGATATGATTTACCATTTTCTATATTCATATGTCATGTGCATATACACGTTGAGCCTATACCTTGTTATACCTGACTATAGAGCCGCTCAGCTCTATACTCGATAGTCTGTCACTGAGAGTACCGCGACGGTAGGGGCATTTATGTCTGTCTACTCTGGTGTACTAGACGAGTGTGGTTTCACCCAGAGGTTGATTCGTGCGGTGGCAGCACTCATGTGGCGCCGATACTAAGCATGATTTTCAGATGACCCGTTACCAGTCATCATGTTGCATGCATCATATATTTACGTGTACTCATCTTTATGTACTGGGCGTTAGCGCTCACGTCCTAGCTATTATCTTGGACACCCTATTCCATGGGGCAGGTCGCAGGATGGACGGAGCTGGTAGTTCAAGGCAGGACTAGGGAGCAGAAGCCTTGAGGATTTTATTATACAGCAAGATTCGATACAGCTGCATAATGTTTATTGTTTAAGTTTTCGATATGGTTGTATCACTACAGATTTAAGCCTGGATTATGTACTATGCTGATATGTAAATTATGGTTATGTTTCCGCACGTTTTTACTATGTTAAGTATTTTGCTGTATTAAGTTTAATGCATGCTATTAGTTGTCAGTTAGTAGGTGATTCCATGCAGGGTCACTACAATGTCCATCGATTGAATTCATGGGTGAATAACTTATGGTCGAAATGATGTAGATCACCGGAGGCGTGATGATTTCCATTGCAGTGTATGCATGACTTCGCAGACCAATGGTCAAAAAAGGATTTAGTGACATGATTGTCATGTGTTGAGAGTTCCTTATGACACAGTATTGAGTATACTAAGAAACGTGAACTGTGATTCGCACTAGACTTGGTGGGCTGAATTCCCAGTATTGCTTAGGAAACTTGTTTTGCTTCAGAGTAGCATGGGAAGATGACCAGTCTGGAAATCATGTTAAGCAGTTATGTTGAAGTATGACTTTGTGTTGTCTGAATTATCTCGAGGAGAAATTTAGTATTTGTTGTGTCAGCACAATGTGGGAATGGTGCTCCCTCACTAGAAGTGTTAGACACCGGGAACTTTTGGAACCATTAGATGGTTAGATTCAATTAGTGATTCGACGAAGGTCGTAAGACAGTCAAGTTATGATTTGGTCTTCGTCAGTCTAATATTTTCCTTTTGTCGATGATCTCGATCGAGCGGGTGTTGGTATCCTTCGGGATCAGTGAGATCGTGGTTAGGACGGGATATGTATCAGTGTTGTGATACATTAGTGCCAAGGAAGTTTGAACGTCGACCAGTAGCGCAGTAATCTTCAGCTGGGAGAATGTTAATGCGGTTCAGCATTAATGGAGCTTACAAGGAATTAAACAAGATTCTGAGTGTGTCGAAAGCTATTTCGACCAGACACTCAAGCAAGGGTATTTAGTATGTTCTCAAGGTTCTACCCTAAATTTCGAGGACGAAATCTTTTAAGGTAGGAGAATGTAGTGACCTGTATCCACAATTAGCAATTAATGAGTATGTTAATTGTGTGATCATTTTGGATTAAGAAAAACATGCTTAAGGAAATTTTCAATGGGTTAACGGAGTCCAAAAATGGATCCAGGACACTCAAAAATGGCCGGGAAGTTTCCGAGAGTTCGGAGGGTTCGGAGGCTCCGAACCAGGTTAGGAGGCTATGAACGGGTCCGGAGGATCCGAACTCGGATTGGAGGCTCCGAAGATAATGCGTCATTGGTGACATCACTGATGGGACTTCAGGGGATCCGAATTCAGGATCGAAGGCTCCGAACACGAACAAAGGCTCTGAAGTTAGGAACGGAGGATCCAAACCAGTTTGAAGGGTCCGAAGTCGAGTTAGGAGGATCCGAACTTCGCCTATAAATTGGGGGCCGAGATTTCATTTTCAAGTGCACCTTTCCTCTTTTCTCTCTCAATTCCTTAGCCTTCTAACTCAGATCTAGGGAGATCTAGGCGTCCTATGGAGAATCCAAAAGTGGCATAGCGATCCAGGCGTCGTAGTGGAGCTGTGGCCTAGTTTTGAGGCAAGCGACAACAAAGGGCTAACGACGGATGCAGGTTTAGCTTTGGCTTCCTAAAAATATTTAGGAGTATGAAATAGTTTAGTTAAGGCTTTTAGAGCTTAATTAATGATGCATGAGTATTTTCATTGTAGAGCTGATGATAGGCTTGGAACCTAGAGTGGGACTGCTGGGAACTGCCTGTAGAAAGGTACGTAAGTACTGACTGAGATAGCCAGCGGATTTTGCATTCTTATATGTTGCATTTGTGCGTCATATTATTATGCAGCATGTGCATATCATATTGTTCATGTCCATCTTTTGAGATGAGCCATGTAGGACCGCTCAGCCCTGTTCGGACGGTTGAGGTCGAGCACCCCGCGACCGATGGGTTAGCCGGCACTGGCCTCTGGAAGACATGGTCTACGTCCGTTAGGAATGAGAAGTGTACACAGGGTTTGATCCCCGGGTTGTACCACTCATGTCCTAGGCACCATTACTGACCAGTTGTATACAGTTATCCCAGATATGGATACCCGGTCATTTGCATGCATCATATTTTTATGTTTTACCGTGCTTTTGTATGGAGCTTAGAGCTCACGTCCAGTCTTTTCTGTGTATCTAGACAGCCTATTCAACGGGGCAGGTGTTGGTGCAGGATTGAGCACCAGGAGCTTGGAGTAGCCAGTGACCAGTGAAGACGACAGGATTAGTTGTAGGTTTTTGCCCTTTAGGCTTATTTATTCGATTGGGTTGTATAATCGAATTTGATTAACCGGTTGTATTCTGCCGGTCTGCTTTTATTTAAGTCTTTTGCAGCAATTTATTTAATGCATGCTTAATTATGCACTTAACTCTGATTAGGGAGTGGATCCAGGTTGGGTCGCTACAGTATCTTTCAGAGAAAATGAAAGGCTTTCAATTGAATTTGTTCCTCTGTCACTCAAGCTGGATTCATGCTTGTGCAGACCACATAAAATTCCATCAGATGCTTATGGGAATCCTCACCTGCAAGGCCATGAAAAGAAGGTAAAATATGTATTAGTCCAGACTTCAAATCAAAAGTAGCATTAGCTTCTAAAGTAGGAAAGTAATGCATAAAGGCTGTTGATTCAAATCAGGAGTGCCAAGTTGTCTCACGCTCATATTTGCATTTGCAACCATCTCTTCTCTAGGTTTCTCAAATGAAACTTCTTTTTCCTTTTCAAATCTCCTTCGAGCTTCCTTCTTTTGCCTATGGAACGTTCTGTCTATCTCCGGATCGTAGGGGAATTCTTCTTCTTCTGAAGATTCACCTGCATGCATGAACAAACCAGAGAAGCACTCGGAGAAAGAATAAAAATAATAATAAACACAAATAAATATATCATCGCCTCCCTGGAAACGCTGCCAAAATTTGGCAGCGCGTAGTCGTATCACGTCCAAATTAACTCAACTCAAATCAAATTAGTAAATATGTAGTAGCAAGAGTAGGGATCGTTCCCACGAGGAGGACTGAAATTTAATGTGCTAAAAATTAAAAATACTAAAAATAAATAAAAGGGGTTTTTGTTTACTCTAATTAACTACTAAAAATTAAGAAAAAAGTAAATAAATACTAATTCTAAAATTTACTTAACTAACATGAAAAATTAAAATTAAGTTACTAACAATTAATAAAACAAGCCTTGGTATCGGTCGACTACGCCCTTGAAGTTTATTCATTCGATCATCGATTCTCTAAAAAATAACTAATTCACATTTGAATATTCATCATTGAAAATTCAATTTCTATCTTACCTTATTTTTAGTTAAATAGAAGCAAGCGTTCTAAATTAACCCTTACAAATGAATTAACCAAAATACAAGCGATTAAGATTTAAATCCAAGGTAGCATTCAAACTAATGAGACTGATGAAGCTAAACAACACAAACACAAGCGGTTTTGTTTAATCTAGTCAAAATATGTTACTACAAATTAATAAATTTAAAAGAAGAAATTATCAATCATAGTTGCTTCACAAATTAGAAAGATCAAACAATTACGGATTTGATATCTAATTTAGCTTTAGATTTTATGAGAAAATTATTAAGTGATCAAGCTAATAATCAAAAACACAAGCATGACAATCGAATTCAAACAACTCTTGATACTCAAACCATAAATCAAACATTAACAGTACCAAAATCTTCAAGGATTCTTCTTCCTCAAACAAGAATTAAAACTTAGCCACTATAATTCATGAAATCTCTCGAAAAATTGAAGAAATAAATTAAATCTAAAAATAAGGAGAAAACCTAGCCGCCAAATAGTTCTTTTGCGTTCTTCCCTCCAAAAAGCACTATTTTCTTCCTCTATCAGTATTCAATATTGCCCAATATAAAAGAGTCCCGAAATTTCCAAATTCTGCGCAATATATTTTTTCCAAATCCGCGACATGCACTGAACCTGTACTACCTCCGTGCATTTTATAATTTCTGAACAGTACGGTGCACGGACCCTGTGCTAAGGTCCGTGCCCACCTCCGTGTGCTTTCTGCCTCAAATGTTTTGATGAAAAATATCCACGGACCTTCCTCCAAAACTTTCACGGGGTTTGTGCATTAAATTGGTAAGAATATTTCTTTATTCAATAGGCACAGGCCTTCCTCCAAAAGGTTCACGGGGTTTTGTGCATTAATCTCAAAAATTTACATCATCTACTCCATTCTATTCCTTTTCCTATATCAAATCACAAACTTATGATTAGTGACTATAAAACCAATTTAATCACTCAAAACGCACCTAATTATCACAATTTAACTCAAATAAATATAGGAAAATATGGACATATCATACACTACCCGTCGCGGCTGCCATAGAACACCACATCTGGTGGAAGAAAACTTTGGATTGAAGTTAAAATCAGGCAGAGCTCGTTCCCAATTCATTTTGGTATAAAAATTTCCAAGAAATCGTGTGATTTTGCTTCGATTATAGGCTGTTTTGGTGGTCTCATAGGTTGTATTCTAAGATAAGTTTAAGAATAGCTTATTTATGTAATTTAGTTTCAAGAGTCAGTTACCCGGGTTTCAGATTTTTCATTCACTTTGAGTATCTTTTTTAGAACGAGGGGTTTGAAAGGAATATGAAACAAGTTTGTCTTCTATTTTTCGAGTATCTTAGATGTATGTGTTTAGATTATGGAGTTATGTTGTGAAGTAAACTTGTAGAGAATTGTGTTGGCTTCGATTTGCCTATGGAATCACTCAATTTTATCAAGAAATAAATAAGATACATGAGTTTTACTAAAATTGGTTCAGTTTATGATATATGCCCTAGTTCATGATTTGGCTTGATGTTCTTTGAACACTTGTGCATAAATGGTAAAATATTTGAACTTTTTATCCTTGTAAGTTAGCTTTAATTTGCTTTGAAATCAGCTGTTTTCATTACAAAATGAATGAGATACATTAGTTTTACCGCATAGTTATTAAAAGCGCTCGTCTGGCTGCGCCTAGGCAACAGGTGCAGCCAGGCGCACCCATTGCGCCTGGGTACTGACCCAGGCGCATGTATTGCAACAGGTGCGCCTTAGGCGCGCGTCTGTGCAGAGTCACACAATAGGAGAAAAGCGTATAAGCGAGAGCTTCACTCCTGCTGTACGCAATTTAGATTTTTAATTAGAAAAAAACCCTAGTCCAACCAAGTTTTAAGCCCAATAACTACAGTCCACTTTTATTTAATAATAAAAAAGCCTTCATGCATGTTAACGGCGCAATAATCTCTACATCTCCCTCAATCTTTCTGCTTTCAATTATAGTTTCTCAATTTTTTGAATATCAGAAAGCAAAGAAGACTAAGCCCAAAACAACTTTTGTTTTCTCATTTCTATCGATTAAAATAAGGTAACTGTATGAGGCAGCCAGCAATGTCATGCCCCGAGTCCGAGACGTGCCACCGGCGTTGATTCAAATTTACACAAATTATAAAACAACCAGCCTCGTAGTACAGTATATACCAAATCAGTCATTTCTCATAAATAAATTCCAAAAATATCGTCTTTTACAACCCAAAAATCCCTAAAATGACGAAATCTTGCGGAAGCTTCTAATAAACTAAATAACAAAAAGATTAAATGAAACAACCCAAAAATAATAGCAAAATTAAATCCTAAAGTTCTTTCTTTCACCAACCCCAAAACTGGTCTTGTTCTGATCCTCTAATTCTTCTTCTATATCATCTGGGAGGGAAAAGGTAAGGGGGTGAGCTTTTTGGGAAACATTCAGCAAGTGGGGGTCGTTCGAGACATGTAAAAAATATATGCATAATCATAGGAACACAACACATCATGAACACAAACTTAAACATAACTCAATACTTGGTCCATCAACCGAAACATCACCACGATACATAAACATAAGCACTGAAATTCATCTCCTTTCCATGATTTACTATCTCCTATATGTTAATCCTCTAAGGAGCGAGACCATGTCCAATATGTTAATCCTCTATGGAGTGAGGTCATACAACGGTTACAATCCCACCGTATAAGGGTAATGTCATTAGCATATCCATTCGAATCATAACAATGCTTGACAACATGTATGACACAACATGAACCAACATGACACGAACAAAAGACACATGCTCGAACGAATTTTGAAAACCAAATACCGTGACTCATCAATGAATATTTTTAAAATCATTATATCAAGAAATATACATACAAAAGCCCACTTACTGAATATATTTGTGCGAGAATTAAATACTCGAGCAGGAGAAGTTTTTGGCCGAACAATTTCAGAAGAAAATTCCTGAAAATTTGGCAGACTCTTGAGCACTTTTCCTTCCAAATTCTATCCTACCTCCACGAGAGAATATGGACAAAATTGGAAAATTCCTTAAAGAATTCAGAAAGCACTTTCAAGAGATCTTAATCTATTGACCAATAAAAGTGCTCCTACACTTAATATTAATCATTTCAGACGAAGCTTTTGACACCAATTGAAGCACTAGATTTTGAAATTAATGAATGAAAGTGGACCGATTTCTTGGATATAGGTGGCAGCCTTATTCACATGAATATGGCCGAACATGTACAAATTGTTTTTTGCGAAAATATGAAGAGAGAAGCAGGAAAATTTTGTGTGTATTTTCCTGTGGTTTGCTCTCTATTTATAGGCACGAAAGATATTGAGATTGACTAGGATATTCAAAGTTTAAATAAAACTCTATCTCTCGAGATTTGACTCCATCTAAATCTAGATCTTATAATATTTTGTAAACTTATTATCATGATACATAATATCTTTTATTTATCTTACTAATTAGAATAAATAAAATATTAACACCTTATCTAAGATCTTTGGTTTTCACATCCTCCCCACCTTATGTGAAATCTTGTCCTCGAAACTTGGATCAACCTGCTAGTAGGGGTCAATACGCTAAATGGTTTGGTCGGTTTCTTAGGTATAAGCCCTAACTTCTTACGAACCTCTTAGGTGTAAACGAATGTGTGGCACCAAAATCAAATGAAACATATGTAGACACATTGTTGATTAGAATGGTACCTGCCACGACTTTGTTCGCATCGTCGGCTTCTTCTTGAGTAATAGTGTGGGGCCTCGGGTTTGCTAATATCATTTTAGGGCAATTAATAAATAATCATGATTGAATCACAGTTGATACAAAAATAATCAAAGCATGAAATTTCTTTTAAATACACGGACTCCGTGCACAGGTCCGTGTTCAGGTTCGTGCATTAACCTGTAGCCAAGAATCTATGGTTTCAAAGTACACGGACCCCGTGCCACCTCCGTGTCTGGGTCCATGTGAATCAATAACACTAAAAATCCAAGTTTCTGTTTTCGTCACAGACTCCGTGCACCCTCCGTGCCTAGGTCCGTGCATAAAATTTCAAAGTTTCACAAGTTTCTGCCTTGGCTACAGACCACACGGACCCATGCACGGAGGCATGTCCGGGGTCCGTGCCCTGCTATAAAAATCAGCATTTTAAAGGCTGTTCAAATCTGGAAAATGGCATATAATCTTCATCAAGCTACAAACTAAAACACATGAATTCAAGTTCTTGTCTTCTAACATAAACAAGTTCTTGTTTTCTAACATGTTTGACAAAACCTATGGCACATACATCTGCTAAAAACTCGAGTCACCACGTCTAAGACTCTCTCTCGAGCTACCCACGTGGACTCTGACTAGCTCCTGCCCTCCTGTTGCCATGCACACATACAAAACAAGACAACAACCGGATAACTTTGGTGAGAATATGATTCCCAGTATAAATGACATAAACATGCAATAAAAAACTCATTTCAACTCAAGATATAATGTCAATGCAATGGATGTTTCGTAAATTAAATCAATCATCGAGATTTGTATCCGATCCCGACATCAAGATTCATATCCGATCTTGGTATGGATATATCCACTTCTCATAGTTCGTATCCGTCTCGATATCAAAGTTCGTATCCGACCTCGACATCATGATAAATGCAATATGCATTAATCACATATGCATTAACTAAAACTGAATTAAACAACTCAAGTTCTAAATCAAGAACATATAATTAAACAAGTATGTGGTTTTTAGGGGAAACTCAAGAATCCTCCGTCTCGAGTATTAAATCCCTTAGCGATCGATGTCAACTTATACCTTTTCTCTTAGATCTTGAGGTGCTCCAATTCTAGACAATTACAACAAGAACATATACATCAAAATATATACAAACTCACAACTCAATCTTCAAGTGAAAATGACTTCAAACCTTGCTCCAATCTTTCTCGGTTCGAAGGCTGGATTCCCGAACTCAACACTTCAATATAAATTTGAAATATAGTGATCGCAAGCTAGAAATATGAGAAATAAATTCGTATCATGTTCAGCTCAATCCATCTAAACTCAAACTCAATCAAATTCTTGAACCGACGGCGTAACGATACAAATTCGGTAACCGAAACGAAAATATATCAATGCCATCAATATTTAGAACTTCAAATACAACCATATCAGCAATATATCATCACTAAAACAGCATAATCATAATTTTATATTTTATAATTTCATAAGAAAAATCATAACAAATCCAATCGACGTTCTTTTCCCGATCCGTCTTCGAACATACCATACATTCTAGCTCACACACATATATAACCAATAAGAATGAAATTCCATCTTCAACTCAAAAATCAAATATGATAAAACTGAAAAAAACTTATACGAAAACATAGTTCTCGATGAGTTGATCGCGAATATATATTCAATACTGAAAACTTATGACCGGATTGCGAAAACCCTGAGCTTCAAGAGTTGAAAATGGAGTGGGGAAAGGTTTTTGATTATTCTCTCTTCTATAATCTGTTTACATGTGAAGATGATAATACACCAAGTTGGAATTAGATATATTCAAGCATATTTGCAGTTTAGTCCCTGAACTCTTTGCAATTTGCAAATCAGGCCTCGAAATATATTTTTAATTAAATTTCAATCCTAAATAATTTAAGAATATTAGAATTTAAATCTAAACTCTAAATACTCCCAAATTAAATAATTTTGGATTAAAATTAAATAATCTTGGACGTTACAATTCTCCCCCTCTAAGACATGATTTCTTCCTCGAAATCGCATGCAATCTGTACATATAAGATACTGAAATAATAGAAAACTAAATAAGAACTCATATCAATGAAATAACTCAGGAAATATTTTTCTCATGTCTTCTTCAGTCTCCCATGTGGCTTCTTCTACTCCATGTCGACTCCGCTGAACTTTGAACAACTGAATAGTCTTGTTTCTAAGTTGCTTTTCTTTGCGATGATGAATTTGTATTGGTTGCTCAAAGTAACTCAGGGTCTCGTCAATTTCAGCTTCATCAGGTTGAAGAATATGAGATGCATCAGACTGATATTTCCTCAGCATAGAAACATGGAATACGTCATGAATACCAAATAAAGCTGGAGGCAATGCAAGTCGATAAGCAAGATCGCCTATCTTTTCGATAATTTCATAAGGACCGATAAATATTGGAGATAACTTTCCTCTCTTGCCAAATCTGACTGTGCCTCTTAAAGGAGAAATCTTCAAAAATACTCTGTCTCCCTGTTCAAAAGATAGAGGTCTACGTCTGATATTCGTGTATTTTGCCTGTCGATATTGAGCTGTCTTCATTCGCATATGAATGATTTTCAATTTTTCTGTCATTTCTCGGATCATATCTTGCCCAATATCAGGTGCTTCTGAGATATCATCCCAGTAAAGAGGAGATCTGCACTTCTTTCCATATAATGCTTCAAATGGAGCCATTTCAATACTCGTTTGATAACTGTTATTATAAGAAAATTCAGCAAGTTGTAATGAATCTTGCCAGTTTGTGCCAAAATGTAGCACTACAGCTCTAAGAATATCCTCAAGTGTCTGAGTAGTTTGCTCAGAATGTCCAACAGTTTGAGGATGATGCTGCACTCAGGTGCTGTAGTAACCCGTATCCAAAATTAATGATTAATGGATAATTAATCATGTGATCATGTTTTGATTTAGTAAAACATGATTAAGGAAATTTCAGATGGAGTAACGGACTTCAGAAATGGACTCAGGATGATCGGAAATTGCCCGAAGGGTGACCAAGAATGGAAGCACGGACACGATGTTCTGGTCAGCTGATGTCATCCGTGACGTTAGCAAAGTGACGTCATTGCATACGAACATGATGAGACATCGGACGCAATGATTGAAGAATGGACATAACAAACCCCGAACGAACGTTCCGTTCTCTGTCTATAAATAGAGGAGCTGAGATTCATTTCTAGGTAAACCGAACTCCTCTATTCTCCTGATTCCTTAGCCTTGTAACTCAGATCTAGGGAATTCTAGGCGTCCTATTGGGAATCCGGAAGTGGCATAGTGATCCCGGCGTCGTAGCAGAGCTGTGGCCTAGTTTTGAGGCAATCGCCATCAGTGGGCTGACGACGGACACAGGTATAGCTATGGTCCCCTTAAATTATTTAGGAGTATCTAATAGCTTAGTTAAGGTTTTTAGATCTTAATTAATAATGAATGGGTATTTGCATTGTAGAGTTGAGGATAGGCTTGGATCCTAGAGTGGAACTGCTAGGACTTTCTGTAGTAAGGTACGTAAGTACTGACTGAGATAGCCAGCAAGTTTGCATGCTTATGTGTTGCATTGTGTGCTATATTATTCTGCAGCAAGTGCATATCATATTGTGTCTATACATATTTTGAGATGAGCCATGTAGGGCCGCTCAGCCCTGTTCAAACGGTTGATGTCAAGTGCCCCGCGACCGAGGGGTTAGCCGACACTGGCATCTGTAAAGACACGGTCTACGTTCGGTAGGAATGAGCAGTGTACGTAGGGTTTTATTCTCGGGTTGTACCACTCATGTCCTAGACGCCATTCTGAGCAGTTGTATACAGTTATCCCAGATATGGATACCCTGTCATTTGCATGCATCATATTTTTATGTTTACCCGTATTTACGTATTGAGCTTAGATATCACGTCCAGTATTTTTTGTGTATCTTGACACCCCATTCGACGGGGCAAATGTGGGTGCAGGATTGAGCACCAGGAGCTTGGAGAGGCCAGTGACCTTTTGAATACAGCGGGATTAGATGTAGGTTTTATTTAAGATTATTCGATTGGGTTGTATAATTGAATTTGTTTAACCGGTTGTATTCTGCCGGTGTGCTTTTATTTAAGTCTTCCACATCAATTTTATTAATGCATGCTTAATTATGCTCTAACTTTGATTAGGTAGTGGATCCGGATAGGGTCGCTACATTTATTGGTATCAGAGCAGCATGCAAAGACACTTGGGAGATAGTAATGAGTCTTTGGGTTATCCTTGTAGGATTATTGCGACCTTATGAAAAGAGATGATGATGAGGCAATTAGGTTGCCCGAATACTATCATCATCGGCAGGATTTCTAAAGATTTGGCTTATGAGATTCTAGCAAGTGCGGACAAGAGCGATGGATTGTGTTCGAGTTTTCGAGACATCTACTCATGTGGATCCTAGCTTTGGATCGAGTACCGGATGCCAGAGGCAGTGGAAGAGGATGGGTTGGGACGTACTTGATGCTTTCATCTGTACTGTCCTTACCATGATGACACTAATCTGAAAATTCTCCAGTCATAGTTGGAGAGATTGTCATAAAGACCTTCACCAGGGAATGCCTCGAGTGGCTAAAGCATGACTAGTTTTGAACGTAAGGTCATTAAATTCATGTAGGACATGATTTTATCTGTATGCTTGTATCTATGTGTGAGGACCTCGGTTCTAATAATCTAACCAAGAATAAAACAAACAATCAACCCCAAAGATCCAAGAGATTAAACAATAAATTTTTTTTAAAAGGGGGCCTCGCTCGAGCGGTAAAAATATTCCGCTAGAGCGAGCAAAACTCTGCCCGAGAGACAACAAAGGCTCTCGCTCGAGTGGCATAAAACGTCCGCTTGACTGAGGCAAGCTCTTCCTCAAAAAAATAACATGCCTCGCTCAAGAGGTAAGAATCCTCCGCGAGCAAGATCAACTCTGAACCAAAATCCAGAATTTATCTCAACTCCAATCCAACAATCAAAATCTTCATTTCTAACATGCATAAATCCAGTACAACTCGCATGATAAAGTACATGATAGTTCTAAGGTTAATCATGATATGAATCTTATGTATGAAAGGCAACACGATTACAACAAATCGCACCTCAATTCGATAACAAAAGAATTCAAAGATTTTTGTCCCGACTTTGAAACAAGTAACAGATTTTGGATCTCCAACGGATCCTTAGCCACGTGATCAAAATGCGAGCTATCCATGATCGCATCATCCTCCCCTTCTTGAAAAGGATTTGTCCTCAAATCTCGATCATCACCTACATCAAACAACGACAAATCAGAAACATTAAAAGTAGTACTCACATTATACTCACCTGGCAAATCTAATTTGTAGGCGTTGTCGTTGATGCGCTCCAACACTTGAAATGGTCCATCGCCTCTACGTAAAAGCTTTGAGCGCCTTTTTTCAGGAAACCGCTCTTTCCTCAAAAACCACACCCAATCACCCGGTTCAAACACAACTCTCTTCTTTTCCTTATTTCCTTGCTTTGTGTATTGCAAATTCTTTTTCTCAATGTTTGCCTTCACCTTTTCATGCAAATTTCTCACAAAATTCCGCCTTTTTATTACCATCCTTGTTAACCCTTTCACTCATAGGCAAAGACATCAAATCCAACGGGGTTAAAGGATTAAAACCATACACAATTTTAAATGGTGAATAATTCTTAGTAGAATTCACACTGCGATTATATGCAAATTCAATAAAAGGCAAACATTCTTCCCAACTCTTCAAATTCTTTTTGATTACAGTACGCAACAAAGTTCCTAACGTCCTATTAACAACCTCAGTTTGACCATCCGTTTGAGGATGACATGTAGTCGAAAACAGCAATTTAGTACCAAGTTTTCACCACAATGTTTTCCAAAAATAACTCAAGAAACGAGTATCCCTATCAGACACAATACTCCTAGGCATGACATGCAATCTAACAACTTCATTAAAGAAAAATTCAGCAACATGAGAAGCATCATCAGATTTATGACACGCAATAAAATGAGCCATCTTAGAAAATCTATCAACCACAACAAAAATTGAATCCCTCCCTTTCTTAGACCTCGGTAATCCTAAAACAAAATCCATAGAAATATCTACCCACGGTTCACTAGGAAAAGGAAGTGGAGTATACAAGCCATGTGGTTGTTGTCTAGACTTTACTTTCCTACAAGTCACACATCTTTCGCAAATTTTCTCAACATCATGCTTCATATGTGGCCAATAAAAATGTTCATGCAAAGTATCATAAGTTTTAGCCACACCAAAATGTCCTATCAAACCACCCCCATGTGATTCCCTAACTAGTAATTCACGAATAGACGATTTGGGCACACACAACTTATTTTCCTTAAACAAATATCCATCATGCATGAAGAATTTATCTTTTGGACCATGAAAACATAACACATATATCTCACCAAAATCAAGATCATTAGCGTACAACTCCTTCACATACTCAAATCCCAAAAACTTAGGATCTAGAGTAGATAGAAGCACATACCTTCGTGATAGAGCATCCGCTACCACATTTTCCTTCCCTTGCTTGTACTTGATAACGTAGGAAAAAGTTTCCACAAACTCCACCCACTTAGCATGCCTCTTGTTTAGCTTTTTTTGTCCTTTGAGATGCTTCAATGATTCATGATCCGTATGAATCACAAATTCCTTTGGCCTCAGATAGTGTTGTCATATCTCAAGTACCCTCACCAACACATAAAACTCCTTATCGTAGGTAGGATAATTCATGGACGCCCCACTAAGCTTCTCACTGAAGTATGCGATCGACCGCCCACCTTTCATCAAGATACCTCCAATTCCTACACCTGATGCATCACATTCAATTTCAAAAGTGTTAATAAAATCAGGTAATACAAGTAAAGGATCGTTAATTAATTTATGCTTGATAATATTAAAAGACTTCTCTTGCTCCTCGCCCCAATGTAATGGAATGTTCTTCTTGATCACTGCAGTCATAGGTGCCGCCAAAGTGCTGAAATCTTTCACAAATCTCCTATAGAAACTTGCAAGACCATGAAAACTTCGAACTTGACCAATAGAAGTAGGCGTTGGCCAATCTCGAATTGCACTTACCTTTTCCTCATCAACTTTTACCCCTTGAGCACTCACAACATAACCAAGAAACACAAATTCATGTGTTCAAAACACGCACTTTTTCAAGTTAGCATATAAATGTTCAGCTCTCAATTTAAGGTCCAAAAATTCAACTAGCTTAATCACGTTAAGATAATTAAATCATGTGATTTAATGCATGTTATTTAGTATGCTTAATTGTTATGTTTAATTATGTGATTTATTGTAATGCCTGAGATTTATGTGATGTGTATGATTTTAAAGTTTTCATGTTGAAATTAATTTTGGGTCGCAGGAACGAGTCTAGTCTTGAAACGAGCAAGAAAATATTTTAAATTAAGTTTAAAGGGATGTAGTGTATTTTTTTTTATTAAATTGGGAGAGTAAAAATTTTAAAGGATTTTAAATGTAACTAATGGGCCGTGTTAGAGCCCATTAGTCACAAAAGAAATAAGCGTTCAAAATTTTATTCTGAACTCTCATTTGAACGCTCCCTTTTCTTTACTCAAAAACTCTCTCAAACACTGCGATCTTCAGGCTAGGGTTCTTCCACTTCTCAAGGCTCGATCGTTCTGCAGTCGAGGTTAATCTCAATTAAACAATTTAGGCAAGTTTTATCTTTTTGAAACCCATTCAAGAATATAGATATTTTACAGATTTAAACCCTATGTTGAAGATTGATGATCTATGCATATTTCTTGATGATTCATGAGTATGTTGTTTAATTGTGAAACGTGAGGCGTTCCTGATGTTTTCGGTACAAGTTTGATGAGATGTAAGGGCTTAGATGTTTGAAATCCAAACTTTTGGGTTGAGTGTGTTGGGTGTGAATTTTTGATTCAAATCTTTGAATCAATGGATTGATGAATGAATTTTGAAGTGTTATTAGAAGATTCATTTGAGTTTGGTATTGTTTTTCCAAGGTTTATGATGGTTGATAGGTTTTAGAACTCAAAAATCGAATTTTTGGTGAAAGCTTGATGCAGATTCGTAAAATTCAGAAAAATTTTCCGAAGTTTCCAGACTCTGGAAGGGGGTCCAGAAGGAGGTCCGGGTGCCCTCTGTCCCTAAAAATCGAAATTTTTGTTGTGCACGGGGGTGGGCACGGGGTCCGTGCCCCATCCGGACACGGGTCCGTGCAAGGGTTCGGAATGCGTCTGTCCCAAAAATTTTAACCTTCGTTTTAAGGGTCCTAAATTCATGTTCATGTTATTTTAAGATGTCTTAAGTATATTTAGGAGGTTTTACGCAAACATTTCATGTTTTGAATGTCCGTGACGGACGGAACGACTCACGTGGACCAAATATACTTTGTAATGTAAGTTATGTTTTCAACCTTAACGAAAACTATTTTTCCATGAAAAACATGAAATGTATGAAGTATTTTATGCATAAAGGGTTCTCGCATTGGTTTATGCATGCACGACATTGTTTTATGAAAGTTCATGATTATGGAAGAATGACGATGATATGTATGAAGCATGATATGTTATGATGTATGAAAAATATTTTGATGACTTATGCGTCTTGTGGTGATTACATGGGGTATGCACTTCGGGATGAGCTCCGGAGCGGCTATCCAAACATGGCTCATGGGATGGTTATACGGGGTATGCACTTCGGGATGAGCTCCGAAGCGGCTATCCAAAGAATGAAAGTTTACGGGCGTAATGCCATATGCTTGTTGATCAACAAATATGAATGGCTCATTATGACGATTGCCACACTACTCATACTTCATCACCCCAAATATTTTTATGTTATGGATACATCAAAGTTATGTTTGTTGCATGAAAGTTTAAGTTAATGTTTTCTCTTTTAAAGTTATAAAATCCTTTTTCTGCATGTTCTTGCTGAGTCTTTCAACTCACTATACTTGAATGGTGCAGGTAACAATGATGTGGATTGTTTTATTGATGATTATGTGGGCGAACATGAAGAAGAGGCAGGGGTCGGTCCAACGGGCAATGCATGAGTGTGAATGCTTTAGAATGAAAGTTGTTTTAAACATTTTTATTTGATGGGAGGCAAACAAGTTTTAATTTTTAAGTTGATGGCCTTGTTTGGCAAATATTTTTAGATGATATTCTATTTTGTGCACTTATTATACCCTCTTTTAATGAAGAAGATGATGCTTCCGCAAAGCTTTTATTTTTTTTACCAAATTTAAATATGTATGTTTGAGTAACGTTTCGAATGAGAAATTGGGACGTTACAGCTTGGTATCAGAGCAGTTCGCTCTGGGTTTGTTGCACGCATGCATACTCGCCACGACCTTATGCTTCATCTTCATGTCTGTAAGTTCTATGTTATGGATTGTTTACGATACATGATAGTAATTACAATTAATAATTTATGCATGTTGAGTATGATGTTATGTTTAAAAAACGTGATTGAGAATGTGGACATGTTGGACAATAGGAGCTACGCATTCTTTTATGTCTGTTAGTTTTATGATGAAGTTGGAGATTTTGCCGGATGAATCTATTTCGATATTTTGAGTGTCGCTACCCTCAGGAGAAGAACTGAGAAGTAGTAGTGTTGTAAGAAATTGCAAGTTTCAGATGCAGAGTCTAGTTTTGTGTGCAGATTTTATTGTTTTGAAAATGGTGGATTTCGATGCAATTTTTGGGATGGACTGGTTGACTTAGCATGAGGCTATTATTGACTGCAAACGGAAAACTGTCTCTTTGAAAGATCAGAATGGAAAACCGTTTGTGTTCCGCACTACGTCTAAGAGGAGCTCACCAGGTATGATCTCTGCAGGAACGACTTGTCAGTTATTGAGTAATGGGTGTACATGCTTCCTTGAAAGTCTAACTGGCGAGCTGAAGGTGTAGCGATCGAAACTTGTGGAAGTGGAGGTAGTGTAGGACTTTCCAGAAGTTTTTCCCGATGATGTTGTGGGATTGCCTCTAGTCAGGGAAGTCGAATTTGGGATAGAATTGTTGCCCAAAACTAAGCTAGCATCTAAGGCACCGTACTTTTTGGCACCAACTGAGATGAAAGAATTAAAGGATCAGTTGCAGGAGTTGCTGGATAAGGGGTTCATCAGACTGAGTGTATCGCCTTGGGGTGCACCGATGTTGTTTGTCAAGAAGAAATATGGGTCAATGAGGTTCTGCATTGACTACAGAGAGCTGAACCGAGTTACAGTGAAGAACATATATCCCTTGCCCAGAATAGACGACTTGTTCGACCAATTGCAAGGGGCAGAGGTGTTCTCAAAAATTGATCTACGATCAGGCTACCATCAGCTGAAGGTGAAGGATGTAGATGTGCAGAAGACAGCATTCAGGACTCGCTATGGCCACTACGAGTTCTTAGTAATGCCGTTTGGGTTGACCAATGCACCAGCTGTGTTCATGGATTTGATGAACAGGGTGTTTCAACCCTTCTTGGATCAGTTTGTCATAATCTTCATAGATGACATATTGATCTACTCTTGCAGTCTAGAGGAGCATCGTCAGCACTTGACTACAGTGTTGCAGATTTTGAAAGAAAAGCAACTGTATGCTAAGTTCAGTAAGTGTGAATTTTGGCTGGAGCAGATTTCATTTTTGGTTCATATAGTTTTAGCTAAGGGAATTGAGGTGGATCCTTCTAAGGTGAAAGCGGTTCGAAATTGGGTTGCTCCAAAGACTGCTACAGAAATACGGAGTTTCTTGGGTTTAGTAGGCTACTACAGGAGATTTATTCAAGACTTCTCTAAGATAGCTCTACCACTGACTTCCTTAACTCGAAAAGGTGTTAAGTTTGTGTGGTCAGAACAATGTGAGAAGAACTTTGCAGAACTGAAAGAAAGACTAATGTCAGCGCCAGTGCTAGCAATTCCCGAAGGAACGGGTCATTTTTTGGTTTATACCGATGCTTCTAAGAGTGGATTACGAGCTGTTTGGTGCAGGATGATAAAGTAATAGCATATGCATCTCGACAGCTGAAGGTCCATGAGAGGAACTACCCGACTCATGATCTTGAGTTGGCGGCAGTTGTTTTTGCTTTGAAGCTTTGGAGACACTACTTGTACGGCGAAAGGTGTCAGATTTTCACTGATCACAAAAACCTAAAACATTTCTTCACTCAGAAGGAGTTAAACATGAGGCAAAGAAGATGGCTGGAATTGGTGAAGGACTACGACTGTGACATTAGCTACCATCCAGGCAAGGCTAATGTAGTAGCAGATGCATTGAGTCGCAAGTCTGCAACATTGAACCAATTGACAGTCCAACAAGAATTTATTGCTGATTTTGAACGGATGAGCTTGGAGGTACTCGGACCAAGGGATGTGTGCACGCTATCAGCAATAACAGTAGTACCTAATTTCTCGATAGAATTCGAACAGGCCAAGTTTCTGATGAACAGCTGATAACCTAGAGAACAAGAGATGAGGCTAAGGGTGGTACACTGTATACCATCAAAGACGGCATTGTGCATCACAGAGGTAGAGTGTGCGTCCCAGCAATGGATTCATTGAGAATGGAACTAATGACTGAAGCCCATATTTTTCCGTATTCTATTCATCCAGGGAGTACAAAGATGTATAAGGACCTGCAATCCTAATATTGGTGGCCAGGTATGAAGAAGGATGTTGTAAAATTTGTGAGTGAATGTTTGACTTGTCAGCAAGTGAAAATCGAGCATCAAAAACCGGCAGGACTCCTGAAACCATTGCCAATACCCACATGGAAGTGGGAAGATGTCACTATGGATTTCGTGGTAGGATTGCCAGTTTCACCGCGAAGGATGACCTCGATTTGGGTAATAGTTGACATGTTAACTAAGTCAGCTCATTTTATTCCAGTTAGGAATAACTTCTTAATGAATCAGTATGCAGAGCTGTACATTCAAGAAATTGTCAGATTGCATGGAGTACCAGCGAGGATAGTATCTGACAGAGATCCTAAGTTCACTTCGAACTTTTGGGGAAGTTTACAAAGAGGATTGGGAACGAAGCTAGCTTTCAGTATAGCTTTCCACCCTCAGACAGATGGTCAGTCAGAACGAGTGATCCAAATACTCGAAGACATGTTGAGAGCTTGTATGATCGACTTTGGAGGTAATTGGGAATCAAAATTGCCTTTAGTGGAGTTTACTTACAACAATAGTTATCAAGCAACTATTGGCATGGCTCCTTATGAGTCATTGTATGGGAGAAGGTGTAGAACTCCCCTTTACTGGTATGAAGTTGGAGAGAGAGCTGTTTTGGGACAGGAAATAGTGACCCAAATAGTAGATGTAATAGCCAAGATCAGAGACAGAATGTTGACAGCTCAAAGTCGACAGAAAAGTTACGCCGACCAGCGATGTAGAGTATTGGAGTTTGAAGTAGGTGACCATGTATTTTTAAAGGTGTCACCATGGAAAGGAGTTATGAGATTTGGAAAGAAAGGTAAATTTAGTCCAAGATATATAGGACCTTTTGAGATCCTAGAAAAAGTTCGGACTCAAGCTTACCGAGTGGCACTACCACCAAACTTGGAAGGTGTTCACAATGTCTTCCATATCTCCTTGCTAAGGAAGTATGTGACAAATCCTTCTCATGTTATTCGCCATGAGCCAGTGGAATGGACGCCATACTTGTCCTACGAGGAGATACCTGTTCAAATCTTGACAGACAAGTTCATAGATTGAGGAACAGAGATATTCCAATGGTGAAAGTCCTATGCGCAACCAGTTGGTTGAGGAAGCTACTTGGAAAACCGAACAGGATATGCGAGCAAGCTATCCTGAACTGTTTGATAATTCTAATTTCGAGGACGAAATTCTTTAAGGAGGGTAGAGTTTTAAGGTCCAAAAAGTCCACTAGCTTAATCACGTTAAGATAATTAAATCATGTGATTTAATGCATGTTATTTAGTATGCTTAATTGTTATGTTTAATTATGTGATTTATTGTAATGCCTGAGATTTATGTGATGTGTATGATTTTAAAGTTTTCATGTTGGAATTAATTTTGGGTCGCAGGAACGAGTCTAGTCTTGAAACGAGTAAGAAAATATTTTAAATTAAGTTTAAAGGAATGCAGTGTATTTTTTTATTAAATTGGGAGAGTAAAAATCTTAAAGGATTTTAAATGTAACTAATGGGTCGTGTTAGAGCCCATTAGTCACAAAAAAAATTAGCGTTCAGAATTTTATTCTGAACTCTCATTTGAACGCTCCCTTTTCTTTTCTCAAAAACTCTCTCAAACACTGCGATCTTCAGGCTAGTGTTCTTCCACTTCTCAAGGCTCGATCGTTCTGCAGTCGAGGTTAATCTCAATCAAACAATTTAGGCAAGTTTTTATCGTTTTGAAACCCATTCAAGAATATAGATATTTTATAGATTTAAACCCTATGTTGAAGATTGATGATCTATGCATATTTCTTGATGATTCATGAGTATGTTGTTTAATTGTGAAACGTGAGGCGTTCCTGATGTTTTTGGTACAAGTTTGATGAGATTTAAGGGCTTAGATGTTTGAAATCCAAACTTTTGGGTTGAGTATGTTGGGTGTGAATTTTTGATTAAAATCTTTGAATCAATGGATTGATGAATGGATTTTGAAGTGTTATTAAAAGATTCATTTGAGTTTGGTATTGTTTTTCCAAGGTTTATGATGGTTGATAGGTTTTAGAACTCAAAAATCAGAATTTTTGGTGAAAGCTTGATGCAGATTCGTAAAATTCAGAAAAATTTTCCGAAGTGTCCAGATTCTGGAACGGGGTCCAGAAGGGGGTCCGGGTGCCCTCTGTCCCTAAAAATCAAAATTTTTGGGGTGGGCACGGGGTCCGTGCCCCATCCGGACACGGGTCCGTGCAAGGGTTCGGAATGCGTCTGTCCGAAAATATTTAACCTTCGTTTTAAGGGTCCTAAATTCATGTTCATGTTATTTTAAGATGTCTTAAGTATATTTAGGAGGTTTTACGCAAACATTTCAAGTTTAGAATGTCCGTGACGGACGGAACGACTCACGTGGACCAAATATACTTTGTAATGGAAGTTATGTTTTCAACCTTAATGAAAACTATTTTTCCATGAAAATCATGAAATGTAGGAAGTATTTTATGCATAAAGGGTTCTCACATTGGTTTATGCATGCACGCCATTGTTTTATGAAAGTTCATGATTGTGGAAGAATGACGATGATATGTATGAAGCATGATATGTTATGATGTATGAAAAATATTTTGATGACTTATGCATCTTGGGGTGATTACATGGGGTATGCACTTCGGGATGAGCTCCAGAGCGGCTATCCAAACATGGATCACGGGATGGTTATACGGGGTATGCACTTCGGAATGAGCTCCGAAGCGGCTATCCAAAGAATGAAAGTTTACATGCGTAATGCCATATGCTTGTTGATCAACAGAAATTTATGAATGACTCATTATGATGGTTGCCACACTACTCATACTTCATCACCCCAAATATTTTTATGTTATGGCTACATCAAATTTATGTTTGTTGCATGAAAGTTTAAGTTAATGTTTTTTCTTTTAAAGTTAGAAAATCCTTTTTCTGCATGTTCTTGCTGAGTCTTTCGACTCACTATACTTGAATGGTGCAGGTAACAATGATGTGGATTGTTTTATTGATGATTATGTGGGCGGACATGAAGACGAGGCAGGGGTCGGTCCAACGGGCAATGTATGAGTGTGAAGGCTTTAGAATGAAAGTTGTTTTAAACATTTTTATTTGATGAGAGGCAAATAAGTTTTAATTTTTAAGTTGATGGTCATGTTTGGCAAATATTTTTAGATGATATTCTATTTTGTGCACTTATTATACGCTCTTTTAATAAAGAAGATGATGCTTCCGCAAAGCTTTTATTTTTTTTACCAAATTTAAGTATGTATGTTTGAGTAACGTTTCGAATGAGAAATTGGGACGTTACACTCAAAATGATTAATACCATTCTCAAGTGTTCCACGTGCCCATTCAAATTCTTGCTATACACCAAGATATCATCAAAGTAAACCACTACAAACTTCCCAATATATGCACGCAATACATGATTCATCAATCTCATAAAAGTGCTAGGTGCATTAGTTAATCCAAAGGACATAACCAACCACTCATACAAGCCATATTTGGTTTTAAAAGCAATTTTTCACTCATCACCTTCCCTCATCCTAATTTTATGGTAACCACTTTTTAAATCAATTTTACTAAAGACGCTAGAACCATGCCACTCATCCAACATATCATCTAGTCTAGGAATAGGATGCCTATACTTGATGATAATATTGTTAATGGCTCTACAATCAAAACACATTCTTCATGAACCGTCTTTCTTAGGAACTAACAAAACAGGCACAACACACGGTGACATGGGCTCACGCACAAAATCTTTATCTAAAAGTTCACTTACCTGTCTTTGCAGCTCTTTTGTTTCCTCCGGGTTGCTCCTATACGCTGTACGGTTTGGCAATGCACTTTCGGGCACAAAATCAATTTGATGCTCAATCCCCCTCAAAGGTGGTAATCCTTGAGGCAAATCCTCCGGAAATAAGTCTTCAAATTCCTGCAAAAGAGAAACAACATTGCTCGGAAGTTTTCCGGCTATATCACTTGTGTTAAGGAGAATCACCTTATAGAAAATCAACACAAGTGGAGTATGTGCATGTAGAATCTCTCGCAACTCACTCTTTTGGGCCATAAATATTTTTTTATCGGCCTCTTTTCTTTCAATTCTTTTTTCATCTTTTTTTCTCTCATTATTTTTTTCTAAGGCCATCTCACTTTTTTATTCACTCTTTTTTTCGGCCTCCTCTCTCTTTTTATTTTTCAAATGATCCTCCAACACTTGCTTTGGAGTCATAGGCAACAATACAACAGACTCTTTTTTTATAGTAAAAGAATAACAATTTTTAAAACCATCATGTATGACCTTCCTATCAAATTGCCACGGTCTACCCAACAAGATATGACAAGCTTGCATAGGCACCACGTCACACAACACTTCATCCACATATTTTCCAATAGAAAATGGTACCACAACTTGCTTGATTACCCTTACCTCAGAACTATCATTGAACCATTGCAATTTATAAGGTTGAGGATGCTTTATAACAGGCAAACTCAAATTATCCACCAGCTCATAACTCGCTACATTAGTGCAACCCCCACCATCATTTATGACACTACATACTTTATTATTCACAAAGCATCTAGTGTGGAATAAATTTTTCCTTTGGTTTTCTTCCTCCTACTTTTGTTGCACATTCAAAACCCTCCTAGTCACCAATAATTCACCAACAACTGCATTATATCCCTCATCATCGGGATCCTCCAACGCAGGCATATCATCATAATTCTCCTCCTCACTCTCCGATTCAATCTCACCACCATCATTCACAATAATTATTTTATTTATTAGGACACTGACTAGCAAAATGACCAAGACCTTGACATCTAAAGCATTTAATGTCCCTAGAACGATTATTGGGAGTTTCATATTTACCTTGCACTCCTTGATTTGATGTTTCTTGCTTGGTGTCAACTTTTGGTTTGGACATCGGCTTGACATCCTCTCGTTTGCCAACGTTTGGACGCCAAGGTGTAATAGTTCCTCCACCCGAGGACACTCGACCAATTCCTCTCCTTTTAAGCTGTATCTCCACTTTCATAGCTAATTGTACCATCTCCTCAAGATCCACACAATGTCGGAGCTCCACTTGGTCTTGAATATCTCTATTCAAACCACACAGAAATCGATCCATGGTTGCCTCACTATCCTCCTCAATGTTAGCCCGAATCATAGTAATCTCCAACTCCTTGGAGTATTCCTCTACACTCCTCGAGCCTTGCTTCAAATTCTTCAATCGCTTAAACATATCACAATAATATTAATTAGGAACAGACATTTTCTTCATTATTTGCTTCATCTCTTCCCATGTTTCAACAGGCCTCTCACGATTTCTCCTCCTAGATATAACCAGCTAATCCCACCAAATTAGAGCATAATCCACAAACTCAACAACTGCTAACTTTACTTTTTTCGAATCTCTGTAGTTGTGGCAATCAAACATGGACTCTACTCTCATCTCCCACTCCAAATAAGCCTCTGGATCAGATTTCCCATGAAACCATAGAATTTTCATCTTAATCCCACTAATATTCCCATCTTCTCTACCTCTTCAGTATATCTCCCTCGCATTGCTTCTCTTCTATTCCTTCCATCCTCTTGACCTCACCTATTCCTACCCGAATTCTCACCAAAACTCTCATCATCCTCACTAACTTCAAGTTTACTTATTCTCTCATGCAACGTTTCCAACTCAGCTCTCATCGCTTCCCTTATCATCGTACTCAAATCTTCCTTTGAAAAATTTTGACTATTAGAACTCATCGTATCTGCAAGAAAAAGTTAGTAATAAAATTCCTCACACAAGTTCTCACAAGTCCCTCTAAATGAAATCACTCAATCACTCTTTTTCTTTACACTCAAAATTTATGTAGGCTTTTGCTTTATGTAAAAGTGAATCAAACTCTCAAGTTCACAACTTTTAGAAGCTTGAAGATCGAGTCTCGAAGATTGAAAAAAACAAGAATAAGAAATTTATGGATGCTCGAATTTTGACTTGCACCCAAGGATGAACAAGAACAAAAATTGTCCACAAGTTAAAATTTTTTTTTTGAAGCTTTCGGCCCTTAATTTTTTTTTGACCGAATATTTTTTTTTAAGATAACTTGTTGCACAAGACACGAACGAAAAATAGACTTAGACCAAGAATTAGAAGAAGGACAAATCGCACCTCAATTCGATAACAAAAGAATTAAAAGATTTTTGTCCCGACTTTGAAACAAGTAACATATTTTGGATCTCCAACGGATCCTTAGCCACGTGATCAACATGCGAGCTATCCATGATTGCATCAGATCAACTATTCGGAAGGTAGAACATACAAAAAATCTAGGTTCTACAATTCAAATACTGTACAAGATACAACGACTTCAAAATACTAACGACTCTAAAACCAAGTCCTCACTTCTATCATCACAATCCCAATCTATTCATGCTGCCTCTGACTCGAACCTGTACCACCTGTTGTCAATCACATATACAAAAACAAGACAACAGCCGGATAAATCCAATGATAATACAATTCTCAGTAAAAGAGACATAACATGCAATACCAAGTAATATCTCTTAAACATGATACAATATCAACATATTCAAATGTTAAGACGAGTAAATGCATGTCTTTTAATCCGAGATATCAACTCTGATAAACGAAAGAATTTTTGCTATTCTTTTGGGATCCCGAGGATGAGATACATAAACAACCCACCGACTCTCCCGATTGGCGTGGTGTCACGTATCTCCATCCTCTAGACTTTGGTGCGAATATAAGGAGTATGCTGACACTAGTTGAACTTCAACAACCCAGGCCACTCGAATATAGCCCCCAAAACGTCTAAAATAAATGGGCCGTGCTGCCCAATGAAATCAAAGATTTAGGCTCAAGATGAATGCATATAGAAATCTCAAAGCATTAAATCATAAATCAATTAAGAGCATAATTTCAAACGCAATACCATTTTCCACTCTAGAACAAGTAGTCATGCAAGTATGTGATTTAGGGAAACTCAAGAATCAATCTATCTTGAGTGTTCTATCCCTTATAACTGATGTCTGCTTATACCTCTTTCTTTGGTTCGTCGTAGCTGAAATCCGGACAAGCTACTAGAACAATATTTCTAATCAGAAACTGATAAATCATAGTTCAATGACTAAAGTAACTCGTTACCATTCTGAATCAAATCTTCAACGATTCAAATTTTGTCAATTTTGAACTCCACAATCTTCAATCAAATCTGTACGGACATAAATACAATCCAATATAAATAAATCCGATTCAAACAAATCCTAAAACTCAATCAAACTCCCTAAAATCTGAAAATTTCAAACCGGCGGAATAACGGCTATAATCTGATCAACCAAAAACAACAGACAACAATATATCGATCCAAACAACTCATAACAACAGCAATTCAACCAAATCAACACGATGCCAACAAATCTAAAAACCCAAACTTTCGAATTATGCTTCCAAAATTCCTAACAAATCCGAACGACATTCTTTTTCCAATCCGACATCGAATATACGATCTATGCTAGCTCAAAAATGACATATCCAAAAATCATTCAATTATAACGGCATCCAAAAATTTAAGCATAGTTGATCGAAGAAAAACTTACGGTATAATGGAGCCTTCTAAGCCGTGACTGCAAAAATTCTTTCAGATTGGATTTCTATCGGACAGATTGAGCACGAAATGAAATCTGAAAGCTCAAAGGGGCGCTTCCATGGTGGGAATCGATCGAGAAGGGAGAAGAAGGAGAAGAATAATGAAGGAGGAGGAAGCTTAGTCAAACAATAAAACAAATACCAAGTCAAATTTCCAAAATCGCACTTTGGTCCCTGAAATTTACGAAATTGCAAATCGATCCCTGATCAAATATCAGTTAAATCCTAAAATTTACTAATCTCTGATTATCAATCTTAACCTCCTATAATCTCGAATAGGCTAATTTCGGGGTGTTACATGATGCGTTCGTTAGGCAAACGAGAAACTTCATGTTCAAAATCATGAATTATATGCTAGAAGAAAGCTGACGGTAGATCGTGAGCAGAAGAGGTCGACTGACAGGATCTGATGCAGAGCATAGATGGTTAGCGAGCTCGAGTTATTTCTCTGAAAGTCTTGGCAGGACGAGATACAGAGAGATTTGGGAAGGAGTATGCTTGCATTGATGCGTGTGTCTATTAGAAGCTTCATGCTCAAGAAACGAAGACTAGTACGATGATTTTAAATACTGTATTCTTGCAATTGTAAACAGTATTTCAGTTGTAATAAGTCATCAGAAATTGGTTGTATCATTTCATGTTAATGGTTGTACATTTTTATTGTATTTTGAATATTGTAATTGTATTACATGAGATTGTAATAAAAAAATTGTACATAGACTTGAAATAATGATACATGCATTATTTGAGATTTGTCCAGCGATTCGTGGATTTGTGCCCGACTGCAGTGATTTTTCTAAGTTTGGCATGGTATTAGTTGATTAGTGTTCAACTATTGTAACTCATAGGTTTTGAGTAAGCCGATTGTAACTACTTTGTATGTGGTTAGTCGAGTTGTTTTCCTAGGATTGACCTAGTTAGTCAATGGATTGAGTTAGTGCCAGCGACGAGTTGATTCGTCAGGAGCAAGAGTTGTTCTAGGTTGTTTCCTTAGAACAGTGGGCTGTCTGAACTTCGTAGGTTGAGACTTCATGATGATGGTTTTTCATCAGGAACCATGTCCAGTATATGCCGAGAGTTGTGGACTTTGACCATGATTATAATAGAGGAGGCGCGACCCTATGCCGACGCACCTGGGAGCCTTTGCGCTTCAGGAGGTGGAGGTGGGAAGACTACTCAGTCTAGAGTTTTGGTAACAGTCACGATGTGATATGGCCTTGGATTAGATGCCTAGTTTGGTATCATGATTTAGATATCGTCTGGCTTGTGTCAAAGATATTTGGTTTAAGTTTCTACCATGAGGACCAGACTTGGCGGGATTTTTTTGATGAGCGTGTTCTTTGAACAGGTGGGTTTTGACCTATGAGATACTTCTAGATGGATCAATCTAGTAGGTAGATGGATTTCTACCAGCGATGACTAGGGATTGTCATCAGAATTATGATTAGGGTTTCCTTGTGATAGGAGTCATCCAATATCCTGGATGGGATGCTGTTTTGATACTTCGACTCGAATAGGAGATTTGCACCATGATGATTGACTTCATCAGTAATGGATTATATCAGATGCTAGGGGGTTGTACATGACTATTTGAGATGTGAGTGAAGCATGACTTATGCCAGTGTAAACTTGGTGGTGATTCCAGGTAAGACATCGTGGTAAGCTACCTCATTCTTGAATCGTTACGCAGTCTTAACAAGGGATATAATTAGGAGCGTGTTCGAAGATTGTGGGGATCTTTTGGATTCATTAGTTATAATATTTGGGCTTGACGAGCCGGGACGTTCATCCTAAGTGAACGAGTCAAAGGATAGTGAGTCCGGTGATTGCGCTAAGTACTGTCCGATGTTTTCAGAGGTTGAGCGTAGGATTTTTCATGGAATGACAATGATCTAGGTTGATAGATCATAAACATTTCTTGGGTTTAGTTTGCCTTAATATTTGATTCCAGTTTACGAGGCAACTGTGGGTAGTAAGGCGCAAAATTGTGCCGATAGACTACTAATAGCTATTGTCTAGCTATCAAGCATAGGTGCGTTGAAACCAGAACGATTTTAGTATTCCAAGTGTTGGGAATAGTAGACTTATGGCAGCCGAGTCAAGAGTATTGATCGAGCCACAGGTTTTGATGATCAGTGGTAGTCTGATTTGAGTTTCACTGTTGAGCTAAGTGTGAGCCACAGTAGAATCGAAGAGGTCGATTAGTTGAGCCCAATATGTGATGATCAGAGTGTAGCAATTAAGAAATACTTGGGATAGTATTTTGTCGTGTAGTGCTTAAGGGGATTTGTACTTTGTACGATCTCAGAGCAGTCGGCGATTTGGGGTAATTTAGTAGTCTCTAGGGTTGTCGAAGATGAATAATTCGGGATTGCTGTAATCGGGGAAGATTGCAATTGGGCTTGTATGGTCAAGTTAGGCGATAACTTGACAGTGGAGACAAGCAAGGTAGTTGGTGGTTTCCCAGGATTGTGCATTCTTGTTAAGAAGAAGCCAAGATTAATCTAAGCAATTGCTTAGTGATATTAATCTCATACTCGGGTTGAGTAACGAAAGGGATCAAGCTTCTTCTTTGTGTGAGATTTTTCCAATAACAATGATATTAAGGGTGTCAACCGAACATTTTCAACAGAATGTTCTTGTGTTGAATCGTTATGTTGAATCCGAAGAGTATTGGAAAAGATAATGGACATTAGCAAGGGGACATCACTTGTTTGATTGTGATAAGTGACATTAGCTAGGATCTAGTTCTCAAGATCTGACAATTTGTGTCACTAGTTTTCCAGCATGAGATGCGTGATGCTGATGAGGTGATTGAGATAGTCGATGATCGAATTAGTAGCCAACGACGTTTGTTTTTGGGATTGAAGATTTGTAAGATCGTGACGAATCAAATTCGTTTTTTCTAGTCAGTGAGTCACATCCGTGCGGACTGTTTGTCAAGGATATTGCATTTCAGCAATGGACAATAGTCGGATGCGTGTTGAAGTAGCTAGTGATGATGATATCGTCAGGGACTCTGAGATGGGTTATATTGAGTTCAATGACTATCGTGTTTTGAGATGAAATAGGAAGTGTTTCCATATGCCAGTGCACTGTGGAATGTCCCAGTCGAGCATATTGGTGGAAGCTTGCCTTAGTCTTGATGTGTGTACAGTGATTGCAAATTTGTATAACTATCAGGGGGATGTCCATCGATTGAAATTCATGGGTGAATAACCTTTGGTCGAGAGATGATGTAGATCATCAAAGATGCGATAATTGTCATTGCGGCATATGCGTATGACTTCGCTGACCAATGGTTCAAGAAAGGATTTTGTGACATTATTGTCAGTTGATGAGAATTTCATCAGGACACAGTATTGAGTCATATAAATAAATGTGAACTGTGATTCACACTAGACATGGTGGCCTGAATTTCCAGTATTGCTTGTGAAGCTTGTTATGCTTCAGGAAGCAGGGGAAGGGTAACTAGTCTAGAGATCGTTGCGAGCAGTTACGTTGGAGTACAGCCTTGAGTCAACTAGATTCTCTTGACGAGAGGTTCATGATAGGATGTGTCATCACAGTTTTGGGATTGGTGTTTCCTGACTAGAGGTGTTATGCACCGAGAACTTTTGGAACCATTAGATGCTTAGGTTCAGTTAGTGATTCGACGAATGTCGTAAGCCGGTCAGGTTAGGACTTGGTCTTTGTCAGTTGAAGATTTCCTTGGGACGATGATCTCGATCAATCGGGTGTTTGTATCCTTTGCAATCAGTGAGATCGTGGTTAGGACGGAAGATGTATTAGTGTTGTGAAACATTAGTGCCAAGGAGATTTGATGTTCGTATGTTAGCACAGAGACTTTCAGAACCTAGTCCAGAGGTTTGAAGAGTGCTGAAAGTTGTTCAAACGGTGGAAGCTTGCAGGGCATTCGACAAGAGTCTGAGTGTGTCGGAAGCTATTTCGACCAGACACTCGAGCAAGTGTCTCTAGTACGTTCTCGAGGTTTTACCCTAGATTTCGAGGACAAAATCATTTAAGGGTGGGGGGTGAGAATGTAGTAACCCATATAGAAATGGACTTATGATGATCGGAAATGGCCCGAAGGGTGACCAAGAAAGAAATCAAAGTTTGTGGATCAGATGCAACATTTTAGTCAGCTGATGTCATCCGTGATGTCATTGCTTATGAACATGATGGGACATCGGATGCAACAATCACGAAACGGATGCAAGGTTCGAGAACAGAAGCAACAAACCCCAAACGGATGTTCCGTTCTCTGTCTATAAATAGAGGAGCCGAGATTCATTTCTAGGTACACCGAACTCCTCTCTTCTCTAAATTCCTTAGCCTTCTAACTCAGATCTAGGGAATTATAGGCGTCCTATTGGGAATCCGGAAGTGGCATTGCGATCCCGGCGTCGTAGCGGAGCTATGGCCTAGTTTTGAGGCAGTCGCCATTAGTGGCCTGACGACGGACGCAGGTATAGCTATGGTCTCCTTAAATTATTTAGGAGTATCTAATAGCTTAGTTAAGGCTTTTAGAGCTTAATTAATAATGCATGGGTATTTGCATTGTAGAGTTGAGGATAGGCTTGGATCCTAGAGTGGGACTGTTAGGACTGCCTGTAGTAAGGTACATAAGTACTGACTGAGATAGCCAGCGGGTTTGCATGCTTATGTGTTACATTGTGTGCCATATTATTCTACAGCATGTGAATATCATATTGTGTCTGTCCATATTTTGAGATGAGACATGTAGGGTCGCTCAGCTCTATTCGGACGGTTGATGTCGAGTTCCCCACGATCGACGGGTTAGCCGGCACTGGCATCTGTAAAGACACGATCTACATCCGATAGGAATGAGAAGTGTACGCAGGGTTTGATTCCCGCATTGTACCACTCATGTCCTAGGCGCCATTCTGAGCAGTTGTATACAGTTGTCCCAGATATGGATACCCTGTCATTTCCATGCATTATATTTGTATGTTTACCCGTATTTGCATATTGAGCTTAGAGCTCACTGTTGGAGAACGGCGATCAGATCAATCAGAATTGATACCCGGTGCAGCGGAAGTTTAAAAATTTTATATGGAACGATTCCATAATGGGTATCAAAACATTACGATTAAATTGTGTGTGTAAAAATTAAATAACAATTATAAATTTTTACCTCCAATCTCGAATCGAGATTATGGACACCAACAGATTGCTCCGCTCTTGTTGTATCTCCCAGGAACTGATGGACAAACTGTTCTTCAATCAGGTCTACGAACAGAGATTTAATCCCTCTGATAGATTGCACTAGAAAATCTATCAGAAGTTTCTACGAAGAGAATTAACGAATTTGATCCGTTAAACCAGACTGTAATTCAAAATTAACAGGCTGGATTTTTCCCGAGCAGAGGGGAGGGGGGCGGCCACTTTTAGAGAGAAAACTAGGGTTTTTCGAAAATTGTGAGCCTCTGTTGTGTAATTTCTGTACTGCAATAACTTATTTATAATGTGGGCTGCTAACAGCTTAGGGCCCATTAGTCATAAGTTCAAGCCTGACAAGCAAAGCCCGCATGTTCAGAAATTAATATAAAATTCATCGTGACTCAGATTGATAAACCAATTTCACCAATGTGCACAGAAACCATTTCTGCATCTTTTAAAGTCAAGATAAATTTTCTGAATCCGAATTCAGTGATTTCCAAAAATGTCCATCCCTATGTCATTTTAGGAAATCTTACTCCTCTACTCTTAAATAAGAAGTCCCACTTCTTTGTTCATTAAATTTAACTCTTTAAATTTAACTATCTCAACGGGGATTAAAAATCCATTACTCGGTGTGACATTCAATGGTTCAGGGATACAGCTAGCCGTGGGCTCACAACTCCTTGGGACTCGGAACAACAATTTCCGACTTGCCCATCGAATCATGATAAGAGCGCCTAGCAACATCGCCCCATGATTCCCTAGGTATCACTGATAGTGCCTACAAGAACCAATAGATTTTGGTTAGCGTACAGTACGGTCCCTTCATCCATATATCCCGATCGAATCAACAACCATTGGTAAAAGAGTCGTTCGAGATTCGATAACTATGCAATACATCTTGAAGATCAAATAGTGACATCGCATGTGCTACTAAGAAACCATTTCTTAAAACACATCATGTACTCTGGCCAGAGATTTGTCACACTAATATCTCCTCAGATCGCATAGGATATACACACTCGCAAGTATGTGGTGAATCCTTGACAACAAAGCATCGACTCCTATATGTGTCGTAACTGTACCCAATCCCGACACCTGATGACCCCAATAGAGTCGGTAAACGAGTCAAAACACAGTACTAGCATATAGAGTCTCAATGATGTTTCAAGTAGTAAGGACTAATGGTGTACAACCAAAACCGTGGACTTTATCCACTCGATAAGTGATAACTACTTGGAATGTCCGGATAGGGTAGTTCGATCATTCATCATATGAATATCCATTTGCATGTTTCGAACATCTCTATGTTCCCTACCAATAAAACGTGGTACTCTGCATCGCAAATGCTAGTCTCAAACTCGAGCGATCCTTATCCTTATTCACGGATGGCTCAATCGACTAGGAACCATTTAGAATATACAGTGACTATAAGATGTGTTTCATGATAGACATCCCCATGTACTACCACATCTTACATACACTATAGTATATTCAAGGTCTTTGTCAAAACAACAATAGTATATCACAATATAACAATATGAAGAAAGATAAAGTCATTGCCATTAATAAAAGTGTAAATTATATTAAACAAAAGATTGTTTATACAAAGAGTCATCAAAGACCTTAGCCACAAGTTGGCTCACCGGGAACCTACTCTTTCAATCTCCCACTTGCCCTAAAGCCAACTAGTCATACTACGTAGACCCATTGCTTTGCGATGTTTGTCAAATAATGGTCCTGGCAAGGGCTTAGTAAGTGGATCAGCGATATTGTCTGCAGAGGCCACTCTTTCGACAGTGATGTCTCCTCTTTCCACAATCTCCCGGATGATGTGGTATTTCCTCAGTACGTGTTTGGATCTTTGATGAGACCTTGGTTCCTTTGCCTGAGCAACGGCACCCGTGTTGTCACAGTACACCGGGACTGGACCAACAACTTCAGGAATAACGCCCAACTCTTGGACGAAATTCCTCATCCAAACGGCCTCTTTAGCAGCAGCTGATGCCACAATGTATTCTGCCTCAGTGGTGGAATCCGCTGTGGTGTCCTGCTTGGAACTCTTCCAAGAGACAGCACCGCCATTGAGCATGAACACAAATCCAGAGGTTGACTTCGAGTCATCCACGTCACTTTGGAAGCTAGAGTCGGTATAGCCTTCCAATTTCATTTCTCTTCCTCCATATACCATGAACATATTCTTAGTCCTTCGTAAGTACTTAAGAATGTCCTTCACGGCTTTCCAATGCATTTGACCGGGATTAGCTTGATATCTGCTCGTGACACTCAGAGCAAATGCTATATCCGGTCTGGTAGATATCATCCCATACATGATACTACCTATGGCTGACGCATATGGTACATGTGTCATTTTTTCTATCTCTTCATCAGTCTTGGGGCACATAGACCTGGATAGAGAAACTCCATGACACATAGGTAGATGTCCTCTCTTGGACCCATCCATTGAAAACCATTTCAATATGGTGTCGATGTAGGTTGATTGAGTGAGTCCTATCATTCTCTTAGATCTATCTCTATAGATCTGTATCCCTAGAATATAGGATGCCTCACCCAAATCCTTCATCGAGAATCTACCTGATAACCATATCTTTGTTGACTGCAACATCCCTACGTCATTCCCAATGAGTAGGATTTCATCAACATAAAGTACTAAGAATGTCACAGCATCCTTAACTACTTTCTTGTACACGCATGGTTCCTCTGGGTTCTTGATGAAACCAAAATCCTTTATTGTTTCATCAAATTTCTGGTTCCAACTTCTTGATGCTTGTTTTAGACCATAGATTGATCTCTGAAGCTTGCATACCTTATGCTCGCTTCCCATGGATGTGTATCCCTCAGGCTGCGTCATATAGATCTTTTCCTTAATGTTTCCATTAAGAAATGCAGTCTTCACATCCATTTGCCATATCTCATAGTCATACCAAGCAGCTATGGCAATAAGGATTCTTATGGACTTGAACATTGCAACTGGTGAAAAGGTTTCATCATAGTCAACTCCTTGTCTTTGAGTATAACCTTTCGCCACCAATCGTTCCTTGTAGGTCAATACCTTACCATCAGGCCCAAGCTTTCTCTTGTAGATCCATTTACACCCTATTGGAACAATTCCATCGGAAGGATCTACTAAAGACGAAACATGGTTTGTATGCACCGAATCTATTTCCGACTGCATAGCTTCAAGCCATAAATTTGAATCCGCATCAGAAATTGCTTCCTTGAATTTTCTTGGATCACATCCAACGTCGGGTTCATCTTGATCCCCTTCAAGAAGAAGACCATATCGAATAGGAGGTCTAGAAGTCCTCTCGGATCTTCTAAGTATAGGCGTGTCCATCAATGGTTCCTGAGGTGTAGGATCATTATTTTGTATTTGGGGTTCTTCTCGAATTTCTTCGAGTTCCATCATCTCGCCTTTCTTATCCAATAAGAACTCCTTCTCCAAGAAGGTGGCATTCCTTGAAACAAACACCTTTGTTTCAGCAGGATGATAGAAATAATATCCGATTGAATTCTTCGGATACCCTACAAAATAACATAAGGTGGATCGACTATCCAACTTATCTCCCACTGTCTGCTTCACGTAAGCAGGACATCCCCAAATCCTCAAGTACGAATACTTAGGAGCTTTGCCATTCCATAACTCGTATGGTGTTTTGTCCACTGCTTTGGTGTGGACGTTGTTCAACAACAACACCGCCGTTTCAAGCGCGTAGCCCCAAAACGAAGGTGGAAACTTAGTGAAGCTCATCATGGATCGAACCATGCCCAACAAAGTTCGATTACGACGCTCCGATACACCATTCAGCTGTGGTGTCATAGGACGAGTCCACTGAGAGAGAATCCCATTCTCTTTCAGATAGTCCAAAAACTCGGTACTTAAGTATTATCCACCTCGATCCGATCGAAGTGCTTTAATACTTTTACCTAGCATGTTTTCTACTTCAGCCTTGAACTCTTTGAACTTTTCAAATGCTTCAGACTTATATTTCATTAAATATAAATACCCATACCTAGAATAATCATCAGTAAAGGTAATGAAGTAGGTGTGGCCATTTTGAGTACCAATTCTAAATGTACCACAAACGTCTGTATGGATCAAATCCAACAGATTTTGACTACGCTCAGGTTTCCCCTTAAAAGGAGATTTAGTCATTTTTCCTTTCAGGCAGGACTCACAAGCAGGTAGAGAGTTAATATCAGACATATCAAACATTCCCTCTCCCACTAGCTTGTTCATCCTCCTTGAGGAAATATGACCTAGCCTAGCATGCCAAAGGTTTGCCGGGTTTTGACTATCGATTTTCCTTTTGTTTGTTGTTACCGGTTTATCAACTTAATTTATTGGAACGTCTTTTAATTTTAAGTTATATAGATCATTTTCAAGTTGTCCATTTCCAATCAAACATTCATTCTTGTAAATATTGCAAATCCCATTCACAAAATTGCAAGAATAACCATCTCTATCAAGCATAGAAACAGAAATAATGTTTTTAATCAAATCTGGAACAAATAAAACATCTCTCAAAAGTAACTTAAAATCGTTCTGCAAAATTAAATAAACATCTCCCACAGCTTTAGCTTCAACTCTAGAACCATTTCCGAGCCTCAGCTGGGTCTCACCCATTCTAAGCTTGCGACTTCTTGTCATCACCTGCAAATCATTGCAAATGTGAGATCCACATCCGGTATCCAATACCCAAGAAGTAGTATTAAGTGAAACATTTATTTCAATATAGAACATACCCTTCGCAGTTTGCAACTGCTCTAGATATTCCTTGCAGTTATGTTTCCAATGACCGGGCTTCTTGCAGTAATGGCAAACATCCTTGGAATTTTCCATGTTTGAAGCCTTTGTCTTGTACTTCTTCTCGGGTTCGGTTTTCTTGGGTGGGGCAGAACGTTTCTTACCCTTTGTACTTGGCCCCTTCTTAGCAGAAGAAGAGGAGCCCACCAAGAAAGCCGGTTTATCCTTCTTTAAAGTGGATTCATATGTTACAAGCATATTGACCATCTCTTCAAGGGAGGCCTCTATCTTGTTCATATTGAAATTCACCACAAATCCGTCAAACGAAGAAGGAAGAGATAGAAGTAATAAGTCCACGTTGAGTTCATGCTCCAACACCAAATCAAGCGTTACCAACTTCTGTATGAGCCAAATCACTCGTACCCCATGATCACGGACCGAAGTCCCTTCACGCATGCGACACGTCATTAGCTCTTTTACAGTAGCAAACCTTTCAGCTCTCGATTGAGCCCCAAAAAGTTCCTTGAGTTGTACGTGAATGTCAGCAGCATTCACGGTATCCTCAAATCGCCTCTGGAGTTCATCAAACATCGAGGCTTGCATATAGCATTTGGCCTTGATATCATGGTCCCACCATGTATCAAGTTTGGCCAACTCATCCGGACTTACATCAGCTGGTGCTTCCTTTGGAGGAGATTTTTCTAACACGTAGAGCATCTTCTCCGAGGTCAAGACAATCTTCAACTTACGGAACCATTCCGTATAGTTTGCGCCAGTTAGTTTATTTTGTTCGAGGATAGAGAATAGTGGATTGCGCGAATTCATCTTTATGAAATACTTAAAAGAAACAGACAATTATCAGTGATTGTTTAATTAATTTACTAAGACATAAAATAGGCGAAATTTATTTTATGAATCTCACTCCCACTATTTTAACGATTTCACTACCCTCTAGTGAAAACGGGAAACTGTTTTCCTTAGTGGGAACATGGAGTCCAATTGACAAACTATGGTCCCAAATAATATCAGCCAACCATAATTTTCAAAAGGTAGAGCCCAATTCCTTCCAAAGCAACCTCCACGTTTTTACCTCATGTCCAATAAGGGCCCAATAATATGACGCCGTTTATTGTGACATGTCAAGATGACCCATCAATATTAAGTTGTGATGGACGGTCGCCATGTGGATCCCCCAATAATATGAGCCGATCCCATGGGAGTTCCACCCAACTTACAACATGTGTCGATCCAATGTACAGCTTTCCGACGAACGGGCCCCCCCAATAATATGAGCCGGACCGTATCCGCGGGTAGCATCTCATACATTGATCGTTGATGGAAGGTAGGAACATTTAAACAATTTTAAATTTCCTTTATTTATCTTGATATCAATTTTAAATCATATTTAAAATGAGGGATTTTAATTTTGAAAATTTGTCTCATCATTTTAAAATTTGTATGCTTGCGGGATTCATACAATTTTGTCTAAAACATGCATACAACAATAATATCATATATTATATAGGATGATCGATTCCATTTCTAATCGACCCGTGGTTGCCAATCACGAGTCTTAGTCCAATCCTAGGTAATATGCAGGTATGCAATGCAATCCTATTACATTGAGCTACCAATTTACATTTCTTCTGTCTTTATTGTCTGCTGGGCCCACCTCCGTCTTCAAATCTTCATCTCCCACTAAGTCTAATGTATTTACAATAAATAACCATGACAAGTAGGGGATACATTTTAAGGGGTGGGAACGGGCCATAAACCAGGCCCACTTTTATTACATATGACAATTCATATTGGGCCATAAACCAGGCCCATTAATAAATCCAACAACAATAAAAACAAATGTAAATTCCTAACATACACCTAAAAAATTGGTCATGGCAATCGATCATCCTTATCCAATAATATTTAATTCAAAATTAATTTATTGGATAACATGCAATGGCAATTTAAATTAAAAGGATAAAATCATATTCCATATATAAAATCTTATTTTACATACAAAATCATATTTTATCTTTTTATCAAATAAAATCATATTTTACATATAAAATCCAATTTTATACATAAAATCATATTTTACACAATATTTGTTGGAGAACGCGGCGATCAGATCAATCAGGATTGATACCCGGTGCAGCGGAAGTTTAAAAATTTTATGTGGAACGATTCCATAATGGGTATCAACCTTACGATTAAATTGTGTGTGTGTAAAAATTAAATAACGATTATAAATTTTTACCTTCAATCTCGAATCGAGATTTTGGACACCAACAGATTGCTCTGCTCTTGTTGTATATCCCTGGAACTGATGGACGAACTGTTCTTCAATCAGGTCCACGAACGGATATTTAATCCCTCTGATAGATTGCACTAGAAAATCTATCAGAAGTTTCTTCTAAGAGATTAACGAATTTGATCCGTTAAACCAGACTGTAATTCAAAATTCACAGACTGGATTTTACCGAGCAGAGGGGAGAGGGGGTCGGCCACTTCAGAGGAAAATCACTAGGGTTTTTCAAAAATTTTGTGACCTGTTGTGTGTAATTTCTGTACTGCAATAACTTATTTATAATGTAGGCCGCTAACAGCTTAGGGCCCATTAGTCATAAGTTCAAGCCCGACAAGCAAAGCCCGCATGTTCAGAAATTAATATAAAATTCATCATGACTCCGATTGATAAACCGATTTCACTAATGTGCACAGAAACCATTTCTGCACCTTTTAAAGTCAAGATAAATTTTTCTGAATCCGAATTCAGTGATTTCCAAAAATGCCCATCCCTATGTCATTTTAGGAAATCTTACTCCTCTACTCTTAAATAAGAAGTCCAACTTTTTTGTTCATTAAATTTAACTCTTTAAATTTAACTATCTCAACGGGGATTAAAAATTCATTACTCTGTGTGACCCTCAATGGTTCAGGGATACAGCTAGCCGTGGGCTCACAACTCCTTGTGACTCGGAATAACAATTTCCGACTTGCCCATCGAATCATGGTATGAGCGCCTAGCAACATCGCCCCATGATTCCCTAGGTATCACTGATAGTGCCTGCAAGAACCAATAGATTTTGGTTAGCGTACAGTACGGTCCCTTCATCCATATATCCCGATCGAATCAACAACCATTGGTATATCGAGAGTCGTTCGAGATTCGATAACTATGCAATACATCTTGAAGATCAAATAGTGACATCGCATGTGTTACTAAGAAACCATTTCTTAAAACACATCATGTACTCTGGCCAGAGATTCGTCACACTAATATCTCCTCAGATCGCATAGGATATCCACACTCGCAAGTATGTGGTGAATCCTTGACAACAAAGCATCGACTCCTATATGTGTTGTAACTGTACCCAATCCCGACACCTGATGACCCCAATAGAGTCGGTAAACGAGTCAAAGCACAGTACTAGCATATAGAGTCTCAATTATGTTTCAAGTAGTAAGGACTAATGGTGTACAACCAAAACCGCGGACTTTATCCACTCGATAAGTGATAACCACTTGGAAATTCCGGATAGGGTAGTTCGATCATTCATCGTATGAATATCCATTTGCATGCATCGAACATCTCTATGTTCCTTACCAATGAAACGTGGTCTCTGCATCGCAAATGCTAGTCTCAAACTCGAGCGATCCTTATCCTTATTATCGGACGGCTCAATCGACTAGGAACAGTTTAGAATATATAGTGACTATAAGATGTGTTTCATGATAGACATCTCCATGTTCTACCACATCTTACATACACTATAGTATATTCAAGGTCTTTTATCAAAACAACAATAGTATATCACAATATAACAATATGAAGAAAGATAAAGTCTTTACCATTAATAAAAGTGTAAATTATATTAAACAAAAGATTGTTTATACAAAAAGTCATCAAAGCCCTTAGCCACAAGTTGGCTCACCGGGCACCCACTCTTTCAATATTTCCATAAGATCATATCTTATCATCAATTGTACCAAAAATAATTAATTTCATAAAATCTATAAATTTTCCAAAAATTCAAATTTATCCAAAAATCAATTTTAAAATTTTCGGACTCGAACAATTCGATCCGACGCCTCGTGGACCAATCAAAAACAATTTTCGATCGGACCAAAAATAGAATTTTAACATATTAAAATTTTAATTTTAAAATTAAAAAGTTAATTTTCGCGGGCCGCCCGGGACGCTCCCGGGCTGCCCGCGCCCCAAAGGGGCTCGGGCCGGGCAGCCCGTGGCTTCCCCTAGGGCAGCGCCGTGCGCTGCCATGCGACCCTCGCTGCCCCCCGGGCAGCGATCCAATCGCTGCCCGTGTTTTTGCCCGAAAAATTTTATTTTTAAAAAAAATATTTATTTTGTTTCAAAACCCGAGGCTTAAAATTTTTTGTACAATCGATTAATTTAATCGCTTGATCTGAGCAACCTGGCTCTGATACCACTGTTGGAGAACGGCGATCAGATCAATCAGAATTGATACCCGGTGCAGCGGAAGTTTAAAAATTTTATATGGAACGATTCCATAATGGGTATCAAAACTTTACGATTAAATTGTGTGTGTAAAAATTAAATAACAATTATAAATTTTTACCTCCAATCTCGAATCGAGATTATGGAAACCAACAGATTGCTCTGCTCTTGTTGTATCTCCCAGGAACTGATGGACGAACTGTTCTTCAATCAGGTCCACGAACAGAGATTTAATCCCTCTGATAGATTGCACTAGAAAATCTATCAGAAGTTTCTACGAAGAGAATTAACGAATTTGATCCGTTAAACCAGACTGTAATTCAAAATTCACAGGCTGGATTTTTCCCAGGCAGAGGGGAGGGGGGCGGCCACTTTTAAAGAGAAAACTAGGGTTTTTCAAAAATTGTGAGCCTCTGTTGTGTAATTTCTGTACTGCAATAACTTATTTGTAATGTGGGCTGCTAACAGCTTAGGGCCCATTAGTCATAAGTTCAAGCCTGACAAGCAAAGCCCGCATGTTCAGAAATTAATATAAAATTCATCGTGACTCAGATTGATAAACCAATTTCACCAATGTGCACAGAAACCATTTCTGCATCTTTTAAAGTCAAGATAAATTTTCTGAATCCGAATTCAGTGATTTCCAAAAATGCCCATCCCTATGTCATTTTAGGAAATCTTACTCCTCTACTCTTAAATAAGAAGTCCCACTTCTTTGTTCATTAAATTTAACTCTTTAAATTTAACTATCTCAACGGGGATTAAAAATCCATTACTCTGTGTGACCCTCAATGGTTCAGGGATACAGCTTGCCATGGGCTCACAACTCCTTGTGACTCGGAACAACAATTTCCGACTTGCCCATCGAATCATGGTAAGAGCGCCTAGCAACATCGCCCCATGATTCCCTAGGTATCACTGATAGTGCCTACAAGAACCAATAGATTTTGGTTAGCGTACAGTACGGTCCCTTCATCCATATATCCCGATCGAATCAACAACCATTGGTAAATCGAGAGTCGTTCGAGATTCGATAACTATGCAATACATCTTGAAGATCAAATAGTGACATCGCATGTGCTACTAAGAAACCATTTCTTAAAACACATCATGTACTCTGGCCAGAGATTCGTCACACTAATATCTCCTCAGATCGCATAGGATATCCACACTCGCAAGTATGTGGTGAATCCTTGACATCAAAGCATCGACTCCTATATGTGTCGTAACTGTACCCAATCCCGACACCTGATGACCCCAATAGAGTCGGTAAACGAGTCAAAGCACAGTACTAGCATATAGAGTCTCAATGATGTTTCAAGTATTAAGGACTAATGGTGTACAACCAAAACCGCGGACTTTATCCACTCGATAAGTGATAACCACTTGGAAAGTCCGGATAGGGTAGTTCGATCATTCATCATATGAATATCCATTTGCATGCTTCGAACATCTCTATGTTCCCTACCAATGAAACGTGGTACTCTGCATCGCAAATGCTAGTCTCAAACTCGAGCGATCCTTATCCTTATTCACGGACGGCTCAATCGACTAGGAACCATTTAGAATATACAGTGACTATAAGATGTGTTTCATGATAGACATCCCCATGTACTACCACATCTTACATACACTATAGTATATTCAAGGTCTTTATCAAAACAACAATAGTATATCACAATATAACAATATGAAGAAAGATAAAGTCATTGCCATTAATAAAAGTGTAAATTATATTAAACAAAAGATTGTTTATACAAAGAGTCATCAAAGCCCTTAGCCACAAGTTGGCTCACCGGGCACCTACTCTTTCACTCACGTCCAGTTTTTTCTGTGTATCTGGACACCCCATTCGACAGGGCAGGTGTAGGTGCAGGATTGAGCACCAAGAGCTTGGAGAGGCCAGTGACCTTTTGAAGACAATAGGATCAGCTGTAGGTTTTATTTAAGCTTATTCGATTGGGTTGTATAGTCGAATTTTTTTAACTGGTTGTATTATTCCGGTCTGCTTTTATTTAAGTCTTCCGCAACAATTTTATTAATGCATGCTTATTTATGCTCTAACTCTGATTAGGTAGTGGATCCGAGTAGGGTCGCTACAGGTGCAATCGACTACCTAGAGCTTGCTGCAGGCTATGTAAAAAATGAGATGTAAATCTAGGGTCTCGGTCTGAAACGATAGATTTAGGCACACAATGCAATCTTACCACTTCATTGACGTAAATCTATGTCATTTAATCATGTCTATACGTCATCTTGTATGGAATAAAACTTGCTGATTTCGTTAACCTGTCAATAATCACCCAAATGGCATCGCAACCTCTGGATGAACGTGGTAGCTGGGTTATAGGAATTATTTTTGCATCTTTTATTTCTTAATTTTTATGTGTTTTGCATTCGTATTGTGTCATTTTTTTTTTAATTTATTCATGTTTCATTTAGTGTTTTCACATGCATATAAATCACTCCTCTGGTTTTTTATGGTTATTTAGCAAGAAAACAAGAAAAAGAAGTATTTATTGCGGAAAAGTTAGAGTGCACCAGAGGGAAGCATGGGCAGTGATTCATAAGGGGGTGTGCGCGCGGTAGTTTTCTACATGCCCTTGCGCGCACTTGAGGAACAAAACAGTATCAAGAAAAAAATTGAGCGCGCGAGCGGTAATTTTCTACCGCCCGCGCGCATGCTTAAGAATCAAGGCAGTAAGGTGGGCAGAAATCACACTACAACAAATATGCAAATTAACCACACTAAAAAGACAACGGTTTTATACACAAACTGTTGTCTTTTCACATTTAACAACGGTTTTTTCAAAAACCGTTGTCGTTGGCCGTATTTTAATTAAAAACTACAACGGTTTTTAAAAACCGTTGTCTTATATGTGTTAAAGACAGCGGTTTTAAAAACCGTTGTTTATGAGCGGGTTTTTTATGGACTACGACAACGGTTTTAATTAACCGTTGTCCATGTGTGTGCTTTTTGAGCTCTACGACAACGGTTTTTTGTAACCGTTGTCTTTTTGTATTGCTCTATGTAGTCTAAGACAACACGTTTTTTAAACCGTTGTCTTTGTTTTTTTTTAAATATATATAATATATATATAAACATATATAACCTATAGCGTGCCTACACTCTTTAAGGGAAGAATGAAAAAAAGAAAGAATAGAGAAGCCCAAACCCTAGCCCCAACCCGTCGCCGCTCCGACCCAGCTCAGATCCGGTGCCTTAGCCACCGATCGATCGTCGGAAACATCTCCAGCTTCGATTTAAGACATCTCCAACTTCGATTTAAGCCATAAATCATAATTTTTTAGCAAGGAATCGAGCTGCTCGAAGTCTTGTTCGGTGACCTACTACACGCATTGTTCTTAATCTTTCTTGTGCGAGTTTGCTTCAATTTTTGGTTGTAAGTTGCTCTTAACCTAACCTCAAGCTATTTCGAGCATAGTCCAGTCTTTCTCTGTTCCATTTTTTTCTATTTTTTTTGGGTTTTTTTTCCATACCAGTTGAAGATCTTTCGATTTTGTGTTCTTGGGATGCATTTCTTCGTCGATTTGTATGAAGTAAAATTATAAGTTCTTCGCCATAATTTATGCTACATTCGCTAATGCCGCTAATTTGTCTGCTGAGAAGGCGTAAGAGCACAAAAACGCCTATTTTAGTCGTGTTGGAGAGTGTTTTTTTTACTGCAAAATAACTTTACATGGATCCAGGATTATTTTTCAAGCTGGAACTCTGGACCAGAAAAGGTGAAGGGGAAATCTTGGTCTGTCTACGAGGAGAAAATGCAAGGGTCGACAAAGGACAGCAAGCGGCCTTAACTAGAGCAGTGGGAATGGTTTTAGCCAACAATCAGGCTTCTGGTTATGAAATTATTGCTGATCCTCATGTCCTACCAGCTTCACATATCAATTATATCAAGACCCAAGATACATCCCCTGCTTTCATTTGTAGGGAATAAAATGAAAATTTAGCAACTCTTACAACAGGTCTGGTGTAGCTTCTATCACCCGACCCCAGACTCAATTAGGTACAAAGTCAGCTCCATCCATGGCAGCCTTTTCCTCCAAGGGTCCTAGCACCATCACACCAGAAATACTAAAGGTTTTTTCACATCAAATTAACTAACTTAATAAGTACTTCCCTTTCATATAAAAAGGGGGTGTGATACATTTTCATGTTGTAATTTCAGCCTGATATCACCGCTCCAGGAGTGAGTGTCATAGCTGCCTACACGAAAGCTCAGGGACCAACAAATCAAGATTTCGACAAACGACGTGTCAAGTTCAATTCTAATGGTATGATGGTAAGATGGTTTGTTAATTTTGTGGAATTTTATACTAACTTAATAAGTACTTCCCTTTGATTTGGCTTTTTGTGCTACTCAGACGACTAGAGACAGTTGAGTTTCTAATATAAAATTTGTTCCTTACATCTTCAGCTTCGATTTAAGCCATAAATCATAATTTTTGAGCAAGACTTTACTTGTTAATGCTAATGGTATGATGGTTTGTTAATTTTGTGAAATTTTATACTTTACCGGCTGAAAAGGACACTGATGAAGTTTATGCACAGATTACATTGCTGCCAGAAACAAATGTAAGAACCTATCTTTATTTTTGTGTTTTCTTTTATTTTTTATGTGATATTCAGCAAAATGCTTTAAGGTTTAAATTATGAAATTTACATAAGTTTTATGGCTGCATATTCAGCAAACTGAGCCAAGAAGCTTTGATAACTCCCCGGAGGAGCCTCCTAAACCTGCAGTGCACTCGTTTTGCAAGGTTTTGACTGAATCGGATACAAGTACCCATGGTGGATTCTCTGAATTGTATTTGAAAATTTTATGGTAACAATGGCATCAGTAGGTTTGCTCTATGGCTAGATTTATGAAGTATCACATAGTTTAGTGTTACTTCTATTGTGATGGATATGCGTGTTCATGTATGTTACGAGTCTTCTTATTTTTCAAAAAATGGTTTGCTTTTGGATTCTTCATTGTCATTTGTTTCGGCATTTAATATGATTGCTACTGTTTCATGTTCACTTAGCAGCTCATGGCTTCATGTGCAAGATATTGGAGGGGCACAAAGGTACCTTCACTCATATTAAGCATAAGAAGGTACAACTAATCAAGTTGATAAGATTTTCAATCAATTAAAATTGGGATTTTGGAGCATATTCTTTTTAATTTTTTTGGTCAAGTGAGTATTTATTATGATGCATAGTCTACATCAAAGATTAAGTTTGGTAAACGCATTCATCTAGATTTTCTGTTTTCTTATAATATATTAATGATTTTTCCACAAAAGGATTCCTCAAGATATTGTTTATGACCTTGTGGAAATCATCATTTTGTTGCAGTATATATGTTCATGGAATTTGGAGCAATAAACATCCAGTATTTCTCTTACATTCTTGATTTCTGCCTGAATGACAGAAGAGATCATGCACCTTGGAAGCTGGTATTACTCAATGTACTGATATTCACTGTACTGAAATATTTTGTTACCCCTATTATCTGATTTTTAACTAATCTGATTGTTAAGATGCTTGGTTATTATCGCTCTAAAAAGCTTCCAAGAATGTTCTCTTCAGAAGCAGTGAAGTTAAATTAGATGTTGTTAAACCAGACCCGTCAATTCCTATGGAAGAAAATAGGTATGCTTTGTCACCCATTCTATTGAACGATGTGATTTTATTGTTAAAAGCCTGCACATTTAGATTGGTTTGGTTGGTTCACGTGGATGCTTTTTATAAAGATGTCAATCCACTAGGCATTAAACAAGGGCGCGAGAGGTACACTGAACCTTTTAGATTTAAATATCTTATAAAAAGTATTACCTTGTTCATTCCCTTATATGCAATAGATCTTTGTGGCTTAAACAGCTTTAGTGAGGGAGGTTGTCCACCCAAAATTTATAGCTTGTGGACAAATATATTTCAATCTGTAGTAGCCCGTAACCAAAATCAGTAATTAAGGAATTAATCATTATTACTTGGGTAGAGTTCGGAAGCTCCGAAGGTGAGTTCGGAGGCTCCGAACAGGATCGGAAGCTCCGATGGTTTTACGTCAGGCATGACGTGTGGTTGGATCGGAAGCTCCGATCATCCCTATCCGAAGTCAACAAGTGATATTTTGACACATGGCAGATCAGGATCTTCGGAAGCTCTGATGGCAGGATCGGACGTTCCGATCGAGGTTCGGACGTTCTGATCGAGGTTCGGAGGCTCCGATCGTTGTCTATAAATAGAAGGCCGAGAATTCATTTTCAATTGCCAATTCCAGATTTCTTCTCTATTCTAGTCGTATTCGAGTTATTCCAGCCTTCCTAGGCTTGACCCGGGAGTCGTCGAGGCGTAGAGTTGTGCCCAAGTTCTGGAGGCATCGATATCAAAGGGCTAACGACGAACGAAGGTATAGCTTTTGCTTCCTATAAATATTTAGGAGTATGCAATAGCTTAGTTAAGGCTTTTAGAGCACTTTAATGATAGTAGTATCATTTGGCAGTGTAGAGCAGATTATAGGCGTGGACCTAGAATTGGTAGAGCTTGCACTGATTTGAGGTACGAAAGTACTGTTCGAGATATCCTAACTGAGTATGCATGTATTATGTGACTGCATGATTTATATGTCATTGATTTATGCTGCATTCATTTGCATACTGAGCTATCTCCTTCGAGATGTCTGTTAGTAGGGTTTTTCCCTATCCTGTTAGTGGTTGGACTTCCATGGCTTTGGATCCGGTAAATCCACTGGTATTATGGTATGGGAGCCACCTCCTGAAGCGACGACACAGCATGCTACATACCAGGGCCCAGTCCGTCTCTGTTATCTGATCCTTGACCTCGAGTTTATAGGGAGTTCACTTTGCATGCATGTATACTCATACTCTCGTACTGAGCGTTTTATGTTCATGTCTCGTACTCTGTGTTTCTGGACACCCTATTCCATGGGGCAGGTTTGCAATTGGATGAGGCGGGTGGATCCAAGAGGGGCTAGTCAGTGGTTGGCCAGCTGGAGCTTCGTCTAGGTTTATTTCTGCTGTTTTAGGTTGATACAGCTATTCGATTTGGTTGTATAATATTTGGATAAATTACAGATTCCTTTCCTTGGGATTTTATTTGTTTATGGTCTCCGCAAGTTTATTCTTATATCTGTTTAATTAAGTTAATTGCATGCCTAAGTTCTGTTTAGTAGGTGATCCAGGTAAGGGTCACTACATTTATGGTATCATAGCATGCAAAAGTATTATTGGGATTTATTCTCATCATGAGGTATTTTTGTAGATGGCAAACTACGATGATGAGAGTAGCCACGAAAGTGGAGGCGGTCATTGGGGCGATGCCGACCGAGAGTGTCATCGAGAACGGCGTCATCATCATCATGACGATGAGCATTTCACTGTGCGTCGATTCTTAGCTATGGGTCCTAAGCCCTTAGTTGGAGGTGAGCCTCCGGAGAAAGCTTAGAACTGGTTGGAACGCATGAATACGACCTTTCAGACATTGCACTGCACCGAGGATCAAAAGATAGAGACACTGGGCTATCTTCTAGAGGGACGTGCCCGCAGGTGGTGGAGGATTACTTCTGCACCTTTGGTTTCGGCTATAGGAGTGGCCACCTGGGCCGAGTTTCGTACAGCTTTCTATAAGATGTATTTCCCTCCTGCTCTCCGACAGGCAAAGGCAGGTGAGCTTCTGAGTCTGCGTCAGGGAGCCATGAATATCGAGGAGTATTAGCAGAAGTTTCTCGATCTGTTATCTTATTGTCCGAAGATTGCTGACAGCTCCCATATGAAGTATAACATGTTCCTTCAGGGCCTTAACCCTGAGATCCATGACCGTGTGGCGGTTGGCGACGACATGTCCTACGAGGGTTTGGTGAGCCGTTGTCACCAGGCAGAGGACAGCATTCGGCGGAACAGGTCTTTCTCTCAGTCGAGACCTTCTAGTTCTTTGGGTCCCCGTGCCCAATCTTTCAAGAAGTCTGGATCTACTTCTTCTTCCTCTGGCTCTGCTGGTGTTGTCCGTTTCGGTAGGAAGGACAAGTGTGATTACTGTGGGAAGAACCATCCATCCGACAAGTGCCGTAGAGCTTCTGGAGCTTGTTTTCATTGCGGCGAGGTGGGTCATATCCGGAGGGATTGTCCACTATCTGGGGGAGGCGGTTCTGGTTCTGGTTCAGGATCTGGTTCTCAGGCCACCGTTCAGCAGAGGTCGCAGGAACAACCTGCTGGGAGTTCTCATTTGAGGCCACGAGCTTCTGGCCAGGTGTTTGCCTTGAGGCATGAACAGGCAGTGGAGGAGAATGAGAAAGTCATCGCAGGTACATTTCTGCTTTATGGTATACCTGCTCTTGTACTTATTGACACTGGTGCATCTCATTCCTTCATTTCTGCACGTTTTGTTAAGAGGCATAAGTTACCATGCATTGCACTAGACATAATGATGTCTGTTTCTACTCCGATAGGCCAATCTGCTTTGGCTAAGAGTCTAGTGATGGGTTGCCCTTTAAAGTTCAAGGGGAACATTTTGTTAGCGAATCTCATGGTTCTTGCGATGGACAACTTTGATTGCATTCTGGGAATAGATATGTTGACTACCTATCGAGCTTCAGTGGACTGCTATCAGAGATTAGTACGCTTCCATCCGGTTGAGGGTGATAGCTGGTTTTTCTATGGTGAGGGAGCGCGACCCCCAATGCCTTTGGTATCAGCTTTGAGAGCCTATCGAGCTCTAGAGTCTGGCGGGGAAGGCTACCTTATCTATGTAGTTGATTTGTCTACTGAGAGCATTGGGATAGAGAGTATTCCGGTTGTGGATGAATTCCCAGATGTATTCCCTGATGAGATTCCGGGTTTTCCTTCTGTTAGGGAAGTCGAATTTGGAATAGAGTTGATGCCGGGTACTTCGCCTATTTCTCGAGCACCGTATCGTCTGGCTCCGTCAGAGATGCGTGAATTGAAGAATCAGCTACAGGATCTTTTGGACAATGGGTACATTCGTCCTAGTGTATCTCCTTGGAGAGCTCCTGTTCTTTTTGTAAAGAAGAAGGATGGGTCGATGCGGCTGTGCATTGACTATCGGCAGCTGAATCGAGTCACTGTGAAGAACAAGTATCCGTTTCCTCGTATTGATGACTTGTTTGATCAGCTTCAGGGCACTTCAGTTTACTCCAAGATTGACTTGAGATCTGGGTATCATCAGTTGAGAGTCCATGATCAGGACGTAGCCAAGACTGCATTCCGTACTCGCTATGGGCATTACGAGTTTCTAGTGATGCCATTTGGTTTGACTAATGCGCCGGCTATATTCATGGATCTGATGAACCGTGTCTTCAGGGAGTATTTGGACAAGTTTGTCGTGGTCTTCATTGACGACATCTTGGTGTATTCGCGTAATATGGAAGAGCATGTTTCTCACTTGCGGTTGGTACTGCAGACTCTTCGAGATGAGCAGTTGTACGCCATGCTGAGCAAGTGTGAGTTCTGGATGGATCAAGTGGTCTTTCTTGGCCATATCATATCCAGGGAGGGGATTTCTGTTGATCCAAGCAAGATTGAGGCGGTGCTTAATTGGTCGCGTCCGACGATGGTTGCTGAGATCCGTAGTTTTCTAGGTCTAGCAGGTTATTATCGTCGCTTTATTCTGAACTTCTCTCAGCTAGCTCGACCTTTGACGCAGCTTACCCGCAAGGGTGTGGATTTCGAGTGGTCCTCCGAGTGTGAGGAGAATTTCTGTGAGCTTCGACGGCGGTTGACTTTTGCGCCGGTGTTGACATTACCGTCAGGATCTGGAGGGTATGTGGTGTACACTGATGCTTCTCTTTAGGGGTTAGGTTGTGTCCTGACTCAGAATGTGCATGTGATCGCATACGCTTCTAGACAGCTGAAGCTTCACGAGGACAACTACCAAGTCCATGATTTAGAATTGGCAGCCATGGTGTTCGCTTTGAAGATCTGGTGTCATTATCTGCATGGAGAGAAATTTGAGATCTTTACCGACCACAAAAGTCTCAAGTGTTTGTTCACTCAGGCGGAGTTGAACATGAGGCAGAGACGTTGGATGGACTTGCTTAAGGACTATGATTGCGAGATTAAGTACCATCCGTTTAGTGACCCGTATCCAGAATTAGCGATTAATGAGTATATTAATCGTGTAATCATGTTTAGATTAAGTAAAACATGATTAAGGAAATTCCAGATGAGTTAACGGAGTCCAGAAATGGATTCAGGACACTCGAAAATAGCCGGGAAGGTCCCGAGGATCCGAAGGGTTCGGAAGCTCCAAACCAAGTCAGGAGGCTCCGAACGGGTTCGGAGGATCCGAACTCAGGATCGGAGGCTCCGAAGTGGATCGGATGCTCCGTCGGTAAGATCGGACGTTCCGATCGGGACCAGGGCACATGTCATCGCTTACATCAGCAAGGTGACGTCATGGCTGACGTAATATTGGGCGATCGGACGCTCCGAAGGTGGGATCGGAGGATCCGATCGTGTTCGAACGTTCCGAACCGGGTTCGGAGGCTCCGAACTCCGTCTATAAATAGGGGGCCGAGATTTCATATTCAAGTGCACTTTTCCCTCTCTTCTCTCTGATTCCTAAGCCTTCTAACTCAGATCTAGGGAGTTCTAGGCATCCTATTGGGAATCCGAAAGTGGCATAGCGATCCAGGCGTCGTAGCGGAGCTGTGGCCTAGTTTTGAGGCAATTGTCATCAGTGGGCTGACGACGGACGCAGGTATAGCTATGGTCTCCTTAAATTATTTAGGAGTATGCAATAGCTTAATTAAGGCTTTTAGAGCTTTATTATTGATGCATGGGTATTTGCATTGTAGAGCTGATATATGGTTGGAACCTAGAGCGGAACTGCTAGGAACTGCCTGTAGAAAGGTACGCAAGTACAGACTGAGATAGCCAGCGGGTTTTGCATGCTTATATGTTGCATTTGTGTGTCATATTATTATGCAGCATGTGCATATCATATTGTGCCTGTCCATCTTGTGAGATGAACCATGTAGGGCCTCTCAGCCCTGTCTGGACGGGTGATGTCTAGTGCCCAGTGACTGACGGGTCATGGGTGATTAGCATCTGGGGACACAGTCCACGTCCTGTAGGAATGAGCAATGTCGACAGGGTTTGCTCCCCGGGTTGTACCACTCATGTCCTAGGCGCCATTACTGAGCATTTATATACAGTTATCCCAAATATGGATACCCTATCATTTTCATGCATCATATTTGTATGTTTTACCCAGTGCTTTCGTATTGAGCTTAGAGCTCACGTCCATTCTTTTTTGTGTATTTGGACACCCCATTCGACTGGGCAGGTGTAGGTGCAGGATTGAGCACCAGGAGCTTGGAGTAGCCAGTGACCAGTGAAGACAGCAGGATTAGCTGTAGGTTATGCCTTTAGGTTATTTATTCGATTTGGTTGTATAAATCGAATTGGTTTAACCAATTGTATTCTGCCGGTCTGTTTTTATTTAAGTCTTCCGCAGCGATTTATTTAATGCATGTTTAATTATGCTCTTAAACTCTGATTAGGTAGCGGGTCCGGGTAGGGTCGCTACATTTATTGGTATCAGAGAATATGCATGCAAGAGTCTTGGGATATAGTACTGAGAATTTGGGTTATCCTTATAGGATTGATGAGACCTTGGAAGAGGTGATGATGCGGCGATTAGTTTGCCCAAAGACTATAATCATCGGCAGGATTTCTGAAGATTTGGCTTATGGGATTCCAGCAAGTGCGGACAGGAGTGATGGATCGTGTCCGAGTTTTCAAGATTTCTACTCATGTGGATCCTAGTTTTGGATCGAGTACCGGATGCCAGAGGCAGTGGCAGAGCATTGGATGGGACGCACTTGATGCTTGCATCTGTATCGTCCATACCATGATGACACTACTCTGAAGATTCTCCAGTCGTAAATGGAGAGATTGTCATATAGACCTTCACGGGGAAATGCCTCGAGTGCCTAAGGCATGACATGTTTCAAGCGTAAGGTCTTTAACCTCATGCAGCACATGGTTTTGCCGGTATGCTGATATCGATGCTTTCAGTAGGCACACGGAAAACTTCATGTTCAAAAGCATGATTTGGTTACAAGAAGAAAGCTGACGGTAGATCGTGAGCTGAAGAGGTCGACTGACATGCACTGACGCAGAGCATAGCTGGTTAGCTATCACGAGCCATTTCTCCGAAGTTCTTCGTAGGAGGACATGTAGAGAGACTTGGTCGGGAGTATGCTTGTATCGATGCGTGTGTCAATTAGAAGCTTCATGCTCAAGGAACAAGACTAGTACGATGATTTAAATACTGTATTGTTGTAGTTGTAAACAGTATTTCAGTTGTAAAGAATCATCATACTATGGTTGTATCATTTCAAGTTTGGTTGTACATTTCATTGTATTTTGAATACTGTATGTATTACATGGGATTGTAATTGAAAAATTGTACATAAATGGAAGAAATGATACATGTTTTATTTATCCAGCAATTCGTGAATGATTGCGAGTGATTTTGCTAGGATTGGAATTGTTTTAGTTGATTAGTGTTCAACTGTGGTAACTCATGGGATTTTAGTGGGCCGACTGTGACAGTTTGACTTGTGGTTAGTCTAGGCGTTTTTCTAGGATTGACCTAGTTAGTCAGTGGACTATGTTAGTGCTAGTGATGGGTGGACTCGTCTAGAGGCATTAAGGGTATTGTACGGTTTAGAACTTTGTTCTAGGTTGTTTCCTTAGAACAGGCTGTCTGACCTTCGTTGGGTTGAGACTTGTGATGATGGGTTTTTCATTGGGATACCAGGTCCAGTATATGCCGAGAGTTGTGGACTATGACCATGACTAGATGTGATGGGGCGCGATCCTATGCCAGTATTACTCTGGGAGTCCTTGTACTTCAGAGGTTATCTGGGAGCCTTGGTGCTTCAGGATTGGCGGTGGGAAGGCTGTTCAGTCTAGGGATTTGGTTACAGTCACGACGAGGTATGACCTTGGATTAGATATCAGGTTTGATATCGATGGTTTGATATCATCTGGGTGCCAGAGATATAGTTTGAGTATTTTGATGTAGGAACCAGTCTTGGAGGGAATTCCTTGATAAGTGTATACTCTGAGAAGATAGGTTTTAACCTTTGATTTACTTCTAGACGTGTGAATCTAGTAGGAAGAAGGATTTCTACCAGCGATGACTAGAGGTTTTCATCAGAGTTGTGGTTAGAGTTTCCTTGTGATAGGGATCAACCAAAAACTTGGATGGGATGCTGTTTAAAAACTTAAACTCGAATACGAGGACTAATCCTTGATGATTGGCTTCATCAGTATTGGATTATATCAGACGTTGAGGATTGTACATGACTATTTAAGATGTGGGGAAGCATGGCCTATAACCGTGAAACCTTGGTGGTTGTCCAGGTGGGTTATTGAGGTAAGCTACCTTAGTCTTAAACTGTTGCACAATCTTAACAAGGGATATGATCAGGAGAGTGTTTGAAGATTGTGGAAATCTTTGGGATTCTTTAGTTATTCTTCTTGGACTTGACGAGCCGTGGTGTTCATTCTGAATGAACGAGGTAAGGATAGTAAGTCCAGTGGTTGCGCTAAGTACTGTCTGATATTTTCAGAGATTGATCGTAGGATTTTCCATGGGATGGAAATGGGCTTAGTTTATCTTGATGTTTGCCTTGGGTGAACAAGACAACGATTAGTAGTGCGAAGGTGGCACAGGATCTGTGCTAGTGACTACTAGTGGTTATTGGCTAAACTCTGTCAGAGTTAGGATGATTAAGTTCAGAATACGAAGCAGCGGTTAGTAGTGCTTAAAAGGCGCAGGACTTGTGCCAAGTAAACTACTTATGTACTATGATCTGACACCGATAGAAATGGTTCTTTGTGGTAGCTAAGTCATGGTTATTGACCGAGCCATGTAGGTTGGATGATCAGTGGTGGTCTGATCTGATAAGTGCGAGCTTAAGTAGATCGACGAATTCGATTGTTTGAGCCAATCAGGGTTGATCAGGATGTATCAATTAAGAAATACTTGAGATAGTATTTTGTCGAGTAATGCTTATGGGATGAGTACTGAATACCATCACAGAGAAATCGGAGATTTAAGTTATTTAGTCTCAATGATCACCAGAGATGAATCTTCTGGGATTGCTGTAATCAGGAACGATTGCAAATGGACTTGTATGATCAAGTTAGGTGCTAACTTGACAATGGAGACAAGCAAGGGAGTTGGTAGTTTCCAGTATAGTGCATTCTTGTTAAGAAGGAAGTTGATATTGATCCAATCAATTGCTTAGTGATAGCAATAGGTCAGGAAAGGATCATGTTGTTGTTTCATGTGAGAGTTTTCCATTGAACAACAATACTGAAGATTGTTGACCGGATATTTCGGTTAAGTAAGGGCATCTATGTGTACCGTTGTGGTTGGTTCCGACGAGTAGTTGGAAATGCTAATGGACATTAGCAAAGAAACATCAGTTGTCTGATCTGTGTGACATTAGCTAGGATCTGATCCTCGAGATCTAGCAGGATGTGTCACTAATCTTCCAGCGAGTGATGTGCGATATGTGAATGAGATAGTCAAGGATTGACTTAGTAGCCAACGAGGTTTGCCTTTGGGGTCGAAGATTTCGCAAGATCGTGATGGATCGAGTTTGTTCTTTCGAGTCAGTGAGTCGCATCTATGCAGACTGTTTGTCAAAGATATTGCATTGTAGCAATAAACGACAATCAGAGACTCATTGTGTGGCAAGTTACTTCGAGCACAAGTATTTCCCAGGATTGACTAGGGAATCGACGAATTAGATCGTTCAGTGCTGAGACTGATGCGTTCGACAAGGGAACGATTTGACTATTGAGGATCCGTTGGGATTTAGTTCCAGGATCAGTATGTTCAACCTTGGGAGATTGGTATGAGCTGATGGTATTATCAGAGACTCTGAGTTGAGTTATACCAGGTGCAATGACTGTCGAGTTTCGAGACGGAATAGGAAGCATTTCCATATGTCTGTGCACTGTGGAATGTCCCAGTCGAGCATATTGGTTGGAGCTTGCCTTAGTCTTGATGAGCGTACAGTGATTGCGAGTATGTATAACTATCAGGAGGACGTCCATCGATCAAATTCATGAGGTCATGAATAACCTATGATCGAGATGATGTAGATCATCAGAGGCGTGATGACTTCCATTGCAATGTATGCGTGACTTCGCAGGCCAATGGCTAGGAGATGACGTAGCGTCATGAATTTCAAGTGATGATAGTTATCATCAGGGCACAGTGTTGAGGTTATACTAAGAAACGTGGACAGCAGAATGTACTGGACATGATGGTTTAAGTTCTCAGTATTCCTTGGGAAGCCGGTTGTGCTTCAGGGAGAGTGGGGAGGATAACCAGTCTAGGGAACATTGTGAGAAGTTACGTTGAAGTATAGACTTGAGCAACTAGATTCTCTTGAGGAGAATTAGGGCTTTGTTGTGTTGGCACAGTGTTGGGAATAGTGTTTCCTGATTAGAGGTGTTGAGCACCGAGAAATTTTGGAACCATTAGATGGTTAAATTTGATTAGTGATTCGACGATTGTCATAAGCCAGTCAAGTTATGACTTGGTCCTCTTCAGTATAAGATTTCCTTTGAGACGATAATCTTGATCAAGCGGGTATTGTATCCTTCGTGGCCAGGAAGATCGTGTTCCGAGTGAAACAGGTATCAGTGTTATGATACGCTAGAGCAAGGGAAGTTCGATTGTCAACCAGTAGCGTAGTAATTTTCAGCTGGGAAAATGTTAATGCGGTTCAGCATTAATGAAGCTTGCAGCGAATTCGAAGGGAGTCTGAGTGTGTCGAAGGATATTTCGACCAGACACTTGAGCAAGGGTTTCTTGTACGTTCTCGAGGTATTACCTTAGATTTCGAGGACGAAATCTTTTCAGGGGGGGAGAATGTAGTGACCTGTATCCAGAATTAGAGATTAATGAGTATATTAATCATGTAATCATGTTTAGATTAAGTAAAACATGATTAAGGAAATTCCAAATGGGTTAACGGAGTCCAGAAATGGATTCAGGACACTCGAAAATAGCCGGGAAGGTCCCGAGGATCCGGAGGGTTCGGAAGCTCCGAACCAAGTCAGGAGGCTCCGAACGGGTTCGGAGGATCCGAACTCAGGATCGGAGGCTCCGAAGTGGATCGGACGCTCCAAAGGTGGGATCGGAGGATCCGATCGTTTTCGGACGTTCCGAACCGGGTTCGGAGGCTCCGAACTCCGTCTATAAATAAGGGGCCGAGATTTCATTTTCAAGTGCTCTTTTCCCTCTCTTCTCTCTGATTCCTAAGCCTTCTAACTCAGATCTAGGGAGTTCTAGGCGTCCTATTGGGAATCCGGAAGTGACATAGTGATCTAGGCATCGTAGCGGAGCTGTGGCCTAGTTTTGAGGCAATTGTCATCAGCGGGCTGACGACGGACGCAAGTATAGCTATGGTCTCCTTAAATTATTTAGGAGTATGCAATAGCTTAATTAAGGCTTTTAGAGCTTTATTATTGATGCATGGGTATTTGCATTGTAGAGCTGATATAGGGTTGGAACCTAAAGCGGGACTGCTAGGAACTGCCTGTAGAAAGGTACGCAAGTACAGACTGAGATAGCCAGTGGGTTTTGCATGCTTATATGTTGCATTTGTGTGTCATATTATTATGCAGCATGTGCATATCATGTTGTGCCTGTCCATCTTGTGAGATGAGCCATGTAGGGCCGCTCAGCCCTGTCTGGACGGGTGATGTCTAGTGCCCAGTGACTGATGGGTCATGGGTGATTAGCATCTGGGGACACAGTCCACGTCCTGTAGGAATGAGCAGTGTCGACAGGGTTTGCTCCCCGGGTTGTACCACTCATGTCCTAGGCGCCATTACTGAGCATTTATACACAGTTATCCCAGATATGGATACCCTATTATTTGCATGCATCATATTTGTATGTTTTACCCAGTGCTTTCGTATTGAGCTTAGAGCTCACGTCCAGTCTTTTCTGTGTATTTGGACACCCCATTCGACGGGGCAGGTGTAGGTGCAGGATTGAGCACCAGGAGCTTGGAGTAGCCAGTGACCAGTGAAGACAGCAGTAGGTTATGCCTTTAGGTTATTTATTCGATTTGGTTGTATAAATCGAATTGTTTTAACCGGTTGTATTCTGCCGGTCTGTTTTTATTTAAGTCTTCCGCGGCGATTTATTTAATGCATGTTTAATTATGCTCTTAAACTCTGATTAGGTAGCGGGTCTGGGTAGGGTCGCTACAATCCAGGAGCTGCTAATCTCACCGCTGATGCTTTGAGTCGCAAGGTGCGACTTTCCGCACTTCAGACTTGTTCGATGTCTAGTGCAATCAGTGACTGTTGTACTTCGGGTTATACCTTCAAGCATAAGAAAGGTATGCAGAGTATCCAGATGTTTGCGATATTATCTGAGTCAGCTTTGTATTCGCGGATTTGAGATGCTCAGATGTCTGATTCGAAGACCCAGCATTTAGCTCGTCTAGCTAACGAGGGTAGCTCGTCTGGATTTCATTATCAGTCAGATGGCTTTCTGTGTTTGTCTGGTAGGCTTGTGATTCCGCAGGATGAAGAGTTGCGAGAGGAGATCTTGTCTCAGGCGCATCGCACTAAGTTGAGTATTCATCCTGGGAGCAACAAGATGTACAAGGATCTACGTACTCGTTTTTTGTGGAAGGGAATGAAACGCAGTGTTTATTAGTTTGTTTCGAGATGTTTGGTGTGTCAACAGGTCAAGGCTATGCACCGACGACCTGGAGGATTGCTTCACAGTCTGCCTATTCCAGAATGGAAATGGGAGTTTATCACAATGGACTTTGTGACCCATTTGCCGGTATCCCCGAGGAACTGTGATGCTATATGGGTTGTGGTGGACCGACTCACCAAGTTAGCGCATTTCATTGCCTATAGCCGGGATTACAATGTGGATCGTATGGCTCGGTTGTACATTCAGGAGATCGTTCGACTTCATGGAGTGCCTGTGAGCATTATCATACTAGTATTGGGATGGCACCTTTTGAGGCGTTGTACGGGCGACGTTGTCGTACTCCACTCTTCTGGGAAGAAGTAGGGGAGAGACAGGCTGAGGGACCAGAGTTTATCCAGCAGGCAGTAGACATTGTTGATCAGATCAAGAAACGGATAATGACTGCACAGGATCGTCAGGCCAGCTATGCTAATACTAAGAGTAGGCCTTTGCATTTTGATGTCGGGGAGAAAGTGTTTTTGAGAGTGTCACCTTTTCGCAAAATTCTCAGATTTGGCCTTAAGAGCAAGTTGTCTCCCAGATTTATCGGTCCGTTTGAGATCTTGGAGAGCATTGGCGATTTGGCTTATCGACTAGCTTTGCCACCGCATCTTTCCAGTATTCACGACGTGTTCCACGTATCTCTATTGCGATGATATGTGGCGGATGAGTCCCATATTTTGCAGCGGTATGAGGTTCAGGTGAGCAAGGATTTGACCTATGTTGAGAAACCTATTCGTATCCTGGATTATAAGGATAAGGTTTTGCGGAACAAAGTCATTCCTTTGGTTTTAGTTCAGTGGCAGCGCCGAGGCACTGAGGAAGCTACTTGGGATCTTGAGGACAGGATGCGTGAAGACCATCCTGAGTTGTTTTGATTTCATTCTTAAGATGTATTCAGCTGCAAACTTTGTAAACGTTTGATTTGAATAAAGAATGTTTCTGAATTCTGTATTTCATTCAGTACTTAAGATCTGATTTCGAGGACGAAATATCTTAAGTGGGGGAGAATGTAGTATCCCGTAACCAAAATCGGTAATTAAGGAATTAATCATAATTACTTGGGTAGAGTTCGGAAGCTCCGAAGGTGAGTTCGGAGGCTCCGAACAGGATCGGAAACTCCGATGCAGGATCGGAAGCTCCGATGGTTTTATGTCAGGCATGACGTGTGGTTGGATCGGAAGCTTCGATCAAGATCGGAAGCTCCGATCACCCCTATCCGAAGTCAACAAGTGATATTGAAACGCCTAGTACTAATAAATGCGGAAAAACTTTTTTTTTTTTAAATAATACTATACATATACGCCCATACATATATGTATATAAAAATAACATACTTTTCTTAAATAACCTGAAAAATATTAAATAAATAAATCCTTAAAATTGTTTCATGCATCAATTTAAAATAATAAACAATACTTCTGAAAAATCTCATACGCGGAAACAATAGTAAAATAAATCATGTTTCAAAACTCAATGCAATAATCTAAATAACTGCGACGATCACGGGGTCCACTGCCATGCTCGCTCATACGTCCTCGCCACCGGTAGGAGCTACATAGACATCATCATACTCACCTGCACCATATAAGCGTAGTGAGCCTAGAGGCTCAACATGTCTAATCCTTGATAACGAGGTTTAAAATAATGCATCACATAATCATACTAATACATATAACTTACGTGGACATGCATGCATGATCTTAAAATAAATGCATCATAAAAATTATTCATCATCAGTCGTACATACATCATAACTAATCATACATAACATAATTGAGCATGTCATAATCATAAAAACTGAGTAGGGTCATATCCATGAATGTGACTAATAACCGTGCCGACTGATCAGTCTAGAAACCATCGTACGTGGCGGTGGATAAATCCACCTCTATGCTGGTAGTAAACTACCTCTGTCCAGTGGTAAAACCACTTCTATGCCGGTAGTAAAACTACCTCTGTGCCGGTGGTAAACCACCTCTGTGCTGTCACACCACTTCAATTTCCATAAAAATATTTTTCATGCTCAATTCTTAATCATAAACACATCATAAAATATTTCATGTATGCATGCACTTAAAATATGTCCGTAATATATATTTAATTAATTTTAATAATAAATATACTTAAACTTAAAATAAACTTCATGCATAAAAAAAAGAATTAAATATATATTCCGGAATTAGTTAATTTTCATGGGTTGGTCCAGACTGCTGACCACTCACTCAAAGCCCATTAAACTTAAATAAAAGCCCTATTATCATATTTAGCCCAAATAACTTAACTAAACTTAACTGGGTCTAAATAAAAATATTTAAGCCCACTAACTTAATTAAACCCAATAAAACTCTAAACTGGCCCAAAAATCCACTTACTGGCCCAAAAATTCCCATGGGCTCCCAAACCCATAAAAATCATTGGGCTAACTTAAATAAATATTTAAGGCCCAAATAAAATTATTTGGAGCTCCAAATAATTTTATTTCTAATTAATTGGCCCAAAAACCAATTAAAACATTAAACATTTAAAAATTAAAATACTCAAGCCCGGCCCACCTAACCCGAACCCGGACCAACTTAACCCCACCCATGACTACCTGACCCGACCCAGCACTCAACCCTGACCTATAACCCGACCCAGCAACCCCCCAAACCCCAAACCCGATCACCCCTCTCCTTCTCTTCTAGGCTGGGCGAGCAGCAGCCATTCCATGGCTGCTGCCGCCCTTCTCCGACCGCCCCTGGCTGGAGCACCACCGCCCATGGATAGCCCACATCCAGGGGGTTCTAACACAACAAGAATCAGACCAAACCATGGCCCGAGGAGTGAGAACGAAGCTCTGCACCAGACGCCTTCCTCCTCCTCGCGCGCAGACTGAGCAGTCGCCAAACTTTTGTTCGTGCGGCTTCCTCCAACAACCAAAGACCGTGAAACTACTTCTCAATTTTAGCCAACATCTAAATCTTTTAAACCCAACAAACCACGCACAAATCCATGGCCTGAGGAAGGAGAACGACCCCTCTCTTCCCAAAGCCCTAACCTGCACGTCTGTGTGCATCAGAAGTGAATAGCTTCGTTTCCAGCCTATGACACCTTAAAACTCTGAACAAACTCGACCCTAAGGCACCCTGGGACCCCTCTGACTCGAGCTCTCAGCCCTAGACCGTACCATGCTTGGCAAAAACGTGAATCATGACCCAAACAAGCAAGAACATGCATCAATACAAAGAATACATGCATAAACTCTAAATTTCCATGAAAAGTCTGATATAAAACACGTCATGCATGATTAATAGCTTATATGGTGGCCAAATAAAAGTTTTAGACATGCCTTTTAAATTAAATACGGGACTATTGCGTATTCGGGACTCCGGGACGACGAACGAATGAAAAACCACAAAAAATCCTTGAAGAATCGGCTATGGAGGTTGAAGAAATTCTGAAAATCTGATGGTGAGGGTAGAAGAGGGTTGAAGGCGGCTAAGGGAGACAACGTAGGGTAGGGAGTGTTTTATTTTGGGTAGATATAGGTCAATAATTGATATAAATTTATTAGGTAGATAATATAATCATAAAATATAACATTTTAAACTCCTAAAATACTTACCAATCTGATAATAAATTAAAATCCCGAAATACTAATTTATAATATTTTTAAAAATTAATAAAAGTCATTAAAATGACTTATTTTGGCTAAAAATCAACTCTTAAATAAATATATAAATAAATACTAAAATTTTCTTGACAAAATACATTAAAATAATATTTTAAGCCTCATAAAATTCATAAAATATTTTTGGCTAAAAAATATTGGTATCTCGTCCGTCCACAGTCCCGTCTACGCGATCAACTCAATAAAATTCTTAAAAATCTAAAAATACAATAACTGCGGGTTAAATGATAAAATAAATTTAAATCATGCATATAATTCACATAATAACACATAAATGTCATTTAACCCAAATATAAATTTTTAAATAATTAATTTCTTTAATTATGCATGCGAATTTACGTATTAAAATTTCCGGGTGTTACAGATATTTTGACACGTGGCAGATCAGGATTTTCGGAAGCTTCGATGGTAGGATCGGACATTCCGATCGAGGTTCGGAGGCTCCGATCGTTGTCTATAAATAGAAGGCCTAGAATTCATTTTAAATTGCCAATTCCGGATTTCCTCTCTATTCTAGTCGTATTCGAGTTATTCTAGTCTTCCTAGGCTTGACCCGAGAGTCATCGAGGCGTTCGGAAGTCATAGCATAGTTGTGCCCAAGTTCTGGAGGCATCGACATCAAAGGGCTAACGACGGACGAAGGTATAACTTTTGCTTCCTATAAATATTTAGGACTATGCAATAGCTTAGTTAAGACTTTTAAAGCACTTTAATGATAGTAGTATCATTTGGCAATGTAGAGCAAACTATAGGCGTGGACCTAGAGTTGGTAGAGCTTGCACTTATTTGAGGTACGAAAGTACTGTTCGAGATATCCTGACTGAGTATGCATGTATTATGTGACTGCATGATTTATATGCCATTGATTTATGCTGCATTCATTTTCATACTGAGCTATCTCCTTCGAGATGTCTGTTAGTAGGGTTTTTCCCTATCCTGTTAGTAGTTGGACTTCCATCGATTTGGGTCCGGCATATCCACTGGTATTATGGCATGGGAGCCACCTCCTGAAGCGACGGCACAGCGTGCTACATACCAGGGCCCGGTACATCTCTGTTATTTGATCCTTGACCTCGAGTTTATAGGGAGTTCACTTTGCATGCATGTATAATCATACTCTCGTACTGACCATTTTATGCTCATGTCTCGTACTCTGTGTTTCTGGAAACCCTATTCCATTGGGCAGGTTTGCGATTGGATGAGGCGGGTGGATCCAAGAGGGGCTAGTCAGTGGTTGGCCAGCTGGAGCTTCGTCTAGGTTTATTTCTGTTGTTTTGGGTTGATACAGCTATTCGATTTGGTTGTATAATATTTGGATAAATTACAGATTCCTTTCCTTGGGATTGTATTTGTTTATGGTTTCCGCAAGTTTATTCTGATATATGTTTAATTAAGTTAATTGTATGCCTAAGTTATGTTTAGTAGGTGAACCAGGTAAGGGTCACTACACAATCAATTAACAGCCACTCAGATTTGTTGTAGTAAAAGTGCACTCTTCATGTTCAGAGTTTCGGGAATGCTTCAAACAAGAGGTTTCTTATTTTCATTCTCAATATGATTTGAGTTAATTTGTTATTTCTATTATATGAGGACAACTATGTTCTTGATTGTGTAGGACGGAGAAAAGAGGTTGCTAGCATTCACCAAGAGAGGGACAAATATTCACTCAGTAAGTCTAATATAAAGTAACTTGGCTTCTGGAATTGTTCTGCTTGAGAAAAGATTTAAACCTTAAAGGCCTACTTACTAGGTTTTATGTGGTGTTCGGTAAAAAAAATGATATTAGCATTTCCTTCATCGCCACCTCGTTTAGCTGTTGCCAACTCTGCGCAAAGAAGTATATGTCTTACCTTCCCACACCCTTGATAATTTTGAGAAACGACTAGTACAACACACACCTTCGATTTCTAGACCACATAGCCTCAAGGAAAGCATACATGTGTAATGCTAACAACGTTGATTTCTATTTTATCTAGTAAAATATCAAGATGATTAAAAAGTAGGGAGTTTATTTTTATCATTAGGTTTCGCCATCACATGACAAAAAAATTATCAGAAAATTCCATTTCCCCTACAATAATTGACTCATAGAAACGTTCATGATGAGCCGAGAAATATGAGAGTTAACTGTGTTAACCACTGTATGTATGCCTTTTTTACTGCTTGTATATAATTCTTTATAATAAACGGGCTGTGATCAGGTATTTATTCAAGAAAATCTATTATTTTTTTTAAAAAAAAATTAAAAAAATCTTCTTTAAGCTAATAATTGGCAGTCTTTAAAGATTTTCTTGACTATAAATCCTCCTGCATGCAGGAATTTTCCTACAGAAAGGGCGATTGGCTTGTATTCGGCTTGGAAACAAGCGGTTTGCCTCCGGAAGCGCTGCTGGATTGTAAAAGCAAACCACTCGGTGGAGGAACCATTCGAATTCCGATGATCGAAACGTACGTTAGATGTCTGAATTTGTCAGTGAGTGTTGGCATTGCCTTGTATGAAGTGTCTAGGCAGGTAAATTACGAGTATATGCAGACAAATACAAGTTAACCACTTATATATGCAGACAAAAAGATTATATGCAGGCTTGTACTGCCTGCTTCCCATGAAGCAAAATCCATGTTGAAAAACACATTTGGTTTCGAAAACCATATAATAGACAAATACAGATTAGTCATGAGCTTGTTTTAATTGGTCTATTAGCAATTTAATATACTTTAAGCGTTAACTTCACTCTTTTCAATCTCTATGCCACTACAGCTACAGTGTCTGCAAGGTTGAAATTAAGTTTCTTGGAATATTCTAAATGAATTAACTTGTGGCATGTTTATTTTTGGTTTTAGGGTCGTGGAACTGCACTGAAAGACATTCCAAAGGATATTCATTTTTCATTAATTTCCTCATTTCTGTACCATGCAAGCACTACTCCTCATTTATGTACCATGCAAAAGCCTTAAGATCAAGAAAGTTAATTTGATCGATCCTGTAGCTGCTTTGATCTTGAGGAGGTAAAGACATGTTTCGAATTGCAGGTGTCAGATGAAGGGGGGATAGTGAAGAGGCTGTGGAAAAAGTTCAAGAACGAGAGGGCTTTAGCTCTTTACAGCCCTTTTTCAGTTTGCTTGGCTGCCAGAACTTTGGACCCCAAGTCTTTTATTCATTGCATCTCTCAAGATGTCTACTTTCTTCAGGATTTTTCTCACGCGTAAGCCACCATGTCTCTTTATGTGTTTTTTTTTTAAAGAAATCATTTGTGTTGTTTTGAATATTTGTTTCTGCATATATTTTTGGATTGGATCAATTTGGTGTATATGTGATTCGAGTGTCCTGCCGTTTTGGGCAGTAAGAAGTAGGAACTAGTTTTGTTGGTTGATTTAGGACAGGGGAAGGTCATGATAAATTATGCTTGGAATTCGAAAATTTTTCGTTGAAGGTGGTTGGATCGAATAGGAAAGGATTCTCTGGAATCTGAATCATAGTGAAATATATGATGGATAAATGTCTTTGAGAAATTAAGAAGGATGGTTCGATCCTCTTATCTTTACTTATTTAGCCAGGAGATCCATAAATTGAGATAGAACATCTTGTTTCGGGGGCAGAACAGCTGTTTTCAGATTAGTATTTGATCTGGTGGCCTCTATGTGTGTTTATCTTTGAACTGGATTGACTCTGAACATCTACTGCAATTGGTTGATTGAGTGAAATAAAGTGAAGGAAAAGAAAATTTGCTGAATTGAGGGGGAAGCATTTGTTTTTATGTTAATAAAGTTTGCGCATTTGCAGGTACGAATTGGCAGAGTAATATGTAGATGACGAGGAGGACAAGGAGCGCCGACAGTCAAATGATATGAATATTTATAGTTTTTTTTACGCTGATTCTTTATATTGCCACTACTCATTTTCATAACATCGACAGGAGGAATTTTTGTTTTATGGATTTGTATTGGAACTTCTAGATGGATATATTTTCTAGTGTAGATTGATTTAGAATTTAGAATTAGAATATTGATATGTAATATTGAAAAATTGTATATTAAATTTTATTTTAAAAATTTAATTTTTATTTCATTTATAATATTAAAAATTTGTATATTAAAATTAATTTTTTTTGTTTTTTTTAGCAACGACAACGGATAAAATCCGTTGTCTTTGTAATTTCAAAACTGTTGTAATTTTCGGTGTTGTTAAAAGTTCTATATACGACAACAAATAAAACCCGTTGTCGTTTCAAGGAAAAGACAACAGATAAAATCCGTTGTCTTTTGAAAGAAACGACAACGGATAAAATCCGTTGTCTTTTGAAAACAACGACAACGGATTTTATCTTTTGTCGTTGGGTATATTTTCGACAACACCTTAAAGTACAACGGTTTTTTGACCCCTATGACAACGAATTATATCCGTTGTCGTATCCCGTTTTTGTTGTAGTGACATGCGCCCGAGTGATAAGTGTATTTTATACACTTAATTTATATATTCTTTTAATTGTTAATTGCTTGTTTCGAGCAGATTTATGTGGGTATTTTGTTGTTTTTGTGTTTGTAGGAAATTATGGAATTTATGTGGAAAAGGAGAAAAAATGAGAAAAATGAGATTAGAGAGAAAAGAATTAAAAGAATAAAAGGGAAGAAGAAAGAAGAAAAGTAAAGAAACGTACAGACAAAAGAAAGGAACAGTGATGGGCCATCTTATTGGGCCAAAAGATCAGCGCTTCCCATTAGTGCGCAAAAAGAGCTATCGCGCAAAGATTCTAAAGGCGTGAAGAATCGAGATCAGAAGGCTATACGCGGGCGCATGGATTGTGGAGCGGCCGCTTGTCGCGAAGTCAGCGTTTGGAAATTTTTATCGGAAGGAAAGCTTTATATTTTTTATGGGCTTTTGAGTGGGCTTTTTGGAGACACTATAAAAGGGAATTTTTTCATCAGATTTGGGGGCCGCCACAACACACTTACACAGAGATCAGAGTTTTAAACGTGAAGATTTTGGAAGGATTTCTGGAGCTTAACTGAAGAACGAAGACGGAGTTTGATAGACCGGACACGGCGTCGACGACGGATTTGTTTCTTATCTTTTATTTAATTCTGAACATGTTTGGGTTTATGATTTATTGTTTTCAAAATTTTATTATGAACTAATTTTTATAGTCTAGAGGTCGGATGGAACCTGATGTAGACACTTTCTTGAATTCTTGAATTTATTGAATTGAGTTTCTTCTAGATTAATTATTTTTTTCTAGAATTGATTGTCTTTTCAATTATCTGATCAATAATTGATTTGTTATATTTATTTGAAATCTGGCACTCGGGAGAGGAGATTTTGAATAGGACATTAGAAATTACACTGTTAATTGTTTATCTGACTCGGGAGAGCTTATAACTTTAACAGAGCTTTTAAAAAGAACATTGTTTTGTGATAGATCATTGCGATAAATTCTTAATAGGGATATTGGAATTTAATTGTAGTTGATAAACATTATTTGTTGCTCGGGAGAGGGAAATAATACACGTAAGTGTTCTTGGCTATTAATTCTTTGAAATTCATGAAGATTAATTAATTAGGATTGATTGTTGTTGAAACCAGGTGAAATCTATACCTCTAGACCATTTTTCTCTGATTGATTTTAATTTAAAAGTTGTGTGCGTGCTATCTAAAATCATCTGATTATTTATTTTATTGCAAAATTATTGATTATTGATTTTCTAGATAAAGTTTAGACTATTTTAATTACAAGTACTAAATATTTTCATTTTACTCCCTGTGGGATCGATATCTGATTTAATCACTATATTAAAACTTGACACTCGTACTCTTGCGAGGAAATTTTCACAACAAGTTTTTGGCGCCGTTGCCGGGGAGTAAATTTTGATTATTTTTTAGTCTTGTTACCAATTAGTCTAGATTTTAATTTAGAGTTTTTTTATTTTATTTTTAAGTTACTAATTAATTTCTTCTTATCTTTTAATTGCAGTTTATGCGACGATATCAAAGTGCTAATTCTCTACTGTTTGATCCAGAGATCGAGCGCACTGCACGTGCTTTAAGACGAGCTAGAAGAGAAGAAATTGAAAGAATGGCTGAACAAGAAGCAAATCAAGCTCCCCTAGTGCCAATTAGAGATCACTTCAGACCGACGATCCAGGCTCACTATTCTGGAATCGCTCGAGGAACTATCAATGCAAACAATTTTGAGCTGAAGCCTGCATTGATCAACATGTTTCAATCGAACCAATTTAATGGGAGTGCCACAGCTGATCCTCATCTGCATCTAAGGACCTTCTTAGAAATTACTGATATGGTAAAATTTAATGGGGTCCCTGAAGATATTATTAGCTTACGCTTGTTTCCTTTTTCTCTCAGGGATCAAGCCAGAAGTTGGTTGCAATCACTGCCGCTTGGAAGCATCACTACTTGGGAGGGAATGGCAGAAAAATTTCTTGCGAAATATTTTCCACCTGCCAAAACCACCCAACTGAAGATTGAGATCAGTACTTTCAGGCAGATGGACTCTGAACAGCTTTACGAGGCGTGGGAAAGGTATAAAGAATTACTTAGACGTTGTCCTAACCACAATTTTGTAGATTGGGAACAGATTGAGTGGTTTTACAACAGACTGAATGCGCCTACGAGAATGAATGTGGACTCAGCGGCTGGAGGTACTATATTTGCGAAGGATCATGTTCAGGCTTATGATATGTTGGAGGAGATGACGGTCAATAGTTTCCAATGGACATCTGAGCGTATAGGAGTAAAGAAGCCGGCTGGAGTGTATGCTGTGGATCCTCTCACATCCATCACCGCTCAATTATCTGCACTGACTACACAGGTAGCTTCTTTGAATAAGATTCATGTTGCAGATTCAACTGGAGTTGAGGGATCACATACACCAGAGCAAGTTAATTATATCAATCCTAATGGCTATCGAGGTTATGGAGCTTACAGAGGTAATCATGTTCCCAACACTTTTCACCCTAATTTGCGGAATAATGAAAATTTTTCATATGCTAACAATACTAATAAGGGTGATGGTAAGTTGTTTTTGGAGGATGTGGTTAGTACTTTTGTGCAGGAGTCAGGTAAGAGGATGGCGAGGACTGAGTCTCTTCTTGACAGTTTGGAGACGCACATGGCAAACATGGGTGCGCTGTTGCAATCCATGGAAACCAGCATAGGGCAGTTGGCAAACGCACTGAAGGATAATAACAGAGGACAATTTCCTAGCAATACTGAGGTGAATCCCAAGGAACAGTGCAATGCTATCACGTTGAGGAGTGGGAAGCAAATAGATAGAGAAGAGTGCCAACCTGAGATCAAGATGCCTGAAATAGCTGTAGTTGAAGAGAAGGACACCGATGTACAAGCCTCCACTCCCCTATCCGCAGAGGTTCAAGAAGAAGGTGTTGGATGAGAAGTTCTCCAAATTTTTGGAGATTTTCAAGAAAATTCACATCAACATCCCCTTTGCTGAAGCTTTGGAGCAAATGCCAAATTATGCAAAGTTCATCAAGGAGATGATGTCCAAGAAGAAGCAGCTGCTAGAGAACGAGGTGGTGAATTTAACGGAAGAGTGCAGTGCCGTGCTTTAAAAGAAGATGCCACAGAAGCTTAAGGATCCAGGGAGTTTTAATATTCCTTGCACTATTGGTTCTTCTTATTTTAATAATGCACTTTGCGATTTAGGATCTAGAACTAATTTAATGCCTTTGCCTTTGTTCAGGAGCTTAGGACTTGGTGAGGTAAAGCCCACAATGATCGCGTTGCAGTTGGCTGATCGATCTATCATATATCCGCTTGGACTCATTGAAGATGTTTTGGTAAAAGTAGATAAATTTATTTTTCCAGCGGATTTTGTTGTGTTAGATATGGAGGAGGATGCAAACATGCCCCTGATATTGGGGAGACCTTTTTTGGCCACTGCCGTTGCCAAGATAGAGGTGAAGAGAGGTGCATTGTCGATGGGTGTGGATGGTGAGAGTGTAATTTTTAATATATTCATGAAGTCATCTAACCCCCCTATTGAAAAATTATGCTTGATAGAGCCGGTTATGATGTTGGAGGGTCGTTCAAAAGCCGACATTGCGGTTGATTCATCGAATGAGAGAGCGCCAAAACCACCAAAGAAGGCCACGAAAAAAGCAAAATTTAAAAGGCGGTTCGTGGAATTTATTTGGCGAGTGAAAGAGAAAGGGAAGAATTAATCCCGTGAAAGTTGGGCTGACGACTATAAACCAAGCGCTTTTTGGGAGGCAACCCAAAATTTTTTAATTATTTATTTATTTATTTTTATTTATTTATTTTTAATTTCTGCTTTAATTTTCATTCTTGTTCATTCGTTAATTTTATGATTTTTGAATTATTGTTGGGAGTTTTGGAGGCCTAATTTTATAAATGCTTTGAAATTTTTTCAGGATTTTAACAGTCTGGGCAGACCTTTATGCGCGCTCGCTCATCAACTCTTGCTAGTCCGCGCACACTTATGCGCTATCGCACTCCCTAACAGCACAAGACCAAGCGCTATCGCCCTCTATACCCGCGCAAGAATCAAGCGCTATCGCTCTCCGGAACCGCGCTACACAAGGCGCCATCGCGCAACTTGAAAGGCGCAAGATCTTGCGCTATCGCGCAATATAAGGGCGCTGCATTATGCGCTATCACGCTCTCTAACCGCGCTCCAACATGTGCTATCGCGCAACTTAAGGCCACCGCGGATTAATTCTGATTCAGAGATTTAAAAGCCCACTGCAGTCTGCTCGTTTCCATTCCATGTCTAAATCTCACACTCTCGCATCTTGCCATCATAAATTTTCCCCTAGACAAAACATAACATCTTTGGCATTTTGATCTTCAAGGCCATCGCAAAACAGAGATTCCCAGAATTCATCTTGCTCCATCTACGCTCGTCCAGAAACAGGGTCTCGTGAAGGGTTGTCAAGTTCTCGTCTTGAATTGGTAAAAAGCTCTAATTTTCCCACTTATAATTAGCCGGGTTCTATCTGTAGTGTGTGCGGCTGTTGATTTCTTCAATCTGTGGTATGGAGAATAGCCGATGCTAGTATATTTCGATATCATTTCAGTAATGCATACTGAGTGTTTGTTCAATTGTCTGACCTAAATCTTGTCTAGAACGTTGCTTGGTGTGAAGTGTTGGGATTGTGAGAATTTCATAGGCAATTGAATTGAGTTGAATTATTGAGTCACAATGCCCCCGAAAACCAAAGGGAAAGGAGCAATTTCTTCGTCCTCTACTGCTTCATATGATAGACACAGATTTTGGAATGCCACAGCGGAGGAGTATTGTTTTGATGTAATGGAGAGAGGGATGCACAAAGAAAGGGGAATGAGCTTGAGAGAACTTGATGCTCCGGCCTTAATTGAAACTAAGAGAAGAGGTTGGGAGACATTTGTTAGGAGTCCACCAGATGCTGTTATATCATTGATTCATGAGTTTTATGCAAATTTGATGGTTAAAGACGTGAATCTGAAAGTTCGAGTTCGAGGGAAATTAGTGTCGTTTGATAAGAGTACAATTAACAGTCTCTATGAAATGCCGGATTTGGACATTTCAGATGATGAGTATGAGGTATTCAAGAATAAGTCATATCCAGATAATCTTGTAATTCAGACTTTGTGTCATGATGGGGCGGAATGGAAGAGGAATGCAAAGGATGAAGCTGTTACATTTCCATCCATCTTTCTTAGAAGAGAAGCGAATAATTTGCATGAGTTTGTGGCTGCCAGAATGTTGCAATCTGGGCATACATCCGATGTGACTAAGGTTAGAGCTGGTCTTGTGTACTGCATTGTCACTAGAAAATCTGTTGATGCTGGGAGGGTGATTCAGGAGTCTATTATTGCTGCAGTTAGGGGTTCCTCGACTATCAGTTTACCCCACTCGTCTTTGATTACTCAACTTTGCTGGTTAGCCGGTGTTGTGTGGGATTATACGGAGAAGATTCTTCCAATTCGAGGTCCTATAAGAATTACTAGTCCACTGAGACGGGACACGAATAAAAAAACGGCTAGTACTTCTGAACAGGCAGCTGAGCCACCACAGCACTCTGAGCCATTACCACACTTTGAGCCAGCACCTTTCCATTTGGAAGAACCTATGTCACTACCGACGCATCCGGCCACTGTGTATTCTACTCGTGATGATTCTACGGCTGTGCTTGCTCAGATGAAGAAGCAGTGGAAGATGATGAAAGCACATATGACATACATGCATGACTTCACTGCCGCTCTCGCCCAAAATTATCCTCCCACTGTTGTGCCTTATCCACCTTCTCCGCAGTGGTCTTCTGATGATACTGCTGCTGCTGCACCTTCTTTCCATGGAGATGATGATGATGACGCCGAGTCCTGATGCTCGGTGTCGAAGGTATGAGTCCCTTGTTCTTTTTATTTTTTTTAATCATTAGGGACAATTATTACATTAAGTTTGGGGGGGATGAATCATTTTTTTTTATTTTGTTGGTTGGTTGAGTTTTAATTAGTTGGTTGGTTGATTGAGTAGTTGAGTTTTATTGTGTGCATTATTAGATAAAATTTTTGTTTGAGTTGAGTTGCGTTTAAAAGAAGTTGAGAAATATATGGATGCATGGCTGATGAAAAATATTTTTTGTGCTATAACTGAAATCCATGATTGTCTACCTATCTGACAGACATTTTTGAAAAAATGGAACCAATTAGATGAACAATTTCCTATATACAATGTGATTAATTATTGAATCTGATTTTTGAGACATACAGACATAGATATGATTAAGGCATTGTTTGAAATTTTTGGGCCTAATTTTCATTGAAATAATATTATCTTTAGATGCCTATTTGAGCCTACACTTGTATAAGTACATTGAGGTACGAGAAATCTGAAATTTGTTGAAAATCATCTTTAACTGCTGATGATTATTTTTTCTGCACTGATTGAAATTTGTATGATTTAATTGTTGATTGAGACTTGTCTAGAACTAGTTCAAACACTCTTCGAGGCAAAATACGGGCAAAAACTGAGATTAGGAATGATTTAGGCGATTTTTCTGAATGCGTTTGAGCCTTTCAAGCTACCTAATTATTTATTTTATCCCTAGTACCTTGTTTGAGCTTTATCTGAAAATCGAATGCCATGCATGTAAACGTGTGATTATACCCCCATTCGTAATTATTTCAAGGTCCTACATTGACTACCCGATAGCTTATACACTAATTCCTACCTTTAAGGGAGTAATTTGAATGCTAAATTTTGATATGCTCCTAGTTTTATTTGTGAAAAAATGGAATGGTGTGATGATGAATTGAAAAAATGCAAAGAGGTAGTAGAAAAAAAAAAGTTGAAATTGTTGGGAAAAAGAGAAAAAAAGTTGTGAAAAAGAAGAATGAAGAAAGTTGAAAAAAATGAAGTGAATTGAAGAAGAAAGAATGTGAAATTGTGAATGAAAAAGGAGTTGAAGTTAGATTGAGCATGAATAAGAATTACTCCTTATTTTGAATTCTTTTCATTCATTTGTAGCCATGAGCCAGGCATTACATTATAAGCTGATTAAGTCTTATTAACCGAGTCTCAGTTGCCCAATATACTAGTGGAGAAGAGTTGCGAGAATTTAGCCTATGGACTGTTGATTGATGCTTTTAATGATTATGAATTTTGATCTAAACACACAAACACGTTTATTCGTTTCATTAACCTAATTGTGAGTGTTTTTTGATTAATATCCTATTTTTGATCCTAGCTACCTTGAAAAGTCCTCATGATCTATGAATGTTTAAATTGAACTTGGATAAGAGTGTTTTGAAACGTGAGTTGCGGAGATTGTGAGTTTATGCGGTTATTTTGTTATGATTGAAACTTTCAAGTGTTAGTTGGGTGTGATATGATTGAATTTGATATTTTTGAAATCATTGTTGATGTCATTGCCCCATATTATTTCTTGGCTATTCTTGTTGGTTTGATAGAATGAGTTTTTTTGGAATTTAATAGTTTTGCTCGTGACTAGCAAAAGTCTAAGTTTGGGGGTATTTGATAAGTGTATTTTATAAACTTAATTTATATATGCTTTTAATTGTTAATTGCTTGTTTCGAGCAGATTTATGTAGGTATTTGTTGTTTTTGTGTTTGTAGGAAATTATGGAATTTATGTGGAAAATGAGGAAAAATAAGAAAAATGAGATTAGAGAGAAAAGAATTAAAAGAATAAAAGGGAAGAAGAAAGAAGAAAAGTAAAAAAACGTACAGACAAAAGAAAGGAACAGTGATGGGCCATCTTATTGGGCCAAAAGATCAGCGCTTCCCATTCGTGCGCAAAGAGAGCTATCGCGCAAAGATTCTAAAGGCGTGAAGAATCGAGATCAGAAGGCTATACGCGGGCGCATGGATTGTGGAGCGGCCGCTTGTCGCGAAGTCAGCGTTTGGAAATTTTTATCGGAAGGAAAGCTTTATATTTTTTATGGGCTTTTGAGTGGGCTTTTTGGAGACACTATAAAAGGGAATTTTTTCATCAGATTTGGGGGCCGCCACAACACACTTACATAGAGATCAGAGTTTTAAACGTGAAGATTTTGGAAGGATTTCTGGAGCGTAACTGAAGAACGAAGACGGAGTTTGATAAACCGGACACGGCGTCGACGACGGATTTGTTTCTTCTCTTTTATTTAATTCTGAACATGTTTGGATTTATGATTTATTGTTTTCAGAATTTTATTATGAACTAATTTTTATAGTCTAGAGGTCAGATGGAACCTGGTGTAGACACTTTCTTGAATTATTGATTTTATTGAATTGAGTTTCTTCTAGATTAATTGTTTTTTTCTAAAATTGATTGTCTTTTCAATTATCTGATCAATAATTGATTTGTTATATTTATTTGAAATCTGGCACTCGGGAGAGGAGATTTTGAATAGGACATTAGAAATTACACTGTTAATTGTTTATCTGACTCGGGAGAGCTTATAACTTTAACAGAGCTTTTAAAAAGAACATTGTTTTGTGATAGATCACTGCGATAAATTCTTAATAGGGATATTGGAATTTAATTGTAGTTTATAAACATTATTTGTTGCTCGGGAGAGGGAAATAATACACGTAAGTTTTCTTGGCTATTAATTCTTTGAAATTCATGAAGATTAATTAATTAGGATTGATTGTTGTTGAAACCAGGTGAAATCTATACCTCTAGACCATTTTTCTCTGATTGATTTTAATTTAAAAGTTGTGTGCGTGCTATCTAAAATCATCTGATTATTTATTTTATTGCAAAATTCTTGATTATTGATTTTCTAGATAAAGTTTAGACTATTTTAATTACAAGTACTAAATATTTTCATTTTACTCCCTGTGGGATCGATATCTGATTTAATCACTATATTAAAACTTGACACTCGTACGCTTGCGAGGAAATTTTCACCGAGCGGCTGTTTTTTACCGCTCGGGCGCTTTCGCGTAATCTTGGAAATTTTTATTTCGGGTGTTTTGTAAGGAAAGGACTCTTGGGTCAGTATAAAAGGATATTTTTCAGACTTTTTAAGGGTTGGATAGACAGAACAGCGAGAGGAGGCGTCTGTTGAAGATCGAAGACTTCTTCTTCTCGTTGGGAGTTTTTCTTCTACATAATTTCTGAATTTTTATGTTGAAAAACATTGTTAGATTTAATTTTTATGATGAGTTGTCGTAGCTAAACTTTATTTTGTTGGAATTTAGGGGAACCAAACCCCGAAACACTTTTGTGTGATTGAATCTTTGGACGAATTGAGTTTGATTTATTCTAGTATTTGATTTTATCATGGTTGAATGTTCTATGTTGAGAAGTAGCTAAATTTAGCATAGATTCGTAAGTTGTGAATTGTTGTCGAGAGATACATTCATGATTAGGAAGAGTGATAAAATCCATGGACTTAAAATATGTATAAAGATATGATATTTAGTACATGTTGATAACCATATACCACCAGGTTGAAAGTTGTAGGAATTCAAAGTACGCAAAGCAATCAGTAATGATAAATAATTAAAGAGATTTTATTGTTTCATTAACTCGAGTTAGATTGGCATAAACTCGAGAGAGAGTATCGATACTTCAGGAATTTCTATCAAATTTATGTGGAGCAAATTAAGATTCAATCGTCCAGTTCAATTAGGGTGAAGGTGAACCGAGATTCCAACAAAATCCTTTCATATTATATTTTTCGATCTTGGAAAATTTGTTTCTTTATCTGCATCAATTCTAGTTATTCAAGTTGATTTCATTAGTTATAAATATTTGTTTAATCAAATTTCAAAATTTCGATACTTTGGGTATAAGAGATAAGATAAATAAATCATTGTCGACATAGTCCCTGAGGAGGATACTCGTACTCAGTACACTTTACTATATCTTGAGTCGTGCACTTGCGATAATTTTGAGCGTAATAGAAAGATTTTTATATCATTTTTAAGTGTTAGTATTTGCTCGATCAAGTTTTCGGCACCGTTGTCGGGGACTAATGATTACTTTGATTTATCTAATTTAATTTTATCTACTTCAATTTTAATCACTATTTTCATCTGTGAACTGCAGGATTCTCTTGCAGTGCATGCAACATTCACCCGAATCAGAACTCTTTTCTTTTGATCCTGAAATCGAAAGAACCTTTCGCAGGAGAAGAAAGCAACAGTGAGAAACAATGTCAGAACAAGAACGACTAAGTGTAAATGGAGTAGCTGAGAATAATGCACCACCTATCTACAGGTTAATGATGGATAGCCCTTTGCCATCCATAGAAAATGCCAGACCAAGAATCATTAGGCCAACCATAGCAGCAAATCATTTTGAAATAAAGCCTGCTATCATTCAAATGGTGCAACAGTACAATTTGGTTGGATGACAATCGATGATCCATATGCTCACCTGACAAATTTTCTAGAAATCTGTGATACTTTCATGATGCAGGGAGTTTCTGATGACGCTATTCGTTTGCGTTTATTCCCTTTTTATTTAAGAGATAAGTCTAAAGCATGGCTCACAAATTTACGTGCAGGTTCGATCACCACTTGGGATGATCTCTCAAAAGCTTTCCTCACCAAATACTTCCCACCATCTAAATCGATGAAGCTGAGAGCCGACATCACCACTTTTGCTCAAGGAGAACTGGATACACTATATGAAGCTTGGGAGCGCTACAAAGATCTATTGAAGAGATGGCCACACCACCAATTACTAGACGGTCTTGTGGTACAAACTTTTTATTATGGTCTTACTGACTCTAATCGTACCATGCTAGATGCAGCTGCAGGTGGTGATTTATTACGCAAATCACCAAAGTATGGATATGTGTTAATTGAGGAGATGACATCTAGTAGCTATCACCCTCAATCACAGAGAAACGTAGCTAGGAGATCCGCAGGAATGCATCAAGTTGATGCATTCACCTCAGTAGCAGCTCAACTTGAGGTCATGAATAAGAGGATTGAAGAGCTAACTCTTAGGGCAGTCTGCAATGCGTATTCAAGAAGTGTGGTGTGAGAAATGTGGTGGTGAACACTTCATGAAAGATTGTCAAACAAGAAATCCATAATATCAGCCAGAGGGAGGCATGGTGAACCATGTAGGAAATCAAAACCGCACTAGTAATGATCCATTTTCAAATACATATAATCCAGGGTGGAAACAACATCCAAACTTTTCGTGGGGAGGACAGAACAATAGGCCATATAGGAATCAGAACTATGGAAAACAACATCAGGAGGAGAAGTCAAGCATGGAACAGATGATGCAGAAGTTCATATCATCCACCGAGACCAGAATGCAGAATCAGGATGCATCGATTAAGAACTTGGAAAATCAAATAGGTCAGTTGGCTAAAGCGATGTCCAGCAGAGAGCCAGGTACTTTGCCAAGTGACACGGAAAAGAATTCAAAGGAGCAGGTCAAGGCAGTTGAACTGAGAAGTGGGAAAAGAATTGAACCTGAGAGACAAGGCGAGAAAGAGCCAGAATCAGTTATATTAGAGAAAAATGCAGGTAAGTATTCAACTTCTACACAACCACCCCCATCACAGTCAAATATTATTGTTCCACCACCTTTTCCTGCAGCTCTCAAGAAGGTCAAGCTAGATTCTCAGTTTGCTAAATTCCTAGAAGTATTCAAGAAATTGAATATAAACATCCCCTTCGCCGATTCATTGATGCAAATGCCCAGCTATGCTAAGTTATTGAAGGAGATTCTCTACAACAAGAGAAAATTGGAGGAGCATGAAATGATCAGTATAACAAAAAATTGCTCAGCACTAGTTCAGAACAAAATCCCACCTAAGCAAAAAGATCCAGGGAGTTTCTCTATCCCTTGTGTTATAAATGATGTGCAATTTCATAAAGATATGTGTGATTTAGGAGCTAACATAAACTTAATGCCATATTCTGTTTTCAGAAAACTGAGCTTGGGAGAGCCGAAATCCACCAGGATGTCATTGCAATTGGCGGACAGGTCTATCAAATATCCAAGAGGGATAATAGAAGACGTGCTGGTGAAAGTTGAAAAATTCATCCTCCCGGTGGATTTTGTGGTACTTGATATGGAGGAAGACTTGGACATGCCACTTATTCTGGGTAGACCTTTCCTGGCAACAGGAAAATCACTCATTGGTGTCCAAAAGGGAGAACTACTTTTGAAAGTTGGAGAGGAGAAAATATCTTTTGATGTGTTTAATGCACTTAAATTTTCACAATGTAATGAAGAGTGTTTTCAAATAGATGTTGTGGACTCACTTCTGTATGATTATGTGCAGGATAATTTTCAGGAATCGTTAGAAGCTGCACTTGTATCTCCACCTCATGATGATGAAATCAATGAAGAAATAGAAGAGATGACTGCCTACTTGAATGATAACCAGTCATGGCGAAAAGGTGGCAAGCTCAGACTCGAAGATCTTGGTGACCGGAAGGATTTAGTCCTCCAGAAACCAAGTCTTGAAGAACCACCAACTGTTGAATTGAAACCATTACCAGCCCATCTGAAATATGTATTTCTAGGTGAGAATGAAAATTTACCTGTCATATTTTCTTCTTCTTTGACAGGTGAGAAGGAGGCCAGACTGCTGGATGTTCTCAAAAATCACAAGAGCGTGTTTGCTTGGAAGGTAGCAGATATCAAAGGAATAAATCCATCCATCTGCATGCATAATATCCTAATGGAAGAGAGCATCAACCCCTTGGTTCAACCACAGAGAAGATTGAATCCCAAGATGCAAGAAGTAGTGAAAGCTGAAACGATAAAACTTCTGGATGCAGGTATTATTTATCCCATTTCTGATAGTGCTTGGGTGAGTCTGGTTCAATGTGTACCGAAGAAAGGTGGGATAATTGTCATTAAGAATGAGCAAAATGACCTGATACCTACTAGGACAGTTATAGGTTGGCGGGTGTGTATAGATTATAGGAAGTTGAATGACGCAACCCGTAAAGACCATTTTCCCCTCCCCTTCATTTACCAAATGCTAGAAAGACTTGCTGGGTATGAATTCTATTGCTTTTTAGATGGATATTCAAGATACAATCAAATTGCGATTGCACCTGAAGATCAGGATAAAACAACTTTTACTTGTCCATATGGTATGTTTGCTTATAGACGTATGCCTTTTGGTCTTTGTAATTCTCCTGCAACCTTTCAGAGATGCATGACTGCTATATTTCATGATATGGTTGAAAATTTTCTAGAAATATTTATGGATGATTTCTCCATTTTTTGTCAATCTTTTAATGCATGTCTGCATAATCAGAATACTATTTTGATGAGATGCAAGGAGACGAACTTGGTACAAACTGGGAAAAGTGTCACTTCATGGTGACAGAAGGTATTGTATTAGGGCATCGAATATCTGAACAGGGGATCGACGTGGACAGGGCCAAGGTGCAAGTCATTCAAAATTTGACTCCACTGACGACAATGAAGGGAGTCAGAAGTTTTCTAGGCCATGCCGGTTTTTATCGGCGGTTCATTAAAGATTTTTCAAAAATTTCAAAACCTTTGTCTTCTCTATTGATGAAAGATGCACCTTTTAATTTTTATTCTCATTGTTTGCAGGCATTTGAATCTCTGAGAGAAAAATTGGTGACTGCACCAGTACTGACATCACCTAACTGGGATCTCCCATTTGAGGTCATGTGTGATGCAAGTGACTCAGCTGTTGGCGCTGTACTTGGCCAAAGAATAGACAAGGTATTCCGTACTATTTACTATGCTAGCAAAACATTGAATGAAGACCAATTGAATTATGCCATCACTGAAAAGGAGTTGCTAGTTGTAGTCTTTGCACTTGACAAGTTCCTTTCATACCTTTTCCTTTCGAAAATTACTGTATACACTGATCACTCTGCCATAAGACATCTATTGGCTAAGAAAGATGCAAAATCTAGGTTGATTAGGTGGATCCTGCTCTTACAAGAATTTGATTTAGAAATAAAGGATAAGAAAAGAGTAGAAAATGTTGTCGCTGATCACCGTTCTAGACTAGAATTCATTCCTGAATGTGCACAGAATGATATTGAGGACATAGATGATTGGTTTCCTGATGAAAAGTTGTTTGCCATAGAAAATTATCCTTGGTATGCTAATTTTTCAAATTACGTGGTCACGGGCAAACTCCCACATAACTTGTTTTTTCATCAAAAGAAAAAATTTCTGTCGGATGTAAAGCATTATTTTTGGGAAGAACCTTTCTTGTTTAAAATTTGTGCTGACTCGATGATCCAGAGATGTGTGGCGGAAGGAGAGATGAAAAGTATCCTCAGTCATTGTCATGACCGTGAGGTAGGTGGCTATGCTGGGCCAATCAAGACGACAGCTAAGGTACTTGAATGTGTGTTCTATTGCCCAATCTGTTTAAAGACGCACGGTCTTTTGCGATTGAGTGTGATAGATGTCAGCGGACAGGTAATATCTCAAACCGTCATGAAATGCCTTGGAATAATATTATTGAGTGTGAGATATTTGATGTGTGGGGAATCGACTTTATGGGACCATTTCCAAACTCTTTTACAAAAAAATCCTTTTTGCTCTCCGTCGATTATGTTTCTAAATGGGTAGAGGCTGAAGCTTTTGCATCTAATGATGCACAGGTGGTCATAAAATTTTTGAAGAAAAACATTTTTAACCGGTTTGGTACACCCCGTGCAATTATTAGTGATGGTGGCACCCACTTTTGCAACAAACTCTTTGAAAAACTTTTGAAGAAATATAGTGTCAAGCACAAAGTTTCTACACCCAATCATCCCCAATCTAGTGGCCAAGTAGAAGTGTCCAATCAAGAAATCAAACAAATCTTGGAAAATATTGTGAGTACGAACAGGAAAGATTGGGCACTTCAATTTGATGATGCTTTATGGGCCTATAGAACAACTTTCAAAACTCCCATAGGCACCTCACCATATAGACTATTGTTTGGTAAAGCATGTCATTTGCCAGTTGAGTTAGAGCATAGAGCGTATTGGGCCATTAAGACACTAAATTTTGAATTTGCTGCTGCAGGAGAGAAGAGACTGCTCAAACTGAATCAATTGGAGGAATTTTGAGACAACGCATATGATATAGAGGTATCGTACAAGAAGCGGACTAAGAGGATACATGACAGACGTATTTGCCATCGAGAATTCAAAGAAGGAGACGTTGTCTTGTTATTTAATTCCCAGTTGAGGCTCTTTCTCGGAAAATTGAAGTATAGGTGGTCTGGCCCCTACAAAATCACCAGGGTGTATCCATCGGTGGCCGTTGAGTTAAAGGATGCCAGAAATGATTCTTTCACAGTCAATGCTCAGAGACAAAAACATTATGTGGGAGGTGACGTTGATTCCATGCCAGTCATCACCACACTGACTGATCAAGACTAGTTTGGGGAAGAGAAAAGTCAAGCTCTAGACTTTAAATTGAGAACTACTTTCTTCACTATATTTTTTTTAGTTCTGTCAGACTTGTTTAATTTTATTTTTCAATTTTTTTTAGTTATTGAATTTTTCGTATTGTTTTCAAATTTTTTTTCAGTGCGCTCGCGCGGTCATTTTCTACCGCCCGAGCGCCTAGTATCTGTTTTCAAAATTTTGTTTTCAAATAGGGTGCGCCCGCGCGCTGGTTTTCTACCGCCTGTGCGCTCACTCTCTGTTTTTAATTCTTGCTCTATGGGGTATGCGCCCGCGCGGCTAGTTTCTACCGCGCGGGCGCCTCGCGCAGATCCAGTTTTTAAATCCCCCGATCCCCTTTCGTTTCTTAATTCTTTCTTTCCTCTTCTCCTTTCAAAACCCTATGCCACCTCCTCTTACCCCTATTTCTCACTTCTTCTCTTCCCAATCGCAGGTATCTATCTTTTATTTCCCTAATTTCACTCAAGATAGGACCAAAGAGAGCAAAGATTGCTACCTCTCGTGCTTCTTCTTCATCCTCCACCATTATCGACGGAAAATTCATCTCCTTGGAGGCTAAAGCACGATATGAAGCCGCAAATATAAATAGGAATCCGATCCACGAGAGAGGAATCGATCTATCCGAGAACCGCACCATCTCTCTCGGCATCATTGGGCATGGATGGACCGAGTTTTGCCGCCAACCTCCCGCGGACTTCGTACCTTTGGTGAGGGAGTTCTATGCTAACGCCCCTAAGCGAACCGATAACAAAGCTTATGTGAGGGGTAAGTTTGTTTCTTTTGACCCTGAAACTATCAGTGCTTTATTGCAAACACCGGAGGTAGACGATAGCCAATTCCAAGTGTTTAGGGCTAGGCTGGATTATAATCTAGTCTCTGATGAACTGTGCTATGATGGAAATGTTTGGAAGGACTCGGTCAAATTTCTACCGTTTAAAGAAAAGTTGTTGAAGATGGAACCGACATTGTGGTATGCATTTCTAACTCACAAGATGATGTCGGTGTCCCACACGCACGACGTGGTGATGAGCAGGGCATTGTTGTTGTTTGCATTGCACAAAAACTGGCCAATCAATGTAGGCAAACTCATCAACAGGGATTTATACACGTCCATCCGCTCAACGAATATTGGCATTTTTTTCCGTCTATTGTTTCCGCACTGTGTGTGCAAGATGGAGTTGAAGTGTGAGACGATGAAGAATGGAAACATCCAATGCAGGATGTGGACGATTCAATTTTGAAGACAAAGCAAACTTTCAGACTGCAGGAGTTTTCATCGCATGGGGGGGGGGGGGGGTGAGTTCCGGGGCCGACAAATCTTCCAAGCATGTACCAAAACCACTACCGAGTCGCCGCCCCAATTCTGAGACAACCAATGAATTATATTCCTTGGCCCACTATCAGAACGAATTCCAAAACATCACTTTTGCCCATCTGGAGTCAACAAACGCTATGATGCGAGGGCTGCTCACTAATGCCGGGTTGGATCTTGCTACCTTTCCTACTCCACCACCATATCCACCTCCATTCCACTTCAAATATTCTACCCTCCGCCAAAATATTTCTGATGATTCCGAGGAAGAGCCAGCTGATGAAGACGAAGACCAGTAGCCAGGGGAGTTTCTAGTTTTCTTGTTTTTGTTTTTGTTTTTGTTTTTTTGTTTTTATTTGCTGTTCGTTTGTTTTTATTTTTGTTTTTGTCTGTGTTTTGTTTTAGTTTGTGTTTCGTGTTGTCAGAAATTGGTTGTGTCTGTTTAGCATTGAGGACAATGCTAGTGTCTAAGTTTGGGGAGGGTGTTTACTTTGAAGTTATTCTTGTTTAATATTAAGTGTTTGCATTTTCATAATTGTTCGCATGTGTGTTGAGTGAGACGATGAATGGGGCCAATGATGATTTGATGTTGTGAATTTTGAAAAAAAAAAATAAAAATTTTTTTGTTGGGATCTTGATTTGACATGAGAAACCGTAGGTTGACCCATGAATAGTTTAACCACTTGTGTTAGACCAGTGGAGTATGACGAAAGTTTAGATGAAATTTCTGTTTGTTTGACCATTACACGGCAATAGGTGTTTTGTGGATCTTAATTGTTTCTATGAATTTTGGCGAGCTGATAGCATGACACTTATGATCTTGGGCGCACCTAGAAAAACAAAAAACATTTTTTTTATACAACTCCATCCGGGCCTTGAAAGGATTAAAATCCTAAAAGATTAAATCAAAGGCTAAGTATGCGGATTACATGGGGTTGATGCTCCATCTGGGCTATAGACGAGGGGATTAGAAATTTTTTTTTTATAACTTTCATATCTTAGCCAGTTGTAGCTAAGTCAGCGGGTAATTCATGGGGCTAAAGAAATACCTAGTGTAAAATCCAGAGGTGTGTAATTCATTATATCAAGGGAGGTGGGTGTGGCTAGAGTCGTTAGAAGGAATGGATACTTGAGAGTGAAACTTGCACTGATATGTCATAGGTCGCTAAGAAGATTAGAAATGGATTTTGTCTGAGTTGTATGAAACTGAAATGACATTTCACACACACACGTTCACGTTAAACCGAAGGTATATTATGAAAATTTAAGAGCGGTGGTAATTTTGTGCTGTGAAGGGACTTCTCTGAGGCCATGAATTCCCATGAATCGCCTTACTTGTTTTTATGTTTTCATTCTAGTTATCACTTGTTTTCTCGAGGGTGAGCAAAATGTTAGTGTAACGCCCCGTTTTTATCTTAAATGAATTTAATTGAGTTAATTAGAGATTACAGAGTTCTCGAGCCGGTTTGACTTTGATCAGGGTCCTATTTGCAAATATTGGAAATTTCATGGACTAAAACGCAAATATTGATTTTTATATATTATCTACACTTAGAATTGATTGGGTAAATCTTTCATCTTCCTCTCCAAAACCGTGAGCCTCCATTGAAACGCCCCTTTTGAGTTTTGAGCTTTCAGATTTCCTTCCGAGCTCGATCCGGCCGTTGGAATTTATTTCTGAAGGCAGTTTAGCGATCACTGCAGCGAGAGCTTCGTTCTATCGTAAGTTTTTCTACGATCAGATACATTCTAGTTTTTGGATGTTGTTAGAATCATTCTAGATTCGAGTATGTTGTTCTCTACAGTGTTCTGATCGTTTATTATCTGTCGGTTTTGAAATAGAGCGACGTTCGAAATTGTTATGATTTTTGGAAGCCATTTTCGAAAGTTTGAGTTTGAGATTTGTTGGGATTGCCTTGTTGTTGTGGTATTAGCATTGTTATGAGATTATATCGTTATTGAACTGCTGTCTGCGTTGTCGGTTTGTTCAGTTATAGCCGTTATGCCGCCGGTTTGAGTTTTAGAGATTTGATACGTTTTTGGGTTGTTGGACTTTTTCTTGAGTTGAACGTTGTTGTTGATCACTTTTTGTCTCCGTACAGATTCGTTTGGAGTTTTTGAAGCCAGTGTTAATCAGCCTTTTGATCGTCAAGAGATTAGACGAAGAACGGTAAAGAGATTCGCCTTGAACCGTTGTTGTTGTTTAGATTGTATAGCTTTTGATACAATCTTTTGTTGTAGCTTAGCCAGAGTTGGAGCTACTGCATTGAAAGGTAAAAGCAGTCATCGTAGCGGGATAGCATACTCGGGACTGTTGGTTCTCGAGTTTTCCCTTTTTAAATCACATATTGCATCGATACTGGTTCTAGCATGTGGAACTTGTATTTTGTTGATTGATTGAGTTTTGTTATGTGGCTTATGTTTATGTTTCTGTTATGCATTCATCTTGAGCCTACTTTGATTTCAGCGGGCAGAACCGCCCTTTTTGTTTAGACGTTTGGGAACTATGATTGAGTGGCCTAGGTTGTAGTATTTCGCCTAGTGCTAGCATACTCGTTATGGTTGCTCAAAGTCTAGAGGAGTGGGATACGTGGCACCACCTCGATTGGGAGAGTCGGTGGGTTGTTACGTGATCTCATACTCGCGATCCCAAAAGCAAAGAAGTACTCCCTTGTTTATCAGAATTGATATCTTGGTTTTAAAGACATGCATATCATTAGCTTCGACTTGAATATGTTGTTTGATAGCATGTTGTATATTCATTACTTGTTATGTTGTTTTTACTTGGAATGTCATTCTCACCGGTTTATCCGGCTGTTGCTTTGTTTTGTATGTGTACTTCGCAACAGGTGGGACAGGACCAAGTCAGCGAAGGCCTGGTTAGCAACAAGAGGGAGAGCTAGTAGTGAGACTCGGTTTAGAAGTCGTGTCAGCATGTCTACCTAGTTGTATTTGAACATGTTTAGATATCAAACTTCGTTATGATATTGTATTGTTTATGCGAGCTGTGTTGAAATTTTGTCGTTACAAATCCAATACTTTTGAGCGGTTGTGTAACCCTAGAATTTCATGTATTAGTTGGAGAACTTGTGATTGTAATGCATGATAAAATGTTGTTGGTTTTGGACTCAAGTTCAGCATGATTTCTGCCGTTTCTGCTCTGTTTCTGTCACCGCTCGATCCGCAAGATCTTGCGGATCGAGCGAGGGCATTTTGATGCAGTTCTGTTTTGGAAATTTTGTGGCTCGCTCGATCCGCAAGATCTTACGGATCGAGCGAGGGCTGAGTTTTTCGGGCAGTAACTTTGGCAAAAGTTGCTCGCTGCTCGATCCGCAAGATCATGCGGATCGAGCGAGGCACTTTTTCAAAAAAAAAAAAAAATATTTATTGCTTTTAACCTTTGGTTATTATATGCCTTATTCTTGTTTAATCCCGAGATTAGTTGTTTGGAACCGAGATCTCACAGTTAGTTTGAGGAGGTTGATAGGAGTTGTTTTGCGTGTTTTATTGCCTGGTTTTTATGTGTTTTGCATTTGTATTGTGTCATTTTGTTTATTTTAATTTATTCATGTTGCATTTAGTATTTTCACATGCATATTGTTCACTCCTCTTGTTTTTTATGGTTATTTAGCATGAAAACAAGAAAAAGAAGTATTTATTGTGGAAATTCAGAGTGCACCATAGAGCAGCAAGGGCAGTGGTTCATAGGGGGTGCGTGACAGAGTAGGTGCCCTGTTAGCCAACTTGTGGCTAAGGGCTTTTGTGATTCTATGTGTAAACAATCTTTGTTTAATATAATTTACATTTTTATATTGGCATTTACTTTATCTTTTATCATATTATTATGTTGTGACGTACTATACGATGTTTAGATAAAGACCTTGAATATACTAGAGTGCATGTAAGATGTGATAGTATACTTGGTTGACTATCATGAAACGCATCTTATAAGCACTGTATATTCTAAACAGTTCCTAGTCAATTGAGCCGTCCACAAATAAGGATAAGGATCGCTTGAGATTGAGACTAGCATTTGCGATGCTGAGTACCACGTTTCATTGGTATGGAACAAAGAGATGTTCGATGCATGCAAATGGATATTCATATGATGGATGATCGAACTACCCTATTCGGACTTTCCAAGTGGTTATCATTAATTGAGTGGATAAGTCCGCGGTTTTGGTTGTACACCATTAGTACTTACTACATGAAACATCATGGAGACTCTATATGCTAGTACTATACTTTGACTCGTTTATCGACTCTATTAGGGTCACCAGGTATCGAGATTGGGTACAGTTACGACACATATAGGAGTCAATGCTTTGTTGTCAAGGATTCACCACACGCTTGCGAGTGTGGATATCCTATGCGATCTGAGGAGATATTAGTGTGACAAATCTCTGGCTAGAGTACATAATATGCTTTAGGTTACTTGGTTTCCTAGTAGCACATGAGATGTCACTATTTGATCTTCAAGATGTATTACTTAGTTATCGAATCTCGAACGACTCTCGATGTACCAATGGTTGTTGATTCAATCGGGATATATGGTTGAAGGGACCGTACTGTACGCTAACCAAAATCTACTGGTTCTTGCAGGCACTATCAGTGAGACCTAGGGAATCATGGGGAGATGTTGCTAGGCGCTCTTACCATGATTCGATGGGTAAGTCGGAAATTATTGTTCCGAGTCACAAGGAGTTGTGAGCCCACGACTAGCTGTATCCTTGAACCATTGAGGGTTACACAAGTAATGGATTTATAATCCCCGTTGAGATAGTTGAATTTAAAGCGTTAAATTTGGCGAAAGAGATGTTGGACTTCTTAACTAAAGGGAGTGGAATTTCCTAAAATGACATAGGGATGGGAATTTTTGAAAATCACTGAATTCGGATTAAGAAAAATTATCTTGACTTTAAAAGGTGCAGAAATGGTTTCTGTGCACATTGGTGAAATTAGTTTATCAATCGGAGTCATGATGAATTTTATATTAATTTATATAATAACAGGCTTGGCTTGTTGGGCTTAAGTTATGACTAATGAGCCCTAAGGTGTTAGTGTCCTATTAGACATATAACTAGTTCAGTACAAAAATTATATATAGGAGTTGATGGGATTTTCGAAATACATACAAACTCATAATTAAAAGAGGAATTTTTGAAAATCTTGAGAGAGTGTCTCAAGAGGATTTTCGAAAATCAGTCTCCCTTTTTGAGTGAATTCAGTCTGTGATTTTTCGGAAAAATTACATTCTAAATTGACAGATCAAATCTGTAAATCTCTTCGATAAACATCTGATTGATTTCTAGTGCAATCAATCAGAGGGTTTCAGTTTTCTATTTGTGGACCTAATTCAGGAGTTGATTGAGCGAGTCACTAGTTCCTGGGATTTACAACAAGAGCAGATTTAATCTTTTTGAGTCCATAGATCAAGCCATAGCTTGAAGAGGTAAAATTATAATTTTTATTATTATTTTACTTGTTTATTTTAATCGTAAGGATTTGATACCCATGATATGGAATCGTTCCATATCAGAAAAAAAAAATTTTAAACTTCCGCTGCTCCGGGTATCAGATCTGACTGATCTGAAAACGTGTTCCAACAGTGGCGTCAGAGCAGGTTGTTCTCAGATCAAACGATTAAAATTTATCGATTGTACAAAATTTTGGGCCTCGGTTTTTGGAAAACAAAACAAAATTTTTAAATTAAATTTTATGGGCAACAAGGGCAGCGATTGGATCGCTGCCCAGGGCAGAGATCATCGCTGCCCCGGTGCTGCCCAGGCCCGACGTGGGGCTGCCCTGCCCCACGTGGGGGCGGGGCTGCCCGGGAACGTCATGGGCAGCCTGGAAAATTAAAAATTGTTTTTTTAAGAATTTAAAATTTTTGAAATTTTAGTTTTTGGTCCGATCGAAAATTGTTTTGATTAGTTTACGAGGCATTGGGTCAAAATTTTTGAGCCCGAAATTTTTAAAATTGATTTTTGGATAAATTTGAATTTTTGGAAAATTTATAAATTTTATCCGTTAAATTATATTTTACAAAATTAATTATTTTGGTAAAATTGATGATAAGATATGATCTTATGATTATATTAGATAAAATTTTATTTTATCTTTTTAATTATGTTGCCATTGCATGTTATGCAATGATTTAATTATTAAATTAATGATTGGATAAGAGGATGATCGATTGTCATGACCAATTTTGTGGGTGTATGTTAGGTTATTTACATTTGATTTTTATTATTGTTGTTGGGTTTTATTAATGGGCTTGGTTTATGGCCCAAATTTGATTTGTCATTTGTAATAAAAGTTGGCCTGGTTTATGGCCCGTTCCCACCCTTAAATATGTATCCCCTAATTGTCATCAAAATTTATTGTAAATTTATTAGACTTAGTGAGAGATAAAGATTTGAAGACAATGATGGGCCCAACAGACAATAAAGATCGAAGAAATGTAAATTGGAAGCTCAATGTAATAGGATTACATTGCATACTTGCATATCACCTAGGATTGGACTTAGACTCGTGATTGGCAACCACGGGTCGATAAGATCTATGCATCGATCATCCTTTATATAATATTTGATATTATTGTTGTATGCATGTTTAGACTAAATTGCATGAATCCCGCAAGCATACAAATTTTTAAATGATGAGACAATTTTCAAAATTAAAATCCCTCATTTTAAATATGATTTAAAATTGATATCAAGATTAACAAAAGGAAATTTAAATATTGTTTAAATGTTCCTACCTTCCATCAACGATCAAGTATGAGATGCTACCCGCGGGCATGGTCCGGCTCATATTATTGGGGGGGCCCGTTTGTCGGAAAGCTGTACATTGGATCGACACATGTTGTAAGTTTTGTGGAACTCCCATGGGATTGGCTCATATTATTGGGGATCCACGTGACGACCGTCCATCACAACTTAATATTGATGGGTCATCTTGACATGTCACAATAAACAGCGTCATATTATTGGGCCCTTATTGGACATGAGGTAAAAAAAACCCGGGGTTGCTTTGGAAGAAATTGGGCTTTACCTTTTGAAAATTATGGTTGGCTGATATTATTCGGGACTATGATTTGTCAATTGAACTCCATGATCCCACTAAGGAAACCAGTTTCTCGTTTTCACTAGAGGGTGGTGAAAACGTTAAAATATTGGGAGGGTAATTCATAAAATTAATCTCGCCTTATTTTATGTCTTAGTAAATTAATTAAGCAATCACTGATAATTATCTGCTTTCATCTCAGTATTTCATTATGATGAATTCGAGTAATCCACATGTTTCTATTCTCAAACAAAATAAAATGACTGGCGCAAACTATACGGATTGGTTTCGTAAGTTAAGATTGTTCTGAGTTCGGAGAAGATTTTCTACGTGTTAGAAAAGGCTCCTCCGAAAACAGCCCCGACTGATGTAACTTCGAAATGGTTGGCCAAACTAGAGAAATGGTGGGACCATGATCTCAAGGCCAATTGTTACATGCAAAGCTGGAAAAGTCTAAATAAGTTTGCCATCACTGCAAGAAACCCGGTTACTGGAAGCACAACAGCAAAGAATATAACGAGCAGTTACGAACTGCAAAGGATATATTTTATATTGAAATAAATGTATAACTTAATACTACTTCTTGGGTATAGGATACCAGATGTGGATCTCACATTTGCAAATAGTTGCAGATGATGACAAGAAGTCGTAGGCTAAGGATGGGTAAGACCAAGTTAAGGCTCTGGAATGGTTCCAGAGTTGAAGCCAAAGCTGTGGAAGACATTTGTTTAAAATTTTGTAAAACAATTTTAAGCTATTTTGAGAGATGTTTCATTTGTGTCAGATTTCATTAAAACATTATTTCTATTTCTATGCTTGATAGAGATGGTTTTTCTTAAAATTTTGCGAATGAGATTTGCAATATGTACAAGAATGAATGTTTGATTGGAAATGAACAACTTGAAAATGATCTATATAACTTAAAATTAAAAGACATTCCAGTTAATTATGTTGATAAACCAGCAACAACAATAAAAGAAAAATTGATAGTCAAAACCCAGCAAAGCTTTGGCATGCTAGGCTAGGTCATATTTCCTCAAGGAGGATGAACAAGCTAGTGGGAGAGAGCATGTTTGATATGTCTGATATTAACTCTCTACCAACTTGTGAGTCCTGCCTAAAAGGAAAAATGACTAAATATTCTTTCAAAGGAAAACCTGAGCGTAGTCAAAATCTGTTGGATTTGATCCATACAGATGTTTGCGCCCCATTTAGTAATGGTACTAAATATGGTCACACGTACTTCATTACCTTTACTGATGATTATTCTACGTACGGGTATTTATATTTGATGAAATATAAGTCTGAATCATTTGAAAAGTTCAAAGAATTCAAGGCTGAAGTTGAAAACAAACAAGGTAAGAGTATTAAAGCACTTCGATCAGATCGAGGTGGGGAATACTTAAGTACCGAGTTTTTGGGCTATCTAAAAGAGAATGAGATTCTATCTCAGTGGACTCCTCCTATGACACCTAATCTAAATGGCGTTTTGGAGCGTCGCAATCGAACTTTGTTGGACATGGTTCGATCTATGATGAGCTTCACTGAGCTCCCACCTTCGTTTTGGGGCTATGCACTTGAAATGGTGGTATTGTTGTTAAACAATGTCCACACTAAAGCAGTGAACAAAACTCCATATGAATTATGGACTGGCAAAACTCCTAAGTATCGTACCGGAGGATTTGGGGATGTCCTGCTTACGTGAAGCAGACAGTGGGAGATAAGTTGGATAGTCGATCCACCTTATGTTATTTTGTAGGGTATCCGAATAATTCAATCGGATATTATTTCTATCATCCTACTGAAACAAAAGTGTTTGTTTCGAGGAATTCCACCTTCATGGAGAAGGTGTTCTTACTTGATAAGAAAGGCAAGATGATGGAACTCAATGAAATACGAGAAGAACCCGAGATACAAAATAATAATCCCGCACCTCTGGAACCAATGAATGACACGCCACATCCTAGAAGATCCGAGTGGACTTCTAGACCTCCTATTCGATATGGTCTGCTTTTGAAGGGGATCAAAGTGAATCCGACATTGGATGTGTTCCAAGAAACTTCAAGGAAGCAATTTCTGATGCTGATTCGAACTCATGGCTTGAAGCTATGAAGTCGAAAATAGACTCGATGCATACAAACCAAGTTTGGTCTTTAGTAGATCCTCCCGATGGAATTGTTCCTATAGGAAGTAAATGGATCTACAAGAGAAAACTTGGGCCTGATGGTAAGGTACTGACCTACAAGGCACGATTGGTAGCAAAAGGTTATACTCAAAGACAAGGTGTAGACTATGATGAAACTTTTTCACCAATCGCAATGTTCAAATACATAAGAATCCTTATTTCCATAGCAGCTTGGTATGACTATGAGATATGACAAATGGATGTGAAGACTGCATTCCTTAATGGAAACATTAAGGAAGATATCTATATGATGCAGCCCGAGGGATTCACATCCATGGGAAGCGAGCATAAGGTATGCAAGCTTCAGAGATCAATTTATGGTCTCAAACAGGCATCAAGAAGTTGGAACCAAAAATTTGATGAAATAATAAAGTAATTTGGTTTCATCAAGAACCCGGAGGAACTGTGCGTATACATGAAAGTGGTTAAGGATGCTGTGACATTCTTAGTACTTTACGTTGATGACATCCTACTCATTTGGAATGATGTAGGGATGTTGCAGTCAACAAAAATATGGTTATCAGGTAGATTCTCAATGAAGGACTTGGGTGAGGCGTCCTATATTCTAAGAATACAGATCTATAGAGATAGATCCAAGAGAATGATAGGACTTACTCAAGAAACCTACATCGACACCATATTGAAAAGGTTTTCTATGGATGAGTCCAAGAGAGGACATCTACCTATGTGTCATGGAGTTTCTCTATCCAAGTCTATGTCTCCCAAGACTGATGAAGAGATAGAGAAAATGACACACATATCATATGCGTCAGCCATATGGAGTATCATGTATGGGATGATATCTACCAGACCGGTTGTGGCCTATGCTCTGAGTGTCACGAGCAGATATCAAGCCAACCCCGGTCAAATGCATGGAAAGCTGTGAAGGATATTATTAAGAACTTAAGAAGGACTAAGAATATATTCATGGTTTATGGGGGAAGAGAATTGAAATTGGAAGGCTATAAAGACTCTAGCTTCTAAAGTGACGTGGATGACTCGAAATCAACCTCTGGATTTGTATTCATGCTCAATGGCGGTGCTGTCTCTTGGAAGAGTTCCAAGGAGGACACCACAGCAGATTCCACCACTGAGGCAAAATACATTGCAGCATCAGCTGCTGCTAAAGAGGCCGTTTGGATGAGGAAGGCGTAATTCCTGAAGCTGTTGGTCCAGTCCCGGTGTACTGTGACAATACTGGTGTCGTTGCTCAGGTAAAGGAACCAAGGTCTCATCAAAGATCCAAACACATGCTGAGGAAATACCACATCATCCAGGAGATTGTGGAAAGAGGAAACATCACTATCGAGAGAGTGGCATCTGCAGACAATATCGCTGATCCACTTACTAAGCCCTTGCCAGGACCATTATTTAACAAACATCGCGAAGTAATGGGACTACGTAGTATGACTAGTTGGCTTTAGGGCAAGTGGTAGATTGAAAGAGTAGGTGCCCTATTAGCCAACTTGTGGCTAAGGGCTTTTGTGACTCTATGTGTAAACAATCTTTGTTGAATATAATTTACATTTTTATATTGGAATTTACTTTATCTTTTATCATATTATTATGTTGTGACGTACTATACGATGTTTAGATAAAGACCTTGAATATACTAGAGTGCATGTAAGATGTGATAGTATACTTGGATGACTATCATGAAATGCATCTTATAAGCATTGTATATTCTAAACAGTTCCTAGTCAATTGTGTCATCCGCAAATAAGGATAAGGATCGCTCGATATTGAGACTAGCATTTGCGATGCTGAGTACCACGTTTCATTGGTATGGAACATAGAGATGTTCGAAGCATGCAAATGGATATTCATATGATGGATGATCGAACTACCCTATTCGGACTTTCCAAGTGGTTTTCATTAATTGAGTAGATAAGAACGCGGTTTTGGTTGTACACCATTAGTCCTTACTACTTGAAACATCATGGAGACTCTATATGCTAGTACTGTACTTTGACTCATTTACCTACTCTATTAGGGTCACCAGGTGTCGAGATTGGGTACAGTTATGACACATATAGGAGTCAATGCTTTGTTGTCAAGGATTCACCACACGCTTGCGAGTGTGGATATCCTATGGGATCTGAGTAGATATTAGTGTGATAAATCTCTGGCCAGAGTACATAATGTGCTTTAGGTTACTTGGTTTCTTAGTAGCACATGCGATGTCACTATTTGATCTTCAAGATGTATTACTTAGTTATCGAATCTCGAACGACTTTTGATGTACCAATGGTTGTTGATTCGATCGGGATATATGGTTGAAGGGACCGTATTGTACGCTAACCAAAACCTAATGGTTCTTGCAGGCACTATCAGTGATACCTAGGGAATCATGGGGCGATGTTGCTAGGCGCTCTTACCATGATTCGATGGGTAAGTCGGAAATTGTTGTTCCAAGTCACAAGGAATTGTGAGCCCACGGCTAGCTGTATCCCTGAACCATTGAGGGTTACACATGTAATGGATTTCTAATCCCCGTTGAGATAGTTGAATTTAAAGAGTTAAATTTGGCGAAAGAGAAGTTGGACTTCTTAACTAAAGGGAGTGAAATTTCCTAAAATGACATAGGGATGGGCATTTTTAAAAATCACTGAATTTGGATTCTGAAAAATTATCTTGACTTTAAAAGGTGCAGAAATGGTTTCTGTGCACATTGGTGAAATTAGTTTATCAATCGGAGTCATGATGAATTTTATATTAATTTCTATAATAACAAGCTTGGCTTGTTGGGCTTAAGTTATGACTAATGGGCCTTAAGGTGTTAGTGTCCTATTAGACATATAATTAGTCCAGTACAAAAATTATATATAGGAGTTGATGGGATTTTCGAAATACATACAACCTCATAATTAAAAGAGAAATTTCGAAAATCTTGAGAGAGTGTCTCAAGAGGATTTTCGAAAATCAGTCTCCCTTTTTGAGAAAATTCAGTCTGTGATTTTTCTGAAAAATTACATTTTGAATTTGCAGATCAAATCTATAAATCTCTTCGATAAACATCTGATTGATTATTAGTGCAATCAATCAGAGGGTTTCAGTTTTCTATTCGTGGACCTAATTCAGGAGTTGATCGAGCGAGTCATCAGTTCCTGGGATTTACAACAAGAGCAGATTTAATCTGTTGGAGTCCATAGATCAAGCCATAGCTTGAAGAGGTAAAATTATAATTGTTATTATTATTTTACTTGTTTATTTTAATCGTAATGATTTGATACCCATGATATGGAATCGTTCCATATCAGAAAAGAAAATTTTTTAAACTTCCGCTGCTCCGGGTATCAGATCTGACTGATCTGAAAACGTGTTCCAACAGTGTGCGCGCGCGGTAGTTTTCTACCGCCCCCGCGCGCACTCGAGGAACAAAACAGCAGCAAGAAAAAAATTGAGCGCGCGAGCGGTAATTTTCTACCGCCCGCGCGCATGCTCAAGAATCAAGGCAGTAAGGTGGGCAGAAACCATGCGCCCGAGCGGCTGTTTTCTACCGCTTGGGCGCTTTTTGCGTAATCTTGGAAATTTTTATTTCGGGTGTTTTGTAAGGAAAGGACTCTTGGGTCAGTATAAAAGGATATTTTTCAGACTTTTTAAGGGTTGGACAGACAGAAGAGCGAGAGGAGGCGGCTGCTGAAGATCGAAGACTTCTTCTTCTCGTTGGGAGTTTTTCTTCTTCATAATTTCTGAATTTTTATGTTGAAAAACATTGTTAGATTGAATTTTTATGATGAGTTATAGTAGCTAAACTTTATTTTGTTGGAATTTAGGGGATCCAAACCCCGAAACACTTTTGTGTGATTGAATCTTTGGACGAATTGAGTTTGATTTATTCTAGTATCTGATTTTATCATGGTTGATTATTCTATGTTGAGGAGTAGCTAAATTTAGCATAGATTCGTAAGTTGTGAATTGCTGTCGAGAGATAGATTCATGATTAGGACGAGTGATAAAATCCATGGACTTAAAATATGCATTGAGATATGATATTTAGTATATGTTGATAACCATAGACCACCATGTTGAAAGTTGTAGGAATTCAAAGTACGCAAAGCAATCAGTAATGATAAATAATTAAAAGATTTAATTGTTTCATTAACTTGAGTTAGATTGGCATAAACTCGAGAGAGAGTGTCGATACTTCAGGAATTTCTGTCAAATTTATGTGGAGTAAATTAAGATTCAATCGTCCAGTTCAATTAGGGTGAAGGTGAACCGAGATTCCAACAAAATCATTTCATATTATATTTTTCTATCTTGGAAAAATTGGTTTCTTTATCTGCATCAATTCTAGTTATTCAAGTTGATTTCATTATTTATAAATTTTAGTTTAATCAAATTTCAAAATTTTGATACTTTGGGTAGAAGAGATAAGATAAATAAATCATTGTCGACATAGTCCCTGAGGACGATACTCGAACTCAGTACACTTTACTATAACTTGAGTCGTGCACTTGCGATAATTTTGAGCGTAATAGAAAGATTTTTATATCTATTTTAAGTGTTAGTATTTGCTCGATCACTAGGTAACGAAATCCATGGAAATGTGATCCCACTTCCATTCAGGAATAGACAAACTATGCAAAAGACCACCAGGATTCTTCCTTTCAGCTTTCACATGCTGGCAATTCAAACATCGAGACGCAAATTCTGTGACATTAGATTTCATCTATTTCCACCAATACTGATTTTTCAAATCATTATGCATTTTTCTGCCACCAGGATGAATACTGAATCTACTGCAATGAGCCTATTTCAAAACCTGTTTTCTCAAATCTGACACATCTAGTACAAAAATTCCGTTATTCACCAATAAAACATCATCAGCACTGACCTGATATTCGGTTTGATGTTCTGATTTGACCATCTCAATCGACTTCTGAATATTCTGATCATTCTTTTGTGCTTCATTATTTTTTATCAGCAATTCTGGCTCAGCTTGAATAGCACAATCTCTGATAGGCTGCATATCTGTCTTAAATACCAATCCAAAAATACAACAATCTTCTACAAATCTAGATACACCTATCGTAGATAAGGATAAAGAACATACCTTTCTACTCAAGGCATCTGTAGCTGCATTGGATTTTCCTGGATAATATTTGATCTTGAAATCAAAGTCTTTCAGTAAATCTAGCCAGCTTATTTGCCTCATATTCAATTCAGACTGTGAAAACAGATATTTCAAACTTTTATGATCAAAATAAATTTCAAACTTCTCACCATATGGATAATGTCGCCATATTTTCAGTGCAAATACAATGGAAGCCAATTAAAGATCATGAATTTGATATCTGGCCTCATGTGGCTTCAACTGTCTTGAGACATAAGAAATGACATGACCTCTTTGCGTAAGCACACATCCTAATACCTTATGAGAAGCATCACAATATACAGTAAAATCACCAGTACCTAAAAGAATAGTCAAGACTGGTGCACTCGTCAGTATCTTCTTCAAATCAATGAAACTAGCCTCACAAGCTTCAGTCCAGACATACGGTGTATTTTTTTGAGTCAGCTGAGTAATAGGCTTTGCAATGTTGGTGAAATCTTTGATAAATCTGCGATAATAACCTGCTAAGCCCATAAAACTCTGTATCTCTGGTACCGGTGTAGGTCTAGGACAACTGATCATTGCCTCTAATTTACTTGGATCAACAAAAATTCCATCTCCTGAAATAATATGCCCAAGAAAAATAACTTTCTACAACAAAAATTCACATTTTTACAGTTTGGCATACAACTTTTCTGCTCTTAAGGTTTTCAAAACTATTCTCAGATGTTCAGCACAATTACAAAGATTCTTGGAATAAATCAGAATATCATCAATAAAGATAATAATAAAATCATCAATATATTTCTGAAATACTCTATTCATAAGTCCCATAAATACTGCTAGAGCATTCGTCAGACCAAAAGGCATCATTATAAACTTAAAATGACCATACCTCGTTCTGAATGCAGTCTTGGGTATATCTTTATCTTGAACTCTCAACTGATGATATACAGATCTCAGATCAATCTTGGAATAAATAGATGAACCCTGCAACTGATCAAATAAATCATGTATTCGAGGAAAAGGATAATGATTCTTTATCGTTGCTTTGTTCAGTTGCCGATAGTCAATGCAAAGTCTCATTGATCCATCTTTCTTCCATAAAAATAGAACCGGAGCGCCCCAAGGAGAAACACTTAGTCTAATGTACCCTTTGGCCAGTAAATCTAACTGGTCCTTCAATTCCTTTAGTTCAATAGGTGTCATTCTGTACAGAGCTTTGGATATAGGTTGCGTACCTGACATTAGTTCAATACTGAAGTCTATCTCCCGAGATGGAGGCAATCTCAGAATTTCATCTGGGGAAGACATCAACAAATTCACTAACCACTGTAAAGTCAGCCAATTTTGGGCTAGTTTTCAGCACATCTACTGCGTAAACGAGAAATCCCTCTACTTCTTTCTTCAATAAACGAGTCATAGATAGAACATATATCAAAGGAATTCGAGATCTCGAACCTTTCCCATAGAATTTCCATTCCTCTGTCATTTCAGGTCTGAATCTCACCACTTTCTAAAAATAGTCTACGGTGGCCCTGTACTTGGTTAACGTATCTATACCGATAATGCAGTCAAAATCTGGCAAACTGATGAAACTTAAAATTTGTAATTGTTTATTTGTTAAAAAGTGTGTTTTAAAATTGAAGTTTAATTAAAATTATGAAGTTGTATTATTTTAGTGTTATGTGTTTATATTTAAATGTTTTACTAAAATGTTGTATTTTACGGTTTGCGCAGGTTTCGTAAAAATAAAATTACTCAAGATACAGAGGTCATAATGGAGTAATCTCAAAACCTGTAGAATCACAAAAGAGGCATCTTCAACGTTTTAGAAGACAAGAAATTCCAAAAACTTCATTAAGATGATCAAATAATCAAACATCAAAATGGAGACAGATTTACTTTTACTATGACCATCTTGGAGTAAAAATATCATAAGTATTTCATATTTTATCCAAAAGGGGTGAATGAGTTGTCAAAACACATCTACAGACAAAGGGCTACGTGTTATATGTTTTGTACAAAAGCAAAATCGGAAGTCTAAGGCATCAAACATGCCAATTAATGTTGGGTCAATGTATTGACATTCAAGGAGACAAGCACCCACCAACTTTACTATTCCATATTTAATGAGTTTTGGACCCTTGCTCTCATTTGGCCTATAAATAGATGTGTTGTATAAGCTTTGTGGTGTGCAAGAGTGTAGAGAAGTCCTCATTTGTAAAATAAATATTGTGTGTGTGAGAATAAAAGTTTGAGTGTGCATATTTCTCAAGTTCAAGTATGAAATTTATTTTATCCTTACTCTTGAGTTTCATGTTCATGGCAAGCTAAATCTTTTTATGTCAAGGTGAAAAGGTTTCATTGTTGGTCAAGTAAGATTGTTTATATTTTGTATATTCTTCTCTTTTTCTATTTCTATTTTGTTTTTCTAATTGATCCTTATTTGTAGGTATAATTTGGAAAGATTTGTTGTTATCTATTTACATCAAATGCTTGGTACCTTGAATGTGGTTACCTTGATTTGTTGTCAAATATGATACAATAAATACTACAATATTTATATACTATAAATATAAGTATCTATTTATAATAAAATCATATATATTATTTAGACGATAGCGTGACACTGTCGGTTGTTCTAAATAATATATTGTGATTTGAACTAACATTTACTTTCTCGCATCTAACTTTTACTTTATCGCAACTAACATTTACTTTTCCGCAACTAACATTTACTTTCTCGCATATAACATTTGTTTTTCCGCAACTAACATTTACTTTATCGCATCTAACATAAAGTCATATATTTTATTTAGACGATAGCGTGGCTCTGCCGGTTGTTCTAAATGAAATATTGTGATTTGATCTAACATTTACTTTTATGTCAATTTATATTTATGCATTTATATATATATTATGGGTACTATGTATTAAATATCGGCTGATATTAATATAGTGGGAACTATATTATATGATATACTTGTTTAAATATTTAATTGTTCTTTTTATGTTTATATTTATTCATCTATATATATATTATGGGTACCATGTATTAAATATCGGTTAATCTGATATTAATATAGTGGAAACTATATTATATGATATACTTGTTTAAATATTTCATTGTTCTTTTATGTTTATTCTTATTTTAGTTTCTTTTATTTATTTTTATTAAGCAATATTAAATAAACCAACAATGAACCTTTGAAGCCTTGAAAATTTTATAATTTGTGTATTTGAAGTTTTATAATAATATTTTCATCTATAATATATTATTGCTAAAATTAAACTTACAACATCCTCTCTGTGGATCGATCTCGTACTCACGAGTATATTACTTGCAGACAACCTACACTTGGGTGAATTACAATTTAAGTTGTAGCAAGTTTTTGGCGCCGTTGCCGGGGAGGTATAAATTAAGTTTAATTTTGTTATTTATATTATTATGTAAATAGTATGTTGTTTTTAATTGTATGATTGTTTGGAGTCGTAAACAAAGTGGTAGACTTGTTCGAGTAACTGAAAATATTTTAAACATGGACGATAATTCTAATAATCAAGATAATAATAATAATAATAATCATCATCATCAAGAACATGAACAACCAAGAACACTTAGACACCATATGAATCCAATAAGAACTAGTACACCATCTTGTTTAGTTTTTCCTCCTAATGCATCTAATTTTAATTTTAAGCCACAAGTCATTCAACTTTTACCAAATTTTCATGGCTTAGATTCTGAAAATCCATATTTGCATTTAAGAGAATTTGAGGAGGTTTGCAACACTTATAATGATCAAAATTGTAGCATGGATACTATTCGATTAAAGCTTTTCCCTTTTTCCTTAAAAGATAAAGCTAAAACATGATTGCAAAATTTGAGATCAAGTTCAATTAGATCATGGGAAGAAATGCAACAACAATTTCTAAAAAAGTTTTTTCCTTCCGATAGAACAAACTCTTTTAAAAGACAAATTACAACTTTTTCTCAAAAACAAGGGGAAACATTTTATCAATGTTGGGATAGATATAAAGAGTTACTTAATACATGCCCACATCATGGTTTTGAAATATGGAGGATAGTTTCTCACTTTTATGAAGGTTTAATACCTAAAGATAGGCAAATGATAGAATTCATGTATAATGGAACTTTTGAAGATAAAAACCCAAACGAAGCTATAGAATATTTGAAGTCATTAGCAGAAAATTCTCAAAATTGGGATAATATAGGCTCAATTGAACCACCAAGTAAAGCCAATAATTCAACAAATGGGGGTGGTATTTATCATCTTAAAGATGATGCAGATGTTCAAGCTAAACTTTCATCTTTAGCAAGAAAAATCGAGTCATTAGAAATTAAAAAGAGTGATCAATTAAAAAGTGTTCAAGAAATTGTTTGTCATATATGTGACACACATGATCATCTTACAAAAAATTGTCCTACTTTGCCTTCATTTAAAGAATGTCTCCATGAACAAACCAATTATGTTAACAATTTTAAAAAACCAATATTAGATTCTTTTTCACAAACATATAATCCTTGTTGGAGAAATCATCCCAATTTTAGTTGGAGGAACGATAATAATGCACAACCTTCACAACAACCTTTTCAAAATAACCAAAATCATCAAGGTTATGCTCCTTATATCCCACCTCCAAGAAAACATTTTGAAGATTAAATTCATGCATACATTCAAAAGCAAGAGTCTATCAATATTCAAAACATTCAATCTATGAATGATTTGAAAGAAACTCTTGCAAAATTTGCATCTGCACTTAATATTCATGAAAAAGGAAAATTTCCATCTCAACCACAACCTAATCCTAAAAATCAAGATAAATTTGATCAAGTAAAATCTATTATTACTCTTAGAAGTGGTAAAATAGTTAATGATCCATATAGTGATGAAAACAAAGATCAATTAAACTCAAAGAGTAAGGATTCAAATCCTGATACTTTTGAGAAAGAAGATGCTTTGAGTCCTAAAAATAAGAAAATTGATGATAAAATAAATAAACATGTTCCTTTTCCTCATGCATTAGTAAATAATAAAAAACAAAAAAATGATTCTGATATTTATGAAGTTTTTAAACAAGTAAAAATAAATATTAATTATTAGATGCTATTAAACAAGTGTCTTCTTATGCAAAGTTTTTAAAAGATTTATGTACTGTGAAAAGACAATTGCATGTAAAGAAGAAAGCATTCTTAACGGAGCAAGTAAGTTCTATTATTCAAAATAATTCTACCTTGAAATATAAAGATCCTGGTTGTCCAACAATTTCATGTATTATTGGAAAAAATAAAATTAAAAAAGCTTTGTTAGATTTGGGAGCAAGTGTGAATTTACTTCCTTATTCAGTTTATGAAAAACTTAAGTTGGGAGATTTAAAGCCTACATCTGTCACTCTTTTACTAGCCGATAGGTCAATCAAAATACCTAGAGGTATCGTAGAAGATGTGTTAGTTCAAGTCGATAAATTCATATATCCTGTGGATTTTATTGTTTTGGATACACAACCAATAGAAGTGCATAATGAAATTCCAATAATATTGGGACGTCCATTTCTCGCAACTTCAAATGCTTTAATAAATTTTCGAAATGGAATAATGAAATTATCTTTTGGAAATATGACTTTGGAACTTAATGTGTTCAATTTGAGTAAACAACCAAGTATTAATGAAGATGAAGATGAAAATACAATAGAAACTATCGTTGAAGAATGTCAACAAGATAACTTAAATCAACAATCTGATGTTTGTTTAGTGGAAAATTTTGATTCGGAAAATATTTTTGAATCAAAATTATTTGAAAAAGACAATCAACTTGAAGAAGATAATGTAGTAGCCGATCAGTTATCAAGAATAATTTCTGAATCATCTCAAAATGAAATACCAATAAATGAAAATTTTTCGTATGATCAACTATTTTATGCTACTACTATGCCTTGGTGTAACGCCCCGTTTTTATCTTAATTGAATTTATTTGAGTTAATCAGAGATTACAGAGTTCACGAGCCGACTTGATTTTGATCAGGGTCCTTTTTGCAAATTTTGGAAATTTCAGGGACTAAAACGCAAATATTGATTTTAATATATTATCTACACTTATTTTGACTTTCAAAGGAGCTCCTCCTCTTCCTCTCAACCGTGAACTCCATTGAAGCTTGGGGAAAAGGTTTCCAAGCTCTTCCAATCTCGGTTTCCGGTCGATCCGTCCGTTAGAAATTAATTCTGAAGGCAGATTATCGATCACTGCAGTAAGAGCTCTGTTATATTGTAAGTTCTTCTACGATCGGATACATTCTAGTTTTTGGATGTTGTTAGAATCGTTCTAGATTTGAGTATGTTGTTCTCTACAGAGTTCTGATCGTTTATTATCTGTCAGTTTTGAAATAGAGCGACGTTCGGATTTGTTATGATTTTTGGAAGCCATTTTCGAAAATTTAGCTTTTGAGATTTGTTGGGTTTGTCTTGTTGTTGTTGTATTAGCATTGGATTGAGTTGTTATCGGTATTGAACTGCTGTCTGCGTTGCTGGTTTGTTCAGTTATAGCCTTTATGCCGCCGGTTTGAGTTTTGGGGATTTCGAACCGTTTTGAGTTATGAACTTGGCTTGTGAGTTGAGCATGGTTATTGATCAATCATCTCTTGTATCTGAACAGATTCGTTTCGAGTTGTCGAGCCCTGAGTTAGCAGCTGTTTGATCGTTTCAGAGATTTGAACGAAGAACGGTATAAAGAGTTTTCCTTGAACCGTTGCCTTGTTGTTGTTAGATTGTGTAGTTGTTTATACAATCTCTTTTGTAGCTTATCCAGAGTTGGAGCTACTGCATTGAAAGGTAAAAGCAGTCATCGTAGAGGGATATCATACTCGGGACTGTGGATCTCGAGTTTTCCCTTTTGAAATCACATACTTGCATCTACACTTGTTCTAGCATGAAGAACTTGTGTCTTGTTTGATTATATTGGCTTTTGTTAAATGGCTTTTGTGTTATATTTATGTTGTGCATTCATCTTGAGCCAATCTTGCTTTCAGCGGGCAGAACCTCCCTTTTTGTTTAGACGTTTGGGAACTATGATTGAGTGGCCCAGGTTTTAGTCGTTTCGTCTGGTGCTAGCATACTCATTATAGTTGCTCAAAGTCTAGAGGAGTGAGATACGTGGCACCACCTCGATTGGGAGAGTCGGTGAGTGGTTACGTGATCTTATCCTCGGGATCCCAAAAGCACAGCAGTAATCCCTCGTTATCAGATTTGATATCCCGGTTTAAAGACATGCATTTCATTTCGTTGTTATTGATTGCGTTATTGTATTGAAAGCATGTTTCCTGTTTTATTTCATGATATGTTGCTTTTACTGGAAATGCCATTCTCACCGGTTTTCCGGCTGTTGCTTTTTTGTATGTGTACTTGGCAACAGGTGGGGCAGGAACAAGTCAGAAGAGGCATGGTTAGCTTCGAGGGCAAGTAGTAGAAGTGAGACTCGGTTTAGAAGTCGAATTAGCATGTTTATCTAGTTTAAGATTGAAGCATGTTAGAACTCGAACTTGATATGTTTTGTTATTCGAATTAGTTTGTATTCGGATTGTAATCTAAAATCGAAGTATGTTGTTGTTGTATCGATTTAGACTTCTGGTTGTTTTTATGCCTTCTGAAAGCATGACTTGTTATGGCATGTTTCCCTACACTCTGTTATTGCATATGTATTTGAAGGCATGTCGGACCAAGCGCGGAATCCTTTCTTTTTTTTTTCTGCAGCCTGAGCATTTCTGCCCAGGCCTTCCGCGCACGGGAGAGGCGTTCCTCGCGTGCGCACGAGGCCTCCGTTGGGCCTTTGAATGGTTTGCCCGCGCGCGCGCGAGCTTGGTACCTCGCGCGGGCGCGAGCCTTTGGTTGGTCTCGGGTGTTGAAGCCCGCGCACGCGCGAGCTTGGTTCCTCGCGCGGGCGCGCGGCGTTTAAAAAAAAAAGAAAAAAAAAAAATTTTGAATTGTTTTACTCTTGGATTCTTGTTCGCTTACTTGTTGTTTAATCCGAGATTAGTGGTTTAGAATCGAGGTCTCACATTAAGTGGTATCAGAGCGTTAAGATTCTTGGTCGAACTAGAGTGAGCGGGGTAGATCGAGTCTGTGTGTAATGACTCCTCGCATGTGTTTGAATTATTTAATTGTGTATTTAATTCCATGCGAGCATGCTTTATTGTTCGAGCATTATTTGAATTACATGGTTGTGTGATTTAAATTAATAAAGCATGATCTACTTGAGATATAACTGTTTCTGTTCTCGACTGGTATTCGGTATTCCAAGCGGTTGTAAGGGCACTGATGGTAGAGATTGAGATATGTCGTGTGCTAACCTTTGATAATCAGATGGGTCCTCGTCGAGTGATAAACAGAAACACACCACCAGTTATCCCTGCGACTGAGCAAGCTAGCACTGAGGTTGATCAGTTGGATGCTTCAGCGACTCCTATGGAAACCTTGCTGAAGAGGTTACAGTCGTTCAATCCGCCATTGTTGATGGGTTCAGAAAATCCAGTTGACTGTGAGAGTTGGTTGGATGATATGGATCAGTTGTTTGATTCCATTGACTACACAGATGACCGCCGAATCAGGTTAGTAATTCATCAGCTGCGTGGTGGTGCTAAGAGCTGGTGGATCATGACAAAGAAAGAATTTGAGAGTATAGGTACAGAGGTTACTTGGACTCTTTTTAAATCTGAGTTTTATAAGCGGTTTTTCCCTATCTCGTATCGTAAGGATAAGGGAGCAGAGTTTGCAAATCTGAGGCAAGGGAATCTGAACATTGAAGAGTACGTGGCTAAGTTCGATAGTCTGTTGCGTTTTGCACCGCTAATTGCCGGAGATGAAGAAGCTAAGGCAGATCAGTTCATCAACGGGTTGAACCCCGATGTCTTCACGTTGGTTAACACCAACAAGCCTAGCAACTTTGCGGATGCCATGAATTACGCAAAGGGAGCAGAAGCAGGCTTGTGGAGGCAAAGAGGTAATCAGGGGGCACCTCAGCAGCAGAGGCAGTATCAGAACCAACCATCTCAGTACCAGAATCAGCCACCTCAACATCAGAACCAGCAGCAGAGGTATGAAGGTGGAAACAGTGGGGGAAACAGAAAGGATCAGTACAAGGCAAGAGGTAAACAGTTCAAGAGACAGGGGAACAGTTCGTCCAGTTCCAGTGGTTCGAAGCAATTCGGTTCAGGACCGAGTTCTGGGTCATCATCCTTGTACTGCAGCAAGTGTGGAGGAAGACACTCACCAGATCAGTGTGTGGGAGTCTTCGGCAATTGTAACACATGTCAGCAACCGGGACACTTCTCTAAAGTGTGCCCTCAACGTAATAGAGATAGAGCTCAGAGTGGGAGTTTGTCTAGACCTGCAGCTCAGCCGGAGAGGCAGTCGTCTGCAGTGCACTCTTTCCAACCCCAGCAACAGCAGAACAGACAAGGAGGTAGCTCTAGTGCAAATCAGCCTCCGAGACAGCAAGCACGAGTCTTTGCATTGATAGAGGTTCAGGCTCAGGCAGCACCTGACGATGTCATAGCAGGTAACTGTTCGATTTTCGGTCATTCTGCTCATGTCTTGATAGATACAGGTGCTTCCCATTCCTTTATCTCTAAGAAATATGTGTTATTGCATGCTTTGCCAACTGAATTGTTGCCTACAGTAGTAGCTGTTACTTCACCTTTGGGTGGAGGAATTGTTTCTGTCCGACTAGTCAGGAACTGTGAATTTTGTTTCGAGGGGAATTTGTTAGAATTCGACTGTATTGTACTTGGGCTGTCAGATTTTGATTGTATTGTCGGGATAGATGCTTTAACCAAGTACAGGGCGACAGTTGATTGTTTTCTGAAGGTTGTCAGGTTCAGACCTGAAATGGCAGACGAGTGGAAATTCTTTGGTAAGGGTTCTCGAACTAGAATTCCTTTGATTTCAGTGTTATCTATGACTCGTTTGTTACAGAGAGGTGCAGAAGGATTTTTGGTTTATGCGGTTGATGTACTGAAATCTAGCCCAGCTTTGGTTGACTTACCAGTGGTTAGAGATTTTGCTGATGTGTTTCCGGAAGATGTTCCTGGATTTCCACCCATTCGAGAGGTTGAATTCAGCATTGACTTAGTGCCAGGTACTCAACCTATTTCAAAAGCTCCTTATCGTATGGCACTTGTTGAATTGAGAGAGTTGAAGGAGCAGCTTGAGGATTTGATTGCCAAGGGATACATCAGACCTAGTGTATCGCCTTGGGGTGCTCCTGTTCTATTCGTTCGGAAGAAGGATGGTTCTATGCGGCTCTGTATCGACTACCGTCAATTGAATCAGGCTACAGTTAAGAACAGGTATCCTTTACCCCGAATAGATGACTTGTTCGATCAACTGCAGGGTTCTTCTGTCTACTCTAAGATTGATCTGAGGTCAGGCTACCATCAGCTGAGAGTGCGAGAGGAAGATGTTCCTAAGACCGCATTCAGAACGAGGTATGGTCACTTTGAGTTTATAGTCATGTCGTTCGGTTTGACTAACGCTCCAGCTGTTTTTATGGGTTTGATGAACCGTATCTTTCAGCATTATTTAGATGAGTTCGTCATTATTTTCATCGATGATATTCTTATCTACTCGAAGAACCGTACTGACCATGCAGAGCACTTGAGAATCGTCTTGCAGATTTTGCGAGTTGAGCAGTTGTTTGCCAAGCTATCGAAATGCGAATTCTGGTTAGATCGAGTTGTCTTTCTCGGTCATATTATTTCTGAAGATGGGATTTCTGTCGATCCCAGCAAAATCGAAGCGGTTATGAATTGGCCTAGACCGACATCAGTACCTGAGATCCGAAGCTTCATGGGTTAGCTGGTTATTACCGTCGTTTCATCGAGGGTTTCTCGTCTATTGCCAAGCCTATTACCCAGCTGACTCAGAAGAATGCGCCTTTTGTCTGGACTACAGAATGTGAGGCTAGCTTTGTTGATCTGAAGAGGAGACTGACCAGTGCTCCAATTCTTTCTATTCCGAAGGGTACTGGAGGTTTCACAGTGTATTGTGATGCTTCTAACCGAGGTTTGGGTTGTGTTCTTATGCAACATAAGCATGTGATAGCGTATGCATCGAGGCAGCTGAAACCGCACGAGACTCGTTATCCCGTTCATGATCTTGAACTTGCAGCAATTGTATTTGCTTTGAAGATCTGGCGTCACTATCTTTATGGTGAGTCTTTCGAGATCTTTTCTGACCATAAGAGTCTTAAGTACTTGTTTTCTCAAGCAGAGCTGAATATGAGACAGAGGAGATGGTTAGATCTGTTGAAGGATTTCGACTGTGAAATCAAGTACTATCCGGGGAAGTCTAATGCAGTTGCAGATGCCTTGAGCCGAAAGCTTTGTTCTTTATCTCTTTCTACTATGGGTGTATCCCAGTTGATCGATGATTGTTGCACTTCTGGTTTAGAGTTTGAAACAGATAGGGAGACTATCAGAGTGTTTGCTATTCAAGCCGAGCCAGAGATGTTTGTTGCAATCAGAGAAGCACAGAAGTCTGAGCCGAGCATTCAGGTTTCAGTAGAGAAAGTCAGAACTGGGCATCAGTCAGAATTCCAGGTTAGAGATGACGTTTTGTTTGTGAATAATCGTATTGTTGTGCCTGATATTTCGGAGTTGAGACAGCGTATTCTCTGAGAGGCTCATTGCAGTCGGTTTAGCGTTCATCCTGGAGGTCGTAAGATGTACAACGATCTGAAGAGTCAGTTTTGGTGGAAGAGAATGAAGGACGATGTTGCGAGATTTGTATCTCGGTGTTTGAATTGTCAGCAAGTGAAAGCAGAGCGGAAGCGACCAGGTGGTCTTTTGCACAGCCTATATGTTCCTGAATGGAAATGGGATCACATTTCTATGGATTTTGTCACGAAGCTACCACTATCCGTTCGAGGATGTGATGCTATTTGGGTAGTGATCGACCGATTGACGAAGTCTGCGTGTTTTATTCCGTACAGGATGACGTATCGTCATGATCAGATGGCTGAGTTGTATGTTAGCAATGTTGTGAGATTGCATGGTGTGCCGAAGTCGATCGTTTCAGACAGAGATCCTAGATTCACTTCGCACTTCTGGCATAGTTTGCAAGAGGCGCTTGGTACTCGATTGCATCTGAGTACAGCTTATCATCCTCAGATAGATGGACAGTCAGAGCGGACTATCCAGACGTTGGAGGATATGCTGCGAGCGGTAGTGCTAGACTTTGGCACTAGTTGGCAGGATTCTTTGCCTCTTGTCGAGTTTTCTTACAACAACAGCTTCCAAGCGAGTATCGGTATGGCGCCTTTTGAGGCTTTGTATGGTAGAAAGTTCCGATCTCCGTTGTTTTGGGATGAATTGTCCGAGTCACCAGATTTGGGACCGGAGATGCTTAGAGATATGGCAGAGCAGGTTAAGATCATTCAGACCAGAATGAAGTCAGCTCAAGATAGACAGACGAAGTATGCGAATGTCAGACGTCGAACTCTGAGTTTTGAGCAGGGAGACCGTGTATTCCTTAAGATTTCTCCGTTCAGAGGCACCGTCAGATTCGGTAAGAGAGGAAAGTTATCTCCGAGATTCATCGGTCCGTACGAAATTCTCGAGAAAATAGGCGATCTTGCCTACAGACTTGCACTTCCTCCGTCTTTATCTGGTATTCACGACGTTTTTCACGTCTCTATGCTGCGAAAGTATCATCCAGATCCTTCTCATATCCTTCAGCCTGACGAAGCCGAGTTAGACGAGACTCTGAGCTATTTTGAGCGACCGATTCAGATCCTTGATCGGAAAGAAAAGCAACTCAGAACCAAGTTGATTCCGTTGGTGAAAGTGCAGTGGAGCCGTCACGGAGTCGAGGAAGCGACTTGGGAGACAGAATCTGACATGAGACAACGTTTTCCAGAGTTGTTCGGATGACGTGAGTTCTTCTTACTGTCTTTAGTTCTTTATTCTATCTTATGAGTTATGGTTCTTGTGGATTCGAGGACGAAATCTCTTCTTAGTGGGGGAGAATTGTAACGCCCTGTTTTTATCTTAATTGAATTTATTTGAGTTAATCAGAGATTACAGAGTTCACGAGCCAACTTGATTTTGATCAGGGTCCTTTTTGCAAATTTTGGAAATTTCAGGGACTAAAACCAAATATTGATTTTAATATATTATCTACACTTATTTTGACTTTCAAAGGATCTCCTCCTCTTCCTCTCAACCGTGAACTCCATTGAAGCTTGGGGAAAACGTTTCCAAGCTCTTCCAATCTCGGTTTCCGGTCGATCCGTCCGTTAGAAATTAATTCTGAAGGCAGATTATCGATCACTGCAGTGAGAGCTCTGTTATATTGTAAGTTCTTCTACGATCGGATACATTCTAGTTTTTGGATGTTGTTAGAATCGTTCTAGATTCGAGTATGTTGTTCTCTACAGAGTTCTGATCGTTTATTATCTGTCAGTTTTGAAATAGAGCGACGTTCGGATTTGTTATGATTTTTGGAAGCCATTTTCGAAAATTTAGCTTTTGAGATTTGTTGGGTTTGTCTTGTTGTTGTTGTATTAGCATTGGATTGAGTTGTTATCGGTATTGAACTGCTGTCTGCGTTGCTGGTTTGTTCAGTTATAGCCGTTATGCCGTCGGTTTGAGTTTTGGGGATTTCGAACCGTTTTGAGTTATGAACTTGGCTTGTGAGTTGAGCATGGTTATTGATCAATCATCTCTTGTATCTGAACAGATTCGTTTGGAGTTGTCGAGCCCTGAGTTAGCAGCTGTTTGATCGTTTCAGAGATTTGAACGAAGAACGGTATAAAGAGTTTTCCTTGAACCGTTGCCTTGTTGTTGTTAGATTGTGTAGTTGTTTATACAATCTCTTTTGTAGCTTATCCAGAGTTGGAGCTACTGCATTGAAAGGTAAAAGCAGTCATCGTAGCGGGATAGCATACTCGGGACTGTGGATCTCGAGTTTTCCCTTTTCAAATCACATACTTGCATCTACACTTGTTCTAGCATGAAGAACTTGTGTCTTGTTTGATTATATTGGCTTTTGTTAAATGGCTTTTGTGTTATATTTATGTTGTGCATTCATCTTGAGCCAATCTTGCTTTCAGCGGGCAGAACCGCCCTTTTTGTTTAGACGTTTGGGAACTATGATTGAGTGGCCCAGGTTGTAGTCGTTTCGTCTGGTGCTAGCATACTCATTATAGTTGCTCAAAGTCTAGAGGAGTGAGATACGTGGCACCACCTCGATTGGGAGAGTCGGTGAGTTGTTACGTGATCTTATCCTCGGGATCCCAAAAGCACAGCAGTAATCCCTCGTTTTCAGATTTGATATCCCGGTTTAAAGACATGCATTTCATTTCGTTGTTATTGATTGCGTTATTGTATTGAAAGCATGTTTCCTGTTTTATTTCATGATTTGTTGCTTTTACTGGGAATGTCATTCTCACCGGTTTTCCGGCTGTTGCTTTTTTGTATGTGTACTTTGTTGGAAAACTCGGCTCTCAGATCAATCACGATTGATACCCGGTGCAGCGGAAGTTTAAAAATTTTGTTATGGAACAATTCCATAGTGTGGGTATCAACCGTTCAACGATTAAATTATTGTGTGTGTAAAATTTAAATAACAGTTATTAAATTTTACCTCCAATCTCGCAACGAGATTAATGGACACCAACAGATTTTATCTGCTCTTGTTGTCTCTCCCTGGAACCGATGAACTCCTTCAATCAGGTCCACGAACAGAGGTTTAATCCCTCTGATAGATTGCACTAGAAAATCTATCAGAAGTTTTCTGCGAAGAGATTACACGAATCTGATTCGTTATTCCTGACCGCGATTCAAAATCACAGACCGGAATTTTCTCGGGCAGAGGGGGAGGGGTCGGCCGAAATTTTCTTTTAGAGAGACTAGGGTTTTCGATTTTTGCTCTCAAAAATTATGACCTGTTGTGTGTAATTTCTGTACTGAAATAACTTATTTATAATGCAGGCCACTAACACCTTAGGGCCCATTAATCATAAGCTGGGGCCCGACAAGCAAAGCCCGCATGTTCAGAAATTAATATAAAATTCATCGTGACTCCGATTGATAAACCGATTTTACCAATGTGCACAGAAACCATTTCTGCACATTTTAAAGTCAAAATAAATTTTCCTGAATCCGAATTCAGTGGTTTCCAAAAATGTCCATCCCTATGTCATTTTAGGAAATCCTACTCCCTTACTCTTATTTAAGAAGTCCAACTTCTTTATTCATTAAATTTAACTCTTTAAATTTAACTATCTCAACGGGGATTAAAACTCCATTACACTGTGTGACCCTCAATGGTTCAGGGATACAGCTAGCCGTGGGCTCACAACTCCTTGTGACTCGGAACAACACTTTCCGACTTGCCCAACGAATCATGGTAAAGCGCCTAGCAACATCGCCCCATGATTCCCTAGGTATCACTGATAGTGCCTACAAGAACCAGTAGATTTTGGTTAGCGTACAGTACGGTCCCTTCATCCATATATCCCGATCGAATCAACAACCATTGGTATATCGAGAGTCGCTCAAGATTCGATAACTATGCAATACATCTTGAAGATCAAATTAGTGATATCGCATGTGCTACTAAGAAACCATTTCTTAAATCACATCAAGTACTCTGGCCAGAGATTTGTCACACTAATATCTCCTCAGATCGCATAGGATATCCACACTCGCAAGTATGTGGTGAATCCTTGACAACAATGCATTGACTCCTATATGTGTCGTAACTGTACCCAATCTCGACACCAGATGACCCCCATAGAGTCGGTAAACGAGTCAAAGCACAGCACTAGCATATAGAGTCTCCATGATGTTTCAAGTCGTAAGGACTAATGGTGTACAACCAAAACCGCGGACTTTATCCACTCGATAAGTGATAACCACTTGGAAAGTCCGGATAGGGTAGTTCGACTATTCATCCTATGAATATCCATTTGCATGCTTCGAAAATCTCCATGTTCCCTACCAATGAAACGTGGTACTCCGCATCGCAAATGCTAGTCTCAAACTCGAGCGATCCTTATCCTTATTATCGGACGGCTCAATCGACTAGGAACGGTTTTAGAATATACAGTGACTATAAGATGTATTTCATGATAGACATCTCCATGTTCTACCACATCTTACATACACTATAGTATATTCAAGGTCTTTATCAAAACAACAATAGTATATCACAATATAACAATATGAAGTAATATAAAGTCATTGCCATAAAAGTGTAAATAATATTAAACAAAAGATTGTTTATACAAAGAGTCAACAAAGCCCATAGCCACACAGTTGGCTCACTGGGCACCCACTCTTACAATCTCCCACTTGCCCTATAGCCAACTAGTCATACTACGTAGACCCATTGCTTCGCGATGTTTGTCAAACAATGGTCCTGGCAAAGGCTTAGTAAGTGGATCAGCGATATTGTCTGCAGAGGCCACTCGTTCGACACGGATGTCTCCTCTTTCCACAATCTCCCGGATTATGTGGTATTTCCTCAGTACGTGTTTGGATCTTTGATGAGACCTTGGTTCCTTTGCTTGAGCAACGGCACCCGTGTTGTCGCAGTACACCGGGACTGGACCAACAAATTCAGGAATGACGCCCAACTCTTGGACGAAATTCCTCATCCAAACGGCCTCTTTAGCAGCAGCTGATGCTGCAATGTATTCAGCCTCAGTGGTGGAATCCGCTGTGGTGTCCTGCTTGGAACTCTTCCAAGAGACAGCACCGCCATTGAGCATGAACACAAATCCAGAGGTTGACTTCGAGTCATCCACATCACTTTGGAAGCTAGAGTCGGTATAGCCTTTCAGTTTGAGTTCTCGTCCTCCATAAACCATGAACATATTCTTAGTCCTTCGCAAGTACTTAAGAATGTCCTTCACGGCTTTCCAATGCATCTGACCAGGATTAGACTGATATCTGCTCGTGACACTCAGAGCAAATGCTACATCCGGTCTGGTAGATATCATCCCATACATGATACTACCTATAGCTGACGCATATGGTACATGTGTCATATTCTCTATCTCTGCATCAGTCTTGGGACACATAGACTTGGATAGAGAAACTCCATGACACATGGGTAGATGTCCTCTCTTGGACCCATCCATTGAAAACCGTTTCAATATGGTATCGATGTAGGTTGATTGAGTGAGTCCTATCATTCTCTTAGACCTATCTCTATAGATCTGTATCCCAAGAATGTAGGATGCCTCTCCCAAATCCTTCATCGAAAATCTACCTGATAACCATATCTTTGTTGACTGCAACATCCCTACATCATTCCCAATGAGTAGGATGTCATCAACATAAAGTACTAAGAATGTCACCGCATCCTTAACTACTTTCTTGTACACGCAAGGTTCCTCCGGGTTCTTGATGAAACCAAAATCTTTTATTGTTTCATCAAATTTCTGGTTCCAACTTCTTGATGCTTGTTTTAGACCATAAATTGATCTCTGAAGCTTGCATACCTTATGCTCGCTTCCCATGGATGTGAACCCCTCAGGCTGCTTCATATAGATTTCTTCCTTAATGTCTCCATTAAGAAAAGCAGTCTTCACATCCATCTGCCATATCTCATAGTCATACCATGCAGCTATGGCAATTAGGATTCTTATGGACTTGAACATTGCGACTGGTGAAAAGGTTTCATCATAGTCAACTCCTTGCCTTTGAGTATAACCTTTCGCCACCAATCGCGCCTTGTAAGTCAATATCTTACCATCAGGCCCAAGCTTTCTTTTGTAGATCCATTTACACCCTATTGGAACAATTCCATCGGGAGGATCAACTAAAGACCAGACTTGGTTAGTATGCATCGAATCCAATTCTGACTGCATAGCTTCAAGCCATAAATTCGAATCCGCATCAGAAATTGCTTCCTTGAAGCTTCTTGGATCACATCCAATGTCGGGTTCATCTTGACCCTCTTCAAGAAGAAGACCATATCGAACTGGAGGTCTAGAAGTCCTCTCGGATCTTCTAGGTGCAGGCGTGTCCAGCAATGGTTCCTGAGGTGTGGGATCGTTATTTTGTATTTCGGGTTCTTCTCGAACTTCTTCGAGTTCCATCATCTCGCCTTTCTTATCCAATAAGAACTCCTTCTCCGAGAAGGTGGCATTCCTTGAAACAAACACATTTGTTTCAGCAGGATAATAGAAATAATATCCGATTGAATTCTTCGGATACCCTACAAAATAACATAAGGTGGATCGACTATCCAACTTATCTCCCACTGTCTGCTTCACGTAAGCAGGAAATCCCCAAATCCTCAAGTACGAATACTTAGGAGCTTTGCCATTCCATAACTCGTATGGTGTTTTGTCCACTGCTTTAGTGTGGACGTTGTTCAACAACAATACCGTCGTTTCAAGCGCATAACCCCAAAACGAAGGTGGAAGCTCAGTGAAGCTCATCATTGATCGAACCATGTCCAACAAAGTTCGATTACGACGCTCCGATACACCATTAAGCTGTGGTGTCATAGGAGGAGTCCACTGAGAGAGAATCCCATTCTCTTTTAGATAGTCCAAAAACTCGGTACTCAAGTATTCTCCACCTCGATCCGATCGAAGTGCTTTAATACTTTTACCTAGCTTGTTTTCTACTTCAGCCTTGAATTCTTTGAACTTTTCAAATGCTTCAGACTTATATTTCATTAAATATAAATACCCATACCTAGAATAATCATCAGTAAAGGTAATGAAGTAGGTGTGGCCATGTTGAGTCCCTACTCTAAATGGACCACAAACATCTGTATGGATCAAATCCAACAGATTTTGACTACGCTCAGGCTTCCCCTTAAAAGGAGATTTAGTCATTTTTCCTTTTAGGCAGGATTCACAAGTAGGTAGAGAGTTAATATCAGACATATCAAACATGCCCTCTCCCACTAGCTTGTTCATCCTCCTTGAGGAAATATGACCTAGTCTAGCGTGCCATAGGTTTGCCGGGTTTTGACTATCGATTTTCCTTTTGTTTGTTGTTGCCGGTTTGTCAATACAATTCACTGGAACGTCTTTTAGTTTTAAATTATATAGATCGTTTTCAAGTTGTCCATTTCCAATTAAACATTCATTCTTGTAAATACTGCAAATCCCATTCACAAAATTACAAGAATAACCATCTCTATCAAGCATAGAAATAGAAATAATGTTTTTAATTAAATCTGGCACAAATAAAACATCTCTCAACAATAATTTAAAACCATTCTGCAAAATCAAACAAACATCTCCAATGGCCGTAGCTTCAACTCTGGAACCATTCCCGAGCCTCAGCTGGGTCTCACCCATTCTAAGCCTGCGACTTCTTGTCATCACCTGCAAATCATTGCAAATGTGAGATCCACATCCGGTATCCAATACCCAAGAAGTTGTATTAAGTGACATGTTTATTTCGATATAGAACATACCCTTTGCAGTTCCCAACTGCTCAAGATACTCCTTGCAGTTGCGCTTCCAATGACCCGGCTTCTTGCAGTAATGGCAAACATCCTTGGATTTTCCATCGTTTGAAGCCTTTGTCTTTTGCTTCTTCTCGGGTTCCACTTTCTTGGGTGGGGCAGAACGTTTCTTGCCCTTCATACTTGGCCCCTTCTTAGCAGAAGATGAGGAGCCCACCAAGAAAGCTGGCTTATCCTTCTTAAGTGTGGATTCATATGTAACGAGCATATTGACCATCTCTTCAAGGGTGGCCTCTATCTTGTTCATATTAAAATTTATCACGAATCCATCAAATGAAGAAGGAAGAGATAGAAGCAGCAAGTCCACATTGAGTTCATGCTCCAACACCAAATCAAGGGTCGCTAACTTCTGTATGAGCCAAATCACTCGTACCCCATGATCACGGACCGAAGTCCCTTCACGCATGCGGCACGTCATCAACTCCTTAACAGTAGAGAACCTTTCAACCCTCGACTGAGCCCCAAAAAGTTCCTTGAGTTGCGCGTGAATGTCAGCAGCATTCACCGTGTCCTCAAATCGCCTCTGGAGTTCATCAGACATCGAGGCTTGCATATAGTATTTGGTCTTGATGTCATGGTCCCACCATGCATCAAGCTTGGCCAATTCCTCCGGACTAACATCAGCTGGTGCTTCCTTCGGAGGTGCTTTCTCTAACACATAGAGCATTTTCTCCGAAGTTAAGACAATCTTCAACTTCCGGAACCATTCCGTATAGTTGGCGCCAGTCAGCTTGTTTTGTTCGAGGATCGAGAATAAAGGATTTCGCGAATTCATTGTATGAAATACTGAAAAGGAAAACAGACATATATCAATGATTGTTTAACAATTTACTAAGACATAAAATAGGCGAATTTAATTTTATGAATCTCACTCCCACTATTTTAACGATTTCACCACCCTCTAGTGAAAACGGGAAACTTTTTCCTTAGTGAGAACATGGAGTCCAATTGACAAACTTATGGTCCCGAATAATATCAGCCAACCATAATTCTCAAAAGGTAGAGCCCAATTGCTTCCAAAGCAACCCCCATGTGTTTACCTCATGTCCAATAAGGGCCCAATAATATGACGCCGTTTAAAGTGACATGTCAAGATGACCCATCAATATTAAGTTGTGATGGACGGTCGCCATGTGGATCCCCCAATAATATGAGCCGATCCCATGGGAGTTCCACCCAACTTACAACATTTGTCGATCCAATGTACAGCTTTCCGACGGACGGGCCCCCCCAATAATATGAGCCGGACCGTATCCGCGGGTAGCATCACATACATTGACCGTTGATGGAAGGTAGGAACATTTAAACAATATTTAAATTTCCTTTATTTATCTTGATATAAATTTTAAATCATATTTAAAATGAGGGATTTTATTTATAAAATATTTGTCTCATCATATTTAATTTATTGCATGCATTGCCGGATTCACGCAATTTATGTCTAAACATGCATACAATCATAATATCACATATTATATATAGGATGATCGATTCCATTTCTAATTGACCCGTGGTTGCCAATCACGGGTCTTAGTCCAATCCTAGGTAATATGCAGTATGCAAATGCAATCCTATTACATATGCTTCCAATTTACATTTCTTCAGTCTTCATTGTCTGCTGGGCCCACCATCTTCAAATCTTGATCTCCCACTAAATCTAATGTATTTACAATAAATAACAATGACAAGTAGGGGATACATTTTTAGGGGGTGGGAACGGGCTATAAACCAAGCCCACTTTTATTACATATGACATTCATATCGGGCCATAAACCAGGCCCATTAATAAAACCAACAACAATAAAGACAAAATGTAAATTCCTAACATACACCTACAAAATTGGTCATGGCAATCGATCATCCTTATCCAATAACATTTAATTCAAAATTAATTTATTGGATAACATGCTGTGGCAATTCAAATTTAAACAAGATAAAATCATATTTTATATATAAAATCACATTTCACATATAAAATCATATTTTATCTCCATATCAAATAAAATCATATTTTATCTATAAAATCCAATTTTACAAATAAAATCATATTTTACTCAATATATCATAAGATCATATCTTATCATCAATTGTACCAAAATAATTGATTTCAAAATTCAATTTACGGATAAAATATTAAAATTTTCCAAAAATTCAAATTTATCCAAAATCAATTTTAAAATTTACGGACTCGAACAATTCGATCCGAAATCTCGTGAACCAATCAAAAACAATTTTTGACCGGACCAAAAATAAAATTTTAAATATTAAAATTAATTTTTAAATAAAAATATAATTTTTCCCGCGGGCCGCCCGGGACACTCCCGGGCCGGCCCGCACCCGGGGCGAGCCCGGCTGCCCCCTTAGAGCAGCGCCTGGCGCCGCCCCTGGGCAGCGCCGAGCGCTGCCCTGCGCAGCGCCCAGCGCTGCGCTGGGCAGCGCACAGCGCTGCCCTGGGCGGCGCCGTGCGCCGCCCTTGGCGGCGACGGTCGCCGCCTTGGGCGGCGCCGTGCGCCGCCCGGGGCAGCAACAATTGCTGCCCCACCGGGCAGCGATCCAATCGCTGCCCGGGTTTTGCCCCGAAAAAAAATTTTTTTTTTTTTATTTAAAAATATTTATTTTGTTTCAAAAACCGAGACTCAAAAATTTTGTACAATTGATTAATTTAATCGTTTGATCTGAGCAACCTGGCTCTGATACCACTGTTGGAAAACTCGGCTCTCAGATCAATCACGATTGATACCCGGTGCAGCGGAAGTTTAAAAATTTTGTTATGGAACAATTCCATAGTGTGGGTATCAACCGTTCAACGATTAAATTATTGTGTGTGTAAAATTTAAATAACAGTTATTAAATTTTACCTCCAATCTCGCAACGAGATTAATGGACACCAACAGATTTTATCTGCTCTTGTTGTCTCTCCCTGGAACCGATGAACTCCTTCAATCAGGTCCACGAACAGAGGTTTAATCCCTCTGATAGATTGCACTAGAAAATCTATCAGAAGTTTTCTGCGAAGAGATTACACGAATCTGATTCGTTATTCCTGACCGCGATTCAAAATCACAGACCGGAATTTTCTCGGGCAGAGGGGGAGGGGTCGGCCGAAATTTTCTTTTAGAGAGACTAGGGTTTTCGATTTTTGCTCTCAAAAATTATGACCTGTTGTGTGTAATTTCTGTACTGAAATAACTTATTTATAATGCAGGCCACTAACACCTTAGGGCCCATTAATCATAAGCTGGGGCCCGACATGCAAAGCCCGCATGTTCAGAAATTAATATAAAATTCATCGTGACTCCGATTGATAAACCGATTTTACCAATGTGCACAGAAACCATTTCTGCACATTTTAAAGTCAAAATAAATTTTCCTGAATCCGAATTCAGTGGTTTCCAAAAATGTCCATCCCTATGTCATTTTAGGAAATCCTACTCCCTTACTCTTATTTAAGAAGTCCAACTTCTTTATTCATTAAATTTAACTCTTTAAATTTAACTATCTCAACGGGGATTAAAACTCCATTACACTGTGTGACCCTCAATGGTTCAGGGATACAGCTAGCCGTGGGCTCACAACTCCTTGTGACTCGGAACAACACTTTCCGACTTGCCCAACGAATCATGGTAAAGCGCCTAGCAACATCGCCCCATGATTCCCTAGGTATCACTGATAGTGCCTACAAGAACCAGTAGATTTTGGTTAGCGTACAGTACGGTCCCTTCATCCATATATCCCGATCGAATCAACAACCATTGGTATATCGAGAGTCGCTCAAGATTCGATAACTATGCAATACATCTTGAAGATCAAATTAGTGACATCGCATGTGCTACTAAGAAACCATTTCTTAAATCACATCAAGTACTCTGGCCAGAGATTTGTCACACTAATATCTCCTCAGATCGCATAGGATATCCACACTCGCAAGTATGTGGTGAATCCTTGACAACAATGCATTGACTCCTATATGTGTCGTAACTGTACCCAATCTCGACACCTGATGACCCCCATAGAGTCGGTAAACGAGTCAAAGCACAGCACTAGCATATAGAGTCTCCATGATGTTTCAAGTCGTAAGGACTAATGGTGTACAACCAAAACCGCGGACTTTATCCACTCGATAAGTGATAACCACTTGGAAAGTCCGGATAGGGTAGTTCGACTATTCATCCTATGAATATCCATTTGCATGCTTCGAACATCTCCATGTTCCCTACCAATGAAACGTGGTACTCCGCATCGCAAATGCTAGTCTCAAACTCGAGCGATCCTTATCCTTATTATCGGACGGCTCAATCGACTAGGAACGGTTTTAGAATATACAGTGACTATAAGATGTATTTCATGATAGACATCTCCATGTTCTACCACATCTTACATACACTATAGTATATTCAAGGTCTTTATCAAAACAACAATAGTATATCACAATATAACAATATGAAGTAATATAAAGTCATTGCCATAAAAGTGTAAATAATATTAAACAAAAGATTGTTTATACAAAGAGTCAACAAAGCCCATAGCCACACAGTTGGCTCACTGGGCACCCACTCTTACATACTTGGCAACAGGTGGGGCAGGAACAAGTCAGAAGAGGCATGGTTAGCTTCGAGGGCAAGTAGTAGAAGTGAGACTCGGTTTAGAAGTCGAATTAGCATGTTTATCTAGTTTAAGATTGAAGCATGTTAGAACTCGAACTTGATATGTTTTGTTATTCGAATTAGTTTGTATTCGGATTTTAATCTAAAATCGAAGTATGTTGTTGTTGTATCGATTTAGACTTCTGGTTGTTTTTATGCCTTCTGAAAGCATGACTTGTTATGGCATGTTTCCCTACACTCTGTTATTGCATATGTATTTGAAGGCATGTCGGACCAAGCGCGGAATCCTTTCTTTTTTTTTCTGCAGCCTGAGCATTTCTGCCCAGGCCTTCCGCGCCCGGGCGAGGCGTTCCTCGCGTGCGCGCGAGGCCTCCGTTGGGCCTCTGAATGGTTTGCCCGCGCACGCGCGAGCTTGGTACCTCGCGCGGGCGCGAGCCTTTGGTTGGTCTCGGGTGTTGAAGCCCGCGCACGCGCGAGCTTGGTTCCTCGCGCGGGCGCGCGGCGTTTAAAAAAAAAAAAAAAAAAAAAACTTTTGAATTGTTTTACTCTTGTATTCTTGTTCGCTTACTTGTTGTTTAATCCGAGATTAGTGGTTTAGAATCGAGGTCTCACACTTGGTCTGCTAATATTATAAATTTTCTTGTAACAAAGAAAATGTCTTCTCAATGGAGTTCACAAGATAAAAATAAATTATTCAAAAAGGTAAAAAAAATTTATTGGGATGATCCTTATTTGTTTAAGTATTGTCCTGATCAAATTTTTCGACGATGCATACCCGACAATGAGGCAAGTAGTGTCATTAAATTTCTTCATTCTGAGGTATGTGGAGATCAATTGTTGTCAAAAAAAACAGCTAAAAATGCAAAAATTTATAAAGATAAAACAAAAGCCTTTTATGATAAAAATATTATGAGAAAATCTTTTGAAAACAGGAAAAAAGTTTTACTTTATAATTCTCGCTTGCATTTGTTTCCAGAAAAACTTAGATCACAATGGTGTGGACCATTTATTGTTAAAAATGTTTATCCTCATGATGATGTTGATGTTGAAAATCCTAAAAATAATAATGTATTTAAAGTTAATGGGCAAAGACTTAAACCAATTTTAGAAAATAAAATTCTTGATGATGAATTTATGTCTTTATCTGATCCAACTTAATTGTTATTAATATTTTCATTTTATTTTTGCAGAAATTAGGTCACTTCCCGGTTAAGTGGCGGATAACGGTACTCCGTGGCTCTTAGAGTCGGTTAAATTGGTTTCCCACAATAACTGATCCAAAAAAAAAAAAATTTAAAATATTTCTTTATTTTCAAAATGGAAGCTATCAAAGAACATGAAAAATATATTTGTTCTTCTGTTTCTAAAAAAGTTCGAAGAATGATTTATGAATGCAGACATGAAAGATTGAGAATGCTTATGCAAAAAGGAATTCCGGAGGATATTCGTCTTATAATTGAAGCCAAGGTTCGAATAGGTGGCGAAGTTCCAAAATTCTTACATGTTCGAAATATGTCCGGACTAGGAAAAAGCACCTATGCGAAGAAAAGGAGGGCAAAAGGGTTAGATGTTTGTCATAAATGTGCCAGATGGACTTTTAACAAATGATGCAGATCTTTGGGATGTGTTTCCACAAATAGAGAAGATAAAATTGATTTCATTAAGAATGGGCTGAGTAAAGAGTCATTGGATGATATCTCATTGACTCTTGAGACGCATTCTAGTGGAGATGTACAAGGTTAACTTCTCCGTTTATGGAAACTATTCCGAGCGCAGCGTCATGGTAATGGTCTTGGGAATCTGACTAAAAAAGACCCTATTTGCCAATTTATAAGAAAATTAGATGGGAAGCCAACCCTCAACTCATAAGAAGACGTTGAAGTCATCATTGATTCAACATGTCACGAAATGGTTTGTGTTTGTTCCTCATCTTCAATAAATTCCAGGTGATATCTCTTTCATCATGTACTCTTTTTTTTAATAAAAAAAAATTAAAAAAAATGTCATATTCAGTTTTGGGGGAGGGTTTATCCTTAAAAAAAAAATTTAAAATTTTAAAAAAATATATTTCTATAATAATATTTATTTTTCTTTTTCAATGGCAGAGTAAGGAGTCAAAAACTCCTGACACGCATTAGTTTTTATTTATCATTTTATCACAATAGATTAGATTTTAATATTCCGTATATATTTAAATTGCAAACTACTAAGAAAATGAAGTCTTTTTGTATAGATGTTTATTTATTTTTCTTTTTATCAATTTAAAAAAAATATATAATTGATGGGATATAAGTTATAAATAATATATAATTGTGTGTTTTCAAATAAAATATTTTCTAAAACTTTTATGAGTATATAATTAAAGTGATATTGATTGAATGAATACTAACATGTATAATTGAGAGAATTAATTTGTAAAAGTGCAATATTTACTCACATAAATTTTGTGAGTGAGGGGTGAGAATTGAGAAAACAACTTATAAGCTTTTATTGATTATTAAGAAATGGTTGATTACTAGATTAAACCCATTTTGAAAAAAAAAAAGAAAAATAAAAATTGGCTGCAAAGTTGTTTGATGTTTTATTGTAAAGATGTAGAGTATTAATATCTCTACTATAATTATTAATGTAATAGATTTACCTCATAAAAAATAAAATAAATAAATAAACTTTGAAAAAAAAATGTTACATTTTCAAAGTTTATTGGAGGTATTTGATTATGTAAAAACGATTTTGCAGCCAAGCAAAAAAAAAAAAAAAACAAACAAAAAAACAAAAACAAAAAAACAAAAAAAAAAAACAAAAAAAAATGGGTTTATTCTTTGTAAATCATCCTATCTTATTTTCAATATTAGGTTATTTGATTGTCTGCTTTACATATTAACCATTTTCAATGAGTGTATAATTTTCTTCCAACTCCATGAGTGAAAAACAGCTATATATGAAATACTTTAACCCGAGAGAATATGGAGTTGAGACTTTTACATTAAGATTCCTGATATTATACATGTTATGAAATGATTTCTATTATCATTTTAATTATTATTCTCAAAGTTTTTAGAAAATATTTATATAAAAAAATTATATATATTTAATATTTTGATATTGTGTGTAATATATATGTATACCCCATCCAATTATATATTAATATATTAGTTGATAATAAGATTTATAAATAAACATACGATCTCCTCACAAGTGTGTTTTAAAATTCAAAAGTTTGCAAATTTGAATATATATATTAAGGAATAAAAATCTAACTTGTGATTTTATTATATTTTATGATATTTTATGATATTTTATTACTAAGGGACCAGTAATTAGCCGGTTTGGGGGTGTGATGAAACTTAAAATTTGTAATTATTTATTTGTTAAAAAGTGTGTTTTAAAATTTAAGTTTAATTAAAATTATCAAGTTGTATTATTTTAGTGTTATGTGTTTATATTTAAATATTTTACTAAAATGTTGTATTTTACGGTTTGCGCAGGTTTTGTAAAAATAAAATTACTCAAGCTACAGAGGTCATAATGGAGTAATCTCAAAACCTGTAGAATCACAAAAGAGGCATCTTCAACTTTGTAGAAGACAAGAAATTCCAAAAAATTCATTAAGATGATCAAAATAATCAAACATCAAAATGGAAACAGATTTACTTTTAGTATGATCAGCTTGGAGTAAAAATATCATAAGTATTTCATATTTTATCCCAAAGGGGTGAATGAGTTGTCAAAACACATCTACAGACAAAGGGCTACGTGTTATATGTTTTGTACAAAAGCAAAATCGGAAGTCTAAGGCATCAAACATGCCAATTAATGTTGGGTCAATGTATTGACATTCAAGGAGACAAACACCCACCAACTTTACTATTCCATATTTAATGAGTTTTTGACCCTTGCTCTCATTTGGCCTATAAATAGATGTGTTATATAAGCTTTGTGGTATGCAAGAGTGTAGAGAAGTCCTAATTTGTAAAATAAATATTGTGTGTGTAAGAATAAAAGTTTGAGTGTGCATATTTCTCAAGTTCAAGTATGAAATTTATTTTATCCTTACTCTTGAGTTTCATGTTCATGGCAAGCTAAATCTTTTTATGTCAAGGTGAAAAGGTTTCATTGTTGGTCAAGTAAGATTGTTTATATTTTGTATATTCTTCTCTTTTTATATTTCTATTTTGTTTTTCTAATTGATCCTTATTTGTAGGTATAATTTTGGAAGATTTGTTGTTATCTATTTACATCAAATGCTTGGTACCTTGAATGTGGTTACCTTGATTTGTTGTCAAATATGATACAATAAATACTACAATAATTATATACTATAAATATAAGTATCTATTTATAATAAAATCATATATATTATTTAGACGATAGCGTGACACTGTCGGTTGTTCTAAATAATATATTGTGATTTGAACTAACATTTATTTTGTCGCATCTAACTTTTACATTATCGCAACTAACATTTATTTTTCCGCAACTAACATTTACTTTCTCGCATATAACATTTATTTTTCCGCAACTAACATTTACTTTATCGCATCTAACATAAAGTCATATATTTTATTTAGACGATAGCGTGGCTCTGCCGGTTGTTCTAAATGAAATATTGTGATTTGATCTAACATTTAGTTTTATGTCAATTTATATTTATGCATTTATATATATATTATGGGTACCATGTATTAAATATCGGCTGATATTAATATAGTTTGAACTATATTATATGATATACTTGTTTAAATATTTAATTGTTCTTTTTATGTTTATATTTATTCATCTATATATATATTATGGGTACCATGTATTAAATATCGGTTAATCTGATATTAATATAGTGGGAACTATATTATATGATATACTTGTTTAAATATTTCATTGTTCTTTTATGTTTATTCTTATTTTAGTTTCTTTTATTTATTTTTATTAAGCAATCTTAAATAAACCAACAATGAACCTTTGAAGCCTTGACAATTTTATAATTTGTGTATTTGAAGTTTTATAATAATATTTTCATCTATAATATATTATTGCTAAAATGAAACTTACAACATCCTCTCCGTGGATCGATCTCGTACTCACGAGTATATTACTTGCAGACAACCTACACTTGGGTGAATTACAAATTAAGTTGTAGCACAAACCAAGCACAATACAATCTATCTCAATCACATTACCTTCATACTGCAGTATACAATTTGAGACATATTTCACGGACACAATACCACTCCCCAAAGGTGATGAAATAGATACTACAACAGAAAATGGCTCAATAGGTAATGCATGTAAAACGGCAAATTGTTCAGAGATGAATGTATGTGATGCACCTGTATCTATCAATACATAGGCACAATAACCAAAAAGAGAACAGTTACCTTCTATGACATTGTCAGGTGCTGCCTGAGCCTGTTCTTCAGTCAAGGAAAAAACTCAAGCAAGTTTTCTCGAAGGTTAGCGCACAGTCTGGCTTCCTCCTTGCCTACTCTGTGATGGTTGTTGTGGCTGAAATGAGTGTACAGAAGACACATGCATCTCAGGCTGAGCTACTGATCTAGAGGAACTTGCACTTGGTACTCTCTCAGAATCACATTGCGGACAAACTATAGCAAAATGACCAACCTGGTTATATAGATGACAACTGCCAAAAACTCCTCTACATTGATCACTGGCATATGACGACCTCCACACTTTTTGCAATACACTTTTGATTAACTAGATTTTTGTCCAGATCTAAACTATTTTGATCCACTAGAGTTGGATGAACTACTACCTGATCGCTTAATTTGCTTCTTTTTTTCCGAAAATGGAAATCCTTTCTTCCACTGCTACTGCTTCCTCCCTCAAATATGAGAGATGGTTGCTGAAACGGTGGCGGATTCTGTGATGATGGCGATGGCTTTTGGGATGGTAGTGGAAGAAATGGTGCTCTTTTCTATCTCATCAAACCAACTTCTGCCCCTTTTGCTCGATTAAGTGCGTCTGCCAAATTATTGGGTCTTCCAGCATTAACCAATGTAAAGATATCCGGATTCAGGCCATTTATAAATTGGTCCTCTTTGGCTTCATCATTCTCTGCTATGTGCGGAGCAAATTGAAGCAAACTAGTAAACTTGGCCACATATTCCTCAATGTTCAGTTGTCTTTGCTGCAGACTTGCAAATTCTGCTCCTTCGTCCTTTCTGTAGGAGAATGGAAAGAAACGCTGATAGAATGCAGTTTTAAACACAGAACATATAACAATCGAACCTCAATTCTCCAGAGCTTTCTTTGTTGTAATCCACCAACTTTTTGCAACTTCATGAAGTTTATGTACAACAAGTCTTATTCTACGATCATCAGAATAATCCAGAGAATCAAACAACTGATCAATATCTTCTAACCAGTTCTCACAATCAACTAAATTCTCGGTCCCCTTCAGAGTTTGCGGTTTAAAGGATTGAAATCTTTTTAGCAAAGTTTCCATCGGTGTTGCAGTCACATCCATAGGATCATTAGATGTACTGCCCTGAGAATTCTGAGGATTTGCCTAAGGAATGGCCAGTGTTCGTCTAGTAATCGATGCTTGACGAGGAGGCATATCTGATATTCAACAGATTAGTACACAATACAATATCAGGCAAAATAAAAAATCAAGCGGTCTCGATCTAACCCGCTCATCTATCTCAGTCCAAGAAACTTAAGCTCTGATACCACCTGTTGTGGGGCCTCGGGTTTGCTAATCTCATTTTTGGGAAATTAATAATCAAGATTGAATCAACACTACAAGAAAAAAGGTAATACACAACACTTAAAAGACAACGCTTTTTACAAAAAGTGTTGTATTTTTTATAAAGACAATGCTTTTAGTAAAAAGCATTGTCTTTATATATTTTTTATTTATAAAGACAATGCTTTTTGTGTCAAACACAACGCTTTTGAAAAAGGGTTGTGTATGAGCGTCTATTTTAATATCTGCAACAACGCTTTTAAAACCACGTTGTTGTTGACCGTGTTTTTTTGCACTTTTATTTTTTTTATGTTTTTAAAGGAAAATCTTATTTTCTCGTCCTCTCACGATTCCCCCCAAGACCCAACCCTAGCCGCCCATTTCTTGTCGTCGATTCACTGCGACGGGCATCGAAAATCCTTTGCAATGTTGATACAAAAATAATCAAAGCCTGAATTTTTTTTAAAAAAAATACACGGACTCCCTGCATAGGTCCATGATTGGGTCCGTACATTAACCTGTAGCCAAGAATCTATGGCTGCAAAGTACACGGACCCCGTGCCACCTCCATGTCTGGGTCCGTGTGAATCAATAACACTAAAACTCCAAGTTTTTTTTTTCGACACAGACTCCGTGCACCCTTCGTGCCTAGGAACGTGCATAACATTTACAAAATTCCAAGTTTCTGCCTCGGCTACAGACCACATAGACCCATGCATGGAGGCATGTTCGGGGTCCGTGCCCTGCTATAAAAATCAGCATTTTTAAGGGTGTTCAAATCTGGAAAATGGCATATAATCTTTATCAAGCTACAAACTAAAACACATGCATTCAAACATCAATCTCAGCATCTAGAATACATGAAAACTTGAACTTCATCAAGTGTTCAACGAGTAAAACATATATAAGACAACATAAGTTGTTCTTCAAACATAAACAAGTTCTTGTCTTCTAACATGTTTGACAAAACCTATGGAACATACTTCTGCTAAAAACCCGAGTTATCACGTCTAAGACTCTCCTGTTGTCATGCACACATACAAAATAAGACAACAGCCGGATAACTCCGATGAGAATATGATTCCCAGTATAAACGACATAAACATTCAATAGCAATCACATTTCAACTAAAGATATAATGTCAATGCAATGCATGTTTCGTAAATTAAATCAATCATCGAGATTCGTATCCGATCCCGGCATCAAGATTCGTATCCGATCTTGGTATGGATATATCCACTTCTCATAGTTTGTATTTGACTCGATATCAAAGTTCGTATCCGACCTCGACATCATGATAAATGCAATATGTATCACATATTCATTAACTAAAATTGAATTCAACAACTCAGGTTCTAAATCAAGAACATATAATTAAACAAGTATGTGGTCTTTAGGGGAAACTCAAGAATTTTAATGCCCCAATTTTATCTTCATTGAGCTTACTTGAGATAATCAGAGATTACAGAGTTCAAGAGCCGACTTGATTTTGATCAGGGTCTATTTTGCAAATTTTGGAAATTTTTGGGACTAAAGTGAAAAATTGGAGTTTAATATATTATCTTAGCTTGTTGACTTCTCTTCATCACTTCACCTCCTCCCTTGAACGCCTCCTCCTCCATTGTTAACGCCTCCAACCTTTTCAAGCTTTCAGATTTAAGTCCGAGCTCGATCCGTCCGTTGGAATTTATTTCTGAGGGAAGATTAGCGATCACTGCAGCGAGAACTTCGTTATATCGTAAGTTTTTCTCCGATCAGATACATTCTATTTTTTGGATTTTGTTAGAATCGATTGAGTTTCGGGTATGTTGTTCTTGGCAGAGTTCTGATCGTTTATTCTCAGTCGGTTTTGAAATAGAGCGACGTTCGAAATTGTTATGATTTTTGGAAGCCTATTTTCAAAAATCTAGTTTTGAGAATGTTTGGGTTTGAGCCTTTATTATTGTCTTAGCATAGATATGAGTTGATATCGATATTGTACTGCTGTCTCCATTTCCGATTTGTTCAGTTTATAGCCGTTATGGCTCCGGTTTGAGTTTTAGAGATTTTGAACCATTTTGTGTTATTGAACCTTGACTTGTGAGTTGATCGTCATTGCTGATCTTCTTTGCCTCCGTACAAATTCGTTTGAAGTTGTCGAGCACTGTGTTAGCAGCATTCTATAGTCGAAGAGTTGGACAAAGAACGGTAAAGAGATTACCTTGAGCAGTTGTTGTTGTTAGGTGTATAGTTTCTTATATAACCTTTTGTTGTAGCTTATCCAGAGTTGGAGCTACTTGCATTGAAAGGTAAAAGCAGTCATCGTTAGCGGGATAGCATACTCGGGACAGTTGGTTCTCGAGTTTCCCTTAAAATCACATACTTGCATCAATACTTGTTCTAGCATGTGGAAATTGTATTTTTTTGTTGATTGAGTTTTGTTATATGGCTTAATGCTTTATGTTTTCTTATGCATTCATATTGAGCCAAACCTTTGATTTCAGTGGGCAGAACAACCCCTTTTTGTTTAGACGTTTTGGGGGCTAAACTATGAGTGGTCTGGGTGTAGAGGTTCACCTAGTGTCATCATACTCCTTATAGTCGCACCAAAGTCTATGGGAGTGGGATACGTGGCACCACCTCGATTGGGAGAGTTGGTGAGTTGTTACGTGATCTCATCCTCGGGATCCCAAAAGCAGAGCAACAATCCATTGTTTATCAGAATTGATATCCCAATTTTAAAGACATGCATTTCATTACGTTGATATTGAATACGTTGTTGTCTTGAAAGCATGTTTATTGTTGTATTACTTGTTATGTTTCTTTTACTGGGAATATCTTTCTCACTAGAGTTATCCGGCTGTTGCTTTGTTTTGTATGTGTACTTGGCAACAGAAGGGGCATAATAAAGTCAGCGAAGACCTGGTTAGCATCAAGAGGGAGAGTTAGTAGTGGGACTCGGTTTAGAAGTCGAATCAGCATGTTTATCTAGTTTAAGATTGAAGCATGTTAGAACTCGAACTTGTTATGTATTGTAATTCGAACTTGTTCTGTATTCGGATCGTATTCTAGAATCGAAGCACGTTTGGAACTTTTATCGATCTAGAATTATTGTTGATCTTAGGTCTTATGAAAGCATGTTTTGATATTGCGTGTATTCTCTACACCCCGTTCTGTGTATGTATTTGAATGCATGTTGAAAGCGAGCACGAAAGAAATTTATTGGCCTTGTATTTTTCTGCCCAGTCTACCCGCGCGCGAGCGAGATGGTATCTCGCGCGAGTGTGGGAAGATTTTCCAGGGGCTCTGAAATGGTGGCCCGCGCGCGAGCGAGATTCCATCTCGCGTGGGCGCGAGCCTTCGGTTGAGGCTCTGGATGTGTAGCCTGCGCGCGCGCGAGATGTCCATCTCGCGCGAGCGCGTGGCCTTTTAAAAAAAGAATTTTTTTTATTTATTGTTTGGACCTTGGATTATTGTATGCTTTATTATTAGTATTATCCGAGATTAGATGTTTAGAACCGAGGTCTCACAAGAATCCTCTTTCTCGAGTATTAAATCCCTTAGCGATCGATGTCAACTTATACCTTTTCTTGTGGTTCTTGGGGTGCTCCAATTCTGGACAATTACAACAAGAACATATACATCAAAATCTGTTCAAACTCTAAACTCAATCTTCAAGTGAAAATGACTTTAAACCTTGCTCCAATCTTTCTCGGTTCGAAGGCTGGATTCCCAAACTCAAACACTTCAATATAAATCTGAAATATAGTGATCACAAGCTAGAAATATCAGAAATAAATTTTTATCATGTTGAGCTCAAGCTGTGAGACATCGGTTCTAAACATCAATTAAAGGAATAATAATAAGCAAGCATTAAAAGCCAACACAATTTATTTTTTACTTTATTTTTTTTATAAAAGGGCCCGCGCGGCCGCGCCTCATCAGGCGCGGGCGCGCACGGCGCCCTGACTCATGCGCGGCCGCGCATGACGCCCTGCACAAAAAGGGGCGCAGGCGCGCGCTAGGATGCGCGGGCGCGCCTCCCTGGCTGCTCTAGTGCTAGAATCACCAAAAACAAGAACATCAAGCCATACAATACTCCGAAACATAAACATGTGTTACAAACTTGATTCCTCCATTTAAAACAGGAGTTCTGGAGTTCAACAACCAAACCAAAGTCGAGGACATGCAACAACAATATAACGATGAAGTTTGATAACTAAACATGTTCTAAAATAAACTAGATTGACATGCTGGAATCGACTTCTAGACCGAGTCTCACTTCTAAATATTTCCCTCGAAGCTAAACATGCCTCTTCTGACTTGTTCCTGACCCACCTGTTGCAAAGTACACATACAAAACAAAGCAACAGCCAGATAATCCGGTGAGAATACAATTCCCAGTAAAAGAGACTAACATGCTATAAAGTAAACATATCAAATCATAATATGAACTCATTCTTCAAATAATCAATTAATCCAATCAAGAACTGAATTAAAATGATATGCATGTCTTTAAAAATTCTGGATTATCAGACTCAGATAATCGAATGAAATTATTCTTTCTTTCTTTCTTCTGTTTGGGATCCCGAGGTTAAAATATCCAACAATCACACCGACTACCCTCTCGAGGTGGATGAGGCATATTTTAATCCTCTAGACTCCGGAGCATTATAGAGAGTTATTTCCGCACATGAGTAATTCGCCTACAAGGCCACTCAACTATAATCACCAGATCGTCTAATTCAAAACGAATAATCATTCGGCTCAATATGAATGCTTATGTCATCTCATGCATTCAATCATAAATTCAATAACCAATTCAAATAAGCATTCAATCATGATTTCAACTAAGCATTCAATCATGATTTCAAATAAGCATTCAATCATGCAAGTATGTGATTTCTTTGGAACACTCGAATCCAATCTAGTTCGAGTTAATCGTTCCATTCAAGTCTAAGTCGTCTTTTACCTTATTCACTTCGAAGGTACTTCAATCTGAAAATCAATAATAAGGATAATAATCAATATCCAAACAAATTCATTCGAAACACAATCAAACTTCTACAATCGATAAATAAGAAAATCGATACTGTACCGACTTCAATCTTCCAAACTGACCAAAGCTGCTATCTCGCAACTCTGTTGACTTCTCTTCAATCTAACAGAAGAAGTCATAAGGATCAATATCGACATCCAAAAGCACAATCAAACTCGATATGATCAAAATATTGAACGATGTCCAAAACTCAAACTGACGGCATAACGGCTATAAACTGATCAAACCGGAAACACAGACAGCAAGATATCAATTCAAAAAAACTCATAATCATCTCAATATCATCAAAATAATTCAAATCCTTCAAATCTAAAAGCTCCAATTTCAAAATTTGACAACAAAAATCATATCAATTCCAATCGTCGCTCTTTTTCAAAACTGACAGATAATAAACGATCAGAACTCAGCCTAAATCAACATACTCGAATCTCGAACGATTCTAACAACATCCAAAAACTAGAAATACCTTGATCGTAGAAAAACTTACGATAGAAAGAAGCTCTCGCAGCCGTGATCGCTAATCTGCCTTCGAAAATAATTTCTAACGGACGGATCGACTGGAAACCAAAATCCCAAAGCTTGAAAACGAAATGGGGCGGCTTCAATGGTGGATAAGGCGATGGGGGAGAGATGGAGTGGAGGAGAAGAGTCAATGTATGCTTAAATATCTATTCAAGTCCAAATTTGCGTTTTAGTCCCTGAAAATTCCAAAAATTGCATTCTAATCCCTGATCAAAATCGAATCGGCCCTCAACTTCTAAAATCTCTGATTATCTCAAATAAAGTCCACTAAGATAATTTTGGGGCGTTACAATTCTCCCCCTCTAAGAATCGATTTCGTCCTCGAAATCAAACATGATCTATCACAAGGTCGAGGCTTGAATCAAAGGACTGCAATAAGAATTTACAACTCGGAACTAAGTCCAGAATTTGCTTCCAATCTAACTCTGAATCGTTCGTCTCAATCAGTTTGACATCTCAATCAATCTGAGAAAGTCCGAAACTCTAGTCGATTAATTCATCAACACTCTGTCCATATATCAAAGTCAACTCTTCCTTGTCAGCAAAATCTTTCTAATTCCAGTAACACTTCGAATCATCTTTCGTTCCAAACCAAAAGACAAAGGAAATTCATCTCAAAATTCAAATAGATCATCATCTCCTCTCGTACAACTTCTAAAAAGCACCTTCAATCAATCAACAAATTCTGTCGTTGCACGAAATCTCCACAAACATCAAGAATTCTGTCAACTAGTGCTAAGTCGAGCACTACTACTCACTGCAATTCTTCTAAAGTTCGACTCATCTGATCAGGCTGTCCGTCATTCTGAGGATATTGAATCGGAAGTAGTCGGAATCAATAACAAAAATCTCTTCGAAGTCTTTGCCGAAAGAACAATTACATCAAGGATCTCTGTCTAGACTGACAGACTTCGGCAATTAAAGATATCTGACAACCTCTGACAAGATATCAATTCTCTCCTCTTCATCATAATCATTCTGTACAGAAAACTGTAACGGATATCATCTATCGGTCTGTAGTGACCCAACCCGGATCCACTACCTAATCAGAGTTATAGTAAAAGCGCACGCAATAAAAGCTTAAAGCGTAAAGTGCGGATAATTAAAATACAACAAATCCAATCGGCAGAATACAACCGACGCTATCACAAGTGTATAAATACTGTTATACAACCAAATCGAAGGTTCAGGGTAAATAAATCCCTACCCTCTACAACCTCGCACTCCCCAAGCTCAATCCTGCTGAGAGCCGCCTGGACCGTCCAGCCTCAAACCTGCCCCGCCACAAGGTACACGATACCCAAACACAGGGGCGTGAGCTAGAACGCTCAATACGAGGCAATGATATAAATACAAATATGCGCACACAGATGATTTAAAACTCAAGTGAAAACACTTGCTCATGGCGCCAAGAATATACAGTACCGGCTAGAGAGATACTCCGTGGGGTACTCGTATACTCCATATCAGGGCTGAGCCAACCCCGTCCTGACCCGAATCCAAAAAAGGATACAAGTCCCATATGGAAACTGTCATACCTGACTCGAGTCCAAAATGAGATCATTGTTCCCTATGGAGACTGTCAATGACTCACATCTCTCCGGATGCAGTCACACGTAAAATCATGTATGTGCTAAGATGGTAAAACATGCTAAAACATGATAAAACATATAGCACATACTCATGCAACATATAAGCAAATATATCATGCCGGCTATCTCGGTCAGTACTTACGTACCTCTAACACTGCTGGTCAAACCTAGCTCCACTGACCTAAACTCCAAGCCTACTAGTCCAGTCTACTGCTACTACAATGCAAATATCCATGCATCAACAATTAAGCTCTAAAAGCCTTAATTAAGCTATTGCATACTCCTAAATATTTTTAGGATGCCAAAGCTATACCTGCGTCCGTCGTTAGCCCTTTGCTGATGATAGCCTCAAAACTAGGCCGTAGCTCCACGACGACGTCTAGATCACTAAGCCACTTCCGGATTCCCCGTAGGATGCCTAGATCACTCTAGATCTGAGTTATAAGGCTTAGGAATTGAGAGAGAAGAGAGGAGATGAGCGAGTCACAAATGAACCTCGGCTCCTCTATTTATAGACGACGTTTGGGCCGTCCGGCTCGGCTTCGGGCCCTTCGAACTGGTTCGGATCCTCCGATCATAACTTCGGATCGTCCGAACACGATTGGACCGTCCGATCTTTACTTCGGGTCCTCCGAAGTCCCATCAATGATGTCATCCATGATGTCACCTTGCTGACGTAATTGATGACGTAAGCCCTAACCCTGTTCGGGTCCTCCGAACTCACCGACGGAGCCTCCGATCCTCTTCGGATCCTCCGAACTCTAGTTCGGAGCGTCCAAACTTGCTGAACCAATTTAACTAATTCGAGTGTTCTGAATCCCTTTCTGAAGTCCGTTATCCCAACAGGAACTTACTTAATCATGTTTTACTTAATCTAGACATGATCACGTGATTAATTACTCATTAATCACTAATTAGAAATGCGGGTTACTACACGGTCAATCAAAATCAGACAGTAGATAAAATAAGAAAACTTCCAAAATCTCAATAAGAAGAAATCCCAGCACTGAAAGATCATCAGCACTGCAATTCAGAATACAAGAGAACATATAATCTGAAATCCCATCATCAGATAATAAGGATCGAAGAAATTCATTCGGTCCAAACCGAAATTCAAACATCGAGATTAGTCTACAACTGATCGGCGTACAATTTTAAAAAGATTATCAAAAGCTCTGAACGACCAGTAAAATTTCATAACCAGAAAACAAGAAATTCATCAATAAGAATTCCTAATTTCAACTAATACTTCTGAGAGATCCGGTCAATAGAAAATTCTTCAACAATACAGGAGTATTCGTCAAATCAAACGGCCTGTTCAAAGTTCAAAATGGCCTTACCTCATTTCGCAAATGATTCTGAGAAAGTTCTCTTCACGAACTTCCTGAAGATAAAATTCGGATCCCCATTCAGTGTCAAATTCGTTCGGACAATTGGGACCAATCTAGAAGTTCATTCCGAACAACTTCAGTCTTTCAATAACTACTGGCACATCAACCAGTTCAGGTTATAATTCAATACATCAACTGTAAAGCTTCGAGAGTTCGTTCATACTATTCTGTAACAACAGTCATTCTACAGAGTAAGTCAAGAATTCTTAACGGAAGATTCCATTACTCGATCAACGATATTCAGATAACATCTCATCTCGGACTCACAAATAGCCTTGCTACAAAATCATCGAATTATGATCCCAATTCCATTCTGAATCAGAATAGACTGTACAACAGAATTTGGATTGTTCTCTCTCTGACTGTTGACAGTTCAAAACATCAGAATCCATACTTCGAACTTCATGCTTCTTCATCCTCTATTCGATCTGATTCCTCAATTCATCAAACATCTTCCGATCATCAGGAAGAACTCTAAATAAACTTCAAAGTGCCAATCTCCTTATACTCTGTCTCAAACCGAAACATCTGGCACCACAAAAGTTATTCGCTAATAAGGCATCAATAAAAATTCTGCATTTCAGATTATACTCAGATCAGATCTATCTTCATCAAATTCTGAAAGGTCGAATCAGATCCCAAAGCGTTCTCAAGCAACTCTGGTTCGAAGTTGAATGAAGGAGTTAAGATAAACGTTCCATCTGTTCCAGACTCTATCATAAGTGCAGCAATCATCTGTCAAAGAAGACAACTGAAGTAGATAAAATAAGATCAGATCATACAGCTTAAGATCTTAGCTGTTACCATCAGTTCTCCGGATAACAATAAAATTTGCCTTCAGATAAATCGTCCTCTATAACTTTCTCTCCCAAACAAAATCAGTTCGGCTGCGACAATCAAAACTTCTATCTTCCTAGATCAAAACAGATTACTGAAATCTTCCAAGCAAATAAAATGATGCTAAATCTTTTGAGAAATAAGATCTCTGAGAGGCTCAAATCGAAAACTAACATTGCATCTCGAGCGTCTTCAACTTCTTCGATGCTCAATAAAACAAGGAGTTCTTCTAAACAGAATAAGTCTCAATTCTCAATAAGAAGGAGTGCAAAGCACCGAAAGTTCATCAATACCAAAGAAGTCAATAATACTGAGGTGCTGTTCAATCTCTCCTCGAACTCAATAAGAACTGGTGTCAAAGATACAAACTAAACAGAAGAATATAATCCGCTGAGTAATCGTATTCTCAACAATAAGAATTCTTCAAAGGATTCGCGATAGAATTCGCTAAATCCAAAAATCTTCAAATTCAGATAAGGACGTCGATCCGGATCAATTCACAATAGTTCAAGTCTTGAGGTGTTCAATAAAATTTCATCTTCTTAGAGAAAAGATCGAGGAAAAGACCACTCGGTCTCAACAAGATTCAGACGTCAAAAAATAGCATAATTGATCGACATGCAAATCTGCGAACAATTCTTAAAGAATCTGAAATATCAATACGGCTCTTCAAAGGATAAGAGATTCATCGATAATAATACTCAAGAACTTATCTACAACTCTCTGGAAGATTCGGTTCAAGGACTCGTAAACGTTGCAGATGTAATTCCAATTCAATCTGTACGATGAAAATTCAAATCGGTCGTACCTCATTCCGAATTCGATCTCTGAAACTTCTTCCCTTCAGATTATCAGTCGATGATGTCTGATCTAAAATTAATGTTGAACTCATCCTCTCGACTTGAAGTCAAATCTGGAATCTCAACTAGAACGACAACAGCAAACTCAACAACTCTGCTAAATCAACCAACAAGGGCTGAATGAATACATCACCTACCTACATCAAACATTCCTCCGTACCTTTCTGTAACCAACGGTAATCAACAAACAATAAGAAAGGAATTCTTAACTCAGGAATTCTTACCGGAGGAAAAATCCACTCGTCTAACATCTCGGATCCGAATCTGCCAACAATCTGAAATGAACCTCGGTTGCCCTGTACTCGGTTAATATACTACATCAATAATATAATCAAAACTGATAACCGAAATATAGTACTGTTCAGTACAATCAACTCCCATCGAAACAAAATTCAAAATTTCGAACTAAATTCACCGCAACTAATTCAGATAGTCAATAGTAGAGGAAGCATCAATCTAACTTGAAACGACCCTAACTACTCGCTACTAGACTATAATTAAAATAAAGGAAAATTACGGATTTTTAAAAATTTTGCCATGACCTATTTGTAAAACAAATAAGCCATCAAGACTCAAACAGCAATTTAAATAAGGAAAGAAAATTGACTTCAAAACTTAAGTGCGTTAAACATAAACATGCAATCCTAGTAACCACCTCCCGGTTACAGCATAAAGTAAACTAAAGCATTTAAAATTAATTCCAACGATAATCATAAACTTGCAAAAGCGGAAAACGTACTTCAAAACATAAGTTGTAGCACAGGGAATGCACATCCTGGCTATAAATACTACAAGATCTCAAATAATACTTCATTATTACAAATTCGATAACTGTGCGGAAAAACATAAACTAAAAGGAAGCAACGGTCACTGGGCCTTGCACTACCGATGGCCTCATCCCAGTAGATCACGCCCCTCCGTCTCCTCCACAAAATCCTCACCTGCAAACATTCAAGCATAGTGAGTCTAAAGACTCAACAAGCATAACTAGGATAATAACAAGGGTTTAAAATACGTGATGCAAAAACTCAACTTAAACTGTAATATGCATGAAACTAGAAAGATATAGAAATCATGCATTAATGAACTCACTATATGATAAACTTTAACTTTCATAACATTCAACTTAGACTCATGCATAACTGAAAGACTGACATCAATGCAAAACGAGTCAACTAAAATTGTGAAACTTTAACTTTTAAACTTTTCTTTACTTTTTCCTCTTAGAAATCCGATCCCTGATTTGTGACCCTCTGTTTCGATCATGATCATGGCTGCAGTGCACTATGCCGGCAAGACGACGAGATTTCTTCCGACGAACTTAACCCCTCTATGGCAAGGAGACCGAGATGTCTCCCGATCCCACATTGCCCCTCTGTGGCAAGGGTAAACAAGATGTCTCTTGCTCCTTGCCTAACCTCTATAACCTCTTGGTGAGTAGACCGAGGCATCCCCCGGCCTAGCAACACCCCTCTTGTCACAAACAGATCACTTCATTCAAAAATATTTGCTTTCTTTTCCCTTTTCATTTATAAAGACTCAACTCATACATTAAATGGCATGCAAACAAGTAAACTCCCTTTTTTTTTATTAAACTCAAGAACACGTCAAATGCACACGAATAAGCAATCTTTAAGACATGAGACTCGACTCGAAAATGTGAGTTTAAGGTGGATGAGTGGCTGCCCCTAAGTCCAAAGAAGACAACTTACCCAACAAAATCCTCAAACTTGACTTAACTCGAGCAAGTAAACCGAAAAGCCCTTAACTTTGTCATGCCTTATCCAAAACCCGTCCCGCTTGAACCGACACTCAACAAACACTCCAAATCATCCCAAGGAATAGGTGGTATCATCAAAAGATCAAAAGAGCAAATTTACAAAACACAAAAATCGGACAGCCCCTATTCAAAGGAAAAATCTGCACTTGCACCCAATTTTGTAAAATCCATAACTCACTCAATTCTTATCCGATTCGAGCCCATTTTATGTCGACGCGACCACAACGACACGAACTTTACTATGGTTCAGACCAAACCCTGCCCAGACCTCAGACCAGACCTGCCCTGCCCCGAACAGTACTGCCCTGCACTTCTCACCTTCCCATTTCCAACAATTCAAGCACTTAGCCACTTCCCTCAACTTATCTCCACACCAAACACCCAAACACCTCCAATACCTTCTCTTAGGACTTTTCCCAAACACTTGGGCTACACTCAATCCACACTTTCACAACACATAACAAGAACAACAAGATTTAACCATCAAAATTCCAAAATGTTGAACAATCAATCAAGACCAATGCAAGACCATTAAATACTTCAACATCAAATAAATTTCAGCCCCTACACATGCAACATTTCGAAAATTAGGTCCATATACAATCTGAAATTTCGAATTTTGGCAAGGACACTCAATTAATTCCATGTCAATGCACATATACTCAACATTAATCCACATAAACTCAACTCCCTAACATATTTAGAAAAAATCAGCCCCTAAACATGAAAAATTCGAAACCCTAACCTTCTAACAACATGCATTCTCGAAAATATTGCAAGAAATCATAAGGGTGGGGGTAGATATTGCTTGAATGTGAGCCCAAAGGAGTAGCTACACTTGCCTTTACCAAAAATACCTAGAACTCGAAATCAAGGAGAGGAGCTGAAGGTGGGATTTCAACCAACACACCAAGCTAAGCACCTAGGGGCTTCTCCGGCGGCTGGGAACGGCGGCAGGAGGCGGCGGACGGGTGGCTGGCGGCGGCGAGCGGTCTTCTTCAAGGGAGAGGGGAGGAGGCGGCAAGGTTAGGGTTTGGGAGTTAGGGTTTGTGTTTTGATTTTTTTTTTTAATTGAAATGTTTTAATGATAGTGTAAATTAAAAGTGTAGTGTATTGTGTGTATTGTGTGTAGTGTTTTAAAATTCCACTTGTACTAGCAAAAGTACTAATTGTACTATTAAAACTTTTTACCTCAAACTTTTTGCTATTTTCAAACTTCTAAATTTAAAATTTCAACTCACAACATTTTGATTGAAATTCCACTAACCCGGATTTAATAAAATCCTATTTTATGGGAAATTTAGGAAATAACCCAAGAAAATGATAAAATTGCTTTCTGACCCCTAAAAGTTCAAAATTTGCATTTTTGGCCAAAACCCCCCTTTTACCTCTAACTTAAAATCTTAAAATTAAAAATCTTGAAAATAAACCACCGAAGCCCACCGTCGTCGCCTGCCTGGATAAAAATTACTAACTAAACAGTTCAAGGCATTTAATTCAAATAAGTCAAGCAAGGCTAACTTTAACTGAAACTTAAACAATTAAATTCAAGAAATTTAAAATATAAATACTGAAAATAATTTTAGGCATGATTTTCAAATTTTTAGAAGTTCTTGGTGCTACAATTCCTCCCTCCCTAATAAGAAATTTCGTCCTCGAAATTAAAACTTACCAAAAAGCTTCGGATATCGAACTCTGATATCTGCTTCTGCTTCCCAAGTGGCCTCTTCATCCGAATGGTTCTGCCATCTCACCTTGATCATTGGAATCGACTTGTTACGGAGTCTTCTCTCCTGTCAATCCAAAATCCGGATGGGCTTCTCCTCATAGGTCAAGTGAAGAGATAGCTGAAGCGGTTCCGAACTAAGCACATGGGATGGGTTCGAGATGTACTTACTCAACATCGACACATGGAAGACATTATGGATCTTATCAAGGTTAGGCGGCAAGGCCACTCTATAAGCCAGTACCCCTACCCTATCCAAAATTTCGAAGGGCCCTATGAACCTCGGTGCCAACTTCCCTTTCTTTCCAAACATCATCACACCCTTCATGGGTGCAATACGGATAAAAACATGATCACCCACCGAGAACTCCAAGTCTCTCCTCCGGTGATCAGCATAGCTCTTCTGCCTACTCTGGGCAGTCCTCATCCTATCACGGATCTTAGCCACTACCTCGGTGGTCAACTGAACAATCTCCGGACCAAAGTCTGATCTCTCACCTATCTCATCCCACAACACTGGAGATCTACACTTCCTCCCATATAGTGCCTCGTAGGGAGCCATGCCAATAGTGGACTGAAAACTGTTATTATACGCGAATTCCACTAGTGGTAGTCTCGACTCCCAACTACCTTGAAAATCAATAGCACATGCCCTCAAAAGATCCTCCAAAATCTGAATCACCCTCTCTGACTGGCCATCAGTCTGCGGGTGAAAGGCGGTGCTAAAAAGTAGCTTCGTACCCATAGCAGAATGAAGACTCTTCCAAAAAGACGAAGTAAACCGTGGATCTCTATCAGACACTATGGAGACTGGAATACCATGTAGTCTGACTATCTCCCGGATATACAACTCCGCGAACTGAGTCATCGTGAAATTCATCTTCACCGGTAAAAAGTGAGCCGACTTAGTGAGATGGTCTACAATCACCCAAATGGCATTCGAACCTCTCAATGTCTTCGGCAATCCCACGACAAAATCTGTAACACCCGGTATTTTTAATTACATAAATCCGCCTGCATAATTAGGATATTTAATTATTTAAATTTATGATTTATGGGTTAAATAATTTTGTTAATTATTTATGCATGATTTAATTTATTTTTAAGCATTTAACCCATAATTAGTGATTTTTATGATTTTTAGTATTCTTATTATTTAATCGCGTAGACGGGACCGTGGACGGACGAGATGACAATTTTCTAGCCAAATTATTTTATGAGCCTTTTTGGAGCCTTAAATTATTGTTTTGAGTTTTATTATCTCAAAATTTTAAGTATTTAATTTTATTTAATTTTAGGGGTCATTTTTATCCAAAATTAGTCAAAATATTGACTTTTTAATATTTTTAAAATTTCCCTAAATTAATATTTCGAGATTTTTATTTAGGTTATCAGATTTTAAGAGTTAAGTTGTGTTTTTTTTTAATTATTTTGAAAATATTTTTATTTTATTAATTAACCTATTTTCTAATTAACCAAAAATTTAAACCTATTCTACCCAAACCCTACCTTAGCCGATTGTTTCCCTCTCCCTAGCATCAGCCGTCACCTCCATCTCCATCTTCTTCCTCACGAAACCAAGCTCCAAGAACACCATAGCCATCTTCGAAGGTTCCAAGCAAGCCAAGGCACCCCGTCGTCGTCCCGTCGTCCCGAAGTCCGTCGTATACGCTTCTAAACTCCACAAATCGGTGAAAGGCATGTTTCTTTCCACTTTTTAAACCTATATCAGTGTATGTATGCGTGTGAGTGTGTATCATCCGAGTTTATATTTTTTGACAGCAAGTTTCGACTTTTCTTCCTCTCATGCTTCCGTTTTTGACATGTATGGTTCATGCTCACGCCTTTTGGCTACCCATGGCTTGGACGGCTGCTGGCTTAGGTCCTATGGGGTCCCTAGGAGGTCTAGATGAGTCGGCCATGGTTGGGTTGGGGGCTAGAAACCAAGGACGAAAGGTTTTCAGAAGAGGGTTCAAGAGGCTGCGCAGGCTAGGGTTGTGGGAGAAGGGGTTCGGCTTGGTCTTTACAGGGTGCATGGGGTCGGGGGCTGGGTATGGTTCGGTCCGGCAGGACCCTGGGGAGGTCCTGCCGGCGGGGCTCCGGCCACGGTGGCCGGAGCTGGGCTGCAGCAGGCCGGGAAGGCCTGCTGCTCACGCAGCCGTGCGGCCGAGAGAAGAGAGGTAAGGTAGTGATCGGGTTTAAGGTTTCTGATTGGGTCCGGGTCGGGTCTTGGGTCCGGGTCGGGTCTAAAATAATATGGGTTAAGTTAAGTGGGTCCGGGTCCGGGTTATTTTAATTGGGCTCGGGTATTTTTATTTTTAAGTTTTTAAGTTAATTAGGGATTAAATGGACTAATTAAATTCCCAAAAATTTAATTAGTACCATTTAATTTTAATTTGGATTATTTTATTATTTTTAGACTTTTAATAATTTTTATTAAATTTTTAAGTTGGCCAGAAATTTTTATGGGCTTGGGAGCCCATGAAATTTATTGGGCCTGTAAATGGGCTTTTGGGCCCATTGGGCCAGGGACAGCGTTATTGGACCTAAGTTAGTCTTAATGGGCTTTGGTTGATTTATGGGCCAAGTCTTAAGTTAATGGGCTTGAGTGTAGGGCCAGCAGTCCAGAACCATCCATGAGAAAATTGCATGTGTCCTGATTATATATTTAATTATTTTTATGCATTTAAGTTATTATAATATTTATATGTTAGTAAGAAAATTAAATTAAATATATATGAAGGACACACAATTTATTTAAGTACATGCATTCACGAAATCAATTTTTATGCTATGATTTAATTTCTATGGTTGAGCAAATAAAATATTTTAGGTGGAAATTGAAGTAGTGTGGCCATTTATGGGCAGTTTTCTGCCATTTATGTATGGGCAGTTTCTGCCATTTATGTATGGGTGGTTCGCCACCAGCCTCGTACGATGGTTTCTTAGACTGATCAGTCGCACTATAAGTATGGGTCACACTTACGGATAGGACCATTCGATGTTAAGAAAATAAGTGCTCAACAACTCAAGTATGTATGTTATGTATTATGTATTTATGTTTATTTAAGTAAGTTATGTTATGTAATTTTTTTAGCATGCTCATTCATGTATACATATGTATTAGTAGTAAATTGATTTAAATTATTTTAAACCCTTGTTAGTATGCATGTTGGGCCTCTAGGCTCACTACACTGATATGGTGCAGGTGAGTACGTAGAGGAGCAGGTTACTCCTACCGGTGGTGAGGATCTATGAGCTGTGCTGCAGTAGCCCCGTGACCGTGACAGCTTCTGAGTCACCGTGCATGATGTCATGTGAAACATTTTATTATATTTTTAGTGGTTGAGTTTTATGGGAATATTTTATTAAATGTTTTAGTGCATGCACATATTTTAATTATTTTATTTATGCAGTATATTTTTAATTCTAGGGTTGACTCAGATGTTTATTTATTTTAAAGAATGCATTTTTCTTAAGTATTTAACTGTTTATTTATTTAGTCATGTATTTATTTTAAATATTTTATCTTGTGCATATATGTATGGGCATATATGTACATATTTTATTTAGTCGTAAAAAAAAAAAAAAAAAAATTTCCGCATATTTATTTATTATAGAGTTAGGGTCGTTTCAGTTGGTATCAGAGCACGGTCCTTGGAGGGGTCACTACTGCTATGCTAGCTCAGAAATCCACGCTACCGGTCTGTAAGTTTTAATGTTTATAGTATGATTTAAATTTCTAGAATTTAAGTTAGCCTTAATTTTTAAACACTTAGTTATGCAAGGCGATTTACGTAAATAAATATGTGGTGGTGCAGAATGCCTCCCAGACCAGTGAACCGACGTGGGGGACCTCCACCTCCACCTCCACCGCCACCTCAGCAGCACCCCATGACAGCACTGGAGCAGGCCAGTGCCACGATGATGGTGGGTATCACTGCCTTGCTGGAGCAGCAGGCTGCCCGTCCCAGACTGTCCCACGAGGAGGACGTCGCAGAAAGGTTCCAGAAGAAGGGGCCTAAGGAGTTTGTGGGGACCACCGATCCGTTGGTGGCTGAGGGATGGATTCGCTCTCTTGAGTCCATCTTCGATTATATGGGGATCACAGACACCGACAGGGTGAGCTGTGCGACGTACATGATGCGAGGCGATGCAGCCCTTTGGTGGGAGGGTGCAGTTAGAGGGGTCCATCTACCTACACTGACGTGGGCCGAGTTCAGGCGTATCTTCTACGCCAAGTACTTCACTGAGGATGTGCGCAGTCGCATGATCCGTGAGTTCATGAGTCTCCGTCAGGGGGACAGGTCGGTTGTGGAGTATGTGAGCCAGTTTGAGAGGGGCTGTCACTTTGTGCCCATGATTGCTGATAGTCCGCAGGAGAAGCTGCGGCAGTTTGTGGAGGGCCTGAAGGCTGAGATCAGGCATGACGTACGTATGGCAGACGTCTTTACATATGAGTCTGCAGTCAGCAGGGCCTTGCGTTCCGAGGAGGGACGGAGGGAGATACAGAGAGAGCAGCAGGGTAAGAGGCAGTTTGTGCAGACAGGGTATCAGCGACCATCTTCGCAGCCACCTGCGAAGAAACAGTCTACAGGGCCATCTAAGGGCCCGAATCAGCAGAGGCCTCAGGGGAAGCCACAGCAGCAGACTAGGGGCGGGGCCCCTACTCCAGGGAGATATCCAGTGTGTCCGAAGTGCCAGAAGATGCATTCCGGGCAGTGTCTATTGGGAGCAGGAGTCTGCTATCGTTGCAAGGAGCCAGGGCATCAGATTGCCAACTGCCCGAAGAGGCAGAATGTCAGTGGGCGAGTTTATGTGATGCAGGCTGAGGAGGCAGACCCAGATACCTCCTTGATCACCGGTATACCTAACCCCTAGAACTTTTTCAATTCTTTGCTTTTGTTTAATTGCGATTATAACTGAATGCCTGTTACATGAGTTTAATTATCAGCATGCTAGAATAAGAATTTTGTTTCTTTGTGATTAGAATTAAGGATTTTAGTGTTTTAACCTTGGGAGCATAGTGGTATGAATTGTTGGGAATCTTCTGCGTGCAGGGAGAATTCTAGTTGGAGGCAACTCCACGTTTGCGTTGCTAGATTCAGGAGCCACGCATTCGTTTATCTCCCGGGATTTTATCAGACGGATAGGCATTACACCAGAGGTTGTAGACAGTGGTTACGATGTTACCATGCCATCCGGACAGATTATCACTACCACTAGTGTCATCAGGGATCTGGCATTGGAGTTGCAGGGACACTCCATTCGAGCAGATCTAGTGGTTCTTCCATTGACTGGGTTTGACTTGATTTTGGGTATGGACTGGCTATCAGTTAATGGAGCATCGATCGATTTCCGGCGTAGGACAGTGACAGTGAAGCCAGCAGGAGGGGAGATGTTTACTTTCTTTGCATCTCAGTCTAGCAGTATTCCTCAGATGATATCACTTGTTCGTGCGAGGAAACTGTTGCGCAGTGGATGTCAGGGTTTTCTGGCTAGTGTGGTCACTACCTCAGATGTTTCTAGCAGATCTTTATCAGATATAGAGGTGGTACGTGACTATCCAGATGTTTTTCCTGACAATGTTGCAGGAGTTCCCCCAGTGAGGGAGGTGGAGTTCAGTATTGAGTTGTTGCCGGATACTGTGCCTATCTCTAAGGCACCGTATCGACTTGCTCCTACAGAGATGAGAGAGTTGAAGGAGCAGATACAGGAGCTGTTGGAGAAGGGCTTTGTTCGCCCTAGCTTTTCTCCATGGGGAGCTCCAGTGTTGTTTGTGAAGAAGAAGGACGGCAGCATGAGATTGTGCATTGACTACCGAGAGCTCAACAGAGTCACAGTGAAGAATAAGTATCCGCTACCGAGGATAGAGGATTTATTCGATCAGTTGCAGGGAGCTTCGGTATTCTCCAAGATCGATCTGCGATCTGGTTACCATCAGTTGAGAGTCAGAGATTCAGACGTGTCTAAGACTGCCTTTAGGACACGATATGGGCACTATGAGTTCTTGGTGATGCCCTTTGGGTTGACCAATGCTCCAGCAGTTTTTATGGATCTCATGCATCGTGTCTTCCAGCCGTATCTAGATCAGTTTGTCATTGTATTCATTGATGACATATTGATCTACTCGAGGAGCATTGAGGAGCATACACAGCATTTGCATACAGCCTTACAGACTTTGAGAGAGCATCGACTGTTTGCAAAGTTCAGTAAGTGTGAGTTTTGGTTGGAGCAGGTGGCGTTTCTAGGCCACATTATTTCTAGGGATGGGATTGCAGTGGATCAGTCCAAGGTGCAGGCAGTGAGGGATTGGGGGATTCCAAAGAATGCTTCGGAGATTCGTAGCTTCTTGGGTTTAGCAGGATACTATAGGAAGTTCATCAAGGGTTTTTCCTCTATTGCAGTACCCTTGACTTCCTTGACCAAGAAGAACGCGAAGTATAGTTGGAGTCCAGATTGTCAGAGGAGCTTTGATCAGCTGAAGGATGCACTTACTTCAGCACCGGTGTTAGCTATGACAGTGCCACATGAGGAGTTAGTGGTGTACACCGACGCGTCCAAGCTTGGTTTGGGCGCAGTACTTATGCAGAGTAGCAGAGTTATCGCATATGCGTCGCGACAGTTGAAGATTCATGAGCAGAACTATCCGACGCATGATTTGGAGCTTGCAGCAGTGGTATTTGCGTTGAAAATCTGGAGGCACTATCTTTACGGCGAGAAGTGCAAGATTTTCACCGATCACAAGAGCCTCAAGTACTTCTTCACCCAGAAGGAGTTGAACATGAGGCAGCGCAGATGGCTTGAGCTTGTTAAGGACTATGACTGTGACATTAGCTACCATCCGGGTAAGGCTAATGTAGTGGCAGATGCTTTGAGTCGGAAGTCGTCAGTGATATCATGTTTGACTGTACAGCTACCACTACAGACCGAGATTCAGAGATTTGGTTTGGAGTGCTATCCGAGTGGCCATGCACCGAGCTTGTCAGTGTTGACAGTGCAGCCAGTTCTGCGAGATCGGATTAGAGAGGGACAGTCTACTGATGAGGAGCTACAGCGATGGAGACAGAGAGATGAGGCCAGAGGTAATCTCTTGTATACAGTGGAGGATGGACTTTGTGGTTGGCTTGCCGAGGAGTGCCAGAGGTTGCACAGCGATTTGGGTGATTGTGGATAGACTCACCAAGTCAGCTCATTTCTTGCCGGTGAGGACTAACTATACTTTGACACAGTATGCAGAGCTTTACATTAGAGAGATTGTTAGACTGCATGGCATACCAGTGTCTATTGTGTCAGACAGAGATCCGAGATTCACATCTGCGTTTTGGAAGAGTCTGCACACGGCTATGGGGACTAGGCTTCTGTTCAGTACAGCATTTCATCCCCAGACAGATGGTCAGTCTGAGAGAGTGATCCAGGTTCTCGAGGATCTTCTGAGAGCTTGTGTCATTGATTTTCGGGGCTCTTGGGAGACTAGACTGCCATTGGTGGAGTTTACCTATAACAACAGCTTTCAGTCGTCTATAGGTATGGCTCCATATGCAGCACTTTATGGGAGGAGATGCAGATCTCCGGTGCATTGGGATGAGGTTGGTGAGCGGATTTTGTTGGGTCCGGAGATTGTGCAGCAGACAGCTGACATCGTGACGCAGATTCGAGAGAGGATGAGGACTGCGCAGAGTCGGCAGAAGAGTTATGCAGATGCCAGACGACGCGATTTGGAGTTCGCAGTAGGTGATCACGTATTCTTGAAGGTGTCACCTATGAAGGGAGTAGCGCGTTTTGGACGGAGAGGCAAGCTTAATCCGAGATATATAGGGCCATTCGAGATCTTGGAGCGAGTTGGCACGTTGGCCTATCGTTTAGCTCTACCTCCAGGGCTAGCGGCAGTGCACAACGTGTTCCATGTATCCATGCTTCGGAGATATGTCTCCAACCCGTCGCATGTATTGGATTTTGAGCCCTTACAGTTGCCACCAGATCTTGTTTACGAGGAGAGACCAGTGCGGATCTTGGCTAGAGAGGAGCGGAGGCTTAGGACGCGGGTCATACCGATGGTCAGAGTCCAGTGGCTGAATCACTCGGAGGAGGAAGCTACTTGGGAGACCGAGGAGGATATGAGGACTCGCTACCCAGAGATGTTCGGGTAAGTACTTTAATTTCGAGGACGAAATTCAATTTAAGGGGGGGAGAATTGTAACACCCGGTATTTTTAATTACATAAATCCGCCTGCATAATTAGGATATTTAATTATTTAAATTTATGATTTATGGGTTAAATAATTTTGTGAATTATTTATGCATGATTTAATTTATTTTTAAGCATTTAACCCATAATTAGTGATTTTTATGATTTTTAGTATTCTTATTATTTAATCGCGTAGACGGGACCGTGGACGGACGAGATGACAATTTTCTAGCCAAATTATTTTATGAGCCTTTTTGGAGCCTTAAATTATTGTTTTGAGTTTTATTATCTCAAAATTTTAAGTATTTAATTTTATTTAATGTTAGGGGTCATTTTTATCCAAAATTAGTCAAAATATTGACTTTTTAATATTTTTAAAATTTCCCTAAATTAATATTTCGAGATTTTTATTTAGGTTATCAGATTTTAAGAGTTAAGTTGTGTTTTTTTTTAATTATTTTGAAAATATTTTTATTTTATTAATTAACCTATTTTCTAATTAACCAAAAATTTAAACCTATTCTACCCAAACCCTACCTTAGCCGATTGTTTCCCTCTCCCTAGCATCAGCCGTCACCTCCATCTCCATCTTCTTCCTCACGAAACCAAGCTCCAAGAACACCATAGCCATCTTCGAAGGTTCCAAGCAAGCCAAGGCACCCCGTCGTCGTCCCGTCGTCCCGAAGTCCGTCGTATACGCTTCTAAACTCCACAAATCGGTGAAAGGCATGTTTCTTTCCACTTTTTAAACCTATATCAGTGTATGTATGCGTGTGAGTGTGTATCATCCGAGTTTATATTTTTTGACAGCAAGTTTCGACTTTTCTTCCTCTCATGCTTCCGTTTTTGACATGTATGGTTCATGCTCACGCCTTTTGGCTACCCATGGCTTGGACGGCTGCTGGCTTAGGTCCTATGGGGTCCCTAGGAGGTCTAGATGAGTCGGCCATGGTTGGGTTGGGGGCTAGAAACCAAGGACGAAAGGTTTTCAGAAGAGGGTTCAAGAGGCTGCGCAGGCTAGGGTTGTGGGAGAAGGGGTTCGGCTTGGTCTTTACAGGGTGCATGGGGTCGGGGGCTGGGTATGGTTCGGTCCGGCAGGACCCTGGGGAGGTCCTGCCGGCGGGGCTCCGGCCACGGTGGCCGGAGCTGGGCTGCAGCAGGCCGGGAAGGCCTGCTGCTCACGCAGCCGTGCGGCCGAGAGAAGAGAGGTAAGGTAGTGATCGGGTTTAAGGTTTCTGATTGGGTCCGGGTCGGGTCTTGGGTCCGGGTCGGGTCTAAAATAATATGGGTTAAGTTAAGTGGGTCCGGGTCCGGGTTATTTTAATTGGGCTCGGGTATTTTTATTTTTAAGTTTTTAAGTTAATTAGGGATTAAATGGACTAATTAAATTCCCAAAAATTTAATTAGTACCATTTAATTTTAATTTGGATTATTTTATTATTTTTAGACTTTTAATAATTTTTATTAAATTTTTAAGTTGGCCAGAAATTTTTATGGGCTTGGGAGCCCATGAAATTTATTGGGCCTGTAAATGGGCTTTTGGGCCCATTGGGCCAGGGACAGCGTTATTGGACCTAAGTTAGTCTTAATGGGCTTTGGTTGATTTATGGGCCAAGTCTTAAGTTAATGGGCTTGAGTGTAGGGCCAGCAGTCCAGAACCATCCATGAGAAAATTGCATGTGTCCTGATTATATATTTAATTATTTTTATGCATTTAAGTTATTTTAATATTTATATGTTAGTAAGAAAATTAAATTAAATATATATGAAGGACACACAATTTATTTAAGTACATGCATTCACGAAATCAATTTTTATGCTATGATTTAATTTCTATGGTTGAGCAAATAAAATATTTTAGGTGGAAATTGAAGTAGTGTGGCCATTTATGGGCAGTTTTCTGCCATTTATGTATGGGCAGTTTCTGCCATTTATGTATGGGTGGTTCGCCACCAGCCTCGTACGATGGTTTCTTAGACTGATCAGTCGCACTATAAGTATGGGTCACACTTACGGATAGGACCATTCGATGTTAAGAAAATAAGTGCTCAACAACTCAAGTATGTATGTTATGTATTATGTATTTATGTTTATTTAAGTAAGTTATGTTATGTAATTTTTTTAGCATGCTCATTCATGTATACGTATGTATTAGTAGTAAATTGATTTAAATTATTTTAAACCCTTGTTAGTATGCATGTTGGGCCTCTAGGCTCACTACACTGATATGGTGCAGGTGAGTACGTAGAGGAGCAGGTTACTCCTACCGGTGGTGAGGATCTATGAGCTGTGCTGCAGTAGCCCCGTGACCGTGACAGCTTCTGAGTCACCGTGCATGATGTCATGTGAAACATTTTATTATATTTTTAGTGGTTGAGTTTTATGGGAATATTTTATTAAATGTTTTAGTGCATGCACATATTTTAATTATTTTATTTATGCAGTATATTTTTAATTCTAGGGTTGACTCAGATGTTTATTTATTTTAAAGAATGCATTTTTCTTAAGTATTTAACTGTTTATTTATTTAGTCATGTATTTATTTTAAATATTTTATCTTGTGCATATATGTATGGGCATATATGTACATATTTTATTTAGTCGTAAAAAAAAAAAAAAAAAATTTCCTCATATTTATTTATTATAGAGTTAGGGTCGTTTCAAAATCCATGGAGATATTCTCCCACTTCCACTCCGGAATAGGGAGAGGCTTAAGCAAACCGGCGGGTCTCTGATGCTCCGCCTTAACCTGCTGGCATGTCAGGCATTCTGACACGAATCGGGCAATGTCAATTTTCATGCCTGGCCACCAATAAAGCTGCTGAAGATCCCGATACATCTTCGTACTACCAGGGTGGATTGAGTACGGCGATGTATGTGCCTCTGCCATGATAGTAACTCGCAGAGAATCACCTGCGGGAACCCAAAATCTACCTCTGTACCTCACAATCCCATCTACCACATCATACAAACCGCTGCCTTTCTCATCATCTCTCTGTCTCCACTTCCTGATCTGCTCATCAACTGACTGCGCTGCACGGATACGATCAAAAAGTGTAGTCTGCACACTAAGGGAAGACAAACGGGGAGCTCTACCACTCGCATAAAACTCAAGACAATACCTTTGAATCTCAACCTGCAACGGTCTAGACACTGACAAGGAGGTAATCACTGCAGTCTTCCTGCTCAAAGCATCTGCAACCACATTAGCTTTACCAGGGTGGTAGCTAATATTGCAGTCATAGTCCTTCACCAACTCTAACCACCTACGCTGCCTCATATTCAACTCCTTCTGGGTGAAGAAGTACTTGAGGCTTTTGTGGTCTGTGAAGATCTGACTCTTCTCTCCGTAAAGATAGTGTCTCCAAATCTTAAGAGCAAACACTACCGCTGCCAACTCTAAGTCATGAGTAGGGTAGTTCTTCTCGTGCTCCTTCAATTGCCTAGAAGCATAGGCAATAACTCTGTCTCGCTGCATCAGAACTGCTCCCAATCCCAACTTGGAAGCATCAGTATACACCACAAAATCACCTTGCCCGGATGGCATGGTCAACACTGGCGCTGTCATAAGAGCTTCCTTCAAAGTATCAAAGCTCCTTTGACACTCGGCACTCCAAACAAACTTGGCGTTCTTCTTAGTCAACGCTGTCATAGGCACAGCAATGGAGGAAAAACCCTTGATAAATTTTCGGTAATAACCGGCTAATCCAAGAAAACTGCGAATCTCAGACGCGCTCCTCGGTATAGACCACTCCTTCACTGCTTGAACCTTTGAAGGGTCTACTTCCACACCGCTCTTAGAAATAATATGACCCAAGAAAGCAACTTTCTCCAACCAGAATTCACACTTATCAAACTTGGCCAACAACTTGTGCTCTCGAAGCACCTCAAGAACGGTCCTCAAATGCTGTTCATGCTCCACTCTATCCTTCGAATAAATGAGGATGCCATCGATGAAAACAATGACAAAGCGGTCCAAGTAAGGCTGAAACACGCGGTTCATAAGATCCATGAAAACCGCTGGCGCATTCGTCATCCCAAACGGCATCACAAGGAACTCGTAATGACCGTAACGAGTCCTAAAAGCTGTCTTCGCCACATCTGAATCCTTCACCTTCAACTGGTGATAACCTGAACGAAGATCAATCTTCGAAAAGACGGATGCACCTTGCAATTGATCGAAGAGGTCCTCGATCCTAGGTAATGGGTACTTGTTCTTCACAGTCACTCCGTTCAAACCTCGGTAGTCTATGCACAATCTTAGACTACCGTCCTTCTTCTTAACGAAGAGAACTGGTGCGCCCCATGGGGAGAAACTAGGGCGAATGAATCCCTTGTCAAGCAACTCTTGAATCTGCTCTTTTAACTCCTTCATTTCGGTAGGAGCCAATCTGTACGGTGCCTTGGAGATAGGCACAGTACCGGGAATCAAATCTATAGAGAACTCCACTTCTCTATCGGGCGGAATTCCCACAACATTGCTAGGGAACACATCCTCAAACTCCCTGACGATAGCCACATCAGAAATAACTGGTCGCTCTGGCAGCTCTGTCAAAGATAAACTGGCTAGAAATGACTCGCACCCACTAAGTACAAGCCTCTGAGCTTGCAAAGTAGAAATGACTCGAGTTTTCGTCAAGCTCTTAGCAGCCTCAAACCAAAACGGTTCCTCGCCCTCAGGCCTGACTAGTACTGAACTCTGCTGAAAATCTATCATCACCGCATTCTTTGTCATCCAATCCATCCCAAGAATCAGGTCAAACTCTGGCAAAGGTAGCACTATGAGGTCTGCTACCACTGACTGACCCTGCAAAAGCAATACAAGGTCTCTCACCAAGCTCCTGGTGGATAGCTCTTCCCCTGAGGGGATAGTAACTGAGAATCCAACCTCCAATTCCTCGCTCTGAATGCCCCTCTCAAGGGCAAAAGACTCCGATATAAAGGAATGGGTAGCCCCTGAGTCTAATAAGGCCCTCGTGGCTACGCCTGCCACAACAATCCTACCTGCATAGCAGTAGTTACAACGACGAAAGGTTGAAGTTAAAACCACGAGTTCTACTTAGGCTCATTCTAATTCAACAATTCCCAAACAAGATACTATTCATGCTAAACAGTCAAAGGTCCTAAGGCATGCAACAAGTTACTAGAGTAAAACCTCAAACAAGCAAAGATTTAGAGTCACATGCATCAAAAAAAATCTTTAACTGCTCTAACCCAAAAGTTAAGATATTACCTGTGAGAAGAGTAGTGTCTGGGTCGGCCTGCTCGGCCTCCATCACGAACACTTTACCCTGCACGGGCCTCCTCAGCTCTGGACAATGGGTAGACATATGTCCTGGCTTCTTGCACTTGAAGCAAACTCCAGCATCCTTCAAACACTTCCCAAAATGTGGACGATGGCAAAACTGACAAATAGGCTTCTCCCCAGCCTTGGGAGGAACCTGTCTCTGGGCCTGACGCCCCTGCGGTGCCTGCTGTCCCTGCTGTCTCGGGGGCCCATGATACGGCTTCTTGCCGTGCTGCTGCTGCTGAGAGTGGCCCTGATGAGGGAAGGGCCTCTTGCCATGCGCCTCCGCGCTAATATCTCTCAGCGTCTGCTCTGACCTCAAGGCACGCCTCAGTGCTGAAGCATAATCAGATGGCTCAGCCATCAGCACATCCCTACGGATGGTAGGTCGAAGACCTACAAGAAAGTGCTCCAGCTTCTCTTTCTCATCATCTCCAATCAACGGCACGAAATGGCAGCCTCTCTCAAACTTCACCACGAACTGGGCTACCGACAGATCACCCTGCCTCAAGCTCATAAACTCCGTCTTCAAACGGGCTCTCACATCAGCAGTAAAGTACTTCTCAAAGAACAACTTCTTGAACTCAGCCCAAGGTAGAGTAGCTGGGTTCACAATCTTCTCCATACCCTCCCACCAGAGGGCGGCATCATCCTGGAGGAGAAACACAGCACATCTCACTCTATCTGGATCTCCCATCTGCATATAGCGAAAGATCACCTCAAGGGAGCGGATCCAACCCTCCGCTATCAACGGATCAGTGGTGCCAGCGAAGTCCTTCGGATTCATCTTCCGAAATTGCTCATAAGTAGTCTCCGATCTAGCAACAGGAGCATCCACATGACGCTCGAGGATACGGGCCAATCCTGCTAGCACCTGCCCTCCTATATCCACCTACGACGCCGGTGGAGGCGGTGGAGGCGTAACTGCACGCGGATCATGACGACGAGCCATCTAAACGCATTGAGAAAATCCAACATTCAAATTTCATGCCTTAGAAAATATTTTTACTTCAAATTTAAACTTCTCAATAACTCAAGAAACTAATACATCAAAACTTAAACAGATAGAGACATTAAACTTAAATCTTACAGACTTTGAGGCGAGATCCCCTGAGTTTCAGCAACCGGCAGTAGGCTCAGCCCAAACCAAGACCGTGCTCTGATACCAACTGAAACGACCCTAACTACTCGCTACTAGACTATAATTAAAATAAAGGAAAATTACGGATTTTTAAAAATTTTGCCATGACCTATTTGTAAAACAAATAAGCCATCAAGACTCAAACAACAATTTAAATAAGGAAAGAAAATTGACTTCAAAACTTAAGTGCGTTAAACATAAACATGCAATCCTAGTAACCACCTCCCGGTTACAGCATAAAGTAAACTAAAGCATTTAAAATTAATTCCAACGATAATCATAAACTTGCAAAAGCGGAAAACGTACTTGAAAACATAAGCTGTAGCACAGGGAATGCACATCCTGGCTATAAATACTACAAGATCTCAAATAATACTTCATTATTACAAATTTGATAACTGTGCGGAAAAACATAAACTAAAAGGAAGCAACGGTCACTGGGCCTTGCACTACCGATGGCCTCATCCCAGTAGATCACGCCCCTCCGTCTCCTCCACAAAATCCTCACCTGCAAACATTCAAGCATAGTGAGTCTAAAGACTCAACAAGCATAACTAGGATAATAACAAGGGTTTAAAATACGTGATGCAAAAACTCAACTTAAACTGTAATATGCATGAAACTAGAAAGATATAGAAATCATGCATTAATGAACTCACACTATGATAAACTTTAACTTTCATAACATTCAACTTAGACTCATGCATAACTGAAAGACTGACATCAATGCAAAACGAGTCAACTAAAATTGTGAAACTTTAACTTTTAAACTTTTCTTTACTTTTTCCTCTTAGAAATCCGATCCCTGATTTGTGACCCTCTGTTTCGATCATGATCATGGCTGCAGTGCACTATGCCGGCAAGACGACGAGATTTCTTCCGAAGAACTTAACCCCTCTATGGCAAGGAGACCGAGATGCCTCCCGATCCCACATTGCCCCTCTGTGGCAAGGGTAAACAAGATGTCTCTTGCTCCTTGCCTAACCTCTATAACCTCTTGGTGAGTAGACCGAGGCATCCCCCGGCCTAGCAACACCCCTCTTGTCACAAACAGATCACTTCATTCAAAAATATTTGCTTTCTTTTCCCTTTTCATTTATAAAGACTCAACTCATACATTAAATGGCATGCAAACAAGTAAACTCCCTTTTTTTTTATTAAACTCAAGAACACGTCAAATGCACACGAATAAGCAATCTTTAAGACATGAGACTCGACTCGAAAATGTGAGTTTAAGGTGGATGAGTGGCTGCCCCTAAGTCCAAAGAAGACAACTTACCCAACAAAATCCTCAAACTTGACTTAACTCGAGCAAGTAAACCGAAAAGCCCTTAACTTTGTCATGCCTTATCCAAAACCCGTCCCGCTTGAACCGACACTCAACAAACACTCCAAATCATCCCAAGGAATAGGTGGTATCATCAAAAGATCAAAAGAGCAAATTTACAAAACACAAAAATCGGACAGCCCCTATTCAAAGGAAAAATCTGCACTTGCACCCAATTTTGTAAAATCCATAACTCACTCAATTCTTATCCGATTCGAGCCCATTTTATGTCGACGCGACCACAACGACACGAACTTTACTATGGTTCAGACCAAACCCTGCCCAGACCTCCAGACCTGCCCTGCCCCGAACAGTACTGCCCTGCACTTCTCACCTTCCCATTTCCAACAATTCAAGCACTTAGCCACTTCCCTCAACTTATCTCCACACCAAACACCCAAACACCTCCAATACCTTCTCTTAGGACTTTTCCCAAACACTTGGGCTACACTCAATCCACACTTTCACAACACATAACAAGAACAACAAGATTTAACCATCAAAATTCCAAAATGTTGAACAATCAATCAAGACCAATGCAAGACCATTAAATACTTCAACATCAAATAAATTTCAGCCCCTACACATGCAACATTTCGAAAATTAGGTCCATATACAATCTGAAATTTCGAATTTTGGCAAGGACACTCAATTAATTCCATGTCAATGCACATATACTCAACATTAATCCACATAAACTCAACTCCCTAACATATTTAGAAAAAATCAGCCCCTAAACATGAAAAATTCGAAACCCTAACCTTCTAACAACATGCATTCTCGAAAATATTGCAAGAAATCATAAGGGTGGGGGTAGATATTGCTTGAATGTGAGCTCAAAGGAGTAGCTACACTTGCCTCTACCAAAAATACCTAGAACTCGAAATCAAGGAGAGGAGAAGAAGGTGGGATTTCAACCAACACACCAAGCTAAGCACCTAGGGGCTTCTCCGGCGGCAGGCGGCGGCGGACGGGTGGCTGGCGGCGGCGAGCGGTCTTCTTCAAGGGAGAGGGGAGGAGGCGGCTAGGTTAGGGTTTGGGAGTTAGGGTTTGTGTTTTGATTTTTTTTTTTAATTGAAATGTTTTAATGATAGTGTAAATTAAAAGTGTAGTGTATTGTGTGTATTGTGTGTAGTGTTTTAAAATTCCACTTGTACTAGCAAAAGTACTACTTGTACTATTAAAACTTTTTACCTCAAACTTTTTGCTATTTTCAAACTTCTAAATTTAAAATTTCAACTCACAACATTTTGATTGAAATTCCACTAACCCGGATTTAATAAAATCCTATTTTATGGGAAATTTAGGAAATAACCCAAGAAAATGATAAAATTGCTTTTTGACCCATAAAAGTTCAAAATTTGCATTTTTGGCCAAAACCCCCCTTTTACCTCTAACTTAAAATCTTAAAATTAAAAATCTTGAAAATAAACCACCGAAGACCACCGTCGTTGCCTGCCTGGATAAAAATTACTAACTAAACAGTTCAAGGCATTTAATTCAAATAAGTCAAGCAAGGCTAACTTTAACTGAAACTTAAACAATTAACTTCAAGAAATTTAAAATATAAATACTGAAAATAATTTTAGGCATGATTTTCAAATTTTTAGAAGTTCTTGGTGCTACATAACTTCTCCACAAAAAGAAAAGTTGCATCAATATCTAAGAGCAAAAGAGTCGAAAGACTAGAATTGAACAGTTACCTGCTTCGTCATCGTCAGGAGCAGTTAGAGTCTGTGAATCCTTGGTAAAAGCAAGTACTAAAGTCTGTCGCAGAAACTCGGATTTAACAAACTCTACGAAACGAACAAACCTTGTTTCTCTAAGGCTTTCTTCTTCAATATCCACCAACTTTCGCAATACCTGCAGTTGGTAAACAACTAACTGAATCCGTCGTTCGTCGGTGTAGTTTAGAGAATCAAACAACTGATCTATCTCTTCTAATCAGCTTTCACACCCAAACTCTTTCTCAGAACTCCTCAGAGTTGTAGGTTAAATTGACTGAAATCTCATCAGTAATGCTTCTATCAGAGTCAGTTTGACATCCATCAGTTCAGTCAGAGAACAATTCTGTACAATCGGGTTCGCTACTAGTTGAATCCTGTTCAAAACTTGCCGAGTATAAAATATGATTCAAGAGGATTAGGACACAACAGCTCAAATACATCTATTCGGTGTCCAACAACCTCAACTCGACATACTCAATCGATCTCAAGAGTATTAATGCAACCAGTAACCCGAAACAGTTCGAATCTCAATTAATTCATGCTTTAAAATTTAAATCACATTCTCAAGTAATTTAAATAATTCTCAATCATAAAGCATGCTTGCATATTCTTCAATCATATAATTAATCAATCACATGCGAGGAATTAAATTCAAGCGGACTCAATCTACCCCGCTCTATTCTAAATTCAGTCCAAGAATCTTATCGCTTTGATACCACTTAATGTGAGACCTCGGTTCTAAACATCAATTAAAGAAGTAATTAAAAATAAGCAAGCATTAAAATCCAACACATTTTTATTTTTTTTTATAAAAGGGCCCGCGCGTCCGCGCCTCATCAAAAAGGCGTGGGCGTGGGCGCGCATGACGCCCTGCCCAAAAAGGGGCGCAGGCGCGCTAGGATGCGCGGGCGCGCCTCCCTGGCTGCTCCGATGCTAGAATCACCAAAAACAAGAACATCAAGCCATACAATACTCCAAAACATAAACATGTGTTACAAACTTGATTCCTCCATTTAAAACAGGAGTTCTGGAGTTCAACAACCAAACCAAAGTCGAGAACATGCAACAACAATATAACGATGAAGTTCGATAACTAAACATGTTCTAACATAAACTAGATTGACATGCTGTAATCGACTTCTAGACCGAGTCTCACTTCTACATCTTTCCCTCGAAGGTAAACATGCCTCTTATGACTTGTTCCTGACCCACCTGTTGCCAAGTACACATACAAAACAAAGAAACAGCCGGATAATCCGGTGAGAATACAATTCCTAGTAAAAGAGACTAACATGCTATCAAGTAAACATATCAAATCATAATATGAACTCATTCTTCAAATAATCAATTAATCCAATCAAGAACTGAATTAAAATGATATGCATGTCTTTAAAACTTCAGGATTATCAGACTCAGATAATCGAATGCAATTCTTCTTTCTTTCTTTCTTCTGTTTGGGATCCCGAGGTTAAAATATCCAACAATCACACCGACTACCCTCTCGAGGTGGACGAGGCATATTTTAATCCTCTAGACTCCGGAGCATTATAGAGAGTTATTTCCGCACATGTAGTAATTCGCCTATAAGGCCACTCAACTATAATCACCAGATCGTCTAATTCAAAACGAATAATCATTCGGCTCAATATGAATGCATATGTCATCTCATGCATTCAATCATAAATTCAATAACCAATTCAAATAAGCATTCAATCATGATTTCAACTAAGCATTCAATCCTGATTTCAAATAAGCATTCAATCATGAAAGTATGTGATTTCTTTGGAACACTCGAATCCAGTGTAATTCGAGTTAATCGTTCCATTCAAGTCTAAGTCGTCTTTTACCTTATTCACTTCGAAGGTACTTCAATATGAAAATCAATAATAAGGAAAATAATCAATATCCAAACAAATTCATTCGAAACACAATCAAACTTCTACAATCGATAAATAAGAAAATCGATACTGTACCGAATTCAATCTTCCAAACTGACCAAAGCTGCTATCTCGCAACTCTGTTGACTTCACTTCAATGTAACAAAAGAAGTCATAAGGATCAATATCGACATCCAAAAGCTCAATCAAACTCGATACGATCAAAATATTGAACGATGTCCAAAACTCAAACTGACGGCATAACGGCTATAAACTAATCAAACCGAAAATGCAGACAACAAGATATCAATTCAAAAAAACTCATAATCATCTCAATATCATCAAAACAATTCAAATCCTTCAAATCTAAAAGCTCCAATTTCGAAATTTGACAACAAAAATCATATCAATTCCAATTGTCGCTCTTTTTCAAAACTGACAGATAATAAACGATCAGAACTCTGCCAAGATCAACATACTCGAATCTCGAACGATTCTAACAACATCCAAAAACTAGAAAGAACTTGATCGTAGAAAAACTTACGATAGAACGAAGCTCTCGCAGCCGTGATTGCTAATCTGCCTTCGAAAATAACTTCTAATGGACGGATCGACCGGAAACCGAAATCCCAAAGCTTGAAAACGAAATGGGGCGGCTTAAATGGTGGGTAAGGCGATGGGGGAGAGATGGAGTGGAGGAGAAGAGTCAATACATGCTTAAATATCTATTTATGTCCAAATTTGCGTTTTAGTCCCTGAAAATTCCAAAAATTGCATTCTAGTCCCTGAAAATTCCAAAAATTGCGTTTTATCTAAAATCTCTGATTATCTCAAATAAAGACCAGTAAGATAATTTTGGGGCGTTACACAAGCCATCTAAACTCAAACTCAATCAAATTCTTGAACCGACGGCGTAACGATACAAATTCGATAACCGACACGGAAATATATCAATGCCATCAATCTTTACAACTTCAAATACAACCATATCAGCAATATAATATCACTAAACCATCATAATCAGAATTGTAATCAACTACTAACTGGCAATTAATATCATGCATTAAACTTAATAAAGCAAAGATGCTAATCAGAGAAATACGTGCGGAAACATAACCCATATATTACATATCAGCTTAGTAAAACATATTCAGGCTTATTATAGTAGTGATACAACCATATTGAAAAGATTAAAATACAACTGTCTAAAACATTATACAGCTAAACAAATCCTGCTGTATAAAATCCCCTGAATAGCTCTGGCTCCCTAGTCCTTCCTCAAACTACCGGCTCCATCCATCCTGCAACCTGCCCCATGAAATAGGGTGTCAAAAATAACAACTAGGACGTGAGCGCTAATGCCAATGCATAAACATGAGTAAAAATATGTATATGATGCATGCAACCGTGATGACTGGTAAAGGGTCATCTGATAAGTCAGCTCAGTATAGGCGCCACATGAGTGTTGTAACCTCACGGATAAACCTCTGGGTACAACCACACTCATCTAGTAAACTAGAGTAGTCAGACATACATGTCCCCGCCGTCACGGTACTCTCAGTGAAAGAGTAACAAGTATAAAGCTGAGCGGCTCTATAATCAGGTATAACAAAGTATAGACTCAACGTGTATATGCACATGACATATGAATATGGAAAGCGGTAAATCATATATCATTGCATATAATAATTCCAAATAAATTCAACACATAAACATGTATACTCGCTGGCAATCTCAGTCAATGTGTACGTACCTCTAGGCTAGTTCAAGTCTTAGTAGGATCCTAGGTTTCAAGCCTATATTCAAAAGTTCACCGTATCGCTAGTCCCGGATGACTATAACCACACCTTGGTTATTCCAGAACTTCTATAATAACCGATAGGGCCCTCAAGTGTATATCTCACACTATATAACTTAAGAAGGAAACTCGGAATTCGTAATTCAAAATGAATCCGAACGAGCCCTATTTAAAGACCCCAAAGTCGGTCAAGTTCGGACCCTCCAAACTCAGGTTCGGATCGTCTGATCCAGCTCAACGCCTGCATGCAGAACATGTCGAGTTCGGACCGTCTGATCGCCACTTCGGGTCGTCCGAAGTGTTCATAGTCCGACACTTGTCAAAATCCATGGCTGAGTAATCCTGCCTGCTTGACATAAGGGAAGTTCGGGCCGTCCGATCCTGGTTCGGACCGTTCGAACATTCATTATCTTTGAAGTCAACAAGCCCTTCTTCAGAGCCCCCGGATTGCTGAGTTCGGATCGTCCGATGTCCTCTTCGGACCGTCCGAACTGGCCCAAATATTGGAAGCTCATTTCTTAGTTCTGAAGTTTGATTAAGCCCTGAAATTGGTTACTTAATAACTTTTAATCATGTTTAACATATTATTATCTTAAAATAAAATCTGGGTTACTACATTCTCTCCACTTTTAGATATTTCGTCCGCGAAATAAAATCTACAGACAAATCAAGATAACAATATGAAACATCAAACCATGTTTTATTACAACAACTGTAATTACATCTTTACATGGCAATCAAAAGTACAAAGCAAACAACTCAGGATATTCTGCTCGCATACGGCTCTCTATTTCCCAAGTTGCTTCTTCGGCGCCTCGGCGCTGCCAATATACCATCACAAGTGGTATAGTCTTATTCCGAAGAACTTTCTCCTTCCTGTCTAGGATACGGAGTGGTCGTTTAACATACGACAGATCTGGCTCTAGCTGAACATAAGTAGGCTGAATAATATGAGATTCATCAGCTATGTACTGTCTTAATAACGACACATGAAAAACATCATGTATACTGGAAAGATATGGTGGTAATGCCAAACGATATGCAACATCTCCAATCTTTTCCAGTATTTGGAAAGGCCCAATATATCAAGGTGATAACTTCCCTTTCAGACCGAACCTCATCACCTTCCTGAAAGGTGACACTCGTAACAACACATATTCACCAAGCTCGAACAAAAGTGGCCTGCGGTGAATATTAGCATAACTGGTTTGCCAATCTTGAGCAACTTTAATTCTCCTTTTGATCAAATCTACCTTGTCTACAATCTGCTCCACCAACTTGGGACCCTCAACTTGCCGTTCTCCTATCTCATCCTAGAATAACGGAGTACGACATCATCGACCATACAATGCCTCAAAAGGTGCCATATCAATACTACGATGATAACTGTTATTGTAGGAAAATTATATCAAAGGTAACTGATCCTGCCAAGACAAACCAAAATCCATGACAGAAGAACGTAGCATATCTTCCAACGTATGAATCCTCCGCTCTGACTGCCCATTAGTCTCCAGATGATATGCAGTGCTCAAACTCAGAGTGGTACCCAACACCTGTTGAAAACTACCCCAAAAACGTGAGGTAAACCGCGGGTCTCTATCACTGACTATGTTTACTGAAATCCCATGAAATCACACTATCTCCTAGATATATAAGCGTGTCATGCGATCATAAGAATACTCCCGGTTGTAAGAATGAAATGTGCTGATTTCGTCAAACGGTCAACAACGACCCAGATAGGATCACACTGACGTGAAGTAATAGGTAAGTGGGTAACAAAATCCATAGTCACATGCTTCCACTTCCATTCGGGAATCTCAAGATTCTGAAGTAATCCACCTGGTCGTCGGTGTTCAGCCTTGACCTGTTGACAAACCAGACATCGAGCAACAAACTGATACGCACTTCGCTTCATTCCGTTCCAACAGAATCTAGTTCGTAAGTCCTTATACATTTTTATGATTTCAGGATGAACTGACAATCGACTCCTGTGAGCTTGAAAAAGAATATCGTTCCTGAGCTCCGCATCATCAAGTACAACCACTCGATTCGATAAGCACAATAAACCATCTTCCTGATAATGGAATCCAGATGTATTAACCCCATTGGATAGACGTGCCAAATGCTGAGTCATAACATCAGATATCTGAGCGTCTCTAATCCGAGAATACAAAAATTGCTCAGATAAAATAGTATACAAACGAATCCCATTTCTTCCTTTCTTGTGCTTGAGCATAAAACTCAGTGAACAACACTCCTGAATCTTATGAGATAATTCACTAGTCTGAAGTGTAGAATGTCTCACCTGCCGACTCAAGGAATTAGCAGTAAGATTAGCAGAACCTGGATGATATTTGATCTCACAGTCATAATCTTTTAGCAAATCCTGTAGTGACCCTTACCCGGATCACCTACTAAACAGAACTTAGGCATGCAATTAACTTAATAAAACAGATATCAGAATAAAACTGCGGAAACCATAAACATTATACAATCCCAAGTAAAGGAATCTGTAATTTATCCAATAATATACAACCAAATCGAATAGCTGTATAAACCCAAACATCAGTAATAAAACCTAGACGAAGCTCCAGCTGGCCAACCACTGACTAGCCCCTCCTGGATCCACCCTCCTCGTCCAATCGCAAACCTGCCCCATGGAATAGGGTGTCCAGAAAATACAGAGTACGAGACGTGAGCATAAAACGCTCAGTGCGAGAGTATGAGTATACATGCATGCAAAGTGAACTCCCTATAGACTCGAGGTCAAGGATCAGATAACAGAGACAGACCGGGCCCTGGTATGTAGCACGCTGTGCCGTCGCTTCAGGAGGTGGCTCCCATACCAAGATAACCGTGGATACGCCGGACCCAAATCGATGGAAGTCCATCCACTAACAGGATAGGGTACAACCCTACTAACAGACATCTCGAAAGAGATACAGCAAGATGCAAATGAATGCAGCATAATATCATGGCATATAAATCATGCAGCCACATAATACATGCATACTCAGTCAGGATATCTCGAATAGTACTTTCGTACCTCAAAACGGTGCAAGCTCTACCAACTCTAGGTCCACGCCTATAGTCTGCTCTACACTACCAAATGATACTACTATCATTAAAGTGCTCTAAAAGACATAACTAAGCTATTGCATACTCCTGAATATTTATAGGAAGCAAAAGCTATACCTTCGTCCGTCGTTAGCCCTTTGATGTCGATGCCTCCAGAACTTGGGCACAACTCCGCTACGACTACCGAACGCCTCGCCGACCTCCGGACCAAGCCTAAGAAGACTAGAATAGCTCCAAAAGGACTAGAATGGAAAGGAGAACTCGGAATTGGCAAATGAAAGTGAAGCCTCGGCCTTCTATTTATAGACAATGATCGGAACTTCCGATCCTTGATCGGAACGTCCGAACCTCGATCGGGACGTCCGATCCTGCCATCGGAGCTTCCGAAGATCCTGATCTGCCACGTGTCAAAATATCATTTGTTGACTCCGGATAGGGGTGATCGGAGCTTCCGGTCCTGATCGGAGCTTCCGATCTTGCCACACGTCATGCCTGACGTAATATCGATCGGAGCTTCCGAACTCTACCCAAGTAATTATGATTAATTCTTTAATTACTGATTTTGGTTACGGGCTACTACAAATCCATCCAGCGTCTTTGTCGCATATTCAACTCCGCCTGAGTGAATAAATATTTCAGACTCTTGTGATCCGTAAATATCTCAAATTTCTCACCATAAAGATAATGCCTCCAGATGTTGAGCACAAATACAATGGCGGCTAACTCGAGATCATGCACTGGATAATTTACCTCATGTGTCTTCAATTGCCTAGAAGCATAGGCGATAACATGTCCATGCTGAGTCAAAATACATCCTAACCCCTGACCAGAGGCATCAGTGTAGACAGCGTAACCTCCTGATCCAGAAGGTAGAGCTAGCACAGGTGCAGTAGTAAGACGTCTATGCAGCTCGTGAAATGACTCCACACAATCCGAGGACCATATGAAGGCAATATATTTCCGTGTAAGCTGAGTCAAAGACCTGGTCAATTGTGCAAAATTCTCGATGAACCGACGGTAATAACCAGCTAGACCCAAGAAACTTCGAATCTCAGCAATCGTCGTCGGACGAGACCAGTTCAGCACTGCCTCTATCTTACTTGGATCAACATATATTCCTTCACTAGAAATCACATGACCGAGAAACACTACCCGATCAAGCAAAAATTCGCACTTACTCAATTTTTCATACAACTGCTTCTCTCGTAGCGTCTGCAATATAATTCTAAGATGTTGTACATGCTCATCCTTTTTATGAGAATAGAATACAATATCATCAATGAAGACGATGAAGAATCTATCCTGATATTCTCGAAATACCTGATTCATCAGATTCATAAAGACTTCCGGTGCATTCGTCCAACCGAATGGCATCACCAGAAATTCATAATGCCCGTATCTGGTCCTAAAAGCAATCGTAGAAATATCTGAGTCTCGTACCCGAATCTGGTGGTATCCAGATCTCAGATCTATATTGGAGTATACAGAAGTACCTTGTAATTGATCGAACAGATCATCAATTCATGGCAAAGGATACTTATTCTTGATGGTGACACGATTCAACTGCCTGTAGTCAATACACAATCGCATCGATCCATCCTTCTTCTTGACGAATAACACAGGTGCTCCCCACGGAGAAACACTAGGATGAATTTATCCCTTATTAAGCAGATCCTGCAACTGCTGTTTCAATTCCCTCATCTCTGACGGTGCCAGACGATAAGGTGCTCGGGATATAGGCATTGTTCCTGGTACTAGATCAATACCAAATTCAACCTCTCTAACGGAGGAAAACCAGGAATCTCATCAGGGAATACATCAGGAAACTCGTTGACAACTAGTAACTGATAAATACACGAACTACTCGTGGACATATCAACTGCATAAATGAGGTAGCCCTCCCCACCTGACTCTAAGACATGACATGCCTTCAGAGCCGATACAAGTGGCATTGGAGGTCGTGCTCCCTCACCATAGAAGTACCAGCTATTACCCTCATCTGGATGAAACTTTACCAGACGCTAAAAACAATCCACAGTAGCGTGATACAAAGTCAGCATATCTATTCCAAAAATACAGTCAAAATCGGTCATCGCTAATATCATCAAATTAGTCGATAGCACATGACCCTCAAACTCTAGAAGGCAACCCATCACTATACGCTTAGTTACTACCTCCTGCTCCAGCGGAGTAAATACAACTAAATTCAGGTCTAATGATATAAATGGTTGTAAGGCCCTGAAATTAATTTTTTGTGATTATCAGAATTGATTATTATTTATTTTGGAGATTTATTGAGCCGGGATTGAATCGAATTAAATTGGGAGTTTCAGGGACCGAAATGCAAAAATTGAATTTTATATAATATCTCATGCATGTTGACATATCAAATCACTTCACCATCACTTAATCTCCTCCTTCCTCTCCTACATTTCATACGTACTGAGTCGAAGCCATTGAAATCGATTCTTCAAGCTTTTCCTTCCTTTGATTCACACGATCCGACCGTCAGATTTTGATTCCGAGTTGAGATTCACGATCACCGCATTGAGGGCTTCGTTTTGAAGTAAGTTTTGCTATGATCCTCGAACTTTTATTTTTGTTGAGTTGTCAGAATTTGATAATCTTCGAGTATGTTGTTCTTGAGCTAGCATAGATCGTGTATTCGAAGTCGGTTCGGAAAAAGAACGAAGTTTGGGTTTTATGTTAATTTTGTGGCATAATTTCGAAAATGGGGTTTTGGTTATTGTTGAGATTTGTTGTGTTTTCTTGGTTTGGAAGTTGATATGAGTTGGTTGAAGTGGTTTGATAATGTTGATGATTTTTGGTTTGATCGTTTATAGCCGTTATGCCGTCGAAATCGAGTTTGGACTATCGGTTATTTTGTTTCGGTTTGATTTCTGGGTTTGATTGAATTGGTAGATTGATATCGAATCCGTATATTCTTCATTTTCAGATTTGGATTGGAGTTCCGGGTTTGGATCGAACTTGGGAGTTGAATCGAATTGAGAATCGAAGACGGTATATTGATTGAGTTTATTTGTTTCGATTTGTTGTGATTCGATTGATTATTCATTTGAGTTCGTTGTTATTTTCAGATTTGAATCATCGACGGACTTGAAAGGTAAAATTCGACATTGATACGAATGGGGTAGAATACTCGAGTTCGATTGATTCTCGAGTCCCGAAAATCACATACTGCATGTTATTTTCTTGTGTGATCTTGATCGATTATTTGTTTACACTTACATTCATATTGAGCCGATTATTTGATTCATTTAGAAGATAGACGTTTTAGGGAGCTATATTGAAGTGGCTTTGGATTTCGAGTTTTTCCAAATGCCAGAATACTTCTTATACTTTCTCTGAAGTCTATAGGTTTGAGTTGTGCGACATCCACCCCGAAAGGGTGTGTAGGTGTGTTGTTGTAATGACTTGGCCCCGGGATCCCAACCGAGTACCGATCGATATTTTGATTATCTGACTTGATAATCCCGAGTTTTTAAGTCATGCATACATTCATTCTCATTTTGAATTGTTATTGATTGATACTTTTCGTTATGAGATGTTTATCTGACATTGCATGCCTGTCTCTTTTAATTAGAAATTATATTTCTAACCGGGTTATCCGGCTGTTGTCTTTGTTTGCATGTGTACTTGGCAACGAGAGGATCAGGAGCAGGACCGAGTCGTTTGGGTTAGCTCGGGGTGAGAATGATAGATGTGAGACACCGTGTTGTAGGGTTGTCGTGAGAATGATAGACGTGAGACACCGTGTGTTGTAGGGTTGTCTTGACCTTGTATTATTTTTATTAGTCGGACAAATCCTATTGTCTAAGTTGTATTGTTAAACCTCTTTTTGTTGGTGTTTCGAACTCGTTATTTCACGTTTAAACTATGGTTGGAACCTTGGTTGCTTGGTTTATCGCTTTGAGCTTGTGGTTTTAATATTTTCGTGTCCAGGCTTCAACAACCCGAGAGGTCGACGTGCGGGCGCGCGACTCGACGTGCGGGCGTGCCGCCTCGTGCAGCTTTTTAGTGTTTCTGTGCGAGAGCTGGGCGCGGGCGCGTGAGGATTATCGCGCAGGCGCGCGTGGCTGGCAGTGAGTGACGCGCAGGAGTGCGTGAGAAAAAAAATTGATTGTTTTTCCGCGGCTCTTCTTGTTCGATTTTGTTGAATTATTCGAGATTAGTGTATTAGAAACGGGGTCTCACATTAAGTGGTATCAGAGCGATAAGATTCTTGGATTTGAACTAGAGTGAGCGGGGTAGATCGAGTCCACATGAATTGAATTCTCGCATTTGATTGATTTATTTAAATGATTATTTTAAATACGTGCGAGCATGCTTTATTGATTATTAAATTTATTGAATTACATGATTTGTGATTTAATTTATAAAGCATAAATTACGTGATATATATTTGTCATTGTGCTATTATATGTTCCTATATATCATTGAGATTCATGAGTACTCAGAGCAGAGTTCGGACACCAAAGTTTTGAGATTGAGATTGTGATTGAGATATTGTGTCCTAACCCTTGATATCAGATGGCACCTCGACAATCTGTGAGAAGAAATCCACCACCTTTGACTCCTCCTTCTAATGAGAATCCGTCGCCAGTAATAACTCATCTGAATGATCAGGGTAGTACTGGAGTGGATCAGTTTGATGCAACCGCGACCCCGATGAAGACTCTGTTGAAGAGATTTCGATCGTTCCGACCGCCTACCATGACTGGTACCGAGAACTCTATTGACTGTGAGAGTTGTCTAGAGGACATCGATCAGCTCTTTGATTCCCTTGATTATACCGATGACCGCAGAATCAGGTTAGTCATTCACCAGCTTCAGGGTGTTGCCAAGAATTGGTGGACCACAACCAAGAGGGCAAATGAGAATCGAGGCACCGTTGTTACTTGGGATTTATTCAAGACTGAGTTCTACAAGCGGTTCTTTCCTGTCTCGTATCGTAAGGAAAAGGGTGCCGAATTTGTGAATTTGAAGCAAGGAAATTTGAGTATCGAGGAGTATGTGAGCAAGTTTGACAGTCTCTTGAGGTTTGCACCTTACATTGCAGATCACAAGGAAGCCAAAGCCGATTATTTCATCAATTGCTTGAATCCTGAGATCTCTTTACCTTGGTCAATACCGGAAGACCTAACAACTTTACTGATGCAATGGATCAGGCAAAGGGAGCCGAAGTTGGATTGTTGATGCAGCGAGGAAATCAGGTAGCTCCTCAGCAGCAGCAAAGATCTTTCCAGAATCAGCATGTTCAGTTTCAGCCTCAGCAGTCCCAGTATCAGTACCAACCTTCTCAGCAGTCGAATCAGTCTCAGAGGGTTGAGGGAGGCAACAGTGGCAGAAACAGGCAAGATCAGTATAGACCGAAGGGAAAGCAGTTCAAGAAGTCTGAGAGCAGTTCATCGAGCTCCGGTGGCTCTAGACAGTTCAGTTCCGGACAGAATTCAGGGTTTTCAGGAGCATCGTGTAGCAAATGTGGAGGACGCAAGTGATCAGTGTCAAGGCGTGTTTGGTAGTTGCAATATCTGCCAGCAGCCGGGTCACTTTTCTAGAGTCTGTCCTCAGCGAGGATTTGATAGAGCTCAGAGCGGCAGTTCTTCTCGACCGCTAGCTCAGCCTGAGAGATCAGCTTCTGCAGTTCATTCTTTTCAGCCCCAGCAACAATCTCATCAGGGAGGTAATCAGAATCAGAACCAACCTCCTCGACAGCAGGCGAGGGTGTTTGCCCTGACTGAGGATCAGGCCAATGCAGCTCCGAATGATGTGATAGCAGGTAACTGTTCAATATTTGGTTATCCTGCATTTGTTTTGATTGATACGGGTGCTTCTCACTGTTTTATTTCTGAAAGATTTGTCGTGATGCATGATTTATTTGCTGAGCAATTATCTGATGTCGTTTCTATCACTTCACCTTTGGGTGGGGAAACTATGTCGGTGAGATTTGTCCGTAACTGTGTATTAGAAACCGAGGGAAATTCGATTGAGATTGACTGCATTGTACTTGGATTATCTGATTTTGACTGTATTGTCGGGATTGATGCTCTAACCAAGTATAGGATGACAGTAGATTGCTTTTAGAATGTGGTTCGTTTCAGACCTGAGATGGCAGATGATTGGAAGTTTTTCGGTAAGGGTTCTCGATCCAGAATTCCTTTGATTTCTGCGTTATCCATGACTCATTTACTTCAGAGGGGAGCAGAAGGATTCCTGATTTATGCAGTAGATGTTCAGAGGTCTAGTCCTGAATTGACTGAGATACCGGTGGTTAGCGAGTTTCCGGATGTTTTTCCCGACGAGATTCCTGGTTTGCCGCCGATTCGAGAGATCGAATTCAACATCGAACTTGCACCAGGTACTCAACCTATTTCAAAGCACCTTATCGAATGGCTTCGTTAGAACTGAAAGAGTTGAAGGAGCAGTTAGAAGATTTGATTGCCAAGGGATACATCCGACCTAGAATATCACCTTGGGGTGCTCCAGTGCTCTTTGTGAGGAAGAAAGACGGTTCTATGCGACTCTACATCGACTATCGCCAGTTGAATCAAGCGACAGTCAAGAACAAGTATCCTCTACCTAGGATTGACGATCTTTTTGACCAACTGCAGGGTTCTTCAGTGTATTCGAAGATAGATCTGAGATCAGGGTATCATCAACTGAGAGTTCGTGACGATGATGTGCCTAAGATAGCTTTCAGAACCAGATATGGGCATTTTGAGTTCATAGTCATGCCGTTTGGTTTGACCAATGCTCCAGCAGTTTTTATGGATCTGATGAATCGTATCTTTCAGCGGTATTTAGATGAGTTTGTTATTATCTTCATTGACGACATTCTGATCTATTCGAAGAACCGTTCAGATCATGCAGAGCATTTAAGGATTGTATTGCAGGTTTTGCGAGCCGAACAGTTGTATGCTAAGATATCAAAGTGCGAGTTCTGGTTGGACCGAGTTGTGTTTCTAGGCCACATTGTATCAGGAGATGGAATTTCTGTCAACCCTAGTAAGATCGAGGCAGTTATGAATTGGCCGAGACCGACATCAGTGCCAGAGATCCGAAGCTTCATGGGTTTAGCAGGGTATTATCGCCGATTTATCGAGGATTTTTCTTCCATTGCAAAGCCTATTACTTAGTTGACCCGGAAGAATGCACCGTTTGTTTGGTCCGAGGATTGTGAGGCCAGTTTCATTGAACTGAAGAAGAGGTTGACCAGCGCTCCGATCTTGTCTATTCCATCAGGTACGGGAGGTTTCTCCGTGTACTGCGATTCTTCTCACCGTGGTCTTAGATGCATTATTATGCAGAGGAAGCATGTCATAGCTTATGCTTCGAGGTAGCTGAAGCCGCACGAGACTCGTTATCCGATCCATGACCTTGAGCTTGCGACGATTGTGTTTGATTTGAAGACCTGGCGTGTAATGCCCCGTTTTTATCTTAATTGATGTTATTTGAGATACTCGGTGATTTTATAATTTGAGAGGCGACTTTTAATTAATCAGGGACCTTTTTGCAATTTTTGGAAATTTCAGGGACTAAAATGAAAAATTGAGTTTTGTTATATGTGTGGCTTTGACTTAGCCATTATATTCATTCTCCTTCATCCTCTTCAACGTTCCATCACCATGAGAGGCGACCAAAAAGATTCCAAGCTTTTGTGATTTCCATTTTAGCTCAATTCGTCCGATAGAATTTATTTCTGAGTTAATATCTTCGATCACAGCGACGAGTGCTCCGTTTGGAAGTAAGTTTATCTTAATTCTGAGAGGTTTGAATTTTTGGATGCCTTTAGAATTGATTTATATTCGGAGAGGATAATGTTGAGATAGCTGTGATAGTATATCTAAGACGGTTCGAAGATCTATCGAAGATTGGATTTGATTTGAATTTTCTTATGATTTTCAAAATTGTGGATTTTGAGATATGTTGGGATTGATTTGGAATGGATGTTTGTTGATTGGAATGAGTTTATTTGATTCATATTATGTTGTCTGCATTTCCGGTTTGTTAGAATATAGCCGTTATGCCGTCAGTTTGAGTTTTGGGAATATCGTTTCGATGTTTTGATTGTACAGAGTTTGATACCGATATTGATATTGTGACTTCTTATTTAGATTGAATCGAAATCAGTGGAGTTGTGAGATTGCAGCTTTGATCAGTTTGAAAGATTTGAGCCGGTATAGTATCGATTTTCTTATTTATCAATCGAAGAAGTTTGATTGAGTTTTTAAATGAGATTGTTGTTTTACAAATTGAAGATTGTGAAACGACGAAAAGGTATAAGATGACTTTGGAATGAAATAGGACGATTAACTTGAATCCGAATTGATTCGAGTGTCCTAGAAGAAAATCACATACTTGCATGTTTTAATGCTTACTTGAATTTATAATTGAGAATTTTATTCAAATGCATGAGATTACATATGCATTCATATTGAGCCCTTCATTCGTTCTCAGATAGAATTAGACGATTTGGAGATTATTGTTGAGGGGCATTGGTAGTAGAGACGAACTCCAATGACCTGGGTAACTCTCTATAATGCTCCAAAGTCTAGAGGATGCAAGGTATACCGCATTCACCTCGATTGGGAGAGTCGGTGAGTCGTGGGAATATCTTGGCCTCGGGATCCCAATTTACAAGACAAAATTCCTTTGATTATCTTGACAGATAATTTTCGAACCCCAAGGATATGCATTGCATTTTATTGCATTACGAATGACATGTTGTTTATATATATATATATCATAATTTGATATATTACGTGGAATTATATGTTATGTCTCTTTTACTGGGAATTGTATTCTCACCGGATTATCCGGCTGTTGTCTTTGTTTGTATGCATACTTGGCAACAGGTGGGGCAGGACTGAGTCAGAGATCGCATGGCTAGGTGGACGAGTTGGTAGATTGAGGCCTTGTTGTTGTAGAAGTCGAATATGTAATCGAACTTAGATTGTATAAGAACTTGTATTGAATTCTATTGCATTGAATAAGCTAGACTGAAGAATGTTCTAATAGTTTGAGATTGTATGACTCTATAACTACCTTGTATTGATTTATGAATGTTGAATGGTTTTAGTTTAGAAGTATTGGAGTTGATTGGATCGAGTAATCTGTTTTCTTTTCTGCAGATTTGTGCCGCTCGATCGTTTGAATCTTACCGATCGAGCGAGCACCCCTGAGCGGAGGGCTTTTGACAAGTCTCAGCAGAGACTTGGATTTTATGGCCCGCTCGATCGGTAATGTTCTACCGATCGAGCGAGCACTGTTTCAAAAAAAATAAATAAATTTTCCTTCACTTTTAATCTTGGATCTTGTATGCTTAATTATTGTTTATCCCGAGATTAGATGTTTAGAACCGAGGTCTCACATTAAGTGGTATCAGAGCGATAAGATCTTGGACTAAATTTATAAGCGAGCGGGGTAGATCGAGTCCGCATGAAATGAATTCTCGCATGTAATTGACTTATTTAATTGATTTATTAAATACCATGCGAGCATGCTTTATTAGTGGAAAAATTATTTGAATTACATGATTATGTGATTTAAATTATAAAGCATGAATTAATTGAGATATGAACTGTAAATTTTTTGCTTGTTCTCAAATACTCTTGGGGTCGACTGAGTTTGTCTTACGGGGATGGATGAATACTGGATAGTTGGGATTAAGATTTTGAGATTTTATGTCTTAACCAGTTGATTAGCAAATCTGTATCCTGAAGAGTTTTGAGCAGGAAGCAACTAGCAGAAACCTGTCCGTTTGAACAGGATAGTACTACGATTGATCAGATGGATGTCACCCCGATGCCGATGGAGACCTTGTTGATGAGGTTTCAATCCTTTAACCCACTGAATCTGAAGAGTACTGAAAGTGTTGTTGGGTGTGAAATTTGGTTAGAAGAGATCGATCAGTTGTTTGATTCTCTGGGCTACCCTGATGACCGTCGCATCCGGTTAGTAATGTATCAACTTCAAGGTATTGCTAAGACTTGGTGGATCTCTAGGAAGAAAGCGTTAGAGAATCAAGGTACGACTATTTCTTGGAGTCTGTTTAAATCCAAAATTATGCAGCAGATTCCTTTCTACCCATTAACCCGATTTAGAGGAAGTACGACTAGAGATCACCTACAAGCGAGAGGAAAACAATTCAAGAAGTCAGGAAGTAGTTCTTCTAGCTCTAGTGAATCGAAACAGTTTGGCTTAAGACAGAGTACGGGAACTTCAAGTATGAATTGCAGAGATTGTGGAGGTCGACATCTCAGTGATCTTTGTCGTGGAATTTTTGGAAAATGCTATTTCTGCCATCAGACAGGAAACTATGCTAGAAAATGTCCTAAGCGTAACACCGTCGAATCTCAGACCGGGAGTTCTTTTAGACCGATATTTCAGCTGGAGCAACATGTTTCTTTGGTTCACTCGAATCAACCTCCGTTACCTCAGACTTTAGTCCTTGCTCTTAGCAAGGATTATCAGACTCTAACTGCACCCGACGATGAATTAGCAGGTAACAGTTCGTTTTTGTTTTCTAATTTTCTGACTTATTAATACTGGTGAGTCCCTTATCTTCTTATTGAAGAATTTGTTTATGGTTTTTCTTGTCTATGACCTTTAGAATTCAGTAATTGCCTTTCTTCGCCTGTGAGAGTAGGGATAAATTACGGCAGGGTAAGTTTGATGTTTTGAATTTCGATTGGATAGGAATGTGATTGAACTGAGCAGTTTGGTGCTGAAGTATCCAATCTTAATTTATTGTCTATTTAACTGCTTTAATCAGTACAGAGCATCGGTGAATTATTTTAGAAAGTTGTCAGATTCAGATCCGAATCGACAGACGATTGGGAATCCTCTGGTAAGAATTTTTTATTCTAAGATTCTTGATAGTTGTTCTGTCGAATGATCATTTGTTACAGGATTGTACGGAAGAGTTCTCAATGAATTGCAGTTGATGTCATATATTGTAACCCGATCTGGTTGATACACCAGTGGTTATAGAATTGCTGACGTTGTCAGAATGAGTTTCTAGTTTTGATCCCGATTGTCAGATTGAATTATGCACTGATTGGAGATCAGGATGTCATCAACTAAGGGTTCGAGAAGAGAAAATCCTCGTGATCGTTTTCAGAATGAGGTTTATTTGTTTGAATTTTGGTCTTGACGTTTGATTTGACAAGCATTTCTGCAGTGTTCATGAGTTTTTAGGAACCAAATCTTTCCAAAGTTTTAGCTGCATTTAGAATTTCTTATCATTGTTCTTGTCCTTTTCGGAGCGAGAATTGTACTAATCGTATAGAGCCTTGGAGAATCGTCTTACAGATTGTGTGAAGAGCAGTAGTATGCTATTCTTTAGACGTCTGAATTCTATTGGATTGAGTTGTCTTTCCTTGATCATTATCTCTGGAACTGGAAATTCTATTGATCACCTCAAGACCGAAGCCGATATGATTTGATCTAGATAGACCTCCGTATCAGGAATTTGAAGATTTTTGGGTTTAGCAAGTTACTATCGTGGATTATTCTAGGAACTCTTATCATTGTAAAGCCGATTATTCGACTGTCTATGAAGGATGCGTCTTTCGTCTGAAGCGAATCTTATGAGACCAGTTTTATTGGTTGAAGAGGAGATTGACAGCGCTTCAGTATTCTTTTTCCTTTCTGTATTGATGATCTTGTAGTACCTTAATTTCTTCTTATCGAGAATTGGTTATATTCTTATACATAGTAATCGCATTAGTCTAACATCAAAGCAGCTGAAGACGCTCGAGACTCAATGTCTGGCTCTTGATTCTGAGCTCGTAGCGATCTTATTGATTGGAAGATCTGGCGTCCTTTTCCTATGAGAAGATTTCAATAATCTTTTTTGATCTTAGAAGTTGAAGTAATTGTTTCGCAGACTGAACGAAATTTGGAAACAGAGAAGAGGATTAGACTGTGAGGATTTCCGACTGCGAATATTTTTAGCTGAGGAATTGATTGCAACAGTTGATGTTTGATTCGAAAGATTTATCCTTATTTTATCTACTATAGTTATCCTCTTTGACCGATGGTTTCTTCACTTTTGGTTGGAGTGTAGATCTATTCTTATTTTATCTACTATCGGAAATTCTTCTTGATTGATGATTGATGCAGTTTCGATTTAGAGTTGAAGCAGATATGATGATTACCAAAGTTCTTGCATCAGAGCCAGATTTTTCGGTTCGAGGCAGAGTATTTTGAGATTGGCACTTGCGATGTATTCAGTATTCTTTCAGATGATCGAAAGGTATACGATGATTTAAGAGTCAGATGGGATAGAAGCAGATGAAGAACGATGTTAGAGAATGATTCTCAGAAATGATCAGATTTTCGATTTTCTGTCAGAACTTTTGTCAGATTGTTTGAATGTTGAATTTGGTCTTTTTAGATAGAGATCTGTGTTTTAGCCTTTCTTTTGGTATATTCTTCGAAGAGACTTTTGTTATTCGAGTACATCTGAGTACAGTGATTATCCTCAGAGCGACATACTGCCAGAACAGATGATATGGATTTAGAGCCTTTGCCGAACTATTTAGAAAAGTTCTTGTATGAGCAGTACATGCCATATCTTAAGCTCAGTATTACCAGATGTGGTAAAACATGGTACCGACTCTGAAGGTCCATGGTTCGAATTAGAGGAAGTTATGAGACTCCCTGAGCCAGGGAAGAGAAGATTGGGAGTATAGTGCGTGATGCTTGCACTAGCTGACGATTGTCGCTAACTCCTATGAAGATATTGTTTAACCCCTGTCAGATGACTATCTTGATGGCTTTCTTTCGATTAGTTGCACAGACAGAAATAAGAATCTTTAATGGCATATTTCGATGAGATGTACGAGCAGGAAGTAAATATCATAGAATTGAGAAGATGATTTATCTGAGTCACCTGATTTGAGACCAGATTTGATTAGATGTTTTTAGGACAGATGAAGAATTGTCTATCGAAAAGGAAGACGACTTGAACTAGAAAGTCGAAGAATACAAATTTTAGATGCAGAATTCGTATTGTGATCGAAAAGATCGAATTTTTCTAAAGATTTTTATTTCAGAGGATTTGTCAGATATAAGAATAGAGAGGAATCTTTTTTTTTTTTGAGATTGTTTTAATCTCACGAGAGTCTGGAGATAATGGGCGATCTTGCCTACAGACTTGTTTTATTCCGTCTCTTTCTGGTTTTTCACGAAGTGTCTTCCGTCTTTTGATGCGGATTATCACCAGATTTTCGTTGTTGAATTACCAGATCAGAATTTCTTTTGCTCTTAGCTGATGAGAACGGAATTGTTGAAGTGACGAATTTCTCGAGACGACTGATTCAGAGTATGACCGAATAGAGTAGCAGCTCCATTGCCAAACCGATTCAGTTGTGTTTGTACAGTTGAGCCGATTCAGTTTTGAAGAAGAACTTAGAAGAACAGAGTTTGTTTGGAGCAGCAAATTCAGAGTTAGTCCTGAGAGAAGAATCTTTATTGCAGTTTTGACTCTATCTCGTTCTCTCGAACTTGAACCGTTTTTGATTTTGAGGACGAAATCTATTCTTTGAGGGAGAGAATTGTAATGCCCCATTTTTATCTTAATTGATGTTATTTGAGATATTCGGTGATTTTAGAATTCGAGACGACTTTAAATTAATCAGGGACCTTTTTGCAATTTTTGGAAATTTCAGGGACTAAAATGCAAAATTGAGTTTTCTTATATGTGTGGCTTTGACTTAGACATTATATTCATTCTCCTTCATCCTCTTCAACGTGCCATCACCATGAGAGGCGACCAAAAAGCTTCCAAGCTTTTGTGATTTCTATTTTAGCTCAATCCGTCCGACATAATTTATTTCTGATTTGATATCTTTGATCACAGCGACGAGTGTTCCGTTTGGAAGTAATTTTATCTTAATTCTGAGAGTTTTGAATTTTTGGATGCCTTTAGAATTGATTTATATTCGTAGAGGATGATGTTGAGATAGTTGTGATAGTATATCTAAGACGGTTCGAAGATCTATCGACGATTGGATTTGATTTGAATTTTCTTATGATTTTCGAAATTGTGGATTTTGAGATGTGTTGGGATTGATTTGGAATGGATGTTTTTTGAGTGGAATGAGTTTATTTGATTCATATTATGTTGTCTGCATTTCCGTTTTGTTAGAATATAGCCGTTATGCCGTCAGTTTGAGTTTTGGGAATATTGTTTCGATGTTTTGATTGTACCGAGTTTGATGAGGTTTTGATACCGATATTGATCTTGTGACTTCTTATTTAGATTGAATCGAAGTCAGTGGAGTTGTGAGATTGCAGCTTTGATCAGTTTGAAAGATTTGAGCCGGTATAGTATCGATTTTCTTATTTATCAATCGAAGAAGTTTGATTGAGTTTTTACATGAGATTGTTGTTTTACAAATTGAAGATTGTGAAACGACGAAAAGGTATAAGACGACTTTGGAATGGAATAGGATGATTAACTTGAATCCGAATTGATTTGAGTGTCCTAGAAGAAAATCACATACTTGCATGTTTGAATGCTTACTTGAATTTATAATTGAGAATTTTATTCGAATGCATGAGATTACATATGCATTCATATTGAGCCCTTGATTCATTCTCAGATAGAATTAGACAATTTGGAGATTATTGTTGAGGGGCATTGGTAGTAGAGACGAACTCCAATGACCTGGGTAACTCTCTATAATGCTCCAAAGTCTAGAAGACGCAAGGTATACCGCATTCACCTCGATTGGGAGAGTCGGTGAGTCGTGGGAATATTTTGGCATCGGGATCCCAATTTACAAGACAAAATTCCTTTGATTATCTTGACAGATAATTTTCGAACCCCAAGGATATGCATTGCATTTTATTGCATTACGAAAGACATGTTGTTTATATATATATCATGATTTGATATATTACGTGGAATTATATGTTATGTCTCTTTTACTGGGAATTGTATTCTCACCGGATTATCCGGCTGTTGTCTTTGTTTGTATGCGTACTTGGCAACAGGTGGGGCAGGACCGAGTCAGAGATCGCATGGCTAGGTGGACGAGTTGATAGAGTGAGGCCTTGTTGTTGTAGAAGTCGAATATGTAATCGAACTTAGATTGTATACGAACTTGTATTGAATTCTATTGCATTGAATAAGCTAGACTGAAGCATGTTCTAATAGTTTGAGATTGTATGACTCTATAACTACCTTGTATTGATTTATGAATGTTGAATGGTTTTAGTTTAGAAGTATTGGAGTTGATTGGATCCAGTAATCTGTTTTCTTTTCTGCAGATTTGTGCCGCTCGATCGGTTCAATCTTACCGATCGAGCGAGCACCCCTGAGCGGAGGGCTTTTGACAAGTCTCGGCAGAAACTTGGATTTTATGGCCCGCTCGATCGGTAATGTTCTACCGATCGAGCGAGCACTATTTCAAAAAAAATAAATAAATTTTCCTTTGCTTTTAATCTTGGATCTTGTATGCTTAATTATTGTTTATCCCGAGATTAGATGTTTAGAACCGAGGTCTCACATGGCGCCATTACCTTTATGGCGAGTCGTTTGAGATATTTTCTGACCCCAAGAGCTTGAAATACTTGTTTTCCCAGTCCGAGCATAACATGAGACTGTAGTGACCCTGCATGGAATCACCTACTAACTGGAAACTAATAGCATGCATTAAACTTAATACAGAAAATACTTAATAGAGTAAAAACATGCGGAAACATAATCCATAAATTACATATCAGCTTAGTAACATAATCCAGGCTTAAATCTGTTGTGATACAACCAAATCGAAATACTTAAACAGAGCTAAAACAAATCCTGCTGTATAATAAAATCTTCAAGACTCCTGCTCTCTAGTCCTGCCTTGAACTACCAGCTCCGTCCATCCTGCGACCTGCCCCATGGAATAGGGTGTCCAAGATAACAACTAGGACGTGAGCGCTAACGCCCAGTACATAGGCATGAGTACACGTAAATATATGATGCATGCAACATGATGACTGGTAACGGGTCATCCGAAAATCATGCTCAGTACCGGCGCCACATGAGTGCTGCCACCGCACGGATTAACCTCTGGGTGCAACCACACTCGTCTAGTACACCAGAGTAGACTGACATAAATGCCCCCGCCGTCACGGTACTCTCAGTGACAGACTATCGAGTATAGAGCTGAGTGGCTCTATAGTCAGGTATAACAAGGTATAGGCTCAACGTGTATATGCACATGACATATGAGTATAGAAAATGGTAAAGCATACATCATGCCATATAATAATGCCAAATAAATGCAACATATAAACATGTATACTCGCTGTCAATCTCAATCAATGTGTACGTACCTCTAGGCTAATTCAAGCATAGTAGGATCCTAGGTTCCAAGCCTATATTAAAAATTTCACCGTATCACTACATAAATTCTATAAGCCTTAACTAAGCTAATAAGTACTCCCAAAACTTAAACATATTCCCGGACCATACCTTCGTCCGTAGTTAGCCCTTTGAAGTCGCTAGTCCCGGATGACTATAACCACACCTTGGTTATTCCAGAACCTCTATTATAACCGATAGGGCCCTCAAGTGTATATCTCATGCTATATAACTGAAGAAGGAAACTCGGGAATTCGTATTTAGAAATGAATCAGCAAAGCCCTATTTATAGGCAAAATTCCCGGCCAGGATCGGAACTTCCGATTTCGGGATCAGAGCTTCCGATCCAGCTCATTGCGTGCATGCAGGACACGCCAGGATCGGAACTTCCGATCCGACGATCGGAGCTTCCGATCTCACCCCCGATCAATAGTTGTCAAAACTCGCGGCTGAGTCATCGGGCAAAGCTGGCAGCTGGAGATCGGAACTTTCGTTCCAGGATCGGAGCTTCCGATCTCTGTGCTTCCGATGAGCTTCCGAAGTGGCTAGGATCGGAACTTCCGATCTGGGTTCGGAGCTTCCGATCCGGCCCAAAGTCAAAAGCCCATATTCTCTTCCGAAGTCCACTAAAACTCCGAAATTTATTAATTACCAACCCTTAATCATGTTTAACATATTATTATCTTAAAATGGAATCTGGGTTACTACATTTCTCCCCACCTTTAGATATTTCGTCCGCGAAATAACATCTAAAGACAAAATTAAGATAACAATATGAAACATCAAACCATGTTTTATTACAACAACTGTAATTACATCTTACATGGTAATCAAAAGTACAAAGCAAACAACTCAGGATATTCTGCTCGCATACGACTCTCAGTTTCCCAAGTTGCTTCTTCAACGCCTCGGCGCTGCCACTGTACCATCACAAGTGGTATAGTCTTGTTCCGAAGAACTTTCTCCTTCCTGTCTAGAATACGGATTGGTCGTTCAACAAATGACAGATCTGGCTCTAGCTGAATATTAGTAGACTGAATCACATGAGATTCATCATCTATATACTGTCGAAGCAACGACACATGAAAAACATTATGTATACTGAAAAGATTTGGCGGTAAAGCCAAACGATATGCAACATCTCCGATCTTCTCCAGTATCTGGAAAGGTCCAATAAAACGAGGAGACAACTTGCCTTTCACGCCGAATCTCATCACCTTCCTGAAAGGTGATACTCGGAGAAACACATATTCACCAGGCTCAAACTGAAGTGGCCTGCGGCGAATATTAGCATAACTGGCTTGTCTATCTTGAGCAACTTTGATCCTATGCTTGATCAAATCTACCTTGTCTATAATCTGCTGCACCAATTCAGGACCCTCGACTTGTAATTCCCCGACTTCATCCCAGAATAATGGAGTACGACACCGTCGACCGTACAATGCCTCGAAAGGTGCCATATCAATACTACGATGATAACTGTTATTGTAGGCAAATTCGATCAAAGGTAACTGATCCTGCCAAGATAAGCCAAAATCCATGAAAGAAGAACGTAGCATATCCTCCAGCGTACGAATCGTCCGTTCTGACTGCCCGTCAATCTTCGGATGATATGCAGTGCTCAAACTCAGAGTGGTACCCAACGCCTCCTGAAAACTACCCCAAAAACGTGAGGTAAATATCGAGTGTCTATCACTGACTATGCTCACTGGAATCCCATGTAATCGCACTATCTCCTGGATATATAAGCGGGCCATGCGATCATAAGAATACTCCTGGTTGTAAGGAATAAAGTGTGCTGATTTTGTCAAACGGTCAACGACAACCCAGATAGCATCACACTGACATGAAGTCATAGGCAAGTGGGTAACAAAATCCATAGTCACGTGCTCCCACTTCCATTCGGGAATCTCAAGATTCTGCAGTAATCCACCTGGTCGTCGATGTTCAGCCTTGACCTGTTGACAAACCAAACATCTCGAAACAAATTGATACACACTCATCTTCATCCCTTTCCACCAGAATCTAGTTCGCAAGTCATTATACGTTTTCATACTTCTAGGATGAACTGATAATCGACTCCTGTGAGCTTCAGAAAGAATATCATTCCTGAGCTCCGCAACTTTAGGTACAACCACTCGATTAGATAAGCACAATAAACCATCTGCCTGAAAATGGAATCCAGATGTATTAACTCCATTGGCTAAACATGCCAAACGCTGAGTCTTAACATCAGATATCTGAGCATCTCTAATCCGAGAATACAATGTTGGCTCAGACAAAATAGTATACAATCGAATCTCATTCCTCCCTTTCTTGTGTTTGAGTGTAAAACTCAATGAACAACACTCTTGAATCATATGAGATATTTCATTAGTCTGAAGTGCAGAAAGTCTCACCTGCCGACTCAAGGCATCAATAGTAAGATTGGTAGAACCTGGATGGTATTTGATTTCACAATCATAATCCTTCAGAAGATCCATCCAGCGTCTCTGTCGCATATTCAACTCCGCCTGAGTGAATAAATACTTCAAACTCTTGTGATCCTTGAATATCTCAAATTTCTCGCCATAAAGATAATGCCTCCAAATCTTGAGTGCAAATACAATGGCGGCTAACTCGAGATCATGCACTGGATAATTATTCTCATGCGTCTTCAACTGTCGAGAAGCATAGGCAATAACATGTCCATGTTGTGTCAGAACACATCCTAATCCCTGACCAGAGGCATCAATATAGACAACATAACCTCCTGATCCAGAAGGTAGAGCTAGCACAGGTGCAGTAGTAAGACGTCCACGCAGCTCGTGAAATGACTCCTCACAATCCGAGGACCATATGAAGGAAACATCTTTCCGTGTAAGCTGTGTCAAAGGCCTTGCTAACTGTGCAAAATTCTCGATGAACCGACGGTAATATCCAGCTAGACCCAAGAAACTACGAATCTCAGCAACCGTTATCGGACGAGACCAGTTCAGCACTGCCTCTATTTTACTAGGATCAACAGATATCCCTTCATTAGAAATCACATGACCGAGAAACACTACCCGATCAAGCCAGAATTCACACTTGCTCAATTTCGCATACAGCTGCTTATCTCGTAACGTCTGTAAAACAATCCTTAGATGCTGTGCATGCTCATCCTTGTCATGAGAATAGACAAGAATATCATCAATGAAGACGATGACAAATCTATCAAGATATTCTCGAAATATCTGATTCATCAGATTCATGAAGACTGCCGGTGCATTCGTCAAACCGAATGGCATCACCAAAAATTCATAATGCCCGTATCTGGTCCTGAAAGCAGTCGTAGATATATCTGAGTCTCATACCCGCATCTGATGGTATCCAGATCTCAGATCTATCTTCGAGTAAACAGAAGTACCCTATAATTGATCGAACAGATCATCAATCCGCGGCAAAGGATACTTATTCTTGATGGTGACACGATTCAACTGCCTGTAATCAATACATAATCGCATCGATCCATCTTTCTTCCTGACAAATAAAACAGGTGCTCCCCACGGAGAAACACTCGGACGAATATATCCCTTATCAAGCAGATCCTGTAACTGCTGTTTCAATTCCCTCATCTCTGACGGTGCCAGACGATAAGGTGCTCGGGATATAGGCATAGTTCCTGGTACTAGATCAATACCAAATTCAACCTCTCGCACCGGAGGAAAACCAGGAATCTCATCAGGGAATACATCAGGAAACTCGCTGACAACCGGTAACTGATCAATACCCGTACTACTCGTGGACATATCAACTGCATAGATGAGGTAGCCCTCCCCACCTGACTCCAAGACATGACATGCCTTCAGAGCCAAAACAAGTGGCATCGGAGGTCGTGCACCCTCACCATAAAAATACCAGCTATCATCCTCATCCGGATGAAACTGTAACAGACGCTGATAACAATCCACAGTAGCGTGATACAAAGTCAGCATATCTATTCCCAAGATACAGTCAAAATATGCCATCGCTAATATCATCAAATTAGCTGTTAACACATTTCCCTCAAACTCCAGAAGGCAACCTATCACTGGACGCTTAGTTACTATCTCTTGCTCCAACGGAGTAGATACAACTAAATCCATATCTAATGATACATAAGGTAATCTATGTCTCTTAAAAAAGCGACTAGAAATAAAGGAATGAGATGCTCCAGTATCAATTAATACAAGTGCAGGAATACCACATAACAAAAAGGTACCTGCCAACATGCGATCGCTTCCCTCTGTAGCCTGCTCCTGAGACAGAGCAAACACCTGCCCTTGAGTCTGGGGACGATAACAAGAAGAACTCTGTGGTGCTGGCTGTTGACGTGGAAAAGTAGAAGCCTGAGATCCAACCTGTGATCCCGATCCACTAGCAGAACCCATGCGCTGAGGACAATCTCTCCGCAGATGTCCCTGCTGACCGCAAATATAACAAGCACCAGTAGCTCTCCGACATGAAGCTGCAGGATGCTTCCCTCCACAATGACTACAAAATTCCTCCTTCTTCTTCTTCTTCCCAAAACGGAACATACCTCGTGAACCACGAGATCCAGATGAAGTAGTAGTAGGAGTAGAAGAAGACGTAGGTCCAGATTGCACAACAGATTGAGCTTGAGACTCAAAAGATCCACTAGGCTGTGCTGGCATCAACAACTGTGCCCGCCTGTTGCTAGTCTCCACAAGACGGCAACGGTTCACCAAAGTCTCAAAAGATACCGGGTCATCATAGACAACAACCTGAGAGTAGATATCTTGGTTCAAACCTTGTAGAAAGATATCATACTTCGATGCATCACTCTCATTAATATGAGGACTGAAAGGTAGCAGATCAAGAAATCGTTGCTGATATTGATCAATAGTCATTGATCCTTGCCTCAGAGTAAGCAACTCCATAGATCGTGCTTGGCGAACAGCCGGAGGAAAATATAATTTCTGGAACTCCCGACAGAAATCCTCCCAAGTCACCTGTCCTCTCTCAGTACGTGCCTGAGCAGCCTTGGCATCCCACCAAAAACGTGCTCGATCCTCTAGAACAAATTCTAGAACTTCCAATTTCTGATCCTCAGTACAATCGAAAGCACGAAAAGTACTCTCAAGTTTAGACATCCAACTCCTCGCCTGTTCAGGATTCTCGCCTCCCACCAAAGGTTTCGGTCCTACTTGCATGAACTTATTGATATAGTAGCGACGTCTACCCTCATGATGACGATGTTGATCATCATGATGGCGATGATGACGATGATGATGACCACCCCACTACCGTGACTCTCGTCAGCCATATCCTAAAAAGAATTGCACATTAAAATCCCAAATGTGCAAGAATTACTCAAGACTAAACTAAATCCCAAGTACTAATCCCAAAATCTAAGCATGCTCTGATACCAAAAATGTAGTGACCCTACATGGAATCACCTAATAACTGACAACTAATAGCATGCATTAAACTTAATACAGAAAATACTTAACAGAGTAAAAACGTGCGGAAACATAATCCATAAATTACATATCAGCTTAGTAACATAATCCAGGCTTAAATCTGTAGTGATACAACCAAATCGAAATACTTAAACAGAGCTAAAACAAATCCTGTTGTATAATAAAATCTTCAAGACTCCTGCTCTCTAGTCCTGCCTTGAACTACCAGCTCCGTCCATCCTGCGACCTGCCCCATGGAATAGGGTGTCCAAGATAACAACTAGGACGTGAGCGCTAACGCCCAGTACATAGACATGAGTACACGTAAATATATGATGCATGCAACATGATGACTGGTAATGGGTCATCCGAAAATCATGCTCAGTACCGGCGCCACATGAGTGCTACCACCGCACGGATCAACCTCTGGGTGCAACCACACTCGTCTAGTACACCAGAGTAGACAGACATAAATGCCCCCGCCGTCGCGGTACTCTTAGTGACAGACTATCGAGTATAGAGCTGAGCGGCTCTATAGTCAGGTATAACAAGGTATAGGCTCAACGTGTATATGCACATGACATATGAGTATAGAAAATGATAAAGCATACATCATGCCATATAATAATTCCAAATAAATGCAACATATAAACATGTATACTCGCTGGCAATCTCAGTCAAGGTGTACGTACCTCTAGGCTAATTCAAGTATAGTAGGATCCTAGGTTCCAAGCCTATATTCAAAAGTTCACCGTATCACTACATAAATTTTATAAGCCTTAACTAAGCTAATAAGTACTCCCAAAACTTAAACATATTCCCGGACCATACCTTCGTCCGTAGTTAGCCCTTTGAAGTCGCTAGTCCCGGATGACTATAACCACACCTTGGTTATTCCAGAACCTCTATTATAATCGATAGGGCCCTCAAGTGTATATCTCACACTATATAACTGAAGAAGGAAACTCGGGAATTCGTATTTAGAAATGAATCTGCGAAGCCCTATTTATAGGCAAAATTCCCAGCCAGGATCAGAACTTCCGATTTCGGGATCGGAGCTTCCGATCCAGCTCATTGCGTGCATGCAGGACACGCCAGGATCGGAACTTCCGATCCGACGATTGGAGCTTCCGTTCTCACCCCCGATCAACACTTGTCAAAACTCGCGGCTGAGTCATCGGGCAAAGCTGGCAGCTGGAGATCGGAACTTCCATTCCAGGATCGGAGCTTCCGATCTCTGTGCTTCCGATGAGCTTCCGAAGTGGCTAGGATCGGAACTTCCGATCTGGGTTCGGAGCTTCCGATCCGGCCCAAAGTCAAAAGCCCATATTCTCTTCCGAAGTCCAATAACACTCCGAAATTGATTAATTACCAACTTTTAATCATTTTTAACATATTATTATCTTAAAATGGAATCTGGGTTACTACAGAGACAGAGGAGATGGATGGATTTGCTTAAGGATTTTGACTCTGAGATCAAGTATTATCCTAGAAAGTCGAATGCAGCTGCAGACGCTCTTAGTCGGAAGCTTTGTTCCTTATCTCTTACTACGATTGGTATCTCTCAGATGATTGAAGACTATTGTACTTCTGGTTTGGAGTTCGAGATCGATAGGAGATCCATCAGAGTTTTTGCGATTCAGGCCGAGCCGGAGTTGTTTCAGTTGATCAGAGAGGCTCAGAGATCTGATCCGAGCAGTCAGAGTTGATAGAAAGGGTCAGATCAGGTCATCAGTCAGAGTTTCAGGTCAGGGATGATGTGCTATTTGTGAATAACCGTATTGTTGTGCCCGATGTTTCTGAATTGAGACAACGTATTCTTTGGGAGGCGCATTGCAGTCGGTTCAGTGTTCATCATGGAGGCCGAAAGATGTATAATGACTTGAAGACTCAGTTCTGGTGGAAGCAACTGAAAGGAGATGTCACGAGGTTTGTGTCCCGTTGTCTGAATTGTCAACAGGTGAAAGCCGAGAGGAAGAAACCAGGTGGATTATTGCACAGTTTTCCAGTTCCAGAATGGAAGGGGGATCACATCTCTATGGACTTCGTCACGAAGCTACCGCGCTCAGTCAGAGGTTGTGATGCGATTTGGGTAGTGATTGATCGGTTGACGAAATCTGCTTGTTTCATTCCGTACCATATGACATACCGTCATGATCAGATGGTCGAGCTGTATGTCAGAGAGGTTGTGAGATTGCACGGCGTGCCGAAATCGATAGTATCAGACAGAGATACGAGATTCACTTCGCACTTTTGGCACAGTTTGCAGGAGGCATTGGGTACTCGTTTGCACTTGAGTACAGCGTATCACCCGCAGGCCGACGGTCAGTCCGAGTATATGATCCAGACTTTGGAGGATATGCTTCGCGCGGCAATGCTTGACTTTGGCTTAGGTTGGCAGGATTCTTTGCCTCTAGTGGAGTTTTCGTACAATAACAGCTTCCAAGCGAGTATTGGCATGGCACCTTTTGAAGCTTTGTATGGAAAGAACTGCAGATCTCCGTTATTTTGGGATGAGACTTCAAAATCACCTGAGTTGGGTCTAGATATGATTTGCGATATGGCAGAGCAGGTGAAGTTGATTCGAATCAGGATGAAGATAGCCCAAGATCGACAGGCCATGTACACGAATGTCAGACGCAGACCACTGTGTTTTGATCAGGGAGACCGTGTGTTTCTGAAGATTTCTCCGTTCAGAGGCACTGTCAGATTCGGGAAAAGAGGGAAGTTGTCGCCAAGATTCATTGGCCCGTATGAGATTCTGGAGAAGATAGGTGATCTTGCCTATAGGATTGCTCTTCCTCCGTCTCTTTCAGGCATCCACGATGTGTTTCACATTTCGATGTTGTGGAAATATCATCTGGATCCATCACATGTTCTTCAGCCAGAAGAGGCAGAACTTGATGAGACTCCGAGCTTTTTCGAGAGACCGATTCAGATTCTTGACAGGAAAGAGAAGCATCTCAAAAACAAGTTGATTCTATTGGTGAAGATTTAGTGGAGCCATCACGGAGTCAAAGAAGCGACTTGGGAGACCGAATCCAATATGAGGCAGCGATTTCCAGAATTGTTCGATTGAGGTGAGTTCGTCTTCAGTGTGGTTCTTTCTTGTTTCAATCTGTGATCTGTCAGATTTCGAGGACGAAATCGAATCTTAGAGGGGGAGAATTGTAAGGCCCTGAAATTAATTTTTTGCGATTATCAGAATTGATTATTATTTATTTTGGAGATTTATTGAACCGGGATTGAATCGAATTAAATTGGGAGTTTCAGGGACCTAAATGCAAAAGTTGGATTTTATATAATATCTCATGCAAGTTGACTTATCAAATCACTTCACCATCACTTCATCTCCTCCTTCCTCTCCTCCATTTCGTACGTACTGAGTCGAAGCCATTGAAATCGATTCTTCAAGCTTTTCCTTCCTCTGATTCACACGATCCGACCGTCAGATTTTGATTCCGAGTTGAGATTCATGATCACCGCAACGAGGGCTTCGTTTTGAAGTAAGTTTTGCTACGATCCTCGAACATTGATTTTTTTTGGGTTGTCAGAATTTGATAATATTCGAGTATGTTGTTCTTGATCTAGCATAGATCGTGTATTCGAAGTCGGTTTGGAAAAAGAACGAAGTTTGGATTTTATGTGAATTTTGAGGCATAATTTCGAAAATGGGGTTTTGGTTATTGTTGAGATTTGTTGTGTTTTGTTGGTTTGTAAGTTGATATGAGTTGGTTGAAGTGGTTTGATGGTGTTGATGATTTTTGGTTTGATCGTTTATAGCCGTTATGCCGTCGAAATCGAGTTTGGACTATCGGTTATTTTGTTTCGGTTTGATTTCCGGGTTTGATTGAATTGGTAGATTGATATCGAATCCGTATATTCTTCATTTTCAGATTTGGATTGGAGTTTTTGGTTTGGATCGAACTTGGGAGTTGAATCGAATTGAGAATCAAAGACGGTATATTGATTGAGTTTCTTTGTTTCGATTTGTTGTGAATCGATTGATTATTTATTTGAGTTCGTTGTTATTTTATGATTTGAATCCTCGACGGACTTGAAAGGTAAAAGTCGACATTGATACGAAAGGGGTAGAATACTCGAGTTCGATTGATTCTCGAGTCCCGAAAATCACATACTGCATGTTATTTTCTTGTGTAAGGCCCGGGATTATTTAATTTTAATCCGAGAATATTTAATTTTGGAATATTTAGAGTTTAGAATTAAATTCTAATATTCTTAAATAAATAAGGATTGAAATTGAATTAAATCGCTTTTCCAGGGACTGAATTGTAAATAGCCAAAAGTTCAGGGACTAAACTGCAATTTGGCTAATATTTATCTATACTTATACCTTATTCAGACAATTTACACGTGAATGAGCAGAAAATAAAAGGAAGAACGGCTGAAATCCCAAAACTCCATTTTTGATCAGAAAAAGCTTCGATAACTCGCGCTCCGGTTGTCAGAAATTCCAGATAAATATATATCTGCGATCACCGCTCCGAGACCTTCGTTTTGGTACAACTTTTATTGAGTTTTCTTATACTTTATTTTTATGTTGAAGATGGGTTGATATTCTTTTTGACTATATTTGTGATGGAGCTAGTATCGGTTATGAATTCGAAGACGGTTTGGAAAAAAGACTATCGTTCGGATTTTATACGATTTTAGCAAGCAAAATTAACCCTATCATATCTGATTATGATGATTTTCGAGTTATGTGTGATGATATGTTAGAGATAATGAGTTATATGGATTGTTGATCGATTGTGATATTGTTTGGATTGCCGGTTTGTAGCCGTTACGCCGTCGATTCGCAAAATGTCAGGACTTTGATATTATTGATTAAAAAGAGCATGGTTTGAGTTGCATCTGATCTTGTTAGTTATTTGATATGTTATTTCTCAGCTTTCATTCGAAGATTGACGATTCGAGAATCCCGATTTGAACCGAGAAAGAGTTGAAGCAAGGTTTGCTAGTATTGTATTTGAAATGAAGTTGAGAAGCTGAGCACATTTTGACATGTTGTTGTTGATTGTATTTACAGATTTGAAGTTTTTTCAGACTCGACATCGAAAGGTATAAATGACAGCGAATCCAGATGGGATAGAACACTCGAAATAGCTATTGTTTCGAGTATTCCCTTGTTAATCACATACTTGGTTAATTATGTATTTTATGTGAGTAGATGCTTTGATTGCTTTACATGTTTATGTGATTAGTTGTTCAAGATGTTTTATAGCATTTAATGCATACAGAACATGTTGCATTCATCTTAAACTCCAGCCAAAAAAGCACAGAGGGTTGAAAAGCCTAGAGTGCATATGACGTTTGGATAGCTGTAGTTGAGTGGCACGGATTGTAGAATTACTTCCAGAGCCAGAAGACTCACTATAGTTGCACCAAAGTCAGAGGAAATAAAGTATTTAACTTCACCTCGATTGGGTGAGTTGGTGTTCGTTAAAGATTTTATTTCGTCGGGATCCCAAAGAACATATATTCGATTGATATCATCTTGATAGCCTCATTTGCCATATGCATTGCATTCACGTTTATTATCTTGCGCTTTATGTTGTTTATACTGCGATTTTATTCTCACCGGAGGTATCCGGCTATTGCTTTGTTTTGTATGTGTGCATGGCAATAGGTGGGGCAGGAGCTGGTCAGAAAAGACAGGGATAGCTCAAGATAGAGACTTAGCATGTGAGGATACGGGTTGTAGCAGTAAGACATGTACTTTGAGTGGATAAACATGTTAGAAAAGAATACAAGAATGTTGTATAAGTTGTTAACTACATGTGTAACTTGTGTAGGAAAGCTTATCAGATGTTATTAGATTGCATGTATATTATTTTGGAGCTTGTATCAAAGTATGTGGATGTATGTTTCAAGTTTGACAGCAAAAATCTTTCCTGCATTTCTGGAAAATGTATCCCGCTCGATCGGTAGAAATTCGCCGATCGAGCGAGGCACTGTAGCTTTAAAAAAAAATAAATTTTTTTAAGCTCTTGGTTCTTTATATCCTTTGTGTACTTGATTAATTGTTAATTCTAATAAATTGCCCTAAGATAAGATTAGCAACCCGGGTCCCCACAGCTTGTGTGATCTTGATCGATTATTTGTTTACACTTACATTCATATTGAGCCAATATTCGATTCGTTTTGAAGATAGATGTTTTAGGGGAGATATATTGAAGTGGCTTTGGATTTCGAGTTTTTCCAAATGCCAGAATACTTCTTATAGTTGCTCTGAATTCTAGGGGTTTGAGTTGTGCGACATCCACCCCGAAAGGTTGTGTAGGTGTGTTGTTGTAATGACTTGGCCCCGGGATCCCAACCGAGTACCGATCGATATTTTGATTATCTGACTTGATAATCCCGAGTTTTTAAGTCATGCATACATTTATTATCATTTTGAATTCTTATTGATTGATACTTTTCGTTATGAGATGTTTATCTGATATTGCATGTCTGTCTCTTTTACTTAGAAATTATATTTCTAACCGGGTTATCCGGCTGTTGTCTTTGTTTGTATGTGTACTTGGCAACAGGAGGATCAGGAGCTTTGAACCTCGTTTTGTTGGTGTTTTGAACTCGTTATTTCGCGTTTAAACTATGGTTGGAACCTTGGTTGCTTGGTTTATCACTTTGAGCTTGTGGTTTTAATATTTTTGTGTCAAGGCTTCAACAACCCGAGAGGCATGCGCGGGCGCGCGACTCGACATGCGGGCACGCCGCCTTGTGCAACTTTTTAGTGTTTCTGTCCGAGAGCTGTGCGCAGACTCGACATACGGGTGCGCGTGGCTGGCAGTGAGTGACGCGCGGGCTCGCTTGAGGTTGGCGCGGGCACGCGTGAGAAAAAAAAAAATTGATTGTTTTTCCGCGGCTCTTCTTGTTCGATTTTGTTTAATTATTCGAGATTAGTGTATTAGAAACGGGGTCTCACAATGGTAATATATGTCTCTTAAAAAAGTGACTAGAAATAAAGGAATGAGATGCTCCAATATCAATTAAAACAAGTGCAGGAATACCACATAACAGAAAGATATCTGCCAACATGCGATCGATTCCCTCAGTAGCCTGCTCCTAAGACAGAGCAAACACCTGCCCCTGTGTGTGCGGACGAAAACTAGAAGAACTAGGTGGTGCTGGCTGCTGAAATGGATGAGTAGAAGCCTGAGATCCCATCTGTGATCCCGATCCCCTCACAGCTCCCATACGCTGAGGAAAATCTCTCCACAGATGTCCCTACTCACCACAAATATAACATGCACCAGAAGCCTTCCGACAAGAAGCTGCAGAATGATTCCTACCACAGTGACTGCAAAATTCATCTTTCTTCTTCTTCTTTCTGAACCGGAACATACCTCGTGAACCATGAGATCCAGAAAAAGTAATAGAATAAGAAGACATAGGTCCAGATTGCACAACAGATTGAGCGCTAGACCCAAGAGATCTACTAGGATGTTCTGGCATCATTAACAGTGCCCGCCTATTGCTGTTCTCCACTTGGCGGCATCGTTTAACCAGAGTCTCATAATATGTCGGATCATCACAGACAAAAACCTATGAATAGATATCCTAATTCAAGCCTTGCAGAAAGATATTGTGGGGACCTCGGGTTGCTAATCTCGTTTTAGGGCAACTAATGATTAATTAAACAATTAATCAAACAATTAAAGAATAATACATAAAGAGCAGAAATTTTTTTTAATTTTTTTTTTAAAAATCCCGAGCCTCGCTCGATCGGTTAAAATCATCCGATCGAGCGAGCATCAAAACAAAAGTCTCGGGTCTGTACATATATTGGCCTCGCTCGATCGGTCAAAAGCAGCCGATCGAGCGAGCAAGAAAAATCATCTTTTCTGCCCAACAAAGCAAGCCTCGCTCGATCGGTGATAATCACCCGATTGAGCGAGCTATCTTCTTCAGAAAATTGCAGAATTCTGTTTGCTGATCTATTGTTGTCCAAACTTTAATACAAGGTATATATCATCATCCAAATCAATTCTAAGCATGTTATAAAATCTGAGAACATGCCTACATTCATATAACCAGTTCCTATTATCAACTCATACAATTTAATACATCCAATGAATAGCATAAAAGACATAATCAACAAGCTACACTAACTCTCAATTGTGAGCTTCTAAACAAGATTTCAATGTCAAGTTCAATGCTATTTACTACAATTCTTCAACTTAACCCGAGTTCACATTTGCTACATCTCTCTCCCGAGCTATCAATGTTCTCTCAACCAAGCTCCTGCCCCACCTGTTGCAATGCACACATACAAAACAAAGCAACAGTCGGATAAACTCCGGTGAGAAATCATTCTCAGTATAATCGACATATAAATGCGTTAAATAAATTCATATCAACTCTAAACATATCAACTCAAGAATAGAGTAAAAATAACGCATATATCGACTCAAACTTCAAATCAAGACTCAATTTATATAGCGCGCTTATCTCAAGAATTGATTCTTATCATTTCATTGCCATCAAGATTCGTAAATGATCTTGACATGGATATCCATCTAACGAGTTCGTAAACGACTCGCAAATAAGGTTAACCGCAACCTTGGCATAGAATCAACTCAATATACAATCATATCAAAAGCAATAAAGATCCACTACCTGTGATGGATCGACAATAGCATAAGTTCTACCTCAAGAAAAAGTACTTAAACAAGTATGTGATTTGTTCGGGATAACTCAAGAATAGTCGTTCTTGAGTTTCACAGTCCCTGACTCGTGATGTCGTCATTATACCTTTCATTCTCGATTTGACGATGTTCCACATCTGGATAGGAAGTACAACAACTCCTACAAGAATCTTATCATTCAAACCTCAATCCATCTTCAATCAAATTCACTTCAATCTTGATCACTTCTTCTTCGGTTTCAAGTTGAGGTTCTTGAGTCAATAGTCTCCTATTAAACTCTGAAACATATCATCAAAAACATGCAAATCAAACATCATTCTATTCAATCATTTCAGAATTGAATCAAACTCATCAATATAGATTCAATCAACATCATTTCAAACTTCAACTTTTTCTTATTCGATATAACTTGGAGTCTTGCATCGTTCATCTTTCAAACGTGACTGAAACTGAGAAATAAAAATGCTATATCATCGCTAACATTTCACTCACATCTCAATTAAATCTTTGGTTATCAAAACTGATCCTAAAACATCAATCGGTGTTGTAGCGATTGCTAATCGGGAACCGACTCGGTACCGAATTCATTTCTAATCAATTCAATCATTTGTATCACTTATATTAGCTGAATTCATCATTCAATTCATCATATCAGCATCTAAATATATCAAATGTAAGCTGGACATCATAAAAGTTCATTCCTTAGTTCATTTTCAATCCAGCTTCGATATATAACGGCATACGAATTCAAGAACACAAACATCAAGTCATAATCTGATCTCTGCCAAATTTCGTTCTTCAAAACATGTCGAGATAACAAAATACTTACATCAAATCGAAGCCCTCGTTGCAAGGATTCCATAACATCTTTCAGAATTGAAATCGGACGAGCGAACAAAAGTTATCGACGTTTGAAAATCGAAAAGCAAAGGAAATGGAAGAGGGTTCGAGCTCCTCTGTTCTCATTTCTGAATATGATATTGACATACACGTATCAAGGCTGAGTAAGCTTCAGAAAATCGGATATGTATTGAATATTTGCAATTTAGTCCCTCAAGTCTTCATTAATTGCAATTCAGTCCTCGACCTTCTTTTTAATTCAATTTCAATCCAAAATAATTTAAGAATATTAGAATTAAAATCGAAACTCTAAATATTCCCAAATTAAATATACTTGGATTAAAATAAATTAAATTCGGATTAATTAAATAATCCCGACCGTTTGCACTTTAGTCTTTGCAACTTTGATATTTTCAAATCAGTCCCTGATCGGGTTGTATCTTCAAAATTAATCTTCGTTAATTCCCGAAACATGGAATTTAATCTTAAATCCCATAAATATTCAAATCGAATATTTATTCTTTTAATTTAAGAATTCTCGGAATTTAATTCTCAAAATCCGTAAATTCTCAAATTAAATACTTTCGGCTCGGAAATTAAATCTATCATTTCCATAACTTCTCAAATCAATATTAGCCCTTGATATGGAATTTAATTCTCAAATTTCATAATTAATAATTTAATATTTTTGGGCCTTACAATTCCTCCCCTCTAAAAAATGATTTCGTCCTCGAAATCGTATTCATCCGGAATATCAAATCTAATTTACTGAATGATTATCTGAAGTGATTCTCACTTCAATCATCCAACTCTGCATTTCGTATCTCACTTCATCTTTCAATCTCATGTCAGATTATTACTTCGAATCTGCTTCTATTCTCTTGTAATCAGTATCTATTCAGTTGTACTTTAAGTTATTGGAAAGAATTTATTCTGAGCTGTTTCTTCCTTCAATCAAGGATTTGTTGAATAATCTACTTAACTTAGAATCTCGTCAATATCTATCTCATCTGAATAAAGTACATAAGAAGAATCTATTGATACTTCTTTCACTTAGATACTGAACTTATCAAACAGGAAAAGAATACATTCGGTCAATGAAATCATCAATTATGTCTGACAGTTCATTCAGTGAAATTCATCCTTTGTGATGACTTGATTCTTTCTCTATATCATTCTATACAGAGTATAGAACATAAATCAAGTCTACACTGTTATTCAGTTCATCGCTTCAAGATTATTATTCAACTTCATATTCTGGATCTGTAAATTAACTCTGCTCTTTCTCTATTTGGAATTGAATGATGTTTCAAAAATAATTTTTCCACTTAACTAATCAATTTCAGCTTCAATAGTTATATCTATCATTCAATTACTAATTCTGATTCATCTTTTTTGCTTTCATTCCATACAGATTCATATTCATCATCCTTATGTTCCTCAAATCAAATCTGATCTGCTGTCAACAAATCATGTCTGATCTGATATCATATACTTCAGTAGTATCATTCCAACACAAAGAAATCTGATTTCTTTTCATCATATCATTATCTCAAAATCGATTCATTAGCTGTTACAGGAATTATAATCATCAAGTGGAAACACATCAAGACAAGTAATACCGAATCAGGTATCAAAGTTCTGAGAATATTCTCAATATCCGGAAAATCAACTCAGATAATCCATCAATCGACAAATGTTATAATGCAATCACATATAACCAACTCTCAGAACATCAATCAATCAATCGATGCCACATCTGTTGAATAATTCTAAAGTCTTAATCTTGACAATAGATTGTAATCATTCCTGTAATTCATCATATCTCTATCTTCTTCACAGATCTGAATCGATAGCTGTTATTCACATCTCATACAGTGTATTCCACAAATCTGATTAGTCTATTCGGATTATTTCGTAATCAGAGTTTATGTTGTATTCACAGATTTCAACGTATTCATAACTGTTGATAATCGGTATCATGTCAGATAAAAATTCATTCTCGAAAGTCAATTCATCTTCTCTGATTATTCTTCCAATTCAAGGATAACATGTTGTACCTTTACCTCAAAAAGTACTCAAAGTCTTCGGATCATCTGGATTACAATGTAATAGTAAACCCAATGTTTCAATCTGAAACATTATTTCTTGGCTTACGGTTCGTCTTGCAACGAATCTAATCACAATTCAGTGATTTTATCATACAGACACATTATCGTATCCAGTAATTTCAATCAATCTGTTCATAACTACCACCTGTTTACTTCATATAAACTGTTTCATCTTGGTAGTTTACTCTTTCAAATCATGATCTCATACCAATTCTGGAATTTCTAAACTATCACTGAACTCATCTGGTCAACGATTTTCAACTTCATCAGAAACTCTCTGTACGTTTAACTTAAAAAACGTACTAATTCAGTTACTTCTATTTGTTTTATCTTCTGATAAAACAATTATTGGATGAATCCCAAATTCATTGTTGTGCATTTTCTTCATAATCCATTCTGATCTGAGGCTTCAATTCATATTTCTATATGGCATTCTGTACTGAATTCTCATCGCTTCGGTTTACTTTCTGTGTTTCTTTCATCTTCTAAACAGTTTTGGATTGCTTTCAATCAAAAATCATTCTGATTGGTCATATATTCATCTGAATATTCAAACCAAAATACACAAAATCTGAAATCAATTGATCGAATGCCTGTTTCGTTCTTCATTTCTATTTATCAATTGAATTCTAATAACATGATCTCATCTCAATGTGCTTTAATCCTTAAAAATCAATTCTCACTTAATTTGGATTACAGCAATTCGGACTGTTTTAGTATCTATCTCGATACTCAAGCACATAAATTCAAAAGATCAATCAATCACACATTCATCTCTTCTCTTCGTTCTATTTCCCAAATCTCAATTGGAAATTCTACCAGTTACGAGTCATAAATATTATAATATACTGAATGTATACATCAACCAATCAGTAACTCTTGAAATTCATAATCAGGAAAACTCACTTAAGTCAAGGTCATCCACAGAACAATAATATGAATGACAATATACTAAGTGAAAACAACTCACTAGCATCTCAACTCAAGACGAGTAGATCAAATCAGACTCTATAAAAAAAATAAGAGTCAATCAAAATCGATTGAGGTTGGTACCAAAACCTCAAAATCAATATCAAGAATTTCAAAAATCATGATTTTATGATGTAATAACTTCAGTAAAATAAAATAAAGACTCATCTGTAACTGATTTTCATATCATCATCTATTTTGTAAACCTCAAAAGCAGTATTCAATTCATAAACTCATCAATTCTCTGATAAATTCCAGTTCACAACTTAAACTAAAGTCAAGAATGTGACGTCCCGTATTTCTCAAACATTTAATAAAATAGTTGCGGAAAAAGAGTGAGAAAATTTTTCTAAACTTTAAACTATGTAGGGTGTGCATCACACTAATTCCCAAAGAAAATAAAATCTAAATCTTTAACAATAAAAATCGTGTCTCAATGTTCATGAAGTCTAAGAAATACGAATGCAACCGTACTGTGAAGACCATCTAAAATACGAAACGTCAAAACCTACTACTAACATTTAAAGAGGATAGGGAAAATTGAGTTCAATTAATTAACTATGTATATAAAATACAATTAAAAATAATCAAAGAACTCACTTAAGAACATTATCTGAAATAAACATTTAAAAGACGAACCATTTGAAATCCTCAAAACTCATCTTTAAAAGATTGACAATTCAAATAATTAAATCATTACTCTTAAACATCGTACATAAAATATTGTAACAATATGATATAAATAAGCATAGGTAAATATTTTTTCTTTAAATACATCAGAGCTTCTGAACTGTCGTGTCATGCAATGACTTCGCCTCTTGGACTCTTCAGCCATGCTACCAGAGCTTTTTAAATCAAAACTGCTATACCATCTGCACCATTCAAGTATAGTGAGTCTAAAGGACTCAGAAAGATTAAAATATACATATCGATGTCATTATAGCTTCAAAATAATTTAAACTTAAAATGACTTGAGCATACATAACATGATACCTTGAACTTGAAGAATTTTAACGTAAACATCATGGAACTTTAAACTTAAAATCTTAAACATGAACTTCAAAACTCTTAAAAGATGCAAGAAACTTAAACATAGACATCAACTTACTTAACTTTAAATCTTGAAAATAGACTTCATGCATATTCCCTAAACATTACCATTTCATTCTTAAATAAACTTTTGCACTTAACATCTAATAAATAAAATCATGCAACTTGGACAACATCAAATCATGAACATAAACCATGAACATTACATAGAAACTTATCATTTTGGGGTGATGAATTATGTGAAATTGTGGCAACCGTCATAATGGGCACATTCGTAGTTCCTGTTGATCAACAAGCATATGGCACTAAGCCTCATAACATTCGTTCTTTGGAAAGGCCCTCTCCGGAGCTCATCCCGGAGCACCAGTCCCGTGTACTTATCTGTCTCATGAGCCATGTTTGGAAAGGCCCTCTCCGGAGCCCAAACCGGAGCACCAATCCCGTGTTTGCCACCACAAAGACACATAAGACATCAAAATATTTTCGTGCATCGACATATCATATCATGTACATGCATCACATAACGTAATCGATCCACGTAAGTCGTTCTTTTCGTTCTTGACTTAAAACTTGAAACTTTTTGCATAGAAACTCTTAAATATATTTTAGAAGCCTTAAAAGATCATAACCATGAATTTAGGACCCTAAAATAACATAAACAAATCATGAATTTCGAAGTCAAGGCGCGGCCGCTCAACTTCTAGGCGCGGGCGCGCATGACCTGCGCAAATGAGCCTTATTTCTCGCTCTGAAACTCTATTTTAAAATCGGAATTTGGAAAAGTGGTAAAAAATAAAGTTGTAGCTCTTGAGCGTGGCATTTTAACGCCAAAAACCAAACCTCAATTGGAGTTTTCTGCAAAAAGTTATTTTCATTCTCCCGAGATGTGTCACTTCCACAAATTCAAAACACTCGACACACTTCGGGGCGATTTTGACTAATCTTTCAAAATGATTTTGACAAAACTAAAAACATGAAAGTTGTAGATAAATGAGGTATCTTTCAAATAAAATTAGCCTCATATTATTTGGATTAGTAAACTAGTCTTAATATTCAAAATGATAACCAGTGCTGCTAATCCGGAACAATCCAGCACATGCAACATTTCAAAGATTTAATTCAAACTAACTCAATACTTCAAAATATGATATTTTATACTACTATAGCTATATAATTTAATTAAAACATATCTTAGAACCTTAAAAACTCATCAAAACTTTAAAATAAACATGTATCTCTTGAATCAAACTCAATAACTTGGCAGGAACGACTTTTTCTTCACGATTTCATACTATCACATAGCATGCTCTTCAAACCCTTAAAATCAAAACTTCATGCTTACATATCTCAACATACATATTCTCATATCAAAATAATTATATTTTGAATGGTGGTTTCAAAACCTTTAAAATTTGTACTTGCCTTAACGAAGATTGAGATGATCCAGAACTTCGATAACGAGCTAACCTTTGGTACGAACGGAAATTGGGAGCTAAACTTTACCTTTGATCTTAAGGAACACCGATGGAAAGGGAAAAGGAAGAAATGGAAATGGGAGGAAGGGAAGTAGGCGTGTGATTGAGAGGGGGAGGGGGAGACAAGTGGTAATGAGGGGGGTCAAGGGTAGATGGATATGAATAATAGGAATTAATATAACAGGGGTGTTGGATACATAAAATGTAGTCAATCCAACACGCCTCAAATCGGATTATTAAAATTTTCCTCCCAATGCTAGAAATAAAACCATAGAAATATTATACTCAAAATGCTTGTAATAATATTCTATACGATCTCGTGTATTGGTTAGATTCGTTCCGTGAGTCCAGAATCAAACTCGACATGAAATCGTTAACTCAATCGAGAATATTAAAATAAGATAGACATAAATCATAAAATCATTAATCTAATCATGACTTAAAGACTTTAAAGAATATAAACCATTAAAACAAGTATAACCATTTAAATCAAGAATAATAAAATAAAATAATTTAAAATCATTTAACACAATGAAAATATTTAAATGACAAAAGCATTTAAATCATAATCAACCAAATGGAATAGATTAAAGCTCGTTTAAAATTCCTTTGTAAATCATGAATAATACAATAAAATAACTTAAATCTATTAAAATTCATTAAATAAACCATGAATGGACTTATGAATTTTCTGGGTATTACAATCTACTCTCCTTAAAATGAATTTCGTCCTCGAAATTCGACTGATCATCTCCAAAGATATAAATTTTCTTCAAACTAATCCATACAATCCCACACTTACATGTCTAATTTCAATATCAATGTCTCATAAATCAACAATCTGCTGCGCACTCTGATAAACAAAATATTATATCGCTCTTATTTGTAATTCTAATCTTATCAAATCAAAACATATATGTTCGAATTGGCTACAATCTTCTTAAAGATTTAATTCAGATCGAAACATATCTTTTCAAGTCGGCCGTGAATCTGCTTTACGACTTAATTCTGATCACCAAAATCCACAATATCTTCAGACACGTGATTTCTATTCCAACGGTATCTAAATGTCAAAGAAAACGGTAACAAAACGGCTTGTTTTATTCTCCTTTCACCTTATAAATATGATCACTCAAACTTATTTTTAATCAAACTCAACTTATTCTTTCTCTCACAAGTTATTTCTCCAAGATCTCGAAGAGGAAGAAGATGGCATTTTTAATGTTATTCATTGAAACCATCATGATTATCCTTCTCATGTACCTTGTATTTACCGGTGAATATCCACCCCACATTTTTTCTCTATTCTTGAATTTGCTTGTACTCGTTATTCTTCCCTTATATTGTATTGTCATAATGATAGAAATTTACTAAGCTCAACCAAATTCTCAATTTCATTCGTTAAAACTTAGCATTCAAACTATTAACCTTGAAAGTAAGATTGTTCCAACAAACTTAACCTTGTAATACTCTAAAAGTAATTTCACATGTCAACAAATTTTCGTGTCACAGTTTAATCCTAAATCATTATTCTTATAGCCCAAAGAAACAATCACCGAGAACATTATTTTTTTCATCGAACCTATTCTATACAATAAGAGTATTCCAACGGAAAATCAATTATCATCTTACATTCCTCATGGTGAAAGTATAACATCCTCAGAGAATAATCTTAACTGTAATGCCCAAGAAGAAAATTTTTCATCAACAAATCATTACTTCCCCAAGATACTCTTAATAAAGTCAGACTCATTACAATTCCAATCCAAAAATCCATCAAACATAGGAAAATTTTCTGTTGAAAATCACAAGTGATCATAACTGCAAGAGAAAACACAAATTGAAAATTTCAAACATTAAACTTGCAGTCATGGAGGCAGGAGCATTCGAGTCCTTGACGAGATTGCATGCACGAACTATATCCCAGAGCCAATTGCTCTGATACCAACTGTGACGTCCCGTATTTTTCAAACATTTAATAAAATAGTTGCGGAAAAAGAGTGAGAAAATTTTTCTAAACTTTAAACTATGTAGGGTGTGCATCACACTAATTCCCAAAGAAAATAAAATCTAAATCTTTAACAATAAAAATCGTGTCTCAATGTTCATGAAGTCTAAGAAATATGGATGCAACCCTACTCTGAAGACCATCTAAAATACGGAACATCAAAACCTACTACTAACATTTAAAGAGGATAGGGAAAATTGAGTTCAATTAATTAATTATGTATATAAAATACAATTAAAAATAATCAAAGAACTCACTTAAGAACATTATCTGAAATAAACATTTAAAAGACGAACCATTTGAAATCCTCAAAACTCATCTTTAAAAGATTGACAATTCAAATAATTAAATCATTACTCTTAAACATCTTACATAAAATATTATAACAATATGATATAAATAAGCATAGGTAAATATTTTTGCTTTAAATACATCAGAGCTTCTGAACTGTCGTGTCATGCAATTACTTCGCCTCTTGGACTCTTCAGCCATGCTACCAGAGCTTTTTAAATCAAAACTGCTAAACCATCTGCACCATTCAAGTATAGTGAGTCTAAAGAACTCAGCAAGATTAAAATGTACATATCGATGTCATTATAGCTTCAAAATAATTTAAACTTAAAATGACTTGAGCATACATAACATGATACCTTGAACTTGAAGAATTTTAACGTAAACATCATGGAACTTTAAACTTAAAATCTTAAACATGAACTTCAAAACTCTTAAAAGATGCAAGAAACTTAAACATAGACATCAACTTACTTAACTTTAAATCATGAAAATAGACTTCATGCATATTCCCTAAACATTACCATTTCATTCTTAAATAAACTTTTGCACTTAACATCTAATAAATAAAATCATGCAACTTGGACAACATCAAATCATGAACATAAACCATGAACATTACATAGAAACTTATCATTTTGGGGTGATGAATTATGTGAAATTGTGGCAACCGTAATAATGGGCACATTCGTAGTTCCTGTTGATCAACAAACATATGGCACTAAGCCTCATAACATTCGTTCTTTGGAAAGGCCCTCTCCGGAGCTCATCCCGGAGCACCAGTCCCGTGTACTTATCTGTCTCATGAGCCATGTTTGGAAAGGCCCTCTCTGGAGCCCAAACCGGAGCACCAATCCCGTGTTTGCTACCACAAAGACACATAAGACATCAAAATATTTTCGTGCATCGACATATCATATCATGCTTTATCTTAACATCATTCATTCACGTCTCATCATCTTATCATTTCATCATCATATCAGCGTATCATCATAACATATCATTTCATTATGAAGCATCATCATATCATCGTAATTTCCTTCATAAACTTTCATTCATGAACATAAAACTTTACTCAATAACTTCATACATGTCATAGATGATAAAAATCATACTTTCATATTGAACATAGGTTTCATAAATGAAACTTAGACATGTACATGCATCACATAATGTATTCGATCCACGTAAGTCGTTCTTTTCGTTCTTGACTTAAAACTTGAAACTTTTTGCATAGAAACTCTTAAATATATTTTAGAAGCCTTAAAAGATCATAACCATGAATTTAGGACCCTAAAATAACATAAACAAATCATGAATTTCGAAGTAAAGGCGCGACCGCTCAACTTCTAGGCGCGGGCGCGCATGACCTGCGCAAATGAGCCTTCTTTCTCGCTCTGGAACTCTATTTTAAAATCGGAATTTGGAAAAGTGGTAAACATGAAAGTTGTAGCTCTTGAGCGTGGCTTTTCAACGCCGAAAACCGAACCTCAATTGGAGTTTTCTGTTAAAAGGTATTTTCATTCTCCCGAGATGTGTCACTTCCACAAATTCAAAACACACGACACACTTCGGGGAGATTTTGACTAATCTTTCATAACGATTTTGACAAAACTCAAAACATGAAATTTGTAGATAAATGAGGTATCTTTCAAATAAAATTGGTCTCATATCATTTGGATTAGTAAACTAGTCTTAATAATCAAAATGATAACAAGTGCCGCTAATCTGGAACAATCCAGCACATGCAACATTTCAAAGATTTAATTCAAACTAACTCAATACTTCAAAATATGATATTTTCTACTACTATAGCTATATAATTTAATTAAAACATATCTTAGAACCTCAAAAACTCATCAAAACTTTAAAATAAACATGTATCTCTTGAATCAAACTCAATAACTTGGCAGGAACGACTTTTGCTTCACGATTTCATACTATCACATAACATGCTCTTTAAACCCTTAAAATCAAAACTTCATGCTTACATATCTCAACATACATATTCTCATATCAAAATAATTGTATTTTGAATGGTGGTTTCAAAACCTTTAAAATTTGTACTTGCCTTAACGAAGATTGAGATGATCCAGAACTTCGATAACGAGCTAACCTTTGGTACGAACGGAAATTGGGAGATAAACTTTACCTTTGATCTTAAGGAACACCGATGGAAAGGGAAAAGGAAGAAATGGAAATGGGAGGAAGGGAAGTAGGCGTGTGATTGAGAGGGGGAGGGGGAGACAAGTGGTAATGAGGGGGGTCAAGGGTAGATGGATATAAATAATAGGAATTAATACAACAGGGGTGTTGGATACATAAAATGTAGTCAATTCAACACTCCTCAAATCAAATTATTAAAATTTTCCTCCCAATGCAAGAAATAAAACCATAGAAATATTGTACTCAAAATGCTTGTAATAATATTCTATACGATCTCGTGTATTGGTTAGCTTCGTTCCGTGAGTCCAGAATCAAACTCGACATGAAATCGTTAACTCAATCAAGAATATTAAAATAAGATAGACATAAATCATAAAATTATTAATCTAATCATGACTTAAAGACTTTAAAGAATATAAACCATTAAAACAAGTATAACCATTTAAATCAAGAATAATAAAATAAAATAATTTAAAATCATTTAACACAATGAAAATATTTAAATGACAAAAGCATTTAAATCATAATCAACCAAATGGAATAGATTAAAGCTCATTTAAAATTCCTTTGTAAATCATGAATAATACAATAAAATAACTTAAATCTATTAAAATTCATTAAATAATTCGTGAATGGACTTATAAATTTTCTGGGTATTACAAAGAATCTTACTGAAATATATATGTCATCTCTACTCATCGGCATATCTTTCAATTCTGATTTAGATCATGAACATATCAAGTGCATTGAATATACTTATTTCAGAATATTTATGTAATCAAACATCATATAGCAAACCGAAATCACAGAATCTTAATTCGAGATTCTATATCATCATATTCAATTGCACATTATGTTCTTACTGATCTAATTTAATCGCTTCTTATCATCAATTCTTCTACTAATTTGTATTCGATTATTGCATCATCATCTATCATGCAACATAAACAGATAGTTCAATACGAACAAAATCATATTCAGTTTCAGTTCATCGAAACAATAGTTCCATTCTTCAGTTCAATTCACACAGTCTCTTTTCTGATACAGAGGTGATCATATAATAAGCTTTCAGCTATCATGAATCTATAGCACCCACAATAAACAGGTCAAAACAAAATAAATCTGTTACCTGAAATTTCATTCTCAGGTGCAATTTCATTCTGATTCTCTGTATACTTCTGGAATATAAATTGTAGCTAAATATGTGTTTTTCTCACACACCGTAGCATCTTTACAATTTCAGTCCTTTTGTTTCATCATTCAGCTTCAGTTCTATTAAACAAGACTATGTCTTTCATAACATACTTCAGTCGTCAGCATTTATTCAGACCTATTTTTCGAATTCAAGACATAACTAAACAACTCAATCTTGAGCTTCTGATCATTTACAATTCAAAGATTTAAGCCTTGGCTTGAAATCTAACAAGATATTCTTCAATACTCAAAATATTCAGCTTCTAAAAGGTATTTTTTTTTCCTTCTCATCATTTCTATCTGTTGTGGCAAAGAAACATTATGAAAACTTTGTTCTAAGCACTTACCAACAAATAAATATACCTCTATTTTGTCAGAATTTCTTCGTCAAAATCTAACAGCTGGTTGCTAGGTCTTGAAGTTGGTAGACAGTCAATCTGATACGTCATTCATCTGTATCTTTTAGGTATCTGAACATCTCTTCAAAACAACTTCTACCTGCAATACATCTATTCATTCGCTGATATTCTGTTTTGTTCAATCAGAGATATTGCATTCAGCTGAGCAATAATACAGTTCTGTTCAATTTGACCATACCATTTTGTTCAGTCTGGCCATACAACTCTGTCAGTCTGGGGTGCTTACGTCACCCAAAGAACACCGTTCTCTTCAATTCTGGGTGCTTACATCACCCGAGGAAATTCTTATAATAACATCGATAAGAATTTGAAAATTTACAAATCAGTAAATTAATCAATTCAATTTCAAAGGTAGATCACGAGCACATGCCTTTTATCAAATCATCGAATCAAATACTGCATAATCATGCAATACTAAAAATGCATATGACTCACTCTACCCCGCTCAGCTTCTATCTCAGTCCAAGAAACTTACGCTCTGATACCACCTGTTGTGGGGACCTCGGGTTGCTAATCTCGTTTTAGGGCAACTAATGATTAATTAAACAATTAATCAAACAATTAAAGAATAATACATCAAGACAGAAAAAAAATTATTATTTTTTTAAAATCCCGAGCCTCGCTCGATCGGTTAAAATCATCCGATCGAGCGAGCATCAAAACAAAAGTCTCGGGTCTATACATATATTGGCCTCGCTCGATCGGTCAAAAGCAGCCGATCGAGCGAGCAAGAAAAATCATCTTTTCTGCCCAACAAAGCAAGCCTCGCTCGATCGGTGATAATCACCCGATCGAGCGAGCTATCTTCTTCAGAAAATTGCAGAATTCTGTTTGCTGATCTATTGCTGTCCAAACTTTAATACAAGGTATATATCATCATCCAAATCAATTCTAAGAATGTTATAAAATCTGAGAACATTCCTACATTCATATACCCAGTTCCTATTATCAACTCATACAATTTAATACATCCAATGAATAGCATAAAAGACATAAATCAACAAGCTACACTAACTCTCAATAGTGAGCTTCTAAACAAGATTTCAATGTCAAGTTCAATGTTATTTACTACCATTTTTCAACTTAACCCGAGTCCACACTTGCTACATCTCTCTCCCGAGCTATCAATGTTATCTCAACCAAGCTCCTGCCCCACCTATTGCAATGCACACATACAAAACAAAGCAACAGCCTGATAAACTCTGGTGAGAAATCATTCTCAGTATAATCGACATATAAATGCGTTAAATAAATTCATATCAACTCTAAACATATCAACTCAAGAATAGAGTAAAAATAACGCATATATCGACTCAAACTTCAAATCAAGACTCAATTTATATAGCGCGCTTATCTCAAGAATTGATTCTTATCACTTCATTTCCATCAAGATTCGTAAACGATATTGACATGGATATCCGTCTAACGAGTTCGTAAATGACTCGCAAATAAGGTTAACCGCAACCTTGGCATAGAATCAACTCAATATACAATCATATCAAAAGCAATAAAGATCCACTACCTGTGATGGATCGACAATAACATAAGTTCTACCTCAAGAACAAGTACTTAAACAAGTATGTGATTTGTTCGGGATAACTCAAGAATAGTCGTTCTTGAGTTTCACAGTCCCTAACTCGCGATGTCGTCATTATACCTTTCATTCTCGAGTTGACGATGTTCCACATCTGGATAGGAAGTACAACAACTCCTACAAGAATCTGATCATTCAAACCTCAATCCATCTTCAATCAAATTCACTTCAATCTTGATCACTTCTTGTAGTGACCCTTACCCGGATCACCTACTAAACAGAACTTATGCATGCAATTAACTTAATAAAATAGATATCAGAATAAAGCTGCGGAAACCAATAATATTATACAATCCCAAGTAAAGGAATCTGTAATTATCCAATAATATACAACCAAATCGAATAGCTGTATAAACCCAAACAACAGTAATAAAGCCTAGACGAAGCTCCAGCTGGCCAACCACTGACTAGCCCCTCCTGGATCCACCCTCCTCGTCCAATCGCAAACCTGCCCCATGGAATAGGGTGTCCAGAAAATACAGAGTACGAGACGTGAGCATAAAACGCTCAGTGCGAGAGTATGAGTATACATGGATGCAAAGTGAACTCCCTATAGACTCGAGGTCAAGGATCAGATAACAGAGACAGACCGGGCCCTGGTATGTAGCACGCTGTGTCGTCGCTTCAGGAGGTGGCTCCCATACCGAGATAACTGTGGATACGCCGGACCCAAATCGATGGAAGTCCATCCACTAACATAATAGGGTACAACCCTACTACAGACATCTCGAAGGAGATACAACAAGATGCAAATGAATGCAGCATAATATCATGGCATATAAATCATGCGGTCACATAATACATGCATACTCAGTCAGGATATCTCGAACAGTACTTTCGTACCTCAATACAGTGCAAGCTCTACCAACTCTAGGTCCACGCCTATAGTCTGCTCTACACTGCCAAATGATACTACTATCATTAAAGTGCTCTAAAAGCCTTAACTAAGCTATTGCATACTCCTAAATATTTATAGGAAGCAAAAGCTATACCTTCGTCCGTCGTTAGCTCTTTGATGTCGATGCCTCCAGAACTTGGGCACAACTCCGCTACGACTATCGAACGCCTCTCCGACCTCCGGACCAAGCCTAAGAAGACTAGAACAGCTCCAAAAGGACTAGAAAGGAAAGGAGAACTCGGAATTGGCAAATGAAAGTGAAGCCTCGGCCTTCTATTTATAGACAACGATCGGAGCCTCCGATCCTCGATCGAAACGTCCGAACTTCGATCGGAACGTCCGATCCTGCCATCGGAGCTTCCGAAGATCCTTATCTGCCACGTGTCAAAATATCATTTGTTGACTTCGGATAGGGGTGATCGGAACGTCCGATCCTGATCGGAGCTTCCGATCCAGCCACACGTCATGGATGACGTAATATCATCGGTGCCTCCGATCCTCATCGAAGCTTCCGATCCCGATCGGAGCTTCCGATCGTCCCTTCGGAGCTTCCGATCCGTCCAATCCCCAATTTATTTAATTAGCATTAATCTTTTAATTACTCAATTAGGGTTCGGGCTACTACACTTCTTCTTCGGTTTCAAGTTGAGGTTCTTGAGTCAATAGTCTCCTATTAAACTCTGAAACATACCATCAAAAACATGCAAATCAAACCTCATTCTATTCAATCATTTCAGAATTAAATCAAACTCATCAATATAAATTCAATCAACATCATTTCAAACTTCAACTTTTTCTTATTCGATATAACATGGAGTCTTGCATCATCATCTTTCAAACGTGACTGAAACTGAGAAATAAAAATGTATATCGTCGCTAACATTTCACTCACATCTCAATTCAATCTTTGGTTATCAAAACTGATCCTAAAACATCAACCGATGTTGTAGCGATTGAAAACGGGAACCGACTCGGTACCGAATTCATTTCTAATCAATTCAATCATTCGTATCACTTATATTAGCTGAATTCATCATTCAATTCATCATATCAGCAGCTAAATATATCAAATGTAAGCTGGACATCATAACAAGTTCATTCCTTAGTTCATTTTCAATCCAGGTTCGATATATAACGGCATACGAATTCAAGAACACAAACATCAAGTCATAATCTGATATCTGCCAAATTTTTTTCTTCAAAACATGCCAAGATAACAAAATACTTACATAAAATCGAAGCCCTCGTCGCAAGGATTCCAGAACATCTTTCAGAATTGAAATCGGACGAGCGAAACAAAAGTTATCGACGTTTGAAAATCGAAAAGCAAAGGAAATGGAAGAGGGTTCGAGCTCCTCTGTTCTCATTTCTGAATCTGATATTGACATACACGTATCAAGGCTGAGTAAGCTTCAGAAAATCGGATATGTATTGAATATTTGCAATTTAGTCCCTCAAGTCTTCATTAATTGCAATTCAGTCCTCGGCCTTCTTTTTAATTCAATTTCAATCCAAAATAATTTAAGAATATTAGAATTAAAATCGAAACTCTAAATATTCCCAAATTAAATATACTTGGACTAAAATAAATTAAATTTGGATTAATTAAATAATCCCGACCGTTTGTACTTTAGTCCTTGCAACTTCGATATTTTCAAATCAGTCCCTGATCGGGTTGTATCTTCAAAATTAATCTTCGTTAATTCCCGAAACATGGAATTTAATCTTAAATCCCATAAATATTCAAATCGAATATTTATTCTTTTAATTTAAGAATTTTCGGAATTTAATTCTCAAAATCCGTAAATTCTCAAATTAAATATTTTCGGCTCGGAAATTAAATCTATCATTTCCATAACTTCTCAAATCAATATTAGCCCTTAATATGGAATTTAATTCTCAAATTCCATAATTAATAATTTAATATTTTCGGGCCTTACAGATTTCATACTTGGACGCATCACTATCATTGATATGGGGACTGTAGGGCAGCAGATCAATGAATCGCTGCTGATATTCATCAACAATCATAGATCCCTGCCTCAGTGTAAGCAACTCCATCGATCGTTCCTGACGGAGAGCTGGAGGAAAATATAACTTCTGAAATTGCTGACATAAATCCTCCCAAATGACCCGTCCTCTCTCAGTAAGCGCCTGAGCTGCCTTGGCATCCCACCATAATCGTGCGCGTCCATCTAGAACAAACTCTAAAACTTCCATCTTCTTCTCCTCAGTACATTCGAAAGCACGAAAAGAACTTTCGATCCTGGCCATCCAATTCCTCGCTTCCTCAGGATTCTCACCTCCTAACAAGGGTTTCGGTCCTACTTGCATAAACATATTGATAGTATAGCGACGTCTACCCTCGTGAGGACGATGTCGATCCTCATGATGATGGCGATGGTAACGATGACCACATCCCTAGCCAACACTACCATGACTCTCGTTACCTCCATCAGCCATTATCTGAAAAGATTTGCACATTAAAATCCCAAATGCGCAAAATTACTCAAAACTAACTAAATCCCAAGTACTAATCCCAAAATATAAGCATGCTCTAATACCAAAAATGTAGTGACCCTGCAATCACCTACTAACTTGAAACTAATAGCATGCATTAAACTTAATAAAGCAAAGATGCTAATCAGAGAAATACGTGCGGAAACATAACCCATAAATTACATATCAGCTTAGTAAAACATATTCAGGCTTATTATAGTAGTGATACAACCATGTCGAAAAGCTTAAAATACAACAGTCTAAAACATTATACAGCTAAACAAATCCTGCTGTATAAAATCCCCTGAAAAGCTCCAGCTCCCTAGTCCTGCCTCGAACTACCGGCTCCGTCCATCCTGCGACCTGCCCCATGGAATAGGGTGTCCAAGATAAAAACTAGGACGTGAGCGCTAACGCCCAGTACATAAACATGAGTAAACATATGTATATGATGCATGCAACCGTGATGGCAGGTAAAGGGTCATCTGATAAGTCATGCTCAGTACAGGTGCCACATGAGTGTTGTAACCTCACGGATCAACCTCTGGTACAACCACACTCGTCAAGTACACTAGAGTAGTCAGACATACATGTCCCCGCCGTTGTGGTACTCTCAGTGACAGAATAGCAAGTATAGAGCTGAGCGGCTCTATAATCAGGTATAACAAGGTATAGGCTCAACGTGTATATGCACATGACATATGAATATGGAATGCGGTAAATCATATATCATGCCATATAATAATGCCAAATAAATTCAACACATAAACATGTATACTCGCTGACAATCTCAGTCAATGTGTACGTACCTCTAGGCTAGTTCAAGTCTTAGTAGGATCCTAGTTTTCAATCATTTATTCAAAAGTTCACCGTATCACTACACAAGTTCTATAAGCCTTAACTAAGCTAATAAGTACTCCCAAAATTTAAATAGATTCCCAAACCATACCTTCATCCGTATTAAGCCCGTTGGAGTCGCTAGTCCCGGATGACTATAACCACACCTTGGTTATTCCAGAACTTCTATAATAACCGATAGGGACCTCAAGTGTATATCTCACACTATATAACTGAAGAAGGAAACTCGGAATTCGTAATTCAAAATGAATCCGAACGAGCCCTATTTATAGAACCCAAAGTCGGTCAAGTTCGGACCGTCCGATCCAGCTCAACGCCTACATGCAGAACATGTCGAGTTCGGACCATCCGATCACCACTTCGGGTCATCCGAAGTGTTCAAAGTCCAATACTTGTCAAAATGCATGGCTGAGTTGTGGGGCCTCGGGTTGCTAATCTCATTCTTAGGGCAATAAGTAATTAAACATCATTAATTAAACAAGTAAGGAAAATGATCAAACAAATTTTTTTTATTTAGGAGTGCGCTCGGGTGGTCAAAAACCGCCGCTCGAGCGCCCCTCCTTAACCCAACTCTCGGTTTCACTACAAGAAAAATGCACAAACACAACACTTAAAAGACAATGCTTTTAGTGAAAAGTGTTGTTTTTTTTAAAAGAAAATGCTTTTAGTGAAAAGCGTTGTGGTTATATGTTTTTTATTAATCAAAGACAACGCTTGTTTTAAAAAGCATTGTCATTCAGCGTTTTTTTGGGGTCAAAGACAACGCTTTTAAAAGTGTTGTCTATTAGCGTTTTTTACTCCATGTAGCGCAACAATTTTTAAAAAGTGTTGTAGAAAATATATTATTTTTATTTAAAATAAAACATAAAAATTAATATTACCCAAATCCCAAAATCAGACCCCTAGCTTCTCGATTACTTCTCCCCCTTCTCGATTACTTCTCTATCCGATCCATTTCTCTCCTTCTTTCAACGCCGATGCTCCCCAACATCGACACTCCCCAACACCGCCGATCCGGCAGCTCCGACAGCTCCTGTAGCTCCATCCGATCCCTTTCTCTCCTTCTTCTCTCTTTCACTATTTTTTCTCCTGTATCTCCGTACTGATTTCATCTTTAAAATATAACGTATGGTAGTCTTCTTAGGCGACGGGGAAGGTGGCAGGAGGAAGAAGGCGGTGAAAGACAAGATCAAACACAAACCCACCTCGCAACTGCTATTCTCACTCGAGCCGTTGGGAAGCCCACCTCGCATCTGCTGCTACGCTCTCATCGAATGACACTACAGATGAATACCGGGAAAAACATTGACTTCTTGTAGCTCTTGTAGTTGCCTGTCACGATTGAAAAAATAAACTTAAAAGGATTTGCGACAAGTTCTTTAGGGTTTTCAGTGGGTGTTACAGTCCACCAGTAACAGCGAGGGAGACAATTTGGTACCATTATTTTATTTATATGTTTGGTAGTGAAATTTAAGCTTTTCTGATTTCAAGTTATCATTACCAGAGCAAATCAATTTACTTGGCCATTATATTGAGCATAAAAAAAATAATGAATTGATTATTGAAATAAATGCAGAGCTTCTCCATTTTCAACTCGGTAGTTTGGAAAATGTGCTTGAATCCAAACTTTTGTTCAAATCAACGTTTTGGTCGATATATAATTAATATTTCTGAGTTCACAAATTAAATATTAATTTATATTTGTGATGTATATTGTAATATATAATTTTTAATTATTCATGTAGTTGCAACTTCCAGGGTAATGTGATATACTTGCTTCAATTGTTGAAATGAAATTAGGCCATTATTTTCATTGCAAATTATGCTTGGATGCCATGTTTGGAGAAGTAGTTGTATTATACAGTAATTTGTGGTACTTTATGTGTTGTGGTTATATTCAGTAGAATGTGTCAACTATACAAGCTGAATTCTCCCGGAAGTTCCAAACATGCAAGATCAATTTCTCTCAAGATTTTTATGTCAATATTCATTAGAATTTACTAAAATTTATTTTCCCCTTCGATTTTTCAAAGCTTTACTTTCTAATTTTTCTTAGGATAAATTTCTACTTGCTCTCACAATATCTGTATTTACATTTGTTTTGTTGACATAGGAACAAAGATGTCAGTAAATGCCTAGGTTCTTTCATGCTCGAGAAATTACCTATGAGTAGAAATCTGGATAGAGGGCAACACTAGTTGCATCCAGGTTGTCTGAATAGGACTTAATATAGGTTAAAGTAAACCAGTTGAGCATAAGTGCTCACCCGATTAAGATGAAAAATGGAGGTCTCTTAATTTCGTGTTCTGCTTTAGTTGTCTCTTACCAATTTACTGCATGCACTTGAATTTTGTATACATAGTACACAATGGTTAAATCATGAATCTAGCCGACATTGTAAAAAGATAACTAAGTCATAAATGTCCGAGAAAAAGAAAATTCTGAAGTTGACTTCTGCAATGATAATGTTGTTATATATGGCTCCTACTAACCTTCAAAAAATGAAGTTCAGATGGTCTTTCCCGGGAAGATTTCCTGGCTTATTTTTAAATTGGTATATAACAGTTTCTCGATGTAGAAGTATATGTACCACTTTCATGGTGTTCCACCCATTATCATGCATGTGTGGAGGTTGCCAAGATAACATACATTTATGGCCTTATCTAGCGACTAGAAGTTAAATGAAAACCGTTGAGGGATGTTGAGATGAGAATGAGAAGATAAAATGCTAGACATAAAACTATATATAGATGTCCCAATTTTTACAAGCTTGAGTTCAATCGGTTCGTGGATCTTAGTTAACTGTAGCCTTCTGTTTGCTCTAGCCAAATTCGGGACGTGTGGATGGAGGAACCAACATCAAGTACATGAACATGTTTGATGCACATGTCATTAACTAGTATTGTTTTATGCTTACATGTTATTTATAAGTTCTTACATAATCTTCGTCTTCTCTATTTCTTCTTTATTAGGACTAGATAATATACATCTGGGGTTACTCATGCTGCTGCCAGAGCCTTCTGTATCTCCTTCTGTAACAAATGGTAAATATGAACAAAATTTAGATTGCAACTACATAACTAAGCAATTGAGGCATAATTCCCCATCGACAATGATCTGTCACTTGTTGTATTGCAGAGTCGAAGCAATAATTCTTTTAGCTCTATTTGAAAAGGAGAAGTTTTTGATGCGTATCGTTTGAAAATAAGCTACTGGCCAATTCCAAACCACATCCATTCCCTCTAAATTTCGCTGTTCCACCCTTCAAGTTCAATCATTCTTTCCCCAAACTATCTCCTCCTGCTTGGTATGTTTTTATTCCTCCTACAGTGAAAGAATTAAGCTTTATTGATTTATGTTTGATAGTTTTTTTTGGGTTTTTTTGTTATTTGATTGGTTGTTCTTAGTCTTATTCAACAATTTAAAGCATTGAGCTATATTGTTATGTGAATCCAGTGTTTTTCTTGGTTTATCTTTGCATTCTTGACTGTTGTCGGTTCAGTTCTGAAGTTGGATTTGTACAGCCGCTTTGGTTTGATTGTGTTTAACGTTAACCCATTTCCCATGCTAATTCTTGTTGGGTTTTAAGTAATTTTTTCAGTAGGTTTCGAGGTTAAGAGGGATTTAATGATTTCCAGTATGTAAATTGTTCTTCTGATTGTATAAATGATTAACCTTACAAATAAAGGGAAATCACAGTCAGTTTTAAAACAACTTCTTCTGAAAAATGAGACCAGATTTTAGATTCCAATTTCATTGTCTGCTTTCTTTAAGTTTGAAAACAACTTCTGAAAAATTTAATTTTTTTTTTCGTATTATTAATTTACGTTACTTGTGTATTATATTGGTTTTATTTCAAATGATTCTAAAAGAAGCTGATTAGTTCTTAATGACGGTAATCTTGTAGATAGATCCATGTGGTTCATTCACACTTTAGATCAGCACGATTTTATTGAAAATCATTTTTTTTTCTGTCTAGCTACTCTTTGATTGATTAATGTTGGTATATATGAAATAATTCTTACTTGTGTGATCTAGGAACTGTAACACATTGTTACAGATGAAAATATGTAACTTTCTTTCCAGGTTTTGGAACTGCGTGCAGCCTCATTTTACATTGTTTACAGGAGACTTGATATAAGGTTCGCATAAATAATTTTGGTTTCCTTATTTTATTCATAAGGTATTAATTCAGATAATTTTTTTACTGTGTCTTCCTTGCTTTAAAAACAAGTCTAGCTCTAGCTTATGTGTTTAGTAGTTCAAGGGTCCAGTCTTCCTCAGTGATCACTGATTGGTAAATGCATTGTGCATAGTTTTCTCAAAGCATGGATAATGTTAAATGATTTCCAAAAAGTTAAAATTTTTATGTTCAAGTTTCGAGGCTGGTCACTGTATATTATTTAATGGTTTGCTTGGATTTAACAGAGAATATGCTCGATATACATTACTTTACCAGCTGTGAGTTGTCAAGATGTCGATTAGTAGAAATCACTAACAAGTATCACTCCCAAAGTTATCTTTATTTTTTATTTTCTGTCCATTGCAGGATGATAGCTGTATTGAATCAGTCCTTAAATTTGTTAGAAACGTGTAGGCTATAAATTGTAATCTTTTATATATTTGAATTGATTTAACGGTTTAATTCATCTTTTAATTTTTGTCCACTGTCTTTGATTTGAAAACAGGCCATCGACAAAGGTCCTTTAGTCCCAGGTTTTCTTCAGCTCGTAGGGATAGTGTATTCATCTGTGAGTATCTTTATTTTTGTGAATGGATTATCTCTGTAGTTTATACCAGTAATGTTGCATACTCATTGGTTTTCCCTAAATTAATGTAATTTTGGTTTTTTATTTTAATGTGGATATCCATATATCCTTCGACAAGCCCTTAGATGATTGGCAAGGCCCCACAGTAATACTTTGTATATTGCACGGATCGATGTCAGCTGAGTGGAGATAAGTTGAGCAGGGAAATGTCCCAGCTCAATTTGATCCTTTAATTCCAGTTGAGCTGAAAAACTCAACCCAGATGATACCTTGAACTTAGTTGAGGAACTCCTTAGCTCAGCTCTTTCTTTTATCCATACGAATTTGTGGTGACTAGAAAGGTGGCTTGTTAGTCACATTAAAACATGAGCTCAGCACTGCATAGCTCCTCACCTGCATCAGTAATCAGTATGGCCTTTTCCGTGTTTTTTTCCAAAAATAAGCCAAGTTTCCACCCCCATCAGCCAACAATTAGTATAAAAATGGCCTAAATGCAAAAATAATAAATGGAATGAAGGGGCGGAGAGAGAAATTTAAGGGAAATATGACTCCTTTCTGTTGATTGAAGTAACTGGTTCCATAATTCCTTCACAGTTGCAACATTTTTTAATTACATAAATGGTATTTTAAGAATAAAAAGGCATAGCAAGATAGTTAAGAAAATATTATGAAATTGATCTGATGGTTCATATTACTATTAAATGGATTCATTGTTACAATTATAAAAGATAACTAAACATGCTGGATATTGGACAAAAGAAAGAACAGAGATTTATACGCTAACACACTTTAAGAAAGATATTGGAAGAAACAAAAAATGTCATATAAAAGAGACCAACAGTGGTTCCTCTTGGGATTTTTTCTGTAAGATATAGGTGTAGATAAGTTAAAGTGGTGAAGATTCCATTGCATATTTGAACAAAAAGATTATGGTGGTATTTGGTTAAGGTTTAAACTTGTCTTAATTCAAAAGTTTTGATCAAGTTCATATATGAAACTCTTAAGAATTTTTTTAAGGGATGTGGGACAATTGCACACTTAACACCTTTTGTTAGAATTTTTTCTACTTTTTTGGGGCTAAATCTGCTGTGTCTCTGCACTTTTCTCTTCATGTATGCATCATAATATATGAATAGAAGTGTTATAGTTTCCAACATTGTTTGAGTTTTTCGATCCCATGGACATTTCTCAGCCTCAATCTTGTTCTTAGTGACCGAGCTCGATAATTCATGATAAGAAATTTAGAGGTTGCTCTAAGATTGTTCAATTGCATATACAGTGGCTCTCAATTCAACAATCAAACAAATTATTTTGTTTACTGCCTCAATGTTGATAAGAAATTAGGTCTGCTTATGTTTTGTGCTGAACTTTTTCATCTTATATTGATGTTAAATCTATCTGTTATGTGTCATTCGTCTCATAGATTCTATTAACTTCAGTCTTGTTAAAACTTTTTGTTAGAATCACTCACTTAGCTAATGGCAGATTAAATTTTTTGCAGAATCAGATTAGTGAAGTTGGTTCTGCCCTCTACAATTGCAAAAAATAAATATTAGTGAAAGAAGCAAAAATGGGAAAGGGTAAAAAGAAATTGGAATATGCTGCCACTATAGAAGACACAAAGTTGGGCAAGGGTAAAGAAAAAGTAGAATATGCTGCCACTAGAAAGAGTTGGTGTGGTAACACTGGGTTGGATTCTGCTGACATCGACACCACTAGAACTCCTAGAGTTCGCACAAAAATGGATAGTCTTGCAATACAAAGAGTTAAAGGAATTAAAAAGGATGTTGCATTCAACAAACTGGGACAGCCAGTTGGAGAAGTTGCTATTGGAATACAGAGTTACATTGGCGTGGTTGCACGGGAAAAGGTCAAGATTTCTTACAAGACATGGAAGCAAGTTCCAATAGATGTTAAAGAATTGATATGGGATTCGGTTAATGTAAGTAATTTATCATGTATTAAAATATAGGATATATTTAATATTATTATGTTATTAATTTCTAATGTATTCTCGCTTTTGTTATTTGTAGTTTTCATATAATGTTGACGCAAAGTGGAAGAAGGGCTGTTTGAGATCAACATACAGTAAGTGGCGTCAATATGTGAGGACCCGGATTCTAATCTCTCGAACAGAAATAAATCATGTAATCAAAAGAAATAAAAATAATCAATAAGGCATTTAGCGATGCACACCTTACATTCAGCGACGCAAAACCACGTCGCGAAAAGTAGGTTTTTTTTTTATCGAGGTGAGGTGCGGGTGCGCCAAACGAGGCGCGGGCGCGCATAACGCCCTGTCTGGGCCTCCGAGAGAGTGCAGGACGCGCGGGCGCACCTCTCGAGCTGCACGGGCGCACCTCCCGGGCTGCGCGGGCGCGCATGGCCTGCTGTTCCTGCACCAAAAATGACTTCTAAAGTGTAATATCATACCCAAAAGGATTCTAACATGATCCAACTAATATTTTTCCACAACGAGGTATTCCAATACATGAAAATGTAGAAAAAACATCGATTCTAAGTTCTACAACTCAAAAATGAATACAAGGGAGTTCGAATACAAGGTATGACTCCTAAAACCAAGTCCTCACTCTATCATTTCCCACTCGATCTAGTCATGCAGCTTCTGACTCGATCCTGCCCCACCTGCCGTCAAGTACACATACAAACAAAACGACAGCCGGATAATCCGGTGAGAATATAATTCCCAGTAAAAGAGACAAATAAAACAATTTCAAATAATATAACAATTCATGTCATATAAAACGACGAGTCAATCAATTCAACAAATGGAATATCAGCACTTAACTCGAAATGCATTAAAATGCAATGCATGACTTCAAAACTCGGGATTATCTAATCGGATAATCAATATCAATCGGTACTCAATTGGGATCCCGGGGTCAAGTTTTCACGAACAACTCACCGACACACCCATTCGTGGTGGATGTCGTTCAACTCAAACCCCTAGACTTTAGAGCAACTATAAGAAGTATTCTAGCGATTGGAAAAACTCGAAATCCAAAGCCACTTCAATATAGTTTCCTAAATCGTCTAAATTCAAAACGATTCGTGTAGTGACCCAACCCGGATCCACTAACTAATCAGAGTTATAGTAAAAGCGCACGCAATAAAAGATTTAAAGCGTAAAGAGCGGATAATTAAAATACAAAAAATCCAATCGGCAGAATACAACCGACGCTATCACAATTGTATAAATACTGTTATACAACCAAATCGAAGGTTCAGGGTAAATAAATCCCTATCCTCTACAACCTCGCACTCCTCAAGCTCAATCCTGCTGAGAGCCGCCTGGACCGTCCAGCCTCAAACCTGCCTCGCCAAAAGATACACAATACCCAAACACAGGGACGTGAGCTAGAACGCTCAATACGAAGCAATGATATAAATACAAATATGCGTACACAGATGATTTAAAACTCAATTGAAAACACTTGCTCATGGCGCGGAGAATATACAGTACCGGCTAGAGAGCTACTCCGCGGGGTACTTGTATACTCCATATCAGGGCTGAGCCAACCCTATCTTGACCCGAATCCAAAATAGGATACAAGGCTCATATGGAAACTGTCATACCTGACTCGAGTCCAAAATAAGATCATTGTTCTCTATGGAGACTGTCAATGACTCACATCTCTCCGAATGCAGTCACACGTAAAATCATGTATGTGCTAAGACGGTAAAACATGCTAAAACATGATAAAACATATAGCACATACTCATGCAACATATAAGCAAATATATCATGCCGGCTATCTCAGTCAGTACTTACGTACCTCTAACACTGCTGGCCAAACCTAGCTCTGCTGGTCTAGACTCCAAGCCTACTAGTCCAGTCTACTAGCTAATACAATGCAAATATCCATGCATCAACAATTAGGCTCTAAAAGCCTTAACTAAGCTATTGCATACTCCTAAATATTTTTAGGATGCCAAAGTTATACCTGCGTCCATCGTTAGCCCTTTGCTGACGATAGCCTCAAAACTAGGCCGTAGCTTCGCGACGACGTCTAGATCAATAAGCCACTTCTGGATTCCCCGTAGGATGCCTAGATCTCCCTTGATCTGAGTTAGAAGGCTTAGGAATCGAGAGTGAAGAGAGGAAATTGGTACGACAAAATGAATTCTCGGACCCTCTATTTATAGGTAACGTTCGGAGCCTCCGAACCTGGTTCGGATCGTCCGAACTCGATCGGAATCTCCGATCGCACCTTCGGAGCATCCGATCGCCCAATATTACGTCAGCCATGATGTCACCTTGCTGACGTAAGCAATGACGTGCTCTGGTCCTGATCGGAACGTCCGATCTTATCGACGGAGCTTCCGATCCACTTCGGAGCCTCCGATCCTGAGTTCGGATCCTCCTGACTTGGTTCGGAGCTTTCGAACCATCCGAACCCTTGGGACCTTCCCGGCTATCTCCGAGTGTCCTGAATCCATTTCTGAAGTTTGTTATCCCAACAGGAACTTACTTAATCATGTTTTACTTAATCTAAATATGATCACGTGATTAATTTACTCCTTAATCACTAATTAGAAATGCTGGTTACTACATTCTCCCCCACTTAAGAAATTTCGTCCTCGAAATTTAAGTCTTAGAGGAAAACATAAATAGCCAACCAAATGTTCTTTATTACAACTGAACAAGTATAACTCGATACAAAGAAGTACAAAATCTCAAAATAACTCGGGGTGCTCGGCTAACATCCGACTCTCCAACTTCCAAGTAGCTTCCTCTGTCCCACTGCGTTGCCACTGTACCATAACCAATGGTATTCGCTTGTTACGAAGTATCTTGTCCTTCCTGTCAAGAATCCGCAGGGGTTTCTCCACATACGATAGATCTCGATCTACTTTTACCTCTGTCGGATGCAAAATATGAGACTCGTCCGCCACATACTATCTCAACAAGGACACGTGGAACACATCGTGGATCTCCAAAAGATCGGGTGGTAAGGCCAGACGATAAGCAACATCCCCAACCTTCTCGAGAATCTCGAAAGGACCAATAAATCTAGGTGTCAGCTTACCCTTGCGACCAAACCTCATCATCTTCCGGAAAGGTGACACATGCAAGAAAACATATTCCCCTACCTCAAAATGAAGTGGCCTGCGGTGAGTGTTCGCGTAGCTAGCCTGTCGATCCTGGGCTGCCTTAACCCTGCGTCGGATCAACTCTACTACATCAATCATCTGCTGAATCATCTGAGGACCCTCAACCTGACGCTCGCCAACCTCGTTCCAAAACAAAGGTGTACGACAACGGCGTCCATAAAGAGCCTCAAATGGTGCCATGCCAATGCTAAGATGGAAACTATTGTTGTAGGCGAACTCTACCAATGGTAAATGATCATGCCACGCTGGACCAAAATCCATCACCGCCGCACGAAGCATATCCTCTAGAGTGCGAATAGTATGCTCCGACTGTCCGTCCGTCTCTGGATGATAAGCCGTACTCAAGCTCAAAGTAGTACCAAGGGCTCGCTGGAAACTACCCCAAAATCTCGAGGTGAACCTCGGATCTCTATCGCTGACAATGCTCAACGGAATCCCATGCAATCGCACAATCTCCCGTACATACAATTGTGCCATCCTATCAAAGGTGTAATCGCGGTTATAGGGAAGAAAATGCACTGACTTCGACAACCGATCCACGACAACCCAAATAACATCACAATTCCTGGAAGACATAGGCAAGTGGGTGACAAAGTCCATCGTCACGTGCTCCCACTTCCATTCAGGAATCTCTAAGCTGTGAAGTAACCCTCCGGGTCGTCTAAACTCTGCCTTGACTTTTTGACACACAAAGCATCGGGATACAAACTGATAAATGCTGCGCTTCATCCCTTTCCACAAAAATCGAGTGCGAAGATCCTTATACATCTCACTACAAGAAAAAATAGATATAGTGACATTTGTGGGATGACATTTTTTATGTAATGTTGTCAAAACAACTTTTTAATGACACTTGGAAAAATAACTTAATTTGATAAAATATAAATCTTAAAAACCTAGCTACAGTGACATTTTCACCATAATGTCATTAAATATTTAACTTTTGATTATCTCAATCCCTCCATTTGTTTTCACGATTCCCTCCATTTTTCCCCACTCAAACTTGAATACATCACTTCCACACACACACACACACATTTTAATTAATAATTAAAACTTAAAAGAGTAAAGAAAAGAAAAGCCAACCCTAAGCCCCATTCCCGTCGCGGCGTCGCCTCTCAATTCTAGCCATCTTCTACCTTTTGTTTTTGCTGCAGCCGCCCATACGCTGCCGAAGAGGGTCCAACAATATATGTTCAAGAAATCCGAGCCTTAAAGCTTTCAATTGTGTCCAAAATCACAATAATGACGCTCGAAGTTAGACTCTGTTTCACGAATGAATCTACAGATCTTCTTCCACGCGATTTTTTCTACTTTTTAGCTGTTTTTGGTCGATTGACTAATGATGTCTTTGAAACCTATACTACTTGTTTTACAGCAGTCAGACTTAGTTGAGTATTCCATTGAAACCAGCTAGATTTGCGGGCCCGTTCTATTCTGTGGACTGTAGGTGATGTGAATGGAGTCGTAGGGGTAAGCAAATGTATTCTTACACTGTAATTTTTAGAGAATTTAAACCTCCTGTTTGATTCAATGTAAAGTAGGTGGATTCAAGTTCCTTCAGGGCCTAGCCAACCACTTCTCGGCAGTTTTTGAGTTCCATCGACAAGTTTGGCCAAGCGACCACCTTGTTTATTCTCTGCTCGGTCATGCTTCCTTCTTGAAGTGTTAAATATGTTCCAGCTCAGTTTTCAGCCCATTTTATCGCCATTCATAGGCTGGCCAAGGGTGAAAGTTCAATCCCTTAGATTTAAATTCGTTTTGTTGTTTATATCACATTAATATTGATTGTTAATTGTGTAAATATGTAGTCGTGGATACTTATGATGCAGCCTTTACAAAATCGCTTAATCTTATTTCAGCTAGTTTGTTCTCAATTGATTTTGCTCGATTTAATACGGATTTGTCCCAGAAACTTAAAGAACTCATACATGGTATGATGGAGCTTAATGGGACGCCAAACCTTGCAAATTACTTTCCAGATCTGAAGCCTTTCGATCCAAAGGGGATTAAGCGCAAAATCAAGGCTTGTGCTGGGAAATTGTTGGCAATTTTTTATGATATAATCGATCAAATATTGCGACAAGGAGGTGATAAGTTGACTCCTTTTGAGACTATAAATGATTTGTTGGGTTTCAAGGAGTTTGAGGTATATTTTTGACGATGAATGATTTTTGTCAAATTACTTTGTGCGATGTTTTGAGACGATTTTAGTTGCGTGATAACTAGTGAAACTTTCTGGCAAATGTTCAAGTTAAATACCCAATTAATTATCTGATGCAATTGTAGGCAGAGGATTGTGCAATGATTTGGGATCGTTTGCCTCAATGATCGTGATGTGAGTTAATTTATATTGGCTTCATCTGTTTCTTGTCTTATTCTTTGATCATGCTATTTTCATGGAGTTACTGTACAGATGAGTCTTCAATTGCACATTGTTTTCTTGAATGATTTATAGTATTTTTACATCATTAAATCAATTATTATGGAGATTAAAGATATTGATTTTCCTATAAAGTAGGGATTTAAGCAATAATCATATTAGAGGCAATATACCATCGAACTTGTCGATCGCTTTTAAAAGTTGGTGTGTTTCTGTTCTCAAACTACTTATTACATTATGTCGCAACTCTTTCTGTAAATAATGGTTGATAATACCCTTATTCCCCCAATAAAACGCCATGAACTCTAGGTTTCTTTCAGATAATCAGATTACAAGAAATGTTCCAGATACTTTATCGATGTTGGGGTAGTTGACAGATTTGTAAGTTTTATTCTCTCTCTAGTCCTACTTTTTCTTGTCTTCTCTTTTCATTGGTTCTGTATCAATTTCTAGTTAACTTAAAATCCCCACACTTTCTGGGTCTCTGAATAATAATCAATTTACTGGATCGATTCCTGGTGTCTTCTAACAGCTCAAGGACTTGGTTAACATGTCAGAGGTTTTGTAATTGGAACATAATATAATATTTAGATATACTTGGACCATTTTTGTTTGATTTACATCATGTGTTGATAATGCAGGGATTAGCCAGGGAATAGTTTATTTGGCCAGCTGACCTATTCGATGGGGAATTTGTCATCTCTGACCACCTTGTAAGTATATAGCCTCGGAGTGTAAATGCGGTCCTAATATTTTCTTATCTTATGCCAATATTGACTGAGCTATATTGGATTACAAAGGATTACAAGAGTTTTCTTCATACCATGACTTCTTGAGGAACGTCAATCAGTTATGGGAAAAAAAAACATAGTAGTATGTGATCTAACATGTTTAGCATTTTTTTTACATGATTTTCTACGTTTATATATCGAGTGGAGATATATTTTGGGTCTTATTTGTGGTTCTTGCATCAGAGGCTATGTATATTGATTGTGTTTTGTAGTTAATTTTTATATTTGGCTTTTAACATTATTTGGTTTGATTATTACCCATGGTTTTGGCTACTTGACTGCTTAGCTACAAATACATTTTTGATGTAAGTTCTTTTCTGATGTACTATTTGTATTTTATCATCATGAATCATAATTATTCATATAATCAAACTTTATTGGTTTTTGTTGGGTTCTAATCTTGTACGTAGTTGTGACAAGTTACACAGATTTGTAAAGTTACGTTTTTTTAGCTCCTTAGATTAGGAAGATTCTAATTAATATTACAATAATGGAATAATTTGTTTAAGGCTATAACATCCTTATTTCTTGAACTCAATTTCTATTATCATTTTTTTCCTTTTAGGTTGGAAGCTCGGGTTTGATCAAAAGATTCAATCAAACGTGTGGCCAAACTATTTCTTCATATGACATGGATCCGAATGATGGACGATGGTTTCATATTAGATCAGATATAATTTATAGGCAGTTTTTGTCTTTCATTCATTCTAGTATACCAACATTTATGCAAAAGTTATATTGTGTACCAACATTTTTGTAGAAGTTTTTTTGCAAATTTATTTATGAAAATATTGGTTGTTAATGATTAATAATTGTTTTATTACTTTTGTTAAATGTTAGAGGTTATTGTTTTTCATAATTTTTTAAGTTTTAAATTCATAATTTTTTATGAATTGGCAACATGAAAATATAGGAATAATATTTAAATGGTTAAAAGTTTAGAAGACACTTACAAATGTCATTATAAAATTTATCATGACATATTTGTTTGTCCTTAAAACAATATATATATATATATAGTATTAATAGTGTTAATATTCTATGTTATCGTGACATTAAAAAATGTCATCTTAATTTTTTTTGACATTTTTTTGTGTCTTTACAATGATATTATGTGACACTAATAGCGTTGGTATAACCATGCTATAATGACACTAAAAAGTGTTATCCCACTTTTAACGACATCACTATAGAGGACATTTTTACGAAATGTCACTATAACTAAAATGTCACTATATGTAATATGTAAGGACATTTTAAAATGTCAACAAAAGGATTTTTTCTAGTAGTGTCTTCATGCTGCCTGGATGTACAGAGAATCGACTGCGGTGAGCTTGCGATAAGATCTCATCCCTCAAAGTAGAATCCTCGGGCACCACAACTCGACCAGAACGACACAACAAACCGTCTCCCTGCAAATGGAAACCAGAAGTGTTATCACCCTCAGCCAGCCGGGCCAACTTCTGAGTCTTCAGATCAGAATTCTGAGCTTCCCGGATTCGTCTGTATAGTGCTGGCTCTGCAAGCACAGAAGAGACACGAATCCCTTGTTGTTATTTCTTATGACGGAAAGTGAATCCCAAAGAACAACACTCCTCCACTGCCTTCGAAACCGAACTGGTACGAAGAGAACTCATATAAACTTTGCGAATAAGCGCATCAGCAATGGGATTTGAAGAACCTGGATGGTACTTGATCTCACAATCGTAATCCTTCAACAGATCCATCCAACGACGCTGCCGCATGTTCAACTCAGCCTGAGTGAACAGATACTTCAAACTCTTATGATCGGTGAAGATCTCAAATCGTTCACCGTACAAATAGTGACGCCATATCTTAAGAGCAAAGACAATGGCTGCAAGCTCTAAATCATGTACGGGATAGTTCTCCTCGTGAGTCTTCAACTGTCTGGAGGCATAAGCAATCACGTGGCCATTCTGAGTCAACACACACCCCAAACCCAGGAGAGAAGCATCAGTGAAGACTACAAAACCACCTGATAGAGACGATAAAGCAAGAACTGGAGCTGTTGTCAGACGACGTCTCAACTCACGAAAACTGTCTTCACAAGCATCAGAACAAACGAAAGAAACGTCTTTCTTCATCAACTGAGTCAAAGGCTTAGCTATCTGAGAGAAATTATCCACAAAACGACGAAAGTATCCTGCTAAACCAAGGAAACTACGAATCTCAGAAGTTGTAGTCGATCGTGACCAATTCAAAATAGCTTCTGTCTTGCTAGGATCAACAGATACGCCATCCTGAGAAATGACATGACCAAGGAACACAACTCGGTCGATCCAGAAGTCACACTTACTCAGCTTCGCGTACAACTGTCTCTCCCTCAAGACCTGAAGTACTGTATAGAGATGGTAGGCATGCTCATCCATGCTGCGAGAATACACCAAAATGTCATCGATGAACACCACCACGAACTTATCCAGAAAGTCGCGGAAAACTCTGTTCATCTGATCCATAAAAATAGCTGGAGCATTCGTTAAACCAAACGGCATCACTAGAAACTCATAGTGTCCATACCGCATACGAAATGCTGTCTTAGGAACATCCTCCTGTCGAACTCGCAACTGATGATACCCAGAATGAAGATCAATCTTTGAATAGACAGAAGTACCCTGCAACTGATCAAATAGATCATCTATCCGCGGAAGAGGATACTTATTCTTCACTGTCGCTTGATTCAATTGGCGGTAGTCAATACACAACCGCATCGAACCATCTTTCTTCTTGACAAACAGTACTGGGGCTCCCCATGGCGAAACACTAGGTCGAATATAACCCTTATCAAGAAGATCTTGCAATTGCTTCTGTAGCTCTTTCATTTCTGACGGTGCCAATTGGTAAGGAGTTCTTGAAATCGGTGAAGTCCCTGGCACTAACTCAATGCCAAACTCAATCTCCCTTACTGGTGGCAGACCTGGAATCTCTTCTGGAAACACATCTGGAAATTCACGAACCACTGGTATCTCTCGGATATCTGGCTCTCCTAAGGATGCGTCAATGGCGTAGATAAGGTAGCCTTCCCCGCCAGACTCTAAAGCACGCCGGGCCTTCAGAGCTGAAACCACTAGCATCGGGGGTCGCGCTCCCTCACCATAGAAATACCATGACTCGTCATCCTCTGGATGAAACTGGACGAACCTCTGATAGCAATCCACTATCGCTCGGTAGGTAGTCAATAGATCTATCCCAATGATGCAATTGAAATCCTCCATCGCTAGAATCATTAGGTTAGCACTAAGCTGATGTCCCTCAAAATCCAAAACACAACCCCTAACTAGACGCTTGGCTAAAACCTCGCTCCCCATAGGAGTAGAAACCACTAGCAACACGTCTAAAGGAATAAACGGCAATCTATACTTCTTAGCAAAACGTGCTGAAACAAAAGAATGCGATGCACCGGTATCAATTAAAACATTTGCAGGAAAACCACATAAACTACAGATACCTGCAATCATCCGATCGCTGTCAGCCTCTGCCTGCTCCTGGTTAAGAGCAAAGACCTGACCCTGGGCACGTGGCCTCAAAGAAGAATGATCCCGAGAAGGAGTCTGAGTAGGCTGTCTCTGAGACTCCTGCGGCTGCTGACGCTGCTGCGAATACTGCTGCTGAAAAGGTGGCTGCTGGTACTGAGGTGGCTGAACAGATGCCTGAGAACCTCCGGAACCACTCGCTGCTCCAACCAGCATAGGACAATCTCTCTTCATGTGACCCTCCTGGCCACATTGGAAACATGCAGTGGTCGATCGACCACACTGTCCTGGCAGATGCCTGCGTCGGCACTGACGACAACGGTTCGGCCTTTGGCCACCAAAGTTATGCACTCCACCAGATCCAGAGGAAGAAGAAGAAGTACCTCCTGGCTTCGTGAAGGACTGTCCTCTCGGACCCAAAGCACTAGCACTCGCTGACTTGGAAAAAGAAGAGTAAAGTCCCCTGTTCCTCCGAATACTGTCCTCGGCATGGCGACAACGGTCCACCAAATCCTCGTAGGTCCCATTGCCGCCCACAGCAACCATCCGATGAATATCAGGGTTCAAACCCTGTAGGAAATGATCAAACATCACCATAGAACTATCAGCAATATGAGGACAAAAGGGTAGCAGATCAAAGAACTTCTGCTGGTAATCCTCGATCGTCATCGTCCCTTGTCGCAAACTCAACAACTCACTGACTTTCGCCTGACGAAGAGGTGGAGGAAAATAAAATCTCTGATAAGCAGTACGGAACTCAACCCAAGTAGCTGCACCTCTAGCTGCTATGAACGGTGCAGAAGTAGATCTCCACCACTTCCTCTCTCTGCCCTCAAGTATAAAGGCAAGGATCTCCATCCTATCCTCAGCCGTGCAACGGAACTCCTGGAAGCACTGCTCCATCCTCTCCATCCAATCTTCTGCCTCTTCGGCTGTCTCACCACCCGTCAAAGGCTTTGGGCTAACTTCCTTGAATCTACGCATGCTCACTCTCCTGCGCTCCTCGGGCTGTCCCCGACGTCTACGATCATCTGGATTGCCCCAACAACCGCCGTCTATGCTACCGTGACTCTCGTTGTAATCTGCCATCTGTTACATAAGAACAGATAATTACTTAATCTGCTTTACGATATTCCCAGTGCAATGCGTCGCTCTGATACCAAAAAATGTAGTGACCCAACCCGGATCCACTAACTAATCAGAGTTATAGTAAAAGCGCACGCAATAAAAGCTTTAAATCGTAAAGAGCGGATAATTAAAATACAACAAATCCAATCGGCAAAATACAACCGACTCTATCACAATTGTATAAATACTGTTATACAACCAAATCGAAGGTTCAGGGTAAATAAATCCCTACCCTCTACAACCTCGCACTCCCCAAGCTCAATCCTGCTGAGAGCCGCCTGGACCGTCCATCCTCAAACCTGCCCCGCCACAAGGTACACAATACCCAAACACAGGGACGTGAGCTAGAACTCTCAATACGAAGCAATGATATAAATACAAATATGCGTACACAGATGATTTAAAACTCAAGTGAAAACACTTGCTCATGGCGCCGAGAATATACAGTACCGGCTAGAGAGCTACTCCGCGGGGTACTCGTATACTCCATATCAGGGCTGAGCCAACCCTATCCTGACCCGAATGCAAAACAGGATACAAGCCTCATATGGAAACTGTCATACTTGACTCGAGTCCAAAATAAGATCATTGTTCCCTATGGAAACTGTCAATGACTCACATCTCTCCGGATGCAGTCACACGTAAAATCATGTATGTGCTAAGACGGTAAAACATGCTAAAATATGATAAAACATATAGCACATACTCATGCAACATATAAGCAAATATATCATGCCGGCTATCTCGGTCAGTACTTACGTACCTCTAACACTGTTGGTCAAACCTAGCTCTGCTGGTCTAGACTCCAAGCCTACTAGTCCAGTCTACTAGCTACTACAATGCAAATATCCATGCATCAACAATTAAGCTCTAAAAGCCTTAACTAAGCTATTGCATACTCCTAAATATTTTTAGGATGCCAAAGCTATACCTGCGTCCGTCGTTAGCCCTTTGCTGACGATAGCCTCAAAACTAGGCCGTAGCTTCGCGACGACGTCTAGATCACTAAGCCACTTCCGGATTCCCCGTAGGATGCCTAGATCTCCCTAGATCTGAGTTAGAAGGCTTAGGAATCGAGAGAGAAGAGAGGAAATTGGTGCGAGAAAATTAATTCTCGGACCCTCTATTTATAGGCAACGTTCGGAGCCTCCGAACCTGTTTCGGATCGTCCGAACTCGATCGGAACCTCCGATCGCACCTTCGGAGCGTCCGATAGCCCAATATTACGTCATCCATGACGTCACCTTGCTACGTAAGTAATGACATGTGCTCTGGTCCCGATCGGAACGTCCGATCTTACCGACGGAGCTTCCGATCCACTTCGGAGCCTCCGATCCTGAGTTCGGATCCTCCGAACCCGTTTGGAGCCTCTTGACTTGGTTCGGAGCTTCCGAACCATCCGAACCCTTGGGACCTTCCCGGCTATCTCCGAGTGTCCTGAATCCATTTTTGAAGTTCGTTATCCCAACAGAAACTTACTTAATCATGTTTTACTTAATCTAAACATGATCACGTGATTAATTTACTCCTTATCACTAATTAGAAATGCGGGTTACTACAATTCGAATCTTCGGCTCAAGATGTATGCAAGTGCAATTAAACTCATTAAAATAAAAATCAAATAATTCAAATAGCATACAAGTATGTGATTTCTCTTGGACACTCGAATTAAATCAAATTCGAGTTAATCGTCCCAATCATTCGAATGTCGTCATTTTACCTTTTCAAGTTCGTAGAGGATTCAAATCTGAAAATAATAACGAACTAAATAAATATCGAATCGAATCAAAACCAATCAAAACAAGAAGCTCAATAATATACCGTCTTCAACTCTCGAATCGATTCAACTTCAAAGTTCGTTCCAAACCCGAATCGTCAACCAAATCTGAAAATGTTGGACATACGGATTCGATATCAATTCATCAACTCAAACAAACCCGGAGTTCAAACCGAATAATAAAACCGATAATCCAAAACTCGATTTCGACGGCATAACGGCTATAAACGGTCAAACCAAAAATCATCCACACCATCCAACCATTCTATATAACTCATATCAACTTCTCAATCAACAAAACAATCAAAATCCAACCAAAATCACAAACCCCATTTTCGAATTCATGCCTAAAAAATCATATAAAATCCAAACTTCGTTCTTTTTCCGAATCGACTTCGAATACACGATCTATGCTAGCTCAAGCACAACATACACGAAGATTATCAAATTCTAACAACCCAACAAAATTCAAAGTTCGTGGATATGTAGCAAAACTTACGTCAGAATGAAGCCCTCGTTGCGGTGATCGTGAATATGTCTTCAATTCAAAATTCTAACGGACGGATCGTGCGAATCGGACGGAAGAAAAGCTTGGAGAATCGTTGGCCATGGTTTCTCGGCTTTAGGCGTGAGGGAGAGGGGAAGGAGAAAGAGAGAGGAGTGGAGAGTGATGGTGAGAGGTAGATATTATATATAACAAATAATATAATAATCTCCCTTGACTAGTCAACCGGTTTAATTGAAATTCGGTCCCTGAAACTCCAAATTAAATCAATTCAATCCCGGCTCAATTAATCTCCAATAATTCCAAATTAAATAATAATCAATTTTGCTAATCTCGAAATAATTAATTTCAGGGCCTTACAATTCTCCCCCTCTAAGAATTGATTTCGTCCTCGAAATCAAATCAGTTTCATCTCAGAAACACAAGATACAGTTCGAAGACTGCTAGAATGATTCTTCTCTCAAAATATTTCTGAAATCGCCGTTTTGATCAAACTCTGCTTCTTGCACCATTTCTTCAAATTCGTATCGGCTCAACTACACAAACTCATCTGAATCGGTTCTGCTAAGGAGCTGTTACTAAGTTCGGTCAACTCTGAATCGGTCGTCTCAAACAAAACTGGAGACTCATCAATTTTTGTCTCGACATCTAAGAAAATCAGTGAACTTGGCAACAAAAGACAATAATCACGTCGAGAATACCTGATGAATACGGAAGATCAAGGTAGTGGAAAACAAAGAGAACTGAAGGAGTAAAAGTCGGTAGGCGAGGTCGCCTATCTTCTCTAGAATCTCAAAAGAACTCGAGAGTTCATCGAGACAGTTCTCTCTCTTATCAAAACTGTCACAACCTCTAAAAGGAGTAATCTTCTGAATTACTCGGCCTCACTAAACATCAGCACAGAGATCTGTGTCGGAATTCGAATACTTCGTTCATCCTTCCTCTCAAGTTGTCTTTATCCTAGACAAGAATTCTCCATCCGTCTATCGAACCTCGAATCAAAACTGATCCCAAGTCTGGGAACTCAGAAAATCACCCCAATTCAATTGGGATTCTCATTTCTTCTCATACAACTAATTTACAACAGATGATATCAAAATACTCGTTTGATAACCATTGTACGGAAACCTCGCCAAGATGGAAAATCCATTCATCTAGTGCCAAAATCAAGCACTAAAGCTCATCATATCCTCGTAACGTTTATATCGCTAATTCTTGGCTGTTCGTCGTTCTGAGGATAATAAACTGAACTCATTTATATCCGATAACAAAAGTCTCTCAAAGACTGAGTTCAAGAGGAGAGTTAACTCAAAATCTCATTCGGAAAGGACAGACTTTGACAAGTCAACTATCTGAAAATTCTCCTGACAACAATTTCATTCATATTGTCGTGTCTGAAATTCATTCTGTACGAAGACAGGAGCAGACTACAGCAATATCTTTACTAAAATCAGATAGCATTTTCAAATCAGACAGTTCTATACCTCCGTGACCACATGCCGAATACTCTCAATTCTATTCTGCACGGATAAACTGTGGCAGAGCGAAACAATCTGAACTCCTTCTGACCAAATTATCCATATCGGTCGATTCTGGAATTCATTTCGTACGGAAAACAGTAGCAGATTTTGGCAATCGGTCTCATAAAGCTCAGATGGCCTCTAATTTCTAGACTGATCGTATCTCTCGAAAGGTAATCGTCGAAAAGTAACATTCTTTTCATTCTGACAATTAACTGAACCACAAACAGTAGGTTCTCTCTCTCAATCAGCTATCAAAAGCGGACAGACTAGCAATTACGAAATCATCCTTCGAACCTCATTCTTTATCTGTTCCTATAAAGTCGATTCCTCAATCTCTGAATATCTTTCGGTCGCCTGAAAGAATAACGAATAACTGCAAAGTGCAAATCTCAAGATACTCTGTCTCAATCAAAATCTCTGGCACAACAAAACAATTACTCACAACTTAGGTATCGTCACTATCCTGAAACTCAGACTGTGTCCAGTACTGACTCTTCTTCAATAAATTCTCCAATTCAAATATGTTTTCTGCGCTATCTTCATCTTATAAATCAATTATGGCTCAGTTCGGGAAAGAGAATTCTGATAGACTTCATATCTGTTCTAGACTCCAAATCAGAAGTACACACTCATCGGTCGGCGAAGTCAAGAATAGTAGATAAAATAAGAACAGATCCATCGGCTCAAACAGAATAACGATAGTAGATAAAATAATAACAAGTCATTATGTTCAAACCGCAGTCGCTACATTGTAATACTTTGGATCGTAGTGGAATTTCACAATCAGAATCTTCATCATATCAATTCTTTTCTCAAACTCAAAATCAGTTCGGTCGCAAAATTCATACTATGACTTCTCGGTTCAGAAAAGACTTCGAAAATTCATTGATGATAGAGATGCCCGATCTTACAAGCAATAAGATCACTGTCAGTTCAATATCGTGAATCAGATGTCGAGTCTCGTACTGCTTCAGCTGTTACTCTGACTGAGCTATCACATACTTCCTCTGAATAAGAATACCTCCAGAATTTGTATAAGAAGATGCAATGTTGTGGGGCCTCGGGTTGCTAATCTCAAATCTTAAGGGCATTTAATGAATAAGCATCATTAAACTAATAAGGAAAGAAAGGATCTAAAAAAAAATATTTTTTTTTTTTCAAAAAGGGGTGCGCCCCCGCCGCCAAAAACTACCGCGGGGGCGCCCCTGTTTTTTTTTCCAAAACAGTAGGCTAATCTCCAGGCTGCGCACGAGCTGTCAAAAACTACCGCGGGGGCGCCTCCTGGAGCAGAAAACTTGCCTTGTTCTTTGTCCACAAATTTGATCCCTTCAACTCTTTCCAATTCATCAAACTCAAGTCCAAAACATGATATAAAAGATCCAAATCATGCATATTAATATAAACAAGGTCTCAAGCATCTATACATGTATTTATTACATCGAACAAGTCGCTAAAGAAATGATAAACAACATAATCTATCTCAAGTTTCATACATGTATTTCAAAACCCACAAGTTCTAAGGTTCCATGCTTCTAACATTCAAAACATCATCTACAACCCGAGTCCTCACGTGCTAGACTCTCTCCCAGCTGTCAATGACATCGATGATCAGCTCCTGCCCTCTCTGTTGTCATGCACACATACAAAACAAGACAACAGCCGGATAAACTCCGGTGAGATATAATTCTCAGTATAACCAACATATCGAAAGCGTTAAATAAATCATATTAACTCTATTTAAAACTCGACTCAACAAATAGAGTACTCAAACGCTTTAAATACGAATTGATTCACATAACTTCGAAGCCATCAAGATTCATAACTGATCTTGACATGGATATCCATCTAACGAATTCGTAAACAACTCGCAAATAAGGTTAACCGCAACCTTGGCTTAGATTCAATTCGATATAACATCATATCAACTCAAATTTAAATATCCACTACCCGAGATGGATCGACAACACCACAATCAAATCAAAACATAAACAAGTATGTGAATTTTACGGGCCAACTCAAAGATAATCGTTTTTGAGTTTCAAAGTCCCTACTTCGCGATGTCGTCATTATACCTTCGTTTATCTCGGTTCTGAACTCTTCAAATCTGCGAGATATAATCAAAATACATATATCAAACTTCATACCAATCTATCATTTCAGAAACGAGTCAAAACCATCAAGAATTCATCAATCAATCGCATTTCAAACCTCAACTTTTTCTTCGTTCGTTCAAAGTCGGCGTCTCGTGTTGTTGGCCTTCCAAACTTGACTGAAACTGAACAATAAAAATACTATAACATTGATAACATCTCAATAACAACTTCAACTCAGAATTCGGCTATCAAAACAGTTCCAAAACTCGATTAAACGATGTAGCAATTCCAAATCGGTAACCGACGTAATCCCGACTTTGAAATCATTTCTCTTTTCAATATCATTCAAACTTATAGATATATCTCACAAACCAGCTGATATAACTCATTCAAATCTTCATTTAAATAGCTATAATCTACAATCATAAGCTGGAGATCATATTTGGACACAATAACATAAGCTCATCAATTCCGGTGTTGCATATTCAAACGATAGAACACCAAGCACAATTCCAAAATTTCAGAATCTGATCTTTGCCACATATCAATTTCGAAATCCATAAAACATAACATAAAACTTACACGAGATCGAAGCCCTCGTCTTAAGGATTCCAGAACACTTTTCGGAATCGAAATCGGACAACCGGAACAAAAGTTATGGCAATTCGAAAATCAAACTTTCAAAGGAATTGAAGAAGAACGAAACTCTGCTCTTGGTTTCGAAAGTTTTTTGAACAAAATCATGCTTACACGTTGCATAAGCTGAGTAAGCTAATAAAATCTGATAACTTTCAACAAAATTGCACTTTAGTCCCTCAATTCTTCAATAATTGCAATTTAGTCCTCGGCCCTTATTTTAATTCAATTTCAATCCTAAATAATTTAAGAATATTAGAATTTAAATCAAACTCTAAATATTCCCAAATTAAATATACTCAGATTAAAATTAAATAAATTCGGATTAATTTCTAATTAATCCCGGTCCTTACATTTCTCCCCCACTAAGACATGAGTTCGTCCTCGAATTCATAAACGGTATAGATATGCAGTTCGTATGCTCATAAGAATAAAGAATAACTGAAAACTGAATAAGAACTCACATCAGTGGAATAGATAAGGAAATCGTTGCTTCATATCTTCTTCGACTTCCCATGTTGCTTCTTCAACTCCGTGTCGACTCCATTGAATCTTCACCAATGGAATGGTCTTCGTTCAGAGTTGCTTCGTCTTTCTATCAGGAACTTGAATAGGTTGCTCGAAATAGCTAAGATTATCATCCAATTCAGCTTCATCGGAGTGAATCACATGAGATGCATCAGATATGTACTTCCTCAACATCGATACATGAAACACATCTGTCTGTGATGTGCTGTTCTCATTCTCTGCTGTATCAGTTTCACCTTTTCAGTCATCTGTCTGATCATATCTGGCCCTAACTCAGGTACCTCAGAAACATCATCCCAATACAAAGGCGATCGACACTTCTTCCCATATAACGCTTCGAATGGTGCCATCTCTATACTCGTCTGATAACTGTTGTTATAAGAAAATTCCACGAGTGGTATAGAATTTTGCCATGTAACACCAAAATCAAGTACTACAGCTCTAAGCATATCCTCAAGCGTCTGAATAGTTCGTTCAGATTGACCATCGGTTTGAGGATGGTAAGCAGTACTCAAATGTAAACGCGTACCTAGAGCTTCCTGTAGGCTATTCCAAAAGTGCGAAGTAAACCTCGGATCTCGGTCAGATACAATCGACTTTGGCACACCATGTAATTTTACCACTTCTCGAATATAGAGATCTGTCATTTGATCATGACGATAAGTCATTCGATAAGGAATAAAGCACGCAGATTTTGTCAATCTGTCAATGATCACCCAAACAGCATCGCATCCTCGAGATGATCGTGGCAACTTCGTTACAAAGTCCATGGAAATGTGATCCCATTTCCATTCAGGAATTGATAAACTCTGTAATAAGCCACCCGGTTTCTTTCTTTCAGCCTTCACCTGTTGGCAATTCAAACATTTGGATACAAATTCAGTCACATCAGACTTCATTTGTTTCCACCAGTACTGACTCTTCAAGTCGTTGTACATCTTTCTGCCTCAAGGGTGAACACTAAAGCGACTACAATGGGCTTCTTTCAGAATATTCTGTCTCAAGTCTGCAATATTGGGAACAACTATTCGGTTATTCACATACAAGATATCATCGTCACTAAGCTTGTACTCAGACTGATGTCCTGTTCTGATCATTTCAATCGATTTCTGTACATTCTGATCAGCTTTCTGTGCTTCTTTGATACGAATCAACAACTCTGGCTCAACACTGATTGCATAAACTCTCATAGGCCTTCTATCTGTCTCAAATACATATCCAGAAACACAACAATTCTCAATCAAATTAGATACACCTATAGTAGATAAAGATAGAGCACATACTTTTCTACTCAGGGCATCTGCTGCTGCGTTAGATTTTCCCGGATAGTATTTGATTTCACAATCAAAATCTTTCAATAAATCAAGCCATCGTCGTTGTCTCATATTCAATTTAGACTGCGAGAATAGATACTTCAGACTTTTATGATCAGAAAAGATTTCAAACTTCTCGCCGTATAGATAATGTCTCCAAATCTTCAATGCAAAAACGATAGCAGCCAATTCAAGATCATGAATCGGATACCTAACTTCATGTGGTTTCAGTTGTCGAGAAGCATAAGCAACAACATGTCCTTTCTGCATTAAAATACATCCCAAACCCTGGTGAGAAGCATCACAATAAACAACAAAATCACCAGTACCTGTAGGGATTGTTAACACTGTGCAGTAGTCAATCTCTTTTTCAGTTCAACAAAACTTCTTTCACATGCCTCAGACCAAACAAATGGTGCATTCTTCTGTGTAAGCTGCGTAATAGGCTTCGCTATAGATGAAAAATCTCGAATAAATCGACGATAATAACCAGCTAAGCCCATAAAACTTCGAATTTCTGGCACAGATATCGGTCTTTGCAAACTAATCACAGCTTCTACTTTGCTTGGATACACTGATATACCATCTCCTGAAATTATATGGCCAAGAAACACGACTCGCTGCAACCAAAACTCACATTTGGATAACTTTACATATAATTTTTCTTCCCGTAACGTTCTCAATACAATTCGGAGATGATCAGCATGTTCACACATATTCTTAGAATAAATCAAGATATCATCGATAAATATGATCACGAAATCATCTAGATAACTTTGAAATACCCTATTCATCAATCCCATAAAAACTGCTGGTGCATTCGTTAGACCAAAAGGCATGACTATGAATTCATAATGGCCATACCTGGTTCTAAATGCAGTCTTAGGAATATCTTTGTCTCTAACCCTCAGTTGATGATATCCGGATCGCAAATCAATCTTCGAATATACTGACGATCCCTGCAATTGATCAAATAAATCATCGATACGAGGTAAAGGATAGCGATTCTTTACCGTTGCTTTGTTCAATTGCCGGTAGTCAATACATAGTCTCATCGATCCTTCTTTCTTTCTAGCAAACAATACCGGAGCACCCCAAGGAGAGACACTCGGTCTGATATAACCCTTGGCCAACAAATCTTCAAGTTGGTCTTTCAGTTCTTTCAATTCAATCGGTGTCATACGGTAAGGTGCTTTTGATATCGGCTGTGTACCTGGCATCAATTCAATACTGAAATCTACTTCTCTGTATGGTAGCAGTCCGGGAATCTCGTCAGGGAATACATCTGCAAACTCGCTCACCACCGGTATATCAGTCAATTTTGGACTAGTCTTCAGTATATCAACAGCATAGATCAGAAATCCTTCTGCTCCTTTCTGTAACAACTCAGTCATAGCAAGAACAGATATCAATGGAATTTTAGATCTTGATCCCTTACCATAAAATTTCCATTCATCAGCCATATTAGGTCTGAACTTCACAATCTTCTGAAAACAGTCTATTGTAGCTCTGTACTTGGTTAACATATCAATATCGATTATGCAATCAAAATCAGACAAACCGAGTACAATACAATCAAGCTCAATCTCATGCCCCTCACACTGTAATATACAATTTCGTACAGACTTCACTAATACAATACCTCGACCCAGAGGTGATGAAATAGATACAACAGTAGCTAAGGGCTCAACAGGTAATGAATGCAATGCAACAAACTGCTCAGATATAAAAGTATGCGACGCACCAGTATCAAATAAGACATAAGCAGGATAACCATAAAGAGAACAATTACCTGCAATCACATCATCTGGTGCCGCTTGTGCTTGCTCCTCAGTCAATGCAAACACCCTTGCTTGTTGCCTTGGAGGTTGATTCACCGTCTGACCTCCTCCTCTACTCGGTGCTGCAGGCTGTGGTTGAAAAGAGTGAACAGAAGATGTAGATTGACCCACCGGTCTCGATGCTCCAATACCCTGTGCACCCTCAGATCCTCGTTCTGGACACACTCTCGCAAAGTGTCCCATCTTGTTGCAAATGTGGTAGCTTCCAAATACCCCTCGACATTGTTCATCGGTATGGCGACCTCCATATTTGGTGCAATATACATCAGACTTCTGTCCAGCTCTAGACTGTCGGGATCCACTAGAACTAGAAGAGCTACCACCACCTGATCTCTTGAACTGTTTGCTCTTACCCTTGAAGAAATTTTTCTTTCCACTGCTGCTACCTCCAGCTTCAAATCGAGGTGGCTGTGGAATATGTGGTTGTTCTTGTGGTTGTCTCACTGGCTGTGGCACAAACTGTGCTCCTCTTTGTTTTAGTATCCCTGCTTCTGCACCCTTTGCTCGATTCAGAGCATCAGCAAAGGTATTCGGTCTTCCCGAATTCACCAGTGTAAACATATCAGGATTCAAGCCATTGATGAATTGATCGGCTTGAGCTTCGTCACTAACAGCGATATGTTGTGCAAACTTCAACAGGCTAGTGAATTTAGCGACATATTCTTAAATATTCAACTGTCCCTGTTGCAAACTTGCAAATTCTGCTCCTTTGTCCTTGCGATAAGACACAGGAAAGAAACGCTGATAGAAAGCAGTTCGAAATACAGACCAGGTAATAATAGTACCTTGGTTTTCCAGTGCTCTCTTCGTCGCTATCCACCAACTCTTGGCAAGGCCATGCAATTGATGAATTATCAGTCTCACATGACGATCATCTGTATAATCAATGGATTCAAATAACTGCTCAATATCTTCCAGCCAGTTCTCACACTCTATAGCATTCTATGTTCCTTGCAACTTCGGTGGTTTGAATGACTGGAATCATTTCAAAAGTTTCTCCATCGGATTCGCATCACTAAACTCATCAGTAGACGTACTACCCTGTCCATGTTTAGACACTGTCACTGGGACCTGTGCAGCATTTGTCTGTTCAGACTGATTCGTAGCCAATGTCTGCCTAACTCTCGGTGCTGGTCGGGGAGGCATATCTGATAATCAAACAGATTAGTGTACAGTTCATCATATCATAACACATTTCTGTTTCAGTTCCTCAATGCCTTCTCAAAAGATCGAATCTGATTCAGTCGTATTATTACATGCTTCCAATAATATCAGATAACGGATAGCATGCAATTCTTAAAGCTGTAAATCAAGTCAGATAATAAACATGCTTCAAGAATACTTAAATCAGAATAAAAGACTCGATCTACCCCACTCATCTATTCTTAGTCCGAGAAACTTAACGCTCTAATACCACCTGTTGTGGGGCCTCGGGTTGCTAATCTCAAATCCTAAGGGCATTTAATGAATAAGCATCATTAAACTAATAAGGAAAGAAAGGATCTAAAAATAAAATAATATTTATTATTTTTTTTTTCAAAAAGGGGTGCACCCCCGCCGCCAAAAACTACCGCGGGGGCGCCCCTGTTTTTTTTCCAAAACAGTAGGCTAATCTCCAGGCTGCGCGCGAGCCGTCAAAAACTACCGCGGGGGCGCCTCCTGGAGCAGAAACTTGCCTTGTTCTTTGTCCGCAAATTTGATCCCTTCAACTCTTTCCAATTCATCAAACTCAAGTCCAAAACATGATATAAAAGATCCAAATCATGCATATTAATATAAACAAGGTCTCAAGCATCTATACATGTATTTATTACATCGAAAAAGTCGCTAAAGAAACGATAAACGACATAATCTATCTCAAGTTTCATACATGTATTCCAAAACCCACAAGTTCTAAGGTTCCATGCTTCTAACATTCAAAATATCATCTACAACCCGAGTCCTCACATGCTAGACTCTCTTCCAGCTGTCAATGACGTCGATGATCAGCTCCTGCCCTCTTTGTTGTCATGCACACATACAAAACAAGACAACAGCCGGATAAACTCCGGTGAGATATAATTCTCAGTATAACCAACATATCGAAAGCGTTAAATAAATCATATTAACTCTATTTAAAACTCGACTCAACAAATAGAGTACTCAAACGCTTTAAATATGAATTGATTCACATAACTTCGAAGCCATCAAGATTCATAACTGATCTTGACATGGATATCCATCTAACGAATTCGTAAACGACTCGCAAATAAGGTTAACCGCAACCTTGGCTTAGATTCAATTCGATATAACATCATATCAACTCAAATTTAAAGATCCACTACCTGAGATGGATTGACAACACCACAATCAAATCAAAACATAAACAAGTATGTGATTTTTACGGGCCAACTCAAAGATAATCGTTTTTGAGTTTCAAAGTCCCTACTTCGCGATGTCGTCATTATACCTTCGTTTATCTCGGTTCTGAACTCTTCAAATCTGTGAGATATAATCAAAATACACATATCAAACTTCATACCAATCTATCATTTCAGAAACGAGTCAAAACCATCAAGAATTCATCAATCAATTGCATTTCAAACCTCAACTCTTTCTTCGTTCGTTCAAAGTCGGCGTCTCGTGTTGTTGGCCTTCCAAACTTGACTGAAACTGAACAATAAAAATACTATAACATTGATAACATCTCAATAACAACTTCAACTCAGAATTCGGCTACCAAAACAGTTCCAAAACTCGATTAAACGACGTAGAGATTCCAAATCGGTAACCGACATAATCCCGAGAAATCATTTCTCTTTTCAATATCATTCAAACTTATAGATATATCTCACAAACCAGCTGATATAACTCATTCAAATCTTCATTGAAATAGCTATAATCTACAATAATAAGCTGGAGATCATATTTGGACACAATAACATAAGCTCATCAATTCCGGTGTTGCATATTCAAACGATAGAACACCAAGCACAATTCCAAAATTTCAGAATCTGATCTTTGCCACATATCAATTTCGAAATCCATAAAACATAACATAAAACTTACACGAGATCGAATCCCTCGTCGTAAGGATTCCAGAACACTTTTTGGAATCAAAATCGGACAACCGGAACAAAAGTTATGGCAATTCGAAAATCAAACTTTCAAAGGAATTGAAGAAGAACGAAACTCTGCTCTTGGTTTCGAAAGTTTTCTGAACAAAATCATGCTTACACGTTGCATAAGCTGAGTAAGCTAATAAAATCTGATAACTTTCAACAAAATTGCACTTTAGTCCTTCAATTCTTCAATAATTGCAATTTAGTCCTCGACCCTTATTTTAATTCAATTTCAATCCTAAATAATTTAAGAATATTAGAATTTAAATCAAACTCTAAATATTTCCAAATTAAATATACTCGAATTAAAATTAAATAAATTCGGATTAATTTCTAATTAATCTCGGGCCTTACAAATGCACTGAAGATTATCAGTACAAAGGAAATAAGAAATACTGGAGCTCTGGTCGATCTCTTCTTCATGTCAAACAAACTGATCTCATAAGATTCGGTTTAGGTACAAGTGCATTCTCTAGAGTTAGATGATAAATCGACTCCATGGCGATAAGAATCTCTTGAAACTCGGCTAGAAACTCAAAATCTTCAATTCTCAGGTACAGATGTCGGATTGGTTTCAATCAAAATAGCTTCGGTCTTGCCATGATCGCAGAAATTCTAGCTCTAGAATAATATGATCGAGGAAAGGACATCTCGATACAATAAAATTCAAACTTCGATAGCATAACATGCAGCGTCTCAGCACAAAATTCCGTAAGATCATTCTCCAATACTCTTTGATAGATTCAGTTCAAAAGATCTGCAATACGGTAGACGAGTTTCACTTCAAACGGTACGACTATACTTCAAGACAATCATACATTGATCCAAGTCCAGTATTCAGTAATTCTTTCTATCAACTCTCAGCTGATGATGTCTAATCTCAAGTCATCGCTGAATCTAACCTTATGATTCAAAGGCAATCCAGAAATCTCATCTGGATGATAACATCAATTCTCTAGCCACTGGTATATCAACCAATTCAGGCTAGATTCTAGGACATCAGCTGTAAACAAGTGAATTCCTCCGCGAAATTCTGAAATCAAATGGTTATACAACCAACAAACTCAAGAATCCTGGAATCGAAGTTTCTTACCGAAGGATTTCTGCTCGTTTAATGACTCGGATCTGAATCAGTCAACTTTCTGAAACATCCACAGTAGTTCTGAATTAAAGAAAACAGCTAACAGATAATCAAATCAAATCTGATAACTGAAGTACGATACTTCTCAGTTACAATCAAATCAAAATCTCAATCAATTCAGAATCTGATAATCTGAAACACAATACTGTTCGGTTTCAACTCATTCCCATAAATCAAAGAATTGCGACTACTGTAAATCAATGGCTCAATAAGACGAGAAGTATCAGATAATTATCAATAAGAAGAAGATAAGGAACGAATCTGAATCATATCAAAATAAGAACATAAACCCTACTCTACTGTCTCTTGCGGTCATCATCGGTGAAATCTAAGTCTGATCCTCGATAAGAGTTCAACTAGAATCTGTTGCCTCGAAGATTGATTCATCAAAAGATTAAGTCCTCATAGATTCTGTTATTGCGGCCGAAAGGAGCAACTGAAACGGCTTGCATCTCTGTCAGAGCTGACTACAAAAGGAATTTCTCTTCGAAGATCTCTTGATATATCATGATGATGAATTCTGGCAAAGTGTCTGGCTGACGATAAATCTGACAGCTTCTTCCGATCTCAAGGCACTGCACACTGATTCATAAACTCCTTTCTCTTCGGTTAAAGATGTTCTCGAAGTCTCTCCAATTCCGGTCAACAGATGAAAAGGAATCTGTCGAGGAATTTCAGATGAAAGCGGATTCCAAAAGTGATCTAACCTTGATTTCCAAATACTCTTCTTCTTCAATTTCTACCAACTTTTATCAATCCTCTAAGTTGGTACCACACTAACCGAATTCTCCGGTCATCTGTGTAGTTCAGAGAATCACCCAACTGATCGATCTCTTCTATTCAACTTCTTCATCCAACAACATTCTCGGTACTCTTCAAAATCGGTAACCTAAATGACTAAAACTTCCTCGGTAGAATTCCCATAGATGTCAGAGTGACATCTAACAGTGCAGTAGTTGTACAATCTAGATCAGTCGAAGGAGTTACTGCTGGTTGTCGTCTGCTAAAATTCTTCAGGAGACAATTCTGATATTCAGTAAGAAAGGATACCAAATCTCCATCTCAAAATTCGGTGTCCCACATCTCTGTTCGATAAGTTCGTTCGACTACAAATCACTAAATTTCGGATCTTAATCGGGTTCTAATTCAAATCGTAAACAAACTCTGATATGCTAGCTCAAGCAGATGGTGGAACTCGGATCCGAAATAAAATAAAGTACATATTTAAAGTAATTCATGCTTTAAAAATTTAAATCACATAGTCATGTAATTCAAATAATTCAAGAATCAATAAAGCATGCTCGCACATATTTAAATAATCATTTAAATAAATCAATCACATGCGAGAGTACAATTCATGCGGACTCGATCTACCCCGCTCACTCTAGTTCAACTCCAAGAATCTTATCGCTCTGATACCACTTAATGTGAGGACCCGGATTCTAATCTCTCGAACAGAAATAAATCATGTAATCAAAAGAAATAAAAATAATCAATAAGGCATTTTGCGACGCACACCTTACATTCGGCGACGCAAAACCACGTCGCGAAAAATAGGTTTTTTTTTTTTTTTTTAACGGGGTGAGGCGCGGGCGCGCATAACGCCCTGTCCGGGCCTCCGAGAGAGTGCAGGACGCGCGGGCGCGCCTCCCGGGCTGCGCAGGCACGCATGGCCTGCTGTTCCTGCACCAAAAATGACTTCTAAAGTGTAATATCATACCCAAAAGGATTCTAACATGATCCAACTAATATTTTTCCACAACGAGGTATTCCAATACATAAAAATGTAGAACAAACATCGATTCTAAGTTCTACAACTCAAAAAGGAATACAAGGGAGTTCGAATACAAGGTATGAATTCTAAAACCAAGTCCTCACTCTATCATTTCCCACTCGATCTAGTCATGCAGCTTCTGACTCGATCCTGCCCCACCTGCCGTCAAGTACACATACAAACAAAACGACAGCCGGATAATCCGGTGAGAATATAATTCCCAGTAAAAGAGACAAATAAAATAATTTCATATAATATAACAATTCATGTCATATAAAACGACGAGTCAATCAATTCAACAAATGGAATATCAGCACTTAACTCAAAATGCATTAAAATGCAATGCATGACTTCAAAACTCGGGATTATCTAATCGGATAATCAATATCAATCGATACTCAATTGGGATCCCGGGGTCAAGTTTTCACGAACAACTCATCGGCACACCCATTCGGGGTGGATGTCGTTCAACTCAAATGTAAGAGTGGGTGCCCAGTGAGCCAACTGTGTGGCTATGGGCTTTGATGACTCTTTGTATAAACAATCTTTTGTTTAATATTATTTACACTTTTATGGCAATGACTTTATATTACTTCATATTGTTATATTATGATATACTATTGTTGTTTTGATAAAGACCTTGAATATACTATAGTGTATGTAAGATGTGGTAGAACATGGAGATGTCTATCATGAAATACATCTTATAGTCACTGTATGTTCTAAAACCGTTCCTAGTCGATTGAGCCGTCCGATAATAAGGATAAGGATCGCTCGAGTTTGAGACTAGCATTTGCGATGCGGAGTACCACGTTTCATTGGTAGGGAACATGGAGATGTTCGAAGCATGCAAATGGATATTCATAGGATGAATAATCGAACTACCCTATCCGGACTTTCCAAGTGGTTATCACTTATCGAGTGGATTAAGTCCGCGGTTTTGGTTGTACACCATTAGTCCTTACGACTTGAAACATCATGGAGACTCTATATGCTAGTACTGTGCTTTGACTCGTTTACCGACTCTGAGGGGGTCATCAGGTGTCGAGATTGGGTACAGTTACGACACATATAGGAGTCAATGCATTGTTGTCAAGGATTCACCACATACTTGCGAGTGTGGATATCCTATGCGATCTGAGGAGATATTAGTGTGACAAATCTCTGGCCAGAGTACTTGATGTGATTTAAGAAATGGTTTCTTAGTAGCACATGCGATGTCACTAATTTGATCTTCAAGATGCATTGCATAGTTATCGAATCTTGAGCGACTCTCGATATACCAATGGTTGTTGATTCGATCGGGATATTTGGATGAAGGGACCGTACTGTACGCTAACCAAAATCTACTGGTTCTTGTAGGCACTATCAGTGATACCTAGGGAATCATGGGGCGATGTTGCTAGGCGCTTTACCATGATTCGTTGGGCAAGTCGGAAAGTGTTGTTCCGAGTCACAAGGAGTTGTGAGCCCACGGCTAGCTGTATCCCTGAACCATTGAGGGTCACACAGTGTAATGGAGTTTTAATCCCCGTTGAGATAGTTAAATTTAAAGAGTTAAATTTAATGAACTAAGGAGTTGGACTTCTTAAATAAGAGAAAGGGAGTAGGATTTCCTAAAATGACATAGGGATGGACATTTTTGGAAACCACTGAATTCGGATTCAGGAAAATTTATTTTGACTTTAAAACGTGCAGAAATGGTTTCTGTGCACATTGGTGAAATCGTTTCATCAATCGGAGTCACGATGAATTTTATATTAATTTCTGAACGAGTGGGCTTTGCTTGTCGGGCCCCAGCTTATGACTAATGGGCCCTAAGGTGTTAGTGGCCTGCATTATAAATAAGTTATTTCAGTACAGAAATTACACACAATAGGTCATAATTTTTGAGACAGGATTTTCGAAACCCTAGCCCCTCTCAAAAACGTTTTCGGCCGCCCCCCTTGCTCTGTCACAGAGAAATTCCGGTCTGTGATTTTGAATCGCAGTAAGGAATAACGAATCAAATTCGTGTATTCTCTTCGCAGAAAACTTCTGATAGATTTTCTAGTGCAATCTATCAGAGGGATTAAACCTCTGTTCGTGGACCTGATTGAAGGCGTTCATCGGTTCCAGGGAGAGACAACAAGAGCAGAATTGTTCTGTTGGTGTCCATTAATCTCGTTGCGAGATTTGAGGTAAAATTTATTTAATTGTTATTTAAATTTTACACACACGTAATTCAATCGATGAACGGTTGATACCCATACCATGGAAACGTTCCATGAAAAAAAAAAAAATTTTAAACTTCCGCTGCACCGGGTATCAATCGTAATTGGTCTGGGAACTCGCCAGTTTTCCAACATCAAACCCCTAGACTTTAGAGCAACTATAAGAAGTATTCTAGCGATTGGAAAAACTCGAAATCCAAAGCCACTTCAATATAGTTTCATAAATCATCTAAATTCAAAACGATTCGAATCTTCGGCTCAAGATGTATGCAAGTGCAATTAAACTCATTCAAATAAAAATCAAATAATTCAAATAGCATACAAGTATGTGATTTCTCTTGGACACTCGAATTAAATCAAATTCGAGTTAATCGTCCCAATCATTCGAATGTCGTCATTTTACCTTTTCAAGTTCGTCGAGGATTCAAATTTGAAAATAATAACGAACTAAATAAATATCAAATCGAATCAAAACCAATCAAAACAAGAAGCTCAATAATATACCTTCTTCAACTCTCGAATCGATTCAACTACAAAGTTCGTTCCAAACCCGAATCGTCAACCAAATCTGAAAATGTTGGAAATACGGATTCGATATCAATTCATCAACTCAAACAAACCCGGAGTTCAAACCGAATAATAAAACCGATAATCCAAAACTCGATTTCGACGGCATAATGGCTATAAACGGTCAAACCAAAAATCATCCACACCATCCAACCATTCTATATAACTCATATCAACTTCTCAATCAACAAAACAATCAAAATCCAACCAAAATCCAAAACCCCATTTTCGAATTCATGCCTCAAAAATCATATAAAATCCAAACTTCGTTCTTTTTCCGAACCGACTTCGAATACACGATCTATGCTAGCTCAAGCACAACATACTCTAAGATTATCAAATTCTAACAACCCAACAAAATTCAAAGTTCGTGGATCGTAGCAAAACTTACGTCAGAATGAAGCCCTCGTTGCGGTGATCATGAATATGTCTTCAATTCAAAATTCTAACAGACGGATCGTGCGAATCGAACGGAAGAAAAGCTTGGAGAATCGTTGGCCATGGTTTCTCGGCTTTAGGCATAAGGTAGAGGGGAAGGAGAAAGAGAGAGGAGTGGAGAGTGATGGTGAGAGGTAGATATTATATATAACAAATAATATAATAATCTCCCTTGACTAGTCAACCGGTTTAATTGCAATTCGGTCCCTGAAACTCCAAATTAAATCAATTTAATCCCGGCTCAATTAATCTCCAATAATTCCAAATTAAATAATAATCATTTCTGCTAATCTCGAAATAATTAATTTCAGGGCCTTACACAATACAAAGCCCATCTTACGCAGACGTTTATTTTAGGCAAGCTTGATAAACCTGAGGAGTTGTATGAGCCACCTGCTGGTCATGGTATACCAAAAGATGATTGGAGTGCGTTTTTCATCAGTCGTATGTCTGGAGACTTCATTGTAAGTTTCTTTATTATTTATAATTTGTACATAATCAACCAAAAGTCATTCTTTAACTATTATTCAAATTTGATTTGTCGCATATTTGAAATGACTAGAAACTAAGTGAGCAACAAAAAGATAGAAGAAAACAAAACGTATATCCTCATCGGCTTTCACGCAAGGGATATGCACGATTTGCGTCTGAAATAGTAAGTATTTCTTTACAAACCATCCAAATTATTCACATACAATTTATTCACATGTGTTATTGTATTTTTCTTCCTTGTAGGCGGCTGAATTAGGTGACGATGATGACATTAACAGGGCTATTATGTGGAAGAAAGGACGAGCCAAAAAAGCAGGAGAATTTGAAGGGGAGGATTTGACGCAAAGAGTACAAAAGATTGTAAGTGAATTCACATTTTATAAAATCAGCATGCTTTTTGAAATGACAATTGTTTTAGTAATTATTCTTTTAATTTGCATGACAGGATGATTATATCCAACAAAAAAGAGATGGTGTGCTGAGAATTGAAGGGACAAAAGAGGAAATCCTTACAAAAGCACTTGAGACCAAAGAATATGATGGGCGTGTGAGGGGGATTGGAGGTCATGTCACTCCAACCATATATTTCAATGCTAGCAGAACATTGAAGAGCAGTGGAGTTCCCACAGATGTACTCGAGGAGCATGAAAGGAAGTTGATGGAAGCAAATAGAATAGTTTCAGAACAAGGTGCACGCTTACAAAGACTTGAGGAAATGATGCATAACATGGGTGAACGCGGCATTTTAATGGATGACAAAGGCAGTTGCTCAGTGAAAAATCAAGTTAACCAAGCCAAGATGGAAGACAATGATTATGAAGACGTGTTGATTTTGAGCAAAGCCGATGCTTTATAGGTATGACAGTAGTTTGAGTCATATTAAATAGATGTAATAAAACTTATTGACATGTCTATTTGTCTTTTTTAGGGTAAATCAGCTGCATTAACTTTGGAATATAGCACAAATATTGTTGCTTATGGTACAATTATTTGTGTTGATCCTCAAAAGTTTCTTCATGGGGTTCCATTACTAAAGAATTGCTACCGAGTCTCTATTGATGTAGTAGTTGATAAATCAGTGCCTTTGCCATTTCCTATTGCAAATGAATGTGAAGTAGTGGGTGATGCTCTTGGAACCCATGTGGCTTGGCCACAACACTTGATAGTGGAGCAAGATAAGGTATATGTGATATTGCAACTTTATTCATTATTCAACCTACCTAACTTGTATGTATTTACAATTAATAGAAGCCTCGAAAGAAGGATTTGGCACCACCCAAAGAGAAACATGCTGTGTCACCTTCTGTCCCAATGTCACTACATATGATGTATTGTTATAGCAAGCATGCTTTGGGTGAAGGAAGATTTATATCACTGCATTTAGATCATGAGGTGTTCGATGATGATTGTGTAATTCTTTTGCACTGTGAGGACATTGATGGTTTGTATCATGTTGGGCCAATATCAGACAATTGTGTAATTTCCTATATATGGTAAGTTTTTTGGTTTTAAGCTAAGTAATACATCAACTTCATATTTTTGCTTACATTCATTTTTATTTTATTATATTTACAATGAAAGGTATCTTTACAAAAAAATGTTGGGAGATAACAAAGAAGGAAAATTCAGATTTGTGAATCCACAAAGAATCTCGGATATGGGAGAAACTACACATGACAAAAAGAGTAAGCTTGAAAGGTTGAACCAAAGGGCGAGTGCTTTAGCAGATAGACTGAGTGGTGCATCGGTTGATCAACTAGTTTTGGCGCCATGTAATATCGGGTAAGTAAAAATTTAAATATCAATTTGGTTGCTTTATTTCGATTATTTATTGAATTAGAAGCACTAATTATGTTTTTTTTGTGTAGCTATCATTGAATTCTCACTGTTATTCAACCATACAAGGATGTTATTTATGTGTTGGATTCCTTAAGTCACCGCATTCGTGATGATGATTGGAAATATGTAGTGGATATGTGAGTTTATATTTATTTATTTTTATCAAATATTTATTTCACTCATACAAAAACTCATATATCAAGTATATTGAAGGGCCTTGCGATTGTTTAACTCAAACAAAGGAAGGAAGGGTAGAAAGAATGCTATGTGGGTAGTAGTACAGGTATGCATAATTTATGTTTAATATATTATGTTTAAATATCTAAATTTGTCACCAAAAATTTTTCTCTACTACCATAGGGTCCTCGGCAGCCAGATGCAGAACAATGTGGTCTTTATGTGATGAGATATATGAGACAAATTATTCAAGAAGTTGAGAATATCGAGAACGTTTCAATACGATCAATAGTAATATTTCTTAACTCAAATAATTACAACTAAATTGTTTTAAATTTGCAAAGTTATTGTTATATGATTTTTTATTAACATAATATATGTGACTGTTCTCAAAAGGTGAGTACTCGTTAGAATAAATTAAAGAGGTGCTTTCAGAGTTGATAGAATGTATACAATAACACGTTTATGAATAGGTATGCACATGTATTTTGTGTCTTGAATAATGCAACAGCTATCATAATGCATGGATGCATTGAATTAATTCAGGCCTCGAGTGCATGTAGTATATGCGTGAATTGGTGGTTTGGGCACATGCAACTACTGTCCATATTTTTTTTTTCGAGCAGAAAGTTGGCGAGGCCTTCTGAAACTAGTTAGAATGTGTGTTGTTTACGTTATTTTCATGCTTCTTTTTCCTTTGCGTCTGTGATTCCCTTAGCGGTTCCTAGTGCGATATTATACCTATACTCCCAGTTCAAATGCTTCCCAGATTGCTCCTCAGAGGTGAATAGAAACTTGTCTAAACAACTGTTTCTCATAAACTCATATACTAATAGCCTATGCCTCCCTTCTTATCAGAATCCTATAAATCTCATCAGATTCAACTGGTGGGTGCTATTGATCATCGCCACCTCCATTCTGAACTTTTTCTCGCCTTGCTCGATCCCCTCCAACTGCTTGACTGCCACAACAGTTCTATTAGCAAGAACCCCTGCTATCCATTTGATCGATTAAGTAAAAATTCTGTGAAGGGCAACCACATACAGGGGATGAATCATTGTAACTGCATATCCCCATATTTCCACAGAATCCTAAAACTTGACACTGATCACTCACAGCAGGCCACCTCATAGTTGAAGTTCCACTACCTGTTAGAAGCATTTGTTGCCAACTTGCAATGATTTTTGGTTCCACGATTAGTTCTAGACTTAGGAAGTTTCAGTCTTCCTTCTCTTTTTCCATATAGAAAGGAATTACAAAGAGACCATGATGGATACTGAGATTTAAAGGATGAACTACCCCATTAATTATAAAAGTCTTAATTTTTCTAACATAAATTGAAATGGATAATGTGTGATTAACTGTAAATTGTATGTTACTGTTTCTCGCCACATGAAGTTACTATTAAAAAAAGATATGTACAAGAATTTGGTATCCTAGGAAATAAAGGGAATTAGCTTTTTCAAGTCAATCTGTGTGTAGGCTTAAGGTCAAAAAGTATATGTACAAGTGTTTATACACAGAAAGAAGATACCGGGAGACATCATAATTTGAATGTGAATAACGATTTAATCTATAGTTTCAAGATATAACCTAAATTTATATGTTTATATATGTATCCTTGTTCGATCATGCTCGAGTATATATGTGCATGTGGAGTGGCTAGCTCTGAAATATAGAGAATTAATGATCATGAGTTGCTGCGCATGCATGATATACATATGATATATGATATATATGAACTGATGAATATGGGATATATGGGCTTTGCAAAGATTTATAATATTTGTTTGCAAAGGAAGTTACCATCATTAACAGCGTGAAAAACTTCATGTGACTTTGCTATAATTAATGTTCCAGCACCCGTTTTATATGTACATTTATATATTTGTGTATGATTTGAAGAACATGGTCTCTTTGGACAGGCCTGCAGCAGGCTTATCTTTTGAATCTGTAACGTCCCAATTTCTCAATCGAAACGTTACTCAAACATACTTACTTAAAAATTTGGTAATAATAAAAACTTTGCGGAAGTATCATCTTATTTATTAAAATAGCGTATAAAATGTTCACAACATAAAATAGAATCAAAAAATATTTGCCAAAACATGGCCATCAACTAAAAAAAAAATTAAAACTTGTTTGCCTCTCATCAAATAAAAAGGTTTAAAAAATCTTCCATTCTAAAGAATTCACACTCATGCATTTCCCGTTGGACCGACCCCTGCCTCTTCTTCATGTCCGCCCACATAATCATCAATAAAAGCATCCACGTCATCATTACCTGCACCATTCAAGTATAGTGAGTCGAAAGACTCAGCAAGAGCATGCAGAAAAGGATTTTCTAACTTTAAAAGGAAAACATTAACTTAAACTCCCCTGCAATAAACATAACTTTAATATAGCCATATCATAAAAATATTTGGGGAGATGAAGTATGAGTAGTGTGGTAACCGTCATAATGAGTCATTCATAGTCCTGTTGATCAACAAGCATATGGCATTACGCCCGTAAACTTTCATTCTTTGGATAGCCGCTTCGGAGCTCAACCCAAAGTGCATACCCCGTATAACCATCTCGTGAGCCATGCTTGGATAGCCGCTCCGGAGCTCATCCCGAAGTGCATACCCCATATAATCACCACAAGACGCATAAATCATCAAAATATTTTTCATGCATCATATCATTCATCTTATCATGTCATTTCATAAATCTCGTACATGCTCATAAAGTTTCTCGTGATGCTACATGCTTAAAATCCGTCAAAACATTTCATGAGAAATTAACTTTCATGAGAAAATCACATAATCATGCAATACATAACTTGACTGATCCATGTGAGGCATTCCATCCGTTTCGGACCTTGAAAACTTTAAAATTCTTCATGAACATTCTTAAAAATAATTAAAATACATTAAAGTATCAAAATCATGATTTTTAGGACTCAAAAACTCATAAAATTGGATGGAAAAATCGAGCCTGAGGCGCGGCCGCTCTGTCTCAACAGCACGGGCGCGCTAGCCCTGTGCGGCCACGCTGCTTCTGCAGTGCGGGCGTGCCGCCCGCTCGACTTCTTGCGACAAAGCGGCGCGGACGCGCTACTTAGTAGCGCGGGCGCTCCGTCTGTGCGCAGAGATTTCGCAGCTCAGGCGCGGGCGCGCAGTCGCGGCGTCTGATTCCGAAAACTGATCTTTCTGCACTTTCTTCAAAATCCCCAATGCTTTGGGACGTTTTTCCATCAAAAATACCATTCAACAACATCATAATCTCAAAATAACTTAGAAGCTGGCTTAGTTCCAGGCAACAATTCTATCCCAAATTCGACTTCCTTGACTGGAGGCAATCCCGCAACATCATCGGGAAAAACTTCTGGAAAGTCCTTCACTACCTCCACTTCCACAAGTTTCGGTCGTTGTACCTCCAGATCACCAATTAGACTCGCAAGAAAGCCTGTACACCCATTACTCAATAATTTCCAAGCTGTTCCTATAGAAATCATACCTGGTGCGCTCTTCTTAGAGGTAGTGCGGAATGCAAACGATTTCCCGTTCTGATCTTTCAATGAGACAGTTTTCCGTTTGCAGTCAATAATAGCCTCATGCCGAGACAACCAGTCCATCCCAAAAATCGCATCGAAATTCACCATTTTCAAAACAATAAAATCTGCACACAAAACTAGACTCTGCATCTGAACCTTGCAATTTCTTACCACACTACTACTTTCCAGTTCTTCTCCTGAGGGTAACGACACACAAAATTTCGAAATAGATTCATCCAGAAAGACCCCCAATTTCATCATAAAATTAATAGATATAAAAGAGTGCGTAGCTCCTGAATCAATCAACACGAAAACAGGTAAACCAGCGATACGGATCATACCTGTGACAATTGCAGAATCTGGGTCAACCTGATCGTGATTCATAGCAAACACTCTTCCCCTGATAGGATCCTTCGACTGCGGGCAATCCTTGGCGAAATGCCCTGGCTTCTTGCAAAGAAATCAAGTATTGGTCCCAAACATGCATTGACCTGAGTGTGGCTTCCCACACTTTTGACATATAGGTGCATTCGCTGGCCTTGGAGCATTGGCGTTCGGCTGATTCTGTCCCTGAGGTCGCGCCTGATTGGGGTTTTTGCGCTGCTGCTGCTGCGGTCTCCTCTGAGCTGGGGCTTGGTACGGCCTCTTCTGACTAGACCCTTGTTGTTCTCTCCCTTGGTAACTGGCTCTTTTCGCTTGCGATTCTTTGATAATATCATTCCCATCTTTTTCTGACAACATAGCCTCATCGACTGCTGCTCGGTACGTTTGTGCCCCACTCAATCTGACATCACAACGAATAGTGGCATTCATTCCCTCCGTAAAATGCTTCAACTCCTCTACAGCATTACCCGAAATCGTGGGCACAAAATACCTCCCCCTTTCAAACTTTTTCACATACTCAGCAATGGACATGCTCCCTTGGAGGAGCTCCAGGAATTCTCTAGCAAGTCTAGTCCTGGTGCTGATAGTGAAATATTTCCCATAGAACACGTCTTTGAATCCATTCCAAGTCAACGTAGTCATATCCACAGCAGAACGGGCTCCCCGACACCAAATCCTTGCATCATCACGAAACATAAAGATGGCACACCTCACACGGTCTGCATCAGTGAGCTGCATGTAGTCAAAAATGGTCTCCACTGACTGCACCCATTCCTCGGCTACAAGGGGATCAGCCCCTCCTCTGAACTCCTGCGGCCCTAGATCCTTAAACTGTTTAAAGATCGGATTAGTTAGTAGTGGCTGATTGTTGTTCCGTCCTCCCGCTTGTGCTTGGATTAACTGTTGAATCTGCTCCCCTTGGGCTCTACTCTGCTCTTGCAACAGAGTCGCCAACCCAGCCAAAAACTGGTTATTCTGATTGTCCTCATTGTTCGGATTCCTACGGTTAGCCATGATCCTGATGTCCATACAGTCCACATGCTTAATTACGTTATTTAAACATAACATCCTAATTAACATGCATAAGTATTAATCGCAAAAGCTACCATGCATCTTTAACAATCCATAACATAGAACTTACAGACATGAAGACGAAGCATAGGGTCGTGGCGAGAATGCATGTGTGCAAACAAACCCAGAGAGAACTGCTCTGATACCAAGCTGTAACATCCCAATTTCTCAATCGAAACGTTACTCAAACATACTTACATAAAAATTTGGTAAAAATAAAAACTTTGCGGAAGCATTATCTTATTTATTAAAATAGCGTATAAAATGTGCACAACATAAAATAGCATCAAAAACTATTTGCCAAAACATGGCCATCAACTAAAAAAAATAATTAAAACTTGTTTGCCTCTCATCAAACATCTTCCATTCTAAAGCATTCACACTCATGCGTTGCCCGTTGGACCGACCCCTGCCTCTTCTTCATGTCCGCCCACATAATCATCAATAAAAGCATCCACGTCATCATTACCTGCACCATTCAAGTATAGTGAGTCGAAAGACTCAGCAAGAGCATGCAGATAAGGATTTTCTAACTTTAAAAGGAAAACATTAAATTAAACTCCCATGCAATAAACATAACTATAATATAGTCATATCATAAAAATATTTTGGGAGATGAAGTATGAGTAGTGTGGTAACCGTCATAACGAGCCATTCATAGTTCCTGTTGATCAACAAGCATATGGCATTACGCCCGTAAACTTTCATTCTTTGGATAGCCGCTTCGGAGCTCAACCCGAAGTGCATACCCCGTATAACCATCCCGTGAGCCATGCTTGGATAGCCGCTCCGGAGCTCATCCCGAAGTGCATACCCCATATAATCACCACAAGATGCATAAATCATCAAAATATTTTTCATGCATCATATCATTCATCTTATCATGTCATTTCATAAATCTCGTACATGCTCATAAAGTTTCTCGTGATGCTACATTCTTAAAATCCGTCAAAACATTTCATGAGAAATTAACTTTCATGAGAAAATCACATAATCATGCAATACATAACTTGACTGATCCATGTGAGGCATTCCATCCGTTTCGGACCTTGAAAACTTTAAAATTCTTCTTGAACATTCTTAAAAATAATTAAAATACATTAAAGTATCAAAATCATGATTTTTAGGACTAAAAAACTCATAAAATGGGATGGAAAAATCGAGCCTGAGGCGCGGTCACTCTGTCTCAACAGCGCGGGCGTGCCAGCAGCGCGGCCGCGCCTCCCGCTCGACTTCTTGCGACAAAGTGGCGCGGGCGCGCTACTTAGTAGCGCGGTCATTTCGTCTGTGCGCAGAGATTTCGCAGCTCAGGAGCGGGCGCTCTGCTCCGCAGCGCGGGCGCACCGTCGCGGCGTCTGATTCCGAAAACTGATCTTTTCTGCGCTTTCTTCAAAATCCCCAATGCTTTGGGACGTTTTTCCATAAAAAATACCATTCAACAACATCATAATCTCAAAATAACTTGTACCAATACATCAATCATTTCAAAGATGTTGAATTAAAAACCTTCAAAACTACTTTTACCCAAAAAAATCTGATCTAGTGCATTCAAAACTTTCAAAACTCAATAAACATGAACCGAACACCTCAGGAATGCTTACGTATCACAATCAAGCAACATACTCATAGAAATTTTCAAGAAGACATTCATAGATCATCAATCAAACACCTAGGGTTTTACCTAAAAAAATACATATATTCTTGAATGGGTTTAAAAATAGTAAAAACTTATCTGGATCGTCTGATTGGGATTAACCTGGACTGCAGAACGATCTAGCCTTGAGAAGCCGAAAAACCCTAGCTTGGAGATCGCAGTGTTTGAGAGAGATTTTGAGAAAGAAGAGTGAGCGTTCAAATGAGAGTTCAGAAAACTTCTGAACGCTTTTCTTCTGTGACTAATGGGCTCCAACACGGCCCATTAGTTACACTTAAAATTCTTTAAAATTTTTACTCTCTCAGTAAAATACTTCTGCATCTACTAACTTTACTAAAAATATTTTTCTTAACTCGTTTCAAGGCTAGGCTCGTCCCTACGACCCAAAATTAAACCCAACCTAAAACTTTTAAAAAATAATATAACACATAATTCACATAACAATTAATATTATAAATAACATGCATTAAATCATATAATTAAATCAATTAATCGTGATTAAGCTAGTGGACTTTTTGGACCTTACAACTCTACCCTCCTTAAAAGAATTACGTCCTCGAAATTTGACTTACCAAACAGTTCAGGATAGCGTATCTTGTTCTGTTTTCCAAGTAGCTTCTTCAACCAACTGGTTGCTCCATAAGACTTTCACCATTGGAATCTCTCTATTTCTCAACCTACGAACTTGTCTGTCCAACATTTGAACAGGCATCTCCTCGTAGGACAAGTCTGGCGTCCATTTCACTGGCTCATGACAGATAACATGAGAAGGATTTGCCATATAATTCCTTAGCATAGAGATATGGAAGACATTGTGGACACCCCCAAAGTTGGGTGGTAGTGCTACTCGGTAAGCTCGAGCCCCAAATTTTTCTAGGATCTCAAAATGTACTATATATCTTGGACTCAATTTACCCTTTTTTCCAAATCTCATAACTCCTTTCCATGGTGACACCTTTAAAAATACATGGTCACCTACTTCAAACTCCAAATCTTTACGTCGCTGGTCGGCGTAACTTTTTTGTCGACTTTGAGCTGTCAAAATTCTGTCTCTAATCTTAGCTATTACATCCACCGTTTGAGTCACTATATCTGGTCCCAAAACAGCTATCTCTCCAACTTCATCCCAGTGTAAGGGAGTTCTACACCTTCTCCCATACAATGCCTCATAAGGAGCCATGCCAATAGTTGCTTGATAACTATTGTTGTATGTAAACTCCACTAAAGGTAATTTCGATTCCCAATTCCCTCCAAAGTCGATCATACAAGCTCTCAACATGTCTTCGAGTATTTGGATTACTCGTTCTGACTGACCATCTGGCTGAGGGTGGAAAGCTATACTGAAAGCTAGCTTTGTTCCCAATCCTCTATGTAAACTTCCCCAAAAGTTTGAAGTGAACTTAGGATCCCTGTCAGATACTATCCTCGCTGGAACTCCATGCAATCTGACAATTTCTCGAATGTACAGCTCTGCATACTGATTCATCGAGAAGTTATTCCTGACTGGAATAAAATGAGCTGACTTGGTTAACCTGTCAACTATCACCCAAATCGAGTTCATCCTTCACGGTGAGACTGGCAATCCTACTACGAAATCCATAGTGACATCTTCCCACTTCCATGTGGGTATTGGCAAGGGTTTTAGGAGTCCCGCTGGCCTTTGATGCTCAATTTTTACCTGTTGACAAGTCAAACGTTCACTCACAAATTCTACGATATCCTTCTTTATACCTGGCCACCAATATAAGGATTTCAGATCCTTATACATTTTCGTACTTCCTGGATGAATGGAATATGGAACAGTATGGGCTTCAGTCATCACTTCCACTCTTAATGAGTCTACTGCTGGCACCCACATTCTACCTCGGTGATGAACAATTCCATCTTTGACAGTGTACAATGTACCACCCTTGGCTTCATCTCTGTTCCTCCACAACATCAACTGTTCATCAGAAGCTTGGCCTACTCTGATTCTCTCAAGAAAACTAGGTACTACTGTTAAGGCTGCTAGAGTGCATACCTCCATTGGTTCAAATAGCTCCAAACTCATACGTTCAAATTCAGCAATCAACTCCTGCTGCACTGTTAATTGGTTCAATGTTGCAGACTTGCGACTCAAGGCATCTGCTACAATATTAGCCTTACCAGGATGATAGCTAATGTCACAGTCGTAGTCCTTCACTAATTCCAGCCATCGCCTCTGCCTCATATTCAACTCCTTCTGAGTGAAGAAATATTTTAGGCTTTTGTGATCAGTGAAAATCTGACACCTTTCGCCGTACAAGTAGTGTCTCCATAGCTTCAAAGCAAAAACAACTGCCGCCAACTCAAGATCATGAGTCGGGTAATTCCTCTCATGGACCTTCAGCTGTCGAGATGCATATGCTATTACTTTATCATCCTGCATCAGCACAGCTCCTAATCCACTCTTAGAAGCATCGGTATAAACCACAAAGAGACCCGTGCCTTCGGGAATTGCTAGCACTGGCGCTGAAATCAGTCTTTCCTTCAATTCTGTAAAGCTCTTCTCACATTGTTCTGACCACACAAACTTCACACCTTTTCGAGTTAAGGAAGTCAGTGGTAGGGCTATCTTGGAGAAGTCTTGAATAAATCTCCTGTAGTAGCCTGCTAAACCCAAGAAACTTTGTATTTCTGTAGCATTCTTCGGGGCAGCCCAATTACGAACCGCTTCCACCTTCGACGGATCCACCTCAATCCCCTTAGCTGAAACTATATGACCCAAAAATGAAATCTGCTCCATCCAGAATTCACACTTACTGTACTTAGCATACAGTTGTTTTTCTTTCAAAATTTGCAACATCGTAGCCAAGTGCTGATGATGCTCCTCCCTACTACGAGAATATATCAATATGTCATCAATGAAGACTATGAGAAACTGATCCAAGAAAGGTTGAAACACCCTGTTCATCAAATCCATGAACACAGCTGTTGCATTGGTCAACCCAAACGGCATTACCAAGAACTCATAGTGGCCATAACGAGTCCTGAATGCTGTCTTCTGCACATCTACATCCTTCACCTTCAGCTGATGGAAACCTGATCGCAGATCAATTTTTGAGAACACCTCTGCCCCTTGCAATTGGTCGAACAAGTTGTCTATTCTGGGCAAAGGATATCTGTTCTTCACTGTAACTCGGTTCAGTTCTCTGTAGTCAATGCACAATCTCATTGATCCATCTTTCTTCTTGACGAACAACACCGATGCACCCCAAGGCGATACACTAGGTCTGATGAACCCCTTATCCAGTAATTCCTGCAACTGATCCTTCAATTCTTTCATCTCGGTCGGTGCCAATTTGTACGGTGCCTTAGAAGCTGGCTTAGTTCCAGGCAACAATTCTATCCCAAATTTGACTTCCCTGACTGGAGGCAATCCCGCAACATCATCGGGAAAAACTTCTGGAAAGTCCTTCACTACCTCCACTTCCACAAGTTTCGGTCGATGTACCTCCAGATCACCAATTAGACTCGCAAGAAAGCCTGTACACCCATTACTCAATAATTTCCAAGCTGTTCCTGCAGAAATCATACCTGGTGCGCTCTTCTTAGAGGTAGTGCGGAACACAAACGGTTTCCCATTCTGATCTTTCAATGAGACAGTTTTTCGTTTGCAGTCAATAATAGCCTCATGCCGAGACAACCAGTCCATCCCAAAAATCGCATCGAAATCCACCATTTTCAAAACAATAAAATCTGCACACAAAACTAGACTCTGCATCTGAACCTTGCAATTTCTTACCACACTACTACTTTCCAGTTCTTCTCCTGAGGGTAACGACACAAAAAATTTCGAAATAGATTCATTTGGCAAGACCCCCAATTTCATCATAAAATTAACAGATATAAAAGAGTGCGTAGCTCCTGAATCAATCAACACGAAAGCAGGTAAACCAGCAATACGGATCATACCTGTGACAATTGCAGAATCTGGGTCAACCTGATCGTGATTCATAGCAAACACTCTTCCCCTGATAGGATCCTTTGACTGCGGGCAATCCTTGGCGAAATGCCCTGGCTTATTGCAAAGAAAGCAAGTATTGGTCCCAAGAATGCATTGACCTAAGTCTGGCTTCCCACACTTTTGAAAGATAGGTGCATTCGCTGGCCTTGGAGCATTGGCGTTCGGCTGATTCTGTCCCTGAGGTTGCGCCTGATTGGGGTTTTGGCGCTGCTGCTGCTGCGGTCTCTTCTGAGCTGGGGCTTGGTACGGCCTCTTCTGACTAGACCCTTGTTGTTCTCTCCCTTGGTAACTGGCTCTTTTCGCTTGCGATTCTTTGATAATACCATTCCCATATTTTTCTGAAAACATAGCCTCATCGACTGCTGCTCGGTACATTTGTGCCCCACACAATCTGCATCACGACGAATAGTGGCATTTAGTCCCTCCGTGAAATGCTTCAACTCCTCTACAACATGACCCGAAATCATGGGCACAAAATACCTTCCCCTTTCAAACTTCTTCACATACTCAGCAACGGACATGATCCCTTGGCGGAGCTCCAGGAATTCTCTAGCAAGTCTAGTCCTGGTGCTGATAGTGAAATATTTCCCATAGAACACGTCTTTGAATCCATTCCAAGTCAACGTAGTCATATCCACAGCAGAACGGGCTCCCTGCCACCAAACCCTTGCATCATAACGAAACATAAAGATGGCACACCTCACACGGTCTGCATCAGTGAGCTGCATGTAGTAAAAAATGGTCTCCATTGACTGCACCCATTCCTCGGCTACAAGGGGATCAGCCCCTCCTCTGAACTCCTGCGGCCCTAGATCCTTAACTTTTTAAAGATCGGATTAGTTAGTAGTGGCTGATTGTTGTTCCGTCCTCCCGCTTGTGCTTGGATTAACTGTTGAATCTGCTCCCCTTGGGCTCTACTTTGCTCTTGCAACAGAGTCGCCAACCCAGCCAAAAACTGGTTATTCTGATTGTCCTCATTGTTCGGATTCCTACGGTTAGCCATGATCCTGATGTTCATACAGTCCACATGCTTAATTACTTTATTTAAACATAACATCCTAATTAACATTCATAAGTATTAATCGCAAAAGCTACCATGCATCTTTAACAATCCATAACATAGAACTTACAGACATGAAGAAGAAACATAGGGTCGTGGCGAGAATGCATGTGTGCAAACAAACCCAGAGCGAACTGCTCTGATACCAAGTTGTAACGTCCCAATTTCTCAATCGAAACGTTACTCAAACATACTTACTTAAAAATTTGGTAAAAATAAAAACTTTGTGGAAGCATCATCTTATTTATTAAAATAACGTATAAAATGTGCACAACATAAAATAGCATCAAAAAATATTTCCCAAAACATGGACATCAACTAAAAAAAATAATTAAAACTTGTTTGCCTCTCATCAAATAAAAATGTTTAAAACATCTTCCATTCTAAAGCATTCACACTCATGCATTGCCCGTTGGACCGACCCCTGCCTCTTCTTCATGTCCGCCCACATAATCATCAATAAAAGAATCCACGTCATCATTACCTGCACCATTCAAGTATAGTGAGTCGAAAGACTCAGCAAGAGCATGCAGATAAGGATTTTCTAACTTTAAAAGGAAAACATTAACTTAAACTCTCATGCAATAAACATAACTTTAATATAGCCATATCATAAAAATATTTGGGGAGATGAAGTATGAGTAGTGTGGTAACCGTCATAACGAGCCATTCATAGTTTCATGTTGATCAAGAAGCATATGGCATTACGCCCGTAAACTTTCATTCTTTGGATAGCCACTTCGGAGCTCAGCCCGAATTGCATACCTCATATAACCATCCCATGAGCCATGCTTGGATAGCCGCTCCGGAGCTCATCCCGAAGTGCATACCCCATATAATCAATCACCACAAGACGCATAAATCTTCAAAATATTTTTCATGCATCATATCATTCATCTTATCATGTCATTTCATAAATCTCGTACATGCTCATAAAGTTTCTCGTGATGCTACATGCTTAAAATCCTTCAAAACATTTCATGAGAAATTAACTTTCCTGAGAAAATCACATAATCGTGCAATACATAACTTGACTGATCCACGTGAGACATTCCATCCGTTTCGGACCTTGAAAACTTTAAAATTCTTCATGAACTGTAGTAGCCCGTGCCCTAATTGAGTAATCAAAGGATTAATGCTAATTAATTGAATTAGGCATCGGACGGATCGGAAGCTCCGAAGGCACGATCGGAAGCTCCGAACAGGATCGGAAGCTCCGATGAGCGATCGGAGGCACCGATCGATATTACGTCAGGCATGACGTGTGGTTGGATCGGAAGCTCCGATCAGGACCGGAAGCTCCGATCACCCCTATCCGGAGTCAACAAGTGATATTTTGACACGTGGCAGATCAGGATCTTCGGAAGCTTCGATGGCAGGATCGGACGTTCCGATCGAGGTTCGGACGTTCCGATCAAGGATCGGAAGTTCCGATCGTTGTCTATAAATAGAAGGCCGAGACTTCACTTTCATTTGCCAATTCCGAGTTCTCCTTTCCTTTCTAGTCCTTTTGGAGCTGTTCTAGTCTTCTTAGGCTTGGTCCGGAGGTCGGAGAGGCGTTCGGTAGTCGTAGCGGAGTCGTGCCCAAGTTCTGGATGCATCGACATCAAAGGGCTAACGACGGATGAAGGTATAGCTTTTGCTCCCTATAAATATTTAGGAGTATGCAATAGCTTAGTTAAGGCTTTTAGAGCACTTTAATGATAGTAGTATCATTTGGCAGTGTAGAGCAGACTATAGGCGAGGACCTAGAGTTGGTAGAGCTTGCACTGTATTGAGGTACGAAAGTACTGTTCGAGATATCCTGACTGAGTATGCATGTATTATATGACTGCATGATTTATATGCCATGATATTATGCTGCAGTCATTTGCATCTTGCTGTATCTCCTTCGAGATGTCTGTTAGTAGGGTTGTACCCTATCCTGTTAGTGGATGGACTTCCATCGATTTGGGTCCGGCGTATCCACGGTTATCTCGGTATGGGAGCCACCTCCTGAAGCGACGGCACAGCGTGCTACATACCAGGGCCCGGTCTGTCTCTGTTATCTGATCCTTGACCTCGAGTCTATAGGGAGTTCACTTTGCATGCATGTATACTCATACTCTTGCACTGAGCGTTTTATGCTCACGTCTCGTACTCTGTATTTTCTGGACACCCTATTCCATGGGGCAGGTTTGCGATTGGACGAGGAGGGTGGATCCAGGAGGGGCTAGTCAGTGGTTGGCCAGCTGGAGCTTCGTCTAGGTTTTATTACTGTTGTTTGGGTTTATACAGCTATTCGATTTAGTTGTATATTATTGGATAATTACATATTCCTTTACTTGGGATTGTATAATGTTAATGGTTTCCGCAGTTTTATTCTGATATCTGTTTTATTAAGTTAAATTGCATGCCTAAGTTCTTTTTAGTAGGTGATCCGGGTAAGGGTCACTACATTTATGGTATCAGAGCATGCAAAAGATTTCTTGGGATTTAGTCTCATCTTGAGGTATTTTTGTAGATGTCAAATCGTGACGACCAGAGTTCTCATGGCAGTGTTGGTGGGCGTTGGGGTGATGCCGACCGGGAGCCTCGTCGAGAACGGCGTCATCGTCATCATGACGACGAGCGTTTCACTGTGCGTCGATTCTTAGCTATGGATCCTAAGCCCTTAGTTGGAGGTGAGTCTCCGGAGGATGCGGAGAACTGGTTAGACCGCATGGAGACGACTTTTCAGACATTCCAATGCACCGAGGAGCAGAAGGTGGAGACCCTTGGCTATCTTCAGGATGGGCGTGCGCGCAGGTGGTGGAGGTTTACTTCTGCACCTTTTGTTGCGGCAAGAGGAGTGGCCACCTGGGCCGAGTTCCGCACAGCTTTCCAAAAGCGGTATTTTCCTCCTGCACTCCGTCAGTCGAAGGCAGGCGAGCTACTGAGTCTGCGACAGGGAGCCATGTCTATCGATGAGTATCAGCAGAGGTTCTTTGATCAGCTATCCTATTGCCCCGAGATTGCTGATAGCTCAGAGATGAAGTATAATCTGTTCCTTCAGGGCCTTAACCCTGAGATCCATGACCATGTGGCGGTTGGCGACGACATGTCCTACGAGGGTTTGGTGAGCCGTTGTCACCAGGCGGAGGATAGCATTCGGCGGAACAGGTCTTTCCCTCAGTCGAGACCTGCTAGTCTCAGGCCACCGTTCAGCAGAGGTCGCAGGGACAGTCTGCTGGGAGTTCTCATTTGAGGCCACGAGCTTCTGGCCAGGTGTTTGCCCTGAGACATGATCAGGCTGTGGAGGAGAATGAGAAATTCATCGCAGGTACATTTATGCTTTATGGTATACCTGCTCTTGTACTTATTGACACTGGTGCATCTCATTCCTTCATTTCTGCACGTTTTGTTAAGAGGCATAAGTTACCATGCATTGCACTAGACGTAGTGATGTCTGTTTCTACTCCGACGGGCCAATCTGCTTTGGCTAAGCGTCTAGTGATGGGTTGCCCTTTAGAGTTCGAAGGGAACGTTCTGTTGGCGAATCTCATGGTCCTGGCGATGGACGACTTTGATTGCATTCTGGGAATAGATGTGCTGACTACCTATCGAGCTTCAGTGGACTGCTACCAGAGATTAGTATGCTTTCATCCGGAAGGGAGTGAGAGTTTGTTTTTCTATGGTGAGGGAGCGCGACCCCCGATGCCTTTGGTATCAGCTTTGAGAGCCTGTCGAGCTCTAGAGTCTGGCGGGGAAGGCTACCTTATCTATGCAGTTGATTTGTCCGCTGAGAGTATTGGGATAGAGAGCATTCCTGTTGTGGATGAATTTCCAGATGTGTTTCCTGATGAGATTTCGGGTTTTCCTCTTGCTAGGGAAGTCGAGTTTGGCATAGAGTTGATGCCGGGTACTTCGCCTATTTCTAGAGCACCGTATCGTCTGGCTCCGTCAGAGATGTGTGAGTTGAAGAATCAGCTACAGGATCTTTTGGACAAGGGGTACATTCTTCCTAGTGTATCTCCTTGGGGAGCTCCTGTTCTCTTCGTGAAGAAGAAGGATGGGTCGATGCGGCTGTGCATTGACTATCGGCAGCTGAATCGAGTGACTGTGAAGAACAAGTATCCGTTGCCTCGTGTTGATGACTTGTTTGACCAGCTGCAGGGCACATCAATTTACTCCAAGATTGACTTGAGATCTGGGTATCATCAGTTGAGAGTCCGTGATCAGGACGTAGCCAAGACTGCATTCCGTACTCGCTATGGGCATTACGAGTTCCTAGTGATGCCATTTGGTTTGACTAATGCGCCGGCTATATTCATGGATCTGATGAACCGTGTATTCAGGGAGTATTTGGACAAGTTTGTCGTGGTCTTCATTGATGACATCTTGGTGTATTCACGTAATACGGAAGAGCATGTTTCTCACTTGCGGTTGGTACTACAGACTCTTCGAGATGAGCAGTTGTACGCCAAGCTGAGCAAGTGTGAGTTCTGGATGGATAGAGTGGTCTTTCTTGGCCATATCATATCCAGGGAGGGGATTTCTGTTGATCCAAGCAAGATTGAAGCGGTACTTAATTGGTCGCGTCCGACGACAGTTGCTGAGATCCGTAGTTTTCTGGGTCTAGCAGGGTATTATCGTCGCTTCATTCTGAACTTCTCTCAGTTAGCTCGACCGTTGACGCAGCTTACCCGCAAGGGTGTGGATTTTGAGTGGTCCTCCGAGTGTGAGGAGAATTTCCGTGAGCTTCGACGGCGGTTGACTTCTGCGCCGGTGTTAGCATTACCGTCAGGATCTGGAGGGTATGTAGTTTACACGGACGCTTCTCTTCAGGGGTTAGGTTGTGTCCTGACTCAGAATGGGCATGTAATCGCATATGCTTCTAGACAGCTGAAGCTTCACGAGGAAAACTACCCAATACATGATTTGGAGTTAGCAGCCATTGTGTTCGCTTGGAAGATCTGGCGTCATTATTTGTATGGCGAGAAATTTGAGATCTTCACCGACCATAAGAGTCTTAAGTATTTGTTCACTCAGGCAGAATTGAACATGAGACAGAGACGTTGGATGGACTTGCTTAAGGACTATGATTGCGAGATTAAGTACCATCCGGGAGCTGCTAATCTCACCGCTGATGCTTTGAGTCGCAAGGTGCGACTATCCGCACTTCAGACTTGTTCGATGTCTAGTGCGATCAGTGACTGTTGTACTTCAGGTTATACCTTCAAGCATAAGAAAGGTATGCAGAGTATCCAGATGTTTGTGATATTATCTGAGCCAGCCTTGTACTCGCGGATCCGAGATGCTCAGATGTCTGATTCGAAGACCCAGCGTTTAGCTCGTCTAGCTAACGAGGGTAGCTCGTCTGGATTTCATTATCAGTCAGACGGCTTTCTGTGTTTGTCTGGTAGGCTTGTGATTCCACAGGATGAAGAGTTGCGAGAGGAGATTTTATCTCAGGCACATCGCACTAAGTTGAGTATTCATCCTGGGAGCAACAAGATGTACAAGGATCTATGTACTCGTTTTTGGTGGAAGGGAATGAAACGCAGTGTTTATCAGTTTGTTTCGAGATGTTTGGTGTGTCAACAGGTCAAGGCAGAGCACCGACGACCTGGAGGATTGCTTCACAGTCTGCCTATTCCTGAATGGAAATGGGAGTTTATCACTATGGACTTTGTGACCCATTTTCCGGTATCCCCGAGGAACTGTGATGCTATCTGGGTGGTGGTGGACCGACTCACCAAGTCAGCGCATTTCATTGCCTATAGCCGAGAGTACTCTGTGGATCGCATGGCTCGGATGTACATTCAGGAGATCGTCCGACTTCATGGAGTGTCTGTGAGCATTGTCAGCGATCGGGACCCCAGGTTTACTTCTAGATTCTGGGGGAGTGTTCAGCGTGCGATGGGTACTACTCTCAGTTTGAGTACAGCCTATCATCCGGAGACCGATGGTCAGTTAGAGCGCACTATCCGTACGTTAGAGGATATGCTTAGAGCGTGTGTTATGGATTTTGGTTCAGCCTGGCAGGATCATTTGTCGTTGATCGAGTTCGCTTACAACAACAGCTATCACAATAGTATTGGGATGGCACCTTTTGAGGCGTTGTATGGGCGACGTTGTCGTACTCCACTCTTCTGGGAAGAAGTGGGGGAGAGACAGGCTGAAGGACCGGAGTTTATCCAGCAGGCGATAGACATTGTTGATCAGATCAAGAAACGGATTAAGACTGCACAGGATCGTCAGGCCAGTTATGCTAATATCAAGCGTAGGCCTTTGCAGTTCGAGGTCGGGGAGAAAGTGTTTTTGAGAGTGTCACCTTTCCGCAAGATTCTCAGATTTGGCCTTAAGGGCAAGTTGTCTCCCAGATTTATCGGTCCGTTTGAGATCTTGGAGAGTATTGGCGATTTGGCTTATCGACTAGCATTGCCACCGCATCTATCCAGCATTCACGACGTGTTCCACGTATCTCTGTTGCGACGGTATGTGGCGGATGAATCTCATATTCTGCAGCGATCTGAGGTTCAGGTAGACAAGGATTTGACTTATGTTGAGAAACCTCTTCGCATCCTTGATTATAAGGATAAGGTTTTATGGAACAAAGTCATTCCTTTGGTTTTAATTCAGTGGCAGCGCCGAGGCACTGAGGAAGCTACTTGGGAGCTTGAGGACAGGATGCGTAAAGACCATCCTGAGTTGTTTTGATTTCATTCTTTAAGTTGTATTCAGTTGCAAACTCTGTAAGCGTTTGATTTGAATAAAGAATGTTTCTGATTTCTGTATTTGCATTCGGTACTTAAGATCTGATTTCGAGGACGAAATATCTTATGTGGGGGAGAATGTAGTAGCCCGTGCCCTAATTGAGTAATCAAAGGATTAATGCTAATTAATTGAATTAGGCATCGGACGGATCGGAAGCTCCGAAGGCACGATCGGAAGCTCCGAACAGGATCGGAAACTCCGATGAGCGATCGGAGGCACCGATCGATATTACGTCAGGCATGACGTGTGGTTGGATCGGAAGCTCCGATCAGGACCGGAAGCTCCGATCACCCCTATCCGGAGTCAACAAGTGATATTTTGACACGTGGCAGATCAGGATCTTCGGAAGCTCCGATGGCAGGATCGGACGTTCCGATCGAGGTTCGGACGTTCCGATCAAGGATCGGAAGTTCCTATCGTTGTCTATAAATAGAAGGCCGAGACTTCACTTTCATTTGCCAATTCCGAGTTCTCCTTTCCTTTCTAGTCCTTTTGGAGTTGTTCTAGTCTTCTTAGGCTTGGTCCGGAGGTCGGAGAGGCGTTCGGTAGTCGTAGCGGAGTCGTGCCCAAGTTCTGGAGGCATCGACATCAAAAGGCTAACGACGGACGAAGGTATAGCTTTTGCTCCCTATAAATATTTAGGAGTATGCAATAGCTTAGTTAAGGCTTTTAGAGCACTTTAATGATAGTAGTATCATTTGGCAGTGTAGAGCAGACTATAGGCGAGGACCTAGAGTTGGTAGAGCTTGCACTGTATTGAGGTACGAAAGTACTGTTCGAGATATCGTGACTGAGTATGCATGTATTATATGACTGCATGATTTATATGCCATGATATTATGCTGCATTCATTTGCATCTTGTTGTATCTCCTTCGAGATGTCTGTTAGTAGGGTTGTACCCTATCCTGTTAGTGGATGGAATTCCATCGATTTGGGTCCGGCGTATCCACGGTTATCTCGGTATGGGAGCCACCTCCTGAAGCGACGGCACAGCGTGCTACATACCACGGCCCGGTCTGTCTCTGTTATCTGATCCTTGACCTCGAGTCTATAGGGAGTTCACTTTGCATGCATGTATACTCATACTCTCGCACTGAGCGTTTTATGCTCACGTCTCGTACTCTGTATTTTCTGGACACCCTATTCCATGGGGCAGGTTTGGGATTGGACGAGGAGGGTGGATCCAGGAGGGGCTAGTCAGTGGTTGGCCAGCTGGAGCTTCGTCTAGGTTTTATTACTGTTGTTTGGGTTTATACAGCTATTCGATTTGGTTGTATATTATTGGATAATTACAGATTCCTTTACTTGGGATTGTATAATGTTAATGGTTTCCGCAGTTTTATTCTGATATCTGTTTTATTAAGTTAAATTGCATGCCTAAGTTCTGTTTAGTAGGTGATCCGGGTAAGGGTCACTACATGAACATTCTTAAAAATAATTAAAATACATTAAAGTATCAAAATCATGATTTTTAGGACTCAAAAACTCATAAAATGGGACGGAAAAATCGAGACTGAGGCGCGGCCGCTCTGTCTCAACAGCGCGGGCGCGCCAGCCCTGCGCGGCCGCGGTGCTTCTGCAGCGCGGGCGTGCCTCCCGCTCGACTTCTTGCGACAAAGCGGCGCGGGCGCGCTACTTAGTAGCGCGGGCATGCCGTCTGTGCGCAGAGATTTCGCAGCTCCGTCGCGGGCGCGCCGTCGCGGGCGCGCCGTCGCGGCGTCTGATTCCGAAAACTGATCTTTTCTGAACTTTCTTCAAAATCCTTAATGCTTTGGGACGTTTTTTCATCAAAAATACCATTCAACAACATCATAATCTCAAAATAACTTGTACCAATACATCAATCATTTCAAAGATGTTGAATTAAAAACCTTTAAAACTACTTTTACCCAAAAAAATCTGATCTAGTGCATTCAAAACTTTCAAAACTCAATAAACATGTACCGAACACCTCAGGAATGCTTACGTATCACAATCAAGCAACATACTCATAGAAATTTTCAAGAAGACATTCATAGATCATCAATCAAACACCTAGGGTTTTACCTAAAAAAAATACATATATTCTTGAATGGGTTTAAAAACAGTAAAAACTTGCCTGGATCGTCTGATTGGGATTAACCTGGACTGCGGAACAATTTAGCCTTGAGAAGACGAAGAACCCTAGCTTGGAGATCGCAGTGTTTGAGAGAGATTTTGAGAAAGAAGAGTGAGCGTTCAAATGAGAGTTCAGAAAACTTCTGAACGCTTTTTTTCTGTGACTAATGGGCTCCAACACGGACCATTAGTTACACTTAAAATTCTTTAAAATTTTTACTCTCTCAGTAAAATACTTCTGCATCTACTAACTTTACTAAAAATATTTTTCTTAACTCGTTTCAAGGCTAGGCTCGTCCCTACGACCCAAAATTAAACCCAACCTAAAACTTTTAAAAAATAATATAACACATAATTCACATAACAATTAATATTATAAATAACATGCATTAAATCATATAATTAAATCAATTAATCGTGATTAATCTAGTGGACTTTTTGGACCTTACAGAATCATCATTGAGTTTCTTCTTGTTCTTGGTCATGATTGACTAAAGGGTCCAATAATATTCCCAATAATAAAATTTAAAAATCTTATTAATGTGTGATGAACTGTAAATTTACATAAAAATGAAAGCAGCCCATGTTATGAGGTTTACATTTGTTAGTCTATTTTCTGTTTCATGATGTTTGATATCCTTCCACTGTGTTGTCATTTATAAATTTATGGTTAGATTTATATGGTTTGATATGATGTTATATTTAACATGTGTTATCTAATGTTGTATTTCAGAAGTCTGGTTCTTACTGGTGGCGGAGATCGTCTGGTTCTTACTGGTGGCGGAGATCGTCGCTAACTGTGGTCACATTCAGAAAAATTGCATTGTTAGGAACAATTTTCTTTCAATATTGCAGCACCATCTTTGTGGGGATAGCTAGCGTTAAATGCTTGTTGATACCTTGCAATTTCAATATATTGCAACACAATGACTCTATACTTTTTTATGAGAATATTTTGCCACAGATTTGCAATTTCATGTATTTTAATAGTGTTATTTATATAGAAATTTAAATTTGAAAAAAAAAAATCAAAAACTACGTTCTTAACGACAACGTTTTTTATTGGTTATTTTGGCACGAATTAACAACAAAGCACAATGATTTTTTAAGCAACCTCTGCCAGGCACAACGCTTTTTTACACGGAGAAAGCGTTGTCGTAGCTTCAATCCACAACGCTTTATATGCGTTGTGATTCCTACAAACAACAACGCTTTTGCAACATTGTCTTTCATACAATCTACAACGCTTTTAAGCGTTGTGGTATACTAGAAAATACAACGCTTAAAAGCGTTTGCAGCTCGGGCACTCATCTGGGCAGCCAGCTGCTACGCTTTTCAACAACACTTTTTGATCCTTCCAACTCATTCCAATCCATGTTTTACAACTCTAGAACATGTATAAATACGAAGAACAAGATCTACACATGTTTATAACTAGTTTATACCTCAATATAATAGTTTGGAATCCAAAAAAAGCATGAAACTACACAAGTGTTCATCAATTTCTCAAGAACAATATTCATAAGTGTTTTCTAACATGCTTGCTAGGACTAAAGTACCACTACAAGAAAAACGCAAAAAGACAACGGATTTTATCCGTTGTCGTAGGGAATTAAAAACTATTGTAACTGATGGCGTTGTTAAAAGTACGCCCATACGACAACAGATAAAATCCGTTTTCATTTCCCTCTACGACAACGGAAAAAATCCGTTGTCTGTGAGGGAGAAGACAACGGATTTTATCCGTTGTCGTAGGCATGAATCGTTGTCTTTGAGGGAAATGACAACATATTTTATCCGTTGTCGTAGGGGCGTGTTTTTAACAACACCATCAGTTACAACATTTTTAGAACCCTACGACAACGAATTTTATCCGTTGTCGTTTTCCATATAAAAAAAATATATATATATACAAATTTCAATATTATAAATAAATCAAGATTTAAAATTTTTAAAATAAAATTTAATATACAATTTTTCAGTATTACAAATCGCTCAAACTTGGAACGTTTATCTACAAAACTCAATGCATACTAAAATTTGAATTCTAATTATAATTTAACTACAAAATCAATCGTCACCGAGAAGCTACATCCGCTTCAACTTCGAGATCTACTTTTATGGCATGGCTTAACATATATTCCTGTATCCAAAATACAAGAAACCATAACTACATCAATTAACACTTCAATGAAATAAAAACTTTTAAAAGACATAGATATAACCATAACTACCTCAATGAAAGTATGCACTCATTGCATGACCAAGCAACATGAAAAAAGACTATCAGGTGGACAAATAAATAAATATGAAACCTACTGGACAATGAATAAAAGTATATTCTTCTTCAAAAATAAGGTATTCAATAAAAAAGACCTATGCTCTCCTTCAATTTTGACATTTGTGTTAATATGTTGCATGTAGTAGCTTTAAGAGAATTCCAGGGACCAAAGTTGCCATTTTTCACAAACTAGTCATCACGTCACTTAAAAGTCGAACCCATGCGCAAAATCTCAAGATCTTTCAAAGGAAAACGTACATTCTTGAACAAAATACCGAATCTGGTGAGAATGGACCCAAGCATCAAAACACTTAGGTCTCTTTAAAAGATAGCAAACATTTATGAAGGGGAATAAACAAACAGATCTAAAGAAGAAACAGGTACCGAAAGTTTCAAGCTTTGGGCAAATTCCAATCTGAATAAGGATGGCAGAGTTTATAAGATGCGACAATGCTCGTGTTTCTCAATAGTTTTACAAAAAAAACCAGATCGGAAGAGTTATTTTCTATCTCTTTTCTCCTCTCATCATCATCATACTATGCAATGCAATGAATATCGGGTAAAAATTAAATTTATTTCAAAAATAATGAAGAACTTGGAAAATCATATGCAACATGCAACATTAAAAAAAGATGAATGCCTTATTTAAATACCACACACTCTTGCTTTGCTGCTTCATAATGATTGCAAGCCTGATGTAAGAACAAATATGGAGTACAAAAGTTGAGCAGAAGAATTATATTAGTTGGATTCACCTGGTCAATCCTGCCAACTTTGTCCGAAACTCATTGAAGTCTTTCGGTGGACCCTCAGAATTCAGGTAGCCCTGAAATTTCTTCTCTGCACATTGATGAAGCTGTTCCAAACCAGAATCTTCCTTACCTAAAGAATACAGAGAGATAAAGGGGTAAAATACAAATGAAAAGAACAAACCAAAATATACAAAGTAGGATAAATTGCAGACCTTATCTACCGATATATTTGATGGGCATTAATTAAAGTATGTTTTTAGTTTAAAAAAATTATGGAGAGATGTAAGCAAAAAAAAAAAAAGACAGTTTGTTAAATTGAAATTCACTTCTTCAAAACCATCGCTTTTGGCCTTTTTTCCCAGATTATTTTATGAACCAAATAATCTAACAATTCTGTTGAATATGCCACATAAAAACACTTATTGCTAACACAAGGAAACTACATTGGAAATATTACAGAAGTCAAACCCCTGTTTACACCCAAGCCTACCAATTGAGTGAATCAGAATCAGATTTACTAATTTTTTTGGCTTTGATTAGAAATTTAACAGAAGATCACTACAATATTAACTCCTTGAACCATAATGTAATAAAAAAATAAATTATTTAATCTGAAAAGACTTGACTTCCCTTGAGAATGTGACTGGCTCATCTTATTATCTAAGTAAAATATTAGTAACCACTAGATGACGGCATGCACATTTAGACTTTAGAGAAGCTACTTTGCATAGAATTAAAGAGATCAACCCAATATTCATAATTTTAGAGCAGCTACTTCGCTTAGTAAGCCTGAAATAGCAGAGGCTTTGGCATTATAAAAGTTCATTACGCAAATAGGAGTCGATGGTAATGAATTTTGCAAGCATGGGGCAAGAGCTGCCAGTCTGATCACAACATACAACAGCATATCACAGAGATCACCTACAAAAACATTACACAACAATGCAATTTAAGGAGGGGATACCAGCAAAATTAAAAAAATACAAGGGATTGACTTGAGTCTTTGACCTATTAAACCCGCTCATAGACAACACAATTATCAAGTATAATAATAAAAATCTTACGTCTAATAGCACAATTATTATATAAAATCGTACTTAATAGCACTTGGAATCAAAATTCCAAAATCACGAAGATTTGAGACAATTAATTAACCAATTAAATTTCAAGATGACCCAATAAAAAATCAAAAATACTTTGCAAGAAAGAGAGCAAAAGAGAAAGGAGTCTTGCAGATTCCTATCGCAACTGATCCGAACTCAACTCCCATTACCACTCACTTCTTTCAGGCTTAGATATAAATTATTCACCTCTTAAAGGCATCTTACTTAAGTAAGACAGTAATTTCCAATCACTTCTTTACTGGCTTGCAGCCGCGTCTGAGTTTTTAGAACATTTAACAACTTATTAGCTTTAGGCACATCAGGACAAATTATTGCTGCATTTTTACACATCAGATATATCTATAACAGGAATTTCACGGTAATTACCAAAGGCACATTCAATTCCTTCTTATTGTGAAAAACTCCAATATCCTCCTTGCTTCTCAATATCTAAAACCAAAGTAAAGATAATAATATGAATCAAACCTTTAGTGCTTGTAAAAATATACAGGTTTAACATTTTTTCCTAAGGCATTAACTTCTTGTTAAGGGTAAGAGCTTTAAAGCCATGGGATGACCCGCAAGCCTCTTGCTTCGAAGCATTCATAAGACTGGGTCCAAAAATAAAGCACAAAATTTAATGTGCAAGAAGGGTTAAAGGAGGCCATGAAACATTTTAAAAACTGAAACAAACATCAAAATCAGTCCAAAATTAGTGAAAACTTTAGAACATCGAAAGATCTGACAAACATGCATTCCAATGAATAAAACAACATGCGCTGGTTAATAACAATAAGATGACAATGTCCATCAATAAAACATAAGAAAAAAACTTAACTACGTAAAATATTAAAGAGTGAAAATACGTTGAAGTGTCAATTCCACCATGACTCCAACTAAAGCAAATAGCAATTACTCAACGTCATATCAAGAACTAGGAAAATAAGCCACGACCAAACTTAAAAATCCCATTGTACTACCTAGCAAGTTCTCGGTTTCCATGTTCTGAGATCACCATATATCTATGTGAGGCCTGCGACAACAAGACAGAAATGAACATCGCATAATCTCAACTGAAATTAATGTTTATGCACCATACCAGATTTAGGATAAGCCTACCCCAATCAATACAATGATCTCAAAGAACAAAGTAAGAGAATTTCAAACCTGTTGAAAAATGATTGAACCAATCGTGTTTTTTTAGCACAATGATGACCAGCATTACTTTGATTGAACCAAGTGCCTGTAAGCCAACACCACCACCAAAGAAACTTCGCATGAAGTACTATCAGATGCATGAAGCCAACTGTCAATGGTGACAGATGCGAAACACATTAGAAATTAGAAAAAAATAAATATATCTTTTCTATTTTTATATTTCAATATATTTTATGCAATTATTATGTTTTTAATAGCAAAATGATGACTTTTTTTATGATTGGTTTCACTTACCGATCCCGCATCTGTCGATGTTCCTTCGATTAGCAGCAAGACGTACCATGTTTCTAATATGAATATCACTGCCGGTTTCAAGAAGTACATTGGAACCTTAATGGAGAATGGTTCCACAGAGAGATACCAAAGGAAACTGGATGATTGTTTGTGTGACTGTCCTTGCGGCTGCCCCCCGAAACTCTGCCTCTTGTGCTGCGGCTCCAAGACAAAAAATGAGACACATGTCTGATTTAAGCTAGCTAGCTACTTTAATTGTGTGGTGCATGGGTCGTCTATGCAATGAACTGGAAAAAACAACTGTCTTCTTTGATATTCCATGTGTCGCGTTAGCATTAATCTTTTCTTGTGATGTGTTTCTTCTGGTTCGATGGCAATCCTGTACGTGAAATAGAGTAAACGCATATATAAAAAATTTTGACTCAATTCTTAGTATAATCAACATATTCATGCGTTAAATAAATTTATATCAACTCTAAACATTTTGACTCAAAAATAGAGTAAACGCATATATAAAAAATTGATTCCTATCACACTATTTGCCATCAAGATTCGTATACAATCTTGACATGGATATCCATCTATCTTCGTCTCATCAGACTCGAAAATAAGGTCTATCTGACCTTGGCATAAGAATCAATTCATATCTCATATCATATCATATCAAATAAAGATCCACTACATGAAATGGATCGACAACATCAATAATATAAACACAAACAATAAACAAGTATGTGGTTTTTTCGGAATAACTCAAGAGATGTCGTTCTTGAGTATTAAATTCCTGACTCTCGATGTTGTCTTATACCTTCTCGTTTCATCTCGGTTCTTGAAACTTCAACTCTGATACATAACAACAAGAACGTATATATCAAACTCTATTCAACTTACATAGAAATCTATTCATTTCATCATTCCATCTTCGACTAAAATGATGTCAAACCTTGCTTTACTCTTCTTTGGTTTGAAAGCAGACTTCTTGAGTCGATCAACTTGCAATCGAAGTACTACAAGCTATAACATCAGCAAATAACTCATATTAGGTTCAGCCCAAACAAAAGAATTCAAAACGACTTCAAATCATAAGCCAACGACAAAACGACGGAAATTCGATAACCGAAACTATACCGACTTCGATCCAAAAATCATACACAACATATATCAGCAAGATACCATCATAAACCAGCACTTCAGAAGTTATAAATCTCAACATACATGCTGAAAATCATATCAAATACAAACGACGTTAGTTCTTTGATCCGGTTTTGAACATATAAGATATAAAAGCTCAAGAACATGAAGATATACACAATTTCCGATTCCATTCATTTCTGCACTTTCACACATGCTGGAAACATCAAAATACTTACATCAAATCGAAGCTCTCGTCACAAGGATTCCAGAACTATGCTCAAAGTTAAATTCGGATAACTGGATCAAAATATACAAAGGATTGAAAATGAAATCTTTAAAAGGAAATGAAGTCTCGGTTCTTCACTTCTGAATTTCTGAATGAGATAGTCCACTTAAACGTGAAGGTGGATGACTAAGCAAGTAACATTTGATATATTCAAGTATATTTGCAATTTAGTCCCTAAAACTTCAAAAATTGCAAATCAGACCTCGACCCTCTTTATAATTCAATTTCAATCCTAAATAATTTAAGAATATTAGAATTTAAATCTAAACTCTTAAAATTATCAAATTAAATATTCTCGGATTAAATCAAATAATCTCGGGTCTTACATTTCTCCCTCTCTAAGACATGAGTTCGTCCTATTATTCATAAGTCATCTCTGTACACACATAAGAAAAGAAATAACAAAATACTGAAGAAGACTCACATCAATGGAATATATTGGGAATTCACTGTCTCATGTCGTCTTCAGTTTCCCATGTCGCTTCTTAAACTCCATGCCAACTCAATTGAATCATCACCAATGGAATGGTTTTGGTTCGGAGTTGTTTTTCCTTTCGATCAAGAATCTGAATCGGCTTCTCGAAATAGCTAAGAGTTTCATCGAGTTCTGCTTCATAGACTTGGATAATATGAGATAAATCAGGTTGATACTTCCTCAGCATCGATACATGGAAATAATCATGAATACTAGATAAAGCTGGAGGCAATGCATGTCGATAAGCTAGATCGCCTAACTTTTCTAGAATATCATATGGTCCAATAAAACGTGGAGACAACTTCCCTCGCTTGCCAAATGGAACAGTACCCCTGAAAGGTGAAATCTTCAAGAATACTCTGTATCCCTGCTCGAAACTCAAAGGTCGACGTATCACATTTGCATACTTTGTCTGTCTGTCTTGAGCTCTCTTCATTCGCTTCTGTATGAGTTTCACTTTGTCAGTCATCTCTCTAATAATATCAGGACCAATCTCAGGTACCTCTGTAACATCATCCCAGTACAACGGTGATCAAAACTTCTTACCATACAATGCTTCGAATGGAGTCATCTCAATACTAGTCTGATAACTGTTATTATACGAGAAATCCACGAGTGGTAACGAATCTTGACAGTTTATACTCAGATAAAGTACTACAGCTCTCAGCATATCCTCAAGTGTTTGAATCGTTTGTTCTGACTGTCCGTCAGTTTGAGGATGATAGCAGTACTCAAATGTAAACGAGTACCTAGAGCTTGTTGCAAATTGTGCCAAAAATGAGATGTGAATCGAGGATCTCTATCAGATACAATAAACATAGGCACTCCATGTTGTCTTACCACTTCTCTAACAATATATTTCTTCCATCTGATCATGTTGATATGTCATTCGATATGGAATGAAACGCACTTATTTCGTCAACCTATCAATGATTACCCAAATCGCATCACAACCTCGGGATGAACGTGGCAACTTCATCAAAAAGTCCATAGAAATATGATCTCATTTTCATTCAGGAATTGAAAAACTCTATAATAGACCACCAGGCTTTTTTCTCTCAGCCTTTACCTGTTGAAAATTCAGACATCTAGAAACGTATTCAGTGACATCTGATTTCATCTGTTTCCACCAGTAATGATTCTTTAAATCATTATACATTTTCCTGCCACAAGGATGAATACTGTATCTAATGCAATGTGCTTCTTTCAATATCTTATGTTTCATATCGGAAACATTTGGAACAACGAGTCGGTTATTCACATATAAGATATCATCAACACTGATCTTATATTCAGATTGATGTCCAGACTTAACCATTTCAATGGACTTCTGAATACCCTGATCATCTTTCTGTGCATCCTTGATTTGAATCAACAATTCAGGCTCAGCTTGAATTGCATAAACTTGAATGTGCCTCATATATGTCTCAAATGTTAATCCAGAAATGCAACAATCTTCAATCAAATGAGATACACCTACAGTATATAAGGATAAAGCACATACCTTCCTACTTAGGGCATCTGCAGCAGCATTTGATTTCCCTGGATAATATTTGATTTCGCAATCAAAGTCCTTCAACAAATCTAACCATATTCGTTGTCTCATGTTCAATTCAGATTGCGTAAACAGATATTTCAGACTCTTATGATCAAAATAAATTTCGAACTTCTCACCGTACAAATAATGTCGCCATATCTTCAATGCAAAGACAATGGCTGCCAATTCAAGATCATGAATTGGATATCTCGTCTCATGTGGCTTCAACTGTCTTGAAGCATAAGCAACAACATGATCTTGCTGCATCAGCACACATTCCAGTCCCCAGTGAGAAGCATCATAGTAAAGAGTAAAATAACCAGTACCTGAAGGGATAGTCAAGACTGGTGCACTTGTCAGCCTCTTCTTCAATTCAATAAAACAGTCCTCACAAGACTCAGTCCAGATATACGGTGCATTTTTCTGTGTGAGTTGAGTAATAGGTTTGGCAATAGTCGAAAAATCTTTGATAAAGCAACGATAATAACATGCTAAACCCATAAAACTCTGTATCTCTGGTACAGACGTCGGTCTAGGCCAACTGATCACTTCTTCAACCTTACTCGGATCAACAAAAATACCGTCTCCGGATATAATATGACCGATAAATACTACATTACGTAACCAAAATTCACATTTTGATAGCTTGACATACAGTTTTTCTGCTCTCAACGTCTTCAGAACTTTTCTCAAATGGTCAGCATGCTCACATAGGTTCTTGGAATAAATCAGAGTATCATCACTAAATATTATAATGAAATCACCAAGATATTTTTGAAACACTCGATTCATAAGACCCATAAATACCGCTGGAGCATTTGTCAAACCAAACGGCATTACAATGAATTCAAAGTGACCATACCTCGTTTGAAAAGCAATTTCCGATACATCTTCATCTATTACTCTCAATTGATGGTAGCCGGACCTCAAATCAATTTTTGAATATACCGACGAACCCTGCAACTGATCAAACAAATCATCAAATCTAGGTAAAGGATAACGATTCTTTATCGTTGCCTTGTTCAGTTGTTGGTAGTCGATGCACAATCTCATTGTTCCGTCCTTCTTTCGTACAAACAGTACAGGTGCGCCCCAAGGAGAGACAGTCGGTCTAATGTATCCTTTGGCCAATAGATCTTCCAACTGTTCTTTTAACTCTTTCAATTCAACTGGTGCCATTCGATAAGGTTCTTTCGAAATAGGTTGTGTACCTGGCATTAGTTCAATGCTGAAGTCTATCTCTCGAAATGGAGGCAATCTTGGAATCTCATCAGGAAAGACATCAGCGAATTCACTAACCACTAGCAAATCAACCAATTTCGGGCTAGTTTTCATCACATCTACTACATATACAAGAAATCCCTCTGCTCCTTTCTTCAATAAACGTGTCATGGAGAGAACAAATATCAAAGGAATACGAGATTTTGAACCTTTACCATAAAATCTCCAGTCATCATCCATCTCAGGTCTGAACTGTACAACCTTCTGAACACAATCAACTGTAGCTCTGTACTTGGTTAACATGTCGATGCCGATAATACAATCAAAGTCGGACAAACCAAGCACATTACAGTCTATTTCAATCTCATTACTGTCATACTGAAATGTACAATTTCTAACTGATTTCATAGACACAATACCTTTGCCCAAAGGTGATGAAATAGATACAATAGCAGATAACGATTCAACAGGTAAGGAATGCACTAACGCAAATTTTTCAGAAATAAAGGTATGAGAAGCTCCTGTATCAACTAGCACATGAGCAGGATAACCGCAAATAAAACAAGTACCTGCTATCAAATCATCAAGTGATGCATGTGCCTGCTCCTCAGGCAACGCAAACACTCGAGCTTGCTGTCTCGGAGGTTGACTCCCTGTCTGGCTTCCTCCTTGTCTACCTTGTTGCTGAGTCTGTGGTTGGAATGAATGAACAGAAGATGTCTGTCTCTCAGATTGAGCCATCAGTCTTGTGAACTTCCAACACCATGTTGTGGGCAGACTCTCGCAAAATGTCCTGTTTGATTGCAAATATGACAACTTCCAAACACTCCTCGACACTAGTCACTGGCATGATGACCTCCACACTTGGTACAGTACACCTCAGAACCACTATAATTCTATCCAACCCTAAACTGTTTGGATCCACCAGAACTTGAAGAGCTACTACCAGAACTCTTAAACTGTTTTCCATTCCCTTTAAATAAATTCTTCTTACCACTACTAGAACCTCCTTCTTCAAATCGAGGTGGTGGTTGAGGAACCGATGGTTGATAAGAAAATGGTACATGTACAGCTGGTGATAATACAAACTGTGCTCCTCTCTGTCTCAATATACCAGCTTCTGCTCCTTTTGCACGATTAAGAGCATCAGAAAAGTTGTTTGGTCGCCCTGCATTCACTAAAGTAAAAACATCTGGATTCAACCCGTTAATGAACTGATCAGCTTGAGATTCATGACTGTCTGCTATATGAGGAGAAAATTTATGCAGACTCGTAAATTTGGCAACATACTGTTCAATTTTCAATTTCCCTTGCTGCAAGCTAGCAAATTCCGCTCCTTTCTCCTTTCTATAAGACACTGGGAAGAATCGTTGATAGAATGCAGTTTTAAAAATAGACCATGTAATAACAGTACCTCAATGATCCAATGCCCTCCGTGTTGCTATCCACCAACCTTTTGCAACTTCATGTAGTTGGTGTATAACAAGTTTGACTCGACGATCGTCTGCATAATCAAGGGATTCAAATAGCTTTTCAATATCCTCGAGCCAACTCTCACACTCCTTAGAATTTTCAGTTCCTTTCTGTGTTGGCGGTTTAAACGACTGAAAGAGTTTCAACAGAGTTTCCATCGGAGTAGAAGTCATATCCCCCATATCTCTTGAAGTACTACCTTGTTCAGTTCTAGGAATTTCTGTTGCCTGTGGCACTGTCGGTTCTACTCTCGGTGCTTCTGTTGCTTTTTCTGGCAACAAAACTGTGCCAGTCTGTCTAGTCTCTTGTCTTCGAGGCATATTTGATTATCAAACAGTACTAATCAAATCAAATAAGCAGTTAGCATGCAATTCTCAAAGCTTTAATTTAGTTCAGATAATAAACATGCTTCAAGAATAAATAAACAATCAGATAGACTCGATCTACCCCGTTCATTCTAGTTCAGTCCAAGAACTTACTTCGCTCTGATACCACCTGTTGTGGGGCCTCGGGTTGCTAATCTCATTCTTAGGTCAATAAGTAATTAAACATCATTAATTAAACATGGAAGAAGATCAAACTTTTTTTTATTTAGGAGTGCGCTCGGGCGATCAAAAATCGCCGCTCGAGCGCCTCTCCCTAACCCAACTCTCGGGTTGGGGATTTTTATGCTGCGCCCGGGCTGCATTTTTTTGCCGCTCGGGCGCTGATCTGGGAAGCCTGCTGCTCTGTTTTTCAACAGTACTTTTTGATCCTTCCAAATCATTCCAATCCATGTTTTACAAGTCTAGAACATGTATAAATACGAAGAACAAGATCTACACATGTTTATAACTAGTTCATACCTCAATCTAACAGTTTGGAATCCAACAAAAGCATTAAAGTACACAAGTGTTCATCAACTTCTCAAGAACAATATTCACAAGTGTTTTCTAACATGCTTGCTAGGACTAAAGTAAACATCGATTCAGCTATAAACAACCCGAGTCCACGTGTAATCTTATCACATGAGCTACCCTCGTCGACTTTGGCCAACTCCTGCCCCATCTGTCGTCATGCACACATACAAAACAAGACAACAACCGGAAACATCCAGTGAGAATACAACTCTTAGTATAATCAACATATATATAAGTTAAATAAATTCATATCAACTCTAAACATTTCGACTCAAGAATAGAGCAAACGCATATATAAAGAATTGATTCCTATCACACTCTTTGCCATCAAGATTCGTATACGATCTTGAAATGGATATCCATCTATTGTCGTCTCATCAGACTCAAAAATAAGGTCCATCTGACCTTGACATAATAATCAATTCATATGTCATATCATATCATATCAAATAAAGATCCCCTGCCTGAAATAGATTGACAACATCAATAATATAAACACAAACAATAAACAAGTATGTGGTTTTTTTTGGAATAACTCAAGAGACGTCGTTCTTGAGTATTAAATTCCTGATACCTTCTCGTTTCGTCTCGGTTCTTGAAGCTTCAACTCTGAAACATAACAACAAGAACTATATATCAAACTCTATTCAACTCACATAGAAATCTGTTCATTTCATCATTCCATCTTCGACTAAAACGACGTCAAACCTTGCTTTACTCTTCTTTAGTTTGAAAGAAGACTTCTCGAGTCGATCAACTTGCAATCGAAGTACTAAGCTATAACATCAGAAAATAAATCATATTAAGTTCAGCTCAAGCACAAGGATTCAAAACGACTTCAAATCATAAGCCAGCGGTATAACGACGGAAATTCGATAACCGAAACTATACCGACTTCGATCCAACAACCATACACAACATATATCAGCAAGATACCATCATAAACCAGCACTTCAGCAGTTATAAATCTTGAAATACATGATGAAAATCATATCAAATATAAACGACGTTCGTTCTTCGATTCGGTTTTGAACATATAAGATATAAAAGCTCAAGAACATGAAGATATACACAATTTTTGATTCCCTTAATTTCTGCACTTTCACACATGTTGGAAACATCAAAATACATACATAAAATCAAATCTCTCATCACAAGGATTCCATAACTATGCTCAAAATTAAATTCGGATAACCGGATCAAAACATACAAAGGATTGAAAATGAAATCTTTAAAAGGAAATGAAGTCTCGGTTCTTCTCTTTTGAGTTTCTGAATGAGATAGTCCACTTACACGTGAAGGTGGATGACTAAGCAAGTAACATTGGATATATTCAATTATATTTGCAATTTAGTCCCTAAAACTTTGAAAATTTCAAATCAAACCTCGGCCCTCTTTATAATTCAATTTCAATCCTAAATAATTTAAGAATATTAGAACTTTAATCTAAACTCTAAAAATTATCAAATTAAATATTATCGAATTAAATTAAATAATCCCGAGCCTTACATGAGTAATCCTGCCTGCTTGGCATAAGGGAAGTTCGGGCCATCCGATTCTCGTTCGCACCGTCCGAACGTGCCTTAACTCTAAAGTCCACAAGCCCTTCTTTGGAGCCCCCGGATTGCTAAGTTCGGGTCGTCCGAAGTCCTCTTCGGACCGTCCGAACTGGCCCAAATATTGGAAGCCCAATTCTTAGTTCTGAATTTTGATTAAGCTGTGGAATTGGTTAATTAATAACCTTTAATCTTGTTTAACATATTATTATCTTAAAATAGAATATGGGTTACAACAGAGCTCATCCTCGATTTCGAGTAGAAATGTTTTTTGTCAAGTCGAGCTCTAGTTGTAGTATGATACTTTAGCTTGACTCAACTCCTTTGCACCCCTAACTATAATTCTATCGGGTTATATAATAGTTGATTTTGGTATCAGTTTTATTATACCAGTTGGTTTGTAGAATGCATACTCAACTAGGGTATCTCGGATAGTACATCCGAACCTTATAATAAGCAACCTAGTGATACTGGCTCCCTTTTCCAAGCCTATAAGACGACAATCCCCGTATCACTAAGGGTATACTAAAAGCCTTAACAAGAATAATAGCAACACACTGAAGCTAATCAGAGTCTAGTGATATACATGCATCCGTAATAAGCCTTTTGATGACGATGTCTTCAAAACTTAGGCATAACTCCACTACGATCCTGGTAGCGCCTCGCTATTGACTGGCCTCCAAAACAATGCTAAAACTCACTACCGGAAACGAGACGGAAGAGAGGAAATGAGCAAGGAAGAATGAGCTCTCGGTATCTATTTATAGACCACGATCGGAATGTCCGATCCGTAGTTCGGAGCTTCCGAACGCACACCGATCGTTCTTCAGAACTCCCTCTATCGAACGTGCGTCTCTGATTGGACACCACACTACTGCCAACACATTTAGTATTTACCGAACTCTAGTTTGAAACTTCCGAACTCTCTCAAGTCTAATCACCCTATCGAAACCCATACCGTATCTGACTGACACAAGATTGGAGCTTTCGATCTCTAGTTTGGTGCTTCCAAACTGTCTGGTACTTTCGATCACTAACTCTGGCCTCTGAACAAGTTTGGTACTTCCGAAATACTCTCGGAGCTTCCGAACTGTCCCAACACTTGAAACCCTTGAAATCATTTTGATCAAACCGAATCCGATTTTCAATTCTTTAAACTCAAATGAGGATTATTTAATCATGTTTAGACAGTAGATTAGCTTAATTAGGAGTCTGGCTATTACATTCCTCCAACTTAAGAGATTTCGTCCTCGAAATCTAAGCTAAGATAATCAGAACAAATCATCACTAGAACAATCTTATTACAATACTGCAGTTTTCAAAATACGACTGAACTGCTCAAAAGAAACAAAATACAATCAAAACAACTCTAGAGTCTTGGAATTCATACGACTTTCTAACTCCCAAGTTTCTTGCTCAGTATCTCGTCGTTTCCACTGAACCATAACTAAAGGAATGCGTTTATTCCTAAGTACCTTGTCCTTCATGTCGAGAATTCTAAGCGGTCTCTCCACGTATGACAAGTTGTGCGCAAGCTGGAATCTGTCAGATGCAGAATGTGTGACTCATCTACAATATAATGACGGAGTAACAATACGTGGAACACATTGTGAATTCTGTAGAGATACGGTGGTAACGTCAAACGGTAAGCCACATATCCAACCTTCTCTAGAATCTCGAATGGACCAACAAATCTGGGCGCTAACTTGCCCTTCAGACCAAACCTCATCACCTTCCAGAAAGGCAATACTCGCAAGAACATATGTTCTCCCATATCAAAATACAATGGTCTGCACTTGGTGTTGGCATAACTGGCCTGCCTGTCTTGTGTTGTCTTGATCTTCTTCTTCAACAGTTCAACCTTGTCCACAATCTGCTAGATCAATTCCGGTCTTTTAATCTTTCTTTCCCCTACTTTGTCCCAAATAAGGGTGTCCAAAAACGGCGACCATAAAGAACATCGAATGGTTTCATGCAAATACTACAATGATATCTATTGTTGTAAATGAACTCTATCATCGCAAAGTGATCTAGGATAACCCAAAATCCATCACTTAAGTTGTAGTTTCCCGACTCCATTTTACAAGATTAATTAAGTAAAGCAAGGATTGGGAGCTTAATTTGGAATTAATCGGACAAAATATGAATTTTTGGGCTAAGGGCAGTTCGGAGAATCAGAACCCTTGAACGGAGCCTCCGATCAGTTCGGAAGCAATGTTGGTAGTTTGGAAGCTACGTCAGGATCGAAGCTTTCGATCTGCTCTCAGCCATGCATGCAATGAGATGTCAAGGATGATCGACACGTACCAGATCGGAGATTCCGATGGTAGGATCTGAGCTTCCGATCGTAGCCAATCCACACGTGGTCTGCATGTGAGATCGGAGCTTCCGATCGTTGTGTATAAATAGGCCCTTCTAGATTTCATTTCTCACACCAATTCTATAGCTTCTCTCTCGGTATAGGTGTTTTCTAGGTGTTTTGGGGTGATTCCAGCCTTCCTAGGCTTGGTCCAGGGGTTGGCGAGGCGCTCCGGGGTTACTGCGGAGAGGTGTCTAAGTTCTAGGGCAGTCGTCAGCAGGCTGACGACGAACTCAAGTATGGCTCTGGCTCCTTATAGTAAATAGGGAGTATGATATAGTCTAGTTAAGGCTTTTAGAATAAGATTATAATGTATGAGTACTTTTCATTGTAGTACGGACGATAGGCTTGGACATAGAGCTGGTCTAGCTTTGCCTAGTATATGAGGAACATAAGTATTATTCGAGATATCCAGATTGAGTATGCATGTATTATGTGTTTGCATGGATTGTGTGATTGCATGCTTTATATGACTTTATATATACAGCATGTCACGACTGTATGTTGCATACATGAGCATATTGAGCCTTTACCTTAGAGGTATCCTGTAGTAGGGTGATCACCCTACGAGGTTGTGGATGGTTGGATACGTAAGTCTTGTGTCAGGTCATCATGATGGTTGGACACATGTACTAGTATCAGGTCACCAATATCCACCGGGTATAGGAGCCACCTCTTGATGCGACAGCGCAACATGCTATATACCCTGGGCCCGGTCTATGAGCTTGTTTCTTGACCTGAGAGTCTTGGTACCCAGTTCACATACATACATGCACATATAATACCATATACTCATACTCTCGTACTGAGCTTATAATGATTACTTCCCATAATTTGTTGTATCTGGACACCCTATTACATGGGGCATGTCTGCGGCTGGATGAGGCGGGTGGTTCCAGGAGGGCTTAGGCGATGGATGGTCAGTAGGGTTTTTTCTAGGCTTTTGTTAATGTTGTTTTGAGTTGATACAGATTTTGATATGATTGCATCATAATTATTTTATTTGGGAATTTATTTATGATTTTCCGCTGATATTTCTGATGATTCTTTTAATTAAGTTAAATACATGCTTTAGCTTCTAATTAGTAGGTTATGACGACGCGGGTCACTGAATTTATGGTATCAAAGCATGCATAGTAATCTTGGGATCTAGATTGTTGGAATTGGGTTTAACCTTTAATCATCGTGTAGATGGCGGGTCATAGTGACGAGAGTAGCCACGGCAGCGTAGGCGGACGCTGGGGTGATCAAGACAATCGAGAGCATCATCGGGGCCATCATCACCATCGCCATGATGATCATAGGAATTTTTTCAAGCATAGGTTTATGAAGATGGGTCCGAAACCCTTAGTCGGAGGAGAGTCACCAAAAGATGCGGAGATTCACCAAAGGATGCGGGGAACTGGCTACAGCATATGAAGGTTTGTTTCCGTGAGTTCCGACGCACTAAGGAGCAGCGGATGGAGGCTCTTGATTTCCTGGTAGAAGGACGGGATCGGAAGTGGTGCGATTCTTCATCTGCACCTTTTATTGTAGCCCGAGGAGTTGCTACCTGGGATGAGTTCCGCACAGCTTTCCATAAGTTGTATTTTTCTCATGCTTTCCAACAGGAGATAGCAAGCGAGTTGTTGGGTTTACGACAGAGATCAATGTCGATTGATGAGTACCAGTTGAAGTCCTATTGCCCCAATATTTCTTATAGAACGGAGGCGAAATACAATTTGTTCCTTCAGGGCCTTAATCCAGAGATCCACGATCGGGTTTTTGTGGGAGATGACATGAATTACGAAGGACTAGTGAGTTGATGTCACCAAGACGAGGACAGTATCCGCCATAGCAGATCTTTCTTTTCGTCTGGACCCGCGAGTTCCTTGGGTCCCCGTGCTCAGTCGGATAAGAAGTCTTGTTCTACCTTTTCCTTAGGATCAGGAGATGTGATGCGATTTGGCAGGAAGAATCAGGGCCCTTGCAGACATTGTGGTGGGAATCATCCTGCCAACAGGTGCCGGAAGATTTCAGGGGCATGTTTCCGATGTGGAGAGATTGGCCACCTAAAGAAGGATTTTCCACAGGCTGGGGGAGCTAGTTCTGGCTCAGGTTCTAGTTCTCAGGCTTCAGTGCAGGAAAGACCATAGGGACAGTCGACAGGGGGTTCTAATATGAAACCTCGTGCTTCCAAACAAGTGTTTGCCCTGAGGCATGATAAGGCAGTGGATGAGAATGAGAAGGTCAGAGCGGGTACGTTCCTGTTATTTGATATACGTGCTTTTGCACTCATTGACACCGATGCATCTCATTCTTTCATTTTTGCACGTTTTGTTAAGAAGTATAAGTTGCAATACATCTCACTAGATATAGTGGTGGTTGTTTCTACTCCGACGGGTCAGTCTGCATGGGCTAAGCGTCTAGTGTTGGGTTGCCCTTTAGAGTTTGAAGGGAATGTTTTAATGGTGAATCTCATTATATTAGCAATTGAGGATTTTTATTTCATTTTGGGAATCGATTTGTTGACTACATACCAAGCATCAGTGGACTGTTACCAGATATTGGTGAGATTTCATCCGGTTGGTTATGATAGCTGGTTCTTCTACGATGAGGGAGCGCGACCTCAAATTCCATTGTTATCAGCTTCGAAAGCTTGTCGAGCTTTGGAATCTGGCGCGAAAGGCTACCTCATCTATGCAGTTGATACATCCGCTGGAAGTGTTGGTATTGAGAGTATTCCAGTTTTGAATGAATTCCCAGATGTGTTTTTAGATGATATTCCAGGATTTCCTCCAGTGCGCGAAGTTGAATTCGTCATAGATTTGATGCTAGGGACTTCTCCTATTTCTCAAGCATTGTATCGTCTGGCTCTGTAAGAGATGCATGAGTTGAATCAGCAGTTTCAGGATCTGTTGGACAAGTGTAACATTCGTCCTAGTGTTTCTCCTTGGGGAGTGCATGTTCTGTTCGTGAAAAATAAATATGATCTTTTTGATCAGTTGTAGGGTACTTTTGTTTATTCGAAGATTGATTTGAGATCTGGATATCATCAGATGCGAGTCCGGGATCAGGATATAGCCAAGACAACATTCTGAACCAGGTATGGGAATTATGAGTTCCTAGTACTTCCATTTGGGTTGACTAATGCACCGGCTGTATTTATGGATCTGATGAATCGATTATTCCGAGAATTTTTGGATAAGTTTGTCTTCATGTTCATAGATGATATCTTGGTATATTCACATGATGTGAATGAACACGCGTATGATCTAAGGCTTGTGTTGCAAACTCTGAGGGATAGACAGTTATACACCAAGTTGAGTAAGTGTGAGTTCTGGCTGGATCGGGTGGCATTTCTTGGCCACATTATATCCAGGGATGAAGTTTCTGTAGATCCGAGCAAGATTGCGGTTGTATTGAATTGGTCGCGTCCGACGACGGTAGCTGAGATCCGTAATTTTCTGGGTCCGAAAGGGTATTATCGTTGCTTTGTCATGCATTTCTCGCAGCTAGCTCGACCTCTAATGTAATTTACTACAAGGGCGTAAATTTTGAATGGTCCTCAGAATGTGAAGATAATTTCTGTGAACTTCGTCAATGGTTGACTACTATGCCTGAGTTGTCTTTACTATCTGGATCTGAAGGGTATGTAGTGTGCACGGATTCTTCTCTTCAGGAACTTGGATGTGTCCTGACTAAGAATGGGCATGAGATTGCATACACCTCTAGAAATTTGAAAGTTCACGAGAATAATTACCCAGTGCATGATCTTGAGTAAGCAGCTATTGTATTCGCAATGAAGATCTGGCGTCATTATATGTACGGTGAGAGAATCAAGATCTTCACAGTCCACAAGAGTCTCGAGTATTTGTTCACTCAGGCGGAGTTGAACATGAGACAGAGATGTTGGATGTATTTGCCGAAAGATTATGACTTTGAAATTAAGTACCATCCATGGGCTGCTAATCTCACTTCTGATGCTTTGAGTCGCAAGGTGAGAGTGTCCGCACTTCAGACCTGTTCTGTGGCAAGTGAAATTGAAGATTGTTGTTCTTCAGGGTATAATTTCAAGCATAAGGAAGGTAGGCAGAGTATTCAGATGTTTGCGATCTTATCTGAGCCAGATTTATATTCTCGGATTAGAGATGCTCAGATGTCTGATCCAAAGACCCAGCGTTTGGCTCGTTTAGCCAGAGATGATAGTACGTCTGAATTCCACTATCAATCAGATGGTTTTCTTTGTTTGTATGGCCGTATTGTTCTAACGGAGAATGATACTCTTAGGGAGGATATTTTATCCCAGACTCATGGTTCTAAGTTGAGTATTCATCCGGGAAGCAACAAGATGTATAAGGATTTGCGTACTAGGTTTTGGTGGAAGGGAATGAAGAGGAGTGTGTATCAGTATGTTTTGAGATTTTTGGTGTGTCAACAGGTCAAGGCAGAGCACCGACGACCTGGAGTGTTGCTTCATAGTTTACCTATTCTTTAGTGGAAATGGGAGTTGATCGCGATGGACTTTGTGACCCATTTACCAATGACCTCGAGGAATTATGATTCTATCTGGGTTGTGGTGGACCGACTGACCAAGTTAGCACAGTTCATTACTTATAATCGGGACTACAGTTTTGATAGGATGACACGTTTGTACATCTAGGAGATTGTTCAATTGCACGGAGTTCCTGTGAGCATAGTTAGCGATCAAGACCCCAGGTTTACATCCAGGTTCTTGGGGAGTCTTCAGCATGCTATGGGTACTACTCTCAGTTTAAGTACAGCTTATCACCTAGAGACTGACGGGCAGTCAGAGCGCACGATTCGTACTCTTGATGACATGTTGCAAGCATGTTCTATGGATTTTGGTCCAGCTTGGCAAGTTCAGTTTCCATTGAGTTCGCGTACAAAAACAGTTATCATCGCAGTATTGCGATGGCTCCGTTTGAGGCATTGTACAAGCAACGATGTTGCACTCCACTTTTCTAAGTGGAAGTGGGGGAGCGACAATTTGAGGGATCAGAGTTAGTCCAGCAGGCTGTTGATATTGTTGGACAAGTAAAGAAAAGAATTCAGACTACGCAAGATCGCCAGGCTAGTTATGCGAATGTTAAGCGCAGACCTTTGCAGTTCAAAGTGGGGGAGAAAGTGTTTTTGAAAGTTTCACCATTTCGCAGCATTTTGAGATTCGGTCTCAAGGGTAAGCTAACTCCTAGGTTCATTGGTCCATTTGATATTTTGTAAATTGATGGAGATTGGCTTACAGGATGGCGTTACCACCGTATTTGTCAAGTATCCACGACGTGCTCCATGTTTCACTGTTGCGACGGTATGTTGTAGATGACTTTCATATCTTCCAGTCGTCTGAAGTACAGTTGGATACACATTTGACGTATGTGGAGAGACCTTTGCGTATCATATGTCATAAGAATAAGGTCTTACGCAACAAGATCATTCCTCTGATTCTAGTTCAGTGGCAGCGCCAAGGCACTGAGGAAGCCACTTGAGAACTTGAGATTCGTATGCGTACATATTATCCAGAGTTATTTTGAAATTGTTATATTTCATTTTAATCTTGTAAAATGTTCAGTTTGAATAAAGATGCTTGTTTATTCAGCATTTTACTGCATTCAGTACTTAAGATCATTCAGGACGAAATATCTTAAGTAGGAGGAGAATGTAGTAGCCCGGCTCCATTTTACAAGATTAATGAAGTAAAGCAAGGATTAGGAGCTTAATTTGGAATTAATCAAACAAAATATGAAGTTGTGGTCTAAGGACAGTTAGCTTCCGAACCTTGGAACGGAGCCTTCGATCAGTTCGGAAGCAATGTTGGTAGTTCGGAAGCTACGTCAAGATCGGAGCTTCCAAAGTGAGATCGGAGCTTTCGATGGCAGGATCGGACATGCATGAAATGATGTGTCAAGGTTGATCGGACACGTAAGAGATTGGAGCTTCCGATCATAGCCAATCTACACGTGTCCTACATGCGAGATCGGAGCTTCCGATCAGGCGAACAGAGCTTCCGATCTTTTTCTATAAATAGGCGCTTTGAGATTTCATTTCTCACACCAATTCTATGGATTCTCTCTCAGTCTAGGTGTTTTCTAGGTGTTTTGGGGTTATTCCATCCTTCCTAGGCTTGGTGCAGAGGTTGGTGAGGAGCTCCGGGGTTGCTGCGGAGAGGTGCCCAAGTTCTAGGGCATTCGTCATCAGCGGGCTGATGACGGACGCAGGTATATCTTTGGCTCCTTATAATAAATAGGAAGTATACTATAGTCTAGTTAAGGCTTTTAGAATAAGATTATAATGCATGAGTACTTTTCATTGTAGTACGGACGATAGGCTTTGACATAGAGCTGGTCTAACTTTGCCTAGTATATGAGATACGGAAGTATTATTTGAGATATCCATATTGAGTATGCATGTATTATGTGTTTGCATGGATTATGTGATTGCATATTTTATATGCCTTTATACAACATGTCACGACTGTATGTTGCATACATGAGCATATTGAGTCTTTACCTTAGAGATATCCTGTAGTAGGACACTCACCCTAGGAGTTTGTGGATGATTGGATACGTATGTCTTTTGTCAGCTCACCGTGATGATTGGACACATATACTAGTATCAGGTCACCAATATACACCGGGTATAGCAGCCAACTCCAGATGCGACGGCGCAGCATGCTATATACCCTGGGTCCGGTCTATGAACTTGTTTATTGACCTGAGAGTCTTGGTACCCAGTTCACTTGCATACATGAAAATATAATATCGTATACTCATACTCTCGTACTGAGCTTATCATGATCACATCCCGTACTTTGTTGTATCTGGACACCCTATTCCATGGGGTTGGTCTACGGTTGGATGAGGCGGGTGGTTCCAGGAGGGCTTAGGCGATGGATGGTGTAACACCCCAAATTTATCTTATTTGACCTTATTTGAGATAATCGGAGATTACAGAGTTCAAGAGTCGACTTGATTTTGATTAGGGTCTATTTTGTAAATTTTGGAATTTTCAGGGACTAAAATGCAAAATTGAGATTTGTTAGATATTTGTAAGGGTTTTGACTTTTCTCTTCACTCCATCACCTCCTCCAACATGCCTCCCCTCCATTGAAGACTCCCCAACGTTTCTTCAAGCTTGGGAATTCTCCGATTTTGTCGATCCGTCCGTTAGAATTTATTTCTGAAGCCAGATTAGCGATCACTGCAGCGAGAGCTTCGTTCTATCGTAAGTTTTTCTAAGATAAGATAGACTTCTATTTTTAGATATTGTTAGAATCGATTGAGTTTCGGTTATTTGGTTCTTGACAAAGTTCTGATCGTTTATTCTCAGTCGGTTTTGAATTAGAGCGTCGTTCGGATTTGTTATGATTTTTGAAGTGAATTTCGAAAAATGAGGATTTTGAGATATGATTTTTTGAGTTGTTTTTGTTGTTTTTGAGATAGTTATTGAGTTATTGGATCGACTTTTTGCAGTCTGCGATTTCGGTTTATTCAGAATATAGCTGTTATGCCGCCGTTTTGAGTTTTGAACTATAGTTTGGTTTGAATTGAATTGAGCCGTTTTAAGTCGAGTTGGAATGTCGATATTGATCTTGAGCCTTTATTATTTCTTTTATAGATTCACTTGAAGGTCGTTGAGTTGCAAGGTTGCAGGAGTTGAATCTCTTTGAAGATTGTAGATGGTATAGTATTGACTTTCTTATTATCGATAGGATGTTAGAATGAGTCTTGATTGAGGAATCGTTGTTGTTTCTAGGCTTGGAGCATCGACGTTTTGGAGAAGAGGTATAATACGACTTAGACTTGAATGGAACGATTAACTCAAATCTGACTTGATTCGAGTGTTCCGGAGAAATCACATACTGCATGTTATTTGATTACTTGGATTATTGAATGAGTCATGCTTTGCACTTGCATTCATATTGAGCCATTTAAATTCATTCATTTTTTATTTAGACGATCTGAGAATTATAGTAGGGGGGATTGGCAGAAGATTTACTGCAATGACCGACTTAACCCTCTATAGTTGCTTCAGAGTTTAGAGGATTGAATTATACACTATCCACCCCGAGTGGAGAGTCGGTGCGATTTGTGTGATAGTTCATCCTCGGGATCCCAATAGAGGAAGAGAAGAGCTGATTACATTTTGATTATACAGACTTGATAATCCCAGATTTTAAAGTCATTCATTTCATTTTAAATTCCTTCTTGAAGTGCATGACTGAGATTTGTGTATCATGCTTGAGATTATATATCATTAGTTGATGTATTGAATGATATTACATGTTTGTTGCTTGTACAGGAAATATTATTCTCACCGGATTATCCGGCTGTTGTCTTTGTTTGCATGTGTACTTGGCAACAGGTAGGGCAGGACCGTGTTAGAGGCAGCATGGCTAGATGGTCGAGAGGATAGAGTGAGGCTTGATGTTTAAGAGTCGTTTATGTATTCGAACTCCTTTTGTATTTTGAATAAGTTCGAACTAGATGGATTTATTCTTGGTATATTTTGAGGATTGTATGAATCTATACTTGTATACTTTAATGTCATGTTGAATGGAATTTATCTTGTTGTTGTTGTTAAAATGATTGAGTAAAGATTGGTTTTGAAGGAAGAAAACCAGAATTTTTCTGGTACTGAGCATCTCGCTCGATCGGTTGAATATTACCGATCGAGCGAGCACCCCTGTACCGAGGCAGAAAGTTGGGCATTTCTTGTCTGATCGATCGGTAAGATTTTACCGATCGAGCGGGGGTCCTAAATTTTTTGCGCAGAGACCTTGAGATTTTCAGCCGCTCGATCGGTTGAATCTTACCGATCGAGCGAGAACTTTTTTTAAAAAAAATTTATTCTTTAATCCTTATTGTTTAATTGCATTGATCGATTGCATTATCCTAAGATTTGATGATTAGAATCGAGGCCTCACATTAAGTGGTATCAGAGCGATAAGTTTTTGGTTGAACTAGAAGTAAGCGGGGTAGATCGAGTCCGCTTGAATTGGCTTCTCGCATGTGTTTTATTTATTTAATTTGTAAGGCCCTGAAATTAATCATTTTTGGATTAGTGGAATTTGTTAATTATTAGAATTGAATTGATGGGAATTAGTTGAGCCAAGATGGAATTGATTTAATTTGAAAATTCAGGGACCGAGTTGCAAATGAGGAGTTGGACCAAGTCAAGACATTGACCTGTTATTATTATTATCTCCATCACCATCACTCCCCATCATTCTCTCCTCTCTCTCCTCCTCCTTCTCCCTCATGCCATAGAGAGACCGAGACGCCATGGCTTTCTTTTTCAAGCTTCTGCTCCGTCCAATTCGCTCAATCCAACCGTCAGATTTCAGATTCGAGTTGAGATTCACGATCACCACAACGAGGGCTTCGTTTGGACGTAAGTTTTGCTACGATCCATAGACTTTGATTTTTGTTGGGTTGTCAGAATTTGATAAACTTCGAGTATGTTGTTCTTGAGCTAGCATAGATCGTGTATTCGAAGTTGGTTCGGAAAAAGAATGAAGTTTGGATTTTATATGATTTTTGGAGGTTAATTTCGAAAATGGGTCTTTTGATTTTGGTTGGATTTTGATTGTTTGGTTGGTTTAGAATATGATATGGATTGGTTTGAGTGGTTTGATGATGTTGTTGATTTTTGGATTGACCGTTTATAGCCGTTATGCCGTCGAAATTGAGTTTTGGATTATCGGTTGTTTATTCGGTTTGATTTCCGGGTTTTATTTGAGTTAGAAGATTTATATCAAATCCGTATGTTCAACTTTTTCAGAGTTTGATTAAAGGATTCGGGGTTGGAACGAACTGGAAGTTGAATCGTTTCGAGGATTGAAGACGGTATAGTATTTAACTTCTTGTTTGGCTTGTTTTGATTTAATTCGATATTAATTAAGTTCGTTGTTATTTTCAGATTTGAATCCTCGACAAACTTGGAAAGGTAAGAAGACGACAATTGAATGAATGGGACGATTAGCTCGAATTTGAATTAATTCGAGTGCCCAAAAGAAATCACATACTTGCATGCTACTTGAATTATATGATATTTGTTTTACTTGAATGAGTTTTGACTTGCATTGCATTCATATTGATCCAATTACCTTGGTTTTACGGGCAAGAGAGGCCCAAAAGAATTAGACGTTTTGTGGACTATAGTTGAGTGACATTGGTTAGTAGATTTTTACCAATTGTCGAGAAACACTCTCTATAGGTGCCCAGAGTCTAGAGGAGTAAAATATTCACCGTCCACCTCGATCGGGAGAGTCGGTGAGTTGGTGATATTTTATCCTCGGGATCCCAAATAAGAGAAGAGAACCTTTACCTCGTGATTATCCAGACTTGATAATCCTAGAGTTTTAAAGACATGCATTGCATTGTATGCATTTGAATTGAGTTTAGACATGCTTTAAGAATTGCTTGTCTTGTATGTATATATCTTGTTTTGATATATTATTTGATATGCATGTTTTGTCTCTTTTACTGGGAATTGTATTCTCACCGGATTATCCGGCTGTCGTTTTGTTTGTATGTGTACTTGACGACAGGTGGGCAGGATCGTGTCAGAAGATACATGACTAGATCGAGTTGGAAGTGATAGAGTGAGACACCGTCTAGAAGTTTGTTCTTTTAGCAATCTTGCATTATAGGGTTGATGAAATTTCATGTCTTAATTCATGTTTAGGGAACTCGAATTTATTCGATTTGTCGAATGATTATATCGTCAAATTTGTATGATTAAATCGTTTTTGATGGTATTTCGAACCCCTTATTCCTTATATGAACTTTGGATTGAACCTTGGTGGCTTGGATTGTTGATTTTGAGTTTGTAAAGATTGCTCTTGCCCTGGTTTTTCTGCAGCTCGAATGGACGGTGCAGGCGCGCTGTTTCTGGCGCGGGCGCGCCGTGGTTCCGCGAGGCGTGAGTGCAGTCGCGCTAGCTCTTGCGAAGCTTGGGCGCAGGAGCACAACATCCTGGCGCGGGCGCGCTGGTTTTGCGAGGTCTCGGCGCGGGCGCGCGACTCCTTTTTAAAAAATAATAATAATAAAAAAAAAAATTGATTCGATTTTTCCGCGGCTCTTCGTGATTTATTGTGTTTAATTATTCGAGATTAGACGATTAGAAACGGGGTCTCACATTAAGTGGTATAAGAGCGATAAGATTCTAGGATTTGAATTAGAGTGAGCGGGGTAGATCGAGTCCGCATGAATTGAATTCTCGCATGTGATTGATTTATTTAAATGATTATTTAAATACGTGCAAGCATGATTTATTGATTCTTGAATTAATTGAATTACATGAGTTGTGATTTAATTTTTGAAGCACGATTACTTGGTTTGATTGAAAACATGCTTTATTATTTATGAGTTACTTGGAATTACGTGGCTATGTGATTTAAATTTTAAAGCATGAATTACTTGGAATATGAATTGTATTTTAAGTTCGGATCCGAGTTCCACCATCTGCTTGAGCTAGCAGATCAGAGATTGTTGTGAGGTGAATTTGAATTCGATTGAGATCCGAAATTCAGTAATCTGTAATTGATTAAACCTATCGAACAGAGATGTGGAACACGGAATTTTGAGATGGAGATTTGGTACTCCTTTTCTTACTGAATATCAGAATTGTCTCCTAAAGAATTTTAGCAGACGACAACCAGCAGTAACTCCTTCGACTGATCTAGATTGTACCACTACTTCACTGATAGATGTCACCCTGACATCGATGGGAGTTCTACCGAGAAAGTTTTGGTCGTTTAGGTTACCGATTTTGAAGAGTACCGAGAATGCTGTTGGATGCGGGAGTCGAATAGAAGAGATCGATCAGTTGGGTGATTCTCCGAACTACACAGATGACCGGAGAATTTGGTTAGTGTAGTACCAACATAGAGGATTGTTAAAGGTTGGTAGTATTTGAAGAAGAGAGCAATAGGGAATCAAGGTTCGATCACTTTTTGGAATCCGCTTTCATCCAAATTTCTTCGACATATTCCTTTTCACTGTTTGATCAGAGTTAGGGGGACTTGGAGATCATCTTTCATCGAAGAGAAAGCAGTTTTTGAAATCAGTGAGCAGTTCTTTGAGATCAGAAGACGCTGTCAGGTCTGCCATCAGCCCGAACACTATGCCGGAGTTCGTCATCATGATATTATCGAAAGATCTCCGAAGGGAATTTTCTTCTTTAACTTCGACAAAGATACTAGCCATTTCAGTTGCTCCTATCAGCCGCAATGACATAATCTATGAGAACTTAATCATTTGGCGAAACAATCTTCGAGGCAACATATTCTGGTTGTACTCTTATTGAGGATCAGCCTTAGAATTCACCGATGACGACCGCAGGAATCAGTAGAGTATGGCTTCTTTTCTTATTCTAATATGATCGGTTATGCACCTCATCTTCCTTCTTATTGATATCTATCGTTGCATCTCGTTTGTTGAATTTTGTTTATCAATAGTCGTAATTCTTTGAATTGATGGGATGAGTTGGAACCGAACAGTATTGTACTTCAGATTCTGATTTGATTGAGGTTTTGATTTGATTGTAACTGAGCAGTATCGTACTTCAGTTATCAGATTTTGATTTGATTTTCTGTTAAATGCTTTTTCTAGTACAGGATTACTGTGGATTGTTTCAGGAAGTTTACAGATTCAGATCCGAGTCAAGAGACGAACGGAAATCCTCCGGTAAGGATTCTCGATTCCAGGATTCTTTGTTAGTTGATCTGCCGAATGACCTTCTGATTTAGAATTTCGCGGAGGAATTCTCTCGTTCGCAGTTGATGTCCTATAATCTAGCCTGAATTGGTTGATAAACCAATGGTTAGAGATTTTCTAATATCATCCGAATGAGGTTTCTGGATTACCTCTGAGTCATGAGGTTAGATTCAGCAATGACTTGAGATCAGACATCATCAGTTGAGAGTTTGACGGGAAGAAGTATTGCAGATTGGACTTGGATCGACGTATGACTGCCTTGGAGTATAGTCGTACCATTTGAAGTGAAAACTCGTATACTGTATCGTAGATCTTTTGAACTGAATCTATCAGAGGTATTTAGATGGAATTATAATTCATATCGATCTTTTCGGTTCTGTTCGAAGTATAGTAATGATCATACAGAGTTTGGAGATTGGTCTTACAGAACTGCATGCCGAGACGTTGCATGCTATGATATTTAAGTCTGAATTTGGATTGTATCGAGATTTCCTTTCCTTGATCATGTAATTCTAGAGCTAGAATTTATGTGATTATTGCAAGATCAAAGCTGCGTTGATTGAAGCCAATTCGTCATTTGTATCGGAGAATTGAAGGTTTTGAGTTCTATAGCAGATTTTCGAGAGATTCTTATCGTTGTGGAGCCGATTTCTCAGCTAACTCCAGAGAATTCACTTGTACCTGAACCAAATCTTATGAGATCAGTTTGTTTGACGCGAAGAAGAGATCCCCCAGAGCTCCAGTAATTTTTATTTCCTCTGTACTGATGATCTTCAGTGCATTGCATCTTCTTATCCAGATTCTGGAGGTATTCATATTCAGAGGAAGTATGTGTTAGCGCAGTCATAGTAGCAGTTGGGCCAGTTCGAGACTCAATATCCGATTCATGTTATTTAATTGGCAGTGGTCTTATTTCTTGTTAGATCGGGCATCAATATTTTCAGTGAAATTTTCGAGGTCTTTTCTGAACTGAGAAGTCAGAGTATGAGTTTTGCAACCGAATTGATTTTTAGATTGAGGAACAGATTGGATATGGTGAAGAATCTGATGGTGAATTCCAGTATGATCCGAAGTAATACGAGGCAGCAACGGAGGTTTGAACAGAATGATCTATTATTATTTCATCTACTACCATTATTCTCTTTGAGCCGATGAATTTGTTCTTATTTTATCTACTATCCTTGACTTTGCCGACCGATGGGTGTAGCACTTCTGATTTAGAGTCTGGAACATATATGGAGTTATCAGAATTCTTTTATCCGAACTGAGCCAGAATTGATTTAGAAGATGGAGATAGCGTAGAAAATAGATTCGTTTTGGAGAATTTAATGAAAAAGAGTCAGAACTGGGTGCAGTCTGAGTTTCGAGACAATGACGATACCTCAGTTGTGAGTAATTGTTTTGTTATGCCAGAGATTTTGATTGAGACATAGTATATTGAGATTGGCACTTTGCAGTTATTCTTTAATCTTTCAGATGACCGAACGATATTCAGAGGATTGAGGAATCGATCAGTCTGGAAATTAGAAGCTATCTGAGCTTTATTAGACCGATTGCAGAAATCTGCTGCGGTATTCCGTACGGAATGAATTCCAGATTCGACCCGATGTTGAGTATTGGTCCGGAAGAATTTCAGATTGTTTTGCCCTGTCACAGTTTATCCGTGCAGAATCGAATTGGGGAGCGTTAGACTCGTGGTCATGGAGGTACAGAACTGTCTGAATTGGAGATGCTATCTGAGTATAATCGAGATATCGTTGTAGTCTATTTCTGTTTCCGTGCATAATGGACTTCAGACACGACAGTATGATTGGGATTGTTGTCAGGAGGATTTTCCAGATAGTTGATTTGTCAAAGTATGTCCCCTCAGAATGAGATTTTGAGTTAACTCTCACCTTGAACTCAATCCTCGAGAGACTTTGTTATTGGATTATTATCGGGTTCAGTTTATTATCCTCAGAACGACGGACAGCCAAGAATAAGCGATATAGATTTTAAGAGGATATGCTGAGCTGTAATGCAAGATTTTGGCACTAGCTGGATGGATTTATCATCTTTTGTGAAGTCTCTGTACAATAGCTATCAGACGAGTACCTTGATAGCATTTTTTTTGTAAATGAGTTGTATGAGAAGAAATGGGGATCCAAATTGAATTGGGATGATTTTCTGAGTTCCCAGCCTTGGGATTAGATTTGATTCGAGTTTTGATAGACGAATGAAGTTTTCTGTCTAAGAAGGAGACGACGTGAGAAGAAGGATGAAAAAAGTATTCGGATTCCGACGCAGATCTCTGTACTTACGTTCACGGAGGCCGAGTAATTCAGAAGATTCCTCCTTTTCGAGGCTGTGGCTGTTATGATAAGGGAGAGAACTGTCTCAATGAACTCACGGGTTCCTTTGAGATTCTAGAGGAGATAGGCGATCTCGCCTACCAACTTTTACTCCTTCAGTTCTCCTTGTTTCCATCACTTTGTTCTTCCGTATTCTTAGGGTATTCTTGACGTGCTTCACGTCTTTTGTTGCCAAGTTCGCAGATTTTCTTGATGTTGGGACGGAAATCGATGTGTCGCCAGTTTTGTTTGAGGCAACCGATTCAGAGTTGATCGTATATAGCTGCAGCTTCTTAGCGGAACTGTTTCAGATGAGTTTGTGTCGTTGAGCCGATACGGATATAATGAAACGGTGCAAGAAGCAGAGTTTAATTAGAACCGCGATTTCAAAGTTGTTTTGAGAGAAGAATTATTATAGCAGTCTTCGAACTGTATCTTGTTTTTGTGAGATGGAACTGCTTTGATTTCGAGGACGAAATCGATTCTTAGAGGGGGAGAATTGTAAGGCCCTGAAATTAATCATTTTGGGATTAGTGGAATTTATTAATTATTAGAATTGAATTGATGGGAATTAGTTGATCCGAGATGGAATTGATTTAATTTGGAAATTCAGGGACCGAGTTGCAAGATGAGGAGTTGAACCAAGTCAAGACATTGACTTGTTATTATTATTATCTCCATCACCATCACTCCCCATCATTCTCTCCTCTCTCCTCCTCCTTCTCCCTCACGCCATAGAGAGACCGAGACGCCATGGATTTCTTTTCCAAGCTTCACCTCCGTCCAATTCGCTCAATCCAACCGTCAGATTTCAGATTCGAGTAGAGATTCACGATCACCGCAACGAAGGCTTTGTTTGGACGTAAGTTTTGCTACGATCCATAGACTTTGATTTTTGTTGGGTTGTCAGAATTTGATAATCTTCGAGTATGTTGTTCTTGAGCTAGCATGGATCGTGTATTCAAAGTTGGTTCGGAAAAAGAACGAAGTTTGGATTTTATATGATTTTTGGAGGTTAATTTCGAAAATGGGTATTTAGATTTTGGTTGGATTTTGATTGTTTGGTTGGTTTAAAAGATGATATGGATTGGTTTGAGTGGTTTGATGATGTTGTTGATTTTTGGATTGACCGTTTATAGCCGTTATGCCGTCAAAATCGAGTTTTGGATTATCGGTTGTTTATTCGGTTTGATTTCCGGGTTTTATTTGAGTTAGAAGATTTATATCGAATCTGTATGTTCAACTTTTTCAGAGTTTGATTAAAGGATTCGGGGTTGGAACGAACTTGAAGTTGAATCGTTTCGAGGATTGAAGACGGTATAGTATTTAACTTCTTGTTTGGCTTGTTTTGATTTAATTCGATATTAATTAAGTTCGTTGTTATTTTCAGATTTGAATCCTCGACAAACTTGGAAAGGTAAGAAGACGACAATTGAATGAATGGGATGATTAGCTCGAATTTGAATTAATTCGAGTGCCCAAAAGAAATCACATACTTGCATGCTACTTGAATTATATGATATTTGTTTTACTTGAATGAGTTTTGACTTGCATTGCATTCATATTGAGCCATTTACCTTGGTTTTATGGGCAAGAGAGGCCCAGAAGAATTAGACGTTCTGTGAAATATAGTTGAGTGACATTGGTTAGCAGATTTTTACCAATTGTCGAGAAACACTCTCCATAGGTGCCCAGAGTCTAGAGGAGTAAAATATTTACCGTCCACCTCGATCGGGAGAGTCGGTGAGTTGGTGATATTTTATCCTCGGGATCCCAAATAAGAGAAGAGAACCTTTACCTTGTGATTATCCAGACTTGATAATCCCATAGTTTTAAAGACATGCATTGCATTGTATGCATTTGAATTGAGTTTAGACATGCTTTTGGAATTGCTTGTCTTGTATGTATATATCTTGTTTTGATATATTATTTGATATGCATGTTTTGTCTCTTTTACTGGAAATTATATTCTCACCGGATTATCCGGTTGTCGTTTTGTTTGTATGTGTACTTGACGGCAGGTGGTGCAGGATCGTGTCAGAAGATACATGACTAGATCAAGTAGGAAGTGATAGAGTGAGACACCGTCTAGAAGTTTGTTCTTTTAGCAATCTTGCATTATAGGGTTGATGAAATTTCATGTCTTAATTCATGTTTAGGGAACTCGAATTTATTCGATTTGTCAAATGATTATATCGTCAAATTTGTATGGTTAAATCATTTTTGATGGTATTTCGAACCCCTTATTCCTTATATGAACTTTGGATTGAACATTATTGGTGGCTTGGATTGTTGATTTTGAGTTTGTAAAGATTGCTCTTGCCCTGGTTTTTCTGCAGCTCGAATGGACAGTGCGGGCGTGCAACTTCCTGGCGCGGGCGCGCTGGTTTTGCGAGGTCTCGGTGCGGGCGCGCCTGATTAGGCGCGGGCCCGCGACCCCCTTTTAAAAAAATAATAATAATAATAAATTTTGATTCGATTTTTCCGCGGCTCTTCGTGATATATTGTGTTTAATTATTCGAGATTAGACGATTAGAAACGGGGTCTCACATAATTGATTTATTAAATACGATGAGAGCATGATTTATTGAATGAGAATTATTTGATTTACATGATTATGTGATTTAAATTTATAAAGCATGATCTACTTTAGATATAACTGTTTTTGTTATCGACTGAAATCCGAAATTCTGAGAGGTTGTAAGGGGCACTGAATTGCATCGATGAGATATCTCGTGTCCTAACCTTTGTTTATCAGATGGGTCCTCGTTGAGTTATTAACCGAAACCCAAATCCAGTTACTCCTCTGAATGAGCAAGCTAGTACAGAAACTGTTCAGATGGATGCCACAGCGACGCCTATGGAAACCTTGCTGAAGAGGTTTCAGTCGTTTAATCTGCCTTTGTTGCTGGGTACAGAGAATCCCGTTGAATGTGAGAGCTGGTTGGACGACATTGATCAGTTGTTCAATTCCCTTGATTATTCAAACAACCGCCGAAGTAGGTTAGTCATTCATCAACTTCGTGGTGTTGCAAAGAACTGGTAGATCACGATGAAGAGAGCTATGGAGAACCGAGGTACAGCTATTAACTGGAATCTTTTCAAATCTAAGTTTTATAAGCGTTTTTCCCAGTTTCGTACCGAAAGGACAAGGGAGCCGAGTTTGCCAATCTGAGGCAGGGGAATCTGAATATTGAGGAGTATGTAGCTAAGTTTGATAGTTTGCTGAGATTTGCACCGCACATTGCCGACAACGAAGAAGAAAAATCCGACCAGTTCATTAAAGGTCTGAACCCCGACATCTTCACGTTGGTCAACACTGCTAGGTCTGATAATTTTGCGGATGCCATGAATCATGCAAAAGGAGCTAAAGCAGGTTTGTGGAGACATAGAGGAGCTCCAGTTGTGCCTCAGCAGCCTAGTCAGTCTCAGAACCAACCTTCTTATTTCTAGGATCAATCTTTCCAAATTCAGAATCAACCACCGAGATCTGAGGGTGGTACCAGTGGAGGTAATAAGAAGGATTACTATCATCCGAAAGGAAACAATTTAAGAAGCATGGAAGCAGTTCATCAAGCTCTAGTGGCTCGAGGCAGTTCGGATCGGGACAGAGCTCGGGTCAGTCAGGAATGTCTTGTGCCAATTGCGGAGGTCGTCACTCCAGTTATCAGTATAGAGGTAATTTTGGAAGCAGCTATATTTGTAACCAGGAGGGGCACTTTGCCAGATTGTGTCCTCAGAGGGGCTCTGAGCAAGCCCAGAGTGGAAGTTCTTCGAGGCAGACAGCTCAGCCTCAGCGGCAAGCACCTTCGGTTTACTCTTTCCAACCTCAGCAGCAGTATAGACAGGAAGGTAACCAGTATGCGAACCAGCCTCCCAGACAGCAGGCATGAGTTTTTGCTCTGTCTGAGGATCCGCAGGCTCAGGCTGCACCCGATAATGACATAACAGGTAAACGTTCGATTTTTGTTTTCCTACTCTTATTGACTGATAGATACTGGTGAGTTTATTGCCTCCTTATTGAAGAATCTATTTAATGTTTATCGTGCCTCTTAACTTATGTTGAGTCATTCGAATTGACGAATACTCCTGTAGAGTTGTTAATTCCTCTATTTATCGGATCTTCTAGAAGTATTAGTTGAAGCTAGGAATTCTTATCGATGATTCTTGTGTTTTTGGAATGAGAATTGTACTGATCATTCAGAGCTTTTGAGAATCGTATTTCAGATTTTGGTGCCGAACAGTTGTATGTTATTCTTCGATGTCCGAATTCTGTTTGGATCGAGTTGTCTTCCTCGATTTTATGATCTGGTGATGGAATTTTGTTAATCAGCACTCCTGTATTCTTGAATTAGGTGAGGATGATCTTTCAGTACTCGATATTTCTTCTTATTGATATTTTGTATATACTCTTATTCAGAGGAATCACACTCTCGTCTGATCGAGGCAGCTGAAGACGCTCGAGACTCAAGGTCTGGCTATGGAATTGGGCTCGCAGCGATCTTATTGATTGGAAGATTTGGCACCATTTCCTTATGAAGAGAGTTCCGCGATCTTTTCTAATCATAGGAGTCAAAGGATTTGTTCTTATTTTATCTACTAACTTTTATGATAGACCGATTGATGAATCTGTCGTGTTTTCGGTACAAAATGACTTTCAGTCAAGACTAGAGGATTGATATTTTTGTCAGAGGTCGCCAGATGTCATGTTAGTTTAGACTGAGATCCTTGATGCACTCGTTCTTTCGGCAAGGACTTCGAAGAGACTTTTGCTGTCTGATTGCAACTTATTTAAGTTCAATACCCTCAGAACGACGGACAGCCAGGTCAGACGAGTCGAACTTTATATGTTATGCCTTGAGTTGGAACCAGAGATGATTCGATTGTGACTGAGCTTAGAAGGATTTTCTGACGAGAATGAGTCGACTTTTGATTGACGGACTTGAAGGAGAAATTTGAGAGACAGAGTTCGTGTTGGAACTGTGTTTTATTTCGAGGATGAAATCTATTCTTAGAGAGGGAGAATTGTAACACCCCAAATTTATCTTATTTGGCCTTATTTGAGATAATCGGAGATTACAAAGTTCAAGAGCAGACTTGATTTTGATTAGGATCTATTTTGCAAATTTTGGAATTTTCAGGGACTAAAATGCAAAATTGGGATTTGTTAGATATTTATAAGGGTTTTGACTTTTCTCTTCACTCCATCACCTCCTCCAACACGCCTCCCCTCCATTGAAGACTCCCCAATGTTTCTTCAAGCTTGGGAATTCTCCGGTTTTGTCGATCCATCCGTTAGAATTTATTTCTGAAGGCAGATTAGCGATCACTGCAGCGAGAGCTTCGTTCTATCGTAAGTTTTTCTACGATCAGCTATACTTATATTTTCGGATGTTGTTAGAATCGATTGAGTTTCGGTTATTTGGTTCTTGATAGAGTTCTGATCATTTATTCTCAGTCGGTTTTGAATTAGAGCGTCGTTCGGATTTGTTATGATTTTTGAAGTGAATTTTGAAAATGAGGATTTTGAGATTTGATTTGTTGAGTTGTGTTTGTTGTTTTTGAGATAGTTATTGAGTTATTGGATCGACTTTCTGCTGTCTGGGATTTCGGTTTAATCAGAATATAGCCGTTATGCCGTCGATTTGAGTTTTGAACTATAGTTTGATTTGAATTGAATTGAGCCGTTTTCAGTCGAGTTGGAATGTCGATATTGATCTCGAGCCTTTATTATTTCTTTTACAGGTTCATTTGAAGATTGTTGAGTTGCAAGGTTGCAGGAGTTAAATCTCTTTGAAGATTGTAGCCGGTGTAGTATCGACTTTCTTATTATCGATAGGATGTTAGAATGAGTCTTGATTGCGGAATCGTTGTTGTTTCCATGTTTGGAGCATCGACGTTTTGGAAAAGAGGTATAAGACGACTTAGACTTGAATGGAATGATTAACTCGAATCCGACTTGATTCGAGTGTTCCGGAGAAATCACATAATGCATGTTATTTGATTACTTGGATTATTGAATGAGTCAAGCTTTGCACTTGAATTCATATTGAGCCATTTAAATTCATTCATTTTTATTTAGATGATCTGAGAATTATAGTAGGGGGCATTGGCAGGCAATTTACTGCAATGACTGACTTAACCCTCTATAGTTGCTTCAGAGTCTAGAGGATTGAATTATACACTATTCACCCCGAGTGGATAGTCGGTGCTATTTGTGTGATAGTTCATCCTCGGGATCCCAATAGAGGAAGATAAGAGCTGATTACCTTTTGATTATCCAGACTTGATAATCCTAGATTTTAAATTCATGCATTTCATTTTAGATTCCTTCTTGAAGTACATGACTGAGATTTGTGTATCATGCTTGAGATTATATATCATTAGTTGATGTATTGAATGATATTGCATGTTTGTTGCTTGTACTGGGAATATTATTCTCACCGGATTATCCAGCTGTTGTCTTTGTTTGTATGTGTACTTGGCAGCAGGTGGGGCAGGACCGAGTCAGAGGCAGCATGGCTAGATGGTCGAGAGGATAGAGTGAGGATTGATGTTTAAGATTCGTTTATGTATTCAAACTCCTTTTGTTTTTGAATAAGTTCGAACTAGATGGATTTATGCTTGGTATATTTTGAGGATTGTATGAATCTAGACTTGTATACTTTTGTATCATGTTGAATGGAATTTATCTTGTTGTTGTTGTTAAAATGATTGAGTTAAGATTGGTTTTGAAGGAAGAAAAATATAATTTTTCTGGTACAAAGCATCTCGCTCGATCGGTTGAATATTACCGATCGAGCGAGCACCCATGTATCGAGGCAAAAAGTTGGGCATTTCTTGTCCGATCGATGGGTAAGATTTTAATGATCGAACGGGGGTCCTAAATTTTCTGGGCAGAGACCTTGAGATTTTCAGCCGCTCGATCGGTTGAATCTTACCAATCGAGCGAGCACTTTTTTAAAAAAATTATTCTTTAATACTTATTGTTTAATTTTGTTGATCGATTGCATTATCCTAAGATTAGATGATTAGAATCGAGGGCTCACAGATGGCCAGCAGGGTTTTGTCTAGGATTTTGTTCATGTTGTTTGAGTTGATACAGATTTCGATATGGTTGTATCATGATTATTTTATTTGGGAATTTATTTATGCTTTTTCGCTGATATTTCTGATGATTATTTTAATTAAGTTAAATGCATGCTTAAGCTTCTGATTAATAGGTGATCATGGAGCGGGTCACTACAAAAGTCCTTTTCATATCCACTAATATCTGAATAGTCCTTTCGAAGTGACCGTTAGTCTCGGGGTGATATGCAGTACTCAAACTAAGAGTAGTACCCAAAACTCGCTGAAAGCTACACCAAAACCGTTAGGTGAACCTGGGATCTCTATCGCTGACTATTCTAAAAGGAGATTCATGCAATTGCACAGTCTCCTGGATGTATTGTAAGGCCCGGGATTATTTGATTTAGTCCAAATTTATTTAATTTTAATCCGAGTATATTTAATTTGGGAATATTTAGAGTTTTGATTTGCATTCTAATATTCTTAAATTATTTAGGATTGAAATTGAATTTAAAAGAAGGCCGAGGACCGAATTGCAAATGCTGAAGAATTGAGGGACTAAAATGAAATATTACCTAAAATTATCCGATTTTATTAGATTTATCAGCTTGTGCACGTGTATAATCCATATTTCAATAAGAATTTTGAGAGCAGAAGTCGAGACCTTCAATTTCATTTGATATTTCCGATTTCAAAACCCCGTAACTTTTGATCCGATCGTCCGATTTCGATTTCAAAATTATTTATTTTGGCATGGTTTTAAGATTGAGATATGGTAGAGATCAAAATTTAAGTATATTTTTATGTTCTTGAGATTATTTGTTGTATCGTATCGACACCGACTCGACGAACGATTATTGTTTTGAGTTGATATGATTTCTAACATGTGTTTCGAACTAAATAGCTTCTAAGATGCTGGTTATGCAGATTTTGATGGTTTGTTAATGATATGAATTGATTCGAAGTTGATATTGGTTTCGATATTATGTCGGTTACGGATTTTCAATCGCTACGTTGTTGGGTTTTGTTTTGAGAACGTTTTGATAGCCGATGATTGAGCTGAGACGTTCTTTGAGATGATGTTGACGTTGTAGTATTTTTATTATTCCATTTCAGACTAGTTTTGAAGGCTAACGACTCAAGAACTTGAATTCGAACTGAAGAAGAAGTTGATGTTGAAATAATTTTAATTGAAGATCTATTGATGATTTTGAATTTATTTTGAAATGATAGATTTGAACGAAGTTTGATATGAATGTTTTGAAGTTATGTTTTAGATTTGAAGCGTTCAAAACCGATAAAATACGAAGGTATAAGACGACATCGCGAGTCAGGGATTTGAAACTCGAGAATGAAGCTTCTTGAGTTGTCCCGCCAAAATCACATACTTGTTTATCTTTTCGATTTGATTTTGATGTTGTCGATCCATCTCAGGTAGTGGATCTTTGAGTTTAAGTCGATATGATTACGATATGATATTATATTGAATTGATTCTATGACAAGATCTGAGGCGATCTTATTTTCTAGTCTGAGACGACTACGATAGATGGATATCCATATCAAGATCGGTTACGAATCTTGATGGCTACGACGTTATATGAATCAATTCTTGATCGATATATGCGTTATTTACTCTATTGTTGAGTCGATTATGATTAGAGTCGATATGATTTATTTAACGCTTTATATGTCGATTATACTGAGAATGATTTCTCACCGGAGTTTATCCGGCTATTGCTTTGTTTTTTATGTGTGCATGGCAACAGAGGGGGCAGGAGCTAGTCAGAGACTCGGGTTTTAGCTGAAATGATGTACCTTATATAGCATCAAACTTGTTATGAAATTTAAGACTTGAAGTACACATTTTGATACTTTGTGTAGCTTGTGGTTAATGTCTTGTTAATGTTTCATTTGATGTAAGAAAAGCATGGATTTATGCTTGATACTTGGTATTATCAATATATGCATGTTTCCTGATTTTATGAACCATGATTTGAGTTGGTTCTTGGTGATTTGGATTGAATGTTCCAATTTTTTACAGCAAAATGGTTCTGCAGATTTTTCTGGAAAGGGAGCCCGCTCGATCGGTTGAAATCCTCCGATCGAGCGCGGCCCGTGAATTTTCAAAATAGAGAAATGGAACTTTGGGCTCGCTCGATCGGGTGAGTTCCACCAATCGAGCGCGGCCAAAAATATTTCAGACCCGAGAGTTTGAACTCCTAGCTCGCTCGATCGGCTGAATATACCTGATCGAGCGAGGTGCTGTGTTTTATAAAAAAAAATTTAGCTCTTGGTTTGATATTATTTTAAATACTTGATTAATTTTTTTACTAATCATTAATTGCCCTAAGAAGAGATTAGCAACCCGAGGTCCCCACAACAGGTGGTATCAGAGCTTAAGTTTCTCGGATTGAGAATAGATGAGCGGGGTTGATCGAGTTTTCTATTCTGATTTATTTATTCTTGAAGCAAGTTTATTATTTTAATTAATTTACAGCTTTAAGACATTGCATGCTATCTGTTATCTGAAATGATTGGAATTATGTGATATTGAGTATGATTCAGAACTCGATCTCTTGACAACGCATGAAAGTGCTAATCAGAGGAGGGCCTGAAATAGAATTGTGTTATGATATGATAATGAATTGTACACTAATATGTTTGATTATCAGATATGTCTCCCCGACCAACACCGACTACTAGACGTAATTTGGCAGTATTTTAGCTAGAACAGACTAATGCTGCACATGTACCAGTAACAGCACCTAAAGTAGGACAGGGTATTACTTTTGTTGATACGATGAGTGGTGATGCAACTCCGATGGAAAAACTACTGAAACGATTTCAGTCCTTAAAACCACCGACGTTATAAGGAACTAAGAGTTCTGTTGATTGCAAGAATTGGCTGGAGGATATTGAGCAGTTATTTGAATCCCTGGACTATACAGATGATCGACGTGTTAGACTGGTGATCCATCAATTTCATGGCCTTGCAAAGAATTGGTGGGTAGCGACGAAGAGAGCATTTGAAAATCGAGGTACAGTTATCACATGGTCTGTATTTAAAACTGCTTTCTATCAATGGTTCTTTCCTATTTCTTATCAAAAGTACAAGGGAGGGGAGTTTGCAAGTTTGCAACAGAGACAGATGAGTATTGAATAATATGTTGCAAAGTTCACCAGCCTACTGAAGTTTGCTCCACATATCGCTGCAAGTGATGAAGCTCAAGCCGATCAATTTATAAATGGCTTGAATCCCGATGTCTTCACTCTAGTGAATTCTGGACGACCAAACAATTTTGCTGATGCTCTTGATCGTGCAAAAGGAGCTGAAGCAGGGATATTGAGGCAACGAGGAGTATAGTTTGTGCCACAGTCGGTGAAACAACCGCAAGAGCAGCCACAGATTCCACCACCTCCTTGATTTGATGCTGGAGGTAGCGGTAGTGGCAAGAAGAATTTCTTCAACGACAAAGCAAACAGTTTAAACGTTCAGGTAGTAGCTCTTCTTGATTGAGTGGATCCAGACAATTTAGAGGTGGACAGAAATCCGGTACTTCTGATGTCTACTGTTATAAATGTTGAGGACGTCACACCAATGAGAAGTGTAGAGGAGTGTTTGGCATCTGTCACATTTGTCAACAACCGGGTCATTGTGCGAGAGTATGCCCACAGCAAGGGTCAGGAAGTACTCAGGGTGCAAGTGGATCTCGATCTGTGACACAGCCAGAGAGGCAAGAATCCTCAGTGCATTCATTCCAACCTCAGCCATCATCACAGAGCCATGATGGAGAAAGCCAAGCTGGGAGCCAGCAGCAGAGGCAACAAGCTCGAGTGTTTGCACTGACTAAATAGCAAGCACAAGCTGCACCAGATGATGTGATTGCAGGTAACTGTTTCATTTCTAGTTATCCTGCCTATGTATTATTTGATACTGGTGCACACATACGCTTATTTTTGAGCAATTTGTTGCATTACATGAATTGTTGAACCCTTAGCTACTGTCGTGTCTATTTCATCACCTTTGTGAAGAGTTATTATATCAGTGAAGTCTGTAAGAAATTGTACATTGCAGTTTGAGGGTCATGAGATTGAGATTGATTGTATTGTGCTTGGGTGGTCTGATTTTGATTGTATAATCGGTATCGATATGTTAACCAAGTACAGAGCCACAGTTGACTATTTTCAGAAGATTGTGAGGTTTAGACCGGAGATGGCTGACGAGTGGAAATTTAATGGTAAGGGATCACGAGCCAGAACTCCTTTGATATATGTTCTTGCTATGACTGATTTATTGCAGAAAGGGGCAGAAGGATTTCTTATCTATGTTGTTGATGTATTGAAAGCTAGCCCGAAATTGGCTGATTTGCCAGTGGTTAGTGAGTTCGATGATGTCTTTCCTGACGAGATTCCAGGATTGCCTCCGTTCCGAGAGGTAGACCTCAGTATAGAATTGTTTCCAGGTACACAGCCGATATCGAAAGCACCTTACCGTATGGCACCAATTAAATTGAAAGACTGAAAGAGCAGCTTGAAGATCTGTTAGCATAAGGATATATCAGACCTAGTGTTTCTCCTTGTGGCGCTCCGGTTTTGTTTGTCAGAAAGAAATACGGATTGATGAGATTATGTATTGACTACCGGCAATTGAACAAGGCAACAGTAAAGAATCGCTATCCTTTACCTCGTATAGATGATTTATTTGATCAATTTCAAGGTTTGTCAATATATTCGGAGATTGATTTACGATCTGGCTATCATCAATTGAGAGTAAGAGATGAAGATATCCCTAAGACTGCATTTAGAACCAGGTATGACCATTACGAATTTATAGTCATGCCTTTTTGTCTAACGAATGCACCAGCAGTATTTATGGGATTGATGAATAGAGTATTTCGAAAGTATCTAGATGACTTCGTGATTATATTTATTGATGATATTTTGATTTACTGTAAGAACCTGTGTGATCATGCCAACCATCTCAGAACTGTATTGAGAACTTTAAGAGAAGAGAAATTGCATGGCAAGTTATCAAAATGTGAATTTTGGTTGCAGAAAGTTGTTTTTCCTGGTCATATTATTTCAGGAGATGGTATTTCAGTTGATCCGAGTAAAGTTGAAGCTGTGATCAGTTAGCAGAGACCGACATCTGTGCCATAAATCCGAAGTTTTATGTGTTTAGTAGGTTATTACCGTCGATTTATCAGACTTTTCATCTATTGCGAAGCCTATTACTCAGCTTACACAGAAAAATGCACCATTTGTTTGGTCTGAGGCGTGTGAAGCTAGTTTTCTTGAGTTGAAGAAAAGATTGACTACAGCACCGGTCATGACAATACCTTCAGGTACTAGTGATTTTGTTGTTTATTGTGATGCTTCTCACCGAGGTTTGGGATGCGTTTTGATGTAGAGAGGACATGTTGTTGCTTATGCCTCACGGCAACTGAAACCGCATGAAGTTAGATATTCAATTCATGATCTTGAATTGGCAGCTATCGTCTTTGCATTAAAGATCTGGCGACATTATTTGTATGGTGAGAAATTTGAAATCTTTTCTAATCATAAGAGTTTGAAGTATTTGTTTTCACAATATGAACTGAACATGAGACAACGAAGATGGCTCGATTTATTGAAAGATTTCGATTGTGAAATAAAATATTATCCTGGGAAGTTGAATGCAGCAGCAGATTCCCTAAGTAGAAAGGTATGTGCTTTGTCCTTGTCTACTATAGGTATATCTCATTTGATTGAAGATTATTCTATTTCTGGATTTGAGACAGATAGAAGGCCGATGAGAGTTTGTGCTGTCAGTGCTGAGCCAGAACTGCTCATTCGAATCAAAGAAGCACAGAAATCTGATTTGAATGTACAGAAATCGATTGAAATGATCAGATCAGGACATCAGTCTGAGTATAAGGTTAGTGATGATGATATTCTGTATGTGAATAACCGAATTGTTGTTCCCGATCTTTAAGATTTGAGACATAATATTTTGAAGGAAGCCCATTGTAGTCGATTCAGTATTCACCCTGGAGGCAGAAAAATGTACAATGATTTGAAAAATCAGTACTGGTGGAAGCAAATGAAGTCTAATGTGTCAGACTTTGTATCCAAATGCCTCAATTGTCTGCAGGTGAAGGCTGAAAGAAAAAAACCAGGTGGCTTGTTGCAGAGTTTATCTATTCCTGAACCATGGACTTTGACGAAATTGCCACGATCATCCCGAGGATGCGATGCTATTTGGGTGATCACTGACAGGTTGACAAAATCTGCATGTTTTATTCCATACCAAATGACTTATCTGTTGGAAAACGGTGTTCAGATCAATTAAGAATTGATACCCGGTGCAGCGGAAGTTTAAAATTTTTATTTTAAACTTCCGCTGCACCGGGTATAAATTCTTAATTGATCTGAACACCGTTTTCCAACAGTGGTATCAGAGCTTTTACGATTAAATTTGTTCAAGTAAAAATAAAACACAGTTAAAGTTTTACCTCATCAAGCAAAGGCTTGATCGTGGACTCCAACAGAATTTAATCTGCTCTTCTTGTAAATCCCGGGAACCGATGACAATCACGATCTATCTTCGGAATTAGGTCCACGAATGAAAAACAGAAACCCTCTGATTGACTGCACTAGAAATCAATCAGAAGTTTTACGTAGAGAATAAACAGATATGATCTGTTAATTCGATTTGTAATTTTTCACAAAAATCACAAGTCGAATTTTCTCCAAAAAGGGATAGAGGATTTCGAAAATCCCCTTGAAAATTCTAGAGTGTATTTTCGAAAATTGCAATATACCATGTGTCTAATTTTCGAACCCAACACCTTTATTTATAGATAATTTCTAGTTATAATTGTATCAGGACTCTAACTCCTTAAAGCCCACAATCCATAACTTAAGCCCAACAAGCCAAGCCTGTTGTTATAGAAATTAATATAAAATTCATCGTGACTCCGATTGATAAACTGATTTCACCAATGTGCACAGAAACCATTTCTGCATCTATTAGAGTCAAGATAATTTTTCTGAATCCGAATTCAGTGATTTCCAAAATGTCCATCCCTATGTCATTTTAGGAAATCCCACTCCCTTTAGTTAATAAGTCCAACTTCTCTTTCATTAAATTTAACTCTTTAAATTTTACTATCCCTACGGGGTTTTAGTAATCCATTACTTATGTAACCCTCAATGGTTCAGGAATACAGCTAGCCGTGGGTTCACAACTCCTTGTGACTCGGAACAACAATTTCTGACTTACCCATCGAATCATGGTAAGAGCGCCTAGCAACATCGCCCCATGATTCCATAGGTATTACTGATAGTGTATGCAAGAAATAGTAGATTTTGGTTAGCGTACAGTATGGTCCCTTTATCCATATATCCCGATCGAATCAACAACCATTGGTATATCGAGAGTCGTTCGAGATTCGATAACTATGCATTACATCTTGGAGATCAAATAGTGACATCGCATGTGTTACTAGGAAAACCCATTAACCTAAAACACATCATGTACTCTGGCCAGAGATTCGTCACACTAATATCTCCTCAGATCGCATAGGATATCCACACTCGCAAGTATGTGGTGAATCCTTGACAACAAAGCATCGACTCCTATATGTGTCGTAACTGTACCCAATCCCGACACCTGATGACCCCAATAGAGTCGATAAACGAGTCAAATTACAGTACTAGCATATAGAGTCTCAATGATGTTTCAAGTAATAAGGACTAATGGTGTACAACCAAAACCGCGGACTTTATCCACTCGATAAGTGATAACCACTTGGAAAGTCCGAATAGGGTAGTTCGATCATTCATCATATGAATATCCATTTGCATGCTTTGAACATCTCTATGTTCCACACCAATGAAACGTGGTACTCGGCATCGCAAATGCTAGTCTCAATCTCGAGCGATCCTTATCCTTATTTGCGGACGACTCAATTGACTAGGAACAGTTTAGAATATACAGTGACTATAAGATGTGTTTCATGATAGCCATCCCCATGTGCTACCACATCTTACATACACTATAGTATATTCAAGTTCTTTATCAAAACAACAATAGTATATCATAATATAACATTATGAAGAAAGATAAAGTCAATGCCATTATAAAAGTGTAAATTATATTAAACAAAAGATTGTTTTACATAGAGTCATAAAAGCCCTTAGCCACAAGTTGGCTAACCGGGCACCCACTCTTTCAATCTCCCACTTGCCCTAAAGCCAACTAGTCATACTACGTAATCCCATTGCTTCGCGATGTTTGTCAAACAATGGTCCTTGCAAGGGCTTAGTAAGCGGATCAGCGATATTGTCTGTAGAGGCCACTCTCTCGACACTAATGTCTCCTCTTTCCACGATCTCCCAGATGATGTGGTATTTCCTCAGTACGTGTTTGGACTTCTGATGAGACCTTGGTTCCTTTGCCTGAGCAACTACACCCGTGTTGTCACAGTACACTGGGACTGGACCAACAGCTTCAGGAATTACACCCAACTCTTGGATGAATTTCCTTATCCAAACCGCCTCTTTAGCAGCAGCTGATGCTGCAATGTATTCTGCCTCAGTGGTGGAATCCGCTGTGGTGTCCTGCTTATAACTCTTCCAAGATACAGCACCACCATTGAGCACGAATACAAATCCAGAGGTTGATTTCGAGTCATCCACGTCACATTGGAAGCTAGAGTCGGTATAGCCTTCCAACTTCAATTCTCTCCCTCCATAAATCATGAATAAATTCTTAGTCCTTCGCAAGTACTTAAGAATATCCTTCACATCTTTCCAATGCATTTGACTGGGATTGGCTTGGTATCTGCTCGTGACTCTCAAAGCATAGGCCACATCCGGTCTGGTAGATATCATCCGATACATGATACTACCTATGGCTGACGCATATGGCACGTGTGTCATCTTCTCTATCTCTTCGTCAGTCTTGGGACACATAGACTTGGATAGAGAAACTCCATGACACATAGGTAGATGTCCTCTCTTGGACTCATCCATAGAAAACCTTTTCAATATGGTGTCGATGTAGGTTGATTGAGTGAGTCCTATCATTCTTTTAGATCTATCTCTATAGATCTGAATTCCTAGAATATAGGATGCCTCACCTAAATCCTTCATCGAGAATCTACCTGATAACCATATCTTTGTTGACTGCAACATCCCTACATCATTCCCCATGAGTGATGTCATCAACATAAAGTACTAAGAATGTTACCGCATTCTTAACTACTTTCTTGTACACGCATGGTTCCTCCGGGTTCTTGATAAAACCAAAATCCTTTATCGTTTCATCAAATTTCTGGTTCCAACTTGTTAATGCTTGTTTGAGACCATAGATTGATCTCTGAAGCTTGCATACCTTATGCTCGCTTCCCATGGATGTGTATCCCTCAGGCTGCATCATATAGATCTCTTCCTTAATGTTTCCATTAAGAAATGCAGTCTTTACATCCATTTGCCATATCTCATATTCATACCATGCTGCTATGGCAATAAGGATTCTTATGGACTTGAACATTGTGACTGGTGAAAAAGTTTCATTATAGTCAACTCCTTGTCTTTGAGTATAACCTTTTGCCACCAATCGTGCCTTGTAGGTCAATACCTTTCCATCAGGCCCAAGCTTTCTCTTGTAGATCCATTTGCACCCAATTGGAACAATTCCATCGGGAGGATCTACTAAAGACCAAACTTGGTTAGAATGCATCGAGTCTATTTCCGATTGCATAGCTTCAAGCCATAAATTCGAATCCGCATCAGAAATTGCTTCCTTGAAGTTTCTTGGATCACATCCAATGTCGGGTTCACTTTGATCCCCTTCAAGAAGAAGACCATATCTAATAGGAGGCCTAGAAGTCCTCTCGGATATCCTAGTAATAGGCGTGTCTTGTGATTATTCTTGAGGTGTAGGATCACTATTTTGTATCTTGGGTTCTTCTCAAATTTCTTCGGGTTCCATCATCTTGTCTTTCTTATCCAATAAGAACTCCTTCTCCAAGAAGGTGGCATTCCTTGAAACAAACATTTTGTTTCAGCAGGATGATAGAAATAATATCCAATTGAATTCTTCGGATACCCTACAAAATAACATAAGGTGGATCGACTATCCAACTTATCTCCCACTGTCTGCTTCACGTAAGCAGGACATCCCCAAATCCTCAAGTACGAATACTTAGGAGCTTTGCCATTCCATAACTCGTATGGTGTTTTATTTACTGCTTTTGTGTGGACGTTGTTTAACAACAATACCGCCGTTTCAAGCGCGTAGCCCCAAAACGAAGGTGGGAGCTCAGTGAAGCTCATTATGGATCGAACCATGTCCAACAAAGTTCGATTGCGATGCTCCGAAACACCATTAAGATGAGGTGTCATAGGAAGAGTCCACTGAGAGAGAATCTCATTCTCTTTTAGATAGTCCAAAAACTCGGTACTTAAGTATTCTCCACCTCGATCCGATCGAAGTGCCTTAATACTTTTACCTAGTTTGTTTTCTACTTCAGTCTTGAATTCTTTGAACCTTTCAAATGCTTCAGACTTATATTTCATTAAATATAAATACTCATACCTAGAATGATCATCAGTAAAGGTAATGAAGTAGGTGTTGCCACATTTAGTACCAATCCTAAATGGACCGCAAACATCTGTATGGATCAAATCCAACAGATTTTGACTACGCTAAGGTTTCCCTTTGAAAGGAGATTTAGTCATTTTTCCCTTTAGGCAGGACTCACAAGTAGGTATAGAGTTAATATCAGACATATCAAACATGCCCTCTCCCACTAGCTTGTTCATCCTCCTTGAGGAAATATGACCTAGCCTAGCATGCCAAAGGTTTTCCGGGTTTTGACTATCGTCCTTCCTTTTAATTGTTGTAACCGGTTTTTCAACATAATTAATTGGAACGTCTTTTAATTTTAAGCTATATAGATCATTTTCAAGTTGTCCATTTCCAATCAAACATTCATTCTTGTAAATATTGCAAATCTCATTCACAAAATTGCAAGAAAAACCATCTCTATCAAGCATAGAAATAGATATAATATTTTTGACCAAATCCGGAACATATAAAACATCTCTCAAAAATAACTTAAAATTGTTCTGAAAAACTAAATAAATGTCTCCTATAGCTTTGGCTTCGACTCTAGAACCATTCCCGAGCCTTAGCTGGGTCTCACCCTTCCTTAGCTTACGACTTCTTGTCATCACCTGCAAATCATTGCAAATGTGAGATCCACATCCGGTATCCAATACCCAAGAAGAAGTATTAAGCAAAACATTTATTTCAATGTAAAACATACTCTTTGCAGTTCGCAACTGTTCGAGGTATTCCTTGCAGTTACGTTTCCAATGACCGGGTTTCTTGCAGTAATGACAAACATTTTCATCTTTTATCCCATTTGAAACCTTGGCCTTTCCCTTCTTATTTGGTACAATCTTCTTGGGCGGGGCAGAACGTTTCTTACCCTTTCCACTTGGTCCTTTCTTAGAGTTAGAAGAGGAGCCAACCAAGAGTACCGGTTTATCCTTCTTTAGTGTGGCTTCATATGTGACAAGCATATTGACCATCTCTTCAAGGGTGGCCTCTATCTTGTTCATATTGAAGTTCATCAAAAAACTGTCAAACGATGAAGGAAGTGATAGAAGCAACAAGTCCGCGCTAAGTTCTTGCTCCAAAGTCAAGTCGAGTGTTACCAAATTTTCAATGAGCCCAATCATGCGCACCCCATGCTCACGGACCAAAGTCCCATCTCGCATGCGGCTCGTCATGAGCTCTCTGACGGTGGCATACCTCTCCGACCTTGACTGAGCTCCAAAGAGTTCCTTGAGGTTCTTGTGAATGTCAGCAGCATTCACGGTATCCTCGAATCTCCTTTGAAGCTCATCAGACATCGAAGCCTGCATGTAGCATTTGTCCTTGATATCATGGTCCCACCATAAATCAAGTTTGGCCAACTCTTTCGGACTTGTATTAGCCGGGGCTTCCGTCGGAGGCGGCTTCTCTAACACGTAGAAAGCTTTTTCCGAAGTAAGAATAATTTTCAACTTACGGAACCATTCCGTATAGTTTGCACCAGTCAATTTGTTTTGTTCGAGAATTGAAAACAGTGTATTGCGAGAAGTCATTGTAATAGTATATCATAATATAACATTATGAAGAAAGATAAAGTCAATGCCATTATAAAAGTGTAAATTATATTAAACAAAAGATTGTTTTACATAGAGTCATAAAAGCCCTTAGCCACAAGTTGGCTAACCGGGCACCCACTCTTTCAATATCTTCGTGATCAAATGGCAGATTTATATGTTCGAGAAGTGGTACGATTACATGGTGTGCCAAATTCGATTGTATCTGATCGTGATCCTAGATTTACTTCGCACTTTTGGCATAGCCTACAGCAAGCTCTAGGTACGCGTTTGCATTTGAGTACCGCTTATCATCCTCAAACCGACTGACAATCTGAACGAACCATTCAGACTCTTGAGGATATGCTTAGAGCTGTGGTACTTGATTTTGGTACTACATGACAAGATTCCATACCACTTGTGGAGTTTTCATATAACAACAGCTATCAAACGAGTATAGAAATGGCTCCATTCGAAGCATTGTAAGGAAAGAAATGTCGATCGCCATTGTACTGGGATGATGTGTCAGAGGTACCTGAGTTGGGACCGGATATGATCAGACAGATGACTGAGAAGGTGATGTTAATTCAGCAAAGAATGAGAACATCGCAGCACAGACAAAACAGATATGTGAATATCAGACGACGGTCGTTATCGTTTGAATAGGGAGATAGAGTATTCTTAAAAATTTCACTTTTCAGGGGTACTGTACGATTTGGCAAGAAAGGAAAGTTATCTCCACGTTTTATCGGTCCGTACGAGATATTGGAGAAGATAGGTGATCTAGCTTATCGACTTTCATTGCCTCCATCTTTGTCTGGTATTCATGATGTCTTTCATGTGTCGATGCTGAGGAAGTATCAGCCTGATTTATCGCATATCTTACAACCTAATGAAGCTGAATTGGATTTAACTCTTAGAATTTTTGAACAACCGATTCAGATACTTGATCGGAAGGAAAAGCAACTCCGAAAAAAGACCATTCCATTGGTGAAGATTCAATGGAGTCGGCACGGAGTTGAAGATGTGACGTGGGAAGTAGAAGATGACATGAGACAGAGATTTCCCTATTTATTCCACTGATGTGAGTTATTATTCAGTTTTTTGCTATTCTTTATTCTTATGAGTATTCAGACTGCATATCTATATTATTTATGAATTCGAGGACGAACTCATGTCGTAGTGGGGGAGAAATGTAAGGCCCGTGATTATTTGATTTAATCCGAATTTATTTAATTTTAATCCGAGTATATTTAATTTGGAAAAATTTAGAGTTTTGATTTAAATTCTAATATTCTTAAATTATTTAGGATTGAAATTGAATTTAAAAAGGGCCGAGGACCGAATTGCAAATACTGAAGGATTGAGGGACTAAAATGCAATATTACCTGAAGTTATCCGATTTAATTAGATTTATCAGCTTGTGCACTTGTAAAATCCATATTTCATTCAGAATTTTGAGAGTAGAAGCCGAGACCTTCAATTTCATTTGATATTTCCGATTTCAAAACCCCGTAACTTTTGATCCGATCGTCCGATTTCGATTCCAAAAATTGTTCTGGAATCCTTGCAACGAGGGCTTCGATCTATTGTAAGTTTTTATTTATTTTGGAATGGTTTTAAGATTGAGATATGGTAGAGATCAGAATTTGAGTATATTTTTATGTTCTTGAGATTATTTGTTGTATCGTATCGACACCGACTCAACGAACGATTATTGTTTTGAGTTGATATGATTTCTAACATGTGTTTCGAACTAAATAGATTCTGAGATGCTGGTTATTCTGAGTTTGATGGTTTTTTAATGATATGAATTGATTCGAAGTTGATATTGGTTTCGATATTATGTCGGTTACCGATTTTCAATCGCTACATTGTTGGGTTGTGTTTTGAGACCGTTTTGATAGCCAATGATTGAGCTGAGACGTTCTTTGAGATGATGTTGACGTTGTAGTATTTTTATTATTCCATTTCAGACTAGTTTTGAAGGCTAACGACTCAAGAACTTGAATTCGAACCGAAGAAGAAGAAGTTGAGGTTGAAGTGATTTTAATTGAAGATCTATTGATGATTTTCAATTGATTTTGAAATGATAGATTTGAACGAAGTTTGATATGAATGTTTTGATGTTATGTTTCAGATTTGAAGTGTTCAAAACCGAGAAAATACGAAGGTATAAGACAACATCGCGAGTCAGGGATTTGAAACTCGGGAATGAAGCTTCTTGAGTTGTCCCGCCAAAATCACATACTTGTTTATCTTTACGATTTTATTTTGATGTTGTCCATCCATCTCAGGTAGTGGATCTTTCAGTTTGAGTTGATATGATTACGATATGATATTATACTGAATTGATTCTATGCCAAGATCTAAAGCAATCTTATTTTCTAGTCTGAGACGACTACGATGGATGGATATCCATATCAAGATTGGTTACGAATCTTGATGGTAACGATGTTATATGAATCAATTCTTGATCGATATATGCTATATTTACTCTATTGTTGAGTCGATTATGATTAGATTCGATATGATTTATTTAACGCTTAATATGTCGATTATACTCCGAATGATTTCTCACCGGAGTTTATCCGGCTGTTGCTTTGTTTTGTATGTGTGCATGGCAACAGAGGGGGCAGGAGCTAGTCATAGACATCATTGACAGCTTGGGAAAGAGTTTAGCACGTGAGGACTTGGGTTAGAGCTGAAACGATGTACCTTAGAGAGCATCAAACTTGTAATGAAACTTAAGTCTTGAAGTACACATTTTGATACTTTGTGTAGTTTGTGGTTATTGTCTTGTTAATGTTTCGTTTGATGTAAGAAAAGCATGGATTTATGCTTGATACTTGGTATTATCAATATATGCATGTTTCCTGATTTTATGAACCATGATTTGAGTTGGTTCTTGGTGATTTGGATTGAATGATCCAAGTTTTGACAGCAAAATGGTTCTGCAGATTTTTTTGGACAGGGAGCCCGCTCGATCGGGTGAACTCATCCCATCGAGCGCGGCCCGTGAATTTGCAAAATAGAGAAATGGAACTTTGGGATCGCTCGATCGGGTGGGTTCCACCAATTGAGAGCGGCCAAAAATATTTCAGACCTGAGAGTTTGAACTCCTAGCTCGATCGATCGGCTGAATTTGCCCGATCGAGCGAGGTGCTGTGTTTTAAAAAAAATAAAAAAAAATTTTAGCTCTTAGTTTGATATTATTTTAAATACCTGATTAATTGTTTTATTAATCATTAATTGCCCTAAAATAAGATTAGCAACCCGAGGTCCCCACATGTATAACCTCGCCATACGATCAAAAATGAACTTGAGGCTATATTGGAGAAAATGGCAGATTTGGACAACATGTCCACAATAACCAAAATATGAAATAGCATCACACTGCCTGGAGTACATTGACAAGTGGGTGACAAAATCCATCGTCACATGCTCTCACTTTCATTCCGAAATCTCGAACTCTGTATCAGACCACCTGGTCTTTGATCCTCAGCCTTGACCTGCTGAAAAAAAAAAGAAATCGAGAGAGAAACTGGTAGACGCTATGCTTCATACCTTCCACCAAAATCTAGTACGTAGATCCTTATACATCTTGACACTGCCTGGGTGTACGTTTTTTTTAAAATTAAAAAAAAAATTGGTAAGATTTTTAAAAAATGGGGATTACATTTTGAGTAATGCTACATGTACACGGAGGGTTACACGTTGAGTTACATATTACACGTGAAATTACATGATTATCCTACATGCATTTTTGAAACATTTTTTCCAAATAAAATACAAGAATAGTAATGTAGTTTCAAGTGTAATTGAAGCTTATTAATTGGTGAAGTTTCAGATGAAATTACGATTATATCTAACTTAATTCTCAAAAAAACCAAAATTATTAGACAAATTAGACATTTTATATAGTCATCTCTTTTCTAGTCATTAGATTATATCTTATTTACCAAAATGACATTCTCTGTCGTTATTTTGCATTGAAAAATTTTTAGATTAGATAGTTATTACTTTTAACTATAGAGAGCCTTTAATTAACCAAATTTCAATTATTTGGTGAAACTTGAGATAAAATTACGATTATATCTTAACTTAATTCCCAACAAAAAAAATATTTATTAGACAAATTAGTCATTTTATATGACCACCTCTTTTTTTACCCATTAGATTATGGGCCAGTTTGGGTAGAAAAAACATTGACTTAAAAAATCACTTAAATAAGTCTAGCATTGTAAAGTGCTCTTATTAAAAAAACCAGAAGCGTTTGTAGCGTTTGGATAAATGTTGAAAAAGTGGTTTTTTAAATAGAAACAGAAGCAGAAGTCAAAAAGCCAAAATTTTTGGCTTTTAAAAAAGTACTTATTTGGACTTAAATAAGTGATTTTTAAAAAATGGTAGTTTTAACAAAGAACCTAAATTTTTAAGAAAAACACTTTTTTTCAAAAAAAACCAGTATTTTTCTTTGGTTGACTTCCTCAACTAAACGCACTCTATATTTTATTTACCAAAATGGCATTCACTATCTTTGTTTTGTATTTTAAAACTTTTAGATTAGATAGTTATTAGTCTTAAATTTTGAAAATTTAATTTATCACGTGAGTTCTAAAAAAAATATGAAAATTAATTAATATAAAAAAAATTTATGTATATGCATGTGAAAGGTATAGTATAAAAGAACAAAGACAATCTCTCCATCCTATAGATTTCACAGAAAAGTTATAGCTGGTGGTAATGGTGAAACTCACATCTTTTAAACCGCAGTAGCCCAAACGTCATGGTCCGATCGCTCTACAAAGTAGGGACAATTATTGCACCTCAAAAATCTCTCTCCCAATAATTACACTTCTTGCAATCAATGGAAATCGAACCAATGACCTTGTCTCTGATATCAATTATAGGACCGAACGTTTTTCACTTTATCAAAAGTTATAGCTGGTGGTAATGATTCGACTCAAATCTTTTAAATTGCACAGCAACCCAAGCGTCATGGTTCGATCGCTCTACCAAGCAGGGACAATTATTTAACCACAACATACGATTTTTATAATTTTTAAAAAATAATATGATTATGACTTGAATCTATTCTCATGTGCATACAAAATTATATTTTTATAAATAATATAATTTATTACAATATTAGTAATTTTCTCATAAAATTAATTCAATTATAAAAAAAATAATTCGTATTGTCTCGTTATTTTTATTGTTATATTGAAATATTTGAAAATTATATGTTTGATTATTAAAAAATATCATAGATATATTTAATACACATATCACCAAGATCCATTAAAGCCATGATATATCAAAAGGAAAAATAGCAAGTTGATCTTATAACTTAATCTAATTGTGATTTCAAATCATTTATGAAATCCAATTCAGATCCATCTTAGGCTGAAAACGTTGCTACGTTTGTAATCCTTTTCGTTCTTTTTTCCGCACACCAAGTATTATCACATGATGTCAAATATTGCATAATGATTGATTGACTGATGACAAATAGTCACACCCGCGAAAAAGAGATTTCAATTTGAAAAAAAAAATAGAAAATTAACCAAAATTTTCTACTATCGGCAGGCAGTCTCTAGAAGCCATACACGTGGTTTGCGGGGAGAGATTGGAATCATGGATCGGAAGCTCCGATCGTGCGATCAGAGGTTCCGATCGTGGTCTATTTATAGGGGTGTCGAGGCTCACTTTTGATTCGCCTATTCACTTTCTCTCTCTCTCGTTCTTAGCTTCTGGTAGTCAGTTTTAGGGATTTCTAGGCGTCCTGCTAGAGCACTATAAGTGATATAGTGTCTATGTGATTATAGGCTCCGACTAGTGGGCATGATTTGTTAGGTTGCTCTTATTGTTGAGATTAAGATACAGACGTATTATCCGAGATACCAGGTTGAATATATATGTATTATGTTTGCATGTTTTCTGTAGCATCATTATGTGCATTGATATTATACGACATGCATGTACACGTTGAGCTTTATGCCTTGACTGCATAGCCTATAGTAGGGGTCGCTCAGCCCCGTATTTTTGTGGATGGATTTCCATGGACTTGGAGCCAGTTATATCCATGGTTTTATGGTATGAAAGCCATCTCCTGATCCGACGGTCCAGCGTGCTACATATCATGATGCCTTGACTAAGATGTCTTCTGGATAGGTTTTCCAGTACCCGTCATACTTCATATGCATGCATGGTATATGTATATTCTTACTTCTATACTGAGCGTTTTATGCTCATGTCCATAGTGTTTTGTGTTGGACACCCTATTCTATGGGGCAGGACATAAGTTGGACGGACTCGAAGGTAGCGGTCGGTGAGCTGCAGTGGTTCCGTGGAATTTATCTTGTTCCTGTATCAAGTTGATGGTTTGAATTTTAGAACTAAGATTTTCGATGGGTTATAAATATTATTTTATTTTAGCCCGGTTGTTCTGCCGGTGATGTTGTATTTTGTTTCTAGTTTCCGTTGTTTATTTTAATTACATGCTTAAGCTTTGATCAGTTAGTGATTCCGGGCAAGGTCACTACAAACCAATTGTTCCCCGCACCTGTGACAACACGAAGATCAAAACATCAAGTGGGGTATAACCCTGACTTCACTCCTTCGAAGAGATTTCTAGGAAAGGGAGAACCTTCTTGATCATTATTGAACGGCCACCGTGATTTATCATCCGGAGATGATTCTCGCGATGAGTACTTTGAGTTGGTTGCTCAGGCCAAACCAACCACTGCTAATACTACTGAGACAGATGATGAAAGCAGATCCTCTAAGGATGAGGAAGATGAGCCTCAACCCACTACAGCCTCCTCTGGTGATGATACACCAGTCACCACTGAAATTGCTACTAATCCACCCGCTCAAACTAAGCTTTCTTTCTTTGATGAAGACGAGGAGTTTATGGCCCAATTCATGGAAAGCCTCAAACAAAACAATGCAGTATCCTCCATGCCTTCTCCTACTCCCACCGAAGTTGAACCTGATACAAAAATTCTATAGGAGTATGAGGAAAACAAGACTCAATTATCTGATAGTTTTTCATCTTCCAGGTATGAGGAATAAGATTTTGAAGATGCAGACACTGATGAGTCTACAAGTGAAGAGGAGGAGATGGATGTTGAGGGCAGTATTTCCAACACTGAGGGTAACACTGTTGAAGCCGATGAAAAGTTGGATACTGCCTTCACCTTCAACATCAATTTTTTTCTAGAATCCTCTGTTCTTGACTGACATATCTATTCCAACTAAGAATTTTTTGAAGAAAATAATATTGTGAAGAAGCCTTTGAGTGGAAAACCTTGGTAAGTTTTCTGAAACCCAGAGATCTTTTTCCACTGTCATCGTAGTCGCTCCATTCTCCAAGAAGGCGGGTTTGGAATTATACAACAATCTCTCATCTCGAGCGAGTGATAAGAGCTCTGCTCGGTTTGGACAGGTGTATGTCTGAGGGAAGGTCTACAACTTTACCCATGTCCTGATAAACGAGTTTTACAAAATTCTTGTAGTAGATGATGATGAAGTGGGCCAGGATATCAATCAGATTACTAATGTTCTCTTTTGAAGGCTTGTCACTCATTTCCCTGTGCATCCAACCAGGTTGTCTATTGTTCAATTGTAGTGACCCATCTCGAAATCACTGAGTAATCAATGCTTATGCAAGCAAAATAACTTAATGTTCAATAATCAAATAAACCAGCGGCAACTTCAATCAATTCAACTAAACTACAGCTTGAATACAACCGGTCCCAAAAACAAATACTAATAAATGTTATACAACCCAATATAAGATGATGCTAAACTCCACAAAGTAAAACCTTTTACAATACAATCCACCCTGCTGCTGCTCAATGATGGCTACCTCCCGGTCCATCCAACCTAAGTCCGGCCCCGTAGAATGGGTTGTTTAGAACCAAAACCAAGGACATGGGCTAACAATGCTCAGTACGAAAGTATGAGTATACACATGCTATGAATACTAAATGCAAATGAACGGGTACCAAAAATCTATCAGTATAGAGAAACTCTTGCTCAAAAAATAACGCCATGGTATATAGCACACTGGGCCGTCGCATAAGGAGGTACTTGTAGTGACTCGCACTGTAGTGACCAACACCGTGATCACCTATAAATCAGAAGCTTAAGCATGAATTTAACTTAATCAAATAAATTATCAAAAATAACAGCAAAAATCTTAAACAACAATTAAAATATTGTTATAAAACCATATTGAATTCTGTATAATCCAAAAACAACAGAAACATAAGCCTAGACAATAATCCTGCTGGTCATCCACTGCCCAAGCTCTCCTGGAACCACCCATCTCATCCAATCGCAGACCATCCCCATGGAATAAGGTGTCCAGATACAACAAAGTACGGGACGTGAGCATAACAAGCTCAGTACGAGAGTATGAGTATACGGTATTATATGTGCATGTATGCAAATGAACTGGATACCAGGACTCTCAGGTCAATAAATAAGCTCATAGATCGGGACCATGGTACATAGCACGCTGCGCCGTCGCCTCAGGAGTTGGTTCATATACCCAGTGGATAATGGTGAACTGATACTAGTACATGTGTCCAACCATCAAGGTGACCTGACACAAGACTTGCGTATCCAACCATCCACAAACTCGTAGGGTGAGCATCCTACTACAATGTGGGGACCTCGGGTGCTAATCTCATCTTAAGGGGAAAATTAACATTTAATCATAAAGGAATCACACTAGAACGAATAAAATCAAAGACTAATTTTTTTTTTTATATAAAAAAAATTCTGCTCACGCACGGACCTTGGTCCGGACCCTTGCACGGGGTCCGTGCAGCCTTTGGACAAGGGTCCGTGCCTTTGCAGAAATCGAAATCAAAAGGAGTTGCGGAACAGAGGACACACGGACCCTTACACGGAAGCTTACACGGGGTCCGTGCCTCCTTTTCTCAAAACATTTTTGGGACAGTGTCCATCCGGACCTATGCACATGGCATGCACGGGGTTTGTGCCCTGCGCATAAAATTCAGTCTTTTTAATGCTATCAAGTCTGAAAAATGATATAATCTATCATATAAGCTTTCCAACATGATTCTACATACTTGACATGCATTTAAACATCAATCTACATATCTGTAATACATGAATCAATACTCAACAATAACATATACAAAAATGCGTGTTGTTCTAACATGATTACCAAACATAAAATACATGTCATCTGCTTAAAACCCGAGTCTCCACTTCTAATCTTTCAATCTCGTGCAATCCAAGTCAAGTCTGACTTGCTTATGCCCCAACTTGATGCAATGCACACATACAAACAAAGAAACAGCCGGATAACTCCGGTGAGAATAAATCTCAGTATGAATAACATGCATATACATCATTCAAGCATATTGAATCTATATGCCAAATGAATCTTAAATCTCAAATCATGTAATCACATACAAAACATGATAGTATATTCGTTCATCTATGATAAAATAAAACCAAGCATATAAACTCATTCAAATCTTGAATGTCAAATACTAACATGCTAGCATTTATGACCGCATATTCTAAACCATAGTAATCTCTAGGTTAATGCATAAATGCAATGCATGTGTCCAGGAATAGGCTATCAAATCTGATATCAATAAATCGAGCTCTGGGATCCCGGGGAAATAAAATCTTTAACCAACCACCGACTCTCCCACTCGAGGTGGTGTTAAATATCTCAATTCCCCTGACTTTGGTGCAACTATAGTGAGTCTTCTAGCTCTTGAAATAAATCTATATTCAGTGCCATGAGTCATCTGACTCTGGAAGTAAATCTACATTCCATGCCACTCAACTACAGTTCTCCAAACGTCATCTGCACTCTAGGCTTTTCAACCCTCTGTGCTTTTCAGGCTGGAGTTCAAGATGAATGCAACATAATCTGGATGCATCAAATCATACATAAGCTAAAACAACATCTTGAACACATCAATCATATAATCATATGATCATATAATCACTCAAGGATACCGACAAATCTGTAAGCATCACATAGAATACGTAAAACATATTTAATACAGAACATAATATAAATCAAAGAAGACAAGCAAACATTTACATAAATATTCTGGGAATTCAAGAAGATAGCTATCTGGAATAATCTATCCCATTTATGCAAACGTAAACAATAATATAATTTAAACATGCATGTATGTGATTTTAGGCAACTCGATACTCAGAAACAATCTCGAGTTATTCTGCCTATCTTATTAATGTCTATTCATACCTTTCCTTCTGAATCTGAGAAGCTCCAATTCTGGACAAATAACATCAAAGAACTTCCATCACAATCTGCTCAAATCAGTACAATCATTCAAGGCAAACTAGCTTCACACCTTCTTCAGTCTTTCTCGGTTCAAAGGCTAACTTCTCGAGTTCGTCGATTCGAATTCGATCTTTTGCATTCAAATCTGAAATGCATTGATTTTCAATTCAATATCAGCAACCAATATCACTACAATCTCATAAATTCTGAAACAACTACAAGACTTGATTGTTTCTTCAAAATCAAAACCGACGGCGTAACGGTTCGAATTCGAAAATCCCAAAGGCAATAACATCAATAATACAATCATATCAATCAAATATCATCACCAATTCCAGCAGCATAAAACGTGAACATGAGCCCCTAAAAATCATATTTCTGAAAAATCTTTCAAAAATCGGAAACATGTTCAAACGACGATTTTTTCCCGATTCGTCTTAGATATGCTATCGTCGTATATGCTAGAACATGTTTATACAATCAAATCTTAATTCTAACAACATCATAAAATTCAAACATGGTAGAACTTCATAAAACTTACGTCAAAACTAAGCACTCGGAGTTGTGATCGCAAATATATGATCAATCGAAAATTCTACCGGGCGGATCGATTTTTATCGGAGCTTGAAAGGTTCAAAAATGGCTTAACCCTTCTCTTTTCTTTGCTCTCAGTTTCTTGCTGGGTTTTGGGCCAAAAATCTGATTCATTTCATCCATGACAAACGTATAAATGTCAATTTTCAAGGAGAATTGCACTTTGGTCCCTGAACTTTGACATATTTGCAAATCAGTCCCCGGACAAGAAATTTAATTCAATTTCAATCCTAAATAATTTAAGAATATTAGAATTTAAGTCTAAACTCTAAATATTCTCAAATTAAATCTTATCAGATTAAAATTAAATCATTTCGGACCTTATCGCATTTTAGTCCTTGAACTTCTCAATATTTGCAAATGGGTCCTTGCTCGGATTTCATCCTCAAATTAAATCCTTGATATTTATAATCTTGGAATTTACATCTTAAATTCCATAAATATCAACTCAAATATTTTTAATCTTTTAATTTAAGAATTCCGGATAGTAAAATCTTAAAATCCAAAAACTTCTCAAATTAAATATTTTTGACCCGAAATTGAAATCTCGAATTTCCATAAATTCTTAAATTCATCTTTTCACTCTTATTCGGAATTTAACTCTTAAATCCCGTCATTAAGAACAAAAATATTTTCGGGCCTTATGTACAGGATACCTCTAAGTTAAAGGCTCAATATGCTCATATATGCAACATACAGTCGTGACATGCTGTATATAAAGGAATATAAACATGCAATCATATAATCCATGCAAACACATAATACATGCATACTCAATTTGGATATCTCGAATAATACTTTGGTACCTCAAAAACTAAGACAAGCTAGACCAGCTCTATGTCCAAGCCTGTAATCCGCACTACAATGCAAATTACTCATGCATTATAATCTTATTCTAAAAGTCTTAACTACGCTATAACATACTCTCTATTTACTATACGGAGCCAGAGCTATACCTGCGTCCGTCGTCAGCCTGCTGATGATGACTGTCCCAGAACTTGGGCACCGCTCCGCAGCAACTCCGGAGCGCCTCGCCAACCTCCAGACCAAGCCTAAGAAGGCTGAAAATCACCTAGGAAGCTCCTAAAACGAGAGAGAAAAGTTTGGATTGGTGTGAAGAAAATGAGGTCTTGGATGGCCTATTTATAGGTGGAGTTTGGATGGTCCGATCGAGGACTTCGGACGGTCCGATCCTTGCATGCGAGACACGTCACTACATGAACAGTTCGGATGGTCTGATCCTGCCTTCGGACTCTCTTAACTGCCTCGTGTCCGTTCAACCTTTAAACCTCATCAGCTGCATGGCCTAACTGATTCCGGACGATCTGATCTGGGTTTGAACGGTCCGATCTCTCCGTAGCCTCCGATCTTTGGTTCATGCCTCCGAAGGGTTCGGATCCTACGATCTTAGTTCGGACTCCCAAAACTCACCTTGATCAAAATTCCAAAAATTGTCTAATTAATTCCAAATTAAGGACCTAATCCATGCTTAATCATCTTTACTTAATTAATCTTGTAAAATAGAACCGTTCTACTACATTCTCCCCCCACTTAAGATATTTCGTCCTCGAACAATCTTAAGTACTGAATGCAAATAAAAAAAATACTGAATAAACATCGTTTATTCAATTTGTTCATTTTACAAGATACAACAAGAAATACAATTCAAAACAACTCTGGATAATCTGTACGCATACGACTCTCAAGTTCCCAAGTGTCTTCCTCAGTGCCTCAGCGCTGCCACTGAACTAGAACAAGAGGAATGACCTTGTTGCGTAACACCTTATCCTTATGACCCATGATGCGCAAAGGTCTCTACGCGTAAGTCAAATCTGTATCCAACTGTACCTCAAACGTCTGTAAGATATGAGACTCATCTGTCACATACCGTTGTAATAGTAAAACATGGAACACATCATTGATGGTTGACAAATATGGCGGTAAAGCAAACCTGTAAGCCAGATCTCCAACACTTTCCAGTATTTCAAATGGACCAATGAACCTAGGAGATAGCTTACCCTTGAGACGAAATCTCAAAATCCTGTGAAATGGTGAGACTTTCGGAAACACTTTCTCGCCCACCTCAAATGCAAAGGTCTGCGCTTGACATTCGCATAACTAGCCTGTCGATCCTGCGCAGTCTTAAATTTTTTTTTTGATTTGTCCAACAATATCAACAGCCTATTGGACTAACTCGGGTCCCTCTACCTGTCTTCCCCCAATTCCTCCCAAAATAGTGGAGTACGACACTGTCGCCCGTACAACGCCTCAAATTGAGCCATCCCAATACTGCGATGAAAAATGTTGTTGTACGCGAACTCAATCAATGGCAACTGATCTTGCCAAGCTGGACTAAAATCCAAAGAACATGCTCGCAACATGTCTTCAAGAGTACGAATCGTGCGCTCTGACTGTCCGCCAGTCTCTAGGTGATAAGCAGTACTCAAACTGAGAGTAGTACCCATAGCACGCTGAAGACTCCCCCAGAACCTGAAAGTAAACCTAGGATCTCGATCGCAAACTATGCTCATAGGCACTCTGTGAAATCGAACAATCTCCTAGATGTACAAACATGTCATCCTATCAAAACTGTAGTCCCGATTATAAGGAATGAAATGTGTAGACTTGGTGAGTCGGTCCACCACAACCCAGATAGCATCACAATTCCTCGAGCTCACCGGTAAATAGGTCACGAAGTCCATCGCGATCAACTCCCATTTCCACTCGGGAATAGGTAAACTGTGAAGCAACCCTCCAGGTCGTCGGTGCTCTGCCTTGACCTGCTGACACACCAAAAATCTCAAAACATACTGATACACAATTCTATTCATTCCCTTCCACCAGAACCTAGTATGCAAATCCTTGTACATCTTGTTGCTTCCCTGATGAATACTCAACTTAGAAAGATGAGCTTGGGATAAAATCTCCTCCCTCAGAGAATCATCATCCGGAACAACAATACGGCCTGAAAAACAGAGAAAACCATCTGACTGATAGTGGAATCCAGACGTACTATCATATCTGGCTAAACAAGACAAACGTTGAGTCTTAGGATCAAACATATGAGCATCTCTAATCCAAGAATACAAAGCTGGCTCAGATAAGATCGCAAACACCTGGATACTCTGCATACCTTTATTATGCTTGAAGGTATATCCAGAAGAACAACAATATTCAATTGCACTTACAACAGAACAACCCTGAAGTGCAGACACTCTCACCTTGCGACTCAAGGAATCAGTAGTGAGAGTAGCAGCCCCTAAATGGTATTTATTTCACAATCATAGTCCTTAAGCAAATCCATCCAACATCTCTGTCTCATTTTCAACTCTGCTTGAGTGAACAAATAATTGAGACTCTTGTGGTCTGTGAAGATCTCAAATCTCTCACCATAGAGATAATGACGCCAAATCTTCAATGCAAAAACAATAGCAGCTAACTCGAGATCATGCACTGGGTATTTATTCTCGTGAACTTTCAACTGTCTAGAGGCGTATGCAATCACATGTCCATTATGAGTCAGGACACATCCCAGTCCCTGAAAATAAGCACTCGTGTATACTACATACCCTCCAGAACTAGACAAAAAAGACAACACAGACGTAAAAGTCAACCATCTACGAAGCTCGCAGAAATTCTCTTCACATTCTAAGGACCACTCAAAATTCATGCTCTTCCGAGTAAGTTGTGTCAAGGGTCAAGCCAACTGCGAGATATTTGCGATAAAGCGATGATAATATCCTGCTAGACCCAGAAAACCACGGATCTCAGCTTCCGTCATAGCCTCAATCTTTCTCGGATCTACAGAAACTCCATCCCTGGATATAATGTGGCAAAAAAAAAAAAAACACCACCCGATCCATGCTGAACTCACACTTACTCAACATGGCATATAACTGTTTGTCCCTCAGAGTCTGCAACACAAGCCTTAGATGATATGCATGCTCATTCACATCATGTGAATACACCAAGATATCTTCAATGAACATGACGACAAACTTATCAAGAAATTCCCGGAATACTCGATTCATCAGATCCATGAATACAATCGGTGCATTAGTCAACCTAAATGGCATTACTAGAAATTCATAATGCCCATACCTGGTTCTGAATGTTGTCTTGGCTATATCCTGATCATGGACTCACATCTGATGATATCCAGATATCAAATCAATCTTCGAGTAGACCGAAGTACCCTGCAACTGATCAAACAGATCATCTATACAAGGCAAAGGATACTTATTCTTGATTGTTACGCTGTAATGCCCCGATTTTATTATAATTGAGTTTAATCGAGATAATCAGAGTTTTCAGTATTTAAGAATCGTATTGATATTTGCAGGAGATCATTTTGCAAACTTGGAAAAATAAAGGACTGAAATGCAAAAATTGGATTTTGTATAATATCTTAAGGCAACTTGCCTCACCATCACATCAAATCATTTCCCTCCTCCCCCTTCTCCTCTCCATTCAACGTACCGAACAGGAAGCCATGGGAGACGCCATTTTGAGCTTCTTCTTCCTTCAATTCGCTCGATCCGACCGTTAGATTTTCATTCCAAGTTGAGATTCACGATCACCGCAGCGAGGGCTTCATTCTGACGTAAGTTTTGCTTCGATCCTTGAACTTTGAATTTTGTTGGGTTGTTAGAATTTGATAATATTGGAGTATGTCGTTCTTGAGCTAGTGTAGATCGTGTATTTGAAGTCGGTTTGGAAAAAAAACGAAGTTTGGATTTTATATGATTTTAGAGGTGAAATTCAAAAATGATGATTTTGATTGAGGTTGGATTTGAGTTGTTTTGATGGATTGGGATGATGATTGAGTTATTGTGATTGTTGTTTGATGGTTTGTATTTCCGGGTAGTCAATTTATAGCCGTTATGCCGTCGAAATTGAGTTTGAATTGTCGGTTTTTGGTTCGGTTTAGTTGAATATCGAATTTGAATGAGTTTGAATTCCGAATTGATTTTGAGTCCGTATTCGATGTTTTGGCAGTTGATTGAGGATTTGGGAGTTGATCGAACTTGGAGACTTGTTTATCGATTGAAGAATTGAAGACGGTATATTATTGATTGTTGTATCGACTTTGAGTTTGTTATTCGAATAGACTATGATATCGAGTTATCTCTTGTTGACAGGAATCACTTGAAGTTTCGAGAAAAGGTAAAATTCGACAATGAAACGAATGGGAACGAATACTCGAGATTGACTTATTCTCGAGTTCCCGAAAATCACATACTACATGTTTATTTGCTTAAGAGAATTTGATTGTTATTCTATTTTCACTTGCATTCCATATTGAGCCGATTTCTCGATTCGTTTTGAAATTAGACGATTTAGGGAGCTATATTGAAGTGGCTTTGGATTTCGAGTTTTTCCAATTGCCAGAATACTTCTTATAGTTCCTCTGAAGTCTAGGAGTTGAGTTGAATGACATCCACCCCGAATGGGTGTGTCGGTGAGTTGTTGTGAAGACTTGGCCCCGGGATCCCAACCGAATAACGATTGATATTTCCATTATCTGATTTGATAGTCCCTAGTTTTGAAGTCATGCATTCATTGATTCTCATTTTGATTTGTTACTGATTATTACATTTCAATCTGAGGTGTTTACTTGATATTGCATGCATGTCTCTTTTACTTATAAATTATATTTCTAACCGGTTTATCCGGCTGTTGTCTTTGTTTGTATGTGTACTTGGCAATAGGAGGATCAGGAGCTGGACCAAGTCGTTTGGGTTAGCTCGGGGTGTGATGATTGAAGTGAGACACCGTGTATCTTAGGGTCGTACCTTTTGGATTTGTACTGTTTTGTTTAGTCGAACGAATCCCTACCGTCAAAATTGTACTATTAAACATCGTTTTGTTGGTGCTTCAACTCCTTAGATCTCATGTATTTATGATGTTTGAACCTTGGTTGCTTGAGTTTTTTAGTTTAGTTTGTTAGACTTTTCTTTTTTGCCCTGGAGTTCAGCAGTTCGAGAGGGCGGCGCGGGCGCGCTGCTATTGGCGCGGGCGCGTCGTTTATTCGCGAAGCAAGGGCAAGGGCAAGGGAAAGGGCAAGGGCGCGCCGTTGTTTTGCGAAAGCGCGCAGTGCTTTTCAAAAAAAATTAAAAAAATTAGATTCGTTTTCCGCTGCTTATTGTGTTCGATTATGTTTAATTATTCGATATTAGAGGATTAGAAACGGGGTCTCACATTAAGTGGTATCAGAGCGATAAGATTCTTGGATTTGAACTAGAGTGAGCGGGGTAGATCGAGTCCGCATGAATTGAACTCTCGCATGTGATTGATTTATTTAAATGATTATTTTTAAATACGCGCGAGCATGCTTTATTGATTCTTGAATGAATTGAATTACATGAGTAGTGATTTAATTTTTAAAGCATGAATTACGTGATATATATTTTTCCTATTATTTGTTCTCGTATATCATTGAGATTCATAAGTACTCAGAGCAGAGTTTTGGACACCGAGGTTATGAGATTAAGAATAAGTTTGAGATATTGTGTCCTAACCCTTGATATCAGATGGCACCTCGACGATCTATGAGAAGGAATCAACCACCTTTGACTCCTCCTTCTACTGAGAATCCGCCGCCAGTGATAACTCCTCAGAATGATCAGGGTAGTACTGGAATGGATCAGTTTGATGCAACTGCAACCCCGATGGAGACTCTACTGAAGAGGTTTCGATCTTTCCGACCGCCTACTTTAACGGGTACCGAGAACTCCGTTGCTTGTGAAAGTTGGCTAGATGAAATGGATGAGCTCTTTGATTCCCTCGACTATACCGATGACCGCAGAATTAGGTTATTCAGTCATCAGTTGCAGGGTGTTGCTAAGAATTGGTGGACCACAACCAAGAGAGCGAATGAGAACCGAGGCACCGCCATCACTTGGAGCTTGTTCAAGACTGAGTTCTTTAAGCGTTTCTTTCCTGTCTCGTATCGAAAGGAAAAGGGTGCCGAATTTGCGAATCTGAAACAAGGGAACTTGAGCATTGAGGAATATGTGAGCAAATTTGACAGTCTCTTGAGGTTTGCACCTCACGTTGCAGATAACAAGGAAGCCAAGGCCGACCATTTTATCAATGGCTTGAACCCTGAGATATTTACCTTGGTCAATACCGGAAGACCCAAAAACTTCGCAGATGCTATGGATCAAGCGAAGGGAGCCAAAGCCGGATTCTTGATGCAACGAGTTAATCAGGTAGCTCCTCAGCAGTAGCAGAGATCTTTTCAGAACCAGCCTGTTCAGTTTCAGCCTCAACAGTCTCAGTATCAGTACCAACCGTCTCAGTAGTCGAATCAGCCTCAGAGGTTTGAGGGAGGCAACAGTGGCAGAAACAGGCGAGATCAGTATCGGCCGAAGGGGAAGAATTTCAAGAAGTCTAGTAACAGTTCATCGAGTTCCAGTGGCTCTAGACAGTTCAGTTCTGGGCAGAGTTCAGGGTTTTCTAGAGCTTCGTGCATCAAGTGTGGAGGACGTCATCCCAGTGATCAGTGTCAAGGCGTGTTTGGTAGTTTCAATATCTACCAGCAGCCGGGTCACTTTGCTAGAGTTTGTCCTCAGCGAGGATCCGATAGAGCTCAGAGCGGCAGTTCTTCTCGACTGCCAGCTCAGCTCGAGAGATCAGCTTCTGCAGTTCATTCCTTTCAACCTCAATATCAGACTCATCAGGGAGGTAATCAGAATCAGAACCAACCTCCTTGACAGCAGGCGAGGGTGTTTGCCTTGACAGAGGATCAAGCCAATGCAGCCCCGAATGACGTGATAGCAGGTAACTGTTTGATTTTTGGTTATCCTGCATTTGTGTTGATTGATATGGGTGCTTCTCACTATTTTATTTCTGAAAGATTTGTCGCGATGCATGATTTATTTGCTGAGCCATTATCTGATGTTGTTTCTATTACTTCACCTTTGGGTGGAGGAATTGTTTCGGTAAGAATGGTCCGAAATTGTGTAATAGAATCTGAAGGGAATTCGATTGAGATTGATTGCATCATACTTGGATTATCTGATTTTGACTGTATTGTCGGGATTGATGCTCTGACCAAGTATAGGGCGACAATATATTGCTTTCTGAAAGTGGTTCGATTCAGACCTGAGATGGCAGAGGATTGGAAGTTTTTCGGTAAGGGTTCTCGATCCAAAATTCCGTTGATTTCTGTGTTATCCATTTGCTACAGAAAGGAGCAGAGGGATTCTTGATTTATGCAATGGATGTTCAGAGGTCTAGTCCTTAGTTGTCTGAGATACCCATTGTTAGCGAGTTCCTGATGTTTTTCCAGACGAGATTCCTGGTTTAGCGCCTATTCTAGACATCGAATTTAGCATTGAACTTTCACCAGGTACTCAGCCTATTTCGAAAGCACCTTACCGTATGGATCCGTTAGAGTTGAAAGAATTGAAGGAACCGTTAGAAGATTTGATTGCCAAGGGATACATCCGACCTAGCGTATCGCCTTGGGGTGCACCAGTGCTTTTTGTGAGGAATAAAGACGGTTCTATGCGACTTTGCATCGACTACCGCCAGTTGAATAAAGCGACGGTCAAGAACAAGTATCCTCTACCAAGAATCGACAATATTTTTGATCAACTGCAAGGTTCTTCAGTGTATTCGAAGATAGATCTGCGATCAGGGTATCATCAGCTGAGAGTTCGCGACGAGGATGTGCCGAAGACATCTTTCAGAACCAGATATGGGCATTTCGAATTCATAGTCATGCCGTTTGGTTTGACCATTGCTCCAGCAGTTTTTATGGATCTGATGAATCGTATCTTTCAGCGGTATCTAGATGAGTTCGTCATCATCTTCATCGACGACATTCTGATCTATTCGAAGAACCGTTCTGATCATGCCGAGCATTTGAGAATTGTATTGCAGACTTTGCGAGCCGAACAGTTGTATGATAATCTTTCAAAGTGCGAGTTCTGGTTGGACCGAGTTGTTTTTCTAGGCCACATTGTATCAGGAGATGGAATATATGTGGACCCCAGTAAGATCGAGGCAGTTATGAATTTGCAGAGACCGACATCAGTGCCAGAAATCCAAAGCTTCATGGGTTTAGCAGGGTATTATCGCCGATTTATCGAGGGCTTCTCTTCCATTGCAAAGCCGATTACTCAGTTGACCCAGAAGAATGCACCATTTGTTTGGTCCGAGCAGTGTGAGGCTAGTTTCATTGAGCTGAAGAAGAGATTGACCAGCGCTCCGATCTTGTCTATTCCATCAGGTACTGGAGGTTTCTCTGTGTACTGCGATGCTTCTCACCGTGGTCTTGGATGCATTCTTATGCAGAGGAAGCATGTCATAGCTTATGCTTCGAGGCAGCTGAAGCCGCACGAGACTCGTTATCCGATCCATGATCTCGAGCTAGCTGCAATCGTGTTTGCTTTGAAGACTTGGCGCCATTACTTGTATGGCGAGTCGTTTGAGATATTTTCTGACCACAAGAGCTCGAAATACTTGTTTTCTCAGTCCGATATGAATATGAGGCAGAGGAGATGGATGGATTTGCTTAAGGACTTCGACTGCGAGATCAAGTATTATCCTGGAAAGTCGAATGCAGCTGCAGACGCTCTTAGTCAAAAACTTTGTTCATTGTCTCTTACTACGATGGGTGTCTCTTGATTGATTGAAGACTGTTGTACTTCTGGTTTGGAGTTTGAGACCGATAGGAGATCCATCAGAGTTTTTGCAATTCAGGCCAAGCCAGAGTTGTTTCAGTTGATCAGAGAGGCACAGAGATCCGATCCGAGCATTTAGGGTTCGATAGAGAAGGTTCGATCAGTTCATCAGTCAGAGTTTCAGGTCAAGGATGATGTTTTGTTTGTGAACAGCCGTATAGTTGTGCCCGACGTTTCTGAGTTGAGACAGCGTATTCTACGAGAGGCGCATTGCAGTCGATTCAGTGTTCATCCTGGAGGACGGAAGATGTATAATGACTTGAAGACTCTGTTTTGGTGGAAGCAATTAAAAGTAGATGTCACGAGGTTTGTGTCCTGTTGTCTGAATTGTCAACAAGTGAAAGCCGATAGGAAGAAACCAGGTGGATTATTGCACAGTTTACCTATTCCGGAATGGAAGTGGGATCATATCTCTATGGACTTCATCACCAAACTACCGCGTTCAGTCAGAGGTTGTGATGCGATTTGGGTAGTGATTGATCGGTTGACGAAATCTGCTTGTCTCATTCCTTACCGTATGACATACCGTCACGATCATATGGCCGAGTTGTATGTCAGAGAGGTTGTGAGATTGCACGGCGTGCCAAAGTCGATAGTATCAGATAGAGATCCGAGGTTCACTTCTCACTTTTGGCATAGTTTGCAGGGGGCATTGGGTACTCGTTTGCACCTGAGCACAGCGTATCACCCTCAGACCGACGGTCAGTCCGAGCGTACGATCCAGACTTTGGAGGATATGCTTAGCGCAGTAGTGCTTGATTTTGGCTCAGGTTGGCAGGATTCTTTGCCTCTAGTTGAGTTTTCGTACAATAACAGCTTCCAGGCGAGTATTGGAATGGAACCTTTTGAAGCTTTGTATGGGAAGAAATGCAGATCTCCGTTATTTTGGGACGAGATTTCAGAATCACCTGAGTTGGGTCCAGATATGATTCGCGATATGGCAGAGCAGGTGAAGTTGATCCGAGTCAGAATGAAGATAGCCCAAGATCGATAGGCCAAGTATGCAAATGTCAGACGTAGACCACTGTGTTTCGAGCAGGGAGACCGTGTGTTTCTGAAGATTTCTCCGTTCAGGGGCACTGTCAGATTCGGAAAGAGAGGAAAGTTGTCGCCGAGGTTCATTGGTCCGTATGAAATTCTGGAGAAGATAGGAAATCTTGCCTATAAGATTTCTCTTCCTCTGTCTCTTTCAGGTATCCATGATGTGTTTCATGTTTCGATGTTGTGGAAATATCATCCGGATCCGTCCCATATTCTTCAGCCAGACGAGGCCGAACATGATGAGACTCTGAGTTACTTCGAGCGACCGATTCAGATTCTTGACAAGAAAGAGAAGCAGCTCAGAAACAATTCTATTCCATTGGTGAAGATTCAGTGGAGTCGTCACGGAGTTGAAGAAGCAACCTGGGAGACCGAATCCGATATGAGGCAACTATTTCCAGAGTTATTCGATTAAGGTGAGTTCGTCTTCAGTTTGTTTCGTTCTTATTCAGTCTGTGATCTGTCAGATTTCGAGGACGAAATCGGATCTTAGAGGGGGAGAATTGTAATGCCCCGATTTTATTATAATTGAGTTAAATCAAGATAATCTGAGTTTTCAGTATTTAAGAATCGTATTGATATTCGCAGGGGATCATTTTGCAAACTTGGAAAAATAAAGGACTGAAATGCAAAAATTGGATTTTGTATAATATCTTAAGGCAACTTGCCTCACCATCACATCAAATCATTTCCCTCCTCCCCCTTCTCCTCTCCATTCAACGTACCGAACAGGAAGCCATGGGAGACGCCATTTTGAGCTTCTTATTCCTTCGATTCGCTCGATCCGACCGTTAGATTTTCATTCCGAGTTGAGATTTACGATCACCGCAGCGAAGGCTTCATTCTGACGTAAGTTTTGCTTCGATCCTCGAACTTTGAATTTTGTTGGGTTGTCAGAATTTGATAATATTGGAGTATGTCGTTCTTGAGCTAGTATAGATCGTGTATTCGAAGTCGGTTTGGAAAAAGAACGAAGTTTGGATTTTATATGATTTTAGAGGTGAAATTCGAAAATGATGATTTTGATTGAGGTTGGATTTAAGTTGTTTTGATGGATTGGGATGATGATTGAGTTATTGTGATTGTTGTTTGATGGTTTGTATTTCCGGGTAGTCAATTTATAGCCGTTATTGCCGTCAAAATCGAGTTTGAATTGTCGGTTTTTGGTTCGGTTTAGTTGAATATCGAATTTGATTGAGTTTGAATTCCGAATTGATTTTAAGTCCGTATTCGATGTTTTGGCAGTTGATTGAGGATTTGGGAGTTGATCGAACTTGGAGACTTGTTTATCGATTGAAGAATTGAAGACGGTATATTATTAATTGTTGTATCGACTTTGAATTTGTTATCCGAATAGACTATGATATCGAGTTATTTCTTATTGACAGGAATCACTTGAAGTTTCGAGAAAAGGTAAAAGTCGACAATGAAACGAATGGGAAAGAATACTCGAGATTGACTTATTCTCGAGTTCCCGAAAATCACATACTACATGTTTATTTGCTTGAGTGAATTTGATTGTTATTCTATTTTAACTTGCATTCCATATTGAGCCGATTTCTCGATTCGTTTTGAAATTAGACGATTTAGGGAGCTATATTGAAGTGGCTTTGGATTTCGAGTTTTTCCAATTGCCAGAATACTTCTTATAGTTGCTCTGAAGTCTAGGGGTTGAGTTGAACAACATCCACCCCGAATGGGTGTGTCGGTGAGTTGTTGTGAAGACTTGGCCCCAGAATCCCAACAGAATAACGATTGATATTTCGATTATCTGATTTGATAGTCCCGAGTTTTGAAGTCATGCATTCATTCATTCTCATTTTGATTTGTTACTGATTATTACATTTCAATCTGAGGTGTTTACTTGATATTGCATGTCTGTCTCTTTTACTTAAAAATTATATTTCTAACCGGTTTATCCGGCTGTTGTCTTTGTTTGTATGTGTACTTGGCAACAGGAGGATCAGGAGCTGGACCAAGTCATTTGGGTTAGCTCGGGGTGTGATGATAGAAGTGAGACACCGTGTATCTTTGGGTCGTACCTTTTGGATTTGTACTATTTTGTTTAGTCGAACGAATCCCTACCGTCAAACTTGTACTGTTAAACATCGTTTTGTTGGTGCTTCAACTCCTTAGATCTCATGTATTTAGGATGTTTGAACCTTGGTTGCTTGAGTTTTTGACTTTAGTTTGTTAGACTTTTATTTTGTGCCCTGGAGTTCAGCAGTTCGACAGGGCGGCACGAGCGCGCTGTTGTTGTTGCGGGCGCGCGGTTCTTGGCTCGGGCGCGCCGTTGATTCACGAAGCGAGGGCGCGGGCGCGCGATTCTTGGCGCGGGCGCGCCGTTGTTTTGCGAAGGCTCGGCACGGGCGCACCTGATTATGGCGCGGGCGCGCAGTTCTTTTCAAAAAAAAAAAAATAAATTGATTCGTTTTCCGCGGCTTATTGTGTTCGATTATGTTTAATTATTCGATATTAGAGGATTAGGAACGGGGTCTCACATACCCTGTTCAACTGGCGATAGTCAATGCACAACCGCATAGACCCATCTTTTTTCTTCACAAATAGAACAGGCGCTCTCCAAGGAGAAACACTGGGACGAATATAACCTTTGTCCAACAAATCCTGAAGCTGCAGCTTCAACTCACGCATCTCTAACAGAGCCAGACAATACGGTGCTTGAGAAATAGGTGAAGTCCCTGGCATCAAATATATGTCAAACTCAACTTCACGCACTTGAGGAAACCTTGGAATTTCATTTGGAAATACGTCTGGAAATTCATTCACAATTGGAATTCTCTCAATACCAATGCTTCCAGTGTATGTATCTACTGCGTAGATGAGGTAGCCTTCTGCGCCATATTCCAAATCTCTACAAGCTTTCATAGATGATACCAAAGGCATCTGAGGTCGCGCTCGCTCACCGTAACCAGCTATCATCACCAACCGGATGAAATCTTACCAATCTCTGGTAACAATCCATTGAATCTTGGTATGTAGTCAACACATTGATTCCCAGAATGCAATCAAAATCCTCCATTGCTAATATCATGATATTCACCATCAAAACATTTCCTTCAAACCCTAAAGGGCAACCCAATACTAGATGCTTAGCCGACGCAGACTGACCTGTCTGAGTAGAAACAATAACCACTGTGTCTAGTGAGATATATGGCAACTTATACTTCTTTACAAAATGTACAAAAATGAAAGAATGAGATGTACCAGTGTCAATGAATGCAAAAGCAGGTATATCAAATAACAGGAACGTACCCGCTATAACCTTCTCATTCTCATCCACTGCTTGATCATGTCTCAGGGCAAACACTTGGCTGGAAGCAAGAGGTTTCATATTAGAACCTCCCGTCGATTGTCCCTGTTGAATCTGCTGCACTGAAGCCTGAGAACCAGAACCAGAACCTGAGCCAGAACCAGCTCCCCCGGCCCATGGACAATCCTTCTTCAGGTGTCCAATCTCTCCGCATCGAAAACATGCTCCTGAAACCTTCCGGCACCTGTTGGCAGGATGATTCCCACCACAATGTTTGCTAGGACCCTGGTTCTTTCTGACAAAGCGCATCACATCTCCTGATCCTGTAGAAGAGGAAGTAGAACCAGACTTCTTGAACGACTGAGCATGGGGACCCAAAGAACTCGCGGGCCTAGAGGAAAGGAAGGATCTATTACGGCGGATGTTGTCCTCAGCCTGGTGACATCGAATCACTAATCCCTCGTAAGTCATGTCATCTCCCATAGCAACTCGATCATGGATCTCCGGATTAAGGCCCTGAAGGAACATATTGTACTTTACCTCCATGCTATCAGCAATCTGGGGACAATAAGGCAGCAACTCGAAAAAATTCAGCTGGTACTCATTGATCGACATCGATCCCTGTCGCAAACCAAGAAATTCACTAGCTTTCGCTTGTTGGAGAGCGGGAGGAAAATACAACTTATGGAAAGCTGTGCAGAACTCATCCCAGGTAGCAACTTAATCAAGAGTCTCCATATGTTGTTCCTCAGTACATCAAAACACCCGGAAACAAAATTCCATACGCCGTAGCCAGTTCCCCGCATCTTCTGGTGACTCTCCTCCAACAAAGGGTTTTCAACCCATCTGCATAAACCTATGCATGCTGAAACTCCTTTGATCATCATGGTGATGGTGATGACGGCCCCGAAGATGCTCTCGATCTTCTTGATCACCCGAGCGTCCACCTACGCTGCCGTGGCTACTCTCTTCACCATGACCCGCCATCTACACAATTATTTAAAGGTTAGACCCAATTCCACAATCTAGATCCCAATATTACTATGCATGATCTGATACCATAAATGTAGCGACCCGCACCGTGATCAACTACTAATAAGAAGCTTAAGCATGCATTTAACTTAATCAAATAAATAATCAAAAATAACAGCGAAAATCTTAAACAACAATTAAAATATTGTTATACAACCATATCGAATTCTATATAATCCAAAAACAACAGAAACATAAGCCTAGACAATAATCCTGCTGGTCATCCACTGCCTAAGCTCTCCTGGAACCACCCGCCTCATCCAGCCGCAGACCTGCCCCACGGAATAGGGTGTCCAGATACAACAACGTACGGGACGTGAGCATAACAAGCTCAGTACGAGAGTATGAGTATACGGCATTATATGTGCATGTATACAAATGAACTGGGTACTAAGACTCTCTGGTCAAGAAACAAGCTCATAGACCGGGCCTAGGGTATATAGCACATTGCGCTGTCGCCTCAGGATGTGGCTCATATACCAAATGGATAATGTTGACCTGATACTAGTACATGTGTCCAATCATCAAGGTGACCTGACACAAGACATACGTATCCAACCATCAACAAACTCGTAGGGTGAGCACCCTACTACATGATACCTCAAAGGTAATGGCTCAATATGCTCATGTATGCAACATATAGTCGTGACATGCTGTATATAAAGGCATATAAACATTCAATCACATAATCCATGCAAACACATAATACATGCATACTCAATCTGGATATCTCAAATAATACTTTCGTACCTCAAAAACTAAGGCAAGCTAGACCAGCTCTATGTCCAAGCCTATAATCCGCACTACAATGAAAAGTACTCATGCATTATAATCTTATTCTAAAGGCCTTAACTATGCTATATCATACTGCATATTTACTATACGGAGCCAGAGCTATAACTGCTTCAGTCGTAAGCCCGCGGATGACGGCTACCTCAGAACTTTGGCACCGCTCCGCAGCAACTTCGAAGCGCCTCGCCAACCTCTAGAACAAGCCTATGATGGCTGGAAATGACCTAGGAATCTCCTAAACCAAGAGATTAGAGGTTGGATTGGTGTGAATAAAATGTGTCCTCGGATGGCCTATTTATAGGCAGAGTTCAGAATGTCCGATCGGGGACATCGGACAGTCCGATCCTTTCATGCAAGACATGTCACTGCATGCACAGTTCGGACGGTCCAATCCTGCCTTCGGATGCTCCGAACTGCCTCGTGTCCGTTCAACCTTGACACCCCATCAGTTGGATGGCCTATCTGAGTTCGGATGGTCCAATCTCTCCGTAGCCTCCAATCTTTGGTTCATGCCTCCAAAGGGTTAGGATCCTCCGATCTTAGTTCGGACGCCCCAAACTCACCTTGATCAAAATTTTGAAATTTTTCCAATTAATTCAAAATTAAGGCCTTAATCCATTCTTAATCATTTTTACTTAATTAATCTTAAAAAATGGAACCGGGATACTACAAGAATCGTGGTCACCTACTAATCAAGAGCTTACACATGCATTTAACTTAATTAAACAATAATAAAAAATTATTAGCGAAAGCCATAAAACAAGTTACAATCCCAAATAAAAGAATCTGTAAATACTATTTTACAAGTATATCGAAGGTAAAATGTATCAACCCAAATACATCAATACTGAAAACTTAGACAAACATCTCTGCTGGCAACCTGTAGCATAAGCCCTCTTGGAACCACCCGCCTCATCCAACCGCAAACCTGCCCCATGGAATAGGGTGTCCAGAAACAACAGTACGAGGACGTGAGCATAAAACGCTCAGTACGAGAGTATGAGTATACAATATTATATGTGCATGTATGCAAGTGTACCGGATACCAAGACACACATATCAAGAAACAAGCTCATAGACCGAGCCCGGGATATATAGCACGTTGCGCCATCACATTAGGAGGTGTCTCCTATACCCAGTGGATAATGGTGAACTGATACTAGTATAAGTGCCCAATCATAATGGTGACCTGACACTAGTACTAGTGTCCAACCATAATGGTGACCTGACACAAGACTTACGTATCCAACCATACACTACTCGAAGGGTGAGCGCCCTACTACTACAGGATATCTCAAAGGTACAGGATCAATATGCTCATGTATGCAACATATAGTCATGATAGGTATATGCAGATAAGATCATGCCATATAATCAAATAAACCATGCAAACACATAATACACGCGTACTCAGTCTGGATATCTCGAACAGTACTTTTGTACCTCTGATAACTAGGCAAGCTAAACTTGCTCTATGTCCAAGCCTATGGTCCGCACTACAATGAAAAATACTCATGCATCATAATATTATTCTAAAAGCCTTAACTATGCTATAGAATACTCCCTATTTTCTATAAATCTAAAGCTATACCTTCGTCCGTCGTCAGCCCGCTGATGAAGAATGCCCAGAACTTGGGCACCACTCCACTGCAACTCCGAAGCACCTCGCCTACTCCGGACCAAGCCTAGGAAGGCTGGAAATCACCCTAAAACACCTATAAATACTAAAGAACCGAGAGAGAAGTTGGAAAATGGTGTGAGAAATGAGGAACTCGGAAGTCCTATTTATAGGCAGAGATCGAACGCTCTGATATGGGGTTCATCGTGCCACTTCATGAACTTCCTCGCTGACATGCTCCTCATCAGTTGTTCCTGTCAAACATATTTCTAAATGATCCACAGACAACTGTTCCTGCAGAGAACACTCAACCAAATCATCAGTAATATAAATTCTGAAACAATCAAAATTATCTGCAGGATATCGAAGGCCCTGAAAAACATTAAATATCACTTTATCATCATTCATACACAAAATCCACTCTCCCTTATGCACATCAATTAATGTCTTTCCAGTGGCTAAAAACGGTCTACCCAAAATGAGAGGTATCTCACGATCCTCTTCCATATCAAGCACAACAAAGTCCACTGAAAATATAAACTTATCTACCTTAACCAACACATCTTCCCCAATCCCTCTTGGATATTTTATAGATCTGTCAGCTAATTGCAGGGAGATAGTGGTTGGCTTAACTTCACCAATTCCTATCTTTTCAAAACATGAATAAGGCATAAGATTAATGCTTGCACCTAAGTCACATAAAGCCTTGTTAAAAATGATTTGACAATAGTGCATGGAATTGAAAAGCTACCGAGATCCTTAAGTTTTGGAGGGATTTTATTTTGTAAAATAGTAGAACTGTAATGCCTGTTGGAGAACGGCGATCAGATCAATCTGAATTGATACCCGGTGCAGCGGAAGTTTAAAATTTTATATGGAACGATTCCATAATGGGTATCAAAACTTTACGATTAAATTGTGTGTGTAAAAATTAAATAACAATTATAAATTTTTACCTCCAATCTCGAATCGAGATTATGGACACCAACAGATTACTCTACTCTTGTTGTATATCCCTGGAACTGATGGACGAACTGTTCTTCAATCAGGTCCACGAACAGAGATTTAATCCCTCTGATAGATTGCACTAGAAAATCTATCAGAAGTTTCTACGAAGAGAATTAACGAATTTGATCTGTTAAACCAGACTGCAAATTCAAAATTCACAGGCTGGATTTTTCCCGAGCAGAGAGGGAGGGGGCGGCCACTTAGAGAGAAAATCAGCTAGGGTTTTCGAAAATTGTGACCTCTGTTGTGTAATTTATGTACTGCAATAACTTATTTATAATGTGGGCTGCTAACAGCTTAGGGCCCATTAGTCATAAGTTCAAGCCTGACAAACAAAGCTCGCATGTTCAAAAATTAATATTAAATTCATCGTGACTCAGATTGATAAACCAATTTCACAAATGTGTACAGAAACCATTTCTGCATCTTTTAAAGTCAAGATAAATTTTTCTGAATCCGAATTCAGTGATTTCCAAAAATGCCCATCCCTATGTCATTTTAGGAATTCTTACTCCTCTACTCTTAAATAAGAAGTCCCACTTCTTTGTTCATTAAATTTAACTCTTTAAATTTAACTATCTCAACGGGGATTAAAAATTCATTACTCTGTGTGACCCTCAATGGTTCAGGGATACAGCTAGCCGTGGGCTCACAACTCCTTGTGAATCGGAACAACAATTTCCGACTTGCCCATCGAATCATGGTAAGAGCGCCTAGCAACATCGCCCCATGATTCCCTAGGTATCACTGATAGTGCCTGCAAGAACCAATAGATTTTGGTTAGCGTACAGTACGGTCCCTTCATCCATATATCCCGATCGAATCAACAACCATTGGTAAATCGAGAGTCGTTCGAGATTCGATAACTATGCAATACATCTTGAAGATCAAATAGTGACATCGCATGTGCTACTAAGAAACCATTTCTTAAAACACATCATGTACTCTGGCCAGAGATTCGTCACACTAATATCTCCTCAGATTGCATAGGATATCCACACTCGCAAGTATGTGGTGAATCCTTGACAACAAAGCATCGACTCCTATATGTGTTGTAACTGTACCCAATCCCGACACCTGATGACCCCAATAGAGTCGGTAAACGAGTCAAAGCACAGTACTAGCATATAGAGTCTCAATGATGTTTCAAGTAGTAAGGACTAATGGTGTACAACCAAAACCACGGACTTTATCCACTCGATAAGTGATAACCACTTGGAAAGTCCGGATAGGGTAGTTCGATCATTCATCGTATGAATATCCATTTTCATGCTTTGAACATCTTTATGTTCCATACCAATGAAACGTGGCACTCGGCATCGCAAATGCTAGTCTCAATCTCGAGCGATCCTTATCCTTATTAACGGACGGCTCAATCGACTAGGAACTGTTTAGAATATACAGTGACTATAAGATGTGTTTCATGATAGTCATCCCCATGTACTACCACATCTTACATACACTATAGTATATTCAAGGTCTTTATCAAAACAACAATAGTATATCACAATATAACAATATGAAGAAAGATAAAGTCATTGCCATTAATAAAAGTGTAAATTATATTAAACAAAAGATTGTTTATACAAAGATTCATCAAAGCCCTTAGCCACAAGTTGGCTCACCGGGCACCCACTCTTTCAATGCCCCACTGTATCAAGACGGGTCTTTTCAGCGTGCTTATGTCCTCACTCACACGCACCCTGGAAAACTTTCCAGGGGGTCACCCATCCTATAATTGCCCCAAGTAAAGCACGCTTAACTTTGGAGTTCTTATGTGATGAGCTTCCGAAAAGAAGATGCACCTTTTTGATATGAATTGTACATATCAAATCTTTTGTACATCTCATTCCGGTGTGGGATCGGTTCATTCATGTCACCCGTCGCCCATTCTTTGGTGGGGTTTCCATCTTTCAGGTATTAACCACCCATATTGCGGACCATGTACCGCCCTAGGACTTTTTGGCTCCGGGTGTCACATGCCCACCAGCTTCCGCTTGGTTCGTCCCCGAACCACACCGTACTGGGAGAGGCCAGTCTCTGATACCATTTGTAACGCCCCACTGTATCAAGATGGGTCTTTTCAGCGTGCTTATGTCCTAACTCACACGCACCCTGGAAAATTTCCAGAGGGTCACCCATCCTATAATTGCCCCAAGTCAAGCACGCTTAAATTTGGAGTTCTTATGTGATGAGCTTCTGAAAAAAAGATGCACATTCTTGATATGAGTTGTACATATCAAATCTTTTGTACCTCTCATTCCGGTATGGGATCGGTTCATTCATGTCACCCGTCGCCCATTATTTGGTGGGGTTTCCATCTTTCAGGTATTAACCACCCATATTGCGGACCATGTACCGCCCTAGGACTTTTTGGCTCCGGGTGTCACAAGAACATTCCTCCGACAACTTCACAGTTTCAAAATCCACCAATTTTCTCTTGTTAGACAAAATCTCTTTAAAAAATTTTACATAACTGGGCATTTGAGCCAAAACATCTGCAAATTGAATATTGATATGATGTTTTTTGAAAATCTCTAGAAATTTTGCAAATTGACTATCCAATTGCAGTTGCTTTGCTCTTTGAGGGAAGGGAAGTTTACTCAAATCAATATTATCATTAATAATTAGGTTAGAAGACTTACATTTCTTGCCCGTAGGCATCGAGTCTGCCTTCTTGGGTGCTTCCTCTAGCCCTTGTTCCTTGAGTGATTCACTTGCTTCCTCATCCTCAGTATTCTTTTCTGCAGTCTTTGCTTGCGATCTAGTCACCGCTAGAATAGCATTGACATCCTTGGGATTCTTCTCAGTATTGCTAGGCAACGATCCTGCTGGCCTAGTTGACAGTTGTGTCGCTATCTGGCTCATCTGTGTTTCCAACTTCTGCAACATTGCCTCCTGATTCTGTAGATGAATCTCAGTACCCGTTACATATTTCATCATAATTTCTTCAAAGGAGGGCTTTTTCTCAACTGGCTTTGATGTGTTGGCTTAAGGATCTGCAGGTTTCCATGAGAAGTTCGGATGATTCTTCCAACCAGTATTATAGGTATTGTTGTAAGGATTGTACGACTGTCTCCCTTGATTTCCCATGAAATTTGACCGCATCAACATCAAATACTTGTTGTTCCTCGAGTTGCTGAGCTTCCACTTGATTGGCTGGAGCTGTCTGCATAATTTCCATCTGATGAGTAAAAGCATCGATTTTGGCATTCAGTGCTGTCAGTGCATCGACTTCTAGTACTCCAGCATTTTTCTCCTTCTTAACATCTGACCATCAAATGTTGCTTTCAGCCATGTTTCCAATGATTGGCCATTCCTCTGCTGGTGTCTTCCGGAATAGGCTTCCGTTAGCAGCAGCATCCAACATGGATCGAACAGATTGATCAGCCCCATTGTAAAAGGTCTGAGTCTGCTGGCTCTGAGTAAGATTATGTTGAGGACACATCCTCAACATATTTTTGAATTGGGGCCAAGCCTCATGTAGAGATTCAGCTTCCTTCTGCCTGAATGATATGATGTTGGAGAATAGTTTTGCCATCTTCGTGGGAGGAAAATACCTGTTCTGAAAAGTCTAAACAAGTTGGTTCCATGTAGTAATAGAACTAGCAGGAAATTCATCTAGCCATTCAACAGCTTCTCCTTGCAAAGAGAATGGGAATAACCGCAGTCGCACTGCATCAGATGTTACCCCATTAGCCTTAAAAGTGTCGCAGATCGACAGAAAACGCTCCAGATGAGCGTAGGGGTCTTCCACAGATGTACCCCCAAATCTTGCTTGCAGCTGAATCATCTGAATGATTGAAGGCTTCAATTCAAAATTATTCGCCTTGACAGTAGGGCGAACGATGCTAGATCCATAGCCTTCAGTAGGTGGACGAATGATGTCTAGAACAGTTCTGTTCTCCGCCATTTCTTCTTCTTATTCAGATTCTGTTTCAAGTTCAAGATTGATAGATCTCTTGGCCTTTTGGATTCTGCTGTGCGTGCGTTCTCCAAATCAAGTGGTAGTAGCTCCCTGGATCGAATGCTATGCATGCACAACAGATAGTACCTGAAAATCACCACGAAATAAAATTGAAAATTCAAGAAAATAAACAAAGTCTAATCTCAAACGAAATAAAAATTCTGATATCAAAAAGTCCCCGGCAACGGCGCCAAAAACTTGACCGCTTAAATCGGTGTGAATAAATTCTACTGGCAAGCGTACCAGGTCAAGTAATAGTAAAGTGGAAAAAGGTCTAGATATCGAACCCACAGAGACTGTATAAATATGACTACCAGAATATATTTACTTCTACTTAATCTAGACTAATTAAAAAGAGAGATTTCAAATTTTAACTAAAAAATTAAATTTTAAATAAATTTCAACTTAGTAAAAACGCAGCACAGATTTTTGGATTAAATTCAATTTGAGAAAAGCTCGATCAAGGACACACGTAGGTACCAGACAATTCATGCAACAAGTAGTCGATTTAAGACTCAAACTTAATCTTAATTCACGGGAATTTTCCAAAATTATTCAAAGGACTATTTCTAGAAAAATCAAACCTATTCAAATATTGACGGATTAATATTTCGTAATTCTAATCAAATTTGAATGCATGACGAACTGTGAAAATTCAGTTTACACCCAAACCGCACACTGAAACCGAATTCTATTTCTAATCGATTTTACAATATGTTGATTATCAAAGTGATCAAAATCGAAACCTCCTCTGTCGACTTGGAATCAATTAACATGCAAGCAAATAATTGGCCAGGTAATTCACAAGACAAATATAAATTCGATAATCAATAAATTAAATCAAGTCTGAAAATTCTCGAATAAACAATCAAGTTTTCTACATAAATTATCTGGCCCAATCACGTGGCCTTGATCGAAGAAGAAAAACTACTCAAAGTTTAGCATGATTCAAGAACAAGAGTTTTTTAATCCAAAACATAAACTAGGAATAAAAAATAAAAAGAAAAGAAGAAAAGCAGAATCAGAGATGATGTTGGCCGCCTCTTGCCTTCAACGAAGTTGTGTAACCCTTATTTTGATGATCGGATTTGTATTTATATGCCCAAAGGACTTCAAAAGATAATATCCTTTCCGATCAAGAGTTTCCTTTTTAAAAAATTTTGCACGCGTCTCTCGCTCGAGCGAGCACAAGTCTCGCTCGAGCGAGAAACTTTATGTCCCGGGAATAAATATCCTCGCCTCGCTCGCTCGAGCGAGCATAGACTCTCGCTCGAGCGTGCAACCTTCTATCTTGGAGATCGATTCTTCTCTCGTTAAAGCGAGCACAGGTCTCGCTCTATCGAGCAGCCTTCTGGAAAAATCCTTTCTCAGGGCTCGCTCGAGCGAGCATAGCCCTTCACTCGAGCGAGTCCAATTCTGTCCAAAAATCAAGATTTTGCCGAGTTTCCCTACAAAATGGACCAGGAAGAGTATGATGAAGACAAATGAATTAAACATGCTAAAGCTAAATAAAACAACAACAAAAACATATGAATGCATAAAAAACAAACACAAAAATATGCATATGAAACACAGTTATCAGTGGTCAATACACAGACGCATAGACCCATCTTTATTCTTCACGAAGAGAACAGTTGCTCCCCACGGAGATACACTAGGACGAATGTATCCCTTATCTAAGAGATCATGTAACTGATTCTTCAACTCACGCATCTCTGACGGAGCCAGACGATACGGCGCTCGAGAAATAGGCGAAGTCCCTGACATTAACTCAATACCAAACTCGACTTCCCTGAGAGGATGAAAACCCAGAATCTCATTAGGAAAAACATCAAGGAATTCATTCACAAATGGCAGATCCCTTATACCAATGCTCTTAGTGGATAAATCAGTCGCATAGATGAGGTAGCCTTCCTCTCCAGACTCCAGAGCACGACAGGCTCTCAAAGCTGATACCAGTGGCATCGGGAGTCACGCTTTCTCACCATATAAAAACCATCTATCACCACCAATGGGTGAAACTGTACCAATGTAATGCCCCAAATTTATCTTAATTGAGTTTATTTGAGATAATCGGATATTACAGAATTCAAGAGCCGATTTGATTTTGATTAGGGTCTATTTTGAAATTTTCAGTTTTTTCAGGGACTAAAATGCAAATATGGAGTTTTTTATATTATCTTAGCTTGTTGAATAGTCTTCTCCTCACTCATCACCTTCCCCATATTGTTTCCTCCATTGAAGGCGCCCAAAGCCTTCTTCAAGCTTTGTGATTCCGGTTTACAGTCGATCCGTCCGTTAGAATTTAAATTTGAAGGCAGATTAGCGATCACAGTAACGAGAGCTTTGTTCTATCGTAAGTATTTCTCCGATCAGTTATACTTCTATTTTTGGATGTTGTTAGAATCGATTGAGTTTCGGTTATGTCGTCCTTTAGATAGTTCTTATCGATTATTCTTAGTCGGTTTTGAAATAGAGCGTCGTTCGGATTTGTTATGATTTTTTGGAAGCCTATTTCAAAAATGGGGGTTTTGTGATTTGTTGGATTTGGATTGTTATTTATTTTTTAGCATTGTTTTGAGTTGTTTGCGATGTTGTATTGCTGTCAGTTTTTTCGGTTTGATCAGTATATAGTCGTTATGTCGTTGGTTTGAGTTTTGGGATTTTGAACCTTTTGAGTTGTTGAACTTTTGGCTATTGGGTTGTTCATCGTTGTTAATCTTATTTTTCCTCCGTACAGATTCGTTTGAAGTTTGTTGAGCCCAGAGTTAGCAGAATTCGAACGTCGAAGAGATTAGACGAAGAGCGATAAAGATTTTACCTTGAGCCTTGTTGTTTTAGGTTGTTTAGATTTTGATATAACCTCTTTTGTAGCTTATTTAGAGTTGGAGCTATTCGAATCGAAAGGTACAAGCAGTCATCGTTTTAGTGGGATAGCACACCCGAGACAGTTGGTTCTTGAGTTTCCCTTAAATCATGTACTTGCATCAATACTTGTTCTCGATTTACCAATGGTTGTTGATTCGATTGGGATATATGGATGAAGGGACCGTACTGTACGCTAACCAAAATCTATTGGTTCTTGCAGGCACTATTAGTGATACCTAGGAAATCATGGGGCGATGTTGCTAGGCGCTCTACCCATTATTCGATGGGCAAGTCGGAAATTGTTGTTCCGAGTCACAAGGAGTTGTGAGCCCACGGCTAGCTGTATCCCTGAACCATTGAGGGTAACACAAGTAATGGATTTTTAATCCCCGTTGAGATAATTAAATTTAAAGAGTTAAATTTAGTGAATAAAGAAGTGGGACTTCTTATTTAAAAGAAGAGGGAGTAAGATTTCCTAAAATGACATAGTGATGGACATTTTTGGAAATCACTGAATTCGGATACAGAAAATTTATCTTGACTTTAAAAGATGCAGAAATGGTTTCTGTGCACATTGGTGAAATTGGTTTATCAATCTGAGTCACGATGAATTTTATATTAATTTCTGAACATGCGGGCTTTGCTTGTCAGGCTTGAACTTATGACTAATGGGCCCTAAGCTGTTAGCAGCCCACATTATAAATAAGTTATTGCAGTGCAGAAATTACACAACACAAGGGTCATAATTTTCGAAAACCCTAGAGCTCTCTCTCTAGAGAATTCGGCCGCCCCCCTCCCCTACTGTGTTCGAAAATTTAGTCTGTGAAATTTTGAATTTGCAGACTGATTTAACAGATCATATCTGTTCTATCCCTTCGTAGAAACTTCTGATAGACTTTCTAGTGCAGTCTATCAGAGGGATTAAACTTCTGTTCGTGGACCTGATTGAAGAATCGTTCGTTCATCAGTTCCTGGGATATACAACAAGAGCAGTTTAATCTGTTGGTGTCCATAATCTCGCTTCGAGATTTTAAGGTAAAATTTATATTGTTTAAATTTTATGTTATCAATTTTAATCGTAGGAATTTGATATCCATATGGAATCGTTCCATATAAAATTTTAAACCTTCCGCTGCACCGGATATCACTTTCTTTTTGATCCGGAGAAAGACCGTGTTCCAACACAGGATCCCAAAAGAATAGCAGCAATCCCTTGTTTATCAGAGTTGATATCCCGATTTTAAAGACATGCATTTCATTCGTCTTAACATTGAATATGTTGTCTTTATATCATGTTATTGATATATTACTTGTTATTGCATGTTATGTTGCTTTTGCTGGGAATATCATTCTCACCGGAGTTATCCAGTTGTTGCTTTGTTTTTGTATGTGTACTTGGCAACAGGTGGGGCAGGATCGAGTCAGCGAAGACTTGGTTAGCATCAAGAGTGAGAGATAGAAGTGGGACTCGGTTTAGAAGCCGAATCAGCATGTCAATCTAGATTATGTTGGAACATGTTTAGAACTTGAACTTCTTAATATCTATTGTATCGTTTATGCGAGTATTGAGGTTTGTATGTTGTTGTTGCATGTATTTTGTACCTCATTACGTATTGAATGGATTTTTTTTAAGTTGAGTTAGCAAGTTATTTTTCTGGTTTTTCTGTTCAGAGCTGGCCGCTCGATCGGTAAAGTTTAACCAATCGAGCGAGGAAGCTGCAGCCTGTTCTCTGTTTCTGTTCGAGCTTGCCAGCTGCAGCCTGAACTTTACCGATCGAGCGGAGCTGGTGTTTATCTGAGCAGCAGGTTTTGAAACCTTGCTCACTCGATTGGTTGAGTTCTACCGATCGAGCAAGGCACTGTTCTTTTCAAAAAAAAAATTCTTTTATTGCTTTTAATCTTGGATCTTGTATGCTGAATTATTGTTTAATCCGAGATTAGATGTTTTAGAACCGAGGTCTCACATTAAGTGGTATCAGAGTGATAAGTTCTTGGTTGAACTAGAAATGAGCGGGGTAAATCGAGTCCGCTTGTATTGGCTCCTTGCATGTGATTGATTTATTTTAATTGTTTATTTAATTCCATGCGAGCATGCTTTATTATTTGAGAATTATTTGAATTACATGATTATGTGATTTAATTTATAAAGCATGAACTACATGAGATATAACTGTTTTTGTTATCGACTTGTATCCGAATTCTGAGAGGTTGAAAGGGCACCGAATTATAGCAATTGAGATATCGTGTGTCCTAACCTTTGATTATCAGATGGGTCCTCGTTGAGTAATTAACAGAAACCCACCGCCAGTTACTCCTCCGAACGAGCAAGATAGTACTGAAACTGATCAGGTGGATGCCACAGCGACGCCTATGGAAACCTTACTGAAGAGGTTTCAGTAATTTAACCCGCAAATCTTGCAGAGTACAGAGAATCCTGTTGACTGTGAGAGCTGTTTGGACGACATTAATCAGTTGTTTGATTCCCTTGATTATTCAGATGACCGCCAAACCAGGTTAGTCATTCATCAGCTTCGGGGTGTTGCTAAGAACTGGTGGATCACGACAAAAAGAGCTATGGAAAATCGAGGTACAGTTGTTAACTGGAATCTTTTCAAATCTGAGTTTTATAAGCGGTTTTTCCCAATTTTGTAGCGAAAGGATAAGGGAGCCAAGTTTGCCACTCTGAGGCAATGGAACTTGAATATCAAGGAGTATGTGGCCAAGTTTGATAGTTTGCTGAGATTTTCACCGCACATTGCCGACAATGAAGAAGCAAAAGCCGATCAGTTCATTAATGGTGTTGGTAAACACTGCTAGGCCTGATAATTTTGTGGATGCCTTGAATCATGAAAAGGGAGCGGAAGCAGGTTTGTGGAGACAGAGAGGAGCTCTTTTTGTGCCTCAGCAGCCGAGACAGTCTCAGAACCAACCAACTCAGTATCAGAATCAGCCATCGCAGTATCAGAACCAACCACTGAGATATGAAGTAGGAAGCAGTAGCGGTAACAGAAAGGATCATTTCAGAGCCAAAGGGAAACAGTTCAAAAAGCCGGGAAATAGTTCTTCTAGCTCCAGTGGTTCCAAGAAGTTTGGTTCAGGACAGAGTTCTGGTTTTTCATCTTTGTTCTGCAACAAGTGTGGAGGTAGGCACTCCCAAGAGCAGTTTTTAGGAGGTTTAGGGAACTGCAATATCAGTCAGCAACCAGGACACTTTGCTAAGGTGTGTCCTCAGCGAGGTAAAGATCGAGCTTAGAGTGGGAATCCTTCTAGACCTGTAGCTCAGCCTGAGAGGCAGACTTCTGTGGTTCACTCCTTCCAGCCTCTGCAACATAACAGACAAGGAGGTAGCCAGAATGCAAACCAGCCTCCGAGACAGCAGGCACGAGTCATTTCTCTAACTGAGGATCAGGCTCAGGCTGCACCTGAAGATGTTATAGCAGGTAACTGTTCGATTTTTGGTTATTCTGCTCATGTATTGATAGATGCGGGTGCGTCTCACTCTTTTATATCTGAGAGATTTGTTTTGATGCATGATTTGCTTTGTGAGCCTTTGCCTGTTGTTGTAGATGTTACTTAACCTTTGGGTGGAGGAATTGTTTCTATCAGATTAGTCAGAAACTGTGAGCTATGTTTCGAAGGTAACGTGATTAGTTTCGATTGTATTGTGCTTGGGTTGTCAAATTTTGACAGTATTATCGGTATAGATTCTTTGACCAAGTACAAGGCTACCGTTGACTATTTTCATAAAGTAGTCAGTTTTAGACAGGAGATGGCAGAGGAGTGAAAATTCTTCGGTAAGGGTTCTCGATCTAGAATTCCTTTGATTTCTGTGTTATTTATGACTCGTTTGTTACAGAGAGGTGCAAAGGGATTCTTGGTTTATGCAGTTGACGTACTGAAATCTAGCCCAAAATTGGTTGATATACTAGTGGTTAGAGAATTTGCTGATGTATTTCCGCATGAGATTCTTGGATTTCCGCCTATTCGAGAGATCGAATTTAGAATTGATTTATTGTCAGGTACTCAACCTATTTCCAAAACTCCGTATCGTATGGCACCGATCGAATTGAGAGAATTGAAAGAACATCTTGAGGATTTGATTGCCATGGGATACATCAGACCTAGTGTGTCGCCTTGGGGTGCTCTTGTTCTCTTTGTTCGGAAGAAGGATGGTTCTATGCGGCTCTGTATTGATTACCGTCAACTGAATCAAGCTACGGTAAAGAACAGGTATCCTTTACCCCAAATAGATGACCTTTTTGATCAACTCCAGGGTTCTTTTGTCTATTCAAAGATTGATCTGAGGTCGGGATATCATCAGCTGAGAGTGCGGGAGGAAGATGTTCCTAAGACCGCATTCAAAACGAGGTATGCTCATTTCGAGTTTATAGTCATGTCGTTCGGTTTGACTAACGCTCCAGCGGTTTTTATGGGTCTGATGAACCGTATCTTTCAGCTTTATTTGGATGAGTTTGTTATTATTTTCATCGATGATATTCTTATCTACTCGAAAAACCATACTGACCATGCAGAGCATTTAAGAATCGTCTTGCAGATTTTGCGGACTGAACAGTTGTTTTCCAAGCTGTCTAAGTGTGAGTTATGGTTGGACCGAATTGTCTTCCTCGGTCATATTATTTCATGAGATGGGATTTCTGTCGATCCCAGCAAGATCGAAGCGGTTATGAATTGGCCTAGACCGACATCAGTGCCTAAGATCCGAAGCTTTATGGGTTTAGCTGGTTATTATCGCCGATTCATCAAGGGATTCTCATCTATTGCAAATTCGATTACCCAGCTCACTCAGAATAATGCGTCTTTTATCTGGACTGCAGATTGGGAGGCTAGTTTCGTTGATCTGAAGAAGAGACTGACCAGTGCTCCGATTCTTTCTATTCCATCAGGTACTGGAGGTTTTACAGTTTATTGTGATGCTTCTAATCGAGGCTTGGGATGTGTCCTTATGCAGCATAAGAATGTGATAGTGTATGCATCGAGGCAGCTGAAGCCGCACGAGACTCGTTATCCGGTTCATGATCTTGAACTCCCTGCGATCGTATTTGATTTGAAGATCTGGCGTCACTATCTTTATGGCGAGTCTTTCGAGATCTTTTCTGATCATAAGAGCCTTAAGTATTTGTTTTCACAGGCATAACTGAATATGAGACAGAGAAGATGGTTAGATTTGTTGAAAGAATTCGACGCTGAAATCAAATACTACCCGGGAAAGTCGAACATAGCTGCAGATGCCTTGAGCCGAAAGTTTTGTTCTTTATCTTTTTCTACTATCGGTGTTTCTCAGTTGATTGATGATTGTTGCTGTTAGAACCTAATGAGGGGGATTTATGTTCTATTGGCAACATTAGCAATTTAAAGCGATTATGCAAATACGCAAACGGAAGACTTAAAACAATCAAAAATAAATGCGGTAAATAAATACGTAAAGTAAATAAATAAATAAATGAGATAGGATATGTTTATGGAAGTTCGACGATAAATCGTCTTCGTCTCCCCTTCTTGGTTAAGATCGATTAACCAAGGATCCACTAGCACTTCAACGTCTTGGCCTTGATGGCTCCAAGGATAGCCATACATTTCAACACGATCACCGCGCCGATACAACTCGAACACTTGGCCTTAAGGGCTCCAATGATAGCCTCAACAATCGCACAACACACTTGGCTTCACACTCAAGAGTTTACTACGGTAGCACAACACACTTGGCTTCACACTCAAGTGTTTACAATAATAGCACAACCAACTCACAAACTATTTTTACAAACACTCTCAAATATTTGAATATATCACACAAACACTTTGATAGAGAGAAGATTACTTGCAAAGGAGAGAAGAGATGAGTTGGGATGTCTCCAAATGACCTTGGAAAGCCTCTATTTATAGTTGGCAAGGATTTGAATCTAATTTGAGTGCATGGAGCGTGTGTTGGGAAGTAAACGAGTAGACAAAAAATGTTCGGCGCCGCTGCCTGCTTCCACCCAGCACTGAGCGAATTTTGTGTAAAACTCATATCTCACAATCTAACCGTTGGATTGATCTGAAATTTTGACTGAAGCTTTAAAACATCTTAATCTTTATTCTGAATAGTGAAGATTTTATTTTCAAATATTTCCAGTAATTTTTTGAAGTTGATTCTTTATTCTTTACTTCATGTTCAACAGAAATAGGTACTGCGCAACTTTTGTGGAAAAATCATAACTCAATATCTAGCCGTTGGATTGATATGAACTTTTTTTATAAGTTTGAAAACATCCTGATCTTGACTATGACTGGTGGAGATCGGATTTTGATGTATCAAACGTTTCCAGTAAATTTTTTAAATTGCTTCTTTATCTTTTTGCTCCTTGCAGAAGTAGTTACTGTGCGGGGCATATTTGAAAAAATCATATCTCTCAATATAGCCGTTGGATTGCTCTCAAATTTGGATAGCTGGTTTAAAACATCCTCATACAGATTATGATTTGTGGAGATCTGATTTCAATGCATAGAAAATTCCCAGTAATTTTCGAAAGTTGTTGTTCCATACTTTGGCTTCTTCTTGTCCTTTTCTTCATATCCACATAACAATGTTCCATATATTCAATGAGCAATAAGATACTTCATAAATACATTTATATCTTCAAAATAGCTTCCAAAAATTTATTTGTCAATAAATCTAATCTACAAAAGCTCACTTTAAATGGTTAGTAACAATTAACCGAATTTTGTAATCATCAAAACATAATATTATGAGACTTGTTAATGCATTAAAAAAATTAATCTCATAACACGAGATTTGTATGCGTTTAAGGCGTAACAATCTCCCCCTTTTTGATGATCACAAAACTTGGTTAAATAGGAGAAATAAATGTACAATATTAAATAAATAATTTAAATTTGCACAATATAATTGCATGAACAAAACTCTCCCTAAATTAAACAATTAGTTAAAGACTAGTTTTTTTATCAAATAACCAATTTTATTCTCCATTCATTTAACTATACCAACTCTCCCCCTTAGTTAAAGTATTTAACCAAACTAATTTTCCCCCATTTTGTGATAATCAAAAAGACTGAAAAAGTAAATGCAAAACAAGTGAATTGAAATATGATTTCTAAAATTCAACACATAAATTTCACATAAAATGTGAGCTTTATAACTTTGAATAAATACAATTAATTTGTATTATCCAAAATTAAGTTGCTTGAATTTTATTATTAAGCTCCCCCATAATATGACATTAAATTTCAATTTATGTCCACATGAGATTACAACTCAATTATGCCAAGTTCACCACGCAAACGAATAAAAGTATTTTCATCTAGTGGTTTTGTAAAAATATCGGCAAATTGATTTTTAGTGTCAACATATTGAAGTTCAACTTCATTTCGTTCGATGTGATCACGAATAAAATGATGACGAATGTCAATATGTTTGGTGCGCGAATGTTGAATCGAATTCTTTGTAAGGCATGTGGCGCTAGTGTTGTCACAGAAAATAGGGATTTTTGAAAAGGATACACCATAGTCGAGCAATTGATGCTTCATCCAAAGAATTTGTGCACAAAAACTACCGGCAGCTATATATTCGGCTTCGGTCGTTGACAACGCAACATAATTTTGTTTCTTTGAAAACCAAGAAACTAAACAATTTCCTAGAAAGAAAAAAGTTCCACTAGTGCTTTTTCTGTCCACCTTATATCCACCAAAGTCGGCATCACAATACTCTTTTAAATCAAAGAAAGAATTTTTGAATACCACAAGCCGAGATTTGGAGTATTTAAAATATATTTGAAAATGCGTTTTAAGGCGAACAAATGTGATTCCTTTGGACATGATTGAAACCGTGCACACAAGCAAACACTAAACATAATGTTCAGCCTACTGACAGTAGCATATATTAGGGAGCCAATCATACCACGAAAGGAAGATTGATCTACAGATTTACCATTTTCATCCTTGTCGAGTCTGATTGCTGTGCTCATTTGATATGAATCTTAAGTATGAAAGGCAACACGATTTCAACGAATCGCACCTCAATTCGATAACAAAAGAATTCAATAATGTTGTCCCGACTTTGAAACAAGTAACAGATTTTGCAATCTCCACCTCTAGTTGAACCTGTAACTAGCAACAGAGAATTCACGATAGAAAACAATCAAAGATTCAATTAGACCTTCAAAGGAACCTGTTTTTGACAACCCAATTGAAAATCGATTGACAAACGCCACAAAGCTATGAAACTTTGATAAGTTTTATTTTGGGTAAAAGCTTTGATAAAATTCTAAAGAGAATTTTTGTATTGAATAATCAATAATCTGAAAATATTAATTCCCTTCAAATAATGAATGTTGTATTATTTATATTACAACCCAAAATATTGAAAGATAACGCAAAATAAATCAAAAAAATATCAAAGATATCTCCTAAAGTTTCCTAGTAGGAATAAAAGACCTAAAATAAACAAAACAATACCAAAATATTAAAAATCCCGAACACACACACAAACACCTTCGGTGTGTGTAAAAACTTCGGGGCGGGCGCGCTAGGGCTAGGCGCGGCCGCGCCTTTGTTGCGCAGGACACGGCGCGGGCGCGCGCTAAGGCAGCGCGGGCGCACCTATGGTTCGCAAGAACATCATCAATTTGGTTTCCGTAAGCGCGGGCGCGCTTCTTCTCCGAAAAATAATGGCGCGGGCGCGCCTTGGCTTCGAGCAGGGTCTTCAATTTCTTCACTTTCTTGACCTCTTTTGACCTCACTAAGATTATAACTTCCTCCAAATTGAATATCAAGAATTCCAACGCCCTCTTGTGTCTTCAACAACAAAGATTGAAATGCTTCCTTAAACTCCTGAGCTTGGCCTCTCGTAACCGGTCCTCGTAGTATCTCCAACGGATCCTTAGGCACTTGATCAGCATGCGAGCCATCTATGATCGCATCATCCTTCCCTTCTTGAAAAGGATTTGTCCTCAAATCTTGATCATCACCTACATCAAACGGAGATAAATCAGAAACATTAAAAGTAGCACTGACATTATACTCACCTGGCAAATCCAATTTGTAAGCATTGTCGTTGATGCGTCCAACACTTGAAACGGTCCATCGCCTCTAGGTAGAAGCTTTGAGCGCCGTTTTTCAGGAAACCGCTTCTCAAATGCAACCACACCCAATATCCTGGTTCAAACACAACTCTCTTCTTTCCCTTATTTGCTTGCTTTGTATACTGTAAATTCTTTTTCTCAATGTTCGCCTTCACTTTTTCATGCAAATTTCTCACAAATTCCGCCTTTTTCTTACCATCCATGTTAACCCTTTCACTCATAGGCAAAGACATCAAATCCAACGGGGTTAAAGGATTAAAACCATACACAATTTCAAAGGGTGAAAAATTTGTAGTAGAATGCACACTACGATTATATGCAAACTCAACAAATGGCAAACATTCTTCCCAACTCTTCAAATTCTTTTTAATTATAGCACGCAACAAAGTTCCTAATGTTCTATTAAAAACTTCAGTTTGACCATCCGTTTGAGGATGACATGTAGTCGAAAACAGTAGTTTAGTACCAAGTTTGCACCATAATGTTTTCCAAAAGTAGCTCAAGAAACGAGTATCTCTATCAGACACAATACTCCTTGGCATGCCATTCAATCTAACAATTTCATTAAAGAACAATTCAGCAACATGAGAAGCATCATCAGATTTATGACAAGCAATAAAATGAGCCATCTTAGAAAATCTATCAACCACAACAAAAATTGAATCTCTCCCCTTCTTAGACCTCGGTAGTCCTAAAACAAAATCTATAGAAATATCTACCCACGGTTCACTAGGAACGGGAAGTGGAGTATACAAACCATGTGGATGTTGTCTAGACTTTGCTTTCTTACAAGTCACACATCTTTCACAAATTTTCTCAACATCATGCTTCATATGTGGCCAATAAAAATGTTCATGCAAAGTTTCATAAGTTTTAGCCACTCCAAAATGTCCCATTAAGCCACCCCCATGTGATTCCCTCACAAGTAATTCACGAATAGACGACTTAGGAATACATAACTTATCCTCCTTAAACAAATACCCATCATGCATGAAGAATTTATCTTTTGGACCATGCAAACATGACGCATATATCTCACCAAAATCAAGATCACTAGTATATAACTCTTTCACATACTCAAATCCTAAGAATTTAGAATCTAGAGTAGATAAAAGTACATACCTTCGTGATAGAGCATCCGCTACCACATTTTCCTTCCCTTGTATTTGATAACGTAGGGAAAAGTTTCCACAAACGTCACTCACTTAGCATGCCTCTTGTTTAGCTTGTGTTGTCCTTTGAGATGCTTCAATGATTCATGATCCGTATGAATCACAAATTCCTTTGGCCTCAAATAGTGTTACCATGTCTCAAGTACCCTTACCAACGCATAAAACTCCTTGTCGTAGGTAGGATAATTCAAGGACGCCCCACTAAGCTTCTCACTGAAGTAAGCAATCGGTCGCCCACCTTGCATCAAGACACCTCCAATTCCTACACCTGACGCATCACATTCAATTTCAAAAGTGTTAGTAAAATCAGGAAAAACAAGTAAAGGAGCATTAATTAATTTATGCTTGATAATATTAAAAGACTTCTCTTGCTCCTCGCCCCAATGGAATGGAACGTTCTTCTTGATCACTGCAGTCATAGGTGTCGCCAAAGTACTGAAATCTTTCATAAATCTCCGATAGAAACTTGCAAGACCATGAAAACTTCGAACTTGACCAATAGAAGTAGGTGTTGGCCAATCTCGAATTGCACTTACCTTGTCCTCATCAACTCTGACACCTTGGGAACTCACAACAAAACCAAGAAACACAAGTTCTTTTGTACAAAACACACACTTCTTCAAGTTAGCATACAATTGTTCAGCTTGTAGTGTGATTAGCACAATTCTCAAATGTTCGACATGCTCATCCAAATTTTTGCTATATACCAAGATATCATCAAAATATACCACAACAAATTTTCCAATATAAGCACGCAACACATGATTCATCAATCTCATAAAAGTGCTAGGTGCATTAGTTAGTCCAAAGGGCATAACCAACCACTCATACAAGCCGTATTTGGTTTTAAAAGCAGTTTTCACTCATCACCTTCTCTCATCCTAATTTGATGGTAACAACTTTTTAAATCAATTTTACTAAAGACGCTAGAGCCATGCAACTCATCCAACATATCATCTAGTCTAGGAATAGGATGCCTATACTTGATGGTAATGTTATTAATGGCCCTACAATCCACACACATTTTCCATGAACCGTCTTTCTTAGGAACTAACAAAACAGGCATAGCACACGGTGACATGGACTCATGCACAAAACCTTTATCTAAAAGTTCACTTACCTGTCTTTGCATCTTTTTTGTTTCCTCCGGGTTGCTCCTATATGCTGGACGGTTTGGCAACGCACTTCCGGGCACAAAATCAATTTGATGTTCAATCCCCCTCAAAGGTGGTAATCCTTGAGGCAAATCCTCCGGAAATAAATCTTCAAATTCCTGCAAAAGAGAAACAACATTGCTCGGAAGATTTCCGGCTATATCACTTGTGTTAAGGAGAAACTCCTTATAGAAAATCAACACAAGTGGAGTATGCTCATGTAAAATCTCTCGCAACTCACCCTTTTGGGCCATAAATATTTTTTTATCGGTCTCTTTCCTCTCAATTTTTTTTTCATCTTTTTTTCTCTCAATATTTTTTCCTAAGGCCATCTCACTTTTTTGTTCACTCTTTTTTTCGGCCTCTTCTTTCTTTTTCTTTTTCAAATGGTCCTCCAACACTTGCTTTGGAGTCATCGGTAACAATACAATAGGCTCCTTTTTCAAGGTAAAAGAATAACGATTTTTAAAATCGTCATGTATCACCTTTCTATCAAATTGTCACGGCCTACCCAACAAAATATGACAAGCTTGCATAGGCACCACATCACACAACACTTCATCTACATATTTACCAATGGAAAACGGTACTACCACCTGCTTATGCACTCTCACTTCCGAGCTATCATTAAACCACTGCAATTTATAAGGTTGAGGATGCTTTATAATAGGCAAACTCAAATTTTCCACCAGCTCATAACTCGCTACATTAGTGCAACTCCCACTATCAATAATAACACTACATACTTTGTTATTCACAAAGCATCTAGTATGGAATAAATTCTCCCTTTGAGTTTCTTCCTCCTCCTTTTGTTGTACATTCAACACTCTCCTGGTCACTAGCAATTCTCCAACCACCGCATCATATCCCTCTTCATCAGGATCCTCCAACGCAGGCATACTATCATATTTCTCATCCTCAATCTCCGACTCAATCTCACCACCAGCATTCATAATCATAATTTTTTTATTAGGACACTGACTGGCAATATGACCAAGTCCTTGACATCTAAAACATTTAATATCCCTAGAACGAGTATTAGTAGTTTCAGGTGTACCTTTACCCACTTGTTTTGGTGCCTCCAATTTGGTGTCAAATTTTGGCTTGGACACCAACTTGTTGTCCTCCCGTTTTGCAACGCTTGGACGCCAAGGAGTTGACGATCCTCCACCAGTAGGAAGTCGACCAGCTCCTCTCCTCTTGAGCTGCTGCTCCACCTTCATGGTTGTCTGCACCATCTCATCCAAATCAAAATAGTGGCGAAGCTCCACTTGATCTTGGATTTCTCTATTCAACCCGCACAAAAATCTGGCCATTGTAGCTTCATTATCCTCCTCAATGTTGGCCCGGATCATCGTGGTTTCCAACTGCCTGTAGTAATCCTCCACGCTTCTTGGACCTTGCTTCAGAGTTTGTAATCGCCTGTACATGTCACGATAATAATAGTTAGGCACAAACCGCTTCTTCATGACACGCTTCATCTCCTCCCACGTCCCAATAGGCGGCTCTCCACACCTTCTTCTAGTGGTCACTAATTGATCCCACCAGATCAACGCATAGTCTACAAACTCAACCACTGCCAACCTCACTTTCTTAAGGTCAGAATAGTTATGGCAATCAAACACAAACTCCACACGCTTCTCCCATTCCAAATACGCCTCCGGGTCAGACTTCCCATGAAACGCTGGAATTTTCATCTTAATACTACTAATATTTCCATCCTCCTTACTGTACTCCGTATGTTTTCCTCGTACCGCTTCTCGCCTATGTCTAACCTCTTGTACTCTTCTCCCTCCATCCCAATTCTCATCAAAACTCTCCTCATCTCTTTCAAAATTATTTCCCTTCCTATCTTTATTTTTTTTTCCACTACCACTACTCTCCTCCAATCTACTCATCCGCTCATGAAGAGGTTCCAACTCCGACCTCATCACCCTAGTAAATTGACCCATCAACGCATCCATTTGAACCTTGGAAATTCCTTGGTTCACACTTTCACTAGCATCTTTATTAGGATTCATGGTACCTGCAAGAAAAAGGCTAGTAGTAAAATTCCTCACACAAGTTCTCACAGATCACTCCAAACGAATCACTCCAACACTCTTTTTCTTTCCACTCAATTTATGTAGGCTTTTTCTTTGTGTAAAAGTGAATCAAACTCTCAAGTTCACAACTTTTAGACGCTTGAAGATCGACTCTCGAAGATTGACAAAAACAAGAAGAAGAAATTTAGGGATGCTTGAATTTTGACTTGCATCCAAGGATGAACAAGAACGAAAATTGTCCACAAGTTATCTTGCTTCTTCTATTATATATATATTTTTTTTGAAGCTTTTTCGGTCTCTTTTTTTTTATTATTTATTTTTTTTTTAATTTTTTTTTCGAGATAACTTGAAGAAGGACGAAGAACGCGAAGAAAACGAAGAACAGATAATCACAAAGATGTGAAAACTTACTTGTTTCAAACCTTTGCTTTGATACCAAATGATATGAATCTTAAGAATGAAAGGCAACACGATTTCAACGAATCAAACCTCAATTCGATAACAAAAGAATTCAATAATGTTGTCCCGACTTTGAAACAAGTAACAGATTTTGGAATCTCCACCTCTAGTTGAACCTGTAACTAGCAACAGAGAATTCACAATAGAAAACAATCAAAGACTCAATTAGACCTTCAAAGGAACCTGTCTTTGACAACCCAATTGAAAATCGATTGAAAAACGCCACAAAGCTATGAAACTTTGATAAGTTTGATTTTGGGTAAAGCAAAAGCTTTGATAAAATTCTAAAGAGAATTTTTGTATTGAATAATCAATAATCTAAAAATATTAATTCCCTTCAAATAATGAATGTTGTAGTATTTATATTACAACCCAAAATATTGAAAGATAACGCAAAATAAATCAAAAAAATATCAAAGATATCTCCTAAAGTTTCCTAGTAGGAATAAAAGACCTAAAATAAACAAAACAATACCAAAATATTAAAAATTCCGAACACACACACAAACAACTTCGGTGTGTGTAAAAACTTCGGGGCGGGCGCGCTAGGGCTAGGTGCGGGTGCGCCTTTGTTGCACAGGACACGGCGCGGGCGCACGCTAAGGCAGCGCGGGCGCGCCTATGGTTCGCAAGAACATCGTCAATTTGGTTTCCGTAAGCGCGGGCGCGCTTCTTCTCCAAAAAATAATGGCGCGGGCGCGCGAGTCTTGGGCGCGGGCGCATCTTGGCTTCGAGCAGGGTCTTCAATTTCTTCACTTTCTTGACCTCTTTTGACCTCAATAAGATTATAACTTCCTCCAAATTGAATATCAAGAATTCCAACGCCCTCTTGTGTCTTCAACAACAAAGATTGAAATGCTTCCTTAAACTCCTGAGCTCGGCCTCTCGTAACCGGTCCTCGTAGTATCTCCAATGGATCCTTAGGCACTTGATCAGCATGCGAGCCATCCATGATCGCATCATCATTGGTGTAGATGATGATTTTGTGTTCTCCATCCCAAACTTCTTTAGAATCTCCTTGATGTATTTGCTTTGGTTCACAAAGAACCCATCCTTGCACTGTTTGATTTGCAATCCAAGGAAATAGTTAAGTTCCCCCATCATGCTCATCTCAAAGTGATCCGGCATCAACTTAAAGAATTCTTGACAAAGAGTTTCATTAGTAGAACCAAAAATTATGTCATCAACATAAATTTGCACAATCAATAAATCATCTTTGACATTTTTGGTAAATAAATTAATGTCAATCTTTCCTCTCGAAAAACCATTTGAGATAAGGAAAGTTGATAGTTTTTCATACCAAGCTCGAGGAGCTTGTTTCAAACCATACAATGTTTTGTTTAGTCTATACACATGATCAGGAAATAACGAATCAACAAAGCCATCAGGTTGTTCAATATATAATTCCTCTTTTAAATCACCATTTAAAAAGGCGCTTTTAACATCCATTTGAAATAATTTGAAATTCTTAGAGCAAGCAAAAGCAAGTAGCATGCGAATGGATTCTAATCAAGCAACAGGCGCATAAGATTCAACATAATATGTGCCTTCTTCTTGACTATATCCTTTTGCTACAAGTATAGCTTTATTTCTAGTGATAGTACCATGCTCATCAAGTTTATTCCTAAAAACCCATTTAGTACCAATAATAAATCTATCATGCGGCCTAGGAGCAAGAAACCATACATCATTCCGTTTAAATTCATTTAATTCATCTTGCATAGCAATAATCCAAGAATCATCTAATAATGCATCATCAACACATTTAGGTTCAACATGAGAAACAAAGGCAAGATGATTGCAAATATTATTAAGAGAAGAACGAGCGGTTACTCCTTTTGAAGGAATGCCGATGATAAGAAACATTGGGTGATATTTGTGAAGCGTCCATTCCTTCGGAAGTGGTGTTTCCTCAACAGAAACATCTATATCATTTAGGCTTGAGGAGGTCATCTCTTCTTCGAGTAAATCTACGTCATCATTGTAAGTACGAGAAACTATAGACATAGATTCATCAAAAATTACATGCATGGATTCTTCGAAAAGTAAGATGTGCTTATTAAATACTTTATAAGCCTTACTCGTAGTAAAATACCCAAGAAAAATACATTTGTCGGATTTGGGATCAAATTTGCCAAGGTTGTCCTTACCATTATTATGGATATAGCATTTAGATCCAAAAGTCCGAAAATATGAAATGTTAGGCTTTCTCCATCTCCATAATTCCTATGGAGTTTTTTGAGAATGGGCCTTATTGATACACGATTGTTGATGGAACATGCAGTGTTCATTGCTTCAGCCCAAAAATATTTTAGTAGAGAATGCTCACATATCATGGTCCTTGCGATCTCTACAAGTGTCCTATTTTTCCTCTCAACAACCCCGTTTTGTTCAGGATTCCTAGGACAAGAAAAATTGTGACTGATGCCTTTTTTTCACAAAAATTTGTAAAATTTTCATTTTGAAATTCAGTCCCGTGGTCACTACGGATCTGTTTGATAAAAAGATTTTTCTCATTCTCAACTCGTTTGACAAAAGTTTTAAAATAATCAAAGGCATCATTTTTGTGGGCTAAAAACAATGTCCATGTGTAACGTGAGAAATCATCCACAATGACAAATGCATAAAGCTTCCCTCCTAGGCTAGCATTCCTCGAGGGACCACATAGATTTAGTTGGAGAAGTTCAAGGGGCATAAAAGTTGATACAAAATTTTTTCTTTTAAAAGATTCTCTTGTATGTTTGCCAAGTTGGCACGCATCACAAATAGAATCTAATTTTAAATTAAATTTTGGCATACCAACGACTAAATCAAATTTCAAAAGTTTTTCAATGGTACTAGGACCAACATGACCTAGTCGTCTATGCCAAAGAATGTTATCATCAACATTCAAAGATACAAGGCTTTTGATATTTGATAAAGATAAATTATTTAAATAAACCTTGTATACATTTTCACTTCTATATCCTTTGAAATTTATGGATTTGTCAGTCGTGAGTGATATAGTGCAGTGTTGGGGAGTGAATTTGACTTCAAAACCTCTATCGCACAATTGACTTATGCTTAGTAGATTATGTTCAAGCCCTTTCACTAGGAGTACATCATCAATCAAGCAAGATTTAGATATACCTATTGAGCCGATTCTTTCGATTACTCCTTTGTTGTTGTCTCCAAAGGTGACAGTTCTCTTCTCCTTTGGTTTGATGGATTGGAGTAGATCCTTGTTTCCCGTCATATGTTTAAAACATCCACTGTCTAGATACCATATGCTAGGAAGAATATTTTTCCTATTTTCCTGCAGAGAGTGTTTTTGGTACCCTTTAGTTCTTTTGGGTTCACAGTTGTTAGAAAAGAGATACATAAAATAGATTTCTAAGAGTTCAGTCTCTCATAGCAACATCATCGTCATTTTCCAAAAGTGCTCCCAGTAGTAGGTAGGGCTATGGCCTCTTTAAAAACCTATTTCCTTGTACAGAGCAGCGTTCATCAGGAAGATCAGTCACAAGTCAAGGCAGTTTAAACCGGTCTATGATGAACTCCCTTAGATCATGATCTCATAATGCCGACTGATGAGTTTTTAGGTACTCTTAGGCCTCCATTTCATATAGCTCTTTTGATCATATTGAAATCTTAAAGATCTACATTTATGTCTAACATGACAAATTTTACAACAATAAGAGCATGTAGAGGGTGATCTCATTTTAGCTTTAGCAATGAGACTAGTAAAGTCTATTGATTTCTTTTCATACCCTAAACCGCCTCTATCAAAGCTACATTTTTGCATGCTTAGTAAGTTATTCAATTTATTGCTACTAATATTGAAATTGTCAAATGATTTTTCTAATTGAGCTATTTTATCCTTTAATCTTAGGTTTTCATGCTCCTTGGATTCTAAATCATTTTTAAGGTTTTTATTTTCCTTTCTAAGAGATTTAGTCATATCATACATGCGTTGATATGCATGCAATAGTTCATCATAGGAAGGTACCTCGTCATCGTCGTTGGAGACGATTTCATCATCCTTAGCCATGAGGCATATGTTGGCTTTCTCATCGTCGTTATCGCTATCGCTCCAAGTGGATATGAGTGCTTTCTTCTTGCCTTTGTCATTTTTCTTCTTGAGAGGGCATTCATTTGCATAATACCCTTGTTGTTGACAGTTGTAGCATGTCACTTCCTTGTCCGTCTTCTTGAATTTATTTCCTCGCATGAATATTTTGAATTTCTTTGCGAAGAGCACCATGCCATCATCATCATCATCTTCAACTTGGCTAGATAAGGCAATCCCCTTTTCCTTGATCTTTTCATCTTCTTTCTTCGCTTCCTTTCTTGTGGATACTTCCAACTCATGGGTTTTTAGGGTCCCATGAAGTTGATGAAGATCATAGGATGCGGTGTCACCTTTGTTGGATTCGATGATGGCCGTTCTATTTGCATCCCACTTCTTGGGTAGGGCGCGTTGAGTTCTCCTCCATACTTGCTTAGATGGATATTGTTCTCCAAGTTGAGCTAAATCATTGATAATTTGAGTGAGCCTTTGGAACATGGTGTCAACATCCTCATTGGCTTCCATCTCAAATGTCTCATATTTGAGTTGGAGTAGATCGATCTTTGTCTCCTTTACTTGATTAGTCCCTTCATGGCATATCTCCAATTTATACCATATCTCTTTTGCGGAGGAGCACATCGAGATCCGATTGTATTCGTTCATATCTAAAGAACAATGCAAAATATTAATAGCTTTAGCATTTTGATAAATTAACTTCATGTCCTCCTTTGAAAAGTCATCCTTTCCCTTAGGAACTTTAACCCCTTCAACCTCTTTCATAGGTATATAAGGACCTTTCACAGTTATTTTCCAAAGATCATAATCTACAGATTGGATATGTAGTAGCCCGTACCCTAATTGAGTAATTAAAGGATTAATGCTAATTAATTGAATTGGGTATTGGACGGATCGGAAGCTCCGAAGGCACGATCGAAAGCTCCGAACAGGATCGGAAGCTCCGATGAGCGATCGGAGGCACCGATGTTATTACGTCAGGCATGGCGTGTGGTTGGATCGGAAGCTCCGATCAGGACCGGAGGCTCCGATCACCCCTATCCGGAGTCAACAAGTTATATTTTGACACGTGGCAGATCAGGATCTTCGGAAGCTCCGATGGCAGGATCGGACGTTCCGATCGAGGTTCGGACGTTCCGATCAAGGATCGGAAGTTCCGATCGTTGTCTATAAATAGAAGGCCGAGGCTTCACTTTCATTTGCCAATTCCGAGTTCTCATTTCCTTTCTAGTCCTTTTGGAGCTGTTCTAGTCTTCTTAGGCTTGGTCCGGAGGTCGGCGAGGCGTTCGGTAGTCGTAGCGGAGTTGTGCCCAAGTTCTGGAGGCATCGACATCAAAGGGCTAACGACGGACGAAGGTATAACTTTTGCTTCCTATAAATATTTAGGAGTATGCAATAGCTTAGTTAAGGCCTTTAGAGCACTTTAATGATAGTAGTATCATTTGGCAGTGTAGAGCAGACTATAGGCGTGGACCTAGAGTTGGTAGAGCTTGCACTGTGTTGAGGTACGAAAGTACTGTTCGAGATATCCTGACTGAGTATGCATGTATATGTGACTGCATTATTTATATGCCATGATATTATGCTGCATTCATTTGCATCTTGTTGTATCTCTTTCGAGATGTCTGTTAGTAGGGTTGTACCCTATCCTGTTAGTGGATGGACTTCCATCGATTTGGGTCCGGTGTATCCACGGTTATCTCGGTATGGGAGCCACCTCCTGAAGCGATGGCACAGCGTGCTACATACCAGGGCCCGGTCTGTCTCTGTTATCTGATCCTTGACCTCGAGTCTATAGGGAGTTCACTTTGCATGCATGTATACTCATACTCTCGCACTGAGCATTTTATGCTTACATCTCGCACTCTGTGTTTTCTGGACACCCTATTCCATGGGGCAGGTTTGCGATTGGACGAGGAGGGTGGATCCAGGAGGGGCTAGTCAGTGGTTGGCTAGCTGAAGCTTCGCTTAGGTTTTATTACTGTTGTTTGGGTTTATACAGCTATTCGATTTGGTTGTATATTATTGGATAAATTACAGATTCCTTTACTTGGGGTTGTAACTATTTATGGTTTCTGCAGTTTTATTCTGATATCTGTTTAATTAAGTTGATTGCATGCCTAAGTTCTGTTTAGTAGGTGATCCGGGTAAGGGTCACTACATTTATGGTATCAGAGCATGCAAAATAATTCTTGGGATTTAGTCTCATCTTGAGGTATTTTTGTAGATGTCCAATCGTGACAACCAGAGTTCTCATGGCAGTGTTGGTGGGCGTTGGGGTGATGCCGACCGGGAGCCTCGTCGAGAACGGCGTCATCATCACCATGACGACGAGCGTTTCACTGTGCGTCGATTCTTAGCTATGGGTCCTAAGCCCTTAGTTGGAGGTGAGTCTCCGGAGGATGCGAAGAACTGGTTAGACCGCATGGAGACGAATTTTCAGACTTTCCAATGCACCGAGGAGCAGAAGTTGGAGACCCTTGGCTATCTTTTGGATGGGCGTGCGCGCAGGTGGTGGAGGTTTACTTCTGCACCTTTTGTTACGGCGAGAGGAGTGGCCACCTGGGCCGAGTTCCGCACAGCTTTCCAAAAGCGGTATTTTCCTCTGGCACTCCGTTAGTCGAAGGCAGGCGAGCTACTGAGTCTGCGACAGGGAGCCATGTCTATTGATGAGTATCAGCAGAGGTTCTTTGATCTGCTATCCTATTGCCCCGAGATTGCTGATAGCTCAGAGATGAAGTATAATCTGTTCCTTCAGGGCCTTAACCCTGAGATCCATGACCGTGTGGCGGTTGGCGACGACATGTCCTACGAGGGTTTGGTGAGCCGTTGTCACCAGGCGGAGGACAGCATTCGGCGGAACAGGTCTTTCCCTCAGTCGAGGCCTGCTAGTTCTTTGGGTCCCCGTGCCCAAACTTTCAAGAAGTCTGGATCTACTTCTTCTTCCTCTGGCTCTGCTGGTGTTGTCCGTTACGGTAAGAAGGACAAGTGTGATCACTGTGGGAAGAACCATCCATCCGACAAGTGCCGTAGAGCTTCTGGAGCTTGTTTCCATTGTGGAGAGACTGGTCATATCCGGAGAGATTGTCCACTATCTGGGGGAGGCGGTTCTGGATCTGGTTCAGGATCTGGTTCTCAGGCCACCGTACAGCAGAGGTCGCAGGGACAGTCTGCTGGGAGTTCTCATTTGAGGCCACGAGCTTCTGGTCAGGTGTTTGCCCTTAGACATGATCAGGCTGTGGAGGAGAATGAGAAAGTCATCGCAGGTACATTTCTGCTTTATGGTATACCTGCTCTTGTACTTATTGACACTGGTGCATCTCATTCCTTCATTTCTGCACGTTTTGTTAAGAAGCATAAGTTACCATGCATTGCACTAGACGTAGTGATGTCTGTTTCTACTCCGACGGGCCAATCTGCTTTGGCTAAGCGTCTAGTGATGGGTTGCCCTTTAGAGTTCGAAGGGAACATTCTGTTAGCGAATCTCATGGTCCTGGAGATGTACGACTTTGATTGCATTCTGGGAATAGATATGTTGACTACCTATCGAGCTTCAGTGGACTGCTATCAGAGATTAGTACGCTTTCATCCGGAAGGGAGTGAGAGTTGGTTTTTCTATGGTGAGGGAGCGCGACCCCCGATGCCTTTGGTATCAGCTTTGAGAGCCTGTCGAGCTCTAGAGTCTGGCGGGGAAGGCTACCTTATCTATGCAGTTGATTTGTCCGCTGAGAGTTTTGGGTTAGAGAGCATTCCTGTTGTGGATGAATTTCCAGATGTATTTCATGATGAGATTCCGGGTTTTCTTCCTGCTAGGGAAGTCGAGTTTGGCATAGAGTTGATGCCGGGTACTTCGCCTATTTCTAGAGCACCGTATCGTCTGGCTCCGTCAGAGATGCGTGAGTTGAAGAATCAGCTACAGGATCTTTTGGACAAGGGGTACATTCGTCCTAGTGTATCTCCTTGGGGAGCTCCTGTTCTCTTCGTGAAGAAGAAGGATGGGTCGATGCGGCTGTGCATTGACTATCGGCAGCTGAATCGAGTCACTGTGAAGAACAAGTATCCGTTGCCTCGTATTGATGACTTGTTCGATCAGCTGCAGGGCACGTCAGTTTACTCCAAGATTGACTTGAGATCTGGGTATCATCAGTTGAGAGTCCGTGATCAGGACGTAGCCAAAACTTCATTCCGTACTCGCTATGGGCATTACGAGTTCCTAGTGATGCCATTTGGTTTGACTAATGCGCCGACTATATTCATGGATCTGATGAACCGTGTATTCATGGAGTATTTGGAAACTTTTGTCGTGGTCTTCATTGACGACATCTTGGTGTATTCGCGTAATACGGAAGAGCATGTTTCTCACTTGCGGTTGGTACTACAGACTCTTCGAGATGAGCAGTTGTACGCCAAGCTGAGCAAGTGTGAGTTCTGGATGGATAGAGTGGTCTTTATTGGCCATATCATATCCAGGGAGGGGATTTCTGTTGATCCAAGCAAGATTGAAGCGGTACTTAATTGGTCGCGTCCGACGACAGTTGCTGAGATCCGTAGTTTTCTGGGTCTAGCAGGGTATTATCGTCGCTTCATTCTGAACTTCTCTCAGTTAGCTCGACCGTTGACGCAGCTTACCCGCAAGGGTGAGGATTTTGAGTGGTCCTCCGAGTGTGAGGAGAATTTCCGTGAGCTTCGACGGCGGTTGACTTCTGCGCCGGTGTTGGCATTACCGTCAGGATCTGGAGGGTATGTAGTTTACACGGATGCTTCTCTTCAGGGTTTAGGTTGTGTCCTAACTCAGAATGGGCATGTGATCGCATACGCTTCTAGACAGCTGAAGCTTCACGAGGACAACTACCCAGTCCATGATTTGGAATTGGCAGCCATTGTGTTCGCTTTGAAGATCTGGCGTCATTATCTGTATGGCGAGAAATTTGAGATCTTCACCGACCATAAGAGTCTCAAGTATTTGTTCACTCAGGCGGAATTGAACATGAGGCAGAGACGTTGGATGGACTTGCTTAAGGACTATGATTGCGAGATTAAGTACCATCCGGGAGCTGCTAATCTCACCGCTGATGCTTTGAGTCGCAAGGTACGACTATCCGCACTTCAGGCTTGTTCGATGTCTAGTGCGATCAGTGACTGTTGTACTTTAGGTTATACCTTCAAGCATAAGAAAGGTATGCAGAGTATCCAGATGTTTGCGATATTATCTGAGCCAGCCTTGTATTCGCGGATCCGAGATGCTCAGATGTCTGATTCGAAGACCCAGCGTTTAGCTCGTCTAGCTAACGAGGGTAGCTTGTCTGGATTTCATTATCAGTCAGATGGCTTTCTGTGTTTGTCTGGTAGGCTTGTGATTCCGCAGGATGAAGAGTTGCGAGAGGAGATTTTGTCTCAGGCACATCGCACTAAGTTGAGTATTCATCCTGGGAGCAACAAGATGTACAAGGATCTACGTACTCGTTTCTAGTGGAAGGGAATGAAACGCAGTGTTTATCAGTTTGTTTCGAGATGTTTGGTGTGTCAACAGGTCAAGGCAGAGCACCGACGACCTGGAGGATTGCTTCACAGTCTGCCTATTCCTGAGTGGAAATGGGAGTTTATCACAATGGACTTTGTGACCCATTTGCCGGTATCCCCGAGGAACTGTGATGCTATCTGGGTTGTGGTGGACCGACTCACCAAGTCAGCGCATTTCATTGCCTATAGCCGAGAGTACTCTGTGGATCGCATGGCATGGATGTACATTCAGGAGATCGTCCGACTTCATGGAGTTCCTGTGAGCATTGTCAGCGATCGGGACCCCAGGTTTACTTCTAGATTCTGGGGGAGTGTTCAGCGTGCGATGGGTACTACTCTTAGTGTGAGTACAGCCTATCATCCGGAGACTGATGGTCAGTCAGAGCGCACTATCCGTATGCTAGAGGATATGCTTAGAGCGTGCGTCTTGGATTTTGGTCCAGCCTGGCAGGATCATTAACCGTTGATCGAGTTCGCTTACAACAACAGCTATCATACTAGTATTGGGATGGCACCTTTTGAGGCGTTGTATGGGCGACGTTGTTGTACTCCACTCTTTTGGGAAGAAGTGGGGGAGAGACAGGCTGAGGGACCGGAATTTATCCAGCAGGCGATAGACATTGTTGATCAGATCAAGAAACGGATTAAGACTGCACAGGATCGTCAGGCCAGCTATGCTAATATCAAGCGTAGGCCTTTGCAGTTCGAGGTCGAGGAGAAAGTGTTTCTGAGAGTGTCACCTTTCCGCAAGATTCTCAGATTTAGCCTTAAGGGCAAGTTGTCTCCCAGATTTATCGGTCCGTTTGAGATCTTGGAGAGCATTGGCGATTTGGCTTATCGACTAGCTTTGCCACCGCATCTATCCAGTATTCACGACGTATTCCACGTATCTCTGTTGCGATGGTATGTGGCGGATGAATCTCATATTCTGCAGCGGTCTGAGGTTCAGGTAGACAAGGATTTGACTTATGTTGAGAAACCTCTTCGTATCCTGGATTATAAGGATAAGGTTTTACGGAACAAAGTCATTCCTTTGGTTTTAGTTCAGTGGCAGCGCCGAGGCACTGAGGAAGCTACTTGGGAGCTTGAGGACAGGATGCGTAAAGACCATCCTGAGTTGTTTTGATTTCATTCTTTAAGTTGTATTCAGTTGCAAACTCTGTAAACGTTTGATTTGAATAAAGAATGTTTCTGATTTCTGTATTTGCATTCGGTACTTAAGATCTGATTTCGAGGACGAAATATCTTAAGTGGGGAAGAATGTAGTAGCCCGTACCCTAATTGAGTAATTAAAGGATTAATGCTAATTAATTGAATTGGGTATTGGACGGATCGGAAGCTCCGAAGGTACGATCGGAAGCTCCGAACAGGATCGGAATCTCCGATGAGCGATCGGAGGCACCGATGTTATTATGTCAGGCATGACGTGTGGTTGGATCGGAAGCTCCGATCAGGACCGGAGGCTCCGATCACCCTTATCCGGAGTCAACAAGTGATATTTTGACATGTGGCAGATCAGGATCTTCGGAAGCTCCGATGGCAGGATTGGACGTTCCGATCGAGGTTCGGACGTTCCGATCAAGGATCGAAAGTTTTGATCGTTGTCTATAAATAGAAGGCCGAGGCTTCACTTTCATTTGCCAATTCCGAGTTCTCCTTTCCTTTCTAGTCCTTTTGGAGCTGTTCTAGTCTTCTTAGGCTTGGTCCGAAGGTCGGCGAGGCATTCGGTAGTCGTAGCGGAGTTGTGCCCAAGTTCTGGAGGCATCGACATCAAAGGGCTAACGACGGACGAAGGTATAACTTTTGCTTCCTATAAATATTTAGGAGTATGCAATAGCTTAGTTAAGGCCTTTAGAGCACTTTAATGATAGTAGTATCATTTGGCAGTGTAGAGCAGACTATAGGCGTGGACCTAGAGTTGGTAGAGCTTGCACTGTGTTGAGGTACGAAAGTACTGTTCGAGATATCCTGACTGAGTATGCATGTATATGTGACTGCATGATTTATATTCCATGATATTATGCTGCATTCATTTGCATCTTGTTGTATCTCTTTCGAGATGTCTGTTAGTAGGGTTGTACCCTATCCTGTTAGTGGATGGACATCCATCGATTTGGGTCCGGTGTATCCACGGTTATCTCGGTATGGGAGCCACCTCCTGAAGCGATGGCACAGCGTGCTACATACCAGGGCCCGATCTGTCTCTGTTATCTGATCCTTGACCTCGAGTCTATAGGGAGTTCACTTTGCATGCATGTATACTCATACTCTCGCACTGAGCGTTTTATGCTCACGTCTCGCACTCTGTGTTTTCTGGACACCCTATTCCATGGGGCAGGTTTGCGATTGGACGAGGAGGGTGGATCCAGGAGGGGCTAGTCAGTGGTTGGCCAGCTGGAGCTTCGCTTAGGTTTTATTACTGTTGTTTGGGTTTATACAGTTATTCGATTTGGTTGTATATTATTGGATAAATTACAGATTCCTTTACTTGGGGTTGTAACTATTTATGGTTTCCGCAGTTTTATTCTGATATCTGTTTAATTAAGTTGATTGCATGCCTAAGTTCTGTTTAGTAGGTGATCCGGGTAAGGGTCACTACAGGATATATAGAGACATTCGGTTTTTCCAATATCCGTAGTTTATGTCGTTGAAAAGAGGAGGACGATTGGTTGATTGCCCTTGAGCATAATCGCTCGCTAGATTTGCCATAGAGCCTTTTTGAAAATATTTTGTAAAAAAGGTGGCTCTGATACCACTTGTTAGAACCTAATTGGGGGGGAGGGGGATTTAGGTTCTATTGGCAACTTTAGAAATTTAAAGCGATTATGCAAATAAGCAAGCGGAAGACTTAAAGAAATCAAAAATAAATGCGGTAAATAAATGCGTAAAGTAAATAAGGAAATAAATGAGATATGATATGTTTATGGAAGTTTGACGATAAATCGTCTACGTCTCCCCTTCTTGGTTAAGATCGATTAACCAAGGATCCACTAGCACTTCAACGTCTTGGCCTTGATGGCTCCAAGGATAGCCGTACAATTTAACACGATCACCGCGCCGATACAACTCGAACACTTGGCCTTAAGGGCTCCAAGGATAGCCTTAATAATCACACAACACACTTGGCTTCACACTCAAGTGTTTAATATGATAGCACAACACACTTGGCTTCACACTCAAGTGTTTACAACAATAGCACAACCAACTCACAAACTATTTTTACAAACACTCTCAAATATTTGAATATATCACACAAACACTTTAATAGAGAAAAGATTGCTTGCAAAGGAGAGAAGAGATGAGTTGGAATGTCTCCAAATTACCTTGGAAAGCCTCTATTTATAGTTGGCAAGGATTTGAATCTGATTTGAGTGCATGGAGAGTGTGTTGGAAAGTCAAGGAGTAGACAAAAAAGTGTTCGGCGCCGCTGCCTGCTTCCACCCAACACTGAGCGGATTTTGTGGAAAAATCATATCTCACAATCTAACAGTTGGATTGATCTGAAATTTTGACTGAAGCTTTAAAATATCTTAATATTTATTCTGAATGGTGGAGATTTTATTTGAACAAGTCAAACATTTCCAGTATGTTTTGGAAATTGATTCTTTATTCTTCGCTTCATGTTCTGCAGAAATAGGTACTGCGCAACTTTTGTGGAAAAATCATAACTCCATCTAGCCGTTGGATTGATATAAAATTTTGATATAAGTTTGAAAACATATTGATCTTGAATATGACCAGTGGAGATAGGATTCTTTCGTATCAAAAGTTTCCAGTAAATTTTTGAAATTTCTTCTTCATCTTTTTGCTCCTTGCAGAAGTAGGTATGTGCGGGGCATATTTGAAAAACTCATATATCTTAATATAGCCGTTGGATTGCTCTCAAATTTGGGTTTCTGGTTTAAAACATCCTCATCCAGATTATGATTGGTGGAGATCTGATTTCAATGCATAGAAAATTCCCAGTAATTTTCGGAAGTTGTTGCTCCATACATTGGCTTCTTCTTGTCCTTTTCTTCATATCCACATAAAAATGTTCCATCCATTCAATGAGTAATAAGAGACTTCATAAATACATTTATAGCTTCAAAATAGCTTCCAAGAATTTATTTGTCAATAAATCTAATTTGCAAAATCTCACTTTAAATGGTTCATAACAATTAACCGCGTTTTGTAATCATCAAAACATAATATTATGAGACTTGTTAATGCATTAAAAACATTAATCTCATAACACGAGATTTGTATGCGTTTAGGAGTTTGAAACAGATAGGAAAACTATCAGAGTGTTTGCTATTCAAGCCGAGCCGGAGTTGTTTATTTTGATCAAGGAAGCACAGAAGTCTGATCCGAGCACTCAGATTTCATTAGAGAAAGTCAGATCGGGGCATCAGTCTGAATTTCAGGTTAGAGATGATGTTTTATTTGTGAATAACCGTATTGTTGTGTATGATATTGCGAAGTTGAGGTAGCATATTCTTCGAGAGGCACATTGTAGTCGATTCAGTATTCATCCTGGAGGTCGGAAGATGTACAACGATCTGAAGAATCAGTTCTGGTGGAAGAAGATGAAGAGCGATGTAGCGAGATTTGTATCCCGATGTTTGAACTGTCAGCAAGTGAAAGCAGAGAGAAAGCTACCGGGAGGTCTGTTGCACAGTCTATCTGTTCCTGAATGGAAGTGGGATCATATTTCGATGGATTTCGTCACGAAGCTACCGCGATCTGTTCGAGGATGCGATGCTATTTGGGTAGTGATCGACAGATTGACGAAGTCTTCTTGCTTTATTGCGTATAGGATGACGTATCGTCACGATCAGATGGCTGAGTTGTATGTTATCAATGTTGTGTGATTGCATGGTGTGCCGAAGTCGATCATTTCAGACCGAGACCCTAGATTCACTTTGCACTTTTGGCACAGTCTTCAAGAGGAACTTGGTACTCGATTGCATCTGAGTACAGCATATCATCCTCAGACCGACGGACAGTCAGAGCGGACTATCCAGATGTTAGAAGATATGCTTCGAGCAGCAGTGCTAGACTTTGGCACTAGTTGGCAGGATTCTTTGCCTCTTGTCGAGTTTTCTTACAACAACAGTTACCAAGCGAGTATCGGTATGACACTTTTTGAGACTTTGTACGGTAAGAAGTTCCGATCTCCTTTGTTTTGGGACGATGTGTCCGAGTCACCTCATTTGGGACCGGATATGCTTCGAGATATGGCAGAGCAAGTAAAGATCATTCAGACGAGAATGAAGTCAGCTCAGGATAGACATGCGAAGTATGAAAATATCAGACTTACACCTCTGAGTTTCGATCAGGGAGACCGAGTATTCCTTAAGATTTCTCCTTTCAGAGGCATTGTTAGATTTGGAAAGAGAGGAAAGTTATCTCCGAGATTCAATGGACCGTACGAGATTCTCGAGAAGTTAGGCGATCTTTCCTATAGGCTTGCACTTCCTCCATCTTTATCTGGTATTCACGACTTTTTCCATGTCTCTATGTTGCGAAAATATCATCCAGATCCTTCTCATATTCTTCAGCTTGACAAAGCCAAGATTGACGAGACTCTAAGCTACTTTGAGAGACTGATTTCGATCCTTGACCGAAAGGAGAAGCAACTCAGAACCAAGTCGATTCCTTTGGTGAAGGTTTAGTGGAGCCGTCACGGAGTCAACGAAGCGACTTGGGAGATAGAATCTGACATGAGACAGCGATTTCCAGAGTTATTCGGATGACCTGAGTTCTTCTTACTGTCTTGTGTCCTTTATTCTATCTTATGTGATTGATTCATATCGATTTTGAGGACGAAATCTCTTCTTAGAGGGGGAGAATTGTAACGCCCCAAATTTATCTTAATTGATTTTATTTGAGATAATCGAAGATTACAGAATTCAAGAGCCGATTTGATTTTGATCAGGGTCTATTTTGCAATTTTTGGATTTTTTAGGGACTAAAATGCAAATATGGAGTTTGTTATAATATCTTAGCTTGTTGACTAGTCTTTTCCTCACTCATCACCTTCCCCATCTCGTTTCCTCCATTGAAGGTGCCCAAAGCCTTCTTCAAGCTTTGTGATTCCGGTTTACGGTTGATCCGTCCATTAGAATTTATATCCGAAGGCAGATTAGCGATCACAACAGCGAAAGCTTCGTTATATTGTAAGTATTTCTCCGATCAGATATACTTCTATTTTCGGATGTTGTTATAATCGATTGAGTTTTGGTTATTTTATCCTTGAGATAGTTCTTATCGATTATTCTCAGTCGTTTTTGAAATAGAGTGTCGTTCGGATTTGTTATGATTTTTTGGAAGCCTATTTCGAAAATGGGGATTTTGTGATTTGTTGGATTTGGATTGTTATTGATGTTTTAGCATTGTTTTGAGTTGTTTGCGATGCTGTACTGCTGTCTGTGTTTCCGGTTTGATCAGTATATAGCCGTTATGCCGCCGGTTTGAGTTTTGGGATTTTGAACCATTTTAGTTGTTGAACTTTTGACTATTGGGTTGTTCGTCGTTGTTATTCTTATTTTGCCTCCATACAGATTCGTTTGAAGTTTGTTGAGCCCAGAGTTAGCAGAAGTCGAACGTCGAAGAGATTAGACGAAGAGCGGTAAAGAGTTTACCTTAAGCCTTGTTGTTTTAGGTTGTTTAGATTTTTATATAACCTCTTTTGTAGCTTATCTACACTTGGAGCTATTCGAATCGAAAGGTACAAGCAGTCATTGTTTTAGCGGGATAGCACACTCGAGATAGTTGGTTCTTGAGTTTCCCTTAAATCACGTACTTGCATCAATACTTGTTCTAGAATTGGGAACTTGTATTTTGTTGTTTGAACTTTGTTATATGGCTTAATGCTTTACTTTTCTCTTATTAATTCATCTCGAGCCTAAATCTTTGATTTCAGCGGGCTGTACGGCCCTTTTTGTTTAGACGTTTTGGTGGTTATACTGTGAGTGGCCTGGGTTGTAGAAGTTCACCTAGTGTCAGCATACTCCTTATAGTGGCACCAAAGTCTAGGGGGTTGGGATACGTGGCACAACCTCGATTGGGAGATTCGGTGAGTTGTTACGTGATCTCATCCTCGGGATCCCAAAAGCATAACAGCAATCCCTTGTTTATCAGAGTTGATATCCCGATTTTAAAGACATGCATTTCATTCGTCTTAACATTGAATATGTTGTCTTTATATCATGTTATTGATATATTACTTGTTATTTCATGTTATGTTGATTTTATTGGGAATTTCATTCTCACCGAAGTTATCCGGCTGTTGCTTTGTTTTTGTATGTGTACTTGGAAACAAGAGGGGCAGGATCGAGTCAGCGAAGACTTGGTTAGCATCAAGAGTGAGAGATAGAAGTGGGACTTGGTTTAGAAGTCGAATCAGCATGTCAATCTAGATTATGTTGGAACATGTTTAGAACTCGAACTTCTTAATATCTATTGTATCATTTATGCGAGTATTGAGGTTTGTATGTTTTTGTTGCATGTATTGTGTACCTCATTATGTATTGAATGGATTTTTTTAAGTTGAGTTGGCAAGTTATTTTTTTGGTTTTTTTGTTCTGAGCTGGCCACTCGATCGGTAGAGTTTAACCGATCGAGCGAGGAAGCTGCAGCCTGTTCTTTGTTTCTGTTCGAGCTTGCCCGCTTGATCAGTTGAACTTTACCGATCGAGCGAAGCTGGTGTCCATCTGGGCTGTAAGTTTTGAAACCTTGCTCACTCGATTGGTTGATTTTTACCGATCGAGCGAGGCACTGTTCTTTTCAAAAAAAAAATTTCTTTTATTGGTTTTAATCTTGGATCTTGTATGCTTAATTATTGTTCAATCCGAGATTAGATGTTTTAGAACCGAGGTCTCACAACCAATCTCTGGTAGTAATCCACTGAAGCTCGGTACGTGGTCAATATATCAATTCTCAAAATTCAATCGAAATCTTCCATTGTTAATACCATAAGATTTGCCATCAAAACATTTCCCTCAAACTCTAAAGGGCAACCAACCACTAGATGCATAGCCAACGCAGACTGACCCGTCAATGTGGAAATAGAAAGTACTACGTCTAGGTTTATGTATGGTAACTTATGATTCTTGAAAAATCGAGCAGATATGAAGGAATGAGATGCACCGGTATCAATAAGAACAAAAGCAGGTATACCGCATAATAGAAAAGTAGTTGCGATAACCCTCTCATTATCATCCACTTCCTGATCATGCCTCAAAACAAACACCTGACTAGAAGTACGAGATCGCAGATTAGAACCTCTTGAAGACTGTGCCAGTGGCCTCTGCTGCACTGTAGCCTGAGAACCAGAACCAGCTCCCCCGGCCTGTGGACAATCCATCTTCAGGTGACCAATCTCTTTGCAATTGAAACATGATCCTGCAGCCTTCCAAAGCTTGTCAGTCGAATGATTCTTACCACAATGGTTACACTGACCCTTCTTTCAAAAACGCATCACTCCCCCAGATCCGAAGGAAGAAGAAGCAGACTTCTTGAAAGACTGAGCACAGGGACCCAAAGAACTCGCGGGTCTAGACGAGAGGAAAGAACGGTTATGCCGAATGCTGTCCTCTACCTAGTTACATCGACTAACTAGTCCCTCATAGTTCATTTCATCTCTTATAGCTACTCGGTCATGGATTTCTGGATTAAGGCCCTGGAGAAACAGATTGTACTTTGCCTCAGTGCTGTCAGAGATCTGAGGACAATAGGGCAACAGTTCAAAGAACTTCTACTGGTACTCGTCAATGGACATCGAGCCTTGCTTCAAACCCAGCAATTCACTAGCTTTTTCCTGTCGGAGTGCAGGAGGAAAGTATAGCTTATGGAAAGCTGTGCGAAAGTCTGCCCAAGTAACAACTCCTAGTGCAGTGATGATAGGTGCGGACGTAGATCTTCACAATTTCCTAGCACATCCTTCTACTATGAATTTGAGAGTCTCCACCTTCTGTTCCTCAGTACAACTGAACTCCTGGAAATAGCTCTCCATACGTTCTAGCCAGTTCTCTGCATCCTCTGGAGTCTCGCCTCCAACTAGTGGCTTAGGAACCATCTACGTAAATCGATGCATACTGAAGTTACTGTGATCATCACGGTGGTGCCTCTCATGATGCCAATGATATCCCTGATGACATCCCAGAGCATCATCATCACCCCATCATCCAACACTACCATGACTAATCTGATCATCTTGTCCTGCCATCTACAAGTCAAGCAACGATTACCTTGATCAAAATATATATCCCAAGATTATATGCATGGTCTGATATTATAAATGTAATGACCTGCACCGTGATCACCTACTAATCAAGAGCTTACGCATTCATTTAACTTAATTAAAAAATAATAAAAAATTATTAGCAGAAGCCATAAAACAAGTTAAAATCTCAAAGGAAGGAATATGTAAATACTGATTTACAACCATGTCAATTGTAAAATGTATCAACCCAAATACTTCAATACTAAAAGGCAAAAGCTTAGAAAAACATCTCTGCTGGGAACTTTTTTCCTAAGCCCTCCTGGAACCACCTGCCTCATTCAATCGCAAACCTGCCCCATGGAATAGGGTGTCCAAAAACAACAGTACGAGAGTATGAGTATACAATATTATATGTGCATGTATGGAAGTGTACCGGATACCAAGACACAGGTCAAGAAACAAGCTCAAAGACCGGGCCTAGGATATATAGCACGCTGCGTTGTCGCATCAGGAGGTTTATCATATACTCAGTGGATAATGGTGACCTGATACTAGTACAATTGTCCAACCATAATGGTGACCTGACACAAGACTTATGTATCCAACCATCCACTACTCGTAGGGTGAGCGCCCTACAAGTACAGGATATCTCAAAGATACAAGATCAATATGCTCATGTATGCAACATACAGTCATGACAGGTATATGCAAATAAGATCATGTCATATAATAAAATAAATCATGCAAACACATAATACATGCATACTCAGTCTGGATATCTCGAACTGTAATTTCGAAACATCTGATAACTAGGCAAGCTAAACCAGCTCTATGTCCAAGCCTATAGTCCGCACTACAATGCAAAATACTCATGCATCATAATATTATTCTAAAAGCCTTAACTAAGTTATATCATACTCCCTATTTTCTATAAGGATCCAGAGCTATACCTTCGCCGTCGTCAGTCCACTGAGGACGACTGCCCCAGAACTTGGGCACCACTCCACTGCAACTCTGAAGCACCTCTCCAACTCCGAACCAAGATTAGGAAGGCTGGAAATCACCCCAAAACACCTAGAAATACCTAAGAACCGAGAGAGAAGTTGGAAAATGGTGTGAGAAATGAGGAGCTCGGAAGGCCTATTTATAGGCATATATCGGACGCTCCGATCGGGGGTTCGGACGCTCTGATCTCCACATGCAGACCACGTCACTGCATGCACAGTTTGGACCCTCCAATCTCAACTTTGGAGGCTCCGAACTGCTGCCTGTCCGATCAGCAATGACACCTCACCAATTGCATGGCCTAACTGAGTTCGGATGCTCCGATCGGGGTTCGGACGCTCCGAACTCACCGTAGCCTCCGATACTTAAATTGTGGCTCCAAAGGGTTCGGACCCTCCGATCTTGGGTTCAGACCCCCGATCATGTCCTTGGCCAAAATTCAAAAATTTTCCCATACAATAAGAAATAATTGGAATATTCGAACCCAAATCCATGGCATTGATGAGTGCATTTTGTATGCATTATTTCATGATATTTTTATGTCTATTTTGTGTGCATTCATATTATTTTTATGTGTTTTTATATGTTTTAGTGAATGTGTGTGTATTTCACTCTCCGGGTTAATTTTTTAGGAAAATGAATTTTTGAAGAATGAATTACGAAGCAGCCTTGGTTAAATATTATTTTTAATTTTAGCGAGATCAAAATCCGATCTTCAACGTTCAAAATGAAGTTCAAGATTTTTTTAAGCTGCTGTTAAAATTTCAGCTCGATCCGACGGCTAGCACTTGAGATATGATTTTTTCAAGAAAACTGCGCGCTGGAAAGAACACATACACGGACCTGGCACGGGGTCCTGGCACATTGCGAAATTTTCAGAATTGGGACAGAAAACTGCTCGCTCGAGTGCCCCTTGAGCCCACTCGAGCGAGAATTACGAACAGGAAAAAAATAATATGGAAGATCTCTCGCTCGAGCGCACCTTGAGCCGACTCGAGCGAGACGACGTGTAGACTTTTTATTTTTGAAAACTCTTATTCGCGAAGGATGCAATATTTTGAAGATTTGGGGCATATAAATAGGATTTTTATCATCAAATGAAGGGTTCCAGAACGCAGATAACAGAGGAGGCGGCTACTACAACTTGGGAGAGAAGATTTCTCATTTTATTCTTCTTTTCTTATTTTTTTATTTATTTTTGTTCATGATTAAAAACATTTTTTGAATCATGATTTTGTTTATTGAGTAGTTTTTCTCTTTCGATCAAGGCCACGTGATTGGGCCAGAAAAATTTATGTAGAAAACTTGGATGTTTATTTGGGATTTTTTAGACTTCATTTTATTTTATGTATTGTCGAATTTATATTTGTCTTGTGAATGATCTGGCCAGTTATTTGCTTGCATTTTAATCAATTCCAAGTCGACAGATGAGGTATTGATTTTGATCACTTTGATAATCAACACATGATAAAACCGACTAGAAGTAGAATTCGGTTTCAGTGTGCGGTTTGAGTATAAACTGGATTTTCACAAATATTTAATGCATTCAAATTTTATTAGAATTACGAAAGATTAATCCGTCAATATTTGAGTATGTTTGATTGTTCTAGAAATAGACCTTTGAACAAGATAGGAGAATTTCTGTGATCTAATATTAAATCTGAATCCTAAATCGACTACTTGTTACATAATTTTTCTGGTACCTACGTATGTTCTTGATCGAACTTTTCCCATATTTGAACTTAATCATAAATTTCTGCTGCGTTTTTAATTAAATTTTATTTTCAATTTAATTTATTAGTTTAAAATCTGAAATCGCTTTTATTGATTAGTCTAGATTAAGTGGAAATAATCATATTTTGGTATTCATATTTATACAGTCCATGTGGGTTCGACATCTGGATCTTTGTCCACTTTACTATTACTTGACCTGGTGCGCTTGCTAGTAGATTTTTAATCATACCGATTTTAGCAGTCAGGCATCCATCCACAAAAACTCGGGGCTGAGCAACCCCTCTACAGGCAATATCAAGGTATATGATCAACGTGATAATGCATGTAGCATAATAGTCGTGACATAATTAATGCACATAAGTCATGTCATATAAATCATGAAAACATAGAACATGAATATTCAACCAAGGTATCTCGGATAGTACGTCTGTGCCTCAGAATAAGCAAACTAGTGATACTAGCTCCGTAGTCCAAGCCTATAAGCAGACAATCACCGTATCACTAAACGTCTACTAAATGTATTAACTAGAATAATAGCTACTCACTTTAGCTAAGCAAAGTCTAGAGATATACCTACGTCCGTAGTAAGCCATTTGATGATGATGACCTCAAAATTTAGGCACAACTCCGCTACGATCCTGGTAGCGCCTCGCTATCGATTGACCTCCGAAAAAACTTTAAAAGTCACTACCGGATACGAGAGGTAAGATAGAAAATGAGCAAGGAATAATGAGCTCTCGACATCTATTTATAGATCACGATTCGGAGCTTCCGATCCCTAGTTCGGAGCTTCCGAACGCACTTCAAAACTACAGATCATCCTTCTGAACTTCCTCTATCGAACGTGTGTCTCTGATTGTAAAATACACTGCTGCTGACACATTTCGAATCTACCGAACTCTAGTTTGGAACTTCCGAACTCTCTTTCAAGTCTAATCACCCAATTAAAACTCATACCATGTCTGACTGACACAATATCGGAGCTTCCGATCACCAGTTTGGTGCTTTCAAACTGCTCGATACTTCCGATCACTAACTTTGGCCTCCGAACCAATTCGGTACTTCCGAACTACTCTTCGTATCTTCCGAACTATCCCAACACTAGAAACCCTCAGAATCATTTTGATAGTTTTGAATCCGATTTAAATTTCTTAAACCCAAATGAGGATGGAATCATGTTTAGGCAATAGATTAGCTTAATTAGGAGTCGGGATATTACATTTTCTCTAACTTAAGAGATTTCGTCCTCGAAATCCAAGCTAAGATAATCAGAACAAATCATCACTAGAACAATCTTATTACAATACTGCAGTTTTAAAAATACAACTGCACTGCTCAAAGAAAACAAAATACAATCAAAACAACTCCAGATTCTCAAAAAGCATACGAATTTCTAACTCCCAAATCACTTCCTCAATGCCTCGTCGTTGCCACTGAACCATAACTATAGAAATGCGTTTATTCCAAAGTACCTTGTCCTTCCTGTCCAAAATTCTAAGCTATCTATCCACGTATGACAAGTTTTGCTCAAGCTGGACCACTGCCAGATGCAGAATGTGTGAAACATCTACAATATACTGACGAAGTAACGATACATGGAGCACATTGTGGATGCTTGAGAGATACGGTTGTGACGCCAAACGGTAAGCCACACCTCCAACCTTATCTAGAATCTCGAACAGATCGATAAATCTAGATGCTAACTTGCCCTTCATACCGAATCTCATCACCTTGTGGAAAGGCGATACTCGCAGGAAAACATGTTCTCCCATCTTAAAATACAATGGTCTACGCTTGGTGTTGACATAACTGGTCTTCCTTGCCCTGTCTTGTGCAGTCTTGATCCTCTTCATGATCATTTCAAACTTGTCCACGATCTGCTGGATCAATTCTGATCCTTTAACCTGTCTTTCCCCTCCTTCATCCCAAAATAAAGGTGTCCGACAACCGCGACCATAAAGAGCCTCGAATTGTGTCATGTCAATACTACAATGATAGCTATTGTTGTAAGTGAACTCTATCATCTGCAAGTGATCTTGTCAGAATAACTCAAAATCCATCACTGAAGACCTCAGCATATCCTCTAATGTCTGAATAGTCCTCTCGGACTGACCGTGAGTCTCGGGGTGATATGCAATACTCAAACTCAGAGTAGTACCCAAAACTCGATGAAAGCTACACAAAACCGTGAGGTGAACCTCGGATCTCTATCGCTGACTATGCTCAAAGGAATTTCATGCAATCGTACAATCTACTGGATGTATAACCTCGACATGCGATCAAATGTGAAATCGCGACTATATGGGAGAAAATGCAGATTTGGAAAACATGTCCACAATAACCCAAATAGCATCACACTGTCTGGAGTACATTGACAAGTGGGTGAAAAAATCTATCGTCACATGCTCCCACTTCCATTTCGAAATCTCCAAGCTTTGCATCAGACCACCTGGTCGTTGATGCTCAGCCTTGACCTGCTGACAAACAAGACATCGAGAGACAAACTAGTAAACGTTATGCTTCATACCTTTCCACCAGAATCTAATACGTAGATCTTTATACATCTTGACACTGCTTGGGTGCACGTTTGTTTTAAGAATTAAAAAAAAATTTGGTAAGATTTTAAAAAATGGGGATTACAATTTTGTTCAAATGAATTAAACTTCTTAGAAAAGTAACATTTATCTTTGTTAAAAAAAGGATCAAAATATGACGTTTGTTACTATATACTTAAAAATTTTGAGTTGCGTCTTATTTTGATCTATAGTTTTTGTAGCCGACGAATGTCTGAATCCGATCAAACAAAATTGATAATTTATTTGAGGTAAATGTACACATCGCATGTATCACTGTTATTAGTATAAATTAATGTAATAGTTTATTTGACTGCATTGGGAGAAAATTTTGAATATATATATATATATAGTAATTTTCAGCTGCCCAACTATTTCTTTCCACCTCGTGCCCGATCACTAAAATCCGGTACCGTGTTTTAGTTGTCGGAGACGAGTTGAGCAGCATTGGTTGGGAAGCTGAAAATTTCTATATATAAGAATGATATTCTACACACTAGTTGTACAGGGTATCATATTGCTGAGTTGCCGAAAAACTTCTATTTATTTTTTAAAAAATTTAGATATATATGTTCACATGATCAAACCAACGCATTATTTCTTGAAATTGAATAGACGAACACCATCTACTATCCGCTACACTTTCTAAACTTTCTAATTTCGCTTTTTTTTAGCTCCAAACCAAGAAATAGTATAACATATTAAATTTTTTAACATAAATTGACATAAATTCTAAGCTGAAAAAAAAAATTGACATAAATTCTAAGCTGGGAAAAAAAATAAAATTTAAATCATGTGGAATAATTGAGGATTGAGAATAAAGAAACATGGGTGGGAAATGGGTAGTGGGGGAGGTTGGGTTTGGTCCAATCTTTGTTTTGTTCTTGTGATTTTAGATCACAAAAAAGATAAATAGTGGCAATTTTTTTCGTTCATATTTTTAGCCAAATTCAGTTTTTCTAATGGCTTTGTGCATTATAATATAGTAAATATATTAATTTTTTTTTGGAAAGCATTATGTTTAGGAAAAGCTGTAATTTTCGTTTTTACATTGGTTTGTTTACAATTTTTTTTGACCGAAAAACTTGTACCTTTATTCAATAGTTAAAAGATCGGAAGTTACAAGTTTAACCAACGAAAGAGAAAAACTCCCAAACACCCCAACAAAAAGGTGTAGGGGATGAACAAGCAAATTTAGCTATGGATAAACCACTTCATTGACTGATCTCCTCACATGAATCAAAGAGGTATTAGTATCTATCTCTAACGTAAGTAAATTGATCTCCATAGCACAAAAACTCACATAACTAAGATCATCTTTCGGCGATGTGACTGCTTGCACTGCAAAAAGTGAATCCGATGCAATTATCACTTGAGTAAGTTCTTTTTCCCGCACTACTTCCAACCCAGCTTTTATTGATAGTAGCTCTCCTAAAACAACAGATCTTGGCCTTAAAATATTATTTCCAAACTCCATCAATGGTTGTCCTTCTTGATCTCTCACAATACCACCAATTTTATTGTCAGAATTGAGTTTTACTCATATATCTTTTAATTTTTGATAATTCAATATTTTTATTGGAAGTGTTAATTTAACAGTGGTCACATAAACGTCACATCTGCATCAAGTCAATAACATTTTGAAAAAAGATAAGATTATATATATCCAAATTACAATTTTCCTTATGTTTATTTAAAATATATGTTTACATGTCCAAATGAACTCGAAATTTAGACAAGGTATGACCCATCCACCAATTTCTCTATTATTACGATCGTGAAAATGGTGGCAACCATCACCGGCCACAAAATCTGTAAATTTATGAGAACTTTCAGATCACGAGACAATTTATATTTTTTCTACCGAATAATTATAGAATTAAGTGGTCTAAAAAGTATTTTCAGACTTTTTACTTGATTTTTTACCCTAATATAATTTGTCCAAGGGTAAATTAGGGGTGCTTCGACTATACAGAGGGGTAATATCCCCTCTGTATTTGCATGGCTATGAATGAAAAATTTTTATATGGAACCCACAATTTTCATGTGAGCTAAAAAAATCATGCATATGTGGTCCAATCATATACCCCTCTTAAGGCTCGAATTGGCCGAAAATTAGTAAAATATATTTAAATATTACATAACTTTGGGATACTACAAAAAATAATCTTGACTATTTTACATCATACTATAAAAAAACTATATTTACATATTACACATGAATTTGAAGAAATTATATTTTTGGTAATTCTAATTTACGTGATATCAGACACGTCAACAATGTCACAATACATCATAATTTTTCAGTTTCACAACAACATTGAGGTTGAAAAAAAAAACAAAAAAGAGAATAAGCTTGATAAAAATACAAATTAGTTGTAAAACTAAAACCTTATCATTGATATGACAAAAATAAAAACGAGGAAATATTTTTTCTCGCACTACTAGAAAAAATGGCTTTCTTGACACTTTCTTAATGATATTTATCCAATAATGTCATTATATATATACATATTATGACACTGACTAAAAATCAAAATGTTAATAAAATAAAAATCTAATTAGACACTTTATTATGACATTTTTAATAAATGTCACTGAAAACATTGATATTTTTCCCACCAACTTGCCAATTTTTTCAACTTTTTCCTCCCACAAATCATTGACGTCACCATTGGTTTTTCCCATCTCACTCCCAAAAACTCATCTCAGCCCTAATTTTCTTTTATTCTCTTCCTCCACTGTTCTCATTGTCCGCTCGTTTCCTCCCACCCCAATCCAAATGCGTTCTAACTTCTCCACCATCTAACACTAGCGCTATCATCCTCCACGCTCGTCTCCATGAGTTTGTCTGCTTTCCTTTTCCTCTGTCTCGCTCACGATCGAAATTGTACGTATGTGCGTCTTTTTTTTCCACCCGGCTATTTACTTGCGATTTCTTTTTAATTTTTGTGATTCCAGGTGGTAAGGAGATTGTAATCAAGCTTAGGTAAAATTTTGATAAAGCGTAGCCGATTTCCAGCCGTGACCGAATTGTTCAAACCTCTGTTCTTAGCCGTGCTGTTTTGCTTGGGTGCTACTCGATTTCAGTCCTTTTACACATATTTAGTTTTGCTTTGGTACTTCTCGATTTCAGTCCTTTTACATAGATTAACATGGTTTTTTGATTGAGTATGTTTATCCCTTCGAATTTAATTTTATTTCATCCTGATGTTCGATGTTGGGTACCGTCATTCGTCTAACTTTTTTAATTTCTTTTTTTATTAAATGATCGTTCCATCTTTAAATTGTTGGACGATTATTAAGATTAAAGGTTCTATTATCCCAATTTGTAAATTGATGGAAAATTTTGAGCAACATAAATACCTTTGGACAGCTCTCATTTGATATTTTTCAGTGTGGTATATAATATAATTTGTGTTTGATTTCAAGTCTCCAGGTTACATTTCATGTGTAATCTAATTTCTTGCATAGTTATTAACGGGCGAAGGAGGTTACAATCTGAGAGTGAACCCAGTTCAGTTTTTATTTCGAGCAGAAAAACTTCATTCTTTTACTTGCAAGTTTTTAAAAATACATGTTCTACTTGTTGAAATCCAGTTAGTTACCTCATTCATCAGAATCTCTGGGTCTTGCCCGTCACTTGTCACCTATTTTCCTTGGTGTTTATGATACTATTTTTTTGCAAACAATAAAAGTGTCGCCTTTTCTCTTCAATGTTTCTGTCTTTATTAATTCTGAAACTTTCTTCGGATGAGAGGATAATATATCAATAATTTGGGATTAAAAAAATCAGTTTGTTTTTGAATGGGAGCATGAAGGGGGACAGATTGATTTCAAGTCAATTCCAGATTCTTTTTTTGATGTCTAATAGTTATTTTCATGTTTATATTTTTATTAGACAAACAAGGGGACCTCTCTTTGGTATTTTTATTTGTCTAGATTGTTTGCAAGTGTTTATAATGGAGGCTGGATTTTAAAGTAAAATACAAGCCTTTAGCATCATTAACTTAGAGGAATTTGAAATCACCACCACTCGGGTTGTGGTGGATATTAAAGCTTGAAATTTCCATTACCAAGAAAATTTCTTGATATTCCCTTCTTGAAGATTAATGTTTTTGGATTCCACTTAAGTTTTCTCCTGTTTACGTATTTTTTTGTCATTAAATTCTTGTTGTGTTTTGGGGCAGTAATTATCATTAATGTTTTGATGTGAACTGATTTAAGGGGTTCTGTAGGCATTCACGATTCGCGCTTCGCCTCAATTCTCTTTGCTTCGTCTACCTTCAAGGAGGTAGTTTTTCATTTTCTGTATATAAAATTATTGTTTCATGTCAATAAATCTAATGTAAATACTGAAAATAATATATTTTCCCTTCTTGATAATGATTAGATTATAATAATATTTTCTATAGAATATCTATTTTTTATATTTAGTTAATTAGTTAATATGATATAAAGTGATAGTAGTATAGTGGATTTGCTAGATACTTGAAGAATGATAGCATTGTGAATTTTATTTTCATTTTTACCGTAGAACTTTTTATTTTCATATCAAAGGATATGCAACTAACTTTTTTTTTATCTGTAAATTGTAACTTTTGCTCTAGACAGGAATGGCTCGTGAGTATAAAACTGTTGGAAAACCTCATTTTCAACACCATGGTGATATAGACACACAACCTCGAATTATGATTGCCAATCAAGCAGCTTGAAATTCAAAAAGAGGTAGCATGTCACTTTATTCATCAAGGATATGTTTCCTAATTTTTTATAACTCTTATTTGATTTTTTGTAATGAATGTTTTGTATTTTGTTCAAGTCGGTCTTGTAAAGCAACTTGGTAGCATGGTAGCTAGCGGAAATGGTTAGAATTTTCTTGTTTATACTTAAAAACTCAGCTTTATTATATTTTTGTGTAATTATTACTTGTGCAGAATTTCAAAATATACAAGGTATGATGAATAACCAAACTGATGAAGCTTCAAAGCAGCAACACAATGATGCACAAGGTACGAAATATAAAAAGATATGAAACTATTAATGTTTTCACTACAACAAAAAAGGTCAACGACAACGCTTTTTCCGCGTTGTCTATGTGGCTAAAGAAGCGTTGTTAAAGCCAGTGTTGTAAAAAAAACCGCTCAACGACAACGCTTTTTCCGCGTTGTTTTTATGAGAAAAGACAACGATTTTTCTCAAACACAACGCTTTTTCCGCGTTGTCTTTTCTCAAAAAGACAACACGAAAAAAGCGTTGTCTTTTCTCAAAAAGACATCACGGAAAAAGTGTTGTCGTTGATCGGCCTTTTTTACAACACTGGCTTTAACAACGCTTTTTCAGCCACATAGACAACGCGGAAAAAGCGTTGTCTTTTTTTGAATAAAAAACAAAAAAAAAAAAAATTAATTCACAAATTTTCAATATTATAAATCACTCGAAATTCAAAAATTTGTAAAATAAAATTTAATATACAATCGTCCAATATTATAAATCATTCAAATATAAAAAAATTATCGAATTCTAAATCAATAAACACTAGGAAAAAATTATGCATTGATATCGAAAAACTTTGATTCTTTCCTTCAGTACATGTTAGCGTCTCGAGCTTTCATAAAAGCCGCAACAATCTATTGCCCTTTAATTCATATCTCCATCTTCGCTGACTCTTCCAGAAAATTAGCCAAATTATTCAGTTTGGTTGAGCTTTCCAGCTAATTCTTTTGTCAAAAACTTAAACAGACGTCAAGAAACTTGAATAGAAAACCGATCTGAATGAGATAAGGTTCCTAAAAGGTCAGATGTTTGCTATGACTTTCTGATTAGAACATTAGAAATTTGAATTGAAATAAAACCAAAGTACAATAACACGTAAATATTTGGTCAAATTCAAGGAAATAAGTTGATTTTAACAATTGACATTAGGGAAATACATACAGTTCAAAATATGGAAATAACGAAATGCTAGATCTGACGAAAAATAAATAGTAAATCAAGGAAATCGCAGATGAAGCAAAAAAATATGAACGAAAGAAAGAATGAAATGAAATAAAAAAGGTGAAAACTCCTTAAGAACTTGGTGAAGAACCAGGAACTTTAAGCAAGTAGATTGATACGGACAACAATATTTAAGCAAAAGAACAAATAAGTTTTTCATGATCAAGTAGCCCAAAACATATATTTCAAAGCTGCTTCAGTGTTGGATTCAATACATATGCACCCAACTAAAATAGATAATTATGGTAAGTGGATACCTAAGAGATAAAGAACAGACAAGGCAACGGAGACTAGAGACAACATCACAACAGCATTATCACGAGCATGCTCACATATAAAGACTGATCCAGCACTACCAAAACTAGAAACAATGAGAGCCACAAATAGAATTAGGAAATCAACAAAAATATATGACGACTATGAGATGATTAATGAGATGTGAAAGCATGAAAAATCTCACCTAAATATCATAGTCCATACAAACTAACAAGACAACATCACAAGGGTATGTTCACACATAAAGACTTCTAAAGCACTAAAAACTTTATAGACAAGGAGGAGAACAACAAAGTAAAGAAATAAAAGAAATTAAAATAAAATAAAATGGGACAACGATTAATGAGATACAATAACATGAAAATTTTTACTGAGTTTTAGATTCTTATAAAATTTTAAGTCCAACGATTAATGAGATACAAGAACATTAGGTATGCTAATTACTTATAATTTAAAACTTCATCGTAGGTCCATTATTATTATATTATTATACTTTAATCCAGAATAAGCTACTTATGAGACTTCAAAATAAATTTTTTATAATATCAACAGGTCTATCTTGCAAGACGAAGCCAATTTATATAATTTTCCAAAACAGTTTCTATGAAATACAAAAATTTTGTTTCAACAACTTCAAGGATGTAATTTCAGATACTGATGCAGGACAAAACTAATTGTATTATTATGAGTTCTATATATTTAGATGCCGATAAGGGAAAAGGTACTCCAAGGTAAGCTCACCAACTTAGGGAGAGACGATCCGATCACGATGCACACCTCAAGATACAGAAGCAGCAGAATTGCTACATGCAAAAACGCATGCTCATAGCACTATATAATCAAAGTCGACACATAGAAAAGGAACCGAATGAGGAATAGAAGAAGCAATGATACTGGCACATTATTTATACAAATCGTTAATAAATTAACGATAATAAGCCCAAAATCATATATGATCATATATTCGAACCAAAAGGTATATTTAAATCATTGTTTATACAACTAAAATATCAAATGGAGCGGAATTAAAATAACAATTGCAGCGGAAATATCAATAAATTAAATTATTGTATCGTGACTACAAACCCAAAACTAGGATTGTTCTAAATCATCAACTTCATCACCTGTCGATCGGCGCAATATCATCCCGACAGAAAATAATTCATTAGAATTTATTTAAATCATTTTTAGCCATTTTTGAATTATGTGCAATTTTATTTCATATATATTGCATATTTTAAAAGGGATTGAAGTCAAAGTCTAGGAGAAAGTCAAAATTTATCCAAGCCAACAAATTCAAACCTTTGGCCCAAGTTAGCATACATTTTGACCTTAGGTGCAACATATAGCACAATTTTTCCTTCATTTCTAGTCTATGGGTAGGAATGCATTAAATGGCAATAGTTCCCTATAGTCAGCTCCTACACACATTCAAACGAACTACACTGAACTACACTCATAGTCATACAACATGTATTATATAGCCGTGTGAGCAAATTTGAGATTTAATTAAGATGTCTTTTATGCTTTTACATTTTGTTTTTATACTTCAAAGCCTTAGGAAAATGTCAGAAGATTATGTTGAATTACAGAATAATTTTGTGTGCTATAGTCAAATGTTTTCTGGATATATTTGGCCTCCGAGGATAGCGTATGGAGATAGGTTTCTATATGGGGTGAGCTCCATTGAAAAAATATATCCTTAAAGACGAAAGCTCACCTTCATTACAGTGTTGCCACCAAAATTTTTCCTCCAATCAAACATCTCAGTCAACAAGTTCTGTTCCTCCATTGACAATATTCCTGGTGTTTACAATCTGATAAGAACGAAGCATTAACAAAATCAGTCCAAAAGTTCATCCAATCTAACAATTTCGATGGTGAGAAAGTATACACAGAAGCCAAGGTCGATAATCAAGAAATAATAGAATAATGATATGACAATGTGCACTCCCCTTGAGAAATTCAAAGAAGACAGTAACTTGTAGCTGATATTGAAACTTTAGAATTAGATCTAGTAATATGCAAATGGTCTCCATGTCTCTGCTTTTTGTCTGAGAGAGTAGATCCGCCAATATTAAAAGAGGGACTATTTAAAAGTACATAACATGAGAAATTTCACAGTAGAAAAAGTAATGCCAAAGCCAATGTTTACCAATAAGGTGGCAACGGAAGGCAAAATTATAGAAATCCTCAAAATTTTCTGGCATCAAGACCTGCCAATAAACAAAATTAGGATAGTTAGGTCAGATTTCACAGTGGAAGAAACATGATAGGCGGAGCTCTGCTCCTCGAGTGAGCCTTCGATCTCCTCCGACACCACCTGAAGCTTCATTTCCAGATCCACCAGCTGCTACTCAACCGGATCCTGAGGGTGCCTCTGCTGCAACGCCCGGTTTATCCATTTCTTTCGGTCAAATTTCTCGTCGGAAAGGCGCTCAGATCGACCATCTTTTTGATATGACATGGTTAAGGTCATCTACGGCTAGGCTTCACGTACGCAATTGCCCCATTTCAGGTGATGTACGGATGACTATGGCGGCAAAATAGGGATGGGGCTAGGGCTCGATGGGAAGAAGATTGGGGATTTGGGTTTCCACAGTCCAAAATTTTAGCTTCGAATATACGCTTGAGACAAAGAGATGTAGTAGAATTATATTTATTTCTCTCTTTACGCTTTTAAATAGATTTTAAATAAAGCGTTGTAGTAGTATAAAAAAACGCTCATACACAACGCTTTTTAAAAAGTGTTGTTGATGACCAAAAAAACGTTGTCTTTTATAATTTTTTTAAAAAAAAGACAACGCTTTCTCGTAAAAGCGTTGTGCTTATTTTTTTTTACAATGCTCTTTGTAAAAAGCGTTGTCTTTCAACTGTTGTCAATGACAATTTTTCTTTTAGTGTTTAGATCAAAAGATTAAGTTTGGATATGTAAAATGTTTATTTCCTGCTTTATTTATCTCTGAAGGTAAAGTCTTTTTTAGTTTTATTACTTTATTAATTCAGCATGGTCTTTTCGGGTTATGAACATAAGTTAAAAAGAATAAATGATTTTTTGTTGTTTATTATGATATTATTTATTGTTTGACGTGGCATACTGGGTTGGATTTTGCTTACTTGTAAGCTATGTTTTGTGCAATCCTATATAATCTTATAATGAGGGGTATATTATTGTCTAAGGGTAAAATTTTTTCAGAGTTTTATATTCAGTTAGTCATTTATTTTGAATTCAGTAAGTTTTTGGTGTATTTTTAGGGTTTGTATGTCTTCTATTTTTTGGTTGAATATGGGTACTATTGTGTGGGTAATAGTTTCTATTAGTTGCAGCTTTTTCACATGCAAAATAGAGTTTGTTTAACTGAGATTTACAATTTTTCAATCATAATTCAAAATATGGTTGTACATATGTTACAAAGATTACCTCGGTGGAAGAACCAAGCAGTTGAACTGATTTCCTCATATGAGCCAATGGTGGTTCTTGATTTTCATCCATTTTTTTGCTGCTGAAAGGAAAACAAATTGATAAATTATGGGTTGAGGGTTTTTATTTTGTAAAATAAGATTAATTATGTTGACTTTTAATTATCTATTGGTCATATTTTTTGTTGTTTATGATTCTTCTTAGTACAATATTAGTTTTTATCAAATCCTTCTCTTTTGTACTTTCATGTAGGTTGGAAGAATACCTGAATCCTTAGGGAACTTAACCCCCAGTCTGCAATATCTATATCTATCGCACAACCAGCTCTCCTGAACACTCCCGAAAGGATGGGGAGACCTGCCTTTCTTGATCATGGAGCTTCAACGGAACAAACTACAAGGGGATGTGACATTCTTGTTCGAGAAGAACAAAGGTATACAACGAGTCAATTTTTTGAGGAACCAGTTGGAGTTCGATATGTCGAATGCCGATTTCCCCGAGAGCTTGTACTATAATCTTGGAGTACTTATTTTGGATAATAATAAGCATCGGTCATGTTTATGCCCTACATAACTAAATTTTATTGGAAAATTATTCTCATGTGACTCATTAAAAAGTGTCGGTGGGAAATCAAATTTATGACTATTAGTCAAATAAGGGTTATCTATTTTATTAATTCGGAAACAGATGATGTGCATATTAAATATAGACTTATTTTATATAAAATTAAACATAAGCAAACACAGCAAAATAATCTCAATTTTTTTAATCCAAATCCTATTCAAGTAAATGAGACTATATCTTTCGTTTCAAAACTTACTTGAAACAACATAATCTTTCATTGAAAAAGTCTTATAAAAAATACATAGACAATTTTTAAACGAAAATGACTAAGGCCTTCAAACTTTTGTTAAACCGAAAAACCGTAAACCAAATCGAGGAAAACAAACGTGAAATCAAGTTGAAAAACAAATTTTGTAATCCAGATATAAATGTTAAAACATAAGCTTTTTAAAGTGAACTAGAGAGAAAGAAACTATGTAATTGTAATATAATGTATTGATCTAAAATGATTTTTGTACAAGGAAATTTGAATTTATACATGTAATCCGTCTAACTCACTTAACCGCATAAGGGTGCCAAATAGAAGAGAAGAAAACGAAGCAACGTCCCATATGCTCCAACCAATCTTCAGCTGCATCAGGAGTCTCACTGCCAGTCAAATACTTAGGTACCAATCAGATAAACTTATGCAAATCAAACCTACGATGACCATCCTCATGCCGATGATGAAGACCTCGGGGATGCCTATGCTCCTCATCGCCCCAACGCCCATCACTCTCATGGCTGTTGCCATAGTCATAACCGAACATCTCTACAAAGATAACGCACATTAACCCAAATAGCAATAACTATATGTACATAAATGTAGTGACCTGTCCCGGATCACCTACTAATCATAAACTTAAAACATTCAATTAACTTAAACAGATAAACATAAGCAGAATAAATTATGAAAAATTAAATAAATACCAATCCGACAGTATACAACAAGAATTAAAATGAAGACCCAAGAAAACTGATTGTACAACCTAATAAAATAAATACCGAAATAAACTTAAACTAAATAATCGGAAATCTCTGATCTCAAGCCATGGTCATCGAAAAACCACTGATCCAAACCATGATCAACCTGCAGATCTGTCCCATCGAATGGGGTGTCCGAGATAAAAATAGGGACGTGAGCGCTAACGCTCAGTAATACATGTTTATGTAATGCATGCAATCATGATGCATGAATGAACTGGAAAACATGGATCAAACTCTGGAACATCATTCTCAGAATGTAGGCACCTCTAGTATGCGCTCACTGCTCCAAAGATTCGCTGGGTGCCACACATACTGGACCTGATCTTGGACTAACACCGTCCTGGGTAAACCACACATGTTGTCCCGTCAGTTCAGTGGGTGTCACACGATACCCAATCGTACAAGGTAGATCGTGCAAGGAAATACTAGGTGTGAGCGACACTAGACACAATTGGCTATCTCCAAATGATAACATGCTCAACATGGTATGAAAGTTCTGCATACATAATCATGAACAGTAAACACATGAATCATATGAAAAGTGATAACACAACAACTAATAATGCAACACATAAACATTCATACTCAGCTGACTATCCCAGCTTGTACTTACGTACCTCAACTAACTAGTCTAGCAGTACAACTGTCTACAATCCAAGCCTACAAGTCAAGTGAATACCATATCACTATAACTTATCTAAGTGCCTTAACTAGACTAATGGATACTCCCAAAAGCTACTAGGGATCCAAGTCTATACCTTCGTCCGTCGTCAACCCGCTATTTCGAGATCCTACAACTTGAGCACAACTCCGTTCAAGTCCAGTAGCCTCCTGCTAGTGCCCGACCCTTGAGAATATGTCTAGAAACACTCAAAATAAACTAATATTTATAATTTTCTCAAATTTTCATCTAAAATTGAGGTTTGGACGACTATTTATAGGCCAGGGATCGACAGATCCGATATGAGTTTGGAAGCTCCGATCTACACATGAATTCCACATTTAGACAATATTTTGACATGTCGAGTTCAGAAAGTCTGAACTGACACTTGTCTAACCCAAATCGACACCTATTTTCTGCTGAGTTCGGACGGTCCCAACTCGTTCTGCCCCTTTCGAATTGTTCGGGCCTCTGGGACCCCCTACAATTTTTGGATGATTTGAAGATGATTTTCTATTCATTTTCTCAAATAATGACCCTTAATCTTGTTTTACAAATTTTAAAATTTAGTATCATTTTTGAACATGTAAAACGGAACTTGGGTACTACAACACATCAACTGGGAGTTGATTTTCATGACACATTTTATTTGGAATGCTATGATAGTGACAATTAGATGTTTACTCGCACTTGCAGCCATGTATCGATGGTCCTTGCATCAGCTTGATGTAGCAAATGCATTCCTTCAAGGGGACTTAGATGACGATATCTATATGAGCCTGCCACAAGGATACAATTTGAGTGGCACTAATAAGGTTTACAAGCTGCGAAAAGTTTTTATGGACTCAAACATGCGTCTCGACAATGGAACCTTAAATTTTAAAGTGTGATGCGTGAAGGAGGATGTACAAAATCCCAAAATGATCATTCTTTATTTGTGAACATGACTGACTCTCATATTACACTTTTTCTAGTGTACGTTGATGACATTATCATCATGGGCAGTGATGTAAATGCCATCACCAAGCTAAAGAATTTTCTTCATTCGAAGTTGCAATTTAAGGATATGGGAACATTGAAGTATTTTTTTGGTATTGAAATTTTCTGATCTAAGGTGAGGAGTTACCTAAATTAGATTAATTATGCTCTTGAATTAGTTGTTGATGTTGGTGTCTCAGGTGCTAAACCATTCGTTACACCTACAGAGCAACACAAAAAATTTACTAACCATGATTTGGATTCACTTGTAAATCAATAACATTAATAGAAATTGTTTGACTACCCTTTAATTTCACATCCAGATCAGATTCGGCGCTTTTTTGGATGCCTAATTTATCTCACAATCTCTCGTCCAGATATATGTTATTTTGTGCAACACTTGGGTCAATTTATGCATGCTCCTAAGATGTCACACACGTTACTGTGATAAGAGTGGCTAGATATATTAAAGGGTCTCCTAGTTTAGACATTTTTTCCTTCTCAGTATGCATTGAAGTTTTCTGGGTACTGTATTTTTGATTGGGCTTCATGTCCAATGACTCTAAGATCTCTTATGGGTTACTGCATTAATCTTGGATATTCATTTTTGTCCTGGAGAACAAAAAAGCAAAACACCGTGTCTCATTCTTCTGCAAAGGCAGAGTACCGAGCTATGGCTTCAACTATATGTGAACCTATTTGTATTATAGGATTTCCCGCAGTCATGGGTGTGGAGTTGAGAGGTCCAGTGACCATGTATTGTGAAAATCAGATATGATATTTGGAACAGTATCCCAAGCGTCATGGTTCGATCGCTCTACCAAGGAGAGACAATTATTGAACCACAACATACGATTTTTATAATTTTAAAAAATAATATGATTATGACTTGAATCTATTCTCATGTGCATACAAAATTATATTTTTATAAATAATATAATTTATTACAGTATTAGTAATTTTCTCATAAAATTAATTCAATTATAAAAAAAATTATTCGTATTGTCTCTTTATTTTTATTGTTATATAGAAATATTTGAAAATTATATGTTTGATTATTAAAAACGATCATAGATATATTTAATACACATATCACCAAGATCCATTAAAGCCATGCTATATCAAAAGGAAAAATAGCAAGTTGATCTTATAACTTAATCTAATTGTGATTTCGAATTATTTATGAAATCAAATAGATATCTATCTTAGGCTGACAACGTTGCTCCGTACACCAAATATTATCTCACATGATGTCAAATATTGCATAATGATTGATTGACTGATGACAATTATTCACACCCGAGAAAAAGAGATTTAAGATTGAAAAAAATAATAATAATAACAATAAGAGAAAGGAAGAGAAAATTAACCAAAATTTTCGGAATTAGACTGAAATCGAATTGTTAGTGACCAAATCCACAATCAGACCAAAGAGAGAAACTCCCAAACACCCCAACAAAAAGGTGTAGAGGATGAAAAAGCAAATTTAGCTGAGAAATGAGCCACTTCATTGATTGATCTCCTCACGTGAATCAAAGAGGTATTAGTATCTATCTCTAACGTAAATAAATTGATCTCCATAGCACAAAAACCCACATAACTAAGATTATCTTTCGGCGTTGTGACTGTTTGCACTGCAAAAAGCAAATCCGATGCAATTATCACTTGAATAAGTTCTTTTCCCGCAATACTTCCAACCCTGCTTTTATTGATAGTAGCTCTCCTAAAACATCAGATCTTGGCCTTAAAATATTATTTTCAAACGCCATCAATGGTTGTCCTTCTTGATCTTTCACAATACCACCAATTTTATTGTTAGAATTGAGTTTTACTCATATATCTTTTAATTTTTGATAATTCAATTTTTTTATTGGAAGTGTTAATTTAACACTGGTCACATAAACGTCACATCTGCATCAAGTCAATAACATTTTGAAAAAAGATAAGATTATATATATCCAAATTACAATTTTCCTTATGTTTATTTAAAATATATGTTTACATGTCCAAATGAACTCGAAATTTAGACAAGGTATGACCCATCCACCAATTTCTCTATTATTACGATCGTGAAAATGGTGGCAACCATCACCGGCCACAAAATCTATAAATTTATGAGAACTTTCAGATCATGAGACAATTTATATTTTTTCTACCGAAAAATTATAGAATTAAGTGGTCTAAAAAGTATTTTCAGACTTTTTACTTGATTTTTTACCCTAATATAATTTGTCCAAGGGAAAATTAGGGGTGCTACGACTATACGGAGGGGTAATATCCCCTCTGTATTTACATGGCTATGAATGACAAATTTTTATATGGGACCCACAATTTTCATATGAGAGCTAAAAAAAATTGCATGTGGTCCAATCATATACCCCTCTTAAGGCTCCAATTGGCCGAAATTAGTAAAATATATTTAAATATTACATAACTTTGGGATACTACAAAAACAAATCTTGACTATTTTAACATCATACCATAAAAAAAAAAAACTATATTTACATATTACACATGAATTTGAAGAAATTATATTTTTAGTAATTCTAATTTACGTGATATCGGACACGTCAACAATATCACATTACATCATCATTTTTCAGTTTCACAACATTGAGGTTGAAAATAAAACAAAAAAGAGAATAGGCTTGATAAAAATACAAATTAGTTGTAAAACTAAAACCTTATCGTTGATATGACAAAAATAAAAACGAGAAAATATTTTTCTCGTGAAATTAATGCTAAAAATCAACCATCATTTTCAAGCATGTTTTCAAATAGAATGCAATTAAAGCGATATGAACTTTATGTTTAAATAATTGTCGATCTAATGTCATATTTTGTTATGTGGATAAGAAACACAGCACATGTGGGGCCGCCATAAGTTTGCAAATCCTGACCTACGAGTAACAATAATTTGAATAAAGATTCTCAATATAAGCTGGGTGGCCGTAGTGCTAGCTTCTTTCCTAATTTTTAAGTTTGGAAAGAAGTTGTACATGCAGGTAGATGTGTCAAAATGGTCTAAATTTGTTGGGTTAGTTCGTTTTCCATATAAAATTGATGGGTTGTGTTGATAATTTTTCAACTCATCTAAAATGTGGGTCGGCCCGCACCGCCTCTCCTAATGGTGGTTTGTGGGTTGACTCGCAAAAACTCGTCAATTTACATGTGACTTCGTCGGGTTGGCCCATCCCGCCACCTAAATTAGTTGGATTAGGTTGGTATTTTTCCCAACTCATCTGAAAAGTGGGCCACGCCACACCTATTGACGGGTTATGGGTCATCCGATCTCAGTGACCCGTTTTGAGACCTTTACTTGCAAGTACATATTTAGAAGCTGTAGCTGGCTTCTCAAATGTGAAGCAGCTACAGCTTACTTTAATTATTTAATTTTTTTTAAATAATGTGTATTTGTGTTGCGCATCCCTAATTTTTTTTTAAAATTAATTATATTTTGATTAAAGATTACTTAAATAAATAAAAAAAATTAAAACATAATTATATTTAAATAAAGAAAAATAATAAAACATAATTAATCAAATTACTTTACATTAATTTACGTAATCACTCAAAAATATTAAAAAATAATTAATCAAAGATTAATTAAGTACTTGAAAAATTCAAATTTAATTTATTAAATTATTTTACGTAGTAAGCATCATTTATAAAATTAATTTTATTACATTATAAAATTTAAATCAAGGTAATAAATAATAATAATATAATAAGTGTAAAAATGATTAGTGTGACCCATAAAGGAGTTATTTTTTGAGTTTAGAATTGTGGAAAAAAGTTATAAAAGTTTTGTTTTGAGGTGAGAATGACATGTCATGTTAGATCCCATAATAAAGTTGAGTATATGAGTTCAGGGATGCGGGTATCCTAATATGACTGATTTTAATTTGATTATTAAACAAGAAAATCGAACCCTATCAGTATTTGTTAAATCAAATGCTTACGGTTTTACCATCTATCGGTAAAGTGACAATCATTTAACCGCATAATCAGTACTAGACTCAAGTTCAAATGTTCGATTCATATGGATTGTATAGCATGTAATTATTCACATATATGAGAGTTGTTGAGATGAAATAGTTACTGCTATTAGAAGAATTTGACACGTTGTAATTTAAAAGATTTCTTGGACTTTTTCCAATTATAATATAATAATGAACCTCATCTGGGAAAATTCCGGCAACCACTAAAAAGTAATGTTGTGGGTCATTAACTCATCAAAGTAATTAAATTCAATTTTTTAAAACTGTGATAAAATAAAGTAATAAGCACATGTATGCATGGTTTTCTAAATGGGCGATACCATAACTTTAATACCTGCTTTGCATTTTATATTTCAAATTTCGATCACATTTTATTTTTATCGATCAATGTACATGAACAGTATATACGATGTAGGAACAAACGTTTGTTGCTTTACCAAAAATTATAACTGGTGGTAATGGTGAAACTCATATCTTTTAAACCACAACAGCTCAATCGTCATGGTTTGATCGCTCTACAAAGTAATTAAGAACAATTAATATTGCACCTCAAAAATCTTCCTCCCAATAATTACACTCCTTGAAATCAATGACAATCGAACCAATGATCTTGGCTCTGATACCAATTGTAGGATCGAACACTTGCCACTTTATCAAAAACTATAGCTTGTGGTAATGGTTCAACTCAAATCTTTTAAAAAGTAACCCAAGCGTCATGGTTCCATCGCTCTACCAAGCAGAGACAATTATTGAACCACAACATACGATTCTTATAATTTTAAAAAATAATATGATTATGACTTGAATCTATTCTCATGTGCATACAAAATTATATTTTTATAAATAATATAATTTATTACAATATTAGTAATTTTCTCATAAAATTAATTCAATTATTAAAAAAAATTATTCGTATTGTCTCTTTATTTTTATTGTTATATAGAAATATTTGAAAATTATATGTTTGATTATTAAAAACGATCATAGATATATTTAATACACATATCACCAAGATCCATTAAAGCCGTGGTATATCAAAAGGAAAAATAGCAAGTTGATCTTATAACCTAATTTAATTGTGATTTCGACTCATTTATGAAATCAAATAGATATCCATCTTAGGCTGACAACGTTGCTCCGTACACCAAGTATTATCTCACATGATGTCAAATATTGCATAATGATTGATTGCCTGATGACTATTATTCACATCCGCGAAAAAGAGATTTAAGATTGAAAAAAAAAAAATAATAATAACAATAAAAGAAAGGAAGAGAAAATTAACCAAAATTTTCGGAATTAGACTGAAATCGAATTGTTAGTGACCAAATCCACAATCAGACCAATTTAACGATTTTATTCAAATATATATGATCAAATCATAAACTATATGAAATCCTATAAAGTACTACAATAATTGAAGACTCGATCCATTGCCTATATAACTTGTCCAAGCAAATCACACATGCACACCAACAACACACATGAACAATATCAAACTTGTTTACAATATTCTTCTTCCCCTCCTCCTTCTCCTTCTCTTGTCCGAATTCCATGTCTCGCACTCGGCGAAATGCCATCCAGAAGACAAGAAAGTTCTCCTCGCAATCAAGAAATACTATAAAAACGCTTACGACATGATCTCGTGGGATCCCCACACCGGTTGCTGCGGCTGGAACAGCGTCTCGTGCGGCGAGAACACCGATCGCATCGACGACATCGACCTCACCTACTCTACCGACATCACCGGAAACATCACCGACCTATTCGGCGATCTCCCGTACCTCGAATCCTTAACTTTGCACAAGATCCCAGGCCTCATCGGCACAATCCCACGTAACATCACCAAGCTTACTAAGCTCACCACTCTCAGTATCACCTGGACCAACATCTCAGGACCCATACCATCGTACCTCGGAGAACTCGAAACCCTGACATTTCTCGACTTGTCATTCAACAACTTGAGCGGTTCCATCCCGCCGTCCCTGTCTAATCTCAGGAACCTCGGGGGGCTGCGATTAGACAGGAACAGACTAAGCGGAAGCATACCTGAATCCTTGGGGAACTTAACCCCCAGTCTGCAGTATCTATATCTATCGCACAACCAGCTCTCCGGAACACTCCCGAAAGGATGGGGAGACCTGCCTTTCTTGATCATGGAGCTTCAACGGAACAAACTACAAGGGGATGTGACATTCTTGTTCGAGAAGAACAAAGGTATACAACGAGTCGATTTTTCGAGGAACCAGTTGGAGTTCGATATGTCGAATGCCGATTTCCCCGAGAGCTTGTTCAACTTGGATTTCAATGGTTCGCAGAAACGGTATCGGAACGGCCGGAACGGCCGTTCCGTAACCGGAACGTAAGGAACCTTGACGAAGTTCCAATTCTTGAAGGTAGATGCTTTGGCTCGGCGTTTTCCGTGATGAGAACGGCGATTTAACGGCGGAACGGGCGATAGAACGGTGGAACGGATCGGGATCGGAACAAGGGGAACTTTGAAGATAAATTTTTGCCCATTTCCATGTATTAATATTTGGAAAATGGAAATCCAGCCTTTTCTGCGAGGCCCAGAAGGCAGAAGAAGATAGACATTTAGTAGAGGGAAATTATTGAGACATGACTATTGACTAGTGAAAATAAAAAAATTAAAACTAAGAAGAAAAAGAGACATTAGCATGTTGTGACTTGTGAGTCTTGTAACTCACTGACTATGTCCTATCTTATTGTTTTTAAATGATGAAAACTTTTTTTTTTTGTTTTGTTTCGTAAAAAGTCGGATGTTTTTATTCAATAAACAGTTCGCCCGTGAATTACCCTTCCTCATCTTTTTATTTCGCTCTATATATCGGATCGATTTCTTCTCTCATTCTCATCATAATTCACGGCAAAACCAACCTCTTCCTATGCATTCTATTTCTCTCTATATATATTCGATCGATTTCTGCTCTTATTCTCAGTGTTATTCTTGTCTTCATTATTTCCTAAGAGATAAGTAATGTTTAAATTTTGATTATTATAATAATAATAATTTTTTGTTATAATGATATTTTTGTTTAGTTAGATTTTGATCTAATATTTTTTTATTACTCATCACAGTGTAATTTAATTAGTTCGTTGAACTCTGCTACGCATCTCTTGATCTTCTCGTATTTTCTTCGTACATGTTAAAGGTAAGTATCATCTATATTTAATTTTACTTTCCTGTAAATTATATTTTTGGTTAATTTTATTGAGATATAATATTGAAAATGAATTTAATTTAATTAAAAATTTTCCTTACGAATTTTGTGCTTAGATTAAAGATAATTATTGAATCTTAGATTATGTATTTTCGTACACCATTAACTTTACGTGCTAAAATAGTGTAGGAAAATCATACATATTTGCATACGTAAGGTTAATAGAAATTTTGTAAGATCACGTAAAGTTATTTTTTTTTTTGACTTAATATAACTTTTAATTAAAGGCCACGGTTGTGAATTTATGGCAACAAAATTAAATATGGGGTCTATTTAATAGAAATTATATTTAATTTAAATTTGTAAACGTTAAAATTATAATTCTAAGATTAGATATGATTAATAAATTACTATTGAAAGAATTCAACGAAATTATAATATCATCATTTGATTTCTCTATCTTTTGTATTTACATTTCAAACCAGAATATAGTGTGAATCAGTAAACCTTTTTGAACAATGGCTCCAAAACTCGATATTGGTTGGGAGTTTGGTAAACCCATCGGAGATAATCGAAAAACAATACAATGCAAATTTTGTGGAAAAGTTGTAACGGGTGGAATCACAAGATTAAAACAACATATTGCACATATTGCTGAAAATGTTGAGTCGTGCACTAAAGCTCCGAAGGAGATATTATTGATGTTACGAAAACATCTTCAAGATTCTAAGACCCAAAGAAATATAATCCAAAAAAAGAGAGAGATTGCAATCAATGCAATTCAACAGAGCATACATGGACTCGATAGTGGCAGTGACAGTGAAGATAATGATACGTTTGATGATACCAATGAAGATGCTTTAGAAGATATGGAAAGTAGGGCATTGCGAAAAGCGATGAAAGAAAGTCGTAAAACAAGAGCATTTGAAGAAGAGATGCATAAACGATATGGTCCAGGTAAATAAAGGCTAAGACAATGCTCGTTATATATATATATATATATATATATATATATATATATAAGTAATATTTTTTATAGATAAAAATACCAATGCTTGTTATTAACTTATTATTTAATTTCGGGAAATTTTGGTGGTAGTTCATCATCACTTGGTGAAAATCCTAAATTAAAAAAACAAATGTCTCGTAGCTTCAGCGTGAGAGAGGGAGCTCAGCTACCATCGAAAGGAATTGATTCTTACATGTTTCCATCGAAACGAAAGAGTATAAAAAGTTGGTTTGCTCCTGAAAAGGTTAAAGATGTTGGAAAGGCTATTTCCAAGTGGTTTATATACAATGCAATTCCATTTCATGCGGCAGATAGTGGTCCATACTACCAAGAAATGATTAATACTATCGCAGATGTTGGACCTGGAATACAAGGTCCTTCAGGACGTCAAATAGGTGTTGTTTTCTTGGAAGAGGAGGTGGAGGATATTAATGGATATTTAAATACATTAAAATTCAAATGGCCAAAGTATGGATATACAATAATGTGCGATGGTTGGAGCACACGCAACAAACACCCTATCATCAATTTCATGATATATTGTGACCGCAACATGATATTTCATAGTTCAGTGGATTGCACCAACAAAAGGAAGACATCTGATTTTATATTATCTCTTTTGAATAAAGTCATTGACGATTGAAAGATATTGGTAAGATGACAAAGGTAAAGAAGTGCATTGACAAAGCAAAGCAGATAACAAGTTTCATATATAACAGTGACAAAGTCGTGAACTTAATGAAAATCTACACAAATGATCGTGAACTACTGAGACCTGGAATCACTCGCTTTGCTACGGAATTCATTTCCTTGGAAAGTCTCGTTCGGTATTGTCAAGATTTGAAGAGATTGTGTACTTCAGTTGAGTGGACTGAGTACAACAATACAAGCAAGAGAAGGAACGTTGCCGAAAAAATTTCAGCAATCATTTTGGACACGAGATTTTGGAAGTCAGGTCGTGACATTTGCGCAGCAATGGAACCTCTTGTAAAAGTTATGAAGTTGGTTGTGAAAGAGTGGGTGCCCGGTGAGCCAACTTGTGGCTAAGGGCTTTGATGACTCTTTGTATAAACAATCTTTTGTTTAATATAATTTACACTTTTATTAATGGCAATGACTTTGTCTTTCTTCATATTGTGATATTGTGATATACTATTGTTGTTTTGATAAAGACCTTGAATATACTATAGTGTATGTAAGATGTGGTAGAACATGGAGATGTCTATCATGAAACACATCTTATAGTCACTGTATATTCTAAACTGTTCCTAGTCGATTGAGCCGTCCGATAATAAGGATAAGGATCGCTCGAGTTTGAGACTAGCATTTGCGATGCAGAGTACCACGTTTCATTGGTAAGGAACATAGAGATGTTCGAAGCATGCAAATGGATATTCATATGATGAATGATCGAACTACCCTATCCGGACTTTCCAAGTGGTTATCACTTATCGAGTGGATATAGTCCGCGGTTTTGGTTGTACACCATTAGTCCTTACTACTTGAGACATCATTGAGACTCTATATGCTAGTACTGTGCTTTGACTCGTTTACCGACTCTATTGGGGTCATCAGGTGTCGGGATTGGGTACAGTTACAACACATATAGGAGTCGATGCTTTGTTGTCAAGGATTCACCACATACTTGCGAGTGTGGATATCCTATGCGATCTGAGGAGATATTAGTGTGACGAATCTCTGGCCAGAGTACATGATGTGATTTAAGAAATGGTTTCTTAGTAGCACATGCGATGTCACTATTTGATCTTCAAGATGCATTGCATAGTTATCGAATCTCGAGCGACTCTCGATATACCAATGGTTGTTGATTCGATCGGGATATATGGATGAAGGGACCGTACTGTACGCTAACCAAAATCTACTGGTTCTTGTAGGCACTATCAGTGATACCTAGGGAATCATGGGGCGATGTTGCTAGGCGCTCATACCATGATTCGATGGGCAAGTCGGAAATTTTTGTTCCGAGTCACAAGGAGTTGTGAGCCCACGGCTAGCTGTATCCCTGAACCATTGAGGGTCACACAGTGTAATGGATTTTTAATCCCCGTTGAGATAGTTAAATTTAAAGAGTTAAATTTAATGAACGAAGAAGTTGGACTTCTTATTTAAGAGTAGAGGAGTAAGATTTCCTAAAATGACATAGGGATGGCCATTTTGGGAAATCAATGAATTCGGATTCAGAAAAATTTATCTTGACTTTAAAAGGTGCAGAAATGGTTTCTGTGCACATTGGTGAAATCGGTTTATCAATCGGAGTCACGATGAATTTTATATTAATTTCTGAACATGCGGGCTTTGCTTGACGGGCTTGAACTTATGACTAATGGGCCCTAAGCTGTTAGTGGCCTGCATTATAAATAAGTTATTGCAGTACAGAAATTACACACAACAGGTCACAAGGATTTTTCGAAAACCCTAGTCTATTTTTTAAAGGTGGCCGTCCCCCCTCTCTCCCTCTACTCGAGAAAAATCCAGCCTGTGATTTTGAATTACAGTCTGGTTTAACGGATCAAATTCGTTAATCTCTTCGTAGAAAACTTCTGATAGATTTTATAGTGCAATCTATCAGAGGGATTAAATCTCTGTTCGTGGACCTGATTGAAGAACAGTTCGTCCATCAGTTCCAAGGATATACAACAAGAGCAGAGAAATCTTTTGGTGTCCAAAATCTCGATTCGAGATTAAAGGTAAAATTTTTATAATTGTTATTTGATTTTTACACACACAATTTAATCGTAAGGTTGATACCCATTATGGAATCGTTTCATACAAAAATTTTAAACTTCCGCTGCACCGGGTATCAATCATAATTGATCTGAACGCCGCGTTTTACAACAGTGGTATCAAAGCCAGGTTGCTCAGATCAAGCGATTAAATTAATCGATTGTACAAAAATTTTTAGGCCTCGGTTTTTGAAACAAAATAAATATTTTTAAAATAAAAAATTTTTTCGGGCAAAAAACCCGGGCAGCGATTGGATCGCTGCCCGGGAGGGGCAGCGATGGTCGCTGCCCCGGGCAGCGCACGGCACTGCCCAGGGCAGCGATCGTCGCTGCCCTAGGGGCAGCCGGGCTGCCCGGCCCGGGAACGTCCCGGGCGGCCCGCGGGAAAAATTATTTTAATTTTTTAAATTAAATTTTAATATGTTAAAATTCTATTTTTGGTCCGATCGAAAATTGTTTTGATTGGTCCACGAGGCTTCGGATCGAATTGTTCGAGTCCGAAAATTTTAAAATTGATTTTTGGATAAATTTGAATTTTTGGAAAATTTTAATATTTTATCCTTTAATTGAATTTTGAAATTAATTAATTTTTGGTACAATTGATGATAAGATATGATCTTATGGATATATTGAGTAAAATATGATTTTATGTATAAAATTGGATTTTATAGATAAAATATGATTTTATTTGATAAAAAGATAAAATATGATTTTATATGTAAAATAAGATTTTATGTATGAGATATGATTTTATCTTTTTAAATTTAAATTGCCATTGCATGTTATCCAATAAATTAATTTTGAATTAAATGTTATTGGATAAGGATGATCGATTGCCATGACCAATTTTGTAGGTGTATGTTAGGAATTTACATTTGTTTTATTGTTGTTGGTTTTATTAATGGGCCTGGTTTATGGCCCAATATGAATGTCATATGTAATAAAAGTGGGCTTGGTTTATGGCCCGTTCCCACCCCTTAAAAATGTATCCCCTACTTGTCAGTATTATTTATTGTAAATACATTAGATTTAGTGGGAGATCAAGATATGAAGATGGAGGTGGGCCCAGCAGACAATAAAGACAGAAGAAATGTAAATTGGAAGCAAATGTAATAGGATTGCATTGCATACTGCATATTACCTAGGATTGGACTAAGACTCGTGATTGGCAACCACGGGTCGATTAGAAATGGAATCGATCATCCTATATAATATGTGATATTATAGTTGTATGCATGTTTTAGACATAATTGTGTGAATCCGACAAGCATATAAAATTTTAAAAATGATGAGACAAATTTTTATAATTAAAAATCCCTCATTTTAAATATGATTTAAAATTGATATCAATATAAATAAAGGAAATTTAAATTTGTTTAAATGTTCCTACCTTCCATCAACGATCAATGTATGAGATGCTACCCGCGGATACGGTCCGGCTCATATTATTGGGGGGGCCCGTTTGTCGGAAAGCTGTACATTGGATCGACACATGTTGTAAGTTGGGTGGAACTCCCATGGGATCGGCTCATATTATTGGGGGATCCACATGGCGACCGTCCATCACAACTTAATATTGATGGGTCATCTTGACATGTCACAATAAACGGCGTCATATTATTGGGCCCTTATTGGACATGAGGTAAAAACATGGAGGTTGCTTTGGAAGCAATTGGGCTCTACCATTTGAAAATTATGGTTGGCTGATATTATTCGGGACCATAAGTTTGTCAATTGGACTCCATGTTCTCACTAAGGAAAACAGTTTCCCGTTTTCACTAGAGGGTAGTGAAATCGTTAAAATAGTGGGAGTGAGATTCATAGAATAAATTTCGCCTATTTTATGTCTTAGTAAATTGCTTAAACAATCACTGATATTTGTCTGTTTCTTTTCAGTATTTCATACGATGAATTCGCGTAATCCACTTTTCTCGATCCTCGAACAAAATAAGTTGACTGGCGCAAACTATACGGAATGGTTCCGTAAGTTGAAGATTGTCTTGACTTCGGAGAAGATGCTCTACGTGTTAGAGAAATCTCCTCCGAAGGAAGCACCAGCTGACGTAAGTCCGGAGGAGTTAGCCAAGCTTGATACATGGTGGGACCATGATATTAAGACCAAATGCTATATGCAAGCCTCGATGTCTGATGAACTCCAGAGGCGATTTGAGGACACCGTGAATGCTGCTGACATTCACGTTCAACTCAAGGAACTTTTTGGGGCTCAATCGAGGGCTGAAAGGTTCACTACTGTAAAGGAGCTAATGACATGTCGCATGCGTGAAGGGACTTCGGTCCGTGATCATGGGGTACGAGTGATTTGGCTCATACAGAAGTTGGTAACCCTTGATTTGGTGTTGGAGCATGAACTCAACGTTGACTTACTACTTCTGTCTCTTCCTTCTTCGTTTGACGGATTTGTGGTAAATTTCAATATGAACAAGATAGAGGCCTCCCTTGAAGAGATGGTCAATATGCTTGTGACATATGAATCCACATTAAAGAAGGATAAACCGGCTTTCTGGGTGGGCTCCTCTTCTTCTGCTAAGAAGGGGCCAAGTACGAAGGGTAAGAAACGTTCTGCCCCACCCAAGAAAATCGAACCCGAGAAGAAGTACAAGACAAAGGCTTCAAACATGGAAAAATCCAAGGATGTTTGCCATTACTGCAAGAAGCCCGGTCATTGGAAGCGTAACTGCAAGGAATATCTAGAGCAGTTGCGAACTGCAAAGGGTATGTTCTATATTGAAATAAATGTTTCACTTAATACTACTTCTTGGGTATTGGATACCGGATGTGGATCTCACATTTGCAATGATTTGCAGGTGATGACAAGAAGTCGCAGGCTTAGGATGGGTGAGACCCAGCTGAGGCTCGGAAATGGTTCAAGAGTTGAAGCAAAAGCCGTGGGAGATGTTTATTTAATTTTGCAGAACGGTTTTAAGTTACTTTTAAGAGATGTTTTATTTGTTCCGGATTTGATTAAAAACATTATTTCTGTTTCTATGCTTGATAGAGATGGTTATTCTTGCAATTTTGGGAATGGGATTTGCAATATTTACAAGAATGAATGTTTGATTGGAAATGGACAACTTGAAAACGATCTATACAACTTAAAACTAAAAGACGTTCCAATAAATTATGTTGATAAACCGGCAACAACAAACAAAAGGAAAATCGATAGCCAAAACCCGGCAAACCTTTGGCATGCAAGGCTAGGTCATATTTCCTCAAGGAGGATGAACAAGCTAGTGGGAGAGGGCATGTTTGATATGTCTGATATTAACTCTCTACCTACTTGTGAATCCTGCCTAAAAGGAAAAATGACTAAATCTCCTTTTAAGGGGAAACCTGAGCGTAGTCAAAATCTGTTGGATTTGATCCATACAGATGTTTGTGGTCCATTTAGAGTTGGGACTCAATATGGCCACACCTACTTCATTACCTTTACTGATGATTATTCAAGGTATGGGTATTTATATTTAATGAAATATAAGTCTGAAGCATTTGAAAAGTTCAAAGAATTCAAGGCTGAGGTAGAAAACAAGCTAGGTAAAAGTATTAAAGCACTTCGATCGGATCGAGGTGGAGAATACTTGAGTACCGAGTTTTTGGACTATCTAAAAGAGAATGGGATTCTCTCTCAGTGGACTCCTCCTATGACACCACAGCTTAATGGTGTATCGGAGCGTCGTAATCGAACTTTGTTGGACATGGTTCGATCCATGATGAGCTTCACTGAGCTTCCACCTTCGTTTTGGGGCTATGCTCTTGAAACGACGGTATTGTTGTTGAACAACGTCCACACTAAAGCAGTGGACAAAACACCATACGAGTTATGGAATGGCAAAGATCCTAAGTATTCGTACTTGAGGATTTGGGGATGTCCTGCTTACGTGAAGCGGACAGTGGGAGATAAGTTGGATAGTCGATCCAGCTTATGTTATTTTGTAGGGTATCCGAAGAATTCAATCGGATATTATTTCTATTATCCTGCTGAAACAAAGGTGTTTGTTTCAAGGAATGCCACCTTCTTGGAGAAGGAGTTCTTATTGGATAAGAAAGGCGAGATGATGGAACTCGAAGAAATTCGAGAAGAACCCAAAATACAAAATAACGATCCTACACCTCAGGAACCATTGCTGGACACGCCTGTACCTAGAAGATCCGAGAGGACTTCTAGACCTCCTATTCGATATGGTCTTCTTCTTGAAGGGGATCAAGATGAACCCGATATTGGATGTGATCCAAGAAACTTCAAGGAAGCAATTTCTGACGCGGTTTCAAATTTATGGCTTGAAGCTATGCAGTCGGAAATAGATTCGATGCATACAAACCAAGTTTGGTCTTTAGTAGATCCTCCCGATGGAATTGTTCCAATAGGGTGTAAATGGATCTACAAGAGAAAGCTTGGGCCTGATGGTAAGGTATTGACCTACAAGGCGCGATTGGTGGCGAAAGGTTATACTCAAAGACAAGGAGTTGACTATGATGAAACCTTTTCACCAGTTGCAATGTTCAAGTCCATAAGAATCCTTATTGCCATAGCTGCATGGTATGACTATGAGATATGGCAAATGGATGTGAAGACTGCTTTTCTTAATGGAGACATTAAGGAAGAGATCTATATGAAGCAGCCTGAGGGGTTCACATCCATGGGAAGCGAGCATAAGGTATGCAAGCTTCAGAGATCAATTTATGGTCTAAAACAAGCATCAAGAAGTTGGAACAAAAAATTTGATGAAACAATAAAAGATTTTGGTTTCATCAAGAATCCGGAGGAACCATGCGTGTACAAGAAAGTAGTTAAGGATGCTGTGACATTCTTAGTACTTTATGTTGATGACATCCTACTCATTGGGAATGATGTAGGGATGTTGCAGTCAACAAAGATATGGTTATCAGGTAGATTCTCGATGTAGGATTTGGGTGAGGCATCCTATATTCTTGGGATACAGATCTATAGAGATAGATCTAAGAGAATGATAGGACTCACTCAATCAACCTACATCGACACCATATTGAAACGGTTTTCAATGGATGGGTCCAAGAGAGGACATCTACCCATGTGTCATGGAGTTTCTCTATCCAAGTCTATGTGTCCCAAGACGGATGAAGAGATAGAGAAAATGACACATGTACCATATGCGTCAGCCATAGGTAGTATCATGTATGGGATGATATCTACCAGACCGGATGTAGCATTTGCTCTGAGTGTCACGAGCAGATATCAAGCTAATCCCGGTCAAATGCATTGGAAAGCCGTGAAGGACATTCTTAAGTACTTACGAAGGACTAAGAATATGTTCATGGTATATGGAGGAAGAGAACTAAAATTGGAAGGCTATACCGACTCTAGCTTCCAAAGTGACGTGGATGACTCGAAGTCAACCTCTGGATTTGTGTTCATGCTCAATGGCGGTGTTGTCTCTTGGAAGAGTTCCAAGCAGGACACCACACCGGATTCCACCACTGAAGCTGAATACATTGCAGCATCAGCTGCTGCTAAAGAGGATGTTTGGATGAGGAATTTCGTCCAAGAGTTGGGCGTCATTCCTGAAGTTGTTGGTCCAGTCCCGATGTACTGTGACAACACGGGTGCCATTGCTCAGGCAAATGAACCAAGGTCTCATCAAAGATCCAAACACGTACTGAGGAAATACCACATCATCCGGGAGATTGTGGAAAGAGGAGACATCACTGTCGAAAGAGTGGCCTCTGCAGACAATATCGCTGATCCACTTACTAAGCCCTTGCCAGGACCATTATTTGACAAACATCGCGAAGCAATGGGTCTACGTAGTATGACTAGTTGGCTTTAGGGCAAGTGGGAGATTGAAAGAGTGGGTGCCCGATGAGCCAACTTGTGGCTAAGGGCTTTGATGACTCTTTGTATAAACAATCTTTTGTTTAATATAATTTACACTTTTATTAATGGCAATGACTTTGTCTTTCTTCATATTGTGATATTGTGATATACTATTGTTGTTTTGATAAAGACCTTGAATATACTATAGTGTATGTAAGATGTGGTAGAACATGGAGATGTCTATCATGAAACACATCTTATAGTCACTGTATATTCTAAACTGTTCCTAGTCGATTGAGCCGTCCGATAATAAGGATAAGGATCGCTCGAGTTTGAGACTAGCATTTGCGATGCAGAGTACCACGTTTCATTGGTAAGGAACATAGAGATGTTCGAAGCATGCAAATGGATATTCATATGATGAATGATCGAACTACCCTATCCGGACTTTCCAAGTGGTTATCACTTATCGAGTGGATATAGTCCGCGGTTTTGGTTGTACACCATTAGTCCTTACTACTTGAGACATCATTGAGACTCTATATGCTAGTACTGTGCTTTGACTCGTTTACCGACTCTATTGGGGTCATCAGGTGTCGGGATTGGGTACCGTTACAACACATATAGGAGTCGATGCTTTGTTGTCAAGGATTCACCACATACTTGCGAGTGTGGATATCCTATGCGATCTGAGGAGATATTAGTGTGACGAATCTCTGGCCAGAGTACATGATGTGATTTAAGAAATGGTTTCTTAGTAGCACATGCGATGTCACTATTTGATCTTCAAGATGCATTGCATAGTTATCGAATCTCGAGCGACTCTCGATATACCAATGGTTGTTGATTCGATCGGGATATATGGATGAAGGGACCGTACTGTACGCTAACCAAAATCTACTGGTTCTTGTAGGCACTATCAGTGATACCTAGGGAATCATGGGGCGATGTTGCTAGGCGCTCATACCATGATTCGATGGGCAAGTCGGAAATTGTTGTTCCGAGTCACAAGGAGTTGTGAGCCCACGGCTAGCTGTATCCCTGAACCATTGAGGGTCACACAGTGTAATGGATTTTTAATCCCCGTTGAGATAGTTAAATTTAAAGAGTTAAATTTAATGAACGAAGAAGTTGGACTTCTTATTTAAGAGTAGAGGAGTAAGATTTCCTAAAATGACATTGGGATGGCCATTTTGGGAAATCACTGAATTCGGATTCAGAAAAATTTATCTTGACTTTAAAAGGTGCAGAAATGGTTTCTGTGCACATTGGTGAAATCTGTTTATCAATCGGAGTCACGATGAATTTTATATTAATTTCTGAACATGCGGGCTTTGCTTGACGGGCTTGAACTTATGACTAATGGGCCCTAAGCTGTTAGTGGCCTGCATTATAAATAAGTTATTGCAGTACAGAAATTACACACAACAGGTCACAAGGATTTTTCGAAAACCCTAGTCTATTTTTTAAAGGTGGCCGTCCCCCCTCTCTCCCTCTACTCGAGAAAAATCCAGCCTGTGATTTTGAATTACAGTCTGGTTTAACGGATCAAATTCGTTAATCTCTTCGTAGAAAACTTCTGATAGATTTTCTAGTGCAATCTATCAGAGGGATTAAATCTCTGTTCGTGGACCTGATTGAAGAACAGTTCGTCCATCAGTTCCAGGGATATACAACAAGAGCAGAGAAATCTGTTGGTGTCTAAAATCTCGATTCGAGATTAAAGGTAAAAATTTTATAATTGTTATTTGATTTTTACACACACAATTTAATCGTAAGGTTGATACCCATTATGGAATCGTTCCATACAAAAATTTTAAACTTCAGCTGCACCGGGTATCAATCATAATTGATCTGAACGCCGCGTTTTACAACAGGTTGACCAAGACAACAAGCCAACTCTGTCAATTATATATGAAGCAATGGATAGAGCTAAGTTGTCTATAAAAGAAAGTGTCAAGGACTGGAAATTGTATTGGGATGTGATTGATGATCGTTGGTATAAACAATTACACCAACACCTACATGCTGCAGGTAAATGAGGTTATATTTACATAAAACAAATTCATTATTTTAGTTGATAATATATTTTTAATATATTGATTGTTTCAGCGTATTTTCTGAATCCAATGCTCCAATATTCTGGAACTTGTGTTTATACCGATGAAGTAAGACGGGGATTGAAGACAGTAATCAAGAGATTAGAACCCGATTTAAATGCACAGGCTTCAATGATCAATGAGGTATGATTGTTATAAATTTTACATAACATGTTTTATATTGAGTACACTATTGTTTTATGAAACATGTTTTACAAATTAAATTGTTCACGGAACAAATTGGAGAGTTTGGGTCCCCACTTGCAAAAATGGCAGTTAAAAAAAGTCTTCCAGGTTTGTGCTTATTTATATTTTCCATAAATATTAAATATGTACAATATATATCATATGTTTTTCTATCAGCTGAATGGTGGAATGAGTATGGTGAAGAAGCTCCTCATCTGAGAAAAATTGCAATTAAAGTCCTTAGCCAAACATGTTCATCTTCTGGTTGTGAGAGAAATTGGAGTACATGGTCTTTGATACATACCAAGCTTCGCAACCGTTTGGCAATAGCAAAGTTGCATAAATTGGTATATGTCCATTACAATATGCGATTAAGAGTACGAAATTTGATGCATAAAAATGAAGATGATGATTACTACAGTCCTATAGATCTTGATCACATATTCAAAGATGATGATATTTTAAATGAATGGACAAGAGATAATGAACCTCCTGTATTGCAAGACGATGACTTAGAATGGTTAGATCAAGACCATGAAACTTCAAATTCCCAACATCACAACATCACACCTAGTGGTCAAAGTCATTCAAAGAAGACGAACAACGAGAGGAGCTCAAGATTATCAAAAGGCAAAGAAATCGTCTTAAGTGACAGGGATGAATCTGAAAATGATGACAGTGATGCTAGTGGTGATGGAAACAATCAAGAAAGTGGTAAAAAAAATCAAGGTGATGATCAAGGACGTCAAGATAATGAATATGATACTAGCATGTCATGGGCACGAGGGAAAGAGAATTATTATGCCACACAAGACACTGATCATGGGTATCGCCCTGGGATAGAGGCACAACGTCGCTTTTTAGCAAGTTTGACAGGGTTCTCGAGTGCCGAAGATGATGAAAATTTGAGTGGATCTTCACATTCATATATGGGTGTAGAAGAACAAGTAAAAAATCTTGGCTTGGGGGGTCACCATCAATATCAATCTGGAGATGATTCGAGAAACTACTATTGAAACTCTCAATCTTTTGGTCATAGTGCCAGCGGATATGATGAACCAGGATTTGGGTATTCTCATGGTTATAACACAAGACGGGATCATTTATCATCTCAAGCAAAGGGAATCGGAAATTATGGATTTGATGGGTCATCTAAATACACCAGTTCCGAAAATAATCAATTTGAAGAGTATTCTAGTAGTGGACAAAATACATATAATGATCATCAATCATTCACAGCAACTGGTTTTAGACATGATGATCATAATTCGATATCTTCAAGTGGCGCTAGTAATTCTTTTGGGCATCAAGAATTTGGAGGCTATCACCGTCGTGACGACACATTATTAAATCCACGTTCATCACACAATACCAATTCGGTTTCAAATCCCCTATTCAGTTAATATCCAGGTGAACAATTGAACACTAGTTTATATCCACAAAGATATGATGGAGATCAATTTTCTCAACTTAATCCCGGTAGAGAGTACACTGATGATTTTGTTCCTCCACGCCATTCATCATGGTATTAATGTCGATGACATTACAGGTACTTTTCTATATAAATATTGTTAAAACAATTTATATGTAAATATATTAGTTTTTTTTTACTTATATTTCATTTAGCAGTGTAATTTTATTCTCATTTCATAAGTGTAATTTAGTATGTTTAACATTGATTTGACTAGGAACATTGGAAAGTAAAGAACAACAATCGATGTAAGATGGTGAATCTCGGTCTTCTTTCCGCTCATCCATCGACGAAAGATTAATAAAGAGGAGACCAAGAGTTAACTATTTCTATTGAGAAATTTTCATTAGAAAGTGTGATAAAAATAAACCAAGTTAATTCTAAAGTATTTCTATTTAAATTGATGTTTAATAGTTTGTAACACCATGTTATTTAAGATTTTATGCATAATATTAGTCTATCACGTTAAATTGATCTTAGTTATGATGAACATATAAATTTTCAACTGAAAAAATTTCAAAAATTCAAAGGGTTACATACTAAATTTTTTAAATAATATATTTAAATTTTGAAGAGTTGAGAATATTTTATATGTATTAATGATTTAAGTTGTGTTACATAAAATTTTATAAATTAATTTAATTTCTTATTTACTTCAAATAATCTATTTTTATGATATTCATTTCAATTTGGTAGATCTAAATAATTTTATGAAATCTTCAGTTTTTAAATATTTATAATATTTAAAAATTAAAATCCGTTCCGCGACCGTTCCACGAAATTTCATTGTAACTGGAACGGTGGTCTCCGTGACGATGTCCGCGACCGCGATTGCGAACCATTTTCAACCACAACAAGATTTACGGGAGTCTGCCGCAGAGCTTGGTGAAACAGGAGAATGCTTATCTGAATGTGAGCTACAATAGGCTTTGCGGGAAGATTCCGGTGGGCGGGAGACTGCAACAAATGGGCTACACTGACTTTTTCCATAACAGATGTTTGTGTGGTGATCCGTTGCCCCAATGCAATCATTAATCACTTCTGATTGGAATAATGTTTTCGAACTCATGTGATGCATGTGTCATGAATCATGATGATGGAGTTTGTACTATAATCTTGGAGTACTTATTTGGGATAATAATAAGCATCGGTCATGTTTATGCCCTACATAACTAAATTGTATTGGAAAATTATTCTCATGCGACTCATTAAAAAGTGTCGGTGGGAAATCAAATTTATGACTATTAGTCAAATAAGGGTTATCTATTTTATTAATTCGGACACAGATGATGTGCATATTAAATATAGACTTATTTTATATAAAATTAAACATAAGCAAACACAGCAAAATAATCTCAATTTTTTAAATCCAAATCCTATTCAAGTAAATGAGTCTATATCTTTCGTTTCAAAACTTACTTGAAACAACATAATCTTTCATTGACAAAGTCTTATAAAAAATACATAGACAATTTTTAAACGAAAATGACTAAGGCCTTCAAACTTTTGTTAAACCGAAAAACCGTAAACCAAATCCTGGAAACCAAACGTGAAATCAAGTTGAAAAACAAATTTTGTAATTCAGATATAAATATTAAAACATAAGGTTTTTAAAGTGAACCAGAGAGAAAGAAACTATGTAATTGTAATGTATTGATCTAAAATGATTTTTGTACAAGGAAATTTGAATTTATACATGTAATCCGTCTAACTCACTTGACCGCATAAGTGCGTCAAATAGAAGAGAAGAAAACGAAGCAACGTCCCATATGCTCCAACCAATCTTCAGTTGCATCAGGAGTCTCACTGCCAGTCAACGACTTAGGTATCAATCGGATAAACTTATGCAAATCAAACATAAGATGACCATCCTCATGCCGATGATGAAGACCTCGGGGATGCCTATGCTCCTCATCGCCCCAATGCCCATCACTCTCATGGCTGTTGCCATAGTCATAACCGAAAATCTCTACAAAGATAACGCACATTAACCCAAATAGCAATAACTATCTGTACATAAATGTACGTAGTGACCTGTCCCGGATCACCTACTAATCATAAACTTAAAATATTCAATTAACTTAAACAGATAAACATAAGCAGAATAAATTACGAAAAATTAAATAAATACCGATCCGACAGTGTAGTAACCCAGATTCCATTTTAAGATAATAATATGTTAAACATGATTAAGGGTTAGTAATTAACTGATTTCGGAGTTTAATTTGGGCTTTTGATTTTGGGCCGGATCGGAAGCTCCGATCCTAGCCACTTCGGAACCTCATCGGAAGCACAAATATCTAGAGCTCCGATCCTGGAACGGAAGTTCCGATCTCCAGCTGCCAGCAATGCTCGATGACTCAGCCGCGAGTTTTGACAAGTATTGAACGTAGAGCAGATCGGAAGCTCCGATCGCCCGATCGGAAGTTCCGATCCCGACGTGTCATACATGCATGCAGTGAGCTGGATCGGAAGCTCCGATCCTGAAATCGGAAGTTTCGATCCTGGCCGGGAATTTTGCCTATAAATAGGGCTTCTCAGATTCATTTCTAAATACGAATTCCCGAGTTTTTTTCTTCAGTTATATAGTGTGAGATATACACTTAAGGGCCCTATCGGTTATAATAGAGGTTCTGGAATAACCAAGGTGTGGTTATAGTCATCCGGGACTAGCGACTTCAAAGGGCTAACTACGGACGAAAGTATGGTCCGGGAATCTATTTAAGTTTTGGGAGTAATTATTAGCTTAGTTAAGCCTTATAGAATTTATGTAGTGATACAGTGAACTTTTGAATATAGGCTTGGAACCTAGGATCCTACTTTACTTGAACTAGCCTAGAGGTACGTACACATTAACTGAGATTGCCAGCGAGTATACATGTTTATATGTTGCATTTATTTGGCATTATTATATGGCATGAGATATGATTTACCGTTTTCTATATTCATATGTCATGTGCATATACACGTTGAGCCTATACCTTGTTATACCTGACTATAGAGCCGCTCAGCTCTATACTCGATAGTCTGTCACTGAGAGTACCGCGACGGCGGGGGAATTTATGTCTGTCTACTCTGGTGTACTAGACGAGTGTGGTTGCACCCAGAAGTTGATCCGTGCGGTGGCAGCACTCATGTGGCGCCGGTACTGAGCATGATTTTCGGATGACCCATTACCAGTCATCATGTTGCATGCATCATATATTTACGTGTACTCATGTTTATGTACTGGGCGTTAGCGCTCACGTCCTAGTTGTTATCTTGGACACCCTATCCCATGGGACAGGTCGTAGGATGGACGGAGCTGGTAGTTCAAGGCAGGACTAGGAAGCAGGAGCCTTGAGGATTTTATTATACAGCAGGATTCGATATAGCTGTATAATGTTTACTGTTTAAGTTTTTGATTTGGTTGTATCACTACAGATTTAAGCCTGGATTTTATTACTAAGCTGATATGTAATTTATGGTTTTGTTTCTGCATGTTTTACTCTGTTAAGTTATTTTGCTGTATTAAGTTTAATACATGCTATTAGTTGCCAGTTAGTAGGTGATACCATGCAGGGTCACTACATTTTTGGTATTAGAGCATGCTGAGATTTTGGGATTAGTACTTGGGATTTAGTTTAGTCTTGAGTAATTCTTGCGCATTGGGATTTTAATGTGCAATTCTTTTCAGGATATGGCTGACGAGAGTCACGGTAGTATTGTCTAGGGAGGTGGTCATCATCATCGTCATCACCGCCATCATGATGATCAACATTGTCATCATGAGGATAGACGTCGCTACTCTATCAATAAATTCATGCAAGTAGGACCGAAACCCTTGGTGGGAGGCGAGAATCCTGAACAGGCGAGGAGTTGGATGTCTAAACTCGAGAGTACTTTTCGTGCTTTCGATTGTACTGAGGATCAGAAGCTGAAAGTTCTAGAATTTGTTCTAGAGGATCGAGCACGTTTTTGGTGGGATGCCAAAGCTGTTCAGGCACGTACTGAGAGAGGACATGTGACTTGGGGGGATTTCTGTCGGGAGTTCCAGAAATTATATTTTCCTCCGGCTTTTCGCCAAGCACTATCTATGGAGTTGCTTACTCTGAGGCAAGGATCAATGACTATTGATCAATATCAGCAACGATTTCTTGATCTGCTACCTTTCAGTCCTCATATCAATGAAAGTGATGCGTCGAAGTATGATATCTTTCTACAAGGTTTGAACCAAGATATTTACTCTCAGGTTATCGTCTGTGATGACCCAGTATCTTTTGAAACTTTGGTGAACCGTTGCCGTCTTGTGGAGACTAGCAACAGGCGGGCACAGTTGATGATGTCAGCACAGCCTAGTGGATCTTTTGAGCCTCGAGCTCAATCGGTTGTGCAATCCGGACCTACATCTTCTTCTACTCCTACTAATTCATCTGGATCTCGTGGTTCACGAGGTATGTTCCGTTTTGGGAAGAAGAAGAAGAAGGAGGAGTTTTGTAGTCATTGTGGAGGGAAGCATCCTGCAGCTTCATGTCGGAGAGCTACTGGTGCTTGTTATATTGGCGGTCAGCAGGGACATCTGCGAAGAGATTGTCCTCAGCGCATGGGTTCTGCTAGTGGATCGGGATCACAGGTTGGAACTCAGGCTTCTATTGTTCCACGTCAGCAGCCAGCACCACAAAGTTCTTCTGGTTATCATCCCCAGACTCAAGGGCAGGTGTTTGCTCTGTCTCAGGAGCAGGCTACAGAGGGAAGCGATCGCATGTTGGCAGGTACCTTTCTGTTATGTGGTATTCCTGCACTTGTATTAATTGATATTGGAGCATCGCATTCCTTTATTTCTAGTCGCTTTGTTAAGAGACATAGATTGCCTTATGTATCATTAGATATGGATTTAGTTGTATCTACTCCATTGGAGCAAGAGATAGTAACTAAGCGTCTAGTGATGGATTGCCTTCTGGAGTTTGAGGGTAATGTGTTAGCAGCTAATTTGATTATATTAGCGATGGCAGATTTTGACTGTATCTTGGGAATAGATATGCTGACTTTGTATCACGCTACTGTGGATTGTTATCAGCGTCTGGTACAGTTTCATCCGGTTGAGGGTGATAGCTGATATTTTTATGGTGAGGGTGCACGACCTCCGATGCCACTTGTTTCGGCTCTGAAGGCATGTCATGTCTTGGAGTCAGGTGGGGAGGGCTACCTCATCTATGCAGTTGATATGTCCATAAGTAGTACGGGTATTGATCAGTTACCGGTTGTCAGCGAGTTTCCTGACGTATTCCCTGATGAGATTCCTGGTTTTCCTCCGGTCCGAGAGGTTGAATTTGGTATTGATCTAGTACCAGGAACTACGCCTATATCCGAAGCACCTTATCGTTTGGCACCGTCAGAGATGAGGGAATTGAAACAGCAATTACAGGATTTGCTTGATAAGGGATATATTCGTTCGAGTGTTTCTCCGTGGGGAGCACCTGTTTTATTTGTCAAGAAGAAAGATGGATCGATGCGATTATGTATTGATTATAGGCAGTTGAATCGTGTCACCATCAAGAATAAGTATTCTTTGCCGCGGATTGATGATCTGTTCGATCAATTACAGGGTACTTATATTTACTCGAAGATAGATCTGAGATCTGGATACCATCAGATGCGGGTACGAGACTCAGATATATCTACGACTGCTTTCAGGACCAGATACGGGCATTATGAATTTCTGGTGATGCCATTCGGTTTAACGAATGCACCGGAAGTCTTTATGAATCTGATGAATTAGATATTTCGAGAGTATCTGGATAGATTTGTCATCATTTTCATTGATGATATTCTTGTTTATTCTCATGACAAGGATGAGCATGCACAACATCTAAGGATTGTTTTACAGACGTTACGAGATAAGCAGCTGTATGCGAAATAGAGCAAGTGTGAATTTTGGCTTGATCGGGTAGTGTTTCTCGGTCATGTGATTTCTAATGAAGGGATATCTGTTGATCCTTGTAAGATAGAGGCAGTGCTGAACTGGTCTCGTCCGATGACGGTTGCTGAGATTCGTAGTTTCTTGGGTCTAGCTGGATATTACCGTCGGTTCATCGAGAATTTTTCACAGTTGGCCAGGCCTTTGACTCAGCTTACTCGAAAAGATGTTACCTTCATTTGGTCCTCGGATTGTGAGGAGTCATTTCACGAGCTGCGTAGACGTCTTACTACTGCACCTGTGCTAGCTCTACCTTCTGGATCAGGAGGTTATGTTGTCTATACTGATGCCTCTGGTCAGGGGTTAGGATGTGTTCTGACACAGCGTGGACATGTTATTGCCTATGCTTCTCGACAGTTGAAAATGCATGAGACTAACTATCCAGTGCATGATCTCGAGTTAGCCGCCATTGTATTTGCGCTCAAGATTTGGAGGCATTATCTTTATGGCGAAAAATTTGAGATATTTACGGATCATAAGAGTTTGAAGTATTTATTCACTCAGGCAGAGTTGAATATGAGACAGAGACGCTGGATGGATCTTTTGAAGGATTATGATTGTGAAATCAAATATCATCCAGGTTCTGTTAATCTTACTGCTGATGCCTTGAGTCGGCAGGTAAGACTTTCTGCACTTCAGACTAGTGAAATATCTCATATGATTCAAGAGTGCTGTTCATTGAGTTTTATGCTCAAGCACAAGAAAAGGGAGAAATGGAATTCGGTTGTACACTATTTTGTCTGAGCCAGCATTGTATTCTCGGATCAGAGATGCTCAGATATCTGATGTTAAGACTCAGCGTTTGGCACGTTTAGCCAATGGAGTTAATACATCTGGATTTCATTTTCAGGCAGATGGTTTATTGTGCTTATCTAATCGAGTGGTTGTACCTAATGTTGCGGAGCTCAGGATTGATATTCTTTCTCAAGCTCATAGGAGTCGATTATCAGTCCATCCTGGAAGCATGAAAATGTATAAGGACTTGCGAACTAGATTCTGGTGGAAAGGTATGAAGCGAAGTGTGTATCAATTTGTTTCAAGATGTTTGGTTTGTCAACAGGTCAAAGCTGAATACCGACGACCAGGCGGATTACTACAGAATCTTGAGATTCTTGAATGGAAGTGGGAGCACGTAACTATGGATTTTGTTACCCACTTACCTATGACTTCACGTCAGTGTGATGCTATCTGGGTCGTTGTTGACCGTTTGAAAAAATCAGCACACTTTATTCCTTATAACCGGGAGTATTCTTATGATCGCATGGCACGTTTATACATCCAGGAGATAGTGCGATTACATGGGATTCCAGTGAGCATAGTCAGTGATAGAGACCCGCGATTTACCTCACGTTTTTGGGGTAGTTTTCAGGAGGCGTTGGGTACCACTCTGAGTTTGAGCACTGCATATCATCCGGAGACTGATGGGCAGTCAGAGCGCACTATTCGTACGCTGGAGGATATGCTACGTTCTTCTGTCATGGATTTTGGCTTATCTTGGCAGGATCAGTTACCTTTGATCGAATTTGCCTACAATAACAGTTATCATCGTAGTATTGATATGGCACCTTTCGAGGAATTGTACGGTCGACGGTGTCGTACTCCGTTATTTTGGGATGAAGTCGGGGAACGACAAGTCGAGGGTCCTGAAATGGTGCAGCAAATTGTAGACAAGGTAGATTTGATCAAGCATAGGATCAAAGTTGCTCAAGATAGACAAGCCAGTCATGCTAATATTCGTCGCAGGCCACTTCAGTTTGAGCCTGGTGAATATGTGTTTCTCCGAGTATCACCTTTCAGAAAGGTGATGAGATTCGGCGTGAAAGGCAAGTTGTCTCCTCGTTTTATTGAACCTTTCCAGATACTGGAAAAGATCGGAGATGTTGCATATCGTTTGGCTTTACCGCCAAATCTTTCCAGTATACATAATGTTTTTCATGTGTCGTTACTTAGATAGTATATAGCTGATGAATCTCATGTGATTCAGTCTACTGATATTCAGCTAGAGCCAGATCTGTCTTTTGTTGAACGACCAATCCGTGTCCTAGACAGGAAGGAGAAAGTTCTTCGGAACAAGACTTTACCACTTGTGATGGTACAGTGGCAGCGCCGAGGCGTTGAAGAAGCAACTTAGGAAACTGAAAGTCGTATGCAAGCGGAATATCCTGAGTTGTTTGCTTTGTACTTTTGATTTACCATGTAAGATGTAATTACAGTTGTTGTAATAAAACATGGTTTGATGTTTCATATTGTTATCTTGATTTGTCTTTAGATGTTATTTCGCGGACGAAATATCTAAAGGTGGGGAGAATTTAGTAACCCAGATTCCATTTTAAGATAATAATATGTTAAACATGATTAAGGTTTAGTAATTAACTTATTCCGGAGTTTAATTTGGGCTTTTGATTTTGGGCCGGATCGGAAGCTCCGAACTCAGATCGGAAGCTCCGATCCTAGCCACTTCGGAACCTCATCGGAAGCACAGAGATCGGAAGCTCCGATCCTGGAATGGAAGTTCCGATCTCCAGCTGCCAGCAATGCTCGATGACTCAGCCGTGAGTTTTGACAAGTGTTGAACGTAGAGCAGATCGGAAGCTCCGATCGCCCGATCGGAACTTCCGATCGCCCGATCGGAAGTTCCGATCCCGACGTGTCACACATGCATGCAGTGAGCTGGATCGGAAGCTCCGATCCTGAAATCGGAAGTTCCGATCCTGGCCAGGAATTTTGCCTATAAATAGGGCTTCTCAGATTCATTTCTAAATACGAATTCCCGAGTTTCTTTCTTCAGTTATATAGTGTGAGATATACACTTGAGGGCCCTATCGATTATAATAGAGGTTCTGGAATAACCAAGGTGTGGTTATAGTCATCCAGGACTAGCGACTTCAAAGGGCTAACTACAGACGAAGGTATGGTCCGGGAATATATTTAAGTTTTGGGAGTACTTATTAGCTTAGTTAAGGCTTATAGAATTTATGTAGTGATACGGTGAACTTTTGAATATAGGCTTGGAACCTAGGATCCTACTTTACTTGAACTAGCCTAGAGGTACGTACACATTGACTGAGATTGCGAGCGAGTATACATGTTTATATGTTCCATTTATTTGGCATTATTATATGGCATGAGATATGATTTACCGTTTTCTATATTCATATGTCATGTGTATACACGTTGAGCCTATACCTTGTTATACCTGACTACAGAGCCGCTCAGCTCTATACTCAATAGTCTGTCACTGAGAGAACCGCGACGGCGGGGGCATTTATGTCTGTCTACTCTGGTGTACTAGACGAGTGTGGTTGCACCCAGAGGTTGATCCGTGCGGTGGCAGCACTCATGTGGCGCCGGTACTGAGCATGATTTTTGGATCACCCGTTACCAATCATCATGTTGCATGCATCATATATTTACGTGTACTCGTGTTTATGTACTGGGCGTTAGCGCTGACGTCCTAGTTGTTATCTTGGACACCCTATTCCATGGGACAGGTCGCAGGATGGACGGAGCTGGTAGTTCAAGGCAGGACTAGGGAGCAGGAGCCTTGAGGATTTTATTATACAGCAGGATTCGATATAGCTGTATAATGTTTACTGTTTAAGTTTTCGATTTGGTTGTATCACTACAGATTTAAGCCTGGATTTTATTACTAAGCTGATATGTAATTTATGGTTTTGTTTCCGCATGTTTTACTCTGTTAAGTTATTTTGCTGTATTAAGTTTAATGCATGCTATTAGTTGCCAGTTACTTGGTGATACCATGCAGGGTCACTACAGACAGTATACAACAAGAATTAAAATGAAGTCCCAAGAAAACTTATTGTACAACCTAATAAAATAAATACCGAAATAATCTTAAACTAAATCATCGAAAATCTCTGCTCTCAAGCCATGGTCTTCGAAAAACCACTGATCCAAACCGTGATCAACCTGCAGATCTGTCCCATCGAATGGGATGTCCGAGATAAAAATAGGGACGTGAGCGCTAACGCTCAATACGTAAATATGAGTATACAGGTTTATGCAATGCATGCAATCATGATGCATGAATGAACTGGAAAACATGGATCAAACTCTGGAACATCATTCTCAGAACATAGGCACCTTCAGTATGCGCTCACTGCTCCAAAGATTCGGTGGGTGGCACACATACTGGGCCTGATCTTGGACTAACACCGTCCTTAGTAAACCACACATGTTGTCCCGTCGGTCCAGTGGGTGTCACACGGTACCTTATCGTACAAGGTAGATCGTGCAAGGAAAGACTAGGTGTGAGCGACCCTTGACACAATTGGCTATCTCCAAATGATAACATGGTATGCAAGTTCTGCATACATAATCATGAACAGTAAACACATGAATCATATGACAAGTGATAACACAACAACTAATAATGCAACACATAAACATTCATACTCAGCTGACTATCCCAGCTTGTACTTACGTACCTCAACTCACTAGTCTAGCAGTACAACTGTCTACAATCCAAGCCTACAAGTCAAGAGAATACCATATCACTATAACTTATCTATGTTCCTTAACTAGACTAATGGATACTCCCAAAAGCTACTAGGAATCCAAGTCTATAACTTCGTCCGTCGTCAACCCGCTATTTCGAGATCCTACAACTTGAGCACATCTCCGTTCAAGTCCAGTAGCCTCCTGCTAGTGCCCGACCCTTGAGAATATTTCTAGAAACACTCAAAATAAACTAATATTTATAATTTTCTCAAATTTTCATCTAAAATTGAGGTTTGGACGCCTATTTATAGGCCAGGGATCGACAGATCCGATATGAGTTCGGAAGCTCCGATCTACACATGAATTCCACATTTAGAGAATATTTTGACATGTCGAGTTCAGAAAGTCTGAACTGACACTTGTCTAACCCAAATCGCCACCTGTTTTCTGCTGAGTTCGGATAGTCCCAACTCGTTCTGCCCCGTCCGAACTATTCGGGCCTCTGGGAACCCCTACCATGTTTGGATGATTTTAAGATGATTTTCCATTCATTTTCTCAAATAATGACCACTTAATCTTGTTTTAAAAATTTTAAAATTTAGTATCATTTTTGAACATGTAAAACGGAACTTGGGTATTACAACACAACAACTGGGAGTTGATTTTCATGACACAATTTATTTGGAATGCTATGATAGTGACAATTAGATGTTTACTCACACTTGCAGCCATGTATCGATGGTCCTTGCATCAGCTTGATGTAGCAAATGCATTCCTTCAAGGGGACTTAGATGATGATATCTATATGAGCCTACCACAAGGATACAATTTGAGTGGCACTAATAAGGTTTACAAGCTGCGAAAATTTTTTATGGAGTCAAACATGCGTCTCGACAATGGAACCTTAAATTTTTAAGTGTGATGCGTGAAGGAGGATGTACAAAATCCCAAAATGATCATTCTTTATTTGTGAACATGACTGACTCTCATATTACACTTTTTCTTGTGTACGTTGATGACATTATCATCATGGGCAGTGATGTAAATGCCATCACCAAGCTAAAGAATTTTCTTCATTCGAAGTTGCAATTTCAGGATATGGGAACATTGAAGTATTTTTTTGGTATTGAAATTTCCTGATCTAAGGTGGGGATTTACCTAAATTAGATTAATTATGCTCTTGAATTAGTTGTTGATGTTGGTGTCTCAGGTGCTAAACCATTCGTTACACCTACAGAGCAACACAAAAAATTTACTAACCATGATTTGGATTCACTTATAAATCAATAACATTAATAGAAAGTGTTGGACTACCCTTTAATTTCACATCCAGATCAGATTCGGCGCTTTTTTGGATGCCTAATTTATCTTACAATCTCTCGTCCAGATATATGTTATTTTGTGCAACACTTGAGTCAATTTATGCATGCCCCTAAGATGTCACACATGTTGCTGCGATAAGAGTGGCTAGATATATTAAAGGGTCTCCTAGTTTAGACATTTTTTCCTTCTCAGTATGCATTGAAGTTTTCTAGGTATTGTATTTTTGATTGGGCTTCATGTCCAATGACTCTAAGATCTCTTACGGGTTACTACATTAATCTTGGATATTCATTTTTGTCCTAGAGAACAAAAAAGCAAAACACCGTGTCTCATTCTTCTGCAGAGGCAGAGTACCGAGCTATGGCTTCGAATATATGTGAACCTATTTGGGTTATAGGATTTCCAGCAGTCATGTGTGTGGAGTTGAGAGGTCCAGTGACCATGTATTGTGAAAATCAGGTTGCTATCCATATTGCAGCTAATACCATGTATCACGAGCGTACCAAACATGTTCTACTTCTCATCAAGTTGATGATCTTTTTACCACGACTTTGGGGAATGAAAAACTTTCTTTTCTAGTCCAAGCTTGGTCTACGCAACCCATACAAAGCTTGAAGAGGGCCTGTTGGATATAATATTTATAAGTCTTATTTTCTTATCTTTGAGGAGAAAAACATGGAGGATACTGAGTTTTTTTTGGAGGGACGTGCATGCAAGTGGTGGAGGTCTTCTTCCGCGTCCGTGCTGCATGAGCAGAGAGTTGTTACTTGGACAGATTTCCGCAAGGATTTTATGGAATTGCATTTTCCTCCTGCACTTTGTCAGGCGAAGAATCTAGAGTTGTTGTGTAACACCCAGTATTTTTAGTACGTAAATTCGCATGCATAATTAGGGATTTTATTTCTTTAGAATTTTAGATTATGGGTTAAATAATTATGTGAAACTATTTGTGCATGTTTTAAGTTATTTTTAAGCATTTAACCCATAATTAGAGATTTTTTTCATGATTTATGGAAATTTAGTTATTTTATCGCGTAGACGGGACCGTGGACGGACGACATGACAACTTTCTACCCAAATTATTTTATGAGTCTTTTTAGACCCCAAAAATATTATTTTGAGTTTTATTTCGTCAAAATTTTTCAGTATTTGATTTTATATAATTTTAGGAGTCCTTTTTATCCAAATTTAGCCAAAATATTGACTTTTAATTGCCTTTAAAATTTCCTAAAATTTATATTTCGGGATTTTAAATTAGTTATCAGATTTTTACGTATTATTTAGAGTTTTTTAAGTTATATATTTTATATTTAAAACCCTTATTAATATTTTAATTATCCAAAATCTTATTTTATTTAAATTACACCCTAAATCTACCCAAACCTACGTCTTCAAGACTTCAGCCGCCACCCCCTCCCTTGTTCTTTACCTCCTTCATCGTGCCAGCCCAGAAAACTCCATAGGAGATCGATTTTAAGCTTACAAGGTGGTTGATCATCGTCCCGTCGTCCCGGAATCGTCATCTACGCCTACTTCTCTTCAACCTTCGGTGCTAGGCATGTTTCTTTTCGTTTTTATTTATGCCATATCAGTGTTTATGCGTGTGTGTGTGTAAGCATCAGTTTTATTCAAGAATTTTCAGAAAAAAAATCGAGATTGGTTTGGATGTATGCGCCTTGTTCATGTATTTGTTGTATCATGCTCACGTTTTATTTGCCATGGGTGCATCCAGCTGCTAGCCAAGGGTTCCTAGGCTGTGTGAGGGTGGTCTAGACTCGAGTGGCTCGAGTGGTTTGAGCCAAACGAGCCCAGGTAAGGGCTGGTGCAAGATCGGGTTCCTTTGTATGCAGTTTAGGGTTCAGAGAAAGGGGTGATCGGCTAGGTGGCTAGGGCTGCATGGGGCTGGGGTTGTGGTCAGGTTAGGACCGCCCAGACGTGGGCTACGTCTGGGCGGCCGGAGCAGGCCGGCAGCAGCCATGGAGTGGCTGCTGCTCGCGGCCGAGGGCTGCGCAAGAGGGGGAATCGGGTTTTAGGGTTTATATTGGATCCGGGTCGGGTTGTTGGGTCCGGGTCGGGGCTGGAGAGTCATGAGTTGTGTTAGTTGGGTCCCGGTCCGGGTTAAGCGAGTCGGGCTCGGATATTTTTATTTTTAAGTTTTAAGTTTAATTAAGTGTTAAATGGGCCTAATTAAATCCCAAAAATTTAGTTGGGCTCCATTTAATTATTTGGGTTTAATTTAATTTTTACTGGGCTTAATTAAATTAAATTAAGTTAGCCCAATAATTTTATGGGCTTGGGAGCCCATGAAAGTTATTGGGTCAGTCTTTGGGCTTTTGGGCCCATTGGGCCAAATTAAGTTGTTATTGGGCCAAGTATGTGCTAATGGGCTTTAATTGATTTATTGGGCTTAGAAATGTGTTAATGGTCTTAAGTATGTTAATGGGCCAGTTTCAGTGTTAATGGGCTAGAATTTAAGAAAATGGGCTTGAGTGTTAGGGCCAGCGGTTCAGTACAAACCATGAGAAATTGCATGTGTCCTAATTATATATTTAATTATTTTATGCATGGAAGTTATTTTAGTATTTATATGTTAGTATAAAAATTAAATTAAATATATATGAAGGACACACATTTTTATTTAAGTACATGCATTCATGAAATAATTTTATGGCATGATTTAATGTTGAAGGTTGAGCAAGAAAATAATTTTATGTTAGAAGTTGAAGTAGTGTGACAATTTAAGGGGGACAAGTCCCCACATGTTAAGGGCAGTTTACTGTCAATTTAAGGGTAGTTTACTACCAGCAAGAGGTGATTCGTCACCGCCCCGTACGTTGGTTTTAATAGACTGATCAGTCGAACCATTTATGTTTAAGGTTACACTATGGATATGAACATGCGATGTTAGAAAAATGTTATGCTCAACAATGTGTAAGTATGTATTATATGATTATATTTAAGATCAAGTTTAAGCAAGATTTTAAGTTATGATTCATGAGTTTTTTAAGCATGCCCATTCATGTATATGTTATGTATTAGTATTTCAGTGATTTAAATTATTTTAAATCCTTGTTATGTTAGCATGTTGGGCCTCTAGGCTCACTACACTTATATGGTGCAGGTGAGTACGTAGAGGAAGATGTAGTACCTACCGACGGCGAGGACGTATGAGCGGACAGGCAGTGATCCCCCGCGGCCGTCGTCTGAGTCATTATGAATACTTTTAAGAACTTTAAACTCTGTTATTTATTTATTTATTTCTTTTAAGTCTTTTCAGTGGCGAATTTTAATACTATTTTTATTAAGTAATTTTATTGCATGCAACTTTTAAGTTAATTGTTTTGACAGTATTTTATTTAAGTTTGACTCAGATATTTAAGTATGAAATGTTGCATTTTATTTAAGTTATTTTTAAATCTGTTTATTGTTGTGCATATATGTATGGGCATGTATGTACATTTATTTTATTTAGTATTAAAAAAAAAAAAATTTTTCCGCATATGTTATTTTAGAAAATTTGGTCGTTTCAATTGGTATCAGAGAAACGTTCTTGGAGGGGTCATCACTGCTATGCGAGCTTAGAAATCCAAGCTACCGGTCTGTAAGTTTTAATTGCTTTTAGTATGATTTAGTAGTAGCATGTTTAAGACTTAAGTATTTATGTTAGCAGAAAATTTTTAAGTACTTAGTTATGCATGGCGATTTACGTAAATAAATATGTGGTGGTGCAGAATGCCTCCGAGACCAGTTAACAGGCGTGGGGGATCCCCACCTCCGCAGAACCCTCTTTCAGCATTGGAGCAGGCCAATGCAAACATGATGGCTGGGATTACTGCTCTGTTGGAGCAGCAGGCGTCACGTCCGAGACTTTCCCATGATGAGGACGTGGCTGAGAGGTTCCAGAAGAAGGGACCAAAGGAGTTCACAGGTGCCACAGATCCACTCATTGTTGAGGGGTGGATCCGTTCTTTGGAGAGCATCTTTGATTAAATGGGGTTGACTGATGCGGACAAGGTGAGATGCGCAGTGTACATGCTGAAAGGTGATGCAGACTTATGGTGGGAGAGTGCATCACGAGGAGTGAATCTGACTACTATGCTATGGGCAGACTTCCGATGGATGTTTTACTCCAAGTATTTCACTGAGGACGTGCAAAACCGCATGATTCGAGAGTTCATGAGTCTCCGACAGGGGGACAAGACCGTTGTGGAGTACATCCGACAGTTCGAGAGGGGCTGTCACCTTGTGACGTTGATTGCTAGGAGTGCACCTGAGAAGATGAGACAGTTTATTGAGGGGCTCAGGGCAGACATCAAGCATGACGTTCGCATGTCGGACGTCCCTACTTATGAGACTGCAGTCAGTAGAGCTTTGCGTTCTGAAGAGGGTAGGAGAGAGATACAGAGGGAACAGCAGAGTAAGAGGCAGTTTCAGTCTGGGTTTCAGCGACCATCTTCGCAGCCTCCTGCGAAGAAGCAGTTTACTGGGCCGTCTAAGGGCCCGAACCAGCAGAAGCCACAGCAGCAGAGACAGCAGCCTAGGGGCGGGGCCCCTAATACTGAAGGACATCCTACTTGCCCGAAGTGCCAGAAGATGCATCCGGGACCATGTCTTCTAGGAGCAGGCGTCTGTTTTCATTGTAAAGAGCCAGGGCACCAGATGGCCAATTGCCCGAGGAAGAAGAACACTACAGGGAGAGTGTTCGTGATGCATGCTGAGGAGGCAAACCCAGATACCTCCTTGATCACCGGTATATCTTACCCCTAGCATTTTATGATTTTTTCTTTTGGGTAAGATTTCGATTTTTGTTTGTGGAATAATTTGTTATTTGGGTTACCTATCTGCATGTTAGAATAAAAAGCATGTTTTACTTGTGATTAGAATTAAGGGTTATTAGTGACTCATCTTTGGGGGAAAGTTTAGTAGTAGTATGAAATTGTTGGGATTCTTCTGCGTGCAGGGAGAATTCTAGTTGGAGGCAACTCCACGTTTGCGTTGCTAGATTCAGGGGCTACGCATTCGTTTATCTCACTGGAGTTTATCAGACGGATAGGCATCACCCCTGAGATTGCCGACAATGGTTATGATGTCACTATGCCGTCAGGACAGATTATTACTACCTGTAGTATCATCCGAGAGCTGGAGTTGGAGCTACAGGGGCACTCCATTCGCGCAGATGTAGTTGTTTTGCCGTTGAACGGATTTGATTTGATATTGGGTATGGACTGGTTGACAGTCAATGGAGCTTCGATTGATTTTCGTTGGAGAAAAGTGTCAGTGAAACCGTTGGAAGGCGACCCGTTTACTTTCCATGCATATCAGAGCAGTGATATTCCTCAGGTGATATCTTATATTCAGACGAGGAATCTGTTGAGACGGGGTTGCCGAGGTTTTCTAGAGAGTATTGTCACGGCCTCAGAACCATCTAGCAGATCATTATCAGAGATAGAAGTGGTTCGTGATTTTCCGGACGTCTTTTCGAAGGATGTTGCAGGAATTCCACCAGTGAGAGATATGGAGTTCAGTATCGACTTAGTACCAGACACCATGCCTATCTCAAAGGCACCATACCGACTTGCTCCTACCGAGATGAATGAGTTGAAGGAACAGATTCAGGAGTTATTAGAGAAAGGCTTTGTTCATCCTAGCTTTTCTCCATGGGGAGCTCCAATGTTATTTTTGAAGAAGAAGGATGGCAGTATGAGACTGTGCATCGATTATCGAGAGCTCAATAGGGTCACAGTGAAGAATAAGTACCCACTGCCGAGGATAGAGGCTTATTTGATCAGTTGCAGGGAGCTTCGGTGTTCTCCAAGATCGACCTGCGATCTGGTTATCATCAGCTGCGAGTTAGAGAAGCAGATGTGTCCAAGACTGCTTTCCGGACACGTTATGGGCATTACGAGTTCTTAGTAATGCCATTTGGGCTGACCAATGCTCCAGCGTTTTCATGGATCTCATGAACCGGTTATTTCAGTCGTATCTTGATCAGTTCATCATAGTCTTCATTGATGATATCTTGATATACTCTAGGAGCATTGAGGAGCATAGGCAGCATCTACAGACAGCCTTGCAGACTTTGAGGGAGCATCGTTTGTATGCCAAGTTCAGCAAGTGTGTGTTTTGGCTTGAGCAGGTGGCATTTCTTGGCCACATTATTTCGAGAGATGGGATTGCAGTGGATCAGTCGAAGGTTGAGGCAGTGCAGAAATGGGGTATTCCAAGGAATGCTTCGGAGATTCGCAGTTTCTTGGGTTTGGCAGGATATTATAGGAATTTCATCAAGGGTTTTTCCTCTATTGCAGTACCCTTGACTTCCTTAACCAAGAAGAATGCGAAGTTTATTTGGAGTTCAGACTGTCAGAGGAGCTTCGATCATCTGAAGGAAGAACCCACTACCGCACCGGTTTTTGCGATGACAGTACCACACGAGAAGTTAGTTGTATACACCGACGCGTCTAAGCTAGGTTTAGGCGCAGTACTTATGCAGTGTGGTAAGGTTATTGCTTATGCATCGAGGCAGTTGAAGATTCATGAGCAGAACTACCGACACATGACTTGGAGTTAGCAGCAGTGGTCTTCGCTTTGAAAATCTGGAGGCACTATCTGTATGGCGAGAAGTGCAAGATTTTCACTGATCATAAGAGCCTCAAGTACTTTTTCACTCAGAAGGAGTTGAACATGAGGCAACAGAGATGGTTGGAGTTGGTGAAGGATTACGACTGTGACATTAGCTACCATCCAGGTAAAGCTAATGTAGTGGCCGATGTTTTGAGTCGGAAGTCGTCAATGGCATCGTGTTTGACAGTACAGTTACCACTGCAGAGCGAGATTCAGAGGTTTGATTTGGAGTTTTAGTCGAGTGGTCATGCATCGAGCTTGTCAGTGTTGACGGTGCAGCCGATTCTACGAGATCGGATCAGAGATGGACAGCCTACTGATGAGGAGTTACAGCATTGGAGGCAGAGAGATGAGGCCAAGGGTGGTCTTCTTTGTACAGTTGTGGATGGCATTGTTCAGTACCGTGGTAGGATGTGGGTACCGAACGTCGATCAGTTGAGAGCTGAGATTTTAGAAGAGGCTCACACATCTCCGTACTCCATTCACCCCGGAAGTACAAAGATGTACCGAGATTTGCAGCTATTGTATTGGTGGCCCGGGATGAAGAGAGACATCGGGAGAGTTGTGTCAGAGTGCTTGACTTGTCAGCAGGTCAAGGCAGAGCATCAGCGTCCAGCAGGACTTCTTAGACCTCTTCCTATTCCGGAATGGAAATGGGAGAACATTACGATGGACTTTGTAGTTGGTTTACCGAGGAGTGCCAGAGGTTGCACAACTATTTGGGTGATCGTGGATAGACTCACCGAGGAGTGCCAGAAGTTGCACAACTATTTGGGTGATCGTGGATAGACTCACCAAGTCAGCTCATTTCTTGCCAGTGAGGACTACTTACTCATTGACACAGTATGCGGAGCTTTAAATCAAGGAGATTGTTAGACTGCATGGCATACCAGTGTCGATTGTGTCAGACAGAGATCCGAGATTTACGTTTGCATTCTGGAAGAGTCTACATACAGCATTGGGGACTCGACTACTGTTCAGCACAGCTTTTCATCCCCAGACAGATGGTCAGTCTGAGAGGGTGATACAGATTCTTGAGGACTTACTGAGAGCCTATGTCATCGATTTTCAGGGCTCATGGGAGACGAGATTGCCATTAGTGGAGTTTACCTATAACAACAGCTTTCAGGCGTCTATAGGTATGACTCCTTACACAGCTTTTTATGGTAGGAGATGCAGATCTCCTATTCATTGGGATGAGGTTGGAGAGAGGATTCTCTTGGGTCTTGAGATAGTGCAGCAGACTGTTGATATTATGACTCAGATTCGGGATCTCATGAGGACTGCTCAGAGTCGTCAGAAGAGTTATGCAGATACTTGAAGACGAGATTTGGAGTTCGCTGTAGGTGATCATGTATTCCTGAAGGTGTCACCTATGAAGGGAGTAGTGCGATTTGGCCGGAGAGGCAAGCTTAACCCTAGATATATAGGGCTATTTGAGATCTTGGAGAGAGTTGGCACTTTGGCATACCGATTAGCACTACCGTCGGGGCTTGCAGCAGTGCACGACGTCTTCCATGTATCCATGCTGCGGAGATACGTCTCAAATCCGGAACATGTACTAGATCACGAGCCTTTGCGGTTAGCACCGGATCTAGTATTTGAGGAGAGGCCCGTTCGGATCTTGGCTAGAGAGGAGCGGAGATTGAGGACGCGGGTCATACCGATGGTCAAAGTCCAGTGGTTGAATCACTCCGAAGAGGAAGCCACTTGGGAGACCGAGGCAGACATGAGAACTCGCTACCCAGAGCTATTTGGGTAAGTAATTTAATTTCGAGGACGAAATTCAAATTAAGGGGGGGGGGGGGGAATTGTAACACCCAGTATTTTTAGTACGTAAATTCGCATGCATAATTAGAGATTTTATTTATTTAGAATTTTAGATTATGGGTTAAATAATTATGTGAAACTATTTGTGCATGTTTTAAGTTATTTTTAAGCATTTAACCCATAATTAGAGATTTTTTTCATGATTTATGGAAATTTAGCTATTTTATCGCGTAGACGGGACCGTGGACAGACGCGATGACAACTTTCTACCCAAATTATTTTATGAGTCTTTTTAGAGCCCAAAAATATTATTTTGAGTTTTATTTCCTCAAAATTTTCAGTATTTGATTTTATATAATTTTAGGAGTCCTTTTTATCCAAATTTAGCCAAAATATTGACTTTTAATTACCTTTAAAATTCCCTAAAATTTATATTTCGGGATTTTAAATTAGTTATCAGATTTTTACGTATTATTTAGAGTTTTTGAAGTTATATATTTTATATTTAAAACCCTAATTAATATTTTAATTATCCAAAATATTATTTTATTTAAATTACACCCTAAATCTACCCAAACCTACGTCTTCAAGCCTTCAGCCGCCACCCCCTCCCTTGTTCTTCACCTCCTTCATCGTGCCAGCCCAGAAAACTCCATAGGAGATCGATTTTAATCTTCCAAGGTGGTTGATCATTGTCCCATCGTCCCGGAATCGTCATCTACGCCTACTTCTCTTCAACCTTCGGTGCTAGGCATGTTTCTTTTCGTTTTTCTTTATGCCATATCAGTGTTTATGCGTGTGTGTGTGTAAGCATCAGTTTTATTCAAGAATTTTCAGAAAAAAATCGAGATTGGTTTGGATGTATGCGCCTTGTTCATGTATTTGTTGTATCATGCTCACGTTTTATTTGCCATGGGTGCGTCGAGCTACTGGACAAGGGTTCCTAGGCTGTGTGAGGGTGGTCTGGACTCGAGTGGCTCAAGTGTTCGAGCCAAACGAGCCCAGGTAAGGGCTGGTGCAAGATCGGGTTCCTTTGTACGCACTTTAGGGTTCAGAGGAAGGGGTTATTGGCTAGGTGGCTAGGGCTGCATGGGGCTGGGGTTGTGGTCAGGTTAGGACCGCCCAGACGTGGGCTAGGTCTGGGTGGTGGAGCTCCGGCCAGGGGCGGCCGGAGCAGGCCGGCAGCAGCCATGGAGTGGCTGCTGCTCGCGGCCGAGTGCTGTGCAAGAGGGGGAATCGGGTTTTAGGGTTTAGAGTGGATCCGGGTTGGGTTGTTGGGTCCGGGTCGGGCCTGGAGAGTCATGGGTTATGTTAGTTGGGTCCGGGTCTGGGTTAAGCGAGTCGGGCTCGGGTATTTTTATTTTTAAGTTTTAAGTTTAATTAAGTGTTAAATGGGCCTAATTAAATCCCAAAAATTTAATTGGGCTCCATTTAATTATTTGGGTTGAATTTAATTGTTATTGGGCTGAATTAAATTAAATTAAGTTAGCCCAATAATTTTATGGGCTTGGGAGCCCATGGAAGTTATTGGGTCAGTCTTTGGGCTTTTGAGCCCATTGGGCCAGATTAAGTTGTTATTGGGCCAAGTATGTGCTAATGGGCTTTAATTGATTTATTGGGCTTAGAAATGCGTTAATGGGCTTAAGTATGTTAATGGGCCAGTTTCAGTGTTAATGGGCCAGAATTTAAAAAAATGGGCTTGAGTGTTAGGGCCAGCGGTTCAGTACAAACCATGAGAAATTGCATGTGTCCTAATTATATATTTAATTATTTTATGCATGGAAGTTATTTTAGTATTTATATGTTAGTATAAAAATTTAATTAAATATATATGAAGGACACACATTTTTATTTAAGTACATGCATTCATGAAATAATTTTATGGCATGATTTAATGTTTAAGGTTGAGCAAGAAAATAATTTTATGTTGGAAGTTGAAGTAGTGTGACAATTTAAGGGGGACAAGTCCTCACATGTTAAGTGCAGTTTACTGTCAATTTAAGGGTAGTTTACTACCAGCAAGAGGTGATTCGTCACCGCCGCGTACGTTGGTTTTAAGAAATTGATCAGTCGAACCATTGAAGTTTAAGGTTACACTATGGATATGACCATGCGATGTTAGAAAAATGTTATGCTCAACAATGTGTAAGTATGTATTATATGATTATATTTAAGATCATGTTTAAGCAAGATTTTAAGTTATGATTCATGATTTTTTTAAGAATGCCCTTTCATGTATATGTTATGTATTAGTATTTCAGTGATTTAAATTATTTTAAATCCTTGTTATGTTAGCATGTTGGGCCTCTAGGCTCACTACACTTATATGGTGCAGGTGAGTACGTAGAGGAAGATGTAGTACCTACCGACGGCGAGGACGTATGAGCGGACAGGCAGTGATCCCCCGTGGCCGTCGTCTGAGTCATTATGAATACTTTTAAGAACTTTAAACTCTGTTATTTATTTATTTATTTCTTTTAAGTCTTTTCAGTGGCGAATTTTAATACTATTTTTATTAAGTAATTTTATTGCATGCAACTTTTAAGTTAATTGTTTTGACAGTATTTTATTTAAGTTTGACTCAGATATTTAAGTATGAAATGTTGCTTTTTATTTAAGTTATTTTTAAATCTGTTTATTGTTGTGCATATATGTATGGGCATGTATGTACATTTATTTTATTAGTATTAAAAAAAAAATATTTCCGCATATGTTATTTTAGAAAATTTGGTCGTTTCATGTTGAGTTTGAATCAAGGAGAGATGTCTATTAATGAGTACCAGCAGAAGTTTATAGAATATATTGTTGTTGTTTTGTCCCCACATCAATGAAAGTTCGGCAGCTAAGTATGATTATTTCTTGAAAGGGTTGAATCAAGAGATTTTTTATGACGTGTCTGTTTGCGATAATCCGACTTTTTATGAGGGTTTAGTGAATCGGTGTCGGCAGAATGAGAAAATTATTGCAAGGAAGAAGTTTTTGCAATTTGGTATGACATCGAGTGTTTTGGCACTGAAAGATATTCGTTCAAGAAGTCTGGATCCTCTTCATCTGCTGGTTCTAGGGATGCTTATTCCACGTCAAGAAGAAGTTGTAGTGAGATCAATGTGGTAGAGAGCATCTCACAGATAATTGTCGTGAAACTTCTATGGCATGTTTTATCTATGGTAGTTTAAACCATAACAAAATGAATTCTCCCAAGAATGTAGGCCAAAGTGGTGAGGGATAAATGATGGGATCACAGGGTAGTCGACTATCTGAGGCGTCAGTGCAGCAGATGACACAGGGTATGTAGTTTTTAGGCATTCAGTTGTCTCGAGTTCAAGGTCGTTTATATGAACTTCAAGAAGATCAGACACATAATAGGATGGAAGAAGATGCTAGGGATGATTTTGGAGCTGATTTCAAAACTTGAGCTTGTATGGGTTTATCTGGACTTGTTTTTGTTATCTTGGGATTGTAATAAGATTTACACTGGATCTTGTTTCGTGGTTTAATGTTTCAATGTTTGATGTTTTTAGTTGATTAGTGTTCAGCTATTTTGACTCTTGGATTATTTGAGTATCTTATCAGTTGTTTTTATTTTACCCTATTCTTGATTTCGATGACAAAATCTCTTAAGATAGGGAGAGTGTAGTGACCCGAGTTCCATTTTACATGTTCAAAAATGACATTAAATTTAAAATTGGCAAAACATGATTAAGCAGTCATTATTTGGGAAATAAGTCGAAAATCAGCCCTAGAACGTCCGAAAATGATAGGAGCCCAGTGGCGGGCCTATATGGTCCCAAAAAAAAAGGTGCGACCGCCCTCCTGAAATTTTAAAAAAATTTAGTTCTATATACATAATATATCTCTTAAATATAAATCTAATTGTGCGACCGCCCTTTTAAATTTTTTTTAAAAAACTTAGTACTATATATATAATATATTTTAGAATGTTGTTTTAATTTTATATTGATTAGGATGATCTTTGATGAATAAGATAAGAATATATTTATTTTAAACTATAATAAATTTGACAGTATGCTTTGTATTGGCTCATATTTGTGTTAAAAAAACGAAATGCCTTTTATGCTTGAATGTGACATGGGAAATTTGATTTAGTATAATCAATTTTATCAATCTAATTTCTTCTTCATGAATTTAATTCATCTTGAGTATCAACTTCATAACTTAATTTTTGACATGCGAAGTAACAATCAGTTCTCTAAGGCTGCGGGGATTAGCGAGCTTGCAGCTAAAATGATGTTCCAATTGAATAAAGATCGATTATATCATTTGGTATATTTACTTTTAAAGTTAATATTGTTATTACTTGTTTCAACAATAAAAATAATCAAAATATCACCTCGTAATCGGTTGGGAGATGATGTGTTAGATGATGGTTTGATACCATATATTGAGGATGATGTGTTTGATATAGCTGATATTGAAACATTATTCAACATTTTCTAACTATGAAATTTCGGAGTGTGTTATTATAAAAACATATGAAGTTAATATATGACTTTTTATTATACACTTTGTTTTGTAATAAGTTTTTTTTAATTTATTGAATTCGCCCCTCCTGGTTGAAAATTCTGGGTACGCCACTGATAGGAGGGGCCCCCAGGCCCCCAAACAGTCGGAAGAAGCCGAACCAATTTGGAAGAGGCAGAGCCAGTTCGGACCGTCCGAACTATGCAAAAAACAGGTGGAGATTTGGGTTAGACAAGTGTCAGTCCGGACCTTCCGAACTAGACATGTCAAAATGTGGTCTACACGTGGAATTCATGCGCAGATTGGAGCTTCCAAACTAATATTGGATATTTCGATCCCTTATCTACAAATAGGCTTCCAAAACTCATTTTCAGATGCTTTGAGAAAAATTCAAAATATAAGTCTATTTTTAGTGTTTTTATCCATATTCTCGAGGGTCGGGCATTAGTATGAGGCTACTGGGCTTGTAGCGAAGTTGTGCTCAGGTTGTGGGCTCTCTACATCAGCGGGATGATGACAAACGAAGATATAGAATTGGATATCTAGTAGCTTGTGGGAGTAGCCATTAGTCTAGTTCAGACTTTTAGATAAGTTATAGTGATATGATATTCACTTGACTTGTAGGCTTAGGTTGTAGACAGTTATACTGCTAGACTAGTGAGTTAACATACGAAAGTACAAACTGAGATAACCAGCTGACTATGCATGTTTATATGTTGGATTATTACTTTTCATATGATGTATGTTTTATTGTTCACGATTATGAATGCGTCACTTGCATACCATGTTGAGCCTGTTATCCTTTGGAGCTATCCAGTTGTGTGGATCGCTCAACCTAGTCTTTCTTTGTACGATCGGATACCGTGTAACACCAACTAGACCGATGGGGCAGCGTGTGCGGTTTACCCAGGACGATGTTAGACAAAGATCGGGTTCAGTATGTGTGGTACCCACTTGATCTTCGGAGCAGAATGCGCATACTGGAGGTGCCTATGTTTTGAGCGTGATGTTTCAAACTTTGATCCCTATTTTCCAGTTCATTAATGTATCATGATTGCATGCATTGCATAAACCTGTATACTTATATTTGCGTATTGGGTGTTAGCGCTCATGTCCCTGCTTTTATCTTTACACCTCATTCGACGAGGCAGGTTTGCAGGTTGACCAGGGTTTGGATCGTGGTTTTTCGGTGACCATGGCTTTGGAGCAGAGTTTTCCAGTGATTTAGTTTAAGTTTATTTTCAGTATTTATATTATTCGATTGGGTTGTATAATCAGTTTTCTTGGGTCTTCATGTAGTGACCCGTCCCAAATCACCTACTAAACAGAGACTTAAGCATGCAATTAAAAATTAAATAGAAACATAAACATAGATAATTGCGGAAACTTAGATAATTACTAATCTGACAGAATAAAACTGATAACAACTATAAACCCAAAGCAATAATTATACAACCCAATTTAATATCAAATAAATACCAAAATCAAACTTAAACTAAACTGCTGGCAACCCCTGCATCCAAGCCCTGGTCACCAACTACGAACATGTCCAACTCTTGGGCAACCTACAGCTACATCCCGACGGATGGGGTGTCTAAGAATAAAACCGAGAACATGAGTAATAACAGTGCTCAATACGAAAGTAGAAGTATACACATGCTCTGAGTGCATAAATGAAAATGTACAAGGTACCAAAAATTCTATCTTGGTCAAACTCTGCTCAGTTCAGGAAGTAGTCATGGTATGTAGCACAATGAACTATCACATCAGGAGGTGGCTCATACCAAAAATAGACTTTGGATATAGATTACCTGATCTTGTACTTGCGGGTCCAATCATCCACTAAAAAAAATTGTAGCGTCTAAAATCCAATTTACTAAGTCACATGCATAAAATAAAATAAATATTATGATTATTATTTTTTAAGTTTAATTGATTTAAATCCTTTATTTGATTTATGAGTTAATAAATGTTAATTATTGATTTAAATGATTTTATAGTACTAACTATTTAATTAATGCTTTTAATTGTTTAGTTTATTTATGTAAATGATTTTATTATAAAACTTATTTATTTTAATGATTTTAAAGGTTTAAACTTGCTTATTTAAATGATTTTAATTTAATTAATTGTCCAGATTTATTTAAAATAACTTAAGTTTATCGATTATTTATTTAAACTATTTTAATGTCTAGCTTATTTATTTAAATGTTTTCGATTGCCCAATTTTTTTTAAATATTTTTAATCCCGCTTGTGTATTTATTTAAATGACTCTTAGATGTTCAGTTAATTTATTTAAATTATTTTATTCGCTCTATTTATTATTTAAATATTTTATTTATCATTGTGACATCAAAATATTTAAGTACTGATTTTAAAATAATTCTCGAGTCTCCGTTATTTCAGGGTCGGCGGGTGGAAGCGGTGTCGCTAGTTATAATTTATTTCTGAGTTTTATGTATTGAACTAGAGAAATTTATTAAATGATTATTTTAAGGATTTTCGAGCATCGAAATTTATTTTAAATCCTTGAAAGTTGAGGATAGTAGATAAAACTTCATTTTAAGGATTTTCAAGTAGTCTTGTTTATTTTAAAGAAATTATATAGTTTATTTAATTTTCTTCCAAAATTAGTATTTTAAAATCCGGATGAAAATTATTTAATTCTTTTCAACTTGAAAAAATTTTAAAAAATAGTTTTTAATAAATGTAGTGTGTGTGGTGTAGTAGTTGTTATAAGCCTAATAACAACTCTTTTATTTTTGAAATAGAAACTTTAGTATTTTAATCATTAACAACTACAATTACACACACCTATACTGTGAGACCTCGGTTCTAAACATCTAATATCAGATTAAACAATAATTAAGCATACAAAATCCAAGACTAAAAGCAATAAGAAATTTTTTTAAATGAACAGTGCCTCGCTCGATCGGTAAGATTCAACCGATCGAGCGAGCAAGAATTTGCAAAATTTTTACCCGGGAGAATCCAGCGCCGCTCGATCGGTAAGATTCAACTGATCGAGCGGGAAACTTTTCTACAAAACAAAAACATGGCCAAAAGTCCATAGCTTGATCGGTCAAACTCTACCGATCGAGCGATGACAGTACAAAAATGAAAAACAACAGAAAAATCTTGCCAAAGCTCAAGCCCAATACATTCAATGCATAACAAGGTTCATAATACATGCAACAACGACATACAATTTCAATACTCGCAGAGTCGATACAATATAAACAACGAAGTTCGAAATCTAAACATGTTCTAAAATAACTAGATAGACATGCTGATACGACTTCTAAACCGAGTCCCACTTCTATCTCTTACTCTTGAAGCTAACCAGGTCTTCGCTGACTTGATCATGCCCCACCTGTTGCCAAGTACACATACAAAACAAAGCAACAGCCAGATAACTTCGGTTAGAATGATATTCCCAGTAAAAGCAACATAACATGCCATAACAAGTAAAATAACAACAACATGCTTCCAAGACAAAAATATATTCAATCTCAATACGAATGAAATGCATGTCTTTAAAATCGGGATATCAACTCTGATAAACAAGGGATTGCTTCTATGCTTTTGGGATCCCAAGGATGAGATCACGTAACGACTCACCGACTCTCCCAATTGAGGTGGTGCCATGTATCCCAGTCCCCTAGACTTTGGTGCGACTATAAGGAGTATGCTGACGCTAAGTGAACTTCTACAACCCAGGCCACTCAAAGTATAGCCCCCAAAACATCTAAATAAAAAGGGCAGTTCTGCCCGCTGAAATCAAAGGTTTGGCTCAAGATGAATGCATAAGAAAAACATAAAGCATTAAGCCATATAACACAAGTTCAAACAACGAAATACAAGTCCCACATTCTAGAACAAGTATTGATGCAAGTATGTGATTTAAAGGAAAACTCAAGAACCAACTGTCTCGAGTGTTCTATCCCGCTAAAACGATGACTGCTTGTACCTTTTGATATGAATAGCTCCAACTTTGGATAAGCTACAATAAAAGGTTATATAAAAAAAACTATACAACCTAAACAACAACATCGCTCAAGGTAAACTCTTTACCGCTCTTCGTCCAACTCTTCTGCGATCGACTGCTGCTAAATCTGGGCTCGACAAACTTCAAACGAATCTGTACATAGGAAAAAGATGGTAAAAGACGACGAACAAACCCATTTGCCAAAGTTCTACGATTCAAACGGTTCAAAATCTCAAAACTCAAACCGACGACATAACTGCTATAAACTGATCAAACCGGAAACGCAAACAGTAGTACAACATTGCAAACAACTCAAATCAATTCTAAAACAACAATAACAAATCAAATCCAACACATCTCAAAATCCACTTTTTCGAAAATGCTTCCAAAAATCATAACAATTCCGAACGACGCTCTAATTCAAAACCGAATGAGAATAAATGATAAGAACTCGTTCAAGAACAATATAACTGAGACTCAATCGATTCTAACAACATCCAAAAATATAAGTACAACTGATCGGAGAAATACTTACAATAGAACAAAGTTCTTGCTGCTGTGATCGCTAATCTGCCTTCAGAAATAAATTTTAACGGACGGATCGACCGGAAACTGAAATCTGAAATCTTGAAGTCATGTTTTCTCTCATCAATGGGGTCTTGGGCGTGTTGGGGAAGGAGGGAATGGAGGGAGCAAATCAAAACTCCAATAATAATATAACAAATCCTTTTTTTGCATTTTAGTCCCTGAAAAATCCGAAATTTTCAAAATAGACCCTGATCAAAATCAAGTCGGCTCTTGAACTCCGTAATCTCCGATTATCTCAAATAAACTCAATTAAGATAAAATTGTGGCGTTACAATTCTCCCCCTCTAAAAAGAGATTTTGTCCTCGAAATCAATAAGAATCACAATTCATAAGATAGAATAAAGAACTAAAGACAGTAAGAAGAACTCACGTCATCCGAATAACTCAAGAAAACGCTATCTCATGTCAGATTCTGTCTCCTAAGTTGCTTCCTCGACTCCGTGACGTCTCCACTGCACTTTCACCAAAGGAATCAACTTGGTTCTGAGCTTCTTCTCCTTCCGATCAAGGATCTGAATCGGTCGCTCAAAGTAGCTTAAAGTCTCGTCAAGCTCGGCTTCATCAGGCTGAAGAATATGAGAAGGATCAGGATGATACTTCCACAACATAGAGACGTGAAAAACATCGTGAATACCGGATAAAGATGGAGGAAGTGCAAGCCTATAGGCAAGATCGCCTAACTTCTTGAGAATCTCGTACGGTCCGATGAATCTCGAAGATAACTTCCCTCTCTTTCCAAATATAACCGTGCCTCTAAAAGGAGAAATCTTCAAGAATACTCGGTCTCCCTGATCGAAACTCAGAGGTCTCCGTCTGATATTCGCATACTTTGCCTGTCTATCCTGAGCTGCCTTCATTCTCGTCTGAATGATCTTTACTTGCTCTGCCATATCTCTAGGCATATCCGATCCCAAATCAGGAGACTCAGACACATCGTCCCAAAACAAAGGAGATCGGCACTTCTTGCCGTACAAAGCCCCAAAAGGCGCCATACCGATACTCGCTTGGTAAATGTTGTTGTAAGAAAACTCGACAAGAGGCAAAGAATCCTGCCAACTAGAGCCAAAGTCTAGCACTACTGCTCGAAGCATATCCTCTAACGTCTGGATAGTCCGCTCTGAATGTCCGTTGATCTGAGGATGATAAGCTGTACTCAGATGCAATCGAGTACCAAGTGCCTCTTGAAGACTGTGCCAAAAGTGCGAAGTGAATCTAGGGTCTCGGTCTGAAACGATCGACTTCGGCAAACCATGCAATCTCACAACATTTCTAACATATAACTCAGCCATCTGATCGTGATGATGCGTCATCCTGTATGGAATAAGGCAAGTAGACTTCGTCAATCTGTCGATCACTACCCAAATAGCATTGCATCCTTGAATAGATCGCGGTAGCTTTGTGACGAAATCCATCAAAATGTGATCCCATTTCCATTCAGAAACAGATAGACTGTGTAACAGACAACCCGGTCGCTTCCTTTATGCTTTCACTTGCTGACAGTTCAAACATCGAGATACAAACCTCGCAACATCGCTCTTCATTATCTTCCACCAAAACTGATTCTTCAGATCATTATACATCTTACGGCCTCCAGGATGAATACTGAACTGACTGCAATGAGCCTCTCGGAGATACGCTGCCTCAACTCCGAAATATCAAGCACAAAAATACGGTTATTCACAAACAAAACATCATCTCTAACCTGGAATTCAGACTGATGCCCAGATCTGACTTTCTGTACTGAAATCTGAGTGCTCGGATCAAACTTCTGTGCTTCTTTGATCAAGATAAATAACTCTGGCTCAGCTTGAATAGCTAATACTCTGATAGTCTTCCCATCTGTTTCAAACTCTAAACCAGATGTGCAACAATCATCGATCAACTGAGAAATACCGATATTAGAAAGAGATAAAGAACAAAGCTTTCGGCTCAAGGCATCTGCAACTGAATTCGACTTTCCCGGGTAGTAGTTGATTTCACAGTCAAAATCCTTAAACAGATCTAACCATCTTCTCTGTTTCATATTCAGCTCTGCTTGTGAAAACAAATACTTAAGGCTCTTATGATCAGAAAAGATCTCGAAAGACTCACCATAAAGATAGTGACGCCAGATTTTCAGAGCAAAAACGATCGCAGCGAGTTCGAGATCATGAACCGGATAACGAGTCTCGTGCGGCTTCAGCTGCCTCAAAGCCTACGCTATCACATGCTTATGCTGCATAAGAACACATCTCAAGCCTCGGTTAGAAGCATGCAATACACGGTAAAACCTCCAGTACCTGATGGAATAGAAAGAATCGAAGCACTGGTCAGTCTCCTCTTTAGATCAACGAAGATAGCCTCAAAATCTGCAGTCCAGATAAAAGGCGCATTATTCTGAGTCAGCTGGGTAATCGGCTTGGCAATAGCTGAGAATCCCTTGATGAATCGGCGATAATAACCAGCTAAACCCATAAAGCTTCGGATCTCAGGCACTGATGTCAGTCTAGGCCAATTCATAACTGCTTCAATATTTTTGGGATCGACAAAAATTCCATCTCTGGAAATAATATGACCGAGAAAGACAATTCGATCTAACCAGAACTCACACTTAGATAGATTGGCAAACAACTGTTCAACCCGCAAAATCTGCAAGATGGTCCTTAAATGCTCTACATGGTCAGTACGGTTCTTTGAATAGATAAGAATATCATCGATGAAGATAATAACAAACTCATCCAAATAGCGCTGAAATATACGGTTCATCAAACCCATAAAAACCGCTGGAGCATTAGTCAAACCAAACGGCATGACTATAAACTCAAAATGACCATACCTTGTTCTGAAGGCGGTCTTAGGAACATCTTCCTCATGCACTCTCAGCTGATGATAAACCGACCACAGATCAATCTTTGAATAGATAGAAGAACCCTGCAGTTGATCAAAAAGGTCATCTATTCGGGGTAAAGGATACCTGTTCTTTACCGTCGCTTGATTCAGTTAACGATAATCAATGCAGATCCGCATAGAACCATCCTTATTTCGAACAAACAGAACAGGAGCACCCCAAGGCGACACATTAGGTCTGATGTATCCCTTGGCAATCAAATCCTCAAGTTGTTCTTTCAATTCTCTCAATTCGATCGGTGCCATACGATAAAGATATTTGGAAATAGGTTGAGTACCTGACACTAAATGAATGCTGAATTCGATCTCTGAATAGGCGGCAATCCAGGAATCTCATCTGGAAAGACGTCCGCAAAATCTCTAACCACTGGTATATCAACCAATTATGGGCTAGATTTCAGTACGTCAACTGCATAAACCAAAAATTCTTCTGCTTTGGTGCGACTATAAGGAGTATGCTGATGCTAGGTGAACTTCTCCAACCTAGGTCACACGCAGTATAACCCCCAAAACGTCTAAATAAAAAGGGCAGTTCTGCCCGCTGAAATCAAAGATTTGGCTCAAGATGAATGCATAAGAAAAACATAATGCATTAAGCCATATAACACAAGTTCAAACAATGAAATACAAGTCCCACATTCTAGAACAAGTATTGATGCAAGTATGTGATTTAAGTAAAAACTCAAGAACCAACTTGAAAGAGTGGGTGCCCGGTGAGCCAACTTGTGGCTAAGGGCTTTGATGACTCTTTGTATAAACAATATTTTGTTTAATATAATTTACACTTTTATTAATGGCAATGACTTTATCTTTCTTCATATTGTTATATTGTGATATACTATTGTTGTTTTGATAAAGACCTTGAATATACTATAGTGTATGTAAGATGTGGTAGAACATGGGGATGTCTATCATGAAACACATCTTATAGTCACTGTATATTATAAACTGTTCCTAGTCGATTGAGCCGTCCGTTAATAAGGATAAGGATCGCTCGAGTTTGAGACTAGCATTTGCGATGCAGAGTACCACGTTTCATTGGTAGGGAACATAGAGATGTTCGAAGCATGCAAATGGATATTCATATGATGAATGATCGAACTACCCTATCCGGACTTTCCAAGTGGTTATCACTTATCGAGTGGATAAAGTCCGCGGTTTTGGTTGTACACCATTAGTCCTTACTACTTGAAACATAATTGAGACTCTATATGCTAGTACTGTGCTTTGACTCGTTTACCGACTCTATTGGGGTCATCAGGTGTCGGGATTGGGTACAGTTACAACACATATAGGAGTCGATGCTTTGTTGTCAAGGATTCACCACATACTTGCGAGTGTGGATATCCTATGCGATCTGAGGAGATATTAGTGTGACGAATCTCTGGCCAGAGTACATGATGTGTTTTAAGAAATGGTTTCTTAGTAGCACATGCGATGTCACTATTTGATCTTCAAGATGCATTGCATAGTTATCGAATCTCGAACGACTCTCGATTTACCAATGGTTGTTGATTCGATCGGGATATATGGATGAAGGGACCGTACTGTACGCTAACCAAAATCTATTGGTTCTTGCAGGCACTATCAGTGATACCTAGGGAATCATGGGGCGATGTTGCTAGGCGCTCTTACCATGATTCGATGGGCAAGTCCGAAATTGTTGTTCCGAGTCATAAGGAGTTGTGAGCCCACGGCTAGCTGTATCCCTGAACCATTGAGGGTCACACAGAGTAATGGATTTTTAATCCCCGTTGAGATAGTTAAATTTAAAGAGTTAAATTTAATGAACAAAGAAGTTGGACTTCTTATTTAAGAGTAGAGGAGTAAGATTTTCTAAAATGACATAGGGATGGACATTTTTGGAACTCACTGAATTCGGATTCAGAAAAATTTATCTTGACTTTAAAAGGTGCAGAAATGGTTTCTGTGCACATTGGTGAAATCGGTTTATCAATAGGAGTCATGATGAATTTTATATTAATTTCTGAACATGCGGTCTTTGCTTGTCGGGCTTGAACTTATGACTAATGGGCCCTAAGCTGTTAGCGGCCTACATTATAAATAAGTTATTGCAGTACAGAAATTACACACAACAGGTCACAATTTTCGAAAACCTAGTTATTTTCTCTCTAAAGTGGCCGCCCCCCTTCCCTCTTTACTCGGGAAAATCCAGCCTGTGAATTTTGAATTACAGTCTGGTTTAACGGATCAAATTCGTTAATTCTCTTCGTAGAAACTTCTGATAGATTTTCTAGTGCAATCTATCAGAGGGATTAATTATCCGTTTGGGACCTGATTGAAGAATTGTTCGTCCATCAGTTCCAGGGATATACAACAAGAGCAGAGCAATCTGTTGGTATCCATAATCTCGATTCGAGATTGGAGGTAAAAATTTATAATTGTTATTTAATTTTTACACACACAATTTAATCGTAAAGTTTTGATACACATTATGGAATCGTTCCATATAAAATTTTTAAACTTCCGCTGCACCGGGTATCAATTCTGATTGATCTGATCGCCGTTCTCCAACAGTGGTATCAGAGCCAGGTTGCTCAGATCAAGCAATTAAATTAATCGATTGTACAAAAATTTTTAAGCCTCGGTTTTTGAAACAAAATAATTTTTTTTTTTAAATTAAAAATTTTTCGGGCAAAAACACGGGCAGCGATTGGATCGCTGCCCGGGGGGCAGCGAGAGTCGCTGCCCTAGGGGCAGCCGGGCTGCCCGGCCCGAGCCCCTTTGGGGCGCGGGCAGCCCGGGAGCGTCCCGGGTGGCCCGCGGAAAAATTAATTTTTAATTTTTAAATTAAAATTTTAATATGTTAAAATTCTATTTTTGGTCCGATCGAAAATTGTTTTTGATTGGTCCACGAGGCGTCGGATCGAATTGTTCGAGTCCGAAAATTTTAAAATTGATTTTTGGATAAATTTGAATTTTTGGAAAATTTATAGATTTTATCCGTTAAATCAGATTTTATGAAATTAATTATTTTTGGTACAATTGATGATAAGATATGATCTTATGGAAATATTGAGTAAAATATGATTTTATGTATAAAATTGGATTTTATATGTAAAATATGATTTTATTTGATAAAAAGATAAAATATGATTTTTTATGTAAAATAAGATTTTATATATGGAATATGATTTTATCCTTTTAAATTTAAATTGTCATTGCATGTTATCCAATAAATTAATTTTGAATTAAATGTTATTGGATAAGGATGATCGATTGCCATGACCAATTTTGTAGGTGTATGTTAGGAATTTACATTTATTTTTATTTTTGTTGGATTTATTAATGGGCCTCGTTTATGGCCAAATATGAATTGTCATATGTAATAAAAGTGGGCTTGGTTTATGGCCCGTTCCCACCCCTTAAAAATGTATCCCTACTTGTCATTGTTATTTATTGTAAATACATTAGATTTAGTGGGAGATGAAGATTTGAAGACGGAGGTGGGCCCAGCAGACAATAAAGACAGAAGAAATGTAAATTGGAAGCTCAATGTAATAGGATTGCATTGCATACTGCATATTACCTAGGATTGGACTAAGACTCGTGATTGGCAACCACGGGTCGATTAGAAATGGAATCGATCATCCTATATAATATGTGATATTATTGTTGTATGCATGTTTTAGACTAAATTGTGTGAATCCGGCAAGCATACAAAATTTTAAAATGATGAGACAAATTTTCAAAATTAAAATTCCTCATTTTAAATATGATTTAAAATTGATATCAAGAAAAATAAAGGAAATTTAAAATTGTTTAAATGTTCCTACCTTCCATCAACGATCAATGTATGAGATGCTACCCGCGGATACGGTCCGGCTCATATTATTGGGGGGGCCCGTTCGTCGGAAAGCTGTACATTGGATCGACACATGTTGTAAGTTGGGTGGAACTCCCATGGGATCGGCTCATATTATTGGAGGATCCACATGGCGACCGTCCCTCACAACTTAATATTGATGGGTCATCTTGACATGTCACAATAAACGGCGTCATATTATTGGGCCCTTATTGGACATGAGGTAAAAACGTTGAGGTTGCTTTGGAAGCAATTGAGCTCTACCTTTTGAATATTATGGTTGGCTGATATTATTCGGGACCATAGTTTGTCAATTGGACTCCATGTTCTCACTAAGGAAAACAGTTTCCCGTATTCACTTGAGGGTAGTGAAATCGTTAAAATAGTGGGAGTGAGATTCATAAAATAAATTTCGCCTATTTTATGTCATAGTAAATTAATTAAACAATCACTGATATTTGTCTGTTTCTTTTCAGTATTTCATAAAGATGAATTCGCGTAATCCACTTTTCTCGATCCTCGAACAAAATAAATTGACTGGCGCAAACTATACGGAATGGTTCCGTAAGTTGAAGATTGTCTTGACTTCGGAGAAGATGCTCTACGTGTTAGAAAAATCTCCTCCAAAGGAAGCACCAGCTGACATAAGTCCGGAAGAGTTAGCCAAACTTGATACATGGTGGGACCATGATATCAAGGCCAAATGCTATATGCAAGCCTCGATGTCTGATGAACTCTAGAGGCGATTTGAGGACACCGTGAATGCTGCTGACATTCACGTACAACTCAAGGAACTTTTTGGGGCTCAATCGAGAGCTGAAAGGTTCGCTACTGTAAAGGAGCTAATGACGTGTCGCATGCGTGAAGGGACTTCGGTCCGTGATCATGGGGTACGAGTGATTTGGCTCATACAGAAGTTGGTAACGCTTGATTTGGTGTTGGAGCATGAACTCAACGTGGACTTATTACTTCTATCTCTTCCTTCTTCGTTTGACGGATTTGTGGTGAATTTCAATATGAACAAGATAGAGGCCTCCCTTGAAGAGATGGTCAATATGCTTGTAACATATGAATCCACTTTAAAGAAGGATAAACAGGCTTTCTTGGTGGGCTCCTCTTCTTCTGCTAAGAAGGGGCCAAGTACAAAGGGTAAGAAACGTTCTGCCCCACCCAAGAAAATCGAACCCGAGAACAAGTACAAGACAAAGGCTTCAAACATGGAAAAGTGCAAGGATGTTTGCCATTACTGCAAGAAGCCCGGTCATTGGAAGCGTAACTGCAAGGAATATCTTGAGCAGTTGCGAACTGCGAAGGGTATGTTCTATATTGAAATAAATGTTTCACTTAATACTACTTCTTGGGTATTGGATACCGGATGTGGATCTCACATTTGCAATGATTTGCAGGTGATGACAAGAAGTCGCAGGCTTAGAATGGGTGAGACCCAGCTGAGGCTCGGAAATGGTTCCAGAGTTAAAGCTAAAGCTGTGGGAGATATTTATTTAATTTTGCAGAATGGTTTTAAGTTACTTTTGAGAGATGTTTTATTTGTTCCAGATTTGATTAAAAACATTATTTCTGTTTCTATGCTTCATAGAGATGGTTATTCTTGCAATTTTGTGAATGGGATTTGCAATATTTACAAGAATGAATGTTTGATTGGAAATGGACAACTTGAAAACGATCTATATAACTTAAAATTAAAAGACGTTCCAATAAATTATGTTGATAAACCGGCAACAATAAACAAAAGGAAAATCGATAGTCAAAACCCGGCAAATCTTTGGCATGCTAGGCTAGGTCATATTTCCTTAAGGAGGATGAACAAGCTAGTGGGAGAGGGCATGTTTGATATGTCTGATATTAACTCTCTACCTACTTGTGAGTCCTGCCTGAAAGGAAAAATGACTAAATATCCTTTTAAGGGGAAACCTGAGCGTAGTCAAAATCTGTTGGATTTGATCCATACAGACGTTTGTGGTCCATTTAGGATTGGTACTCAATATGGCCACACCTACTTCATTACCTTTACTGATGATTATTCTAGGTATGGGTATTTATATTTAATGAAATATAAGTCTGAAGCATTTGAAAAGTTCAAAGAATTCAAGGCTGAAGTAGAAAACAAGCTGGGTAAAAGTATTAAAGCACTTCGATCGGATCGAGGTGAAGAATACTTGAGTACCGAGTTTTTAGACTATCTAAAAGAGAATGGGATTCCCTCTCAGTGGACTCCTCCTATGACACCACAGCTGAATGGTGTATCGGAGCGTCGTAATCGAACTTTGTTGGACATGGTTCGATCCATGATGAGCTTCACTGAGCTTCCACCTTCGTTTTGGGGCTATGCGCTTGAAACGGCGGTATTGTTGTTGAACAACGTCCACACTAAAGCAGTGGACAAAACACCATACGAGTTATGGAATGGCAAAGCTCCTAAGTATTCGTACTTGAGGATTTGGGGATGTCCTGCTTACGTGAAGCAGACAGTGGGAGATAAGTTGGATAGTCGATCCACCTTATGTTATTTTGTAGGGTATCCGAAGAATTCAATCGGATATTATTTCTATCATCCTGCTGAAACAAAGGTGTTTGTTTCAAGGAATGCCACCTTCTTGGAGAAGGAGTTCTTATTGGATAAGAAAGGCGAGATGATGGAACTCGAAGAAATTCAAGAAGAACCCGAAATACAAAATAACGATCCTACACCTTAGGAACCATTGATGGACACGCCTATACCTAGAAGATCCGAGAGGACTTCTAGACCTCCTATTTGAAATGGATCTACAAGAGAAAGCTTGGGCCTGATTGTAAGGTATTGACCTACAAGGCGCGATTGGTGGCAAAAGGTTATACTCAAAGACAAGGAGTTGACTATGATGAAACCTTTTCACCAGTTGCAATGTTCAAGTCCATAAGAATCCTTATTGCCATAGCTGCTTGGTATGACTATGAGATATGGCAAATGGATGTGAAGACTGCTTTTCTTAATGGAGACATTAAGGAAGAAATCTATATGACGCAGCCTGAGGGATACACATCCATGGGAAGCGAGCATAAGGTATGCAAGCTTCAGAGATCAATCTATGGTCTAAAACAAGCATCAAGAAGTTGGAACCAGAAATTTGATGAAACAATAAAGGATTTTGGTTTCATCAAGAACCCGGAGGAACCATGCGTGTACAAGAAAGTAGTTAAGGATGCTGTGACATTCTTAGTACTTTATGTTGATGACATCCTACTCATTGGGAATGACGTAGGGATGTTGCAGTCAACAAAGATATGGTTATCAGGTAGATTCTCGATGAAGGATTTGGGTGAGGCATCCTATATTCTAGGGATACAGATCTATAGAGATAGATCTAAGAGAATGATAGGACTCACTCAATCAACCTACATCGACACCATATTGAAACGGTTTTCAATGGATGGGTCCAAGAGAGGACATCTACCCATGTGTCATGGAGTTTCTCTATCCAAGTCTATGTGTCCCAAGACTGATGAAGAGATAGAGAAAATGACACATGTACCATATGCGTCAGCCATAGGTAGTATCATGTATGGGATGATATCTACCAGACCGGATGTAGCATTTGCTCTGAGTGTCACGAGCAGATATCAAGCTAATCCCAGTCAAATGCATTGGAAAGCCGTGAAGGACATTCTTAAGTACTTACGAAGGACTAAGAATATGTTCATGGTATGTGGAGGAAGAGAACTAAAATTGGAAGGCTATACCGACTCTAGCTTCCAAAGTGACGTGGATGACTCGAAGTCAACCTCTGGATTTGTGTTCATGCTCAATGGCGGTGCTGTCTCTTGGAAGAGTTCCAAGCAGGACACCACAGCGGATTCCACCAATGAGGCAGAATACATTGCAGCATCAGCTGCTGCTAAAGAGGACGTTTGGATGAGGAATTTCGTCCAAGAGTTGGGCGTCATTCCTGAAGTTGTTGGTCCAGTTCCGGTGTACTGTGACAACACGGGTGCCGTTGCTCATGCAAAGGAACCAAGGTCTCATCAAAGATCCAAACACGTACTGAGAAAATACCACATCATCCGGGAGATTGTGGAAAGAGGAGACATCACTGTCGAAAGAGTGGCCTCTGCAGACAATATCGCTGATCCACTTACTAAGCCCTTGCCAGGACCATTATTTGAAAAACATCGCGAAACAATGGGTCTACGTAGTATGACTAGTTGGCTTTAGGGCAAGTGGGAGATTGAAAGAGTGGGTGCCCGGTGAGCCAACTTGTGGCTAAGGGCTTTGATAACTCTTTGTATAAACAATCTTTTGTTTAATATAATTTACAATTTTATTAATGGCAATGACTTTATCTTTCTTCATATTGTTATATTGTGATATACTATTGTTGTTTTGATAAAGACCTTGAATATACTATAGTGTATGTAAGATGTGGTAGAACATGAGGATGTCTATCATGAAACACATCTTATAGTCACTGTATATTCTAAACTGTTCATAGTCGATTGAGCCATCCGTTAATAAGGATAAGGATCGCTCGAGTTTGAGACTAGCATTCGCGATGCAGAGTACCACGTTTCATTGGTAGGGAACATAGAGATGTTCGAAGCATGCAAATGGATATTCATATGATGAATGATCGAACTACCCTATCCGGACATTCCAAGTGGTTATCACTTATCGAGTGGATAAAGTCCGCGGTTTTGGTTGTACACCATTAGTCCTTACTACTTGAAACATCATTGAGACTCTATATGCTAGTACTGTGCTTTGACTCGTTTACCGACTCTATTGGGGTCATCAGGTGTCGGGATTGGGTACAGTTACAACACATATAGGAGTCGATGCTTTGTTGTCAAGGATTCACCACATACTTGCGAGTGTGGATATCCTATGCGATCTGAGGAGATATTAGTGTGACGAATCTCTGGTCAGAGTACATGATGTGTTTTAAGAAATGGTTTCTTAGTAGCACATGCGATGTCACTATTTGATCTTCAAGATGCATTGCATAGTTATCGAATCTCGAACGACTCTCGATTTACCAATGGTTGTTGATTCGATCGGGATATATGGATGAAGGGACCGTACTGTACGCTAACCAAAATCTATTGGTTCTTGCAGGCACTATCAGTGATACCTAGGGAATCATGGGGCGATGTTGCTAGGCGCTCTTACCATGATTCGATGGGCAAGTCGGAAATTGTTGTTCGGAGTCACAAGGAGTTGTGAGCCCACGGCTAGCTGTATCCCTGAACCATTGAGGGTCACACAGACTAATGGATTTTTAATCCCCGTTGAGATAGTTAAATTTAAAGAGTTAAATTTAATGAACAAAGAAGTTGGACTTCTTATTTAAGAGTAGAGGAGTAAGATTTCCTAAAATGACATAGGGATGGACATTTTTGGAAATCACTGAATTCAGATTCAGAAAAATTTATCTTGACTTTAAAAGGTGCAGAAATGGTTTCTGTGCACATTGTTGAAATCGGTTTATCAATCGGAGTCATGATGAATTTTATATTAATTTCTGAACATGCGGCCTTTGCTTGTCGGGCTTGAACTTATGACTAATGGGCCCTAAGCTGTTAGCGACCTATATTATAAATAAGTTATTGCAGTACAAAAATTACATACAACAGGTCACAATTTTCGAAAACCTAGTTATTTTCTCTCTAAAGTGGCCGCCCCCCTTCCCTCTCTACTCGGGAAAATCCAGCCTGTGAATTTTGACTTACATTCTGGTTTAACGAATCAAATTCGTTAATTCTCTTCGTAGAAACTTCTGATAGATTTTCTAGTGCAATCTATCAGAGGGATTAATTATCCGTTCGTGGACCTGATTGAAGAATTGTTCGTCCATCAGTTCCAGGGATATACAACAAGAGCAGAGCAATATGTTGGTGTCCATAATCTTGATTCGAGATTGGAGGTAAAAATTTATAATTGTTATTTAATTTTTACACACACAATTTAATCGTAAAGTTTTGATACCCATTATGGAATCGTTCCATATAAAAATTTTAAACTTCCGCTGCACCGGGTATCAATTCTGATTGATCTGATCGCCGTTCTCCAACACAACTATCTCGAGTGTGCTATCCCGCTAAAACGATGACTGCTTGTACCTTTCGATACGAATAGCTCCAACTCTGGATAAGCTACAATAAAAGGTTATATCAAATAAACTATACAACCTAAACAACAACATCACTCAAGGTAAACTCTTTACCTCTCTTCGTCCAACTCTTTTACGATCGACTGCTGCTAAATCTGGGCTCGACAAACTTCAAACAAATATGTACATAGGTAAAAGTTGATAAAAAACGACGAACAAACCCATTTGCCAAAGTTCTATGATTCAAACGGTTAAAAATCTCAAAACTCAAACCGACGGCATAACAGCTATAAACTGATCAAACCGAAAACGCAGAAAGCAGTACAACATTGCAAACAACTCAAATCAATGCTAAAACAACAATAAAAACTAAAATCCAACACATCTTAAAATCCACTTTTTCAAAAATGCTTCCAAAATTCATAACAATTCCGAACGACACTCTAATTCAAAACCGAATGAGAATAAACGATAAGTACTCATTCAAGAAAAACATAACCGAAACTCAATCGATTCTAAAAACATCCAAAAATAGAAGTACAACTGATCGAAGAAATACTTACGATAGAACAAAGCTCTCGCTGCTGTGATCGCTAATCTGCCTTCAGAAATAAATTCTAACGGCCGGATCGATCGGAAACTGAAATCTGAAAGCTTGAAGTCAAGTTTTCTCTCATCAATGGGGTCTTGGGCGTGTTGGGAAAGAATAGAATGGAGGAGACCAATTCAAGACTCCAATAATAATATAACAAATCCCTTTTTTGCATTTTAGTCCCTAAAAAATCTAAAATTTGCAAAAATAGACCCTAATCAAAATCAAGTCGGCTCTTGAACTCTGTAATCTCTGATTATCTCAAATAAACTTAATTAAGATAAAATTGGGGTGTTAAATATACACATAGACACACACTTTTAATCCCAAAATAAAAGAAAATAGGTTTCCCTCCCTCCCCTCCCCTTAACCCTAGCCGCCCCACCCCTCTCATTTCTCCCTCAACCTATCGCCTCACCTCATCTCCACCACCAGCCACTGCCGTGCTCCATCCATCGGTCGGAGCTCGCGTCTAAGGTGTTAGGGAATCTTCCACTCACGTTTTCAGCCTTCATTTCCTGCGTTTTTTTGGTTATTTTGATCCCAAGGCAAGTATATGTATTTCTTTAGCCACCAAGTAAAGATATTATGTGTTTTATTTGATTTCCTTCATGTATTTCGGGTGTTTGTGATGATTGTGCAAGGTTTCAAAATTTCAGAAATGTTTCAATAGGTTTCCTGCCTTGAATTTAAAAATCTCATGTATATGTGGTGTTGGAATGAGTTATGTGTTGTGTTTGAGTTAAGACTTGGAAGGGCTATGCGTTATTTTTCGAAAATATGGAATATTATGCATTGGTGTTGCGTTTTTCTTAAAAATCAGAAGGGGCATGCTTGTGATTCGAAATTTATGTGTGTTTTGGGGCTAAAATGAGTTATGTTTTGTGAGTGTGTTGGTTCTTGAAATTTCTTGATTCAAAAATTTCAGCTTGATAACTTGTGTCGATTGAGCTCGTTTTTCTGAATTTTTGGATTGATGATGTGTAGGCTGTGTAAGGCCCTGAAATTAATTATTTTGAGATTAGCAAAATTGATTATTATTTAATTTTGAATTATTGGAGATTAATTGAGCCGGGATTGAATTGATTTAATTTGGAGTTTCAGGGACCGAATTGCAATTAAACTGATTGACTAGTCAAGGGAGATTATTATATTATTTGTTATATATAATATCTACCTCTCACCATCACTCTCCACTCCTCTCTCTTTCTCCTTCCCCTCTCCCTCACGCCTAAAGCCGAGAAACCATGGCCAACGATTCTCCAAGCTTTTCTTCCGTCCGATTCGCACGATCCGTCCGTTAGAATTTTGAATTGAAGACATATTCACGATCACCGCAACGAGGGCTTCATTCTGACATAAGTTTTGCTACGATCCACGAACTTTGAATTTTGTTGGGTTGTTAGAATTTGATAATCTTCGAGTATGTTGTGCTTGAGTTAGCATAGATCGTGTATTCGAAGTCGGTTCGGAAAAAAAAACGAAGTTTGGATTTTATATGATTTTTGAGGCATGAATTCGAAAATGGGGTTTTGGATTTTGGTTGGATTTTGATTGTTTTGTTGATTGAGAAGTTGATATGAGTTATATAGAATGGTTGGATGGTGTGGATGATTTTTGGTTTGACCGTTTATAGCCGTTATGCCGTCGAAATCGAGTTTTATATTATCGGTTTTATTATTCGGTTTGAACTCCGGGTTTGTTTGAGTTGATGAATTGATATCGAATCCATTTGTCCAACATTTTCAGATTTGGTTGACGATTCGGGTTTGGAACGAACTTTGAAGTTGAATCGATTCGAGAGTTGAAGACGGTATATTATTGAGCTTCTTGTTTTGATTGGTTTTGATTCGATTCGATATTTATTTGGTTCGTTATTATTTTCAGATTTGAATCCTCGACGAACTTGAAAAGGTAAAATGACGACATTCGAATGATTGGGACGATTAACTCGAATTTGATTTAATTCGAGTGTCCAAGATAAATCACATACTTGTATGCTATTTGAATTATTTGATTTTTATTTGAATGAGTTTAATTGCACTTGCATACATCTTGAGCCGAAGATTCGAATCGTTTTGAATTTAGACGATTTAGGGAACTATATTGAAGTGGCTTTGGATTTTGAGTTTTTCCAATCGCTAGAATACTTCTTATAGTTGCTCTAAAGTCTAGGGGTTTGAGTTGAACGACATTCACCCCGAATGGGTGTGTTGGTGAGTTGTTCGTGAAAACTTGACCCCGGGATCCCAATTGTGTACCGATTCATATTGATTATCCGATTAGATAATCCCGAGTTTTGAAGTCATGCATTGCATTTTAATGCATTTCGAGTTAAGTGCTGATATTCCATTTGTTGAATTGATTGACTCGTCGTTTTATATGACATGAATTGTTATATTATTTGAAATTGTTTTATTTGTCTCTTTTACTGGGAATTATATTCTCACCGGATTATCCGGCTGTCGTTTTGTTTGTATGTGTACTTGACGACAGGTGGGGCAGGATCGAGTCAGAAGCTGCATGACTAGATTGAGTGGGAAATGATAGAGTGAGGACTTGGTTTTAGAAGTCATACCTTGTATTCGAACTCCCTTGTATTCCTTTTTGAGTTGTAGAACTTAGAATCGATGTTTGTTCTACATTTTTATGTATTGGAATACCTCGTTGTGGAAAAATATTAGTTGGATCATGTTAGAATCCTTTTGGGGTCTGATATTACACTTTAGAAGTCATTTTTGGTGCAGGAACAGCAGGCCATGCGCGCCCGCGCAGATCGGGAGGTGCGCCCGCGCGTCCTGCACTCTCTCGGAGGCCCGGATAGGGCGTTATGCGCGCCCGCGCCTCACCCCGATAAAAAAAAAAAAAAACCTACTTTTCGCGACGTGGTTTTGCGTCGCCGATTGTAAGGTGTGCGTCGCTAAATGACTTATTGATTATTTTTTATTTCTTTTGATTACATGATTTATTTTTGTTCGAGAGATTAGAATCCGGGTCCTCACATTAATGGACTGGGTCTCTGCTCTGCCATCTCTCAGGCTCTGCTCTGGCCCAGCCATACTCATGATCTTCTCTCTCCTGGTAGAGAGTTTTATACCCTCCCCAGGATTCGAACCTTGCACTTCAGGATAAGTACAAAGTTCTATCAATCCTGGTACCATTGAGGTAAGCAAGCCATTAGATTAAGCAAGCTATAGTAACATTTTTGGAATCTTTCCTTGCTGTTATGTTTCTTTTGGATTGAGTTCTGTTTTGAGTTTGCAGTGTCTCCAGGACTTGACTTTAGTGTTTAAGATGCATGCTAATGTGATAGGTATGATCTGAGAAGTGGGATTCTTGCTTTGGACAGAAGACAAAATTATTAAATTGTTCTTCTATGCAACTGAGACTAAGAAACTATTGTTGTCCAATCTTTGGGTTGTCGTGGATTTTTCTAGTGGCTGTCAAAGATTTAATTTTTTGTTTCTTTAAGTTGATACTACACGGTTGATGGATGCGGTTAGCCTAGTTGCAAAAAGTTGTTGTAAGTTAAGGTCTCGACTGTTTAAGTTACTGTCTTTTTCGAGTTTAAGGTCTGAAATTCGATTCTTGGGTATGAGTCAGAGTCTAGGATGCGTAGAGGAGTTTTTATAAGAGGATCGGTCATAAGAAATTTTGGAAGATGTTTTAAATAATTTTAGAAGCTTGAACAAGTATAGTAAGTCGATTGAAGAAAATATAATTTAGTAACGAAAATATAATTTTTGAAAGCATGTATTTTTATAGCTTTTGTGCATAAATTATTTATTTAAAACTTTTAAGCATATCTTTCAATGATTTTAGACAGAGCTTTGACTATAACTAATGATGTAGAAAATTTTTGAACTGCACTTCATGAAAAGTTTTGAGAAAACCCTTTTATTGAAGCTATCGTGTTTAGGAAAGTGAGTGTTTGGTCGTTAAGTAATTTGGAAAATTGGGAATTGCTTAGGAGCTCGAGTCCTATATTATATGTGTTAAAATTAATCGGTAAGTAGATATTAAGAACAGTCTCTTGTGAAAAGACTTTTAATTTATGATTGATATCGACATAAATTATTTATTGATTTCACTGACACTATTGCTTGAAGTTGTGATTAGGGATTTAAAGTTATCAAATTAAGAAAAGTGTCAGACCTTGTCGGATTATATGTGGAGAATATTTTAGCAATAACGAGGGATATAAGATTAGAAAAATGGAAGTTGTGCAATAAATTAAAGGTCTAAGAATTTGTAGGTTTTAGAACTTATGAGTTGCAATAGGATGACGTTTTTAGGTTTGCAAATTTATATCGAAAGTAATTTGGCGCAATGATAAAATTTCATTTAGGATAAAATCACTGGGGAGCAAATGAGAACTAGGAATTTGTATTGCAGTAAGAGTTATTCAAACCCTTGGTGATATAGATATCAATAAGAATCATAGTGCGCAGCGAAAGCTGATTTAGCGTCAACTCATATGGGTGTAAGGTTAGCAAATTCACTGTGGACCTAGTTAGTAAGTTTCAAATTTTCGATAACGAAATTCCAATTAAGAAGGGAAGGAATTGTAGCGCCTAAAAGTCAATTTACTTAGTCGCATGCATAAAATTAAATAAATATTATGATTATTATTTTTTAAGTTTAATTGATTTAAATCCTCTATCTGATTTATGAGTTAATAAAATGTTAATTATTTATTTAAATAATTTTATTGTATTAACTATTTAATTAATGCTTTTAATTATTTAGTTTATTTATTTTAATGATTTTATTATACAAATTATTTGTTTTAATGATTTTAAAGGTTTAAATTTGCTTATTTAAATGATTTTAATTTAATTAACTGTCCAAATTATTTATTTAAAATAACCTAAGTTTATCGATTAGTTATTTAAATTATTTTAATGCCCAATTTGTTTTAAAGATTTTTAATCCCTCTTGTGTATTTATTTAAATAACTTTTAGATGTTCATTTAATTTATTTAAATTATTTTAATCGTTTGATTTATTATTTAAATATTTTATTTATCATTGTGACATCAAAATATTTAAGTAATGACTTTAAAATAATTCTTGAATCTTCGTTATTTCAGGGCCGACGAGGAAGCAGTGTCGCGAGTTATAATTTAGTTTTGAGTTTTATGTAGTGAACTAGAGAAATTTATTAAATGATTATTTTAAGGATTTTCGAGCATCGCAATTTATTTTAAATCTTTGAAAGTTGAGGATAGTAGGTAAAACTTTATTTTAAGGATTTTCGAGTAGTCTTGTTTATTTTAAAGAAATTATATATTTTATTTAATTTCCTTCAAAAATTAGTATTTTAAAATCCGGATGAAAATTATTTACTTCCTTTCAACTTGAAAAATTTAAAGAAAATAATTTTTAATAAATGTAGTGTGTGTGGTGTAGTAGTTGTTATAAGCCTAGTAACAACTCTTTTATTTTGAAATAGCAACTGTAGTATTTTAATCATTAACAACTACAATTACACACACCTATACATACACCTATACACATATACACACACTTTTAATACCAAAATAAAAAATAGGTTTCCCTCCCTTCCCCTTAACCCTAGCCGCCCCACCCCTCTCATTTCTCCATCAACCCGTCGCCTCACCTCATCTGCACCGCCAGCCGCCGCCGTGCTCCCTCCACTGACCGGAGCTCGCGTCTAAGATGTTATGGAATCTTTCACTCACGTTTTCAGACTTCATTTCCAGCATTTTCTTGGTTATTTTGATCTCAAGGCAAGTATATTCATTTATTTGGCCACCAAATAAAGATATTATGTGTTTTATTTGCTTTCCTTCACGTATTTTGGGTGTTTGTGATGATTGTGCAAGGGTTTCAAAATTTCAGAAATGTTTCAGTAGGTTTCCTGCCTTGAATTCGAAAATCTCATGTATATGTGTTGTTGGAATGAGTTATGTATTGTGTTTGAGTTGAAACTTGGAAGGGCTATGCGTTATATTTCGAAAATATTGACTATTATGAATTGGTGTTGCGTTTTTTCTTAAAAATCAGAAGGGGCATGCTTGTGATTCAAAATTTATGTGTATAGCTAAAATGAGTTATGTTTTGTGAGTTTGTTGGTTCTTGAAGTTGCTTGATACAAAAATTTCAGCTTGATAATTTGTGTCGATTGAGCTCATTTTTCTGAATTTTTGGATTGATGATGTGTAAGGGCTGACTAGGCTCGATTATTGGAGTTTGAATGGTGTTATGTGTGGGGTTTAATGTGGTTAAAAGGTCTGGAAGAGGGCTTCTCGGGTTGAGAAGAAGGGCTGTGAGGTTTTGGAGCGTGGAAGAGGGTGAGTCGGCAATTGGTTAGGTTGTTGAGCTAGGTTTCGTTCGGGGGAACTTGAATCATGGATTCAATGTGGTCTAATAGGTGGTGGTGTTGTTATAAGTAGGATGGGAATGTGTGAATTGGTTGTTCATGGTTAAAGAGGTCAAAGTCTAGTGAAGTGATGGTGCAGATTTTTGTGTTGTCGTCACGAGCTGTCTGGAAATCGGTCCAGGTGGTTAGTTTGTGTGTCAGGGGCTGTCCGGGGTCTGGTCCTAAGTCTATTATAGGATGTGGTGAGCGTTTCGGTTCAAATTGAGAGCGATTCGGGTTAGTTATGATAAAGTTAAGAGCGTGACAAGTCGAGTTGTTAGTGCAGATTTTGGGAATGTTTAGGGGCTGCACGGAAATCCGTTTTGTTCGGGTTGCTCGGGTTGGATTCGGATGCTGTAACCTGGTCCTTGGGTTAGTATATCGTGTATAGTAGGTGTCGGTTCAAGTGAAAGTCAAATTGGTTAAGGAATGGTCAAGTTATGTGATAAGTGTATTGTGTATGCTTTATTTTTTGTCATTTTTATGGTTTTCTCGCATGCATTTATTTTACTTCATGTGTTTTATTTTTATTTTATTTATTGTGCATGCATTCTACTCTCCTGATTGATTTTTGTAGGTTAATGGAGTTTTTAAAAGGCAACTGTGATAAAGACTCGCGCAGGCGCGGACTACACCCTCGCGCGTGTGCCATAGCAAGATCCAGTAGCACGAAGATGAAACACGCGCGCGGGCGGACTTCTTCCTCGCGCGCGCGCAGAAGGAAAATCCAAAAACGTTGAATAGAGCACGCGCACGGGAGAGCAGCTATCTCGCGTGCGTGCGAGAGGATGTTACAGCCTTTGTTTTGTTACACTGCGCGCGCGCGAGATGCATACCAGGCACGAGCGCGAGTTCGGGAATCTATTTGTTCGAGAATTTATAGGTTGAAAAGGATTTTAATTGGCGCGGACCTTATAAATAGAAGTTTTATGATCTTTTTGGGGACTTTTTGTTTTTTGATTTTTGCACGCAAAGGCTGAAGGTGGCTTCTCTTGAACACTTCTCCAGTTTTTCTTCTATTCTCGTATTTTATAGTTTATGGTTTTAGACTTTGTTTGATTAATTAAGTTTATTAGTGAGTAGTAGTTTTTTTTTATCAAGGCCACGTGATTGAGCCAGACAATTTATGTAGAAAACTTGATTTGTTTATTCGAGAATTTTCAAACTTGATTTTATTTTATTGATTATCGAATTTATATTTGTCTTGTGAATTTCTTGGCCAGTTATTTGTTTGCATGTTAATTGATTCCAATTCGACAGAGGAGGTTTCGATTTTGATCAGTTCAATATTCAACATATTGTAAAACCAACTAGAAATAGAATTTGGTTTCATTATGTGGTTTGGGTGAAAACTGAATTTTCACAGTTCATCATGCATTCAAACTTGATTAGAATTACGAAAGATTAATCCGTCAATATTTGAATAGGTTTGATTGTTCTAGAAATAGTCCTTTGAATAATTTAGGAAAATTCCCGTGAATTAAGATTAAGTCTGATGTCTTAAATCTACTACTTGTTACATGAATTGTCTGGTACCTACGTGAGTCCTTGATCGAGTTTTTCCCAAATTGAATTTTAATCAAAAATTTCTGCTGTGTTTTGAGTTGAATATTATTTAAAATTTAAATTCTTAGTTTAAAATCCTAAAATCACTCTTATTAATTTGTCTAGATTAAGTAGGAATAATCATATTCTGTTAGTCATATTTATACAGTCCCTGTGTGTTCGACATCTGGACCTTTGTCCACTTTATTATTACTTGACCTGGTGCGCTTGCCAGTAGATTTTTATCAAACCGATTTTAGCGGTCAAGTTTTTGGCGCCGTTGCCGGGGACTGTTTGATATCAGAATTTTTATTTCGTTTGAGATTAGACTTTATTTATTTTCGTAAATTCTGAATTTTATTTCTTCGTGATTTTCAGGTACTTTCTGTTGTGCATGCATAGAATTGGATCTAGAGATTTACTGCCACTTGATTTGGAGATCGAACGCACGCTCAGCAGAATCCGAAAGGCCAAGAGATCTATCAGTCTTGAACTTGAAACATAATCTGAATCAGAAGAAGAAATGGCGGACAACAGAACTGTTCTAGACATCATTTTTCCACGTACTGAAGGCTATGGATCTAACATCGTTCGCCCTTCTGTCGAGGCGAATAAATTTGAATTGAAGCCTTCAATCATTCAGATGATTCAGCTGCAAGCAAGATTTTGGGGTACATCTGTGGAAGACCCCTACGCTCATCTGGAGCATTTTCTGTCGATCTGCAACACGTTCAAGGTTAATGGGGTAAGATCTGATGCAGTGCAACTACGGTTATTCCCATTCTCTCTACAAGGCGAAACTGTTGAATGGTTGGATGAATTGACTGCCGGTTCTATTACTACCTGGAACCAACTTGTTCAAACTTTTTAGAACAATATTTCTCTTCCACGAAGATGGCAAACTATTCTCCGACATCATATCATTCAGGCATAAGGAATCTGAATCTATACATACGGCTTGGACTCGATTCAAAAAGATGTTGAGGATGTGTCCTCAACATAATATTACTCAGAGCAAGTAGACTTAGACCTTCTACAATGGGGCGGATCAATCTGTTCGATCCATGTTGGATGCTGCTGCTAACGGAAGCCTATTCAAGAAGACACCAGCAGAGGCGTGGGAAATTATTGGAAACATGGCTGAAAGCAACATTGGATGGCCAGATGTTAAGAAGGAGAAAAAGGCTGGAGTACTAGAAGTCGATGCACTTACAACATTGAATGCCAAAATTGATACTCTTACTCATCAGATGGCAATTATGTAGATAGCTCCAGCCAATCAAGTGCAAGCTCCGCACCCCGAGGAACAACAAGTATTTGAAGTTGATGCGGCGAATTTCATGGGAAATAAAGGGAGACAACCATACAATCCCTATAGCAATACTTACAATCCTGGCTGGAAGAATCATCCAAACTTCTCGTGGAAACCTACATATCCTACAGCCAACATTTCAAAGACAGTTGAGAAGAAGCCATATTTTGAAGAAATCATGATGAAATATGTAGCGGGTACTGAAACTCGCCTACAGAATCAGCAGACAATGTTGCAGAAGTTGGAAACACAGATGAGTCAGATAGCAACACAACTGTCAACTAGACCAGCAGGATCATTGCCTAGCAATATTGAGAGGAATCCCAAGGATGTCAATGCTATTCTAGCGGTGACTAGATCGCAAGCAGAGACTGCAGAAAAAAATACTGAGGATGAGGAAGCAAGTGAGTCACTCAAGGAACAAGGGCTAGAGGAAGCACCCAAGCAGGCAGACTCGACTCCTACGGGCAAGAAAGGTAAGTCTTCTAACCCCATTATTATTCATCATATTGATTTGAGTAAACTCCCCTTCCCTCAAAGAGCAAAGCAACTGCAATTAAATAATCAATTTGCAAAATTTCTAGAGATTTTGAAAAAGCTTCATATCAATATTTCATTTGCAGATACTTTGGCTCAAATGCCCAGTTATGCAAAATTTTTTAAAGATATTTTGTCTAACAAAAGAAAACTGGTGGATTTTGAAACTATGAAGTTATCAGAGGAATGTTCTGCCATTTTACAAAATAAACTCCCTCCGAAACATAAGGATCCCGGTAGCTTTTTAATTCCATGCACCATTGGCAAATCATTTTTTAACAAGGCTTTATGTGACATAGGTGCAAGCATTAATCTTATGCCTTATTCATGTTTTGAAAAGCTAGGAATTGGTAAGGTTAAGCCAACCACTATCTCCCTGCAATTAGCTGATAGATCCATAAAATATCCAAGGGGGATTGTGGAAGATGTGTTGGTTAAGGTAGATAAATTTATATTTCCGGTGGACTTTGTTGTGCTTGATATGGAAGAGGATCGTGAGATACCTCTTATTTTGGGTAGACCGTTTTTAGCCACTGAAAAGGCATTGATTGATGTGCATAAGGGAGAGTTGATTTTGCGTATGAATGATGAGAAAGTGATATTTAATGTTTTTCATGGACTTCGATATCCTGCAGACAATTTTGATTGTTTCAGAATTGATATTACTGATGATTTGGTTGAGTGTTCTCTGCAGGAACAGTTGTCAGTGGATCCTTTAGAAATATGTTTGACAGGAACAACTGATGAGGAGCATGTCAGCAAGGAAGTTCATGAAGTGGCATGATATCTGGATTGGAGTCTGCCCTTTGACATTGTAACGTCCCGATTTTATCTTAATCGACTTTATTTGAGATAATCGGAGATTCCAGTGTTCAAGAGCCGACTTGATTTTGATCAGGGTCCTTTTTGCAAATTTCGGATTTTTCAGGGACTAAAACGCAAATATGGACTTAATTAGATATTTATACCTTGTTTTGACTTCTCCTTCACTCCACCCTCTTCTCTCCCAACCGATTCCCCCATTTAAGGCGTGAGATAAGCTTTTCAAGCTTTTGGATTTCCTCCCGAGCTCGATCCGTCCGTTAGAAATTATTTCTGAAGGCAGATTAGCGATCACGGCTGAGAGAGCTTCGTTATACCGTGAGTATTTCTCCGATCGGATATGTTTTGTTTTTCGGAGGTGGTTAGAATCGATTTAGATTCTAGTATGTTGTTCCTGGTGGAGTTCTGATCGTTTATTATCTGTCAGTTTTGAATTAGAGCGATGTTCGGATTTGTTATGAATTTTTGAAGGGATTTTCGAAAAAGTGAGTTTTGTGATTTGTTGGAATTGGATTGTTTTGGTTGAATGTTGATTGATATGAGTTGCTTAGAGTGATATTATGCTGTTTGCATTTTCGGTTAGTTGAATTTATAGCCGTTATGCCGCCGATTTGAGATTTTGGAATTGGAGATTCGTTTGAGTTTTTGGGAGTTGCTCGTTTTGAATGGATTGATATTGGATTGATTTTATCTCCGCAGATTAGTTGAAGATCGTGGAGTTCCGAATTGGCACCTTTCGAATCGTTGAAGATTTGATCGAGGTTTGGTATCGAGTTGATCCATCCTCGAAAGTTGAATTGAATTATCTTTATCATTGAACTTGATTTGGAATAAAATTTTGATTTGGAATTCTTGTATCGATGTTGTTTCCAGGTTTGGAGCATCGACGTTGTTGAAAAGAGGTATAAGATGACTTGGAATGGAATGGAACGAATGACTCGAATCCGACTTGATTCGAGTGTTCCGGAAAAATCACATACTTGCATGTTAATTGATTATTTGAGTTATGTTGCATTGCATTCATATTAAGCATATGAACCCTGATTTGAATAGCGGGCAGGACGGCCCTTTTGATGATTGACGTTTTGGGAATTATATTGTGAGTCGCCTGGGTGTAGCTGTTTCACCTAGTGCTAGCATACTCCTTATAGTTGCACCAAAGTCTAGAGGATGGAGATACGTAGCACCACCTCGATCGGGAGAGTCGGTGAGTTGTTTACGTGATCTCGTCCTCGGGATCCCAAAAGCAAAAGCTGAAATGTTTTGATTATCCGACTTGATAATCTCAGATTTAAAGACATGCATTGCATTTATGCATATGAATTGAGTTTTAGACATGCTTGTGGAATTGCATGGTTGTTATTTGAATATGTAGAAGATGATGCATTTCGTTTGAGATGTTTTTATGATATTGCATGTTTGTCTCTTTTACTGGGAATAATATTCTCACCGGATTATCTGGCTGTTGTCTTGTCTTTGTATTTGTGCTTGGCAACAGGTGGGGCAGGACCGAGTCAGAGATCGCATGGCTAGGTGGTCGAGTTGATAGAGTGAGGCCTTGTTATTGTAGAAGTCGAATTTGAAATCGAACTTAGATTGTATTCGAACTCGATTTGTATTTTGGATTTTGGAACTTATAATTGATGCATGTTCTACTCTTTCTTGTAATTGAATATTTCGTTGTTGGAAAAGTTTTAGTTGGATCATGTCGGAGCCTTTCCGGGTGTTGGATTGCACTTTTGAAGCCTTATTTTGAGCTAAAACAGCAGGCCATGCGTGCTCGCGCCTGGTTAGGAGCGCCCGCGCGTTCTTCTCCCTTTCTCGGAGGCCCGGGCAGGTCTGTATGCGCGCCCGCGCGTCACCCTGTGTAAAAAAAAAAAAAAAAAAAAATTTGCTTTATCTCTTGGATCTTTGGATGTCTATTGATAGGATTGATTCATGATTAGATGATTAGAATCGGGGTCTGACATTAAGTGGTATCAGAGCCATAAGATTCTTGGACTGAATTTAGAAGTGAGCGGGGTAGATCGAGTCTGCATGAATTGATTCTCGCATGTGGTTGAGTTATTTAAATTGATTTATTTAAATACCATGCGAGCATGCTTTGTTGTTGAGAATTACTTGATTTACATGATTTTGTGATTTGAAATATGAAGCATGAATTATTTGAGATATGAAATGTATTTTACCTGTATCCGGAATTCTGAGAGGTTGCAAGGGCACCGAATTGCAGAGATTGAGATATCTTGTGTCCTAACCTTTGACAATCAGATGGGTCCTCGACGAGTTATTAACAGGAACCCACCACCAGTTATTCCTGCTACTGAACAAGCTAGTACTGAAACTGTTGAGATGGATGCTACAGCGACACCTATGGAAACCCTGCTGAAGAGGTTTCAGTCTTTTAATCCGCCGTTGTTGATGGGCACTGAAAATCCAGTTGATTGTGAGAGTTGGTTGGATGATATCGATCAGCTGTTTGATTCTATCGATTACTCAAATGACCGCCGAACCAGGTTAGTCATTCATCAGCTTCGTGGTGTTGCTAAGAACTGGTGGATTATGACGAAGAAAGCAATGGAGAGTAGAGGTATGGAAATTACTTGGGCTCTTTTCAAGTCTGAGTTCTATAAGCGGTTTTTCCCCGTGTCGTACCGAAAGGACAAGGGAGCCGAGTTTGCAAATCTGAAGCAGGGGAATTTGAATATTGAAGAGTATGTAGCCAAGTTTGATAGTCTGTTATGTTTTGCACCGCTGATTGCCAGCGATGAGGAAGCTAAAGCCGACCAGTTTCTTAATGGTTTGAACCCCGACGTCTTCACGTTGGTAAACACCAATAGGCCTAACAATTTTGCGGATGCCATGAATCACGCAAAAGGTGCTGAAGCAGGTTTATGGAGACAGAGAGGAGGTCAGTTTGTGCCGCAGCAGCAGCAAGAACAGTTTCAGGCATAACCTTTTCAATTTCAGAATCAACCATCGAGTTTTGAAGGTGGTAGCAGTGGAGGTAATAGGAAGGAATACTATCATCCGAAAGGGAAGCAGTTTAAGAAGCACGGAACCAGTTCTTCGAGCTCGAGTGGTTCGAGGCAGTATGGATCGGGACAGAGTTCGGGACAGTCAGGCATGTCTTGTGCCAACTGCGGAGGTCGTCACTCCAGTGATCAGTGTAGAGGTATTTTTGGAAGCTGTCATATTTGTAACCAGGCGGGGCATTTTGCGAGAACATGTCCTCAGCATGTTCCTCAGCAAGCTCAAAGTGGAATTTTCCCGAGACAGACAGCTCAGCCTCAGCAGCAAGCACCTACTGTCCACTCTTTCCAACCTCAGCAACAGAATGTGCAGGAAGGTAATCAGTATGCAAGCCAGCCTCCCAGACAGCAGGCATGAGTTTTTGCTCTGTCTGAGGATCCGCAGACTCAGGCTGCACCCGATAATGAAAGATCAGGTAACGTTCGATATTGAGTTCCCTATTCTTATTGGAATGTTAGATTCTGGCGAGTCTCTTGCCTTCTTATTGAAGAATCTGTTTATGTTTAACGTGCCTCTATTAAATTGTTGAATTGTCGAATTGATGAATACTCCAGTAATGTTGTTCTATTAACCGGATCTTTCAGAAGAATTAGTAGAGGTTATGAATTCTTATCGTTGATTTCTTATCTTTGTGGAATGAGAATTATACTGATCTTTCGGAGCTTTTGAGAATTGGATAGCAGATTGTGGTACCAAGCAGTTGTACGTTATTCTTCGATGTCTGAATTCTTTTGGATTGAATGGTCTTCTTCGATTGTATGATTTGATGATGGAATTTCTGTCGATCAGCGATCTCTTCTTATCGAAATTTACGGGATGTAGTCTTGTTCAGAAGAATCACTTATTAGCTTGATGCATCGAGACAGCTGAAGACACTCGAGACTCAATGTCTGAATCTGGACTTCGAGCTCGCAGCGATCTTATTGATTTGAAGATCTGTTATCTTTTGTCTTATGAGGAAATTTACGTGATCTGTTATAATATTTGGAGTTGGAGAAATTGTTTTCACAGAGGAAATTGATTTGGAGACAGAAAAGAAGATTAGATTGTTTGAGATTCTGACTGCGAATCTTTATCTGAGGAATTTTATGCAGCAACCGATGTTTTGAACTGTTCTTATTTTATCTACTATCTGACTTCGAATGACCGATTGCTGGAATCTTCTACCGTTCTCTGTACAGAATGACTTTCAGTCAAGATTAGAGGATTGATATCTTGTCAGAGGTCGTCAGATGTCTTGTTTTTGTTGAAGTCTGTCAGTTTAGACAGAGATCCTTGATGCACTCATTCTTTCGGCAAGGACTTCGATGAGATTTTGTTGCCTGATTTCAACTTTTTCAGTTCGATATCCTCGGAACGACGGAAAGCCAGATTAGACGAGTCGAACTTTGGATGTTATGCCTTGAGTTGAAACCAAAGATGATTCGATTGTGACTGAGCTTAGGAGGATTTTCTGTAGAGAAGGAGTCGACTTTTGATTGACAAACTTGAAGGAGTAGTTTGGAGAACAGAGTTCGTGTTGGAACCGTGTCGATTTCGAGGACGAAATCTTTTCTTAAAGGGGGAGAATTGTAACGCCCCGATTTTATCTTAATCGACTTTATTTGAGATAATCGGAGATTCCAGAGTTCAAGAGCCGACTTGATTTTGATCAGGGTCCTTTTTGCAAATTTCGGATTTTTCAGGGACTAAAACGAAAATATGGACTTAATTAGATATTTATACCTTGTTTTGACTTCTCCTTCACTCCACCCTCTTCTCTCCCAACCGATTCCCCCATTGAAGGCGTGAGATAAGCTTTTCAAGCTTTTGGATTTCCTCCCGAGCTCGATCCGTCCGTTAGAAATTATTTCTGAAGGCAGATTAGCGATCACGGCTGAGAGAGCTTCGTTATACCGTGAGTATTTCTCCGATCGGATATGTTTTGTTTTTTGGAGGTGGTTAGAATCGATTTAGATTCTAGTATGTTGTTCCTGGCGGAGTTCTGATCGTTTATTATCTGTCAGTTTTGAATTAGAGCGATGTTCGGATTTGTTATGAATTTTTGAAGGGATTTTCAAAAAAGTGAGTTTTGTGATTTGTTGGAATTGGATTGTTTTGGTTGAATGTTGATTGATATGAGTTGCTTAGAGTGATATTATGCTGTTTGCATTTTCGGTTAGTTGAATTTATAGCCGTTATGCCGCCGGTTTGAGATTTTGGAATTGGAGATTCGTTTGAGTTTTTGGGAGTTGCTCGTTTTGAATGGATTGATATTGGATTGATTTTATCTCCGCAGATTAGTTGAAGATCGTGGAGTTCCGAATTGGCAACTTTCAAATCGTTGAAGATTTGATCGAGGTTTGGTATCGAGTTGATCCATCCTCGAAAGTTGAATTGAATTATCTTTATCGTTGAACTTGATTTGGAATAAAATTTTGATTTGGAATTCTTGTATCGATGTTGTTTCCAGGTTTGGAGCATCGACGTTGTTGAAAAGAGGTATAAGATGACTTGGAATGGAATGGAACGAATGACTCGAATCCGACTTGATTCGAGTGTTCCGGAAAAATCACATACTTGCATGTTAATTGATTATTTGAGTTATGTTGCATTGCATTCATATTGAGCATATGAACCCTGATTTGAATAGCGGGCAGGACGGCCCTTTTGATGATAGACGTTTTGGGAATTATATTGTGAGTGGCCTGGGTGTAGCTGTTTCACCTAGTGCTAGCATACTCCTTATAGTTGCACCAAAGTCTAGAGGATGGAGATACGTAGCACCACCTCGATCGGGAGAGTCGGTGAGTTGTTTACGTGATCTCGTCCTCGGGATCCCAAAAGCAAAAGCTGAAATGTTTTGATTATCCGACTTGATAATCTCAGATTTAAAGACATGCATTGCATTTATGCATATGAATTGAGTTTTAGACATGCTTGTGGAATTGCATGGTTGTTATTTGAATATGTAGAAGATGATGCATTTCGTTTGAGATGTTTTTATGATATTGCATGTTTGTCTCTTTTACTGGGAATAATATTCTCACCGGATTATCCGGCTGTTGTCTTGTCTTTGTATTTGTGCTTGGCAACAGGTGGGGCAGGACCGAGTCAGAGATCGCATGGCTAGGTGGTCGAGTTGATAGAGTGAGGCCTTGTTATTGTAGAAGTCGAATTTGAAATCGAACTTAGATTGTATTCGAACTCGATTTGTATTTTGGATTTTGGAACTTATAATTGATGCATGTTCTACTCTTTCTTGTAATTGAATATTTCGTTGTTGGAAAAGTTTTAGTTGGATCATGTCGGAGCCTTTCCGGGTGTTGGATTGCACTTTTGAAGCCTTATTTTGAGCTAAAACAGCAGGCCATGCGCGCCCGCGCCTGGTTAGGAGCGCCCGCGCGTTCTTCTCCCTTTCTCGGAGGCCCGAGCAGGTCTGTATGCGCGCCCGCGCCTCGGGTGGCGCGCCCGCGCGTCACCCTGTGTAAAAAAAAAAAAAAAAAATTTGCTTTATCTCTTGGATCTTTGGATGTCTATTGATAGGATTGATTCATGATTAGATGATTAGAATCGGGGTCTCACATTAAGTGGTATCAGAGCCATAAGATTCTTGGACTGAATTTAGAAGTGAGCGGGGTAGATCGAGTCTGCATGAATTGATTCTCGCATGTGGTTGAGTTATTTAAATTGATTTATTTAAATACCATGCGAGCATGCTTTGTTGTTGAGAATTACTTGATTTACATGATTTTGTGATTTGAAATATGAAGCATGAATTATTTGAGATATGAACTGTATTTCACCTGTATCCGGAATTCTGAGAGGTTGCAAGGGCACCGAATTGCAGAGATTGAGATATCTTGTGTCCTAACCTTTGACAATCAGATGGGTCCTCAACGAGTTATTAACAGGAACCCACCACCAGTTATTCCTGCTACTGAACAAGCTAGTACTGAAACTGTTGAGATGGATGCTACAGCGACACCTATGGAAACCCTGCTGAAGAGGTTTCAGTCTTTTAATCCGCCGTTGTTGATGGGCACTGAAAATCCAGTTGATTGTGAGAGTTGGTTGGATGATATCGATCAGCTGTTTGATTCTATCGATTACTCAAATGACCGCCGAACCAGGTTAGTCATTCATCAGCTTCGTGGTGTTGCTAAGAACTGGTGGATTATGACGAAGAAAGCAATGGAGAGTAGAGGTATGGAAATTACTTGGGCTCTTTTCAAGTCTGAGTTCTATAAGCGGTTTTTCCCCGTGTCGTACCGAAAGGACAAGGGAGCCGAGTTTGCAAATCTGAAGCAGGGGAATTTGAATATTGAAGAGTATGTAGCCAAGTTTGATAGTCTGTTATGTTTTGCACCGCTGATTGCCAGCGATGAGGAAGCTAAAGCCGACCAGTTTATTAATGGTTTGAACCCCGACGTCTTCACGTTGGTAAACACCAATAGGCCTAACAATTTTGCGGATGCCATGAATCACGCAAAAGGTGCTGAAGCAGGTTTATGGAGACAGAGAGGAGGTCAGTTTGTGCCGCAGTAGCAGCAAGAACAGTTTCAGGCACAACCTTTTCAATTTCAGAATCAACCATCGAGTTTTGAAGGTGGTAGCAGTGGAGGTAATAGGAAGGAATACTATCATCCGAAAGGGAAGCAGTTTAAGAAGCACGGAACAATGGTTCTTCGAGCTCGAGTGGTTCGAGGCAGTATGGATCGGGACAGAGTTCGGGACAGTCAGGCATGTCTTGTGCCAACTGCGGAGGTCGTCACTCCAGTGATCAGTGTAGAGGTATTTTTGGAAGCTGTCATATTTGTAACCAGGCGGGGCATTTTGCGAGAACATGTCCTCAGCGTGTTCCTCAGCAAGCTCAAAGTGGAATTTTCCCGAGACAGACAGCTCAGCCTCAGCAGCAAGCACCTACTGTCCACTCTTTCCAACCTCAGCAACAGAATGTGCAGGAAGGTAATCAGTATGCAAGCCAGCCTCCCAGACAGCAGGCACGAGTTTTTGCTCTGTCTGAGGATCCGCAGACTCAGGCTGCACCCGATAATGAAAGATCAGGTAACGTTCGATATTGAGTTCCCTATTCTTATTGGAATGTTAGATTCTGGCGAGTCTCTTGCCTTCTTATTGAAGAATCTGTTTATGTTTAACGTGCCTCTATTAAATTGTTGAATTGTCGAATTGATGAATACTCCAGTAATGTTGTTCTATTAACCGGATCTTTCAGAAGAATTAGTAGAGGTTATGAATTCTTATCGTTGATTTCTTATCTTTGTGGAATGAGAATTATACTGATATTTCGGAGCTTTTGAGAATTGGATAGCAGATTGTGGTACCAAGCAGTTGTACGTTATTCTTCGATGTCTGAATTCTTTTGGATTGAATGGTCTTCTTTGATTGTATGATTTGATGATGGAATTTCTGTCGATCAGCGATCTCTTCTTATCGAAATTTACGGGATGTAGTCTTGTTCAGAAGAATCACTTATTAGCTTGATGCATCGAGACAGCTGAAGACACTCGAGACTCAATGTCTGAATCTGGACTTCGAGCTCGCAGCGATCTTATTGATTTGAAGATCTGTTATCTTTTGTCTTATGAGGAAATTTACGTGATCTGTTATAATATTTGGAGTTGGAGAAATTTTTTTCACAGAGGAAATTGATTTGGAGACAGAAAAGAAGATTAGATTGTTTGAGATTCTGACTGCGAATCTTTATCTGAGGAATTTTATGCAGCAACCGATGTTTTGAACTGTTCTTATTTTATCTACTATCTGACTTCGAATGACCGATTGCTGGAATCTTCTACCGTTCTCTGTACAGAATGACTTTCAGTCAAGATTAGAGGATTGATATCTTGTCAGAGGTCGTCAGATGTCTTGTTTTTGTTGAAGTCTGTCAGTTTAGACAGAGATCCTTGATGCACTCATTCTTTCGGCAAGGACTTCGATGAGATTTTGTTGCCTGATTTCAACTTTTTCAGTTCGATATCCTCGGAACGACGGAAAGCCAGATTAGACGAGTCGAACTTTGGATGTTATGCCTTGAGTTGAAACCAAAGATGATTCGATTGTGACTGAGCTTAGGAGGATTTTTTGTAGAGAAGGAGTCGACTTTTGATTGACAAACTTGAAGGAGTAGTTTGGAGAACAGAGTTCGTGTTGGAACCGTGTCGATTTCGAGGACGAAATCTTTTCTTAGAGGGGGAGAATTGTAACGCCCCGATTTTATCTTAATCGACTTTATTTGAGATAATCGGAGATTCCAGAGTTCAAGAGCCGACTTGATTTTGATCAGGGTCCTTTTTGCAAATTTCGGATTTTTCAGGGACTAAAACAAAAATATGGACTTAATTAGATATTTATACCTTGTTTTGACTTCTCCTTCACTCCACCCTCTTCTCTCCCAACCGATTCCCCCATTGAAGGCGTGAGATAAGCTTTTCAAGCTTTTGGATTTCCTCCCGAGCTCGATCCGTCCGTTAGAAATTATTTCTGAAGGCAGATTAGCGATCACGGCTGAGAGAGCTTCGTTATACCGTGAGTATTTCTCCGATCGGATATGTTTTGTTTTTCGGAGGTGGTTAGAATCGATTTAGATTCTAGTATGTTGTTCCTGGCGGAGTTCTGATCGTTTATTATCTGTCAGTTTTGAATTAGAGCGATGTTCGGATTTGTTATGAATTTTTGAAGGGATTTTCGAAAAAGTGAGTTTTGTGATTTGTTGGAATTGGATTGTTTTGGTTGAATGTTGATTGATATGAGTTGCTTAGAGTGATATTATGCTGTTTGCATTTTCGGTTAGTTGAATTTATAGCCGTTATGCCGCCGGTTTGAGATTTTGGAATTGGAGATTCGTTTGAGTTTTTGGGAGTTGCTCGTTTTGAATGGATTGATATTGGATTGATTTTATCTCCGCAGATTAGTTGAAGATCGTGGAGTTCCGAATTGGCAACTTTCAAATCGTTGAAGATTTGATCGAGGTTTGGTATCGAGTTGATCCATCCTCGAAAGTTGAATTGAATTATCTTTATCGTTGAACTTGATTTGGAATAAAATTTTGATTTGGAATTCTTGTATCGATGTTGTTTCCAGGTTTGGAGCATCGACGTTGTTGAAAAGAGGTATAAGATGACTTGGAATGGAATGGAACGAATGACTCGAATCCGACTTGATTCGAGTGTTCCGGAAAAATCACATACTTGCATGTTAATTGATTATTTGAGTTATGTTGCATTGCATTCATATTGAGCATATGGACCCTGATTTGAATAGCGGGCAGGACGGCCCTTTTGATGATAGACGTTTTGGGAATTATATTGTGAGTGGCCTGGGTGTAGCTGTTTCACCTAGTGCTAGCATACTCCTTATAGTTGCACCAAAGTCTAGAGGATGGAGATACGTAGCACCACCTCGATCGGGAGAGTCGGTGAGTTGTTTACGTGATCTCGTCCTCGGGATCCCAAAAGCAAAAGCTGAAATGTTTTGATTATCCGACTTGATAATCTCAGATTTAAAGACATGCATTGCATTTATGCATATGAATTGAGTTTTAGACATGCTTGTAGAATTGCATGGTTGTTATTTGAATATGTAGAAGATGATGCATTTCGTTTGAGATGTTTTTATGATATTGCATGTTTGTCTCTTTTACTGGGAATATTATTCTCACCGGATTATCCGGCTGTTGTCTTGTCTTTGTATGTGTGCTTGGCAACAGGTGGGGCAGGACCGAGTCAGAGATCGCATGGCTAGGTGCTCGAGTTGATAGAGTGAGGCCTTGTTATTGTAGAAGTCGAATTTGAAATCGAACTTAGATTGTATTCGAACTCGATTTGTATTTTGGATTTTGGAACTTAGAATTGATGCATGTTCTACTCTTTCTTGTAATTGAATATTTCGTTGTTGGAAAAGTTTTAGTTGGATCATGTCGGAGCCTTTCCGGGTGTTGGATTGCACTTTTGAAGCCTTATTTTGAGCTAAAACAGCAGGCCATGCGCGCCCGCGTCTGGTTAGGAGCGCCCGCGCGTTCTGCTCCCTTTCTCGGAGGCCCGGGCAGGTCTGTATGCGCGCCCGCGCGTCACCCTGTGTAAAAAAAAAAAAAAAAAAAAAAAAATTGGCTTTATCTCTTGGATCTTTGGATGTCTATTGATAGGATTGATTCATGATTAGATGATTAGAATCGGGGTCTCACAGACATACTCATCACTACTAAGATGGGGGAGCTTGACCATACTGCAAAACCACTGAAGCTTTCCACCGAGGAGCCCCCCACTCTTGAACTTAAACCGCTCTCTTTTCATTTGAAATATTTGTATTTATTAAAGAATGATAAACTGCCAGTAATCTGTTCATATTCTTTGACATATTGTGAGGAGGAAAAACTGTTGCGGGTGATTAGAGAACACATAAGAGCCATATGATGGAGCTTGGATGATATTAAGGGGATTAGTCCAACCATGTGCATGCACAAAATATTGATGGAAATGGAGCACAAGACATCTACTCAACCACAGTGGCGACTCAACCCGACTATGCAAGAGGTAGTGAAAAAGAAGGTGATAAAACTCCTTGATGCAGGTATTATCTATCTTATATCTGATAGTAAATGAGTGAGTCCAATTCAAGTAGTGCCTAAAAAAGGGAGGGATGACTGTTATTGAAAACGCAAATAATGAATTGATTCCTACTAGAACTGTTACGGGATGGCGGGTTTGTATTGATTATAGGAAATTGAATGATGCCACTCGTAAGGATCACTTCCCCCTTCCCTTTATTGATCAGATGGTTGAGAGACTTGCAGGGCATGTGATAAGTGTATTTTATACACTTAATTTAATTATGATTTTAATTGTTAAATATTTGTTTTGAGCAGATTTATGCGTGGGTTTTGTTGTTTTTGTGTTCTTAGGGAATTATGGACATTTGGTAAAGAAAAGAAAAAATTAATGGAGAAGAAGAAAAGTGTGTGAGAAAAATGAGAAATAAAAGAAAAGAAGAAAGAAGAGAATAAAAGAAGAAAAGGAACGTACAAAAAAGAAAAGAAAGCAAGGAGAAGAGATTGGGCTTCAAATTGGGCATTGTTGTTAGCGCTTCATTAAGCGCTAAAGGAGAACAAGTAAAGAGCTAACGCGCAACCTTCTTGTGAAAGAGAAAGTGGATTCCAGAATGTCATGAGCGCCCGCGTGAGTTTTGGAGCGGGCGCGCGTCGCGAAATTTATGTGGGAATTTTTTATCGGAAAATGAAAGTTTCTATTTTCTTGGGCTTTATTCTTGGGCTTTTGTGCACGATATAAAATGAATTTTCTTATCAGACAAGAGGGAGCCGCCACAATAATTACACAATACATATCAGAGATCAGAGGGTGATCGTGTGGGATTTCTTGAAGGATTTTCTGAGCTCTTAATTGATGAACCGAACACGGCATCGCATCTAAGGATTTGTTTCATTTATCTTTTATTTATTTTATTCTGAATATGTTTGGATTTTTGAACATGATTTTTTTTATTCAAAATTTTATTATGAACTAATTTTTTAGAGTCAAGAGGTTGGATGGAACCTGGTGTAGACGCTTTCATGAATTTTTTATTTTATTGAATTAAGTTTCTTCTACATTAATTGTTTTTTTCTAGAATAGATTGTCTTTTCAATTATCTGATCAATAATTGATTTGTTATATTTATTTGATATCTGGCACTCGGGAGAGGAGATTTTGAATAGGACCAATAGAAAATACACTGTTAATTATTTATATCGCTTGGAAGAGTGCATAATTTTAACAGAGCCTTTAAAAAAAGAACATTGTTTTGAATTGATCACTGCAAGTAGATTCTTAATAGGGATATTGGAATTGAATTGTTGTTGATATATTTATTCGGCACTCGGGAGAGGAAATAATACACTTAAGTGTTCCTGGCTATTAATTGATTGAAATTCATGAACATTAATTAATTAGGATTGATTTTTGTTGAAACCAGGTGAAATCTAAGCCTCTAGACCATTTTTCTCTGATTGATATTTATCTGAAAGTTGTGTGCGTGCTATAAAATCATCTGCTTATTTTTATTTTAATGCAAAATTCTTAAATATTGATTTTCTAGATAAAGTTTGGACTATTTTAATTACAAGCACTGAGTATTTTCATTTTACTCCCTGTGGGATCGATATTTGATTTATTCACTATATTAAAACTTGAAACTCGTATGCTTGCGAGCAAATTTCACAACAAGTTTTTGGCGCCATTGCCGGGGAGTAAATTTTGATTATTTTTTAGTCTTGTTACCAATTAGTCTAGATTTTAATTTAGAGTTTTTTTTTAATTTTATTTTAAGTTACTAATTAATTTTTTCTTATTTTTAATTGCAGTCTATGCGATGATCTCAAAGTGCGAATTCTCTAATCTTTGATCCGGAGATCGAGCGCACTGCACGTGCCTTAAGAAGAATTAGAAGAAAAGAATTAAGGAGAATGGCTGAACAAGAAGCACAACAAGCTCCCCTGGTGCCAATTAGAGATCACTTCCGGCCGACAATCCAAGCTCACTATTCTAGAATCGCTCGAGGTACCATTAACGCCAAAAATTTTGAATTGAAGCCGACTTTGATCAACATGGTTCAACAGAACCAATTTAATGGGAGCGCCACTGCTGATCCTCACCTACACCTACGCACTTTCTTGGAAATAACCGATACGGTAAAATTTAATGGTGTGTCTGAGGATATTATACGCTTACGCTTGTTTTCCTTTTCTCTCAGGGATCAAGTAAGGAGTTGGTTGTAATCACTGCCGCTTCGAAGCATCACTACTTGGGAGAGGATGGCAGAAAAATTTCTTGCAAAGTACTTTCCACCTGCCAAGTCCACCCAGTTGAAGATAGAGATCAGCACCTTCCGGCATATGGACACTGAAAAACCATACGAGGCGTGGGAAAGGTACAAAGAATTAATTAGACGTTGTCCTAACCACAATTTTGCAGATTGGGAACAGATCGAATGGTTTTACAATGGACTGAATGCGCCTACAAGGATGAATGTAGATTCTGCGGCAGGAGGCACTATATTTGCTAAGGACCATGTACATGCCTATGATATGCTGGAACAGATGACGATCAACAGTTTTCAATGGCCATCTGAGCGTATGGGAGTCAAGAAGCCAGCCGGAGTGTATGCAGTGGATCCTCTCACATCCATCACCGCTCAATTATCTGCACTAACTACAGAGGTAGCTTCTTTGAATAAGATTAATGTTGCAGATTCAACGGGAGTCGAAGGATCTCAGTCCCTAGAAGAAGTGAATTATATCAATCCTAATGGCTACCGAGGTTATGGAGCTTACAGAGGTAATCCTGTTCCTAATACTTATCACCCTAGTTTGCGGAATAATGAAAATTTTTCATATGCTAACAATACTAATAAGGGTGATGGTAAGCCTTCTTTGGAGGATGTGGTTAGTACCTTTGTGCAGGAATCAGGTAAGAGGATGGCGAGAACTGAGTCTCGCCTTGACAGCTTGGAGACACATATGGCCAACATGGGTGCTGTACTTCAATCCATGGAGACTAGCATAGGGAAGTTGGCGAACGCACTGAAAGACAACAACCGCGGCCAGTTCCCTAGCAATACTGAGGTGAATCCCAAGGAGCAGTGTAATGCTATCACGTTGAGGAGTGGAAAGCAAGTAGATAGAGAAAAGTGCGAACCTGAGAGAAAGACGCCTGAAAACGTTGTTGCTGAAGAGAAGAAAGTTGAGGAGAAGGAGATTGAAGCTGAGCCAAAACCGATGTACAAGCCTCCACTTCCCTACCCGCAGAGGTTCAAGAAGAAGGCGTTGGATGAGCAGTTCTCCAAATTCTTGGAGATTTTCAAGAAAATTCACATCAACATCCCCTTTGCTCAAGCTTTGGAGCAAATGCCGAACTATGCGAAGTTCATCAAGGAGGTGATGTCCAAAAAGAGGAGGCTGCTAGAGAACGAGGTGGTCAATCTGACTGAAGAGTGCAGTGCGGTGCTTCAAAAGAAGATGCCACAAAAGCTCAAGGATCCAGAGAGTTTTACTATTCCCTGTTCTATTGGTGGTTCTCATTTTAATAATGCACTTTGTGATTTAGGGGCCAGTATTAATTTAATGCCATTATCTATTTACAGGGCCTTGGAGTTGGGAGACATGAAATCTATTAAGATTTCATTGCAATTGGCGGATCGGAGCATTACATATCCCCTAGGAATTGTTGAAGATGTTCTAGTCAAGGTGGATAAATTCATCTTCCCAACGAATTTTGTGCTCTTGGATATTGAAGCGGATCATGGTGCTCCGCTGATTTTTGGACAACCGTTTTTGGCTACGCGGATGCCAAGATAGAGTTAAAGAAAGGTGAATTGTCGATGGACGTGGAGTGCGAGCGAGTAATTTTCAATCTATTCACGAACGCACCTAATCCACCCATTGAAGAATTGTTCTTAATTGAACCGGTTGTGAAGTTGGAGAGCTGTCCAAGATCTGATTTTGAGGTTGAATCAAAGAGTAAAGCGCCAAATTTATCGACGAAGAAAACCACGAAGAACAAGAAAGCAAAATTTAAAAGGCGGTTCGTGGAATTTATTTGGCGAGTAAAAGAGAAAGGAAAAACTTAACACCGGTGAAAGTCGGGCTGACGACTCTAAACAAAGCTTTTTGGGAGGTAACCCAATTTTTTTTTTGTTTTATTTTATTTTATTTTATTTTTTTTATTCAATTTCTACTTTAATTTTCATTTTTGTTAATTAGTTAATTTTTTTTAAATGCATTGTTATGAATTTTGGAGGACTAATATTATAAATTTTTTGAATTTTTCAGGAATTTAGAGCTTCTGGCAGACCTTTGGGCGCCCCCGCTTACGACTCTCCTGAGCCCGCCTCGCATTTACGCATCCTTTGCACAATCATGCGCTATCGCGCTAGCAAAGTGCGCAAAACATGCGCTATCGCGCTCACCACCTGCGCAACACCAAGCGCTAACGAGCATCCTAACAGCGCAAACACATGCGCTATCGCGCTAGCAAAGGGCACACAACTCAGCGCTAACGCGCATCACCTCCATGCGCCAACAAACTCACCAACCGCGAAGCCTGAAGCGCGATCGCGCATCCCTTCCACAGCCCTACATGCGCTATCGCGCGTTCCAATAGCGCTTCCCTCAGCGCTAACGCGCTACTCCAACAATTCCCATCAGCGCACCACTTTGCGCTATCGCGCCCTACACCATCCCCCAACAGCCTTCCCCCAAGCGCTATCGCGCCTCCCCATCCCTTATCTGCGCTTCTTTAAGCGCCATCGTGCCATTCCAGCTCCCCAAACAGCGCAGCTTCCCCATCAGCAGCTATGCGCGATTGCTCTCCATATTTGCAGCTCCTCGATGCATAACAGCGTTCCTTATTGCGCAATTGTCATTCTCCATAGTGCTAACATCATGCACAATCGCACTAAGGAAGGGCGTCAAACTCAGGGTCTAACAGCTTCACTTTCATGGGCTATCGAGTCTCCTCTTGGGCTTGACATCGAGCACACCCTCTTCTTTACCTTATACATTAAGCGTTGTATCTTGCTTGATGAGGCTTTACTTTTGTGTCTTATTGTGTGCATGTATTATTTTTCAGGATCATTTAGATAATCATGTGGTGATTCTCAACCATTTTAACCATGAACGTGCGGCTGCCAAATTATGTTTCACCATGAATAAAGAGATGGAGTTGATAACATCGAGTAATGGTGCTCGGTGTCGAAGGTACGCGTTCCATGTCCCTTGTTCTTTTTATTGATTTTTAATCATTAGGGGCAATGATTACATTAAGTTTGGGGGGGCAAATCAGTGTTTGAATTAGTTGGTTGGTTGATATTGTAGTTAAGTTTTACTGTGTGCTTCATAGATAAAAAAAATTTTTGTTGTTGAATTTATTTGTTGTTTTTGCTGAGTTGAGTTGAAAAGAAGTCAAGAAAGAATTGGATGCATGACTGATGATGAAATTTTTTTGTTTTGTGCTATAACTGAAATCCATGATTATCTGAAAAATATTTTTGAGAAAATGGAACCAATTGAATGAAAAATTTCCTATATACTCTGTGATTAATACTTGAATTTGATTTTTGAGAAATATAGACATAGATATGATTGAGGCATTGTTTGAAATTTTTGGGCCTGAATTTTATTGATCAAATTTTATCCTTAGTTGCCCATTTGATCCTACACGTATATGAGTACTTTGAGGTATAGAAAAATCTGAATTTGTTGTTGAAAATCATCGTTTATTGCTCATGATTGCCTTTTCTGCACTGATTGATTTTGGTATGATTTAATTGTGGATTGAGACTTTTCTAGAACTAGTTCGGAAACTCTTCAAGGCGAAATAAGGGCATAACTGAGATTAGGAATGATTTAGGCAATTTTTCTGAATTCGTTTGAGCCTTTCAAGCTACCCATTAATATATTTTATCCTTAGTACCTTGGTTGAGCTTTATTGAAAATAGAATGGCATGCGTGTAAACGTGTGACTAAACACGCATTCGTCATTATTTCATGGTCCTACATTGACTACCTGAATAGCCTAAACACTAATTCCTACCTTTGAGGGAGTAATTTGAATGCTAAAATGTTATATGCTCCCAGTTTTATTTGTGAAAAATGGAATGGTGTGGTGTATGAATTGAAAAGAAAAAGGTAGTAGAGAAAAAAAAATGTGGTTGAAAAGTTATGAAAAAATTGGTGGTTGAAAGAGTTGTGAAAAAGAAGCTGTGAAAAAAATTGAAAAATCATTGAAGTGAAGAAAAAACATGTAAAATTGTGAAAGAAAAGGAGTCGTAATTAGAGTTTAAGAAATAAATTACTCCTTATTTTGAATTCTTATTCCTTCATTTGTAGCCATGAGCCAGACCTTACATTATAAGCTGATTAAGTTCTATTGACCGAGTCTCAGTTGCCCAGTATACTAGTGGAGAAGAGTTGCGAGAATTTAGCATATGGACTGTTGATTGATACTTTTAATGATTATGAATTTTTGATCGAAACACGCACACACTATTATTCTTTGCATTTACCTCATTGTGAGTGTTTTTTATATCCTATATTTGATCCTATGCTACCTTGAGAAGTCCTCATGATCTATGAATGCTTGAATTGAATTTGGATAAGAGTGTTTTGAAACATGAGTTGCGGAGATTGTGAGTTTATGCGGTTATTTGGTTATGACTGAAACTTTCAAGTGTTAGTAGGTTGGATATGATTGGATTTGATTTTTTTGAAATCCTTGCTCAGGCCATTGCTCCATAATATTTCTTGACTAGTCTTGTTGATTTTTTATGATTTGATTTTTGGAAGATATTGTTTTTAATAATTTTGCTCGGGACTAGCAAAAGTCTAAGTTTAGGGGTATTTGATAAGTGTATTTTATACAATTAATTTAATTATGATTTTAATTGTTAAATATTTGTTTCGAGCAGATTTATGTGTAAGTTTTGTTATTTTTGTGTTCTTAGGGAATTATGGACATTTGGTAAAGAAAAGAAGAAATTAATGAATAAGAAGAAAAGTGTGTGAGAAAAATGAGAAATAAAAGAAAAGAAGAAAGAAGAGAATAAAAGAAGAAAAAGAACGTACAGAGAAGAAAAGAAAGCAAGGAGAAGAGATTGGGCTTCTTATTGGGCCTTGTTGCTAGCGCTTCATTAAGCGCTAAAGGAAAGAAGTAAAGAGCTAACGCGCAGCCTTCTTGTGAAAGAGAAAATGGATTCCAGAATTGTCATGAGCGCCCGCGTGATTTTTGGAGCAGGCGCGCATCGCAAAATTTATGTGGGAATTTTTTATCGGGAAAGGAAAGTTTCTATTTTCTTGGGCTTTATTCTTGGGCTTTTGTGCACGATATAAAAGGAATTTTCTTATCAGACAAGAGGGAGCCGCCACAATAATTACACAATACATATCAAAGATCAGAGGGTGATCGTGTGGGATTTCTTGAAGGATTTTCTGAGCTTTTAATTGAAGAACAAAGACAGAGATCGATCGACCGGACACGTCATCGCATCTACGGATTTGTTTCCTTTATCTTTTATTTATTTTATTCTGAACATGTTTGGATTTTTGAGCATGATTTGTTTTATTCAGAATTTTATTATGAACTAATTTTTTAGAGTCTAGAGGTCGGATGGAACCTGGTGTAGACGCTTTCATGAATTTTTGATTTTATTGAATTGAGTTTCTTCTAGATTAATTGTTTTTTCTATAATTGATTGTCTTTTCAATTATCTGATCAATAATTGATTTGTTATATTTATTTGAAATCTAAAACTCGGGAGAGGAGATTTTGAATAAGACCAATAGAAAATACACTATTAATTATTTATATCGCTCGGGATAGTGTATAATTTTAACAGAGCCTTTAAAAAAAGAACATTGTTTTGAATTGATCACTGCAAGTAGATTCTTAATAGGGATATTGGAATTGAATTGTTGTTGATATATTTATTCGGCACTCGGGAGAGAGAATAATACACTTATGTATTCTTGGCTATTAATTGATTGAAATTCATGAACATTAATTAATTAGGATTGATTGTTGTTGAAACCAGGTGAAATCTAAGCCTCTAGACCATTTTTCTCTGATTGATATTTATCTGAAAGTTGTGTGCGTGCTATAAAATCATCTGCTTATTTTTATTTTAATGCAAAATTCTCAAATATTGATTTTCTAGATAAAGTTTGGACTATTTTAATTACAAGCACTGAATATTTTCATTTTATTCCCTGTGTGATCGATATCTGATTTATTCACTATATTAAAACTTGACACTAGTACTCTTGCGAGAAAATTTCACAACAAGTTTTTGGAGCCATTGCCGGGGAGTAAATTTTGATTATTTTTTAGTCTTGTTACCAATTAGTCTAGATTTTAATTTAGAGTTTTTTTTTTATTTTAAGCTACTAATTAATTTCTTCTTATTTTTAATTGCAGTCTATGCGACGATCTCAAAGTACGAATTCTCTACTCTTTGATCCGGAGATCGAGCGCACTGCACGTGATTTAAGAAGAATTAGAAGAGAAGAATTAAGGAGAATGGATGAACAAGAAGCACAAAAAGATCCCCTGGTGCCAATTAGAGATCACTTCCGGACGACGATCCAGGCTCACTATTCTGGAATCGCTCGAGGGACCATTAACGCCAACAATTTTGAACTGAAGCCGGCTTTGATCAACATGGTTCAATAGAACCAATTTAATGGGAGTGCCACTGCTGATCCTCACTTACAGCTACGCACTTTCTTGGAAATAACCGATACGGTAAAAATTAATGGTGTGTCTGAGGAAATTATACGCTTACGCTTGTTTCCGTTTTCTCTCAGGGATCAAGCAAGGAGTTGGTTGCAATCACTGCCGCTTGGAAGCATCACTAATTGGGAGAGGATCGCTGAAAATTTTCTTGCAAAGTACTTTCAACCTGCCAAGTCCACCCAGTTGAAGATAGAGATCAGCACCTTCCGGCAGATGGACACTGAACAACTATACGAGGCGTGGGAAAGGTACAAAGAATTACTTACACGTTGTCCTAACCACAATTTTGCAGATTGGGAACAGATCGAGTGGTTTTACAATGGACTGAATGCGCCTACAAGGATGAATGTAGATTCTGCGGCTGGAGGCACTATATTTGCTAAGTACCATGTACAGGCCTATGATATGCTGAAACAGATGACTATCAACGGTTTTCAATGGCCATCTGAGCGTATAAGAGTCAAGAAGCCAGCCGGAGTGTATGCAGTGGATCCTCTCACATCCATCACTGCTCAATTATCTGCACTAACTACACAGGTAGCTTCTTTAAATAAGATTAATGTTGCAGATTCAACGGGAGTCGAAGGATCTCAGTCCCTAGAAGAAGTGAATTATATCAATCCTAATGGCTATCGAGGTTATGGAGCTTACAGAGGTAATCCTATTCCTAATACTTATCACCCTAGTTTGCGGAATAATGAAAATTTTTCATATGCTAACAATACTAATAAGGGTGATGATAAGCCTTCTTTGGAGGATGTGGTTAGTACCTTTGTGCAGGAATCAGGTAAGAGGATGGTGAGAACTGAGTCTCGCCTTGACAGCTTGGAGACACATATGGCCAACATGGGTGTTGTACTTCAATCCATGGAGACTAGCATAGGGCAGTTGGCGAACGCACTGAAAGACAACAACCGCGGCCAGTTCCCTAGCAATACTGAGGTGAATCCCAAGGAGCAGTGTAATGCTATCACGTTGAGGAGTGGGAAGCAAGTAGATAGAGAAAAGTGCGAACCTGAGAGCAAGACGTCTGAAAAATTTGTTGCTGAAGAGAAGAAAGTTGAGGAGAAGGAGATTGAAGCTGAGCCAAAACCGATGTACAAGCCTCCACTTCCCTACCCGCAGAGGTTCAAGAAGAAGGAGTTGGATGAGCAGTTCTCCAAATTCTTGGAGATTTTCAAGAAAATTCACATCAACATCCCCTTTGCTCAAGCTTTGGAGCAAATGCCGAACTATGCGAAGTTCATCAAGGAGGTGATTTCCAAGAAGAGGAGGCTGCTAAAGAACGAGGTGGTCAATCTGACTGAAGAGTGCAGTGCGGTGCTTCAAAAGAAGATGCCACAAAAGCTCAAGGATCCAGGTAGTTTTACTATTCCCTGTTCTATTGGTGGTTTTCATTTTAATAATACACTTTGTGATTTAGGGGCCAGTATTAATTTAATGTCATTATCTATTTACAGGGCCTTGGAGTTGGGAGACATGAAATCTACTAAGATTTCATTGCAATTGACGGATCGGAGCATTACATATCCCCTAGGAATTGTTGAAGATGTTCTAGTCAAGTTGGATAAATTCATCTTCCCAGCAGATTTTGTGATCTTTGATATTGAAGCGGATCATGGTGCTCCGCCTATTTTTGGATGACCGTTTTTGGCTACCGCAGATGCCAAGATAGAGGTAAAGGAAGGTGAATTATCGATGGGCGTGGAGTGCAAGCGAGTAATTTTCAATCTATTCACGAATGCACCTAATCCACCCATTGAAGAATTGTGCTTAATTGAACCGGTTGTGAAGTTGGAGAGCTGTCCAAGAGCTGATTTTGAGGTTGAATCAAAGAGTAAAGCGCCAAATTTATCGACGAAGAAAACCACGAAGAACAAGAAAGCAAAATTTAAAATGCGGTTCGTGAAATTTATTTGACGAGTAAAAGAGAAAGGGAAAACTTAACACCGGTGAAAGTCGGGCTGACGGCTCTAAACAAAGCGCTTTTTGGGAGGCAACCCAATTTTTTTTTTTGTTTTATTTTATTTTTTTTATTCAATTTATGCTTTAATTTTCATTTTTGTTAATTAGTTAATTTTTTTTTAAATGCATTGTTGGGAATTTTGGAGGACTAATATTATAAATTTTTGAATTTTTCAGGAATTTAGAGCTTATGGCAGACCTTTGTGCGCGCCCGCTTACGACTCTCATGCGCCCGCCTCGCATCTACGTATCCTTTGCCCAACCATGCACTATCGTGCTAGCAAAGTGCGCAAAACATGCGCTATCGCGCTCACCACCTGCGCAACACCAAGAGCTAACGGGCATCCTAACAGCGCAAACACATGCGCTATCGCGCTAGCAAAGGGCACAAGACTCAGCTCTAAAGCGCATCACCTCCATGCGCCAACAAACTCACCAACCGCGTAGCCTGAAGCGCGATCGGGCATTCCTTCCGCAGCCCTCCATGCGCTATCGCGCGTTCCAATAGCGCTTCCCTCAGTGCTAATGCGCTACTCCAACATTTCCCATCAGCGCACCACTTTGCGCTATCGCGGCCTACACCATCCCCCAACAGCCCTCCCCCAAGCACTATCGTGCCTCCCCATCCCTCATCTGTGCTTCTTTAAGCGCCATCACGCCATTACAACTCCCCAAATAGCGCAGCTTCCCCATCAGCAGCTATGCTCGATTGCTCTCCTTATTTGCAGCTCCTCAATGCATAACAACGTTCCTTATTGTGCGATTGTCATTCTCCATAGCGCTAACATCATGCACAATCGCACTAAGGAAGGGCGTCAAACTCAGGGTCTAACAGCTTCACTTTCATGGGCTATCGAGTCTCCTCTTGGGCTTGACATCGAGCACACCCTCTTCTTTACCTTATACATTAAGCGTTGTATCTTGCTTGATGAGGCTTTACTTTTGTGTCTTATTGTGTGCATGTTTTATTTTTCAGGATCATTTGGATGTTCATGTGGTGATTCTCAACCATTTTAACCATGAACGTGTGGCTGCCAAATTATGTTTCACCATGAATAAGGAGATGGAGTTGATAACATCGATTACTGATGCTCGGTGTCGAAGGTACACGTTCCATGTACCTTGTTCTTTTTATTGATTTTTAATCATTAGGGACAATGATTACATTTAGTTTGGGGGGGGGGGGGGAAATCAGTGTTTGAATTAGTTGGTTGGTTGATATTGTAGTTAAGTTTTACTGTGTGCTTCATAGATAAAAAAACAATTTGTTGAATTTTTTTGTTGTTTTTGTTGAGTTGAGTTGAAAAGATGTCAAGAAAAAATTGGATGCATGGCTGATGAAAATTTATTGTTTTGTGCTATAACTGAAATCAATGATTATCTGACAAATATTTTTGAGAAAATAGAACCAATTGAATGAACAATTTCCTATATACTCTGTGATTAATACTTGAATCTGATTTTTGAGAAATAAAAACATAGATATGATTGAGGCATTGCTTGAAATTTTTGGGCCTGAATTTTATTGATCAAATTTTATCCTTAGTTGCCCATTTGAGACTACACGTATATGAGTACTTTGAGGTATAGAAAAATCTGAATTTGTTGTTGAAAATCATCGTTTACTACTGATGATTGTCTTTTCTGCACTGATTGATTTTTGTACGATTTAATTGTGAATTGAAACTTGTCTAGAACTAGTTCGGACACTCTTTGAGGCAAAATACAGGCATAACTGAGATTAGAAATGATTTAGGCAATTTTTCTGAATTCTTTTGAGCCTTTCAAGCTACCTATTAATATATTTTATCCTTAGTACCTTGGTTGAGCTTTATTGAAAATTGAATGGCTTGCGTGTAAACGTGTGACTAAACCCCCATTCGTCATTATTTCAAGGTCCTACATTGACTACCTGAATAGCCTAAACACTAATTCCTACCTTTGAGGGAGTAATTTGAATGCTAAAATGTTATATGCTCCCAATTTTATTTGTGAAAAATGGAATGGTGTTGTGGATGAATTGAAAAGAAAAAGGTAGTAGAGAAAAAAAAATGTGGTTGAAAAGTTATGAAAAAATTGGTGGTTGAAAGAGTTGTGAAAAAGAAGTTGTGAAAAAAATTGAAAAATCATTGAAGTGAAGAAAAAACGTGTAAAATTGTGAAAGAAAAGGAGTCGTAATTAGAGTTTAAGAAATAAATTACTCCTTATTTTGAATTCTTATTCCTTCATTTGTAGCCATGAGCCAGACCTTACATTATAAGATGATTAAGTCCTATTGACCGAGTCTCAGTTGCCCAATATACTATAGGTTGGACATGATTGGATTTGATTTTTTTGAAATCCTTGCTCAGGCCATTGCTCCATAATATTTCTTGACTAGTCTTGTTGATTTTTGATGATTTGATTTTTGAAAGATATTGTTTTTAATAGTTTTGCTCGGGACTAGCAAAAGTCTAAGTTTGAGGGTATTTGATAAGTGTATTTTATATACTTAATTTAATTATAATTTTAATTGTTAAATATTTGTTTCGAGCAGATTTGTGTGTGGTTTTGTTGTTTTTATGTTCTTAGGGAATTATGAACATTTGGTAAAGAAAAGAAGAAATTATTGGAGAAGAAGAAAAGTGTGTGAGAAAAATGAGAAATAAAAGAAAAGAAGAAAGAAGAGAATAAAAGAAGAAAAAGAACGTACAGAGAAGAAAAGAAAGCAAGGAGAAGAGATTGAGCTTCTTATTGGGCCTTGTTGTTAGCGCTTCATTAAGCGCTAAAGGAGAGGAAGTAAAGAGCTAACACACAACCTTCTTGTGAAAGAGAAAGTGGATTCCAGAATGTCATGAGCGCCCGCGTGAGTTTTGGAGCGGGCGCGGGTTGCGAAATTAATGTGGGAATTTTTTATCGGGAAAGGAAAGTTTTTATTTTCTTGGGCTTTATTCTTGGGCTTTTGTGCACGATATAGAAGGAATTTTTTTATCAGACAAGAGGGAGCCGCCACAATAATTACACAATACATATCAGAGATCAGAGGGTGATCGTGTGGGATTTCTTGAATGATTTTCTGAGCTTTTAATTGAAGAACAAAAACGGAGATCGATCGACCGGATACGGCATCGCATCTACGGATTTGTTTCCTTTATCTTTTATTTATTTTATTCTGAATATGTTTGGATTTTTGAACATGATTTGTTTTATTCAAAATTTTATTATGAACTAATTTTTTATAGTCTAGAGGTCGGATGGAACGTTGTGTAGACACTTTCATGAATTTTTGATTTTATTGAATTGAGTTTCTTCTAGATTAATTGTTTTTTTTCTAGAATTGATTGTCTTTTCAATTATCTGATCAATAATTGATTTGTTATATTTATTTGAAATCTGGCACTCGGGAGAGGAGATTTTGAATAGGACCAATAGAAAATACATTGTTAATTATTTATATCGCTCGGGAGAGTGTATAATTTTAACAGAGCCTTTAAAAAAAGAACATTGTTTTGAATTGATCACTGCAAGTAGATTCTTAATAGGGATATTGAAATTGAATTATATTTGATATATTTATTCGGCACTCGAGAGAGGGAATAATACACTTAAGTGTTCTTGGCTATTAATTGATTGAAATTCATGAACATTAATTAATTAGGATTGATTGTTGTGGAAACCAGGTGAAATCTAAGCCTCTAGACCATTTTTCTCTGATTAATATTTATCTGAAAGTTGTGTGCGTGCTATAAAATCATTTGCTTATTTTTATTTTAATGCAAAATTCTCAAATATTGATTTTCTAGATAAAGTTTGGACTATTTTAATTACAAGCACTGAATATTTTCATTTTACTCTCTGTGGGATCGATATCTGATTTATTCATTATATTATAACTTGACACTCGTACGCTTGCGAGCAAATTTCACAACAGCATGCGTTTTATTGTTTTTTGGACGGTTATTCCGGATATATGCAAATTCCTATAGCACCTGAGGACAAACATAAAACCACTTTTACTTGTGATTATGGTACTTTTCCATATAAACGGATGTCGTTTGGTCTTTGTAATGCCCCTACCACTTTTCAGCGGTGTATGATGGCTATTTTTCATGATATGGTTGAAAAGTTTATTGGATGATTTTTCTGTGGTTGGATCTTCGTTTGATGCATGCTTATTAAATTGAAAAAAGTATTGCAAAGATGTGAAGAGAGTAATCCTGTGTTAAATTGGGAAAAATGCCACTTCATGGTGAGAGAGGGCATTGTTTTAGGACATAAGGTGTCCAAGGTAGGTGTGGAGGTGGACCGAGAAAAACTTGAAGTAATTGAAAAACTTCCACCTCCCACGAATTTGAAAGGAATTCGGAGTTTTCTTGGGCATGCGGGTTTTTATAGGATATTTATGAAAGATTTTTCTTCTATTGCTAAACCCCTTACTAATTTGCTAATCAAAGAAGTGCCTTTTAATTTTTCTGCTGAGTGCTTGCAGGCCTTTCAGATCTTGAAGCAGAAATGGACAACCGCACCTGTAATAGTAGCGCCTAACTGGAATTTGCCGTTTGAGTTGATGTGTAACGCCAGTGACACTGCATTGGGAGATGTGCTTGGACAAAAGAGGGACAAAACTATTCATGTGATTTACTACGCCAGTATCACCCTGTCAGCCGCCCAACTAAATTATGCAACTACTAAAAAAGAACTTCTTGCAGTAGCGTTTGCCTTGGTTAAATTCAGGTCATATTTGGTGGGAAGCAAAGTCATCGTTCACATGGATCATTCGGCGTTGAAGTATTTTATGAGCAAGAAGGATGCTAAACCCAGGTTAATTCGATGGGTTTTATTGTTGCAAGAGTTTGATCTGAAAATTATTGACAGGAAGGGCTCGAAGAATCAAGTTGCGGACCACCTTTCTCGTTTGGAAAATCAAGGAGCTGAAACGCAAGTGATTCATGATGATTTTCCAGACAAACAACTGTTTGAGGTAACAAATTTACCATGGTATGCAAACATTGTTAACTACCTCTCAAGTAAGTTTCTTCCCTCGCATTTAACTTATCAATAGAAAAAGAAATTTTTCTTAGAATTAAAATATTTTTTGTTGGAAGATCCTTTTCTGTTTAAGATCTGTGCAGATGGTATTATTCATAGGTGTATTCTAGCGGAAGAGGTAAGATCTATACTCTCCCATTGTCACACAGGTTCGACTGGAGGTCACTTTGGCGCGGGTCGTACCGCTGCGAAAGTACTTCAGTCGGGATTTTATTGGCCTTCGTTGTTTAAGTATGCACATGCCTATGTGATTACTTGTGATGCTTTTCAGAAATTTGGTAATATTTCTAGGATACATGACATGCCCCTCAATAATATTCTTGTTTGTGAGGTTTTTGATGTATGGGGTACTGATTTCATGGGACCGTTTCCTGCGTCTGAAGGAAACAAATATATCTTGGTTTCGGTAGATTATCTATCTAAGTGGGTTGAAGCACTTTCATGTAGGTCAAATGACTCTAGGGTGGTTGTTAAATTTTTCAAAAAATTCATATTTGCTAGATATGGTACCCCTAGAGCCATAATTAGTGATGGAGGAAACCACTTTTGTAATACTCAATTTGATACACTTTTGACTAAATATGGGGTCACTCACAAGGTGGCAACACCTTATCACCCCCAAACTAGTGGGCAAGTTGAGATTTTAAATAGAGAGTTGAAGAGAATTTTGGAAAAAATTGTGAATTCAAACAGGAAAGAGTGGTCGAATAAATTGGATGATACGTTATGGACTTTTTGTACTGCTTTTAAAACACCCATAGGAACTTCTCCCTTTAGGTTGTTATATGGTAAAGCGTGTCATCTTCCTGTTGAACTTGAGCACAAAGCACTATGGGCTACTAAAATTTTGAATTTTAATGTGCAGGCTACCGGTGAAGAGCGTTTGTTGCAATTAAATGAGCCTGAGGAGCTTAAGTTAGATGCCTATGAAAATGCCAGGATTTACAAATAAAAAACCAAGAAATGGATGATCAACGCATTGTCTCACGTGAATTCAAGGTAGGCCAAAATGTTTTATTATATAACTCATTTGAAGCACATGCCAGGAAAGCTACGTTCGAGATGGTCAGGACCGTTCACTATCAAGCATGTGATGCCATATGGTACTGTAGAAATTTATAGTCCTTCAACAGGAGCATTCAAAGTCAACGAGCAGAGGATAAAAGTTTATCGAGGTGGTATCGTGGATCCAACACAGACCACTGTCGACTTGCATAACCCGACAAATTAATGAAAGAGAGGTATAGTCGGGCTATAGACTATAAATTTAGCGCTGGCTGGGAGGCAACCCAGTATTTATTTTTATATATAAAATTCTTATTTTAGCCTGTCTTTTTATTTTAATTGTTTTTTCTTATGTTTGCAGCGCCCGCAAAGCCTCTGTTTCAATGAGTCGCGCGCGCGCGAGAAATATTCTCGCGCCTACGCATAACAGATTTCCAAAAGATTGCAGCATTGGGCCCGTGCACGCGAATTTCCATCTTGCGCGTGCGCAGTTGCCGATTCTAGAAGCTTTTTATCGCCAGCTCGTGCACGCGCGAGAATCTCTCTCGCGCGCGCGCGAGCAAGTCTGAACAAAAAAAAAAAAGACGGGGCTTAAGTCTTTCTTCCTCATCTTTCTTCTCCAATTTTCCCTCTTCTCCCATAAACCCTAAATCCCCAATTCCCTAATCTCCTATTTAACACTAAATTTCCATTAAATTTGCCCCATATTTTGCAGATCTTTAGAGTTTCAAGCCAAAATTCAAGTTGGTGTCCGCGAATTTCTGTCAAGTCATCAAGAATTTGTTTGTTTCTCGCTCACCACCGCCGCGCCACCACTTGCCGCCTCTGATTTCGGCTGTTCACCACCACCATGCTAGTCAAAAGATCCCGTTCATCCCGACATTCCATCGTTGGCTCATCTTCATCCGCCGTACACTCCAATCGCTTCGTATCTCGGGAGGCCCAAGAGAGGTATGAACACGCTAGACTCAATTGTAATCCAATTGCTGAGCGTGGCATATCTCTTGATTGTCATTTGAATATTGAATTGGGGATTAACAAGTGTAAATGGAATACATTTTGCAAAGTGCCCGAACCCGCCATTGTCCCGGTGGTTCGGGAATTTTATGCCAATGCCCCAGCCCGAGATGATTCTAAAGCCTTTGTCCGTGGGAAACTTGTTCTGTTTGATGCGGAGACGTTGAATAAGTTTTTAGATACACCAGCTGCTGATGACAGTCTGTTTAGGAATTTGAAGGCTAACCAGGATTATAATTTGATTCTGCGAGAGCTGTGTTATGCGGGTGCACAGTGGCACGATCCTATCAAGTTCACTCACTTTTCGGAGCGATTTCTAAAGCTTGAGCCGGCTTTATGGTATGCTTTTGTAGCCCGATGGTTTTTTCCAGTTTTACACATTGTTGACGTACAGTCGGATCGAGTTATTCTTGTGTATGCACTTACGAGGCGATGACCGATTGATGTGGGTGGCATCATCCATGATTCCATTGTGTACTCGATGCGAACTCCGTCGGTGGTCATTACTTTCCCCACACCATCACCACACTTTGTCGTCAAGCGGATGTGCCGATTAGTCCGGATGAGGAATGGCTGCCACCTTTTAAGACTGTGGATGAGACCCTTGCCACCTCCAAGCAAGAAAAGCGCAACTTAGAATTTCATAGCGGCCGCCCTCCTATTGGGAGTTCCTCTAGCACTCGTCCGAGGCCGCCAACACCTCCTCGCCGTACCGCCCAGGATATTACCATTGAGAGTTCTGCCTTCAACTATTATGCCATGGATTATTTTCACGCCACCTCCACTCATCTCCAAAATGTTGAAGACATGATGCGCAACATGGTGACTCAGTTGGGGCTGGATACTTCCGGTTTTCGTGTTGCGCCTCATTATCCGCCACCATTCCCGTTCCAGTCTGACATGCCGACACAATTTCCTCCAGTTGCACCTCAGGATTCTTCCAACCAAGAAGAAGAAGAAGATTAGTCATCAGGGGAGTTCTTTTTGTTTCGCATTTTGTTTGTTGCATTTGACTGTGTTTTCTTTTGTCGTTTATGTGTATTCTGAAGCCTTGAGGGCAATGCTTTAAATAAGTATGGGGGGGGAGCGGGTGTTTAGTTATCATGTTTTGTGTTCATTCTATTTGCATTCATTTGGTTTAGTTTTTTTGTGTTTTGTTCGTAATCATGCATATCATTTTGTTGTTGTTGTTTGTGTTGACTATGCGAGTCGAATGATGCATGTAGCCAATGATGATTGAGTTGATAAAGAAATTGTTTTTGGAAATTTTTTTTTGCTTTTGATTGAACATGAAAAACTATTGGTTGACTCGTGAATCATATTAAGCACACATGTTAGACTAGTGTAGTGTAGCAATGTAATTGATGATATTAGTGTTTGTTTGACCATTGCACAACAATAGAAGTGAGGGATTGAAATCCTAATCCCTTGTTCTTGATTAAGTATGAGGATTCCATGGGGTTACCAAAATTTTGAAATTCTAAAATAGCGATTCCATCCGGGCTTGGACAATGATTGAAATCCTAATCATTGCTCCATAGCTAAGTTTGCGGGTTAAATGGGATTGTAGCTCCATCCGGGCTATAGACGAGGGGATTGAAATTCTAATCCTATCTTAGTTATAGCTAAGTCTGCGGGTAATTATTAGGGCATAAGAAAATTAATTGCAAAATCATGAGGTATGTTTTAAATCCCAAGAAAGTGCATGTTTTTGTTTTGGATTGTTGAGATGACGGAGTGCTGGATTGTGATATTTGCATCGAATTGTCATAGGTCGCTAAACATTCTTAGGATGGATTCTTTTGAAGTTGCACGAAACTGGAATGACATGGCACACACACACGTTTATGTTAAACTGACAGTGTATTGTTGACAATCGAAAGTTGTTTTGGTTTTTGGGAGAATGAAGTAGAGCTCGTCTGAGGCTATCTTGTACATGATTCATTCATACTTGCGTTATTGAATTGTTTTTATGCATGTCTTGCTCGAGGGAGAGCAAGGTTCAAGTATGGGGGTGTTGATATGTGTATTGTGTATGCTTTATTTTGTGTCATTTTTATGGTTTTCTTGCATGCATTTATTTTACTTCATGTGTTTTATTTGTATTTTATTTATTGTGCATGCATTTTACTCTCCTAGTTGATTTTTGTAGGTTAATGGAGTTTTTAAAAGGAAACTGTGATAAAGACTCGCGCAGGCACGGACTACACCCTCGCACGTGCGCCATAGAAAAATCCAGTTGCACAAAGATGCAACACGCGCGCGGGCGAACTTCTTCCTCACGCACGCGCAGAAGAAAAATCCAGCAACGTTGAATAGAGCACCGGCACAGGCAAGCAGCTATCTTGCGTGCTCACGAGAGGATGTTATAGCCTCTGTTTTGTTACACTGCACGCACGCGAGATGTAAACCAGGCGCGGGCACGAGTTCGGGAATCTATTTTTTCGAGAATTTTTAGGTTGAAAAGGATTTTAATTGGAGCGTACCCTATAAATAGAAGTTTTATGATCTTTTTGGGGACTTTTTGTCATTTGATTTTTGCACGCGAAGGCTGAAGGCGACTGCTCTTGAACACTTCTCCAGTTTTCTTCTATTCTCGTATTTTCTAGTTTATGGTTTTAGACTTTGTTTGATTAATTATGTTTATTAGTGAGTAGTAGTTTTTCTTCGATCAAGGCCACGTAATTGGGCCAGACAATTTATGTAGAAAAATTGATTTGTTTATTCGAGAATTTTCAGACTTGACTTTATTTTATTGATTATCGAATTTATATTTGTCTTGTGAATTTCCTGGCCAGTTATTTGCTTGCATGTAAATTGATTCCAATTCGATAGAGGAGGTTTATATTTTGATCACTTCGATATTCAACATATTGTAAAATCAACTAGAAATATAATTTGCTTTCATTATGCGGTTTGGGTGTAAACTGAATTTTCACAGTTCGTCATGCATTCAAATTTGATTAGAATTATGAAAGATTAATCCGTCAATATTTGAATAGGTTTGATTGTTCTAGAAATAGTCCTTTGAATAATTTAGAAAAATTCCCATGAATTAAGATTAAGTCTGATGTCTTAAATCTACTACTTGTTACATGAATTGTCTGGTACCTACGTGAGTCCTTGATCGAGTTTTTCCCAAATTGAATTTTAATCAAAAATTTCTGCTATGCTTTGAGTTGAATATTATTTACAATTTAATTTCTTAGTTTAAAATCCTGAAATCACTCTTATTAATTTGTCTAGATTAAGTAGGAATAATCATATTCTGGTAGTCATATTTATACAGTCCCTGTGGATTCGATATCTGGACCTTTGTCCACTTTATTATTACTTGACCTGGTGCGCTTGCCAATAGATTTTTATCAAACCGATTTTAGAGGTCATTATGGATTTTACGATTTGAATGCTCGAGGTGTGTCTTGGTTGGTTAGTCTAGCTTAGGGGCAACCACTTAACCATCATGCTTTCCTTGATTTCAAATCATATTTTCATCCTTTGAATTTGGGTTTTCAAGGACATTTTTTCATCTTTTGAGTTGAGTAAAGTTTAAAGAAGTTGAGTTATTCCTTTTCACTCTCGATTTAAGTGAATGTTTGTATTGATGTGAGTAAAGTAAAAGTTTGAAGTTGAATTAAAGTAAAGTTTTTGAATGAAGTGAGTTGATTGTGACGAGACGTGCAATCTCGGGCAGAAGATGCCTCGACTACTTGCCAATCAGACATGTAGTGTGCAACCGGGAGACATGTCAGCTCCCATGCTAAATTAGATGTGTAGTGTGCAGTTGGGAGATATCTTGGCTCCCCTAATTAGGCGTATTGTGTGCGACTGGGAGACATATCATCTCCCCTACCAAATTAGACGTATAGTGTGCGGCTGGGAGACATCTCGGCTCCCCTACCAAATAAGAGTAAAGGGGCAATGTGGCAACGGAAGAGATCTCTACGTCCTTGCCAGCATAGTCTTTTAGCCATTGATCGAAAAGAAAGAGGGTCACAATCGAGGAAATAAATTCACAGAGGAATTTTCAAAGTTAAAGTTAAACACTACAACAAATATAGTCATAGACAACACTATAAAGACAACTAATTTTTGCCAAAATTGTTGAATTTTACTCTTTAACAACGGTTTTAATGAAAACCGTTGTCTTTGATCATTTCTTCTTATAAAAATTAACGGCTTAAGGGTATTAGACAACGATTTTTAAATACTATTGTCTATTAGCGTTTTTTTTTATCTAGAACGATTATTATTCACCGTTGTCTTTATGCGTATTTTTTATGACAAAAGACAACGGATTTTATAAAATTGTTGTCTTTGTTTATTTATTAATTTTTTAATTAATATATTTTATTCATAAAATTATACACATATACTTATAAAAAAAGAGGGGAGAGAAAACCCTACCCAAACCCGTCGCCCCCTCTTTCAAATCTCTTTATCTTCATCTTCAACCTTGAGCGTCGTGGCCACCGCGATGTCTCTGCCTCAGATTTCCGCCGCTTGCTCTGCCGTGGAGTCTTCTCTTGGGAGGCACAGCCCCGAAAAACATAGATGGTTTTTCTCCATTACTTACCGAATCTAATTTGCGGGACCTTTGGATTAGATGACTCCTCGCCTCATTCAGCTCCGAGGAAACACTTTACTAACGGATGGATCGATATCGTTGCTTTGGAAAATGATTCGGAGCTTGCAGGTGAGATTATGTTTGCAAAGATTGATTTGGTCTCGTATTGATTTTGTATTCATGTGTCGACGAGCTGAATTTGTAAAGTTTTCGGAAATCTAAGTTTATGGCTTTACTCGCTTTGTAGAGATATGATTGTGTACGAAGATCGGATTTATGGTGATATTTTGATACTTTTATTAATTATTAATTTTAGATATTTTCTTTTTGGAACTTTTAAAGTATTTTTGCATTATAGTAATCGTTGTTGCTATGGAGAAGCAAAAATGGAGTCCAAATTTCAATTTCTACTATTTGTAGCTCTACTTGTCTGTATTCTAGTAGCCAAAGGATGGGAAATCGATGGTCATCTCATCATTTGCAGAATTGCTCAGGTTTCAGTTTTGGACTAGCCTTTCCTCGCTATTATTTTTTATGACGTGCCATGTTGCTAGCTACAAGGTATTCATTTCTTGTTAATGATTTTCCCATATTGGTTGCAGCCTAGGCTAAGCGAAGCAGCGGCGGATGCAGTGTCGTGGCTTTTGCCGGCCTACGCGGGTGGTGATCTTGCCAGCGTGTGCTTGTGGGCGGATCACATGAAGTTCCGGTATCACTGGTTGTTGGCTCTTCATTACATCGACACTCCCAATGATCTCTACACATATCAATACAACAGTGGGTCTATAAAAAAAAATTCTTGCTCGTTTTTGAAAGAGTGGGTGCCCGGTTAGCCAACTTGTGGCTAAGGGCTTTTGTGACTCTATGTATAAACAATCTTTGTTTAATATAATTTACATTCATTAATGGCATTTTCTTTGTCTTTCTTCATATTGTTATATTGTGATATACTATTGATGTTTTGATAAAGACCTTGAATATACTATAGTGTAAGTAAGATGAGATAGTGAATAAAGAGAGATCACTATTATGAAACACATCTTATAGTCACTGTATATTCTAAACAATTCCTAGTCAATTGAGCTGTCCGCTAATAAGGATAAGGATCGCTCGAGATTGAGACTAGCATTTGTGATGCCAAGTACCACATTTCATTGGTAATGGACATGGAGATGTTCAAAGCATGCAAATGGATATTCATATGATAAATGATCGAACTACCCTATTCGGATTTTCCAAGTGGTTATCACTTATCGAGTGGATAAAGTTCGCGGTTTTGGTTCTACACCATTAGTCCTTACACTTTGAAACATCATTGAGACTCTATATGCTAGTACTGTACTTTGACTCGTTTACCGACTCTATTGGGGTCATCAGGTGTCGGGATTGGGTACAGTTACGACACATATAGGAGTCGATGCTTTGTTGTCAAGGATTCACCACATACTTGCGAGTGTGGATATCCTATGCGATCTGAGGAGATATTAGTGTGACGAATCTCTGGCCAGAGTACATGATGCGTTTTCGGTTACTCGGTTTTCCTAGTAACACATGTGATGTCACTATTTGATCTCCAAGATGTAATGCATAGTTATCGAATCTCGAATGACTCTCGATGCACCAATGGTTGTTGATTTGATCGGGATATATGGATGAAGGGACCGTACTATACGCTAACCAAAATCTATTGGTTCTTGCAGGCACTATCAGTGATACCTATGGAATCATGGGGCGATGTTGCTAGAAGCTCTTACCATGATTCGTTGGGCATGTCGGAAATTGTTGTTCCGAGTCACAAGGAGTTGTGAGCCCACGGCTAGCTGTATCCCTGAACCATTGAGGGTCACAGAAGTAATTTATTACTAAACCCAATTGAGATAGTTAAATTTAAAGAGTTAAATTTAATGAAATAGAAGTTGGACTTCTTAACTAAAAGGGAGTGGAACTTCCTAAAATGACATAGGGATGGACATTTTTGGAAATCACTGAATTCAGATTCAGAAAAATTATCTTGACTTTAAAAGATGCAGAAATGGTTTCTGTGTACATTGGTAAAATCAGTTTATCAATAAGTGTCACGATGAATTTTAAATTAATTTCTATAATAACAGGCTTGGCTTGTTGGGCTTAAGTTATGGATTATGGGCCCTAAGGAGTTAGAGTCCTAATATAATCATAACTTAATCTAGTCTAGAAATTATCTATAAATATATGAGTAGTGTTCGAAAATCATAAGAATTCCATCTTGAAATTTTTGAAAATCACTCATAATATTCAAGGGGAATTTTCGAATTCCTCTGTCCCTTTCGAGAAAATTCGGTCTGTGATTTTTGTGAAAAATTACATTCCGAATTAACAGATCAAATCTGTTTATTCTCTTCGATAAACATCTGATTGATTTCTAGTGCAATCAATCAGAGGGTTTCTGTTTTCTGTTCGTAGACCTGATTCCGGAGATTGATCGTGAGGCCATCGGTTCCCTGGATATACAAGAAGAGCAGATTAAATTCTGTTGGTGTCCATAATAAAGTCATTGCTTGAAGAGGTAAAAATTTAATTGTGATTTTATTTTTACTTGCATAATTTAATCGTAAAGTTTTGATACCCATGATATGGAATCGTTCCATATATAAAAATAAAATTTTTAAACTTCCGCTGCACCGGGTAACAATTATTAATTGATCTGAACATGTTTTTCCAACAGTGGTATCAGAGCCAGGTTGCTCAGATCAAACGATTAAATTAATCGATTGTACAAAATATTTGGCCTCGGTTTTTTGAAAACAAAACGAATTTTAAAAATTAAAATTTTTACGGAACAGGGGCATCGGGGCAGCGATCGTCGCTGCCCCTGAACGCTGCCCAGGGCAGCGCACGGGCAGCGACGAAGCTGCCCGCCTCCACGTGGGCAGCCTTGTCCCACGTGGAGGAGGGGGTTGCCCGGGAATGTCCCGGGCAGTACGGGAAAATTAAAATTCATTTTTTAATTAAAATTTTAAAATTTTGAAATTTTGAAATTCTAGTTTTTGGTCCGATCGAAAATTGTTTTTGATTGGTTCACGAGGCATCAGATCGAATTGTTCGAGTACGAAATTTTTAAAATTGATTTTTGTATAAATTTGAATTTTTGGAAAATTTATAAATTTTATTCGTTAAATTAGATTTTATAAAATCAATTATTTTGGTTCAATTGATGATAAGCTATGATCTTATGAAAGGATAAGATGAAATTTGATTTTATCTTTTAATTATGATGTCATTGCATGTTATCCAATTATTTAATTATTGAATTATTTATTGGATAAGGGATGATCGATTGCCATGACCAATGTTTTAGGTGTATGTTAGGTAATTTAAATTTGGTTTTATTGTTGTTGGATTTTATTAATGGGCTTGGTTTATAGCCCAATTTGAATTGTCATTTGTAATAAAAAATGGGCTTTGTTTATGGCCCGTTCCCACCCCTTAAATATGTATCCCCTACTTGTCATCGAAATTTATTGTAAATTTGTTAGACTTAGTGGGAGATAAAGATTTGAAGACAACGGTGGGCCCAACAAACGATAAAGACCGAAGAAATGTAAATGGAAGCTCAATGTAATAGGATTGCATTGCATACTTTCATATCACCTAGGATTGGACTTAGACTCGTGATTGGCAACCACAGGTCGATTAGATAATGGGATCGATCACCCTTAAATAATATATGATATTATTGATGTATGCATGTTTAGACTAAATTGTATGAATTCCGCAAGCATACATAAATTGCATGATGAGACAAATTTTAAAAAAAATTAAAAATCCCTCATTTTAAATATGATTTAAAATTGATATCAAGATTTATAAAAGGAAATTTAAAATATTGTTTAAATGTTCCTACCTTCCACAACGATCAATGTATGAGATGCTACCCGCGGATACGGTCCGGCTCATATTATTGGGGTGGCCCGTTCGTCGGAAAGCTGTACATTGGATCGACACATGTTGTATGTTGGGTGGAACTCCCATGGGATTGGCTCTTATTATTGGGGGATCCACATGGCGACCGTCCATCACAACTTAATATTGATGGGTTATCTTGACATGTCACAATAAACGGCGTCATATTATTGGGCCCTTATTGGACATAAGGTAAAAACATGGGGTTTACTTTGGAAGTAATTGGGCTCTACCTTTTGAAAATTATGATTGGCTGATATTATTCGGGACTATGATTTGTCAATTGGACTCCATGTTCCCATTAAGGAAAGGAGTTTTCCGTTTTCACTAGAGGGTAGTGAAATCGTTAAAATAGTGGGAGTGTAATTCATAAAATTAAAATTCTCCATATTTTATGTCTTAGTAAATTAATTAAACAATCATCGATTATTGTCTGTTTCATCTCAGTATATCATTATGATGAATCTTCGTAATCCACATGTTTCAATTCTCGAACAAAACAAACTTTCTGGCACAACTATATGGAATGGTTCAATAAGTTAAGATTGTCCAGAGTTCGGAAAATATTTTTTAAGTGTTAGAAAAGGCTTCTCCGAAAATAGCCCCGGCTGATGTAACTGCCGAAAGGTTGGCCGAACTAGAAAAATGGTTGGACCATGATCTCAAGGCCAAATGTTACATGCAAAATTGGACAAGTCTAAAAAAGTTTGTCATCATTGCAAGAAACCCGGTCTTTGGAAACGTAACTGCAAAGGGTATGTTTTACATTGAAATAAATGTTTACTTAATACTACTTCTTGGGTATTGGATACTAGATGTAGATCTCACATTTGCAATGAGTTGCAAATGATGACAAGAAGTAATAAGCTTAGGAAAGGTGAGACCCAGCTAAGACTCGGAAATGGTTCTAGAGTTGAAGCCCATGCTATAGGAGACATTTATTTAGTTTTGCAGAACGATTTTAAGTTATTTTTGAGAGACGTTTTATTTGTGCCAGATTCAATTAAAAACATTATTTCTATTTCTATGCTTGATAGAAATGGTTTTTCTTGTAATTTTGTGAATGGGATTTGCAATATTTACAAGAATTAATGTTTGATTGGAAATAGACAACTTGAAAATGATCTATATAACTTAAAATTAAAATAAGTTCCAATTAATTATGTTGATAAGCCGGTAACAACAAATAAAAGGAAAAACGATAGTCAAAACCCGGCAAAACCTTTGGCATGCTAGGCTAGGTCATATTTCCTCAAGGAGGATGAACAAGCTAGTGAGAGAGGGCATGTTTGATATGTCTGATATTAACTCTCCACCTACTTGTGAGTCCTGTCTAAAAGGAAAAATGACTAAATCTCCTTTCAAAGGGAAGCCTGAGCGTAGTCAAAATCTGTTGGATTTGATCCATACAGATATTTGTGGACCATTTAGTATCGGTACTAAATTTGGCCACACCTACTTCATTACCTTTACTGATGATTATTCTAGGTATGGGTATTTATATTTAATGAAATATAAGTCTGAATCATTTGAAAAGTTCAAAGAATTCAAGGCTGAAGTAGAAAACAAACAAGGTAGAAGTATTAAAGCACTTCGATCGGATCGAGGTGGAGAATACTTAAGTACCGAGTTTTTGAGCTATCTAAAAGAGAATGGGGTTCTCTCTCAGTGGACTCCTCATATGACACCTCAGCTGAATGGTGTCTCGGAGCGTCGCAATCGAACTTTGTTGGACATGATTCGATCTATGATGAGCTTCACTGAGCTCCCACCTTTGTTTTGGGGATATGCGCTTGAAACGGCGGTATTGTTGTTGAACAATGTCCACACTAAAGCAGTAGATAAAACTCAATACGAGTTATGGAATGGCAAAGCTCCTAAGTATTCGTACTTAAGAATTTGGGGATGTCCTGCTTACGTGAAGCAGACAATGGGAGATAAGTTGGATAGTCAATCCACCTTATGTTATTTTGTAGGATATTCGAAGAATTCAATCGGATATTATTTCTATCATCCTTATGAGACAAAAGTGTTTGTTTCGAGGAATTCCACCTTCATGGAGAAGGAGTTCTTATTAGATAAGAAAGGCAAGATGATGGAACTCGAAGAAATTCGAGAAGAACCCGAGATACAAAATAACGACCACACACCTCAAGAACCTTCAACGGACACGCCTATATCTAGGAGATCCGAGAGGACTTCTAGACCTCCTATTCGATATGGTCTTCTTCTTGAAGGGGATCAAAGTGAACCCGACATTGGATGTGATCTAAGAAACTTCAAGGAAGCAATTTCTGATGCGGATTCTAATTTATGGCTTGAAGCTATGCAGTCGGAAATAGACTCGATGCATACAAACCAAGTTTGGTCTTTAGTAGATTCTCCCGATGGAAATGTTCCAATAGGGTGTAAATGGATCTACAAGAGAAAACTTGGGCATGATGGTAAGGTACTTACCTACAAGGCACGATTGGTAGCAAAAGGTTATACTCAAATACAAGGAGTTGACTATGAGGAAACCTTTTCACCAGTCGCAATGTTCAAGTCCATAAGAATCCTTATTGCCATAGCAGCATGGTATGACTATGAGATATGGCAAATGAATGTGAAGACTGCATTTCTTAATGGAAACATTAAGGAAGAAATCTATATGATGCAGCCCGAGGGATTCACATCCATGGGAAGCGAGCATAAGGTATGCAAGCTTCAGAGATCAATTTATGGTATCAAACAAGCATCAAGAAGTTGGAACCAGAAATTTGATGAAACAATAAAGGACTTTGGTTTCATCAAAAACCCGGAGGAACCGTGCGTGTACAAGAAAGTAGTTAAGGATGCGGTGACGTTCTTAGTGCTTTATGTTGATGACATCCTACACATTGGGAATTATGTAGGGATGTTGCAGTCAACAAAGATATAGTTATCAGGTATATTCTCGATGAAGGATTTGGGTGAGGCATCCTATATTCTAGGGATACAGATCTATAGATATAGATCTAAGAGAATGATAGGACTCACTCAAGCAACCTACATCGACACCATATTGAAAAGGTTTTCTATGGATGAGTCCAAGAGAGGACATCTACCTATGTGTCATGGAGTTTCTCTATCCAAGTCTATGTGTCCCAAGACTGACAAAGAGATAGAGAAAATGACACACATACCATATGCGTCAGCCATAGGTAGTATTATGTATGGGATGATATCTACCAGACCGGATGTAGCCTTTGCTCTGAGTGTCACGAGCAGATATCAGGCCAACCCCAGTCAAATGCATTGGAAAGCCGTGAAGGATATTCTTAAGTACTTGAGAAGGACTAAGAATATATTCGTGGTTTATGGAGGAAGAGAATTGAAATTGGAAGGCTATACTGACTCTAGCTTCCAAAGCGACGTGGATGACTCGAAGTCAACCTCTGGATTTGTATTCATGCTCAATGGCGGTGCTGTCTCTTGGAAGAGTTCCAAGCAAGACACCACAGCGGATTCCACCACTGAGGCAGAATACATTGAAGCATCAGCTGCTCCTAAAGAGGCCGTTTGGATGAGGAATTTCGTCCAAGAGTTGGGCGTAATTCCTGAAGCTGTTGGTCCAGTTCCGGTGTACTGCGACAACACTGGTGCCATTGCTCAGGCAAAGGAACCAAGGTCTCATCAAAGATCCAAACACATACTGAGGAAATACCACATCATCCGGGATATTGTGGAAAGAGGAGACATCACTGTCGAGAGAGTGGCCTCTACAGACAATATCGTTGATCCACTTACTAAGCCCTTGCCAGGACCATTGTTTGACAAACATCGCGAAGCAATGAGATTACGTAGTATGACTAGTTGGCTTTAGGGCAAGTGGGAGATTGAAAGAGTGGGTGCCCGGTTAGCCAACTTGTGGCTAAGGGTTTTTGTGATTCTATGTATAAACAATCTTTGTTTAATATAATTTACATTCATTAATGGCATTTTCTTTGTCTTTCTTCATATTGTTATATTGTGATATACTATTGATGTTTTGATAAAGACCTTGAATATAATATAGTGTAAGTAAGATGAGATAGTGAATAAAGAGAGATCACTATTATGAAACACATCTTATAGTCACTGTATATTCTAAACAGTTCCTAGTCAATTGAGCCGTCCGCTAATAAGGATAAAGATCGCTCGAGATTGAGACTAGCATTTGTGATGTCAAGTACCACGTTTCATTGGTAATGGACATGGAGATGTTCAAAGCATTCAAAATGGATATTCATATGATGAATGATCGAACTACCCTATTCGGACTTTCCAAGTGGTTATCACTTATCGAGTGGATAAAGTCCGCGGTTTTGGTTGTACACCATTAGTCCTTACTACTTGAAACATCATTGAGACTCTATATGCTAGTACTGTACTTTGACTCGTTTACCGACTCTATTGGGGTCATCAGGTGTCGGGATTGGGTACAGTTACGACACATATAGGAGTCGATGCTTTGTTGTCAAGGATTCACCACATACTTGCGAGTGTGGATATCCTATGCGATCTGAGGAGATATTAGTGTGACAAATCTCTGGCCAGAGTACATGATGTGTTTTAGGTTACTCGGTTTTCCTAGTAACACATGCGATGTCACTATTTGATCTCCAAGATGTAATGCATAGTTATCGAATCTCGAACGACTTTCGATGCACCAATGGTTGTTGATTCAATCAAGATATATGGATGAAGGGACCGTACTGTACGCTAACCAAAATCTACTGGTTCTTGCAGGCACTATCAGTGATACCTAGGAAATCAAGGGGCGATGTTGCTAGACTCTCTTACCATGATTCGTTGGGCAAGTCGGAAATTGTTGTTCCGAGTCACAAGGAGTTGTGAGCCCACGGCTAGCTGTATCCCTGAACCATTGAGGGTCACACAAGTAATGGATTACTAAACCCCGTTGAGATAGTTAAATTTAATGAAAGAAAAGTTGGACTTCTTAACTAAAAGGGAGTGGAATTTCCTAAATTGACATAGGGATGGACATTTTTGAAAATCACTGAATTCAGATTCAGAAAAATTATCTTGACTTTAAAAGATGCAGAAATGGTTTCTGTATTCATTGATAAAATCAGTTTATCAATAAGAGTCACGATGAATTTTAAATTAATTTATATAATAACAGGCTTGGCTTGTTGGGCTTAAGTTATGGATTATAGGCCCTAAGGAGTTAGAGTCCTAATATAATAATAACTTAATCTAGTCTAGAAATTATCTATAAATATATGAGTAGTGTTCGAAAATCATAAGAATTCCATCTTGAAATTTTCGAAAATCACTCATAATATTCAAGGGGAATTTTCGAATTCCTCTGTCCCTTTTGAGAAAATTCGGTCTGTGATTTTTGTGAATAATTACATTCCGAATTAACAGATCAAATCTGTTTATTCTCTTCGATAAACATCTGATTGATTTCTAGTGCAATCAATCAGAGGGTTTCTATTTTCTGTTCGTGGACCTAATTCCGGAGATTGATCGTGAAGCCATCGGTTCCCGGGATATACAAGAAGAGCAAATTAAATTCTATTGGTGTCCATAATCAAGCCGTTGCTTGAAGAGGTAAAAATTTAATTGTGATTTTATTTTTTCTTGCATAATTTAATCGTAAAGTTTTGATACCCATGATATGGAATCGTTCCATATATAAAAATAAAATTTTTAAACTTCCGCTGCACCGGGTATCAATTCTTAATTGATCTGAACACGTTTTTCCAACAGTTTTCATGTTTCTTCTCTTACTTATATCAAAATTTAAAAGTTTAAACAATGTTATATAATGTTACAACTCAGGGGACTGCAAAGATGAAGAAGGCATACAGGACAGATGCATGGCAGGCGCGATAAAAAATTATACTATCCATCTTCTCAGCTACTACGTCTCAATGTAATGCATCGGTTTCTTGAATGGTTTTAGTTCTCCTTCTCTGCCTTTATTATAATGATAATAATCATTTGCATTATCCTGTGGCAGACTTCAGTACGACATCCAACATATACTTGGGTGAATCAGATCTTTACCTTTTGATAATTTGAGAAAATTGGATCCCCCAAACTGTGGGCTTCTTGATGAATTACTGGCACAACACTTTTTCAAGGCTTTCCAATGCTGGTGATGCCATTTTATATTATCATATTTTGAGCTAATGGATTTTATCTTATGAATTTGTTATTTAGATTAATGGAACCACAATATTTCTCCCGGTAGGTTTTGTGATTTTTGAGAAACTAGAATAATATTGATTCATGTGTCTACTAACATATAATTTTTTATGTGTAATTAATTCCATAAATATCTGATGAATTTTTTTTGGGGTACATAAATGGTTGACATGGTTTCGGTCCTTGTCAAGTTGCTTACTTGGATTACTTTCAATCACGTTGTGCTACCAATCGCATTCTTCTTTCTTAACTACTGTTCATCTATCAGTCAATTACTCCTTTTGTAGCAAATCTATTCTCATCTGGTAAAATGTCCTATCACAGCTTATGGTGTTGATATGCTGAGTATGATCGGCTATATCTATGCAAGACAAGCTGTGAAAGAACTTGGGAAGAAGGTAATCAATTTGGGTACTGTGCCATTTATTGCCGAGTGGTTCAGAAATAAAGGACATTTCATCAAATCCAAAGTAACTGCTGCAACAGGTTAGTCTAGTCTCTATGGAATTTAATTTTCTAGGCCTCATTGCCTGTATCAAGTACACTTTGTTTTTTATGTTAATGGGTATGTAGATCAGATTTACTCTTCAAAGCTGGCACCTTAAAAATCTGTTGCTCGAGGCTTTTCGGGATGATGTTTTTCAATGGAGTCAAGAACTAATCTCTAGTTTTGACTAATTTATTGTGTGAAGGCATACTATCTAAAAATGGCCAAACAGTGAGCAAACTATGAAATACATTTAAGAAATTGTTTCTCAAAAGCTTGTATGTTGTTTGAGCCCAAGAAGAATGTGTATTTAGGTTTTTAGTTCTAACACTATTCTATATGGTATTACGTAATTTTATAGGAAACTTGTAATATGGTATATGGATAGAAAAATCACTAAAATTGTGCTACATCTTCTTGGGAGGAGCTTCTTAGTGTGCACGGGTTTTTTCGATGAGCCTTATCATCACTTTCCTTCATTTCTGACATAAAATTCATCCTTATGTGCAATTGCTTTAATTCAACTACAAGAAGATTTGAAACGGCAGCTCAGCGATGAAGGAAATTACACGGAGGAGGAACTTGAGGTATACATGCAATCACACAAGAAGCTAATGATCGACTCCCTCTGGAAGCTCAATGTGGATGATATTGAGAATACGATATCTCGTGTTTGTCAGATGGTTTTTTTTGGAGTAGCACCTTTTTTGCAACAATTTTCTATTGAAATTTGATGGTTGCCACTAATTTATGTGCTCCTTAGGTTCTTCAAGACAACAGTGCAAAGAAAGAGGAGCTCCGACTGCGAGCAAAGGGCTTAAAAACCCTTGGAAAAAATTTCCTAAGTAAGAGATTCCATGAAATCTGAAGCCTTGCCAATTTCCTCTTGGGTTTTTGTTGATTATGGGAGATGGATATGACTTGATTTTTTCTTGTTCTTCAGAAAGTGAAGTCAAGTAATGGAAATGAGAATGTAAGCATGTCAAGTGACCCACTCCACAAACTGAGAGGAAATGAACCAAATACTAATGCTGCTTCTTGGAACACACCAGCTGAATCTTCAAATAATGAAGAATTCTTGTACAATGCATATTCATACCAGGTGCGGCCTTTCCCTTCCTCTCCCTTCTCACCACCTCTCCTATCCCCTTGATGAAGGTTTTCTGTTGAGCTTGTCTCATTCTGACAATTCTAATGATTGGATAATTACATTGAACATACACTAAAATTAGGTTTGAGTAAACAATTTCTACTTTTCCAACATTTTAATTATCAACGTTGTTAGAATATAAAAATTCGCATTTACAAGACTCCCGATTGATGTATTTGCACCAGTAGAGATATCATAAGATCTTGGACATTGATGTTACTTTTGCTCTCAACTAACTAATGCTTCGAGGTTTAAATGTTTGGAAGTGCAGACTTGGTCTATATGCGCAAAATCCATTCTAATGTAATAATTTATCTAAGGGTGGTGCGTAGTGGTAAAAGGCACAGAACATTTTTGAGGTGTATGGAAAGTAATAAATTAAATGTACGATCATATTTACTTGGTACCTTCATGCACACCTAGTTATATAGAAGCTATACTTCCCCCTCATGCATCTATTAATCCAAACATGATTTTGTCAGAAATATAATGCATATATGTTGACTTTCACATATACTAATTAAATAGAAATTAAATTCTCTCCCTCCAAACTCAATCTAAGATTCACAAGGACATAATTTAGCAATTCCCACTAGATTTCTGTTTTATAAAAATAATATTATTGTGCAGTAGTTATACAAGTATGTGACTTCTTTAATACTTCACAGTAGTTTCCATAACTTCCTTGAATGAATTAAATATCTAGAAACCCGAGTCAAATATTGCCTAAAATCATACCAATCGATGCAAGAGCATCAAATTTAGTTTCTCTAAATCTTGGTGTGCTGGGTCTTAGAACAAGATTGGTGGCATAGTATTTATATTGAGAACCATTTGCTAACATTTCACATACACCTTGCTAACATTTCACATACACCTCATTGATGTTAAAAAAAACCTGCATTGTGACCGAGTTTGCACCAAGTTTATTTGCATTAAACTGTCAAAGAAATAATTTATTTGCTTGCAAGTATTTTATTTTCCATTATTTGTTATACTTTTTAAATTCCCATTCATGATATTCATCGCCTTAACATCAACGTGTTTTGAATTTTTCAAAGTCCATACGTGTTTTGATAGGGTTGTGCAAGAATTGAGTGCTTCTGAAAATGATGGCCTTGTTTCAAAGAACTTTTACAAGGAACTTAACATGCATATTGATATTTTTTCATCATTATTCTGGTAAATTAGTTTGTTGCATTAATTGAATTTCCGCGGTCAATGTTTAGACACTAAAGGACTTCCTCGAACTTGCTAAAGCTGAAGTGAGGTCTCTGGCTTCACTTTATTCTGCAGTGGTAAAGCATCTGATAATTATTCATATTGTTTCTTTCATTATTTAAATCTCTTGTAACTTACGAAGTTTAGCTTTAGATTCTGCTCCAAGAGATGAGTGAGCAACCGAGGCACGCTTTACTGGGTCGTTCAAGGATTCATTTGAAAGCTACATTTGATTCCATCGAAGTATATTTAATTTTTTGTATTTTTCTGTAGTATGCATAACATTAGAATTTAATTTTGAATGAATTGTAATACTAAAAATTTTATTTTTGAAATTTTAAATTTTGGTTTATTTATAATATTGAAATTAGTATATTAATTTTTTATTTTTTATTTGTTTTTTATATGGAAAACGACAACGAATTAGGGGTGAAAACTGTTGTAATTAAAGATTTTGTTAAAAACACGCTCAACGACAACAAATAAAATCCGTTGTCTTTGACCTCCAAGTCAACAGATTTTTCCTACGACAACGGATAAAATTCGTTGTCGTTGACATCAAAGACAATGGATTTTCACTACGACAACGGATAAAATACGTTGTCTTTGACATCAATGACAACGGATTTTATCCGTTGTCGTTGAGAGTGTTTTTAACAACACCATTAGTTACAACAGTTTTTCACCCCCTATGACAACGGATAATATCCGTTGCCTTTTAGCGTTTTTCTTGTAGTGAAAGTTTATGAAAGTTCATGTTTAAAGGCATGAGAAAAGTTCAAGTTCAAGTGCAAGTAAAGTTAAAGTTTCAAGCGTGAGTTGTATTGAAGTGCGTGAGTTTAGTTAAAGTGAAGTGAGTCTCATGCATGCATTTTCTTTAAGTTCCAAGTTTATTCTTCTTTTAATTTCAAGTATTTTGCCGAGGAAAGTTTCAAGTTATTTTAAGTACAAATATTTTAAAGTATCGTGCATGTATATGTATCCCTCGATATTATGCTGGTAATCTGTACACAAGGAAGTCTCTTACAAGGCTGATGTTCACAGTCTTTGGAACTGTATCAGTTTGAAGGTTATTCTACAGTCAGTTGTGGCCCTTTCAACGACTGATGCAGAGTACACAGCAATGACCGAGCAGATTAAGGAAGCAATTTGGTTGAGACAATTTATCACTAAGCATGTGATAAAGCAGGAACCAATGACTGTATACTGTGACAACCAAAGTTCCATTCATCTGTCAAAGCACCAAGTTTTTCATGATAGATTCAGACACATTGATATCAAGTTGCACTTTGGAGATGTTGTAAGACCTCGGTTCTAAACATCTAATCTCGGATTAAACAATAATTAAGCATACAAGATCCAAGATTGAAACAAAATAAATAAAAAAAATTCTTTTGGACAGAACCTCGCTCGAGCGGTAAAGAACACCCACTCGAGCGAGCAAAACTCTGCCCGCCTTCTTGAAGACCGCTCGCTCGATCGGTGAAACTCAACCGATCGAGCGGGAAAAACTATGTTTTAAAACAAGGAGGCTACAGACAATCTCCCTTGATCGGTCAAACTCCACCGATCGAGTGAAGGCAACTCTGAACCAATTTCCAGAAATAAACTCACCAAACTTCAACTTCATAAATCCATTCAATACATAATGATGTACAAAATACATGCAAAAAGAGCATACAAACTTCAATACTCGCATAAACGATACAACATAATCAACAAAATTCGAGTTCTCAACATGCTTCAAAACATAAACTAGATTGACATGTTGTTCGACTTCTAAACCTCCCACTTATATTCTTTCCCAAGTCTCCTCTGACTCGATCTTGCCCCACCTGTTGCCAAGTACACATACAAAACAAAACAACATCCGGATAACTCCGGTGAGAATGATATTCCCAGTAAAAGCAACATAACATGTAATAACTCAATAACATGATATAAAGACAACATATTCAATGTTAATACAAATGAAATGCATGTCTTTAAAACCAGGATATCAACTCTTATAATCAAGGAATTTCTGCTATGCTTTGGGATCCTGAGGATGAGATCACGTAACAACTCAACGACTCTCTCGATCGAGGGGTGTCACGTATCTTCATACTCTAGACATTGGTGCTACTACAAGGAGTATGCTGACACTAGGTGAACTTCTACAACCCAGGCCACTCGATTATAGCCCCCAAATCGTCTAACAAAAAGGGCCGTACAGCGCGCTAAAATCAAATATTTAGGCTCTGAAAGAGTGGGTGCCCGGTAAGCCAACTTGTGGCTAAGGGCTTTGATGACTCTTTGTATAAACAATCTTTTGTTTAATATAATTTACACTTTTATTAATGGCAATGACTTTATCTTTCTTCATATTGTTATATTGTGATATACTATTGTTGTTTTGATAAAGACCTTGAATATACTATAGTGTATGTAAGATGTGGTAGTACATGAGGATGTCTATCATGAAACACATCTTATAGTCACTGTATATTCTAAATAGTTCCTAGTCGATTGAGCCGTCCGTTAATAAGGATAAGGATCGCTCGAGATTGAGACTAGCATTTGCGATGCCGAGTACCACGTTTCATTGGTATGAAACATAGAGATGTTCAAAGCATGCAAATGGATATTCATACGATGAATGATCGAACTACCCTATCCGGACATTCCAAGTGGTTATTACTTATCGAGTGGATAAAGTCCGCGGTTTTGGTTGTACACCATTAGTCCTTACTACTTGAAACATCATTGAGACTCTATATGCTAGTACTGTGCTTTGACTCGTTTACCGACTCTATTGGGGTCATCAGGTGTCGGGATTGGGTACAGTTACGACACGTATAGGAGTCGATACTTTGTTGTCAAGGATTCACCACATACTTGCGAGTGTGGATATCCTATGCAATCTGAGGAGATATTAGTGTGACGAATCTCTGGCCAGAGTACATGATGTGTTTTAAGAAATGGTTTCTTAGTAGCACATGCGATGTCACTATTTGATCTTCAAGATGTATTGCATAGTTATCGAATCTCGAACGACTCTCGATTTACCAATGGTTGTTGATTCGATCGGGATATATGGATGAAGGGACCGTACTGTACGCTAACCAAAATCTATTGGTTCTTGCAGGCACTATCAGTGATACCTAGGGAATCATGGGGCGATGTTGCTAGGCGCTCTTACCATGATTCGATGGGCAAGTCGGAAATTGTTGTTCCGAGTCACAAGAAGTTGTGAGCCCACGGCTAGCTGTATCCCTGAACCATTGAGGGTCACACAGAGTAATGGATTTTTAATCCCCGTTGAGATAGTTAAATTTAAAGAGTTAAATTTAATGAACAAAGAAGTGGGACTTCTTATTTAAGAGTAGAGGAGTAAGATTTCCTAAAATGACATAGGAATGGGCATTTTTGGAAATCACTGAATTCGGATTCAGAAAATTTATCTTGACTTTAAAAGGTGCAGAAATGGTTTCTGTGCACATTGGTGAAATCGGTTTATCAATCAGAGTCATGATGAATTTTATATTAATTTCTGAACATGCGGGCTTTGCTTGTCAGGCTTGAACTTATGACTAATGGGCCTTAAGCTGTTAGCAGCCCACATTATAAATAAGTTATTGCAGTACAAAAATTAGACAACAGAGGTCACAAAATATTTTCGAAAACCCTAGCTGTGTTTTCTCTAAGTGGCCGCCCCCCTCCCTCTCTGCTCGGGAAAATCCAGCCTGTGAATTTTGAATTTGCAGTCTGGTTTAACGGATCAAATTCGTTAATTCTCTTCGTAGAAACTTCTGATACATTTTCTAGTGCAATCTATCAGAGGGATTAAATCTCTGTTCGTGGACCTGATTGAAGAATTGTTCGTCCATCAGTTCCTGGGATATACAACAAGAGCAGAGTAATCTGTTGGTGTCCATAATATCGTTTCGAGATTGGAGGTAAAAATTTAATTGTGATTTGATTTTTACACACACAATTTAATCGTAAAGTTTTGATACCCATTATGGAATCGTTCCATATAAAATTTTAAAACTTCCTCTGCACCGGGTATCAATTCTGATTGATCTGATCGCCGTGTTTTCCAACAGTGGTATCAGAGACAGGTTGCTCAGATCAAGCGATTAAATTAATTGATTGTACAAAAAATTTTTAAACCTCGGTTTTTGAAACAAAATAAATTTTTAAAATAAAAAATTTTTTTTTCAGGCAAAACACGGGCAGCGATTGGATCGCTGCCCGGAGGGGCAGCGCACGGCGCCGCCCAGGGCAGCGATCGTCGCTGCCCTAAGGGCAGCGACGGGCTGCCCGGCCCGAGCCCCTCTGGGGCGCGGGCAGCCCGGGAGCATCCCGAGCGGCCCGGGAAAAATTAATTTTTTTTTTAAATTAAAATTTTAATATGTTAAAATTCTATTTTTGGTCCGATCAAAAATTGTTTTGATTGGTCCACGAGGCGTCAGATCGAATTGTTCGAGTCCGAAAATTTTAAAATTGATTTTTGGATAAATTTGAATTTTTGGAAAATTTATAGATTTTATCCGTTAAATCAGATTTTATGAAATTAATTATTTTTGGTACAATTGATGATAAGATATGATCTTATGGAAATATTGAGTAAAATATGATTTTATGTATAAAATTGGATTTTATATGTAAAATATGATTTTATTTGATAAAAAGATAAAATATGATTTTGTATGTAAAATAAGATTTTATATATGGAATATGATTTTATCCTTTTAATTTAAATTGTCATTGCATGTTATCCAATAAATTAATTTTGAATTAAATATTATTGGATAAGGATGATCGATTGTCATGACCAATTTTGTAGGTGTATGTTAGGAATTTACATTTGTTTTTATTGTTGTTGGATTTATTAATGGGTCTGGTTTATGGCCCAATATGAATTGTCATATGTAATAAAAGTGGGCCTGGTTTATGGCCCGTTCCCACCCCTTGAAATGTATCCCCTACTTGTCATAGTTATTTATTGTAAATACATTAGACTTAATGGGAGATGAAGATTTGAAGATGGAAGTGGGCCCAGCAGACAATAAAGACAGAAGAAATGTAAATTGGAAGCTCAATGTAATAGGATTGCATTGCATACCTGCATATTACCTAGGATTGGACTTAGACTCGTGATTGGCAACCACGGGTCGATTAGAAATGGAATCGATCATCCTATATAATATATGATACTATCGTTGTATGCATGTTTTAGACTAAATTGTATGAATCCCGCAAGCATACAAATTTTAAATGATGAGACAAATTTTCAAAATTAAAATCCCTCATTTTAAATATGATTCAAAATTGATATCAAGATAAATAAAGGAAATTTAAAATTGTTTAAATGTTCCTACCTTCCATCAACGATCAATGTATGAGATGCTACCCGCGGATACGGTCCGGCTCATATTATTGGGGGGGCCCGTTCGTCGGAAAGTTGTACATTGGATCGACAAATGTTGTAAGTTGGGTGGAACTCCCATGGGATTGGCTCATATTATTGGGGGATCCACATGGCGACCGTCCATCACAACTTAATATTGATGGGTCATCTTGACATGTCACAATAAACGGCGTCATATTATTGGGCCTTTATTGGACATGAGGTAAAAACGTGGAGGTTGCTTTGGAAGCAATTGGGCTCTACCTTTTGAAAATTATGGTTGGCTGATATTATTCGGGACCATAGTTTGTCAATTGGACTCCATGTTCCCACTAAGGAAAACAGTTTCCCGTTTTCACTA